>NC_066303.1:4094536-6867242 GCF_905404315.1 Leptidea sinapis | reverse complement strand
CTCCTGTGATTCCTCCGGTGTTGCAAGAGATTGTGGGCGGCGGTGATCACTTAACAACAGGTGACCCGTACGCTCGTTTGTCCTCCTATTCCATAAAAAAAAAGTATATCTTTTGCTTTATAATTTTACAGAGTTAATAGGAAAATTTGATTTTATTACATTACTACGAAATTATATACAAATGCAAATGATATAGATATTTCACAGTTTCAAATTTTTATTACTAAATAAAATTATTTCCTATCTTTCTTGATCACTTTGAAAGGGTACAGGGCATTTATAGCATTCTACCATTCCTGTTTATACTTAACATGTGCATTTCATTTTCCCCAGGATGTTCAAAATGCATTGTTTCCTATTATTGGATATTGACACGAGAGTGAGTCAGGGATTGGAAATAATAACTTCGCTTAAATTCACTTTTCGAACTTGCACTTTGCCGGTCTGCCGCTGGTCTTCTTATCGGCGGCGGTGCTTTCAGCAGATCACACCGCACCGAATACTAGTTCTCTTCTATCTTCTTCTTCTCTTCCTTCTTTTCCTTTTTCAATGTCCAGTCTGAATTACAACTGCCGTTGTATATAAGCCTTACTAAGGGGCCACCCTTATATACTCCCGGATATGTTGTGTTTTCAAAATGATTCTCTTCCATTCAATCATTAAATTTAAATTGCACAAGAAATTTCTTTTAACTATTTTTATCCTGTTTACACATTTTCTATCCTTTTTGCTCTGTTCGATTTCATCCTGAACTTACTATAAATTTCCATTAACCAAAACTCAAAAAAATCCATACACTGCTAGGTGTATCGAATCCGGGTCTACAGCGTTTGAAGTGAACACTTATCCGCGGAGCTACGAGTATTGCTGACGGTGCTGTCAAAATTATCAATGACTTGAAGTTTGACAACTCTCGTCATGTACACAACTAAAACACAATGTACACAACTCTTGTCAGACCAAGAAAATAAATAAAACAAGGGAAGAAACTTTCATATTCGATTTATTATTATTTACCCACAGACATCGGGATGGACAAAGACAAATAAAGATTTATTAACATCATCATCATATACATTAATTACAGAGGCGATAAATTAACTTTCATATAATATGAAAGTAATTTATGTCCCCATATTCATACGAACTCGAATAACATTGAGTTCTATTATTAGATAATAGATTGAATGTAAGAAAAAGATTTTCATCCAATGTGCTGAATTTATGGCAGTGCTCAATTTTCTTTTATTATTACGACAATTTCTATTAGCTTGAGCCTGAAGTACCTGATTTAGTTCGTTTCTTATTAGTATTATTATACCTCTATATTTCAACCTCTATTACCTCTCAATATATTTTTGTATTATTAATAGCTGCCCGGACAGACTTCGTTCCATCAAAAGTTACTAAAAATGGAATGGTGGAAGAAAATGAGATAGGAAGCATTATACAGTGTTATGGTACCAGGCAAACAAAGTTGAACAGATTGTCTTATGTATGACGCGAGTATACCTTAATATATTCTGACGTCATATGAACGTATTACTACATAGACGCCAGGAGAACATAAATATGGTAGCGGTGATAGTAATGACTTTTATAATAGCGGTTGAAATCATGTGTCATCTAGCAACATGTACCAGGACTTCATATGCAGCTTAGAGGTTCATGCACAATGCAGGTTTCACTTCTGACATGTAGTTTACAAAATATCACCTACATTTACAATATTTTAGGTACTTCCCCTCCTTATGGCATAGCCGTGGGGCGGACTATATATATATACTTATAATTTATGTTTAAACTGTTAGATATACGCACAAATGAGGAAAAAAAGGGTATATATAATATTAGAACCGATAATTTCACCTCTTTGTACAGCAGTGTGTTCAATGCAGACGTACGAATGGTGCAATTGAGCTTTCATTGCTTCTCAATAGGGCTATTTGTAGTGAACGCAATTGTGGAAATCCATTAGAGAAATGTTGCTGAAGTTATTTCTAACCTGAACCAAGATAAAGACCAATGGCTTGCTTCAGATGATGTTTAGATCATAGGTATTATTCAAGTGCAACCCACCTTTACTTTCAATCGGCTTAGAATTTTAAGGGGTAGAATATTTTTTTCGTTTGAGGACTTTCAGCTGATAGTAATTGATATGCCTTGCCTAACAATGCCGCTCGGGATTCTTGAAAAACCTAAACATTTTGAGTGTCGATGAAGATGTCTCATTTGCCCAGTACTCATGGCTAGCTGTGGCGCCCTTCAGAACGAAACACGGTAATGCTTACACATAACTGCTGGAATGAGCTTCTTTATGCGGTGTTTCCGGGACGACACCACATTTTCACAGTTTCCAAAAAAAAATTTTTGGAAATTTTCGTTTCACTTCAAATTTTGCGACTAACAAATTCTTTGTTAGTCTCACAATTTCTTGATTCTGAATATACGGAAGGTTTGCGCTTATGATTTAGAAGCTTGATTGTAAAGTTAGATAGAAAGTTCCACAAGTCCCTTTAAAAATAGATATGATAGATGAATAGATGGAGAAGAACAAACCCTGTATATTTTCACTTTTAGAAATTCCCGTGGGAGGCTCCTTTGCACAGGATCACGGCTAGATTTTGAGTACCACAACGGCGCCTATTTCTGCCGTGAAGCAGTTATCACGACTGTGTTTCTGTCTGAAGGGCGTCCGTTGCTTGTGAAATTACTGGGCAAATGAGACTTAAAATCTTATGTCTTAAGGTGACGACCCCAATTGTGGTGCCGTTCAGAATATTTGGGTTTTTCATGAATCCTGAGCGGTAGTATTACTTAAATTTTATGCTCTTGTTATTTCAAATATAAATAATTCAAAATATACTGGTAATATAATGTTTTATTATTCATACATAATTATTGTATGTGTGTCACGAATAATTATTATGAAAGTGTATATTCTTTTCATTTCTCAGAGTGCTCACGTTTATATTAAAGTACTCGAGTTTTATGTGAAAATATTTTGAGAATATGGATCAGTGTTTTAAATTATATTTGTTACTTTTCAGGTTAGGGTAGACACATAATACAGGTTTCAGAAACTTTTTCTTTCTTCTTTAGCTTTTCTCAACCTCTAAAGTGTAGGCCTCCTTCAGCTTATGCCATCTTTTCCGGTCTTGAGCAGTTTCCAACCACTTTGTTCCCAACAGTGTTTTGATATCGTCGTACCACCGCATCTGCGGTCCTCCTCTCGGGCGTTTCTCACCCCACGGTCTCCATTCTATCACTGCCTTGCTTTGCCAAAGCCATGTTTGCGGGCGACATGGCCGGCCCACTCCCATTTCAATTTTGCAACACGTTTGGTTACATTACGTCACTTTGCTCTGCTCTCTGACCCATTCGTTTGTTTTACGGTCTCTCAGTGTAACTCTCACCAGTTTTCTCTCAATTGCCCTTTGAGCCACCTGAAGTTTGTGGAGGATCTCCTTAGTAAAAAACCCAAGTCTCAGCCCCGTACGTGAGCACTGGTAAGATGGTCGTGAATACGAGCTTTTTGATCGGCACTGATTTTCATGTTAAACGCAAAATTGAGTTTGCAGTAAGCTGCCCACGCCAGTCTTATGCGCCTGTCAATTTCGTAGGCCTGATTGTCCTTTCCCATTATGACCTCATAACCAAGATACACATACTTTTCCACTTTTTCAGAAACTTAATTTATCTCAAATAGATTAACAAATTGACTAACTTTGGTGATACCATTCTATTAACAAAAAAAAACACATATTATGCTCAGTAACGGATTAAGCTTACGCGGGGCTCGTGGTAAATTCTTTCAATGAGCCCTTGGTATATATACTGGAAATAGTCAGTTACCGAGTGTCTCACGTGGGTTGTCTCAGTAGGAAAAGTTGTAACGTTTCACGTTTTTGCCACATTAAAAAATTCAATATCTTAATAAGTTTCTCTCAAAAAATTATGCTCAGACAGAGATGAGTGGGACATGCGGGGCCCCCCTTTGCGCGAGGCCCGTAGCAATTGCTACACTTGCTATATGGCTAATCCGGCACTGATTATGCTACTAAAATACTATAAATTAAATAAGAAAACATAAATTAGAAACAATAACAAAAGTACATCTACTAACCTATTAGGAGTACCTTCTTACAGGGACCAAACATATCTTATCATTATTTTTAATTTCCTAACTTAAAAAAATGTTTATTTTTATTAAAAATATACAGTTTAGTTACCTGTGTTTACGAAAAATATGTGTGTTTTATGCAAGTTTTTAAAAGTTTTTAAAGACTTGGCTTCGTTTATATCTTTAGGCAATTTATTATATAACTTCACCCCCTCAAACGTAATATTTCTTCTTCTAATACAATAAATAAAATAACTTACAACAAATCGTAATTATAACGCTTTTATAAACATTGCTGTTGCTGCGGCGAATGCAAACATCAAAGCAGTGCCTCAAAAGATCAATACAAAAGGCCTAAAGGTTCTATTCTTTACATTGTGTCTGTAGAACCTTCTTCTAAAGGGCGGTTGTAACTTTACGAAGTAACTATTAAGTAAGCTTATGAAGCACTGTAGGAAGAATATTTTAAGATTTTATAATATTTATCTACCTACACAAGTAAGTCATAACGTTTAAATAATATTGGTGCATCACTTTACATACATTATTTATATTATTACAATATATATAATGTTAAATGCCGAAACCTTAAATATAGATTGATAGGAGTGGTAATGAGTTTTTTGCCACTTCTTCTCATTAGCTTGTGAAGTGGTGGTAAAATCTTTGCCATTCATAAGTGTCATTTTAACTTTATTGAATAAACATTACCAGGCACGTGCAATAATATATTGCAAAAAACATTTCGCAAACAAATGTTTGCGAATTTTTTTAAAGTTAAAAAGTTGTTTTTATAAATCTAAGAATAGAAAGTCTAAAGAATAGACATCACATTAGAAGCCTCTAAAATTATCAGTGTTACCTTACTATATGCAAGCATTTATATGATGAATATTGATGTTTGTTTCCGAGTCATGGATGTTTATATGTATTTATGTATGTTTAAGTAAGTATATTGTATTAAATATATCGTTGTCTTGTAACCCATAACACAGGCTATATGTGCTTAACTTGGGGCAAGATAATTTGTGTAAAGGTGTGTCAATATTATATGCATGTATTATACATATAAACTCTTGAATATATCTATTAAAAAACGCATCAAAATCCGTTGCGTAATTTTAAAGATCTAAGTATACACATGGACAGAGCGGGAAGCGACTTTTTTTTTATACTTTAATAATATGGTGATTATAATTCTTGCAAAGAGCAGAGCTTATATTTCAGCTTGTTATCTAATTCGATACAGCCCTCTTGTTGAATCTTGATCGGGCTCCAGATGATTCCGGATTATTTTAAACCAATTTCCCACATTATAATCTAAATTGAATTTGACTGGAAATTTACCATCTTCTCTTCAACCCCTCTATATGCTTTATGTTCTTTAATGTTTTACAGTATCGATTACCGACTGGTGCGTTGTTAAATTACGGCTGTTTTCATTAACGTATCTCTAGTTACTAGTAGTTACGGATACATTGCTGTCATCGTTTAATGACAAGGTCTTATCTATCCAAAGTTATGTCCAATATAGTTATAGTCCATTGCTTTATGTCGATAGGTTATTGAAATGTAAGTAAGCGTATAAGGATAGATTTGTCAACCTCTAGTAAGTTAAACTAAGGATAGATAGGTTATTGAAAAACGGCCGTTAAAGATTAAAGTCACATGGATTAAAAAACCCACCACCAATTGCTACTTGTTTATATATAGACACACTTTTACACAAATCATCTTGCCCCAAACTAGGCAAAGCCTGCACTATGGGTACAAGACAACGATATATTTAATACAATATACTTACTTAAACATACATATAAACATCCATGACTCGGAAACAAACATCCATATTCATCATATAAATGATTGCACCTACCGGGATTCGAACCCGGGACCTCTAGCTTAGTAGTCAAGGGTCACTAACCATTCGGCTATATGGGTCGTCATTGTTGTGCATAACAACCTGAACAAAATGTTTATTGCTAAATGGATATTATAAGCAACGGTATATTGTGCATCAGTCTGTATATCCCAAAGGAGATAACAAACCAATTTACGTAATATTTTTTAATCTTTTAAGCTTCGTATTAACCAGCATAATATAAGAATAATATAATATGACGAAAAACAATATTCAAAATAAATACTAATTGACTACGTAGCAATATTAAAATCGAAAGTGAAGTCACTTAATACGCATGGATGCAGTTCGGATGCACGGATGACATGCTTATCGCGGGGCGCGGAAATAGGAAGCGGGGAAGCGGATACACGGATCTGTCGGCGCTTGCGCTTAACTAACTACACTAGACGCTGAAGTATTCGGGAATAATGTAGGTAGTTTAAAGCCATCGAAAATAATTAATGAGTTAAAAATGACGTTATTTCTCAATGATTTTATTAGGATTAATATCGTATTTGTGTTAACAGCTTTTATATTACTTTATATTTGCCATTTTTTAAAGTATTAAAATGGTTTTAGTATGTTTTACTTTATGGGCCATCGCGGAGTTTTCTGTGGAACTATAAGATACACAATTATTATTCTACCATAATATATTATTTTTTTATATCTCAAAAGGTTAAGACAGCCTTTTCGTTGAAAGCTCACAGGCGGCTTATGTTTTTCCGACACCTCCAATAAATATCGTTAATGCTTACCAAAACTTAACAAATTATATACTTTAAGTATATAATTTGTTATATATGACATCAAAAAGAATTCTAAAGGAATCAATTTTGAGAAAAGAAATGCCTTTTATGCCTTTATACAAGAACCACGCTATCCATTGGTGGAAAAGCATGAAAATTGGTGCAGTTTTTGAGTTTATTGCGAACAGACAGACAGACAGTTATTAGGACAAGAATCAAGTACCGAATACTCATTTTTAAATATCGTAAATGTGTCACCAACCTTAGTAATTTCATATAAACAAATTTAGAACAATACCTCTGCTACAGTAACTTCACAGTAAACAAATAAAGCCAAAAACCACAATGGCGTAATAACTATAAACGAAACAGGCATTATCACATATTTCTACATTGATGCAACAATAAATATTTCACAATGTAACAATACTGATCATTACTCGACCGTTAAAATCCTAGCGAACATACATTATTGAAATATCGGGTGCCGCAATGCTATTAAATTGTAGCCAAATATTTAAATTTATAGCACTGACTGTGATAATCCGGGAGTATAGGAATTTCATTTTAAAATACTTGGAGTTGTTTGTTGAATAACATTCCACGAATAGATACTTGTAGTTCCATTCCCTAAAATATGGCGAGTTTTTCCAGTGGGAGACTCATTTGCACAGGATGCCGTCTAGATTATAGGTACCATAACGGCGCCAAATAATGCTGTGAAGCATAATATATAAACAGTATTGTGTTTCGATCTGAAGGGTAACTAGTGAAATTATTGAGCAAATGAGACTGAGGTGACGAGCGCAGTTATAGTGCCGCTCAGAATAATTGGTTATTTCAAGAATCCTGAGCGGCACTGCATTGAAATGGGCAGGGCGTATTAATTATAAGTCCTGCTCGTGTCGTCCCTTATTAACATAAAAAAGAAAAAAATGGAGAGGAACATAATGCCTCATTTTTATGCCACGTCCATTCGTCATGCTATTGAAAGGGTGCTCTTTCGGATGACTGGTTGAAGTCCGAAAAGCGTATTGATATAACAAAAATTATATAAATGGCGATACATTTTTCACATAATAAATGTCACACCGGCCGTTACGGGCTGTTGGAGCAGTAAGGTCCTCGAATGGAGACCACGTTCAGGAAGGCGTAGTGTTGGTAGGCCCCCAAGATGGACTGACGATCTGATCAAGATCGCCGGAGTAGGATGGATGAGGGCAGCGCAGGACCGATCGTCGTGGCGATGTTTGGGGGAGGCCTTTGTCCAGCCGTGGACGTCTTCCAGCTAAATGATGAAATATCATACCACAAATATAGATACCACAGACTGTAATCTTGAGGATTTTTAATGATGTAGTAACTTTTTCTAACTCTGTCAAGTAAGCCGAAACGCCCAAGTTCTTTCTTTCTGCTACAAACACATTATATAAATTTGACGTTCATAATTGTCTTTTTGTGACTGAAACATATTTTTCATTTGATTAAACTGTAACATCGTTATAGTTATTTACAAACAATTAGTATGGAATTTTGAAATTGTATTTGACCTCCATGTTGCGTAGATCACACTAAAAGTTTTGCGTAACATAAAAAACAACATGTTATAACCAAAATTTTAGGTTTATTGCTTTTAAAAATATTCTCCTTTACATTTAAAACATTTTTTGATGCGATCGAACCCTTTCTTAAAACAGGAAGACCATCTGAAGGCATGTTTTCTACGTACTAATTGAACGCTATCACTGCCTCGTCGGAATTGGTAAAAGTGAAAACTCTCATCAAATCTTTGATTTTAGGGAATATACAGAAATCAGAGGGTGCTAGGTGTAGGATGGGTGACGAGTTGTACTTTTTTGGAAGCTAAAATTGACTTAATTTTGTTGGTGTGAATAAGCGTTATCATGATGTAGGAGAACGCGGCCTTTTGGTCGTCCTTCGCGAACTTTTTTATCACCCTGGGTAAACAAATGATAGAATACCACTCGGCATCAACACTCTTTTGATCTTCAAGTGGAATTGTGCAGGTGGGAATGGACTGGAATGGAATGGACCCTTAGAGCTTAGAAAAAAATGCGATCATTTTTTTACCAACGTTTCTCGCCTGCCTCACTTTTGTAGGCCTGTTCTCATTTTAAAACACCCATTCACAAGATTGCTGTTTTTTTTTTAATTTAAAACAATAAATCCACGTTTCGTCTCCTGTGACAATGTCTTACTTCATTAGCATCTGTGAGCACCATTCCACACGAGCCCGCTTCTGCTCTGCTGTCAGTTCATGAGGGATCCTACGACAACAAAGTTTCCGAACTTTCAATTCTTCTTGTAAACTTTTCTGAATTTCGCTCATACAGATTCTCAATAGTTCTCGTATTGTCTCGGGTTTTCTTCAATTAGCCGCTTAACAGTAGCCACATTAGTATCGTTACGGCAGTTGAAGGCCGCCCTTCACGAGATTCGTCATGTAAAGAAACCCGACCTCTCTCAAATTCAGCAAACGATCGCCTCAGAGTGCTCAAGCAAGGTGCTTCTCTCCCAAAAGCATTTTGAAGACGAGCGTCACAGTCTTGCGGAGAGAGAGAACTTTTAAAATCATAAAAAATCATCGCTCTAAGATCTTTTCGACTCGATCTTTTGGACGTAATTCCAGGAAAACGTTCCAAGCCACAATCATGTCGAAAATTATTAAAGACTTCAGAACACAAATCTGGTCACGTGATTCATATTAACGGACTGACAAAAAATGGCAGCCCTACTGTCACTCTTTAAATGACATCATGACTTAGTAGTAGCCCACATGAATGACACTAATATTTATTAAAGTTTAAACACGAATTCCTTAAAATATTGTATGTGAATTGGAACGTTTTTCAGGAGCTCCGTCCATTTGACAAATAATTTCCCGCCAATTGTTTTTTTAATTACTAAGAAGGTTGAAACGTTTCAAAAAATATAATATTCGAAATTGAAATAGTTCCGATTAGCTAGAAGTGCAAAACTTTTAGTCTGCCCATGTTTAAGTAATCTTTTTTGCCTTATTTTACAATACAAATACTAATTTAAGCACAATGTCATCCTTGTAAATATCATGCATGCAATACCTAACAAACGGTCTTGAAAGAATATTCATGAAAGTAGGTCATACACATCTGTGGTATTGAAGGTAAAGTCCAGGCATACCTCTGGGACTTATTAACGCATTCCAAACTCTCTGTGATTCACGGGCGTATTTCAAACATCTCCTTTTAGTCATGCGCTTTGAGTTATATGCTCTAAGCGAAATCAGAAATGTTGTATAGCGAGTTTGTCTCTGATTTATTTATACTCATTTCTCAGACTCTTTAGAGGACAATATATAAAATGTCAAAGTTGCCACGTAGTATTGATTTTTTTAAATTAAATTTATGTGAGTGTGTGACCTACTCTTTAATGTAATATTTATTTATTTAGTTACGTACAGGAAACAAACAGTATTATTTTATGAAAATACGGGATGAAACGAGCAGGACGTTTAGCTGATGGTTATTGATACGCCCTGCCCATTACAATGCAGCTCAGGATACTTGAAAAGCCTAAAAATTCTGAGCGGACTCATCACCTTGAGACATACGATTTTATGTCTCATTTGCCAAGTAATTTCACTAGCTACGGCACCTTTCAGAACGAAACACAGAAGTATTCACACATTGCTGCTTCACGGCAGATATAGGCGCCGTTGTGGTACCCATAATCAAGCCGGCATCCTGTGCTAAGGAGCCTCCCCCCGGTAAACAATATAAATTTATTACAACAATAAATATTAACATAACTTAAAACTAGCACTTTCACCAGTGAAGTGATATATAAGATGAAATATATAAGACGCGGGATGTATTGGCGTTCAGCAGAAATCATCCGTGGGTTATGCTGAGGATCTAGTGGTTCGTACCGACTTTAAGCAAGTGTTCGGCTATTGAGGTTCAATAGCGCGTTGAGAAATAGCACTTTGTGTCTGTCCGATAAAAGAGCTTCCGCAGCAGCAGTCCCACGGCTTGTTAGAGAAGCTATCGAAATTAAAAAACATCCTAAGAATTTTAATAGGGAATCCCCCTAACGTTTTACGCAAACATGGAATCCCGTGGTCTCAGTCTCTCTCTGCAGTACAAATGCAACAAAAAGAGCCGAAAGTACGGACGTCGTAGTGGTGTGTGACGTGAATTAGGGAATCAAAGATTAAAACGAGTAAGACGCCACGTGGACAGATTGATGTAGTATTAGTGTCAAGTATCAATGTGTCAAGAGTTTCTCGCTGCCTCCGCAGTTTCGCCACGACCACGTTTCATGCAATTGGATCGAAATATCAATCGAAATATAAATCTGTAATCTATATTCTTGAATGAAAATGCTTAATATTGTTTTGAAGTATATTACTCATGGTTTGAAAGAGAAAATTAGCACATTTTGTGAATAAAACATTGGACATTTTAAATAAATCAGGTAGCCTTAAGACTTCGCAATAACATCCTTAGTAGGCCTGATATAATAGACCATTTAAACTATAATATCCCTACTATAATAATATTATAAATGTGAATGTAAGTTTGTTTGTTACGCTTTTACACCTAAACCACTAAAGCGATTTTGATGAAATTTATTACAGAGACACACAATATATTAGTTAAGTATTATGGCAAATAAAAGGCATGGCGGGGTCGAAATAGGGGGTAGAATTTTGTATGAAAGTTCGTCATTATCGGAGATAACACCGTGAATATTTGTATGTAGGCACTTGATAAGAAATGAATAAATATTTGTTCTAGCGTTTTTAAATTTAGACCTCTGTGGGGATGAAAAAGGGGGATGAAAGTTCTATAGTTGGTAGTTTTTACAAATATTGTATTAACCACATCACTTTGTTGTGTATTATTTGCAAAGTGAGTATATTAAACAATAAAAATTTCAGTCCAAAGTAACTATTGCACGCGCACGAAGTTGCGGGAAGGAGCTAGTATTTTATACAACTCATTATGCATTTGTGCCATCAATAATTAAACGCCAGTGCCTTATACTCCAAATGAATTACTCTCCTGGGCTACATTTTCAAAATGCTTCTAGGACTTTAAAAGATTTCAGATGATTTGTGACTGTGAATATTTCCAGCAAACGAAGCTCTTTGAAGCATCGAATTTCATTAATGGCAGAGAGAATATTTATAATGCCTATTACAATAGCCTCTCATGCTTCGTGTATTTTATGACAATATCAAAGTTACAGATGGATTCCTTTTGTACAAATGGCTGTAGGAGAAATAATAAGCTATTGGAATCCGAAAACACATTGATAGGATAATAATAAGTAAGGTAGAGTTTCACAAAGATAATATATTTTTAAGTATATTTTGAGGTATCTGACATATAAAATAAAAATACTGTTCGGTGTTAGATATTCTTAAGAAACTTCAGTAATATAATTTTGATAGCTTACGAATAATAATTTATGACTGTTACTGAGAATAGAAGTCAAGGCAGAGAAAGGTCGGAAGCCACCGGCCCACATTCTAGCACTCTACAAAGCGCAGGTCCAGCCACCTATTGAGTTGGAGTATTGCTGTCATCTCTGATCTGGCGCATCGCACTATCAGTTTAAACCATAGGACAGCAAGGAGCACAGAGTTGCTTAAATTGTTGAAGATTTAGTGCTGTATATGATGTTACGCCAAGTAATGTGGTTATAGACTATTATTATAGAATATAGTATACTTGGCGTAACATCGAGATGTAGAATACCACTCTGCACGAAACTGCATAAACTTGGATATTATCCTCATCACCTGCATGTGTGGCGGTCTTCCACTGTGGTGTTTTCAAGGAGTTTTGTTCTATAACCAAACTATGGAATGAGCATCGATAAGCAGAGTTTTCAGGACGATATAATATGCTTTAAAAAAATGCACACACCTTGCTATAAGGCTAGCAAAGTTGTTGTGTTACAGGCAAATGCGTTCCGCAGTGATCTCTTACAATCAGTTGACCTCACACACAACGCAAAAAAAACGTTTTTATTTCAAACATGTGTTGCAAACGTGTTTTTAATAAAATAAATAATATTAAAAATCAAAACATAAAAACAAGAATAAGACAAATCTATTATGAGATTCTTCCAAGTTATATTTAAGGTAAAATCCTTCTTCCATCTTGTAAATACGAACACATTAACCCCTTAAAGGTGGATCATTTCAGACGTACAAATAAACAAGATAAATCTTAAGTGTGTTCTCCGAATGCGTGCGCTGTTTGTTTAGAAATTATTGAGAATGTTGAATTACGAGTATACTTAAGTGTGTTATGTACTTTGTGCTAAAATGTAAAGATTTTCCCAAGTGTTGATTAAAACGATGTAGCTGTTAATATGAATTGTACCTACTTGTAGAACAATGTTATGATTATTGCAAATTTTATGAGCCTGTTGTTGAGTGAGTAGCAATTTATCGTGTTACGGGTTTAAAAATAAACTTAGTATAAAGTTATATCTGAGAATAAACCAAGAACATGCAAAATATTTACATTCGTAAAACTTAAGAATTATCATTGTATTAATTCCGTAGATAGAAGATGGACAATAGGAGCGTCACAAACGGCCGTTCCCAATATACTATCTACAGATAGAGATAAATTACTACCTTCTACTATCAGTAATTAGCTGTCAATAATCTGAAGCTGCCCCAATATAAGTCATTCTTATCGCCTTATATTGGAACGCGTGAATTGCAATTTCCATACAAACTTTATATCGTTGGTAAGCAATACGTCGTCCCAGTGATAGACATCGTGCACGGATAAGGTGAGTTAACGTCAATAAGTTTATTGGGACAGAAATGTCAACGATGGTTACGATTTTTATCTCAAGTAAGAGATAGAGTGAATATTGGGAACGGACGTAAAAAGAACTGGGGAGTCCCGTCCACCTTCGCACGACACGCTAGAAGTTAGGATATCATCCTCACCATCTGGATGTGTAGTGGTCCTCCACAATGCGGTTTTCAAGGAGCTTTCTTCCACGTACTACAAAGCTGTGGAATGAGCTTCCTTGTGCGGTTTTTCCGGGACGATACGACATGGGTACCTTCAAAAAAAGCGCGTACACCTTGCTTAAAGGCCGGCAACGCTCCTGTGATTCCTCTGATGCTGCAAGAGGTTGTGGGCGGCGGTGATCACTTAACAACAGGTTTGTCCTCCTATTCCATAAAAAAAAAATAACAATAATAATGTGACAAAGACACATAAATTAGATTGGTATTGAAAGTAAGCGAGATACACTAGAATATCTACTATCCCTTTCGCGTACGCGACTTTTTTGTTTAGACCTAGTTCATCGGCTTCCATTAAACGATGGCTACCGTGGTGCACTACTATTTAATTTAAATTCTAATTGAATAAATTCTGATTGTTAATACCTAGTTGAGTGATTTGGTGTGAATTCACTTATTATTTAAATATGGAACGTTGTTGTTTATTACGTTGCACAAATCGTTCAGAACGAAAACATGAAAACATAACACACGTCACAGACTATTGCTATCTCACTTACATAAGCTCAGAACGCATCTAGCGTTCAACTTTTGACCATTTTTCTATATAAAAAAATATGTTGCATATTCTAGGTTTTTTTTATTGTTATGATAATATGGGACGAGACGAGCAAGACGTTCAGCTGATGGTATTTGATACTCCTTGCCCATTACAATGCAGTGCCGCTGTGGATTCTTGAAAAGCCCAAAATTCTGAGTGGCACTACAATTGCGCTTGTCATATTGATACATAAGATGTTAAGTCTAATTTTCCCAGTAATTTCACTAGCTACGGCGCCCTTCAGACCGAAACACAGTAATGCTTACACATTACTGCGTCACGGCAGAAATAGGCGCCGTTGTGGTACCCATAATCTAGCCGGCTTCCTGTGCAAAGCTCTCGTGAGCCTCCCACTGGTGAGGTTTATTGTATAAATTGATACCAAGTTTATTTGTAAGGCCGTTAGGCTTTCGAGCTTTACCTATTCACGCACCTTGTAATTTTTATTGATGTTTGGGTGTTTGTAATATTTACCGTAGGCAATCATAAGTTTATAAAATAGCTTTTATGTGAGGCGTACACGTTAACAGTTCACTAAATATACCCAGCTTTTTTTTATGGAAACGGAGACAAACGAGCCTACAGGCTACTGACCTTCTACAACACCAGAGGAAAAGCAAGCGTTATTGGGCTCTTAGGTACGTGTTTGCGCTTTTTAGGGTTCTGTAGGCAATTAGCAGAAAACGGAACCCTTATAGATTCGTCATGTCTGGCTTCAAAAATTAGATTTAGACTATCATTTTTTTTTCTAAACTGAATAGTTTGCGCGAGAGACACTTCCAAAGTGGTAAAATGTGTGTCCCCCCGCCTGTAACTTGTAACGGCTGTTCCCCCAATATTCAGTCTCTTACTTGAGTAAAAATCGTAACTATCGTTGAATTTTCTGTCCCAATAAACTTATCGATGGTAACTCACCTTATCCGTACACGCTGTCTGTCAATGGGACCACGTATAGCTTATAAGTGATAGAAGTTTGTATGGGAATTGCAATTCATGCGTCCCAATATAAGGCGATAAGAATGACTTATCGGGTATATTGGGACATCTTCAGATTATTGACAGCTAATTACTGACAGTAGAAGGCAGTAATTTATCTCTATCTGTAGATAGTATCTTCATTTTTTTTAATTTCTTTATCTTTTAAATTTCTATTGTTCTGACAAGCATTTTTATTTAGTTTCACCTGTCCTGTTGTCTGGTTGTAATCAAATCTTGCAAATTAAATTTCCCGTTTGCTTTTTTTTTAATTAATTTTATCAAAAAAAAATACTGCATAAATAAAATAAATAAATAATTATAATTGCATAAGTTGATAAAAATGCTATGCAATAGTTTCACCGCGGCAGTCCCCGAGTGCCACACGTCTTTTTTTTTATTGAAAAGGAGGACAAACGAGCATACGGGTCACCTGGTGTTGAGTGATCCCCGCCGCCCACATTCTCTTGCAACACCATAGGAGTCACAGGAGCTTTGCCGGCCTTTAAAGAAGGTGTACGCCCTTTTTTGAAGGTACCCATGTAATATCGTCCTGGAAACACCGCACAAGGAAGTTCATTCCACAGCTTTATAGTACGTGGAAGAAAGCTCCTTGAAAACCGCACTGTGGAGGACCGCCACACATCCAGATGGTGAGGATGATATCCTAACTTGTGGCGTGTCCTGCGAAGGTGGAATTCGGCGGCAGGAACACATATTACATTATATAATATTATAAGTAACGTAAAGAGTAGTAAAAAATGTATTTTTAGTATTATTATTAGTGAGTTTACTTACTACTCATCAATACTACTAATTATGCTCGTCTTAGGCTGACGATTGTGAAAAAACTAGATCTTGGCTTAATAACGGTTTTTATTTATATAATATCTAGCATTGCAGGCTCGTTTGCAGAAAGTGTATTCAAAGGTTGGACGGTAGAACTTTTGTAGCGAATCTCTGACAAAGCTCCGTTTTATGGAGCTTTCATTATTTATACTGTGGCTCATATTTCTGTACTATATTAAATAGAGAGGAATTGTTTAAAAATGGAATCATACATTTTAATGTAGTTAAGGAATTACTTATCATTGATATGAACATAATTTTTCTTTAAATTAATCATATTCAATTCAATTTAAAATATCCTTACAACCAGTGGAGGAATATAATACCAATATGCGATGGATTGCGGTACAATCCTTCTAAATATTTTCTTTCTTATGATAGATTAGCTAAGGCAAAACTTAGGTTACTTATATTTAGCCTTTTTTAATACCACCGGAGTTTTCGATGGGGAAGTGTGTTGGAATTGAATCATCTAAAACCACACGATGTACCAAGCCACAACTATGTCCAAGCTTAGCAGACAGCTAGTGTATGCTAAAGCGAAGCCTCACTGCAGTCTTACTTGTGATAGCCGGGACTCAAAATTATTTCCTAGCGACCGAGTTATTACCTAGGGTGTCAGAAGCAGTTATGACCGGAAAGAATCTGTATGCGTCTGAAGGAAAGGCCCACATGCTGACACCCTGCACTCGACAATGACCGACTTGAGCAGGGTGGAAAAGACGGCACGTGGAGTCATGATGAATTTGTGGGCGGCTTACCGACTAACATAACTACAGTAATAGTTATTTATGCAACTGTTGTATAGTAAGGGGTTTTAAAGGGGTGATAAACCCACATTCATGAAAATGAATACTCTATAAAAAATTCTGAAATAGTTAGCTCAATGCTAACATTAAAAAAACCAATCCTAGTAACCATTACATCTTCCAAACGAGTGTTGTAATGATGTACTGAATTTCTAAAAAAAACTTGTTTGGATTATGTAATGGTTATTAGGATATTGGGTGTTTTAATGTTGGTAATAAGCTAACTATTTTACAATCTTTAATAGAGGATTTAATGCATGGGTGTTGATGAAAATATAAAAAGAAGAATCTTACTTATCAAAAGAAAATTATTAACTACTGGTAGAATGATAAATATAATAAATCTTGTACATAATTCAGTTAAGGAAACGCCAGATTAACATGAAAATCTCATTTTTATAATTTTTATGTCATATATGGATAAAAAATTTATTACGACCACCCACGCTCTATTGATTTTCCAGGCATTTAATTACCGCTAAAAGCGCTTTAAAGGCCTACTTTAACGCAACTTTTTCTTTTATAAAAATAACGGATGAGATGAGTACGACGTTCAGTTTATTGTCATTGATACGCCCTGCCCATTACAATACAGTGCCACACAGGATTCTTGAAAATCACAAAACTCCAGAGCGGCTCTACAATTGCGCTCGACACTTTGAAACATAAGATGTTAAGTCTCTTTTCCCCAGTAATTTCACTAGTTACGATGCCCCCCCAGACCGAAACACAATAATGCTTACACAATACTGCTTCACGGCAGAAATAGCTGCCGTACCCATAATATAGTCATCATCCTGTGCAAAGGAGCCTCCCACAGGACGTTCGAAAATCACATAAACAGTAAACGAACATTTGTTAAAATATTATGATTCCCTGTACTTTAATGTTTATATGACCGAACATTTGCGCTCACGATTGCGAAATAAGTGACAACGTAGCGAAGAATATTCTATCAAAAGCGAATATTGTTAGTAAATTTATCCTTCGCCCCACAGCCGTAAACTGTATTAGTTTTATCTCTGGAAAACATTTTCTGCGCCACGCTGTGACATTTCTGCTAAATTTTATATCGAGAGCATAGTCATAGGAAAATGTAAGATGGAGCGTTGCACGGAACAGGATCAATAATTGAAATAGAAATTCTGCATTTTTATGATTTACTCTATTGCTTTCTAGTATGAAAAAACAAGATCAAAGAATTAAAATTTTTGAAGTGATAACGTTTTATAAATAGATGAACGCCGTCTACAGGCATGAAGGAAGTGACACTATCCGCTTGAGCCGAGCGTGCAAGCGAGAGCGCGGAACAAGCGATAGAGAGGCACAATCGGTCTAAGCATTCGGCTTCCGACGCATCTTGTTCTTGGTTTTTAAAAAGGTAGCTTCGGTCGGCGAGTGCATTAATAATAATTTATCTACACCATGCATACATGCTTAAAATCCTCTGTTAAAGATTCAAACACAGCTAGCTTATTGCCAACATTAAAACACCCAATTTCAATTACATCATCCAAACGAGTGTTGTAATGAAATTCAGTACAACATTATATCATCCGTTATCATAATTACACTCCTTTAGATGATATTATGGTTACTAGGACTGGCGTTTTTAATTTTAGCAGTCAGCGTTTCAAAATCTTTTATAGGGGACTCATATTATGGGTGTAGATTAAATTTGTATGCAAATGTTGATAATTAGGTATTAAAACATAATATAAGATATATATGCATGTTTTTATACCCCTTATTACACAACAGTTGCATAAATAACCATTATGTTACAATTTTTTACGATATTATAACATATATTTTCTTACGACAATATTACGTAAAAATTTTTTCCGAGAATTGCCGTGAGAATCCGAAAACAAGGATCAAATGAGTATTCAGAATTTTGTGGACCGCAGTAACTCTTATTCGGTGCATCTTACTTATATCCAAGTTGTAATAGTTTTGAAAGGCATAAAAAGGCATTTATATTCTCAAAATTGATTCTTTTTGATGTCATTTTAATATACTAGATACTACCACCGCTTCGGAAATAAATGGTGCTCTGAGAGAGAATTTTCTCCAAGTGTTTGTGCTGATTTTTATAAGCCTATTTGGCCATGTATTTTAATTAAAATTTGTATATTTTAATTCAATAAATGATTTTATTTTAAATCACTTATTGAACGTCAGAAACTAGGTATATCTTTTTTGGTCGGTAGGATTTTTTCAATCTTCTTCCTATATAGAGAATTCCTCCCATAGAGGGCCAGATATTTTCTGTCGAATATAGATAAGGTTTTTTATGACAGTAAGGCACGCAGCTGATTGTAATTGATACGCCCTGCCCATTACAATGCAGTGCGGCTCAAGATTATTGAAAAATCCAAAAATTCTGATTAAGATGTTAAGTCTCATTTGCCCAGTAATATCACTAGCTGCGGCGCCCTTCAGACCGAAACACAATAATTCTTACACATTTCTGCTTCACGGCACCGTTGTGGCACCCACAATCTAGCCAGCATCCTGTGCAAAGAAGCCTCCCACTGGAAAAAGGTTTCATAATACCTATCAAAATAAATGACCGTACACAAACATAGGACTACTTAATACTAAGCACATGAAGAGTTTCCCATGTTACATGGGACTCCATATCTGCTATCTGTAATGCTGTCACAGCAATTCTGTTATCTTGACCGCCTTACTCCACTTTAATATTATAATAATACTTTTTCCCGCGACTTTGTGCGCTAGCAATAGTTACATTGAGCAGCATTTTTTATTTCTAATATACTCACTTTGCAAATAATACACTACACATTGCTGTTGTTAATACATTTTTATAAGCTACCAACTGTAGAACTTTATTTCCTTTCCTTTTTACCCCATACAGGTCTAAATTGAAAAACGCTAGAACAAATATTTATTTACTAGCTGACCCGGCAAACGTTGTTTTGCCATATAAAGTATAATTCACGCGATAGTTTTATAAGTAATAAAATATTGCCTATATTATAGCTTGTACATCATTTTGTTCTATTGTTAATAGTTTTTGCAGCGCACGCAAAATTTTCGATTTTACACCTTGTGTGACAAAATAGCAATTTTATTACGGATCCCTAATTTTGAAAAAGAAACATAGCCTATAGCCTTCCTCAATAAATGGACTACCCAACACTGAAAGAATCATTCAAATCGGACCAGTAGTACCAGAGATTAGCGCGTTCAAACAAACAAACAAACACTGCAGCTTTATAATATTAGTATAGATTTTATATCAAGTGCCTAAATACTCATTTTCATGGTGTTATTTTCGATAGTGACCAACTTTCATACAAACTTCCACCCCCTATTTCAACCCCCGGCAAGCTTTTAAATCGCGATAAAAAGTAGCCCCCCCAAGCTCTTGCCTATCACTGCACTAAATTTCATCAAGATCAGTTCAGTGGTTTAAGCGTAACAAAGAAAAATACATTAACATTTATAGTATTAGAAGGGATTTAATAGAGATTGGCGCAAAAATTCATAGAAAAGTAAAGGTTCCAAATTAGAATGACTTATTTTTATTTTTAATTGTAACAGTATTTTTGGCCAGTCTAAGTAATTTATTTTATTTACAATTTCACTAATAGTCAAGATGTGTGAGATTCGAGAATTTACTGACATAATATTATGATAATAATATATGATATATATATATAGATATGATAATAATAATAATATGGTAATATTTAGGTTCCATAATTTTCGAATTTTTGTCTGTTCGTTTAGTAAATATATTTTTTTTTATGAGCGGCACTACAACTGCGCTCGTCACCTTGAGACATAATAAGTTCAGTCTCATTTGCCCGGTAATTTCACTAGCTACGGCGCCCTTCAGACTGAAACAGAGTTATGTCTACACAATACTGCTTCACGGCAGAAATAGGCGCCGTTGTGGAGCCAATAGCCGGCATCCTGTGCAAAGGAGCCTCCCATTGGTAAATTGGTTTATTCAAAGCACATTACTTCACATAATAATATGGACAAACTTACGAAATAAACAGAACATGTCACAAAAAGAACACCCCTATTCCAACATTTTCAGTGGTTACTTGAATTGTAAGCGAGTTAACATATTGATAGCAATCGTATTAATAATAATAATATTGACACACTTTTTACACAAATTATCTTGCCCCAAGTTAAGCATATATAGCCTGTATTATGGGTTACAAGACAATGATATATTTAATACAATATACCTACTTAAACATACATAAATACATTTAAACATCCATGACTCGGAAACAAACATCCATATTCATCATATAAATGCTTGCACCTACCGGGATTCGAACCCGGGACCTCTAGCTTAGTTATTATTAAGTAAGTATTAATAAAGTGTTCATATTAATGAAATTAATGAAATCGACCGTATTACCTTGAGTTTTTAATAGTTTTTTTTAAATTGAGATGATGTCAGATAGAGTATGCTACTAGTATTAGTATCGAGATCATACCAGTGGGAGGCTCCTTTACACAGGATGCCAGCTACATTATAGGTTACAACGGCAAATTAATGGGTAAATGAGACTTAACATCTTAAGTCCCAAGGAGACGAGTGCAACTGCAGTTCTGCTCAGAATTATTGGGTTTTTCAAGAATCCTGAACGCCACTGCATTGTAAAGGGCAGGGCGTATCAATTACCATTAGCTGACGTCCTGCTAAACTCGTCCCTAAATATCATAAAAAACAGAGTGCGCCTAATAGAAATTTTCCGACTATTTATTTATGCCTCCCAAGCCTTTTGTTTATTTAAGAGATGTTTTAGGTTTTTTTAACAGAAAACAATCTTTTGATTTTTATAGTTGGCAACAAATCATTCTATGTTCTGGTCTCGTAATAACTCAATTGCTGGCAATACTAGTTCTAAAATGTGAAGCCAGGATTTTTATTTCTGGAAAATCAAAATTTTTTATAACATAATTGGACGTAGTTCCTGATAAACGTTCCAAGCCACAAATATCACATTTTAAGGAATTCGTGTTTAAAATATAATAAATATTAATGTAATCCATACATGTGGGTTGGGCTACTAAGTCATGATGTCATTTAAAGAGTCAAAGTAGGGCTGCCATTTTTTGTCAGTCCGTTAATATGAATCACGTGACCAGTTTTGTGTTCTTAACTAAATTTCGACATGATTGCGGTTTGGAAAGTTTTTCTGGAGTTACGTCCAATTGTAAGCGAAATTTTGAAAACAAACATAAAATATTCAGTTTTATTGACGCTTAAGCAATATCGGCTATAGCTGAGTCCCTCGGCGGAAAACTTTTGTTGCCTAAATTGTTTAAGTGCTTCACTTCTAAGATAATATTAAGGTGCGACGTTATTGATTCAAATAACGGTAAGAATAAATTAATATAAAATTGAATGATATACTTTTTGCCCCTTTTTAATTATTAATTTTGTTGGTTTATTCCGATTTAACTTATTGGCTTCACAAGTCCTGGTTCCTGGGTATTTCGTGCAGTTACTGCCATCAAAGTGTATAGACATGTAGGTTAGTTGTGTGAAAGATGAATTTGTTAAGGTACAGTTGGAACTAAATATCTATCAATCTGTACGTATGAAATCAAATCTTATATTATTTCTATTGATTATATTCTTAATTCTATGGCTTTTGTGGAAGACCAACCACAATTTAGCCAATGTCTTTATAAAGTAGACCAAGCTTTGAGTATGTGTTATATCAATTTATTTATGGTGTAAATCCTTTTTCACGGAGAAAGTATTCACACCTTGTCATAGAGTATATTGACAAGTTGCAACAAGTCGAGAAAAAAAAAATTGATGCTCTGGAGATGTGGTGCTGGAGGAGAATGGTGGGAGTTCCGGCACCAACGTCTCCATTCTCCAAGAACTTGGCATAATACAACGCCTTTCGGTGTTAGTACAGATAAGCGTTCTTAAGTTCTTCGGACACGTCTCCCAGCGCGAGCGTAGTCCACCGAGCGCCTTGTCGTGCAGGGCAAAGTGGAGGGCACCAGAGGACGAGGAAGGTCGCCCATGCGAATGCCTGACCTATATAAGTCTGCTGAGGGAGGCCCATCGAACGAGTGTACCAGACTGTCGGCCAGCAGGAGAAGTGGCGAAGGCTCGTGGGGCGAATCACATCTGCCCCAAAAGATATCACTCGATCGATCGATGACCACGACCGCTCTGCCAACAGTGTTACGAAAAGGAGGAGATGTTGAATATTGAAAAAACTCACTCACGTAAAGAATAAACTACAACACTTCAATTAATGTCCGTTGATTGGAAGTATGATCGCGCAAAAATGGATACATAATATTATTAGAATTATATTCATAAAGGCCTATACTTAATACATATTAATATTGTTTTTATCAGGATGAGAAAATGTTTAATACAATTTTTGGTCTATTTTTTGTTTGTTTTGCACACTTATCTCAGAAACGGCTAAGCCAATTTAAATACGGTTTTCATTGGATGTATTGTGGCCCCTCGTCCTATTTTTTGTATGCTTTATTGAAATTGGCTTACAAATAAAAAAATAAGTTAATTGAAATAATACGCCAAAACTTACGCGGGCAAATTTTTTCTTTCTTCTAATCCAAACATCCAAAAGTTTACCTCTTCTTCTTATAGTGAAGTTCCTGTTTATGTTATTGAGAAATGAAGTACACGCTTTTAATACTGTCGCTTTAAAAAGGCATTTATTTTCTTAAAATTGATTTCCTTAAGAATTCTTTTTGATGTCATTTCTATATATACTAGATACTATTACCGCTTCGGAAACAAATGGCGCTCTGAGAGAGAAGAGTGGCGCAAGAAACTCTCCCAGCATTCTTTTTTTGCGCTCTTTTCAATAAAAATATACAATATTATACAGTAATTTCTATCGCTATCAAATAATCATAATCTAGTCCCAGGCTGTCACTTAGATGTGATATATTAGCTGTGGAGTAATAGGATTTACAAAAGAGCAATTTTTTTATGAAACATTTAAATTTATTTATAGATAATGCCTGAACAGGAGCTGGGACTTTATTATAAAAGTGTGTAAATTTTCATAAATGTACTTACAGTGAACATAATATTTATTTCTTTAAATTTTTCTTTGTGAGACTGTCTATAACCTAGCTGATATATGGCATGAACAGTTCTCTTTTGCAGAGCAAACACTATATCAATGTCAGCAGCATGACCCCACAGTAAAATACCGTACGTCATGATGCTGTAAAAATAACTGAAGTACACTAATCTATCGGTCGCAACATTCGTGTACTCTCTAATCTATCTAACGGCATATGTCGCAGTCTATCTGCTAGTTGGGCAATATGTGGACCCTGTTTATTTTCGCTTCTACGACCAACCGAAATCAATTTTAGTACATTGCATTGCACGGATCCTTTGTAAAACTCTCAGTGACGAACTAGTCTATCGTGATAAAAACACAGGCTAAAAAGAGCACTATTTACACTTTTCAGCCGCTCGCCAGTTTAAAATACTTGCGTATTTTGTGTAGCGTTGCTTCTGACGTATATATGTACATGTTGCAACTCGTTCCTTTAACCGATGTATGCCTTATATGTTTATTATATCATAACAAATCTTATAACTATATTTACAATACTATGACTACATAAAAGTAAAGCATTTCCGCGTTGGATAGCTAGGCTGATCCGTTGACCGAGATAGCTGCCAGCGCTTGGGTCTCCAGTAGCCTTATTGAAGCGAAGATAGTATTTTTAACATTCTCCGCTTCTCTGGGCCCCACGGGTCAAGTGTCTCTACACCAAACGGCACAAAGATGTATGACTCACTGAGACCAACATATTTGCGACGCTTCCCGTCTTCGGCAGTCGAAGCAGCAGCCCCAGCACCAACTGAAGTAACTTGGACATGAGAAGGTGCCAGAGTTACGACACAAGTCACGTCCCACAACAACGCCCTTCCCCGTGCCCAAGCCAGCGTCATTCTTGCCTTACATTATATTCAAATTACTATACTTGGTGTGCCTTCAGTTTCAAATTAGCATGTTGCGGAACTTTAACAATTTGGTAACTTAGCTGAAAACTATACAGACTTTGGAAATAACGGTGTATGATGATTATCATCTTAAAATATATAAATTTGGTGACACGTTGTTTGTCTGCGATGGACTTTTTTTTTATGGAATAGGAGGACAAACGATCGTACGGGTCACCTGGTGTTAAGTGATCACCGCCGCCCACATTTTCCTGCAACACCAGAGGAATCACAAGAGCGTTGCCGGCCCTTAAGGAAGGTGTACGCGCTGTTTTTGAAGGTACCCATGTCGTATCGTCCCGGAAACACCGCACAAGGAAGCTCATTCCACAGCGTTGTAGTACGCGGAAGAAAGCTCCTTGAAAACCGCACTGTGGAGGACCGCCACACATCCAGATGGTGGGGATGATATCTTAACTTGTGGCGAGTCGTGCGAAGGTGGAATTCGGCGGCAGGAATCAGGTTAGACAGCTCTTCGGAACACTCCCCGTGATAAATGCGGTAGAAGACACACAATGAAGCGACGTCTCTACACAACGCCAAGTGATCCAGCCGTTCGCAGAGCACTGGGTCCTCCTAAACTAATGAACGGATTTAAATGGGGATTACTTCATGGAGTGCAGTTTAGTTCAACTTGAGAGATAGGATAGTTTTTATTTCGATTTGAGACCCATAGTTATTTCTAATTTCAATATTTGTTTTGTATGGACATATTTTCTATGAGAGAATTTAATGGCGCACGGTTTGACAGTTCCACTGTGAAACAATTTCATTATAACAACAGGGAGCACTTTTCACTAAATAATTCTTGATGTAATGAAATATTATTGGCTAATTCCTATAAAAATAGTATTTTTTTAATTATCTGCAGAACAACGTCTGTCAGGTCAGCAAGTATTATATAAAATTGATTGATAGTTTGTGAGTATGTATGTTAGGAAGATAATTCTCTCCCTCACTTTGGAAATCAGCTCTGTCACTCAATTTGATTAACAGTGGGTGGTATTATTCAATCCAAATTAAAATATTTAAACAGCTACTTCTATTGTGTTATTTTACGTTTTGTCACGAGTATTCTTACCATAAATATACACAGAGTGAGCGATGAAATTATTTAGTTTTGTAATCAATTTTTTGAATATTCTCGATGTTCAAGTGGATTCTAGAATACACTTCATATGGGTCGTTTCCAGATCGATACGAATGGAGTACCTTCAAAGAGCCGCGTTATTCCGCCGAAGATCCATATTGAAGGAAGTCTTTCAGTTCAGATATTTCTAGAAAATCTGTTTAGTGACTGAAAGTCTCATACCAATACCAATTTACGCTATTTCATTCCACAATAATATTTTTGTTCAAAATCTATCGATGCTTTGGTGTTGATATCAACTAACACATTACTTTCATGATTTCATTGATAATAATATGTGTATTTAAATAAAATACTTTTAAAAGGATTAAATCGCTTATTGTGTGTTTTCATTAGTTTTTGCGTCAAAGTCACGTTTTCATTATTTTAGCTAACCCGTAAAATAAAATGTAACTTTTGCAAAAAAAGTAATGTAAAAATACAGTTACAATTTCATACGTTTTAATCCTATAAAAGTAGTTTAATTTAAGTGTTAATCAAAGGAAATACTACTATTTCTATTACTAGTATTGTAATCCTTATTAAAAATACAAATGTTATATAGGATTGACAAATCTAGCAGGAGAGTGTGGGCGGCGGTGATCACTTAACACCAGGTGACCCGTACGCTCGTTTGTCCTCCTATACCATAAAAAAAAAAGACGTCCAATAATAATAATATTGACACACTTTTTACACAAATTATCTTGCCCCAAGTTAAGCATATACAGCCTGTGTTATGGGTTACAAGACAATGATATATTTAATACAATATACTTACTTTAACATACATAAATTCATATAAACATACATAAATACATTTAAACATCCATGACTCGGAAACAAACATCCATATTCATTATATAAATGCTTTCACCAACCGGGATTCGAACCTGGAACCTCAAGCTTAGTAGGTAGGATCGCTAACCACTCGGCTATACAGGCTATACAAGTATTAGTTCAAGTAATAAAACGTACGTGCTTATTGTATTATTTTTCGAACTAAAAAAATACAAAATTATTTAGTAGTCAAAACGTTATACCTATTTTCTGAACTTGACTGAGAGTCACCGAAAAGTCTCCTTTGGTGTTAGAGATGAGAAACAAAAAAAAGAGGATTGGCGAGGCTACTGTCATCTGACCCATAAGATTATCAGTCCTTAGAATCCTATAAGAAAAGATGAATGACATCATTTTAGTGAAATTAGTAGAACTTTGACTCATAAGTTATTACAGGGCGCCTATAATTGAATTTAAGTAGTAACTAACACACAAACAGCAATTAAAGCATTTAACTAGTGTGATGAACTTATATCTTATGGAACAATTTATACTCAGTTATGTGTTTTATACAGAGTATGATATATAACATTTTGAAAATGCGACAAGATATAGTGGCTTTTTTTATGCAAAAGTAGGACCTGGTGTTCTCTTGCAACACCAGAGTAATCACGGGAGCATTGCCTTTTTTTATGTTTTTTTTTATGACAGTAAGGGAAGAGACGTTCAGCTGATGGTAATTGATACGCCCTGCCCATACCAGTGCGGTGCGGCTCGGGATTCTTGAAAAACCCAATGATTCTTAGCGATTGTGCTCGTCACCTTGAGACATAAGATGTTAAGTCTCATTTCCCCAGTAATTTCACTAGCTACGGCGCCCTTCAGACCGAAACACAGTAATGCGTACACACTACTGCTTCACGGCAGAAATAGGCGCCGTTGTGGTGCCCATAATCTAGCCGGCATCCTGTGCAAAGAATGCCTCCCACTGGTTAAGGGTGGTGTACGCGCTTTTTTTTTAAGGTACCTATGTAATAACATCCCGGAAACACCGCATAAGGAAGCTCATTCCACAGCTTTATAGTACGCTCCTTGAAAACAATCTGTAAAGAACCACCACACATCCAGATGGTGGGGATAATATCCTAATTTGTGGCGTGTCGTGCGAAGGTGGAATTCGGCGGCAGGAATCAGGTGAAACAGCTCTTTGGAACACTCCCCGTGATAAATGCGGTAGAGTACACATAGTGAAGTGACGTCTCTACGCAACCACTAGTGATCCAGCCGTTCACAGAGCCCGACAATTCGAGCTGTGATAACTCAAATTCCAATTCCAATATTTTGTTTCATAATATGATATGAAATCACCTATGAAAGTTTGAAATCTATTCGGAAATGAATGCCTCATTTCATCATCATTCTTCATTTTTTTCATTAAATTTCGACACAACTAAATTTATAATTTAAATAGCCTGAAGGCGGTCGCTCCATTTCCAATCTGTGATATCATTAAAAAAGTCATTTATGTTACAGTAACCTTTACCACAAAAATGTCTTTAAACAATTCTTTTGATTTTCATAATACATAATATTTTGTTTGAAATATTTTCTGGGATCTTGTTGTAAAAGATTTATCAACTCGACTAAGCCGAGTAGTAGGAATAATAAGTTTTTGGCTCTTCCTAGTGTTAACATTATTAGAACGGATTTTCCAACACATAAAATTATTACTAGACTAGACTAGTTTCGGACCATCATCAGGGTGAGTGTAGTGGGTTCGTGAACGTAATTAAAGCCGTGTTAATAAATAAATTTATAATGTCTCACGAAAGTTTTAGTTAATAACAATAGAAAGTATAAGTGTATAACAATGCCAATTATATCAAAACTTCAGATACTTCAAACTGATTTATTGACAACTAACTAACGACAACAACTAACGAATAATGTTCCTAATAAAATAACAAAAATTATAAATGAACTTCAGTGATTCTAAACCTTATAAAGCCAACTACACGATATTGATTATAATAGTCCTTAAATATAAGCAAAGTCGAATGCTTGATGCAAGTCAAGTACTAAATAAGAGCAGTTAGTATAGGAATGTTACCACGCACGAATAGACTGAGGAATATAGCACTCAATTCGTTGCAATGTTACTGCCCTTTGATGGACCGCTTTGAAACGAGTCTCTATTGAGTTCCGGTACCAAACATACGTTCGGGTACAATTTTAAAGAGGCTTTGTTAAAACAGTTCATTCAGATTCATTTAGGTATCACAAACGCTTTATTGCAATATCTTATTTGACAATATTATATATGTTGATTAAGTTCAGATTGTTACGTTTTTAAAGTGATAACCCTCACTTCTAGGATCACACACAAATAAAATTTGAAAACAAAATTTTATGAACGATGCGGGACTCGAACTCACGAACTCCGGCGTTCCGTGCCAGTGCATTGCCAACTGAGTTGAGAGTTCAACAAAGCATACAAAATTTTATGACGATACGTCACTCTAACGATTAGCTCAGTTGGCAATGCACTGGCACGGAACGCCGGAGTTCGTGAGTTCGAGTCCCGCATCGTTCATAAAATTTTGTTTTCAAATTATATTTGTGGATTTATTTCAGGTTAATAATAATTATTATATAGTAAAACCGACAAGTTCAAAAACGTGTTATTTATTGATAAAACTCCGAAAAATATGAGCGATGGATTATTCGATACGGAAGGCCGTCTAGAAAATCTATCGAAAGTATGTACTAGCATCCAAAAAATTGCAAATGTTACAAGCAAGATAAGATAAAAAATTTACTTTTTCATTTTGTTGACTAATATATTAGTTAGCTTTCCACCGTGAAAATAAACTTGATAGAAGACCTTCATCAACCTTTAACACAGATAAAAGAAAATCAAATATTAGCAGATATAACTGGCTATATTAAAAAACTTTCCCAAAATTTTGTTATTCCGAGCTTTTGGTTTATCAGTCCTGTAAGAACTTTATCAGTGTGTTGTATCATAACTCAAAATTTTTATTATGTGGTCTCCTACTTACTGTATATTCATGAGAGCATACCTAAAATAACAGTCCATAAAGCATGTCTGTAACTCGCAGAACAAATAAACCAATAAGAGTCGTTGAATTATTCTCGGAAGAGATATAACAATCCTATTCCTTCGAAGCGTTTTGTGGTTCAAGATGACTCTGTTAGCGAAATTTCTGTTTTAAACGATATAGCGACTTTTAACACTTTATGATTTATTGTCGTGTTAGTACTTTGTGTGACTTGGTATTGCCCAGTGGGCTTACTATAAGTACATTAAGAACAAAAATAATCATTGAGAGCACAATTCAAAGATATTAACATCTTGACTGTTGCTTCTAAATATATTCTTGATTATGTAATGTATGTTCATAGGCACATAAGTAAATATGCAAGAAACTGTCATAACCATAGTGTTAACACCAGGAACAGACATAAACTTATGATGCCTACTACTCGGCTAAGTCGAGTTAGTAAGTCTTTTGTGGGGCGATGTATATGCTTTTACAACAAGACCCCAGAAAATGTTTAAAACAAAAGTATTACTTTATTCAAAAGAATTGTTAAAAAACGTTTAATGACTTTCTTAATGATACCACAGATTAGGAATGGAGTGACAGCCCTCAGGCTATTAAATAATAAGTTTAATTTTACAATATTACTTTGTAAATATATTTATTCGATGAAAAAAAAATCCCGCTGAGTTTGTTGCGCCCATTATTCTCAGGTCTGAGGCATTCATTTTGGAATGGGTGGTAGTTTTTGACTTTCAATAAGTGATGTCACATCCTATTTTGAACAAAAATATCTGAATTTGAATACCTAATTCTACAAAAGCATAGATAGTATTATTACAAGTAAGAGAAGCAATAATTAAAATCAGATACGAAGTAAACACTAAAAAATAATTAAAGGCAATGAAAATGAAATTCTTATGCTCCAAAATAATATTTCAGTATTAGTTTTGTGGTAAAATAGAGGGCGTTCTACAGTTTTTCATTTCGTTTCAGGTAAATATTAAATCCCACCAAAAAAAAAATTATTGTAAAATGTTGCCATGACATATTACTCGCACTGTCAAAAAGTTATTAGGTATCATGTAAAGCCAAGCTTCTTACTCTACAAGGCCTAATTTCACGAATTTTACGTCTCATTATATGTCGGTTGGCCATTTCTTTTTCTGGTATAATTTAACGAAGAACTTTGAGAAAAGGTAGTAGACAGTGCCCTTGCGCTGCGATTGGCTTGTCTTGGCGGAGGCAATACTGTGCCTTGGATAAAATTATGTATATAATAGTATGTAAGTAAGTAAACACAGACATACAGACAATAAAGTATGACTAACTTATTACACCTGTGCGAATATTTTTCAGTGTTTATACAAAAAAAATACTAATTGACAATTTATTATGTTTTTAAAGTGATAACCCTCACTTCTAGGATTAATACACAAATAAAGTTTGAAAATCAAAATTTTATGAACGATGTGGGACGCGAACCCACTCCCTCTGGCGTTCCGTGCCAGTGTTCTAACCAACTGCGCCAACCGTTCGAGTGATGTATCGTCATAAAATCTTGTTTGCTTTGTTCAACTCTCAGGTTGTGGCTTCATCTACAGGATCTACTTTACAGTTGATAACCTGCTCAACCCCAATATTTGCACATTAGGAAATTGACTTGAGATGTCGCTCTTGTAAATCCAAATAATTTGTTATGTTTTGAAAGTGATAACCCTCACTTCTAGGATTAATACACAAATAAAATTTGAAAAACAAAAATTTATTAACGATGCGGGACTCGAACCCACGACCTCTGGCGTTCCGTGCCAGTGCTCTAACCAACTGAGCCAACCGTTCGAGTGACGAATCGTCATAAAATCTTGTATGCTTTGTTCAACTCTCAGGTTGTGGCTTCGTCTAGTCCTGTAGACTAATTGGCATTTGACTATTACAGCGATATATATTTTTTACTTTGCGTAAATTTACTATCTCCTTGACAAGACATACTTATTTATTTATTTATTTATTTAATAAGTACACACAACAGAATTACAACAAATACATAATAAACAAAAAAAACCATCAGCTAAATACAAGATAGGCTGCAACTCCACGAGGCACACCCACGTATCAGCATGTTTAGCATAAATTAATTACTATGAAAATACAACAATAATAGCGATTTTAAAACTAGCTTTAGGTAATGTAGTATTATAAAAGAAAAAGACAGAGAAAATATATATTTGGAAAAATAGAAGTGAATAATTACGGTAATAATATTAAGATTTTTTTTTGTAATTTAAACTAATTAAGGAATTTATATAAACTAAATTATACATAGTCAACAACAAAATATTACGTTTTATCAAATCGTAAATATGGGTTTGCACTGATGGCTTTGTCAAAAAATCTATCAATAGCTATCCTGAGTCAGCAATTCTAAAAGCTTAAACACAATATGTGCTACAAATTTTATTTTAAGTTACATATGACAATACCGTCTAGACGAGAGTTTATCGTCAAAGCTTATATCTTAGCCCACACAAGAAAAATAAGAAAATATAAAATCGAGACAGTTGGAAATATTACTCGGACGTAGCAGGTGTTCGTAGCAATAAGAACTGCGGAGACTGTATACAGTTTTGTCGAGTTTATTGGTCAACGGCCACTTGTTCGATATTACCGAGCAAATTAATTTACTCTGGAATTATGAATGAGCTTGCTTTCCCTTGACCTTCAGCTTCGTTGGTGATCGATTTAAAGAGAATAGTAACTGAATGATCAATACTATGATTTCTTGCGCTGTAAACTTTTCTAAATGCTGCTTGCGAGCAATGTTTGGTGCTACTTATGAACTCAAGTTTTTTTTTACTTTACTTCGGGAAAGTTTCAAACTTGGGAAGTTTAAAATAGAGTGAGGAAATACTTTTTATTGTGTCTATATGAAACTTACGACCTTAAAGCAAATACAACATCAAATCTTAGAATAGCATTGTAATTATTTCTCTAGTTCCTAGTTCTCTGAATGGCTTTGAAAACAGCGTATGTCATGCTTCTATATAAAAACATAAGAAGATACTATGAAATAAATCTAAGCGAACGTCGAGTGTTTTACTGGCAGGGTGATAGTGAGGATAAATTTCAAGTTTATAGCCGTTATCTGTCAATCTATTACTGACTGAACGTTTCATACAATTGAGTAAATCGCTTTTTTTCTTACGGCCGCTCCCAATATACTATCTACAGATAGAGATAAATTACTACCTTCTACTGTCAGCAATTAGCTGTCAATAATCTACAGAGTTTCGATAAGCTGATCACGACCGCGTACAAGATGCTTATGGAAAATATATAACTTTCTCATCATAATTATAGCCTCTGAAAGTACGTCATGTTGAACAATTGAATTGAGAACTTGTTTATAGTACCCACTAATGCTGTCTATCAAGTTTATACGAGTTTTCATATCTAAACATCAGTTTTTACCTAGCTTTGCATAAATTCTTGCCTAAGAACTTGATATTTTATATGAAAGCTTTCTACGTGAATAAATATCATGTTTCTCGTGTTAGCGGATTACGTCACTATCTAAATGATAAGATAGTGCTTTCTGTACGACACTATGTCTTCACTATTTGAACCGAAGAATATACTTAGTAAAAATTAAAAGGTACATTCAAAGATAAGTTTTTCTTTAAGTTGTGAAATAATTTAAATATGATGACAAGTTTAACCAGTACGGAAATACACGTACTAGGAATACATATGCATACCAATATAGTATAATTTTAGAAGATTTTTAAAATCCAAATGTTAAATTTACAAATTGATCAACAACATATTTAATTGGGTACCTTCAAAAAATGCGCGCACAGTCTTCTACCTAGTGTACATTTTCAGTGTGTACCTAGGTAACACTGAAAATGTTTAGAAAATGAAAAATGGCTTAATGTAGAAAGGTGCCAATACTGTTATTATTTTTCGAGATAATCTCCGTTACTCTCTACACATCGTCGCATTCGATGGAACCACTGAGAAAAGCAGTGGGCCCATTCTTCCTTAGGGGTCTCTTCTATGGCATTTTCGTACGCTTTCACCGCATCTTCAAGGCTCGTAAAGAGAATACCTCGAATTTTATCGTTAGTTCTTTGGAATAAATAGAAGTCGCAGGGTGCCAGGTCAGGACTGTATGGCGGATGACTCATTATCTCGACACCTGCCGTAGTCAAATATTCAACAGTCCGTTTTGCGGAGTGCGCTGAAGCATTGTCGTGGAGAAGGAGGATCCTGCTTCGAGGGCGGTGCTGTCGAATTTTTTCCAAGACATCAGGCAAACAGCGATTGACATACCAGTCTGCATTTCTTTACCTTAGTTGGCCGATCCTCGAAAAGAAACACCCACTGAGCTGATCATCATTGAAATTACTACGTCCACGCTTAAACTCGTTAAACCAATTGTAAATAGTGTCATAAAAATCACAAGTGTAAGACGTAGCTTGTCACACACACTAAACTAATATTCGTGGCCTGTTTTTATCGGTTGTCTAACGGCTGTTCCCAATATTCAGTCTATCTCTGGTTGTAGCCTACTTGAGATAAAAATCATTGACTTTTCTGTCCCAATAAACTTATCGACGGTAACTCACCTTATCCGTACACGCTGTCTGTCAATGGGAGGATGAGGAGGATCTGATAAACTTATCAGCGATAGAAGTTTGTATGGAAATTGCAATTCACGCGTCCCAATATAAGGCGATAAGAATGACTTAGCAGGTATATTGGGACAGCTTCAGATTATTAACAGCTAATTACTGACATCAGAAGACGTAGAAGAAATTTATCTCTATGTTTAGCTAGTATATTGGGAACGGCAGTAACAGCAAGAGACTCTATCTAGACGTATAAATTATCCAAGCATTTAATTATCGATAAAGATCAAGTCGGATTAAGAGATCTCTACAATCTTACAATATATAACAAAACCGTGTAATGCTCATTATTTTTTATACAATTACCTTTCTTTTTGTTAATTTTCACGGCAGACATATTGGAATTCGACATCTACTGTTTTTACATTATTTTTGCTATACTGGCAATAATTGTAACACAAACTCTGTTAAAATATTTGCTCTTTTCATGAGATAGAACTCACTGGCAGTCTGATGAACACATGTTTTTTTATGGTAAAAAGGGACGAGAGAAGCAGGATGATCAACTGATGGTAATTTATACGCCCTGCCCGTAATTATGCTGTGTCACTCAAGATTCACAAAAATCCTAAAAATTCTGAACGGCACTGTAATTCCGCTCGTCACCTTGAGACATAAGATCTTAAGTCTCATTTGCCCAGTAATATCGCTAGATATGGCGCACTTCAGATCAGAACACAATAATGTTTAAACATTTCTGCTACACGACAGAAATAGGCACCGTTGTGGTATAATCTAGCCGGCATCTTATGCAAAAGAGCCTCCCACTGGCTTATGGGACCTTTTTAAAATAGCAATACTGCTTAAGTAGAAGTTTGTTGGGATTCAGTATGCCCTAATTCACTTTTAACAGTCGAAACTTATATGCAACGTAGCAGCCAAATCTGGAGCCGTTAGATCACACAACACTTAAAACGATAACTTAGAACAAAATAATTTTACATCGACTACAACTCGATATTGGCACAAAACCAACTTACAAGTTATTCATTTTGAAAGACATCCGCAGCTTGGGAGTGCTTCCTTTAGCTGTGCCAAATGTCTAGCGTTGCTGGATTTTTGTAAAGTTTATACCAACCCTGAGATGTCTAACTTTTGTTCTCTATCTATTGATAGATGTGCCAATACTGTGTTGTATTTCAATTTTAAATGCCATTTGGATTGATAAAATTAGCAATTTTGGCAAAATGGATGAATATTCTTTACTAAGTTTTGTCCTATATTTTTTTTAATTAATCTGTTCGCGACCATGTTTTATGGAATTTGAATGATAATTTCTTTTTAATAGATTTGTCAGTTCATTAAGTTATCAATATTAATTAAAATTTATTTTCAATAGTACAATAATCAAGCATGACATTATTTCATTAATTTACAGTTTATACACATTGAACAGTTAAGTCAGCTGTATACGACGAGATTTCATCCATCCAAAAAGTATATTACTGTATATATTTATATAATTTTTAATTTATTATTTATTGCGTTCGCCAGTCATAATCATTTCGGTGACGCGAACCCATAAGATTTTCCCCTACCACAAAGTGCGCAACGCGGCTAAAGAACTTCAAAAATAGATACATCATATTTACAAACTCACTCACACTTAACTAATATATTAATTTTTTTTGCAGAAGCCGGTGGCCTCCGTACCACGGAACTTCACATAACACCACGTGTCGTTCAGCGCGGCAGAAACGTGACTATGGCTTGCCTGTATCAACTTCACGAAACTGAAATATACTCGGTTAAATGGTACAAGGGCTCGCATGAGTTCTACAGATACTCGCCCTTAGAATCGCCTACTACAAGGGTGTTGCCCGTAAATGGAATTAAAGTTGATGTAAGTAAATTTTAATGACATCTTATAACAATATTATAATGGCTAAGTAACATCGATCTCAAAATACGTTTTTAATTCAGTTTTTCGATTACGTTATGGATGGGGTCATATAATTAATACACTAAATAAATAAAGATTGTCTTACAATATACCAGATTACCTAATAGCTGATGGTAAAGATATGACTTAGACGTAAATAGAATTAATACAATCTAATAAGAATTGTAGATCCCCCACAAGAATGACCGACGATCAGGTCAAGATAGCCGGAATACGTTGGATGAGGGCAGCACAGGACCGATCGTCATGGCGATCTTTGGGGGAGGTCTTTGTACAGTAGTGGATGTCTTCCGGCTGAAATGAGAATGATGATGAATAAGAATTGATATCATAATCCTAAAAGGATATTGAAATACATTCAGATGTTGAATATATTTAAGTAGTTTTTATTTGCCTTTGAATTTCTCAAGAATATAAACAATAAATCAAGAAAACAATTTGACAACTTCTGATTCCCGGTCTTTTATATATCTTCATGTAATAAAAATACCTAATCGGTATTGGGATCGATATCTAGAGTTCAAGTATGTTCGGCGATATTTGATTATTTCCAAGTTAAGATTTTTTTCGTATTTATTGTTGAATCTTGACTTGCTATAGATTACTCGACATTTAAAATATCAATTATTGAGGTATTTTTTGCTAGAATTATGAATGACTAGCAAATTTTATAGATAAAAAAAAATTAGGGTCAGATCTGAAAACATTAATTCATAAAAAAGTTATGAAAATTCAAAAGCTTCATAAACTTAATGAAGATGATTTAAAAAGGTTACAAAAAGGTGAAAAAATTTAGCTTAGACATTATTAAAAATTTGCCAATTTGTCACCTATTAACCTACCTCCACAAGCGAAAAATCTTCGGGTAATTAATGATTATTTCGCAAAATCTCAGAAAATAAACATTATAAAATTCAAGTCCATTCAAACTCAGAGTAAAATAAACTATATTCAATTAGGCTTAAACTATGCAATTGGAATCACAATCAATATTTCTTTTAAGTTACTGAATCTACTATGTTCGGAAAAGTGAGAGGAACACACAAGAAACTCAACGGCCACTCTTTTCAATCAATATAGTATTTTACAATGGCTGCAATAATATCAAATTAGTTTGTGCTACATCCAATATAATATGAATCGTGTTGAACAATGAAGTTCCATATTAAGATTATTGACGGACCGAAGTAGCCAGATTATTATTTGTATGAACGTATGCGCACTGCGTCCGATCCGAATCCGAGATTCCTACCCTACACCATTACAGGTACTGCTAATTTATTGCAACCACGAAATAAAAAAAGGATCCAGGAATCCCGTTGATGTTGAAATTTTGAAGGCAATTCGAGATGTGAAACCAATTTCATTCAATAAACGGAATCCGTTATAAGCTTGATATTCGTATTGAAATGATGCAATTAAATTAATGAAAGTTAAGGTCCCTTAATTGTTTGGATTAGGCTCAGAGATCGGACTTGTGCGTGAGTAATATCCGAATTCAGTCCGAGATTTCTAGATCTGTATTTTCACGGATACGGATCGGACTCTGATCGGACGTAGTGCGAAAGTTCTCTAACAAAACAGTAGGAATCAATTTCGTACCTCATAGGTACAAGAACCGGTTTACCGGCTTTAAATGGAGGCAAAAAAAGGAGACAGTTCGGGACCGGCAAACTACAGTCCTATTGCTATTACCTCCCTACTCTCCAAAATCATGGAGAGCATAATTAACCGCCAGTTCTTGGTATACCTTGAGGGTCACCAGTTGATCAACGACCGGCAGTACGGCTTTCGCCATGGTCGGTCGACTGGCGATCTTCTGGTATACCTAACACATAGATGGGCGGCGGCTATTGAAAGCAAGGGGGAAGGCCTGGCAGTTGGTCTGGATATAGCGAAGGCCTTTGATCGTGTATGGCACAAGGCGCTCCTCGCAAAACTTCCATCATTTGGGCTTCCCGAGAGCTTATGCAAGTGGACCTCCAGCTTCCTCACTGGGCGCAGCATACAGGTCGTTATCGACGGTTATTGCTTGAATCCCAAGCCCGTGAACCACGGCTGTGTGCTATCTCCCACGCTGTTTCTTCTGCATATCAATGATATGTTGGACACCGCCAACATGCATTGTTATGCAGACGACAGCACTGGTGATGCCGTATACACGGGCCATGCAGGTCTCTCTCGGGAAAACGTCGACCAGTGCCGGGAGAAACTTGTGTCTTCTATCGAGTCCTCTCTCGAGAAGGTCGCGGAATGGGGTAAGTTGAACCTTGTCCAATTTAACCCCCAGAAGACTCAAGTTTGCGCGTTTACCACCCCATTTGCCTTATCACCGCTCTTCGAGAACACTTCCCTTAAAGCCTCGTCTAGTATCGGAATACTGGGTCTCGAAATCTCGAGCAATTGCCAATTCCGTGGCCATCTGGAGGGCAAAGCCAAACTGGCTTCAAAGAAACTGGGCGTCATAAATAGAGCACGGCAATACTTCAAGCCGGCCCACATTCTAGCGCTCTACAAAGCGTAGGTCTGGCCTCACATGGAGTATTGCTGTCATCTCTGGTCTGGCGCACCCCAGTATCAGCTCGATCCATTTGACCGCGTGCAACGCAGAGCAGCTCGAATTGTCAGGGACGCAGTACTCTGTGAACGGCTGGATCACTTGGCGTTGCGTAGAGATGTCGCTTCATTGTGTGTCTTCTACCGCATTTATCACGGGGAGTGTTCCGAAGAGCTCTTCAACCTGATTCCTGCCGCCGAATTTCACCTTCGCACGACACGCCACAAGTTACGATATCATCCCCACCATCTGGATGTGTGGCGGTCCTCCACAGTGCGGTTTTCAAGGAGCTTTCTCCCTCGTACCACGAAGCTGTGGAATGAGCTACCTTGTGCGGTGTTTCCGGGACGATACGACATGGGTACCTTCAAGAAAAGCGCGTACACCTTCCTTAAAGGCCGGCAACGCTCTTGTGATTCCTCTGGTGTTGCAGGAGAGTGTGGGCGGCGGTGATCACTTAACACCAGGTGACCCGTACGCAGGTTTGTCCTCCTATTCCATAAAAAAAAAATGGGACGTTTAAAGCTTAAAGAGGTTAAGATAACGCTTTTCAAAATATATTGTCAAACCTTCTATACGAGCAGCCTGTGGGTCAGATATACTCAAAGAACGCTTAGTGCATTTCGCGTTCAGTACAACAATGGTTTTAGGTTGATGTTGGGGCTGCCCCGCTTTTGCAGTGCTTCGACAATGTTCGCGGACGCGGAGGGTGGACGGCTTCCAGGCCATCCAACGCAAAAGAACCGTGTCATTTCTGTAGAGGTTGCGGAGTAGCCCTAACATAATCTGCAAACCATTACTAGTCATTACGATGCGCCAATTATAAAGGCATTTATGCGGCTTCATGTGCCTGTTCAGTTATAATTATACTAACATAATTTAGGACATTTTACTAACAATTATTTTGGATTTTTTTATGAATTAAATTATTATTATTATCAAAGCAACGTTTTCGGCGCCTTTCTTTATCAAATCATAGAGAAGTAACCAATTGAATCCATTGCAGAGACTGAATTCGAATGAGAGTCACGTGGTATTGGTTGGGGTTGGGCCCAACCTTAGCGGCAACTACAGTTGTGAAGTGATACAAAACGCACACACATTTCCTCACTACGTGGCCTACGCTAGACTTGATGTTGTTGGTAAGTTGTAGTACGTTATTGCTAAAGTTTTTACTTGTTGAAATTTGAGTACCATGGAACCTAACAGAAACTTCATCTTCAACACTTGATTTGCTAATGGTTTATTGAAGCGTGTATGGTGCAATGAAAATACGGGACGAGACGAGCAGGACGTTCAGCTGATGGTAATTGATATGCCCTGCCTATTACAATGCAGTGCCGCTAAAGATTCATAATTTTTTTATATTAAAATATGGTTAGAATGTAAAATCGTAGAATAAAATTTATTATTTAATTGCCTGTGGGCGGTCACTCAATTCCTAATCAGTTGTATCATTAAGAAGGTAATATATGTTATAGTAACATTTACCACACAAATGTTTTTTAAGAATTATCTGGGATTTTGTTATGAAAGCATAATACAATGCCCCACAAAAGACTAACTCGACTCAGCAAAGTAGTGAATTAAAAGTAGTAGGCAATATAAGTTTATGTTTGTTCCTGGTGTTAACATTATGGTTATGACAGTTTCTAGTAAATTTACTTATGTGCCAATACATATATAATGTTGTTGTGCATGTTCTACCACGCTACACAAAAAAATATACATTGAATAGCTTTATACCACGAGCACTTAATTCCTATAGTAAAGATTTTTCTGATATGGATATTTTTGGGTCACCTTATAAAGAATTTAGAAAAAATTTAAATAAAACATTTTGAAAGGATTAAAACGCGTGTAACTGTAACGGTTTTACATTAACCCCCTTATTCATAATAGTCTGCTAACTTAAAGCATTGCTAATTCTCACTCTGTCTTCTTCTATTGACCTAAGTCAGAATGAGAAAAAACACTCCTAAGCGGCTGTTTAAAGTTAGCAGACCATTATGAATAAGGGGGTAGATGTTTGCGTAAAAGTTACATTTTTATTTTAGTTAACACCACGTTTCAAGACCTTTCCAGATATCGTTTTCAGGGGGACTACACGCGTTTTAATCCTTTAAAAGTGTTTTATTTAAATGTACAACACTCGCGTTAATCTAAGATAATACTATATAGAAAGAAAATTAATTCTCCAACATGTGTAATCTTGTTACGAATGGAGAATAAAATATTCAAAGTTATTGTATTATACACGTTTATTGTAAATGTTAACTCTTTATGTTTAACACTTGGTATTTAATTTAGCATTGTAATTTTCAGCACTATAAGTCTTCTTTTTAATAATTATATAACATTAAAATTTTAATTTTGTTACTGTTTGATGCCAAAATAAAATATTATCAAGAATATATTGAGAGGCATCAGTTAAGATAGCAGTCACATAACGTACTCTCAGTAACGCTGTCTGTGCCTCTTATAACAACTTATATCATCGTTATATTGAAAAATTTTTATCTTTTTGTAGCCAAACGTATCAGGCAACACATTCATATTAAATATGTAACTGATGACTTTCTTTACTACTTTGGGCACGAGCAAATGTACAGAAAACTTCAAATAATTTATGAATATTATTTGCATATTCTTATCTTGGTATCGTATATGTGTGGTGAAACTATCCGAGTTGTATTTATAGTCGTATTTCGCGTGCGTAACCAATAAGTTTGGCTATAACTGCTGAGACTCAGTGAGATAGCGACATTAAATATTTATGCTCCCGATTTTCGACCTTATAGGCAACGATGTGACATTTATTGGTTTTGAGATAGAATCATTCCATTTCTTGTAATGTTGTGTAGAAGTCTATGTTTTGTGAACTTTTTTTTCACGTAACTGTCTTCACTGTCATCAGTAAAGTTAGGTCAGAAGAAGGCTTTAATATATAAATTATTTCTAAACTACATCAAAAAAGAGAAGGAAACCCACATTTTGCATTAGTCTCATTTATATTTGTTACATATTATATATTTTTATTTGGAAGTAACAATTTAGTTGAAGTTAACAATATGTTAGGTGTCGGTATTAGATTTTTATTTTAATCTTTATGTTAAGCTTGGTATGAAGTTTTAAATATTGTAGAAAAAAAATATATTTTCAATTTAATTTTTTTTTGTTTCAAAGTACATAATGAATGTTGAGAGTCGGTGTTGTAATATTTTTTCTAGAATAAAAGTCTAATAACGAGAAACATAAAATTGTTAATCAAATTAAATAGTTATTTAATATAATGAAAGACCGCCTGACGTGAGACAGTTATGCTACACACATGATTCAGAGCAGTAATATTTTTTTTATGAAAATAAGGGACGAGACGAGCAGGACGTTCATCTGATGGTAATTGATACGCCCTGCCCATTACAATGAATTGCCGCTCAGGGTTCTTGAAAAACCCCAAAAATTATGAGCGGCACTACAACCGCGCTCGTCACCTTGAGACATAAGATGTTAAGTCTCATTTGCCCAGTAATTACACTATCTACGGTGCCCTACAGACCGAAATACAGTTATGCTTACACATAACTGCTTCACGGCAGAAATAGGCGCCGTTGTGGTACCCACAATCTAGCCGGCATACTGTGCAAAGGAGCCTCCCACTGGTATTAATTTGAAATTTTTAACATATTTCATTATTCCTATTAGTCCGTTAAAACACATTTAACCTACAAAAAGTCTATTATTTATCGTAGTATTTTAAAACTATCACAACCCAGTATATATTGTACCTATTAGCACCGTATTAGTACAATTTTTTTTAAAGAACTTTTATTCATCATAACATTGCAGGCAAATGCCTTTGGGTGGGTTTTAATACGTTATGCGTAAGACTTGAGCTTATTAAGTATCTCCTGTTTGACCATTGGTACTTCCTTGTCGCGAAGTTAAATATTGATGATATACCAAGGTACATTCGTTATGATCCTAAGCATTTTAGACTGAAAGCGTTGGAGGATTTCCAGATTTGAATTTGATGCATTTCCCCATAGCTGAACTCCATAGGGCCTTAATAAATAAGCTTTTACGGTATAATAACTAGATTTAACAATAACTCTATAACTAACAGGTGAAGACAAAATTGGACGTAGTTCCTGAAAAACGTTCCAAGCCACAAACATCACATTTTAAGGAATTTGTGTTTAAAATTTAATAAATACTAGTTAACCTGGTAGACTTCATACTACCTTAACCGATAAATAAAAGACCTAAACTTTTGTATAAGATAAACTTAAAACAAGACAAGGACTCGATTTTTTAAGCGTTACCCGTGTTTTAAGGAAGTTTATTTTTTACCTCCTTAGAAAGTTAGAAAAATATAAAAATTCTAATTAATTATTCATTTTAAACTATTATTTTTATTTGATTTCTGAACGACGGGGGACACGTCAAAGGAAAATCAAAATTGTTGTTTTTATTTAAAACCGAGGATTTTCATGTTTATTCAAAATATTTAAACCTTCCCTGGACTTCTAAATAATTCAAGACCAAAATTAGCCAAATCGGTCCTGCCGTTCTCGAGTTTTAGCGAGACTAACGAACAGCAATTCAATTTTATATATATATAGATTAGTGTGATTTGGGCTACTAAGTCATAATGTCATTTAAAGAGTGACAGTAGGCTGCCATTTTTTGTCAGTCCGTTAAAATAAATCACGTGACCAGTTTTGTGTTCTTAATTCAATTTCGACATGATTGTGGTTTGAAACGTTATTCTAGCATTACGTCCAATTAATAATAGAATAAAATCAATATACAGGGTGTCCCAAAGTTATGGGACATGAAGGGAAAGTACCTTAAATATCGAATATAGGCTATTGTACTGAAAGAAGACTTTATGTTATTTTTAAAAGTTAGTACTTCTGCATTCAAAGATTTTCTAAAAATTACTTGCCTCGTCTGGGAATCGAACCGACTGAAATGTAAAAAAAACTACTACTACTTTTATGATGCCAATCGAAAGAATGGCCAAAAACTAATAACTCTTCTTAAGTAACATAGTATTTTAAAAGAAAGGAACAACGTAAAATGAATGTTTTCCTACTTGGATTGGTACGAATGGACCGATTAGATGGAAGGCCAGATCCCCGGACCTTACACCATTAGATTTCTTCTTTTGGCTATACGTGAAAGATATGCTATACAAAAAGCGATACGAGAATGTGGGCGAGTTACAAAACAGAATTGTGCCATATCATATCGAGTATTCACCATAAAATGATAATAAAATCAACAGGCAGCGGACTCATTAAAAGATTGGCGATTTGCGTAAGACAAGAGGGATCACATTTTGAGCATTTAATTAATTAATTTACAAAAAAATACCCACTTAATTGACTACTTTCTTTTAAAATACTATGTTACTTAAGAAGAGTTATTAGTTTTTGGCCATTCTTTCGATTGGCATCATAAGAGTAGGGGTTTTTTTTTAATTTAAGTCGGTTCGATTCCCAGACGAGGCAAGTAATTTTTAGAAAATCTTTGAATGCAGAATGACTAACTTTTGAAAATAACATAAGGTCTTGTTTCAGTAAAATAGCCTATCTTTGATATTTAAGCTACTTTTCGTTCATGTCCCATAACTTTGGGACATCCTGTATACTTACTATTTTAAGCATTTGAAATATTAAAATATAGTTTTAGTAAACATTTAAAACGTTTACTTAAACTAACTAACATAAACACAGAATACCAAAGCCCTGGTTTGAATGTAATACTAATTGTCATAAAAAGACTGTATAGTGTATTTACAACTCAAAGGTTTCAAAGAATATATCGCAAGGGGAATCATTGCAACTACAGAGGGACCCTTTACTCTTATCAGTTCTGTGGTCTTTTTGTTGGTTGCTCGTTTATGAGGGGTAATGTATAGCATTGGGGATAAAAGTTTTAATGGAAAGCATTTAATTTTATGGGAACGGTTGGGTGTTTTTGTATGGTAGTTTCTGATTAGCGAAATGCTTCAACAGCGATAAGAATAATCGATCACAATGAAAATATTTTAATATTTTCTGATTATAAAAATATGATAATCTCAGTTTAGAAAAAAGATGCTAGTTTTTAAGAACGTTGTTACATAAATGGACGAAACAAAAGTGTTACGTAATTTTAAAGGAATTGTTTAAAAAACGTTTGTGCGGGAAAGGTTACTATAGCATAAACGATTTTCTTAATGACACCACATACTGGGAATGAAGTAAACACCCACACGCTCTTCAATTATAAATGTTTATTGTTCGCTATTCCATTGTAATCCATATTTTTATATAAAAAACAGCCCGCTGAGTTTCTTGCTCCCGTTCTTCTCTGGTCTGAGGGAGTCTTTTTTGAATGGTTGGTAGTTTTTGACGTTCAATAAGTGATTTTGAATTCTATTTTGAATAAAAATACTTGAATTTGAATTGAACAATACGATTGTATGGAATTTGTAGCAGTAAGTTTGTAATTTGTGATAATCGAATAACACTTCTATGCGTTACTGTGGAAATTGTTGTGGGGTTTTACAATTATTAATTTTATTCCATTGGAATTTAGTAATTATGATTTATTGTGACAACTGCTTATCTCCTCAAAAAAAAAAATTAAAACATATTTTACATAGGTATTTGTATTGTCACGACTGGAAAATCAAGGAATTTCGATTGTAGTTAATTTTTACGTTATAACTTTCTTATTAAATGATGTTTGCTGAAAGCCATATCAATAAAATGACGATGAAGACGGCAAGCGTCGCAAATATGTTGGTCTCAGGAATTCATACATCTTTGTGCCCTTTGGTGTCGAGACACTTGGCCCGTGGGGCCAAAAGACGCGGAGAATGTTCAAAATACTATCTTCGCGCCTCAATAAGGCTACTGGAAACCCAAGCGCTAGCAGCTATATCGGTCAACGGATCAGCCTAGCTATCCATCGTGGAAATGCTGCCAGTATTCTTGGTACGCTTCCCCGTAGTGATAGTTTTAATTTAATGTAGTCATAGTATTGTAAATATAGTTATAAGATTTGTTTTGTTTGAATAAATCTATCCATTATTGGACTGTTGAAGTCACAATAAATTAAATGAATTCTAAACCAAAATTGAAACAAGAAATACTAAGTCTGTGTCAGCAAAGTAAAATCACGAACACAAAGCAGTTCACTTAACAAAGTACGAATTTTTCGTAGAAAGGGTTCTTTAAAGTAAGACGGTACTGTAATATTGTAACATAATAGGTGCTCTACTTGAGGGTGCTCTCGTCAAGGTAAAAGGGGCTAATTTGCTTATAACACGGAAGTATTGAATATCCTTGAAGATATTCTATATTTCACTAGATCTACATGGATGAGTAAAAAAATAAGGACACCGCGCCGTGGTATTAGCATGTGAAGAATTATCAACGTGGTATCGCCCTTTTTAGTACTGAGGAACTGTACAATTTATCTGTTAGTCCTCTGATACAGGCGGGTCTTTCCCCATTTATTTGATTGTAGATATTCAGCAAGAAACAAAGACAAAAAATTATAAGACGAATTTATTTAGAAGCACGGACTGGTAAAAAAAGAAGAACTCCGCGCCGTGATATTAGCATGTGAAGCACCTTTATGCTAGTGTGTGTGCGGTTACGGGGTATACCAATTACACAATTTTTTCTCCCTTAAATAATCATATATTCAAAATACTTTTATAGTATTGTTTTAACACTTTTTCACAACGCACGACGGCATTTTTAAAATATTTTATTGCGACGCAAACTGTTCTGTCACAGACGATGGCAAATCTCATAATGGCGGCCGATCGGCCGCCATTATGTGTATATCAGTGTAAGTATATGCGTGGGGCTATGTATTTACACGTTTACCGGCTTGTTTTGGTGCCTCACTGTTATAAAAGGTGACACGGAGTCCTTATTTTTTTACTCGTCCGTGTTGATAATATGACAAAATTAAATTTAAATGCCTAGAAGTGCGGGTTCCTTCATAAATTGTTTATTCTCGATTATTTTTGTTAATTACCCACTTGGAAAGCTGATTAAGTCTTTCGTGAGACTTGATAACGAACATAAGATTTTCTTAATTAGATAAGATAAATTTTGAGAATATAACGTAAATTAAACAACAACACAAATGAGACTTAACATCTTAGATCTCAAGTTGACGAGCGCAATTGTGTAGTACCACTCAGAATTTTGGGGTTTTCAAGAATCCTGAGCGGCACTGCATAATGGGCAAGGCGTATCAGTTACCATCAGCTGAACGTCTTGATCGTCTCGTCCCATATTTTCATAAAAAAATTAAACTGTAACATATCTCGTACGTGTATTTTATTTATTTATTAAATCGGAGAGCAGAGACGCCCCTTGCTTTTCTTTAATACTTTGATTTATGCCCTGCTAATATCCAATGTTTCTAAGATCTAATCAATATTATTTATCCAGGTGTTGGTGGACTTCGAGCGACAGATCTTCGTATATCGCCATCTGTGGTGCAACGTGGCTCTGACGTCATCCTGGCCTGTCTTTACGAGCTGACAGACGCGCCATTGTACTCCGTCAAATGGTACAGAGGAAGACACGAATTCTACAGATATTCACCTACAGAAACACCAACTACAAAGATCTTTCCGTTTGCTGGGATTAATGTAGATGTGAGTACTCATGTATTAATACTAATAAAGTACACCTCTATTCCAAATCAATAACATAGTTAGGTACTTCCATATACATAATAGCTTTAAGGGTAAATGTATACACTTTTATTATAAAGTCCCATTTACTGTTGGGGCATTAACTATAAATAAATTTAAATGTTTTATAAAAAAAATGGATCTGTCATAAATCCTACTACTCCACAGCTGAATATCTAAGTGACACCCGACAGCCTGGGACTTGATTATGATTATTTTATAGCAATTGCAAGGATGAACGATGGAAACCTTGAGGGGCTCATTGTGGTCGGCAAAATAGATGGGAAGAGGCCTCGTGGACGCAGTCCAACACGATGGTCCGACCAGATCCACTCCGCCCTTGACTCTACGGTTCACAATGCCTTTCACACCGCCAGAGACATGAATAGATGGAGAGCGATTATACGTGAGAAAGTGATACAGAGGGGTGGTCATGACCCTCAGTACTGAGAATTACGACGGGAGGATAGCAATTGCAATGACAGTACAATATTGTGTATTTGATTAAAAAGAGCGCAATAAAAGAACGCTGAGAGTTTCTTGCGCCGCTTCTTCTCTTTATCAGCACCATTTGTATCAAAAAGAATTCTAAAGGAATCAATTTTGAGAATAGAAATGCCTTTTTATGCCTTTTTTATAAGAATAGACAGTGAAAGCACCATATCTGCGTGGTATTTTTAAGGCGAAGGGTAAACAGAAAACATGCAAAAAAGGTGTTTTTAGACAAGTTTTGTGGTGAAAATATAGGATTTGGAGCTATGAACACTACTTTATCCTGTTACACATACCCTTAAGTCTTACTTGTAGGTTGCTAATGCTTATTGTTGGTTAAAGTTAGCACTCCAGAGCTATTATGAACTACCAGTTTTCTTTGCAGTTAAACAAGTTTTTTCATGGCATCATGCATTTGTTTAGTATCATAAAAGTTGTTCTTATAGATTTTACTTTTTTATGTAGGTACATTTATTCAGATTAGTAATCAATAATGAGGATTGTAAGCAATTAAGCAGTTTGCGCCTGTTAAAATGTTACATTTTCGACCCAAGAATTTTGAAAATATTGGCTTTGTTATATAGGAGCCGTGAACTCATATCGCTCAAGGTCGCCGGCATTTAGTGTCGCCTTAACATAAAGACTAGCACACCACACTTGTCATTCCAATTCACTAAGGCTGAGATATAAAGAGCATACTTAAACTTTGCTCAGACTTTACTCATGTATAACATAGCTAATTGTAAGCTTAGCATAATCGTATATTTTGTTTTTATACAAAAGTTAAGGTAGCGTTTTACGCACTCAGCTAAGTTATAAGTACGTAAAGTTTTTATTTTGTTTTATGAAAAAACGGGTCGAGATGAGCAGGACGTTCTTCTAATGGTAATTGATATGCCCTGCCCATTAAAATGCAGTGCCCGTTCAGGATTCTTGAAAAGCCCAAAAATTCTGAGTGGCTCTACAATTATTGCGCTCGTCACCTTGAGATATAAGATATTAAGTCTCATTTGCGCAGTAATTTCAATAGCTACGGCGCCCTTCAGACCGAAACACAGTAATATTTACACATTACTGATTCACGGCAGAAATAGGCACCGTTGTGGTACCCATAATCTAGCCAGCATCCTGTGCAAAGGAGCCTCCCACTGGTATAAAGTCTGAGCAAAGTCAAAGAGGTTTTAACTTCTCTTATTGTGAGCAATATATTAAAAGTGCAAATTCGATTTTGAGGGCCCGGCACGAACTAATGGACAAATGGCGCGCGAAGATTTATAATGATTTTAACAATTGTGCAAAAAGCGGAATCATAAATTTGACTGAAAAAAAAAGACGTGTGGCACTCGGGGACTGCCGCGGTAAAGCTATTGCATAGCATTTTTTATCAACTTATGCAATTATAATTATTTATTTATTTTATTTATAAAGTATTTTTTTTGATAAAATTAATTAAAAAAAAAGAAAACGGGTAGTGAGTAAAATTTAACTTGCAAGATTTGATTACAGACAGACAACGGGACAGGTGAAACTAAATAAAAATGCTTGTCATAATAATAAAAATTTAAAAAACGTGATAAAAAAAATAAAGAAATTAAAAAAATCAAGTCGTACCCCGGCTCGAACCTGGGACCTTCTGCACAAAAAGTATACGTGAAAACCGCTGTTCCACGGCAACGTTAATGATTGTTGCGAAATATCTATGTACATCTAGTAAGTAAGTGTTAGGTTATTTTCGTTACGGAATTTCTGGATTCGGTCTCCACGCTCAATGCCCGCGATAGAAGCTATGCAATAGCTTAAAAACTCAACATGTAACAGTACCTGTATTTACATAAAACAACTATGTTAGTTATGTTACGATTCAAGTACTGGTAAGAGATGTTAAAGTGAATCGATTTTATAATTATTTATCATAAATAATGGCCATATTATTTTCTTTATTGGGCGCTGTAGTGCACTTTAAAACTAAATGTTCCGCTGGACAAACACTTAAACTGACACATTACAATGGTTGCATTCGTCTTGAAAGATAACTTTGACGTCTATTTTCGTGAAACCCCTCATCTCTTCACCAACTTAAAAATGTTGGCGATTTTTATTAAAATACTAGCTGATACCCGCGACTTCGTCCGCGTACACACATGACTAAGCACGTAGTACTTATAAAAATCTTTATTTCTTAAAACTTTAGTAACTTTATATTAAATGAAGGTATCGCACCTACAATTGTAAGTAATCTACCAACTATAGTTAGCTAAAATTAAGTTTCTTTTTTACCTACTGAGAAAGTTGGCGAGATATAAAAATTCTTATTAGTTTTTCTTTTTCAACATTCAATTTGATTTCTGAACGACGGGGGATTCATCAAAGGAAAGATTAAATTGTTGTTTTTATTTAATTCCGGACATTTTCATATTTATTCGCCTTTTAAACTTTCTCTGGACTTCCACAATTAATTCAAGACCAAAATTAGCCAAATCGGTCCAGCCGTTCTAGAGTTTTAGCGAGACTAACGAACAGCAATTCATTATATATTACAGATTTACCTATAGTTTCTTTTAATGGAAGTGGAGTACAAACATAGTTATGTTGACACTGATGTCCAGTGATCCAGATACCAGAGGGATCACAGATGCAGACCTTTTAGGAACCTTCCTATTTTCGGTACCAGTGTCTGTCTTATCATCCTGGAAATAAATATATAAAATAATTATTTAAATAATAATTATTATTTAAATTTGACAATATTTTCCTTCATATATGTATATATTTTTTTAATTAATTGAATTTTTATGAGTTTTGTCTGTTTGTCTATTATAGACATTGACCTCCTCCAACTGCCTCCACAAACTCCTGTTTTCAGTTGTTCTAGTCCATGTACTACAGGCAACTGCTTTAATCTCGTCCACCCATCTCCTAAATGGTCTACCTCGGTTTCTTCTTCTCGGATGCCAGTTCATCATAGTTTTACACCATTTCTCTCGTCCTCTTATGGTATGCCCCGTCCACTTCCATTTAAGTTTCCTTATAATGACAGAAACATCCTAAGTTTGCACAAATGATTTAAGTTAGTTTAGTGTTAATTCCGCCAATATTTGTTTTTAAAACAATTCGACACGTGCTTAGCCTCTACACGAGGCATCCTCAGGACGTGTTGTCTCGCCAAAATCTGGCACGAGACTAAGTATTATTAAGTCTCGTGCCAGATTTTGACTAGATAACAAAAAACAAATATTGGCGGAATTAACACTAAAGAAAATTTAAATCATTTGTATAATTATGGATTTCCGCAAAGTAACGCCTAATTCAATAAATCCTTAGTTTGTGTTTGTTTTTAATTTTTGTTGATGTTCTTATTTTGTCTGATAATATTTTCCCCATCTATAGCGCTTTGGCAGACTTCTAATTTTCGAGCGTGTGCCTTTGTAAGGGCCCATGTTTGACATCCGTATGTAAGGACCGGGAGGATGCAGGTGTTGAAAAGTTTCCTTTTGATGGTCATGCTTGTTTCACTATTTTTCATCACTTCTTTTTGACTCCAGTACCTTTTCCAGACATAGCCTATACGTCTTTCTATTTCCTTTGAAGTGAGGTCTGACGGCGAGATTATTAGATCGTCCTGGAAACTACGGTTTATATTGAAGTTTGTGGTCGTCATCCAAGGTGAAATTCAGTGGCTAAATCCAGGACAAACAGTTCTTCGGAACACTCCCCGTGATAATTCAAGTAGAAGACGCGTAGTGTAACGTGGTCTCTATGCATATACGTATTCAGCTGAAGAGTTCTTGTTTATTTAGTATGTTTATCTCTGATTCTACTAGTGGGGTTGGAATAATTAATTAGACGTAGTTCCTGAAAAACGTTCCAAGCCACAAACATCACATTGTAAGGAATTAGTGTTTAAGGTTTAATAAATATTAGTGTACTCCATACATGTGGGTTGGAATACTAAGTCATGATGTCATTGAAAGTAGGGCTGCCATTTCTTGTCATCCGTTAATATGAATCACGTGACCAGTTTTGTGTTCTTTACTCAATTTCGACTTGTAAGGGCTCTCATATTCCCCATATTCCTCTACGCTGCTGAGACATGGACCCTACGAGAAAGTGAGAAGAAAAAGATCAATGCTCTTGAGATGTGGTGCTGGAGAAGAATGCTCGGTATATCGTGGACCGAATTCCGAACCAATGAGTCCATTCTTCGGGAGCTCGGCATCGAACAGAGACTGTCCACTACCGTACAAGCTCGCATTCTCACTTTCTTCGGGCATGTATCGCGACGTGGAAGCGACTCCATAGAACGCTTAATAGTGCAGGGTAAAGTCGAGGGCACTAGACCAAGAGGCAGGTCCCCGATGAGGTGGACGGACCAAGTGAGGCAAGCTGTCGACGGTAGTCTGCATGAATGCACGAGAAGAACGGCAGTTCGCGACGAGTGGCGTCGCATTGTGAAACAGGCCACTAACCTAGACGTGACGACCACGACCACTCTGACAAGAGTGTAACGCCGAAGAAGAAGAAGAAGAAGAACTCAATTTCGACATGATTGTGGTTTGGAACGTTTTTCTGGAACTACGTCCAATTTCGTGTATGAAAGACCGATGCCTGAGGAGTAATATAAGCTACACTTCATAGCTTGCCTAAAATATTAATTTTGTTAAGTATGTCGGCTCTCAAACTGCCTGCGCTGGCAATAAGTACATCTTAAAACATAATCCTCCATTTAAAAAATTATGGATACCTATTCCTATTTGAAATACATAAGCCTCAGTACATATTAAATGACAAAATTTAATAAACTTAATCGGGTGAAACTGCGGGGCCAAATAGTTTAAAATAAGTATGTTTGAAGTTGGTAATGCAATTGTTCTAAAACTAACTTAAATAAGATAACGATGTATATGTTATAGAAGGAAGAGAACATTTGCATAGTAAGACATGGGGTTCACTTGATGGTGAATCACTATCTCTAACGATCGAAGTAGGTACCAGGCAGATTCATTATATTAATATTCTAACCAGGTTGTTTCAAAAACTTGGATTATCTTACGAGCCAGAACACTTTTGGCCCTCTACAAAATATTATATTCATTTTAAATATCGTTTTCATTCATGATCTGATCCCAGCTTTTGTGCCTATTTTAAGTTAAATGAAACGAAATATTATCACAATTATAAATATATTATAACGAAAGCAATCCTTCATTTATGAGCAATTTAGATTTTATAAAATATAATCTCATAAAAATCCTGTAAAATCTAACATCTAAATATTCCAGTCTCCTGCTTCAAGATTCAAGAGCTGAGTTGAGAGTTAATTTAAAAATGTATAAGTAAATAAAACGCTCTTTGGAAAATTAATTTTTAAAGATGAAACTTGAAAAGCGACTTCCTTGGGTCAGAACTCTCTTTATATTATAAAGTACAGTTAGCCTTTTAGACCATTAATTTGCTTGAAAACTTTTAACTTTTACCTATTTTTCTCCTAAAACCAAAACTACATTATTTTAACTAATTTGCACACCAAGTTAAAAAAGACAATTGGATTGTAGGCAAACGTAAAATTACTGGTCCAGAATAATATAAGACGCATATTGAGATATTAAAACTCTTTTGCTTTAAATAAATAGATAATATCAAATGAAGAAAATAGTCAAAGTCAAATATTTCGTCACTTTATTCAATTAGGCTTAAAATAAGCACTTTTGAATTGTCACCACAGAGAATTTAAAGACTACGTTCAACAGACGGGAGTGCCAAACAAAATAATGAGAAATGTCGCTTGTATTGTATTGTACTAAATCTTGATACCAACATAATCAATTACTAATGACGTAATATCAGAGCTGCCAATATAACAAATATATAGGGTTGGAATCAATCCATAATTTTTATCGATAATTAACTAATAATATATATGAATATATATATTTATATAAATAAATAATGTCTAATTTAAAGATTCCCTTTTGTTAATTTTAATATGGACCTAAGCAAAGTCTAACTAGTTTAAACTAAGGAATACGTTTTAGTTATCTCAAAGAAAAAAACAACATAATTAATATTTTATTAATAGTTTTGTTTTGAGTTGTAGTTTTGGTTTAGACAGTCTTTGGTATTCGTTTTTCAGATGTTGCAATAAAGTCGTAGCCGTGGGTCCTGAATCTGAAATTATAACAGAATACATATTAACAAATGTTAACCCTAATTTTTAAGCTTTAAATATTTTTTTGCACATCATAACCACAATATAATATTACAAAAAGGATTTTAAAGGTTAATAAACTTATAAACAATTTTAAGATTAATAAACTTATTAATAAAAAATATAGATACCATAAAAATTAAATAATTAAAATAAAATTAAATACTGAACAATTTAAAATAAAATATCGACAATCGATAAAAAAGTGTCAAACACTACAGATAGATTATAATATTATAATTTTTACTCTAGATGAATTTAATCAATACTCTATCTATGGCTTATTATTTGTTCATAAGTGCTTACATTTCTTTATCCAAAAAGAATTTAGCAATGCAAAATTCTTAGTACAAATTAACATACATTACACAATAAAGTTGTTCTAACACTTATATCTGGAGAACGAATGGACTGATTTTCATGATTTTTTAATTTGTTGGATTTGCCTTCGTCCCGACGCGGACATGCAGAATAATATAAAATCATTGAAAAATTTAAGAAGAAAGAAGATACTTTCTTTCTTTCTTTGTAATAATTATCACAATTTTCTAGAGGGTAATACTCTTTATTCAAAAGGAGGACTAAATAGCGTACGGCCACCTGGTGTTAAGTGATCACCGCCGCGCCGCCCACATTCTCTTGCAACACCACAGGAATCACAAGAGCATTGCCGGCCTTTATCTCTGGATCTACTAAACCGATGTAGATTACCGATTCTCTTAACAATTAGAAATTAAAATTTTTATGAGTGTCATATATACTATACTAGCTGGCCCGACAGACGTTGTTCTTTAGATAGTAAAAAAATACTATTTTATAGGAATTTGCCAATAATATCTGAAAACATCAAGAATTATTTGCGTAAAAAATGCTCCCTGTTGTTATTATGAAATTGTTTCACAGCGCTGTCAACTGTCAGACCGTGCGTTACTAAATTCTCTCATAGAAAATATGTACATATAAAACAAATATTGGAAATAAAAATAATTATGGGCAAATCGAAATAAAAACTATCCTAGTCTAGGAGTACTAGGAGTCCATCGCGGACAAACATGGTGTCACGTTATTTATATATATTAAGATATTAACCTAAAAAATGAAATACTTTTTAATAGTAGTTGTATTTATAATTACGTTGGAGAAAAAACCGTCGAACGCTAAAAGTAAATTATATGGCAAAACAACGTTTGCCGGCTCAGCTAGTTCAATATAATATTATATATTCAACCACAATAGTTTTGTTCACATATTTCGCAATCCACATTTATTTACGAGCGTAGAGGAAAATTTTTGACTCACAAGATTTCATATCACATTCTCGGCATAATGCTTGGATTTTCATGAGTGAGTTAACAAATATCAAATATCTAGTAACGTGGTTCCTTTTCGTTTCTACTTCTTTGTTGCCTAAGTTATATTTTGTAGGTATTTTACGATATTCAATTTATGCTTATATTTTTATTATGGAATAGAAGGACAAACGAGCGTACGGGTCCGTGATAATTGCAGTAGAAGACACACAATGAAACGACTTCTCTACGCAACACCAAGTGATCCAGCCGTTCACACAATTCAAGCTGCTCTGTGTTGCACGCGGTCAAATGGATCGAGCTGATACAGGGGTGCGCCAGATCAGAGATCACAGCAATACTCCATGTGTGGCCGGACCTGTGCTTTGTAGAGCGCTAGTATGTGGGCCGGCTTGAAGTATTGCCGTGCTCTATTAATGACGCCCAGTTTCTTTGATGCCAATTTGGCTTTGCCCTCTAGATGACCACGAAATTGGCAATCGCTCGAGATTTCGAGACCCAGTATTCCGATACTAGGCGAGGCTTTAAGGGAAGTGTTGCCGAAGAGCGGTGATACGACAAATGGGGTTTTTTTAGTGGTAAACGCGCAAACTTGAGTCTTCTGGGGGTTAAATTGGACAAGGTTCAATTTTCCCCATTCCGCGACCTTCTCAAGAGAGTAGTCGATAGGAGACACAAGTTTCTCCCGGCACTGGTCGACGATTTCCCGAGAGAGACCTGCATGGCCCATGTATACGGCATCACCAGTGCTGTCGTCTGCATAGCGATGAATGTTGGAGGTGTCCAACATTCATTGCTTATATTATGGTGAGCCTAGCAAGCATTCGGACCACATGATGCTTAGTGGTCACTATAACATTGATAATGTTATAGTACAACATCATAAAAATCACAATCTTGCCGTCTTTCAAGATTTTTTAGCTAGTCGCTACGCATTGATTTTAAGACACCGAAGTTGTAGCATCCCAGAAACACCAGCGAGGCATTTTTTGTATTATTATTATTATTAAAATAAGGGAAAAGACGAGCAGGACATTCAGCTGATGGTAATTGATACGCCCTGCCCATTACAATGCAGTGCCGCTCAGGATTCTTGAAAAACCCCAAAAAATCTGAATGGGCACTACAACTGCGCTCGTCACCTTGAGACATAAGATGTTAAGTCTCATTTTCTCAGTAATTTCACTAGCTACGGCGCCCGGCAGACTGAAACACAGTAATGCTTACACATTACTGCTTCACAGCAGAAATAGGCGCCGTTGTGGTACCCATAATCTAGCCGGCATCCTGTGCAAAGGAGCCTCCCACTGGTAAAATATAAATTTCCTTCCATAATTTGGTTTGGATTTAGTTGAACGTATATTTAAGTTTAAGAAGTAACACAATATTGCTAGAGTTTCACGGGCTTAAATCTAAATAGTGTGAAACCAGTGACAAAACTTGAATGAAAAAGTAACAAGCTTATAACTACTTGCCGTATCTCTCCAGTATTATTAATCACATTTGAACAATATATTATGTTTTTAAAGTGATAACCCTCACTTCTAGGATTAATACACAAATAAAATTTGTTAAACAAAATTTTATGAACGATGCGGGATTCGAACCCACGACCTCCGGCGTTCCGAGAGTTGAACAAAGCTAACAGAATTTTATAGCGAGGCGGTACTCGAACGGTTAACTCAGTTGGTTAGAGCACCGGCACGGAACGCCGGAGGTCGTGGGTTCGAATCCCGCATCGTTCATAAAATTTTGTTTTTCAATTTTTATTTGTGAATCACATTTAAATTGGTGACATTTACAAAGCTATCAAGTTATTAACAAAAAAACACTATCTCAAAATTATAGATATAATAAGCATTAAAAAGTATAAAAATAATTGAAAACTTTTATACAATCTATTTAATTAGTCTAATTCTATTGACAATTATTGTTATTTTTGGATTCGGTGTGGATTCCTCCCGCCGCGGCCCCGCTCTCGCCTCGACACAAGCACATCTCACCGATAACTATGTATGTAGTTACAAACCTATTAGCTGACACCGACTCCAAAATTAACAATAATTATTGTAACTAGAATTAGATTAATTATTTTATTTTTATTTATAGCTTTATTTCCTTACATCTATACATTTAGATATTTACTTATAAATTGTATTTGTTAGTATGTGTTAGTATTTCACTATTTTAAATAAAAACACCAATTTTGTTAGTATAATTAGTTATTATTTTCGACATAAGGACCGCCTTTAACGGTAAAAGCCTCCTCCATTGATTTCTACTTGTTCCTATCTCTTTCAATTCTTGTCCACATTTCTTATTAGGCCTGCCTAGATTTCGTTTCGATTAATTAATTGGATTATAAAAATATCCATTTATTTTTTTATTTTCGTGTATATTATATCTATTGTATTGGAATAGTTTTTTTGAAATCGGTTGCTTTTTTTTATTATATTTTTTAATTTTCATGAATCTGAAGTACACTTCCTATTTTTCCTGAATGTACACAGTTGTACTAAATTTTTCAATGCAGCATAAACGTACGGGTATTAAAATTTGATTACAGACAGTTTTGCCACAGATTGCACCCTTACTGCAAGCCGTTAAGTAGTTCCATTGATCATCATATTCGACTACAACAATTACTTGACCATAACGACGTTACAGTAGGTGATTTAAATATCCGAATAGCACATAAGAGATTCAGCTAAGTATAGTTAATTTGCTTCTAAGAGTTCCGTTACTTCGCGAGGGATCCCATAGCCAAAACCTCACCAAAACCTCGTCCTTCGTCGTCTAAGCTTTTCCAATAAAAAAGGAATAATCGAAATTGGTTGGCGTTATATCGAGTTATTCGTCCATTTGTCGTGCACATACTTGATGCGTATTTAAGACTTATGGTTTTCTCATAGATGCCATCGTCAGAACTGGACGAAATGCACCAGCTTTCAAAATAAAAAAATATTCATTATTAAAATCGGTTCACGCAGTCCAAAATTCTGGGGTAGCAAATATAAAAAAAAAATACAGTCGAATTGCGAACTTCCTCCTTTTTTTTCGGTTATAAAGCATTGGTATCGCGTTGTTAGAAGAACCCTTAAACCACAACTTTTTTGTTACAAGAATGCATGGGCCGTGGTGATCATATGCCATGAGGTGACCCTTATCTGTGCATGTTTGTCCTACTCTCATCATCTGTAACAACAAAAAACTTTTATTATCCAATATTGTAGCACAAGCATGGAATGAGGCAAGCTTTAGATGGTGGACGGAAAAATATAAAAGCATTTAAAATGTTGTATTTTTAACGGGCATTATTAGAATTATTATCAAGCTCCTTTCAAAAATTAATTCTAATAATAATTTATGAATGGCCGTTTCACGAGCAATATTTACTTACATTTCCCTCGTGCATTAATTAAATTCCTAGATGAGACCTTTGCTTGTGGTCCAAGTAAAATCTTATTAAAATTACATAATTTATATTATTTTTTTTAGTTATATATTATTCAGTTAAGGTTAACGTTAGCTTTAACTTGTGTCATAATTAGATAATCTTTATTACAAATTTTAAAATCAAACATTCGATATAAATAGCCATTGTTGAAAAGATTAAATTTAAATTTGTTTTTACACGCTTTGTATTGGCTTCACATGCATGTATGTTTGTGTGTAACCGACTCATTTGGGCGCGATTTTGACCCACTTTTAACGGCCAGATTTCGTTCAAACCAATACAGTAATACAGTAAATACATTAATATATAATAATCTATTTATTTGTAGCATGTAATCTTATATTGATTTATTTGCATTTCTGTGTTTATTATTTAGTAGTGTAGTAACTCTTATGTTGTATGCATTTGCATATAAAATAGATGTAATAAAAGTGTAAGAATGTTGCTTCAATTTCGAATACTATGAAGAACAGTTTACATTTTACAACAGATACATCTTACATCTATACTAATATTATAAAGCTGCAGTGTTTGTTTGTTTGTTTGAACTCGCTAATCTCTGGTACTACTGGTCCGATTTGAATGATTCTTTCAGCGTTGGGTAGTCCATTTATCGAGGAAGGCTATAGGCTATGTTTTTTTTTTTAAATATTAGGGATCCGTAATAAAATTGCTATTTTGTAACACAAGGTGTAAAATCGAAAACCTATTTTTGCGGGCGCTGCAAAAACTATTGACAATAGAACAAAATGATGTACAGGCTATAATTACTTACTTATTATTACTTATAAAACTATCGCGTGAATTATACTTTATATGGCAAAACAACGTTTGCCGGGTCAGCTAGTTTATATATATATATATATTGATCAAAGCTTCAAAGCTTCTTCTCATGATATGAAATTTAGGAATGGTTAACTGTACTATATAATAATAATAATATTGACACACATTTTACACAAATTATCTTGCCCCAAGTTAAGCATCTATAGCCTGAGTTATGGGTTACAAGACAATGATATATTTAATACAATATACTTACTTAAACATACATAAATTCATATAAACATACATAAATACATTTAAACATCCATGGCTCGGAAACAAACATCCATATTCATCATATAAATGCTTGCACCTACCGGGATTCGAACCCGGGACCTCTAGCTTAGTAGGTAGGATTTCTCATATATAACCTAACCACTCGGCTATACAGTTCATCATATATAAATAGGCTTTCGTGTGTACGGCACAAATCTAAATCAATAGTCAAATCTAATAAAGTACGTGACAGAGCTTAGGGTATCTACGTACAAAAAAAAATTGCCGCTACATAGCAAAATGTTAACTAAGGGAGGTTAGTTTAGCAACAAAAGAATAAAATAACAATTTTTCTTTTCGGTCTCCTTTTTTATATGTAAATCGCTAAAACTATTATTTTTGCCATTTAATAGCATAAGTAGAATTAAAATGTCATTGCTGCGCAAGTCTGCACAAAGAGCGATATTATCTCAATGTTAAGATATCCTTGACTGTAAATCAAATTGTCTAAAATATCTACTCAATAACATAACCAGCATCGTGAGGTCCATTCCGCTGCGTCTTGGGAGCATTGATTTATGAGACGATCCCAACAGCTCTTTGCTTCCGTATTTCTGAAGTAGTGGCATTACTGAGTCAGACAAATAGATAAGTTTATGAACAGAAAGCATTGTTGCTATAAACTTCTCTCGATAATATAAGAATCCTAACATTTTAATATATATAAATCCAGTGTATTGATGTTTGTTTCCAGTGAGTTCACTGGAGTTCCTACAGTAATGAACGGATTTTAATGGGGATTACTTCATGGAGTGCAGTTTAATCCAACTTGAGAGACAGGATAGTTTTTATTTCTATTTGGGACCCAAATTTGCCTTTTTGTGTACTATATAGGCTGCCCAAAATCGATTTTTGTGCACAAGTGCACAAAAGGATCTACTCATAAAATCTATATTAAGGCAAAGAAAATGAGCCATACAGCCAAACACAATAAAAAGTTCAGAGGTAGAATTTGTTATTTTTTAATGTTTACTTTAATAATATTGCTTCATGTGTTTTTAAGACATAAAAGATATTAAAATTTAAATTAAAACACGGTAGGTTATTTAATTAAATAAAAAATTATATGCTACCAAATTAATTCAATAGTAGGTTGTATAGGTGTCGAGCCCAAGCCTAATATCAATGTCGTAAGATTAAAAAAAAACGACGGGAAACAGGTCTTGTTTTTTTGACTCACCTACAGAAGTATAACTTCAAAAAGCGTATAATAACAAAGAAAATGTTATATGACATTACTTACAAAGGAGTTGCGGATCCGCTTAGTCTTATAATAAACACCATAATTAATGCTCGTTCACACGGACGCGCACCAACAATAACATTTAATACACCCTAATTGTTATCTTTAAGCTCCTTTGTTGCAACGACATTTTGGGTAATACAATCACTTAATTGAAATTCCATTTTGTGTGATACTCTTAATATTTGAAAGGGTTTACTTTTAACCTTTCTGTATTGTCTTCGCGGTCTTCTAAATTTATCCGGTATTAAATTTTCGTATAATATAGTGAAGTACTTTGATGCTATTAATATATCTAATCTCTCATGTGTTTCCAATGTTTTCAATGTTACTTGATATATTTATGAATACTTTATTCATTTTGTAGAATATTCGCATATCTTATTGTCATACAAATTAAATTTGTACCAAAATATATGGACGATGAGGGACTCCACCCCGCGTCTCTTGGGGTCCTTCCGAGCGCTCTTACTAAGCCATCTGTCCTTTTTTTATGAAAATAAGGGATGAGACGAGCAAGACCTTCAGCTGATGGTTATTGATATGCCCTGCCCATTACAAAGCAGTGCCGCTCAGGATTCTTGAAAAAGTCAAGATTTCTGAGTGGAACTACAATTGCACTCGTCACCTTGAGACATAATTATGTCTCATTTGCCCAGTAATTTCACTAGCTACGGCGCCTTTCAGACCGAAACACAAAAATGTTAACACATTACTCCTTCACGGTAGAAATATACACCGTTGTGGTACCCATAATCTAGCCGCGTCCCGTGCAAAGGAGTCTCCCACTGGTGACTCCCACGTGACGAATCGATCGTAAATCTTGGTATGTCTTGTTCATCTCTCAGGCTGTGGCTTATCTCATCTCATCTTAAGTCAATTCCATATTCTAGCGCTCTATAAGGTGCAAGTGTTGCCACATTCGGAGTAAACCTGAGTCAAAGACAAAACCCGCCCTAAGCACTCATGCCACTACACGTGTAAAATACTAAATGCCAACTGTGATATTTGACCGAGTGTTTGGGTTTAAGTTAAGAGTTGCCAGGCACAATCGAGCACACGCTCTCATCTCTTATCTATTGTACCTCAGTACAAGCTCGAAGCATTCCACCACATGCAACGTACGTAAATCTACTCAATTTTTTATGGATACTCTGTGAATGCCTCAATCGCGAATCATTGCCTAGCAGACGTCATTTCATTTTATGTCTCCCACCGCATTTATTACGTGAGACGTTCCGAAGAGTTGTGGGTAAACTTGCCATAAAATTCCTAACACAGTATATACAGCGGTTTTCAAGCAATTTTCTTGCACGTACAACGAAGCTTGGGAATGAATTATCTTGCGCGGTGTTTCAATTTACTATCCGAATTGCAAACAAAACCTTATATTCTTGTACCTTAATATCCAGCAATATTTCTTGGATTTTTCTAGTATTTCAAAAGAGTATGAGCGTCGGTAATCTAATCACCAGCTAACCCGTTCGCTCCTTCGACCTTCATTTTTATTCCATCAAAAGTCTGTCCTTCTCAGCCATAAACTTTAATTTTCCAAATAGCATTCACCTCTGTTTAATTTGCTAGAAGTTCCCTCCAGCTTTTACAACGTACCTTATGTTTTTTGTGTGTTTCAATATTGTATTAGAATTTCAGTCCCTCGCTGTATATATAATTATAATTTAATTTTTGAGATTTAGTCTGTTGCTTGATCAGTATTTTACTACAGATTTTACATTTAACTTAATATGAGATGTCCTCAGGCTTAGAGTATTCCAAGAATGTATTTCAGTTATTATAAAATAAGGTACTTAGAGACCTTCCAAAATGGCTTGACATAATTTAAGAGAAAAGACATTGGATAAATATCTTACATGGAAAAGAAAAGACAAACAAACATACAAATAGGTCACCTGATCGTATCACCATGGTTCATTCTCTCTTTTAACACCAGAGGCATCACAAGAAGGCTGTCAACCTTATGAGGGGTCGAATAGACGTTCAAATAAATTCAAAAACCGAAAACACAATAGCTTATGACGGGCGAAGATCAAACCGGGGGCACTGTAGTGAGAGTCAGCAGTTCTAATTATTGCGCCACTTATGTTTCTTCAAACTTTGCTTTAACGTTAAAATAAAAGCCATAAAATCTCTTCTCAAAATTCAGGTATCTGTTATACATTGTAAAAATGCTAAACAACAAGCTATTAACATTGATATTACAATAGTAAACATTATTTCAAATCCCAATTATAATCTCACCTTAGTTTAATTTGCCATCACACTAAAACGACCAATGGATAACTATAGTTTGAATTATTTCGGATATTATGATTGCGATATCTGCATTGCGCTTAGATATTAATGAATAACTTTGTTGAGTTAAATACGATTGTAGTCCACAACAACATAATTAATTATTGTATTTGTCTAACTCAGTTTGCCCTAATTTTCGAGTTGAAAAATACGGTTATATATCTTGTGTTCAATTATTTTCAGATTGGAAATAATTTACATTACTCATACTGGTTATAGTAATAATAATATTAACACACTTTTTACACAAATTATCTTGCCCCAAGTTAAGCATATATAGCCTGTGTTATGGGTTACAAGACAATGATATATTTAATACAATATACCTACTTAAACATACATAAATACATTTAAACATCCATGACTCGGAAACAAACATCCATATTCATCATAGAAATGCTTGGACCTACCGGGATTCGAACCCGGGACCTCTAGCTAAGTAGTAGCTATTGAACGTAGTAGTAGAATAATTTTTAATTTCCCAAAGAACTGCCTAACTGTTAATACATATTTTGTTTATAAGTATGGTACGAATCTGGGGTGTACTAATCTACAAGCATTGACGTGTTGGTCTAAAAACGAAAAAAAAAAATATTTATTTACTTAGAAAGAAAACCTACGTTGTACACAATGTGTTGCCTTATGGTAAATGTACACATTAATAACTTTTATTATCTAACATCGTATACACCATTTACCATGGGATATATCGACATGCAATTAATTAAACAAACAAGAGTACTTAATAACGATATTAAAATAAGACAATTTCCTTGTATACTTACTATATAAATTACTTTATAAAGTTACTACATAAAAATATAAAAGCATATAAAGTATGGCAAATAATAAAATAAAGCAACTATTATCAAAAACAAAGACGATTTATAATATTTAATGAAATTATTATTAATTTTGAAAATTATTTTATATCGGTTACTACTACGGTACTCGACTCATAGAGCACATCCGACGCCTGGGAAGAGTCACAGAATGCATTGGGCATTTTTTGTGATTTGTCCAAAGCATTTGTCTGCGTCCACCATGAAACTTTACTCCTAAAACTAAAGCATTGTGGAGTGAAAAATAGAGCCCTAAATCTGTTAAAATCATATTTACACGAAAGAGTTCAGATAGTCGATGTAAATGGCAAACGGTCTTCGGGTAAACCTGTGGGAGTAATATAACAAAATGAGTATCAATTATCAATAAATAATAAAAATCCATAAATAGTCGGCATCATTACAACCGACTAATCGGCTAGTCGGCTAGTCAGCTAGTCGGCCAAAGTCATAATCGGCACATCTCTAGTTAAAAATATTGATTTGTTGTAGAAATAAACACAGATTGAATCAGCGAGTATGAAATTGTTGAATTGACTGTGGGACAAATATGAAAGTTTTTGAAATGAAGAAAATATTTTTCGAATTGATCTGTTCACGAAAGAGAAGGGTTGTAAGTGGCTATGTGGTTAGAAGGGGGTTAATGGGTGGTTATCGATCAATGATATGGGCTAATAATATTGATTATTTTTGAAGTTATACTTCTTTAGGCGCGTTATGAAAAAAAATGACAGTGAAATTTTAAGATGCGCGCGCATAACACAAAAGCAAGAGGTTGAAGTTGGTTCCTTAAATTTTCTGACGTTTGCGTCATTCGTTAATTTTTTGATTTCTACGTGCAAAGGGTTCAAGCCCATACAGCCGCATTCATTATGTAATAATTAATTGTAAAAGCCATCTTTGGAAGATTTTTATAAAATTGTTCCTTCTAAAAACATAGAATACACGATTTTTTCTTCATTAGGCCAAAGAAGTATAACTTCTTGTAACTGCTTCTTCTCTTCATAAGTACACACACACTTTTTATAATTAATTAGATATATATATACTTCCATAACACATATGTTATATTTATTACATTTACTTTGAATATTCAAACAAGCAAATGAAAAATTATTATAGTCAGCGATAACAAGTATGGAAATAGCTTACAACGTACTAATTAACAAGATACATTAACTTTATAATCGTTACAAAGTTGGAACAAACTTTTCACAGGTTATCTCTAATATCAACCTTAATTATAATTTGGAAAATTACCATTCAGTATAATTTCAACAGTATTTGTAATTATTCTTTGAAGTTAGCAACGAAATTCTGGGATATGAATTTTCATTCTTTGAAGGTACAAAAACTCTCGTAAATGATTACGTATTTTGGACGAATTGCTATAATTAAGTAAGTACCTACATCAGAATTTTAATTTGACGATACGTTCAATAGCGGATTGTTCTTTAAAAGTTCATTTTACATTACTGCTCCTTATGTCAGTTGTAGGTCATATAATTAACGAAGAAGATAAGCCAGACATTATGTTATATGATCACAGTCAACGTCACACTCTTGGAACACCAGAGGTAATTCAGGAGGGGTTCCGGTCTTTTAGACAGGTGTACGTGCTTTTTGCACAGCCATGTCGTATCGTCCTGGAAACACCACGCAAGGATGTTTATTCCACAGTTTGGTAGAAAATTCCTAGAAAACCGCACTGTGAAGGAACACCACACATCCAGATAGTGAGAAAAGAAAAACGGCTGGTATCAAGTCAAACAGCTTTTCCCTTGATAAAGGAGGTAGAAGATACATAGTTGGACAACGTTCCTGTGCAGCTCAAACTGATTTGACAGAGTAATAGAGCTGATTATGGGGTGCACCATACCTACACCTTATACAGCGTTAGAATAAGTATGCGAAGAAATTGCGGGACTTCTATTGTGTTTCTTCGAAGCCCAATTGGCTTTACTTCTTTTATTTATATTAGAGGGGCAAACGGGCAAGAGGCTCCCGGGACAACGAGTGGTGAGGCAACCGCCCACGGTTCAGCAACAACAGATGTCAAGAGATGCGTTATAGGCCTTTAAGGTGGGAGTATGATCTCTCTTGGAGGTCCTTAAGTCGTAATGGTTCGGGAAAACAGCAGCCGGTAATTGATTCCACAAAATGGATGTGCGAGGCAAGAAATTTCTTTTGGAATGCCAGACGTCAACGTGATGCGGGTGGTGGAATTCGTCCTTCTTGATCGTGGAGTTGGCGATCTCTTGATTTTGAGCGCGATATAGGCGATTAATAAATTATTTCATATATTGCAAATGCTTTTCATTAACCACTTGTAAATTGTTAATAATAAAATTTACAAGCAAATATAAAAAACTTAGGTTTTCTTGGACGACAGTAATTAATTACTGTTCACCAGACGAAGGATAAGTTAATTAGTTAGAGTAGCGCGCACATGCGTTGCTCAAACGGATATCGGAGGCTTTTCCTTGTTCATGAAAGACTCATCTTAGGCATCTTATATTGCCTGTTGTTATATTCACTGGGGAGAGATATTCTCTCTCCAGAGAATTCTCAAATTCTCAAATTCTTTATCAAATTTTTGATCATAAATTATTTTATTATTCATAAACGAATAGTTAAATATTTTAAGGACCCAACTCAAATCCTAGAAAACACAAATTTGTTTTTTTATTAGGAAAACCAATTTTGTAGGAAGAAAACGAGTCTTACCTGTGATTCAATATTAATAATAAGGTTGTATGATTTCTTTATTTCACTTCGCTCGCTATACTGATTAATTAGTTTTATTTTTAACTTTTGGTAAGTGCTCAGCTCACACTATGATTCCATAATCGGCTTGTAAGCTGCTCTATTATCGAGACTAATATAACTTTATACATAATTTACTTTACTTTAATTTACACATAATTTTTCTTATGAAAATAAGGGACAAGACGAGCGAGAGACGACGTTCAGCTGATGGTAATTGATACACCCTGCCCATTACAATACAGTGATGGAAGGATTCTTGAAATACCCAAAATTTCTGAGTCGCACTACTCTTGCGATTCTACTCATTTGCCCAGTAATTTCACTAGTTACAGCGCCGTTCAGACCGAAACACAGTAGTGCTTACACAATACTGCTTCACGACAGAAATAAGCGCCATTGTGATACCCATAATTTAGCCGGCATCCGGTGCAAAGTAGCCTCCCTCTAGTCAAACATTCCGTAATAAGACAGTAGGAAGGAAAAATTTCATAATTGTTTTGTGTACAGTCCCCTATTTTAGTATGGAAAATGAATGGAATGAAAAATGCCGGCTCGATGAGTATCACAGCAGCATCTTTTTCCAACACTAAGATAAGTCACCAGTAAGATCTAGTCTTATGCTTCGAAGTGACGTTCCAATTGTGATGCCACTCAAAATTTTTTATTTATCTTTTATCAATCTGAGCAGCAACCAGGTGAACGTCTTGCTTGTTTCGTTCTTAATATGTCGTAAGTTTACTTTTTTAAGTAAACTAAGGTTGACTGATGTTTACAATAGACCCGACGTTAGAAACCATGATTGTGACGCCCCAAGGTACCTTATTCGGACCGAGTGTAATTTTAAGATTAAAATAAGATTAGATTAGGAAGGCGAAGATTAGAAAGTTTCTTAACAAACGCGACCCAGTTCATAAAACAGACCTTTATCACTCTTATTTCAGAGCCGCGATAATAACGCGATGGGTCATTTTGTTCCCCTTTTGTATTGTACAGCTGAGCTTGAGCGGGTTAAGCCGGTACACAACGGGAATGTGAAATGTGGCCAGCAATCTATTCGACTCAAGGTTTTCCTTTTGTGAAATGATTGCGGGTAGAACAAAAAGCTTCTGTTTGTTTTGATTTATTAATTTACCGATGCTGACACTTTGAATGAATGCTTTCTAATGTCTTTATTATTGAATATTTAATATAGTAACTCTGTTTTTGATTTGAATGAGTATAGAAATGAATTTTATTATTAATTGTTTCAACTTCAATACATAAATACGTAGACGTTTTAAAGTGTGCTATTAAAATAAATGCAATTTTCATTGTAACAGAATTTATGACCAGAATTACTCATTTCGTAAGAAGTAATGTCCAGTTGTCGAAACACAATTTTTTTTTGTGTTAATTTTTTAAACGATAATGTTGTTAGTCAAGATATGTGCAAAGTGTTATTTTCATCACCGTGAAAAAGAATAATATACCTATTGTAAGCTAACCGTTCGAGTGATGTTTTGTTCATAAATCTTGGTGTGCCTTGTTCAACTCTCGGGTTGTGGCTCCATCTACAGCATCTACTTTACAGTTGATAACCTGCTCAACCCCAATATTTGCATATTCGGAAATTGACTTGAGATGTCGCTGTTTGAAACGTAAACTATTTGTTTTTTTTAATTAATCCCAGAAGTAAAGGCCAGCACTTTAAAGTATAAGAAATTGTCTATTAATATAACATGGTAATGATTGTTAACAGCGGCAGTGGGTGGTGATTGGATATATACAAAATTATTACATGTGTTTACCATTGGGAGGCTCCTTTACACAGGATGCCGGCTAGGTTATGAGTACCACAACGGCGCCTATTTCTGCCGTCAAGCAGTAATGCGTAAGCATTATTGTGTTTCGGTCTGAAGGTCGCCGTAGACGAGCGCAATTGTAGTGCCGCTCAGAATTATTAGGTTTTTCAAGATTACCGAGTGGCACTGCATTGTGTGCATTGGGCATTGCGTATCAATTACTATCAGCATTACGTTCTGCTCGTCTCGTCCCTTACTGTAAAAAATGTGTTATTTTCATTTATAAACTTAAGTGATAGGCGTTGTATGATTTTTGACTAATAACTTTTTTATCCTCGCCCAAAGCTCGCGCGGTCAAATCAAAGCCAGGTGGTCCTCACGAGGGTTAGCTTCGGTCTGTCCGGCAACTTCAGCTGTGAGGTAACAGCTGATGCACCATCCTTCGCCACCTCCATCGTCTCCAGCACCATGGATGTTGTAGGTGAGTAAAATAATTGAGAAATTAATCTATATTAAAATAAAATTGTATTAGCACGGTGTTCTATTTATATGTAGAACTCCAACAAGTGTAGACCTTAAAGGTTATTTCCGAGAAAGTAGACAATATATATATTGCGTTCAATAAATTTTAGATTTTTTTTTTTTTTTGGAATAGGAGGACAAACGAGCGTACGGGTCACCTGGTGTTAAGTGATCACCGCCGCCCACATTCTCTTGCAACTCCAGGGGAATCACAAGAGCGTTGCCGGCCTTTAAATTAATTAATATTGGAGTTTGTTGAACCATTCACAGATATAAATAACTCTCTAAACAATTCATTTTATTATTGTTTGTTATATAATTTTTTTTGTTGACAATACCCGATGTAAACTCTATAGTTAGCAAAAATTGAGCGTTGTGTTTACATATAACTTATACATTATTTTATTATGGATAATAATCTAATGTAAAGCAGTAAAAAAAATCATCTTTGAGGTTACGTACCGTCAAAAGATACTGTTTAATGTTTCTTTAATTCTTAATCTTTAATCTACTGACAGCCACCATTTTTGATGTTTTTTTTTTGACTTCATCTTATCGAAAGAAAAAACAAACAACGTTTGGTGACTTTTTTACCGTTCAACAATGTAATATTTTGGGACCGCACCCATTTTCAGTACGGCCGTATATTGCATATATTATTCTTGTTTCTTTTTTTTATGAAATAGGAGGATAAACGAGCGTACGGGTCACACAGAGATCTCCATATATATTAGTAACAATATTTATTATAAACTATGTTTATTAGTGAAATATATTTATAAACCTAGCTTAATATATCCAGTGTTTCTGGAAGGAATAGTCAGGTCTGACATCGATCATCTTTAGGAAGCTGTTACTGCTTACACGTAGACGCTGCACTGAGACCGCTTTTTTGAGCATCATGGCATGGAAACCATCCACAGATGCATCAGCTAACATTCCAGAAGCACTACAATGCTACGGTAGCCCAAACGGCCTCCTAAACGCATTATTATATGTACAAACGCTATAGGCCCCGCCCGAATAGGACACCCACAAGCCGCTCGAGTCAAAAGACTGGCAGAATGCTTTGAATGATAGCACTTTAACATTATTTGTTTAAGTGCTGTAGATCTGTAATACAGGGCTATTATTATTCCAGCTCCTTGCTGTACCATAAAAATGTAAAATACCAGCTAAGATATATTGCGTGGAGAAATTATACTGATATTATTAAATTATATGTTTATAATTAGACTAGCCGTTCCCGCCCGCTTCGCTGGACGTATTTTAAAAGAAAATAAATTAAACTTTATTCATTTTATTACAAATACAAAAAAATATATGTAACACTAAATCATCTAGGATAAATTTCACATCGAATGGTGTTAGTTTCATGTTCGATTTTTGACAAGGCATTGACTATTTGACGTTTGAGTATGTTTGTTGCATCACTTTATATATTAGCTGACCCGTTAGACGTTGTTCTGTGCATAATAAATAAAATACTGTTCTTATAAATTTGTCAATAATATTTCATAACACCAAGAATTATATTGTAAAATATGTTCCCTGGCTATGACGTTCCATATTATGTATAGAACGTCATTGCTCGCTGTTGTTAACTATAATGAAATTGTTTCACAGCAGAACTGTCAAACCATGCGTCAATAAATTTTCTCATAGAAAATATGTCCATACAAAACAAATATTTTAATTTTAATAGTTATGGGTCACAAGTTGAAATAAAAACCATCCTATCTCTCAAGTTGTCACGTAATTTATATATATTAAGATAGTAATTGAAATGATTTGTAAGACGATGAAAAGTTAAATCTTGATTTAAAAGAGTGGCAAGTACTTTCTTGCTACTTCTTCTCATTAGCTCAACCCTTTACGAAGTAGCCGTAGAAAAAAAAATATATAATTTTATAAGTATCATTTCCGTGACCTACATGAATAAAGTGAGTTTGATTTGATTTGATATGATATGATGATATCAGTAGTTTAAGCGTGAAAGAGCCTCAAACAAAGACCATTTTCATTATACATATATAGAAGAAGATAAATTCTATCAAAGTTTAATAATTCGGAGAAATGTAAAGAAAGAGTTACATGAAGAGATTTTAGTGTTACAATCTCTCATTAATAATTACTCTAAAAAAATTAGTCAGCTTAAGTTAATTGAATTTCTAAGATGGTTTCTCGATTATGTTTAGAGCCAGTGAGACGTAATTCATTGCTTTGTTTGTAAATCAGATTTTGTCACAAAATACAATTTACATTAAATTACTTATTTTCAAGTCTATTAAGTATCGAATACAATCGACTGAAATTTAATACCTAAGTGTAAATAGACGATATAACGAGTATTCAACGATTGATGTTTTCTAAGCTTAAGATTTCAATAAGAATTTCATTGGGTTTTATAAGACATTTGATCTTCGTCTGCTCTCTCTGAGCAAAGTTCGTATACGTTCTCCGGTAATAAGCTCTAAAATTAGTATTTTACTATTGTAATTACTTAGTCATTAGTCCAAGTAGTTTAATACTTAATTTATTAAGAAGTAAGTTTGTTTGTGATATATATATATATATATATATATATATATATATATATATATACAGTAGTGGTCAACTAATTAGGGACATTCAAGATAGTGAAGAGAAATAACGGGTTATGTACATATAAATATAAAACCCTATTGATTTCTCAGTAACTATTATTTGCATAGTTTGGTCCAATTATTATGGAATATATGGCTGTAAATAAAAGATTAAATAAACAGAAAAAAGTGTTTGATATCAAAGGTTAACCATGTATTCAATTTATGGTATAATTCTGTAGCTGGACATTTAATTAAGGAAAGTAAAGTAAAATTAAAAATAGAGTTAAACATAACTAGTAATCTCCAGTATTTTAATTTCTTTAACACCTCCATTTTATTAAGTGTAAAATTCAGTAGCCAGTAGCAAAACCTTTGTTAGTAATTATCGCTAGACACCGATATGGCATAGACATTATCAGTTTCTGACATGTTTCGACACGAATGTTTGCCCATGCCTCACAAAAAGCTTATCTAAAAATATGGTACGATAAGTGGCAACTTTTTTCTTGATTTCGTGCCAAAGGTGCTCAATTGGGTTGAGGTTTGGGCTATTTGCTGGCTAATCTAGCACTGATACCGACTGACTGTTATGAAACGACTTGACTGAACGGGTGGTATGTTTCGGGTCGTTATCCTGCTGAAACGTCCATATAATAGGGAGATGTTCCTCAGCGTAGGGAAGCATAGTTTCCTCTAATATTGGCTTGTATTGATGTTGGTCTAAATTACCCTGAACTTTCCTCACAGGTTCCACTCTACGTCCAGAAAATGAACCCCATATTTTAATGTTTCCACCGCCATGTTTCACCTGCTTTTTTGTGAATCTTGGATTCCTTTCCGCTTTTACAGGACGCCGTACGTATTTCCTTCTATTTGAAGAAATCAAATTTACCTTGGCTTCGTCAGAGAATAATACATGTTGCCATTGATCGTAGGTCCAATGTAAATATTTATGTACAAACTTCAAACGTGCATTTCTATGTTCTTTCTTCAACAACGGTACTTTGCGAGCAATTCCTTCGAACAACCCTGCTTCTATCAGAGGTCGTCTAACGGTCCCGGCTGTAACAGCGGCTGTTTCGTCCGCCCCAAACACTTCGTGTTTTTTTCGTTAATTAAAACAGAGCCTTAAAATGGATCTTTCTTAGCTAACGTGGTTATCATTTTATCTTCTTGCGGAGTTGTTTTTCTCGATCTTTTTTATCTGGGCACATTTAAAGCTGTGTTGTTGCGCCTGAAATGTTGCACTGCATTGCATACCATAGTTTTTTATCAATTTAAATATTCTGCTATCCCTCGGTATGACCAACCACGCTCGACAAACTTCATGATGATTTTTCGTAGTGTTGCATTGCCCATTTTTCTTCAAAATAGTTCTCAAAACTTAAAATTAACTCCCAAAACTACCACGAAACAATAGGAGAAGAAATAAAAACATATTGAGATTCAGATTTTGAAAATAGAACGCAATATCTCAGTGTCCCTAATTAAATGATCAGCCAGCATTTTTTGAACAAATAGCACTGTGATAATCTATCAGCTATACTGTAAAGAGTTTTAATGTTTAGGAAGTTGTTATTGTTTGTATAATCGGGCACATAAATGACTAATTATACATACATGTAAGGGATATCAAATCTTGTTTAGACTCGTTGGAAAATAAAAAATAAATTCACAATTTGGTTTAACTACAGAGTGTTAGGGACACTCTAGTTATTATTACTATTAGTTGACCAAGACTGTACATATACCAGCTGACCCAACAGACGTTGTTCTGTAGATAATAAAAAAATACTGTTTTATAGGAATTTGCCAATAGGTAATATTTCAAAACAAAATAGGAGGGTAGCAAATACTTGGAAGAGATACTGGTCCCTTAGTGAAGTTATGAAGGATGAGGAAATGCCAATTAAAGAGAAAAGGAAGGTTTATAATATGTGTATCTTACGGTGTCAGACATGGACCCTAACCGAACAATTCTCAAATAAAATAAATGTTTGTCAAAACAGCATAGAAAGAACCGTAATCGGAGTTGAAAGAAAAGATTAAGTAAAATTGAAAGATTTAAAAATCAAAATCAATATGCAGAACACTGAAATGGCGATGGATAGGACATACGTTAAGAGAAAAACAAGAAAAATGGACTAAAATAATAACTGACTGGTATCCAAGAGATGGTAGTAGAAGAAAAGGGCGACAAACTAAACGCTGGAAAGATGAAGTAAAAAGAGTAGCTGGGCCTAAATGGATCCAAATAGCGAAAGACAGAGAGGCGTGGAAATCTTTAGAGGAGGCCTTTGTCGAAAGACAAGCTGTTTAACATAACATAATTTACATTTAAGTGACTTCGCTAGTTTTCTCCATATTCAGTTATGGAGCGGAGACCTGGACGCTGAAAAAGGCCGACAGAGACAGAATAGAAGCCTTTGAAATGTGGTGCTTGAGATAAATGCTACAGATTCTATGGACCGCCTTTTGCACCAACGTGGCTGTTCTGAGAGAGCTTAATGTCAAAACTGTCTAGTTTTTTGTTTGAACTATATGCCTTTGTAGAGTGCTGGAATTCATCGGACATATTGCTTGTAAAAAGGGTCACGATCTTGAACAGCTGATGGTGACAGGCAAGATAGATGGCAAACGTCCCCGAGGACGCAGTCCCACGAGATGGTCGGACCAAATACAATCTTCTCTGAACATCAACTTCCACAATGCCCTTCATGAAGCTGAGGATCGCAGCAGATGGAGGGAAATCTTACGGGAGAAACAGATACAGCAGGGGAGTCACGACCCTCAGTAATGAGGAAAACGACGCCAGGTGGAGAAAATTTGTTTATATTATATTGATGGGTAAACATATCGAAACAAATATTAATTTAATGATTCCCTTCCATTTTATTCCATAACTTTGATAGCAAGCATGTAATCTTTACCAATCATATTAAACAAGTCTTAAAAATTTTACACGACTGTATAGAGACTTTTGCTGTTAGGTATACCATGACAACAGGCCAAGGTTTATTACTTTACTTTGAATCACTAGCTACATCTAACACTCGCGATTAGTCACTTTGTCTTAGTGTGCGTGCGCTGCTAAAAATAGAGGCTTACAGTTCACCGCAATTTTTTTCGACATATTCACAGCTGTCACAATCTAGTATAATGTAAGTATTATATATCACCTATTGTGTATGTCTTGGTGAACTAATGGGAAGTGTAGTTAGTAGCTAGTAATTTATATTTACAATTTTGGAAATCCTTAATGGTACAAATATCTGCTAAAGTAATTGTCAAGAGATAAATATATTTTGTGATCATAAGTTAGGTGTCGTAAATTTTAGAGCTGCCTGAAATTGTAATCAATACAGTGCCACTGAGAATAAAAAAGGTGCTTTAGACAACTAAACATAAGAGAAAATATTAATTTATAAAACTGAAATTACCTAATAAATCAAGAAATAACCGTTCGCGTAACGCTAAAGTTCGATCGTCACGCATTCACTAGCATACCACTCAAGTTGGTATTATGTAGACATGGAAGCTATTCTTAAAGTGATAGGTGATCATTCACCTAATGTTAATACTTGTAACTTGATTAATCAGATACTCACTCATACACACACACATTCAGAGTGCACTTTTTGAACTTTCGGTTCATAGTGTAATCTAGTTTGCTTGTTAAAAAATTTTGTATGTATAATATTATCATGAACTATAGTTACATGAGGTAAGGTTAACGAAGAACCTGCTACCTAAGATAAAACGTTTAAGAAGTGTAATAAGAAAGGCGTGCGCTACTTATGGCATTCGTGTGTGGCGTCATTTATTGGTCCCACTGGCAGATTAGCGCTGATTGTGACAGTAATCAGCATTATGCTGAAGTGTGACCAATTTGTGACAAACACTCCAAATTGTAATTTGTTTTGTATATATGTTTTTTCTATTCAGGCATTATCTACACTACATATTCCACTGTTCAGGCATTATCTACAAATAAATTTAAATGTTTTATAAAAAAATGGCTCTGTCGTAAATCCTATTCCTCCACTGCTGAATATCTAAATGATCGGACACCCTGGGACTAGATTGTGATTATTTTATAGCGATAGAAATGACTGTACAATATTGTATATTTTTATTGAAAAGAGCGCAAAAAAAGAAGGCACTGCATTGTAATGGGCAGGGCGTATCAATTACCATGAGCTGAATGTCCTGCTCATCTCTTCCCTTATTTTCATAAAAAACAAAACTCTCATGTATCACCAGAGGAATCACAATAGCATTGCAGGCCCTATAAAGCGTCTAATAAACGAACATAATATGAATTTAAAAACCGAAAACACAACAACCGTTCGAGTGACGTATCGTTCGTAAAACTTGGTATGTCATGTTCAACTCTCAGGTTGTGGCTTCATCTACAGGATCTACTTAACAGTTGATAACCTGCTTAACTCCAATAATTGCTTAAGGTTCATAAATATTGGTAACAGATTTAATTTAATTAATCCCATAAGTGACATTCACTTTAAAAAAAGTGTGTGTGTACTTATGTATGCACGTAAGAATTTATACTTCTTTGGCCTTACAAAGCAAAAAGCCTTGAAATTATTTATTCCTCGTGCTATTCTACGTTGGTAGAAAGAACAATACTGTAAAAATCATGCAACACTAGCTTTGACAATTAATTATTAAATAATGAATACGGCTGTACGGGCTTGAACCCTTTGCCTATCCTAATAATCGACGAAGAAACCAAAAAAAAATTACGTATATTGCAAACATTAGAAAATTTTAGGAACCAACTTCACGCTGTTACTTTTGTGTTACAGTGATGCGCGCGCATCTTAAACTTTCACCCACATCATTTTTTCATAACGCGCCTAAAGAAGTATAACTTCAAAAATAATAAACCTAAAACAAATCGACCTGAACGCTCCGTGGTGTGAGTCAACGGATTACCGTACTGCGCCGTTAACACTTGTTAAGTTTAACGAAACTAATCGAAATAATAGTAATCCAAGGGTTTTTTTCCAGTGCTACCACCATCGGCGCCAACGATACACTCCAGCCAACATTACTACATGCCTGGCGACGTGTTGCGAGCCAACTGCTCTTCAGGACCTAGCAGACCTCCGGCCGAACTCACTTTCTACATCAATGACATACCTGTGAGTATGAAATTTCTCAAGCTTTCAAAACACAGTTTATTTATTAAGCACTTAAAGGAGTTTTTGGATCAGTTTTGATAAAAACGTAAGCTAATTCAGTACAGTTTTGAATACCTAAAAACCAATAATCTAAATGTATTATTTTCATTATTCGATAGTCTCGATAATAGTATATATATAAAAAAAATGTGTGGGTGTATATATGTACGCAAGAAAATATAGTTCTTTGGCCTAACGAAATAAAAATCATAAAAATGATTTATTCCTCGTGCTATTCTACGTTTTAGAAAGAACAATGTTGTAAAAATCGTGCAAAGATGACTTTGACAATTAATTATTAAATAATGAATACGGCTGTATGGGCTTGAACCCTTTGCCTGTCCTAATAATTCGGTCGAAGAAACCAAAAAAAAATAACAAATGACGCAAACGTCAGAAAATTTTAGAAACAAACTTCAACCTGTTACTTTTATGTTACAGTGATGCGCACGCATTTTAAAATTTCACTCTCACCATTTTTTCATATCGCGCCTAAAGAAGTATAACTTCAACAAGTGGCAAAGAAAATAAAAGAGCCCATTTTTAACATTTCAGTTTTTTTATTGTTAGTTTGTAGATTCACGATTTAGAGAATTTATAACACTACTAAAAATTTATGAAAGTTGGTTGAGTTCTTTGTAACTTACATAAAAAGAAATCTTTCGTTACGCAATAATAAACGTTACGCACTTATGCTATCTAGACTTCTGTGCGTAACTTCTGTTACATATATTCTATACATATAAATAAAATTGGAGTGTCTGTTTGTAATATTGAAATAACAATGTTTTACTACATGTAAGAAAAGGGGTGCACTTTGGGGTAAATATATATATATATATATTGGTTTTATGGTAAAAGTATTTATTTACTTAAGGTACTAAATTAATCTATGACACTTGTTGAATAACTATAATTAGTGGTACTATTTGTGAGTACGCGGATTTCTACAATTAATTGGTTAAAATGGTTACTCGGACCAGTCCTGTAATGGTTATAGACAAATGGTTAATGGTAACTAGGACCGGACCGATCAATGGTTGCTCGCGTACTGCATCTCTACTATGCATTGGTAATAAATAATAACTCGTATATACGGTACATACACCAAAATAACACATTTTAAAATTTTTGTCTGTCTGTCTGTCTGTTTGTTCAGGCTCTGAAATGGCTGGACCGATTTTGCCTGGACTTTTATTGGCAGGTAGCTGATGTAATAAGGAATAACTTAGGCTACATTTATTTTAGTAAAATAAATTCAAATTCAAATATTTTTATTCAAATTAGGATGTGACATCACTTATTGAAAGTCAAAAAAAACTACCACCCATTCCAAAATGAATGCCTCAGACCTGAGAAGAATGGGCGCAACAAACTCAGCGAACGTAGAAGTAATGTTATAATGTCCAAGAAACGGTCCAACTCTTAAAATAATGTATATGGCAAAACAACGTTTGCCGGGTCAGCTAGTAAATAATATAGGTCAATTGTCGCGACTTAAGAAGTTTAACTTCAATAAAAATTCATTATCATTGAACCTGAGCCGACGTGTAAAATTCTACTTGACGGTAACAGAGGCAAAATTATGTTGTAAGACATGACCGTAACTAACATAAAAATTTTTCAATTTTTTAAAAGTAAGCGAGCCCTGTAAAAAGTGGCAATTTAAAATCGTTTGAAAAGGGGTGCACTTAGGGGTAGATATCTATATTGGTTTTATGGTAAAAGTATTTATTTACTTAAGATACTAAATTAATCTATGACACTTGGTAAATAACTATAATTAATGGTTCTATTTGTGAGTACGCGGATTTCTACTATTAATTGGTTAAAATGGTTACTCGGACCAGTCCTGTAATGGTTATAGACAAATGGTTAATGGTAACTAGGACCGGACCGATCAATGGTTACACGCGTACTGCCCTACTAAAGGCAACACATGGTTATAAGTAATTAATATTATCTACTAAGCAATATTTGTAATATAATGCTGCTCGATGGATTTACTGTGATTTACCTATCATCTATCTAAATCTATTCAAAGAGTTAATATGTTTCAATCAATCTGAACAGTTTTGGTGAATACAAAAAGTAATCGAAAACGCTAAGCTAAATTGCAGCACATAACATTTAGCTGTAACCAAAAGTAATCTGCGAGCGACCCTCATATTGTCCTAAAAGTTACAAACATATAGCAAACACAGTTATAAAGTCGCATTTGTCATTCTGACATACTATAATATGTTATGACTGCGATATTAATGTCGTCATGTTAAACGTTACAGGAAAATTTTCATCTCGGTAGACACGACGCATTATACTTATTCAAACTGTCATGAACTTATTTTTTAATGTTTTAAATCCACAAACTTAATCGGTGTAAGGCCGTTACTGTAATGGTATATTTACTTAAGCGGAAGTGGAATGCTCTGGAATCCAAGAATTCACTTAAAAGTATTTAAGTATTGTTACTGTGGTAACAGTTGAGCGCTTTTTGACGTTAGTTTTAAATTGTAACTACTCTTGAAGGTGCAACAATGGCTGAATGCTGGAGCTCTCAGAAATTTCTAAGTGATAATTGTTGAGCGTTTTAAGACGATTGTCTCTAACCACTTAGCTTGCGCCATTGTTCCATGATATAATGTCGCTTTGTACAACTTACTCGATACTTTTACTTGTCAAATCTAGGTCAAAGGTAGGTTGGAATCAAATTTATCAATTGTATTGCGCGTATATTTGCGCGTCAAAAAAAGTGGTTTTGTCGAAACTGAAATTGATTTTTTAACGTTGCCCTTGAACATTTTCAAAAATACGGAAAGTTGACTTTACCCCGTTTTTTGAAAATCGAGTTTTCATTAGATCTTGACGTTTGTCCGAAGGCTTCCTTGACGAAGGTCCTAGGTAGCTCTCCTCACTATTCCCGCGATGGTGACCTCGCGTATGTATGTGTATGTTTGCGTGTGTATGTATGTGTTTGTGTGTGTGTGTATGTATATGGATGTATGAAAGCCTCTCATAACTTTTGAACGGTCCGACCGATTACATCGCGCCATTGGCGCCATTCGAAAGGGCTTGAATCAACAGTTCAGACCGATTCGGACTGGTAGATTTTTAGACATCTCAAAACAAAAAAAAATATTGAGGTAGGCGATACTTTGCGGAAATCCATAATTATACAAATGATTTAAGTTTTCTTTAGTGTTAATTCCACCAATATTTGTTTTCGTCAGTCTCGTGCCAGATTTTCACACACGTCCTGAGGATGCCTCGTGTAGAGGCGAAACACGTGCCGAATTGTTTAAAAACAAATATTGGCGGAATTAACACTAAAGAAAACTTAAATCATTTGTACATCTCAAAACAACTAGAACAAAAAAATTGGAAGGTGCTTGTTTTATCTAATATATTTCTCAATGAAACAACATTTAATTAATTATATCGCAAGTATAGTCTAGGAACTATCACGATCTTATTGACTTTATTATTGTGTCTTTGATATAAGCTATAAATAATTGCCCATTTGCAGACAATGGCTGGATGAATCTTTTGTACTCAACATAATGATAATAACTTAGGAAAAACCTCTCAAACGATATAGAGTTTATAATATAAGGGAGTCATTATTAGGGGTTTATAAATAAAAGGAAAATAATTTACAATGGCATTATGATCTAAAGGAGACCTGCCATTTAAATATAAGCGTCTTAAAGTTGTCATATGAGATTATTTAGAATCCAGATTCTATATAATCCTACAATAATTCAAAATTCAGTCCTTATAGTTTCTAGAGAAACTATATTTCAATATATAGTTAATCTTGAATTCCAAAACTATATAAATTCCAATATTCTTACTTGTGACATTCATTTTAATAAAAATTTACGAATCTGTCTTCTTCTATTGACCTAAGTCAGAATGAGAAAAAACACTCCTTAGCGGCTGTTTAAAGTTAGCGGACCATTATGAATAAGGGGGTAAATGTTTACTTAAGTTTTTAAATTACGTTTTAATATAGAATTACTGGTTACGTGTTTGTTAATAGATTTAATTTTGTATAGCTTATTGGTATATCTATTGAAGATATATAAAACAATAGAATCAGCGCGATATTCCATAAACAGCTAATTTCACAAAAAGTCCCTGTACATTTACAAATTAAGCCTAATCAAATATTCTGTTTGCAGCAGCGAATATTGTTTTGTACGGAAAAGGTATTTGTTAGTTATTCACGTATTACAAAATTCAACAAATTTGAGTTCGGCGCGTTTCGTAAATTGCAAAAGGGATTCCTGAAAGTAAGCAAAACATCTATAGCGCTCAATTTAAATTGATAATGCCTTTTATGCAAAACTAATATAATAACTCAGATTCTGAGGGAATAAGGTATGAGTTTTATAAGCAGATTTTATCCTCAGACTAACTACGTAATGGGAGCTAGAGGAAGGGAGGCTTTTATTGAAATCTCCAGAGTTGAATTTATATTTTTTTTGCTGTTCAATACAGCAAAATTGTTGGAATTTAAACGAGAAAATTTATAGACATACCTATCTTTAAGATGGGATGAAAGATTATTTTGATTGTAATCTAAAATTTTTTTTTATGGTATAGGAGGACAAACGAGCGTACGGGTCACCTGGTGTTAAGTGATCACCGCCGCCCACATTCTCTTGCAACACCAGAGGAATCACAAAGCGTTACCGGCCTTTAAGGAAGGTGCCGCTTTTTTTGAAGGTACCCATGTCGTATCGACCCGGAAACACCGCACAAGGAAGCTCATTCCACAGCTTCGTAGTATGAGGAAGAAAGCTCCTTGAAAACCGCACCGTGGAGGACCGCCACACATCATTCTTGTGGCGTGTCGTGCGAAGGTGGAATATTTTAACATATAAATATTTTAACCGTTTTGTGTCGTAAAGCGAAAGAATTAAGGTTGTCTTTTGGACTTTGGACTATAATAAATATTATTATGATAAGTGCACTCAAATAAAATTCAAGAAATTACTGTTTTTTTATATATTTTTTGAGACTTTGTTTATAGTTATGATACTAATTAATTAATGCTATCATATTTTTTTTGTATACATAAGTTCGTTCTAAAGCAATTTAAATTCGACTAGTTTAATCAGTCTTCCACACACACACATACTCACGCCTTGTTCGCGTCTGGGTAGGCAGAGACAATAGAATGCCACTTGCTTCTATCCTTACAAACCTTACGCGCATTCTCTACATTCATTGCTCTTTTCATACATGCTCACCGGTTGCGGGTGCTTCGGACCTTTCCTTTTCTCAAAACGTCCCTAATTTGGTTGACGAATGTTCTACGAGGTCTCCCGCGACCGACTTGCCCACACACTTTCGAACATATCATTGTATGTGTGCCATATTATTTTAAATATAGCGATGTTTCTGCTTAGGATAAAAGGCTAAGGTTATACAAATATTGTATTTTTATAACAAAAAATTATAACCAAAGGAGGTCCAGGGATGAATCCTGACTGGAATTAAAGGGAGGTGATGCGTTTAACTCAATTAAATCCCCTTTTACATTAGAAAAGACATATATTAGCAGGGTTGGCAACCGTACTCCCTGGTCATCTGATGTTAAATAATCACGACCGCCCACATTTTCCTGTACCACTAGAGGATCATAGGAGCTTTTCCGGCATTTTAGAAAAGTGGACGTGTTTTTTTTTATTTTTTTTACTTATGCCATTTTTTATTTGAGGGCACACACGCAAGGCCTCTAAGATAATAATGACCCAGAGCTCAAGTGTTTACAGCTACAAGTGTGACGATTTAAAATGTACTTTTAGAAAAAATAAATATTTAACATTTATTATATTTTATTTTTATGAAAAAAAGGGACGTCTCGTCCATTTCTTTGTTTACAGTTTTAATTACTTTTGTATACAAAAATAAATGCCAACTGCATTAAATACCTTTGACATGGATTCTCTATGATGCTTATAGTCTACGTCATCCTGCATTCCATTTGTTCATTGTTCACTATCCTACGTAATATGATTAATTAAAAAAAATTACAGCTTACAGTTAATATTCAGAATTACGTTACAGAATTTTACCTTATGTCCTTATAAGGCTTTCGTATGTTTATTACTGTTTCCAAATTTATCTTTCTGGAAATTTTATATATTTTTTATAAGTAGAATAAGGGACGAGACGAGGTGGACGTTCAGCTGATGGTAACTGATACGCACTGCCCATTACAAAGCACTGCCGCTCAGTATTCTGGAAAAGCCCAAAATTCTGAGCGGTACTACAATTGCGCTCGTCACCTTGAGACATAAGATGTTAAGTCTCATTTGCCCAGTAATTTCAATAGCCCCTAAGACCGAAACACAGTAAAGTTTACACATTAGTGCTTCACGGCAGAAATAGGTGGCGTTGTGGAGCCCATAATCTAGCCGGGTTCCTGTGCAAAGGAGCATCCCACTGGTATATTACATACTATATTATAGTACCTAGTACACTTTTTATTACTTTGTACCCTGAATTTGGCCTGTCTGAAATGTGACATGATTACGTCTTGCAGAAAAAGGTGACAACCCTATTTATAAAGCAATAGTAGAAACAAAACTATAATAGAATTTCCGTCGCTTACTTCTAAATTAATTGTTATCTTTATATTAAGCTTAATGGCTATGGAACTAATCCGGGATTAATATCAGCCACACATTGTAATTAACTATCAATGTGCGAAGATTACACCGATAATAATTAAAGTATATATGTACGTATAGATACAGCTTATGTGCCATGTCCACTGATCGTTAAACATCATGTATTGAGCGTTATAATTAATAATATCGCACAAGTAATTGACATATTACCTAAAGTAAGTTAGCTGTTGTCTTAATTAATGCATTTACTGCCTTAACATTAATGTTCTAATCATAAACTTATGATAATAGCGTAATAGACAACCATCTCCTTATAACGACGAGACGTAATTTAAAATGTTCGTACACAAATAAAATTTGAAAACAAAATTTTATGAACGATGCGGGACTCGAACCTACGACCTCTGGCGTTCCGGGCCATTGCTCTGCCAACTGAGCTAACCGTTCGAGTGACGAATCCTCATAAAATCTTGCATGCTTTGTTCAACTCTCAGGTTGTGGTTACATCTACAGGACAACCCCTATAGCCCAGTGGATAATGACCCTGCCTACTGAGCTAGAGGTCCCGGGTTCGAATCCCGGTAGGTGCAATCATTTACATGATGAATATGAATGTTCCTTTCCGAGTCATGGATGTTTATATGTAAATACATAAATATGTATGTTTAAGTAAGTATATTGTATAAAATATATTGTTGTCTTGCACCCATAGTACAGGCTATCGGCCGTTCCCAATATTCAGTCTATCTCCGGTTGTGGCCTACTTAAGATAAAAAATCGTAACTATCGTTGACTTTTCTGTCCCAATAAACTTATCAACGGTAACTGATCTTAACCGTATACGCTGTCTGTCAATGGGACGACGTATAGCTTACTAGGGATGAGAGTTTGTATGGAAATTGCAACAGTGAACTAGCGATAAGAATGACTTATCGGGTATATTGGGACAGCTACTGGTTAATGACAGCTAATTACTGACAGTAGAAGGTAGTAATTTATCTCTATCTGTAGATAGTATATTGGGATCGACCATGTGCCTAGTTTGGGGAAAGATATCTTGTGTAAGAGTGTGTCAATATTATTATTATTATTATCTGCTTTACAGTTGAAAACCTGCTCAACCCCAATGTTTGCAAATTAGGAAATTGACTTAAGATGTCTTGTAAAATGTTCATGTGTGCTAGTTTTACAGATGTGTTAGTGAGTTAGTGGAGTGTGTAGTGGAGTTTTGCTATGATATATAACAACACAATCTAATACAGAACATGACACCAATATATATTTTAATTAATATCTGTTTAAACACAGAACAATAACGATAAAAACACTTAAATTAAAATGCAATCCAATTTGACAGGTGACTAATGGACACTAACGGCCGTTCCCAATATACTATCTACAGATAGAGATAAATTACTACCTTCTATTGTCAGTAATTAGCTGTCAATAATCTGAAGCTGTCCCAATATACCCGATAAGTCATTCTTATCGCCTTATATTGAGACGCGTGAATTGCAATTTTGCATACAAAACTTTATATCGCTGGTAAGGTATACGTCGTCCCATTGGCAGACAGCGTGCACGGATAAGGTGAGTTGCTGTCGATAAGTTTATTGGGACAGAAAAGTCAACGATAGTTACGATTTTTATCTCAAGTAGGCTACAACTGGAGATAGACTGAATATTGGGAATGGCCGTAAATGGTTTCAAAACGGTTTGATCTATTCCATCTAGGTTTCTATGTAAGGATAGTTATCTCAAATTCACATAGGGTTCGTCTGTTACGGTAGTATACCAACAAGAAAGTGGAATAAAAAGGTGAAAAATAATGTCAAAAGGGTTATCAATGCGTGTATAAACTGTGTGTATCAATCGATAATAAGTTTATATTAGGCATTTAACATCTATAAGATATTTAAATGTGCTTTTTGTTGTGTAAGAAGAAAAAACAAAGTGCGAGGCTCCTTTGCACAGCAAGCCATCTAGATTAAGGGTACCTATTTCTGCCGTGAAGCATTAATTCAGTTTCAGTCTGAAGGGTGCCGTAGCTATTGAAATTACTGGGCAAATAAGACTTAACATCTTATGTCTCAAGGTGACAAGCGCAATTGTAGTGCCGCTCAGAATTTTTGGGTTTTTCAAGAATCCTGAGCGGCACTGCATTGTAATGGGTAGGGTGTATCAATTACCATCAGCTGAACGTCCTGCTCGTCTCGACCCATGTTTTTTATAAAAAAATCTATTGCACAAAGTGGCTGTGCGAGGCAAGATTTTTCTTGCAAACTGCGGGACTGTGGAATGCGGGTGATAATCTAGCATTTAGACGTAATGACGTAACTTCAAATAACTTACCTTCCATTATAAATAACTTCCCATTGGGTTTTTAGTTAAAAAATAACGTTATTTAAACCATTGTTTGTTGATACCCCTAACTCTTCTTGATAATTTTTAGATACATTTTTATGGCACCTAATGCTAAGCAGCAATATCAACAGAACAGCAGTGACACGATCTGTGTAGTCACATGGCAACGTACAAGTACATCGCGATAATAAACCAATCAATAAATAAAATTTGAAAACAAAATTTTGTGAACAATGCGGGACTCGAACCCATTACCTCTCTCGTTCCGTGCGAGTACTCTTCAAACTGAGCTAACTGTTCGAGAGACGTATCATCATTAAATCTACAACCTCAGAGTTGAACAAAGCATGCAAGACTTATCCTAGTTATCACTTTAAAATCATAACAAACCAATCAAGTCAGACTGTGCCCTTAGACTGATAAATAGACAGTCATCTGACACACATGAGACTTTGTCTATATATATATAAAAATGAATTGCTGTTCGTTAGTCTCGCTAAAACTCGAGAACGGCTGGATCGATTTGGCTAATTTTGGTCTTGAATTATTCTTGGGACACCAGAGAAGGTTTAAAAGGTGAAAGTGTTCGGAATTAAATAGAAACAACAATTTTGATAGTTTTTCCTTTGATGTGTCCCCCGTCGTCCGATATTTGTTTTGTGTGGACATATTTTCTATGAGAGAGTTTATTGACTCACGGTTTGACAGTTCTGCTGTAAAACAATTTCATTACAACAACAGGGAGCATATTTTACGAAATAATTCTTGATGTTATGAAATATTATTGACAAATTCATAAAAAACAGTATTTTATTTATTATATACAGAACAACGTCTGTCGGGTCAACAAGTATATATATAAAAATGAATTGCTGTTCGTTAGTCTCGCTAAAACTCGAGAACGGCTGGATCGATTTGGCTAATTTTGGTCTTGAGTTTTTCCAGGAAGTGCAGAGAAGGTTCAAAAGGTGAATAAAAATGAAAATGCTCGGAATTAAATAAAAACAACAATTTTGTTTTTCCTTTGATGTGTCCCCCGTCGTTCAGAAATCAAATTGAAAGAATAGACAAACTTAATTTTATATACCGAACAACGTCTGTCGGGTTAGCTAGTTTATTATATATATATATATATATATATATATATATATATATATATACCACATTTTTGTGACAGAAAATGGTTGCAGTATCGCTCTGAATGAAATTATAAGCTGCTTCTCAAAAAGGATATTAGAGAAACTTATATAACCTCTATTGTATTTTTTCTAGGTTACTCCTGGCCTCCACAACGCACAGCCTGCACCCGAGGGTCTCTTTTTCTCAGAACTCTTCGTCCAAGTCCACCTCTGGCCAGCTCACTATGAAAGAGGAGCTCCCATACTTCGCTGTGAGGCAAAAGTTGGGGATCTGTACAGAGATAATGCTGCAGTAGCTTTGTACTCGGCGAACAGTGACCCTAAGATTGAAAGAGGTAAATATTAAATCCTTGAGGCAATGAATAATTGACTCTTTCAATGCCTTTACTGGACATAATATACTCAAATTCAAATATTTTTATTCAAAATAGGATGCGACATCACTTATTGAAAGTCAAAAAGTACCATCCATTCCAAAAGAATGCCTCAGACTTGAGAAGAACGAGCGCAACAATATCAGCGGGCTTTTCTTTCGTCGAAAAAATATGTTTACAAAGTAATATTGTACAATGAAACTTATTATTTAATAGCCTGAGGGCGGTCGCTCAATTCCCAAGCTGTGGTATCGTTAAGAAAGTCATTTATGCTATAGTAACCTTTACCACACAAACGTTTCGAACAATTATTTTAAATAACATAATAATTTTGTTTTGAACATTTTCTGGGATCTTGTTGTAAAAGCATATACATCGCCCCACAAAAGACTTACTAACTAGACTTAACCGAGCAGTCGGCATTATAAGCTTATGTCTGTTCGTGGTGTTAACATTATTGTTACGACAGTTTCTACCATAATCACTTATGTGCCTATGAACATACATTACATTATCAAGAATATACTGAGAAGCAACAGTCAAGATGTTAATTTCTGTGAATATTGCTCTCAATTATTCTTTAGTTATAAATAACGCGGATATCCCTATTCTGCAGTACTACTTAACCAATAACCATAAAATAACAGTTTATCGAAAATAAACAGCTTTACAATAATTAGTTTAGTATTTTTCTTATATTCTTGCACATAATTATGTGTAATCAGAAGCAAGGTATATACAATTTAATACATTTAAATTTAAATTCGACGGTCTTCTATAAAACCGTTCAAACCTTTTTTTATTCCCTCATGATTTCCGAAACTACCTTTTATTTTCACTTATGACATTCATCGTGCAAAATTTCAAAGTTATAAACCAAGTGGCTTAGGCTTTGCGTTCATGAATAATTCAAGCAGGAAGACTAATTATTCATTATATTGTATGAAATAAGCAGCCAGTATGAAAAACAATTGAATTATGAACACTTTAGTAATGCACATAAATAAATTTGATCTTTTAAAATCAATTATTAATCTATATATTATTACCTAGTCTAGATCAAGTTGGTATTAAACTATTTTAAAATATCTGTACTTCCAAAACAAGGCTGTAGTTGTTTTCCTATATCAGTACAATTTTCTCAGTAACTTGTGGAGGCTTCACATTAAATACTGGTCTAATCAATATTGTAAATTTACCTAGATGATACTTCATGATCTTAAATCCATTATTTGTTTTTATATTAAAAGTTTCTTAAAGTGAACCAAACGTATTCTCAGCAGCTGCGTCATTTTGCATCATAGATTGATTCTCATTCTCTATCTCTTCTTAGATCATTTAATACGTCTATGTAGACTATGACAGCTGTGAAAACATCGAAAAAAATTGAGTTTAGAACTAACCTCCATTTTGAACAACGCGCTCACACTAACACTAACAATGTGTCATACAAATCGCGAGTGTAAGACGTAGCTTGTCACGCACACTAATCTAATATTACTGGCCTGTTTTTATCAGTTGTCTAACAACAAGAGACTATCGACCATGTACATGATTGATCAAAATTTCTCTCATTAATATTCTTCTATTTAACGATTTCGATTAAATTGAATAAAAAAATAATTAAAACCTGTGGGAGCCTTCTTTGCACAGGATGCCGGCTTGATTATGGGTACCACAACGGCGCCTATTTCTGCCGTGAAGCAGTAATATGTAAGCATTACTGTAATTCGGTCTGAAGGGCGCCGTAGCTAGTGAAATTACTGGGCGAATGAGACTTAACATCTTATGTCTCCAGGTGACGAGCGCAGTTGTAGTGCCATTCAGAATTTTTGGGGTTTTTCAAGAATCCTGAGCGGCACTGCATTGCAATGGGCAGGCCATATCAATTACCATCAGCTGAACGTCCTGCTCGTCTTTTAACTTATTTTCATATAAAAAAAACCAAATTCTTGTTAATTTCTCAGCTCTGAACCAACCATGAAAATTCTATAAAATAGTATATTGTAAATTCTACCAAATGAAAATGTAATTCTTGTCGTTTGTAGTAGTGTTATAATTTATACTACTGCATAATTGCACGAATTCCAGAACATAAGATATGTAATGTTACAAAGGCGTACAAAGGAGCAAAGTAAAATATATGAAGCCAACAACGGTACACTGTTGATTCAGAGGAAATTGTCTTTGCAAATGAACCCTCGACTTGTAATTTAACAAAACAATAATCCCTTTGATACATATTATAATATAGTTTAGCCGCAGACTTACTACTGATGAAATACTAATTAAGGTTATTGTCTGAATGACTTAAGATCTTTGACCTAATTTATATGGAAACTAGCTGATGCCCCCGACTTCGTCCGCGTAGATAAAGGATTTTTAAAAGTAATAAGCAAGTTTGGAATTGTTGATTATCTCATCCAGTTCTGGTTCCCGTTTTCGCTCCCATTATATAACATATATTAATCTACGAGTGGGAGGCGCCTTTGTACCGGATGCTGGCTAGATTATGGGTACCACAACGGCGCCAATTTCTGACGTGGAGCAATAATGTGTAAGCATTACTGTGTTTTGATTTGAAGGGCGCCGTAGCTAATGAAATTACTGGGCAAATGAGACTTGAAATCTTATGTCCCAAGGTGAGGAGCGCAGTTGCAGTGCCGCTCAGTGTTTTTGAATCATCTTGAGCAGCTCTGCATTGTAATGGGCAGGGCGTATCAATTACCACCAGCTTAACGCCCTCCTCGTCTTGTCCCTTATTCTAAATATTAAAAAAAAACTTATTTTGGGAAAGATTGTTATTATAGCAAACTAAACCTAATATTGGTATGGTTATAGCAACGACGTGAATTTCAGTTTTTGACAAATCACGCGGGAACTATGCTTTCTTCCGGGATAAAATGTAGCCTTTGTCCTTTGCCAAGCTCTAGGCTCTCGCTGTTTCAAATTTCATCAAAATCGGTTCAGAAGCTCCGGCGTCAAAGCGTTAAAAAGAAACTTACATTCACAATTATAATATTAGCAGGGATAATATTTTTTTTATAAATCTCATTGTATGACAAGTCTAATTAACACTAGAAGTGTGGAATGGGTAATTTTTCACCTGTTATCTATGAAGGTGTTGTTGGGCTTGAGTAAAGACAATGCTTGCTTACGATATAATTGGATATACGATTATTTTGAAAATTACCAGTGGGAGGATCCTTTTAACCGGATGCCGGCTAGATTATCTGTACCACAATGTCGCCTATTTCTGCCATGAAGCAGTAATGTGTGATGTGTGTCGGTCTGAAGGGCGCCGCAGCTAATTAAATTACTGAGACTTGACAACTTATGTCTCAAGGTGACGAGTGCAGTTGTAGTGCTGCTCAGATTTTTTTTTGGTTTTTCAAGAATCCTGAGCGGCTCTACATTGTAATGGGAAGGGCGTATCAATAACCATCAACTGAACGTCCTGCTCGTGTCCTTTCATAAAAAATATCTCCTTTTGTTTCTTGTACAGGAGTGGATAGTGGTGACGCAAAACAAACCGGGTTTTTGTAACGTAAAATTTTTATATGATCCATAAAACTCATGTCGCGATTGTGTGCGATGTGATGATATTATTTATAGGTATAAATAAAACACATAATTTTAATAGTTTGTTCATATTTTGATATTCTACAGCATAATACAGAAACCAGAACAAATTTTTAAGTTGTTAAATACAATAAATTCATCAATTATATAAGCCTATTTATATTTCTTTTCAACCGTTTATTTACAAGCATTTCAATTTGCACGCGATTTGTAAGCGACACAAGAAGATATTATTATCAAACTTTATCCAATAACGAGTATATTAACCTACCGTAGGTATGTACATATATTACGATAAGATAGATATAGGAGGTTGCAAGATAAAGCTTTATTGTCTGTCAAAAAACCAAGTTTTTTTATGAAAATAAGGCATGAGACGAGTAGGACGTTCAGCTGATGGTAATTGATACGTTCTGCAGTGCCACTTAGGATTCTTGAAAAACCCAAAAATTCTGAGTGCCACTACAGCTGCGACTACACTTTGAGACATAAGATGTTAAGTCTCATTGGCCCAGTAATTTCGATAGCTACGGTGCACTTCAGACAGAAACACAGTAATGATCACACATTACTGCTTCACGGCAGAAATAGGCGCCGTTGTGGTACCCATAATCTAGCCGGCATCCTGTGCAAAGGAGCCTCCCATTGGTAAAAACAAGTATTTATTGCTGTCCAATCTCGCAAATTCTAAAAAGTATTAGCTGACAAAGGTCTACATAAAATTCGCAATTATTTACAGAATATTTGCGAGCCATCTGATTCATAACATCTACTCGTACTGCATACTTTTGGCTATTGTCAAATGACACTTTGTCCATTTTTTGATATATTGATATCAAATTAAATATCTCGTATACTGCTAAAGGGTGGAATATTTTTGGGCTTTCCAATATTATCAACGCGGTATCGCCTTTTTCAGTACTGAGGAACTGTACAATTTATCTGTTAGTCCGCTGATACAGGCGGGTCTTTCCCCATTTATTTGATTGTAGATATTCAGCAAGCAACAAAGACAAAAAATTATAAGACTATTTTGTATACAAGATATTTATTCCATTCTAAAGATATAGTTGCAGCCATTTATGTTTATATGGTATATTTCTATGTGGCAACGCAAGACAAATTTTTGTGCTACAGAAGAGGGCTATTCGCGCTATTTCTAACATAGGTCATAAATAATTCATTGAGAGTTAAATTTTAAGAAATTAATATCTTGACTGATACTTCTCAATATATTCTTGATAATGTTATGTATGTACATAGGCACATAAGTGAATTTGCTAGAAACTGTCATAACCATAATGTTAACACCAAGACCAGATTTACACTTATAATGCCTACTATTCGGCTAAGTCGAGTTAGTGAGTCTTTTGTGGGGAAAATGTTTAAAACAAACTTTTTACGAAATTCTTAAGAGTTGTTAAGAAACTTTTGAATGGTAAAGGATAACGTAATGATACCACAGATTGGGAATGGAGCGACCACACTCAGGCTACTTAATAATACGTTCAATTGTACGAAGTTACTTTGTAACCATATCTTTTTAAGAAAAAAAAGAAGCCCGCTGATTTTGTTGCGCCCGTTCTTCTCAGGTCCGAGGCTTACTTTTTGGAATGGGTAGTAGTTTTTGTCTTTCAATGAGTGATTTCATACCCTATTTTGAATGAAAATATTTGAATTTAATTTCACTAACAACTTCTTGGGATTTTCTTCTTTCATATTTGACATAATTGTCAGGTAAACAGAAACACTTTATAAATATGTTAGGTTAGGATTACCTAACCTAACATATTTATAAAGTGTGAAATTATATAAAAGTACTTATCCTAAATTGAACAGATTTTTTCGTATTTATTGGGTTTTAATGGATTAAATTAATCATCTCTAGCTAAAAGGAAGAACCTGTTCAAAACTTGACTAATGGAAATAAATTTGTCTTGGAGATCTATATTTTTTTTATGAAAATAAGGGACGAGACGAGCAGGACGTTCAGCTGATGGTAATTGATACATCCTCCCCATTACAGTGCAGTGCAGCCCCGGATTCTTGAAAAACCCAAAAATTCTGAGCGGCTCTACAACTGCGCTCGTCAACTTGAGACATAAGATTTTAAGTCTCATTTGCCCAGTAATTTCACTAGCTACGGCGCCTTCAGACCGAAACACATTGTGGTACCCAAAACCTAGCCGGCATCCTGTGCAAAGCAGCCTCCCACTGGTACTGAATATTCTATGGCAAGACCATAGCTAGAAATCGATAATATTAACTAATTTATATATCTGAAAAGTGACATAATTTTCCGACATCTGACTGGGTCGAAATTGACCCAAATGCACATCAGGGTTCATAAAAATTTTAATATTTACAAAAACGTTAGTAAAGTCTCGTGTAAATAACAAATAAATATAATAACGATCAACAATTTATAAACCATTCACTAGAGCAGTAATGTAAATTCACTACCTCTTTCGACCGATTGACAGATTTTTTGTATTAGGAGTATACTAGGTTGTAAGGTTAGTTACACTAATGAAATTTGAAAACAAAGTTTATAACCAATGCGGGACTCGAACCCGCGATCTCTCATATTCCGTGCGAGTGTTCTTCCAACTAAGCCAACCATTCGAGTGACGTATCGTTGATAAATCTTCTATGCTTTGTTCAACTCGTTTATTGTGTCTACATTTACAGGATCTACTTTTCAGTTGATAACCTGCTCAAGTTCAAGTTCCGCATCGTTCATAAATTTTGTTTTCAGTTTTATTTGTGTAATTAATCCCAGAAATGAGGGTTATTACTTTCTCCTCCCTGCATCGCAATCCTCAGTACTGAGGGTCGTGACCACCCTTCTGAATCACCTTGGCGGAGCGGATCCTTTTCCGAGGCCTTTTCCCTTCTATTTTGCCGACCACAACGAGCCTCTCAAGGTTATCACTTTAAACATTTTCTTCTAAATGAATAACACACCCTCTACTTTAAATTCACGTTTAAAACTCCTGAAAGCATCCGTCCTCCATTATAATGAGAATAGAGAGAACTTTGACTAACACAGGTTACATAAATCTAAAACTGAAACTATAAACGTTCTAGAATATTCTGATTTATGTCGACCACTTTAAATCAATTAATTTTAATTTTTTCACAGTTACGTCACCGGGCTCAGGCGCCAGAATGCAGTTGTGCCAAATTTTACTGCTCCTACATGTCATCGTGTGGGTGAACGCATAGATTATGTAACATAGGTGTAATATAGAAATACTCAACTCTGATCGAAGGATCTAGAACTTAATTATAAATAAATGAGCTAAATTATACCAAAGAATGTAAAGACTAAGTAAGATTGTTGATTTAATACAAATTATATGTCTAATGATGTCTTTTATTTTACCCTTACCTTTTCTTATAAAACAATATTTTATCATCATCAACCGTAAGACGTCCACTGCTGGACAAAGGCCTCCTCCAAAGATTTCCACGACGATCGATTCTGCGCTGCCCTCATTCAAAGTATTCCGGCAATCTTGACCAGATCGTCGGTCTATTTTGTGGGGGGCCTGCCAACACTGCATCTTCCGGTACGTGGTCGCCATTCGAGAACTTTACGGCCCCAACGGCCATCTGTCCGTCGAACTATGTACCCTGCCCACTGCCACTTCAGTTTCGCAATCATTTGGGCATGTCGATGACTTCGGTTCTCCGATGGATCTCCTCATTTCTAATTCGATCTCGCAGGAAAACTCCGAGCATAGCCCTCTCAATTGCCCTCTGAGCTAGTACGTTGTGTCCAGAAACTTAAAGATATCTTCCAACGCAGCCATGAACAGCTTGGGTGATATTATGACTTGTCTGACTCCCCGCTGCAGTCGGATAGGCTTCAAGATCTGATCCTGGAGACGGACAGACATGGTGGCGTTTCCATACAGACACTTCAACACTTCGATATATCTATTAACAATATTTATTTTTAACAAATTTGTTCCTGAATTAATCATCGTCATTAGCATTATCAGATACAATATCTGAAAGATGACCGCTGGTTGTGTAAGATATTAATCAATAAATTTCTAGGCGGCAACGAACCACTGCAATGTAAGAATGTATCGCAATTTGATGAATTAATTTTAAGTAACAACTAAATTACCACTACGAAACTTTAAAAAATCTCTTAGCATCAAAGTAAAAACAAAATTTTGTGAATATCAACCGGACAGTATTAACTTTACTTTATTTTTCCCATAATCTAGCCAGCATCCTGTGCAATGAAGCTTGCCATTGGTAAATGTCCTTAGTCGCCTCTTGGGTGAGACTTCCTTATTCTTTTTATACCCCGGGAAAGCACAGAGCATCTTAGCAATGCTGGACCACATTGGCTTACTGTCTTGACACCAAACAGCACAAAACCATAAGACTTACATAAAATTTTTAGAAACCAATGGAAGTCAGTATCAGCTCGATCCATTTGACCGCGTGCAACGCAGAGCAGCTCGAATTGTCGAGGACCCAGTGCTCTGTGAACGGCTGGATCACTTGGCGTTGCATAGAGACATCGCTTCATTGTGTGTCCTCTACCGCATTTACCATGGGGAGTGTTCCGAAGAGCTGTTTCACCTGATTCCTGCCGCCGAATTCCACCTTCGCACGACATGCCACAAGTTGGGATATCATCCGCACCATCTGGATGTGTGGCGGTCCTCCACAGCGCGGTTTTCAAGGAGCTTTCTTCCACGTTCTACAAAGCTGTGGAATGAACTTCCTGTGGTGTTTCCGGGTCGATACGACATGGGTACCATCAAAAAAAGCGCGTACACCTTCCTTAAAGGCCGGCAACGCTCGTGTGATGCCTCTGGTTTTGCAAGAAAATGTGGAGGGCGGTGATCATTAACACCAGGTGACCCGTGCGCTCGTTTGACCTCCTTTTCCTTAAAAAAAAGCCAAGTGGCTGTAAAGTTAAATATTATTATATGAATATTATCACTATAAACTAAAAATACATTTTCTATATTAAATTTAAAATACATTTTCATACAAAAATTGATATTCAATAAACTTGTACAATATCATTAAAAACTCTAAGTTGCTATAAAATAACCATTTTAATAAAGCAATCGGATCCAACGTTCTTCACCTCAACAATCGAATGAAAAAACTTCGCTCTCAAAACTTGAACGTTGGAGTTAATTGAAAAGTCATTTTACCGGCAACTTTGAGTTTGCTTTTGATTAAGATTAAAATGTTCGAGTTCACTTTTCAATAGATTGCTATTGTGTGCCGAAGAGAATAGCGTAGTGCTGACACTTATTTAGGCGTAAAATTTGTGATTGGATTGCAAAAGTACCTATTACATTCTTAGAGATTAATGTATAAATTACAAAATCTTTAAAAAGGCATAAAACACATTGATTTTCTCAAAATTGATTCCTTAAGAATTGTTTTTGATGTCATTTCTAATATACTAGACACTACTACCGCTTCGAAAACAAATGGCGCTCTGAGAGAGAATTAGTAGCTTTTGAATGAAATGTACAATAATTATAATCTAGTCACAGGCTGTCGGATCACTCAGATATTGTAAGCTGTGGAGTTGTAGGAATTACGACAGAGCCATTTTTTAATAAAACATTTAAATTTATTTATAGATAATGCCTGAACAGTGGCTGGGACTTTATTATAGAAGTGTATACATTTACCCTTAAAGCTATTATGTATCTTATGAAGCCTACTAGGATTAGTTACAAGCAATCCCTTATTTCTAGTGTTATAATAATGAAAATCACTATTAAGAAAGGTGACGATTTTTGTGAACATATATTAAATTTTCATAAATGTACTGACAATGATCAGTCATAATATTTATATCTTTTAATTTTTCTTTGAGAGACTGTCTATAACCAAGCTGATATTTAGCACGAACAGCACTCTTTTGCAGAGCAAACACTTAACAATGTCAGCAGCATGACCCCACAGTTAAATACCGTACGGTACGTCATGATGCTGTGAAAATAACTGAAGTACACTAATCTAGCGGTCGCAACATTCGTGTACTCTCTAATCTTTCTAACGGCTTACAAATTGATATTAGTTTTTTTTTTATTTTTTATTTGGAAAAGCAAATAACTACAACTTATAGAGTACATTATAAACAATTTTATATAAGAATAATAAAATTGTAGTCAGATACGCTATCCACAACTTACTATGCAAAGCTTTTATGACAATATTAAGTACATGGAAAAAGAGTTCATACAATACTAACTGATATTAAAGAGAAATAAATAATGTAAATATTCTTAATTATGGGTAGTTGGAGTAAATTAAATTTATAACAATTATTAAAAACAAAAAACAAAACAAAGGAAATAATTAGGTACATAAATGGACACTAAATTATGACGCTATTTACAATGATTTTAACCTAAAGTAATTCTAATGTTTAGTAATATAATAGGTATTTGAAAGTATGTATAAAAAATATTTAAAAAAAATATGTTCTTTTAGAATTCAATTTGATGTCATTTCTAATATACTAGACACTACTACCGCTTCGGAAACAAATGGCGCTCTGAGAGAGAAGACAAACTCTCCCACAATTGCGCTCTATTTAAAGAAATATACAATATAGTACTGTCATTGCTATTTCTATAAAATAATAGATATTCAGCTGTGGGCTAGTAGGATTTACGCCACAGCCATTTTTTAATAAAAAGTTTAATGTATATAAATCAGACATTATCCAGTATTTTTGAATGTTGCAGTTGAACTAACTGAAAATATCAGCACTAACAAATTCTTTGTTGTAATTGTCAATTGGTTAACTGTAACTTTTGTAATAAACATAGTATTTAAGAATATTTGTCTGATGAACCTACGGAACATTTATTAAATCACTTGAATTAATGTGATTTTGATAAAAAAAACACTTAAAGTATTTGAATAATAATTGTATAATAGTCGTAAGACCAGAACGCGTATATCAAGATCTATATGATCTTAAATAAATTTACCAGTGGGAGGCTCCTTTGCACAGGATCCCGGCTAGATTATGTGTATTAGTTAGGATTAGTGATTATGTATGTGTGTATCAGAACTGCCCCTATTTCTGCCGTGAAGCAGTAATGTATAAGCAATATTGCGTTCAGTCTGAAGAGCGTCCTAGCTAGTGAAATTACTGGGTAAATGAGACATAAAATCTTATGTCTCAAGGTGATGAGCGCTTTTTTATTTTGGATCTTTCAAGAATCCTGAGTGGTACTGCATTGTAATGGGCAGGGCATATCAATTACCATCAGCTGAACGTCATGCTCGTCTCGTCGCTTATTGTCAAAAAAAAATATAAACTTTCCGGATAAGTTTGAACACTTTTCTAAACATTAGAATGCCTTATAGCACATAAGGTAAAATTCTATAGCGTAGGTAATTCTGAATGTTACCAGTTGTTTTACCAGTGGGAGGCTCCTTTGCACAGGATGCCGGCTAGATTATAGGTAGCACAACTGGACCTAATTCTGCTGTGATGCAGTAAAGTGTAAGCATTAGTGTGTATCGGTCTGAAGGGTGAAGTAACTGGTGCAATTACTGGGCAAATGAGACTTAACATCTTATGCCTCAAGGTGACGAGCGCAATTCTATTGCTGTTCAAAATTTTTGGGTTTTATATATAAACTTTCCTGATAGATAAATTTGAAAACAGTTCTAAACATTAGAAAGCCTTATCGCACATAAGGTAAAATTCTGTAACGTAATTCTGAATGTTAACTGTAAGCTGTGAATTTGTTTAATTAATCATATTACGTAGGATAGTGAACAATGAACAAATGGAATGCAGGATGACGTAGAATATCTACCATGGACAATCCATGTCAAAGGCATTTAATGCAGTTGGAATTTACTTTTGTATACAAAAGTAATTACAACTAAACTGACTTGACTTTATCTTTTAAACAAATAAATGGACAGTCAATAACGCCTTTTGAGAAAAGTATACGTTTAAGATTTAGAAATAAAAGGGTTTTATTTAGTTTACATAAATAAAATTGGAAACAAAGCAAACAAGATTTTATAACGATACGTTACTCGAACGGTTGGCTCAGTTGATTAGAGCTCGAGAGAACGACGGTGGTCGTGGGTTCGAGTCCCGCATAATTAATAAAATTTTGTTTTTCCAATTTTATTTGTGTATTAATCCTAGAAGTGAGGGTTATCGCTTTAAAAACATAACACATTGTTTATTTTACAAAGATAATTGCATAAGCAAATATGAAGGCTACAATGTCATATAAGCATTTCGATATCCACGTCTTGACTCTCTTATTATTTAAGTTTATATCCTAACAAAACATAATGGTGTGAATAAAAAATATAAAACAACTAAAATCAAATCAAATCATCTGATGCAAAGTATGATTTATTTTAAGAATGCTTAGGTTATTTGATCTAGTATTTTTAATATCTTTTTTTATGGAATAGGAGGACAAACGAGTGTACGGGTCACCTGGTGTTAAGTGGTCACCGCCGCCCACATTCTCTTGCAACACCAGAGGAATCACAAGAGCGTTGCCGGCCTTTAAGGAAGGTGTACGCGCTTATTTTGAAGGTACCCATATCGTATCGTCCCGGAAACACCGCACAAGGAAGCTCATTCCACAGCTTTATATATTTTATATCTGAAAAACTTGCAGTTACGAGTATGCTGGCCACCGAATGTAAAGTAATCACTGCGCTCATAACCTATTCCAACACAATAATTGTAGAAGGGGTTGGTAATTTAAACGCACTTAAAATTTAAATATCTGTATTTTACAGTTTACACTAATAATTATAATAACAACTGACTCAATACAATTTGGGCAGTTTTACCCCTTACAATAAGTAATGCCTACTCGAAAAATTATACAAAATTACTTATAATCTACTTATTGTAGCAATTCACAATTAAGCCTTATATATGTAGGTCTCAGAATACTTATTTCTACAACCCTATCTACGTGTTGATAAAACTTTATTATGCTTAAAACTAATACATAAGGTTTGTGGGGGAAAATCCAGGAAACTGGGAAAACCTGGCTATTTGCTATCACTATGCCTACTCGAACTTAGCGCTCTGGCTTAGTAGGGCACGACCGTCTACCGTGATGATGCTACCAACTGTTAGTTGGCACTGCTGTAGTGCCAACTAACTTATACGAATCAAGTTAACTAAAGATCTGAATATTCTATTATAACTATTTTTAATTATAGTGTTAATAATATAAAATAACATTTCTAACGCAATAAGTAATTAAATAAAAGTAATTATTAATTGGATGTTATGACAGTTCATGATGTTGGTAGCGCTTGTTAACATATCGGCTAATCAATACAATATTGCAGACATAAATAACATGAATGATGCCAAATCTGTCAGTAAAGTATAGCCCTATCTGCTTTCTAAATAATAATATAAATAATAAAAAGCCTTCTATTTTTTGCTTAAATCTAGTACAATTTTTCTCTTTTCGTTATTAGTTTGCCCTCTTTACTATGTATCCCACCTTACATCTTAGGGAGATGGGAATGGCTGAAAACCAGTGCTGCATGAAAATATTATTTCAGGCAGCATAAGCTGAGCCTACTCCCTTTTGTCTTAATGTATGTTTTGTAATAAGCTGATATTGTATACTTAAATTAAGTTCAAGGCAATAAATTTTATTATTATTATTATTATTATTATTATTATTATTATTATTATTATTATTATTATTATTATTATTATTATTATTATTATTATTATTATTATTATTATTATTATTATTATTATTATTATTATTATTATTATTATTATTATTATTATTATTATTATTATTATTATTATTATTATTATTATTATTATTATTATTATTATTATTATTATTATTATTATTATTATTATTATTATTATTATTATTATTATTATTATTATTATTATTATTATTATTATTATTATTATTATTATTATTATTATTATTATTATTATTATTATTATTATTATTATTATTATTATTATTATTATTATTATTATTATTATTATTATTATTATTATTATTATTATTATTATTATTATTATTATTATTATTATTATTATTATTATTATTATTATTATTATTATTATTATTATTATTATTATTATTATTATTATTATTATTATTATTATTATTATTATTATTATTATTATTATTATTATTATTATTATTATTATTATTATTATTATTATTATTATTATTATTATTATTATTATTATTATTATTATTATTATTATTATTATTATTATTATTATTATTATTATTATTATTATTATTATTATTATTATTATTATTATTATTATTATTATTATTATTATTATTATTATTATTATTATTATTATTATTATTATTATTATTATTATTATTATTATTATTATTATTATTATTATTATTATTATTATTATTATTATTATTATTATTATTATTATTATTATTATTATTATTATTATTATTATTATTATTATTATTATTATTATTATTATTATTATTATTATTATTATTATTATTATTATTATTATTATTATTATTATTATTATTATTATTATTATTATTATTATTATTTTTCAAAAAACAATCAAGCAAAGTTGTTAGTAGATACAAATATATTGACACGGGAGTGGGTCGGGGATTGGAAATAATACTCCGCTTATAGGAACGAGTCTTTTATTTGCGTTCACTTTTTCTGAACTTTCACTTCGCCGGTCTGCCGCTGTTCCTCTTGTGGGCGGCGGTACCATCAACGCGTCACACTGCACCGAACACTAAGTCTCTTCTATCTTCTTCTTCTTGGAACACTTCCACTTTTCACTACTTCTTCTTTTCTTCTTCTTCTTCTTTACACTTTCGAGTCAGAACTAGAACTGCCGTAGGCCACGCTTAGTACGGCTTATATACCCCCGGATCTGTTTTATTTTTAAAATGATTCTCTCATTCCATCTTTAAATTTAAATTGTACTAGAAAATTCTTTTAAGTATTTTTAATCCTGCTTACACATTTTATATCCCTTTTTTTCTGTTCGATTTGATCCTGAACTTACTAGAAATTTCCATTAACTTAACAAAATCCAAAAAATTCTATACACTGGTAGGTGTATCGAACCCGGGTCTACAGCGTCTAGAGTAAACACTTTTCCGCTGAGTTGAAATTAACAATGTCTTGAAGTTTGACACTCTCGTCATTTACGTTGCAGCGTTGCTACGCAACAATATATAGATACTTAGATGAATGTTAGATTTAAATTAAAAATGTTAATATATTATATTGAATTAATTGATTTGATGTAGTTGGCAAAAACCTGCAGTTGGCTTTGGGCAGATGCCCTCTAAGCCTACATCGAAAGCGACCTTCTCATGGGGAGAGAGAGGCGCAAGCGGCAATCCCTATGGAGTTTCCGCTGGGATATAGCACAGAAGGTGCTATCTAATTGGGACTAGTGACATCAGAAGGATGATCACAGACTAGAGGTGAATCTAAATGCGTCTGATTATCCCCGGATGCCAAGAGGCGTTCCAGGTCAGACGAGAGTTTGTTAGGGGGATCGGAGAGGGCGTGTCTGGGCCTCCTGACTTGATAACGTGAAGGAGGGGAGGCGGTATAATCCGCTGCCTCCTTAATCAGGGGATTTGGGTGATTGTCTTAGGACTTAAAGAAAGTTTCAGACAAGCACTTAAGGTGTTGTTGGATGGTGGGGAGCTCTAAGTCCCGGTGAGAAGGTCTGCGTTTCTAACGCACCAGTGGGCATTAACAGCCTTACGGCAGAACATGGATTGGACTGTTTGGAGTTTGTCTATAATATTGGGTTTCGCATGAGCGAAAACTGGAGCGGCGTAAGTCATAACCGGTCGAATGCAAACCTTGAAGAGTGTTCGCTTGTTCCTAAAAGACATTTTACTGTGCCTACCTAACATACTGTTTACGCGGTACAGATAGAAGCGGGCGGTTCCGGTCACCTTCTTGACGTGAGGCCTGAAGGTGAGTTGGGAGTCGAGGGTCACACCCAAGTACTTGGCTGTGGACCTGAAGGGGATAGGGGAGCCTAATAGATGAATGGGTCGATCCCGGCAGAAGCGTCTGCGCTTAAAATCAAAACGGACTGTGGAGCTTTTCTCCGGGTTGACCTCAATACGCCATTTCCTAAACCAGTCACCTAGCTCATTAACTGAGCATTGGAGCCTGGAGAGGACTGAAGATATCTGTTGGGATTGGACGTAGAGAGCGGTATCGTCAGCGAAGAGAGAGAGTTGGACTCCATTTCTAGGGATGGGAATATCGTTGGTATACGATATGTATAGAAGTGGTGAGAGCACTGAGCCCTGTGGTACCCCAGCCGTGAGCAGGCGAGGGGAGGAGAGGACACCTTCGTATCTGAAACGAAAGGTACGTTTGTGAAGATAAGAAGCCACTATGCGGACTAATCAGGATGGGAGGCCTAGAGCGTGGAGTTTATATATTAGGCCTTCGTGCCAGACTTTGTCAAAAGCCTTGGCGACGTCGAAGAAGACAGCGATTGTCTTCTTTCGTTTGGGATAGAACCTGCTGTAGATGTACTCTACAATGCGGTGGACTTGCTGAGGACAAGAGTGTTTAGCACGAAAGCCGAATTGTTGATGTATAATTAAGGGAGGGCCGTCCGTTGGAAAGAGATGCTTTCTCATACGGAACAGAATAACCCGTTCAAAGACTTTCCCCATAGCCTTGAGGAGGCTGATGGGGCGATGGTTGGAGGGGATGCCTCAAGTGTCGACCGTGCGGCTGTATTTATAGGACCCGGCGCACGTGCTAATCCACGTGTTTTGAAATGCGACCGTATTTATGAGGCTCGGTGCACGTGCACCTGTTTTCAAGTCGTGTTTTAGTATTTGCGCCGATATATATGTTTTTGTGTGAGTTTGTTAAAATATAGTCTAATTTGTTTTTTATTTTACCATTAGGTGATCTCCAAGTCCATCTTTGTTTGTTGTTTTTTTTTTGATAAAGGTGTTCATTATAGTAAAGTTGTTCTCGTGAGCAAAATCGATTAGTCTATTTCTTCTACAGTTACTATCTCCGTAATCGTGTTTGCCTGTAGCGCTTTCATTGGGATTAGTTTGTCCTATTTTGGCGTTAAAGTCTCCCATGACTATGATATTATTTTCTGAAAGTTTTATAGCTTTGTCGACAGTACTGTAGAAAGATTCCAATTCCTCGTCTCCCGACGCTTCCGTTGGGGCGTAGACTTGAATAACGCTTAATTCTAAACCATTGATATTCGTCCTTAATAGTGCTTCTCTTTCTGATAGTCCTGAGAATCTTGTGATAAATTTTATATATAATGTATTATGGTAAAAACATGGCAAAGATGCCTCACTGCGATATCTCGCGGTCGCGGTTTAGCTCGCTTCCTCGGTGTTTAAGACAGACAAGCAAGAACATGTCAAAGGATACCTCACTGCAATACATCGCGGGGTACTTCGATACTAATACTAGTACTACTACTAGATGCCTACGTGAAAACAAAATACGAGATGTGTTCTGGCTTGTGATTAGTCAAATCGGTTCGCCTTCTCAAGTAAGAGCTGATGCTCCCGTTGCTTACTTAAGACCCTGACACTGACGTTTTATCGTAGCTGGTTATTTTTTATTTTAATTAAATAATGGTAAATGAGGCGCTTAAAGATTTTTAATTTTCCTCCCTGTGAGTTAAGCGGCACAAAAACCACCACAACAGATACATTTTAGCCAAGGAATGGAAGAAAGTTGCTTTAGCTTGTGGATCAAGAGGCAAGCTGTTAATAGAATTATTACTAAGTAACAACCCGCGCCCTCTTCTGATGGATGTAAATAAGTGTCAGAGCGATGACGTTTCAACTGAGCATCCAGATGCGACTGAACTGACTTGTTCGCACCGACATCCATTTAGTAATCACGAAATCGACACCAATGTATCGAGGCAGCAATCTCAAGGCATCTTCGGCATATTTTGCCCTTAGCTTACTATCTATGTTACCTATCATAAGGTATAAGTATTTAATTGAAGGCACCCATTTCATATGGACATAGAACCTTCATCATCTTCGCACAATCAATCAACATCCACCTTCGCACGACTAATACGATATCACATACTGGATGTGTGGCGATCCTCCACAGTGCGGGTTTCAAGCGCGTACACCTTCCTTAAAGGCCGGTAACGCTCCATTTAGAATATTTTAGTAACCATGTTTGGTACTGAATAATTAGAGTTTAAAGAATCTCGGAAATTTGGTAAAGCTAGAGAATACCTGTTTGAAAATAGTTTTTCAAAATTGCTGATTGAACGAATCTTTTGTTTATAAAATGCCCATGGAAAATACTCGATCGAACTCAAATAGACGATTGGTAGGTACGCTTAAATAGTAATTACATTTATCGATAAATTACTTCGTTTGACTCAATAGTTTATAGCAGCGTAGAATTCATGATAGGTAATTGGGTTTGATGCTTGTTGATGACGTCATATTGTTAGTTGATATTGATTTACTTTACTATTGAATTTGCATAAGTCACCAGTGATGCCGGCTAGATTATGGGAACCACAACGTCGCCTATTTCTGCTGTGAAGCAGTAATGTGTAAGCATTAAGCATGTGTTTCGGTCTGAAGGGCGCCGTAGCTAGTGAAATTACTGAGCAAATGAGAATTAACATCTTATGGTTCAAGGTGACGAGCGTAATTGTATTGCCGCTGAGAATTGTTTTGGTTTTCAAGAATCCTGAGCGGCACTGCGTTGTAATGGGCAGTACATATCAATTACCATCAACTGAACGTCCTAAACGCCTCGTTTCTTTATTTATTTTCATAAAAAAAAATGTGTCAGACTTATTAGTCAGACACATTTATTTAACATACTTAAACTTACATATTAACAATAGTTAATACGTAAGTATCTATCCCTACTCTGTGCTAATATACCAATTAGCCTACGTATCGGTACACAAATAAAATTTGAAAAACAAAATTTTATTTGTGTTATCACTTTAAAAACATAACATTTTGTTTAGATTTACAAGAGCGACATCTCAAGTCAATTTCCTAATATGCAAATATTGGGGTTGAGCAGGTTATCAACTGTAAAGTAGATCCTATAGATGAAGCCACAACCTGAGAGTTGAACAAAGCAAACAGAATTTTATAACGAGGCGGTCGCGGTACTCGAACGGTTAGCTCAGTTGGTTAGAGCACCGGCACGGAACGCCGGAGGTCGTGGGTTCGAACCCCGCATCGTTCATAAAATTTTGTTTTTCAAAAATTTTATTTGTGTATTAACCCTAGAAGTGAGGGTTATCACTTTAAAAACATAACATATTGTTAAGTATCGGTATTAAATAAATAATTAATGACCAAGAAGCAATAGGTACGACGAATATAAAAAAGGCCATCAAATTCATTATCATCACTCATAAATTGAATCCGCCAATAAACACAGTAGACTATGGAATAAGTTTATGCTGTCAACTTTCTTTTGCAATTTTCTTCAAAATAGTTTTAATTAAAAAAAATCCAGAAGTACTTTTGATAGAAGAGAACAGAATCTGAAAAAAATGGCAATGTTCATCTCGCCACTCTAATTCAACTCAACCTTTTACGAAATATGGTAAATGATAAAATGTATTTATAACTTGAAGGATACCGTACAAGTTGTTATAAAGGGACTATTTATTAAAAATTATAGATTTGAATAAGAATAAGAATAATTTATTGCAGTACCATATTAGTTTAATAGATTTACAAAATATCTGTTACAAAGTATACGTTGATTTAAAGTAAGTAACTTTAATTTTACAAGTATTCTGGCCTCACACTAGGATTCCCTGTGTCGTGAGGTCCAGTCTCTTTCCCTATAATAGTACAAAATAAAAATAAAATAAATTTGGGTGCATGTGTGTGTATGGAAGTATGTTTGTGTATGGATGTGTGTGTATGTGTTTCTGCTAAGTAAGAAGAGAAAATTGCTAACGTTGGTATAATAATTTCAATTATTGTTTTTAGGTTTAGTACACTTATAACTTTTTCTGTATCATTGTAATTTAAAACTTTTAACCAATCAAATATTACTTTTTTACAACTGCGTTTGGTCTTATCTATAGAACTCCTATTTTGTTTGTATAATTTACTGTACAGGTAAGGCCCCAGGAAATAATAAGTTCTCCGAGCAAAGGAGGAAAACACTCTTGGGCGGTCCCATATTAGCGCCCTATGAGAAACACGTGCCTGTTTTTTGCAGTTTTGTGGAATTTAAGTTATGTAGAGGAGATAAATAATTGTCTTATTCGAAGATGGTTTAGCTCTGAGTAGAGGGAGTCTGTTGAATATCGCCACGGCTTAATTTTAATATTTTACATGTATAGAGATGAGAATTGAGATTGATTATAAGTTCGTCCTTGTTTTCTTCATAAAATTCATCTTATTACGCAACTGTAAGACTGGAGTATTTTACCATTCGCTACTAAAATAAAAACGAAGTTAATCGACTGTGACTTTAAGACGAAAAGCCGAATGGCGAAGGGTACAATATTACGTGAATTAATCATTGTTGTTATTTGTGAATAATGACAGCGATAAACATCACATTGTTACTCTTTGGTATTGATTTACGATAAAGTTTTAGATTCGTGTGAAGTAGAAAAAAATTGTTGTATTATACATTGTTAAATAACGCTCTGTAGTCCATGTTCCATCACCGATCAAGAATTTCGGCATGCATTATGGTTAACACAATAATAATTTTAATTATTGAAATATTATTAACTTTGACATCCACAATTTACTAAAAAGGACGTTATATACAAACTGATCGAAAGTAAACATATTACCAGTAACGACTAAATATAATTTTTAGATTAGTTTTTTTGTATTTTACATTCGTATTGAAGACTTCTATCAGAGATGAACTTTTTGAAAGCTGTATTATTGGTACAAAACAAATCAGTATTCATAAACAACTTTTAAAGGGGTAAAGATGCGTGTAATTGTAACTTTATCTTTACATTAGATTTTTGCCTAAATGTTACATCTTTATTATTATTTTACTTAGCCCGACGTTTAAAGACCTTTCCAGATCTCGTTTTCAGGGGGACTGCAGATATAATGAGTCAATATAGTATTGTCATTGAAATTTAACAACGCAAATATTTTTTTGCACCTTTTCAAGGGTATCACTTTTTTTTGTAAAAGGGATTACGAATTATAGTCACATCCTCTAAATGAGTTCGTATCCAAGATTTGTATGAATATTGAAGGAAGTCTATAATCATATACTTGCACGAAGTATAAAAAATACATTGTAATATTTTGTAAGCTATTTTGTAGATATAATACATGTATATCACGAGTACTTTAACTATTTTAAATTATTCAGAGATCTTTAACAACTTTTATTCGATCTCATTTGCCACCGCATAATGAAAGTTTGTCGACACTAAGCACTATTGCTTAAATAAAATAGTCAGTTGAGCTACTAATCGTACTATATTTATGAAGGTCATCGTATAATACAATATTTTTATTTTTTTTTGACATTCATAAGTGTCATTTCGATGACATGCATGAATAATGTGTTTTTGAATTTGAATAAAAAATGAGAGTGTTCAAAAAAGTTTTGAATTCATTAATATATAGCATGAAAGGAAGTGGACCAAGAATGGAACCTTCCACCACGCCTGATGTTATGGGGACTCACAACCACTAATTATAACTTTTTTGTTCTATTTTTAATATAGGATTTCAACCATCTCTACAAATTCTTACGAATGCCATTGTAAAGTATCTTCTGTTATAATATTTTGTGATCTACTTTATCAAAAGCTTTTCAAAAGTCAGTGTATACATCTGTCTGTCTATTTGCATCCATATTGTTAAGTATTGTGATTATATAAGCAATAAGCATTATTAAAAACATGTGCTGTTACAGTAAAAACCTTCGTCAGGGTAGAAAGTACTGAAATAGGGCGATTATTAATAGACTCTCCTTCAGAACCTCCTTCATGAACAATAGTATTTCTTACTAATTTTGGCTTCGGCTCAAAAACGCATTCCTCTAATCAGTTATTGAATAGGATAGATAAAGGTATACCTATATTTGTAGCGATACTTTTTTAAGAAAATGGGTGGACTTATATTAGTAGCAGGGATTATAATGTTAGGACTACTGGAATTACTTTTACGATTACTGATATATTTTTTTTTTAAGAATGACTCAGATTCTTTGCTTGACTGAGCTCGATATAAAGGAAATACAGAGTAAATCGATAGATATTGAAACTTTTCTATTTAATCGATATTTTCCATTTTATTCTTCCGTAATATTCAATAAAACACGGACAAAAATGAGATTAAGATTTATGTAAAATACGAAAGCGAACGGTTCCTTACCATCATACACAGCTGTACATTATTAACTATTCAAATACTTTTTGAAAGATTTTTTTAATTTGATTGGCAGACATTTTAGTTCCACATCATAGTTTTTGTCGAAATTTCAGCCGTGTAACTATTGCCGCTTAGGAAATACAAGTATAATAAAAATAAATATAGGCAAACGGACAGCGGAAATCCATGAGATACATTATCCCATTATCTTCGAGTACGAAACACTATAGAGGACTTCCTTTAGCAATATTATTAGGTAAATATGGTTCATAAAAAGTTTATATAAGAATCCAAACATTTTTCATAGCGCTATGACAAGGACACCTCCAATTAAAGCGTGTACTACTTTCTCGAAAACCAGAAATATTCTTGTAATTATTCTGATATTAAAAAAGTGCTTTGTCCTGTGACCTCATTTCATTCATTCATTGAAAAGCTTGTGAAAAAACGATGAACGAAGACGTTAACTATACAACTCACCTGGTTTTTAGTGATTTATTTTTGAAGGTGATTCGATACTAGTATAGTAATTGTAAACTGCGCTGAGTATGATATTTAATGTGATGGAGGTTCAATAGTTCTGCGGGAGTTATCAGTAGGTAACAACTCATCGGAGATTATTTAAATCATTCACAAAATCCTATCTTTAGATAGAGGTCCATATTCTAACATTGACTATAAAAAGGACTCCATACTCCCATCCACACACCATTGTGATGTGTTTTTTGATCATCATCATCATCAGCAGCAGCAGTCGGAAGACGTCCACTGCTGGACAAAGGTCTTTTGTCTTTTGATCAATAAAATATTTTTATTAGTTTACAAGCTGATGCCCGCGACTTCGTCCGTGTAGATAAAGGTTTTTTTTTTATTATAAGCAAATTTGGAATTGAAGATTATCTGATGTCCTATTCCAGTTCCGGTTCCCGTTTTCGCTCCCGTTCCCAACATATTAAATTAATCTTATTTCGAGGAAGATTACTATAGCAAACTAAACCTACTAATGGTATAGTTGTAGCTCATCGATGTGAATTGAAATTTTTCACAAATCCCGCGGGAACTTTGGATTTTACCGGAATAAAATGTAGTTTATGTCTTTTCCTAAGCTCTAGTCTATAGCTGCACCAAATTTCTTTAAAATCGGTTGAGTAGCTCCGGCGTAAAAGCATAACAAACAAACTTACATTCTGACTATGTGAACTAAGGAAACTTTCCTTTCAAAAGATTTTCTAAATAAATCTAACCGAAATGCATAAAATTAACAATGTATCTCATCCGCCATTTCGCTTCGTCAGTTCAAATGCAACTGTATTTTCGAATTGAACTCAAAAAGCATCAACAGTATTCTGACATGATGCATGAACTGCGACTCGATTTTCTGCTAAAACAAAGCATTTCAATGGGAAAAAGTATTGAAATTTTTACGAAACATTCGTTAGAAGTAGCTTAAAAATGTGCAACTATGAACTAGCGGCCGAATAGTCAGTCCACTCGTACAGAAAGCAATAAAGTCTGTAGAGTTTTTAACTTTAAAAGCAATTCTATTTTTCATTACAAATTGGAATGAACGGTGTGCGAGTTAAAAATAATACATAAATTTATTAACTTTTATAACAAGCTTATTATCTACTATTAGTTTTATATTATCGAGCAGTATAGGTTCTAAATAATGTACCATGAATATAATATTATGTACTATATTATTTTGGTTTATATACAGGGTGGACCAAAAGTCCGTTTATAATTGGAATGATGATTAAATAAAAACTAATTACAGTAGATCAAAATTGTTTATTGTTTTCGATAGTAAACAAAAGGGGAATTTATTTCTTAAAAATCACATCATCCATATGCAATCCAGAATGCAGAATAATGAAATTCTGGCATTGCTGCAATCTAGAGCGGAAATTTTCGATGACAGCTTTACATGTTTCTGTTGAGATGTTTTGGATTTCTGTGCGAATACGATCCTTTAATTCGTCAAGAGTTACTGGGTTGGTTGGCTGTAATGCAGGGGTTTTTGATCACCATGACATAGTGTCACTCCAATAACGACAATTTTGTCTATTAACATGCCCATTTAGGTGGAAGTGTGCCTCGTTGAGAAAAAAATGTTTGTAAAACTGGTGAATCGCTCTACCATTTCGTTCGCAAACTGCAACCTAGTGGCATGGTCCTGAGGCCTTAATTCCTGCACCATTTGGATTTTATAGGAATGCAGACTTAAATCTTTCTTGAGAATGCGGTTTAATACATCATTATCTTGGCACGTTAAGGACAGCAGACCGCGTTCGAGTTGATAGTCCAGGTTGGTCACGAACAGACGATTTTACTCGCTCCACGTTTTCGGGGTCCCTCGACGTTCTAGGCCGGCCAGATCGACGTAAATCCATTGTTGAACCCGTCTTCTCAAACTTGAGCACCTATTCTTTAATTAACACACCTGATGGAGCTTGATTTTTGTGTCGTTTCTTGTAATGATTGCAAAACTTTCGTTGAATTTATTTCTTAAATCGCAACCAACTCAAGTGGTAACTAAGGTCGCAGAATCGTTGTTTCGATAGTACTCGTGTACACAAAATGCACGTTGACTATCGCTAAACGACGCCATGTTACTAAATTCCCATTGGCCGTTCTTGCAATGCGTAACCCTTCCACCCGCCTCCGCCGCCGTTGCTAGACGCGGCAACCGATTCAAATGTAAACAGACTTTTGGTCCACCCTGTAGAATCCACTGTAATTGCATTATATAGAATCATTTGTTTTGTGACCATTAATTTTATAATTATGTGGGTATCATGCGTTATCTACGCATGATACCCACATAATAATAAAATGCTATAAGATGGATATAAACCTGTCCTATTATATCCTGTTATATTTACTAAATCATTGTATTTGTTGGATGCAATTACTAATTATGACAGTAATCACTACCATCGCGTTCACGAACCATACTTATACAAACAATGAATTCAAGCTCTAACAGTTGAGGAAACCAATATACGATAATTTACATTTATACAGTTTATTCTTTATTACTTTTTATAAGATAATTTATATTATTTAATCACAATTCATATATTGGATGCAGCACCTTACAAACTAATTTGTTATGTATATTACAGCCATTGTAAAACACTCTATTTGATTGAGAAGAATGACCGTTGAGTTTCTTATAAGTTCTTCTTACGAGCTCAACTTTTTACGAACATATGGTAAATAGTGACGATTCTAAAGCGCTTAGTTTAATCCTAATTGATTAAAGTTTATTTGACTTTGACTTTGAGTAATAGTATGTGAATTTGTTTTTTTTTTGCGCCCAAACAAAGGGAAAGAGCTACCCTCCGGGATAACGGCGGGAAGGAGGTGGTGAATGCTCATGCATACCAATGCAGCCTAAGTCTGCGTTGGTTATGTGGGACTCACGTAAAAACCTAGATGCCTACCCACTAAACACCACCTGCTTTGGGCAGGTGCCCTCTAAGTCTTCATCGAAGGCGACCTTCTCTTGGGGAGAGAGAGGCGCAAGTGGCACTCCCTGTGGAGTATTCGCTGAGATAAGTATGTGAACTGGTAGCTTTCTTCTTATAAGAGATCAGGGACAAGTGAAAAGTATACAGTTTAGGATTCATCGCGATCTGCTTGTTTGAGATCAGATGTGAATGAGCAGATTACTTAAAGGGGTTTGCTAGCCTGATTAATAACAGATATAATTAACTTACATATTAAAAATATTGCATCGTCACCTCATTCGGTGTCACTACCACCAACACGTACAATGGATGCGCCGCAATTATTATTTTTCTTGTTATTTGGTTATGGGCAATTTATAGCCGACGCCTGTAGTCAGAGAAATACCATAGACAACAGACGCATTGCCACCTGTGATGTTAACATAGTGACAGCTGTCTTTTTCGCCGCCTAATATAACATAAATTATCACCGAGCAATATAGTTCTTCAGAACACTTCATCAGTGATCAACCAAGTAGCCATAACTGATTTGACAATTTTAATGAAAATCATATCTTAACCGCATACAAACAATATAAATAAGTATTAGTAGACGGAAACCAAATATCACATCGCCTTATACCGAGTTTCATATTAATGAAAAAATGATAATACCAAAAAAAATACTATTATATTTTAACCGATTTTCCAATTAAAATTTTATAATATATTGCTTTTTAATTACTAAGTTAAAAAAATATATTTACGAATGTCATAGTTATAAATACATTTTACCATTTACCACCATTTCAGAACTGCTGTGCTATATTGAGGAGAAGTAGCTAGGAATTCATCGCTGCTATTTGAAATACTAAGTTTCAGTTTCAGAATGTTATGCAACATATATAAATACTTACAACATGAAATACTTACTTGATTAAGTAAAAAACTATTTTTTTTTTAAATACTGGGTTTAGAAATCATGGTGGTAATTTTTCACTAGATGGTCTTAATTTATTTATATTGCTATCATTTGGCACACCATTGCTACACAAGTTTCTTAATAACATTGTGTGTCTTCTATCGCATTTATCACGGGGAGTGTTCCGAAGAGCTGTTTAACCTGATTCCTGCCGCCGAATTCCACCTTCGCACGACACGCCACAAGTTAGGATATCATCCACACCTGTATGTGTGGCGGTCCTCCACAGTGCGGTTTACAAGGAGCTTTCTTCCACGTACTACAAAACTGTGGAATGAACTTCCTTATGCGGTGTTTCCGGGACGATACGACATGGGTACCTTCAAAAAAAGCGCGTACACCTTCCTTAAAGGCCGGCAACGCTCCTGTGATTCCTCTGGTGTTGAAAGAGATTGTGGGCAACGGTGATCACTTAACAACAGGTGACCCGTACGCTCCTTTGTCCTCCTAATCCATAAAAAAAAAGAAACCCGAGCCTTTGCAAGCAAAGCAGCAATGTATGTATTTATAAGCAACAGTCGTTTCGCAAGAAATTAGCACTTCTTACGCTTCTTAGTTACGTATATGTTTCGGCATAGGTACCTATACCTTTTAAAGTATATATGACAAAGCCTGCTATGGAATCTCAACAAAATATACAATATCTGGTTAGAATAATAGTTTTTTTTTTCAAATAAGTAAAATTATTACCCTCGAAGCAATTGAACTAAATACTTTCTCGTAATAAATGTCGGATTGTTCAGCGGTGAGGTTAGAGTGGTTTTATCTATCAGACAAAGTAAATTAAAACGAACGAATATTCTATCCACGAATGATATTGGAATAACACTAGAACTAGATTCGACGTTTGATTTTATTTACCAGTTAATAATTATTAAAATCTGAATTAAATTTTTTGTATTCATATTCAATTTCTTGTCCTACTTTTCTACCATCCATTCAAGGAGAGTGAATTTCTAATTAAGAAAAGCATGGGTTCTGTATAAGTAACCACTATAAATTATATAATATATCTTCGCCGAAATACGTTGCATCTTATAGTATTAGTATTGTTCGGTGAAAAAAAGCACCGCAATTCATTTATTAGTATGGAATACTATGCAGTAAAGTCCAGTCATGTATCGAAGCTGACCCGATTATGAATTAAAAAATTTTTTTAACAAAATAACAACCGACTTCAAAAACACTATTCCAAAACAATAGATATAATACGCACTAAGAAGTATAAAAATAATAACGTATTTTTATACAATCTAATTAACAAATCTAATTCTAGTTACGATTATTGTTATTTTTGGAATCGGTGTCCTTCCGCCGCGCCCCGCTCTCGCCTCTCGCCTCCTCACGACTCAAGCACATCTCACCTATAACTATGTATGTAGTTACAAACCTATCTTGGATGACACCGACTCCAAAAATTACAATATTCGTAACTAGAATTAGATTCATTAATTAGATTATATGTACGAATTAATAGCAAATTTAAGACTTTTATGGTTTTCTCATGGATGCAATTGCCAGATCTGGACCAAAATACAATGGGACCACACGGGAAGCACCATTTTCAAATAAAAAAAAAAATAATCGGCTCACCCAGTCGGAAGTTTTGAGGTAACAAACATAAAAAAAATACCGACGAATTGAAAAACTCCTCCTTTTTTGAAATCGGTTAAAAAGAGATATTTTGCTACCCATACATTTCATCGTAGCCCATAAATGTAATGAGTTTACTATAAATGTATACACAGTTCTGGTGATTTTAGCTATAGATTCAAAGAAATTCATTGTTTCCGTTTGTTTCATTCCTGTTTTTGTGTGCTGTTTTTGTTTCGTGTCCACTCTTCGAAGTTGGGATCCGGGCTCCGATCAACTTTCACAGTGTTTTGCTTTAGATACTCAAGATGTTCGAAACTAACTTTGAAATTGTACGGATGGTTGACGTTGTCAAATAATATATCGAAAGTTTTCGAGTTCATGATAGTCTTGTTTGTCGAAATTAAATTTGTTAGTTAGGTTTGAGTTAAAAATATTATCTGGTTCATATCAGTTTATATTATATTTATTCAAATAAAAACAAATCTTATCATTATATTTACAATACTATGATTCTAAACAATTTGTTATGTTTTTAAAGTGATAACCCTCACTTCTAGGATTAATACACAAATAAAATTTGAAAAACTTTATTTTATGAACGAAAAATTTTATGAACGATGCGGGATTCGAACCTACGACCTCCGTTGATGATTACATTAAATTAAAATTATCATTACGGGGAAGCGTACCAAGAATACTGGCAGCATTTCGCATTGGATAGCTAGGCTGATCCGTTGACCAAAATAGCTGCCAGCGCTTGGGTTGCCAGATGCCTTTGTACATTCTCCGCGCCTCTGGGCCCCACAGGCCAAGTGTCTCGACACCAAACGACACAAATAATTAAAACTCACTGAGACCGACATATTTGCGACAATTGCTGTCTTCGGCAGTTGAAGCAGCAGCCCCAGCATCAACTGACGTAACTTGGACATGAGAAGGAGCCAGAGTGTCGATGCAAGTCGCGTCCCAAACCAGCGCCCTTCCCCGTGCCCATGCTTAAAAAAATATTGGATGAACCCATAGACGCAGTGGTACTTGTTTGTATAACGAGCGAAGGGTTCTGAATTCGATCAACTTTAGGATTTTTTTCATATCTCGATCTAAACAAGAATATAAAGTTTAAGATATGATTATTTATATAATAAATTATGACCAGATAACAATATATTGAGAGTCATGATTGTAGATTTTTACAAGCAGCAGAAGGCAATTCGCGCTATTTATAACCAGACTTAGGTAAGGAATTATTACGAGGAAATTTTAAAGAAATTAAGTAAATTTGTTTTGAATGTTGCTTCTGAATAGTATATTCTTGATAATGTTTTATATAAGCACATTAAGGAATTTGCAAGAAACTTTGACTATCATAATATTAACACGAGGAACAAACATTAACTGGTTATGCCTACTACCTTGTAAAGTCGAGTTAGCAAGTCTTTTATGGGCGATGTATCTGCTTTTACAATATGATTCCAGAATATGTACAAAACAAGTCTATTAAGATATTTAAGGGAATTGTTAAAAACGTGTGTGTGGGAAAGGTTATAATAACATAAATGATTTTCTTAATAATACCACAGCCCGGGAAAGGAGCATATACCCTCAGGTTCTTTAATTATAAATGTTTTTAGTACCACATTACATTTTAATCTATATTTTTATAGTAAAAAACGCTGTGTTTCTTGCGCCCGTTCTTCTCAGGTCTAAGGCAGTCTATTTTTAATAGGTGGTACTTTTTGACGTTCCATAAGTGATTTTGAATTCTATTTGAAATATTTGAATTTGAGAGATTAATAACAATAATGTTGTAATAATCGAGGTATTTGCCTACCAACTACTTAGTCCCATGATTGTCAAAAATAAACGATAGAGTTGATATATTTTAACTTAGTTATTATTCTAATCGTGACTGTAAGTTTCCGTAATAAAATACAAAATTATAAAATCTTAAAAATGATTTCAATATAATTCTATTATAACATTTCAACAACAACGGCCCCCACCACATCATCTGACGTCACGATGTCTTCCAGCCCGCTATCCGTACATTCTTGGCAGTAACAGCAGCAGAAGCGAAAGCAGGCTTACGAAAAGCCTGGCACCTGAGCTTCTTCTCCAACTCATCCTCTCCTTCCTTTTCCCTACTTTCTTTCAACACTCTTTTGGCCTGAGCCAACCCTGCTGTGTGACCAGCAGCCTTTTTCTTGGCCTGTTTGGCCAACCTCTCCACCGATTTCTCGGTCTCTGTAGCCGAGGCTTGGTCGGAATTACTCGACCGATTATTTCCACCAATTTCAATATAAAAAATGATTCGAAATAATTCTATTCGATGTCAATTACACCGTCGGGCAGGCTTCAGAAAAAATGACGCTGTAAAATTATTTAAACTATTACATTACTTTAAAATAAAACAGCTTAAGTAGAATTTTTCAATGTTTATTTGTGGATGGAATAGAGTAATATTATTAAAATAGTGATACAAAAATAGGTGTTGTTCGTAGATGGATGAAAATTTCAAGTTGTATGTATTTTTTAAAGCTAAATCATAATAAAATAAAAATATCAAAACTTGTCAAAAAAAAAAATAAAAAAATATATTTAGGGGTGGGTGACGCTTATCATTTAGTGGTGGGTGATCATTTAGAGGTATAAATAATAGATTTTGGCTGATTCTCAGAACTACCCGATATACACACAAATTTGCAAACCTCCGAAACACGTTCACACGTTCAGTGCCTATAATAAGTCAAGAATTGAAGAAGAAGTAGAGGTCCATTAAAGAAAAAATTCGATAAAAGAAATTTTAGCGCAGACTTTCACTTTATCTACCTAATTTTCATAAGTTACTCAAGCAGTTAAAATGTTATATAAGGGCCTCGAAAAGCATTTACATGTAAAATTTTACGGTGAATTACCAAACATGGCTCGCTAACACTCCCCGACAGTTACACGTAAATCGAATTTAATCGGAGTTGGGAAACTTTATCAAGCTTCGAGCCAAGTAAAAATAATAAACAATATATAGCCGGTAAAGTTTTCACATTAAAAACGCTTTTATATTCAGAGAATCCTGGACTTGACCGGCTGTGGAATTATAAATGCGAACCGCGTGAGATATGCCAGTCTGTCTTGATTAAGAATTATTATCACCACACGTCGGTATATTTTACAAACTTCGAGTACATTGAAACAGCTCTTCGGAACATTCCCCGTGATAAATGCGGTAGACACGCAATAACGTGACGTCAAGTAATCCAGTCGTTCACAGAGCACTGGGTCCCCGACAAATCGAGCACCTCTGCGTTGCACGCGGTCAAATGGATCGAGGTGAACTGGGGTTCGCCATACACGTGATGACAGCAATACTCCATATGTGGACCTGCGCTTTGTAAAGCAATAGAATGTGGGCCGGCTTGAAGTATTGCCGTGCTCTATTTATGACGCCCACGTTCTTTGAAGCCAATTTGCCCTCCAGATGACCACGGAATTGGGAATCACTCCAGTTTTACTAGACCCGGTATTCGAGATATGCCGGTCTGTTTTGATTAAGAATTATTATTATCACACGTCAGTATATTTTTCAAAAATCGACTATAATATTGTGTTCATATTTTTAATAAGGCATTTTTATATCTCGTCCCTTATTTTCATAAAAAAAAATCTCCGTAGCTCTTACCGTTATCCTGAACTCTTGACTACAAGCTATCTGTGATCTCAATGTGCCTTGTGGCAAGGTCTTCTCTTACAGTTTCCATCGAAGTCTGTCTAAGGCAGTTCGTCTCCAATTTGAAACAATTGTGAGCTTGACCTTGTCATGACTGCTGCTGATGTACTGTTACTATTTTTCTCCACTGGTCCTGGCTGCTTCGCATCATAATATAGTTTGGCCATCCCCACATCAGCTTTTACTTCGCCGTCATTGAAATACTTCGAAATAAATAAGTTTTGGTGACAATTTGGGATCATCTTCACTGCCACGTCACCAAATTATACGACTCATAAATATTTAATTTGACACTGAAAATACGAATTTCATTAAATTTAAAGAATTTCTTAAACTCCTCAAGATACCATAATCATAACAGGATTTTAACACAAATCCAAATAATTTGGAAATACTCTTTCAATTTTTTTTTTGTAATAAAACATTATGACAAAGAATCATGCAAAAAGTTTATTAAAATCATTAAATAGTAATTAAAGATGTATTAAAAGTATGTTTTAAGATACTTTTAAGACATTTATGCTATTGAATTTGCTAGAAACTGTCATAGCCATAATGTTAACACCAGGAAAAGACATAAACTTATAATGCCTACTACTTGGCTAAGTCGAGTTAGTTAAAAAGCGTTTGTGTGGTAAAGGTTACTATAACATAAATGACTTTCTCAATAATAGCACGGATTGGGAATGGAGCGACCGCCCTCAGGCTATTAAATAATACGTTTAATTGTAAACATATTATATATGAAAAAAAATGCCCGCTGAGTTTGTTGCGCATTCTTTTCAGGTCTGAGGCATTCATTTCGGAATGGGTGGTAGTTTTTGACTTTCAATAAGTCATGTCACATCCTTGCACACAATATCTTGGGTGTTAATGGATGCGGCTCTTAGCCTGTCTTATATAAATGTTTGAACAAACTAACGTCGTATCCAGAAATTGTGCGAATGAATGAGAGCCTTCCATGAGAATACCCCAGGAGCCGTATGTGATTCATTATAAAAATGCGGAAATCTCAGTGGGTAATAACTCTGCGAGGAGAGAGTGCGTTTCCATTTTCACTGTGTTTTATTATTTCTATGATTGTAGAAGGGGTTGTTAATTATAACGCAACTTAAAATTAAAATATAAACTTATTTTTAATAATTAAAAGACAATTAGGGCAATGTGTCCCCTTACAATAATTCACAATAAGTAATGCTTACTAGAACTTTAGCGCTCTGGCTTATATTCAGTTCAGTTCCGAGCGCGCTCGGTAACATACATGCTCACTGAACTTACGAATATAATTTATATTCGCGATCTGCGCGGCAACCGCCGCTGCACGCTATTTCATAACTCATGTATGAGTTCCCAAAAACTCATAGCCAATGAATTGCTGGCATTCCTTCAGCACGCATTGATACTATGGACGAGATCAGCATCATCCAGATCTGTGCATCAAATTTCAAGAGTGAGGAGATCATCAACGCCAAGACGCTCCTCTACGAGGTTTTGATGAAAACCGACCAGATCCATCTCCTGAAGGTGACTGATCCTGACGACGTACCGACTTTCGTGGCAAGGAACTTGGACAAGTTACCGCCCGTCACCTTCGACCATGTCGGCGTCACCAGGTTGCTGAAGGACATCACAAACCTCAAGGCAGGCCTGGCAGAAGTAGTGTTGAAATTAGAGGCATCTCAGAACACCATCAGGGATCTGCAAGCTGAAGTTGCGACTTTGCGCAACAATACTGTTGTAAGTAGGTCAATAGAGGCCAATAACATCAACACACGTGGGGCTTGCATTGCTTCGCCAGCGAGTATTGAATCATCGAAATTCGACTCGACACCGGCCGCTGCGCCCGCACGTGTAAGCGGTAATGTACTTGCCGCCCGTCCCTCACCTCCTCCCCTCTCGGGGGTGTTGCCTGCTGTCGTTACGTCAACAGCTCAACGTGACTATGCTGCTGCCATCCGCCAGCAACGCAGAAAGCGGAAAGTGCTGAGGACAGAAAGTGGAAGCAGGCACGCCCGCAACGAACCCGCTTGTAGAGCTGTGTCGAAGGGTCTGACCGACAAGGACGGCTTCATTAAGGTAGAGCGGAAGACGAGACCTCCTAGTCATAACATAAATAGATAGGACAGAACCAGCTCCTGCGTCGCGTAATCCCAGCGACGTATATCTACGTCTCTCGCTTTCACCACACCACCAAGGCCTCCGACATTGTTCAGTACTTGGTGGAGACGACAAGGTTCCGGTTGGGGGTCGAAAAGTTAGTGACGCATCACGCAGTAGACTTCAACTCTTTTGTTGTTCGCGTCCCGACAGAACATATATCAACCTTCCTGGACGTGCAGCTGTGGCCGAAGGGGGTCGTGTTCCGCAAGTATCGTGGACGTCGCCGACCGCCAGAAGCTACCGAACCCGCGCCTCACATCGCCGTGAAAATGTGACGTAGATTTAAGTTATATATCATATGTATGTTAGACTATAAGGTATTTATTTTATGTGCCATGTAGCCTGAAATAAAGGAATTATTATTATTATTATTATATAGGGCACAACCGCCCACCGTGATGATGCTACCAACTGTTAGCCAACTGTTAGTCGGCACTACTATCTTACACGAATCAAATTAAATAAAGATTTGAATATTAAATGTTATTATAGTTTTTTCTAATTATAGTGATTATTATATAAAATAACATAACTAACACATCATGTAGTTAAATAAATGTAATTATTAATTGGGATATCTTCTGACAGTTTCAGATAATGACGAATGAAGCCATTTGATGAATTTCCGCGATTACTTGGAAACAGCGGAAGGAAAGATATAAGTTTAAAATTACTGGTCTTCAGTAATACCACTGTGTATTAATATTTAATTTGATTATCAATAAGTAATTTTCCATTTCCATTACTAAACTTAGAAGAACAGACAATAAAAGTAAAAATATTTAATTTTAAAACTTTATCTGTGTAAAATACGACAAGCCGTCAAAATGCGGTCAGCCGTAAAAATTATCTGTAGCAGTCGATTTAAAAATTCTTTTTTGTATTATCTTTTATTTTAGATTATATTTTTTCATCATGTTTTAATAAATATTCTATTACTAATTAGTAACTTTGAAGTATGTTTTACTTATAAAAAATTACTACATTCAATAGTAATAATCGAAATTTAATCTGTAGGTAAATCTAAAAAAATCATAAAAAATGCATGAACCCTACTTTAAACGAAATTTGTTTAAATTACGCAGTATCTATTGTTTATGTTATCTAACAAAGCACTAGCTTGTTTAATAACAAAAGCATTGACGTTCATTTTTATAAACAAGCCGAAACACTTCAAAAGCAATAAATTTTATTGTAACCCGAGCCCGTTGACCTTGGCGCCGGTAACGCGCGGTGGCTTAAGACTGGCATGGGCGCCACGCGCTTTGTGGCAGCTTAGCCACTGACGGGTTAATTGCTGAATATCAATTATAATGCTTGTAACGCATAATTTTTTATTTTTTTTCAATTTCGAAAATGTTTCAAGTGCTACCTTATCGTGATGCAATGGAAACGTTTGTGACGTCACAAGAATTCTCCGGGGTATTATTAGCACGTCGGAGTATCTCTCTCTAACTCATGCATTTTCAAATATATTGCAGACTGGTTACAGTCGTCACTCTTAATGCTAATGCATATAATTATTTATAAACATTATCATGTCTGATATAAGTAGTATGTAAGGCCTTTTTTACTGATAAAATCATTGCGATGGTTGCTTTCTCCTGGCAAAGTAACTAGATCTTAATTAATTGCCTTAATTGTTAATACGTCTTTCTTGGGGCTGTTTTGGGTCAAAAAAACTACAAAGTTTATTATTTTTTAAAGTGATTACCCTCACTAATCTGTTAAATTAGATCTAATCTGTTAGTTTACGTTAGTCAACAAATTGTTTATATTTGAAAGAGCGACATCTTAAGTCCATTTCCTTATACGCAAATAATGGGGTTGAGCAAGTTATCAACTGTAAAATAGGACTTGTAGATAGATCCACAACCTGAGAGTTGAACAAGACATACAAGATTTATCAACGATACGTCACTTGAACTGTAGGCACAGTGGAAGACCGCTCGCACGGAACGCTTTCAAATTTAATTTGTGTACAAATTTTAAATTTTACTTTTTTATGGAAGATGAGGATATGCGAGTGTAAGTACAATTTATCTGATGGTATGCGATCATAGCAATTCATACTCTCTTAAAAATCCAGAGTAATTCTAAAACCGAAAACACATTGGTACATGGCAAGCGAATATAGAACACGGTGCCTGTAGCGGGAGTCAAAGGTTCTAGCTGTTGCGTTACTTATTCTTTTTAGCACAATTACAGCATTCTCATACTTATGAAAGCTATCCAAAAATAAGATTCAAATCTCAATTGGTGAAAAATACTAATACCTATTACAAAAGCTCTATAATACGAAACGGATTAGCACTCGATTGAAATTACAAATTATAATGATTTTATATTTGTTTATGATGAGTTGCTAGAATTTCTTTGTTTATCATTAATATTGTAATACAAATTATGTAAAATATTTAAGGATCAGTATTAAGTAGTTGTGGTTATCAAATACGCTATTTGTCAAAACTGGCACTGCTTTTTTTGCGCCCAGACAAAGGGAAAGGGCTACCCTCCGGGATAGCAACGGGAGGGAGGTGGTGAATGCTAATGTATACCAACGCACCCTAGGTCTGCGTAGGTTATGTGGGACTCACGTAAAAACTGAGTGCCTACCCACTAAAGACCATCTGAGGTTGGCTTTGGGCAGTGTGCCCCCTAAGCCTTCATCTGAGGTAACCATCTCTTGGGGAAGAGAGGAGCAAGCGGCTCTTCTTTAGGAGTATCCGCTGGGATCGCACAGAAAGTTCTATCTATTTGGGACTTTTGGACATCAGAAGGATGATGACAAATAGAAGACGAGTCTACATGTATCTGGTACCTGGCAATCCAGGTCAGACGGCGTTACACTCTTGTCAGAGTGGTCGTGGTCGTCACGTCGAGGTTAGTGGCCTGTTTCACAATGCGACGCCACTCGTCGCGAACTGCCGCTCTTCTCGTGCATTCATGCAGAGTACCGTCGACAGCTTGCCTCACTTGGTCCGTCCACCTCATCGGGGATCTGCCTCTAGGTCTAGTGCCCTCGACTTTACCCTGCACTATTAATCGTTCTATGGAGTCGCTTCCACATCGCAATACATGCCCGAAGAAAGTGAGAATTCGAGCTTGTACGGTAGTGGACAGTCTCTGTTTGATGCCGAGCTCCCGAAGAATGGACTTATTGGTTCGGAATTCGGTCCACGATATACCGAGCATTCTTCTCCAGCATCACATCTCAAGAGCATTGATATTTTTCTTCTCAATTTCTCGTAGGGTCCATGTCTCAGCAGCGTAGAGGAATATCGGGAATATGAGAGCCCTTACAAGTCGTATTTTTGTGGTTTTAGTGATATTGCGATCCTTCCATATTTTCCTCAATTTATCCATAGCCGATCTGGAGATTGCCATGCGTCGTTTGATTTCGTCTATGCAGCCGCCATTATTTGAAATCGGTGCCCCCAGGTATATGTAAGTAGGCACTACCTCGCAATTTGCTACTTTCTTAACCTCTGGCGAGTTGTTCTTAGCACGGTCGACAATCATCACTTTGGTCTTGCTGCGATTAATTCTGAGGCCAAAACCAAGACTAACGTTTTCCAGCCTGTGTAGTAGCTCTTCCATATGAGGGATGCTACTTGCGAATAGGGTGGTATCATCCGCGTAGCGTAAGTTCGATATGTTTTGTCCTCCAATAGTGATACCATCTGTCCAACCATCCAAAGCAATTCTCATAATCAGTTCTGTGTAGATGTTAAACAGTAATGGAGAAATTTTACATCCTTGTCGGACTCCTGCACTGGGGTGGAAACTGTTGGATAGAACCTCATCGGTTCTTACTGAGGCCGTACCATCTTCGTAAAGGTGCCTAAGAAGTGATACTAGATGTTTTGGGGTACCCATTTCTAGGAGAGTATTCCAGAGTTTCGGCCACTTGACAGAGTCAAACGCCTTGGAGAAATCAACAAAACAGTTTGATCTAGATACAAATAAATTTATATCACTCTCAACATTTTATTCCCATGTTATCGAGTTTATTATAATACAGCCTCATTAGTGCAGTATAGCGGAGACATTTACTGCTTTACAATAATTAAGTCATTCCTTTTTGATAAGAATTCGCAGGTAGGTTTGGTCGTTATTAGAAAACCATCGATCAAAAGTATCGACGTACGATAAATATCGGTTGAAAAACACCGATGTTTTCGGAAACAAATAAAACTGTCTACTATATTGAGTGAAAAAAAAATAACTTTGACAGGTGTCTAAATAGGCTCGCCTAGTGGAAAATAGTTAGTCATAGCTAATGACTGTGTAACTTGATAGTTAAACCTAGTATATCCGATACACACCCTGATGGTACCCCAAGGAATTATTGACGTTTCGATATTTTATTATTATAAAATCGATATCATCACACATCGATATCAAAACATCGTTTATCCACCATCAATGAATATCGATCATCCCTATTCGCAAGATTTAAAATATTGTGCTTATTTCAATCAGCCCATTCAAATTATTTCGGTAAAATCTCATTAGTACACAGTACGATGGAGGAATGATCGCTTAATTTGTAGTTATCATTTTGTTTATCCCACGATATTTAAGATGAATTAAAAAGTGCTGACGTCATCTGCCTAGTTAAGTTTGTTATAATAAAAAAGTGCAAGCTAGTAAAATTAGCAACTTCTGTATTTCATTTGCACATTTTTTTATGGAAATATGATGGGATGAGACGAGCAGGTCGTTTAGCTGACGGTAATCGATACGCCCTGCCCCTTACACTGCAGTGCCGCTCAAGATTCTTGAAAAATACAAAAATTCTAAGCGGCACTACAATTGCGCTCATCACCTTGAGATATAAGTTGTTAACATGAAACATAATAATGTTTACACATTACATCACGGCAGAAATAGGCGCCGTATTACTGTACGGTAAAGCTTACTGCGATTAGGCTAAGCAATCGTTTTGCTTGGTCTGTTATGTGATTTCATTGAAACAAATTTTACTCTTTTGTGATTTTCTAACTCACCGAGTAAATCCAGGCGCAATGAGGCCCTCCTAATTACTTGTTCTGTGTGAATGAAAACTGTACACGCGAGTTTGTCACGCTATGTAACTACAACAAAATATATCTTTTATTACATTGTAATAGAATCCAAAATTGCTAGCATGTTAGTATTTACACTAAGATTAATTTTAATTTCATTTCGATAGTAGGCGACCATTATAATATAATAGACGACTCATATAGCCGAATGGTTAGTGACCCTGACTACTAAGCTATAGAGGTCCCGGGTTCGAATCCCGGTAGGTGCAATCATTTATATGATAAGTATGAATGTTTGTTTCCGAGTCATGGATTCTTATATGTATATATGTATGTTTAAGTAAGAATATTGTATTAAATATATTGTTGTCTTGTACCCATAGTACAGGCTATGCCTAATTTGGGGCAAGATAATAAGTGTTACAATCGTGTCAATGTTATATACAACTAACCGCTTCACTAGGCGAATTTTAAAACGAAGGAACGTTGGAATTTGAACAATAAGTAACCATAAACCATCTATGATAAATTTCGCATCGAATGGTGGTTGTTTCACGTCGATACGATCAGTGGTTTAGGCGTGATTGAGCCTCAAACAAAGACCATTTTCAGTATATATATATTGATGAAGGTAAGAATGGTGACTGTTTCATGTCGATACGATCAGTGGTTTAAGCGTGATTGAGCCTCAAAGACCATTTTCATTATATATATAATTAAATAAAGATATTATATAAATAGTAGGCAGTTATTTATAAAAAATATTTTACAACTTTAAACACTTCATGATGATCATAAATCATTTGTGACTATTTCACTTAATTTTAGGTTAATATTAAGGCTGAGGACGGAGTGTATGGTCTTGAGGAATAGAACGGAGCTAGGTTACCTGTCTCGCATAAGATTTCCAAAGTTTTAATGCAGAATTAGAAGCATTTTTAATTTATTGAAAATATAATACAAATTTCTTTACAAAATTATGTTATGGTAAATAGTAATGGTTATCTTAATTGAATTATCAGCATGGCTCCAACTGTAAAATATAGGGGAAGTTTGGTGATTTTTTCCCACTGTCTATAAAAATAGAAACGTAAAATAAAAATGAATTCTCGTTTCATATTGTGTAGATATAAATAATTATTTTTTGTTAAAATATAACATAAGATAGCTTCATAAGATACATAATAGCTTTAAGGGTAAATGTATACACTTCTACAATAAAGTCCCAGCCACTGTTCAGGCATTGTCTATAAATAAATTTAAATGTTTTATAAAAAAATGGCTCTGTCGTAAATCCTATTACTCCACTGCTGAATATCTAAATGATCGGACAGCCTGAGACTAGATTGTGATTATTTTATAGCAACTGTACAATATTGTATATTTTTATTGAAAAGAGCGCAAAAAAAAAGAATGCTGGGAGAGTTTCTTGCGCCGCTTCTTCTCTCTCAGAGCGCCATTTGTTTCCGAAGCGGTAGTAGTATCTAGTAGTATAAGAAATGACATCAAAAAGAATTCTAAAGGAATCAATTTTGAGAAAATAAATGCCTTTTATGCCTTTTCATATATATATATCGGAGATTTATTTGAATTTAAAATCGGGCGTCACGGTGTTGGTATCCTCCATGTTGTTTTAAGTCGATCAGTGCGCACAACCGTCGCGGGCGCTAGCTTGAAGACGACTGCGACTTCTCAATGAGCGCTCTACTGATGGACAATAATAACTAACTTCAATCACGTGACCGACAGTGACGTACACAGTGACAACTTCTAACACAGTTTGAAAGATGACGTTCGCCATCAGTTCAGCCCAATATACAGAGTAGAATATAATCATATTACTTTTATATTCTAATTCTCCGACATATATTTAAACCGTTTATATATATACCGTTTGTATAATTTATATAACCGTTAAGAAACGGTTTCAATTATGTGCTATTTTGGTGATTTCTTGGGTTGGGTTAGTTGGGCCTTAAATCACATAATAAGGGTGGTATAGAGCCAACGTCAGTCATTTTCAAGACACTTCACAAGCTAGGTATCAGTATTATATTCGTATATCGTTCTCTTAGACAATTAGGCTACAAATAGAACATAATATTAATACAATTAATAGAATATATAATATCTTGTATGTTAATAATATTTAAATGGACAAAAACGGAAATAGTCCCCCAAAATCTACACGGGCATTGGAATTTGGGTATTGCCATTATCGATTGGGATCAAAAAGTATCGTACGAAAAGTTTGTTTATAGATCTGTGTACTTCAACCTCTTTGCTTGCCTCCCAAAAAGTCAAAGTTGCCAAACTTGAAAGCGGCAACGGTGATTAAAAGTTCCTTATCTCCTGTTCCATAAAAATCTTGTACTTTAAGACTTTGATTGAATAAAGACACAAAACGGTCTTTAAAATCCAAAAGCCGCGTCATATAACCGCCATTCTGTCGGTTTTTACGAGTGGACTCGTCAAACGCCTCGTGGTCGTTCCTCGTAAACTATTTACTGTGATCCGCTAATGCAATGCGATCGCCTTAAGCAGTAATCTAAATTGCAATAAGTATTACGCGAGTTTGAAAGAGGATTTACTTCTGTCAGAACTATATCATGTTTTTCTTGCGACGAGCGAAGTTTGGCAGTCAGCTTTGTAATTTTAACTTTTTGTACTACGCCATTTGAAATACTTCTGCCGCACTCGCGATTCCTGTCCACTCCCGGATACTGCGCAGTCAAGACTTTTTTCTGCGACCCACACCTCTTCTTCCGGCAACTTTTCCCATCGTGATGAGCTGTAGGATTTAACACCTCTCCTGCCTAAGCACGTGCCTCAAATATGAAACTTTCCTCATCTTGATCGTTTGCATGAGTTCGCGTTTTTGATTGATACGGCGCAGAGCTTCCACATTCGTGATATGCCCACATTTCAAAAGCTTACGTTTCCTGAGGTCTTCTTTAATAATCCACGCCTCACATCCGTATAGAAGTATGGATCAGATGTGTTACATCTGATTGAGTGCAGTAAACGAGTGCGCAAGGAAATCTTAACACCGTGGTTCCATAGTACTTTCTCATTTTACTAAAGGTGCTTCGAGCCACTTCAATTCTGGTCGTGATTTCAAGGTCGCTATTCCAGTTCTCATTTAACCGCGTACCTAAATATTTGTAATTGGGCACTCTTTCTAGTTTTTGGCCTGCTACTGTAATATCATGTTTCGCATGACTACAACTATAAGAATAAGATAAAAAAGCATAGCTTTTCTTTTATGGAAGAGTAAGAAAAACAAGCGTCACCTAATGTTAAGTGATCACCAGCGCCCACATTCTCTTGCATCAGAAGAGGAGTGTAGTCGGCCTTTTAGAAGTGAGTACGCGCCTTTTTTGAAGGTGCCCATGTCGTATCGTCCTGGTAACACCGAGCAAGAAAACTCATTCAATAATTTGTTATGTGAAAAAAAATTTACCTTTACAGATATTATTGTTTCCTAAACTGTAATATTTTTTTACTTTTTCACATCAATTAAATGTATGCAATTACATTTTTTGTGCAATTTTGTGATAAATAAACGTTTTATTACTAACAAACGTGATTTCCATAGTGTTGCCATAATAATATTCGAGATTTTTGTCTATCTATCTATATAGCGCCTTAAACATTTTAACAAGAGCGCTCGCACGGAATGCTTGAGGTCGCGGGTTCGAATCCCGCATCGTTCATTAAATTTTTTTGTTCACAGGTTTAAGCGGTGTTGCTAATATTGTATTTTTATTGCATATTTAGTATTATATCCTAGTATATACTAGAATAATTCATAGCTGGAAATGTTTGATTACACTGGATTCAGCGGGATTTAAAACCGCTGACCGTGTGCGGCTCATAAAAGAGTTTACTGCACAGTTAAAGGTAACCCTCCATAGAGAGAGAAGATTTCAAAGCTTTTTATTAAAATAATTTGAGAGACAAATTTCACCGATCAATTGCCAAGTCCTTGAGAATTGTATTAGCTTATTATTTAGATTCTGTAAATTATTTTGTATTAACATTTTATATTCATATTTACCGAAAGAATTTGCGAATGCTATTTGTTTGTTGATTATTATTCTACACTTTTAATCATTAAATTACCGAATTACCTATACACATCATATTGCTAATTGAAAAATAAAATATGGAACAGAAATATAAGCACATGCTACCTTAAACTTGTTGCTGCACGTGTTACTGTAGGCCTTAGATACCTACGAGTAGACGAGAACGTTAGTGGTGTGCACGCACTCTAGACGAGTCAACTAGTAAAAATATTGAAATAGGCGTTTATAAAGTTGTGAGTTTTCTTAAGTGTACTTATTTAAAATGGCATGAAATGATGATTCGCTCTCATTCACACATGTAATATCACCTATCCCATCCCTGTTTCACTGTCTGTCTAACCTATTCCATCGCCATTTTAGCTCCGTTTTATCATTTGCACAGGTTATAGTTGTACACTTCTGGCTCAAGCACACAGATTTTTAATGTTGTTTATTACTTTATTATTTAAATAACATAGGTTTCGTTATTTCAATACATACTAATCAGTCCCAACTCATATCATAAGCAATTATTTTTTATGCTATCTAAGACACTGAAACAGAAACTAGAATGTAATATTATAAGTAATTATGATTTAAAATAATACAATTTAATGTTTTTAATAATTATTAATAACTTATTCATCCCGAAAAACATAAAATATGACAAGCAAAATGCTATATATATATATATATATATATATATATATATATATATATATATATACTAATTTTTTGTATCTTCTAGGACAATAAAATTTTAACTTTCAGTTGTAAATTTTATTTTAATAAATAACAATATAATATTCATTTTAATTCAAATTTAAATTAATTTGAAATATACTAAAAATAGTTGGCGACAAATTGACATTTGCTGTATAAATTAAAGATGTCAAATCAATCGACTCTCAACCCTCTTCTCCGCAAGATCAAACCACATATTTTTTTTTTTCAGTAAATATGATTACATCTTCTTTAACTCCACACCTGCCTTTTCAAATTTACTAAAGAAATTAAGTAAAATTTACCATTGGTAGGATCCTTTGTACAGGATGCCGGCTAGATTATGGGTACCACAACGACGCCTCTTTCTGCCGTGTAGCAATAATGTGTAAATATGACTGTGCTTCGGTCTGAAGGGCGCCTTAGCAAGTGAAATTACTGGGCAAATGAAACTTAACATCTTATGTCTCAAGGTGGCTTTTTGTTTTTCAAGAATCCTGAGCGGCACTACATTGTAATGAATAGTGCGTATCAATTACCATCAGCTGAACGTCCTGCTCGTCTCATCCTTTATTTTCATAAAACAAAAAAGGATTCAGATTTCAATAAAATTCAAATAAATTTAAAATTTTTCTAGATTCACTGGAGCACAAGCCTTACTATAAGTCGTATAGTACTTTTGCTTTAAAGTAATAACATAAATGCTTCAGTGCTTTCATTCACATAAAAGTAGCACCTTGAGGCTCTGAAACATTTTATTAGCAGTGTTTTAAACTAGCTTGTGGGTAGATATCTATGTTCCACCGGACGCACCTTCGTACGTTAAGGTTTACTTAACTTCAGCCAAAGACGTGAGTTTGAACAAGACTAATAATGATCAATTTCTGACATTTTAATGGATTTATAATACAAATTGTTCTAAATAATCACTGCATATTATAAAACAAAGTCCCACGCCACGTCTGTATATCTGTCTGTTCGCGATAAAGTCAAAAACTACCGCACGTATTCTCATACCGTTTTCACCAATGAATAGCATAGTTCTCTAATTTTTGGTTTTTTTTTGTGTATATTATCGATGTTTGTTGGAGGTGTCTGAAAAAATAATCCGCCTGGGAGCTTTTAGCGAAAACGCTGCCTAAACCCTTATACCAAAGTAATATGTAGTGGAATCATGTATGTTATAATATAGGCCGAATGTAGAAAAGTCCGCGATAGCATACTACTTATATTAAGAATTATTTAAAGAACTCTTTCATTATTTTTCTAAAGTAAATGTACAAATTTTGCTGTTGTTTTAATAAATATTGTGGTACATTTTGTACCTTATTTGATTTCAGTTAACCGAAATAATTTAAATTACATTCCATAATAATACAAATCTCTCAAAACTTACCTCTCTCTACAATAAACGTCTGAAACTTTCTCTTGAAATTAAACCAAGCAAAACTATTAATTAAATGAATTTCAAGCTTCAAAGAAAAATAACAACTTCAACAAACTAAGTAAACACTAATACCGAATTTATTTCAAACATTGTTTTACTCGTAACTGCATTTAAATAAAACACTTTTAAGGGATTAAAACGCGTGTAATTGTAACGGATTTACATTAGGTGTTTGCGTAAAAGTTACAATTTTATTTTAGTTAACCCGACATATTTATTCAGGGGGACTGCAGATGAAATGAGTCAAAGATAGTATTTGTCATAGTTGTCATTATGAAGTTTAGCACCATTTATTTCCTCGGAGGTGGTATTTGCTGTACATAGATGGTTTTTGGCAAAATTTACTAACAGTTTTAATCGACGCGTTTTAATCCTTTAATAGTGTTTTATTTATATGTGTAACACTCGCGTCAATCAAAGAAAATACTACATAATTGCATTGTAAAGCTACTAGCTCCGACTGTCTACTTTGCCCGCAATTTTATTGAATTAATTCGGAAGCTTTTGCGCTAATAGCCCAGGAAACACCATACTCATGATATAGGTAACTGTTCTGTTAATTATCATAAAATTACCATTTCTTAATTAAAGAAAAATTAAACATGGTTCGTCATGCTCACTGAATGGCATTGCTTGCGGCGGCGTCATGTGCCGGGTCGTCTCCTTCCCTCAAATATGGGTAAAGAGAACGATGGCTCGTCCATGCGTCGACTCGTGAGCGGGTGCTGATTGTGTTGCCAACTTTGTTATTACTTTATTATTATATTGCAGCCGTTAAAAAATACTCTGTTTGATTGAAAAGAGTGGTCTTTGTGTTTCTTGTTCTTCTCATAATCTCTTCTTCGAGAGTTTCTTGCGCCGCTCCTTCTGTAGCGCAGAGCGCCATTTGTTTCCGGAGCGGTAGTAGTATCTAGTAGTTATTAGAAATGACATCAAAAAGAATTCTAAAGGAATCAATTTTGAGAAAATAAATGCCTTTTATGCCTTTTATCTAATTATACTCTCTACTTTAATGGGATTCATTTATTTTTATTATTATTAGTATTATAATTTATGAGAGCTATAGCCACGTAAAAATAAATTTAAATCATTAAACATCAAAAAACATGCAAACTCACAGTCAGCATATTTAAATTACTTTAGATTTGAACCGTCAAACAATACCGGTGTTCATTAAATCCATCAAAGTTTGGAGCTATCCTCAAATTAAGCCTAGCTTGTTTCCACCTCGAGGCCGACTTGAGTAATATTGAGATTGGTATAAACTTTTATTATTATAACCTTAACAAGATTTCTTACACTTCGAAAATTCAACAAAATTTTTATGTCAGCAGACAAGATGGCTCTTAAACTTGCACGAAACTTTAAGAAATGCGATTGAAACTAAACATTAATGACGAGTACTAGAGGTCAGATCCATAAGTCAGCTATGTAAGTACTAGTTTTTGTATAAATTTTTGCATACATTAACAATATCTGTTGGAGGTGTCGGAAAAAATAAGCCGTCTGGGAGCTATCAATGAAAACGATGTCTAAGCCGTTTGAGATATAACAAAATAATGTATGGTGGAATTGTGTATCTTATATAGATCTATAGAAAATTGCGTATTGACACATCTTTCTCTTAGTGATAAGATACTATATCCATTTTAATACTTTAAAAAATTTCCAATTATAAAGCGGCAATGTAAAGTGTTTACACAAATACGATATTAATCCTTATCTATTTATTATCACATAATATTATAAAATCAATCAGAAATAGGTTTATTTCATTTTTAACTCATTAACTATAACCAGTGGGAGGCTCCATTGCACCGGATGCCGGCTAGATTATGGGTACCACAACGGCGCCTATCTCTGCCGTTAAGCAGAAATGTGTAAGCAGAAATTACTGGGCAAATGCGACTTGACATCTTTTGTCTCAAGGTGACGTGCGCAGTTGTAGTGCCGCTCAGAATTTTTGGGTTTTTCAATAATCTTGAGCAGCGCTGCATTGTAATGGGCGGGGCGTATCAATTACCATCAGCTGAACGTCCTGCTCGTCTCCACCCTTATTTTTATAAAAATAAGTAACATTAATTACATTATTCCGAATTCCTTACACTACATTATTCCCGAATAATTACAACCTTTTTATTTTTACTGACCGAACAGCGTCTGTCGGGTCAGCTAGTATTAAATCAAATAAAGTTAAAAATTACGGCAATCGTCTATGTTAAGAAGAAAATGTATGACGTCACGGCTCAATAATCATCATAGCTTCACTTGAAGTATTGGTAACACGTGATGTAACAAACATTGAGCCGTGATAATCGGCTACCATGATACTCATGAGCGTTTTCACGTGGGTTCAAAGTAGGTTGATATAATTCAGTAATTTTCGTTTTAGATTATTTATATTGCTTTCATATTTCTTTTAATCTATACTAATATTATAAGCGGCAGTGTTTGTTTGAACGCGCTAATCTCTGGTACTACTGGTCTGATTTGAATGATTCTTTCAGTGTTGGGTAGTCCATTTATTGAGGAAGGCTATAGGCTATGTTTTTTTTTTTTCAAAATTAGGGATCCGTAATAAAATTGCTATTTTGTAACACAAGGTGTAAAATACAAAAACCTATTTTTGCGTGCGCTGCAAAAACTTTTGACAATAGAACAAAATGATGTACAGGCTATAATATAGGCAATATTTTATTACTTATAAAACTATCGCGTGAATTATACTTTATATGGCAAAACAACGTTTGCCGGGTCAGCTAGTAAATTATAAATAAGCGATGAAATTATAGAAAAACAAAAAAGATGTGGTGTCGTGGGATACCAGGTAGGAACGAAGTTCCTTCGGCTAGTGTAGAATCGACACAATTTGTAAAAAAAAATCGTGTTAAATTTTATGTAGGTTTTCTTGATTTTTCTCTTAAATTTTGCAGATTAGTTTTTATTTAAGTACAGGTAAGTATTTAGGAAATTCAGTATTTTAGGAATAATAAATTACGTAAAATAAAAAAAAATCGTAATCCAAATTATCAATTAAAATAACAAAATATGTCTCTTTATTTTTGTTTGACAACATAAAATTACATAGAAATAGAAATAATTACAAAAACGACTGTAGCGCCTGCGCACGTCTCATTTAACGGTTTTATTCCACTGGCTTTTTCTTACGGTTTTACTATCACATTTTTTTCAGTTCGGTTCCGCAGCAAAATCCCTATCTCCTCCAAGCTTGCCGTAAGAAACTTCGTTCCAAAAATATAAGATGTATAATCATTCTTATTCCTATTTTTTGTGTCTAAATTGAATAGGCTTGCTTACTTTTGATGGTGCGTGGTAAAGTTGCACGAATGAATTGATCAGTTATGGAAATTTAATATAAAATCAAATCTTTCCGAAATTCTTCAATTACATTATCATGGTTTTTACTCTTTGTCACCTAAAATGATCATCACCAGTGGGAGGCTCCTTTGCACAGGATGCCGGCTAGATTATGGGTACCACAACGGCGCCTATTTCTGTCATGAAGCAGTAAGCATAAATCCCCAATCTTTCTGAGCTGCTCTACAATTGCGATCGTCACCTTAAGACATAAGATGTTAAGTCTCATTTGCCCAGAAATTTCACTAGCTACGGCGCCCTTCAGACCGAAACACAGTAATGCTTACACATTACTGCTTCACGGCAGAAATAGGCGTCGTTGTGGTCACGGCAGAAAGAAGCCTCCCACTGGTAAATTGAATAGGTAATTCCAAAATCGCATTTTTTTGTGTGCTCAATAAGTTTTTCACAACCAAGTCAACGAACTTTTAAAATGACATATGAGTTGACAGTTATTTTATAACTGTAATTGTGTATTTCCAAACATTCACGGTGGGAAAGGACGGTAATTGCATTGTAACAATGGCGTAAGAGCTCTGTTTGATTTCGTTGTTAAAACCTACTCGACCTGATTGGTATCATCACCAGCAAAATACTATATTAAATTAAAAGACTTTTCAAACTGAAAAAAAAACAATGTATTTTAAGGAAGGGTAGCAGAAAAATTGACAATACCATTAATCTTTTCTATACCTATTTTTTTATACAAGTATGTAATTTTCTATTCATGTATTGTACGTATGATTTTTTGATTGTCTTGAATAAACTACCAAACTACTTGACCAATTTAAAAAAATATTTCACCAGTACGTAGGTAAGTATTCATTTAATAACGAAGCCTATTTAAAAAAAGCATTGTAACTTTCAGTAACTTAAAAAGTACTTCACAGCGAAGTCTATGTTGGTTTGTCATAAAGATTGCTTTTAAAAAGATCTCCTACAATATATATATTTTTCAATTTCTTTTACTACCCTTTTTTAATTCAGCCTGAGTGAAGTTGGGACGAGCGATAAGTTATAAATATTTACTCATACGTATGATCTACTTTTTGCCTTAAAAAAGTGTCGTACAAATGCTGGCATGCGCTCTCCAATTCATAGAATGGTCTCATCTTACAACCAAAATTTCCTTGACATTACGTAATCTTTTACTAATAATTAATTCTATATCACCTTATCACGAATTATGTATATTTATATATATAATTCGTGATAAGGTGATTTTAGTGAATTCGTTTCTCCAACACAGTAATCTGTGAATAACATAGTTATTTTATTAAGTAAGATGTCATGGATAATAATTGTTTGTTGTTCCCAATAAAATAAAATATAATATATTACCCAAAGGTTACCTTACTTACCTTACTTTTTGTAAATAAGTATCACCTAAATTGTAATAATTGGAGGCATCTGAACTTCATTAAATTCATTCAATCGACTTCTAGATAAATACCGACTAGTTTGTACTTCATATGAATTCAAATTTAAATTAAAATATTTTTATTCAAAATCACTTATTGAACGTCAAAAACTACCACCCATTCAAAAGATCCTCTGACCTGAGAAGAATGTTTGAAAATTTAAGTCAAAAATACGGATGAAATTCTGCTAGTAATTTTACATTTCGATATAAATTAATAAAATTTTAAGCACTTTTCTACATGAATGTACTTTATGAAAATCAACAAAGATAGCTATCATATTATGCAAATTTCATTGGGTTTTCATTTTATACTTTATTAATGCGCTTATCGAAATATCGGAATTACTTTTGCCGAAATAAATTAATATAATAAACTGCATAATTTTCAAAATGATATTTTACAATTCCAACAGGGCAACGAACCACCATTCCCAAATTCCACTAAGTGCGGATTATATATTTTGAATTTAATTTTCTCCTCATAACTCGTAGGTACCTACATAACTCGTTTTACCAATGGGAGGCTCCTTTAGATATGGGTACCATAACGGTGCCTTTTTCTACCATGAAGGAGTAATGTGTGAGCATTAATGTGTTTCAATCTGAAGGGCGCCGTAGCTAGTGAAATTACTGGGCAAATGAGACTTAACATCTTATGTCTCAAGTTGACGAGCGCAATTGTGGTGCCGCTCAGAATTTTTGGGTTTTTCAAGAATCCTCAGCGGCACTGCATTGCACTGGGTGGGCCGTATCAATTACCATCAGCTGAGCGTCCTGCTCGTCTCGTCCCTAATTTTCATTAAAAAAAACCAAATCACATTCACACATAAGTATTGAAATTAAATTAATTTATATGAATCGTGGTAACTTAGTTCTAAACAATTGGTAGATGCACAGCACAATTCGCCAATATGTCGGTTTAGAAATATTAGATTATCAATATTGGAATTTTTTTGCGTTATTAATACACATTATATAGCTATAATTCAATTATATAATATAAAATAAACATTAGTTAATAAGTACATCTCTTTTGGCTACAGAATTCTCTTAAAGAAAATTGTATAAATTTAGTCTTTTTCATTTTAATTTAGCGAATAAATTATTCTCATTGAACCATGTCAATATAGTTTCTCAATGTTTGTTTAGAGTCTTATTATAATTTATATCTTTATGCTCGTCAGGAATAATAATAGATATATCATCAGAGAATAAAATACAGTTATAGTCAACCACATTGGATTTGAATGAAGACCTTAGTAGACAAAAACATTCCAAGAAACATATTAAGTGGAATATTTTTCACTATGGTTTAAGTATTAATAGTATTATTATTATATATATAAGGATATTAGCTAAATTAAGAGTTAAATATTATTATCATTTAAAAAAATAACATTTATAGATATTAAAAAAGTAGTTAGCTTGTAAAGCATGGATAAGCCCACGTTAAAGCTTAAAGTTGAATTACTCGCAAACAAATGATTGACTAAACCATTCAAAATATTAAATTCCATCGGAGAGTTTTTCATGACTTAATTACTGATTTTTTAATAAATTAAAAGGCGATCATTTGTTTCAATGCTCGCATAATAACAAATATCCAGTCAACCGAGCAGAAAAGGAAAAAATCTAATAAAATTGGACATCTGGATTCGAACCAGGGTCTTCTGCTTTCTGAATCACACAATGTCCCATCTGAGCTATTATAGACTTGTACCTTTATATTATTATGTTATTGTAGCTCTTTCTTATTAAAACACAGATAAAACTACATTTTTTATATTGAAACCTAGATCGCTTTATCGCCCCTGAAATCCCCTCTATACTAAATTTTATGAAAATCGTTAGAGCCGTTTCCGAGATTCAGATTATATATATACAAGAATTGCTCGTTTGAAGATATAAGATAAAATTCTCGCGTTATATATTATACCTTTATTTATTTACAGTGTATGTGGGATTGATGCATCTACTGTACTCAATAACTCTTGTGTTTTTAAGGCCTAAGACTAGTTGTTTTATTTTCAATATTATCTATGTTAAAGAAAATTTATCCCTTTTAAATTTAAACTGTCGCTTATATGAGAACAATATTTAGAAATAATTAATCATTAAATCCTCCTGTGGATAAGAATAAATAACAATAAGCACTGAATGAGATATATCTATTAGCTATACTGTTTCTGAATCATCATCATGGATCGCCATGATGATCGTTCGTGCGCTGCCCAGATCGTCGGTCCATCTTGTGGGAGGCCTTCCAACACTACGTTTTCCCGTACGTGGTCGCCTTCGAGGACCTTACTGCCCCAACGGCCATCTGTCCATCGAGTTATGTGCCCTGCCCACTGCCACTTCAATTTCGTAATCATTTGGGCTATGTCGGTGACTGAATATAATGTTAATATTATGATAGTAGACTGCCAGTATATATACGAGAACTTCCTAAAGGCTCATAAACATATTAGCCAATTTAAAAAATAATAGTGATGTACATAATATCGATACTCGAAACAAACATAAACCCGCAATTCGATCTACTAGGCTCCGTAAGGTTGCTAAATCTTTTAAAGTAGATTATGCTATATTTTATAATAAACTTCCAAATGGGGAGAATATATATTCCCCCAAATCAAATGTAGCTATGAAAAGTCTAAATTAACAAGTAAATGAAAGCCACAACACTGTCTTATACACAATTACTAAATAACATTAGAAGCTTCCTTCATTCTAATAATATACTCTTTAAGACAAACGTGTTTAATATAGTAACATTGTTTGCAATTACAATGTATTTGAAAGGGAATAGTTATTCATTTTATTGCCTTTTTAGTGGTTTGAGCTAAAGTGCTATTATACAGCTTCAAAGTGAGTTTAAAATTAATGGGTTCAGATTTATCTGGGGCAAATTTTTATATCTTTTAGTAACTGACACGTATTTTATGTTCGACTTAGGTGCATGCGCTTTTTTGTTGATTTACCCTAGTTCACAAGATTGACCCATACATTGTAATTTAGAACAAACCAAGCTTAATTGAGACCTAAAAAGTGCACAATCTACCTATAACTAAATCATCGTGGTCTGTCGGAATATAGCGTGTTTTTATGGTTCCGTATCCAAATGGCAAAAACGGAATTCTTACAGATTCGTAATGGCTGTCTGTCCGTCTATATGTCACAAACACTTATTTCCAAAACTACAAGAAATATAATGAAAACATATTATGAAAATAAGGCACGAGACGAGCAGGACGTTCAGCTGATGGTCATTGATACGCTCTGTCCATTACAATGCAGTGCCGCTCAGGATTTTTGAAAAGCCCAAAAATTCTAAGTGAACATCCTGCTCATCTCGTCCCTTATTTTCATAATAAAAATGTCAGCATCCCACCACACACCAAAACTGGAAAGGTGTGCCCATTCTCTCGAATAAGATTCTGTAGTTATTGCAGAAGAAAACCAATTACCATCAGGTAATTAATGGCCAAGGTTAATTATTATCTTGCTGAAAAAACTAGTTAAAATGCACGCTTTTAACGTGAGAAATAAACCAACAGTGCTCACGTTGAAGAAACTAGCGTATTGCATTTTTAGAGCATATCTGAACAAAGATTGGTTGTAAGAAAACCATTTCATCGTGTCACTCGTTAAGTTAACGGCCATTTCTAACTTTACAACACTGGAAATGTTCACTCGAAACTTACAATGATAACGATGTTTGACGCGCTTACACAAAGACGTGATAAAAATAGCATGCGAACAGTGCCCTTAAATAATATGGAATAACGGCCGTTTTCAATAACCTATCTATCCTTACAATTTGTTATGTTTTTAGAGTGATAACCCTCACTTCTAGGATTAATACACAAATAAAATTTGAGGTTTCGAGTCTCGCATCGTTCAAAAAATTTTGTTTTTCAAATTTTATTTGTGAATTTATCCTAGAAGTGAGGGTTATCACTTTAAAAATATATCAATTTTTTTAGATTTACAAGAGTGACATCTCAAGTCAATTTCCTAATATGCAAAAATTGGGGTTGAGCAGGTTATCAAGTGTAAAGTAGATACTATAGATGAAGCCACAACCTGAGAGTTGAACAAAGCATACAAAATTTTATGACGATACGTCACTCGAACGGTTAGCTCAGTTGGTTAGAGCACCGGCACGGAACGCCGGAGGTCGTGGGTTCGAGTCCCGCATCGTTCATAAAATTTTGTTTTTCAAATTTTATTTTTCTATCTATCCTTAGTTTAACTTACAAGAGGTACTAGACAAATCTATCCTTTTAAACTTATTCACATTTCAATAACCTAGCGACATAAAGCATTGGACTATAACTATATTGGACATATATGTGGATAGATAAGATCTTGTCATTAAACGGTGACAGCAATGTATCCGTTACTAGAGATATGTTATTGATAACGACCGTTAGATCATTTATACGTATAGATAGACTTTGACAGCTCTGATAACATTAAAAGAAGAGGTTGACAGTTAACCTCTATTTTGACCAATGCACTAACACAAAGTGACCTTTTTTTATTGAAAATACGGCACGAGACGAGCAGAACGTTCCGCTGATGGTAATTGATACTTGAAAAGCCCAAAAATTCTGAGCGGCATTACAATTGCGCTCGGCACCTTGAGACATAAGAGTTAAGTATCATTTGCCCAGTAATTGCACTAGCTACGGCGCACTTCAGACCGAAACACAGTAATTTTTACACATTATCGCTTCACGGCAGAATTAGGCACCGTTGTGGTTCCCATAGTCTAGCCGTCATCTCGTGAAAAGGAGCCTCCCACTGGTTAGGACAGTGGACATACTATAATCGCGGAATTAAACTTGTCAGGGACACAAAAGTAATAAACCTGGCCTGTTTTCATCGGTTCTCTACCAGCAAGAGGCACTATCTACGTATAAATTTTGTAAGGATATGGAGTTGACAGGAACTTTCACAATTAAGGACGAACACTCGTGTCTCTGTACAACAATTTCAATTCATGGAATTCCTTCTAAATCACAATATCCGCTGATTTGTCACGTTACATCAATCAGTTTCAGATAACTTCTAGATTAATTGTACAGAGCAAGGGGACTCACACTTTCTCGCGATTACAGTACATATTGCTTTATATTTAAAACACAGAAAATATATAAAATAAGAAAATATATATAATAATATTATATACTAGTCAAAACAAAATAAGGGCCACCACATTTTTGCAGTATTCTCATGAATTCTTGAGGCTTAAAGGTTGATCAATGATTCGATTGGATAAATTGATTGATTTTTATTATTGACAGCATAAAATAATGATGCATTCCATTAAAAAAAGAAATTTTCTCTATTTTTTCAAAAAATTAACATTTTTGCAAAAATAATTAATCAGGAAAAAAGATCTGAAAAATAATATTTGCAATCAATTTCAATTTTTCTAATTGAAGATCAAGAGTTTCTTGAAATCTATTGTGACAACCTTTTTAAATTAACATTTTAAGGGCTGTTACTCGTTTACTAATTTGCTTAGTATGTATTTAAATTTATATGACCACTAGCTGACCCTGTCCTGTACATAATAAATAAATACTGTTTTTTATTCATTTGTCAATAATATTACCACCAAGAGTTCCTTCGCAAAATATGCTCCATCTTGTTATAATGAAATTGTTTCACAGCAGAACTGTCAAACCGTGCGTCAACAAATTCCCTCCTAGAAAATATGTCCATACAGAACAAATATTGTTACTAAAAATAATTTTGGGTTTGAAATCGAAATTAAAACTATCCTTTCTCTCAATCCCCATTAAAATCATTTCATTAGTTTAAGAGTTCACTGGAAACAAACACGAGGTCACTGGATTTATATATGTTGAGATTTTGGTTTTCATTCAGAATATTCAATAAAGAAACAAATGAGAAGCGATTTATATTTATGTAATTGGTTAATATTTATTGAGTATGGTATTATCTTCCTATGATTCTCTTTTCTTAATTCAAGTCATCGTATAACAAAAATCTCCATCATCTACATTATTACGAAAGCCTTTTTCCTGGAGATAAATATTACAAATTTTCTTTATCATTAAAAGCCATTTTGTCCTGATTCCCAGTTATGTGGTATTTAGTGTTAATCTCCATTTGTAATATTTAAAAAGCGTAGCAATAACCGAGATTGGTTGCGACCGCGAATTCATCTCACTCTGATAAAGCACCGCCCATAGTTTCAAAACTAGTCGCTAATAGATTGGACGCGAGTTTAGCTGTTTAAATGATTTGAAATTTTATGACAAAAGGTTACGAGGCTAACAAGACTTTCACCTGATTGTAAGTCAAACGCCCCGCCGATTACAACGCAGAGCCGCTCAGGATTATTAAAATACCCGAAATTCTGAATAGTATCATAATTGCTTTCGTCTCTTTGAGACATCATCATCACTGCTGGACAAAGGCCTCCCCCTAAGATTTCCAATCGGTCCTGCGCTGCCCTCATCCAACGTATTCCGGCGATCTTGACCAGATCATCGGTCGATCTTGTGGGGGGCCTTCCAACACTGCGTCTTCCGGTACGTGGTCGCCATGCGAGGACTTAACTGCCCTGTCCATCGAACTATATGCCCTGCCCACTGCCACTTCAGTTTCGCAATCATTTGGACTATGTCATATGCCTAAAAGGAACTCCTCATTTCTGATTCGATCTCGAGCATAGCCCTCTCCATTGCCCTCTGAGCGACCATGAGGTTTTCCATAAGGCCCATAGTTAACGACCACGTCTGCATACCTTATTCATATATATTCTAGTCATCACTGGCAACACACACAACTTGTAAACCTTCGTCTTCAGACTTTGAGAAAAACTTTAAGACATAAAATTTTCAAATTCAAATTTTTGTATATATTTATTCAAAATAGGATTTAAAATCATTTATTGTTTCACAACCGCCATGGAGTCATTTGATGTGTGACAGGTAGCTCCGTCTTGTTGAAACCAAGTCCTGGAATTCAGTATTCCTGAATTTTCAAGCTCTGGAGCCAAAAAACCTTCCAACATCGCAACATAGCGTTCGGTATTAACACTGACGTTTTGCCCCCGCGCATTTTCAAAAAAAAAAAACGGTCCAATTATTCTTCTACCAGAGATTGCTGCACATACTGTCACTTTAGGACTATGCAGTGGTTTCTGGTGCTTGAGTTTGGGATTCTCACTGTTCCAGTAACGACAATTTTGACGGTTTACGAACCCATTGATATGGAAGTGGGCCTCATCTGAGAAAAGGATATTGTCAAAATTGGAAAATCGATTAAGCATTTCATTAGCAAATGCGAGCCTTGCTCCGAAGTCAGATTCTTTCAATTCTTGTGTTAACTGCAGCTTGTAAAGATGCAGTTTAAGATCCAGTTTTAAAATTCGTTGCAAACTTCGTCTCGATAAGTGTAAGACAGACGATCTCTTGCGAGTAGACATTTGTGGATCTCCTCGTACAGACTGCATAACTCTCTCAATATTGTCGTCGGTCCTAGATGTTCTTGGACGACCTTTTGCTTGTGGTTTAAACGTTGAACCAGTCTCTTCAAAACGCTGTACCCATATTTTAATTAAATTAGCACTCGGAGCTTCACTAATTTGCCGTAGTCCATATTCAGAACAATATAAACGCCTAGTAACGATGTATGACCGAGAGTTCTCGTAAAATGCGCGCACGCAAAATGCGCGACGCTTCCCGTCAAAGTGACTCATAGTGACTAAAACTCCATGAGCTCGCCTACCCAACGATGTAGACTCCCCCCGCCCGCGCACTTACTACCCCGCGAAAAAAGATGATGCAATATGCACGTTCTATTGCGCCACCCTGTACAATAATTATCTTTTGCCAATTTTGTAAATCGTATGGAAATAGATTTTAATTGCATTTTCATTGGTATATGATAAAACGGTGCATTTGAAATTTAGGTAATACTAAAATTATCTTTTGCCAATTTTGTATGTCCTTTTGAAATAATCAGCTTTCTATTTCAAATTAATTTTTATATAATAAAGCGGTGCAACTGAAATTTAGGTAATAAAAAATATCTTTTGGCTTTTTTGTAATTAGTCCGTCTGAAATTATGGTATTTCCATTTCGTCTTCATTTGTATATAAAAAAATGGTGCAATTGAATTGTAGGTAGTACAAGAATTAACTTTTGCCAATATTAAAAATCCTTTTTAAATAGTCAGCATATCATTTCATCTTCTGATAAACGGTGCAATTGAAATTTAGGTAATACAATTATTATCTTTTGCCAATTTTGTAATTCCTATATATTCTATAATATAATAAAAGGGTGACATTCGGTGGTAATACAATAATTATCTTGGCTAATAAGAACAACTGATCAATACAATACAAATGCATTAAGAGCTATAAATTGTCAATAAAACTGTTTCCTGGATTGCTGGAATACTGATAAGCAAATAGCGATTAAAGGAAATAACCTGTTAACTAGAGATGCCCATAACTGGTAGAATTGTGTAGAATGTTCAATAATTGTGTATTGGAGCGACATCTCATACAATATAGTGGCTTTGAAGATACGCATAGAAAATGGACAATACTCTAATTCAAGACAGACCGTATAGCTAAATGGTTGATAGTTCTTCTTGGCTGAAATTTAAAGCAATAATATCTGTAAGTAGTAGTAAATTGCCTGCTTAGTCAGAATGTTAAAATAAAATAATGATCATTAAAATAAAACCCTGAAAGCAATTACAAATTATGTAGTAAAATGAATAATTATTGATCTACAATGAAGAATGTTCACTCATTTTTATTTTTAGCTTTTCGTATTCACTATAGAAAAAAAAATTGTGCGTAAAATTTATTTCGATACTTCAATTAGTTTCCGATATATTGAATTGTAAACATAGGCGCATGGCGCGAATTACGACCGGCTGGTGACGCTACGTGTGACGTCATAGGTCACTAGGAGATTACGCAGAAATTGATTGGAATGTTTAATTTTAATAATATACAATCACTAAATAAAGAAATAAAGGTATGAGTGTTGACCTGTGACGTCACACAGCGGCTACGCGCCCGCAAGGTTATTAAATATTATAGGAACTTTAGATGTTTGTAAGTTCTAAACTAATTAGTATTTTGAAATGCAACACAGACCTGTATTTATATACATATACACTTTATTATAACAAAGTTTCGAGCGATTTCGCATACCCATTAACATTCTTTATAGATAGATATATTTTTTATATGTAGATCAAAAAAGACTTTTACACACACACAAATGATTTTGTGTTTTGTCCGGAAATGTTAATTGTAATATGATATTTTGAGGTTGTTTGAAGAGTGCACTTTTCAATGAACGAATGAAAAATGCATGAATAAATTAGAAAATTGAAAATTAAGTATCCCATTAAGTATCCTGTTCTGTCGTCCCTACTCCCAACTACATTGCCATCTTCAACTCTCATCAAACCTTTCACATAAGCTAAAAGTACTACTTTTAAAAACATAATCCGGAAATATTAATTGTAACATCATATTTTGAGGTTGTTTGAAGAGTGCACTATTCAAGGGATGACCGTAATTTTCGATACATTGAAGAAAAGGAAATTTTTGTATATTGCTCAACTGAAAATAATTAATATCACAATATTTTAGCTTTATGAACGGCAGGATCACTTGGCTTTGCGTAAAGACGTCGCCTCATTGTGTGTCTTCTACCGCATTTATCACGGGGAGTGTTCCGATGAGTACTTTCATCTGATACCCGTCGCTAAATTCCACCTTCATCCGACACGCCAGAAATTAAGATATCATCCCCACCATCTGGATGTGTGGCGGTCCTCAACAGTGCCCTTTTCAAGGAGCTTTCTTCCACGTACTACAAAGCTGTGGAATGAGCTTCCTTGAGCGGTGTTTCTGGGACGATACGACATGGGTATCTTCAAAAAAAGCGCAAAAACCTTTCTAAAAAGCCAGATACGCTCCTGTGATTCTTCTGGTGTTGCAAGAGAATGTGGCCCGCGGTGATCACTTAACATTGGGTGAACCGTACACACTTTTGTCGTCCTTCTATCCGTCAAAAATCCTGTCTTGTACTGTGTTTGAGCTCATCACTTTAAGACGTAAGATGTTAAATCTCATACTAAAGAAGCTAATAGCACTTTCTTGCCTAGTCTGTTCTCTATTCTCAAAAACATACGCTCCGTTATTTGAAACAGAGAGAATTTCCTGTTGTAAATGTTTAAATTGCAGAAAGGAAGTTTAAACGTTAATTAAATTAAATGCGCTCTTCTAACTAATTACATTATTAGCTAGACTATGCTCTGTGCCTGCTCTTTCAATTATTCATCAAACTTTAAATATTTGCTGGTAGAGATGTTACATTTTTAAAAAGATTCTGCGAAAGGCTGGTGACTCCATGTTTTAATTTGTCTTTGTAACGTTACTATATTTTTTGTACAAAAATGCTTCATGTGACTTAGTTTTCCATGAATAAAATTTATGCTTGCAATTTTTATAAATTAATAACATTGAAAATGCTGTTGATAATAACTAAATATTGAACAATTATCTGTATCACATTAAAAATTGTGTTAACTGTTTTGATTTGGGAGTTTTTATAATGATATATTCAAAAGTTTTTTATGGTTTAAAGCATCCTATTAAAGGGACTATTAATATCTGTGTTTTTCGCAACGCAGAACGTTTTTGTTTAATGTGTCATTTACATTTCTTCTAATTGTTTTATATTAGAACAAAAGACATGGATTTGATGAAATCACACCAGGTTTTATATCATAAGCTACATATTCTGGAAATATTATATTTGTAACTCTCACTTGAATTTGCATTTAAATATTTAAAAACGACTTTTGCTGATTTAGCGTCCACGCGAACGACTAAACAAAATAATCGCACCTGTCTCTTAAATATCCCATCCTATTAATCTTTAATGTGGTCCTAACTCCCTGCCATCTTCAACTCGCAGCAAACCTTTCACATAAGCTCACTTACTAAAACTACTACTTTTAAAAATATAATCCGTCTGATTGAACTCTCACAAAATTTTACTTCCACGTACAAACAGATCTCCAACGACGCAAGTCTTGTGTAAATATTTCAAATCATCATCAGCCGGAAGACGTCCACTACTGGACAAAGGCCTCCCCCAAAGATTTCCACGACAATCAGTCCTACGCTGTCCACATCCAACGCATTCCGGCGATCATGACCAGATCGTCGGTCCATCTTGTGGGGGGCCTACCAACACTACGTCTTCCTGTACGTGGTCACTATTCGAGGAATTTACAGCCCCAACGGCCATCTGTCCGTAGAACTAAGTGTCCTGCCCACTGCCACTTCAGTTTCACAATCATTTGGGCTATGTTGGTAAGTTTGGTTCTCCTACGGATCCCCTCATCTCTGATTCTCGCAAGGAAACTCCGAGCAAAGCCCTCACCATTGTCTCTACTATCTTTCAAATACGCAAATTTAATTAATATAACATCAATAATTTTAGTTTTTCAGAATACTAAAGTACTCTATTTTTACGCTCAATTGAACTTTAAGTACCGCTGTGAATATTATCGCAACATTTTGTGTTGAACTAATTTAGAGTTAAAACTACAAACAACGGCTATTTAAGCATGATATTAATTATTAACTTTCCGTATTACCGCCCTACTCATTGTGTTTATATATTAATGCCATTATGCTTCGATGGTAACTGCTGTTTGTTCATGCTTATTAATTGTTCCTTTTTAACCAGTGGGAGGCTCCTTTGCACAGGATTCCGGCAAGTTGGTGGGTACCACAACGGCCAAGTGGGTGCCAAGCCAAATGTAATAGTAAGTACCTACACTCGCGACGCGTGACTTTGAGCGGGATAGCTTCGTCTAGAACAAAACAACCCAAGCGAACAGACACGCGTGGCCAGACAGCCTTAATAAAAACAGTAAGTAAGCTGTTTATAATATAAAGTTTTATTTTGTTTAGGGCTTGGCACCAACGTAAAACCTATCAATATCAATAGGTAGTACATATAAATAATAACATTTTAATAATATTAAAGGTAAAGGTGTATTTAATTAAATTTTTAGTTATTTGATACTTTTCAGTTTTTGAAGTCGGTTTTTTTAAACGTATTTCTTTTATAGCTACGAAAATACTCTAATGTCTCAATAAAAGTACATATAATACATAAACTAAGTACCTTTTTAATTACGAGCGGTCTTAAGGTTCATATATTGAGGTCCGTTAGTAAACGCGTCGTAAAGTCGGGGTTTATGAGAATAGGAAAAGATTTACAGTCCATGACAGGTTTATTGGGGTGTTTGTAGGGACGAAAAGGAATATTCGTACATAAATGTATTTTTGCAATGAAACAGGTAAAGATCAATCTCTATTTTTAATCATACTTATTCATTTATTTTATGGTTTTGATGAGTTTATCCAACAACATAAAATAGGCTATGATTATATTATAACAAAAGTATTTTCTTATAACATAAATATTGTTAATGTATAAAAAACACAATACCTTCATAATCTAGTAAGACTTAAATCGTCTTGACAATATACTAACGGCCGTTCCCAATATAGATTCTACAGATAGAGATAAATTACTAACTTCTACTGTCAGTAATTAGCTGTCAATAATCTGTAACTGTCCCAATATACCTGATAAGTCATTCTTATCGCCTTATATTGGGACGAGTGAATTGCAATTTCCATACAAACTTCTATCGCTCCAAAGCCATAAGTCGTCTCATTGACAGACAGCGTGTACGGATAAGGTGAGTTACTGTCGATAAGTTTATTGGGACAGAAAAGCCAACAATAGTTACGATTTTTATCTCACCTAAGAGATACACTGAATATTGGGAACGGCTGTGAGACGTTATGTTATTGATAACATTATTTAAAATTTCTTGACGATTCACTATATCAAGATTTTGATCAAGATTCGAATACTACTAATTAATATACGAAGGCTTTATATTTCGAAAATCTAGAAGAACAGTGTAGACGGCGACCAACAAGAGAAGTTTGTTTTTCATAAAACAATTAAGAATGAATAGATTATTTTGGTGGTATCGATATTTTTACATAAATCGCTGTTAGTATGCAAATAATTATCCGATTTTACTCAAAGTTGCGAATGAGTCTTCATTATATTTTAGTCTATTTTATTGTCTAAAGTTAAATATATTAATTTTTAGTTATAATATTATTACACAAATAAAATTTAAAAACAAAATTTTATGAAGATCTCTGGCGTTCCGTGCCAGTGCTCTGCCAACTGACCTAACCGTTCGAGTGACGTATCGTCATAAAATCTTGTATGATTATTGATTTGTTCAACTCTCAGGCTGTGACTTCACCTACGGCCGGCACGGAACGCCAGAGGTCATAGCTTCGAGTCCCGCATCGTTCATAAAATTATGTTTTCAAATTTTATTTGTGTATTAATCTTACAAGTGAGGTTATCACTTTAAAAACATAACAAATCTTTTATAATACTATTATTATTTTAGATACACTAACAGCACTTAGTGCACTTTTGTAGAAAGTAATTTTTTGTTCAGTAATTGTTAAGGAAGTTCACTGAGGGTGCAGGTATCACTGTATGTGGTAGTCTATTCCACACTTCTACTAGACGATTAGTCAGAAAGAGACGCCTGGGTCGAGAACCCGAGAGACTCAGTGTGCATGAAAGTTTCAACGAGTGTCCCCTGAAAATTATACCCCTTTTCAGGTTCATAACGTAGATATGACTTAGCCAAATATCCCATCAATAGTTTGTATGTCTCTATTAAGTCTCCTGGTATTATTTGGTCTTCTCATATTGATTCAATGACCAAAAACACATCCAGACTACTTCATCAACTCACATCATCCATCAACATCAACAAGAATTTAGCTAAAAGAAGATGAAGTGACAAATCACCAGTTGGAGGCTCCTTTGCACTGGATGCCGGCTAGATTATGGGTATCACAACGGCGCCTATTTCTGCCGTGAATCAGTAATGTGTAAGCATAGCTGTGTTTCATTCTGAAGGTCTCCGTTCCTAGTGAAATTACTAGAGGTGGGCGTTTTATATTTATGAAAACTATGTATTTGCAAAATACCCAAAAACCGATATCCAAAAAAACAAAAACTAGTTATATCCGAAACGACCCGAGCTTACAGTATCCATATACTGAATACCGCGAAAAACGAATACCAACATCAAGTCATCGAGTACAGATATCTCATGACTAATCGGCTATAACGCGATACAGGAAGTGAACCACTTGCCGACTGCCGATAAGGACAACTTTATACGATAGAGCGAGAACACGCGATTAAAAAAAAAACGATATACACAAAACGAGCCATTTTTTTAGACCAAATCTATTTATTTTCCGAAGCAACTTGATAATCTCGGTTTTTGTTTCGTACATGTTCGGCTGAAAATTGAATTCCGGCAACCAAGAACCATATATATTCTATAGTTATGAATATTTCAATTATTTTAATTACATATTAATAAATCTCAAACTAAAATATAGATGTATAATGAGATGTATAATATGATATAATTTAAAAAACAAATTACTAAGTATGTTGAGGTACACAATAAGAATAAAATAATAATTATTTACAATTGATATATTCGGTGACTCAAAAGTTTATTAACGCAGTTAAACTTTATAACAAAACGAATGAGGTAAAAAAATGACATTTGAAATATAAACATAAGGTATCATATACAGGCATTCATAAATACATAGTTTTTAAAATAAATAGTTTTCAAAACCGTTATTCCATACCAAAAATGGTATTTAGAAAATGCATAACGACACACCTCTAGAAATTACTGGGCAAATGATACTTAACATGTCTCAAGGTGACGAGCGCAGTTGTAGTGCCGCTCAGAATTATTAATATAATGAATTAAAATGCTTTAATATATAACTTCACTTTTAATAGAAAACATAATTAACAAGACTATTACAAAACACACCTTATGACCTTAACTTTGTCGCCATCTTGTCCGAGCCCCAGAGAGAGGTAGACCAAACACAGTGTTGCCAATATAAATGTACAATTTCTATCTTGCATTTGCTCAGCACTGTATTGTTATCGGCAGGGCATAACAATAATTACCATCAGCTCATCCTTATTTTCATTCAAAAAAAAAGTAATTCTTAAAAGCAATACACTATTATTACTTAAATATCTCACCTACCTGCACTAGAAAAATGTACAAAAGGAAGTCAAACTTGTTAACTGAAGAAGAAAGGGGGCCTTTCACAGAATAATATAACTCTGTACACCTCCCAAATGTATATAATCCAAAACCTCCACTGTCATTACATCTAAATTACAGATTATCAAGCGAGGCTTGAGTCCGGCTCTCGCCAAGACCGGTCTTCTCAGTAACAACGGACTCCCAAGTGTACATTCACGTCTACGTGTTATATATAAATATGATCAGAAAACATTAATAGCGTGTTTCAGCTTACGATATTTTCATTGGTCGATTCGAAGTGCAAGTGAGCGTAACTGTCACGGGTGGTGAACAAAGCATACGTTGATTAAGTCATAATTTAATTGAATGGAAGACAATTAGTTGCTTCATGCTTGAGTTGAAATGAGATCATTATTATGCATTGAAATTATTACTATGTATATGCCAATGTCTTAAATATTGGGTGGCTTGCGAGCAATTTAGTCCTGACCGCAACTTCGTCTGCATAGAATTTGGTTATATTGTGCTCCTTCGGGAATTCACGCCATTTTACATCCTGTTCGATTTCGTCATGCTTTTGCTAGAAACTCGATGCCCTAAATACTTTCGTACAAATAATTGTCCCTGAACTGTTAAGGAGTTCTGACGTAGCACACAATAATACACCCGACAACACAAACTCCTCCATTTTTTGTCGTTAAATTCGCGCGATTGAAAGTTCACATTAAAACTTAGTATTAACATCCATCTTACCTTCAATTTCTTATACTCAATTACTAAGTCTTACTTCAAAAGCGCGTAAAGAAGACACCTACACCATTTTTTAACATTATAATAATTATTATTATAAGCCAGTTCTGGAAAACAGCCGTGCCAAGTTCTACTGGGACCGATCTATCATCACGGATAGAACTATCATTGCTAATAAGCCTGATATTGTGTTGGTAGGTCGGTTAGAGCGTCGGGAATTTATTCTTGATATCACCTTTCCGTGTGATGATAACATTGTGAAAGCTGTTGGGATGTTGATTCAACAATAATTGTCCCAAAAGTCGTTTCCGTAAACGGTCTAATAGCAAAGAGCCTCAGCCATCATCCCAAGAAGCGCTCGCTTAATAACTGGATTAAGGGTCAGTTACAGAAAGCAGCTGTTTTGGGAACGGCACGCATCGTGCGGAAGTTCCTCAGTCTGTCGCACTAACCACCGGCGGAATTGTCGTGAACCAACGCCGGCGGGACTCTATTTTTTATATTAATATTTGTAATATTGTTTTTTTATAAATATGTTATATATATAAATGTATAAGATAAGATGAAATTAACAAAGAGAATAACAGTAATAATAATAATTTATTTCTCTTAAAAACATAGGTTTACAGAAGCTCGTGGCCAGAGTTACCTTTTAGGCAAATAATGCCTGTACCAGGTGTCTCCGCTCTTTCATTTCAGCAATCTGTTATTTTAAGAAAAGTTTTACTGACATGGTAGTGAAATAAACATTGGAGTTAAATTTTCATTATTTATTTTACCTGTCGTTTCATTGCCTTTTCAGGTGAACTTTTTCAGAAAGCTGCGGACTGTGGCTGCGGTAAACAGGAGTCGAGAAAGTAATATTTAAAGTTCTGTAACATTTTAATGTCTCGAAGTTATTGTTTGGTGATGTTATTATGTTTTGTTATGTTATTTTTATGAATAGGTTTGTATAAAAACAAATTTTCCATACTAAGAAAAATCACATTTGAATATGTAATATTTGAATAATCCTATGCAAATTACTTAACCTCATAAAAATACTTAAAAAGTAGACTTTCTTATTTTCATAGATGAAAAATGGTACCTCTTTAAAAAATCGCAAAGACTATGTTTTTGAATAATAATTTATTTTAGTGGTAGAAGATTATCCAATATGAGAATTATGTTAATATCTTATAACTTTACCAATATTTTGGAATAAAATGAAGCTAAATCATACATTCACTTATGTATTTTTATTTATTTCTTTTATTTCTTTTTTATTGTATGTATATATATATATATATATATATATATATATATATATATATATATATTATACAAACAGTTCACACAATACATTTTACAATTTAAAAGTATAGTATCCACAGGTTAATTTTATAGTTACTAGTAAGTATCTTACATGAGGAATAACAAAGTTAACAAACATTAATTAAAGTAATATGTACATACAAAAAGAGGAAAGAAATACAAAATTAGATGTCTTAAAACTATGTTTGTATTTACAAAATTACATTACATTTAAACAAAAGAGTTACCTAATATGATTTAATTATTTTGCTATAAAACATAAGTACAAACATAATGCATGTTAACAGTATGACCAATGTGCTTGAAAAATGTAAGTTATGTATATATGTACGCTGATGACACTTATATTATGTACAGCGGTAAGGATCAAAAGGTAATTCAAAAGGGATGGCAGAGCGACTTCAATAATATAATTAAGTGGTCCCATGATAATGGAATTATCATTAATGTAGAAAAAACCAAATGTATGGCTATTTTTTCACCCCACAGCCACACAAGGGCTGTAAAATTATCTATTATAGGACACACGTATGAATGCCTGCACAACAACATTGATTTAAGCAACTGTAATTGTAAAGCTATAGAACAGGTAACATACTACAGATACTTGGGATTATATATTGACAATCATTTTACGTGGAATTTGCATGTTGATAAGGTATGTTGTAGATTACGCTCCATATTGGGAAAGTTACATAATTTGAAGTATATAGTCACTAGAAAGATATTGTATATGTTGTACTTTGCATTGGCGGATGCTATAATCACATATGGGTTGGGTGTGTATGGTCTAACGTTCCCCTCACATCTAAACAAAATTAAAAGATTACAAACTAGAATTTTAAAACTTCTCGTTGCGAGCAATACGAAAAATTTGTGTCAAAAAAATTATGAAAAGTTATTCAAAACATGCAAAATCCTAACAATTGAAAAAAAAGTTAAATTTGTAATAATGACTGAACACTATCAAGACAATGATTATAAAATAGAAATTAAGCATACATACCCAACTCGTTTGTCAAGGAAAGACAAATTAGTTATCCCCAAAATTAAAAACAACTATGGGAAAAGAGAAAAACGCTGGATAGTGCCCACTGTCATAAATGAACTACCACAGGATTTGCTAAGAGATGTTTCCTCTAAAAATCACCTTAAACAAATTCTCACAAAACATTATCTCTCACTGTGCCCATGAAATGAATTTAGTATAAGTTTATTTAATATTACATTTATAATTTTAACTTTACTATGCCGTGTTAATTAACAATAAGAAATAAGTTTAATGCTGTACATTAGGTTTTATAGTAGTTTTAGGTTAATAGTGTAAATTTAGTTTTATTGTAAGTAGTACAGTTAGTATTATATATATTATTGTTAGTATTATCTTTGCACGAGAGCTGCTGCCGACAAACTACTTACGTAGTTTGGCAGACTGTACTCATGAAATTGGTAAAGGCTACTGCAATAAATGAATAAAAAAAAACAAAGTACTTGCCAGCCTTTAAGGTACGTATCTTTTTCTGTAAGCCGCGAAGTATTGGAAAGAAGTTAATTCGAGAGTTTCAGTTTAAATATAATATTTACCATATTATGCTTTAAATACCTAAATGATGGAATGCAAAAGTAAGCCGTTAAATTCTCTCAGATATAGGTTTGAATATACATTTACCGCAAGTGTACAACTGAACATAAATCAACAATTAGTTAAGGCTGAGAATGAAGTCATGACAACACCATTTCCTATTCCATAAGCTGGCGTATCATAAAGATGTGGAAATGATAGTCTCCTAAATACAGGACGACATTAACCGAACCGTATGGAGCAATTTAAATTCGTTTGTGAACATTTTGCCACTGTATCCAGCTTGTTTGTATGCAATTTGGTGGCTGACAATGATATATTGCAGCAACTCAACAATGAATTTCAATTATGTTAGCACTGGTCAATACTTTGATATTCCGAATGTTTGATTTTGTCTATTGTTCGTTCACACGCAGATGTCAAACAGTATTACGTTCAGTTAGTAAAAGTATTTGCAATGCTAATTTACTCGTTTTAGATCTAGGCTAGTATTTTTTTGTTATAAAATTATAATTATCTTTACATAGGATGCCGGTTAGATTATGGGTACCACAACGGCACCTGTTTCTGACTTGAAGCAGTAATATGTAAGCATTGCTGTGTTTCGGTCTGAAGGGTGCCGTAGCTAGTGAAATTACTGGACAAATGAGATTTAATATCTTATATCTCAAGGTGATGAGCGCAATTGTAGTGCCCCTTAGAGTTATTGGGCTTTTCGAGAATCCTGAGCGGCACTGCATTGTTATAGGCACAGCGTATCAATTACCATCAGCTGAACGTCCTGCTCATCTCATCTCTTATTGTCATAAGAAAAAATCACGTGGATTAGAAAAATGAGGGGTACAAAATACTAGTTGAAATCTTTTCAAACATTCAATAATAAATCCTATATTTTCTTACTCTTGCCTATAATTTTATTCACTGCAGTGATAAATTTCAGTCAATACTCGTATATTTCGATTTGGTGCAACAAATACAAACAGCTCCAATTTTTGTTTTTTGGAATTCCCTTCCTTTGTAATGTATCCAGAAACCGTCTAGAAATTGTACATCCTCAATAAAGCTGACACACAATATTTAGTAAATAAATAGAATTTAACGCACAATTCTTTCATTCCTCTCAAAAGACCATTTTCGGCTTATTTTGTCCTGCCTTTCTAAAAAAAATAACTTACGAAAAGATTTGTAACAAGAATATAGACGTTATTTTTAATATCGGCAAGTTTCTGTCAATTTCTATTAGTTTCAAGCTGACGAAATAAATAATAATTGTACATAATGAAAAACAAGTTTCTCAAAAATGTTTTTATCTTGGACTAAATTTTAGATTACTAGGGCACACTAAAAGCGTTCCTTTAAAATAGGACAGTGAGAGAAGTTATTTGTGCAAAACTAATTTAAATTTTTACTTTAGTACCTTTTGAAGGCATAATTGTCATTTTTGTTGTACAAGTTATCTGTTAAAGTGCGTGTCGTGTATTGATAAGTTATAATGTTTTTTATAACTTGATATTCTATCGTGATTTATACAACGGCTAAAATTTTTCCAAGTCCAATTTTTAACAGTCCGTCTGCTATATTTTCTTCGGAGTTTATTAATTAAGAAACCATGCTACCTTACCCCTCAATGTGACTGTTCATGGACTACGCCGCACCTAAATATGTCCCATACTAAAATGTAAAACGGCCTTCGCGAAACGTCAATATGATGGTTTCTCCTCTAAGCTTTACAATAAGATTCGTGAGAAGACTTTTATCAACACACTACACAATTTTGAGGTAAAAAAAAACCACCGCCTATCTTAAACAATTATGATATTCTGAAACGGAAAGTCTAATGTAACCTACTCAGTAAGAATTAAACACACACACACACACACATACATACACATTTAATTTTTATTTATTATTAATTATTTCATTTGTCATTTGTCGAGGAGTCATTGACCCCAAAGATACAATATTTACTGGGTTCGGAATCAGAGGTCCACCCCTTTTAATGTCACTGCAAAACCGTTTTACAAAAAAAAAAACTATGATGAAGCTCATCTCGTGCCTCTTAATGAGTTGAAATGTTGCCGATGCAAGCTTAACGATGAATAACGCAAAAAATATCCATCTTCGGCGTCTACTGAAAATAAAAAGAGGGTAATGATAAATTGTAATAATATAACTGTACACACAAATAAAATTTGAAAACAAAATTTTATGAACGATGTCGGACTCGATTGTTTGTTTTTTAAAAATTTAATTCCCGACGCCTTATACATAACTAGCGTTAGAAATAATGTAATGGATTTTTATTAAAAAAATTCCATCCGCAGATTTTGTATGTATGTAATATGCACTAAAAAATATAAAAATAATTGCGTATTTTTATACAATCTAATTAATTAATCTTATTCTAGTTGCACCAAGTCAAAAGTTCTGAAGTAAGAAACATAAAAAAACAAACCGACGAATTGAGAACCTCCTCCTTTTTTGAAGTCAGTTAATGAGAACCTCCTTCTTTTTTGAAGTCAGTTAATGAGAACTTCTTCCTTTTTTGAAGTCAGTTAATGAGAACCTCCTCCTTTTTTGAAGTCAGTTAATGAGAACCTCCTCCTTTTTTGAAGTCAGTTAATGAGAACCTCCTCCTTCTTTGAAGTCAGTTAATGAGAACCTCCTCCTTTTTTGAAGTCAGTTAATGAGAACTTCCTCCTTTTTTGAAATCAGTTAATGAGAACCTCCTTCTTTTTTGAAGTCAGTTAATGAGAACCTCCTCCTTTTTTGAAGTCAGTTAATGAGAACCTCCTTCTTTTTTGAAGTCAGTTAATGAGAACCTCCTCCTTTTTTGAAGTCAGTTAATGAGAACCTCCCCCTTTTTTGAAGTCAGTTAATGAGAACCTCCTCCTTTTTTGAAGTCAGTTAATAAGAACCTCCTCCTTTTTTGAAGTCAGTTAATGAGAACCTCCTCCTTTTTTGAAGTCAGTTGATGAGAACCTCCTTCTTTTTTGAAGTCAGTTAATGAGAACCTCCTTCTTTTTTTAAATCGGTTAAAAATACATACTCTCAACCCAGCTTTCTTATCAATACGAAGGCATTTTTCAAATAGGTGTGGAATAAAAACGATCACTCACTACCCTAACCCATACAATTAAAGTTAACTCACCATAACTTAAATTAATTAATCAAGCGACAAATTAAGCGATCCGAATCCAATTAAAATTTTACTACTCACAAAATCTCAACGAAATGAGTAAAATTTTTACGTTTATCTATTATTTCGTTGAGTTCGTTTTATTTGGAGCGATGCGAAAGACTTTGATTTTTATTGCTTGGTGAGATGTCCTTCAAATTGAAATGATCTTAATTGATTTAATAAAGACAATTTTAATTGATTGAATTAATTGGTATTGATTACGATAATCTTTTCAATTATTTTATTGTGATTCTCTAGAATATTTTGAAATTGTGTGAGTGATGATAAATACCCCTTTGAGTAGTTACATTGTGGACTTACAGTGAAATAATGTGAGCAAACTAATTTTGGCGATTCCTTTGTCGAGAAATTTTCATCTATGTGACAGTTTGTCTGAAATAATAGAATTGAAAAGTCGATGTAAATGGCCGGAGATTCCTTTCAACATGGAGCTCCTACAAGGGTCTCTGCTTGGACCGTGCCTCTTCCTTATTTACATTAAAGAACTCCCAAATATTTTTTATGTTATAGATTTGATGCATATAAGCCAATATTGTGAGTATACAAATATAAAAATGCCGCCTAGTTCTATGGATGTTTAGTGCGAATCGGCTTCTTCCATCACATTAATTTATCATTATTTACCTAACTGACTGGTCTTCCTCGAAGTTCATTCATAAATTAAATTTTGACATAGCGATCTGTTTTTGCTGCTATAGTACCACTCCAGAAGTCGTATTTAAAAATAACTCTCAATTTCTATGTATCCATCTCATCTATAATTCTCAATCCCAATAAAAAAAAATTAAAAGTAAAAAAATACAAAGTTGTCAATTTTTTATAAAAAATGTTTAGCTATCATAGTATGAAAAAGGTTTCACTCTGAAAACTCACAGCAAGGAGGTTTTATTTTAATACAATGTAGCTAGTACGCCAAAACGGAAATTTCACAGGTAGTTATTTAAGAATTTAATTTAAGGCATAAAGTTATGATTTAACTGGGCAATTCACCCAGTAAGTTTTCAAGTAATAAAAAATGATAACGAAATAAAATTTTGTTGTGAACTTTTAATAATAATACCTGAATTTTTTTATTGTGGCCTAAAATTTTTTTACACATTTAACTTTTCCTCCTAACAATTTATGAGCTTGGCCTTAATTTAATTAACAAACTTAATTGAAGTTATTAAAATAATTAGACAACTCTCGCATTGGAAATATTATTGTAACACCAAATACATAAATTTTAACCTTGTTTCGATGAGAACAGTTATGAAGTACAATTGAATAACCCTTGTGAGTGGAGTATTTATAAACAACTATTGTTTATTTACCACATTATTATTTCGTTGGTTGGGTCGTTCATTATTATTTAATTAAAATATTGTTCTTATTTCATGTGTGTTATTGGCTCCGTCAGGATCAATACCCTCAACCTGTGGTATTAATGCGAAGTAAAGTTATTTTAAATTTAAAACATTTGTCTTTATCTTACTTTTTTTATGAAAATGCAGTGCCACTCAGAATTCTTGAAAAACCAATAATTCTGAGTGTCACTACAATTGCGCTCGTCAACTTGAGACATAAGATGTTTAGTCTCATTTGCCCAGTAATTTCACTAGCTACGGCATCCTTCTGACTGATACACAGTAATGTTTACACATTACTGCTTCACGGCAGAATATAGCCGATTAAAATATAATATTTAGCAAATTTGATGTATTTTGCCCCTTTTATTCTCTTTCTTATCACTTGCCCAAACTGTAGAATGAAATATCGTACGTGGTAGGTAATCTCAGTTGATATAATACGGATGTGTATAATATATGCATAGATACAAATACTATAATACCAAAAATCTTATTTTGCAATTTTAAAAATGGAATAATTTTATCAAATTAATGTATTGTCGTCGCTCCTTGATATATTTACGAAGTTTGAACGAAATCTGTCTGTTTAAAATGGGCCTAAATCGCGACAAACAAACATACATACAGGTGAAGGTAATAAATATTTTTTTCTATAAAATTTTGAAATCTATGCCAAAACAATATGCGTATGTTACCTACTGCTAATGCAAAATAGAAATTACCACAAACTTCTTTATCTTTCAAACAATAAAATATATATTTCAAATTATTCCACCAATGTTGGAGATATAAGATAAAATACATAACAGCCTTCTCCTGTGTTGATGTCGGCTGAAAACATATAGAAAACCATCGAGAGTCAAATAAACAGAAATAATACTAATATTTGAAATAATCTATATATATAAAAATTAATTGCTGTTCTTTAGTCCGCTAAAACTTGAGAACGGCTGGACCGATTTGGCTAATTATGGTCTTGAATTATTTGTGGAAGTCCAGGGAAGGTTTAAAAGGTGAATAAATATGAAAATTCTCGGAAAAAAATTAATATAAACAAAAATGTTGTTTTTTCTTTGATGTGTCCCCGTCGTTCAGAAATCAAATTGAAAGCGTAATCTAAAATAAATAACTAATTACATTTTATATATCTTTCTTTCTAAATAATACGAAGCACTTCGTGGCCAACATTCAGAAATATAAAAGCTGTTTCCCGATGACATCTATTTTGCACACCCGTAAATGATTAGCCTAGATAAATTTAAAATAACTATATAACCTAAATTATATAGTCTGAGAATCGCTGGTCATCTATTTTTTATACCTCAAAAATTTTAATTATTAATTTTCTTATTACTTTATATAACAATACGACATTTGCTGGGTCAACTAGTTCAATATAATAATAGGTAATATAATATTTATATAATATAATTCCTCTGCAGTATTTCATGTTTGGATAATTTATACCTTATAGAGCATCTAGCATCTGCTGCTAGATAAGGGCTGAAAATAGGCCAGGCATTACTTCTAGTGTACGTGACAAACTATGTCTTACACTCGTGATTTGTATCTCACTTTGTGTAAGTGTGCGCGAATTGCTCAAAATAGAGGGTAGTTCTAAACTCATTTTTTTTTTCAAAGTTTTCACAGCTGTCATAGTCTATCTAAACGTGAAAACAATCTACGATATCTTTATTATGATTTTCACTTTTTATTTTTTATAGAATTTCACCATCTCCATGCAAAAGCATGTATTTTTTAAATAAAATATACCCGAGTATAGAAACATGGGTTCTGTTATTTCGTCAGACAATACAGACACAGACAAGTGGGTCGTTAGCATTGGAAATCGTTGATATGATAGGCTGACTGCAGCCATAGAATTATAGTTCAGCCCACTCACTATCCCTATCGTAAGTGCACGGGAATAATAGAAACATTCAATTTATAGAACTTAATTCTTATACTATATTGCTTTATGTATTTAAATTTAAGTTCATAATATGTCTGTCAATTTAAACTTTTGTTTTTCAACCAAAAGCAATATATATAAACACTTTTTGGATGGGTGAAATCTAGTGAGTTCGCGTAACTAAAATGCTTAAAGCAGTATATCTGTAGTTTTACAGCTGACGCATTGTGCAACACTATTTATTGTTGTATATTTTGTTACCTTGTTATTTCGTCATAATTAATACAATTTGGATTACTCAATTTGGTGACGAAACCCATGGCTATTTGAGGAAATTCTTCATGTTTATAAATAGAGATATATTGGTATTTTTAACAATAAATCTTGTATTTGCATATATAATGTAGCGATAAATGCACACACACACATCACTTTACAAATTATCGAAGAAGGCTACAAAGCAGCACTGTATTTCACAGGTGCTGAAAAATATGTCGTGGTGATGAAACCAGAAAGTATATGATATATAATATAAATAATTGCATACATAATGATTACTAAATTTAAAAATATCTCTAACAAAATTAAATTTTCTTTAAAAAGGGTATTACAAAATATCTAATTATTTTAAAGACAAATAGCCTTGACTTTAGGTAGCTTAAAATAAATAATGTAATAAATAGAAATGACAATGTATTGAAAATAATTTTAAAAAATTGGTTAAGTAATTTAAATGAATGACATGTAAGAGCTATTTAAATTACCTGCTTACAGAATAAACATATGGATTTGAAACGGCTGGGCATATTACACTGCAAACCGACATTTGGTGAACTAAAGAAACTACACGTGGTAATACCAAGCTTTACCAAACCCTACAGTTTAATAATTATTCGATTTTTTTTGGTTTGGTTCTACTACTACCGAGATCAATGAGAATTAAAGTACCTACTGATTAACTGTGATTTAAAGATTGAGGAATGGGGCTTAAGTTACGAACTTAAAGCGCCTAAATAATATTAATGGCAAAGTGTATATTACCAAACTTGGAGTCAAATATTTTTATTCAAAACAGAATATAAAATCACTTACTGAAAGTCAAAAACTACCACCCATTCCAAAAGAACCGAAAAAGACCTGAACGGATGCAACAAACTCAGCGGTTTTTTTTTTCTTAAAAATTGTTACATGGTTACAAAGTAATATCGTAAAATTAAACTTATTATTTAATAGCCTGAGGGCGGTCGCACCATTTCTAATCGGTGTTATCATTATGACAGTCATTTATGTTGTAGTTACCTCTACCACACTAACATTTTTTAACAATTCTCTTGAATATCGCAATACTTTTGTTATCAACATTTTCTGGGATCTTGTTGTAAATGTTTGTTATAAGTTTATGTCTGTTCCTGGTATAAATATTATGATTATGACAGCTTCAAGAAAATTCACTTATCTGCCTTTGAAATACCTCGTTATTTTAATTAATGAATCACATATTGCATATTTTCAGGAACGTATGTTAAAAAAATTGCCTAATTTCCTTTGTACTTTTAAAAATTCAATATGTGTAGTCGATACCATCCTTTATGCCAATAACTATCAGAAAATAAGCAACATATTGAGGCAATTAGCACGCCCCAGTTAACTTAATCTATTTCTGATTACTCTTCACCTATTAACGGTAACTAATCATGTGCAGGCAACAGGATATATTCGATAGCTCTGGGAAATCTGAAGTGTTGCTTTATAGCCTTCAAGTCCAATTAAGTTATGAATATCTCTGTATATTTTGTATTTTGTCTTTATTAGTATATTGAATGGTTTGATTATCAGTACTTTATACGCGCGCTATGGATATTCAATTAATGGCCGTTTTCAATAACGTTTCTCTAGTAACGGATACATTGCTGTCACCGTTAAATGACAAGATCTTATCTATCCATAGTTATGTACAATATACTGAAGTCCAATGCTTTAAGTGGATAGTTTATTGAAATGTAAGTAAGCGTATAATGACAAATTGTCTACCTCTAGTAAATCAAACTAAGGATATATAGGTTATTGAAAACGGCCGTTAGACTATTTTCCGATATATTCGTATTTATTTCCTTGCCATTTTGATACTCAAACTTTACTTATACTTTGTCAAACTGTGATATGGAATATGGAAAACTTTATAAGTAGACTAAAGTAAACAAAATATTATGTTTGTAGCAATTATATCCTCTAAATCATTAAATATCGGTAGAGTAGGCTTTCGTTTTTGCATTTTTCTTGTTGCGCAGTGATTATAGATTTTGTTATTTTAAAAACGATAGTTCTCAATCAGTTTTTAATAATATTCCCTTATAATATTCAAGAAAACAATACAAAAGATGTAATTAAAAAAAATTGCAATAGGACTGGAAAAACTAAATAATTGACTATCAGAATCTAAACTAAGTTAGGACATATTTAGAAAGCACAACTCAGGGCTTGTCCATAATCTGCCTGTAAAGAATAGTGCGATACTTTGGCCACATTGCTCGCAGAAACGCCAATAATATGACAGACAAGGTAGAAGGAAAGAGACTGAGAGGCCGGAGTCCCATACGGTGGTCTGACCGAATTTCCAAAGAGCTGGAATGTGCCAATGAATGTTGCATTAAATCAGGCAACGGAACGCAACCAATGGCGACAGCTACTGAACAATATTAGAAGGAATCACGATCCTCAGCAGTGAGGTAAACGACTGTAAAGAAGAAAGAAAGCACATATCACTACATATTATAAAACAAAGTCCTCCGTCGCGTCTGCCTGTCTGTCTGTTCGCGATAAATTCATACTGCACCGATTTTTATGTTGTTTTCAGCAATGTATAGTGTGACTCTCTGGGAAAGTATAAGCATTAAATTTGTTTAGTTTCTGTATATATAATTGTAGAAATTAACGATATTTGTTGGAGATATCGGAAAAAATAAGACGTCTGGAAGCTTTCAACGAAAACACCGTGTAAATTCCTTTGAGACATATGAATATAATGTATGATGGGATTGTGTATCTTAAATAGATCTACAGAAAAGTCCGGATTACCATTTGTTGCCATCTCTTAAGGATAATATATTATACCCATTTTAATACTTTAAAAAATTGGCAATTATTAAAAGCGGTTATGGTATAGCTGTTTAGTCATAAACGATCCTTATCATTTTATTACTACACTAGGCACCGGCAAACTCTGTTTTGCCATTGAAATTATTTTTAGAGTTAAACCGTTCCTTGGACATTGCCACTTTACTTTATTTTTCTAAAATAAACTTGGCCTAAGTTACTTCTTATTACATCAGCTACCTGTCTGGTAAAAAACGGTCCAGCCATTTCAGAAATTAGCCGGAACAAACAGACCGTATACGTAATATACGATATGTAGTAAAAAACGGTTATTTCAATATTACTAACAGACACACACACTTTTATATGTATAGATAATTAAGTAATTGATTACACATTTCCGGTGGCTTTAGAATACATTATTCCCGAATGTGAAAATGATGTAAGTAACATCATTTTCTTTTCTATTGACAGAACAGCATCTGTCGCGTCAGCTAGTATTAAATAAAACATTGAATCTATTAAAATCAGACAGACTCAGAGAGCACTGCATAAGGTCTATTTTAAAAAGTACAACGACTATTACCCGACTCATTTAAAATGATACAGGGAACTCGGCGCTTGCCAAATACTTCTGTTTCCTGCAAAGCCGGAAGGTTATTCGGAGCTGCAATATGTTTTGCATTTACATATTTAGTGGGTGTACTTTGAGGAGTTTTATTGTGTTCAAGAAAGATAATTCTGATGTATTTGTGGTATTCTATGAGCATGGGATGAGTACAGGAGATATTTTTGCATATTTAAAATACTTCGAACCACGTACTAATACCTAACTAAATTGTAATTTAGACATCCTCTTCGGATACGATTTTAATTTGAAATATGTGCCAGTTTTACGACATTATTAGAACTGACTGTTGATTTTAGCATTGAGTAGGTACTTCATAGAGTGGAAGGTTGTTTAGTTTTGGCTAAGTACTGGTAGTAGGACAAAAATATAGATTCTTAAAAATTTTTGGTGCTTCTTGCATTTTTCTATAATAGGGATTTTGCAGGTGATAGATTATCCATTCCATTACTTGCGTTACTTCTATTACTTTCAGTAGTTAATTCTATACTTCTTTCGTTGTCACTTGAAGAACTAGTTTTTCAGAAAAAACCATGAATTTCTAACAATCCGTGAAAATTGACGAAAACGCGGGCTGTAGTTCGCGCGTTTTATATTTTATTCATAGCAGGCAGTCTTTATTCAAACAATATTTGTGTTCGATTTCTTTGGCGCTGAACACTAAGATGTTCCAAATTCAAAAAGTGCACAGCAAGGATAAATGCGGCACACTTATATAGAGGATTAAAAACTCATTACTGTTTCTTAAAGAAAACACCAGCTTTGTGTGTACTTAAAGGCGAACCAAGGCGTCCTTTTCGAATAGATAGGATAGAAAAGCAATGAACTCATAGATACAACACTAAACGAGACAATACGTATTACACATTTGAACAAAGCTAAGAACACGGGTTAAGAATCATTTTCTGTATCAACAATATAAAATTTATCAGCCCATGAACGAAGTTCCAAAAGTGATAATTGTAAGAATAATACATTTATACAAACTTCGCAAACATATAATTATCAAAAGAGTAACGAACGATCTTTAATTGATAGATTTGATAGATAAATGAGATTTCTATATCATATTATAAACTGAAAAATGCATTTAATGCATTCGAGAGTCACAAACAAAGCAATTAATCAGAATACTGTTCTAGAAAATTAAGCACAATGCATAAATAACAAGTTAAATTGGGGATGAAATCACAGTGCTATTTTGATGACTTGTTGTAATTTTTGTTAAGTTTCTTGTGCATTGACTGTGTCTGCCAAAGCGTAAAATGCTGTAGTCACAATACAGTACCTACAAATACAATCAGAAGATAAATTTAAATCACTTTCAAAAAAATAAATAAAATAGATTATAGATACCTAACAAAAACCTAAGGTTTCGGTAGTCATGATTATGATTGTAATTTTATTGTCCTGTCATTTTCTTATACGTACGTACATACGTACAATACGTATTAATGGAGAATGGTTTTAATAAATAATAATGATAATAAATCATTTATTTTCAGGCATTTCACCCATAAATCTACAAACAATCTTAACTTAAATTACATTACAAGTTGAGTTTACTTTGATTTTAATTAAATTACAGATATTTTGATGAGACGTTCATTAATAAATATTTTATTACTTTTTGGTAAACCAGCATTTGACCCCGAAATAGGTCTATCCAATTAAGAATGAATATATTGTTAATGGATTATCACTGGACTCACCTATCTTGTAGGCAAATCTATTTTTATGAATATAACGGAAGTGACGAGCGTGCGGTTTTTATCGGTTGTCTAACAGCAAAAGACTCTATCTAGACGTATAAGTTATCTAATAATGTGTCTCTTGCTACTTCTTCTCATTAGCTCAACCCTTTACGAAGTAGCGGTAGATTCAATAAGATTTTTTTTTTGACATTCATAAGTATCATTTGAACTATATGAATAAAGTGGTTTAAATTTTATTTGATTTTGATTTAAGAAAAGAAGCTTTAGATCCCTTATAAATGACTAACAATATCTATAACTAGTCTACATACTTATATTAACAAAATATATAGTGTCAAAACTAGATAATATTAGAACTTCTACAACATAACATATAATTCTATAAAGTTTTCCTGGAATTCAACTCCCATTTTTAATGTTAGTCTTGGCAAAGCTTTTGTATAATTTACAAATAAAATTTAAGCAAATTGCTTTCGGAGTTTCCTTTAAAACTTCATCGCGATCTTAAAAGATTCGTTACCTCGGGAACATTTTGATTTCTACAAAAACTGCGAATATTTAATGTAAGCAAATTTAAATTATGCTATTATTAAAAGATTTGTTAGTAATAGATACATTAGTTGGTGTTTTGTACTTTTGTATTTGCTATGGAATGAATTGTAGTAATTTTTTAATAGGATCTAAAGCCCAGTTGTGCAGGTTGTCATCAGGGCATGTCGTGTGGTGTTCTGCGAGCACTTGCACAGTTTCCACGTTGTAGACGATGATGGGGTGTGGTTCTGTAGTCTGTTATAGATATTTGTCTCCTTAGAATAGTTTATATTTTTTAATTTATCAGTAGATAATGCGTGCTACTTAAGTTATATTCTGTGCAGAGTGTTTTTAGTATTAGAAATAGTAAATAAAATAAATTATTTCTATTTTTATTACAATTCATTATTCAGTAACCGTTTCATTTTTAATTTACCAGTTTAAATTAAAACTCATATAGTAGCAGTTAATTTGACATTAATAACAAAATTATAAAATTTGGTGTTAATTTTTGCAGTACCAAGTAGCATTTTGGAAAAAATTATTTATAGAGTAACAGAGGTATTAATGGAACATAACCTCGCACATAAAACACCGAATTTGTTTGAATTGAAACACGATTTGTACGTTTTAGAACCTGTATGACTCAAATCTTAAGGCCAAGATTGTTGCAGGAGGTCATTCAGATTAAAAAAAAAAATAACAAAAAAACAACCGACTTCAAAAACACTATTCCAAAACAATAGATATAATATGCATTAAAAATTATGAAAATAATTGCGCATTCTTACACAATCTAATTAATTAATATAATTCTAGTGACGATTATTGTTATTTTTGGAATGGGTCCACACGGCACCAGCTTTTAAATAAAAAAGAACTATCAAAATCGGCTCACCCAGTTCAAAGTTTTGAGGTAACAAACAAAAAAAAACATACCGACGAATTGAATACCTCCTCCTTTTTTGAAGTCGGTTAAAAATAGTAGTTGCAACAGCGTCTACGAGTCTAGAATCCTGTTTAGAAAATTTGTAGGAAACCGAAGAGTAACAGTCAAACATAAGTTGACTGAACCATGATCAAGTTATACTTTATTTTATTTATTAAAGGTCAACAATCCGTGATATGTTTTAGCCAGTAACACACATTCAATGTACTAATATATACATAAATATTTTTTACTAGCTGACCCGGCAAACGTTGTTTTGCCATATAAATTGTATTGATCTTGTGCTTGCTACTTGATATGAGATGGCGCTAGTTGTATACATTAGTAACAATCAAACTTCTCTTATATTTTGTATAATTCACACTATAGTTTTATAGCCTATTTGTTATTCTGGTGTGTAAGCTATATTATTGTAAAGTTTCATCAAAATCTATTCAGTAGATTTTGCGTTAAAGAAGTTCAAACATACATCCAGACATACAAACTTTCACATTTATAATATTAGAAGGATTCAAAATAGGGTACATATCACTTATTGAAAGTCAAAAACTACCGCCTTTTCGAAAAAGTATGCCTCAGACCTGAAAAGAACAGGTGCGAGAAACTCAGCAGGTGTCATTTTTTCTTGAAAATATTGTTACAATGTAATATCGTACAGTAAAACTTATTATTTAATAGCCAGAGCGCGGTTGCTTCATTCCCTGTCTATGGTATCATTTAAGAAACTAATTTATGATATAAAAACATAAAAGGCATTTATTTTCTCAAAATTGATTCCCTTAGAATTCTTTTTGATGTCATTTCTAATATACTAGATACTACTACCGCTTCAGAAATAAATGGCACTCTGACTACTCTGAGTGAGAAGAATCTGCGCAAGAAACTCTCCCAGAGATTTTTTTTCACCAGCATTCTTATAGTTACCACGCAAACGACAAAAACGCCTATTAAAATCTGGTTCCAAAACTATTTCAAAAACAGGCTACTTAAAGTAAGTGTCCTTGGAGCAGAGAGTGATCCAGGTACAGTATTAAATGGTGTTCCAACTGGCTCCATATTTGGTCCGATAGGATATATTATTCATGTGAACAGTATGAGCAAAGTTATAAAAAATTGTAAAGCATATATGTATGCTGATGACACATGTTTATTGTATAGTAGTAGAGACCCAAATCTTATTCAAACCATAATGCAACAAGATTTTAATAATATTAATAAATGGGCACATGACAATGGAATTATTATTAATATGGAAAAGACAAAATGTATGCCTATATTCTCACCATATAGTCAATATAAAGATATTAAAATTAAAATAATAGGACATAGTTACTCTTGCTTGCATAGTTCCTCACAAATATGTCAATGTAGTCAGTTGGAACAGGTAACGTCGTATAAATATCTAGGGCTCAATGTTGATAAAAATTTCTCATGGAATGCACATGTTTACTCAGTATGTTCGAAACTCCGCACAGTATTTGGTAAAATTTATCACTTAAAGTCACCGGTGAGTAAAAATATTTTGTACACCCTGTATCACTCTTTGGTCGAAGCAACAATTAGTTACGGATTGAGTAGCTATGGACTAACTTTTACTACGAATAAAAATAAAATCAAAACTTTGCAAATAAGAACGTTAAAGCTCTTAGTGAACAGAAATATAAAAAATAAACTTAACGGGAACTATGAACGCTTGTTTAAAATATGTAATATTATTCCATTTGATAAAAAGGTAAAATTATTAACGTTAATCGAACAATATCGAGATATAAATAAATTTGTAGTACAGAGAGTGCATACCTACTCAACTCGGCTATCTAACAAAAACAAGCTAGTGGTACCTAAAATATGTAATTATTACGGTATGCGTAGCATGCAATAGGTAATACCTACATTAATAAATGAATTAACGACCCATATAGCGTCACAATTGTCGAATTGTAAAACAAAAAATCAGATGAAAAACTTATTGCGAAAGTTCTACTTAGCACAATGTCCATAATAAATAGACTTAAGAAATACTGGTAGGGACTTTTAAATTGTCACACACAAAAACATAATATTGATTTGATAATTTGCGAAACACGAGAATTACTGCCGACAAACTGCTGCGCAGTTTGGCAGAATAATATGTATACATCGCTTTGTAATGTTGTATCAGAAATAAATGGTTTAAAAAAAAAAGTTTTTAACAATTCCAATATCTATATTAGATGTATTTGATATTACACAATCACCGTTGAGCATACATTATTGTATAAATTATAAAATATCAAAGTTATTAAATAATCTATGATACGAGTATTGAAAATCTTAAATAATACAAAAGATGTTAATATTTTCCATTTATATTACACCAACAAACTTCCCATTTAAGCAACAATCCCAGAAGTGTATCATAATTAGGATTATTACACTTAGCTATTTTCTTTTAAATTAAAATATTTTATTGCAAATCACATAATTGTACTAAAATTTTATAGCTATAAATACCTTAACACCCTGTTTCTCCCCCGCATCACCTTATTTCGTTCAACGGGCTTCAAAAAGTAATTTAACTTTCAAACTCCGACATAAAACTGTAATGCGGAAACTATAGACTCACTCCGAAGTCGATTTAAAAACCTCATCGGGTTTCGAGTTTATGGCTTGGCTTGATTGTATTAAGGGATACTAAATTTCGCCAGCAATCACTTTCACTTAAGCCGTTGACAAGGGAACGCTTAACTTTTCCGACTTATATTATTTTCTTTAGCCTATTCTGACCCAACTTCAATTTCTTTCTCTTGCTTCATTGCTACAGACTATTTATGATATATTTTGTCCTCAGGGGAATCTATTATACCCATTTTATTTATTTATTTAGATAGTTACAACAACAACACATCATTTTTTTATGAAAATAAGGAACGAGACGAGCAGGACGTTCAGCTGATGGTAATTGAAACGCCCTGCCTACTACAATGCAGTGCCGCTCAGGATTCTTGAAAATTCAAAAAAATTTGAGTGGCACTACAATTGCACTCGTCACCTTGAGACGTATTTCAATTTGAAAATAAAATTCAAATATTTTTATTCAAAATCGGATGTGACATCACTTATTGAAAGTCAAAAAAACTACCACCCATTCCAAAATTAATGCCTCAGGTCTGAGAATAACGGACGCAAAAAACTCAGCGGGCTTTTTTTTTTGATCAAAAAATATGTTTACAAAGTAACATTGTACAATTAAACTCATTATTTAATAGCCTGAGGGCGGTCGCTTCATTCCCAATCTGTGGTATGATTAATAAAGTCATTTATGCTATAGTAACCTTTACCACACAAACGCTTTTTAACCATTCTTTTGAATATCGTAATACTTTTGTTTTGAACATTTTCTGGGATCTTGTTATATAAGCATATACATTGCCCCACAAAAGACTTACTAACTCGACTTAGCCGAGTAGTAGGCATTATAAGCTGATGTCTGTTCCTGGTGTTAACATTATGGTTATGACAGTTTCTAGCAAATTTATTTATGTGCCTATAAACATAGATGACATTATCAAGAATATACTGAGAAGCAACAGTCAAGATGTTAATTTCGTAAGATGTTAAGTCTCATTTGCCGAGTAATTTCACTAGCTATGGCGCCCTTCAGACCGAAACACAGTAATGCTTACACATTACTGCTTCACGGTAGAAATAGGCGCCGTTGTGGTACCCATAATCTAGCCGGCATCCTGTGCAAAGGAGCCTCCCACTGGTAAAATTCTCTGGTTCGAATCCTGGTAGGTGCAAACATTTATATGATGAATATAGATGTTTGTTTCCGAGTCATGTATGTTTATATGTATTTATGTATGTTTAAGTGAGTATATTGTATTAAATACATCGTTGTCTTGTACCTCTGGTGTTCCGTGCTATTGCTCTAACCAACTTAGCAAACCATTCGAGTGACGTATCGTCATAAAATCTTGTATGCTTTGTTCATACGTCACTCGAACGGTTAGATCAGTTGGTTAGAGCACTGGCACGGGACGCCAGAGGTCGTGGGTTCGAGTCCCGAATCGTACATAAAATTTTGTTTTCAAATTTTATTTGTGTATTAATCCAAGTGAGGGTTATCACTTTAAAAAACATAACAAATTATTAATGTATGCTTAAGTAAGTATATCGTATTCAATACAACGTTGTTGTGTAACCCAGCACAGGCGACGCCTAATTTGTGGTAAGATAATTTGTGTAATAGTGTCATTATTATTATTATAATTAACTTCTTATATTTAACTTACATGCTAAAAATCTTATTAATATTTCAATGCAGTCGGTTTTAAATTTAAGATATTTTATTTAAACATATTAAAAATATGTATATCACCATTTTTTGTAGTGATATCATTAGAGCTCATTACTCTGTTTAAAGGGGCGTGCTTCCCTTTATATAAAGTTCTGCTGATTGTTGGACTTGAAATATTTTTGATATCTTGGCTTATTTCTAGGGATTGTAAGGTTGTCATAACTTCTATTTATTTTTTATTTTAATAACTTCTACCTACGTTACATTTTACTGTCTTTATAGTTGATTTGTGTTTTTTTTATTGTATACCATAATGTAACAAAACCGTTAAGATGTGAAACTTTGAAATTTAAACAATAACTACTACTCGCCCGACGGCGAGGCGCCCAAGAGAAGAGATTCATGTGCGTACATTGAGAATAATTTTAAATTTGACATTAATTATGTTATATTAATGTGTTTCGGTCTGAAGGACACCGTAGCTAGTGAAATTACTGGGCAAATGAGACTCAACATCTTATGTCTCAAGGTGACAAGCATAATTGTAGTGCCACTCTGAAAATTTTTGAATTTTTCCATCATCCTGCGTATCAATTACCATCAGCTGATCGTCTTGCGCGTCTTATCCTCTTTTATTGTCACAAAAAACTTAAACAAATAAGAAGAAGTTTTGAATATTCCAGTTCGCCTATATGATAAGCCTATAATAAGAAATATTAGGTCTTCAAATTCGCAAGAGGTTTATAAAATTAAACAGAATATTCATAATCTGGAGTTGGATCGAATTACGTATATGATATGTTAAGTGTGAACCCGGTCGTTTAAAAACCGATATTTTTTCAATTTTCCTACTTTTTTTTTGACGATTGGCTATCATCAACATTCAATTATGTTCCTGTATCCCCTAGCTGAGGCAGAGGGCATCCACAGTGCATCTCCATCACGATTGGTCTTGAGCATCTCTCTTCATTTCACTTCAGGTCTTTCCGATGTCTTTCGCATCGTCAATGACAGTCCTCCGCCAAGTTCCTTGGACGGCCACTTTGGCATTTTTCTTCCAGTTCCAGTTCTTTCAGTTCAGGGTTCCAGTCTAAGGCTTGCCTGAGTAAGTGATGGGATCCCTCCGGAGAATGTCGATTGCCACTTCATGACAGCATTGCAAAAGATGATCGAAGTTGGAAATTTTTCGGGCCACTGAATACCGAGGATATTGTAAAGGCATCGGTTAACGTAAACCGAAAGCTAATGAGAGATGGACATGTTGACTTTGGTTGGTTATAAAATAAAAGAAATGAGAAAAAAATATCCTTCTCAAAGGTAAGTACATCACACATGACCAGATAAATATTAAACGATTATAATGAACTAAATTTAAATAATTTTAATTCAATATAATCCATTACGAACGTATAGAGAAGCTATCCAATGCAATGTTACTGTATATTTTGCTAAAAGCTTAAACTAAAGTTCGCTGTAGCGCTGAAACAATGATTTGTCGTCTAATCAGGCAGTATAAACACGAAGACCTAGAGCGCATAAGGGTACAGTATTCTCGCGACACAAAGTTTGAATGATTTTTTATGACAATAATGAATGAGACGAGCAGGACATTACCTGATGGTAATTGATACGCCTGTAACAATGCAGTGCCACTCAGGATACAAGGAAAACCCAACTTTCACTAGCTACGGCGTCCTTCAGGCCGAAACACAATAATGCTTACACATTACTGCTTCACGGTAGAAATAGACGCCGTTGTTGTACCCTTAATCTAGTCGACATCCAGTGCAAAGGAGCCTCCAACTGGTGATTTGTCACTTCATCTTCTTTTAGCTAAATTCTTGTTGATGTTGATGGATGATGTGAGTGCAAAGAAGCCTCTCACTGGTAAATGCCCTTAGGAGTCACCTCTAGCGACATCATTGGGCGTGGGACTTCCCTATACTTTTTATGTCCCGGGGAAGCACAGGGCAAACTGTTATGTTGTTGAAAATGTTCCGGGAACATCAAATTCAAATGTTTTTACTCAAAATAGGATTTTAAATCACTTATTGAATGTCAAAATCTACCACGCATTCGAAAATTTATAATTATGACCTGAGAAGTACGGGCGCAAGAAACTCAGCGGGTTTCTGATTTATTTTTACTTCGTAACAATTAAATTTATTATTCAAATAGACTCAGGTGGTTGCTCAATTCCGTATCTCTAGTATCACCAAGAAAATGATGGTTGTAGTAAACCTTACCAAATAAACGTCTTTTAACAATTCCTTTGAAAAGTTTTTGACGTTCATTAAATCCTATTATGAATACAAATATGAATTTGAATCAATATATGAAAAGTTTTGATTTCTCGTAATGTTAGAGTCACTCTGTTCGCACCCACATGGCGTGAACGTCAAAGCCACCACAGATTGCATTACAGCTAAGGTGAATAGTGCGAATGTTCGAATCTAGCGTGTTTAGTATAGTGTATTTCGATGCATGAGACACTGCTGCCTTTGAAAATGATAAAAAGTGAAAAAAAAGAATAGTAGGATGAAACCTATTGGAAAAGGAACAAAATATTGTAACAAAAATGAAAGGGAAAATAAATTACTGGCGATCTGTGGCCGGGAAGTGGAAAATGGGGGATGTTTTAAGGTAAACCACGGTTTGCCTCGATTTCTGGCAAAACTGCAAGTCCAGTGGAAAAAAGTCAAATGGCAAAGTTGTAGGCAATTAAAAGATACACAACTTTTGTTTTCACACTTTTTTCAAATAATCTCAAAATTTATGTGAAAAATTCAAAAAACCAAGCTTTTGGTTTTTAATTTTAATCTTTTACAAAAAAAAATCACAAAATTTGGTGAAAAGCTACCTGTTTATGTCCCAAATACACAGTAGTTTTTTCACAATATTTAGGCTCAAATATCGAAAAAGATTTTTTTATACTTTCTTTCAATCAAAAATTCACCCGTCAAAATATTACATTTTTCAAAAAATTTGTAATTTTTCTGTTCATTAAGATCTCTATTTTTCCGTATAAAAAAAGATACATTACAATGGTAAATGTTCGGAAAATTTAAGCCCATCAAAAGGTATTTCATAGAGAATTCGTACCGGTTTCAAAAATTATCGACTGATCTTAAAATACCTTTTCTAAATAATAATACAATAATGCAAATATCCTGCCTTTTAAATTTACTTGAACTAAAATTATATTGACTAATTATTATTAATATCACTTAAGCTATAATCTAACTTTCAAGAAAGAATAATGCAAACAATTATAAAATATAAGTTTAAAATACCTGATACATCTTATGAAAACCGTTGTAAACGTTTACATAAATTACCACTCACATTACGTAGAAACATCGCCGACGTCTCATTTTTTTTATATATTTATTAATAAAAAACATTTTTTACATTGCGGTTTCAAAGCAATAAAAACCACTGAGGCTTGTACAATTGCTTAATTAAGTCTACACCAATAGAATTAAATTAATAAAAGAAAAAATAGTTCACAATCATTAGAAATTTTGCAATACATTATAATTTTACAAAAAAAAAGTAAAAGTACTTGATACAATTAATAATTAAGCACGATAAGTTGATCGGTGGTCAGTCAAGTCTTAAAAAGTATTTTTTTAAATTCTGTTTTTAAATTAGTCTCAGTCAACGATTCGGTCAAGTCACGTGGCAGTTTATTAATCAGTCTAGGTACTATTGTAAGCTGTTGTTCTTTCACCGAACGCATTGATGATGATAGCTCAATCTAAAATCGATTGTCCATACCTCCTTTCCAAGGTAACTAACCTTGGAAAGGAGGTATATGTAACACACCAACACTCTCGGAAAAGAAACCTTCAAAGTGCCCCGCGTAGCCGTTCCAATTACAGAGCTAATGCATTTGTCCACCGCAATTCAATAAATTTAAACACTTGCATAATATTGACCTATTCTGCTCTGACGTGCAACCAGCTAAAAGAATTTTGACTAATTGTAACTTAGGGCTAGATCCTAAATAGGATTGTATTGTATATTATCTAGTTTATTAGTTTTTAGTCTCGCAAATGTTATACCTGTATAGACTGAAGTGTGAAGCATTGTAATTTTTAGTTGATTTTTTTATTGTGGAAACTCATAAATGGCCTTTACTTATTAACATTTACATTTAACTCTGTATTATGGCTGTCAGCTCCCTAATATAGATAAATAAATTATTGTGAACAATATAATTATATAATATAATAATAAGTATTTGGCGTTTTTGTACATTACTATCGGACACCAAAATGGCACTTTTCATGTTGTTAGTTTTTATAATGTTAAGTTTAATCCAAATGTTGTGACACTGGACTTGGCGAGGAAACATTTCCTGAGGATGCCTCGTACAGAGGCGAAACAGGTGCCGAATTTATTAAAGATAAATCTAACAGGAAATTTACATTTAGAAAAACTCAAGCCATTTCGATAATTATGGATTTTTGCAAAATAACACCTAATTCATTAAATTTTGATAACTTAAAGTTATTAAGTGAAAATATTATTATGGGGCAGTGTCTCTGATATCAATACCATATTTGTGCTGTAGAAGAGGGCTATTCGCGCTATTTATAACCTAGGTCCTTAATAAGCAAAAGGTCCTAAAGGATTAAGAAAACAATTTAGAGAATTAAACATTTTGACTGTTGCTTCTCAATAAATTCTTGATAATGTTCATAAGTACATTGAGGAATTTGCTAGAAACTGTGACAATCATAATGTTAACACGAAGAACAAACATAAACTTGTTATGCTTACTACTCGGTTAAATCGAATTAGTAAATCTTTTATTGGGCGATGTATATGCTTCTACAATATGATCCCAGAAAATGTACAAAACAAATGTGTTACGAAATTTAAAAGAATTGTTAAAAAACGTTTGGCTGGGAAAGGTAACTATAGTATAAATAATTTTCTTAATGATACCACGGACAGGGGTTGAAATGAACACCCTCAGGCTCTTTAATTATAAATGCTTATTGTTCAATACTACATTATAATCCACATTTTAATAAAAAATAACCCGCTGAGTTTCTTGCGCCCGTTCTTCTCAGGTCTGAGCCAGTCTATTTTGAATAGGTGGTAGTTTTTGACGTTCAATAAGTGATTTTGATTCCTATTTTGAATAAAAATATTAGAATTTGAATATGAATATGAATATGAATATGAATATGAAGAAATATGTTTTAAATTCGCAATGTAACAGACCGACCATAAACATCCGAATCCAACAATCTATATAATTTAACTATCAGTTGTAATTCCACCGTAATAGTAAAATTGAATTATGAATAAGGCCATAAATTATAAATAAATAATGCTATTACTTTAAGAAAGTTTTAAATTAAAAATGTGTTTTCACGTAATAAGCTATAGAAATACAATTAAGAGGTTGAAAAAGGAAAATAATTTTGAAGTTGCGAACACTGTGTTAGTTCAATGAACCACCGTGGGTCGCGACTTGAGAAACAAATGAGAAATGTGAATATTATTTCAACAAAAATTGTAAATCTAGAATTTGTGACACAATATTTTAATACTGTGAGCAAAAGTAAATGGAAGCATTTGACGGAAAAGTTAAATAATAAAGAGAATTGAGCATAATATTAATGTCATCATAACATTATCAATTTCATCAAAGATAATACGAATTTGTTGAGATTAAAAGAACAAGTGAAAGAATATGAATGTTTATGAATGTGCCATTCAATTCAATAATTCATAATGGAATAGAACAAACAAACGAGCGTACGATTCAGATTAAGGTAGTAGGTACTACCAGTGGGAGTCTCTTTTGCACAGTATGCCCGCTAGATTATGGGTACCACAACGGCGCCTATTTCTGCCGTGAATCAGTATTTCGATCTGAAGGAAAGTCTGTAGCTAGTGAAATTACTGGACCAATGAGACTTGACATCTTATGTCTCAAGTTGTCGAGCGCAGTTGTAGTGCCGCTCAGATTTTTTGGGTATTTCAAGAATACCGAGCGGAACTGCGTCGTAATGGGAAAGGCGTATCAATTACCATCAGCTAAACGTCCTGCTCGTCTCGACCCTTATTTTCATTAAAAAAATCTAATTATAAGAAACCACCGTGACTCACATTCTGATATAACATTAATGGAATCACAGGAGTGCTTAAGCCTAGTTTAAGGGTGAACAAACGTTTAAGCTAGTTTTAAGCAGTTTATTAAGGTCCCCAAATATTTTCATCCGAAACCATCCTATAATGTAGTTGTATGTGGAAAACCCGGACTAGGGAGAAACACTACGTCTAGATAACGAGGTTTTGTATAAGTTAGTGACGTGAGATGAGATGCTTTCGCACTACTTCCAATACCAGTGGGAGGCTCCTTTGCACAGGATACCGGCTAGATTATGGGTACCACAACGGCGCCTATTTCTACCGTGAAGCAGTAATGTGTAAGCATTACTGGGTTTCAGTCTGTAGGGCGCCGTAGCTAGAGAAATTACTGGACAATGGGACTTAACATCTTATGTCTCAAGGTGACGAGGGCAGTTGTAGTGCCGCTCAGAATTGTTGGGGTTTTTCAAGAATCCTGAGCGGCACTACATTGTAATGGGCAGGGCGTATCAATTACCATCAGCTGGACGTCCTGCCCGTCTCGTCCCTTATTTTCATAAAAAAAAATCCGAATCGTAGTAGTCGTAGAACTATTTCTATGGTAGTTTACGCACTAGATCCGGCTTCCGTCATCTGATTTCTCTCCGTCAACCGTTACAAATACTTCTAAGACTACACCGCACCGAATTTTCAAGGGTACGGATCGGATTCGGATCGAACGTAGTGCAAAAGCACTCTAAAGGGTTGTTGAGAGAACCCTATTGTAGCTACTATTCAAAAGTCTGACAATTTGGACGTGACCAAAAGTCATGACCGATTTTTGAAAATGCAAATAAATCGTAACCTTCAATTACTCAAGCGCGTCAGATTATTATTAATATAAAAAATTCATCAATGAGGAAAAATCAACTAAGTGATTTTCCCGTTTCCTTCTTCTTCTTCTTCTTCACAGTCGTTCCCTCATTGCTGAGGATCGTGACTCCGCTTAAGTTCGTCTACAGCTTTCCTCCATTCTGTCGCATGGTGGAGTGCGATACTGATGGGTTGGTTAGTCTGCTCGGATATTTGATCAGACTAGCGTCGTGGGCTCCGGCCTCTTGGTCTCTTCCCCTCAATTTTCCCGGTGACCATCAAACGCTCAAATTATCAGATTATTGAAATGTACACTTTTCTGGATCCACATCGATTAACTTGACTTACCTCAATATGACGCATTCAATATTTCTAACGATCGACTTTTTTAATAATCAGATTGCTGTTGCTTTACACTTTTGGCTCTCTCTATATAAAGAATCTAATCAGATATGATAGGAGTACTTCATAAGGTGTAAAATACAAATTTATATGTTATTATAGCAGATTATTTGCAAAAGTTAGATATTAATGTTCTGGAGCATAAAAGGTATTTCAATTAAGAAATTCTAGAACGATCCTAGAGACATTCGCAAATTCTTGTGTACTTAAGTTTTATACTGTTGAGCGAACAAACAATGGAATAGCAAATAAAGAGGAGAAATCACGCCTTCATGACACAGATGTGTGTAACGGGTCCACGACAAATTGTTTTATCGAATATTGCTTTCTGAATCTCTTTTACACTAGAGTAACCATGCTTCAAGTTTCTTTTGTACCAAACAATCAAATTCACCTTACAAATCATCCATTTAGCAATTTCTCTGTCAAAGCAGTTTAATGGTATGCCTACGATTCATTAACTTTACTTGTATCTAGCACCCACAATAATGCAGTGTGTATGTTATATATTTGATAAACATTTACTTCAAGACATCCGATTAACTTGAAAATTAAAAAAAATATAATCTTGGACGTATGGATTTCACCAGTTTGCCAGTAAGCTTAAGTCTATGCATGGTAGAACTTCTTTGTATATCTGCAATCTGCATCAACTTACCTCCTCGTTTTCTAATGACTGATGCAGGCCATCCAGAGGGGAGGGGTTTATGTTCCGGGCCAATCACTGTCATCTTCAAGCCTCTCTTGGCTACATTGTCATTGCCATCGTGATATTTTGAGCTACCATGATTTTTGATCCATTGAAAAGTAACGTGTTTTTTTTATTACATACCTCTATCAGGTTATATTAACAGTTTTGTATAAGGATTGAAGTGTTGCTTTGTTGAGCTTTAGAAGTCATTTACATCCTTTCAGTTGCAGATGGCATAGTCTTTTACCTTCCGGGCGAAAGTAGTTTTAGCCGCTTCTATGATAACCTCGCATTCTGCTTGGAAAACGGTGTTATGAACACTTAGTGATGCGGAACCTTCTAAATCCATTGCCAGATCATTTTTTCGAGCCGTCAGTGAAACTCCTGAGGTATTTTACGTTAAAGCCCTCTTGTGCTGCTTAGTGCAGCTGTATAATATTTCTCACAGACGCCCCGTCGGACAGGTTTGTAGAGAAAAGAGTGGCCTTCTCCTTCCGCAGTAGCCTTCAGGGACATATTTTTCTGTTCCGATGTAGCATCAATTTGACCCATTGTAACGGGTGTATAACAAGACCAGATAATTTCTCGCGCCATCTGCCTAAGATGTTGGTATAGCCAATTGATTATTTTCCCCCTTTTGTGGCCGTCATTGCAGGCGCAGTATCAGACCGAGACTTGACCGGGCTTTGCCACAGTTTCAGTCCCTTTATTTTGCTGGCTTTTAACTGCTTTATGTATTTGCAGATACTGAACATTCTTCGAGTATGTTGGATTGTTTATCTTGGTCACTTGAAGTTTTATTTCTTATATTACGCGTGATGTCATAATCGTCCACCGCGTCGTTAAATACAGTAATTTGCATTGCAGTATTTTAAATAACTGAAATAAACTATATCGCTAATCACCTATAAAAATTTCAAGTAATCTTATTTTATGTTATGTTTTTAAAGTGATAACCTCAAGCTCAGTTGGTTAGAGCACCGACACGGAACGCCAGAGATCGTGGGTTCGAGTCCCGCATCGTTCATAAAATTTTGTTTTTCAAATTTCATTTGTGATCTTATTTTACCGATACAATAAAACACATACAAAAACATTTAATTCATTATTACAAAAGGTTGTATAATATTCAATAATTATCTCAAAATGTAAATTTATGAGAAATCCGAAATAGCAACAATAAATTATGGTCTTCGTAGTCAGCACTCGACCGAATTTCCATTTTTCTAATGGAACCCACGCGAGGTATTACGGTCCAATTACTGTATTATGAAGTATGAGCCTTCACTCGCTAATAATACGATTCAAATTCCACTAAGTCGTTATATGATTGATTCATATTTTGACACAGTATAAAATTAATTTTAATTTTTCATATAATAATATTGAGGTTTTTTTAAGGTTTTGTACCTGTATGTAGGTTAAGGTCAATCGCATGTTTGTAAAACGTTTAACAAACCCTTTGTTAAACTATCACAGCCGGTTGAATCTTAAATTTTTTATTCATATTACCATAGTATCTGTAACAATTCGATAAGTTTATATAAACCTAAAATCCTGCATTCTAGACAATTTATATAGATGAACCTGGAAAAAAAAATAAAAAAAGACAATAATATGAAATGGCGCGTAATTATCGGAGATACTGACATAATAAGGTGTTATAAATGAAAAAAAAAAATAAATTCAGGGCCAGACTAGTTATATTTATACTCTATCATATTATGCATCAAAAAAACTTTATTAGCTCTTCATGACCATACCAGTGGGAGGCTCCTTTTGTACAGGATGCCGGCTAGATTATGGGTACTAAACGGTGCCTATTTCAGCCGTGAAGCAGTAATGTGTTAGCATTATTGTGTTGTCGTCTGAAGGGCGCCGTAGCTAGTGAAATTACTGGGCAAATGAGACTTAGCATCCTATGTCTCAAGGTGACGAGCGCATTTGTAATGCCTTTCAGAATTTTTGGTTTTTCCAGAATCGTGAGCGGCACTGCTTTGTACCCATTACAATATGCGGGCGTATCAGTTACCTTCAAATGAACGTCCTGCTCGTCTCGTCCCTTATTTTCATAAAAAAAATAAAAAATCATGACTTGTTTTTTTTTCATTTTGTCAAAAGAAAGAGGTGTCGATTGCAACAGTCCACTAACAACTACTATGTAAGAAAAGCTACAAACATTAACTCAATCAGGATGTCTTCAGAGAAAGTTAATTACTTATTCAGAACTAGTGACGAACCGCTCGTCTTTCTCTTTGGCTCCTGACACACAAACAAGAGCACGTGACTTACAATGTAAACAAACCAATTTGTCCAAAATGGCAATTGTTCGTACGTTCTTGTGAACAAACCTCATTTTCAATCTAACTCTGTGGGAAATGTTTTAATCTGAATAGCTTTTAAACCATTTGTTATGTTTTTAAAGTGATATCTCTCACTTCTGGGATTAATTACACAAATAAAACTGAATACAAAATTTTATGAACGATGCGGGATTCGAACGGTTGGCTCAGTAGGGAAGAGCGCTCGCACGGAACGCGAGAGGTCGCGTGTTCGAGTCCCACTTCGTTGATAAAATTTTGTTTTCAGTTTAATTTGTGAATAGCTTTTGATCCTGACCACCTAGAAACACTAACGATTAGAAGCTTATCTCATCAATATTGTGGTTGCTGAGGAACAAAACTTCCAACGCTGTCATTTTTTATGACAACAATGGGGCCGTGACATTCAGCCGATGGTAATTCATACGCGCTGTCCATCACAATGCAGTATCACTCAGGAGTATTGAAAACCCAAAAATTCTGAGCGGCACTACAATTGCGCTCGTCACTTTGAGACATAAGATGTTAAGTCTCATTTGCCTAGTTATTTTACTAGCTACGGCGCCCTTCAGACCCAAAGACAAGAATGCTTTTACATTACTGCTCCACGGCAGAAAATAATCACACAGACGGCATAATCTAGATGGCATCCTGTGCAAAGGGGTCTCCTACTAGTAGTCTTTATATATAAATAAATATAGAATAGGATATTTACAAATAGTACTACGACACTTAATCATCCTCTCAAGTGCCACAACAAAAGTATTACTGATCAAACTTTGTAGTTATCCGAAGAAAACATTTTGATGGCTTAAACTTTGCCGATATTTTTTGCTACACGAAGTGTTTATTGGAAAATATATTTTGTTGAAGGATCAGCGTAATCGGAAGTTGAAATAAGTTACTTAGTTTTAAAAGCAATGAGCTGAAATTTATTGGGATAATAATACTACTCGACTCAATTATCTGTAAAATTCCGGAGTAGTTGATCGAATAAATTTGATGAGATTATATTTCGGAAAACTTGTACCCTCGGTCTCGTTTTAATATTTATAGTTCGTATATTTTATGACATGGGGCTGTTTCACAATGTCCAAGTAAAGTTCCTGATAAGCTACTTGCTACTTACCTTTCGAATAAAGACATCATTTGCGTTTTATAATGTATAGATAGTGTTATCTAGCAGATAATGGCCATATAAGTTATTAGATACTAGCTATTGCACACTTCGTCCGCGTGGAGTAGTTACTTTTTTCAGTTTCAGAACTTGTTTTTTGTTTTAAAAATCCTATTCTAGGAAATAAGATCAAAAGGGGTTTTTTTAAAGCAAATTTCAATACCACCTCCTAAAAATTCAAATAGATCAATTTGCTAAGCTACTAAGAAATACATTTCAAATAAAACAATGACTAATATTCGAATAGTAATCGGGCAGAGTAACATTTTTTTTTTTCGAGAGGAGGAAAATACATTTACGTATTGAAGACCCCGAACGGGGGCCCATAAGTCAGACTCCTCTATGGACTAAAAACCTCCTCAATGCTATCAGCCCTGAAGTCTTTTACAGCGACATAGGACGTGCGCCGTGGAGGCCGCAAAGACTACGCACAACAGTCGTGGGGCGTCTCTTAACCTCAAACTAATACGAACCACGGACAGGGAGACATCGCCTTTAATACACATCTTCAGCCTGTTCACCTGTCACTGTCAACACTATATTGTTGTTAGTTATTACGGTGTATGTTCAAAACCTGCCATTGCGGCGGTATAGAATGTGTACCAGCGTCGATGTTGTTACACTACGTTGGACTAAACGCGAAAGTTTTAGGAATGTAATGGTGCTTACAATGTTTCGGTCTCGATAATAATTATAACCTACAAGCGCTTAATAACGCTGCATTTTTAATGGTTAAATAAGATGTAACTAATGTATAGGCGCTGCAGCGAACTTTTGTTCTAATTCTTACAAAAACGGAGCAACTTTTGCTAACGACAGCTTCACTAGTACGAGGTACATGATATTACCTTAATGAAATTGAATACTAAAATGATGTTATGCTTAAAGCAGTCAATCTATTGCGGAAAGTCTATTTGTCGATTTTTAAGCAAAAAGTTTCTACTTTAAAATCCCTGATATTTACTTGGCAAATCGGTCAGTCACACAATGGAGTGAAAAAGGCTGAATATATTGTTCGGTTGACTTTTATTAATCTTACGCAACCAACCTGTCTGGAAGCATCGAAATGTGTGCCACAGACAACGGTAAATCAGTTGCGAAAGAAATTTGTCTCGTCAATTTATGCGCAGAGAATAAATCTTAAGGGTATTCCAATAAAATGGGGCATAGACAAGCTAAATAAAGACACTGAACGTTAATAAAATGATTACCATAATGGAAACACTGTTGAGTAAATTATTGCCAATTTAAAATAGACCTTTACTTGATCCGCCTTGACCATTTCAATGCAATGTCGCTAAGGTTTCTTGAAGAACACAAAATTTTGAAGTCAATCAATATTGCAATCATCCCTTCGAGCCATAATAAAAACGAAAATTTGAAAAAGCAAGATAATATAGGTAATAAAAAGATCTACAACTTTTGTATTTATACTCTTTTCAAATAACCTCAAAATTTATGTGAAAAATTCAAACAACCAAGTTTTTGGGTTTTTCATTTTAATCTTTTACAAAAAAAAATCACAATTATAATTGTTGAAAATTTATATCCCAAATACACTGTATTTTTTTTTTCGATTTGACATATATATTTTTTCACCTTAGTTTGACTTAAATATCGAAAAAGATCAATAATTTTCATTCAAAAATTCTTACGTCAAAATATCAGCTTTTTCAAAAAACTCGGTGGGCTTTTTATTCGTTAAATGTCTAAATTTGATGGTGTGAAGCAAAAATATAATTATGGTAACTTTTCTCAGAAAATGCAAAGAAACGATAAAAATCGAATCAGGACTCACCTAAGTCAGTTTAAATTTTTTATTTTCATTCAATTTAATTCAGTATTGCAGTGAAGAGTATTGAACCTACTACCAATATGAGAGAGAATACCAATTAATTACTATAATAGCAAATAAAATCGATTGTGTACAAAGTACTCATGTCACAAGTGAATCAAGTTAATTGTGCATGAACCTATAAACTGCATATGAAGTCCTGGTACATATTGCTAGGATGACAAATGATAACAACCGCTATGAAAGACATTATTATCACCGCAACCATATTTATGTTCTCCTGTTGTCTGTGTAGTAATACGTCGTGCGCATTACGTCATAATATATTAAGGTATACTCGCGTCATACATAAGACAATCTCTTCTTCAACTATGATCGCCTGGTACCAAAACACTGTATAATGGTTCCTATCTCATTTTCTCCCACATTAAATCGTATAAATTTATGTGTCTGTCTCTTTTTACTGTCAAGCTTTTTCGTTTGATAGAATTTCAAATCACAACGATGTTAAAGAAGTTTTCACTTCAAAAAAGTTTTAAATAACTGATAATAGGTCTGATACATCTACGAAATGGTACGATTGGTTTGATCTATGCTAAAGGGGCGCCAAGTAAGTGTGAGCTTCGACATTTCATTACTTAAACGAGGGAATCTTTTACTGTGCCGCCGAAATTCTATTTGGGTTAGGGGTTACCTATCGTTCAAGCCGTGATAGAGCTAAGTACCACCGATATTCTTATGCTAACGAAAAAGTTTAAATTTCAGAAAAATCTTAACTGTATTCCTGAGTTGAATGATTCAATAACTCGTCATACGTGTGAACTGAAGCGGCCTCACAAATAACTTAGCATAAAATTATAACTGAGAATAAACCAAGAATATGCAAAATGTTATATCGCTTATTGTTAGTACTATATCGCTGACAACATTGTCAATACAATGATTATTGTGAATTTTTCCGAATGTCAGGCAGCCATGCAAATAAACGCGGGAAACATTGTACGTTGGAATAAACCAATCACAAGCAAATGTCTATTTATAAACATGTTGCATATTCTTTGTTTGTTCTCTGGTATAACTTTATACCAAGCTTATATTTTGTAAGGCCGAAGAAGTATTAATAAATAACTACATTGATGAATTTTCTATCACTCGCACTTGACCAAAAAAAAAATAACTATTCTAAGATTGTATTCACAGAAATAGAAACTGTCTGATTTCCCGATACTGTTCCAATTAAAAAATCACACTGTTTATCTTATATATAAAATTCTCGTGTCCTGGTGTTTATTACCAAACTCCTATGAAACGGCTAAGCCAATTTGTTTGAAAATTTGTGTGTAAATCGGGTAGGTCTGATAAAAGGAATAAAAAGGCATAAAAGGCATTTATTTTCTCAAAATTGATTCCTTTAGACTTCTTTTTGATGTCATTTCTAATAACTACTAGATACTACTACCGCTTTGGAAACAAATGGCGCTCTGATCGAACAAATGGCGCGATAATCGGCCAACATCTATTATTTATACCCCTAAATGATAAGGGATATAATTAAAATTAATAAATATTTTATTAATTATTTGACAATATTTTTATTTTCATTTTATTATGATTCAGCATTATAAAATACATACAACTTCAAATTTTCACCCCACACGATCAACACATATTTTTGTATCGTGATTTTAATATTATTCTATTCCATCCACAGATACGTAATAGAGTTGCAAGATGGCAATCGAATACAATAATTATTGTAGTACGATATATTTGGTAATATTGACACATAAAAATAATAATAATTATAATATTGACACACTTTTTACACAAATTATCTTGCCCCAAGTTAAGCATATATAGCCTGTGTTATGGGTTACAAGACAATGATATATTTAATACAATATACTTACTTAAACATACATAAACTCATATAAACATACATAAATACATTAAAACATTCATGACTCGGAAACAAACATCCATTTTCATCATATTAATGATTGCACCTACCGGGATTCAAACCCGGGATCTCTAGCTTAGTAGGTAGGATCGCTAACCACTCGGCTATACAGGTCGTCGAATTTGGTAGGTCTGAGAATCGGTTGTATCTATTTTCATAACCCAAAAAATTTTTTTTTAATTACTTTTAATGGCAATACAACGTTTGCTGGCTCAGCTAGTATTATATAGTAGCAGATGTCCAAGTGATGAGATGTAAAAAACCAAAAAAAAAACGCTCGAAACACGAAACTGATACCGCGACGAGCTGTCGAATCGATCAGCTCAAAAACAAAGGCACAACTGTATCAAAGAGTTAATTTTCAACGTTTCTATGTAAATTTTATCACTGCCATGCAGAAGTATTTCAGGATATGTTGCCTTTTGCAATTTACTGCCAACGGCTGAACTACAATTTAGATAAAAATTCAATCGAAAAATAGATGAATTTTCAACGATATCTTATTTCAATTGGAGAACTAAACATTTATCAGACTTTGTATTGTTTTATTTCTTTCTAATTTTGTCATTCGAAGATGATTTTTTTTTATGAAATAGATTTAGACTTAGATTTTAATAAGCAACAATTTTTTTTCTTTTTTTTATTATGGAATAGGAGGACAAACGAGCGTACGGGTCACCTGGTGTTAAGTGATCACCGCCCCCCACAATCTCTTGCAACACCAAAGGAATCACAGAAGCGTTGCCGGCCTTTAAGGAAGGAGTATGCGCTTTTTTTGAAGGTACCCATGTCGTATCGTCGCGGAAACACCGCATAAGGTAGCTCTTTCCACTGGTAATAATATGTAATGAGTGCCCACAAAATAGGTAAATGTTCTGTGTGTGTGCCCATTACATCATACGTATTGCTTATGAAGTTTTTGAAATACTAATAACAAATATAGACGACAGCGTTAGATTAAGGATTGGTCTGTGCTCCAACTAGATACCGCAGGCGTAGTCGCAAAGTGCGGCAACTTATCTCAAATTCTCAATAATGTTTGACGATGACGAGCCATATGTTAAACTTTGCTGATTGAAACTAAAATTGCGGGTTGCGTAGTAAAACTTTGCAAAAATAATACTACAAAACAAGGGTAAGACACTGGAATCACATATAATCAGTAAGTATTTTATTAATTACAATGTAAAACAACACGAAGCGTTACAAAATGTTACAAAATTTGAAAGATGCCATTGAGTCTCAAGATGCCACGCACACAAGCATCTAATATTCACCGTAAATAAAAAAGCTATTGTTCTTAGGTAATGCGTTATCTAGTTGGAGCACAGTGGAGACTAGTCTAATCTAAGACTATAGCTTATTTGCCACACCTCCATACATCAAACGAACTTTCTTACTACTAATGACAACACTTGCATGTGATGTGGGAAATATGCCTATATTACCCGCCCGCAACACGTTGCTTGAAAAGTTCATCTGCTTCACTATCCATATAATATACTACCAGACCTACCAACCTACCGACAGACGTTGGCCTGTGCACATGTCTTAAATTTTGAAAATCGGTCCAGCCGTTTAGGAGGAGTTCACTGTCAACACACGTACAGAAGAATTATATGTAAGTGAATATTGGTTGACATATAAAGCGTATTAGTTACTTCATAATAAGTTGTAATGCAGTAAAGTCCTCGAATGGCGACCACGTACCGGAAGACGCAGTGTTGGCAGGCCCCCCACAAGATGGACCGACGATCTGGTCAACATTGCCGGCATACGTTGGATGAGGGCAGCGCAGGACCGATCGTCGTGGAAATTTTTGGGGGAGGCCTTTGTCCAGCAGTGGACGTTCTCCGGCTGATGATGATGATGATAATGAAGTTGTTATGAATAACCGTATCGCCAGGCAAACCCATAGTAGCTCCTTTCAGGTAGCCATTATGTAAGGAAGATCTTGTGCAATGAATCTTGTTTTTTACGGACGAGGATGATAAACGCGCGTACGGATATGTCGGCGTTAAGGCGGCACTAAATGCCAGCGACCTATAGCGATATGAGTGCACGGCAGCCGGCCCGCCATCTATGTAACAAAGCCAATATTTTCAAAATTCATGGGTGGAAATCAGTTTATATGCTTACAATCCTCGCTATTCACTATCAATCTGAATAAATGAACCTAAACAAAAAAGTACAAGCTATAAGAATAACTTTTCTGAGGGAAGTACCAAAAAAATGCGTCACGCCATGCCAAAAAACTTGTTTAACTTCAAAGAAAAGTGGTAGTTCAAAAAGGCTCGGCAGTGTTAACTATAACCAACAGCAAGCATTAGCAACCTACAAATAAGACTTAAGGATATGTGTAACAGGATTAAGTAGTGTTCATAGCTCGAAATGCTATACTTTCACCACAAATCTTGTCTAAAAACACCATGTTTGCGTGTATTCTGCTTACTCTTCGCCTTAAGTCAGGATTTTCTCGATCATGGTCCATCACGCTGAAATACACTAATAATTTCTTAGTTTGATCACTCACAATTACTAGTATAGAATTGAACTTGAACTGAACAGTCTTTACGTAAAACAACCGCTTTTATTACCTTACAATAGATAAATGTAGATACAACTTCTTTTAAAACAATCAAATAAAATTAGGTACTGTAAAATAATTCCTAAATGCAGCTTAATGTTTATAATAAATGTTTTAGAGAATTTATATAACTTCAAATGATTTATATAATATGGTTTGTCCATCAAATTTGAATAAACATTAGTAAGCAAGAACATGGCGCTGCAATCAAGTTTCGAAAAGCAATTAAGAAAGACTGATTGCATAAAATAATAAAGTTTGATACAGAATAATGATATTAATTCTAATAGAAATTAATTTAAACATTTACACAGTAAATAAAGTATTTCACAATAAATGAAACATCAAACATCTTCAAAACATTCTAACAGTCAAAACAGTGTCTATTAAAAATCAGACCTTAATAAATAACGGTTTTATGAACTTTGGGCTTTTAAGAAGTGGGAGAGTCACGCTGCCGTCTTAGAGCGGTCCGTAAAAAGATATTACCCCGGGGTACCGGCTCTACCAGAGACGGAGAATCCCTCCCCGAGCACTCTCGCTCAGGCTGCCCTTCGTATTCTGGGGTGGGCACAGAACCGCACATGACCGAGGACAAACGAGGCAGTAACACCACGGCACCCCGCTCCACGCTCAACGTTGACTTTTGCAATATCAGGGGAATTCACTCCAATTTAAACGCCGTCCACCACCACCTTGAGACGGCGCAGCCGGCCTTGTGTTTCCTTACGGAGACGAAGATATCTCGACCTAGCGATACGTCGATGAGTAGAATCAATCAGGTACAATCGAACCAGTATAGATTTAGTTATAGTTTAGGCTCTCAATGCTCAAAAAAATAATGCATCAAAATAATTATTCAGGCTACATCCTCAGGGTTGAACAAAACATACCAAGACTTACGAATCATACGTCACTCGAACGGTTCGCTCAGTTGAAAGAGAACTTGAACGCAACCCAAGAGGTCGCGGATTCGTGTCCGCACATTCATAATTTTTGGATACAATTTTAATTTAATTAATCCCAGAAGTTAGTTAGTTACTTGAAAAATAACAAATTGTTTATTGTTTCTTTATAATTTATGTAATTACTATGTATAAGATCAAATAAACCTCGTAATAATCAAATTAAAAGTGAATGCAAGATCAATTATCTCGTTTAAAATCAGGCTGATAACGTATTTATTGTATTCCAATTCACAAGTTTAAATTAATGAATGTTGTCAATAGTTAATTACAGGACAGATTCAAAATCGTTTAGCGTCATTAAATTTTGCTTTGCGCGCATTTAAGCCACGATAAAACCACATTCATTGACTTGTCTATTTCATACTAGCTGTTTAAATACGATTTAATGTAAAACTTTCAATAAAACTTGCCCTATTTATGCACAAGAACTGATATAGTAATTATTCAATTTGGGTGCTGAAGCAATTTTATACAAACATTATCTATTAGTCATTATTTATTATCTTATAACTTTTATATACTGATTCAAACAAAACAAATCTTGCAACTATATTTAAAGAATACTACCAAGAATACTGGCAGCATTTTCAGGTTGGGTGACTTATCCATTGACCGAAATAGTTGCCAGCGCTTGGGTTTCCAGTAGCCTTATTGAGGCACGTAGATAGTACTATGAATATTCTCCGCGCCTCTGGGGCCCACGCGACAAGTGTCTCGACACCAAACGGCTCAAAGATTTAAGACTTACTGAGACCGATATGTTTGCGCCTTTTGCTGTCTTCTTCATTCTTATAACATCATGAGAAGATTCTTCAACGAAATCCTCAGCTAGGTGAATTTCTTCTGATTTTGGTGTTTCCAGATATTTCCAAACGTGGTATGATAGTGCCGCTCCTGTTTTTGCAACCAGACTTCTCCATTAGACCTATATTTTTGTGTCCAGGGTTACTCCATCCAACAACACTCCTCCTTTCAGAAGTTTAGAATCGTCTTTTTCACAGATTCTTAAATAAAAACTAACATCATCAACTAACATCTCTCGGTATTTTTTGCTTGTAAGAATTTCAATGGTTTCCATTATAATAAGCACAGTGAAAAAAATTCTGTTCACAAATTTCGATTACTAATGCTATCTGAGAACCTAATATTAGTCCTATTAATAGTTATTTTACACTTATTTGGTTTGTCACATAAAATATTTGAATGAATCAAAACAACAGCTGACACGTATAAGACACCTGGCTTTGAAATGAGCAGTAAAAAGTTAACCCTTTAACTCGCCATCCGCCTGTTATCGACCGGCATGTCCGCTATTTCACGCCGGTTTTCTGTGCGAGTGTTGTGTTATACAATAAGCTGGCTCGGCCGTGCTGTCATCGTAGGATAGCAGCGTGACTCTCCCACATCGAAAAGCACTAAGTCATCTCATACGACACTCTTGGGTCCTGGACTCCTCTGCTATATTTACGCCCCGGGATAGCACAGGACACAATTATTATATGAATCTTTTATTCTGTAACATACAATATGTACGCGACTTGCGTCTACACTCTGACTCCTTCTCATGTCCAAGTTACGTCAGTTGGTGCTGGGTCTGCTGCTTCAACTGAAGACATCAAGCGTCGCAAATATGTCGGTCTCAGTAAGTCATATAATTTTATGCCGTTGGGTGTCGAGACACTTTACCCGTGGGGCCAGCGGTAAGACGAATGTAAAAAGTACTATCTTCGGGCCTTTATAAGGCTACTGGAAACACAAGTACTGGCAGCTATTTTGGTCAACGGATCAGCCTAGCAATCCAAAGCGGAAATGCTACAAGGATTCTTGGTACGCTTCCACGTAATGATTAATAGTAATAGTAATGTTTTAATTTTATGTCGTCATAGTATTGTAAATATAGTTATTAGAATTGTTTTGTTTAAATAAATAATTAAATATTTTGCAGCACTACCATTTAGTCTTCAAAAGTTCAAATAAGTTATCAAAATATTATTCAGGCATTCAAAACTTAAAATTACATTCAATGACTTTATTAACATTGGCCATTTTAGTCCGTCGATACAGAACAGTATTAATCTCAGATCAATGAACAAATGGCATTGTTTGTGTTTTTGTTCATTTTTCCCACATTTTCCGATATATACCACCTGTTGTGAATTGATGTTATTATTATCGTCGTTGGTTATAGCAATGACGGTTGTGGCTATTGTTATATTATTAGTAAGCGTTTTAAGGTTTGGCTTGGCTCAGGATTATTATGAAGGTAAGAATTTAAGCTCTAGTGGACATATTTAAAACTTCTGTTTATTTATCAAAATTAGGACTAAAATAAAAAATAAAATTATAATAAAGTATATATGAAAAGTGATGCAACTACAAGTTAAGAAAAAATATATATGAGTACATTAATCCGCATAATGTGTATATAAATAATTGTTAGCATGTTATCAAAAAATTAGCAACTAAATCACAATTATTCCATTTCATTAAAGATAATTTTGAAAATATTGAAATATTCAGTTTTTTTCGTAAGTCGTTGTTTTGTAAAAATTTTTAGTAGAATTCATATATTCAGCATCATTATAAAAAATAAACAACAAAATACAAGGAAAATTTTTGCAAGCGGAAACGATAATATTTATAAAGCTTATCTAAGATAAGAAAATTCTTCAATTTCTTTTTCCCTATTTCAGATCGGCATAAATATGAATTTCGGACGCAAACGGGCCACCTTAATGAAGTACCAAATAAATTCGAGGTAAAAGGTAGCGATGCAATACCAGAATTTCATAAATACCTAACCGAAATACAAGAATTGGCGAGAAGAGACAATTTAACGATTATATACAAGGTTAAGGTTGAAGCGATAGATTCGAACAAAAAAAAGGTTACCAAGAAACTACTTAAGAAGTCCAAGGTGAAGAAGTACAACATACCGCTAAAGAAAAAAAATATGAAACTGTCTAACTTCGAGATAATATTGCGTAAACGGATAAATGAAATAAGTCACAAGCAAATAAATTCCGCCGATCATACGACAACTGAGAAGCAGAGAATTGTAATGACGACGAAAACACCGACGATGGGAAAATACAAGCCTATAGTTAGTCACGTAAAAACTAATTACACGAAAAAAAGAACTGTGAGGCCCGTTAGAAATAAAATAATAACATTAACTAGATGATTCAAATGTGTATTGTAAATAAATCGTTTTTATATTTTTTATATCCGTATTTTATTTTATGAGATTCAAAAGAGCTCAAACATAATATTGAAGCTCCTTTTCATTGCGTCTAACACAAAACATTGTACATAAAAGATACGAACTTTGAATTGGGGCGGCAGAATACAAAATTATACATATTTTTAGTGAATAGTCGAATACTTGAGTACAAATATCAACATTAATAGGATTTAGATTTAAACTCTCACTCTTTTTGAAAAACGTAGTCGTTCTTTTAAGAAAAACACTGACTGTTAGAAGAAGTGATAATAATCTATATCTGTATATATATATATATTAATTGCTATTCGTTAGTCTCGCTAAAACTCGAGAACGGCTGGACCAATTTGGCAAACTTAGGTCTTGAATTATTTGTGGAAGGCCAGAGAAGGTTTAAAAGGAAAATATAAAATAAATAGGAAAATGCTGCTAAATTAAATAAAAACAACAAATTTGTTTTTCCTTTGATGTGTCCATACATCATTTCTATGAAAGAATATATTGACGCACGGTTTGACAGTTCTGCTGTGAAACAATTTCATTACGACAGCAGGGTGCATATTTTACGAAGTAATTTTTGACGTTATGATATATTATTGACAAATTCATATAAAAACATTATTTTATTTCTTATATACAGAACAACGTCTGGCGGGTCAGCTAGTATTAAATATTAATATGTTTAATGCTTTTTCATACAGTATAACGTAATTACATTGTCCACTATCAAGTCTTATAACATACTTGTTTGTGTTGACTCCCATTAATATTATAAGCGCGAAAGTTTGTACGAATGTATTGATGTATGTTTGTTACTCTTTCGCGCAAAAACTACAACTGTATGGATTTTGATGAAGCTTTACAATAAAATAGCTGACACATCAGAGAAACACGTAGGCTTGATTTATCAAGATATTGTGTTAAATTGTCCATAGTATAACGATAAGTGTAATGTAAGTAGGAAGAATATCTCCAATCTACGATCTATTCTGGCGTGGACACTTTTATATGCGGATGATGTAGTCCTAGTAGAGGAATCACTGCCGGAACTTCAAAGAACCCTCGAAGCATGGCTGTTAGCATTGGAGGGAAAAGGTCTAAAAGTGAGCTGACAGAAAACTGAATATATGCACAGCAATTTCTCTGAAAGCGACACAAATGCCAGGCCACCACCCACAATCGAGGGAAACCCCTTGAATAAGGTAGATGAATTAAAATATCTCGGGTCCGTTATTAACACTAAAGCCAATGTCGAAAGTGATATTCAAAATGGAATAAAACAGGATGGCTGAAGTGGAGATCTCTTACCGGTGTTCTATGAGACGCAAAAATGCCAATTAAAACTAAGGGCACCGTGTACAAATGAGCAGTGAGACCAGCTTTGCTCTATGGATCCAAATGCTGGAGAATGAGAAGGTGTGACGAACAAAAAAATGCATGTCACCGAAATGAAATGTTGCATTGGTCTGAGGGTGTTACACGGTCAGACAAAATTCGTAATGAGTATATCCGAGGCACCTTTAAAATAACACCTATACATCATAAAATGCAGGAAGGCTGATTACGCTGGTATGGGCATGTAATGCGTAGGGACGATCACCATATGACGAGACGAGTCATGGATATGGATGAGGCAAAGAGAAGCAGAGGCCGCCCACCAACTACCTGGACTATAACTGTTAACAAAGTCATGACGATGCTAGGCCTAACGCCAGTAATGACCCAAGAACGCAAACAGTGGCGATCTTGTATCAGAACGGCCGACCCCAAATAGGGAATGTGCCAGGGGAATATAAAAAGGCATAAAAGGCAAATATGTGTACGATACCGCTATAAATGAATATTGAATTTAACAAAGCAATTCGTGGGAAATTATTTCCTAACCATTTCAAAATATTCGAAAATGCACAACATTTTTGTTCAAATTTTCACTTCTACCAACACTCCCGGAGTGCAACCCGATTTTTTGGAACCATGTTGATATAAATACAGTATGGATTTCACATATTATATACAAAAAAAAGTAGGTACATACGTGTTACCATATTGAACAAAATCGGTGCATTAATTCTAACAAATAGTATACTTGTAAATTTCAGCAAATTCGAACGTTCTGTAGAGTTAGGTCACTCGGTCAATTATTCAATGAACTTAATATTTGAACAGAAACGACTCAACAAACGGCATAATTACGAATTAAGATCCTCCTAGCCCAATATAAAAATTACATCTTTTTATTTATTTTTTAATCTAGGTTTGATGGAAATAGATTCATTTATTTGTAATGAGATATTATGACAGGGTTATTTATACGTGTTATAAATTTGTGAGTCTTCGGGTGCGATGAGTAATAAGTCTCATAATTATTTGTGATAAAACGAAACAGACAGGAATCAAAAAACATAAAACAAACAAACTTAAGTTTAACGCTTACAGTTGATTGCATTGCAGAGTTGCAAAGAACGGCGTGGATATCACTGTGCTAGGCACAGGAATTTCATAACGACGACACGGCGATATTTAAACAATGGTAAACCTATAGCGAATGTCCCTGGGCTGTGAGTCTGCGAGTCAGTGACGTAGTTGATGACATTTTTACATATTGTATTAACCTTTTCCAATTGAGCTTACTAGACTTTGACAGAAGTGACTACCCTAGCTACCCTGCCAGCTTACAGAGTAGTTCATCCATTGCTAGTGTCCATAGAAGTGGCGATAGAATGCCTCCTTGTGGGCAACCTGTTGTAGTGTTTAGCTCTAACCAAACCTATTTGACAGAAATGGGGTCAAAGTTTTTATTTATTAGTCTATTACTAACGCATTGGGCTACTCTACAGATAGATGTATGTTGTAAATGTTTTCACCTGCGCTCGATAGCTTCTTCTTTATCTTTTTACTGTTCAGAATAGAGTCTGTTTCTGGAGACGTTGCGGTTTCCTTAACGGTATCCATATCGTCTGGAATTATCCTCCCAGCCTTAGGAGAAGTTTCAGTTCCTTTCAGCCGATCGGGAGATCGAGGGATCAGATTCCGAAATGGTTATGTCTTTACCGATATAAGTTAAAATTGAGTTTATTATTGATACCTCTAATTTGTTACTAAGATAAGCTAGGGAAATAAAGGTCATGAAACAGGAGACCCCGCCGACCAAAGAGTATAAATAAAACAGCACTCCGAGGTTCCCAGGTATCGGAGGTACAACGTTAAAGGCTGAGCTCTCCCCGAGATATGCAGCCAGCAGGGTATGTTTCTATTATAATCTAATTTATTTTGTTAATTCTATTTGTATATTTATTTTTATCTGAAAGTTTCACTTTTATAATTTAGAGTTTCAATACAAATTAATTTGTATAATTAATCGCAGAAGTGAGGGATATCACTTTAAATTATAACAAATTATTTGGATTAAATTTCAAAGAGCGAAATCACAAGTTAATTTCCTAATATGCAAATACTGGGCTTGAGTAGGTTATCAACTGTAAATTGGATCCTGCAGATGGAGCCACAACCTGAGAGTTGAATAAGATAGACCAAGATTTAGGATCCCTGTGTCACTCGAACAGCTCTCAGACGGAACCTAAAAGGCGCGGGTTCGAGCCCTGCATCGTTCATACATTTTGGTTACAAATTTAGAGATTTGAAATAAATAATTATATTTACTAGACTTGTATGGACTAGTATTACTGTATTTTCATTTATTGCACATAAATGATATCCGTACGGTATATCCGCCAAGCTAAAATACTGACTCTCAAATATAAGAAAAATTTCAAATTCAGACAAGTTTTCGAGCACGTTTATGGTAATTTTGTGAAACGTTTCATAACGCGGCTTGTCCGAACCAAAAACAAACATTTTGTATACGTTGCCCGCATATTGCTACGAATTTCATTTATGCGATCATTTTCAAAATGAAACGCATGTCATAAAACATCTAATTGTTTTTCTAGCTTTCGATTCTAGTTTTGTTTTGTCTGTGGTTGTTGCTATATAAAAGTTGTATTTTTTCATAATATAAGGTCTAGGTTCACTAAAAATAAAATAAAGTTAGGTATTCAAGGGTATTTGTCAAAAACTATAACTATATGCCTATTTTACGTAAGAATTGTCCTGGAATTGTGGCTATAGCTATAAGTCGACCATGCTAGTCCAGTAACGGCCGTTCCCAATATACTATTTACAGATAGAGATAAATTACTACTACTTCTACTGTCAGTAATTAGCTGTCAATAATCTGAAGTCGTTCTTTTCGCCATATATTGGGACGCGTAAATTGCGATTTCCATACAAACTTCTATCGCTGGTAAGCTATACGTCGTCCCATTGACAGACAGCATGTACGGATAAGGTGAGTTACCGTCGATAAGTTTATTGGGACTGAAAAGTCAAAGATAGTTACCATTTTTATCTCAAGTAGGAGATAGATCTATCAGTATCGATTTCTATCAGTTTCAGTTTTATTGACGACTAGAAGATATTTGAGCAAGCAGTAAAACAAAAAATATTTTTCTTGGCAATATGTATATGTTTTATAAAAAAAATGTATTATAACACATTATCTGATCAGAAACGGTGACACTAAAATTCACTAAAAAATTCCAATAAAGAGGACGTTCAATGTTCTCTTTAATTTCCGTCAGAAACTGAATGATTAGTATGACATCATTATTAGTTGGTTAAAATTTATCACTTCTAGTGTATCTTTTAATGGTGAGCTGCACTAGAGCTTGGTGTCTACTTGGAATTTGTTTCTTAATATGTAACTTAAATTCAAAATTAATTTATCACACAGATCAATCTTCTTATAGTGAGAAGATGGTGAAAAAGCTGTGTGCTTACCACCACAAGGCAGAAAATAAAAGTTACAACAAATTTTTTTTTTGGTTTAGAATCATAAAGTAATAACATTTATAATGTATTTAATAATTATACTTGTGTATTAATTTATTCATTAATTTTCTAACAGATTACGCACCTTTCTTTAGTCGCCTTTACGCGAACGTTATAATATATTCAAAAGTGACAGCTCAGTCTGATTCAATACTTACAAAATAAAGTGCTCAGGGCACCTGTTAAAGTTATCACATCAAAAACTTATAAACAATCCTTAAACAATATTTACAACGCAATAGTCCTTCCCCGATTGCCTGGTTTCACCCGGCACCCACTCTCATCCGCACTTGCACCGCAAGCCGATTACACCCGAGCCAAGACGAATACCAAAAACATCTTCGTATTTACTTCTTATGCATACATATAATATAATATAATCTATCTAAAGTGATGCATCAAATATACTCAGTTTCAACATACTTTATCTATCTAGAAACTAAATTCATATTTTTATCAATGCAACCTATTTTTGGAGTTGTTGGAGTGGTAAAGTCCTCGAACGGCGACCACGTACCAGAAGACGCAGTGTTGGCAGGCCCCCCACAGGATGGACCAACGATCTGGTCAAGATCGCCGGAATACGTTGGATGAGGGCAGCACAGGACCGATCGTCGTGGAAATCTTTGGGGGAGGCCTTTGTCCAGCAGTGGACGACTACCAGCTGATGATGATGATGATAATGAACTATGATGAGTTACCAATTATCGATTTACATAGCAGCGAAGTTTAATTCGTCCATTTAATAAATATATAAAACTTACATTACGACTATGAAGACACAGTGGAATTGTAATCAAAATCCCTACTAATATTATAAATGTGAATGTAAGTTTTTTTTTACGCTTTCAAGCCTTAACCACCGAGGTGATTTTGATAAAATTTTGAATAGAGATAGACTAGTGCTTGAAAAAGGACATAAGCTATCTTTTGTTGCGAAATAATAAATGGAAGGGTTGAAATAGCAGATGAAAGTTTTTATGGAAGTTCGTCATTATCGAGGATGACTAAAACTTTGTATTTAGGCACTTGATTGAAGTAAATAAATATTTAGTCTAGCGTTTTTAAAATTTTGACCTGTGTACGGATGAATTAAGGGATGAAAATTCGTATGAATGGAAGTTCAAACAAAGACAAGCCTTCACGCCTGGGGAAGGACATAAGCTACCATTTTTTTTTAAAGGGCATGAACGGGTTGAAATTAGGGTTGAAATTTTGCATGGGAAACTTTGTATTAAGGCACTTGATAAGAAGTTATTTATAAACGTTTGTTCGAGCATTTTTTAAAACTTAGACCTACATAAATACTATTAAAGAGACTGTCCACAATGACCAGGGATATCCGCTGTATCGTAGATGAGCGCCGGCATAGAAAAGAGCAGTTCTTGTGTGTATTATTTGCAAAGTATCCTAACAAATGAAAAATGCTGCCCATAGTAACTATCCCACGCTGACGAAGTCGCGAGTAAAAGCTAGTATTCAATAAAGTTACCTTACAAATATATTGAACAAACCTAACAATTATAAAATGCAAATTAAATCCACAACAGACTAATAACAAATGAATGCTAAGTGATTCTGTACAACTTGCCTGTTCCAGGAATCTAGACTATAGCTTTGTTCATTCTAATGGAGTTAGATAAATATTCCAATGCTGGCGTAATTGATAATAATTTATGTAAGCTAATTAGAATATCTACGGGTGGTATAAGAGATTTAGCTTGTAGCAATTAATTGGTACTCTATAATATCCTATTAAAAGTTAATATTATCCTTGAGGGCCTAGCATGTACTGTCAAAAAAGAAATTAACAAATCTCTAACAAAAAGTGTATCTTTATACAATCTAATTCTAGTTACGATTATTGTTATTTTTGGAATCGGTGTCCTCCCGCTGCGCCCCCTCTCTCGCCCCTCACCTCCTTACGCCGCGCGTGCTATTCAAGCACATCTCACTATAACTATGTATGTAGTTACAAATCTACCTTGGCTGACACCGACTTGCAATTTCCAATGGGACCACATGGGCAGCACCAGCTTTCAAATAAAAAAAGAGTTATCAAAATCAGTTAACCCAGTCGAAAGTTCTGAAGTAAAAAACATACCGTCGAATTGAGAACCCCCTCCTTTTTTGAAATGGGTTAAATAGATTGTGCCTTCCATTGCATTTATCACTTGGAGTGTTCCGAAGAGCTGTTTCACCTGATTCCTGCCGCCGCATTCCACAGTCGCATGACACGCCACAAAATAGGATATCATCTCCACTATCTGGGACATGGGTACCTTCAAAAAAAGCACGTACACCTTCCTTAAAGTCTGGCAACGCTCCTGTGATTCCTCAGGTGTGAAAGTGATCACTTAGCACCAGGTGACCCGTATGCTCGTTTGTCCTGATTTTCCATATTAAAAAAGATCTTATTATTAGTTCTGATACTAAAAGTGGTTTTAGAACTCTCATAATGCCGACTTACTATTTTGATCATGAAGTAAGTATTAATATAGATTATGTTGTCATAGCATATACTGCCTTGGAATATAGTAGATGTCAGTGATGTGGTATATAGTAGAGGTCAGTGATGTAAATAATTAACCTCGTCTTGATGAATTTTTGAGTACTGTCTTTTTGTATATCTATAAAAGTTTAAGTAAGATACTTCGACAAATCTCTTCATCTGATCATAATGACAGATTATATACTTATTATTAATATCGATAATAATATCTAATAATAGTCTGCTCATATTATTTATATGACTAGATAGAGCCTCTTGCTGCTAGATGCAAGATGAAAACAGACCAGGCTTATTACTTTAGTGTGCGTGACAAGCTACGTCTTACACTTTGTGTTAGTGTGCGGTAATTGCTCAAAATAGAGGTTAGCAGTCAAGTTCAATTTTGTTCGACGTTTTCACAGCTGCCACAGTATATCTAGACGTATAAATATATAATAATATATAATATAATATTGACACAATTTTTTACACAATTTATCTCGCCCCTTGTTAAGCATATATAGCCTGTGTTATGGGTTACAAGACAATGATATATTTAATACAATATACTTACTTATACATACATAAATACATTTAAACATCCATGACTCGGAAACAAAAATCAATATTCATCATATAAATGCTTGCACATACCGGGATTCGAACCCGGGACCTTTAGCTTAGTAGGTAGGATCGCTAACCACTCGGCTATACAGGCTATAAATGATCTAAGGATGCTTAAAACTTCTTTCTAACTGTAACTTTTTACATTACCAAATATACCATGTACCTTGTGTTTATCTCAATTAATTGATTTTAACATTCCCACATTTAAGAAATATTTTTTCTGTGTGTGATTCAAGTCTATTTAAAATTGTGTCTTAATATAGTGAATTGATTTATAAAAATGTCTGCATTTTGTTTGATTTTTGTTAGTTTTATAAGTAACCCAACATGAAGCCCAAATTCCAAATTCATGAAGTATTTTTGTAATTGTTGAGTATATTTTGAAATTAGATTGTGTTTCTGCATTGCACTTGCCATAAAATATGCTCATATTGTCGTTATTTCGAAAACTCATAAGAATATATTCTTAATACAAATTTTGTTCAAATATTAATCTAATTTTCATTATTTATTCTAGACGCTTTCATTGTATTATCATAATGTAGTTTCATAGTAGTATTCTGGGAACATATTTAAATATTTGCGTAGAAGCTTCTGATCTGAAAGCTTAATAAGGTATGTTTTCTAGCTAATACTATGCTATATTTTGTTTTATTTAGTATTACCATAACCACTTTATAAATACCATAATTTTTTTATAACTTATGTATAGAGAGATCACAGCTAATAATTGCATTTTTATAGATTAAAAAGTGTTTTATTTAAATATAACTTGTTGTCTATTCATCAAGATAATATTCTGAATATTTTTTTTGGATTTAATTGCGCAACTTTATATTCTTATACATATTGAAGTTTTTCTGAGGGGAAAGACGTTTCTGATTATTTACATTTTCTTTTTGAATTTTCAAAACAGTTTAAAACCTAAAAATGTTTTAAGCATAAAGATTGAATTAAGTCTGAGATAAAGGTGTTAGCATCTGCGTCAATTCAGGGCCACATGTTCTGAGGACGATGGGAGAAATGCCATCCGGCCTACTCGACTTCGTAACGTTCAAGGAAATTTTAAACATTTTAATTATCCAGAGATCGCATAGGCATTTTCTTTAAGTTTTAAAATAGTATCTATAACAAGTATTAGTTAAATAGTTTATAGCTTGCAGTGGCAAACAATACCAACAGTATCTTACGCGATCCTAATGAAGATAATGTCCGTAACCCAGTTCCACCTTTTGTCAAAGATAATATAATAGTGAGCTATATGTTTATCTAAGCTCGTGTATAGACGCTATTATCTCATAACTAATAGTGACGTGTGCTTCATGAATCTTCTGTTTTGAACAAACAATACACAATTATGGATGTTTTGTGTGGCTTAGTCTAGCTTTTGAATTATTTTCTCTATCTAGTTTGCTATCTCTTTTACTTTTTAAGTTATACTTCTTTAGGCGCGTTACGAAAAAAATATGAGAGTGAAATTTTAAGATGCGCGCATCACTGTAACACAAAATTAACAGGGTGAAGTTGGTTCCCAAATTTTTTTAACGTTTATCTAACGACATTCGTTATTTTTTTTTGGTTTCTTCGTCCATTAGGCAAATGTTTCAAGCCCGTACAGCCGTATTCGTTATTCAATAATAAATTGTCATAGACATCGTTGCAAGATTTTTACAATATTGTTCTATCTTCAAACGTAGAATAGCACGAGGAATAAATAATTAAGAAGTATTACTTCTTGCATGCATACATAAGCACACACACACTTTTTTATGTCAGGTTGATGGCATGACCAGTAAGTACAAAAAATTTAAAATGCATTTGCCTCAAAATAAAAAAAAATGTTGCATGAATTTGTGTGATTAATTTAAACGGAATGAACGGATCACCTCCGGGCTATTTATTATAAATGTCATTTCATGCAACATGCATAGATATAAATTAAGTTTAGAAGAAGAATGATGAAAAATTGTTTATGTGTAAAGTGTAGGGTATATATGTATGTGGTTTATATGTAAATACTGATACTATGTTTAAAATAAAGATAAAAAATCTTTCTAATATTATTTCTATAAGTCACGAAGTGGTCCATATAAAGTGGTCATAAAAATTAATTTTAGTAAGGCCGTGAATCTTGTTGGGAAACTATGAGATTTATTTATAAAATAATAAATTACATAAATCCTCATAAGGACTAGATACTTCTAGTTTCTGACGTCCTGTTATTCTGGTCTAAGGCATATTATGTTTTTGAATGGTTGGTAGATTTAGACATTATGTTATGTTTTTAAATTACAAATAAAATTTGAAAAAAAAATTTTATGAACGATGCGGGATTCGAACCCACTACCTCCGGCGTTCCGTGGCGGTGCTCTAACCAACTGAGCTAACCGTTCGAGTACCACCTCGTTATAAAATTCTGTTTGCTTTGTTCAACTCTCAGGTTGTGGCTTCATCTACAGGATCTACTTTACAGTTGGTAACCTGCTCAACCCCAATATTAGGAAATTTACTAAAGATGTCACTCTTGTAAATCTAAACAATATGTTATGTTTTTAAATTGTTATGTAATCTAAAAATATTGTGGAAAGTGAATAAAGATATTTCAATCTGTAATTGAACTAATATAGCTGGTATATCAGTACTAACAGCAATGCAATTATTGTTCAACATAATGTATCAGTAACTGTTTATCTTCGAAAACAGAACCATTTGAAGCAGGTTTACTGAGAAATGTAGTCAGACTTTGTAAATACCGTGTTAAGATCGAAACTCCTTATCTTGTGATCGATCTCTATACTTCAGTACCGTGTGTATTCTTGTAGTGATGTTGGCTCTGATATCGATAAAATAAATTCTAATAATATTTTGTCGAAACTTTATTTGATAATCGGTTGTCACAACATGGTGTAAATCTATACTAATATTATAAAGCTGCAGTGTTTGTTTGTTTGAACGCGTTAATCTCTGGTACTACTGGTCCGATTTGAATGATTCTTTCAGTGTTGGGTAGTCCATTTATCGAGGAAGGCTATAGGCTATGTTTTTTTTTTCAAAATTAGGGATCTGTAATAAAATTGCTATTTTGTAACACAAGGTGTAAAATCCAAAATCCTATTTTTGCGTGCGCTGCAAAAACTATTGACAATAGAACAAAATGATGTAAAATATATATATAGGCAATATTTTATTACTTATAAAACTATCGCGTGAATTATACTTTATATGGCAAAACAACGTTTGCCGGGTCAGCTAGTATTTTATAAAATACTAAAATAATTTAATATTTGACTATTTAAAAGTTTTTCAGAGATTTTCATACCATTTCTTATTCACGTTGTACTAATTTATATAAAATACTTATTAATCCTAATATTATAACATAAATTAAATAAAATCAATATTTAAAGATAGGTCATAATATCTATATAATAATATATAAAAAACTACGTTTAAAAAAACATAATAAAGATTTAATATAATACAACTCTTATGTAAACCTGACACCATTAATATTAACAAAATACTGCCTATTGATAGGATGTAAGTTGATAAGGTCCCTCAACCTACGTCTCAAAATCACGAGCGTAATCTCAGTGACGTAAAAAATTTTGTTTTTTGCAAGAATCCTGAGTGGCACTGCATTTTATGGACAGAGTGTATCACGTCTTGCACGTCCTTACTTTTACATTACTTTTGCTCTTAACTAACTTTTATGACTGTAGAACAAAATATTGATTGTTGTATTTCGTATTATCCTCATAGTAAAGTTTTTATAAAGTGGTATTTATAGTGGGTATATACACCATTTTTTCCGTAATGTAATATAGTATCATCATCTTTATGATATTATTAAGAAACATTAAATGAATTTTGCTTAAATTTTATTATCATTACAATTTTTATAGTACATTAATCCAATTAACTTTATCGACTATAAAAGTCCCAACACTAAAACAACGTAAGAGTGTTGCTACTGTTGTGTTAGTGGGGACAGGATAGGAACAGCTTGCACTAATGTAAGCTCCTTAAAAGCTCCGCTATGAACTCTCGCTGACTTTTCTAGCTATGTTACATTTTCTAAATATAATCATGTCGTTAGTTTGAGCTTTCCGTGGGCAATTTATTTTTGCAACTGGCAGTATTAAAGTTGAAGTCTAAATCAAATAAATATTTATGTATGTTTCTATCTTACTAATATTTTTACAAATCAGTATTTACTTGATGAGACTTTTCAATTGTGATATATTTATTTATTGATTTATTTATTATATACCGACACTTTATCACATAATATTACATCATATTCGGTCCCTACACTAGGCGTAGCCTGTCCTGTAGGCAACCAATTTATATTCTATGGTAACAATATGAACCGAAAGGTCAAAAAGTGCACTCTGTATGTGTGCGTGTGTGTGTGTGTGTGTGTGTGTGTGTGTGAGTGTGTGTGTGTGTGTGTGTGTGTGTGTGTGTGTGTGAGTGTGTGTGTGTGTGTGTGTGTGTGTGTGTGTGTGTGTGTGTGTGTGGGTGGGTGGGTGTGGGTATATATAGGTATTTGCGAAGTATACGCAAATATTATAAAAATGTTAGCCAGTTGTTTGACCCTGATCTGTTTGACCCCTTTGATCTGTTTTATAAATATTTAGCTGATGACCGGTGCGCTTTGCTTCACCTAAACAACTGCAAATACATTTGTATGAAATTTCATATAATTTTTTTTTAAATTAAGAAATTTGTGGGAGTTCGATCTTTATAATAATTATTTTATTTCTCCTTGTTTTTTTTTAATGAAATAATGTCACAGCAGAACTGTAAAACTGTGCGTCAAAAATTTATTTCATAAAATTTTAAATTAAGAAATAGGTCACGAATCGAAATCAAAACAAAATCATCAAACTTCACACAATGTACACAACTTTATTACAATCGGTTCAGTAGCTTAGGAGTTCATCGTGAACCAACAACGTGACACGACAAAATAAAATAAAATTATTTGAAAGAAATATCGTAGCAAAATATTTTAATGAAACGACACAGCTTTCTATTAAGGCTGTACTATTTTTATTAACAGCAAACAATAGGCATTATTCACTTCCAACTAATGGACGTACATTTATACAGGGTCTAACAAAGAGTTCTCTTTGTAGTCTTGTAAATTGAACTCATTTTATATCAAAAGTGATCACTTTAGACAATATCAAGATGCCAAGGAGAATTTATTAGCTGCAAGCAATATTGTTTCTTTAGAATGAGTAAGTTATCTTTTGTTCTTCTAAGGGTTAATACTGTTTGAATTAGCACATGAAACGTAAACGCTTAGTTTAAATTTTCATAATACATAATTTAAAATCTGCCAACAATTTATTATGTTTAAATGATCAATTCTAGGATTGAATATATACATTTAATTTGTACCAAATTTAATGGACGATCTGGGCTCAAACCTGCGCCACTTGAGATACGCCCTTATCAAACAAGGCAACCGATCTGAAAATCTTAGTAATATTTTTTCTTGGGTTGTAGCGCCATCTACAGGGTCTACTTTCCAGTTGATAACCTGCTCAACGTTACAACCACAAAACCATCTTTTACCTATTCAGTGGTTACAACAAATTGACAGACTATGGCTGATACGAAGGCTGTGTGCTGTCTCCCACGCTGTTTCTTCTGCATATCAATGATATGTTGGACACCTCCAACATACAATGCTATGCAGACGACAGCACTGGTGATGCCGTATACACGGGCCATGCAGGTCTCTCTCGGGAAAACGTCGACCAGTGCCGGGAGAAATTAGTGTCTTCTATGGAGTCTCTCAAGAAGGTCGCGGAATGGGGTAAATTGAACCCTGTCCAATTCAACCCCCAGAAGACTCAAGTTTGCGCGTTTACCACAAAAAAAAAACCATTTGCCGTATCACCGCTCTTCAACAACACTTCCTTTAAAGCCTCGCCTAGTACCGGAATACTGGGTCTCGAAATCTCGAGCGATTGCCAATTCCGTGGCCATCTGGAGGGCAAAGCCAAATTGGCTTCGAAGAAGCTGTGCGTCATCAATAGAGCACGGCAATACTTCAAGCCGGCCCACATTCTAGCGCTCTACAAAACGCAGGTCCGGCCACACATGGAGTATTGCTGTCATCTCTCTGGCGAACCCCAGTATCAGCTCGATCCATGTGATCACGTGCAACGCAGAGCAGAGTGTTCCGAAGAGCTGTTTAACCTGATTCCTGCCGCTGAATTCCACCTTCGCACGACACGCCACAAGTTAGGATATCATCCCCACCATCTAGATGTGTGGCGGTCCTCCACAGTGCGGTTTTCAAGGAGCTCTCTTCCACGTACTACAAAGCTGTGGAATGAGCTTCCTTGTGCGGTGTTTCCGGGACGATACGACATTGGTACCTTCAAAAAAAACACGTCCACCTTCCTTAAAGGCCGGCAACGCTCTTGTGATTCCTCTGGTGATGCAAGAGAATGTGGGCGGCGGGGATCACTTAACACCAGGTGACACCCGTACGCTCGTTTGTCCTCCTATTCATAAAAAAAATAAATGTGTTGCTCATTAAAATCTAAGCAAGTTTGCAATGTTTGTTATAAAATTGTTTTTCTTTTACAATATTATATTCTATTCTTTCTATTGGCTTCTGTGGAAGGGGCACCACAACTCGCCAATGTCACGTTTCAGTAGACCACCAAGCTCAGAGAGTGTCATTTGATTGGTGTTAACGAATTTACAAGTGATTATAGTAATGATCGGTGCCCAGATTCAAAACAGATTTATTTTCTTATTATACCTGAAACAAATATACATGCTGTTAGATTATAATGGACAAACACTGATAATATTACTTATATAAAATATTTATTGTGTTAATTATAAATTAATATTATTTTGTTTAATATATTTACATAAAATATTTACAAAAGGAGTGAAAACGAAGGTGAGGAGGCATTTCATGGAGGTGCGGAGGGGGATTTTAGGAGGTATACAATTGTACAAGGAAGACTTCATTAAAGGACAATTAAAGAACAAATGGTCTGCATCATCAATCCCTCATCAAGTTCACAGTCACATAGAGAATGGTCTCTAATTCTTAGTTTGGCTAGGAATACTGGAGTGCAAGAGTGGTTTAAGCGTAAACGGCAAACTGTTGATATTATTGATTTATTGGGGAATCTGTCAAACAAATGTCAATGATGAATGTCAAAAACAGGACGTCTTATAAAAACTGACAGGTTCCTTTTTCCTCTCCCTCCTTTCCTTTTCCAAGATCCCCACCCCACACCTCTCTTATATATATATTAAATATCTATGTATACATATCAATGTATTTATTTACCGTAGTTATAAGTTAGTTTTAAGTTCTAGTCATTAGTCTTAAGTTAGGTTAAGTGATAGCAAATAGCCAGGTTTTCCCAGTTTCCTGGATTTTCCCACACAAACCATATGTATTAGTTTTTTCAGCATAGTAAAGTTTAATCCGTCAACACTTAGATAGGGTTGTAGAAATAAGTTTTCTGATACCTACACATATATAAGGCTTAATTGTAAATTGCTTTAATAAGTAGATTATAAGTAATTTTGTATATATATTATCTTAATATCAAATATAGAAATTTGGAATTTGATTTTTTTTTTAAACTGACAGTTACTGATGGATAGTTTCGGAGTGCGCAAGCAACCACGTACTCGGGAGACATTACGTTTTAATCCACTTTAATAGTAGTGATTATTCTGTAAAGTTATTCACTGTAATATCAACAATTATCAGTGAAGTGATTATTGCTATACTTATTTTATCGGAATACCATCTCCTTACCCGATAATCCACGCCTATCTGGAGATGTCTAACAACCATGATAATAGTAAAAAGACTTCACATATTTTTAACCGATTTCAAAATAGGAGGAGGTTCTCAATTCATCGGGATGTTTGTTACCTCAGCACTTTCGAATGGGTGTGGATTTTGATAATTCTTTATTTTATTTGAAAGCTGGTGCTTCTCGTTTGGTCCCATTGTAATTGGTGAAGATCTGACAGTAGCATCCATGAGAAAACCATAAAAGTCTTAAATTTGCTCTAAGTATGTGCGCGACAAATTTACGAATAACTCCATATCGTGCCAACCGATTTCGATGACTCTGATTTTTTTATTGTAAAAGATATACTTCAAATATAGTTTGGTGAGAGTTTGGTTAGGTTCTGATTATGGGATCCATGATAAAATTACGGAACTCTTCAATTTTTAGGAGCAAATAAACGATACTCGGCCGAATCTTTGTTATGCTATCCGGATTTTTGAGTCACCTACCGTAACGTCGATAATGTTAAGTAATTGTTGTAGTCGAATATGATGATCAATGGAACTCTTTAACGATTTACAGTAAGGGTGCGATCTGTGGCGCTAACCTTCAATGCTGAATTGGAAAATTTAGTAGATCTACACATATTAAGACAAATTATTAGTGAATAACAAAAAAATCAACTTCAAAAACACTGTTCCAAAACAATGTATATAATTTGCACTAAAAAGTATAAAAAAATTGCGTTTTCTCAGACAATCTAATTAATTAATCTAATTCTTGTTACGATTTTTGTTATTTTTAGAGTCGGTGTCATCCAAGGTAGTTTTGTAACTACATACATAGTAATAGGTGAGATGTGCTTGAGTCGCACGCGCGACGTGACCGACCAGAGAGGGGCCGCGGCGGGAGGACACCGATTCCAAAAATAACAATAATCGTAATTAAAATTAAAATAATTAATTATATTGTCTAAAAATATGCAATTATTTTTATACTTTTTAGTACATATTATATCTATTCTTTTGTAATAATGTTTTTGAAGTCGGTTGTTTTTTTGTTATTTTTTTTATAATCTAAACTTAGAAAGTTTTATGTTAGTTAGTTGATGATTTTATTAGTTTATTAAGTATTATGAGCCCCTTTTGAGTAAAGGTCTCCTTTATTTTCAGTCATAGTATACGGCCCAACATATGCAAGTCCACTCCGGCATGTTCCATTACATCATCAGCTCACCTTTTACTTGACCTGTCCGATACGCGCTTCAAGAATATATTTCTTGCGAATTTGTGTCAACAAACATTCCTGTACAAACATAGTTTCTTGCTGGGCTTGGCTGCATATACATAATATAAGAATTTAATTCTTATATATCAGTTAAACCGGCGCTCAAAATGAAATTACGTCTAAAATAGAATATGGTTACGGTCCAAAGTTAAACAAACGTTAGAGAACAACCAACTTTGATTCCAACAATTAGTTGGTAAAGCCTAGTTGGACAATTGTCGCTCTTCAAATAAACTTTTCATTACAATTCCCCCGTCTCAACTACACAAGTATTTTTGCGCGTTCACCAACTGTTAATACAATGGCATAGAGTCGAAGTTTAAATAATCAAGAGAGTTTATAAATTTGCATCTAGCCCACTTGTATCCAAGCAATTTATTTATATCAAAATAGCCCATATTAGCAACGGATAAAAGTCAGATTAGTTTATTTTATATAACCATACTACTTAACGGCTTAAAGGATTTCAAACCACTTTGATTCTAGCAGAAACTGTAAAATAAAAGATAAGTTTGATATTAGGGTTGTGTTAAACAATTTAGTAGATACTAGGAGTGACATTAATACATGATTTGTGCTGCAGAAGAGGGCTATTCGCGCTATTTATAACCTAGGCCCTAAGGAATCATTGAGAGCAAAATTCAAAGAAATTAACATCTTGACTGTTGCTTCTCAATATATTCTTGATAATGTAATGTATGTTCATAGGCACATAAGTGAATTTGCCAGAAACTGTCATAACCATAATGTTAACACCAGGAATAGACATAAGCTTATAATGCCTACTACTCGACTTAGTCGAGTTAGCAAGTTTTTTGTGGGGCGATGTATATGCTTTAACAACAGGATCCCAGAAAATGTTCAAAGCAAAAGTATTACGTTATTCAAAAGAATTGTTAAAAAACGTTTGTGTGTTAAAGGTTACTAAAACATAAATGACTTTCTTAATGATACCACAGATTGGGAATGGAGCGACCGCCCTCAGGCTATTAAATAACTTTGTAAATGTTACTTTAATTTTAAAACATATTTTAGATGAAAAAAAAGCCCGCTGAGTTTGTTGCGCCCATTCTTCTCAGGCCATTCATTTTGGAATGGGTGGTAGTTTTTTGACTTTCAATAAGTGATTTCACATCCTATTTTGAATAAAAATATTTGAATTTGAATTTGTATGACTCAGTTTTGTAAGCCATATCGGAAGCAATAACTTTGCTTTCATAATCAAAAATGTGACAATTTTATTTTCTTCCTATGGAATACTGCATCATACCAAGTGTATAGACATAAACTTATGACGCCTAGTACTCGGCTAAGTCGAGTTAGTAAGTCTTTTGTGGGGCGATGTATATGCTTTTACAACAAGATTCCAGAAAATGTTCAAAACAAAAGTATAACGTTATTCAAAAGAATTGTTAAAAAACGTTTGTGTGGTAAAGGTTACTATAACATAAATGACTTTTTTAATGATACCACAGATTGGGAATGGAGTGACCGCCCTCAGGCTATTAAATAATAAGTTTAATTGTACAATATTACTTTGTAAACATATTTATTCGATGAAAAAAAAAGCCCGCTGAGTTTGTTGCGCCCATTCTTCTCAGGTCTGAGGCATTTATTTTGGAATGGGTGGTAGTTTTTGACTTTCAATAAGTGATGTCACATCCTATTTTGAATAAAAATATTTGAATTTGTTTGATATTTTTTATATCAAAATTTAATTACATTATTTTGAAATATATTTAATTATATTAAACGGAATCAAAGAAATAATTACTTAGATGAAAATTATCAATTAATCTAAATGAGATCTAGGACATTATTAGAAGTTTCATAAGTTTTGATTTTTTTGTATATATAATATGCATAAAAGTGATATTTTAAACCACTTAATTTATATTAATATAACTGTAGAATGTAATTTATCAATAGACTAGATAGTTATGCTTTTTCACTATTAAAAACGCAATATCAAATATTTTAACATCGCACATAATATTATTTACGTCAATCGATTGACAATATACTCGTCACAAAATATTAAAAATTGGATGTCGAGCGAATATCTCGCTAGCTTTGTTCTCAAACGTCAGTTAGACGTTTTGCTTACCGTGATAAATATGTGACAGCCCTATTTATAAAATGACCAATTTACACGGATCATACTTCAAATATCCCGAATGAAAATTAACAGATTCTAGGAATTTGGTTATATCTGACTAGTGTTTACTCACCAGTGGGAGGCTCCTTTGCACAGGAAGCCGGCTATTATGGGTACCACAACGGTGCCTATTTCTGCCGTGAAGCAGTAATGTGTAAGCATTACTGTGTTTCGGTCTGAAGGGCGCCGTAGCTAGTGAAATTACTGGGCAAATGAGGCTTAACATCTTATGTCTCATGGTGACGAGCGCAATTGTAGTGCCACTCAGAATTTTTGGGTATTTTGAGAATCCTGAGCGGCACTGCATTGTAATGGGCATGGCGTATCAATTACCATCAGCTGAACGTCCTGCTCGTCTCATCCCTTATTATCATAAAAAAATAATGGTGTTTACTTTTGCTGTTTGGTTTTAATATATAGTTACACGAAGTGTGCTCGGTAATTGTTACTAAAGAGCCTTAGATATTTTATACGTCTAGATAGAGTCTCTTCCTGTTAGACAACCGATAAAAACAGGCCAGGAATATTAGATTAATCTGCGTGACAAGCTACGTCTTACACTCGCGATTTGTATGACACTTTGTGTTAGTGTCCGTGAACTGCTCAAAATAAAGTTTAGTTCTATATTAAATTTTTTTCATAAATGATCTAAGTAAAGAACTTAAGTTGCACCTTAAGTTTATATTATATAATGTTCTATTACTTTAGGATTTGATATAGTCTAAGAAGTGAATCGGTTTAAAAAAAAATTGTTAGCCAGTACTATAAATTACATATCGCTATTGAAATATAGTGGATAATACACTACGTGTTATCGTATCACAATGATTAGAACTGCTAAAAATTTAATTATTAGATAGTATTGCTTTTCTTTATAAAAAAATACTGAAAATAGATATTTATATTTTCACTCTTAAAGCATTGTGATAATAAAACATAATGTATTAAATTAATCTTAAAATAAACGTAAACTTTCATGTTTGCTATGGTGAGAGCTGCATAATATATAAAGATAGTCATGAGAACATTATAAACATTGTACTAATATGATGACAACAGTATGACAATCAATATCAACATAAATTATCTGTTGACGGTGATAATGGTATTACTCCTTTGAAAATATTATACTTAACTCGATACCTTATATCACTATCATCAGCTGATAATCCTTTTAAACTAACAACAGTGATCTTCTTTGGGTAAATAACTAAAGGAGATGCAATGAAATCTGCAACGACACCGGTCCTGCACTATAATTGTATTCGAACATAACTCGGGATTCCTTACAAACAATTCATAAGTATACAAGCTTACTCGAATGAGACATTTTTATTTTTTTGGGGAAAAATGCTGTAATCTATAGTACGCTTAAAAAAGGAGTTAAGTTTACTGCACATTGAGTAGTAACCGCGATAGATTGTGGGGAACAATAATTTCGAACAAGGTAAAGTGTTGTTATAATGTTTATCTACACCCATGCTTTAAATTCTCTATTAAAGATTCTGAAACAGTTAGCTTATCGCCAACATTAAAACACCCAATGTTCTAATAACCATTACATCATCCAAACGAGTGTTGTAATGTTGCACTGAATTTCATAACAACACTCCTATGTTTTTTTTTCGATCCCTTCATACGCAGTTTTCAACAGACAGTTACATTCTTATTGCTCGATGCGTGGTAACTGTATGAATTAAAAAAAAATATAATATTTTCGTTTACACGCGTTCCACACTACCAGAACGTCGCTCGCCGTAAAAAAAATTGGTTATTCGAATCCCCGCCATTTTTTTTTTCGATATTTTTATTGTTTTGCTTCCAAAAATGAGCGATTCATTTTAATCGCTGCAAATGAACATTATATTCGAGTGAATTTTAATTATTGCACTATACAAAATGTAAATTACTACTAAAATAAATAATTGTTTCATTAATACTTAGTTTATTTGTATAATATGTATAATAAGTAATGAATGATGTTAGGTTACTACTAGGACTGGTGTTTTAATGTTAGCAGTAAGCTAACTGTTTCAGAATCTTTTAGAGGATTCATATTCTGGGTGTAGATAAAGTCTTGTATGCAACTGTTGATAATTAGGTATTAAAACACTCATGTGATACTATTATCACATTAATATATGTATAATAAAAAATATAATATAAATCCACATTCGTGTTTTAATACCCCTTATTACACAACAGTTGCATAAATAACTATAACTTAAACTACAACAAATAAAATTTTTGTGACAAAAAAGCTTTCAAAAGTTTACTTAAATTAATAAAAACATTTCTTTAGGTATAAAAAGGTGTCAAACTATTTACTTGGATACTAGCAATTTTTTTCTGTGTAATCCATAAAACTACTTTTTAAGTCAATATAATTTTGTCAAACGTAAAAATACACAAATAACAAATTATTATACTACTCGCTTACTGCTTGTAAGAACACTGAGAGCTAGTTCAGACATGGCGGATTCCGCGCGGATGCAAATCGCGCGGTTGAACCGCGCGGATCCTAATTACATTAGCGCCTTACAAATCGTTCATACCTGTCCGCACGGATTGACAATCCGCGCGGCTCAACCGCTAAAAATGAATTCGCGCGGTCGCCGCTCGGTTTTATTTACTTGACGTACCTAGAGGGCGTTCAGTTGCTCCGCGGAAGCCGCGCGTATCGGACGGTGACAATGGATCGCTTCGACACCGAGCTATTCATCGATGAGGTGGAAAAAAGACCTGCTTTGTGGAACATCCAATGTGCAGAATATTCTAACAAAACGATTAAAAACGGAGCTTGGCAGGAGCTGGTGGAGATTTTTGGAGAAAATGAGGATTCTTTGGAAAAGAAGGTTCTTTTTGGTCAGTAGACATTTAATTATACATTTTACCAGGGTAGTTTACATGTTTTGTAATAGACAGTCCACCCCAAATAACTGAAATGTGTATAACGTTGTTTGGCGGTACGTAACGAGCGCGGGAAAACTATCACGTTACCACAGTAACGTATAGCTATTAACTGTAATATGTACAACCCACCAACGCGACGCGCCATCTTGAGTTTAGTTATTTGGCGCGAACTGTAACAATTTTAATTTCATATTTTCGTGTCTTGCCATTCTACACGACCCTCATTCACAAAGTAATTAGCATATTTGTCTCTAATGTTTAATGATGATGGTGTACCCCTTCCTGCATGTAATGTAATAAGATTACTCATTGGCGCAGTATGTAAAGTATCTTCATACTGTATACCATCTCTAGTTCTAACAAAATTGAGCTAATGTTATTTGTGTTGCTCTTTACTATGACGTAAAAATCAACAAATCGACATTACACACTTATGCTTTTGTTCTTCTCAAGGTACGATTTGACGATTATAAAAATAAGAAATAAATATTTGAGGCATATTAAAATTTCATGCATTTGCCTATTGTAGCAGTATTGGCCTGCATGAAAATTGTAAATTTATATTTTACTTGCAAACATTATTTTCCTGTATTTTAGGAATACCTCCTAATTAATATAATGATGAAGTCATAAATATATTTGAAAGTTCTGCCAATGGTTAACACAAGAAAAATAAAATATTATTACTAAGTAAACATTTGTTACCATAGTTACATCTACAGATCTAATAAATATTATAAGCAAAATAACAATTTAAAATTCTTTCCATATCAGATAGAAGACGTCGACTGCAGTACAAAGGCCTCATCCAAAGATCGTCAAGGTGATCGGTCCTGAGCTGGCTTCATCCAACCAAGTCCAGCAATCTTGACCAGATCATCGGTCCACCTTGTGGCCAGGGGCCAAATAACACTTCATGTTCCGGTGCTAGGTCGCCATTCGAGGACTTCACTGCCCCAACTGCCATATGTCCATCGAGCTATGTGCCCTACCCACTGCCACTTCACTTTCCCAACCAAACTTTCTCATTGAAAACTTAATCCTTTTTTAGCCCAAAGTTAAATACTATTAAACATTTATATACGAATACGGCTAAGAGCAAACCAGCCGCCCAGGCTCGTTCAGAAACCGACAACAAGCGAATTTTCATTTGAACTTGAAGTTATTCAAAACCCCACTGCTGTTGAAGATGTGACTCCTCGGGAGTCCGTTTCTACACTGGGAAACGGCGGTGGTGGTACAGCCGCTCTAAATCTACCACCAATAAGATAGTTTAAGCGGGCGATTTACACGAATCTTACGAAGCATAGAGTGAACCCGGGTTTATCACGGAAATAACGGAAAAGGTCAGGCTATTCATGGCCCCCAAGATATATATATTGATCATTTTCAAGATTGCAAATCATGAATTGTACGTTCTACATTTTTACGACATTAAAGGCCTTTGTGGATAAATATAGATTTAAAACTCTGTAGCAAAGTTAAGAAATATGGAACACGTATCTAACGGGAAAGTTTTCACACAAATGTGAATCTAATTTCACTTCATATTCGTAACTCCCACCAAATAAACAACTTTATAAATTAAATCGAGAACTTTCTGGAAATCAAGCTTCTTTTGCGAGTTGAAGGCGTGTCGATCATTTGGGAATGGTAATTTAGATTTCTACACATTTGTAGCTGTTGTCCTCCTTAAAAAGCTATAACATGGCTATTGATATAATTTTCTAGCATATTTAATAAGAACTTTGAAGTGTCTTTTCTTTTCTTTGTTTTTGAAGTTATACTTCTTTAGGCGCGTTATGAAAAAATGATGAGAGTGAAATTTAAAGATGCGCGCGCATCACTGTAACACAAAAGTAATAGGTTGAAGTTGGTTCCTAAATTTTTCTGACGTTTGCGACATTCGTTATTTTTTTTTTTTTTTGTTTTCTTCGTCTATTATTAGGGTAGGCAAAGGGTTCAAGCCCGTACAGCCGTATTCGTTATTTAATAATTAATTGTCAAAGCCATCTTTACAATATTGTTCTTTCTACAATCGAGCTAACTACAAAATAGCACGAGAAACAATAATAATTTTAAGGATTTTTACTTTGTTAGGCCGAAGAAGTATAACTTAATTTACCACATATTTTTTCCGTTAGTTTTTAGTCCGACTTTCATTGAGAAAATTCCTTTTTGTCAACGTGAGGTTGTTTCACGTTGTTGTACATATTATATGTATTAAAAATGAACCTCTTTTTCAGCTGGTCACGCTTTAACTTGAGAATGTCTTTACCGATCTCATTCATTATTTTCAAATGTTTTCCAATAAAAGGTAAATTTAAGAAATATGAGGAAAATTGCGCAGAAAAAAAACAAAACTTAACGAGTACATTTATTTTAAACTTTTTTAATGTAACTTTAGCCCCAGCGTTATTTGAAATAAATGTCAGTTGTTTAGCAGTAAGAGACAGATCGCACACCGCCATATTTTTAACAGAACAACGTCTTTCGAGCCAGCTAGTATTTTATGTTAAAGGAGTGGCAATAAGTTTCTTGCTACTTCTTCTCATTAGCTCAATATTTTACGAAGTAACAGAAGATTCAATAAGAAAAAACAATATTTTTGTTATTCATAAGTGTCATTTCCGTGACTTTTTGAATAAAGTGATTTTGATTTGATTTGATTTATTTGACAAGGCGAAAAGCCAAGCAGCTTATCGAACGTTAAGTGAATCCACGAATATAACCAGTAACAGTCGGCTTAGCTTGAAGATTCCCTTATCGTATAATGGATTCAGAATACTACTAACAGCATCCAATTCCAAAGAGTTGCTGTACAACGAATGAATTGCATAAAAGGCATTTGTTTGTATCAAATTTATTTCATTGTAATTCTTTTTGATGTGCGTTCAAACACTACCACCGCTTCGGAAAGAAATGGCGTTCTGAGAGAGAAGAAACAGCGCAAGAAACTCTGCCAGCATTCTTTTTTTTTGCGCTCTTTTTAATAAAATATACAATTATTACAAAATTTATTGCTTTAAAAACATAATCTAGTCCCAGGCTGGCCGATTAAAATATTCAGCTATGGAGTAGTAGGACTTAGGGCGAAGCCATTTTTAAATAAACCATTTTAATTTATTTCTAGATCATGCCTGAACAACGACTGGGACTTTATTATAAAAGTGTATACATTTGCCCTCAAAGCTATTACGTACCTTATGAATGAAATCTCATGCATATTTTGTGAGTTAATCACAGTTAAAATTGTAGAGAGATCCCAATACAAAATCTTGTTGATCCCAAAAAGGAAAATTTAGTTGAAAATCTGTCGACTATTTTAATTTTCAATACAATATCGATGTAGGCGGCTCAAGGGCTATAAATATAAAACACAGTTGACATCGAGACATAAGGCAGAGTACCACACAATGGTATTCATTGTTCACAGTTCACAATATCAACGATATACTTTATTTGCAATATTTGTTTATTAAGGTGAAATTTTTATAACATTGCCTTAATTTTTTCGTTTATAAACTTTGACGTAAGCAACTAGACTCCTAGTTTACATTAATTTATATAGATAACGTTAAAACAGTCATTCACATTAACATCTTATTTTCAAATCAAATCAAAATCAAAAATATTTAATTTCGCAGGTAAATTGCATTACACGAGCAAGAAACTCTAAGGTTGCTCTTTTCAGAACAGAATGGTATTACAGTTTCTTATTTTCAATTAAATTTACAAATAATTTCAATTACAATATATGCAAAGTGATGCAACAAAATACGAGTAAGTAATAGAAATGATAATGAATAAGTAAAAACCTTGTTATAGTTATTGAATACTTTACATACTTAAAGTACAATACAGCAGATGAATCAATCAACAGATACCGTAAATAAAATAAAGGCATTATGCGAGCATATTATTATATTAAAAAAATATAGTAACAATAATTAAGAAAATAAAAGAGATAAAAAAACATTAATCAGATGTCCCGGTAAGAGTATCATCCAGCCACCACAAGCAGCGCCCGTTCATGAGCATGACGCATGGCCCAGCCATCGCCGACCATATTTGACCATATTTTAGGGAAGGGAACGACCCGCCCCAGGTCACTGCCACAAGCAGTGGCATTAAGCGACCATGACGATGCCTGTCACGAGAACTCGTGAGCGAGATTCGAGGGTCGAGACGGGCAACACGTTTAACTGATGGTAATTGATACGCCCTGCCAATCGCAATGCATTGCCGCTCAGGAAAAACCCAAAAATTCCGAGCGGTATTACAATTGCGCTTGTCACCTTGAGACGTAAGTTGTTACTACTCATTTGCCCAGTAATTTCACTAGCTACGGTGCCCTTCAGACTGAAACATAGTAATGTTTACACATTACTATGTTTCAGTCTCACACACACTGTACAAAAGTGCCTCCCACTAATAACCTCCTCCCGGTAATATGAAGCCTATTTGCTATCGTGACATCCTGTTATTCTTTATGCAGAATTTGAATAGGATTAAATATATCCAATATACAGTTTTTTTAACTATCACAATATGTATAGATATTATTGATATACCTACCACGTACAATCAACATGTATTCATTCGAGAGCATAGGGACGCCGAAGTAGTAACTTTACCGACTGGGACCCGAAGTTGCCTTCATTTAGTACCCTTTGACGCAACCCTAACTACATTCCAACTTTTATATGTCCTGCTATTCTTAATATTAATATTTTTTCTGTGAAAACTGGTGAGAAATTATTTTATTCACTGTCGCTGACTGCTTAGGCTTATTTTGTAAATGAAAAATAGAAAAAAATATATTTTCGTTTAAAATTGTAAACCAAGCCAAAAATTAGAAAACAAATTTAAATTTGCAAAAGTTTAATTAACAGAAAAATGTCAAATTTTTACTGTAAAAAGGCGTGGCAATGTATAGCTTCGACTGCTTGGAACCCACGTTATACAAAATATATAGATGCTATACAAAGTGTACAAAATAAATTTATTAAAAGATTAAATTATAAGTTTCAAAATTGTGATACTCCTCAATTTAATTACCTATCTTTACAACAGCGAAGAGAATACAGAGATCAAGTTTTCCTTTTCAAAATATTACATAACTTAATTGATTCCAATCGTATTTTAAGTAACATTAAACTTAACTGTCCAAAACTTTATACACGTTCTATAGATACATTTTTATCCCTGTTCGTAGAACTAATTATACTAGCAATTGTTTTATTATAAGAGCATGCAACACTTATAATAATAATTATAGTCACTTAGACATTTTTCATAGCAGCTATCGAATATTTACTAAAAAAATTAAAGAATATCTTAAACATCCTTAAAATATGTTCAACCGATAAATTTGATAAATTTTGTTTCATTTGTATTTTTGTGTACTTTTTTCGCCTTATGTTTAATAATTGTATATCAAATCGTTATATATTATATTATATTCACTCCTACTTTGTTTATATTTAAGTGGAAACTTTATTGGCTTGTGTAATATAAATTATGTGTTACAATGTGTATATAACTTAAGCTGTTTGTTTTCCAATAAATAAATGAATAAATAGCAACGAGTAATTGACTTTTAAGTGTTCGTTAGTATTAATTAGCACGCGTATTGGTCTTTGGGGCAAAGACTACCCGGAAAGACTCTCGGACACAAATCGGTAATCCTATAAATTGTGGTAAGAATTATTACTCTATCCTATTGGACAGACTCGAAATAATTCATCATCCATTGTAATCACTTATTGATAAACTATGTTTATAAGTATGAAAAGTTTCAAATTAATTCGACGTGTTGAAAGGGGTTGAAAATCAAGTTGTTTCACAGTTGTCAAGTTGTCAAATTGTTTGAAAGGAATCAAGTTTCTTAAATTATTTTACTACTGTTATAGTAATTAAACCCACAGAATACTCAAGTTTGCGCGTTTACCACTGAAACCACTTGCTCTTCGTAAATACCCCCCTTAAAGCCTCGCCTAGTAGGCTTCGGAATCTCGAGCGATTGCCAATTTTGCGGTCATCTGGAGGACAAAGTCAAATTGGCTTCGAAGAAGCTGGGCGTCATAAATAGAGCACGGTAATACTTCAAGCCGGCCCACACTCTAGCGCTGTACAAAGCGCAGGTCCAGCCACATAATAATTATGCATCTCTGTCTGTGTGTCTGGCGCACCCCACTATCAACTCAATCTATTTGACCGCGTGCAACGCAGAGCTGCTCGAATTGTCGGGGAACCAGTGCTCTGTGAGCTATTTTAAGCCCTAGTTTCTTCGAAGCCCATTTGACTTTGCCCTCCACGTGACCGCGGAATTTGTAATCAATCGCGATTTAGAGACCAAGTATACCGATACTAGGTCTTTGTGTACTACAAATGGTATTTTTTAAACGATATAAGTTAAACCGAGCAAGATTCATTCATAATTTATTCGTTCCAAGGGAAGAACCTTATAAGCTTTGTTTTTCTGTATTGTTTTATTAACTTAAGTATGAAAGATAAGGCTTTTGAGTAATTTTGGATTCAGTTGATTTTGGATTTTAAAAAGAATTTTTAAAGCCAGAAAGCAATCGCAAGATTTTTTTAAAAAGGTTTTTACAGGCCGGCGATGAAGGGTTTTTATATGGCTTTTTAAGGTCCCGTACCTGAAGGGATCTTACGGGAACCCTATTACAAAGACACGCTTTTCATACGTCATATGCCGCAATAATACTCAAACAGCAGATATAGAGTCAGAGCAATTTGACAGAGTGTGCATTACAATTGCCACTTTACCAGTGGGAGGGTCCTTTGCACAGGATGCCGGCTAGATTATGGGTAAACTTTACTGTATTTCGGTCTGAACGGCGCCGTTGTTAGTGAAATTACTGGGCAAATAAGACTTAACATCTTATGTCTTAAGGTGACGAGCGCAATTGTAGTGTCGCTCTGAATTTTTGGGTTTTTCGAGAATCCTGAGCGGCATTGTATTGGAATGGGCAGGGCGTATTAATTACCATCAGCTGAACGTCCTGCTCGTCTCGTCTCTTATTATCATACAAAAAAAAATTACAAAAAATGTAATAAAGACAAAGATTAAAAACAAATTGACGTAACAAATATTTTAAATAATATAAAATGTACGATGGTACACATCACTCGCAGCAGAGCGATTTTATTCTTCATTTACATGCATGGAGCCCTTAAATTAATCTCAATCAATATTAAGCACAATAAAGTTAGAAGTACAGAATTTACCAATTTATGGTTCGCATATCTACTAGAGCGCGGGAATTTTCGCCTAATTAACGGGAATATTTGACCCCCATTAATTATGGAAGCATGTTATGGTCCTCTTAATTAAGGACGCATTACCAATTAATGTTCATATGTAGTGAAACTCAAACACACTTGAGTTATTAAACGGTTTTGTTTAACTCTAGTTGGGCATTGCGAAATTTTGTCAGCATTATATTTGTTTTGAAGAGGAGGGCAAACGATCCCACATATCTCGGTCAGCTGATAGCTTATGACCACCGCGGCTCTTTAGTCTATTCTAAGCTGTCAAATAAAAGTCCATGTGAATTTGAAAACTGAAAGCACATTGGGACGTGGCGGGCTATGATTGTTCTGTCGAAGATGAAAAATCAAAAAAACACAGTTGATAAAACTGTTTTAACAGGCCGACGATGAAGGGTTTTTATATGGCATGTTAAGGTCCCGTACCTGAAGGGATCTTACGGGAACCCTATTACAAAGACCCGCTTTTCATACGTCATATGCCGCAATAATACTCAAACAGCAGATATAGAGTCAGAGCAATTTGACAGAGTGTGCATAACAGTTGCCACTTTACCAGTGGGAGGCTCCTTTGCATAGGATGCTGGCTAGATTATGGGTACTACAACGGCACCTATTTCAGAGACTTAACATCTTATGTCTCAAGGTGTGGAGCGCAATTGTAGTGTCGCTTAGAATTTTTGGGGGTTTTCGAGAATCCTGAGCAGCACTGCAATGGGCAGGGCGTATCAATTACCATCAGCTGAACGTCCTGTTCGCCTCGTCCCTTATTATTATAAAAAAAAAAGTAATAAAGACTATTACTACTAAGCAGTATTAATTAATTTAATTTTATTAATATTATTAATATATTATTAATAATATTATTAATTATTATAATATTTTTTGTTATTTGTGTTAATTATTATTATTATTAGTAGTCGTTATTATTATTAGTAAGTTTTTAAAAAATATTCACGTGAAGTTTTTAAATAATACAAAGAGTTATATTGCCTTGTACGATGGTTATTCTTCATTTAGATGTATGAGCCCTTAACTTAATCTCAATCAATATCAAGCACAATAACGTTAGAAGTACAAAATTTACCAATTAATGGTTCGCATATCTACTAGAGCGCGAGAATTTTCGCCTAATTAACGGGAATATTTGACCTCCATTAATTATGGGAGCGTGTTATGGTCCTCTTAATTATGGACGCATTACCAATAATTGTTCATATGTAGTGAAACTCAAACACACTTGTGTTATTAAGCGTGTTTTACTCTAGTTGTGCATTGCGAAATTTTGTCAGCATTATATCTCAGAGTCCCCGGTAAAAATGTATCTAATATTCCGTCAATAAAGCTGAATGGTGCTGACGTTTAGAAAGTTCACCATTCTAAGTTTCTAGGACACTACGTCACCGAAGACCTCGCAGTGCACTGGCAGTGAGAATAAATATGCTAGCTCGCAGGTTTGCTCGATGTAGCAGTGAGGTTAAGATAACGCATTTCAAAGCATATTGTCAAAACTTCTATACGGGCAGCCTGTGGGTCAGGCTCGTATAGAAGGTTCCCATCCTCATCCACCTGTATGTGTGGCGGTCCTCCACAGTGGGGTTTTCAAGGAGCTTTCTTCCACGTTCTACAAGCTGTGGAATGACCTTCCTTGTGCGGTGTTTCCGGAACGATTCGACATGGGTACCTTCAAAAAAAGCGCGTACACCTTCCTTAAAGGCTGGCAACGCTCATGTGATTCCTCTGGTGTTGCAAGAGAATGTGGGTGGCGGTGATCACTTAACACCAAGTGACCCGTACGCTCGTTTGTCCTCCTTTTCTATAAAAAAAAAGGTTTGACAACATGCTTTGAAAAGAGTTATCTTATCCTCACTGCTTCTAGTTATAGCAGTCTTCATATCTCTTTTAAGTCAAGATTATTTTTTTACAGCAACGAGGATTACAATGTTGCCTAATACACAAACATATTTATTACCATTTCTTTGTAATTTACAATTTAAATGCTCTTTAAAGATATTCTTTTGTAAATTTGGATTTAAATCCGTGCGATCTAGTGCGTTCAACTCTATCTTAGGCGTCAAGAACTTCTATGGGCTGGTTACCTCGCCTCCAAGGAAGATGAGTATGCGGAACTGCACGTAAACGCTACTTGATATCCAGTTCCAGGAGTACTGAGAAGTTTTTGCTCAATTCTGTTCACGATCTACCAGGACCTACTTCTTCAGCACTAGATTTTCAAAGCGTCCATTTCATTCTTCTCTCGGAATGTTCACAGTGTACAAAAATATGAGTAAGATAAGCGATCGCCTGAGCCTAATCGTTGTGACTTTAGTGATGTCTTTCTCTATAGCTAATTTTGTCTACTGCAATTTTCGTTATAGCCATCCGACTCTTTATTTCATCAATGCACTTACCATTTTTGTTGTTACTTGAGATTAATGTTGAACTTTAACTCGAACTCAAAGCTTACATTTTCCTCCATCTTACGAAGAGGTTCTTATATGTATACACATAGTGTGCACTGGTTATAAAGAGAGCTATTCTATAAATAAAAAATAAAAAAAATGGATGCGCCGCAATTATCTATTTTCTTTTTTTTTTGTTACGGCAAATTATAGTGAAGACGGTTTCCTGTAGAAAGAAAATACAAAGAGAGATACCATATACAACAGACTCATTGTACAATAAGGTAAACAAAGAGCTGTCAAATTTACCACCTCAACAGAACTAAATGCAAGCGTATCTTGACAGAGTGGTTACAGAACTATACCTCAACTGAAAACCTTCAACACTAATAGTAACTGAGAGTAGAGTACGCCCACACACACACACACACACACACACATTTTATTACTAGTAATTTACAAATTTAAAGTCATTTATTGTTATGATCTATTGTTGCTCTTATTTTAATCATTGTGATCCTGGGGGTGAGGTCCTGGTGATCTGTAATACAGGGTCAACCTACTTCAGACACCAGCTCCTCACAAAATACTATCTGTTAAAAAAAAATGTTACACTACTGTACTGTTTTTGCTTTAAGATCTTTGTGAGGAGAAAATAAATAGATATTATTATTATTATATTATATTGTCATCTGAGAGGTTAATCTAATGACAGTTGTCTCTTGCGCCGGCATAATAAGAAAAAAAAAGTCACCGAGCAACACAGTTCGCGCGCAACTCATTATATGCGCATAATATACGCTTAATATATTTGTAAATTGATACTAAATCAGTGATCAACGACCTAAACGCCTCGTATTAAGTTCTCAACGTAACGCAACACATAAATCCTTTTCCTACACACGCCGAGAGGAAGTAACACGTACCTTAGCACCGGACCTAGTAGACTAGCAGGGGCCCCCAGCTGCAGAATCTCCCCTCGGAATCTCAGGTACGTCGGCTTATTATTTAGCCATAACTGATTTTGAAATTTTAATTAAATAATATATGTTTTCCTACGCACGCGCTAATACAAGAGTTGTATCATCACTTTGTAGTCACCAACTGCAACCCTGTATATTCGGTGAATGACTTGAATAGAAGCGGTCATAAAATACATCCTTGGCAGAGCTAGAACTAGGATGGAAATTACTACACAGAATATCACTTGTCAAGACTGAGGCGCAACTTCTTCATGAAGACGCTTTAGAATGTGCAAAATATATTTTGGAGTACATTTTAACACTGAGACGTACAATCGACTCTTAAATAACACTTTAATAATTGAGAAACTCCGTGTGTCGTTTACTCAGAGCTGACGTAATTTGTCGATCAATCAAATTTAAACTGAGATTCAAAATCACTCAACTATATCAGTATTCAAAATTAGACACTGTATACATAATATTAAGATTCAAAGGTTAGATCGAGCTTCGCTTACCCACACTCTCTTTACATAAAATTAGCATTTCGATCTCAGCGTTAGGTAACTTTCAAAGAGATTATATAGAACCGGAGATACTTACGCTTTAAGGCTATATATATATTGTGTTACGTAAATGTTATTTTGAATACTTTACCGACTTTAAATGTGAATCACGTTTACGTAAACCTGATAAACATTGAAAGAAACAAAAATAAAATAATGAAACTACAATTTTAAGCGTTTTTGTTATTAAAATAGTTCTTGTGTAAATAAACGAATTATTATCACAAAAAAGATTAACATCATTTTAGGATAATCTAGTATAGAAAGTCACCCTTAATCTCATAAACAAAAATCTGTTTAAGTATGTCGTAAAAGGCATGTTTTGCAGGTGCATATATATAGTCAATAATCAAAACACAATTTTCCCTCAAAATTATAAAATACTTGGTATATTGAAAACCATATATTTTGCGTCAGCTTTTGGAAGTTTAAAGCCATCCAAAAAGTCCATAATGCCAATGTAACGAAGTATCCGCAATATATTTTTGTAACTCATCACATGATGGCCGAAGTGTTAACCTCTAAACAATAACTCATGGATACTGTAATCTTTATGACCTAACCGCCAGCGTCTAGGATTAGGCATGGATTTATTACACCTGGGTGTAACAATGCTCAGTCCTAACTCCAGGATTATGAACAGTGACAAACAGTTTGCTTACATGCCAAAAAAATGTCATTGGTAAAGCCGATGGTGTTTCGAATTGATAAGTTGTGGTGTTGAAGTATTCAGTCGAGCACAGCCGTAAATTTAATATTCTGAATAAGATATAATTTTACGTTGATACCTCGGGATTTTTCGCTTTCCTAATGGAGTGTAATACCCTGCATACATTAAGACTATAATAGTTTGTTACAGAATTTGCTTTAAATACTTACAAATCTTAAAATATCAATTCGTCTTTCTTAAAATGGATTTTTTTGTATGAAAATAACGGGCGAGACGAGCAGGACATAACGCTGATGGTAATCGATACACCCTGCCCATTACAATCCAGTAAGCTCAGGATTCTTGAAAAACCCCAAAAATTCTGAGTGGCACAACAATTGCGCTCGTCACCTTGAGACATTAGATGTTAAGTCTCTTTTGCCCAGTAATTTCACTAGCTACCGCGCCCTTTAGACCGAAATACAGTAATGCTTACACATTACTGCTTCACGGCAGAAACAGGCGTCGTTGTGGTACCCATAATATAGCCGGCATCCTGTGCAAAGGAACCTCCCACAGTGTAAAATCGTACAAAGATGTTAAGAAGTTATTTTATTCAAAAAGTAGGAAATTTATTGAAATATCTACCTCGAATCTGGAATATGGAACCAAAGAACGAATAAAAATGTCAACATTCACCTATATTAAAAAAAAAGCTACTGTTCATCAAGATATCGCAAAATTCAGCTCCTCAGCTTTTATTATGTCTATATATATACTATAATGAAAATGGTTTTAACGCCTAAACCACTGATCGTATCGACATGAAACTACCACCATTCGATGCGAAAATTATCCTAGATGGTTTATGGCTTACTTATTTTTCAAAGAAACGTTGTCCTTCATTATTATTTTTCTTAAATTCACCCAGCGAAGCTGGCGGGAACGGCTAGTTCTTTATAAAGGTAAAAAAATAGCATAACCTAGTAACTATGATTTAACTTATGTGTTTTTGTACACTTCCAGATATCGTTTCTTATTTTTAAACTAACTGTATCGTCGGAGCAGTACTTTCAAGTTCCAACAATCCTCTTTTTGCCACAAAATACTACTCTACACTTGTGTGGTTGTGTTCCGGTTATAAATTTGTGAGCGCTACTGTATGAACAACAGGTAGATCTGACATTCCATTCGTTAGCAGGCACGCTGCAATGAGAACAGACTCATACCGTATTACGACTCATATCATATTATTCTCTCTGTTATGGACAGATGATTCCACATAATATCAAGCGGACCATTTGGTCGTTCCTTCACGTACTCCCATCCACATTGTAATCCATAGATGCCGAATAAAGGATGAATGATTTAAATACATTAGGATCATAGATCTTATATTCACGCTAGCCAATAGATATTCTTTTCGATATGTTGTGATTATTACCTGACCAATAATGTTGTGTTGTCATCACTGCTTGACCAATTTAGCTTCGTTGAGTTGATTATATGATATGTAATACCTATAGTATTAGGAGCCTACTATGTTATAAGGTCAAACCCTAATGCTAAGCGAAAAATAACGAATTCACTATCGAAAGATAGATCACAGCTATCAGATAGATACAGTATATCTTCCTACACGTAGTTTAAGTTTAAAATTGAATAAATTTCTAGTCTGCCCCCAAATCTGTGACTTATTATATTGTATTAATTTTTATATGACGTAAATTATTGAAAAATACATTTTTCTATTAATTATTGTTTGCAAATAAGTATTCCTGTTTTGCTATTTTTTTGTTTGGAGTTTGGAGTATTTTTGGTGTATACTTTGTCATTTTTCTTGTTGTATTGTTCTTCAATTGCGATTTGTTTTTTTATAGGTGAAAAGTTTATTTCTGTACCTTTTCCAACTCCTTTAAGCTGCAAGTATCTAGTTATCATAGGATATTGGTGAATTCTAGTTTTAGGAGCATTAACATCATTTTTAATTCTAATAGTCCCGATCTTTTATTAAGATCTTTCTCAGAGGATGTGTTGGTTCATTTATCGATGCTACGATATACACCAACGATACTAATTTTGCTTAGCTTGCAAACATTCTATGGTTACATACCCACTTTGCACAAGGTAATCAATTGCAATTCTTTTACTTCTTTAACATGCCATCTTATTGTTGTGATTTAGGATTATCCTCGACAAAATATACGAAATGACGGGAAATGATTGTTACAAAATAAATGCGTTCCAAATTTGAATTAAAAAAAATTGAGTTTTTAAAATATAACAACATTTACGTCCAAACTAAGGATAAAATATGTATATTGCATGCATGACAATATTCTATTTTGATCATTGTGATTTATTAAACTCCTTCTCTGTAAGCGTATCAGACTCCAATTGTTCGTTCATTCGAATGTAAATGATACGATTGACAATAGTGACAGGCCGTTTCACTCAATACTATTGCTGAAACTAAATGGATGGTGTTATGCAACATTTCAGATAATTTTCTTGAATGAATATATTCCAGTTTGGCCTGTCCCCTTTAATTATTATCAATACCGTAATAAAATTTATTTTCTTATACATTAGAGAACAAACAGACAAATGGTTCACGCGATGTGAAGTGTCTAGATACCTTGCAAGCCTTTGATATGCCCTATGCTTGAAGGATCCTAAATCGTATGGGTTTCTGGTGGCTGTGCAGGTCGTACAATGCCAAACATTAGCATAATGTGAGTGGAATTTTCCATTTTCAGTGAGTAAAAGTCCGCTGTCAGTAGACAGTCAGGCAGACAGTAGTCAGGAGAATTTCAGGTTAACGAAAGTCTCCTCTGCACAATACTGAGATATAAATTACTTGCGGTAAAGTATGCCTTATATGTTTATATGTCGTCATCGATGATTCTCATCCACTCATCGTTGTTAGCCGTCATTCGTTGAACATTTACTTTATGTAACTGTATAGGCGCATTATATAGTTGGAGGCAGTGGCTTAAAATGAAGTACTGTCTCGTCTTACACGCTATTTTATCATTAGTATAATGTGAGATAATAGAACATTATTCACCACAGGGAAGAAGTTAGAGATTCCTGACAAGAGTGCAATTAGTAGGCATGAAATGAAGCTAAGGCTTTTAATACACCAGAGTAGTAACATTGCTCATTTCCGGAGTGCTATACACCTTTACGAGAAAAAATTATAATAAATACAAATTCTGAGGTAACAAACGAAAAATGCAGATGTATTGAGAACCTCCCCTTTTTTGAAGTCGGTTAATATGATGGTAAATCTCTTATTGAAAGTCAAAAACTATTATCCATTCGAAACTTATGTTACTTAACTACTTCCCAATCAGTGGTATCATTGAGAAAGTCATTAATGTTTAGTTTAGTGTAGTTGTAACCTTCACCACATAAATGCCTTTTAACATGAATTTCAATCTAAATTTAGTTTTTAACCGACTTCAAAAAAGGAGGAGGTTCTCAATACGTCGGTATTTTTTTTTATGTTTGTTACCTCAAAACTTTCGACTGGGTGAACCGATTTTGTTATATCTTTTTTTATTTGAAAGCTGGTGCTTCCCGTGTGGTCCCATTTTTTAACAAAAAAAACAACCGACTTCAAAAACATTATTCCAAAACAATAGATATAATATGCACTAAAAAGTATAAAAATAATTGCGCATTTTTATACAATCTAATTAATAAATCTAATTCTAGTTACGATCATTGTAATTTTGGAGTCTGTGTCATCCAAGATAGGTTTGTAACTACATACATAGTTATAGGTGAGATGTGCTTGAGTCGTGAGGAGGCAAGAGGCGAGAGCGGGTCGCGGCGGAAGGACACCAATTCCAAAAATAACAATAATCGTAACTAGAATTAGATTTATTAATTAGATTGTATAAAAATACGCAATTATTTTAATACTTTTTAGTGCATATTATGTCTATTGTTTTGGAATAGTGTTTTTGAATTCGGTTGCTTTTTTGTTGAAAAATATTATCTTATGATAATTGACTTTAAATTTATTATAGATTGAAATGTATAAAGAAAAATAGTTTCAGACGCTAAGCTTGAAGACTATAATTTTCTTTAAGCAGCAGCACGGTAATGTGAGGAAAATTTCTACATTCAATAGCAATTTTAAAATGTCGATACTATTATCGCCTATATGATCTTTATCATTATTTTTATCCATATCTTGCTTTTGTTATTTCAATAGCCGAACTATGAATGTTTTAGTGAGCTCTTATTCAAACCATCTATGGGATGACGTAATGGTAGTTTTAGGTTGATATTTGAATGAATGTGTGTGAAATTTTTTTCTATTAGTAAATGTCAAAGTAAATTAAAAAAAAGTCAAAGTAAACTTAAATGAAATATAATGGAGACCTAAAATAGCATGTATTATTGTCAATGTATCATCTATTTCGACAAAAGCAATCGTATTTATAGTAGCACTCTGATTGAATAACATCATCCATAATATGTTCAAGTCCATAAAATTTTGCTAATCCTATACTTTACCCAGCTGACTATATTAGAACCTTATTTTCTATGTTATACAGACTGTTATGGATTAGCAATATTATATTGAAATAGTATCGGATTTGGGATGAAGGGTTAATTACGACGGTCATATAGTTGGTTATTCCCTTTAGGATTAATATGTGTTATCCTTTATTGTGTGGTTTTTAGACACAATATACACCCATAATTGAACTTGAATTGGTAATGAGAATTTAAATACCTACAGTACGGGGTTGTTTATCATTAAGTTTCATTTATAATGGCTTAATATTAATATTTGAGCAGTAGTACTTAATATTACATACTTCATACGGTTCTAACATGTATCGCAACATAATAATCCAATTACAATGATATGCTATGTTGTATAAAATTAATACTTTTTGAGCAAGTAATTTTATAAGAAAACCAGTTAAAAGCGCGTCAGTCTTCAGCACAAAGGAATTCATGAAATCGTACAATAGATGACAGCTATGTATTTTGTTGACAGTGACAGCTGGATAGGGTGAAGATGTCTATAAAAGGCGATGTCCTCCTAGCGTCGACACACCTCCTTCCCACAAGCACACAGCCGGTCCGAGGTTCGAGTCTTCTTAGGAGACGCCCCGCGACTGTTATTGCGTAGTCTTTGCGGCCTCCACGGGCCATGTTCTATGTCGCTGTAAAAGCCTTCAGGGCTGACAGCATAGAGGAGGTTTTTAGTTGGTAGGGGACACTCGAGTCCCACATATGGGCCCCGTTTCGGGGTCTTCAATACGTAAATGTATTTTCCTCTTCTTGAAAAAAAAGCGTCGACACACTTCCACTGCAACCTTTGATGAGTTGGGGCGTTACTTTGCCGAATTTCTGTTCGAATATAAGTCATTGTAACAAATTGATCTATTTAATTGTACAGTTAATTATTTTCTATCTTTGAAGTATATGCTTTCTAATTAAAAAAAGAATCATCGAAATTGGTTGGCGCGATATTGAGTTATTCGTAAATTTATCATCCACTTTGCTATACGTATGTATAACAAAATTTAAGACTTTTATGATTTTCTCATGGATTCCAACGTCAGATCTGGACCAAATTACAATGGGACCACTCGGGTAGCACCAACTTTCAAATAAAAAAGAATTATCAACATCGGTTCACCCAGTCGAAAGTTTTGAGGTAACAAACATAAAAAAAAATACCGATGAATTGAGAACCTCCTCCTTTTTTGATGTCGGTTAAAAACGTAACCTACACACAGAAACACATTTGTGTATTCAGTCACGTTTTCTTTAAATTAACTTTACTGAAACGACCTGCCACTACCATGTGATGATTAAAAACATCTTTTAAGAAATTTAGATTAGAATTCGATCCCATTATCGCCTTGGTCACGAGCAGACGAGCTGATAAGCTTTCAAAGACGCACGTTTATATAACCAGAGTTCGCTTGTTGACATTCACTCGACGAAATTCAGAATGTAAACATCATTTACATTTTCGACACTTTCTGGCTAAATTTACTTGAGCCAATATTTAATTTTTATAGTAAATCTAAATGAAATTACGAAGATAGAAAAGAGAAAGACGATAATTTGTTTGCCTCAAGCTTACTCAATAATTCTATGTTGTCTAAAAATGAGATTTCATCACAATAAAAATAGAATACAAGAAAAAAAAAAGTGTGTGTGTACTACAAAATCATTAAAATGATTTATTCCTCGTGCTATTCTACGTTTTTAGAAAGAACTACACTGCAAAAGTAAGTATCACACTTTTCAAATTAAATTTTTTTCTTAACAATAGAAGGTAGAGATTTAAGATTAAAAACGTTTTGTTGCAAATTTATAGGCTTTAATTCTTAGAAACTAAAATTATACATTAGTAACATTTTTAACTTAAAAAAGATAAAACAATGAAAATAGATATTTTTAGTTTAGTGTAAAAAAATTCAACTGAAATGTATTACATGTTATTTAATTTTTAATAACTGGTATTGCCTCATCGAGCTCTGATTACAGCTTCGAGCCGGTTTGGCATACTGAACACTAGGTTTCGGAGCCGATGTTGGGGAATATTCTCCCATTCTTCTACCAGGGCCTGCTTTAGTGCCCTGAGGGTAGTAGGTGGTGGTCTGCGATTTCTGACTAGCCTCCCAAGCTCATCCCAGGCGTGTTCAATCGGGTTGAGATCAGGACTTCTTGATGGCCAAGCCATCACGCTGATACCGACCTCCTGAATATACTCTTGTACGATATGAGCCGTGTGTGGCCGGGCATTATCATGCATCAGCATCGATCCATCACCCATATTTGCTAAATACGGCCCTGCATACTCATTGAGAATCTCTTGAGCATATCTTTGCCCAGTGAGGTTGCCATTTTCTATGGCTTCTAGCTCGGTGCGACCTTCTGAAGATATGCCAGCCCATACATGTCACTGCCTCCACCGTATTGGACTCTTTCTGAGATGCAGGCTTGAAGGTATCGCTCACCAGGTCGCCTGTAAACACTTCGCCTTCCATCAGAAGTGTAAAGGGAGAATCGAGAGTCATCTGCAAACAAAATTCTTGACCATTCTTCTTCATCCCACTGCATGTGTTCACAGGCGTATCGCAGTCTCGCTACTCGATGCTGTCTCTCGAGCTTTGGGCCACTCGCTGGTCTTCGGGGTTTCAAATTTGCTTCAGCAAGTCTTCTTCTCACTGTACTGTCACTAATGCAGTCCCTCCGGGTCTGAAGTAGCTGTTGCAGGACTTCAACTGCATTTTGGTGACGATTTCTTAACACAGTGGAAATAATATAACGATCTTTTCGGGCACTGGTACACCTGGGTCTGCCATTACAAGGTCTCCTCAGATGGTGTCCAGTCTCTTCGTACCTTCGCTTTACCATCTGGACCGTTGGTACCGTCACACCCACCATTCTTGCAGTGCGATGCATACTGATGCCTAGTTCCAGAAAAGCCATGATCCTAGCACATTCTTCAACTGAAAGAGGCATGATAAATAAATGTTATGTGCTTTTTAGCATAAATTTTTAAAACAAGACCCATCGATCTTGAAAAAAATTTAAAACAAAGAAAAATGTTAATGGTAAAATTGTATTTCTGAAACGTCCACTTTGAAAAAGGAATGGTTTTGTTTTTGAAGTTTTTTTCAGCCAATTCTTAAAAGAAGGTTACCGACTATAAAGTTTTTATGTACAAAATTAAATTCTCTTTGGAGTCCTTTTTATTTCGAAAGTATATCTTGTGAACTTAAAACGTTATCCCAATTTTAAAAGTGTGATACTTACTTTTGAAGGGGAGTGTATTTTGTAAAGATCTTGCTAAGATGGCTTTGACAATTAGTTATTAAATAATGAATACGGCTTGACAGGCAAAGGCCTGTCCTAATAATGGAGGAAGAAACCAAAAAAAAAATAACAAATGACGCATAAATTTTAGAAACCAACTTCAACCTGTTACTTTTATGTTACAGTGATGATCGCGCATCTTTAAATTTCACACATATAATTTTTTTATAATGCGCCTAAAGAAGTATAACTTCAAAAAGCCCTACAATGTATTTAAACGAAAATCGTGCCAGAAGATACGGCTCTTCTGTATTTTATAAATTTTAATCATTATATTATATATGTTATATTATCATATATTATTTAAAAAAAAAAACTATAAATTTGTGGGTTTGTTTTTGGTCGGTTGTTTTTATGGTTTAAATTTTAATTACGCAACTTGTTTTAAGATATGTTTGATGAAAGTATTTTGAATTTGACTCTAAACCTAGAGTTGATGATACTGTACCTAAGCTATTATATACTTCTACACTTAAGTAGGTACAAATAATAATAATGACGGTATATCGAAAAGATATTTAAATTAGGAAAAGATATTAACTCTCAAAGTTACCAAGGAAGATGTAAGTATGTGAAGCCTACATTGCAATTACATCATAAATGATACTGTAAACTATTATAATATATCTTCTTGACTTAAGTACAAATAATAAATTTTGTAGGTTAACATATAAATGACGGTACATTGAAAAGAGATTAAAATTAAGTTTAAGAGTTACCAAGGAAGATATAAGTATTTGAAGCCTACATTGCAATCAGATTATAAATGATGCTGTAAGCTATTATATATCTTCTTGACTTAAGTACTAATAATAAATTTTGTGGGTTAACATATGAAAATCGTATGCTCTCTACGGCCGCAAGTAGTGTTCGCTAAATTTATTTTGGGATTCATCGGTTTCTTTATGGATCCCTTGATCGTATATAAAATATGGAGTAGGATAATTCAATCAAAAATATTCTCTGAGAACGCTATGAATTGCAGTACTTTACGAAGGAATTACTTCGTGTTCTGAATCTAAAAAATAATATATTTTCGTTTTACAAAAATAGTCTTGAACTTGAAAATATTTGCCTATATATTTTATCACGGAACCAACATGGAACACGTAACAGAAAAAAAGGTTAAATAGTATGTTGTTAGTTTTACTAAGGTGAATGGTGTCATTACCCACACCACAAGTGGGAGGCTCCTTTGCACAGGATGTCGGATAGATTATGGGTACCAAAACGGCGCCTATTTCTGCCGTGAAGCAGTAATGTGTGAACATTACTGTGCTTCGGTCTGAAGGGCGCCGTAGCTAATGAAATGACTGGGCAAATGACACTTAACATCTTAAGTTTCAAGGTGACGAGCGCAGTTGTAGTGCCGCTCAGAATTTTTGGGTTACTCAAGAATCCTGAGTGGCACTGCATTGTAATAGACAAGGCGTATCAGTTACAATCAGCTGAACGTCCTACTCGTCTCGTCACCTATTATCGTTAAAAAATCATACATACATATAACTCAACCAATGGCGGTAGGTTAGATGCTTAAAACTAGAAAAAACCAAGATCATAACTTTACAAGATATAACAATGAAATAATAATGCAATTTAGTTTGACTATCCTCTTATAATAATTAAATCCTAATAAATCCAGGAGAGAATATTATACTTCATCAATATAAATTGAAACGGTAGCTTGGTATCCATATTTTATTAAATTATCAAACATTTCATCGTAGAATTGAAGCAGCTATGGTGACTAACTAGATTTAACAGAGTTTCAGTAACATTTGAATGGAAGAACGACTTAACTCCTTCAAATTTATATAATATCGTCTATCATACATTGTTTTTCATATTGTTACAAAGTTTTCTTATTATAACTTCTAATTAAGTATTTCTGAAGCCTATCAAGGGTATCAATTAGCTTCTTGGAAATTAGTAAATTTCGTATACACAATATTACTTCTAATGAGTTTCACATAGTGCTTGTATCGTTAAACTTAAGAGTCTAGTCAATATTACCTGATTGGTCAAACTTTTACGTCCTTACAAATAAAAATGGAATAGAGTTATAACTAAGCATAAACCAAGAATATGTAAAATGTTTACAAATAAACATTTTGCTTACGAATTGGTTTGTTCAGACGTATAACGTTTCCCGTGTTTATTTGCAAGGCAGCTTGTCATTAGGAAAACTTCAGAATTATCATTCTATTGACAGTGTTGTCAACGATATTGTAAACATTTTGCATTTTCTTTGTTTATCATCAGTACTTTATACTTACAAAGTTAATTTGTAAGGCCGTTAAATTTCATATCAGTTACTGCGTTATAAAAGTGAGTAGTAACAAGCACTCGTATGTCATTTAATTAATCATACTTTCATTTCTCATTTCTCATGTATTAGCTTTATAGATTTCTTTAGGCTTTACAAGTAGTCCTTTGTATGTAGCATATACTTTTGTAGATCCTTATTCTACGATTCTTAATAACAACCGTAAAATTTTTCGATAAGTTACCTTTTAGTCACGGCAATTTTCTTATATCTCAGAGGGCAATGGAGAGGGCAATGCTCGGAGTTTCCCTGCAAGATCGAATTAGAAATGCGGAGATCCATAGGAGAACCAAAGTTACCGACATAGTCCAAATGATTGCGAAACTGAAGTGGCATTGGGCTGGGCATATAGTTCGACGGACATATGGCCGTTGGGGCAGTAAAATTCTCGAATGGCGACCACGTACCGGAAGACGCAGTGTTAGTAGGCACACAAGGGGGACCGACGATCTGGTCTAGATAACCGGAATACGTTGGACGATGGCTGCGCAGGACCGATCGTCGTGGAAATCTTACCGAAAAGCCTTTGTCCAGCAGTGTACGTCTTCCGGCTGATGATGAATTTTTTTAAGGGTGAATTAAGTGTGGATTCATGACATATTTGATTGAATAGTTTTACTTAACATTGTCTGTTAATAAATTACAATTATGATTGATGATATCACTATGACAGTCTCTCAAAGAAAAATTTAAGGAAATAAATATTATGACTGTTCATTGTCAGTACATATATGAAAATTTAATATACATTCACAAAAATCGCCAACTTTTTGCTCTTCATAGTGATTTTCATTATTATAACACTAGAAATAAGGGTTTCCTTGTAACTAATTCTAGTAGGCTTCATAAGATACATAATAGCTTTAAGGGTAAATGTATACACTTTTTAAATGTTTTATAAAAAAATGGCTCTGTCGTAAATCCTATTACTCCACTGCCGAATATCTAAATGATCGGACAGCCTGGGACTAGATTGTGATTATTTTATAGCGATAGTAATGACTGTACAATATTGTATATTTTTATTGAAAAGAGCGCAAAAAAAAGAATGCTGGGAGAGTTTCTTGCGCTGCTTCATCTGTCTCAGAGCGCCATTTGTTTCCGAAGCGGTAGTAGTATCTAGTAGTTATTAGAAATGACATCAAAAAGAATTCTAAAGGAATCAATTTTGAGAAAATAAATGCCTTTATGCCTTTATCAACACAGTTGATACGTAGCCATTTGTAATTTTAAACCTCAACTATAATCAGCTAATTAGAAGAGACATATCATGCTATTTCTACAGTGCTCTCCAAACATTTCGCTTTGTGCAAAGTTTGTTCTACGAAACAACTTAGTTACCGCTGACCAAAGAGAGCATTGATATTTCAATTTCGTTTGAACATTTTATATGAAACAATATTGTGCGGACTCAATCAATAACTCTCGTTTAGTTGTCGGCGTAACAATATGCTTCATAAAAACATTTTAAGTGCTTAGTTATGAACTGCTTTCAATTTTATAAAGTCGTTTAAAATTAATATTATGGAGTTCTATAAAAGTAATTATATCTTTCAATATGACGACCTATAAAGCCGAGTGGTAAGCGACCCTACCTACTAAGCTAGAGGTCTCGGGTTCGAATCCCGGTAGGTGCAAACATTTATATGATGAATATGCTTTTTGTTTCAGAGTCATGGATATTTATGTGTATTTATGTATGTTTAAATAGTATATAATATATCGTATTAAATATATCGTCTTGCAACCCATAGCACAGGCTATGCCTAATTTGGGATAAGGTAGGTAATTTGTGTAAAAGTATGTTAATACTATTATAAAATAAAATAAGACTATTTCAGGGTAGTTAGTAATTTTAGGAAATTGTTTCATTTCCTTCTTGGCTAAGAAACAAGAATTTATTATTGAATGTAAATATATGATATAGAGACATTGTTAATACTCGATATAACGCTTACGACCCAACTTCTCTCAACTCAAAACTCAAACTCAAAATCACTTTATTCATGTAGGTCACGGAAATGAATGAACGGAATCATTTCAATTACAATATATATGTAAAATGATGCAGCAAACACACTCAAATGTCAAATAGTCAATGCCTTACACGAGTAAGTCAAAAAAGTAAATGTAAATTAATACAAAAGTTATTAAGTACAGTAACTGCATCAACCACACACACCATAAATAAATAATAAATAAAGGCATTCTGTGAGCATTTTGTAAGCGATTATAAATTATTATATATATATATAATAAATTTTAAGAATCTGAAACCGAGTCTCCGGCAACAGGATCATCCTGCCACCACAAGCAGCACCCGTTCACGAGCATGACGCATGAGCCAGCCATCGCCTCCCTCAACCATATATTAGGGAAGAGGACGACCCGTCCCATGTCGCCGCCACAAGCAGTGACATTTAAGCGAGCATGACAAAACCTGTTACGAGAACTCAAGCAAACAATAATAAAAAAATCCTAATCTACATATTATGCAATACTCACCAAATACCTCTTCTTACAATTTGACAGTTCTTCTTAAACGAGTAATTAATATTATATATTAATATTATATTTATGATTTTATGTACATTCCTTCCGAAATCGGCAGTGCCCCAGGGCACTAGATTTTTCAGAAAAACCAAAACCGAGTGTGCCGTACGCCACTCTATGCTCTCACCAAGTTTTGAGCCTTATTTTATTTTTATATGATGGCTTATTTTGCATGGTCTTATAGTATTGTTTCAATAGGTTTTAGATACATTTACACAAATTATCCTACTTATAAGACGTAATCTATTAATACACGTAAATACTACGCATTGACAGAACGCGAGCGTCAAAATCACGCCAATCTGAAGCATACCGTACGATCACAGTTTCCCGGAACGGAAAGGTTAAAATGAAAAAAAAACCTATTTCAAAAATTATAGATGTGGACACATCTTGAGTTTTTTATATAATTAAATTTTAGCAACAAGGGTTCGTATAAGAATTCACGTTTCACGTATAAAAAGTGACCGTTTTATAACGTTGATATTACACTCAGACTCTTGTTAGCATTTGATTAGTTGATGTGTTAATAAGTGTTACCATTTTCATGAACTTCTATAAGATATCCAAATTAATAATTACATTTTTTTAAATACTTACTGTGTTGGTAATGTTATTTTATATAATTATCACTATAGTTAAAAAATAACTATAATAGCATATTATATTCGGATCTTTATTTAACTTAAAGTGTAAGTTAGTTGGCACTACAGCAGTGCCAACTAACAGTTGGCAGCATCATCACGGTAGACGATCGTGCCCTATATAAGCCAGAGCGCTAAGTTTGAATAGGCATTACTTATTGTGAATTCTACGGAGTAGCGTTGCCCAAACTGTATTGAGTCAGTTATTATTATAATTATTAGTGGAAACTGTAAAATGCAGATATTTTTTATGGAATAGCAGGACAAACGAGCGTACGGGTCACCTGGTGTTAAGTGATCACCGCCACCCACATTCTCTTGCAACACCAGAGGAATCACAAGAGCGTTGCCGGCCTTTAAGGAAGGTGTACGCGCTTTTTTTGAAGGTACCCATGTCGTATCGTCCCGGAAACACCGCACAAGGAAGCTCATTCCACAGCTTTGTAGTACGTGGAAAAAAGCTCCTTGAAAACCGCACTGTGGAGGACCGCCAAACATCCAGATGGTGGGGATGATATCCTAACTTGTGGCGTGTCGTGCGAAGGTGGAATTCGGCGGCTGGAATCAGGTTAAACAGCTCTTCGGAACACTCCCCGTGATAAATGCAAGATAGATGTTTTAATTTTATTAAGTGCGTTTAAATTACCAACCCCTTCTACACTCGTATTTCGTTATATAATTGCCTGAACATAATATTAACAATTTATTTAGTTTAAGTCTTTTCTCAAAGCTTTTACGCTGATCCTAGCCTAGTGGCCCAAATATCACTAGAAGCTTCCTACAACTAAAAGTCCAGCTTTAACTCAATCCTATAACGGATAACTGAACAATCGTAGCTTTCAGCTCAGCTTAATTTTGTGGTCGAAACTCAGAACAGCGGTAGCCACTTCCAGATGGACACTAAATTTCAAACTAAAGTTTTAGCCTCGGAGCCAATTTAATTTGTTGGATGAAATACATTTTGAACATTTTCAATCCTCTGACTTTCCCGATGATTATTTTTCAACTTTATGTTTCATTAGGTTCTTAAACTAAATTTATTGCGGGACTTGAGGCTGCGACCTCTCGCGCTCTGTGCGTTCAAGTTGAGAGTTGAACATGACATATACAAGATTTTTCAACGATACGTCACTCAAACAGTTGGCTCAATGGTAGGTTGGTAGGTAGGTTGGTCAAACAGTAGCACTCGCACGAAACGCGAGAGGGTGCGAGTCTTGCATCTTTCGTAAATTTTGTTTATGAATTTAATTAGTGTAATTAATACCAGAAAGCGAGGATTATTATCACTTTAAAAAATAACAAATTGTTCTTTTAATTTTCTACCAAGCTAAAATTGTTTTTTTTTTTACTGAAAACTTTTGAACTGCTACAGTGTGTCCGAAAACAGATTAATCTGAATACCATTGAATCAGCTTTGATTTTAATTCTGCAAATAGGTTTTTAGCTATGTTAAGCTGTTGTTCATCAAATTATTCATAATCAAACTCAAATTATATTTATTTCTTTATATAGATTTATTTTTTAATGTAATATCTCTTTTCTTGAGATTTTTTTTGTAGGTCATTCTTTATATAGCTCCGGGTCAACCAGTGAACGGAAACTGTAGTCTTTACTTAACTTTATAGCGTACATAAATCTCCTTGCATTCCCACAAATATCTATTAATTTAGGAAGCCTTACCTCTTATACAAAAAAATAATCATTATTGGGTCACCTCATTGTCTGTTTGTGTCACTTCATCTCATTAAAGCTCAACTTATCTTAAGTGGTACTAAATGGTCATGGTGATTGTTCCATAATCCTCGCACAGTAAGATGAGACCAAGTCGCTATCATAATGACGTCATGCTGGCGTCAGATCAGAAACCAAAATAAAAAAGTTCTAGGTGTGACATAGGCCCATTAAATGGCAGACGTGAAAAGACCCCTATGTTTTTTTATGAATATAAGGTACGAGATAAGCAGTACGTTCAGCTGACGGTAATTGATACGCCCTGCTCATTACAATGCAGTGCCGCTCAGGATTCTTGTAAAACCCCAAAAATTCTGATCGGCACTACAACTGCACTTGTCAACCTGAGACATAAGATATCAAGTCTCATTTTCCCAGTAATTTCACTAGCTACGGTGCCCTTCAGACCGAAACACAGAAATGCTTACACATTACTGCTTCACGGCTGCAATAGGCGCCGTTGTGGTACCCATAATCTAGCCGGCATCCTGTGCAAAGGAGCCTCCCACTGGAAAATCGTCCACAACCTGCAGCTGCAATCACAATATTTCGTTTCACCGGTAAGTTTTTTCTGTAACTAAACAGATGCTTTTATTTAAATAAATTATGTGATCATATTTTTTTACTATGAGATTCTAAATTAATTCATATTGCCGTCATTTTGCAATTCATTGCTGCACAAGTCGCTCTATACTCGTATAAGGAATATTGTAAGCATTCGTAGTCAAGTAATATATAGGGGAGAGTACCTTTTACAAATAATCAGCACTTTTAACAATTCTACGTTGTTTTTATTTACCTAGATTTACATCGGTTATTTATAAGGGGGTAAGTAAATAATTCCAAACCACCAATCAAAACTAACTTATATAATACTAGTGGACCCAACAGACGTTGTCCTGTATACACGTTTAAAATCGGTCCAGCCGTTAGGAGGACTTTACTAATGTTTACTAATACTATGAGCAGGAGAATTATATTATAAGGACGGAATTGAGAATCTAAACCAATCTCAAATTCACTGGAACACACAAAAATCTCATCAAAATCGGTCCAGCCGTTCAGGAGGTAGTTCAATTGTGAATCTAAACCATTCTCGAATCCACCTGAAGACACACAGAAAGTTTCAATAAAATCGGTCCAGCCGTCTAGGAGGAGTTCAGTGACATACACACGCACACAAGAATTATACTCGTATATATAAAGATAATCATAGGCATTCAAATCTTTTCGTTTCAAGTAATTCTAAAAATATGTGAAAATAAAATTTCACATAAAACTCGTTCATTCGGCTGCAGGAAGAAAAAATTTATTAATTCTTTCAATATATCGTTTACTTCCATAAAGGAGAGCTGATTAATATTATCGATTAGATTTTAGAATAACATCACTTACAATATGCTTAAGTTGATAAAATTGACTAAACCTGTTCTATACCTACTATTGAGCTGACAATAATAGAACCTTATTGTCTATAGTATATAGACTGTTATGGATTAGCAATATTATATTGAAATAGTATTGAATTTGGGATAGAGATAATTAAGCCGGTAATATTGGGAGTTCCCTTTAGGATTAATATGTGTTAATCTTCACTGTGTTGTTTTAATCATCGTTTATACCAGTGGGAGGCTTCTTTGCACAGAATATTAGCTAGAATTATCATTCTACTGTGGTATTTTTGAAGTAAAAACTTCCTTAGCGGCATTGAGCACTTTTCATGGGATTGGAATAAAATGTTAAAATCGCGTCAGGACACGTGGCTTGCCCAAAAATTGGTAAGACAGTCGTTAAAATTATGGATGAAAGATTTAGACTTCTAACTAATTATAGTGCGGCTATTTCAACTTAATGATCATACGGTCATTGGACCGGTCATTGGTTCTTTGTGATTGCGCAGCCGAAACACCGCGAGGTTGAGGAATTGTATCTCAGCTGTGAATTATTTATACAGTTTAATTATTTGATTTTTAAGCTTTGTCATCAGTGAAGACTCTCCTTAAGGCGATACATACTTGTATTTCTTTGTTACTTATTATTTTGTTTCTTACTTCAGCTACCATATATCTATTGTATCAAAATCAGAGAATGGCCATGATGATGCTGGTTAAAAACGGTAAAAGAGTCGTTGAAATTATGGATGAAAGTTGATTGTTCTCAGAGATAAACATTTTAATCTATATATATATATATTTTTTATGGAATAGGAGGACAAACGAGCGTACGGGTCACCTGGTGTTAAGTGATCACCGCCGCCCACACTCTCCTGCAACACTAGAGGAATCACAAGAGCGTTGCCGCCCTTTAAGGAGGTGTACGCGCTTTTCTTGAAGGTACCCATGTCGTATCGTCCCGGAAACACCGCACAAGGAAGTATATATATATATATATATATATATAAAAGGGATTTCCACGTATATAGTCACTCATCACGATATCTCTGGAACCATTATAGCTAAAGACTTGAAATTTGGTAGGAATATTCTTTTCACCGAGTAGAGGTCAGCTAAGAATTGGATTGGAATTGGATTTTCCAAAATTCCATCCGCAAGAGTTTTTTTTATTATGAACAGAACAACGTCTATCGGGTCAGCTAAAGTAAAATAATTGAAATAGTGATGAAGTGTTAAATTTTTTATTTTATATAAATTGTGAATTTTGTGTACGATAGTGCATTAAATTAATATTTTATTTTAACATATGTAAAAGGAGTTAGTAATTTAAACGCACTTTAAATTGAAATATCCGTATTATAATCTTTTCACTAATAATTATTATATTTAATAACAATTTGGGCAGCCTTATCCCTAACAATTCACACTGTGTAATGTTCTCTCGAACTGAGCGCTCTGGCTTATATAGGGCACGACCATCAGATTATGCTGCCAACTGTTCACTACAGTAGTGCCAACTAACTTACACGAATCAAGTTAACCAAAGATCAATATGCTATTAGTTATTTCTGAAATTATAGTTATAATTATATAAAACAGTACTAAAAAAGTAATTCGTTAAATAAATGTTATAATTAATTGGGATGTAATCTAATCAATCATATATCGTGAACTTAAAATATCAAATAATGTCAAAAATGTCGAATGTCTTATGACAGTTCATGACGTTGGTAGCGCTTGTAAACATAAATGCTAGTACTTAAATACTGATAAATAAAGCAATTCGTGAGAAATCAATCCCTAACGTTGGGACGTCTTGTGTGTACAGAATTAACATTTTACTCCCATTGAGGTGCGTACAGACTGGTGAAACGTCATGAAATGTCTCATTCTAAAGTCGGAAATTTAATTCGAGATAAAAAATGTAAACGATGGTGTTGCTAACTAAAAATATTTACCTTATCCATTGTTTCGGTGGCGGATCAGTTTGTAATAATAGTAACTAATTCCGATTCGTCGTCATCAAGGTCTTCAGACCCCAAATCAGGGAGCGAACATTAATATGGGAACTATTTATTTTATATTTTGTTAACCATTAAAAGCATCATTATATAAAAATATTTGTAAATTAAACTTCCTAGGTAAATGTTGATTGTCTCTGAATTTGAGTGACATTTCGTTGTTTACATCTTTAATTTCGGATTACATTTCCGACTATACCTTCATTGCATGTTCGCTGCAAGCGTGGACGCATAGAGCGCTCTTTCCGCAGATTCTACTGAGAACTTCCCGATTACCTCTGTTTCAGCCATTCAGTCGGGAACATGTTTGATTTTTTGCACGCCTCGAACGCGAAGCGGCGAGATTGTGCCTTATAACCGACCCGTCAAGTTCACACGATTTCCACTCTTTAAACTGAATATTGTTTTTTCTATTACATCAATATAAAGCTGAGACACTAATAAATAATCCTGATACTTTTAAGTTGTCGAATTCGTATTAATATAAAAAAACATTTCATTAAAAAAAATTATCATGGACGTCCATTAGTCTGTGGTTAAAAAAAACGGCGTGGTACGGATATCTCGAGAACGCCTTGACGAAATGACTTAATTTTTTTTTTCACAATTTTCAGAATTAAGCAGAGAAGGTTCCTTTCAAAAATCACTACTGTAGGCCTTCTCGTTTTTTTCTATTCAATTTTTAAAAAAAAGTTCGAGGCGTGGACTTTTGGATTTTCCAATTTCTTTCCTTCTTGCTTTTCGCGACGAAGATTTCTTTTAAGTTACCCACATTACCCACTTATATAGATTTGTCAGTTTTACTCATTATCTGATAATATAATTTTTGGCTTAATAAGTGCGACGGAAATTGTTATACAAAAATGATATAAGTTCCCTTTGAACTATGTAATGAAAAACTTATCCTATTAGAGATTTTCTTTTAGATACTCGACGAGATATTTAATGTTACGACCATAGATCATATTTTATATGTGACAGCTGTGAAAACGTCGAAAAAAAATAGGTTGACATTAAACCTCTATTTTGAGCAATGCACGCACACTAAATCTACTAACTAAACTAAATGGAATACCGTTAAAAACGGTTGATCTGCTTAAATATCTTGGCCATTTAGTAACACCTTCCCTGATGGATGACGCCGGATGACGAAATGTTGAGCGGGAACGTAAGGCGATGTCGGTCAGAGCTAATTTGGTGATCCGTAGGTTTGCAAGGTGCTCTTCAGATGTTAAGATTACTCTTTTCAGGGCCTACTGTACTTTATTCTACACCTGCAGCCAGTGGACTGGCTGAACGCAAAAAACGAACAGCGCCCTTCGGGTCCAGAACAATAATGCTTTCAGGATGCTGTTGAGGCTCCGTCGCTATTGCAGCGCCTCAGCGATGTTTGCCGAAGCCCGTGTTGAATGTTCCTATGCAATAATGCGAAAAAAAGGCACGTTTCTGGTGCGCCGAGTCCAAGGGAGCAACAACGGCATGCTTCACTGGCAGATCGGCTCGACTATGTTTATATAAACCGCTGTTGTGAAATGCAAGTTGCACACAGGGACTGAGGAATATCTTATAATTATATTTTAAAATTCAATAATTTTAACAATTTATTACTTATTTTATATTATTTATGTATTATAATAAATAATAAAATAATAATAAAAGCCTTTATTCACTGACATTTCCACATTTTCAACTTATATGCTATACTTAGAATATGTTACATATTATTTACTACAAAAATATTTATATTATTAGCAACCAATTCGCTGTAGTTGGTCAGGTTGTCTGTCGACATAGGCCTCACCCATTTGCTTCCACGTCTCTCTATCTCTGGCTAACCTTCTCCATCCCTTTGGTAAATCATCTTCCCATCTTTTGATTTGACCTCCTCGTTTTCTTTTCCCATTCCTCGGATACCACTCTATTACATCCTTAGTCCATTTCTCTTTGTTCGTCCTCATTATATGTCCAGTCCAGTTCCATTTAAGTTTTCTTATTTTTCGTAACACGTCACTGACTTTTGTTCTTTTCCTTACTTTTGCAGTTGTCCATCGATCTCGTAGTCTTATGTTAAGCATACTTCTTTCCATGTTGCGTTGACAAACTGCTAATTTTTGGATGTTTTTGCTTGTCGCAGGCCAAGTTTGACATCCATAAGTAAGACATGGTAGAATACATGTATTATATAATTTGCTTTTTATTGCCTTAGGAATTGTTTAATTTTTAACTATTTCTTTTAGAGACCAGTAGCGTTTCCAAGTGTTGCTTATTCTTCTATCTATTTCCTTAGAATACTGGTCTTTTATTGACATTACTGGTCCTAAATATATTTTCCTTTGCGGCATCTGTCATTAATTTAGTCTTAGTTGGGTGCATTGATAAACCTGCTTTCCTGCTTTCAAAATCTAATTGTTGCAACATAGTTTGTAGTATGCACGGTTTCTTAGCAAAAATGACTATATCGTCGGCAAATCTTAAATGATTTAGGTTCAATCCATTAATGTTGATTCCAAAATTTCCCCACTTTATATTCTTGAATATATTTTCTAGCACAGCTGTGAAGAGTTTTGGGGAAAGTGGATCGCCTTGCCTTACGCCTTTTTGAACTCTAAATTCTTCACCTTGTTGCTCAAGTTGGACTGTTGCTGTGGTGTTCTTGTATATTTATTTCATGATTTTTATATATTTTCCTTTTATACCTTGGTTTTCTAGCGTTTTCCAGATATAAGTGTGACTCAGCGAATCGAAAGCCTTATTGTAATCGAGGAATGCCATATAATACAGTTGTCCGTATTCATTGAGCTTTTCAGTTACTTGCTTCACAACATGGATATGGTCGATGGTAGACTAGTCGGCGCGAAATCCAGCTTGCTCCCTCGGTTGGTTTTCTTCCAGGTGCTTTGATATTCGCCCGAGTATTCTTTTTGAAAACACCTTGTATAGATTCGACATGAGGCTTATAGGTCTATAATTATTTATTTCATTTTTGTCCCCTTTTTTGTGTAACAGGACAACGGTTGATTTCGTCCATTGAGTCGGTATTTTTTCAGTTGCCACTATTTCGTTAAAAAGATGGGTCATATATCTGGATATCGCAGGTAAGGACTGTTTTAGTAGTTCGTTAGATATTTTATCCTCTCCAGGAGCTTTTCCGCTTTTTTGTGACGTTATAGCCTTTACGACTTCAGATTCTAGTATACAAGGTGTTTCTTCTTCTTCATCGTAAGCTTCCTTATCTTCTTCTTGTGTTATTCTGTCTGTCTCTGTATATAAGTTTTTGTAAAAATCTGTAGCTACTTTCGCTATTGATAGCCTCTTTGTTGTAATTTTTTCGTTTTTCTTCTTGTTTTTAGTTTTCATGTTGGGTATCCATTGTGTGTATTCTTTTAATTGTTTTAAACCTTTCTTAATTCCACCTGTTTTTTCTATTTGATCCTTCAAAACTCTTAGTGTTTCTGTTTTTTTATGTTTTCTAATCGTACCTTGAATTTTCTTACTAATGCATGCTATGTTTTGTTTGCTATCTTTTCTTTTGTCTAACATTTTATTTCTCTCTTCCATCAGTTTTAACGTTTCTTCTCCTAACTTATTTTTCTTCACTTTTTTTGAATTCAATTTGTTTATGTTTATAAGTTTATTTTCCAGAAGATTATATTTTTCCTGCACTGTTTTAGCATCTTTTGTTTCATTTAGTGTTGTCTCTAGATCATTCAATATTATTTGTGGTATCGGTGATGTTATTGTACTTTTTGTGTCAGAATATATAATATGTTTTCTTGATTTCTTGTTTATGTCTTGTATAACTCCTCTTACCATTCTATGATCGAATTGAAATTTAACTTATTAACTACTTCAATGTCATTAAATATATGTTTTTCTCTTGTTAATATAAAATCAATTTCATTTGTATCTCTACCTACCATTCGTTGCAAGCCATGTCCACTTTCTCGACTTTCGCTTTTTGAAGAAACTGTTCATTATTTTTAAATTGTTAGCAAAGGAAAAATCTATGAGTCTTTGCCCGTTGTCGTTTCTGTAGCCACTACTGTACTCACCTAAGACAAATTCGTCTTTGTTTGTTTTCCTACCAACCTTGGCGTTAAAGTCACCCATGGCAATAATGTTCTTCTTTTGCATTAACTCAGTCATATCTTTGTAGAATTCATCTTTCGCTAACTTTGTATCTTCTTCGCAGGGTTCATGTACTTGGATAATAGACCATGGATGTTTAGATTTTGTTAATCGAATGGTGAGTACGGCGACTCTTTCTGATATTCCTTGGAAACTAATTATTTTTTCTTTTAAATGCTTTTTTACCAGAAATCCCATTCCATATATACCTTTCTTTTTACCATAATAGTAAAAAATGAATTTCTCATATTCTCTTATCTCTTCTCCTATTCTTCTTACTTCACAAAGACCTATAATGTCCCATTTTATATGTGCTATCGCTTCTTCTAGTTCTTGTAGTCTGTTGTTTAATTAACGTTCGATCATTTAAAGTTGCAATGTAAATCTTATTGTAATTCCTATTTTGATATAAGGATGCATTTTTATGGGGGAGGTGGTGGTCGTGCAACCCCACGGTGACCAGCCGGATTGGGGTCGTCCTGTCTCTGGTTGCTAATGTTTAGTTGCTACTTAGAGTTGTATGAAATATTAGTAATTGAGCTTGACCTTGGTCTCTTCAAATCAAATGCGTTTTTTCTATTTTCCTTTATTATAGAAGTGTTGGTTACTGTCGTCTTTTTCACTTGATTTTGATTGTCCGGCGAGGTTAATTGGTCTCTTTTTCTCTTTTCATTGATTAGGGCCCCTTCTTTCACTACAGGTTGATCGTATTTAATGTATGCGGTGTTTCCTTTCACACGTTCCTCTATTAGTTTCGGCTTTAATTCCCTTCTTTTTTCTAGTACTTCTTTAGGAAAATCTTCAGTGATGTAGCCATTTTTCAGGTCCCTTTTCTTTTTTAATATCTCGCTTCTCTTCCAATTGTTTGCAAAAGTAATGAGAACCGGTCTTATTTTGTTTTCTTTGATAGAACCTATGCGGTGAATTTTTGATACATCGCTTGCTTCCACGATAATTTTTAAACCTTACTTAAAAATGTCTTCGACTCTCTGGAGCAACTCAGAAGAAGAGTCCCTTTTCTCTTCCTAACCAAAATACAGGACTTTGTTTCTCCTTTTTTCTTTTTCGATATACTCAACTTTTTTTTCTAATATTTCCATTTTATGTTTCAAAATTTTGTTTTCATTTATTAGTAGTTCTAGTTTTTCGTCCATTTTTTTGAATATTATATTTGTTTGCTTTTCCACCTCTATTTTCATTTGATCAAAAAGTATTTTGAATTGTCCCTCCATTATTATTTAATTACTATTTTATTTTATTTTTTGTCACTGGCAACACTGACCTCTTTTGACGTTTGTTGTTATTGTCACTCTGTGCAATGACGTCTGTCGGAACTTCAATGGAATGTCAATGTCACTGACGTATGATTCACTTATTTTAGTTATTTTCTTATAACCTCAAAATAATGGAGTATAAAATGATGTTGATAATTATATATTTACTTGCAATTTTCACGGTGTCTATTTACCAAAATGTTCGGTGTCACTTGATACTTATGTTTATTGCAGCAGTCGATGTAACGGCGTTAAATAACTAGTGATTTACAGTTACTTTCGGAGGACGAATTGCAAGGTAATGTTCACTCTTTGGCAACCACAGACAAGCTTTTTTTTATGTATTAATTATATTTTATTTAATGAATAAAAATTTAATTATACTTTATTTATATATTTATTATATCTGAATGTATTATTATGACATTTTAGGCCATAGTAGCCAAATAAAGAATTTCAAATATACATCAAAGTGACATACAAATCGCGAGTGTAAGACGTATCTAATCACGCACACTAAAGTAATGAACCTGGCCGATGAAGTGATTTCATCGGTTGTCGAGCAGCAAGATGTATTAATTATAACAAATGTATTAATTATCTAAGGTTATGTATAATATGCAATTCAGACTTTTAAAATGTAAAATTAGCAAAAAATGTGTATGTTAACAAAAATAGTTGCACGGGCGTTTCTTCATAACGAATGAATTAATAATTATTATTTTATGATTATTAAAATTTGAAATAATAATTGTCGGTTCTTATATAAATCTAATAAAACTTTATTGTATTTAAAAGTGTGTAGATTAATAGAATAGTGAACAAAATATTGTAAATACAAAAGAAAGGCTGTTAACATTGATGTGATTGATGACAACCTAAGAGCACTAAAATCTAATCTAAACCTGCTCTCGCCAGACATAAGAAACACAAGTTTCGAGACGATAATTAACTTTCAGCGTTTGGATAAGTCTGAAGTATAAGTACTTATTTACTCTCAGTTTAATGAAATTTGAAATAACATCTAATTAATCCAACAAAAATTATAATATGATTCAATGCAATCAGCTAAATATTAAAATGAAAAAGAATTATTAATTTTGATGTAATTTCATTTTTAAGATTCTTTAGTGCGATGTTTGGTTTATATACTAAACACTGTTTTATATGCGTTTAGTGCTAAACACATACGGCCTTACAAATAAAATTGCCATAAAGCTATAACTTAGCATAAACCAAGAACATGTAAAATGTTTACAAATAGACATTTTGCTTACGAATGGTTTGTTAGAACGTATAACGTTTCCCGCGTTTATTTGCTAGGCTTGTCATTAGGAAAACTTCAGAATTATCATTGTATTGACAGTGTTGTCAACGATATTGTAAACATTTTGCGTTTTCTTTGTTTATCATCAGTTATAACTTTATACCAAGTTTATTTGTAAGCCCGTAATTGTATTGAAGCTTCTATGTTTACTAGAAGTGCCTTAGAGTTATTATTATAATTCTGAAACCTTTGGTTCAAACTGAATGAAATTTGTAATACGGTGTTTATACCATGCCTGTTTGGTTACTGAATTCAGGATTATAGTCTAATGCACAACGAAATTATAGGCTACTAGCTGACCCAGCAAACGTTGTATTGCCGATATTAAAATCGCGATACAAAAGTAACTGTTGATCGTAGATGGGTGAAAATTTTAAGTTGTATGTATTTTTACTGCAGACCCATAATCAAACAAATTTAAAAAAATATGTCAAAAAAATTTAAAAAATAATTTCGTGTGGACCACCCTTAACATTTAGGGGGATGAAAAATAAATGTTGTCCGATTCTCAGACCTACCCAATATGCACTCAAAATTTCATGAGAATCGGTCAAGCCGTTCGAAGGAGTTTAACTACAAACACCGCGACATGAGAATTTAATATATTAGATATAGGGTTATACTTATTTTCGAAAATGAACTGAACTGCTTCGAGAAAATGATGGTATAGCCATGCCGCTTGTTTTTGCTCAAGTTGAATTTGATTGATAGATTTATGTCAAATAATTATTAGAGTTGGAAATACATTCATTTATACCACTTAGTATACTAGCCTAATAGATAAACAATCTCCTTATTACGGCGAGACTATATTTAAAATGTACATGTGTGTAAGTTTTACAGATGTGTTAGTGAGTTAGTGGAGTGTGTAGTATTTTACTCAATGACAAATATTAATAAAGGGCGTCATATTCACGTATACAATATTTTATTTTCAAACACATATCATTTTTTATTTATATAATCTTTATAGTATTTTTTTATGGAATCGGAGGACAAACGAGCGTACGGGTCACCTGGTGTTAAGTGATCACCGCCGCCCACATTCTCTTGCAACACCAGAGGAATCACAAGAGTGTTGTCGGCCTTTAAGGAAGGTGTACTCGCTTTTTTTGAAGGTACCCATGTCGTATCGTCCCGGAAACACCGCACAAGGAAGCTCATTCCACAGCGTTGTAGTACGAGGAAGAAAGCTCCTTGAAAACCGCACTGTGGAGGACCGCCACACATCCAGATAGTGGGAATGATATCCTAACTTGTATATAGTGCTTACTGCGTATATAAAATGTTATACAAAATATTTTAGTGAATATGTTCTACGAAAATAAGCACCACGAAAACAGTTAAGAAGAATCAGTATTAAGCTGTGAAATGTTGTAGATAACAACACAATGTAACCGAGAACCCGACACCATTATAATTATTAATTAAAATCCGTTAAACCACAGAACAATTACGATAAAAACCACTAAAGTTAAAATACGTCCGAATTTGACAGGAGACTAATGGAAGCTAAATTGTTTCAAAACGGTTTCACGCTCCATCTATTGCGTCTCTTTCTCACACCTAGGTTTTTGTGTAAGGATCTCTCACTCTCACACAGAGTTCGTCTATTACGCTAGTACCTTTACTAAGTTTATGATTTATACACACATCTTCGTGACTTAGTCTTTGGTTATGCACAAGTTTTGCCGTGAGACAACAATTCGGGCTTAATTTTATTAGCATTGCCTTTTTCCAAGTATAGTTTGCTATTTTTAACCGATTTAAAAAATAGGAGGAGGTTCTCGATTCGTCGGTATGTTTTTTTTTATGTTTGTTACCTCAAAACTTTAGACTGGGTGAACCGATTTTGACAATTCTTTTTTTAATTGAAAGCTGGTGCTTCCGGTGTGGGTTAGATTAATTAATTAGATTGTATAAAAATACGCAATTATTTTTAAACTTTTTAGTCCATATTATATCTATTGTTTTGAAATAGTGTTTTTGAAGTCGGTTGTTTTTTTGTTAAAATATTTTTTTATACTAAATTTGTGGAACATAACATGCAATGAACTAAATCAATTTCGGTGTTGAGTGCACGCTCAAGGGCTTGACGGCCTTACTGCCCAAAATTGGCAGGCTGTTAGAGACCGCATATCAAAATCAATGATGTCATCTCCTGGATGTTTATGCTCTGCGTGAAGTCCAGAGACTAATAATATATTTTTTTATGATAATAAGAGATAGACGAGCAGGACGTTAAGCTGATGGTAATTTATACACCCTGCCCATTACAATGCAGTGATCCTCAGGATTCTTGAAACACCCAAAAATTCTGAGCGGCACTACAATTGCGCTCATTACCTTGAGCCTCATTTGCCAAGTAATTTCACTAGCTACGGCGCCCTTCAGACAAAATCACATAATAAATCCAGCCGGGTTCCTGTACAAAAGAGCTTCCCACTAATAATATTAATAAAATTTTACATTTAATGTTATTTTATTTAAGGCCAACTAGTGTTCCCTGATGCTATTTGATAATCGCAGTTTAGGTATACTTTTTGGAATACCAGAGGTTTGACAGGAGCGTTGGCTGGCGGGTGTACGCGATTCTTAATACAACATACAACACCCATGTATCAAACAGGAAACAACTTGGATAACGGTCAAATAAAATTCATTATATCCACAGTGTAAATGAACACCATACAATTATGAGGATGATATTTATTTAATTACGTATACTGCGATGCTTAAATTCAGCGGTGGAAACACATCAAACGGCTACTCTCAACATTCCTCGTAATAATGCCGTTGAAAACATGTTGTACAACACATAATGAAGTGAAGATTCTGCGAAACGTCAAACGATCCAGCAGAGTAATTGAACCTCAACGATTCGAGTAGTTATTAATAATTATTATTGCTAAAACGCAACTATAAGTTTAATTCGTAATATAGGTGTTTGTAATAAAATAATGACGTCGAATTACAGTTGGACGTACTTCCTCAAAAACGTTCCAAGCCAAAAACATCACATTTAAAGGAATTCGTGTTTAAAGTTTAATAAAATTAATATTAGTGTATTCCATACATGTGGGTTGCGCTACTAAGTCATGATGTCATTTAAAGAGTGACAGTAGGGCTGCCATTTTTCGTCAGTTCGTTAATATTAATCACGTGACCAGTTTTGTGTTCTTAATTCAATGTCGACATGATTGTGGTTTGGAACGTTTATCTGGAATAATGTCCAGTTACAGCTACTCGTCTTTGAAGTCGAGTGCTTGACTCACGAAAATCCTCTCTATCCTTAATAGGTATTGCACGTGGACAAATGGTTTAAACTGATATTATCACTCAACTCAAATAGCAACGCTATATGATGATGTATGATGTAACCTGACGAGTAAAAAGGCAGGTAAAGTTTTAAAGAAAACGTTAATTAATGTGAGCAGATGCTAACGTAAGCCGGACCAAAGATGAGATCTAATCTCCATATGATCTGGCAGGATTAGTAACTGGCAGGTAACAATGGGCACAGGATGCCGGCTAGGTTATGGGCACCACAACGGCGCCTATTTCTGCGGTGAAGCAGTAATGTGTAAGCATTTCAATGCCGTAGCTAGTGAAATTACTGGGCAAATGAGACTTAACATCTTATGTCTCAGGGTGATGAGCTCAATTGTAGTGCCGCTCAAAGTTTTTGGGTTTTTCAAGAATCCTGAGTGGCAATGCATTGTAATGGGCGGGGTGTATCAATTACATAGGCATAAAATAAACATTTTGTAAGCGCCCTTTTATTTATTTATTGATTTTAAAGTAAAAATCAGCCAAATACAAAATATATAACATACAATTAATTTAATCTAATAGATTAAAATAGTCTATAAATTCATATAGAAAAATAGATAAATGTGAACTTAGTCAAGACAGTGTTTAGACAATACATGTAACAGCGAACTAATCAAAATATAATTTTGTCAGCTTCTTTCATAACTATCCAAATAAGTATAATCGAGGTAAAATAAAATCTACGTCACTAAAACTATATGAAAGATTTACAAATGACTTGCTAGCATCTTAAATAAATGAAATTTGTTGAACCTGAAGACGTTCTGGGAACCAAAAAGTTTTTTAACTTTTATAAAGCAAACCTGTCCAAATTTGAGAGCTTTATTGCAGATGATGTGGCCAGACAAGTAACGGGCAGAAAAGCTCCTGGAAGCGCACGTGCACGATTTGGACCAATGACTTATCTCTGGTCCAACTCTACCTATCCAATCACATCGCGTATAATTCTTAAGTTATACTCGATATGATTGAGCGGGTAACAGGCAAACAAGGCGCACTTTTATAAAGCAGATGTATCTGACATGGACCATGTGAGATGCAGTTATTATCAGCTGGACCAGGGTTGAAAGCTTTCCTCCAAATAATAAGATTTTGAAATCGCACTTTTATAAAGTAATGGTTCATTTATTGACATTCACTAACGAATTCCGAACGTAAGCATCATTTCCATTTTCGAGACTTTGCGCCTTAATTTGGTTCAGACAATATTTAATTTTGTAGTCAATCTAAATTATATTGAAAGAAAATGGATAGAGAATATTATTGTTCGCCTTCTTATTTGGCTTGTTCATTATTTGTTGGCATTTAAAAACAATTCTTGCCAACAGACTCTGAAAAGAATATTGCTCACCAAATGCAGATTTCTGAATCGGATTTTATCAGAATTACTTACGCAAGATATATTATATGATTATATGAATGTTATTAGAAGTACTTCTTGCATAGTATTTTCTTTCTTTTATTAACGCGAGTGTTACACATTAAAATAAAACACTTTTAAAGGATTAAAACGGGTGTAATTGTAACGGTTTTACATTAGATGTTTGCGTAAAAGTTACATTTTTATTTTAGTTAACCCGACGTTTCATGACCTTTCTAGATCTCGTTTTCAGGGGGACTGCAGATGAAGTGAGTCAAAGATAGTATTTGTCATAGTTGTTAAGAATTATCATTAGGAAATTAAGCGCCATTTATTTCCTTGGAGGTGGTATTCGCTGTACACAGATCTGGAAAGGTCTTGAAACGTCGGGTTAGCTAAAATAAAAATGTAACTTTTACGCAAACATCTAATGTAAAACCGTTACAATTACACGCGTTTTAATCCTTTAAAAGTGTTTTATTTAAATAAGTACTTCTTACCCTCATCTAGAAGCAATTAAAAGTCTCATCATATTATTATAAGCTACATACAAAAAGGGAAGAATCTGGACTCATTAAGATAGTAAAAGGCATTAATCTTCTCAAAATTTGATTCCTTTAGAATTCTTTTAGATGTCATTTCTAATACTACCACTGCTTGAAAACAAGCGGCGCCATAAACTCTCCCAACGTTATTTTTTGCGCCCTTTTTTATAATATACTAGTTGACCCGACAGACGTTGTTCTGTATATATTAAATAAAATAATGTTTTTTATGAATTTATTATTTCGTAAAATATGCTCCCTGTTGTTGTAACGAAATTGTTTCACAGCAGAACTGTCAAACCGTGCGTCAATAAATTCTCTCATAGAAATTATGTATGGACACATCAAAGGAAAAACAAATTTGTTGTTTTTATTTAATTTAGCAGCATTTTCCTATTTATTCACCTTCCACAAATAAGTCAAGACCAAAATTAGCCAAATCGGTCCAGCCGTTCTCGAGTTTTAGCGAGACTAACGAACAGCAATTCATTTTTATATATATAGATAGAATATTGTACTGTCATTCTTATTGCTATAAAATAATCATAATCCAGTCCCAGGCGGTGTGGCTGGCTGGTGTCAGAGGCATTTTTTAACAAAACATTTTAATTTATTTATACATAATGCCTGAACCGTGGTTGGGACTTTATTATAATAGTGTATTTACCTTACATTTACCCTTAAAGATTATTGTTATGTGTGTCGTGTGCTTTATGTGTTTCGGTCTGAAGGGCGCGTTAGCTAGTGAAATTACTGGACAAATGAGACTTAACACCTTATGTCTCAAGGTGACGAGCGCAATTGTAGTGCCGCTCAGAATTTTTGGGTATTTCAAGAATCCTGAGCGGCACTGCATTGTAATAGGGCGTATCAATTACCATCAGCTGAACGTCCTGCTCGTCTCGTGCCTTATTTTCATAAAAAAAATATTATGTGTCTTATGAAGCCTACTAGAATTATTTACCAGCAATACCTTATTTCTAGTGTTATAGAAAATTTAATTTATTTTACGTTCAAAATTTAATTTACTTAAATTTAAATTAAATTTTCATTAATGTACTGACAATGAACAGTCATAATATTTACACATTAGTAAACATAGACTTCCATTTACTAGTGTTTGGACAAACAAAGCGTGTGAAAGAGTAATACATCTATCAGATCTATCTAACAGAGATACAGCTAGATAGAAAATTTAAGCGATTTTGATTGGCAATTCGTAAGTAACCAGTGGGAGGCTCCTTTGCACAGGACGCACAGATATAGGCGCCGTTGTGGTACCCATAATCAAGCCGGCATCCTGTACAAAGGAGCCACTGGTAAAATTAATTATATTCTAAGTCTGTGAAAATAAAGAAGCAAAAATTTGCTTTAAAATATAACTAAAAGAAATAACTATAAATCAAATTAATTCTTCTGTCTTTTTGATATCTCAAATATCATCCCTACAAAATTGAGTTTACATCCACGCTCTTGAAACATTGTCGACAAAAATCACACTTATCGCGGAATCCATGAAAGCCTTTTATTGTAATTCTTGTCATGTCCTCGCACGTGACCCGGGGCGTGTCAACGATAGCCAATGATAATGTTATTATTAATCTCATACATTTTTATAGCTTCATTCGAAACAATTTATACAGACCGTACATTCTATAGTAAAAGGGACTCTTCAAACTATGCAAAGAAATGTTTGAATTTCCTTTTTCTTATAACAAAGTGCGTACAAGTTTATATAGGTATATTGTAACACACTATTCGAACAATTATTACTGAAAATATTGTACAATGTCTAATAAGTACAGTATAAAGTTGTTTGCTTGTTTATAAAAAAGGTCATGGTCGCTCAGAGGGCAATAGAGAGAGTTATGCTAGGAGTTTCCTTGTGAGATCGAATCAGAAATGAAGAGATCTAGAGATGTAGGAGAACCAAAGTCACCGACATATCCAAAATAATTGCGAAACTGTAGTGGCAGTGGGTAGGGCACATAGATCAACGGACAGATGGCCGTTGGGGCAATAAAGTCTTCGAAAGGCGACCACGTACCGGAAGACACAGTGTTGGTAGGCCCCCCACAAGAGAGACCAACGATCTGGTCAAGATCACCGGAATACGTTGGATGAGGGCAGCGCGGGATCGATTGTCGTGGAAATCTTTGGGCCTTTGTCCAGTAGTAGAAGTCGTTCGGATGAAAGTTGTGTATATTGTAATATTATTATCTCAGTAATACCTACTGCAGAAATTATTATTTAAATGCAAGATTTATTAAGAACTTTTACTATAAAAACTGACATTTAATCAAAGATTTAGTTAAATGTAGCTAGAATAAATAAATCATACTCTAACTGAACGTGATAAAGTATAATAATAAAATACAATAATTCTAAATTGTGTTTTAGATAATATAGAGGTCTCCTACGTACTTTTGATTACCTCCTCAACCTTTTGCATATTAGCAGGTTGAGTTTAGGTATCGCTCTTTGAAATCTAAACAAATTGTTATTTCTAAAAGTGAATTACACATTTCTGGAATCAACTACAATAATTAAATATGTAACTAAAATTTATGAACGTTGCGGTACTCGAACCTGCGACGTCTCGGGTTCCGTCCAAGCACTCAAGCGAACAATATGGAGATTTTCTGTGCCATTTTCTTTTGTTGACTTAGGTTCAAATAATAATTTAAGACATATGTTAACAGTTGAAAAACATATGCTCTTTGTGGTCGCTTGCTCACCCAAAAACTTGAACGAATTTGTTTTGGGATTCATTGGTTTTTTATGGATGCCTGGGTCAGATAATTCAATGAAAAATATTATTTGATAAAGCTATGAATAACAGTAATTTGGCCCGAAGGGATAACTCCGTGCTCAGAATCTTTAAAATAATAATATTATATTTTATGTGTTAACATAATAATGTAAGGGTTCCATACTAGGAACGGAAGACCTTAATTTATCCAACTGCAACTCTATGATCGTTGAGCTTAGCGTAATAAGGTTCTATTAATGGTGGGTAATCAGTATATCAAGTCAAATGAAACAGTGGGAGGCTCCTTTGCACAGGAAGCCGGCTAGATTATGGGTACTACAACGGCGCCTATTTCTGCCGTGAAGCAGTAATGTGTAAGCATTACTGTGTTTCGGTCTGAAGGGCGCCGTAGCTAGTGAAATTACTGGGCAAATGAGGCTTAACATCTTATGTGTCAAGGTGACGAGCGCAATTGTAGGGCCGCTCAGAATTTTTGGGTTTTTTGAGAATCCTAAGCGGCACTGCATTGTAATGGGCATGGCGTATCAATTACCATCAGCTGAACGTCCTGCTCGGCTCGTCCCTTATTATCATTAAAAAAAAAACATAAAAATTTAAATAATATTGAGAGACAACGTTGTTAAGTAAATTTTTCACTAATACAATGACGCGGTGTGTTAATATTTTGTAACATTATAAACGGCTATCAGTCAAAAATTTACATAAGCAAGCAGAAATTATAAAAGGAAAATAAAAGAGAGAAGAAGTGATGGTACTCCGCATCCCAATGATTATGACTGCAATTTCCAGTGCGACTCCTATCGCAGTAAAGCATTAGAATAAATATCACCAAGCTTAAAGTACTACCTGATGCTACTGTACTAGCTGATGCCCGCGATTTTGTCCGCCTAGATAAAAGGTTTTTAAAAATAATAAGCAAGTTTGGATTAAAGATTATCTCATCTCCTATTTAAGTTCCGGTTCCCGTTTTCGCTCCCGTTCCCAACATATTATATGAATCTTATTTCGAGGAAGATTGTTATGGCAAACTAAACCTACTATTGGTATAGTTATAGATCATCGACGTAAATTTCAGTTTTTACAAATCCCTCGGGAACCATGGATTTCTTCGGGGTAAAATGTAGTTTGCCTTTTCCCAAGCTCTAGTCTATCGCTGTACCAAATTTCATCAAAATCGTTTCAGTAGCTCCGGAATAAAGTTTGGACATCCTATTTATGAAGTTCATCTCATAGCAATATTAATGGGAATAATCAAGTATTTCGTTTCATTTGACGCATAAGATACATAATAGCTGTAAGGGTAAATGTATACACTTCTATAATAAAGTCCCAGCCACTGTTCAGGCATTATCTATAAATAAATTTAAATGTTTTATAAAAAAATGGCTCTGTCGTAAATCCTATTACTCCACTGCCGAATATCTAAATGATCGGACAGCCTGCCCTGTACTTTCCCCGGGGCATAAAAAGGATAGGGGAGTCCCAGGCCCATGGGTGTCGTAAGAGGCGACTAAGGGCTTTTTAGAAGTGGGAGAGTCACGTAGCCGTCTTTTGACGTCAGCACAATCGGGCCAGACTCGTCCGGGTTAGTTACCACACTCGCACTGAATACCGGCGTGAAGTGGCGGCCTAGTGCCGCTATGTTTCGTATAGGTTAGTGTCGAGGACCGGAGGCCATTTCCAAAAAAAAAAAAAAGCCTGGGACTAGATTGTGATTATTTTATAGCGATAGAAAAAATACAATATTGTATATTTTTATTGAAAAAAGCGCAAAAAAAAAAAGAATGCTGGGAGAGTTTCTTGCGCCGCTTCATCTGTCTCACAGCGCCATTTGTTTCCGAAGCGGTAGTAGTATCGATCCGTACGCTCGTTTGTCCTCCTATTCCATAAAAAAAAACACACAAGCGAACAATATGGAGATTCTCTGTGCCATTTTCTTTTGTGGACTTAGGTTCAAGTAATAAATTAAGACATATGTTAACAAATGAAAAAACATATGCTCTTTGTGGTCGCTTGCTCAACCAAAAAATTGAACGAATTTGTTTTGGGATTCATTGGCTTTTTATGGGTGCCTGGGTCAGATAATTCAATGAAAAATATTATTTGAGAAAGCTATGAATAACAATAATTTGGCCCGAAGGGATAACTCCGTGTTCAGAATCTTTAAAATAATAATATTATATTCTATGTGTTAACATAATAATGTAAGGGTTCCATACTAGGAACGGAAAACCTTAATTTATCAATCTGCAACTCTATGATCGTTGAGCTTAGCGTAATAAGGTTCCATTAATGGTGGGTAATCAGTATATCAAGTCAAATGAAACAGTGGGAGGCTCCTTTGCACAGGAAGCCGGCTAGATTATGGGCACCACAACGGCGCCTATTTCTGCCGTGAAGCAGTAATGTGTAAGCATTACTGTGTTTCGGACTGAAGGGCGCCTTAGCTAGTGAAATTACTGGGCAAATGAGGCTTAACATCTTATGTCTCAAGGTGACGAGCGCAATTGTAGTGCCGCTCAGAATTTTTGGGTTTTTTGAGAATCCTAAGCGGCACTGCATTGTAATGGGCATGGCATATCAATTACCATCAGCTGAACGTCCTGCTCGTCTCATCCCTTATTATCATTAAAAAAAAAACATTTAAATTTAAATAATATTGAGAGACAAGGACTTCATTCATTACATTGTTAAGTAAATTTTTCACTAATACAATGACGCGGTGTGCTAATATTTCGTAACATTATGAACGGCTATCAGTGAAAACTTTACTTAAGCAAGCAAAAAGAAAGCACTAGAATAAGTATCACCAAGCTTAATGTACTACCTGATGCTACTGTACTAGCTGATGCCCGCGATTTTGTCCGCCTAGATAAAAGGTTTTTAAAAATAATATGCAAGTTTGGATTAAAGATTATCTCATCTCCTATTTAAGTTCCGGTTCCCGTTTTCGCTCCCGTTCCCAACATATTATATGAATCTTATTTCGAGGAAGAATGTTATGGCAAACTAAACCTACTATTGGTATAGTTATAGATCATTGACGTGAATTTCAGTTTCTCACAAATCCCTCAGGACCCATAGATTTTTTCGGGGTAAAATGTAGTTTGTCTTTTCCCAAGCTCTAGTCTATCGCAGTACCAAATTTCATCAAAATCGGTTCAGTAGCTCCGGAAAAAAGTTTGGACATCGTTTTTATAAAGATCATCCCATAGCAATATTAATGGGAATAATCAAGGATTTCGTTTCATTTGACGCATAAGATACATAATAGCTTTAAAGGTAAATGTATACAGCCACTGTTAAGGCATTATCTATAAATAAATTTAAATGTTTTATAAAAAAAATGGCTCTGTCATAAATCCTATTACTCCACTGCCGAATATCTAAATGATCGGACAGCCTGGGACTAGATTGTGATTATTTTATAGCGATAGAAATGACTGTACAATATTGTATATTTTTTATTGAAAAGAGCGCAAACAAGAATGCTGGGAGAGTTTCTTGCGCCGCTAGTTCTCTGTCAGAGCGCCATTTGTTTCCGAAGGGGAAGTAGTATCTAGTAGTTATTAGAAATGACATCAAAAAGAATTCTAAAAGAATCAATTTTGAGAAAATAAATGCCTTTTATGTCTTTTATGCAACGAGGGGAGATAATAATATTAATAGAGTTTCGGTAACATCTCATTAGCAGATCGACTTCTTATGATTTTTATTTCATTCGATTGCGTTTTACATTATATTTTTAATATTATCTTTATTTGAAGTAAATCTATCGAACAGGATTATATCACCAATATTGCTTAGTAGATATAAAGTGAATTTCTGAAAACTTAATGCATTGGATTCGGTAAAACAGTACGGGTCTAACCATTGACCAGGCTGGTCCCAGTTACCAGTAACCATTCGTCTATAACCATTACAGGGCTGGTCGGAACAGGATACAGGATGGTGCTATAATGGTGACATTAAATTTTGGGCCAGTAAAGTCCTCGAATGGCGACCACGTACCGGAAGACGCAGTGTTGGTAAGCGCCCCCACAAGATGGACTGACGATCTGGTCAAGAACGCCGGAATATGTTGGATGAGGGCAGCGCAGGACCGATCGTTGTGGAAATCTTCGGGCGAAGCCCTTGTCCAGCGGTGGTCGTCTTCCGGCTGATGATGATGATGATGAAACATGCTAATTATGTTTTTAATAACATTCAGGAAACAGTTTAAAATTACAAGGTCCAGTTTGCTATTTCCCTTCACTTCAAATAAGCATAGGAAATAGAATATCACACAGAAAATGCTTTTGCCAGAAATCTAGAAAAAAATATAAGCTCGACAGATACAAAAACGTAAACAAAACTGTTATTACATCTTATATCAAATTGTTCGCCCATAAGTATGTATAAGACGTAGAGATATAAAGCAAAATGGCTTGTTATGGAGCTAATAGAAATTCCGCACGCACCTCGCTACGAGTGGCTGTCGGCCCGTCTGGATATCACGGACACTTATATATGATACGATGTTGTGGATGTTACTTGATATCAACCCTATTTGTTGGGCTGTATTTAACCAACTTCGATGATGTACATTTATATTTTCACGACTTAAACGTTGTAATGTTGTTAATAAGTGTCATAAATAGGTTTACGTTTAAAGAGTTTATTTCTCATAAAGAACAAAAGTTCACTTACATGAGAACAACAATTCTAAATAAATTTAAAAGAAAACATAAATTTTATAGTTACCGTGACTCTGAACAATAATAAATTTAAAACACGCTATGTTCTAAGGTTCTGACAGTTCTTTTTTAATTTAGCTTTAAATTTTGGATAAGATTTTTTCACCAAATACAGGGTGGCCGAGATGTTGACGTCCAAAGCTAAAATTTGAAAGCCGTGGTGATGAGTATCCGAATCACCCCTATGTATGTTCTACGAATTTGCGTAGTTTAGGAGATAATAATTTTTTTCCCCTTTTATCCGCTTTTTTCACCTAATTGTGGCTTAGGACTTTTTTCTAATTTTTTTGAACACTTTTAGTTAATTTTATTGTTGATAATTATTAACTACAGTTGCAATAACCACATAAGAAACTATGAATAGCTTAGACAATGCGGAACTAGTTTAGAATTGAGTCGTAAGTTCAAGATAACTGCTTCAACTAAATTCATGAAATTGTTCAAGGTAAGTATCAAAAAAAATGGGGAGCCTATGGCTTCTAACTATTCAAAGCCAAATTCAGATTTAATCTTTGGACGTCAACTTCTCGGCAAACCAGTATATCTTCCGGCAAGTCATTATATAGTAGGGCTCCCTCAAACTGTATAGTTTTTGTACCATAATTTGTCCTAGCTTTAGTTAATTGTAGATTATGTTTGTTTTGGGGACCATGTTTATGTGATTTTGTCTTAAAAGTGATTTGTATATGTACGGAATCTAAGAGGCATTTCCTAACTAGTATGCATGCTTTCTATTTGTATAACTGACTTATTAATAGTTGATCAATTTTCTTATATAGTTCTCTAGTCGGGAAGTGATAATCGATAATAAATCAAGTCATACATCTTATTTTGCGATATTCTGTGATGGTTGCGTTGGTCTTGATGCATTAAAGTTGTTATTATAACAAACTTGAAATGTAATGTAACACATAGGCTGGGTCAGCTGTTATGGCTAAGGTCAAATTAACCGTTAAAAGTAACTGTTACTACAAAGACTGCGGAATGGTTTGCACCATCGTATTACTTGGCATAGTTAAACTTATAAAGATATCAAGCTAATTTCCAATATTTATTTGGAACTTTTAACAGGTCGCTGTTTAGCTATATATAACAATAATAATAATATTGACACACTTTTCTATAAATTATTTTGCCCAAACTAGGCATAGCCTGTACTATGGGTACAAGACAACGATATATTTAATACAATATACTTACTGAAACATACATAAATACATATAAACATCCATGACTCGAAAACAAATATCCTCATCATATAAATTATTGCACCTACCGGGATTCGGACCCGGGACCTCTAGCTTAGTAGTCAGGGTCACTACCGATCTGGTTATATGGATCTTAACACTTAAAGTTATGACGTCATCTTAAGAATTGGCAAATGTGCAACACATTTTTGCTTAACCAGTACTATAACATGTTTGTAATTGCTAATGTTAGTTAATTCCACCCATCCATAGTAATTATAGAATTAATTGAAATCTGTGATTTCATTTTGTGTTCGGCTACCTGCTGACCAGAACTACACCAACTCATGCCACTATTAAAAGTGTTGGTATTAGTGAAGTTACAGACACAAAATATCCCTTAAGACTTCCAAAGGCGTTAGTGCCTTAGGCATTGTATACGTTATTTTGAGACATAATTTAAATCGTTTTTTAGAATTTAGTAAAACAAGATGTAATAAGGGACTATAGAATAAAGTTTTAATTTATCATACGGCTATGGGATACCTTATAAAAATAATCACCGGGGTATGTAGGTAAGATGGATATATCGTAAGGATCCATACTTGATTTTACATAAATTTCACTTACTTGTCCCGTATTACATTATGCATGAACACTATGAAGTAAACGCACATTTTGCAACACATAATAATTCAATTTAACTTACTTCATTAACTACACTAATCATGTTTATTAATTATATGCTTTTAAATCTGCAGTCCCCCTGAAAACGAGAAATGGAAAGGTCTTGAAACGTCGGGCTACCTAAAATAAAAATAAAAAATGTATTTTTTATGCAACAATCTGATATAAAAACACAGATACAGTTATACGCGTTTTAATCCTTTAAAAGTGTTTTATTTAAAAGCATTTAACTAACAAACGGGATTAATGTAGTTAATGAAGTAAGTTAAATTGAATTATTATTTGTTGCAAAATGTGCGTTCATTTCATTTGTAGAATCATTCACAGTATTGTGGATATGCTGCTGTAGTACCCTTTATTAATTATCGTATTTATTTCTACATTGGAATGCTTAAAATTTTCGTAATATTTTAATCTGTATTTTACATAATTCCTGCAATTTGTATTTGCATTCTACGGGAAATAATTGGAGTTTATCTATGAGGAAACACTCTTTGAATCTACCCTTGAAAATCAGGCGTATATGCAAATGCAATGCAATTCGCACCACACATCCAGATGGTGGGGATTAAATCCGAATTTTTGGCGTGTCGAGCGTAGATGGAATTCGGCGGCAGGAATCAGATGAAACAGCTCTTCGGAAAGTATTCCGAAGAGGCCACACGGGCAGTGGTCCGTGATAAATAGAAGACACACAATGAAGCGACGTCTCTACGCAACGCCAAGTGATCCAGCCGTGCAAAGAGCACTGGGTCCCCAACAATTCGAGCTGCTCTGCGTTGCACGCGGTCAAAATGGATCGAACTGATATTGGGGTTTGCCAGACCAGAGATGACAGTAAAATTCCATTTGTGACCGGACCTGAGCTTTATAGAGCGCTTGAATGTGGGCCGACTTGAAGTATTGCCCAGCTTCATCGAAATCCAATTTGGCTTCGCCCTCCAGATGACCACGGAATTTTTTTTTACTAGTACCGTAATTTAGACCCAGTATTTCGAAACAAGGCGAGGATTTAAGGGAAGCGTTGTCTATGAGCGGCGATACTATGGGGTTTTTTTATTGGTAAGACCGCAAACTTGAGTCTTCTGTTGGTTAAACTTAACAAGGTTCAATTTACCCCATTCCGCAACCTTCTGGAGAGAGGACTCGATAGAAGACACAAGTTTCAACGCTTGAAGTATTGCCGTGCTCTATTTATAACGCCCATAATAATATCGTTCCTTATTAATAAACAAAATATAAAAAACATAATTTTCAGAGTTTCAAAACGAATTATTGTTGAACGAGACGGCTCTCAAAACTGCAATACGCTATTACTTCCCTTTATCGTAGTTTTCATAACTTTGTCTGTTGAAAGAGTTTTAATAGTAAGTTACTGAACTATATTAAACGGGAGTATTGTTGAGGAAGTCGTTCTTGGAGTATATTATTCAATTTTAAGTATTGTATCCTTTCGAAACTATGTTGTAAAGTACCTTATTGAAAGATTTTCAAACGGTTCCCGTAACAATTTAATTTATAACATAACATTTTGTGAAGTGATGAAAAAAGGAGTTGAATTTGTTTTTATTTATGGAAATGTGATGGCCACCCACATTCTCTTGCAACAGCAGAGGAAAGCGGTATTGTAAAAGCTGTTTACACAAAAGCTATATTACCATTTTATAACATTACTAGCTGACCCAGCATACGTTGTATTGCCATATAAAGTAATAAAAAAAATCAATAACAAAAATTTTTGGGGTATAAAAAACAGATGACGACCGATTCTCAGACCTAGTAAATATATAGTAAATATAATTTATCGTACTACAATAATCATTATATTCGAATGCCATCTTGCAACTATATTGCATATCTGTGGAAGGAAGAGAACAATATTTAAAATATTGATATCTTATGTCTTACTGAACACTGGCTTAGAAAATATGAGCTCATTTTTAACTCCAGTGGTCATCGGGTGGCAAGTGTGTTTAGCAGAGAAAAGGCAACACGTGGCGGCTCTCTTATACTTATAAGTAAATCATTTAAATTCAAAGACCGTAAAGATATTGTGGGCCTCTCTGTTGAACGTACCATTGAAATAGCCTGTGCAGAGCTTGAGTGTGCCATTGTTGTAAGTATATACAGATGCATTATATGAGTTATTTGAGAGTGTATTGGAGGAGGTTCTATCAAAATTATCAGAATCTAAGAAATATATTATGATTTGTGGTGACTTTAATATTAACTTATTAGAAAAATCCACCACAAGTATTAGATTCAAATCTTTGTTTAAATCATATAATTTATCAAATATTTTCTTAGAACCTACTAGAGTAACCAGCACCTCTAAAAGCTGTATTGATAATATTTTTACTAATTATAAACCTATTTCTCAATCAATAATTAGTAAACTGAGCTCAGACCACTTTGGTCAATTAGCCTCTTTTAATATTGAAGGGAACAAATGTACTTCAACTAAAAAGTTTATGTTTGTTCCGGTAAACAATAGGCGAATGGAGAAATATAGAGGCAATGTTTCAGAATAACTCTCAAACTTGTATTTGAATTATAATAGTACTCCAAATGAGATGTATGGTACGTTATTTAAAATAATTAAAACAGAGTTTGCTTCTATATTTACTTCAAAGACAGCCAACTCGGGTGGTCTCTTGTCATTTAACAACTGGGCAACAGCTGGTATTCATAGGAGCAGACAACGGTTATATGAACTATATAGTGAGAGATCATCATGTAATCATGATGCATCGTTCCTTGTATATGTGAAAAATTATTCAAAATTATTTAAGAAAGAATGTACTATTGCTAAGTCAATGCATATTAGAGAAATAATTAAAAATGTTTCAAATAAAATAAAAATGACTTGGAAAGTTATTAACTGGGAATCTGGAAGAGCGAAAGACTTCAAGTTTGAATATAATCTAATAATAAACAATACAAAAATCCACTCTGAGCAGGAAGTAGCTTCTGCTTTTGAGAAAATTTTTTCTGACATTCCAGTTTCCATCTCAAGCACCCTTGTCTCCTCCACCAGTGTTGCCGAGTCACTTCTTTTGGAAAATGTTAAGGAATGTAAACAAAATTTCAAATTCAGTGTTGTAAGCCCAGCAGAAATAATTAAAACTTTCAGATCCTTAGAAATGAAAAAACTGCTGATATATGGGGCATATCTGTAAAAATAATAAGTTCTGTTATTGACGTCATAGCACCACATCTAGCACTAGTTTTTAATAGCTGTATTGAACATGGCGTGTTTCCTGACCTTCTGAAGTATAGTAAAATTACACCAATATTTAAATCGGGACTCACTTCTGACCCGAATAACTATCGCCCTGTTTCGGTGTTGCCGACCCTTAGTAAAATTTTTGAAAAAATTATTTTAAGCCAAATGCTTACTCACTTTAACACTTATAAGTTACTTCATATAAAACAATTTGGCTTTACTAGGGGACGCTCGACTACGGATGCAGGTGTTGAACTCATCAGGAATATTTTTGAGGCCTGGGAGGAATCACAGAATGCACTTGGTATCTTCTGTGATTTATCCAAGGCTTTTGATTGTGTTCAACATTCAACGCTGGTGAGGAAGCTATGCCACTATGGTATAAGAGGATCTGCACTCGATCTTTTGATCTCATATTTAAATAATAGGATTCAGAGGGTCGAGGTGAATGGCAGGAGATCTCCTGGGACTCCTCTCGGTATGGGGGTACCACAAGGGTCTACTCTTGGACCCTTCCTCTTCCTAATTTATATAAATGATCTACCTAACCTTGTAGAAAAAAACACAAGGTGGTATTGTTTGCGGATGACACTTTACTTATATTCAAAGTGAAACGAAGCCAAGTTTTATATGACGAAGTAAACAATGCTCTATCTGACATCGTGTACTGGTTTAGCGCCAATAACTTATTGTTAAATAATCATAAAACCAAATATATTAAATTCACCGCGCCAAATGTCAAAAATGTAGATGCGAATATTTTATTAAATGGAGAGGTGGTAAAACCAGTGGAATCTGCTATATTTCTTGGCATTACTCTTGATTCCAAATTGCAGTGGGGCCCCCATACTGAAGGATTGGCGAATAGGCTTAGTTCTGCAGCATATGCGGTTAAGAACATCATACGGTTAACTGACATAGATACGGCGAGATTAGTATACTTTAGTTATTATCATAGTATTATGTCCTATGGTATATTGTTATGGGGCAGTGCGGCCGATATTAATACTATCTTTGTGCTGCAGAAGAGGGCTATTCGCGCGATTTATAACCTAGGTCCTAAAGAATCATTAAGAGAAAAATTTTAAGAAATAAACATTTTGACTGTTGCTTCTCAATACATTTTTGATAATGTTTTGTATGTTCATAAGCACATTGAGGAATTTTCTAGAAACTGTGACATTCATAATGTTAACACGAGGAACAAACATAAACTTGTTATGCCTACTAGTCGGTTGGGTCGAGTTAGTAAGTCTTTTGTTGGGCGATGTATATGCTTCTACAATATGATCCCAGAAAATGTACAAAACAAATGTGTTACGAAATTTAAAAGAATTGTTAAAAAACGTTTGTGTGAGAAAGGTTATTATAGCATAAACGATTTTCTTAATGACACCACGGACTGGGATTAAAGCGAACACCCTCAGGCTCTTTAATTATTAATGTTTATTGTACGATATTACATTGTAATCCATATTTTATATAAAAAAAAAGCCCGCTGAGTTTCTTGCCATTTGCCCATTCTTCTCAGGTCTGAGGCAGTCTCTTTTGAATGGGTGGTAGATTTTGACGTTCAATAAGTGATTATAAATCCTATTTTGAATAAAAATATTTGAATTTGAATTTGAATTTAAATCGCGATACAAAAATAGGTGTTGATCGTAGACCTGTGAAAAATTGAAGTTGTATGTATTTCTTAATTTTGAATCATAATAAAATAAAAATAAAAAGAACTGTCCAAAATTTATAAAAAAAGGGTGATAATAGATAAGTGATAAGGGTGAACAACCCTTATCACTTACTCGTAGGGGTATGAAAAATAGATAGTAGCCGATTCTGAGACCTACTGAATATGCATATAAAATTTGGTAAAAATCAGTAAAGCCGTTTCGGGGGAGTAAGGTAACTAACATTGTGACACGAGAATTTTATATATTAGATAAATCATCCATTTCCGATGGCTTTAGACTACTTACATAATTTCTGAATACCTTCATATTTTATTCTGTATTAATAGAACAGCGTCTGTTGGGCCAGCTAGTAATGAATAATTAACACCTATTATTATAATGAATACGATATAACGAATCCTGAAAGTGTAGCGAGAAATCAAAATCAATTAAAACTTGCGAACTGATTAATTACAATAAACTTTTGCGGCCTTACAAATAAACTTAGTATAAAGTTATAACTAAGCATAAACAAAGAAAATGCAAAATGTTTACAATATCGTTGACAACACTGTCAATACAATGATAATTCTGAAGTTTTCCTAATGACAAGCTGCCTTGCAAATAAACGCAGAAAACGTTATACGAATAAACCAATCGTAAGCAAAATGTCTAATTGTAAACATTTTGCATTTTTTTGGTTTATGATTAGTTATAACTTTATGCCAATTTTATTTGTAAGGTCGCAATTAAATAAATAAAGAATAATCTTTGCAAGCAAGTTTTACAAATTAAGATACATTTCATGTAAATAAATTAAACTTCTAATACAAAACATTATTATCATTAGCAATCCCGTTAAGCGTCTTATGTAATAAACACCACGTCCTGAAAAATTCCGATTTCAAATTAGTTTAACGTGACAAGGGTTTTGTACTGGCGTGACAAAACGTCCCTTTGTAAATTCCTGTCACGCACCCTACTTAATTAATCAGAAATCAAAGACGAATAAGGAACTGCTATTTTTTAACAGCAAATTTAATGTACTTACGACAAAAGAAACAATTTTATGAACCTATTTGGACCATAGTTTATTTGATGGAGCAGCAAAATACCTACTTATATAGCCTATGGAGTATTTGTTACGTGGGATATACTTTTATAAAATTTAATTAATTAATCTAATTCTATTTACGATTATTGTTATTTTTGGAATCGGTGTCCTTCCTCCGCGACCCGCTCTCGCCTCGCCTCTTCACGACTCAAGCACATCTCACCTATAACTATGCATTTAGTTACAAACCTATCATGGATGACACTGACTCCAAAAATTACAATAATTGTAACTAGAATTAGATTAATTAATTGGATTGTATAAAAATACGCAATTATTTTTACACTTTTTAGTGCATATTATATCTATTGTTTTGGAATTGTGTTGAAGTCGGTTGTTTTTTTGTATTTTATTTTTTTATATTTAGTAAATTTGAAGTACACTAACTAACAATTTGTCTAAATATGTGAACTAAATTTTTCAATACAGCAATAACCTTTAATTGCAGAACGTAAGCGCTTTGCAATTTGATTACAGGCAGTAAGAAATTCTGCCACAGATCGCAACGTTACTGTGTCGCTAAGGAGTCCCATTGATCATCTTAATCGACTACGACATTTAATACTTTACCATTACTATGTTATGGTAGATGACCTAAATATCCGGATAGCATAAAAAAGATTCGCCCGAGTATCGTTGAAGAATTGAAGAGTTCCGTTAGTTTGTCATGGATTCCGAAATCAGAACCTAACCAAACTCTCACCAAACTATCTTTGAAGTATATCCTTTCGGTTTGCGTGATATTGAGTTATTCGTAAATTTATCATCCACTTTGCTATACATATCTAGAGCAAATTTAAGACTTTTATGGTTTTCTCATGGATGCCACTGTCAGATCTGGACCAAATTATAATGGGACCACGGGAAGCACCAGCTTTCAAGTAGAAAAGAATGATCAAAATCGGTTCACCCAGTCGAAAGTTTTGAGGTAACAAACAAAAAAAAACATACCGAAGAATTGAGAACCTACTCCCTTTTTTGTAGTCGGTTTAAAACAAAACAGTATTTGAAAATAGAACATTCCGAGTGTAAGTTCCATTTAAGTTTGTGTGATTTTCATTTACCTTTTTTTTTATGGAATAGGAGGACAAACGAGTGTACGGGTCACCTGTTGTTAAGTGATCACCGCCGCCCACAATCTCTTGCAACACCAGAGGAATCACAGGAGCGTTGCCGGCCTTTAAGGAAGGTGTACGCGCTTTTTTTGAAGGTACCCATGTCGTATCGTCCCGGAAACACCGCACAAGGAAGCTCATTCCACAGCTTTGTAGTACGTGGAAAAAAGCTCCTTGAAAACCGCACTGTGGAGGACCGCCACATATCCAGATGGTGAGGATGATAACCTAATTTGTGGCGTGTCATGCAAAGGTGGAATTCGGCGGCAGGAATAAGTTTAAACAGCTCTTCGGAACACTCCCCGTTATAAATGCGTGATAGAAGACACACAATGAAGCGACGTCTCTACGCAACGCCAAGTGATCCAGCCGTTCACAGATTACTGGGTCCCCGACAATTCGAGCTGCTCTGCGTTGCACGCGGTCAAATGGATCGATCTGATACTGGGGTGCGCCAGACCAGAGATGACAGCAATACTCCATGTGTGGCCGGACCTGCGCTTTGTAGAGCGCTAGTATGTGGGCCGGCTTGAAGTATTGCCGTGCTCTAGTAATGACGCCCAGTTTCTTTGAAGCCTATAGCCTTTTAACTCTATAGCATTGAATGTATCTCGTGAAAATATTAGCGACGTGATTGTTTTGGTTTTCGTTGTAACTTAAGTCAATAAGAATGTTGACAGAGCCTTTAAATAAAGGCTTGAGTTTCATCACTAATGCTAAATAGCATTTAGTGATGAAACTCCATCTCAGAAGTGGACGGAATCATCTCTGTGACGATTTTTATGATGATTGCCCGGCTGCTGCTTTAACCAAAACTTTTTTAAACTGAAAAAAAAATACATGTCAGCAAATTCATATTGTACCTATTAGGTATCAGTATGGGCCAAGTTTAAAAAATTTGCGTGTGGATTAGTGCCGAAAAAAAAGGAAAAAATGTGAAGGAGGTTGGTCATGGCCATAGTATTGTGACTGGATGCAAAAGCTGGATACATAAACCTAAGAAAAAAACAATCAGCGGAATCTATTTAAAGATTTGCCTACGATAGTTAAGAAATTTAGAGAAGAATCGGTTAGAAAAAGATTGCTTCTGTTTCAGCTAATTAAAGCAGTACACCACAGTAACGCTTGAAAACCATAATAAACATTAACTGCCATCATTATCAGCCCAAAGACGTCCATTGCTGGACAAAGGCCTCCCCCGAAGATCTTCAGAGCGATCAGTCCTCCGTTGGCCTCATCCAACGTATTCCGGCGATCTTGACCAGATCGTCGGTCCATATTTTTACAGTAAGGGACGAGTCGAGCAGGACGTTCTGCTACTTACAAAAACCAGTAGGAGGCTTCTTTGCACTGGATGCCTGCTAGATTATGGGTACCACAAGGGCGCCTATTTCTGCCGTGAAGCAGTAGCTCATGCAGCTCATGTGTAAGCATTATTGTGTTTCGGTCTGAAGGGCGCCGTAGCTAGCGATACTACTGGGTAAATGAGGCTGAACATCTTATATCTCGAGGTGACGAGCGCTATTATATTGCCGCTCAGAATTTTTGTGTTTTTCAAGAATCCTGAGTAGCACTGAATTGTAATGGGCAGGGCGTATCAAATACCATCAACTGAATTATGATATGATACGGAGGACTTTTCTGCCCCACCGGCCATCTCTCCGTCTTTCTATGTGCACTACCCACTGCCATAGAATAGTTACGTAAATACTTGCTTACCCAGTGTTTCTGAGAATTCCGTAAAAAGTGCTCGCACCAATGTTGTTCTTTACCACGACAGCTGAACTGAAGACGCATCCACCATACAGTTACAATTATGCACCTTTTTTTTTTTTCCGAAAATTAAACATATAGACGTAAAAGGCATTTATTTTCTCAAAATTTATTCCTTTAGAATTGTTATTGATATAATTTCTAATATACTAGATACTACTAACGCTGTGGAAACAAATGGCACTCTGAGAGAGAAGAAGCGTAGCAAGAAACTCTCGCGATCTTTTTCTGCGCTCTTTTTAATAAAAAATATAAAATTGTACTATGATTGCTATTGTTATAAAATAATAATAATCTAGTCACAGGCTGTGGTATTCAGCTATTCAGCTGTGGAATAGAAGGATTTACGACAGAGACATTTAAAAAAAAACATGTAACAAAGAGGAGGTATATGAGTTAGCCTAGACCATTCAAAACGTTTCCAGAAATGAAAAAGTGTGTAAATGATGAATATATATTATATTTTGAAAAGTAATAAATATATTATCTTAATATTATATGGAATCAACCACAAAACTGTGAATAATTTTTTACAGAACAGCATCACAAGAAACACAATAATGTTTACACATTACTGCTTCACGGCATATAGGCGCCGTTGTGGTACCCATAATCTAGCCGGCATCCTGTGCTAAGGAGCCTCTCACTCTAATCACACAATAGCAACACTTACATTTCTACAAGTCTCAAGATATTGAACAACAATGTACAAATAGATTTTGAACTCGCAAATATTTTGTGGTTATTTGCTTGTTGTGGCACTATGACATTGAAGTTACCTTAAGACATCAAATTTTATGACTGCAAAGGTTGATTGTCTGACTCTCAAATACTGTTTTAATCCATCTTTTAGCAAAAGAGTGAATTCTTCTTATTTTTCTTAAATTTACTCGCTTCTTAACAAAATTTATGACAGTGTTAGTTACTTAAACTTAGATTAGGGTTGGTCTCCACTGAGCTCTAAATAGACATGCGTTATCATATAACTATATAGGCATAGGGACAAAGTGCGGCAACTAATACTACGCCCAAGTGGGCGTACTCGAGTCAGTCTCGAACTACGTGTGACTTTGACGAGCCACATGTTGTATTACACTTTGAAATTAAAATGCCGGATTGCATGGTGATACTTTGTCAAAACAATACTACAAGAAATAAGAAAGACACTGGGATCATAAATCATTAGTAAGTATTTTGTATTTTATTAATTTTAATGTAAAATAACACGAAGCGTATGTTACAAAATTTAAAAGAGGCCATTGAGTGTCAAGTTGCCACGCACACAATCATCTAAAAGTTGCCGTAATAAAAAAGCTATTGTTCTTAGATAATGCGGTATCTAGTTGGAAAGCAGCGGAGAGAAATTCTTTATCTAAGTTTATAAAGAAATTTTCTTCCCACACAGAATCTAGATGGTTGAAAAAATTCAGTTTATATCGCTGTTTCAGTTTCAAGAGCTCCTAAAACCAAGATTTGTTAGTTTTGTGGGCCTTTTCAATCGCCTGACTTTAATATGGTTTCAATTTGGGCTATGTTACAGCGAAGGGCATTGAGATGTGCACCCAGTTTAATAACGGAAAAGAGCTTTTCCAACATTTACAATCGACATACTTGGCCATATACCCCAGCAAGATTTGACCTTGATTTAATAGTATGGCCAATTGTTGTTTTTTTATGAAAATAAGGGATGAGAAGAGCAGGGCGTTCAGCTGAAGGTAATTGATCCGCCCTGCCCATTATATTGCAGTGCCGCTCAGAATTCTCGAAAAACCCAAAAATTCAGAGCGACACTACAATTCATTCGTTACCTTGAGACATAAGATGTTAAGTCTCATTTGCCCAGTAATTTCACTAGCTGCGGTGTCCTTCAGACCGAAACACATTAATATAACATAATTAATGTCAAATTTAAAATTATTCTCAATGTACGCACATGAATCTCTTCACTTGATATTACCTCTGTGCTAATACAGAATCAATCTATCAATAGATAAATATCGCAATTACATCGAAGTAATTCGATTGCACTCTGTATGTTTAGACTACAGCTTTCGTGAATTAGTGATAACGAGAATAGTTCCTCGTTGATGGATCGCGTGTCGTTTGCAGCAGCTGCTAGCGACGGAGGAGCATTACTTTCGATAACTTTTACATGTGCTCTTATATAACCTATCCCCTACCGGTATAACGACATCTTTTGATAAGATAAGTCTAATTTTATAAGCTTTACTTAGATAGTATTAATAAATGAAAATTTTAAAACAAAATATTATTAACGATGCGGGACTCGAACCCACGACCTCTCGCGTTCCGTGCGAGTGCTCTTCCAACTGAGCTAACCGTTCGCATGACGTATCGTCATAAGGTCTTGTATGCTTTGTTCTCTCAGGTTTTGCTTGCAACTACTATCACAATTGTTATGTTTTTAAAGTGATAACCCTCACTTCTGAGATTGAAGAGCGAAATCTCAAGTCAATTTCCTAATATGCAAATATTGGGGTTGAGCAGGTTATCAACTGTAAAGTGGATTCTGTAGATGAAGCTACAACCTGAAAGTTGAACAAAGCATACAAGATTTTATGACGATACGTCACTCGCACGGAACGCGAGAGGTCGTGGGCTCGAGTCCTGCATCGTTCATAAAATTTTGTTCTCAAATTTTATTTGTATACTAATCCCAGAAGTGAGGGTTATCTGTTTAAAAACATTACAAGCAAACAAATTTAATTGTAATTGATCGAACAATGGTTCTTTTCGGGTTAAAACAGCATCAAAGGTAGTTAGTTGTAGTTAAATGATTCAATTTCTTCTTATATGGCAAGAGCACCAGTAGTTTTATACTGGTAATACTTACTACTCATAATGTCCTACATTGTATTTAGAAATTACATTAGACTACACATCACAACACTCTCACCTTTTATCTTTATTTTCATTCTATCTCCTTCCCACAAGCACACAGCCGATCCGAGGTTCGAGTCTTAGGAGACGCCCCACGACTGTTGTTGCGTAGTCTTTGCGGCCTCCACAGCCCACGTCCTATGTCACTGTAAAAGCCTTCAGGGCTAAAAGCGTAAGGGAGGTTTTTAGTCGGTAGGGGGTGTCCGCTTTCGAGGACACTCGAGTCCGACATATTAGCCCCATTTCGGGGCCTAAATACGTAAATGTATTTTCCTGCTCTCGAAAAAAAAAGTATTTAGAAATACCGGATCTGGGTAAGTATGCAAAATATCAAGAAAAACATTTTGAAGTAATTTTCTATAATCGTGGTGATATAAGTTTGTAAGCCTGAGGACTAAAGAGCGTACTAAGACTTTGCTCAGACTTTACTTACGTAAAACTTAGTTGTTGATGATAAAACGCAAACTTGACTTTTGTATTCGACTGTTATGCTAAGGATTACTATAATTTCCGCTGTCAAATGACTATAAAACCGAAATAAAAGATCATGCTTACACTTAGCTATGCTTAACGTTTGATGTATTTTAAATTAAAATTTATTCAGTTATTTTATAAGTTCTATGATAAATCCGTGTCTTTCTGTTGTTTACCGTCAACATTTATATTCAAATACAAAATTCAAGACAAATACTATTTAAGACGTCTTTTTTTTATGGAATACGAGGACAAACGAGCGTACGGGTCACCTGTTGTTAAGTGATCACCGCCGCCCACAATCTCTTGCAACACCAGAGGAATCACAGAAGCGTTGCCGGCCTTTAAGGAAGGTGTACGCGCTTTTTTTGAAGGTACCCATGTCGTATCGTCCCGGAAACACCGCACAAGGAAGTTCATTCCACGGCTTTGTAGTACGTGGAAGAAAGCTCCTTGAAAACCGCACTGTGGAGGACCACCACACATCCAGATGGTGGGGATGATATCGTAACTTGTGGCGTGTCGTGCGAAGGTGGAATTAAATGTGGACGTCAATAAAATAGTAAGACGCTATTTAACAAAACACGTGTCTAAGCCGTGTTTAAATAGTTGTGAGTAATTGTGAGGTCACGTTGCTCTCGTAATCGGTAGCACCGCTGACTCACCACGGTACGTTTTGGTCAATCCTCGCCTGCCACGTGCTAATGTGTTTTCGGGTATCGAAAAAATATGTATTTTTATTTTTTATTTTATGAAAACAAGGGACGAGCAGGACGTTCAGCTGATGGTAATAACAACTGTCCATAACAATGAAGTGCCGCTCAGGATTCTTGAGAAACCCAAAAATTCTGAGTCACCTTGAGACATAAGATGTTAACTCTCATTTGCCCAGTAATTTCACTAGCTCAGCCTTTCAGACTGAAACACAATAATGCTTACACATTACTGTTTCACAGCAGAAGTAGGCACCGTTGATGGTACCCATAATCTAGCCGGTATCCTGTGCAAAGGAGCCTCCCACTGGTATACATACTGTTTCTAAGTAGTTTCTTGTAAGTTTTGACACAAATAGACACAAACTTTTTATTTATATTTACTAACATATCCATACATTTTGTTATCGACGAAGAAAGTAAATATTTTTATTTTTAATGACAAAGAATTATTAAATGGGCATGCTCTTAAAAATATATGTTAGGAACATGCTCAATTAATATATAGTTATATATTTAACCATCTATGTATAATATTTATTTAAATTATACAAACTATAACAATAATAACTGAAGTATATCGTTTAAGTAGGCAAGTAATACATCAATATCAAAATAACGGCCATATTGAAATATTGGTCTCCGGAAACGGGTGGATTTAATTTACTGTCTGTACGTGATAGTCGCTTACGATTAAGCAATATTATGCTTTAGATAGTGGGGTTAAGATTTATATTCAGATATCTGTATTTCTTGTAATATTGTTTTAGAGCAAGCACAGTGTTAGGCAAGTGTCAGGGTTATAGATAGTCTGTGTTCCAAACAAAGACTAGAAGAGGTTGGACTGAATGACTGAAAATATTGTCACAACTGAAACATTATATAAATCTGAGTTAAGGCGTGATCCACAGAACATAAAAAGATATTGATGTATATCTTTCTGTATACAGTGGCGTGATCGAACGCCGGATAAACTAACACTGATTATTTTAAGTTCCAAAGAATATCAAAGGGAAAAGGATTGCCAATAAAAGGCATTTATTTCCTCAAAATTTATTCCTCTAGAATTATTTTTGATGTCATTTCTAATACACTACACAATACTACCGCTTCGGAAACAAACAGTGCTCTGCGAGAGAAGAAGCAGTGCAAGAAACTTTTAATGTATGGACCGCCGGCGCCGCCTAGAATTGCATCTAATTCAAAGTTCTTTAAGATAATAAAAGGTAAACATGATTAACCCCAAGTTATAATTTTTGAAAGCAAAACCCGGGTTTTGGTGTTATTTGATAAAAGGTGTCATGTGTGTGTAAATCAAGTCCAGGTGATTATAATTTTACTAGCTGACCCGACAGACGTTGTTCTGTTCATAATAAAAAAATCTTGCGGATGGAATTTTGGAAAATCCGTTCTTAGCTGACCTCTACTCGGCGAAAGGAATATTCCTACCAAATTTCAAGTCTCTACGCCTAATGGTTCCAGAGATATCGTGATGAGTGACTATATACGTGGAAATCTCTTATATATATAAATGTACAACGATAATAACATAACTGATCCGATAATATATAAAACACGAAAAGGTTTTCATTAAATTAAAATGTAAATTTAGATAATCACTTACTGGATATACAAAACCAAAGACAGCCCAATTACATATTTACTTACTCGTACATACTTAGAAGACTTTCAGATTTAGTAGACTTTCCATAAGTAAAATTTTTTTCCGTCTTGTGGGGGACCTACCAATACTGGGTCTTCCAGTACGTGGTCACTATTCGAGGACTTTACTTCCCCAATGGCAATCTGTCAGCCGAACTATGTGCCCTGCCCACTGCCACTTCAGTTTCGCAATCATTTGGGCTATGTGACTTTGGTTCTCCTACGGATCCCCTTATTTCTGAATCGAACTCGTAGGGAAACTCCGAGCATCTCTCTCCATTGCCCTCTGAGTGACCATGAGGTTTCTCATCAGGCCTCTCGCTTACCGTCACATAATTGTATGCTTTTAACCACATTATTACAAAGAGCTAGCTTTCATAAAAAAAAACTATTTACCCGGATTTCTAACGCCAAATTACACCACGCACCAGAAACTTAGATCCTCACTATGTGGATGTGTGCCATTCACAATGCTGCTTCAAGGAATTTTTGGGTCTTGTTTACGTATTTGTGCCCCAAACCCCCAAAATTCCCCTAACAGTGTTTGCAGAACGATACGACTTGAGCACCTTAAAACTCGTTAACCTCTCTCGTGAAACTTGGTGTCGCTCCTGTGATTCATCTGGTGCTGAAAAGAGTTCGGATGGCTGTAAGCCATACTCTCATTTGTTAAGCTCTTCCATCAGAAAGCACTTCAATTACTTATTTCTCTATGTATATGTTTGAGAAAGAAACTTTTGACATTTATTAAGAACAACTCCTCGCTTCTATTAACTTTATGGCTAACAAACGAATTTCATCTTAGATTAAAAAAAACAATTTGAAATATATTAAAATATATTCAAGCAATTCGCCATTTATCAATTCCAAGCGGTATCGACAGTTGGGATGACATGATATTTGAATCTGACTTTTAATATACTATCGATATAGATAGCATATCAACATTTCGATATGCTATCTTTTTATTTAAAAAGAATAAAGTGTTGTAAAATTCAAATTACGTGTAGAAGGTATCCGTTGTTATCAATTTGCTTTTGACAAGACTTTCATAATTTGCTTTAGAAATTTTTATTTTAAATAAGTTATTTCATGATGATCCAATTTTTAAAAAAGTTGTAGGTAGGAAGTATAAATTTATGGTTTTTTTTTATGAGAAAAGTGTTAAGTCGAGGAAAACGTTTGGTTATTCAGCTGATAGTTAGTGATACGCCCTGACATGTACTATAAAATGCTGCTAAGTAACCTTGAAAAACCAAATGTAATAAAGTGTTTTAAAATTTACATTTTATTTGAAGAATTTATTCGTATAAATCAATTTGCTTTTGAGACATTAAAATCAAAAATCTATTAGACACTGTCTCCATATTTTGAAAGAAAGAAAGAAAAGCATTTATTAATGCACACCCATAAATAAAAAAGTATGAAACAACTCAATAATATAAAAACGTGTGGTGTTTAAAAAAGGAGCCACGCAGCATATGTTCCAACGCTGATCTTCTGTGACCGCGTGACACATTACTTCAAGGCACATTACTCGCCTGAATTAATTGATTTTACTAATAAACATAAAAAACAATTACTACTAAACATAAAAACTAGAACAAAACACACAGATTATAAAAAATAACTACAATTAGAACAAAATCATAGTAATAACCGATAATAAAATAAAACAAAAATAAAAATCTCCTAGTCTCTTTGAACGCAACTAAGGCTGTTGTACTGACTTTGATGTTCATTTAAGAGATACAATTCATTTTTAATTTAAAGAAATTAACTGATAGGGAGGCTTTCTAAGGTGGTGGTATATTTTTCCAGCACTTAGTTACATTATAACTAAAACTACCTTTAAAGGCAGCAGTGAGATGCCGACTAAAAGATAGAAGGCCGTATAGGGCCGCTCTGGTGTGGTACAAGGTATTCCTATTGCTCAACCAGTTCTTATATAAGTAGGTTTAGCCTTATTTTAAATCACTTAATGCTAATCTCCTAAATTAATTATTAAAAGCCTAGTAAACAGTAAGTGATTAAGTGTATAATCTAAGGAATGTATCACTGAATCTGTAAAGGGGTAGACATCGCTAACAGCGGCCATAAAACCGGCGATAAATGCCACTGAGTGATTACTTAGACTTTATGACGCTGATGTGTTGAGGGTTTTATCTTTTATAATGATTATCAAGTCGTTTACATTAATGGCATATATTATACTCTTATCAATGTTTATAAAAGGGTTTAGAAGAACAAGAATTGTACATTGAAAATATTCTTGCGAGATATTATTTGGTTATATATGTAAGTATTGTAATTTATAAATATCTACTTTCTAGCTCCTTCGTTTGTTTGTAAGATAACTCAATAAATTACATCACCACAACTTTGATTTGTCGTTTTGGCATTTATAACTTACAAACTAGAAATATTGTATAAATATAATAGCTGACCCAGCAAACGTTGTATTGCCATATAAAGTAATAAAAAAAAATCATAAATTGAAAATTTTGGCATTTAAAAAATATATGACGACCGATTCTCAGACCTACCGAATATATTGTACATAAAATTTATTGTACTACAATAATTATTATATTCGATTGCCATCTTGCAACTCTATTGCGTATCTGTGGATGGAATAGAATGATATAAAAATCGCGATACAAAAATAGGTCTTCATCGTAGACGGGAGAAAATTTTGGAGTTGTATGTATTTTTATGCTGAGTCATAATAAAATAAAAATTTTAAATTTTAAAAATAAATAAAATATGTTTAGGGGTGGGTCATTCTCATCATTTAGGGGTGTGAAAAATAGATGCTGGCCGATTTTCAGACCTACCCGATATGCACACAAAATATCATACAAATTGGTTAAGCCGTTTCAGAGGAGTTTGATAACAAAGACCGGGACATGAGAATTTTATATATTTGATTTTTTTATGCTTATTAGGGACAAGACGAGCAGGACGTTGCTGATGGTAATTGAACCTGAGCGGCACAGCATAATGCTGTGCCGCTCAGGATTCTTCAGGAGAAACCCAAAAATTCGGAGCGGCCTTACGATTTCGCTCGTCACCTTGAGACGTAAAATGTTAAGTCTCACCTGCCCAGGTATTCCACTAGCTGCGGCGCCCTTCAGACCGAAATATAATAATGCTTAGACTTTACTGCTTCACGGCCGAAATAGGTACCATTGTGGTACCCATAATCTAGCCAGCATGCTGTGCAAAGGAGCCTCCCACTCATGTCGTATTGTCCTGGAAACACCGCGCTGCAATAGATTATATTATGAGTTTATATGCTTATAATCTGTAACAGAATCTGTGAACATGATTTTCACCTAATTTAAGACTTTTGTTTAACATACAATTCCTCACTTGCAAACGTATATATACTATCAATCGATGGTCTCGGTCTAGTAATGAAAATATGGGATTAAAATATAAGATATACTATAGATTTTGTGCGAAAATTTCCCGATAATTGAAGTTAAACTGAATGCGGGATAAAGAGATTATCGAAACTCGAAATTAAGTCGATATTTAAGCCCCTTACCATTGGTGAAATCTGCTGTTAGTAAACCCTAAATGGTTTTAAAATAAAGCGATTTTAAAACAATGGGAAGCGTTATTACCACACATCGCAACATTCGAGATCTTTCTATTCAAATATTCCTTATCGGGTTGATTCTCTCTGATTCAACACTCGTTACATAATTTTTATAACTCCACCAATTGACTATATATAACCTTGGATCACTAACATGTCTAGATAAACTGTGATAGCTGTCAAAACGTTGAAAAAAAATAAGGTTGACTTTTCTGAACTTCTATTTTGAACGCATACGAGTGAATACGCATACCAACAGCCTAGCGAAACTCTAAGAAAAAAGCGATTCACTCGATTGTATGAAACGTGCAGTCATTGATAGATTGACAGATGACGGCTATAATCTAGTAAAAAAAACTGTTCGCTTTCAAATTTAGCGGGATTATACTTCGTCACTAATCGCGATACTGTAATTACTACTATTTCAAACTTTTGTCAAATCACTGCACGTTTCATACTGAACTAAATTTCAATTTTTACTTCGGCAGTGCCGTCTCGTATTACGTAGTATTTACATCCTCTTTGCACACTAATACAAAGTGACATACAAATCGCGAGTGTAAGATGTAGCTTGTCACACACACTAAAGCTATAAACCTGTCCTGTTTTCATCGGTTGTCTAGCAGCATGAGGCTCTATCTAGACTTATTAATTATCTAAGGCTATAAAATAGATCCATTTGACTGAAATTCTTTTCATAGGAAACAATCTTTTTCAATGGGTGGTAGGTAACTTTTGGGGCTAAGTAACTATTAATAATAACAATAATTTGTTTGTTTCACAAACAGTTCTTCTAATATATAAAATTCTCGTGTCATGGTGTTAAACTTTGAACTCCTCCGAAACGGCTTGACCGATTCTCATGAAATTTTGAGTTCATATTGGGTAGGTCTGAGAATCGGACAACATTTATTTTTCATCCCCCTAATTAATGTTAAGGGTGGTCCACATGATTTATTTTTTTATTTTTTTGTCATTTTTTATAAATTTGTTTGATTATGAGTCAGCATTAAAAAATACATACAACTTCAAATTTTCACCCATCTACGATCAACAGTTACTTATGTATCGCGATGTTAAAATCGGTAATACAACGTTTGCTGAGTCAGTATTATAATATAAAAACAAATATATGCTATGAGAGTGTAGTGTGTACACAAAAGTTTTAGCAACTGGAGCCGAACTAGGAGGAACCTGTATATCGGCTTACAGCGCTAATCCCATCGACCTATCGACATCGACATAACAATAAATACCAATAAATATTATCTACTTTTATTTTCTTTGTGGTAGTGGTGTAAAGAAGTAATATTTAAATCTTACATTTACATTACATCATCAAAACATCACTGAAATTGTTAGGTTTTATAATGCGAGCTTCGAAAGAATTTGAAAGTTCTTCAACCAAAGTAGCAATATTTAATTCAATGGTTCGTAGTAGACTTGAATATTCCTCTGTTGCATGGAATCCTCAGGATCAATCTCATGAAGACAGGATAGAAAGAGTGCAAAACATTTTTTTGCGTTAATGGGCCTTCAAAGATGATGTACTGAAAAAAACTAAAAACTACTACGATCAACTAAAAATATATAAATTCTTACTGGGCCTACAAAGGTGATGTACTAAAAAAAACTAAAAACTACTACGATCAACTAAAAATATATAAATTCTTACTGGGCCTACAAAGATGATGTACTAAAAAAAACTAAAAACTACTACGATCAACTAAAAATATATAAATCTCTACTGGGCCTACCAAGATAATGTACTGAAAAAAGCTAAAAGCTACTGCGATCAACTAAAAATACAAAAAAATCTCTCACTATCGAATCATAGAGATTTAGTAGATATTTTTTTTACATAAAGTTTTCTTAGTAAGTAATGTAATTAAAAAAATATATTGTTTTTCATGTGCACGTGCATGTTGAGTTAGTCTGTAAGTGATGTATACAATTTCTATAATTGAATTTAAGAGTGTATCTTAGAATAAGGATTATTATTGTATGCAACGCTGGCTCTCTATTTAATAAATAAATAAAAATCCTATTTTAATTTAAAGCATTTGAGTTAGGAGTTTGTCTTAAGTTTCGTCATCTACAACAAAATCTAATAAACTACCATCGCAATAACAATTATCAAATTCAAATATTTTATTCAAAATAGGATGTGACATCACTAATTGAAAGTCAAGGAACTACCACCCATTCCAAAATGAATGCCTCAGACCTGAGAAGAATGGGCGCAACAAACTCAGCGGGCTTTTTTTTTCATCGAATAAATATGTTTACAAAGTAATATTGTACAATTAAACTTATTATTTAATAGCCTGAGGGCAGTCACTATATTCCCAATCTGTGGTATCATTAAGAAAGTCATTTATGTTATAGTAATCTAAAGTTTAACTTGGATCCCGAAAACATAAAGTTTGAATATGAAATAAAACTTACGCACAAATGTACCCGACAAACACTTAAGGCGCTAAAACAACCTAAAACATTGATAAACGTAACAAAATTCTGACATGTCCCTAATGTCCCATAACCAAGTCAATATTTTCAAGCGAGGCCCCTCGCATTACGGCTTCCATCGTATAAGCCCATATTAGTTGTAATGGATTGAGACCCTAAGGGCTTTAATATGGAACATGATAATGCGAGAATGTAACGATTATCGCCTATATGGATTATAACGCTGAGTTTTGCTGCCAAATGAGGGTAGGAAGAATAATTTGCTGATTATGATTTGTGCTCGGCAAAATTTTATAACCTTTTTGGTTAATGTTCAAATTTAAAGTTATATGGTTATCTTTCACAAATTTTTCTTTTTATGCCTCTTTTATAACAAAAAATAAGGCAATATTTTCTCTCGTTTTGATGTGTCTGTCAGTTGTTATTAGGCACAGACTAGTAAAAAAAGACTCCGCGCCGTGTAGCAAGTGAAGCACCTTCATACTAGTGTGTGTGCGGTTACGGGGTATACCAGATACACAATTTTTTCTCCCTTTAATAATCATATATCCACAAATAGTTTTATAGTATTGTTTTTACACTATTTTACACCGCACGACGGCATTTTTTAAATATTTTATTGCGACGCAAACTGATCTGTCACAGACGATGGCAAATCTCATAATGGCGGCCGATCGGCTTGTATTAGTAGTATAGTGCTTACACTGTATGCGTGTATGCGTGGGGCTATGTATTTACACGTTTACCGGCTTGTTTTGGTGCCTCACTGTTATGGAAGGTGACACGGAGTCCTTCTTATTTTACTCGTCCGTGTTATTAGGTATATCTCTTTCTATCTTTGTTACCACCTATCTTAGGGTTTACATACGTTTGAATTAAATAATACTATTTCGTATTTATTTTGAGTATGAACAGTTTTAATTATGTGTCCCTCACTTTTGGGATTAAATATATTTTAATTTGTACAAAGTTCATGGACAATGCGGGCCCTCTTACCAACTGAACAAACAGTAAGAGTAACACATCGACACAAATTTTTGGTATGTCTTGTTCAACTCTCAGGTTGTGGCTCCGTCTACAGGATCTACTTTACAGTTGATAGTCTGCTGTATATTTAGGTATGCATATTTCTTTATTTAAATTAATCTTATTTTTCTGTTAACAATTTAATGATTGGGAGTAAAGAGATATATAATTATAATCTAATATATTGACATGAGAGTGGGTCAGGAATTGGAAATCAAATCAAATAATAAGGCAATATTCTTTCTCGTTTTGATGTATCTGTCATTTGTTATTTGGTATATTTCTTTATTACCACGTATTTGGGGAAATTAAATCAAATAATTAGGCAATATTTTCTATCGTTTTGATGTATCTGTCATTTGTTATTTGGTATATTTCTTTATTACCACATATTTGGGGGAATTAAATCAAATAATAAGGCAATATTTTCTCTCGTTTTGATGTATCTGTCATTTGTTATATGGTATATTTCTTTATTATCACCTATTTGGGGAAATTAAATCAAATAATAAGGCAATATTTTCTCTCGTTTTGATGTGTCTGTCACTTGTAATTAGGTATATCTCTTTCTATATTTGTTACCACCTATTTAGGGGTGACTACATACGTTTGAATTGAATAATACTATTACGTATTTATTTTGGGTATCAACAGTATGTAATTTTTAAGTGTCCCTAACTTCTGGGATTAAATATATTTTAATTTGTACAAAATACATGGACAATGCGGGCCCTGTTACCAACTGAGCCAACAGTCCGAGTGACACATCGGCACAAATTTTTGGTATGTCTTGTTCAACTCTCAGGTTGTGGCTCCGTCTACAGGATCTACTTTACTGTTGATAACCTGCTTTATATTTAGGTATACATATTTCTTTATTTAAATTAATCTTTTTTTTTCTGTTAACAATTTGATGATTGGGACTAAAGAGATATATAATTATAATCTAATTTATTGACAGGAGAGTGGGTCAGGAATTGGAAATCAAATCAAATAATAAGGCAATATTCTTTCTCGTTTTGATGTATCTGTCATTTGTTATTTGGTATATTTCTTTATTACCATGTATTTGGGGGAATTAAATCAAATAATAAGGCAATATTTTCTATCGTTTTGATGTATCTCTCATTTGTTATTTGGTATATTTCTTTATTACCACCTATTTAGGGGTATTAAATCAAATAATGAGGCAATATTTTCTCTCGTTTTGATGTATCTGTCATTTGTTATTTGGTATATTTCTTTATTACCACATATTTGGGGGAATTAAATCAAATAATAAGGCAATATTTTCTATCGTTTTGATGTATCTCTCATTTGTTATTTGGTATATTTCTTTATTACCACCTATTTAGGGGTATTAAATCAAATAATGAGGCAATATTTTCTCTCGTTTTGATGTATCTGTCATTTGTTATTTGGTATATTTCTTTATTACCACCTATTTGGGGGTATTAAATCAAATAATAAGGCAATATTTTCTCTCGTTTTGATGTATCTGTCATTTGTTATTTGGTATATTTCTTTATTACCACCTATTTGGGGAAATTAAATCAAATAATTAGGCAATATTTTCTATCGTTTTGATGTATCTGTCATTTGTTATTTGGTATATTTCTTTATTACCACATATTTGGGGGAATTAAATCAAATAATAAGGCAATATTTTCTCTCGTTTTGAATTATCTGTTATTTGTTATATGGTATATTTCTTTATTACCACCTATTTGGGGGAATTAAATCAAATAATAAAGCAATATTTTCTCTCGTTTTGATGTATCTGTCATTTGTTATTTGGTATATTTTTTATTACCACCTATTTGGGGGTGACTTACGTTTGAATTGAATAATATTATTACATATTTTTAATGAATTGAATTTTTAACTCGTGATGTGAATGTTAATATAAAAGGAGTTACAAAAACCACTTATACTACTACACATATTATGATACTAGAAATCACTGAGCACAAATTGAAGAAGTTCTTTAGTTTCTTGGACAAAGAAGCTTGCTATTATAATAATAATTAAGTACACAATCTATATTTATAAAAATGAATTGCTGTTCGTTAGTCTCGCTAAAACTCGAGAACGGCTAGACCGATTTGGCAAATTTAGGTCTTGAATTATTTGTGGAAGTTCAGGGAAGGTTTAAAAGGTGAATAAATGGTGAAAAATGCTGCTAAATTAAAAATAAACAGCAAATTTGTTTTTCCTTTGATGTGTCCATACATAATTTCTATGAGAGAATTTATTGACGCACAGTTTGACAGTTCTCCTGTGAAACAATTTCATAACGACAGCAGCGTGCGTATTTTACGAAGTAATTTTTGATGTTATGATATATTATTGACATAAAAACATTATTTTATTTATTATATACAGAACAACGTCTGTCGGGTCAGCTAGTTAACAATATTTTTATAACAATATTTATTAATACTAGTATAATAAGTAGTTTATGTTGTTATTTATGATTTAAATGATGGACTTTCTTATCAGTTCTTCTCCCCATGTAAAAGTCCCTTTACGAACTGGTGTAGTGTCCTAAAATTAACCAAGTGGTGTTATACTACGTTTATGCTATTGTCGCTCTCTGTGGTAAATAAATATGTCTCTATTTCTACACTACTAATATTATACCTGTTATAAGTTTTGTTGTTAAAATATTAAACTCATAAATAATTTTTTAATCCTTTCTCTGGCGTGATCTTTGTAAACTATTTGGTCTTTATTAATGTATATATATCTAGAAGAAATGAAAAGTGATTGATCTTGATATCTTGGTTTGAAATACGTTATTCGTATTTTAAAGAAAGTTGGGTATAAATTGTAAAACTAGCAATGAAGGTATCTACTTTATTTTGTAAAGTAACATTTGGATTAGTCTGGATATAACCTTTGATAGTCACAATGCGATTCTTCCTCATGTAATCTTGTTATATGGACAGCGTCTCCTCTCTAAGTAATTGCTAAATTGAGTTCCATCTTCGCATTCATCCAAACCTTACACACTGTGCGAAACTGTCATTTAAGATATAATTTTGATTTGTGATCAAGTGTAGCTCTGATGAGGTGGCTGATCAACGTCGAATTCATGCAGAATTATAGTGGGCAGTTGAATGCTTAACAAAGTTATACCAGGGAATAATTAAGACAATAGCTGGAAAGAAATATGCCTCACAAATGTTTTTTTGTTTTAGCACGTGGGATTTCAGCTTTTTGTTATAACGATAATCTGTTTTCCAAATACTAGAAGTCATGTTTTTAAGGCGAAGAGTAAGCAGAAAACACGCAAACATGGTGTTTTTAGACAAGTTTTGTGGTGAAAGTATAGCATTTGGAGCTATGAACACTACTTAATCCAGTTACACATATCTTTAAGTCTTATTTGTAGGTTGCTAATGCTTGCTGTTGGTTATAGTTAACACTGCCAAACAAGTTTTTTGGCACGGCGTGACGCATTTTTTTGGTACTTCTCTCAGAAATGTTATTGTTATAGCTTGTACATTTTTGTGTAGGTTTATTTATTCAGATTAGTAGTGAATAACGAGGATTGTAAGCATATAAACTGTTTTCCACGCAAGAATTTTGAAAATATTGGCTTTGTTACATAGATGGCGGGCCGGCAGCCATGAACTCATATCGCTCAAGGTCGCTGGCATTTAGTGTCGCCTTAAGCATAATGTGGGGGCACTGGTAGTGTTTTCATCAAGCCACTTTGCTTAACTGTAGGATTTGGTTTAGGGCTAAGATTATGTATACGTCTAGATAGACTATGGCAGCTGTGAAAACGTCGATAAAAATTGTAATTTAGAACCAGCCTCTATTTTGAGCAATTCACGCACACTAACAAAAAGTGTCATACAAATCGCGAGTTTAAGACGTAGCTTGTCACGCACACTAAACTAATATTCCTGGCCTGTTTTACTTATTAATATCGGTTATCTAACAGCAAGAGACTATATAGAAGCATAAAATATCTAAAGCTTAGGGATTATATACATTTCAACGATTAGCACCAAGATTCAGGTATTGCGATGATGCGTGAACGTGTCCTAGTGGGAATCTTAATTTATCGTAAGAAAAACTATTGTATACTAATAGAATTTCGGTAATTCTGACCTTAACAGCATTAACAGCAAATTTATTGAAGTAGGTGTTATTTTGCGGCAATCCGTGACTATCCAAATGTTTTGAGTTTTCTTGAGTGTTAATTTCGCCAATAATCATCCTCATACAACTCGACACGTGTTTTGCCTCTACACGAGGCTTCCTCAGGAGATATTGACTCGCCAAACTCAAACTCAGTCTCGTGCCAGAGAGAGAACACGTGTCGAATTGTTTCAAGACGAATATTGGCGGAAACTCAAGAAAACTCAAAACATTTAGCATTAACAGCAGTTTTACTTGTAAAAGAACATAGCCATTCCGAATATTCGAAGCCGGAAAGCAGCGATCTTGTCGTAACTCAAGAAATGCAACTTTACACTAGAGTTTAAAAATTATTTCATAAATTCATAACTAATTGTTAATGAAATAACATTAATTTTTGCGTATTATGAAATGTAAGAACTTTTACTGATCGATTGACTGAATGAATATTATGTTCTTTGACAGAGGTCACAGATGTGTTGATATATCTATCGATAGTACGATATATGAACTTACGGCTGATACCTTGCTATTGAATTGTCATGAAAACGACGGCTCAACACCCACTTTGCGCAAGACAATCTGTACAATCTCTTCTTTCACACCCCATTTTTATTAGTATGATTTTTATATTAAACTCGAAAAAATATGTTAAATGGCGGGAAATTATCGAAGCCTCTAATTTAATAAGCGTGTTTCAAATTTTGATTAAAATAAATAAATACTGATTATTTTCTTTATCAAGTATGTACGTAAATCAATCTTCATGATTGGAGCCTCCTTTTAAGCACTATACCGCCTGTGTTAGAAGTCTTCGCTCTTCCATAACTTATTAATATAACATTTAATAAAGTTAATTACTATAAAAATAAGAGGTTTTTAAGCCGAGCTAGTTATTAATATTAACCAGTAGATAACTCAAATATTTAAAAAAAAAACTAAAATCCTAAGTCAGAGTTAGCTTACCCAACTTAAAGCTACTATTTTGTATTGTTTAATTTAAAATGGGATCATGAACTCCGAGTGCTGAAACAATTATTATACAAACCATCATTGCCGTTAATAATAATATTGCAGTAAACTGGAAGCTCAAAAAAGATGTCCCTAACAATGAGCAGCAAACGGGTTATATAAACGGAACCATTCAGAGGCTTGGCAATGAACCTCCCTTCGACTCTTTTTAGCCCTTTTCGTGGCCTACAACGGCCTTACAAATAAACTTAGTATAAATTTATACCTGAGAATAAACAAAGAATATTCAAAATATAGTTAGTTTCTTGCGTCGCTTCTTCTCTCTCAGAGCGCCATTTGTATCCGAAGCGGTAGTAGTATCTAGTAGTTATTAGAAATTACATCAAAAATAATTCTAAAGGAATCAATTTTGAGAAAATAAATGCCTTTTATGCAAAATGTGTATGTTTGTAAACATTTTGCATATTCTTGAATTGTTCTCAGGTATAACTATGTCCGAGTTTTATTTGTAGCACCGTAAGTGTAAAAGTCACTAAAATATAAAATGTTTGAGCATTGTCAAATTGCGCAGTGGGTAAGACTTCGTCGTAGGCAGCTAAGCGTAATATCATTGATGAAGTTATAGTGGTGGCTTGATCTTTCAAATTACGCTAATATTTGTACTTTTGTTAGGATAGAACGAATAGTGACAGAATAAAAGATAACTTTAGTTTGACCGAGATTAAATTGAATATGATAATTAAGGTAATTATTAATATTTACTAAGTAATATATAATCTATCCGGTATCCTGTGCAAAGGAGCCTTCCACTGGTATGCTATAATTAATGAGTTATATAAATGTTACATTATGTGACATATTCCAAGTCCACTAAGTCCACTTCTAGTGCAAGAATCTACAGCTAATAGTACAAAGTATTTAACAAAGAGTACTGTCCTTATTTTTTTACTAGACTGTGTACTTATCTAAATAATTTATAAGAGATTTCCACCTACATATTGACTCATCGTGATATCTCTGGCACCATAAGGCGTAGAGACTTGATATTTGGTTTTAATATTCCTTTCGCCGAGTAGAGGTCAGCTTAGAATTTTACAAATTTCCACCTGCAAGAGATTTTTATTATTAACAGAAAAACGTCTGTCGGGTCAGCTAGTATTATATTAATACAAGCTGACCCGGCAAACGTTGTTTTGCCATATAAAGTATAATTCACGCGATAGTTTTATAAGTAATAAAATATTGCCTATATTATAGCCTGTACATCATTTTGTTCTATTGTCAATAGTTTTTGCAGCGCACGCAAAAATAGGTTTTCGATTTTACACCTTGTGTTACAAAATAGCAATTTTATTACGGATCCCTAATTTTGAAAAAAAAAAAACATAGCCTATAGCCTTCCTCGATAAATGGACTACCCAACACTGAAAGAATCATTCAAATCGGACCAGTAGTACCAGAGATTAGCGCGATCAAACAAACAAACAAACACTGCAGCTTTATAATATTAGTATAGATTAATGTTTCAAGCAAAAGCTTCGATTCCCTCCTTTAAACAAAATATAATACAAAATCAAAAATGTTAGTTGTGAAGGTATTCTGATATTAAGATACGTTGCTTTCAGTGCTATTTTGTAACTTTTTATTAAAAACTTACTTAAGTCTTATGCAAAACGTATTCAAGCCCACCCAAACGCACTCGCCTGCAATTTGATGAGTAAAAGTTGTTTCAACAGACTAAAGAGAAAAGCCCCTCAAGACCTCAATATTGTATAAGATATTGGCATTAAAAAAAATGGATTGGTCACTGGACTAATACCATTCCAAGACTAATTTGAACTATGTAACCTCCAGCCAAATGCCAAGTGATTAGGCAGATTGCAAGATAGTCAATATTAAAAAAAAAATAAAAAATTAAAAACTTGATCCGCGTGCCACGTTATTATCTCGCCAAGGTATTCAAGGAATGTTATCTGTTGTCAAAAATATAAAGTATTTTTTATAATAATTGCACAAGAACGGAAATCACAGCGATTTAATTATTTTTGAATATATTTTGGTTGATATACAATTTCTAATAACCCTAAAAAAATAAAATCTGTTTTACATATAACATTTTAAAAGATAAATATCTAAAAAAGTGTCACGTTATAAATATATAACCAATCTTATTATCTAAAAAAAAATTCAAAGAAAAACCAGCAACGAAAAAAAGGCACATCGTTTTGCCCGTGTCTACAAAAACTACAGCAGCTGTTTCAACAAATATTAAAATTAAACAGCGGTGAAAAACATGGCCAATTCAAGGTACACGCACGCAAAATATGTTCTGCTAATAACTGATAACATAACCTAAACAAACAACGTAATGGCTACCGGTCTCCATATTTGTTTAAGGGCTGTGACAAATATCACCTTCGGATTATTCGCACTAATACATTTGACTGAATATACGCTTAGACGGACCACAGCACTTACAGATGTTTGCACTTTGTTCCATTCTAGCTTACATAAAAGGCATAAAAGGTATTTATTTTCTCAAAATTCATTCCTTTATTCTTTTTGAAGTCATCTCTAATATCTAGTATATTATTATATACTACTACCGCTTCGGAAACTTCGAATTCTTTTTTTTGCGATATTTTTAATAAAATATGCAATATTGTGCTGTCATTGCTATTGCTATAAAATAATAATAATCTAGACACAAGCTGTCCGATCACTTATATATTCAGCTGTTTTTTAATAGAATATTTAAATTTATTTAAAAATAATGCCTGAACAGTGGCTGGGACTTTATTATAAAAGTGTATACATTTACCCTTAAAGCTATTATGTATCTTATGGAGTCTACTAGAATTAGTTACAAGAAATTGGTTACAAGAAATTGCTGTGCACCAACGTCAGTTGGTGCTGGGGCTGCTGCTTCGACTGCCGAAGACAGCAAGCGTCGCAAATATGTTGGTCTCAGTGAGTCATACATCTTTGTGCCGTTTGGTGTCGAGACACTTGGCCCGTGGGGCCAGAGGCGCGGAGAATGTTCAAAATACTATCTTCGCGCCTCAATAAGGCTACTGGAAACCCAAGTGCTGGCAGCTATTTCGGTCAACGGATCAGCCTTGCTATCCAACGCGGTAATGCTGCCAGTATTCTTGGTACGCTTCCACGTAATGATAGTTTTAATTTTATGTAGTCGTAGTATTGTAAATATAGTTATAAGATTTGTTTTGATTAAATAATGACCTATTTAGAAATCCCTTATATCTAGTATTATAATAATGAAAAACACCATTAAGAGCAAAAACGTGATTATTATTGTGAACGTATATTAAATTTTCAAAAATGTACTGACAATGAACAGTCATAATATTTATTTCTTTAAATTTTCTGTGTGAGATTTTATATATAACCAAGCTGATATCTGATCTGCATATGTTATGTGTTACGACTACAGGATTTGGTAAACGCCAGTATAATTCCGCAAATAATTTAATAATATAATATACTCCTTATTAGGTACCAATTACTATAATACTGATCAGAAATAACACTTTATGATAACATAACAAATTGTTTAGATTTAGGTTTACAAGAGCGACATCTCAAGTCAATTTCCTAATATGCAAATATTGGGTTGGAGCATGGTATCACCTGTAAAGTAGATCCCTTAGATGAAGCCACAACCTGAGAGTTGAACAAAGCACACAAGATTTAATGATGATACGTCATTCGAACGGTTGGCTCAGTTGGCAGAGCACTGGCACGGAACGCCAGAGGTCGTGGATGAAGTGCATCGCTCATAAAGTATTGTTTTCAAATTTTACTATAGTACCTATCTCTTATTATAGGTATCGTCCAGAATATTTACTTTATCGCTCAGATACAGAATTAATCAAGGAACCAATGGTGCTTCTATTTATGCAAGAAAGAATAAGTCTCGAATATTCTCGAACAGTTGAGTTAGTACAACAAGAAAACATGTTTTTGTAAACAACTAGGTATATCAAGGTCGAATTTCCTTTACACCTTTAGGCGTGAATATCGTACAAGTATATACGTACTAAAAAGCTCAAGGCTCATATCAACACCCGTTTAGATTTATTTAATAGATTATATAAAATTCTCCGTAATCGAAAGTACTCTGATGTTTCAAAAATATATATTTATGTATGACAAACATAGATTTTAATATAACCGTTATCCACCATATCGCAAAATGTTGGGCGATAATGAGAAGAATATTCAGCATTTACAAATTGCAATTTAAAAAAAATCTAAGCAAAGAGGTCCAACTACATCACTCAAACTCTTTATCTTACTTAGAATAGTAAAAAAAAATATGTAAAGCAATAAAATCTCCAATAGCACGGTCAATGCATACATTCGCACAAATTGTTATTAAATATAGGTATTATGTGAGTTGATATTTATAATATAATATTCAATAATAAAAGCCTTTGCCAAGGAATACGATGGTGCTACACATTCTGCATTCTTTGTTAAAGTCAGGGTTACTGTTAACGTTAAAATTGACCGAAACCTAAACTGTAACAGTTAATATTATGCAACCCAGCCTAAGTTTCATGGAACCACGGCTATAGCTAGTCTTCTAAAGTTTGCTCTTCAGATCCATTCCATCCAGCGACGTAAGAAAGGTTTGATATGTCTCTTGATTGCAGTCAACTTTTGCTTAAACAGACGCACCCATCAGAGCTATGATCTGCTACCGACCGGTTCTAAAGAGCTTGGTATGAAGACATGCATACCCATCACTTTACACGCACATATTCACACACACACATACAAACACACAGCCATACTCACGTACTCAAACACACACAGACATCTTGTTCGTATAATATTAATTGATATGGAAGAGCGTAGCCTTCTGGCACAGTTCCTCTCTTAATAGAAGGTCACATTTACTATTATGTTTGTACCATTTTTGTTACTGAAATAAAATAAAAAAACATTTTTCATTTTTTTCATCACATGGACTCTTCCGTTCCATTGCAGTAGCAGTGTTATACCAAAGACTGGGCGATAAGTGTTAAAAAAGCTCATCCAATTCATAATGAAAATGTTTAAATTCTCCATATTTTCATATCGACGCACTCTATCTAAATCTTTAGATATCCAACAAAGTATGTGGACTATAAAAATTAGCCATTCAATGCTGAAGCTGTAAGCTGTTAAGTAACACAGCTAAGTTGAGGCTCAACGTAATCCGACTTTGTACTTTTAATTAATAAATATTCCAAAAACTTTTTGTGTAACATAGTCGTTTTTATTTTTCGAGAATTTAAGCTTTGGTCTTTGGCATTGAAATGAAAGTTATTTATAATTACTATTCAATAAGTTTATGTAAAGAGGTTCTCAATAGTAGTTATTGACTTTAAATTACTTTATTCAGATCAGACTGATGGAAATAGGTTTTTATTCAACCCTAAACGTTTCATTTTGTAATGACTATTATAAGGTTACTGGTAAAAATACTCTTTAATGAATACTTTCAATAAATTCTAATTTAACTTAACAAAAGGTTAATTAGCTAAAGTTACTGTTACTTTAGTTACTTTTTCCAGTTTTTCCAGTTTTTTTAGTTTATTTATCTTCCATATCATCTTCGAAATATCTTAAACTTTCACCGCTAGTTGCAGAAAGCATCCCTAAAGTTTTTTTATTTATGAAATAAGGGACGAGACGAGCAGGATGTTCAGCTGGTGGTAATTGATACGCCCTACCCATTACAAGGCAGTGCCGGTCAGGATTCTTGAAACACCCAAAAATTCTGAGCGGCCCTACTATTGCGCTCGTCACCTTGAGATGTAAGATGTTAAGTCTCATTTGCCCAGTAATTTCACTATCTACGACGCCCTTCAGACTGAAACACAGTAATATTTACACAATACTGCTTCACGGCAGAAATAGGCGCCGTTGTGGTACCCATAAACTAGCCGGCTTCCTGTGCAAAGGAGCCTCCCACTGGTGTTTATGTTTCTTTAAATATATGACTGTCACTTTCTTTTTCATGTTGACAGTCAAAGATAGCATGTGATATAATAAAACATTAACTTTAGGTATGCTTTATGGATGCGTTATTAAATTATGTATTTGTTATGACTTTAGTAAAATTGTCAATATTGGTATGGTTTGCCATCTAATCAACTAGGTGACAATGCAGCAAAGTAATAATTAACATCTCCAAAGCAAGCCACGCCACAGTCACTCAACAGAAAAGTACAGGAAATCTATTTCAGCTCAAAGAAACAAAGTGCTTAGTCACATTTGATAGGCAGAACCCATTTCGGAAGCTTGTGTACTAACAGAGTACAATTCAATTTAGAATTCACTTTGGTATTTCTTGCAATGGATGAACTGTGTTTGACTTGATAAGTTATAACAATGCTTAACAACACATTCGTATTCGGGTTCAGTCTTATTATCATAAAATATAAAGAAGATAAAACAAGAAAAGCATAGATTTTAAATCAAAATATTGAAAAATTTATTAATTTCAACAAGTATTTGACTCGAGGACACACTTTGCTTTCAACAAACAATGATTTTGGAATGTTTCCCTTTCCTGGTTCAGTGAAACATTGTAACAGCTTGCTTATTTTCATGGTTCAATGGTCATTAGATTTATGTTTATCCAAGGGTTCATGTTGTTTATTTTTATGAAATAATATAATGAAATAATTTAGATTTTCTTTACAAGCGAACCATGAAAACACGAAAAACCAAATCATCCTGCGGTATATTTTTTAAAATAATACACGGTATCGTAAAACTTTGGAAAAACTCTGACACAAACTTGGTGGAGGCTTTATTCGTTCAGAATAAGTCTTTGAAATTGGTGTGTTATTTTTGGTTTTTAACTCGGAACACGATCGCACGTGGACCACTTGGGACTTTTTCAATCGACTTGAAATACACGAAGACACACCCCACTTCACTGTTTTTTTTATGAAAATAAGGAACGAGACGAGCACAACGTTCAGCTGATGGTGACTGATACGCCCTGCCCCGAAAATTCTGAGCGTCACCACAACTGCGCTCGACACCTTGAGACATAAGATGTCAAGTCTCATTTGCCCAGTAATTTCACCAGCTACGGCGCCCTTCAAACCGAAACACAGTAATGCTTACACATTACCGCTTCACGGCAGAAATAGGCGCCGTTGTGGTACCCATAAGCTAGCCGGCATCCTGTGCAAAGGAGCCTCCCACTGTATTTTTGTCTTTTCTATTTTGTATGTTTGTTACCTCATTTCACCGTCATATACGGAAATAGACTGATTTGAAAAAATATTATTTCGAAAGGATCTTTCTTCTTCTTTCTTTAGCCGTTCTCAACCTCTAAGGTATAGGCCTCCTTGAGTTTATGCCATCTTTTCCGGTCTTGCGCAGTTTCCAACCACTTTGTACCCGCCAGTCTTTTGATCTTTGATATCGTCGTACCAACGCATCTGCGGTCTTTCTCTCGGGCGTTTCTCAAACCACGGTCTCCATTCTATCACTGCCTTGCTCCACGAGCCATGCTTGCGGATGACATGGCCAGCCCACTCCCATTTCAATTTCGCAACACGTTTGGTTACATCGCTCACTTTGCTTTGCTCTGAGCCATTCGTTTCTTTTACGGTCTCTCAGTGTAACTCCTATCAGTTTTCTCTCTATTGCCCTTTGAGCCACCTGAAGTTTGTGGAGGATCTCCTTAGTAAAAACCCAAGGCTCAGCCCCATACGTAAGTACTGGCAAGATGCACTGCACTGGTCGTGAATACGAGCTTTTTGGTCGGCACTGATTTTCATGTTAAACGCGAACTTGAGTTTGAAGTAAGCTGCCCACGCCAGTCTTATGCGACTGTCAATTTCGTTAGCCTGATTGTCCTTTTCCATTACGACCTCTTGACCAAGATACACATACTTTTCCACTTTTTCGATGAAAGTGCCATTTACGCTTATGTATGCGGTACTATTTAGGATGTTGGTGATGATTTTAGTTTTGTCGATCTCGATCGAATCGAAAGGATATATTCCCTAATTCCCGTCTCATTGTAAATTATTAGATTGTGGGTTATATTATTAACTGTAGATTTCTAGAACTCCTCAAAATCTATAAAGTTAATTAATAATAATTGGGGTAGTAAATATTTCAAATTTAAATATAAAAAAATATTATTTTTATAATTATGTATTCATATTATTTCACATATTACATAATTTTGTTTTAATTATATACAGTAAATATTTATTATTCAGTTTATACCAGTGGGAGGCTCCTTTGCACAGGATGCCGGCTAGATTATGGTAATCACAATGGTGCCAATATTATAGCGTTTCGGACTGAAGGGCGCCGTAGCTCAGTTTTGAGGTTTTTCATGAATTCTGAGCGTGACTGCATTGTAATGGTCAGATCGTATTAATTACCATCAGCTGAAGTCTTGCTTGTCTCGTCTCTTGTTATCATAAAAAAGAACGTATTCCCGTATGTAGCAAATACATATATGTTACAATTTTAAATGAATAAAATTACATTTAAGAGCAGTGTATCAATTAAGGTCATTTTAGCCATGAAAAATGTGCCGCACAGTTTCGTTTTTAGCATTTCTTTTTTTATTTTTAAATATTGTTTCCTGATTTCTCCAAAATTGATTGAACTTTTATTTTGTTTAAATGTATGTTCCGTTAAGTGGCTGATAGAGTTATTTATATATATTTAATATATAGGTTTTACAAAACTACCTCAGTTTTAACAAATTTTGTACTTATTTGTAAACAGAAAACTGTATATTTAAGCAGTGATGGCGACAGAATAGGTTTTTTTCATTTGAAAGTAATGAAATAGTCTCAAGTCCAAGCTATTAAATGTTACAAGAAATAAAATGAAGACAATTTTTTTATATTTTTAAAGTGATAACCCTCAATTCTGGGATTACTTCTAAGATTCTGGAAGCCACAACCTCAGAGTTGAACAAAGCATACAAGATTTTATGACGATACGTCACTCGAACGGTTAGCTCAGTTTGGAAAGCACTCGGAATAAACGCGAGAGATCGTGGGTTCGAGTCCTGCATCGTTCATAAAATTTTGATTATAAATATAATAAACACAGAAAAAAAACAAATATAACGCAGGCAACAATCTTCTAATACATACTAATTAGTTCTAAGCCCCAAGTGAAAACATCCAAAGATCTTTAGCAGTTAATTAAGAAGTAGGCAAGTGGGTCGTATTAGTGTCTCCAAATAGATTTCCTTGCGAAGCGATACAAACAAGTCTGCGGTTTGAATCCCGTTAGAGTTAACTGCTCCGTTGCAGGCAACGTCTCCTGTTTGTCCGCAACACAAACCCTTAGGTAATTCCACAAATGAATACTTACCATAGAGTAAAATACAGATACGATTTCACTATCAATAATATTATTTAATTTGTTATTTATGCGATTTAATATTTTTTTAGTGATAACCCTCACTTCTGGGATTAATTACACAAATCAAATTTGAAAACCAAAATTTGTGAACGATACGGGTCTCGAACCCGCAACCTCTCGCGTTCACTGAGCCAAGTGCTCGAGTGACGTCACGTTCATAAATCTTGAATGTCTTGTTCAACTCTCAGGTTGTGGCTTCATCCACAGGATCCACTTTACAGTTGATAACCTCCTCAGCCCCAATAATTGCATATTTGGAAATCGACTTGAGATGTCGCTCTTAAAAATCGAAACAATTTGCTATTTTTTGGTTCATAGGAAGAGCACTCGCACGGAACGCGAGAGGTCGCGGGTTCGAGTCCCGCATCGTTCATAAATTTTCTTTTCAAATTTAATTTGCAGTGTATTTTAAGTTATTTTAATTATTAGTTTTAAGTGATTTTCCTCACTTCTAGGATTCAGAATACAAATATAATTTGGACCAAAATTTATAGACCACGCATATGTTAAAATAAATGTTTTTTCTTTCTTTCTTTCATATCGCGTATCGCGTATTACGCATTGTTCTTCAATTTTGGTGCAAATTAAATTTTGCTATTGTTACTTTACATGTATATCATTCGAGTATTGCGTCTTGAATAGATAGATAGAGCAAAAAATTGTCTCAATATCAAGATGGGGATAATATTTTTAATGTCATTGGAGAAATCTCTGAGTCGAATAATTTAAAAAAGATTGAGCCAGGAACATATTATATCCACAGATTAAATGTTGTTACTCGTAAGTGAACATGATAGGTTGGACTCTACCTATAGATCTCCCTAGAGTTAAAATAAACTTAATAAAATAATTGTTAATTACTTAAAAAGGCGGATTGATCTTAAAAAATAATAACCACCGTTCGCATTCTCTTGCACAACACCAGAGGAATCATAGGAGCATTGTTGGCTTTACAAGAGGTTTTTTTTATGACAATATGACGAGACGAGCAGGATATTCCGCTGATGATAATTCATCGCCCTGCCAAACCCAAAAATTCTGAGCATCTCTACAACTGCGCTCGTAACCTTGAGACACAAGATGTCAGGTCACATTTGCCAAGTAATTTCACAACGCGCCCTTCAGATCGAAACACAGCAATGCTTAAATATAACTGCTTCACGGCAGTAATAGGCGCCGTTGTGGTGCCCATAATCTGGCCGGCATCCTGTGCAAAGGAGCCTCCCGCAGATGTACGCACTTTGCACCCATGTCGTATCATTCTGAAAACACCGTACAAGGGGGCTAACTCCACAATTTGGTTGTAAGCGGCCGAAATTTTTTTGAAAACGAACAGTGTAGAAACACCACCCATCCAGATTTTTTTGATGATGATATACAAGATTGTGGCGTTTCTCGGCTCTTCAGAACACTCCCCGTGATAAATGCGGTAGAAGACACACGATCGTTTTCCAGTCGTTGCGAAAGAATGCCATTATTTATATTACAAAACCCTAAACAAAAAATGGACATTTGCAAGCTTGAGTCGCGTACTTGAGAGACAAAGTGCTATGCTTTTACTTATTACTACACACTACTCTACAGCTGAATATCTAATATTATGATTCTTTTATAACATTAGCAATGACAGTACAATATTGTATATTTTATTAAAAAGAGCGCAAAAAAAAGAATGCTGGGAGAGTTTCTTGCGCCGCTTCTTCTCTCTCAGAGCGGCATTTGTTTCCGAAGTGGTAGTAGTATCTAGTTTATTAGAAATAACATCGAAAAGATTTCTAAAGGAATCAATTTGAAGAAAATAAATGCCTTTTATGCCTATAATATAGTGATTTTACGTATTTTCAATACTTTAAATAGGATTTAGTATAAATAAAACATATACACTGAAAGTACACTTAACATTATATTATATTAGCGAGTCCTCATCACTACAAGCACATTAATCTTCAATGACTCTCTGCAATAAACTGTAGCGGCAAACATTACGAACATTTATATAAATATCTCTAATGAGGACATGGCAGTTTTATGAGTGTCACATCTCATTCAATTACTCTATGACCCCATCTTCATTAGCAAAGTGTATTACGTATACTGACTATTGTGAATCACTGTTTTGAATGCAAGAGTTATAAATAGCTTTTTAAATGTTTTAACTACTATATGATAATGTTTCGTTAATAGTTTTAAAAATATACTGTTTTTAATGCTTATACTTATGTGAAAGAGTTAAAGGAGAACTGTTATGTTAATTTGGTTGAGTAGATAGACTAGCAAAACTATTGTGGAGTTTTTTTTTATCAGAATTCCCAAAATTTCTATACCATTAGGATCCTGCCCTGCCTGTTATTCCCCGGGGCGTAAAAAGAACCGGGTAGTCCCAGGCCCAATGGTGTCGTAAGAGGCGACTACGGGTTTTTTGAAAGTGAGAGAGTCTGCCGTCTTTTGACGTCAGCAGAATCGGGCCAGACTCGTCCGGGTTACTTACCACACTCGCACAGAATACCGGCGTAAAGTAGCGGTCTAATGCCGCTATGTTTCGCATAGGTTAGTGTTGAGGACCGGAGGCCAATTGGTAGCGACCTGTCTTCTCTCTGGCTCCGCGTAGATTTACAGGACCGCGTCCGCATCTATGCGTGTGTCAACAGGTCCCATAGTGGTAACACAGAATCGGATCACCTCATGGGCTGCGTTCAAGCGGCATTTGATAAAGAGAAAATATAACCGTGCCTCCATATTTATACATATACATATCAGAAGGTGACCCATACGCTCGTTTATCCTCCTATTCCATAAAAAAATATCCTGTTACTACCTACAAGATGGCAAAGAGTCATCGAGCAAAATGGTACATATTATATATTGTGATTTAATGTAAATAATTTTTTAAAAAATGATTTGAGTTTTCATATAAAACGCGAAGAAACTTACCCCTGACTTAAGAGCTGTATTTTCACCACATTTTTCACATATCAGAATAGACATGTAACTCTAAAACGTCATCCCACCATCTTAATCATCTTTTTATGCTTTCTGCGATAAAGGATTAAAGGATGAAAAAAGTATTGATCACAGTAAATTATTCCATTCCAAAGTAGAATCTGTCGTTTTTTGGTAAAGGGAATCAAAATAATTTGAAAAGCTTTAAGTGAGTACATTATATAATATTCAAATCCTATTTACCCGTATACAGCAAGCACTTTGTAATACAATTTGGTTGTGATTTTGCTTTGTAATATTCAGGAGTGAATTCTCAGAATTGTTTCTGTAACTGAATATATACAGACCGAAAGTGAAATTTCGTATAATGTTTAGGACAACCCAAAATTTTGTGAATTCTAAACATGAACCTTAATTATTCATGAAACGATAGAAATGTAACTAAATATTAAAAAATCAAAGTAAACATTTAGATTTTCGACGTTTATATTATATTCGGATAATTATGATATTTAAAAAACTTAATATTAATAAGTAAGTAAGATCTTTATTTTTCGCCGAGTGTAAATACATTTTAGCTCTCCAAGTCGTATCCGTTATACAGCATATAAATATAATATATATAATAATAATAAAATAATATTGACACACAGTACAGACATTGCCGGTACAAGAGAACGATATATTTAATATAATATACTTACATAAATACATATAAACATGCATGACTCGGATACAATCATCTATATTCATCATATAAATGATTGTATACCGGGATTCGAACCCGGGACCTTTAGCTTAGTAGTCAGGGTCACTAACAATTCGGCTATTTGGGTCATCATATACAATTCTTCACATAACGAAAAAAAATTTAACATAAAACAACCGTCTTCAAAAACACTATTCCAAAACAATTGATAATATAATATGTACTAAAAAGTATAAAAATAATTTCATATTTTTATACAATTTAATTAATTAATCTAATTCTAGTTACGATTATTGTAATTTTTGGAGTCGGTGTCATCCAAGATAGGTTTGTAACTACATACCTAGTTATAGGTGAGATGTGCTTGAGTCGTGAGGAGACGAGAGGTGAGAGCGGATCTAAATACAATGGGACCACACGGGAAGCACCAGCTTTCAAATAAAAAAATAATTATCAAATTCGGTTCACCCAGTCGAAAGTTTTGAGGTAACAAACAAAGAAAAACATACCGACGAATTGAGAACCTCCTCCTTTTTTGAAGTCGGTTAAGAATAAATCAATAATATTTATCACAAAAGAAATTTAGTCATATCATTAAATAAAGATTAATTAAATCAATCGCGTCATGAAGTTAAAATCAGACTGATCAAATCTTTATAATGAAAAATTATTTCAAAAGTCATAGTTATCAGTTAATATTCCTTCCCTCTACTGAGATGTAATAAGGTCGTATTTTGTGAAGTACTTAATAAAAATTTAAGACAGTGTAGACTAATTAAAATGGCTAAATTAACTGAGGGTCCAGGGTTTGATCCCCGGGGATTACAACGTAACAAGTCGGTTAGAACATTCCCGACTAATAGAAAAACAACATTACGACCTTCATTACGGTTGATAGATTTAATTAAGGGAACAAAATATTAGGGAAGGTTAGAACGTTTTGACTCTGGTACTATTTTTATTGAATCGATTTCTAAACTGGCAAGGTAAATAATTTCATACTGCCAATTAATTAGAATCAAATATGTAAATAAATAATAATTTATCAGCATTCAAATTCAAAATGTATTTATTTTCTCTCACAATCACCCATTACATTGTTTACTTATATAGAAATTAAGACATGGGCTGAATTGTGAGAGATCAGTGCTTGAACACAAAAGTAAAAAAATAAGGACTTCGTGTAACCTACATAAGAGTGAAGCATCAAAACAAGCCAGTAAACGTGTAAATACATAGCCCCACGCACACACTTACACTAGTATAAGCCGATTAGCCGCCATTATGACATCTGCCGTCGTCTGTGGTGGACAGTCACATCCAGTGTGGTCGGTAAATAAACAGGGACTTTACCCGAAAAATTGGGTAATCCATGTAATGATTTTCTAAGAAGATAAATCATTATCTGTTTCAAGTTGCAGTGATTTACGATAACAGGTATGTTTTAATCAATAATTTTTTAAAGTTGTGTGGAACACTACTTCAATACGAGTATCGTTCTCATCTTTGATCTGGTGCATCCCAGTATCAGTTCTAAACATTAATCCCCTTATTGATAATGGTCTGCTAACTTAAAAAGTGTTTTTTCTCATTCTGACTTAGGTCAATAGAAGAAGACAGAATGAAAATTTGCAATGCTTTATGCTAGCAGACTGTTATGAATAAGGGGGTAAATCACATGCAACGCAGTGCTACTCGAATTGTCAGGGATCCACTACTCTGTCAAAATTTCCATCACTTGTGTATTTATCTAGCAGCCATATCACTATGCACATAGTTTGTTCTCTAAAGACGTACTTATTTGATACCACGTTAGTGACAAACGAATTTAAGAATAAATTTTGTGTAGGTATTCTTAAAAATAAGAAATGTTATTACGTCAGTTTTATATCAGTTAGAACAAAAATACTGCAAACAAGACATGGACACAGGAATAAAATCCGCAATCCTTACTTTCAAGGTGTAGCTGCTATTTTATGTAATTTATGTACTTACTCATACTATGCCTGTGATATTCATTTTTAATTAAGGAAACAATCTGACTATCAGAAGTTAGAAAATGTGAGTTAAAACTAATGTGGCTATATAATACTATGACTAATAAAGGGACATAATTTGTGTTATCTGGTATCCCCCGTAACTGCACACATACTTATAGCTAAAGGTGCTTTACTTGTTAATATCACGGCGCGGAGTCCTCCTTATTACACTCGTCCGTGTGCTTGATTCGGGTAATGTATATCTATGCTGCAAGTCACCGGGCACCCAAAGCATGTGCTTTTGTCCAATTCCCAGATGAAATCGGACAAAACATGATGTAATGGGACGAAAGCATTGCGTTCAAGTAAAACTAGTGCCCTATCATTTCAAATATAGATATAAAAGTAGTAAATTAGAAGATGGGAAAAAATACTCTTGGGTTAACTATCTACTTTTTGGACGGAATAATTACTCTAGTTTCAGTTTTCAATAGGGTAATAACTCTAGATTTGATTAAAGTGATATTGGGATCATCAACATTGAAGGTCGCTTTACCGACATGCCGATATGAATAGTAGCAGTAGTATAACTTCGACTAGTATTACCTTAGTGTGAAGCAGAATGTTTAACCAGTGAAGGAATATATATATTTTCCCCACGAGGGCCAAAAGTAGCCGATTCTCTCCCGGCAAGACGACTTTTGTCCCTCGTACCAGGGATTAAAAGCGAGCTTTTCGTGTAGGTGGGAAAAAAACCGTATACGCACCACGTATTATTTTAAAAACCTTTCATGCACGCGGACAAAGACGTGGGCATCAGCTAGTAAGTTAGGTATAAAAGTTATGAATATACATTCCACAAGCGCACTGAATTCAATGCTATTCAATAAGAACATTGAAATTGCTTAACAAAATAAGACATATTCAAATAAAAGTGAAGAAATTCGCGAATGTGTTTGGAGTGGATTTAAAAATGTGGAAGAAGACTCTTCACTCGGAGCTCTGCATGACTGACTACTATATGTACACAGATGTAAATAACTGGATGAATTTTAAACTAAAATGATGAATTCATTTACATAAAATATGCTACCGAGATTTTGTAGGTACAAGTTCTGCATGACTGACTACTATATATACACAGATATAAATTACTGGATGAAATTAAAATTAAAATGGTGATTTAATTTTAATACAATATGCTACTGAGATTTTGTAGGTATAAGCTATGAATGACTGACTACTATAATATGAACACAGATGTAAATAACTGGATGTATTTTAAATTAAAATGGTGAATTTATTTACATAAAATATGCTACCGAGATTTTGTAGATATAAGCTATGTATGACTGCCTACTATATGAACACAGATATAAATAACTGGATGTATTTTAAATTAAAATGATGAATTTATTTACTTACATAAATTAATATGCTAGCGAGATTTTGTAGGTATAAGCTCTGCATGACTGACTACTATATGAACACAGATGTAAATAACTGGATGTATTTTAAATTAAAATGATGAATTTATTTACTTACATAAATTAATATTCTAGCGAGGTTTTGTAGGTATAAGCCATGCAAGACTGACTGCTACTATATGAACCCAGATATAAATAACTGGATGTATTTTAAATTAAAATGATTAATTTATTTACTTACATAAATTAATATGCTAGCGAGATTTTGTATTTATAAGCTTTGCATGACTGACTACTATATGTACACAAATGTAAATTACTGAATGTATTTTAATAAAAATTATGACTTTATTTACATAATATATGCTATCGACACAAATTTGTAGGAATGATGCTTCAAATGCTAAAAAATCATATTACCTTACCACCTTAATCAACTTTTTATCAACAGAATACAAATCACGCTAAATATCTTTTGGCGAATCTTGCAAGCACTTTGGTATTTCTTTTTTTCAAATGTGTTTATGTATATCTTTAAATATTATTATATTACATGCTATTTTTAGAGAGCTAATTTTAGAAGAAGAAGAAGATTATTGAATTTGATTTTTTTTATCGGACGAGCAAATAATCAAATTACGTCAAATATCTGTCAATTGCTTAATAAATAGATGGATAAACGGGACAGCGTATCGTCTTATGAAAGAGCTCTGTGCTATAGATTTTCTCGTACAACTACCGAGGAAGTACAGCAGCGTTCTAACCTTTAATTATCTATAAGTTTGTCATAACTTTCAGAACAAGATCGATTTATAATACAGGTAATCAGGAGATATTCCTAAATGAATTTTTGTTTCTCCTCTAAGACACAATTAGAACTCAAAATAAGATGAAATGATGAGGTGGTGATTAGCAACCACAAAGAAATCCCGGTGCTTGTTCGGAAATAACTGAAAAAAAATATCAATTGAAATAAAGCATTATTTTTATACTCAGCATTACTATACTCGTAGATTCGGTTTTAGATGCAATATATAAATAATAAATTATATTAATAATAATTTAAACACTTCACACAATTTAAAATACATTTTTTAACAGAGAGGAAAAATTATTATTTAAATAACATAGACTTTTCAATTTTCAAAATTATCCATTTGTAACGATGACAGTTATTTAAATTACAACGGAAATGTCACGACTGTCACCCTTGTAAAATAGATGGAGGGAAGACTTGGCAGAGCCCGAGCGGCAGCCATATTGAGTGAGGCATTGTTGGTTGAACGGCCGAAGTGTACGGACGTGTCTTGAATAAAAGGATAACGAAACATGTATACATGACCTCTTTAATTTAGAGTACCTTAAATTGTTAACACAGTAAACACGACCTAGATCTAAAAAGGAAGATGAAAAACATTTGACAAATTACTATCAATTATTATTATCACTGAAATACAGAAAAGAGGATTCAAAATTTTTATCTTATAATTACGATGAGGTGTACCATCACTATATAAAAAACCAATCACATTTTCCATGCCGATACATAAAGGGCCGCGCTTAATTCATTGATTTAAATTGTAAGTTAGAGACCGAAAATTGAAAAGAAGCCGCGTAGGCTATTCCGCATAGTGGGTGTTTAAGTACCGCTGCCGTCTGCATATCGGCGACTATACTAGACATAAATATGGCCACACTAACTTCTTCTAACAGGCTTTGCTTTTGATCTAGTGCATATTCGATAAAAGGTCACGGTCTACTTATTTTAGTCACGGTGAATGTACTTTCTCCATTAAATAAAACACTTTTAAAGGATTAAGACGCGTGTTATACTGTGTTTTTACATTACATTATTGCTTAAAGTTAGTTTTTATTTTAGTAAACTCGACGTTTCAACACTGCAATCCTGAAAACGAGATATAGATAGGTCAAAAAAAATGTAACTTTTACGCAAATATCTAATTTAAAAACAGTTACAATTACTCGCGTTTTAATCCTTTAAAATTTTTTTTAATCAATAAAATACTTTGTGCCTTCTCCTAACAGTAAAAACTATATTGAATTGAGTTCGATGTGTATGAATCAGCGGGGAGTGTAGGGCAAGGGGAGTGTGACAATCAACCATCCATTCACGCGGATCTATTGTGATGTAGAAAACAACGCGGATTTGCGAGTCAATTTGTTTGTGTAATTGAGTTGACGTCTCTCGGTGGATGCGTAATGACTTCGAGGCCCGTTTGTGTGTATCCATTGGAGTGCAGACGGATGATTATGTTATAGATTTTGCCTCGCACAGCCACTTTGTGAGATTTATCTGCTGAATTAGGCTGCGGTTTTCCCGAACAAATGCGACTTCGGGATCTTCAAGTAAAAAGCATACTCCTCCCACCTTAAAGGCCGGCAACGCATTTCTTAACACCTTTTGTTGCGGATGTCCATGGACGGTTTTCTCACCTCTCCCCATCCCATTAGCCTCTTGCCCGTTTGCCCCCTCTTATTTAAAATAAAATATCGGTTGATCATTGACGTAAGTACATAAAACAACTAGACTTATAATTACAATGGACAACTGTCCAAAGACAATTTTTGAGCGTCTACGAAACCTCTGCCTACGCGTTTAATAGACAGAATTTTCATTCAGTTGTGTTTCGACCGCGCTTTGAATACAACGCCACGCAATGAAAAAGAGTTCATTAAAAAACTGTCCAATCAACAGCAAATTCAAACTTACAAATGATGGAATGTCGTATTTCGGGTAAGTGGCCTATTGTGCCTTTAAATTAACAAAATTATGTAACTAACTTGATTTTTTTAATCATTTTGCTAAATAATTACATTAGTCGATGCAATCGTTTATGTCACCTGACATATTTTGGTTTAAAATTAAGTATTGTCATATTAACGCTTACAATATGACCTCAGCAGGCACTCACCAGTACACAAAACGGTACGGTTTGACTGAACCTAAGTCACCAAGATGGCGGACTGTTTTCATCTCTACGTGCGGGGATTTCAATATTTTGCACAGATGAATTTTAACCAATGATACAGTGAACAAACGTTAATGCCAAAATAAACGTGTTTAAACTGACAAAGATTCAAATATTTTACAAACCAACAAAAGTACTAAAAAAAAATCTAATTTCAATCGGAAACTTTTTGTATTTTCATGATGTTAAATTGACGAAGATGGAATTTCCTACCAAGAAGGTATTTCCAGTGTTAATAAAGGCAAAAGAAAACATTCTTCTTGCCGCGACTACAAAAGACGAAGAACGATTGGCCAAGTTCACAAAAAATTAGACATCAAATAATTAAAGTAGGATAACTTAAAGGATGCTATGAAAATATACTGTCACTTTTATATTTTCATATAGCTTGCTTATTCCATTACATAAGTGAATGAAAAAGTAAAAAAAATTGTGAAAACGAGTTGATTTTGAAACTTACTTGAAACTAATTTGAAATAAATACAATGTGTTGATTAGAAGTCTAATGAAAGTCCCGAAATACACACGAATCACTTAAATCGCCGGCTCAATACAAATTCAGTTGAAACAGTCGCAATAGATAGCGACAGCTTAAGAGCAATTAGAACGAAGCAATAACTGCAATGGCAGTTCGCAATGGGATTCGTTGGACATGTGGTATTCTGTCGTGCTAGATGCCCTGATCCATACCGCTCAGCATTGCTACGTACAAATGTTTCTGAAGTGTATGGACTGTGTAACAGGCTGAAGCGTTTTATAAGGTTGAATGTTTTCATTACTTATCAGGTAAGCTACTTATGTGCGCTCCATATTCATCCTCGACGATAATCTCGGCATGAATCTCAGCGAAATCTTCGGCGAGACCTTCTTTGGGTACACACTCGCAATGTTCACGTTTAATATATTAATTATAATACTTTTTCACATCACGGATTTTTATTTTCTTTTTATAATCTCTTAAACTTACTCGTATATTCCACAAAATCTGTGATTTCGCTTGAAAATATTCTAGTAATGCCGATTTAAGTTGTCCAAATTCAGCTCATATTGATTCTCAGTAAATTCCAGGCAAAACTGTACTATCGTCGAATCTCTCGCTACCGATACTGAGAAACATGTGAGTGGGGAGTCATTAGAAGTAATCGTCTGTTCTCGTGCTCTCAGCTCGTTTGTCTCGCGTTAATAAACCGACAAAAATCGAAGAACAAGGCAAGGACCTGCGAAGCATATGTGAATCGGTTCCACATTCACATTTCTCGTGTCTTTCTCGCTTTCTCGCGAGATTCTCGCATGAATGTAGAGCGGGCTTTACATGTTTTTGAGTCAGCAATTCAAAAGCTTAGCACAGGTACAATGTTACTTGTCAGATGCTCAACATGGGTTTAGACCGCAAAGAAACACCACAAGCAATCTATTAACCCACATGGTAAATATTATTCCAGTAGTTGATGGTGGCGGACAGGTCGATGCAGCCTACTTTGATTTTAAAAAAGCATTTGATCTAGTCTATAACGATGTGCTGATAAAAAAGTTAGCTGGATTTGGATTCACGCCGCAACTATTAAACTTTATGGCCAGCTATATGGCTGATAGACAGCAGTATGTAAATTATGCTGGACATACATCAAAGCCTTATTTTACCAGATCCGGTGTAATTCAAGGCAGTAATATGGGTCCATTAGAGTTTATTATGATGATTAATGATCTTCCTAAGGTAGTTCAGTATGCGAAGTGCTTGCTCTTCGCCGACGATCTGAAACTTTCATAACCAATAAAAGAAAAGAATGACTGAGAAAATACAAAGCGACATCGATAGGGTTGTAGCCTGGAGTAAATACAATTTATTGCAGTTTAACACCTCAAAATGTTTAGTTATTACTTTCTCCAAATCTCGTAATCCAACATTATTTAACTACCACGTAGACGGGCCGCAGATGACCAGGGTATCTGAAGTCCTGATGCCAACTTGACGTTTCGTGATCATGTCACTAAGGTTTGTAAGAAAGCTTTTAGGAATCTGGGGTTTATATTACGTATGGCTCATAGTTTTTCCAATATTAAGGCAATTATTAATTTATATATTTGGTTAGAAGCCAGTTAGAATGCAACGCCGTTATCTGGGCTCCTCATGAAGCCAAGTACAGTATAATGTTAGAGCGGATACAAAATAAATTTATACGGTACCTGTATATGAGGCTATACGGGGTTTACCCTTTTTATCCACTTATGTACCCGACATTATTTATTTTGGGTATGGTAGGATACAGCGAGCTGAGGGTAAGAAGGGACCTGGCGCTGATCTCATATCTATTCAAAGTACTTAGAGGGAAGGTGCATAATGCGGATATATTGAGTAGACTGTATTTTGTTGTTCCGGATAGGTACATATGGCGCCGACGTCGGCCGCCGTTGCTGATGGGGCCGTCCGCGCGCACCAACTTGTTAAGCCAGGCTGCGTTGACGCGTGCCCTTCGTACTATGAATGATATAGCCTCACAGACGGATCTGTTTCGTTGCACTCAGGGTGAATTCACGAGAGTAGCGTTATTTATAATATGTTATAAAGTTTAAGGATGTAAAAAAGTGAAATATTGTATGTACCTCTATCGCATTGGAATATACTGTAATGATAGTGTGTATTTTGATAAAATAAATAAATAAATAAAATAAATAATTTCCTTTTATTAAGGCTTCCTTTGTTCAGAATAATGCAAATTCTTGCGATTTTGTAAACGAAACGCTCAAAAAATAAAGCAATATATTAAAGTGTATTTATTATTGTATTAGTTTGAAGTAGTGCCGTAGCTAGTGAATGTACTTGACTATTAAGACTTCATCATTTATGTCTTAAATTAACGAGGACAGTCAAAGTTCAGCGTTTTGGGTTGTCATCTTTCAAAATCAAGGACCCTCCATGGACGAGTAAAAAAAGAAGGACTCCGCGCCGTGATATTAGCAAGTGATGCACCGTTATGCTAGTGTGTGTGCGGTTACGGGAGATATTAGTTACACAATTTTTCTCCCTTAAATAATAATATATGGCCACAAATATTTATATAGTATCGTTTTTACACTTTTTCACAACGCACGACGGTATTTTTAAAATATTTTATTGAGACGCAAACTAATCTGTCACAGACGATGAAAATTCTCAATATGGCCGCCCATCGGCCTGTGGTAGTGTAAGTGTGTGCGTGGGGCTATGTATTTACGTTAATCGGCTTGTTTTGGTGCTATACTGTTATATAAGGTGACACGGAGTGCTTATTTATTTACTAGTCCGTGGGACCCTCTTGTTTTCGCTCTAGAAGCATAGGTGAACATATTATTAATATTATATTATTATTATTAATTTACTCAAGAATGGAAGGTAAAAGCTAGTATTAGTTGGTGCTTTCGAGCTTAACTTTTAATGAGTTTAATTAAATCAAACTTATTGATACATATCAAGCATAATGCAATTATGAGTGTTAACAAAACTTAATAAAAAAACAAAACATTAAAACGACTAGTATTTTGAAAATGGAAAATGAAAACTCGAAGAAATTTTTACCTGTAACGTTTTGATTATTACAATTTGTAAATATATATATCAGATATGAAGGTGATATTGAAAGGAGAGTGACTGCGGGAAATTGTGTGCCAATAGAAGGGCTGTACATAATGGAGTGCTTGTCACCACGTTAATGTATAGAAGTGAGAGTTGGGTATGGCAGAAGAAGCATAAAAGCAGAATTAAAGCAGTTGAGATGCGACCACTGCGTAGTATGTGTGGGGTAAGACTGACTGATAGAATTCCGAATGCGGTAATACAAATGCGCTGTGGTTTGAAAGAGGATATTGTGAGAAGGACTAAAAAAAAGGACTGAAAAAGGAATGCTGAAATGGTTTGGACACGTGAAGCGAATGAGTGAAGAAAGAATGACGCATCAAATATATAAGGCAAATGTGTGTGGGCAGGTCGGTCGCGGGAGACCTCGTAGAATATTCGTCGACCAAATTGGGGACGTTTTGAGAAAAGGAGAGGTCCGAAGCACCCGCAACCGGCGAGCATGTATGAAAAGAGTAATGTATGCAGAGGAAGCGCGTGAGGTTTGTAAGGATAGAAGCAAATGGCATTCTATTGTCTCTGCCTACCCCGATGGGAACAAGCTGTGACTGTGTATGAGTGTATGAGTAAATATATTATATACTTTGGAAACATATGAAATTTTTTTCTAATTCTTGCCGACTCGCTTGCGCCTGTATCTTAATACTCCCGACACGTTCATTGCAACGTACCTAAATCGGCGTGCATTTGTCCGTGTAATACCACTATTTATTTTAGAAAAGGCCAGTCGAGGCGTTAGAATGGGATATTGGAATTGAGGAGTTCGTTTCGGAGCGGACTCTAGCTAACTTTGACAATTTCACTAATTGTAACTAAATAGGTAAGTTGTCGTTTAGTGTAACACTTATTACTTAGAGAAACTTTCAATGCATGCGAGGATTTTAAGCTTCGACTTCAAACAGGAGGAAGTTTACATTTGATGATTGCTGATGGTAATTGATACGCATTGACCATTACAATGCAATGTCGCTCAGGATTCTAGAAAAACCCCAAAAATTCTGTGCGGCACTACAATTGCGCTCATCATCTTGAGACATAAAAGGCATAAAAAGGCATTTATTTTCTCAAAATTGATTCCTTTAGAATTCTTTTTGATGTCATTTAATAATTACTAGATACAACTACTGCTTCGGAAACAAATGGCGCTCTGAGAGAGAAGAAGCGGCGCAAGAAACTCTCCCAGCATTCTTTTTTTTGCGCTCTTTTCAATAAAAATATACAATATTGTACAGTCATTTCTATCGCTATAAAGAAATCATAATCTAGTCCCAGGCTGTCCGATCATTTAGATATTCAGCAGTGGCGTAATAGGATTTACGAGAGAGCCATTTTTTTATAAAACATTTATATTTATTTATAGATAATTCCTGAACAGTGGCTGGGACTTTATTATAGAAGTGTATACATTTACCCTTAAAGCTATTATGTATCTTATGAAGCCTACTAGAATTAGTTACAAGGAATCCCTTATTTCTAGTGTTATAATAATGAAAATCACTATTAAGAGCAAAAGATAAAATCACTACTAAGAGCATAAGATGTTAAGTTTCATTTGCCCAGTACTTTCACTAGCTACGGCGCCCTTCAGACCGAAACACAATAATGTTTACACATTACTGCTTCACGGCAGATATAGGCGCCGCATTCAACATAACTTTTCATAGCTTTACTCCAAAAGGCTGATAAATAAATAATTGTATATGTTTACATAATTGCACCAATTTAGTATCACATATAAAATATACTAGCTAACCCTACAGAAGTTGTTCTGGTCATAATAAAAAAAAAGGCATTTGGGTGGAATTTCGTAAAATCCGTTCTTAGCTGACCTCTACTCGGCAAAAGGTATATTCCTACCTAATTTCAAGTCTCTACGCCTTATGGTCCCAGAGATATCGTGATGAGTCAATATATAGGTGGAAATCTCTTACATCTAATATATAAAATTCTCGTGTCGCGGTGTTTGTAGTGAAACTCCTCCGAAACGGCTTGACCGATTCTCTTGAAATTTTGTGTGCATATTGGGTAGGCTGAGAATGGAACAACATCTATCATCCCCCTATATGTTAAGGGTAGTCCAACCCATTTTCTTTTTTGCCTTTTTTTTTTAATTTATTTAATTATAATTCAGCATTAAAAAGTACATACAACTTCAAATTTTCACCCATCCACGATCAACAATTACTTTTGTATCGCTATTTCAATATTATTCTAATCCATCCACAGACACGCAATAGAGTTGCAATATGACAATCGAATATATGATTATTGTAGTACGATAAATTTTATGTACCTACGATATATTTGGAAGGTCTGATAATGGGTCGTCATCTATTTTTATACCCTAAAAATTTTTTTAATTAATTTATTTTTATTCCTTTATATGGCAATACAACGTCAGCTAGTATAATATATATGACTCCTAAACTAATGAACGGATTTTAATGGGGATTACTTCATCGAGTGCAGTTTGGTCCAACTTGAGAGATAGGATAGTTTTTATATCGATTTGAGAACCATAATTATTTTTATAATTCAAATATTTGTTTTGTATGGACATATTTTCTATAAGAGATTTTATTGACACACGGTTTGACAGTTCTGCTGTGAAACAATTTCATTATAACAACAGGAAGTATATTTTACGATATAATTCTTGATGTTGTGAAATATTATTGACAAATTCATAAATAATCAGTATTTTTATTTATTATGACGTACAGAACAACGTCTGTCGAGTCAGCTAGTATATATATATGTAGATATAAAAATATTCAGATGTTAAGTGTTTTTATATAATTATAGTTAATTTAAACAGTAATCTTTTCAATTAACATATTTCAATTCTCGAAGAAGAAACATCTTAAATATCAAATCAAAAAATGTACTCTAGATCAAAATCAAGCTAACAAGTCCAAACTGATGCCGGCAAAAGGGTAACTAAACTAATTTCAAAGTAAATTCAAACAAACGGTTTCTTTTCGCGAAGTCATCATAACTCCAAAACGGAGAGCACCTCCAATATTTACGTTGTAAGGGAAAGGAAGGATATTTCCATATTTTATTAATATTTGAAGATTCGCCACGAATTGTTTACAAAGAACTTAACGCGCCTTTTTGGTTTTCCGCTTTCGAAGTTATAATCTGCGGCTCATGACGTTGGCACGTTGATACTTTGGTTATTTACAAATTAGAAGTATTTCTTATATTTTAACAAAAAAAAAATCTTCTCTTAAGGTGCTTAATAACTCTCACCACGGAAACTCTGGTCTGGTCTACGCTTGCCACGTATTCAAATTCAAATATTTTTGTTTAAAATAGGATTTGATATCACTTATTAAAAGTCAAAAAACTACCATCAATCACGGACGAGTAAAAAAAGAAGGACTCCACGCCGTGATATTAGCAAGTCAAGCACCGTTATGCTAGTATGTGTGCGGTTACGAGGGATACTACTTATACAATTATTTCTCCCTTAAATAATGATATTTGGCCACAAATACTTAGTATAGTATCGTTTTTACACTTTTTCACAACGCACGACGGCATTTTTAAAATATTTTATTGAGACGCAAAGTGATCTGTCACAAACGATAACAATTCTCATTATGGCGGCAAATCGGTCTGTAGTAGTGTGTGTGCGTGGGGCTATGTATTTACACGTTAATCGGCTTGTTTTGGTGCTACACTGTTATGTAAGGTGATACGGAGTCCTTATTTTTTTACTAGTCCGTGCCACCAATTTGAAAAATATGCCACAACCCAGAGAAGAATGGGTGCAAGAGCCTCAACGGGCATATTTTTTTCTCATGCGTATATGGTTACAATGCAATTACGTACAATAAAACTTATTATTTAATAGCCTGAGGGCGGTCACTCGATTCCAAATCAGTGGTATCATTGTGAATCTTATTTATGTTAGAGTCCTATTCGAAGTCCGTGTAAACTAAGTAATTTCTGAGTTCAGTCTTTAAATCGTAGTTAACCAAGTCCTCAAACCAAACTTTTATAATTACATTTTCAACTTTTTAATAGTATTAAACAGATTCGTATAAAATGTTTCTGTGCTGAAGCTCTTACCGTCAAGTCATAATAAATTATTGTATATGAAATACAATTGTCTACGAGCGAAGCTGTTTAAAGAAAATATAATATCTAAACTTTACAATGGCATAAGGTTGTGTTCATATTATTTAAGCTTTTGTGTTATGCAAAGAGGATGTAAATACAACGTAATAGTGTTATGAAGTTATGTTATTATATCTTTGGGAGTTAGATGATGTAGTTTGGCAATATTGCATTAAAATTGACATAATTTAGCCAACAATAACAAGGCAATCTAATTAAAAGCCTGTAAAAAGAACTGAATTTAAATTTAGAGCACATGTTTCAGTCAATCAACTGATTTATACAATCGCTTATTAATTTACAAAACAACTCCGTTATAAAAAGAAACGTTATAAACGGAAGTTGCCTGAGGATATGAATCATTATAAACCGAGTAAGATTATTTTTACAAGTTTAAACGAATTATTTCTACCAGAAAAGGTAGAGTAATTTATTCCGCATAATCAAAGTATCATAGACTGTTCACCTAAGTAATATAACATTATATTTGTGGACATGATATTTAATTTATAAGTATAGAGGTTACTGTGTATCATTTCAAAATCGGGTAGGCACACAACGCCCTGACCAAGTTCTGATTCTCATTTTGAAGAGAAAACTTCTTAATTTCGTTGGGTTAATATTACTGCTTTATGAAAATACAAAAAATATTTTTTGTTGATAAATAACTTCTACTATCGTCGAAACTCTATAAAACATAATCGATATTTTTTTATGAAATAATACTTTTGATGAAAACGAAGCAAAAACAATTGTGATATTCTATGAAAATAATCAAAGAGTAAACCTAAATATTTAAATTATCAGATGCTGTATTATTTTATGAAATACAAAAAAATTAACACTTCAGAACTATTACAATTATTAAACATTAAATAATTCAATGAAATTAATAATGACAAATTTAAGCAGAATCTAAATACCGTAAAAAAATGATAAATAAAATATATTATTAAAAGTATTCCCTTTTGGGAAGGTTCCGAAGATACTGGCAGCGTTCCCCCTTTGAATAGCTAGACTAATTCTTTATCTGAGGTACCTGCCAGCTCTTCGGTCTCCTGTGATGTCAGCTAACCTTATTGCTACTTCGTTAATATTATTTAGCCTTATAGCTCTAGGTACCCACGGACCAAGGGTCTCGACACCGAATGGGACAAAATCATATTCGGAGCCTAGACCCCTGTATTTGAATGCTTTAGCTTTTTCAGCCGCTTCAGAAGCCGCACCAGCTCTATTGTTGGTTCCATGTGGATGGGAAGGGGCCAGCGTGTCTGAACACTGAACTGGTTGCATCCCATACCAGCACCCGGCCCACCTTCTATGGAATCAAACTCGTACCGTCAGGTCTCTTGCCATCGTCTTTTGCAATACCAGTCGGCTCAAGTAGACTTGGCACGTTGACGGTGGCAAGGGACTGGCGTATACCTGCACTTCTTTGGCTTGACAGTCCGTGATGTCCTCAGGGACATTTATGAAAAGCGCAGACCGGAACCCCAAGCCATTGAATTCTTGCGATTCGGACCATGTCTGGCTCAAGAAATGTTCCTGTATTTGACGAAGGGTACGCATGAAGTCAGTAGCCGGCCTCATGCGTACCCACGGCCAAAAGCCTAGCACGTGCTGAACCTGTACTACAGCTCCAAAGATTGTCAAAAGTCAATTTGCAGTTTATGTCGTCCCAGCTCCTCTGTGAATTTGGAGGAACTGGACAATTTTGACGTGGGCATTAAGAAAGCGTTTCTAGCTTCTTCCAAGCCAGCAATCTCAATGTTTGAAGGGAATACCCTTAAAATTTTACTTATGAGATATGGTGAACTATGGACAGAAGAAAGGGTAAAAAACGCTGGTAAAGCGACACTGGAAATTTAATGAATTATCAGATTGAGCATGTGTTACAAAAAATCTTGTATCTTCAAAAAGAATAAAAATTTGTGATATAATAAATACTTACATAAAATATAATGTTACTGCTCATATACATACAAGTTTACAAATGAGGTCCAGACGAAATATTATTAAATAGAGCTAGAAGTAACAAAGGGAAATATGTTTTGTCTTGACAGCTCCTAGCTTTTCACTAAGCTATATAGTTCAATGCTCCGGGGTCGAGGTTACGTTCCTATGTTCATTTCAGAATAGATTATAATAATATATTAGGGGTTTAAACTATAAAATATGCTGTTGTGTACTGAAAAATTCAATATCTTTTTTTATGGTTCAATGTATTCATATTATTATATTCATACCTTCGGAAATCGGCAAGTTCCCCACGGCACTAGATTTTTCAGATACACCAAAAAATAAACTACGTTTAAAAAAACCGACTTCAAAAACTGAAAAGTATCAAATAACTAAAAATTTAATTCAATACACCTCTTATGCATTTATTATATTACTTTACTTTTTATTTTATTACTTTTCAGTTTTTGAAGTCGGTTTTTAAACGTTGTTTAATTTTTATTTTTTCGTTTAAGTGTCAGTTAATAATAATATATAATCAACTTGAATGAAAACTCCAAAAAAAAGCCGTACACAGAAAACAATTATGTCACCCAGGTAGACAAAAATTTTCGTATAAATATTCATAAAATGAAAAATATTGGGCCAAACTATGTAAAATTTTTATGGGACCAAATGGCATCTATTTCGCATTACACAAAAGAAGAATTACGTAAATCGGTTCATAAATCTCAGAGTAATCGGGGTACATACATAAAAAAATACCGACCGAATTGATAACCTCCTCCTTTTGGAGGTCGGTTAAAAATCAATAGTGCCGTACGGCACACTACGCCCTGACTAAGTTCTGACCCTTATTTTGTTTAAGAAGGGGTTATTTTGCATAGTCTTATAGCTTCATTCAATAGCTTTCTGATACATTCACTCAAATCATCTTAATTATAAGCAATCTATTAATACAAGTAAAATAATACGCTTTGACAGGCCGCTGCGCGCGCCAAAATCAATCCGCGGCGCGGGGGCACTTGCCGTCGGAAGTGTCCTATACCTCTAACAAACTCTCTCCCTCTCTCTCTTGCAATTTGATCAAAAATTAAAAAAATATATTTCTGCTATGAACTCTAAAGAATCTATCGGGATTATCAACACATTTATTTTTTTTGCTCTGCCAAGCGATGAAGTACTGAGCAGAAAATTCGCTACATGTGTGTTACTTTTGCGCTCACAATCACCTCGAGCGAGAATCGTTTATTGAGCTGGCAACCATTCTTTTTTAAATTCTTTACATAATTACCATTAAAATGACGTAATATTAAAAAAAAAACACTGTTTCAATTTATATCAGAAACTTAATTATAATAATATTAATTACCAGTTAATTACCAGCAGCCAATTTTTATAGTCAACTTATCGCTTTCACATTGCATACTCCCTTAGCAAGATTCATTTAAAATTTTAAAATTAGTTTTATCAAAAAAGAAACATTTAATATTATAAATATTTTTCTCCTTCATAATATAAAAACATCTTTTCATAACTTAGAACTAAGGCTTTTCCAAATTATAATTATTATTTGAAGCAGGATTTTATTTGAAATAACATTGAGATCAAAGTGCTTTTGATGCGGTAGTTACACGCAAACTACTCTGCTAAAACTAATACCAAAAATAATTTATTTAGCGATGTAATTGTATTTTTATATTATACTTTATATTAGTTTCATCTGAAGGTATAATATAATACGTAACGAAATCTATGAACATGATTTTTGACATCTGCAGAACGTTATGTTAATTAGAATTTTCACCCACGTTAAAACGTCGAATTGAAGTAACTTGCACAAGGATCGATTAAAATTTTTCTCAAGTCCCATTTTTCTTACCAAAATTAGTAAAAGTATGATCAATTATTTAAATTATTGCATTGTCATCGGTGTTTTAAAAGTGTGCAAAGCTTCTCTCCAATCCAAAGTACCAATTATATATAGCCCAACGACGAAATCCACACGACCTCATTCGATTTCTCACCTTATTTTGTTACTAGGTATTTCTAGTTTTTTTTTTACGATAAGAAAGGACGAGACTAGCAGGACGTTCAGCTGATGGTAATTGATACGCCATGCCCATTACAATGCAGTGCCGCTCAGGATTCTCAAAAAACCCTAAAATTCTGAGCGGCACTAAAATTGCGCTCGTCATTTTGAGACATAAGATGTTAAGTCTCATTTGCCCAGTAATTTCACTAGCTACGGCTTCTGACCTAAACACAGTAATGCTTACACATTACTGCTTCACGGCAGAAATAGGCGCCGTTGTGGTACCCATAATCTAGCTGGCTTCCTGTACAAAGGAGCCTTCCACTGGTAAAAAGAATAGAATAAAGTCCGTTAAATTCTGTACAAATAAGAACAATGACAATGGGATGTTGACATGAAAAAGTTGACGAAAAAAGGATACAGGGACTTCAATCTTTATCGGTCATCGACGTGATAGTTAAGTGCGCAGAATTTGTGTTTTTGGGTCTTACCCAATATTTGGTAAGTTGCTATTTTTATAATAGATCTAGACTAAAAAAAATGCTATTTTTTTAAGGGATTAACCTCACTTCTGGGATTAACTACAATTAAATATGTAAACAAAATTTATGAACGACGCGGGACTCGAAACCGCAAGCTCTCGGGTTTCGTCCGAGTGCTCTTCCACTGAGCCAACTGTTCGAGAGACATATAGTTTATAAATCTTGGTATGCCTTGTTCAACTCTCAGTTTGTCGCTAATACCAACAAAACGTGGGTAAGCCGTGTTTATAAACTAAATAAATAAATGTTTAAACTAATGACAATTATAATGCATATTCAATAAAGGTTAATCTTATACGCTTACCTGAGGAAACCGAACACGCCACACTCAAGACTTTTCTTGTAGTAATACAAAATCTGTATTACTTACCCCGACGCGTCATTAATATTTCAATGAATGAGCCCTGAATAGTATCTGAAAGTGAACAGTTAATTCACTTTGCAAGGGGATCTAAATATCTAATAAAGGTTTATAGGGGCTACATGTTACTCTAACGTTCTCACAAAGTGGCTGTTAAAGAAAACATGGGTTTTTTAGGAGCCAATCTGTACAGGATTTTCCACAGTTTTCTATTCAAAAGTTGCAGCTTTATGTAAGTTTAGTAACAACAACTGACTATTTTGACTTCAATATTGTGATAAAGCTAATGTTATGTTTTTATCATTGCTTTATCGAAATTATTGACAACTGACTTTGTTGATCTTTTTTTATTTATAATAAATTCAATCTTAAACCAATAATCAGTATTATACTTACATTGCACCTTCTCGGAAAATGCCTTAACGTAGCCACGTTAATAAGCCTATTGTCATAATTGTGTTAAATTGGTAACTTCTTATGGGAGGGTAAGCCGCTTTGTAACGTAACGCGTTGCAGCGTCAGTCTGTCTGGTTTCCCTCTCTCTCACGCATACGGCAGTGGTAGGCAGGCTCCGCCTCTCTCTCTCTAACCAGTTATAAGAATAAGTAAAAAACTGTTTTTCACTAATACATAGGTACACAACAATATAATAATTTGAAATAAAATGTAGAGTTACATTGAAACTCTGATACCCATTATAAGTTACAATAATTTATACACGAATATGTGATAATCTTTGAAAAGAAAAATACTGCGATTTACAAAATTAATATATATATATTCTCTTACTCTTTGTTCGAATCCATTACTTTTGTTTCTCGCGGCACTCGGTTCGATCGTGTTTTTAAAAGTATCATTCTCTTTGGTTAATTATGTACTATAATTCTACCGTGCAATAGATTTACAGTAGATTTTTTGCACGTATAAATAAATGGTATTAATCAGTGAACACGATTCCGGCTATGTACGACAGCGGTCTTTTTCTGCTGTGAAGTAGATGTGTACAAGCATTATTGTGTTTTAGTTTAAAGGGCGCTATAGCTAGTTAAATTACTGGGCTAATAAGAACAAATATGTTACGTCTCAAAGAGTCGAGTGTAGTGCCGATGCTTTTGAAAATTATGTATGTAATATCTTGCTATTCTCGTTACTGTCTCATTAAAATAAGACACATTTTTGATAAAAATACGTTCGTATTTCTGCTTATTTTTTTTTATAAAACAACAGGCTTTGATAAATCAGATAAAATTTGAAAGATACATAATACTTTTTCATTTGTTATCTCGACTCGAACCTTGAGGAACTTGTAATTGAGGGATATCACTTTAAAAATAATAAACTGTTTATATTTAAAAGAGCGACATCTCAATTCTATTTCCTAATATGCAATTATTGGGGTTGAGAACGTAATCAACTGTAAAGTAGATCCTGTAGATGGAGCCAACTTGAGAGTTGAACAGAAACATTTCAAGATTTTAGGGTTACGCGGGCTGCGGACGGTTGGCTTAGTTGGTAGAGCACTGGAACGTAACCCGAGAGGCGAGTCAAAAGTTATAATGATCACTTTGAAAAAGTTGAGCTCAATGAAAAGAAGTGGCAAGCAACTCGCTGCCACTATTTTAAACATTTAAGGCTTTATCGTCTTACAATTTATTTTAATAACAATATATGTAAAGTAATGCAAAAAATATAGCTAAGCATCATGACATGCACGAGTAAGTTGAAACATAATATATCTTATCTTAATATAAATAAATTACTTGACACGTTGTTTGTCCTCGATGGACTCCTAAACTAATGAACAGATTTTAATAGGGATTACTTCATGGAGTGCAGTTTGGTCCAACTTGAGAGATGGGATAGTTTTTATTTCGATGTGGGACCCATAATTATTTTTATTTCCAATATTTGTTTTGTATGGACACATTTTCTATAAGAGAATTTTTTGACGCACGGTTTGACAGTTCTGATGTGAAACAATTTCGTTTCAACAACAGCAACCATATTTTAGGAAATAATTCTTGATGTTTCTAAATATTATTGACGAATTCATAAAAACAGTTTATAATTTATTATGTACAGAGCAACGTCTGTCGGGTCAGCTAGCTATATTATAAATTAAAATTATTATTCAAATTCATTCATTCGTCAATAATTTCATTCAAAGTAATGTGTTGTACACACTTAATCCTGTATGAAACAGAATATATATTACAAAAGATATCGAAGAAGAATAGCCAAATAAAATATGAAATAACTAATGGGTAGAACTACACAAATGTGGATGACATATCTCTGATACGCCTTCTCATATATTATGAACCTTCTTTATAAATAAAGCTTGAATTTCTGTTGTTTTGGTGAATATAATATATATATTTAGATATTATGGGATATTTCTCAAAACAAGCAGATGTTGTGTACTTGTTATCAATGTTTTAGTACAAGATCCGACTGATCGATTGTGCAGGTACCTCGTTTTTGGAGTTTACTCCTTAAGGATTGATTTTCATATAAGGCGCCCGGTATGAGAAAAATATGGAGACTAAAACCTACTATTATAACATTAGAAATAAGGGATTGCTTGTAACTAATTCTAGTAGGCTTCATAAGATACATAATAGCTTCAAGGGTAAGTGTATACACTTCTATAATAAAGTCCCAGCCACTGTTCAGGCATTATCTGTGAATAAATTGAAATGTTTTATAAAAAAAATAGCTCTGTCGTAAATCCTATTACTCCACTGCTGAATATCTAAATGATCGGACAGCCTGGGACTTTATAGCGACAGAAATGACTGTACAATATTGTATATTTTTATTGAAAAGAGCGCAAAAAAAGAATGCTGGGAGAGTTTCTTGCACCGCTTCTTCTCTCTCAGAGCGTCATTTGTTTCCGAAGCGGTAGTAGTATCTAGTAGTTATTAGAAATGACACCAAAAAGAATTCTAAAGGAATCAATTTTGAGAATATGCCTTTTATGATTTTAACCCATCAAATGGTATAGTAACGTTTTTGGTGCGCATCATATCTCGCACACCTTTTACTTTTTTATATTTTGAAGATTTATTATATTATTGAAATTGATCTATTTGATAAACGTACGTACGTAACGGACGAAACCTCAACCTTTTTTGACCTACATCAATAAGTGATTTTGATTTGGTGTATAACCAATGCTAATAATAATAATTATTATGTAAAATGTAAAAGAGTTTTGTATAATAATAGTGTAGAGAAGAGGAGGACAAAGGGATATACATAAGAGTCAACCGATGGTATGTTATCACCGTCGATCATATTCTCTTGTAGAAACAGAGGAAAAGACCATATAAAGTATCAAATAAACGCGCATATGAATTTGAAAACTGAAAAAATAACTACGTTTAATAAAACCGACTTTAAAAACTCAAAAGTATAAAATAACTAAATAGAGATTTAATTTAATACACCTCTTATGCGAATCTTATATCGTTAATCTTAATAAAATACTATTATTTTTATGTGCTACCTATTGATAGCGTTTAAGTCGGTGCTTGCCCGTTTGGATTGTTTGGTTCTAGACGCGAAGGTATCCCGTTCAGTGACGCGTGGCAAGTATAGATATCTGCTATTACATTTGGCTTGGCACCGACTTTAAAAAATGTTCATAAAATGAAAAGTACTGGGGCAAACTATGTCAAAATTTATGGATCTGATCTCAGAGTCATCGGAACCGAACCTCATCCTTTTCGAAGTCGCTTAATGACACATTGGTAAGTAGCGGGCACTGTGGTGAGAGTTTGAGTTAACCAACGCTTCAGACTTAGATAATTTATACGTCTAGATAGAGTCTCCAGCTGTTTACCAGTGGGAGGCTCCTTTGCACTGGATGCCGTCTAGAATATGGGTACCACAACGGCGCCTATTTCTGCCGTGTACCAGTAATATGTAAGCATTACAGCGTTTCGGTCTGAAGGGCGCCGTAGCTAGTGAAATTACTGGGCAAATGAGACTTGACATCTTATGTCTCAAGGTGACGATCGCAGTTGTAGTGCCTCTCGAATTTTTGGGTTTTTCAATAATCCTGAGCGGCACTGCATTGTAATGGGCAGGGCGTACCAATTACCATCAGCTGAACGTCCTACTCGTCTCATCCCTGATTTCATAAAAAAGACACTTTGTGTTAATTGTGTCTGAATTGCTCAAAATAGAGGTTAGTTCTATTTAAAATTTTTTCGACGTTCTCATAGCTGTCATTGTCTAGCTAAACGTATAAATGATCTAACGATTCAGTTTTAAATGTTTACCATTCCTTTGCAGTTAAAAGCAAATTCAAAACCTCATTAAAAGCGTCAAGTAAGAGAAACAATAGCAATGTAACCACACAATTTTAAGGTGTTGCGTTCTAACAATTCACCGACACAACATAAGTGGAAATATGTCAGAAACAGACGTCAGGTTTTGCAGAATAGGTAACAGTAGCTATTAAATAAAGGCAACCACAACTGAAGAACAATAGAGTTCAAATTTCAATGTCAGTAATGTTAAGTGTAATTATCGGTGGTGAAATAAGTAGAAAAAGCACCTATTGCTTACTTTGAAAGCTCTACGTGTTCGAAGGACGGGTTAAGGTGCTTATTCGATTTTCAATTTAAGCGTGATTAGAATCGTGCATCCTGTTAATTGAAATACTACTAAGTTTTCGAATATTTTAACTAAAATGGTACTTTTGTATATAATAATATATAATATAATATTGACACACTTTTTACACAAATTATCTTGCCTCAAGTTAAGCATATATAGCCTGTGTTATGGGTTACAAGATAATGATATATTTAATACAATATACTTACTTAAACATACATAAATACATTTAAACATCCATGACTTAAAAACAAGCATCCATATTCATCATATAAATGCTTGCACCTACCGGGATTCGAATCAGGGACTTTTAGCTTAGTAGGTAGGATCGCTAACCACTCGGCTATACAGGTCGTCAACAGGTTGTTTTCGAATGTTCACTCAGCATGGCATAATATCACACATCACTTGACACATATTGTAATTGAAATAATTTGTAAAACAATGAAAATGTAAATCTTGATTTAAAAGAGTGGTAATGATCATTAGCTCAACCCTTTACAAAGTAGCAGTTGATTCAAAAAGAAAAACATTAAGTGTCATTTGATTGAAATACATGAATAAATTGCCTTTAATTTGATATACACAAATAAAATTTGAAAAACAAAATTTTATGAACGATGCGGGACTCGAACCCACGACCTCCGGCTTTCCGTGCCGTTCCCCTTACCAACTGAGCTAACAGTTCGAGTGACGTATCGTCATAAAATCTTGTATGCTTTGTTCAACTCTCAGGTTGTAGCTTCATCTACAGGATCTACTTTACAGTTGATAACCTGCTCAACCCCAATATTTGCATATTAGGAAATTGACTTGAGATGTCGCTCTTGTAAATCTAAACAATTTGTTATGTTTTTTAAAGTGATAACCCAGTTCTAGGATTAATACACAAATAAAATTTTATTAACGATGCAGGACTCGAACCTTCATTCCGTTCCGTGCCGGTGCTCTAACCAACTGAGCTTTATGCTTTGTTAAACTCTCAGGTTGTGGCTTCTTAGTTTAATATAATGAATTTTTTGTGAACGTGATGTTTCGTTTACGAATTTCTTAATTAGATGCATAATCTGCCAAAGCCAGTATATAAAACATGCAATATCACCTATTTATCAATTTCAATGTTATAATTACCAGGACTTGCAAATTTATTAGGTGACCCGACAGACGTTGATCTGTACATAATAAATAAAATACTGAATCAGTCAATAATATTTCATAGCATCAAGAATTATTTCGTAAAATATGCTTCCGTGCGCCAATAAATTCTCTCATAGAACATAATATGTCCATACAAAACAAATATTGGAAATAAAAATAATCATGGGTCCCAAATCGAAATAAAAACTATCCTATCTCTCTAGTTGGTTCAAACTGCGCTCCATGAAATAATCCCCATTTTTTTTTAATGATCATAAGGGACGAGACGAGCAGGACGTTCAGCTGATGGTAATTGATACGCCCTGCTATTGGGCAGGTCTTGAAAAACTCAAAAATTCTGAGCGGCACTACAATTGCGCTCGTTACCTTGAGACATAAGATGTTAAGTCTCATTTGCCCAGTAATTTCACTAGCTACGGCGCCCTTCAGACCGAAACACAGTAATGCTTACACATTACTGCTTCACGGCAGAAATAGGCGCCGTTGTGGTAACCATAATCTAGCCGGCATCCTGTGCAAAGGAGCCTCCCTCTGGTAAAAGTTTAGGAGTCCATCGCGGACAAAAAACGTGTCACTTAATTTATATATATTAAGATTAAGATATTGGGTGCTTTTGAAATGAGAATGAGCTAAAAGCAATAAAGCGACACCTACACGCTCAGGAAATGAGAGTTAACATGGTATATAGAAGACACGATTAAATAAAAATGAACTATTAATTTCCATATTATTTGTAGAAAACACTTCGAGTGCTCGTGGTTGTATGACGCAAGATTGTGGCCTAAAAGTATAGTGGGTACATATAGGGGGTGACTCCTCTTTGTTAGGTTAGAGAGAGAGAGACAACTAATATTAAGTTAGTTATAATATAATAAAACAATATAGAATTTTTAAATTTTATATTATACTCAAAGGAAACAAAACCAAATGATAACTTAAACTAATTTAAAATTAACTATTTAATATTGAAATTGTTTAACTTGAGAAAAGCTTAGGTTATTACTTAAATTTTATGGTTTAAATTATGATTGAATATAAAATTTATTTTATTCAACTCTTGAATATAAACATTAGTATTTTGTACATTGTTAGTATCATTATTTACTCCTATAAAAGTAACAATTAGAATGAGAGAGCAGGAGCCTGTCTACCAGTGCCGTATGCGTGAGAGAAAGGGAAGCCAGACCGACTGGCACCGTAACGCGTTACGTTACGACGCGGCTTACCCAAGGTGTTTACAATTTACTTAGACTTTAGAGCTTATCAGACTTAAAGCTTACTCATATGGAACGTTACTACTTAAAATTTTTAACTATGAACTTTCTGCACCAGAAACACGAGTTGTACACACGGTTCGCATGGTCTCATACCAACTAGGAAGTTTTTTAATTTCTACATTGAAAACAATAAAAATATTCAAGCTAAGCCTCGGTTGAAGCAATATACAAATACCTATATAATTAGAAAAATACTTCTAAGCAAATAATTTAACACTTCTGTACAAACATTAACATTAAAACAAGCCTCTAATTCAGAGATCCGAAACCGCGCACAATTTATTTGCGAGATATCTTATATCACTTGTCAAAGTGACAACCACAACGATACTAGTAAGATTTACGATCACATTTATTGTCGTACAAATCAAGGATTATAATTAATGGCCCAAACTTGATACCCTTACAACTTTTGTATAATTTTTATCTTACCTCTAAGATATGAAGTCTTGCCTTGTTTATTGGCATTTAGTGGAGGTTGAAAAATTTCAAATTTAAATTATAATATCCAATGTTTGACGCAAAAACTTGCTAAGTTCGGCGAGGATTTTTTTGCATTAAATATAATTTTCTTGGTAGTAAAAGTAGTGGTATAAAAAATACTTAAAGATCGTTAAAAATGTTTGAGTAGCGTTAAATAAACGTATTCTTTTACAGATAACATTAAAACACTCATTCAAACCTAACACCCAAACACCTTATTCCATAGCAGTAACGTTCAAGATCTACTGTATACGCTCATAAGAAGCTCATTGATTACGGTGCGAAATAGTTTCGTCCATTACGAATCTCTAAGCTTTTATTAATTTATTACTGGAAACTCAAGCGCTGGCAGCTATCTCGGTCAACGGATCAGCCTAACTATCCAACGCGGAAATGCTGCCAGTATTCTAGGTACGCTTCCACGTAATGATAGTTTTATTAATTTTTATGTAGTCATAGTATTGTAAATATAGCTATAAGATTTGTTTCAATAAATATATTTATTACCATAACATTAATGGTTTCAGAATACTAAGTAATATAATACCTAAAAATTTAAACGATTTGCCAGATAATCTATAAAAATTATATAGAATGAATGGAAAATATACAGGCTTATTAAAAAAAAACTTTAGGACAACAACCAAACTTATGTGTAGATATTAATGAACATACCATTATTTATCTAATATACTTATAGTAATGTAACTCTGAAATCGCGAGCGACAACTTACCTAGATAAACTTTTGGGGGTTTTCGTGGTATTTAGATGTGGAAATTTTATTGTATGCTTTGTTTTGGCCAATAAATGAAAACAAAAAACTCAATATATGATAACAAAGTTCATATTATTTGAAATATAAACTAGATGCATGTAAAGTAATGTATCGTGCTGCTTCTCACATATTTTAAACTAGTTTTCTGGAGCGGAACGCTGTAACATTCTGAATATTGTCCACCGTTTGCTTTCCTGAAACAAAACATGTGATAGCATTGTCTTGTGCTTACACAATATAAACGTTCAAATAAAACAATATCATTCACACTCTCTCTATGACGCCTATATTTTTATTCAAATTCAAATATTTTTACTCAAAATAGGATTCAAAATCACTTATTCAACGTCAAAAACTACCAACCATTCAAAATAGACTGCCTCAGACCTGAGAAGAACTGTTGCAAGAAACTCAGCGAACTTATTATTTTTACAGATATATCAGCAGTTTTTCTTTTCTTTTCTAAAGATCTGAAAGTTTTAATTATTTCTGCTGTGCTTACATCACTGAATTTGAATTTTTTTTAACATTCTTTAACATTTTACAAAAGAAGTGACTCAGCAACACTGGTGGAGGAGACAAGAGTGCTTGAGACAGATACTGGAATATCAGAAAAAAAATTCTCAAAAGCGGAAGCTACTTCCTGCTCTGGGTGGATTTTATTAAGAACCATCTTTGTAACCTAACAGTCAATGCAGTTTTTATAAAGTCTAGTTTGGTTTGGAGGTGCGGTCAAAATATTGCAACTGCACGCTCCCAAATTTTTAGTTATTGTTTAAAACTGACTTTTCTTGAATTAAGCATTATTTTTTTCAAAAGCAATGGAATAAACAATTAATTATTTAAAGTATTAATTCACATTTAAAGTAATATACTTTTAAAAGAATTACTACGTAACACTAGCGACATCGATAGATAAAAAAACCGGCAAAGTGTGAGTCGTACTCGCGCTCGAAGGGTTCCGTAGCATTATCCATAAAAATAACGTTTGTTGAATAGAAGTCCCTTAAATATTTTATTATTGCAGCAACAGTTTTTACCCTTTGGGTACCGCACTTTAAAAACAATAAATTGTTTTTCGAAAAAGTTGATAGTAAAAATTAATTTATATAGCACGCCTATTTTGACAAAGTATTTAATCATTAAATAAAATTTAAGTTTTCTTATATCAGCGAACAAAATGCGTATTTTATTCAATAAAAAGAGAACTACAAGAAACAAAGAAAAAATAATTACTCAATTATTGATTAAAATCTCTTACTTTTACTAAAGAGACAGTTATCAAAGTTTCATAAACAAAATTTCAATGAATAAGGCTATAATGTCACGGGTAAACGGGTTAGTTTTAACCCTTTGATACGGGTAAACCATTTCTACTATGTTTGAATCCCATGGGGCTCGGGTCACAACGGCCACTCATGATTTTTGTAACCCGGCTTTACCAAAACTGTTTCAATTTAGTATGAACTTATTTTGTTGCTTTAAAGGGTTTTCAAATATACAGCATAATTAATCTTGAAAATACAAATTATATTTGAGTTTTTCTTATATAATGGTGTTTGTTCGGGCTCAGGAATAATATCTGGGACTGTATTAAGGTTTCCTATAGTCGCCCATTTTTGGCTCGTTAAATAAATGAATTGATGTAGGCACTTGCAATCAACCAAGAATCATGAGGAAAGAAGTAAAATACATTCCACTAACCTTTGAACACTCCCACGTCACTCAGGTGGCGGCGGCGCAGCAGCTCCAACGGTCCAGACTCTGGTGTTCCAGGTGAACGTCACACTGGCGATCGCAAGCTTGCAAATTTTATATGTAGACACTAGTATTGTACGTCAACACTAGACTCGATGACCACTGGTTATCACTCAGGGTAAACACGGTTTACATATGTAGTGCTAGCAACCACGCCCGAGCAAAGATCAATTAGCAAGTACCGTACAGTGTTATTATTATTATTTGCAGAGGGTGGCTATTTGGCTAGTCCTAATTGGGTCCTAGTAACACAACGTCCAGAATTAAACTATTGAATTATAGCTCGTCATCAAGTCCTGCCGTATTTACTCGTACAAACCGCAATATCTTCTTGACGCGAGTATTACAAACAGCATACACATACATACAAGCAGCAGGAGCACGGTATAGTCGCCAAGGATGGCGTTACGCTTATGCATTAAAGAAATAATGGAGTTATTTGAAATTGTAATATGTTTAGATCATGAAGACAACCATGGCGCATGATGGCAGATCACCTGCTGAACAACGAAGGTGACCTTCGTGCCAATGCTGAGTGTGTATATATAAAAATTCTGCATTCTATCGGATCATTTCATCATTTCTGGTAGTAGTAAAAATACCACTGCAATCCCAGGCAGGCCAAACACCAGTACGAGATAAGTTGTGGTAATATTATGAATTATCCATGTTTGAGTGTGTTCTTTGTAGCAAAATTCAACATCATTTGTTGTCTTATCATCACTGATAAGGCAAAATTTACTGTCGTCATCATCCAAGGGAGTCGAGACTCCCTTGGATGATGTTAATTCATAGGAAACCTCAAAAATACAAAATCACATTAGAGAAGTATATGACAAATTTAAAACATTTAATCTAAGTCTCGGACTAGTATAAAAAGAAGGACTCCGCGCCGTGATATTAGCAAGTGAAGCACCTTTATGCTAGTGTGTGTGCGGTTACGGGGTTTACTAGTTACACAATTTTTTCTCCCTTTAATAATCATACATCCACAAATACTTTTATATTATTGTTTTTACACTTTTTACAACGCACGCCGGCATTTTTAAAATATTTTATTGCGACTCATACTGATCTGTCACAGACTATGGCAAATCTCATAATGGCGGCCGATCGGCTTGTATTAGTGTAAGTGTATGCGTGGGGCTATGTATTTACACGTTACCCAGCTTGTTTTGGTGCCTCGCTGTTATGTAAGTTGACACGGAGTCCTTATTTTTTTACTCGTCCGTGGTCTAAGTAGGTAAATAATATAGATACATAATAATTGAAAAGCTGTCTCAATTGTTTCCAAATCTAGAACGAATTAAATTATACTTCAAGCCTCCACGTGTAAAATATTTTGCATTTTCCAAAATATTAACCCTCTTTTAATATTTATATTACCAGATGTATGATATTCAAAGGATGTGCATGCAAATAAAAATTCCGCTTGACCACACAATGCCCTCTGCTTCGCATAGAGTGAAAGTTATGAACTGACCGACATCACATACAAAGTGCCAGAGTATTACAAGATATATTGAGAAGTGGTTTACTTTGCTTGAGGCCATAACCTAGATGAAACATCGTTAAAATATAAATATTGTTAAAATTTTATATGAAATATAATTTTAACTATAACATTTTTACACTGATTTCTTATTTGTTAGCTTACTGCAGCAGCTCTCTCCTCTTCGGTTCAGAACAGCAGTAATTACTCTCTTTTTTTTTGAGGAAGAGAAACATACATTTAATAATGCTACTCAGCAGGCTGTGTTGCTCACCGGTTGAAGACCTACGCAGTTAATGCAGGTGGTTTTTTCAGCGGGCGAGTCATTCCTTAGCTGGGTGCCTCACACCAAATCGTAGGAATGCTAACTGCTGGTGATTTTCGTGCTACGTGTAACAATACCCCTGGCGTTGATACTGACTGGTCCTGTCTTGGAGCGCTACAGTACAAATTTGACCCTCGGCTTACTAAGTCTCTTTGGCTTACTAATTCTGATTTCACAAATATGGATCTATAGAGTTCACACAACCTCGTTCTCTTCTTGTTTGCGCCTTCCGGAAGTTGCCAATGCTGTACTACAATGAAAGCAGTTCATCTTGTATTTTAGATGGATCAGTGTGATCCTCTCGGAATTCATATTCGACCGCTGGTAGAACGTCGGAACTCTTGCCAAATGGATGCGCCGTCCTAGTTTTTCTCGCAGGAATTTGGAAATGATAGGTGTAGTTGGACATCTCTTCTACTACCAGTGGCGGTACTCATCCTCTGGAGATTGTGTTGCCTGTGCGCTCGATTGTGACCGTGGAGGCGATCGCCACCTTTTTTGAAATTAAGGAAAGAGACGAGCGGGACGTTCAGCTGATGGTAATTGATTTGCCCATTATGCAGTGCCGCTCAAAATTATTGAAACACAAAAATTTTGTGCGGCACTACAACTGCGCTCGTCTCCTTGAGACATAAGATATCAAGTCTCATTTGCCCAGTAATTTCACTAACTACAGCGCCCTTCAGACTGAAACACAGTAATGCTTACACATTACTGATTCACGGCAGAAATAGGCGTTGTTGTACCCATAATCTAGCCGGCATCCGGTGCAAAGAAGCCTCTCACTGGTGAAAAAACTGTGGCAAACTCGAGCTCGGGATCTGTTGTGCATACTTACTACGCTCTTAATATAAAATCCTGCCCAATTCATTCGTGTCAATTCGAAAGTACCATTACACTGAGAAGTTTCTTCGAACATTTTTGATTTTGCTCTTCAAACGAGTCGCACTTCATCAAAAGGACCATCTTTTGGAATGTATTCGCATTGCCGTGTCATCATCATCAGCCGAAAGACGTCCACTGCTGTACAAAGGCTTCCCCCAAAGATCTCCATGACGATCGGTCCTGCGCTGCCCTCATCCAACCTACTCCGGCGATGGTGACCAGATAATTGGTCCATCTTGTGGGGGCCTACCAACACTGCGTCTCCGCCCATGGTCGCCATTCGGGAACTTTACTGTCCCATCTGTCCGTCGAACCATGTGCCCTGCCCACTGTGACTTCAGTTTCGCAATCATTTGGGCTATGTTAGTGACTTTGGTTCTCCTACGGATCTCCTCATTTCTGATTCGATCTCGCAGGGAAACTCATTCCCGTGTATTTCATGGGAATACGGACAGCGTTATCTTAAATTATCATGGATTTCTACATAAAATCTTACCACGTTTTGATAAGAACAAAACATTTTCAAATCACTTCACAGACGAGACACGAATTGTTAAGCTCCTGCTTTTTTTGAAATTTATTGGAATTCAAATTGAAAACTTATATCTTAGAACCTGATACCCTTTCGAAATACTCGCTTCTATGAACTTCCCATAGGTAATTAATTTAATAAATTGATTTCAATTTGAACGCAAATATGGATATCTTCAGAGTCATTAATTTCGAGCAACTTAATGTCTCATCTCTTTAATTCCAGATCATAAATTTTGAAACAATAAAATATCCTCTCGTCTAATAAAACTTTTAAAATATGCCGTAAAATTTATTACTGCTGTATCGTGAAAGACAATTTTTTATGTAATTTTAATTACAAGGACTTCTCATGAATCGCATTTTTTATATACTTTAATAGTATATTATGATACAAGTGAGCTAAGATGCTCTTTACACACGAGGCTGTGGGTTGCAGCCCGAGCCGCAGGCGAGGACGTTAATCAACCGAGTGTCTAGTCGCTCACGAGTTACATACACACTTGTGACAAAAAACCAAACATGTATAAACAAAAAAAATATAAAAGAAAAACATAATTTTCTTTTAATTTCTTCCTTCCCAATAATATATAAATTACGTCTATTGTGCTGGGTACCAAAATGCCCTGGCTCCTTTATTGAGTGGCGTTCTGAAAAAAAAGCGATTTGTAAATTAAAAGGAAGCTGTCATATTGCAACTAAGCTAGCTTGGTTGGTTGAAGAACAATAATTCATTAGCAGGAATATCTTAAATGGAGTAAAAAAGTTAAACTTAACACAACTAACAGTGTATCTAATAGGACATTTGATACTGTTGATGCTTGTATCTAGGAGCAATTATCACGTATGGTGTCGGTGACAATACATTTAGTAGATAAGGCTTGTAATTGGGAATTAGTATCGGAAATCAATAAAAAAGGAGGAAAAAGTGATTAAACCGACCAATTACCCTTGGAGAACCCAGTGAAGAATCTGGCTCCACCGCATCATCGCCTGCTTGCACGCTATATTATTGGAGTTTTAGCCGCTGCCCCCGCTGTACCCCGCTACCCACCCGCACTTTATTGTGTGACCTAGCGTGACATAGACGGCACTACTCCCAGCGACGAAACGCATCCGCATCTATGCGTATGTCTACAGGTCATCTCATGGGCTGCGTTCAAGCGGCAATTGACGACGTGCTTGCACAGATCCCCTCCGCTGATATAAAAGTCTTGGGTGATTTCAATGGGCACAATGCCGAATAGCTTGTATCACGTACCACAGACTACGCAGGGCGATCTGTGCATAATTTTGCATCGGCGTTTGGTCTGTCCCATTTGGTTGAGTCGCCAACGCGGCTCCCGGATGTGGTTAGCCACATGCCGTCCTTATTAGATCTTCTGCTGACTACACATCCCGATGGTTACCAGGTCTTTGTCGACGCCCCTCTCGGATCGTCCGACCATTGCCTGGTCAGGAGTGTAGTGCCTATCCGACGCTATTACGTTCCTTTTTTGCATTCTTCCTTTGAGGCAGGGTTTGTTTCCCTTCGGATGATCCTACTGCCTGCGCCGTTGCAGTAGCCGATGTGATACCACAGGGCATCGATATTTTTATACCAAGCTCTGTAGAGCCGATCGGTGGCAGATCACAGCACTGGTTCGATGCGTTAGTCAAATCAGCATCTGACTGCAAAAAACAGGCGTATCGAACTTGGGTTGCGGCGCTGGGCACAAAGGATCTGAACTGCATAGTTCTTAAGAGGAAATACAACCGTGCCTCCAGATTTTTTTAGCCGCTAATCGCCCGTGCAAAGTCAAAACACGTCGTCAAAATCGGCGAGCAGCTTTCCAGTTACCCGACCGGAACACGCAAGTTCTGGTCGTTGTCGAAAGCTGCTCTTGGTAACATCAGCCAGCCGTCCATGCCGCCGTTGCACATGAGGAATGACACCCTGGCCAATACGGCAAAAGAGAAAGCCGAGCTCCTGTGCGCTCTTTTCGCCTCCAACTCGACACTTGACGACAACGGAAAAACACCGCCGACCATCCCGCGGTGTCAGAGCTCTATGCCTGAAGTACAATTCAGACAGAAAACTGTTAGGCGAGCTCTGTTTTCGTTGGACGTCAGAAAGTCGAGCGGGCCGGATGGCATTTCTCCAATCGTGCTTAGAACGTGTGCCCCTGAGTTGACGCCGGTGCTAACGCGTTTACTCACTCTTATTCCAAAGGCTTAGTTCCTGACTCATGGAAGTGAGCCCTTGTCCATCCGATCCAAAAAAAAGGAGACAGTTCGGATCCGGCAAACTACAGGTCTATTGCTGTTACTATCCCTGCTCTCCAAAATCATGGAGAGCATAAGTAGCCGTCAGCTCTTAGTATACATATAGCACCAGTTGATCAATGACCGATAATACGGCTTTCGCCATGGTCGGTATACCTATTACATAGATGGGCTGCGGCTATTGAAAGCAAGGGGGAAGGCCTGGCAGTAAGCCTGGATAGAGCGAAGGCCTTTGATCGTGTATGGCACAAGGCGCTCCTCTCAAAACTTCCATCATTTGGGCTTCCCGAGAGCTTGTGCAAGTGGACCTCCAGCTTCCTCACTGGGCGCAGCATACAGGTCGTTGTCGACGGACATTGCTCAAACCCGAAGCCCGTTAATGCTGGAGTGCCCCAAGGCTGTGTGCTATCTCCTACGCTACTCTTCTGCATATCAATGATATGTTGGGCACCTCCAACATTCATTGCTATGCAGATGACAGCACTGATGATGCCGTATACACGGGCCATGCAGGTCACTCTCGGGAAATCGTCGACCAGTACCGGGAGAAACTTGTGTCTTCTATCGAGTCCTCTCTTGAGAAGGTCACGGAATGGGGTAAATTGAACGTTGTCCAATTTAACCCCCAGAAGACTCAAGTTTGCGCGTTTACCACAAAAAAAACCCCATTTGTCGTATCACCGCTCTTCGACAACACTTCCCTTAAAGCCTCGTCTAGTATCGGAATACTGGGTCTCGAAATCTCAAGCGATTGCCAATTCCGTGGCCATCTAGAGGGCAAAGCCAAATTGGCTTCGAAGAAGCTGGGCGTCATCAATAGAGCACGGCAATACTTCAAGCCGGCCCAAATTCTAGCACTCTACAAAGCGCAGGTCCAGCCACACATGGAGTATTGCTGTCATCTCTGGTCTGGCGCACCCCAGCATCAGCTCGATCCATTTGACCGCGTGCAACGCAGAGCAGCTCGAATTGTCGGGGATCCAGTGCTCTGTAAACGGCTGGACTACAAAGCTGTGGAATGAACTTCCTTGTGCGGTGTTTCCGGGACGATACGACATGGGTACCTTCCAAAAAAGCGCGTACACCTTCCTAAAAACGAAACTCACGGGTCAAACCCCACGCGGCCGCATCGGAATCTACTAGTACCTTTTTAAGTCACGCTATGATTCCGGCTGTTATTTGGGACACGACAGTTATCCCACTCGGGGAGACACCCACCGAGCCGACGTCCCTTATTCAAATTTCTACGAATATTACATTTGCTTAATTGGACGTCACGCTCGAAACGCTGTTTAAAGTAGGTGATAAAGTAATTCCAATTAAATATTTTGTAATTCTTAATAATTACACTTAAGAAACATTCAATAAAATAAATTCCCGATAACTAATATCTCTCTTTCTAGTCGATCCCGCATGACTGAGGATCGTGGTCATCAACAAGTGGTCCACACTTGGAGTGAATTATTTGTTTCCATCGGCTTCTGTCTATCGCGGCCCTGACGATGGAGCTAAACCTCGGGGACCTGGAGTCTTTTATTTGGTCGATCCATCTGGTTGGATATTAGCCTCGAGCTCGCTTGCCATTTGTGTTTTCAACAACAATCAATTTCTCCAGGCTCTCGTTACCCCTTCGCATTATGTGGCCAAAATATGAAAGAATTGGATGGTGGCATATCGAGGACAGACGGGTTTTTATCTTGAGCTGTGAGAGGATCAACACATTTGTTCGCTTGGCCGTCCAAGGTATCCTCAACATACGCCTCCAACTAATATTATCTTTACAATACAAAATACCAACGAGCATAGGGGTCACCTGATGGTAAGTTACCACCTCAGACAATACATTCTTGAAACCCACACCTACTTACATACTTTTAACGCCACAGGAATTGCAATAGCGTTGTCGACTTTATAAAGGGTAGAATATTCGTACAAATATGTTTAAAATAGAATAAAACAGAATCGCATAAACAGGTTACTTTTAACCCTTTAAAGCGCGTAAACTGTATCTATTAGGTTTAGGTCCCATAAGGGCCGGGTCACTGCGGCCAACCACTACTTTCGCGACCGGGCTTTACTAGGGCCCTTCTATTAAAGGGCATTTACTTAAAATTGGGCTATTCTACTTAACAGGGCTTTCAATTATATGGCAAGAATCGACAAAATGTGACGACCTTCAGGATACATGGGTTGGATATTTATCCTCACGCGCGTTATCTGGGTCATGATGTACAGAGATCGCTACACTATCATGAGGGTTTCTTTCCTTTACTACGAGTAAAAGCTTGCTTTTAACCGATTTCATAAAAGGAGTAGGTTTACAATTCTACTGTTTTTTTTTTGTATGTTTACCCCAGAACTTTCGACTGGGTTAACCAATTTCGATGATTCTTTTTTTATTTGAAACCTGGTGCTTCCCGTGTGTTTCAATTCCAAAAATAATACAATAATTGTAACATTATTTTGTCGTAATAATTTGACTAAATTATCTATGATTCATTATAATTTACTTATGGGAACTCTAATACTAAGTTGATCATTAAGTTTTAGAAGAATACGCAACTTATCTTTAATTTTTAGTGCACATTATATTGAATAGATATTTTTTAAGTCTGTATTTTTTTTTGTCAGTTCTTTTTTACATAATATTTAAACCATCAGATGCACTGTATTATTAACTTGCATCTTAAAAAGTTTTTACTCATTCAAATTATTCGATGTTCAGACTTACTTATAGATATCGAAATCTTAACAATATAGGAATCAATAAAAACTTATACAATTGTCTCTCACTGTGCCCATGAAATAGATTTAATATAAGTTTATTTAATATTTAATTTATAATTTTAACTTTACTATGCCGTGTTAATTTACAAATACGAAATAAGTTTAATGCTGTACATTAGGTTTAATAGTAGTTTTAGGTTAATAGTGTAAATTTAGTTTTATTGTAAGTAGTACAGTTAGTATTATCTTTGCACGAGAGCTCCTGCCGACAAACTACTTACGTAGTTTTGCAGACTGTACTCATGAAATTTGTAAAGTCTACTGCAATAAATGTATTAAAAAAAATTGTGAACAAAAAATAACTTGACAATCTAGAAAAAAAACCAACAAAATTATTCGACGAAACTGCAACATGCGCGCTACAAAATTATTGTCTACTAAAATATTTGTACGAGGGTGACACTGATAGTTTTTAGAACTAACTATTTATAAACAATGTAATAATAATATGTTATGTTTTTAAGGTGATAAACCTCACTTCTAGGATTAATACACAAATAAAATTTGAAAAACAAAACATAACATATTGTTTAGTTTTACAAGAGCGACATCTCAAGTCATTTTCCTAATATGCGAATATTGGGGTTGAGCAGCTTATCAACTGTAAAGTAGATCCTGTAGATGAAGTCGCAACCTGAGAGTTGAACAAAGCAAACAGAATTTTATAACGAGGCGGTACTCGAACGTTTAGCTCAGTTGGTTAAAGCACCGGCACGGAACGCCGGAAGTTCGAATCTCGCATTGTTCATAAAATTTTGTTTTTCAAATCTTATTTGTGAATGTAATAATAAGTAAGCTTAAATTGCTTATTTTGCCAATATTATTGACTACTTACTTACTGGTTTACGATTTGCCAAATTGAAAATTGTTTGTCAGTCAGCGTGACTCCAACGCTAGAAACTTTTCGTGCAGTTTTGTCGAATGTCTTTCGATGTTGTTTTCGATGTTGTTGTCTATGACGAACAGCCGTTTTCAATAACCTATCTATCCTTTTACGCTTACTTACATTTCAATAACCTATCGACAGATAGGATTGGACTATCGGCCAATAACATTTCTCTAGTTACGGATACATTGCTATCACCGTTTAATGACAAGATCTTATATATCCATAGTTATATCCAATATAGTTATAGTCCAATGCATTATATCCATAAGTTATTGAAATGTAAGTAAGCGTAAAAGGATAGATTTGTCTACCCTTTGTAAGTTAAACTAAGGATGGATAGCTTATTGAAAACGCCTGTATAACTATATTGGAAATAACTATGAATAGATAAGATCTTGTCATTAAACGGTGATAGCAATATTTTCGTTACTAAAGATACGTTTTTGAAAACGGCGGTTAGTCAACAACAAATTTTATGAGCGATGCGGGGCTCGAACCCACGACCTCAGGCGTTCCGTGCCAGTGCTCTTTATTATTGTGAACTTATTTGTGAATAAAACTATCACTGGCACTTATATGTCATCGACATTCGGTGAGAACTTACAACTTGGTTGTTTATTCAGTTTTTGATTTTCTAAAGACTTTCAGTTTGAATCAATTATTTGTAACTATTATTCAAAAGCATCTCAAATATTGCGAGTATTCACAGGATATAGATGAATAAAATTCCGTTCATTCACAATGCTCCCTTACTTCGCATAAAGTGAAGGTTTATGTATAAACCCGACACCACATACAAAGTGCCAAAGGCCCGCAATATATTAAGGTAAAGAGGTTTATTTAGAGCGGGGCCATGACTTGTGTTAAGAATGTATGTTTCCTGTGCTATCTGTTTGGATATGTTTTTCAATATCAGTTTCAAAAGATGGGGCTTCAAGGTTAGTACTTATAATAAGTGTCCTGACATTGAGCATAATATTAAATATAGTTCCAGTTAACATTTCACTTTCAATAATCTTTAATTTTTCAATGGCGTTTTTTTCTATACAATAATATAATTTACATAGAATCCTTTGTCATTTAGTTACTTACTCTAAATTGAATACCAAACTAGAGTTATTTTATTAATAGAACCCGATGAGCTTACGCAAAGAGGATGTAAATATTACTTAATAAGAGGCGGGCCTGCCCAAGTAAAAATTGAAATTTAATGTGAAACGTGCAGAGGTTTGACATAAGAAATAGTAGTTATTACAGTGTTCCGAAGAGCTGTTTAACCTGATTCCTGCCGCCGAATTTCACCATCGCACGACACGCCACAAGTTAGGATATCATCACCACCATCTGGATGTGTGGCGGTCCTCCACAGTGCGGTTTTCAAGAAGCTTTCTCCCTCGTACTACAAAGCTGTGGAATGAGCTTCCTTGTGCGGTGTTTCGGGGACGATACGACATGGGTACCTTCAAAAAAAGCGCGTACACCTTCCTTAAAGGCCGGCAACGCTCTTGTGATTCCTCTGGTGTTGCAAGAGAATGTGGGTGGCGGTGATCACTTAACACCAGGTGACCCGTACGCTCGTTTGTCCTCCTATTCCATAAAAAAAAAAAAAAAAAAGTATGGCGATTGTTGAAAAAGTATAATCCGGCTAAGTTTGAAAGCGAACAGTTGCTTTAAAACGTAGTGGATTTCGGCTATCTCCGTTTCTTACAAGATTATAGCCGTCATCTATCAATCTATCAATGACTGCACGTTTCATACAATCGAGTGAATCGTTTGTTTCTTAGAGAGTTTCGTTAAGGCTCAATTCGCTCACGATTCACATAGCAGAATTTATAGATTATTTTTATTAAATTAAGGGACGAGACGAGCAGGACGTTCGACTGATAGTAATTGATACTCCCTGCCCATTGCAAAGCAGTTCCGCTTAGGATTATTGAAAAACACAAAAATTCTGAGCGGAACTATAACTGCGTTCGTCACCTTGAGACATAAGTTGTCAAATGTTTCTTTTTAAATTAAAATAATAGAAGAAACTAGCAGGACGTTCAGTTGATGGTAATTGATACGCCCTGCCCATTACAATTAATATGGACATAAGTTGCTAAGTCTCATTTGCCCATTAATTTCACTAGCCACGTCGCCCTTCAGATCGAAACACAGTAATGCTTACACATTAATGCTTCACGGCAGAAATAGGCGCTGGCAGCTCTAGCAGGCATCCTGTGCAAAGGAGCCTCCCACTGGTAGATATCTGTCTTTCTGTGCTTTAAGTAGAGTTAAACATTGAGTAATAAACTCAGAATGTCATGTAGGTAAACCAAAAACTGACGTTATCATTTATCTGTACCATAAATAACAACATAAAATAAAGTTCACACAAAGGAACGCTCATTGCAAGTTCGTCCCATATAACACAAGTTTGTTGCATATCTGTACAACCATCCTGAGTCCAACAATGCTTCATAAACAAGACAATATCACCTTTATGACTTCGACATAAACGCTTGAATAGTCTTTGCGAGAAATGCAATTGAGTGAAACAGTTGTATGTAGTCTTCATAATATCTCATTTGGAATTAATATTGTTGCAACATATGAGTTTCGGACACTTTTGTAAATTAAAATTAAAAACATCAAAATCAAACACAAATGAACTACAAAAAATTGATTTAACCTTCCAATTAAATTCCACCTTCGCACGACACGCCACAAGTTAGGATATCATCCCCACCATATGGATGTGTGGCGGTCCTCCACAGTGCAGTTTTCAAGGAGCTTTCTTCTTCGTACTACGAAGCTGTGGAATGAGCTTCGTTGTGCGGTGTTTCCGGGACGATGCGACATGGGTACTTTCAAAAAAAGCGCGTACACCTTCCTTAAAGGCCGGCAACGCTCTTGTGATTCCTCTGGTGTTGCTAGAGAATGTGGGCGGCGGTGATCACTAAACACCAGGTGACCCGTACGCTCGTTTGTCCTTCTATTGCATAAAAATAAAAATTAAAACTATTGTGGTCTATTTGAGGCGGTCAAGTTCTCACCGACCAGGACTTTGTAGCTTTTTATACTTTATATATATTTTACTAGCATTTACCCGCGCCTTAGTCCACGTGGAATAGTTACTTTGGGTAGATTTTTTTACTTTGTAAATAATACACATACAAACTGTTCTTTCCGATGCTAGCGGCGCTCTTCTACAATACAGCGGATTTCCCTTGTCAATGTGGTCTCTTTAATAGTATTTTCCTGCGAACTTTAATCTCCTATTTCATTCCCATGTAGGTCAAAGTTTCAAAAAAGCTAATTAATAGTATAAAACGGTGAGTTCGCCGCATTTTATTTACCTATTAATATCTTACAAATATTAACGAAACGTCGATCGATAATAGGTAATATTTATAACAAAAGGCGGCAATATTTATTTATTTATTATTTTATTTTGATGGCCCGGTGCCGGTCTAGATTAACAAAAAACGTTCTTCTTCACATGGCCGGTTTCCGCAACTTGACGTATGCGCCTATTTTGCATGCGAGGGTAGAGACTACTCCAACCAGCCAAGCTCCTCCAAGAAGTTATGCAATATCTTAACGTTGCCGAAGACTTCCCCAAGGGCGCCTGGTGAGCCCAGGTGCTTCGCCCTGTAGTTTGCCACCTCTCTGTCTCTTCTGTCTGTTTCTTCTGCCCCCAGGCAGCTTCTGCATAGGGGCTGTCTGTGACAAATATATTAAAAATATTCCTGTTAAAATTGCCATAACCTGTGGCCGCACTCATCTTTTGATTTATGTGGTTCCTGAACCAGCTATGCGGCAGAGGCAGGAAAGGTTCTGGTCCGATCGGTTAGGTCTTAGAGCCCCTTCTAGCCAATTGGTCTGCCGCCTCGTTGCCCCTGACCCCACTGTGACCCTTAATCCACTGAAGTGTTAGGATGTTGCTTTTGCCTGCCACCTCATATAACGCTGAGTGGCATTCAAGTAATAGGCTAAAATTGATTGCATACATTTTTTATTATGAAGAGTTTGTTATACCGATGTATTTCAGAGAGTATTCTAATGGTGTGATTTTGAACAGCTCTGGCCACGATTGTTTTGGTAGCTAGCAGAAAAAAAACCGGGTCTACATTTAATAGTACCTATATATTGATAACAGGATAATCCAGCCACCACAAGTAACACCCATTCACGGGCGTAACGCATGGACCAGCCATCGTCCCCCTCGACTATATTAGAAGGAAGGGAACGACCGACACGAGCCACCACAAACAGCACACATTATACCCAAATCAAAGGGGGAACTATATAAATGCATATGACACGGACGAGTAAAATAAGACGGACTCCGTGTCAGTATACATAACAGTGAGGCACCAAAACAAGCCGGTAAACGTGTAAATACATAGCCCCACGCATACACTTACACTAATACAAGCCGATCAGCCGCCATTATGAGATTTGCCATCGTCCGTGACAGATCAGTTTTCGTCGCAATAAAATATTTTAATAATGCCTTCGTGCGTTGTGAAAAAGTGTAAAAACAATACTATAAAAATATTTGTGAATATATGATTATTTAAGAGAGAAAAAGTTGTGTAACTGGTGTACCCCGTAACCGCACACACACTAGCATAAAGGTGCTTCACTTGTTAATATCACAGCGCGGAGTCCTTCTTTTTTACTAGTCCGTTGCATATGATAAGAAAATCTTCAAAATAATTCACCATCATATTACAATGTCACGTGTCTATAGTGTTCTCAATCATAACTTTAGGGACAATAAAAATTCCTCTCCAACAATATAAGTAATAAAGTTTATTGCTATTGTATCGTAAAAGGCAAATTTTTATGTAATTTTAAGTACAAGAACTTCTCCGTTTTATGTCGTGACTTGTGATGCTCAACTCTTATAACGATTTTGGATATTTACAATAAAAACTAGATACTGAGATATGTATGTCATAATTAGTTCTTATGAAATATTTTTAACTAAGGCAAGGAGTAATTTTGTTTATAATATACAATAAAGCCCCTTATAACGCGTTTTCATGTTACGTGATATCAGTTTTGGGTATAACACGAGCATTCTCTATATTCTATAACGCGGGGAATTCCCACATATATGTTTCTGTACTGTGAAATTTATAATGAATTGTACAGTTCATAATTATTAGCTTCTCGTTCCTTTGCACGTGTGTCTATTGTTATTACAAAATTAAATTATTTTATTAAATTGGTGTTTTACAAATGTTATATAAAATAGTAAGACTAGCCAAACAGTACTTGTTACGAATTGTGATTAATTATTATTATTATTATTATTTCTCTTTTTATATAATCATATCTTATTTTCTACACATATATATATATATATATAACATATTTATAGAAAAATAATATTACAAATATAAATATATATATATATAAAAATAGAGTCCTGCCGGCGCGACGTTGGTTCACGACAATTCCGCCGGTGGCTAGGGCGACAGACTGACCAGTGGGAGGCTCCTTTGGACAGGATGCCAGCTAGATTTTGGGTACCACAACGGCGCCTATTTCTTCCGTGAAGCAGTAATGTGTAAACATTATTGTGTTTCGATCTGAAGGTCGCCGTAGCTAATAAATTTACTGGGCAAATTAGACTAAAATCTTATATCTCAAGGTGACGCGCAATCGTAGTGCCGCTCAGAATTTTTGGGTTTTTCAAGAATCCTGAGTGGCACTGCATTGTAATGGGCAGAGCGTATCTATTACCATCAGCTGAACGTGCTTCTCGTCTCGTCCCTTATTTTCATAAAAAAAAGGTGAAGGTAAAGAAAGGCTTTTGTCCCAAGTGTATTCACTCAAATTGAAAAAGGATGGCTTTTACAATGGACTCTGTCAATTACACTAATCAGTCCACATTCCATCCCATTTCATCATATAAGGAAGCGATGTCCATTAAATGCCTCTTAATCTAGATCGAGATGAGAATTATGTGGCTAGAGGACTAGACACAGACTGCTTGACATAAAACGAATGGATAAATCCCTTCATTCAGTTGTTGATACAAAATTTGGGTTGGTACAAGATGATCGGCATTTAGTATTTACTTCTCACCGACCCCTAAACTAATGAAACCTTCTTCGTATGAAATACAATACAATTTATATAAATTACATGCGCATATTTAATCAATCAAAATTGATTGAACTGGCAATATATCTGACTGTTACTGTAACGAACCTGATCCAATCAAAATCAAATTAAATTGTACACGCAAAATTTGTGTAACCTGTATGTTTGGAGACACAACATACAATGTCGACGTAAACCGTTCCTGGTGTGGTCAATCCCAACGTCTATTCCAACTGCTATACATTACTGCCACAATTTCATTAAGCTTGAGTTACAAGCGAAAGCGTTTTACTAATAATTTTAACTTGGATATAGTATAAAAAATAATATTTATGACGTATTTAAACGATTTGTGAGGTTGTAGATATAAACCTCACTTCTGGGATTAATTACACAAATAAAACGGTAAACAAAATTTTATGAACGATGTGTGCAACCCGCGACCTTTCGCGTTCCGTGTGAGCGCTCTTTCCAACTGAGCCAACCGTTCAAGTGACGTATCGTTGATAAAATCTTGTATGCTTTGTTCAAATCTCAGGTTGTGGCTTCATCTACAGGATCTACTTTACAGTTGATGACCTGCTCAACCCCAATATTTGCATATTAGGAAAAAGAAGTCAAAAAAATTATGAAAGTACTGCAAGATGGTTAGTCATTGTTCGTAGTTATTGTTTTATTCCTTAGTTTTTCTTGGTCATTAAGTAAGAACATAGTTATTTTTTTTTATCAGTCTTTTGCTTGTGGCTTTAATTTGTTAATTTTTTTTTAAAATTGTTTTCAAAAGTTTTAGTTTAACAAAAAATGTATATAATACTATTAAGCATGTCGAGTTAGCCTGTAAGTGGAGCATACAACATTGTAAAAGAATTATTAAATATATCTATAGATTAAGATAGTTGTATGCACGTTGGCTTCCTAATAAATAAATAAATTCCGTGCGAGCGCTCTTTCCAACGGAGCCAAACGTTCAAGTGACGTATCTTTGATCAAACCTTGTATGCTTTGTTGAACTTTTTTGTTTTCCGTTTTATTTGTTTGACGTTTTTGTTGAATTGGGACTTTAAAATATTTTTTTCCAATTATGCAGTCGTAATGTGAATAAATAATGAGAAGGGCAATAGATAAGAACCTTGAGTGATCTCTTAACATAAAATTTTCCACCGTAGTCCTTGAAAAAATATTTCACAATTCAAATTATAGATTTGTGGATGATGTTAAATATGCCTCGATTATCTACGGTAAATAATCTTGAAAAACAAAGCAGCCTAAAAAAGACACGGTACTAAAATAATAGGTATATGCAAAACCATTTTTATCATAGTGTTAAATTGCTTCTTTTATACATTTTTATAGTAACGCAAACAAGACGAGATAAAGAATGTAAACTAAGTTTTGGGGGTTAAAAACATTTTCATCGATATCTTTAAATATTGAAAAGAATTGATATAATAATATAAAGGTTCTATAGCGATGCAAGGCAGTGATTCCATAATTAACTAGGCTAACGGATTAATAAAAACAAAAAACTAAGTTAAGACGGAGATGAAAACATACGTATCGCTTCGATCGCAAACCAAACAGGAATGAACTTATTGATAAAATTGTGGACCAAATGTTGACAACTGCGGTACTGAATACTTTCCTGTACCACGAAATACTCAACGACAGCTGCTGTCGTAGACCAACTGACGCCAGTACGCCATTTGTGTACGAGTGATAGGGACAGTGATAATCGCTCGCTATATTTTTTTCGCTGGCTGTTTGTTTACATTATTTTTCTCTTCTCGATGGCCTTAGTAAATACTATCGGCCATTTAATTAAATGCTTGCTGCACTCTGTCGACTAATTGGGAAGCTTCCTTAGAGCTTCGAGCATAAATACGGTAATTTTGTTTGTTAAAATGTTGCTCAGTTGTAAAAAAAATCTCATCCGTTAACAATATTTTCTGTGACCTCCCTTTGCGTACCACTGCAGTAGATTCGATTTTACCACCCTATTTTTTTTTCAATTAATAGTTAAGATAAGACCGGTATGTCTCTTATAGGCTGCAAGCCCTAAGTCATCTTATATAATTCGCGACATGGTTCTAAGTGCTATCTTCATCTCCCGAGATAAAATCTTTTGTTTTCGGACAGGATTTCTTCGAATTCTTTCCCTTACTGCTTTGACCACCTTTTTCGTACGAACACTACGTGGACGGCCAGATCTTTTTCTGTCACAAACAAAGGAGGTCTCATTGTACCTATTAATAGTCCGGTACACAAACATTTTAGTTTCCCAGAAAACGAGATCTGAAAAGGTCTTGAAACGTCGGGTTAACTAAAATAAAAATGTAACTTTTACATAAAAATCTGATGTAAAAACAGTTTTAAAGGATTAAAACATGCGTTTTAATCCTTTAAAAGTGTTTTATTTAAATGTGTTATACTCGTGTTAATAAAAAAAAAGACAACATTTTACTAATACCAAACGTATGGGGAGTTTTAAAAATTGCATTTGGCTCCGTGCCTACTTTGTGTTATGCAATCACAGCGATTCGGTTCTATTTATCACCCCACTCCATTTTAATATTTTAGTGGCGCCAAAATGAGAAACATCAATGAACAATCATATAAGAATGACAGATTCCAAATTCAAATGTAATATTTTGTTTCTTTTTAATTGTAACAGTATTTATGGCCAGACTAAGAATATCCAATTATTTGAAAACAGTTTTCTTGTGCATTAAGTCACACTTTGAACAGCGGAACGTTTGCATCGTAAAGTTAGTTGCTCGTACTTTGGGCCAGATCGCCTTTGAGTTGAATTGCTGTGACGGCTTCATTGTGCCTTCTACAAGTTTGTGGAATGTGATGTTTAAAGGACATTGCCTACATTCCGAGATACAAACAATTTTTCATTATTTGTAAGTTTAAATGTATCGTATTATTTAAATACAATATAATAAATAAAGAAATTGTGATTTCATAAATTGAAGGTAGTTAAATATTTATCAAAAAAATATTTTCAAAGAACCTTATTTAGGTAACTAAACAGTAAAAAACAATTTTCTGTTTGATGGTGAACAAGCATGATTCATTTTCCCATCATACTTATATTCTGGCATAGCTTTGTCTTAAATAACATTTTATGCATAAACCACGGAAAAAAAAATTCTTCGTAACAGATCTCTGTGTAGTCGATTCCACACAGTTCCTTATGATACACTAAATTCTATTGCAGCATTTCAAGTACTCTCTTGTGGGTTGTTCTCGAAGTACTCGAGAATATATTTGAGTGATGATACAAGGTATGCCACGCCTCGCATGTGTTGGAAGATTATCTTTAATGCCAATCAAAGATTGATTGGCATTTAAGATAACGCTTAGATGTTTGAAACATCTCTCTATGCGAATTGATAGCACTTGACCAACCTTGAACCATGTCCAATTAACTGCGTTTGTGTATTGGGATAGCATAAGTACCTACTATCACGGGTCACATTGCACACACGACGAATTACGTCAATAATCGCGGGACGCGGAAGTAGGAAGCGGGAATATGGACGTACGGACCTGTAGGTGCATGTGCTTACACTAAAGAAACAAGTCATTGGTAATGCAGTGCAGTGATTGGTGACGCAACAGAAATGGTTATAGATTTCATCATTAGATCGAATTTTCACAGTGTAGTCAATTTGGAAGTAGGTTTCCATTTAATGAAATTGTATGTATGAGGTAAATGTACAGACAAAATGAGTAGTAGTAGTAATTTTTTATTTCGAAACTTTGTTTATAGGAACGCATCACTAATATTGAAAAGAATTTCATGCTAGACATAGGGTCGAATGATGAAGATAATAGAAATTTAAAGAGAATAGATTACATTTTATCCAGAAATATTTAAGAATTCCCTTGGGAGCTCAATGCGTATTTTATGCGGATCTACATATTAAAACAAATGACGGTAGACGAATGGAACGTAAGATAAAGACTACGTATTTGTTCAGCTGATATCATTTACTTTTGAAATCCAAGATGGCCACCAACCAAAAAACACGAATGCAATCATTTGTATGGAGCGCGATCTGGGATTTTTGTACTGGCGGTAAATTTATAGAAGTAGTATTCTTAAAAATTTTTATATTACAGTCGGAGTCTTATTCTAGTAATGGAGAAACTGACTTTCATTACGTTCAAAGCAACTCAAGACAAATCCTTAGAGACAAACCAATAGTCTACGAAGTTTGCGCAGAAAATGCCTAAAACTAATAAAGGAATCTCAACGTTTGCCAAAAAATAGTATTTCTTCTCATTAATTGTTGGTAGTTTGGCCTTCGAAATCAACGAAGGATTATAATTAAGTAAGTTGAAGGCATGAAACATCTAATAAATGTTAAGGTTTCACTATTGTGTTATCTACCACCTTTTTTATAATTACCGGTTCAAAATAAGAAGTTAAGATAAGTATATTAAGCAACTGTAGCGAGGCAACGAACTTTTAATAAAGAATCATTGAGAGAAAATTCTTCATAATCTATATCTTTATATATATATAATTCTTGTGTGCGTGTGTATGTCACTGAACTCCTCCTAGACGGCTGGACCGATTTTATTGAAACTTTCTGTGTGTCTTCAGGTGGATTCGAGAATGGTTTAGATTCACAATTGAACTACCTCCTGAACGGCTGGACCGATTTTAATGAGATTTTTGTGTTTTCCAGTAAATTTGAGATTTATGTGTGTCTTCGGGTAGATTCAAGAATGGTTTACATTCACAATTGAACTACCTCCAAAACGGCTAGACCGATTTTGATGATATTTTTGTGTGTTCCAGTGTATTTGAGATTGGTGTGTGTCTTCAGGTGGATTCGAGAATGGTTTATATTCCCAATTAAACTACCTCCTAAACGGCTGGACCGATTTTTATGACTTTTTCTTTGTTTCAGTCAATTTGAGATTGGTTTAGATTCTCAATTACCTCCATATAATATAATTCTCCTGCTCATGTGGATGTTAGTGAACTCCTCCTAACGGCTGGACAGATTTTTCAAATTTAAGACGTGTGTACAGGACAACGTCTGTTGGGTCCACTAGTCTATATATATAAAAATGAATTGCTGTTCGTCCCGCTAAAACTCGAGAACGGTCAAATCGGTCCGATTTGGCTTATTTTGGTCTTGAATTATTTGTGGAAGTCCAGAGAAGGTTTAAAAGGTGAATAAAAAGGAAAATGCTGCTAAATTAAATAAAAACAACAAATTTGTTTTTCCTTTGATGTGGCCATACACAATATCTATGAGAGAATTTATTGACGCACGGTTTGACAGTTCGGCTGTGAAACAATTTCATAAGGACAGCAGGGTGCATATTTTACGAAGTAATTTTTGATGTTATGATATATTATTGACAAATTCATATAAAAACATTATTTTATTTATTATATACAGAACAACATCTGTCGGTTCAGCTTATTTTATATATACCTAGCTGACCCAGCAAACGTATTGCCATCATAGTATCATCATCAACTGTAGTTAATCTACCAACTATAGGTAGCTAAAGTTAAGTTTGTCTTTACATCCTGAGAGAGGTAGACGGATACAAAGATTCTAATTATTTATTCATTTTAAACTATTCTTTCAATTTGATGTCTGAACGACGGGGGACACATCAAATGAAAAACAAATTTGTGTTATTTTATTAAATTCTGAACATTTTCATATTTATTCACTTTTTAAACCTTCTCTGGACTTCCACAAATAATTTAAGACCAAAATTACCCGAATCGGTCCAGCCGCTCTCGAGGTTTAGCGAGACTAACGAACAGCAATTAATTTTTATATATAAAGATATGCCTTACTAAATTCAATACAATGGGTTATAATAATTGCATAAAATTAAGAATATCATTACGGAAGCGTACCAAGAATACTGGCAGCATTTCCACGTTGGATAGCTAGGCTGATCCGTTGACGAAAATAGCTGCCAGCGCTTGGGTTGCCAGTAGTACTATTGAGGCAAGAAGATAGTACTTTGCACATTATCCGCGCCTCTGGGCCCCACTGGCTAACTGTATATGCTATATATTCTATGAATAACTTTTTTATATATGAACTTCATTTTACATATAAGTTCTTGATGATTACTTGTGTTTTGAGAGTCACTAAAACAGTGCCTCAATACGCACAAACTACTAAATACTACAAATTAATTCTTGAGACTAACTGTGTTGATTACGGCTGGCTACAACAACTCACTATTTTTCTCTCTCTCATTTTTTTTATGGAATAGGAGGACAAGTGATCACCGCCGCCCACAATCTCTTGCAACACCAGAAGAATCACAGGAGCGTTGCCGGCCTTTAAGGAAGGTGTACGCGCTTTTTTTGAAGGTACCCATGTAGTATCTTCCCGGAAACACCGCACAAGGTGTTCATTCCACAGCTTTGTAGTAGTGCAAGAAAGCTCCTTGAAAACCGCACTGCGGAGGACTGCCACACATCCAGATGGTGGAGATGATATCCTTACTTCTGGCGTGTCGTGCGAAGGTAGAATTTGGCGGCAGGAATCAGGTTAAACAGCTCTTCGGAACACTCCCCATGATAAATGCGGTAGAGGACACACAATGAAGCGACGTCTCTACGCAACGCCAAGTGATCCAGTGTACAAAATATCAATTTTGTATGAACCTATTAAATAAATAAAAACATAAAATGGTATGTACTACTATTATGCTAGCAAATAATCATTTATATAAGATTTCAAAGGTCAACTCTATACCAACAAGTTAGAAATATATTTTGCAAAACAAAAAAAGAAATTTTCTATGCAAACATCGCCGATTATTGGCTTGACTCTCACTAAGGGTTGTTTGAAGAAGTTTTGTACATTCATTGAATGTTAAGATTATAAATATTAAAAAGATATAGATATTCTTATTCAAATCAAATCAAAATAACTTTATTCATGTAGGTCGCGGGAATGACACTTATAAATCTCAAAAAAAAATTTTCTTATTGAATCTACCGCTACTTCGTAAAGGGTTGAGCTAATGAGAAGAAGTAGCAAGAAACTCATTCCCACTCTTTTATATCAATATTTACATTTCCATCGATTTACAAACCATTTCAATTACAATATAATAATTATGTAAAATGATGCAATAAACATACTCAAACGTCAAATAGTCAATGCCTTACACGAGTTAGTCAAAAAAGTAAATTTAAATTAATACAAAAGTTATTGAGTACAGTAGCTGCATCATCCACATACACCGTAAATATATTCTGTTATTTATAATATATATTATTATTCCGTAAAGGTATTCTGTGAGCATTTTATAAGCGATTATATATATTTATATATATAATAACTTTTAAGAATCTGAAACCGAGTTTCCGGCAACAGGATCATCCTGCCACCACAAGCAGCGCCCGCTGTATGAGTTTTTCCCTCTCTATGCAGGGAAGCAGCATTTTCCACCCAATAATCAGATCAAAACAATATTACTTTCCGAGTATGAGAAATGAAAATTACTTTTCTTTGTATATTCCCACCGCCTTTGAGGGTTGAGAGCTTTAATAATAAGACCCGGCAAGAAACTCATTGTGATAATCACTCACAAATCATTTCAGTTACAATATATGTAATGTGATGCAACAATAACACTCAAACTACAAATACTCAAAAAAAATGGAAATTAATACGTAAAAAGAAGAGTCATTGAGTACAGTCACGGCTGTCTACTACCGTATCAACAATAATAGTAGGCCATGGTACAGTAGATGCATCAATCCACACACACCGTAAATAAATCAAGGTATTTAGCGACAATTTTATAAGCAATTATAAAAAATTAAATTTATTAATTTTAAAACCATGAAGCAGAGTTTCCGGCTACAGGATCATATTATAGTCAGTCTAAACTTTATAAGCATCAAGCCATTGGCCATGGTTACAAAGAGAACAGCTTACAAAAGTAACGCATCATGATTAAGTAATTTATTACGACCTATTTACTGAGTAACTACCTAGGTTCATTTAGTAAAGTGAGTTAGATCACGGGTAAAGCTTCGTTCATTTGTAAATTGTCTCGTTAGTAGGTTTGGCCACTTGGGGATTGCTTTGTGAATGATACAATAGATTTAAGCTATGATAAAGAGAACAGTTCGATTTAATATATTTACACTATTTACAGTTTGTGGGTGTTTGTGGGTGGGTATTATGGGTACCACCACGGCGCCTATTTCTACCGTGCAACAGTATCTAATGTGTAAGCATTACAGTGTTTCGGTCTGAAGGGCGCCGTAGCTAGTGAAATTACTGGGCAAATGAGACTTGACAACTTATGTATCAAGGTGACGAGCCAATTTATAGTGCCGCTCATAATTTTTGGGTTTTTCAATAATCCTAAACAGCATTGCATTGTAATGGGCAGGGTGTATCAATTACTATCAGCTGCTCGTCTCATCCCTTATTTTCATTAAAAAAAAGACAAACGAGCGTACGGGTCACCTGGAGATAGGTGATCACCACCGCCTACATCTCTTGCAACACCAGAGGAATCACAGGAGTGTTTCCGGCCTTTAAGGAAGGTGTTCGCGCTTTTTTGAAGGTACCCATGTCGTATCGTCCCGGAAGCTCATTCCACAGCTTTGAAGAAAGTGGAGGACCGCCACATTAGAATAACATATAAATGCTGCATTAAATAAAAAAAGAACAATACACCAATAGCAACTCACAAAATAGAAAAATATTAGTATGCTAGTTTTAAAATCAATGTTGCTACAGAATAAAAATACTCATATTAAACAACATCACATATCATAACCCGAGTCATGACTCCGCGCTAAATAAGCCACCTCTCCATATATTGCAAACCTTTGGCACTTTGTATGTGGTGTTGGGTTGATCCATAAACCTTCACTTTATGCGAAGTAAGGGAGCATTGTGAACGAACGGAATTTTTATTGGCATCCACATCCTGTGAATACTAAATGACAATCACACGTCTCGCAATATTTAAGAAGCTTTAGTGGGAATGAGTGTTACAAATACAAATTTTTTTGTAAAGATATTTTGCGCGTGTTCGCAGGAAATTAACATTAACAGTAACGTAGGTGTTTATTATGTTTTATTAAAGGCTTGTAAACTATTTTCTGTTACAATTTGTTATGTTTTCTAAAGTGGTAACCCTCACTTCTAGTATTAATACACAAATAAAATTTGAAAACAAAGTTTTATGAACGATGTGGGACTCAAACCCACAACCTCCGGCATTGCGTGCCGGTGCTCTAACCAACTGAGCCAACCGTTCGAGTGACGTACCGTCATAAAATCATGTATGCCTTGTTCAACTCTCAGTTCGGTTCGAGTCCCGCATCGTTCATAAAATTTTGTTTTTCAAATTTTATTCGTTTAATTTTCTGTTACATATTTTTCGAAGATTAGGATTCGCGAAACTCTCGAGGGTTCCATAGTCCATTCGTAATATGATTACTATATTATGCTCTAGTCCGAAGCAAACAAGCACCTTTGTTCGGGATCCTTCCGAGAAAAAGTACGGACTATTATTAGAAGAAGACGTGCAGAAGGCCTTCCTAAGATAACTGTACAAACGATGCTATGGATATTATTCTCTCATATATCCGACCAAATTTCTTTTAGGTTGTTAAGGTTTCACTTCCCTAGAGGTGAAGCGGACTTGCAACCAGCTAAAAATAATGTGTCAAATTTTACGAGGAGACATTGATGCTCCAGATCTTTATGAGCAATTGCGTCGTATCGTGTCCCTAAATGTCTTCTTCTTATCTTCAGCCACGAAAAAATAAACTTTTCCTGGTCCCTTTTTATCGCACCCTTGCCCGAGCCATGGCACCTATACCACGTTCATTGGCATCTTTCAACGCTCTCGTGGACAAGAATGCTCAATGGTATTCAAAGATGGATGGACTTCCCTAGTTTCTGAACTACTAAGGTACGCGGAGAGCATTGAAATTGTTTAATTCATACAATTATACTTTAATATTCCTTTTTTTGCTTATAATTTTTCTTTTTTGTATTTCGTTTTTGTATATTAGTGTAAGTGGCACTGCCATGCTAATTGGACAATAAATAAATAATATATTCTGTCCTAAGTTGCACCTAACTTAATCCTACTTAAATTTTGCTAAATTTTAAGAATTGAGCTACCAAATGACAAGACCTAGTTTTTACAGTTTTGATTATCATACTTCTCTAGAAGAAAATATGAAGAATATAAAATGATACACAAACTTTTTAATTACAGACCTAATTTTGATTTCTCCCTCTGAATAATGGATGCCATTACCTTTAAAGTAACAAAATAAACGCAATATTGAAATGAATTCCTTTTATAGGAGGGGTCTATAGGGGGTCATAAAGCCGGGCAGCAAATGTACTTGTTGGCCGCAATGACTCGACTCTTTGGACCCAAACGTAATAGAACTCCTTACCCGCATTAAGGGTTTAAATGGACTGAACTTTTTTCTTTTGTAATAACATTTCAAACACTGATAAAATGCAGTATTTCAATAATACACAATTTTATTGCCTTTGAATTTTCGTACGAAACCCTAACACATTTTCTGCTTTATTTCTACTTATCGGCTTATGTTATAATGCGTAAATACTCCTTATAACATAAGCCATCTTTCAGTTACAATACATACATCAAAATCAGAGTTCCATCATTCACCAGACATGCTTTTACTAACTACAGTTTAAAATAAAGTTTTTTTATGAAAATACGGGACGAGACGAGCAGGACGTTCAGCTGATGGTAATTGATACGCCCTGCCCATTACAATGCAATGCTGCTCAAGATTATTAAAAATTCAAAAATTTTGAACGTCACTATAACTGCGCTCCTCACCTTGAGACATAAGATGTCAAGTCTCTTTTGCCCAGTAATTTCACTAGCTACGGCGCCCTTCACACCGAAACACAGCAATGCTTACACATTACTGCTTCACGGCAGAAATAGGCGCCGTTGTGGTACCCATAATCTAGCCGGCATCCGGTGCAAAGGAGCCTCCCACTGGTGAAGCAAGCTTTACAAAAACATTTGTGGAAAACAGTAACACTATCTAAATCCTACACAAACCTAAACCGACAAACGGACAAAAATTCTACTAATTATTATTGTGGATTCAGTAACATAAGTAAAATTGTTCCCTTTTTAAGTATAATATACAGAATACGCTCATAATTTTAATGATTTGTTTAGATTATTTAATCATTAAAAACCGAATAGCTCCACAACATGAAACGAAAATGACACGAAAAAGCATCGGTGATACAATAGGTCGATTCATTGACTGTCACCACGGAGCCCCCAGTGTGAACCTCGCCCACCACCAACGTGTTTTCGGATTTCGAATTCATAATGTACGTTTATTCAACGTCGGTTTTATTCCTCTAGTGTTAATGAATGGAAACGATGATTTCATACCATCAGTTGATCCATATGTATGCTCGTTTGTGCTCCGCTTATGTACCTTACCAGTGCGAGGCCCCTACCAGTGGGAGGCTTCTTTGCACAGGAAGCCGGCTTGATTATGGGTACCACAACGGCGCCTATTTCTGCCGTGAAGCAGTAATGTGTAAGCATTACTGTGTTTCGGTCTGAAGGGCGCCGTAGCTAGTGAAATTACTGGGCAAATGAGGCTTAACATCTTATGTCTCAAGGTGACTAGCGCAATTGTAGTGCCGCTCAGAAATTTAGGGTTTTTTGAGAATCCTGAGCGGCACTGCATTGTAATGGGCATGGCTTATCAATTACCATCAGCTGAACATCCTGCTCGTCTCGTCTCTTATTATCATAAAAAAAAACTTATGAATGCACGCAAGAAGTTATTCTTCTTTGGTCTAACGAAGCAAAAATCTCTAAAATTATTTATTCCTCGTGCTATTCTAGTTTTTTAGACAGAACAATTTAGTAAAACTCTTGCAAAGATGGATTTGACAATCGATTATTAAATAATGAATACGGCTGTATGGGCTTGAACCCTTTGCCTGTCCTAATAATGGACGAAGAAACCAAAAGAAAAAAAAACGAATGACGCAAATGTCAGTAAATTTTAGAAGACAACTTCAACCTGTTTCTTTTGCGAGCGCATCTTAAACTTTCACTCTCATCATTTTTTCTAAATCTAAAGAAGTATAAGTTAAAAATCTCAACGGCCAAAAGAAGCCTAAAGGTGCGCTTGATAATAATACACAATATTCAACTTGACAGGTTCATCTCAGGTTACACAATGCCGTGTTAGATGCACGTTACAATCAAGTCGTGTTCTGTAAACAATACGTTCCATTACCGGATTGTACTCCAACACCGGGACTTCAAATAATTAAACCTAGAACTGAAATACTCTGCCTCTGACACATCACGTGTTCTATGCTGTAAGGGCGAGAAGACACTGTAGTAGATTCTAAGCTAGCAGATTTTATTCAGATAATTTTGTACCGAAAAGCCTCAAACGAATCATTATATTTAGTCCAAAATACTCTTGACGGTAATGTGTCTATATTGTAGAAAATGAAAAAACATAAACATATTTTATATGCATTTGCGCCACTTTTGTAATAATAAAAAAAGGGACAATTTTTACTAAAGCAACCATAATAGTTTGTAGAATTATTGTTTGTTTTGTCGGTTTGTCTATGCGTTTGTGTAGGTACGCTAATCTCATAACTAGAGTTACCAATTTGTAAACCATTTTTCACAAATGTTTTTGTAAAACTTGCTGAACATTTAGGTTTTGTTTTATTCCAATAGGTTCACAAGCAGTAAATACTTTAATTAGTACCTGAAAATTTTGTCAGCTCTCGTTAGTAAAAGCATGCCTGGGGAATGGGGGAACTCTTAGAATAATATAAACACACTAAAAGTTTTGCGTAACTTAAAAAACAAGATGTTATAACCAAAATATTATGTTTATTGCGTTTCAAAATACTCTCCTATAAAGGAGTAAAATATAAATTTTAAACATTTTTTCATGCAATCGAACCTTTGTTTAAAACAGAAGGACCACCTGCAGATCGCCTGCCTCACTTTTGTTGGCCTGTTCTCATTTTCAAACAACCATTCACAAGATTGCTGTTTTTTTTCGGGTTCAAAACAGTAAATCCACGTTTTGTCTCCTGTGGCAATGTTATAAACAGCATTAAAATGTTCGTGGTCGTACTTCATTAGCATCTGTGAGCACCATTCCATGCGAGCCCGCTTCTGCTCCGCTGTTAGTTCATGAGGAATCCATCGACAACAAAATTTCAGAACCTTCAATTCTTCGTGTAAAATTTACTGAATTATTTATTTATTTATTAATACGGAACATCCACATCATGTTATATTTAACAAACAATGAGTCTTACTTTATAAAGGAACAAACAATGATACCCTTAATTTGGTTCACACCTATCCCCAATAGTCCTCGAACTGTCTCATAGGTAATCCACGGGTTTTCTTCAATTAGCCGCTTCACTGCAGCCACATTATTTTCGTTGACGGCAGTTCACGAAATTCGTCATATAAAGAAACCCGAACTCTCTCAAATTCAGCAAACCATCGCCTCACGGTGCTCAAGCAAGGTGCTTCTCTCCCAAAGAATTTTGAAGACGAGTGGCACAGTCTTGCGGAGAGAGAGAACTTTAAAAAACATAAAAAATCATCGTTCTAAAATATTTTCGACCTAATTCCATTTTCATTGCGTACGTAGAACTTTGATATGTGATAAAAAGTTATTAACAAATGATTTCCCGCCAATGATTTTTTAATTACTAAGAAGGTTGCAACGTTTCAAAAAATATATTATTCGAAACTCAAATAGTTCCGATTAGCTAGAAGTGCAAAACTTTTAGTGTGCCCCATGTAATTTGTATTTATTGTATATATATGTATTTTATTGTACAACTGAAAGATGGCTTATGTGATAAAGAGTAATAGTAGAAAATGTTTAAGGGTTTCGTGCAAAAATTAATTCAAAAGCAATAAAATTGTGTATTATTAAAATACTGCATTTTATCAGTATTTGAAATGTTACTTTTACAAAAGAAATAAGTTCAGTTTATAAAAAACCCCTAATGCGGGTAACGAGTTCTATTACGTTTGAGTCTCAAGAGTCGAGTCATTGCGGCCAACAAGTACATTTGCTACCCGGTTTTATTAGGACCCCTTTATAAAAGGAATTCATTTCAATATTTCGTTTATTTTGTTACTTTAAAGGTAATGGCATCCATTATTGAGAGGGAGGGAGAAATCAAAATTAAGTGTGTAATTCTTGTGTATGACTTTTGTGTATCATGTTATATTCTTCAGCTCTTCCGAAGTATGATAATCAAAAGGTCTCGTCATTTTGTAGCAATTTTTTTAGAATTTAGCAAAATTTACGTAGCAATAAGGAAAGTGCAATTTAGGTCGGAATATATTATTTTACTAGCTGATCCAGCAAACGTATTGCCGATATTAAAATCGCGATACAAAAGTAACTGTTGATAGTGGATGGGTGAAAATTTGAAGTTGTACGTATTTTTTGATGCTGTAATAATTTAAAATTTAAAAAATAAGTCAAACAAATTCAAAAAAAAAATTTGGTGTGGACCACCCATTTAGGGGGACGAAAAAAAAGATGTTGTCCGATTCTCAGACCTATACACTATGCACTCAAAATTTCATGAGAATCAGTCAAGCCGTTTCAAAAGAGTTTAACTACAAAAACCGCGACATGAGAATTTTATATATTAGATTTATTTACTGTCCAATTAACATGGTAGTGCCACTTACACTAATAAGATCAAACACAAAAAAGGAAGAATTACAAACAAAAACAGGAATATGAGAGAATAATTGAATGAATTACACATCCATATACCCATCCTTGCATAGGTAGATTGAGCATTCTTGTCCACGAGAGCGTTGAAAGATGCCAATGAACGTGGTATAGCCGCCATGGCTCGGGTAACAGTGTGACCAAGCGGAACCATGAAAAGTTAATTTTTTCATGGGCGAATATAATCACATTTAGGGACACGTATATGACACATTTATAAGAAATATGAGAAAGCTTATTGTCGCTCAGAGGGCAATGGAGAGTTTCCCTGCGAGATCGAATCAGAAATGAGTAGATCCGTAGGAGAACCAAACGATTGCGAAACTGAAGTGGCAGTGGGCAGGGCACATAGTTCAACAGACAGATGGCCGTTGGGGCAGTAAAGTCCTCGAATGGCGACCACGTACCGGAAGACGCAGTGTTGGCAGGCCCCCCACAAGATGGACCGACGATCTGGTCAAGATCGCCGGAATACGTTGGATGAGGGCAGCGCAGGACCGATCGTCGTGGAAATTTTTGGGGGAGGCCTTTGTCCAATAGTGGACGTTTTCCGGCTGATGATGATGATGATGATATGACACATTTGCTCATGAAGATGTGAACTTTCTATCTGGTGATAATATTTTTTTAACTTACAATATAAATAGATAAAGTACTTAAATGAAAATGAATCGTGTAACGTAAAAGCTACCTAAATAAAATCTTATAGTTATAAACCAAGCCTTAGAATCCTTGTCGCACAATAACTCTCTCCTGCAGAATACAGTGTCTTGCACAATTTTAGAGCATGAATTTCGTAAGCAAATTGTACTTCCGCTTATCATCTTGAAGAGATCAAAATTTAGATACTACGTTCTGTTAGGAAATAATATTATGTTACTGTGCTACCATCAGCAGAATTCTAAATCCTTCCAACATAGTAATGTATAACCACTTCTGTTTTTGTCTAAGGTATTTTCTCAGTAAATAACAATTCATAAAATAATTTTTTATAGAATATATATTGCTGTTTTCATTGATTTTTTAACCTTAATTCTTAGATTATGGATTGGTCTCCGCTGCGCTCCAACTAGATACCGCACTACCTAAGAACAATAGCTTTTTTATTACGGCAACTATTAGTAATTACAATGACGTTCTATACATATGGACATATCATTCGCAGTCTGACAGTGGTACGGCAAAAGTGTGCTTAAAGACAATGTAAGCACACTTTTCCTTAGTCGTGTGTCAATCAACAAGCCTAAGTGTGCTATAAAAAGTGCTTAAATAATTAATTAACGACTCTTAAATAGATGGTGTGATTTATCATCGGTAAGGTTATATTATTTATATAAGATTGATATGCAAAAAGCGTATGTAATTTAAAAAAAAATATTTTTTCATTTAATATTGTACAATTATTGACAATTCCCAGACAAGATCCGCTTGTCAGAATGGGACAGTTGAAAGGACACAGTCAGAAATGAAAACAATAGAGTCGCTCTTTTTAACCGACTTCAAAAAGGGAGGTTGGTCTCAATTCGTCGGTATGTTTTTTATGTTTCTTACCTCCTAACTTTCAACTGGGTGAACCTATTTTGATAATTGATCATTTTTTATTTGAAAGCTGGTGCTTCTCGTGTTGGAATTTGGTACGGATCTGATAATGGCAACCATGAGAAAACCATATAAGTCTTAATTCTTTTAATTTTATTAATTAATTATATTATTTTGTGTCGAGATACTTGGCCCGCGGGGCCCAGAGGCGCGGAGAATGTTCAAAATACTATCTTCGCGTCTCAATAAACTGGAAATCCAAGGGCTCGCAGCTATCTCAGTCAACGGATCAGCCTAGCTAACCAACGCGGAAATGCTGCCAGTATTCTAGGTACACTTCCACGTAATGATAGTTTTAATTTTATGTAGTCATAGTATTGTAAATATAGTTATAAGATTTGTTTTGTATAATAAATAATTCAATTATACTAATTATTATATGTAAATAATAATATTATATTTGAGTATTAGTTTCTCTCATTAAAGATTATCTTAACTTATTAAATCCAAATCCCTTTGGAACGTAAAAAAGTAACAAAGAAAAACACAAGCCATTAAATAAACATAGAAAATGTTTCCATTTATAATATGAGTGTGATTTAAAAACGTAAAAAACCCTCGACTGAAGAGATCTTGATCGGTAAATAGGGACAGACTGACGAAAGTAAAACTTATAGCAACCCTCTTTTTCGTCTGGTTTTAAATAAAACCTAACTCCTACTCCACTGATGTCACTGTCCAAATCGGGTTCTCAATTCAAAATACGCAGATAAAACTGAAATTATTGTGTTTACATTATTGCTTATTGACCAATAATATCTTTAAAAAAATGGAGTGAACGCAGAAATAAACAGACATAGTCGAAGATTATTACGGTGTCATTTGTGGTATGTGGCATATTTCGACTTTGATTTTGTATGAGGTGCATTGTCTAATTATGTAGGTATAGAACGTCATTGAGTAATTAGATGCTTGTGTGCGTGGCATCTTGATACTCAATGGCATCTTTCAGATTTTGTAACATACGCTTCGTGTTATTTTACATTTAAATTAATAAAAAACAAAATACTTACTGATGATATGTGATCCCAGTGTCTTTTTTATTTCTTGTAGTATTATTCTTACAAAGTATTACTACGCAACCCGGCTTTTTGTTTCAATTATTAGCAAGGTTTAACAGAACAGTTTTGAGACTGGCCAGGGTACGCTCACTTGGGCGTAGTGTTAGTTGCCGCACTTTGCGAATATGCCCGCGGTATCTAGTTAGAGTGCAGTGGAGACCAATCCTTAATCTAAGCCTTAATTATTGATATAAGTATCATACATAAATAGCATTTATTTTCTCAAAATTGATTCCATTCGAATACTTTTATGTCAATTGAAGCACTACCACCGCTTAGGAAACAAACGGGAGAGAAAACTCTCCTATAATTCTTTATTATTTTTAAAAATACGTATTAAAATTATTAATTATATATATATTTATAATTTATTAATTTACATTATTTATTATAAATATTAATTTACCTGCTGTGTACACAGTATTCGTGAATATCCCCTGTGCTCGAAAAAAATATTGGCGGCGCATCCATTGTCCAATAAATGTGGGAACTATAGTTACAGAAGTCGATTCTAGCCGCAATTAAATCTTGTTAGGTTTTAACGGCCCTACAAATAATATTGGTATACAGTTATACATGAGAATAAACTAAGAATATTCAAAATGTTGACCAACGACTGTTCAAAATATTCAGTCTATCTCTTACTTGAGATAAAAGTCGTAACTATCTTTGACTTTTCTGTTCCAATAAATTTATCGACGGTAACTCACCTTATCCGTACACGCTGTCTGTCAATGGGACGACGCATAGCTTACCAGCGATAGAAGTTTGTATGGAAATTGCAATTCACGCGTCCCAATATAAGGCGATAAGAATGACTTATCGGGTATATTGGGACAGCTTCAGATTATTGACAGCTAATTACTGACAGTAGAAGGTAGTAATTTATCTCTATCTGTAGATAGTATATTGGGAACGGCTGTTAGTATATCATTGACAACATTGTCAATAGAATGATACTTCTGAAATATTCAGAATGTTAGGCAGCCTTGCAAATAAACGCGGGAAACGTTACGTCCGAATAAACTAATCATAAGCAAAATAACATTTGTAAACATTTTGCATATTCTTGGTTTATTCTCAGTTATAACTTTATACCAGGTTTAATTGCGAGGCCGTAATAGTTTACATGTACGAAACCATACGACAGCAAGCAATCGTTTGTATGCAAGTGATTGTTGAATTTTAAGTGTCTATCTGAAACAATTAAAAAAAAACATGCAACAATCTATTATAAAAGGTCTTATTCATACTTTAGAGTTATGGGAATTCAACATAAACGCGTTGTTTGTTTAGAATTATTATATTCCAATAGATAAGTATTTTCATTCGAATGTGTACGAATCGTGTATTCACAAAACGATGGTATCACATGTTTTGTTCCAGGAAAGAAAGCGGCGGACTATATACAGAATGTTACAGCTTTCGCTCCAGCAAATATCGTGTAAAGTATGCCAAACGTGTTGGAAAACTGTACTGCAACCGGATAACTAAATAAATAGGTATTTACTACCAATACACACTATCAAAAATGAAGTTTTAAATATGTTACGTTTTCTACAGACGGAAATTACATTCACAAAAAGAATAAACATGCAAAAAATTCTAACAAGACAAGCCCTCAATATTTGCTTAATAAAACCTAGAAAAAAATATGGAACAAGAAATATAATATACGAAGGGGCAAAATTGTATAACAACCTACCAAAAGTTATTAGAGAATTACAGTTATTAATGTTTTTAAAAAGACGTTAAAACACCACATTTTGAAGGATTTCTCATAACTTTTTTGTTAGACCGCTTCCAGCTATGACTATGAACGAGACCTAAATAAACAAATACCCTCATAGCTGTCATTATAACAAATAATAAAATAGTGTAGATATTTCATTCATTGCTGTAAACATTTATTTGATACGTTACCCACCTATTTCGTTATTAATGTATCTACCTAATTAGTATTTATTGTAACTCTGTGAATAGATAATTATTGTAACTTTAAATATTTCGACTAAAATGATGTATAGTAGGTATACACTACGATTTGCCGCTCAATATGTGTATCATGTTAGTTTATCTCGGTATCTCAGTAAGTTAATTTGTATTCCTTTTGAGACAATGAATATTCTGAATTCAAAAAATCCCAAATTTTATTAGTAGGTAAGTTGTTCACCAAGAAGAATGAGAGGAATTCCTACGAGGATAAAATTTATAAGCACGAGAACAAGGCAAGGGCCTAGTAGGATAGGATAATCTTGCATTAAGAATTTTTATGTTTTGGTACTTTAAAAAACAAATTTCCATAAGGCACTTATGGCCAAGAGAAATTTACAATGAAACCTACGTTATGAAAAAAGGGTTAGTCGGCGATCGGCATCTTCCTCGATATGTATTTACTGACTGCACAGAGAGAGAGAAAGTAATCCATCTACTCAAACAGTGAATTTTATTAGTAAGTTACCGTAAGTATGGTATGCTGTACCACCGACCAGCGACCGCCCTCAGGCTATTAAATAATAAGTTTAATTGTACAATGTTACTTTGTAAATGTTACTTTAATTGTAAAACATATTTTTGATGAAAAAAAGCCCGCTGAGTTTGTTGCGCCCATTCTTCTCAGGCCTGAGGCATTCATTTTGGAATGGGTGGTAGTTTTTTGACTTTCAATAAGTGATTTCACATCCTATTTTGAATAAAAATATTTGAATTTGAATTTGAATAAGTAGAGACTATATTCCACAATAATTATATTATCCTAATAACGTAGGTAAATTGGCAATGCCAATGACACCAAACTGTGATTGTTTGTATGCGTGTGAACTGTCTTGAATTGTAGGCCTTGATAGTGGCTTAGATTAAAAGTATTTTGTTAATATCGTACCTTGAGATGAACAAAAACATAAGTGGTCTTATGTCGATTTGTTCATTTTTACGTCATCGTAAAGAGCAACACAAGATACATTAGCTAATTTTTTTCACATTATTCTTACAAGTAGTAAGGGAGAAGTGTTAAAATTTGTTATTTGTGTATTTTTACGTTTGACAAAAATATATTGACTAAAAATGTAGTTTTATGGATTACACAGAAAAAAATTGCTAATATCCACGTAAATAGTTTGACACCTTTTAATACCTAAAGAAATGTTTTTATTAATTTAAGTAAACTTTTGAAAGCTTTTTTTGTTACAAAATTTTAAATTTTGTAGTTTAAGTAAACATTATAACAACAGTTTACCTCGTTCGAAATTATTGTTCTCCACAAACTATCGCGATTACCACTCAATGTGCTATATTTTTAAGCGTTTTTAATATTTTATATTATATATTATTAAATATTTTTTTTAAATTCAAGTATGCTTGCATACTTAAGAATTGCTTGTTAGGAATCCGAGTTATGTTCGAATATGATTGGAGTGCGGGACCGGTGTCGTTGCAGATTTCATTGCATAGCCTTTAGTTATTTACCCAAATAAGAACACTATTGATGGTTTAAAAGTATTATCAGCTGATGATAGTGATTTAAGGTATCGAGCTAATTATAATAATATTTTTAAAGGAGTAAGACCATTGTTACCCTCAACAGATATTTTATATTCTATCCATCTAAAGAAAATTCTCTCAATTTGTATAACTGCCACACCTCGAAACGTAGATGAATGCGCAAAACAAATTTACGAACACCAAAATATAATCCCATTATCCTTAACTATTACAAATACTGGTCCAATTATTATTATTACATATTCTAATGTTACGGATACAAATATGGTTGATCTAGTGAAGCTACTAACCCCCTTATTCATAAAAGTCTGCTAACTTAAAGCATTGCTAATTCTCACTCTGTCTTCTTCTATTGACCTAAGTCAGAATAAGAAAAAACACTTAGCGTTGTCAAAACATTGTCTGGTTTTCATTTTAATAAAAACTATTTGATTTCAAAAATAATATGCATTTAGTTATTTCATTAATTAATTAAGTAATTTTACCGTAACAACTTATAGTTATTTTAGCGTATAGGACTTCAATTTACTTATATGTATGAATTAAATTGTTTATATTTATAAATTATGCAAAGTGATGCAATAAAAATACTCAAACGTGAAATACGTAATGCCTTACACGAGTAAGTCGTAAAAATAAATGTAAATAAAATTCCTTCAAAACTAATCACGTAATTTCATACACACTTTGGGTAGGAAAGGACATTTTATCTCGAATTTTATGATATCCTGAAGGTCCTTATGATTAAAAACTTAATGCGGGTGAAATCATTCGGGCACAATAAAGTCATCATATTAATTTGAAAGTTTATCCATTAGCCAGGCACATAATCTAATGAAACACAAATTTTCACCGAGTTTGAACATGCCATTCTTGAGTTTTAAAAGAAGATACAGACAAGAAAGGAGACAATTAAATGCTTATAAATCGTAAAATTGGTGCCTATAAGTCATAAAACATATTTTATTTATCAAAAAAAAATTACAACAAAGTGTTCATTTAGAGTAGGTATGTATATACTATGTGTATATGTATATAACACAATATGTTAATCTGCTACAATTGATTTACATATTTGCTTCCTAGGCTCCCATAAATTATAATTATTTATGGCAAAAAGATTTGATGACTTGTAATGTGTTGAAGGTACACCACAATAATTTAGCCATCCATCCGATTCAACGTGCAACTAAATGTCAATGTCGAAAGTGATTTTATTGTTATGACGTAAACGTCAAACCATATCATTTATTTTGTTTGTAAATCGCAATTTGTGATTTTCCAATTTGAATTATTTCAATTTTATTATTATTTGTAATCCGGAAATTACGAAAACAGTGATTAAGCCAGATATATAATTTACTGCATGTCACTACTTCCTGAAAATAGTGTTGTTAAGTGTGAAGGATTGTGGTTACTTGTGAAGGACTCGTGAATACACAATAATAAATTGAACTATTTTTGTTGTTATCATATTACAATGGATTACGTTACAACATTAAAAATCCTAGTTATAGGTGAAAGCGGTGTGGGAAAATCCAGGTGACATCTTGTAGTTATTCTTTTCCTTAGACAAGACTAAAAATATGTGGGAAATGTATATTTCCTAAATAGTTGGATGACTCATTCTATATACTATGAATAAATAATAATACTTATGAAAATATTACAGGTTTTCAAGTTTTAGTATGTGATTTCGTATTTAAGTGATTTGATTATTATGCTCTAAAAGTTTTGATGGCCATTAAGTTGCTAATTAAAACAATAAGTATATACTTTTTATGTGATGATTACTGTGACCTCTATCAATTGCGTCATGTTAATAAATAGCTTTGTGTCTTTAACAAAAGATCTCTTCAATCATTGCACTTTCGAATAAAATTAACAACTAAGTAACACCTTAATGTTATGGACTGTGGAATAATTAATTTGCATTAAGTAATTTTGCTACCATGGAATATAATTTTAAATAATCTAAACCCCCAAATGAGTTAAATATCTCAACCGAATAATTGATATATCTAATCAATTGAGTATATATATATTGATGATTATAGTTTATTGATTTTCAGAAACCATTACACATATTTTATCTAGAAAGTCTTCAGTTAAATTTATTTGTAATTGAAGTAGTAACAATAATTATTACTTTTATATTTATCATATAAGCCATTAATATGATCTCATAAAATTGGACATTTCCATTGTTTTCATTGTGTTCATGTGCATTTCGCAATAGGGTTAGATCCCATACATCATGTTCTTGACTTAAAATGGTCTGTCACCTTCATCTTCAGATTGACAATTTTATCTATCTTTGTCAACCAGTTTTATGGAAGTAGCATGTTTAGTTTTAATTACTAATAATGTTATCAAAAAAAAACAATGTCAAAATGAATGTATTACATGGTCACATTATCTTTGTACCTCGCTGGAACATGAAATCTACTCCCATTCTCGTTTCACCCCCTCACACTCATCCTGTTTTTTGTTTTTTTTTTATATTGACACATTTTTACACAAATTATCTTGCCTCAAACTAGGCATATCCTGTACTATGGGTACAAGACATCAAAATATTTAATACATACTTAAACACACATATAAACATCCATGACTCGGAGACAAACATTCATATTCATCATAATATGAATGATTGCACCTACCGGGATTCAATCCCGGGACCTCTAGCTTAGTAGTCAGGGTTACAAACCCATTCATCTATATGGTTTGTCAATAAGTATGGTTTTCAGCTTCATCATCGTTACATGTCATCATATTTTAGTGCTATCACTGCTTTGTTTTCGAAGTTATCAATATCACCTTTTGAATTTTATTTTTCACAGTTCTGCTGTTCGTATCTCTATAATAGTTTGTCAGAAAAATAAATACTTTTTGTACTTACTTAAACCAATTTATTTTTATTGACTTTTCATCATTTGTAGTTATTGTCAGCATCATAACACAACATCTTTACATAAATCAATAAAACAGAAAAATTTAATTGTAGTTTATTTATAATAATTATACCTACTGATGCATGTTTTGCACACCTTAACAATTTGACAATGTGATGTCATCTACTTCAGGTCGAGAGATAATGTAACCTGGTAGTATATTGAATATATATTTTAATAACATGTTCTAATTAATGATGTTTAAACCTCTTGATATATTTTCGAAAAATATGTAACAATAAATTGGAGGTAATTCCAGAAAAATGTTCCGAACCACAATCATGTCGGAATTGAGTTAAGAACACAAAACTGGTCACATGATTCATATTAACGGAGTCACAAAATATGGCAGCCCTACTGTCACTCTTTAAATGACATCATGACTAAGTAGCTTAACCCACATGTATGGAATACACTAAAATTTTTTATACTTTAAAAACTAATTCCTTAAAATGTGATGTTTGTGGGTTGGAACGTTTTTCAGGTACTACATCCAATTTAACAAAGAACCACTTTTTTTTATTTCTCACTTGTCTATTCGTTACTGTGGTGCAACACACAGGTTGCTGTTTAAGGATGATGATGACTTTATGTGAAAAAGAATTAAATCAGTTTAGCCCTTCAGAAGCAGATATTCTAATGTGGAGTATCCATACTATGATTGTTACTAATATTGCTTTATCATTTTAGCATAATATTGGCATTCACAACAGGAGATTACAATTCATCATTTCCAGCTACTATTGGAGTAGATTACAAATGCAAAGTCATGGAGGTAAATGGTGTTAAAGTGAAACTCGGAATTTGGGACACAGCAGGGCAGGAGCGCTACAGAACACTTACAAATAGTTTTTACAGGTGAGATTCTTGTGATTCCCCTTAAAAAATTAAATTCTTTTATTTGTTTTTAATACATAAATACAAAACTGCATTTCAAAAGGATATTGGGTGTCTTCCAATAGTGATAATATATATTATAAATATTAATACCCGCTGTCATACATACTGTCTATACCAACAATTGCAGCAGTAGTGAAAAGGTGTATATATGGCACTAGTTATAACCAGAGACTCAAAAACATCACCAACCAACTTGCGTTTAATAACCTTTTGGTTACAACCACGGACTAGTAAAAAAAGAAGGACTCCGAGCCGTGATATTAGCAAGTGAAGCTCCTTTATGCTAGTGTGTGTGCGGTTACAGGGTATACCAGATACACAATTTTTGCTCCCTTAAATAATCATATATCCACAAATACTTTTATAGTCTTGTTTTTCCACTTTTTCACAACGCACGACGGCATTTTTAAATATTTTATTGCGACACAAACTGATCTGTCACAGACGATGGCAAATCTCATAATGGCGGCCGATCAGCTTGTATTAGTGTATGCGTGGTGCGTGTATTTACACGTTTACCGGCTTGTTTTGGTGCTTCACTGTTATGTAATGTGACACGGACTCCTTCTTATTTTACTCCGTGGTTACAACAAGTTATTAAAATGTTCTAATAGAAAATATAGAACTACTTATTGCTACCTAAAATTACAGTAAGACACAATGTTGTTAATGGTGCTGATGCTAATTGTAGATATTAAATAAATAAATATAAAGAACCCAGTCTTAGGACTGCATATCAGAAATGTAAACTTGTTAGCTTCACAAATCTGATAACATTATTTTTGGGGTCTTTAAGAAATATTCTAGGAAGTGCTAGTAAATATTCAGTAATACATTTTATTTTTAATTTACCGAAAATGACTGATTATTATTCCTTATATCCATTATTAATTAATTGTTTTATAAAATATATACACTGTGCTAAGAAACCCTATCCGATAATTGACTCGGATGTGAAGTAGAATGTGGAGACACCACTAAAAATAAATTAATAAATCAAAACCCCTTACTTAATGCTACAGTAAAAAGAACATTTAATTTTAAATGGTTTCAAAAATCTTGAGAACCACTGAAGCTAAGGTCATCTCCCTGAACTCTCGATCCAATGGCGTAGAGCTAACGTCAGCTGAGGCGACTCAAACGAAAAAGACAGGGCAACTCGCCTCGCACCTTGACCTTGTCCGCATCGCATAAATTAGAATTATTGCTTTACAACATTTACACTCAACCCGCGGCAGCTCGCGAATGGATCGGATTTTGTGCGTCGTGTACTCGAATGAAGAGTATTTTTACATGCTCATGTGTCTAGGGCGCAATGATTGTACCTACGACGCAACGCGTCTGCACATGCGACAGTACTACGGGCAGCGTCCCCGTATAATTTTTGGGCGCCGTTCGAAAGTATCTCCAATTGTAGTAGGCACTAGAAGGATCCGGCGAGTTGGTGTGGCCGCGGTCTCCGACCTCATGCCGCGCTACTTTAACCTTTGGAGACAAGTGAAAGAATACGTGTTCCGAAAAAATTGTGACACTGAGGAGGAAAATAGAGCTCGGATCGTTATATGTATTCGATACGATTAATACTGACACAACGATGTTACAAGTGTCGTGAAACGTTGCCCTAAATGTATCGGAGTCAGTGGCGATCACGTCCAGCAGAATCTGCGGTTGAGAGACGCTGAAAAAGTGGATATAATAATGGATTAAGTATTTAACAATACAAAATTTTCGTTGTTTGTCGCACCCCGCCCGCAACCCGCAGGTAACATGAATGAAATGGGTGTGTGGGCGGGGAATGCTGAAAATGGCCGCAGGCAGAGGTGTGAATTTAAATTCTCTTAAAATCTTGGTACTTTTGTCTTTGTTCCTATTTACAACATACCCTATGTAATGTGTATAACTTCTACTAGAGCATCCAAATAGGAATAGGAAAACTTCAAATCAAAGTAAAATATGCAAAAGTTAAATGGACATTTTTTTTCTATTGGGATCATCATATTACTAGTCATTTATTAATAAATCTTGCTTCAAAATGATGATAATTTTATTACAAATACTGTAATATAGGGTTGTATTTAAAAAAATCAATTTGATGCATAATACCAAATTGGAAATTTGATTAATGCATGAATGAAGTTAATTAAGCAAATTTTATAATAATTTTGAATGTTATTTACTAGGGATGCACATGGGGCAATATTAGTTTATGATGCGTCAGAGCCAAAAACACTGGCGAAGCTTAATGAATGGGTGGAAGAGTTGCAGGTATATTCAACTAAGAAGAATATTGTATGCCTTGTGGTTGGAAATAAAATCGATAAGGTACTGTGTCTTCTACTACCATTATTGAATGCTTATGTTAGTAAATTTAAACTGTCCAAGATTCCGAAGAATAGGTATCAACTGAGAAGTTTTGTGAATAGTAAAGTTTTGGATAGCATATCACTGTGTCATATTTTGATATGATTCCAAACACCCACCCCGTCTTTATTTCCACAATACTTTGCATGACAGCCGCAACACAAATTTCGCTATCCTGATGTAATATACCAGTGGGAGGGTTTTTGCACACGATGCCAACTAGGTGAGAACCACAGCAGCGCCATTTTCTGCTACATGTATATGTAGCACATAATCTCAGTATTGAGATTATGTGTTTTGATTTGAGGGTCGCTGTAGCTGATGAAATTATAACGCTAATAGAACTTAACATTTTTTGTATCAAAGTGGCGGTATCATGAGAGACACTGCATTCTAATTGGCAGAGTGTTATCCTCTTACTCGTCTTGTCACTTTTACTCATAAACGCGTCGTACGTCGATTGCGCAGCTCAAATAATAAAATCCTCGCGGCTTTATCTGACGATATTAGGAGCCCTATATATAAACGATGGATATCTTTATGATGTTTAATCTTATCACATGGAGAACAACAAAAAATAAATTGGACTTGTAATAAATATTATGAATTTTTATATTTTCGACACCACACCCCTTTACAAAGATGGTTTACTTGTTTTTAAGTTTATTTTAAATAGAATAAGGAATTCATGTTAACTATGGGACGAAATTGGCATGAAAAAAAGGAATATTATTATTATAAAAAATCTGTGATTACTCTAACGCATTGTGAGCTATTTTTCACTCAATGAGCGTTTCTATCTTTGCCCTTAATATATGTACAACTCTTCAAACAAATTACGAATTTAGACAAATTCGACATGTCTACAACCAGACTCGACAAAGAGATGTAAAGTTTTATAAACCACAACGTCAATTTTTATTCCAATATTTTCATGATTGTCAATTGAAATCATTTTATCAAGATATTTCAGCACATTATCATTATTTCCCATTATTATGATTGAGTTTCAAGCGATGTTTATTTGAATTTAGCCGCGCATGGTGTCAAGAGAAGCTGGCCAAGCATTTGCCCAGAAGCACAGAATGCTGTTTATAGAAAGCAGTGCAAAAACACAAGAAGGCATCAATTTGGCTTTCGAAGAACTAGTGCAGAAGGTATGTAGTCCCCTAGATGCCAATACCTGATGTTGTATATATTCATTACCTTAATAAATATTATGGTTACTATTTAAGAATACTATCAATACATTGACAAAAATATTGTATAAGTTACTATAATGAAATCATATTTTGTTTGAAAATATGAATGTGGCTTTTCAAATAACAAGACTCTCACATAAGTATATCCAAAGACAGCAGTGATGACCTCTGATGAGACTCCATGTTGCCCGAACGCAACCCCGATTAAGCATACATGATGCAGTTTATTTTTATTTGTTATGAGATTCACACATTTTTATGCTTTTTTCCGGCGAAAGACTGGCTTTAAATATCGTAGGGTTTGGAGATGATAGTATTTTCCAAGTAACAAGTTTTTGTAGTATCGCCAAACTTGGCATCGATATCATGAGGCGGATAAATATATGGTCGACAGAAGCAATGGTTGGTCCATGCGTCATGCTCGTGAACTACTTCTGGTGGTTGGATAATCTTGTCAACCCTGCTTTTATTGTTAAATTTGATGTTGGATTTCTTTAAATGGTTTTTTGTAATGGATTTCTTTAAATAATACTTTTATTTAAGTACAGTGTGTGTTAGTTGATGCATTCGCAGTACTCTTAACTTAACTTACCCTTGAAGTGTTTTATGATTTACTTGCATTTTTTTCCTTATTAAGTATGTTAAAACCTTTGAGTATTTGTTGCATCACTTTGCATAGATTGTAGGTAGGTTTAATTATTGATCAAATGTTGAAGCTGTAAATTTTTGCTCTGACATTCATAAGCGTATTTTTTTTGACCTACATGAATAAGTATTTTATTTGATTAATTGAGTACCTTGTACCGAGAAGTAAAATGCTTCGCACAGCCACCTTGTGGAACCATCTCCGAGCTCGCCTATTCCCGAATTGCTTTAGGTCATTAATTAAATCTTTAGGTGATTAATCATAATATCAAATCCTCACTACAAACGCCTGCAACTCAACCTATCGTATTGTGGACGTCCATGGCCGAGCCATCTAAAATTTCTTTCCTCATGTAATAATTTCATTTTGGTGCACGGGTACTTTATTATTTAATTGAATCTTAGGAGTTGACATCGACAACTGTCTGGAGTGTTTCATTATTGGTGGAGACTCCACTCTTGTCTATTTTGCGCTATCCTGGTCCATGTCTTTCCAGGTTAATGCATGTTTTGGAGATGGTTGATTGCAGCGAAAACTACGATATTGTGTTTTTTTTTCCGATTATATATTATGTCTAGACCGCACATCTCCATTAAAACTGTTTGAAATGTGTTTAAAATTCTGCCGCATGCTTTCATGATCAATCGAGTGAAATGCATTGTTATAATCTTTAAAACAGCAGTAGAAAATACTGTAAGTACCTATATGATTCATTGTTGAGATTCCTTCTGTGAATCCGGTTTGCTCTGGTTATTAGACGAAGGATAACCTTTGCGAATACTCTGTATATTGTTTATACATTAAGCTGATAGGACTGTTATTATTTATTTCTTTCTTATCACATGTTTTATGTAGCAGTCTTATCGTTGAGATTGGCTATTGCTGAGAAGTATAGATATATATGTTTAATGACACTAAGGAACTGAAGAAATTGATACGCCTGCCCATTACAATGCAGTGCCGTTCAGGATGCTTGAAATACCCAAAAATTCTGAGCGGCCCTACAATTGCGCTCGTCACCGTGAGACATATGATGTCTCATTTGTCCAGTAATACAATGCTTACATATTACTGCTTCACGGCAGAAATAGGCGCCGTTGTGGTACCCATAATCTAGCCGGCATCCGCAAAAAAGCCTCCCACTGGTAGTAAGTGGTAGTTTAGATACGGAGGAGTTTTTGCAGCTAATAAATAAATAAATAAAAATAAAAAAGCCTTTTATTTCTTACAGAAATGCTATTTACAAAGTCGATTAGTTTTGTTAGTATCAATTAGAAAAAGATTAAGTAGTTAGTTAATTTAATTATTATGTTAGTTTTATAAAAAGGAATTAATTTTTATGCATTTTATTCTGCAAGAACCCCTCTGCAGGTAAAGGCTTCCTCCAAATTGAGCCAGTTTTCTCTGGATTGCGCTATTTGTATCCAGTTTGGACCTGCTGTGTGTTTAATTTCGTCCTCCCATCTGTTGCAAGATGTCCCTTTCTTTCTTTTGCCCACTGGCCCCCTCCATTCTGTCGCTCTTTTTGTCCACCTCTGATCTTGCAGGCGTGCTATGTGTCCTGCCCACTTCCATTTTAATGCACGAGCTTCTGCTAGACCATCTATTGCTTTTGTGGTGTTGCGTATTTTTGTATGCCTTATTTTGTTTATTCTGTTTATATTTAACATACTCCGCTCCATTCCCCGTTGGCACGTTGTTATTTTATTTATGACATTTTTGTTAAATTTCCATGTCTGACAAGCATAGGTCAGACAAGGAATAAGGCAAGAATTCATAACCTTAGTCTTTAGTTGGATTGGCATGTTGCTATTAAATATTTCCTTTAAGCTCCAGTATTTGTTCCATGTTAACTGAGCTCTGCGCTCAATCTCCTGGTAGTTGTTTGATCTGTCGAAGCTTATTTGCTTGCCTAGGTAAATGTATTTCTCGGTATAATGGAGAGGCTCGTTATCGACGTATATTTGTACTTTGGCGCTGTTGGTCATTACCATAGTTTTAGAGAGGTTCATTTCTAGTCCGGCGAGTTTGCTAGCTTGGTTTAGTGACTCTATCATGTACTGTAGTTCTTTTCCTTTCTCTGATATCAGCACCAAGTCGTCGGCAAAACGGAGGTGGCTTAAATACTTAGTTTTTATTTTTATACCACGTTTATTCCAGTCAAGCTTACTTATTATCGATTCTAATGTGGCTATAAATAGTATAGGTGACAATGGATCCCCCTGTCTTACGCCTCTCTTTATAGGAAACCAAGGACCGGCTGTTTCTAATTTAATTCTGCTTTTGCTCTTCCTGTATATGCTTTTGATTACTCTTATAAATTCGTTTTCCACGTTCTGCGTTGCTAGAGTTTCCTAGATATAGTTGTGTGACACCGAATCGAATGCTTTTCAGTAATCAATAAATGCCAAGTACAATGGTCTACTTCTCTCTTGATATTTCTCGATGAGGAGTTCGAGTGTATGAATATGGTCGATGGTAGAGAAGCTTTTCCTGAATCCTGCCTGCTCGGCGGGTTGTCTTGTTTCTAAGGTAGAGCTATTTTTTTTGGTCAGGATTGTAGAAAATAGCTTATATGCACTCGACAGCAGACTTATAGGTCTATATTTCCCAATATCTTTCGGGTCGCCTTTTTTATATAATAAAATAATATTAGATTCATACCATTGCGTGGGTGTCTCTCCAGATGCGAGGATAGATAAGATAGTGATTTGCAGCTAATAACATATCTTAATTAATTACTGATGAGGTCAGGTCCTGTGGATTTTTCTGGGCTTTGTATCGCTTTGGTAACAACACGCTTTTCAGAGTACCCCCACTACATTTACATTACATTACATTTTCCCACTACATATAAAAGAATTCTGTTTGAATAATAACCATTCCTGTCGGTTCGTTGTTGTGCAGTGATCTGATATGACTCACATTAGTTTTCATAAAACAAAAGAATCATTTTAGAGCATGCATTTTTATTTTAATGAATTGCCGCTCTGTTTAATATAGCTCTAACGCACCTTTTTTATAGACTGAATATTAAATGCAAAGAATGAGTAAAAGGTTGTCGTGTTATCTTTTTGAATATTAAAATGTCAACTACTTTTATTCCATGCGGCAAAAATAGTATATTACTCAAATAGGATGGGAAGTAGGCCATTTCGAACCGCGTCGAAATATAATTCGAGGCGATGGCAAGGGTGGCTAGCAGCAAATGGGCTGTATCTATTATTAACTAACATATTAAGTATGTGACATTGTATCAATATGTGAAATATTTTGCTTCCTTAACTTTTTAGTACTAATTAAATTTTCATGAGCATAACGCAGTGTGCGCACGGTAAGTGGAGTCGCAGTCCACAAAGCTTATATATACTTATATACCATTTGAGTGATCCGGTTCGATGATCCCCAGATGATGTTGAAGAATTTTGAGTTGACTGTAGGTTGCGGGTGATTTAACAAAAGGACTGATTAAAGAAGGTGCGATCCACTAATGCACATGCGTATATACCGGCGGCCGGAAGGTAACAGGTTTAGTAGCGATCACACCACCTGCGTTCAGCGCGAGTTACGTCGATACGAATCAATATATGTATAATAGTGCGCTTGCAGGGGGAAATGAGGGAAAATGAGTATTTATTTATTTATTATAGACACACCAACAAGCTATTCTAAACTAAACAAAAATAAGAAAAATATAAAACAAACATTATGAACAGAATATCTTTCTTACAGGTATGTACAGCTCTGTTGTATTATTAAAGATAATTTTAGTTCAAAAACGCAAAGTACTTTAAAGATTAATAAATGTTAAAAATACAAATTATTTCTTATGTTGAATATGAGTAAAATAAACAAACCATATTTATAATTAAAAACTATTATAAATAACACTGTTGCAAAGTCTTTTAAATTGTAGCACCGACATCCCAAACATATCCATGGAGTCAAAATTATTATTAAGGAGCTCATTAAATGATCTCATAGAGCGCTGCAGTGGAGAGTGAAGACCAATATTAGTTCTCGGAATAGCAAGATGAAAGAATTCACGATTAATAAGCCTTGCACCGGGGCGGGGTATATTGAAATCAATTTGTTGTAATATATCTGGAGCACTAACAATACCATTACATAATTTAAATAAAAATAGCAAATCTTGAATACGACCACGATTTTCGAGAGATTTTATTTTAATAATATTTAGCCTCTGGCTGTATGATAAACATGAACCGCTATGTTTTGTGTCTTTGTATACCAGAAATCGAGTAAAACCCCTTTGAATTTTTTCCAACCTATCAACATGAATTTTGTAAAAGGGGTCCCAAATCACACAAGCATATTCCAAATGCGACCGAACAAATGCATTGTATAAACACATGATAAAATTAATCTGTTTAAAATCTTTGGAAGTACGTTTAATAAACCCAACCATTTTCGTCGCCTTTCTAACAACTTACAACAGTATGGATAATCATAATTATTATAATAAAATTGTAACATATAATATCTGTAGTACATTGAATAGTTTTTAAAGAGTACCGTCTGTCCTTCAAACAATACCGCATGCAAAAGAGCAATTTATAGAACTTTGGCCTTTATTTTTTCGTTTGTATTCGTTTGTGGGTATGTGCAAGCAAAACGCAAAAACAACAGGATTTTATTCAAACTTTGCGTGACAGCTGACATGTCGAACACAAACTAGGTGCAGGCAAAGTATTTCTGCTGCTTCCATAACTTTGTTTTCGTGTCATACATCTCAGATTAAGGATTGGTCTCCGCTGCGCTCCAACTAGATTCGCAGACGTAGTCGCAAAGTGCGGCAACTAATACTATACCCAAGTAGGCGTACTCGAGCCAGTCTCGATCAATGTGTGACGTTGACGTGCCACATGTTCTGTTAAACTTTGCTAATAATTGAAACTAAAATGCCGGGTTGAGTAGTAAAGTTTTGTAAAAATACAAGAAATAAGAAAGACACTGGGATCACATATCATCAGTACTTATTTTGTATCTTATTAATTTCTATGTAAAATAACACGAAGCGCATGTTACAAAATTTGAAAGATGCCAGTTAGTGTCAAAATGCCACACATCTATTAGTTAATAATAAAAAAGCTATTGTTCTCAGGTAGTGCGCTATCTAGTTGGAGCGCAGCGGAAACCAATCCTTAATCTAAGTCATACACCATCTTATTGTTGACATCAATCCTTAGTTGTTAAATAGTTATTTATTTAATTTAAAAATCATGTGGATTAATTGTTGTTCTTCTTCAATACAGATTATAGAAACGCCTGGCCTCTGGGAGTCGAGTCCGTCATCGAACATTCGGATATCGAACGAGGATCGAAGACAACAGGAGCAATCTTCTTGTTATGACTACACCTGTTCTATATAGTTCAACCTTTTACCCCACAATACAGCTAATGGAACAGTAGCGTAACTCAGCGGTCCCCTTGAAATTTATACCTACCTATATACGTCTGGGTGGAGCGCTAGGGTTGCCACGTACACAAAGTACGTACGGCGTGGCACTCAATAGCTTTGTCTTTCAAAGGGGCGGGACACACAGAAAAGAACACTTAAGACTAGGACGCGTCGCAGACAGGTCTTAAGGCTAAAACAAACCAACGCGTTCAATTCGCGTCCGCGGTGGCGATTACAGCGCGTGCAAAAGTTGTGTACACTGTCGCGTTTGTTCGTGCGTTCACCAGGCTGGAGCCACGTCATTTAACTACAATGTTCTCTGATACAGATAGTGAAATTGAAGAAGTTCTACTTCTGTCTGCTCTCATTGAAGATGAAGAGGCACAAGATTCTTCCTATTTCGTCCCACACCTGGTCCTTTTTTTTAGTATTCCTATAATTAGATTGAGAAGTATCGTATAACAATGGGTATTTGTGAACCTCATTTATAATTCCTTCCGTATCCATTTTCTCAACAAAAATAGCTGCGTGCAGCGTCCAAACAGAGGACGCCTCGATGTGGACACGTCGCTACAAGTTCGTAAGCAAAAACTGATCGCCATCGTTGACGCGAGCTGTATGCGTTGGTTTGCCCTAGCCTTTAGACGAGTCGCTGTTAAAGTATATGAAAGAGACAGGGTGCGGATAGGATGCATCTGGCTTGTCTTCGCGTCTATCTAGACTGCGTTTCTTTGCATTTAAGTGTCTGCTTTTGGGAACACAACATGTCTCCTTCAGAAGACGAGAATGTTCTGGCTTTGGTTCAACTTGCTAACATTCAAAGGGTTAGACGTTATTGGTTACATCCGGTATGGCGCAGCAATGAAGAACATAGATTTTTTAAAATAATAAATAATTTGATAAAAATTTCAATAATAATTGTAAAAAACACGTCTAACCTAGACGCCAGTGTAAGTGCAACTGCGAGCGCGCGGGTGCCCCGTGTTCCAAAATCAAAATACAAACTACCGCCCGCGCACACCTTTATGCCGCGTTTAGTCGGCGCCTCGCCTTTTCTGTATATTTATATAGGGTGCAGTCGTAGAACCGTCGTGTCCGCGTCTCGCTCGCGCCCTGTCTTTACTGTTAACTTGGTGTCACGACGCTTCTATACATTTTGTATGAAAGTTTACTGAAGGGGAACGGCGTCTGAGACGCGTCCTACGGTGCTACTCATGTAATTTCAAAATCGTTGACGCTAATTTTTGATCCTGTCCACGTTTCGCTCTAGATTCGTATTCTCCTATCATTTCCCGCGAACGTTAACTGAAGCGGAGACGTGCGTTAACGATATTTGGTGTACCAAATCTGAAATATTTCGTCTACTACTAATTACCTATGCTTTAATGTGTGATGCTTTAAATTGTCAACTAAAACGTCAATATTTTGCAGAAAACGTATCGATCTCCCTTGGATCACCCAACAATTGACATTTTAGATCTTGTTACGAGTATACGCATCATACGATTTCCCTAAATCGGAACGTAACTTCATCACAATCGGAACTTCACCATCAATTGGTGTTACAAGAATATGAAAATTGGTTTTTTGACATAAGGTCGCTTCGATCCTAATCTCTTTTGTTACGAGAAAAGGGTTACTGGTCTTACGTCTTATCTGTGTCTCCCGCCCCCAAGATTGCTTAGCGGCTGTGTTAAATGTGTATATGTGTGCGTGCGTCGATTCTGGCGCTCTATTATGAAGTTAAGTACTGTTCTATTACCTACGGTATTGTGAAAGTGGTCACCTAAAAAGTACAAGTTTGACGCACACATCAAATTTTAACTGCGTAGTTCAAATGGCTGTAAATAAAACGGAATAGAAAACAATTTTATTTATCTCACTAAATTATTATAATTATTGTTAACACGATGAATTGGTGTAATCCCGGCTTAAATGGTGTGTGTATAAAACTTATTAAGCTTACCTGTAATTATTGTGATATTTTATATGCCTGTGTAATGTGTATGTAAATATATTGTAATTAAATTGTATCGCAATAGGGATTATGTATTTTATTTTCAACATATTTATTTAACTTACCCTATTAGTATTAGGGGTACCAGTAACTTAAACTATTTGATCAAATATTAATTCAGTTCTACTCAATTGAATATTTTTATGACAATAAGGAAAGAGACTAGCAGGACGATCAGCTGATGTTAAATTGATACGCCCTGCCCATTACAATTCAGTGCTGCTCGGGATTCTTGAAAAACCCAAAAATTATGAGCGCCATTACAATTGCGCTCGTCATCTTGAGACATAAGATGTTAAGTCTCATTTGCCCAGTAATTTCACTAGGTACGGGGCCCTTTAGACCGAAATAATAACGCTTTCACATTACTGATTCACGGCAAACAGAAGCGCCGTTGCGGTCCCATAATCTAGCCGGCATCCTGTGCAAAGGAGCCTCCTACTGCTAAATGCTTGCGTTTCGTAACTTCTACAACTAATATGACAGATTCTCAAAGATATATGATATGGGCAGATTCCTTTCTCACAATTTCTGGAGTCGATTATCAACCTTGGGATACCTAGAGCACCAGCTCATCATCTATTGCCAGTAAGGTCTCTCAAAGTGGTCGAGAGGTGTGAGCGGTTAGTCTGAACATAGCGAAAGTCTTTGAACCAGAATGCCACAAAGAGCTTCTAATAAAGCTGCCCCAGGTTCCCTTTCCTAGCATTTTGGCAGATCGGAGCACCAAGGTTCTTATAGACTATGCATACTCCAACTTAAAATAACGCTGGTGTACTGCCAGACTACGTGGTGTACTGTTTATATATAAAATAAAGGATTGTGTGGTTTTATGAAACTACGGTAAAAGTGAAACTTTTTTTCACACTATAGACATTTAACTAAAATGTTTTGGAATAATGATCCATTATTCCATATCTACATATTCTTTGCTGTTTCCTCGTTAATCAGTTTTTTGGACTCACTACCTGTGTCGTAGTTAACCAAAAGCAAATAAAAGTTTCACTTTAATATATAACAACATTTACATTAAACAGTGACAAACAACAGTTACATTAAATATGACAAACAAAATTTACATTAAACACTGACAAAAACAAACAAAATAGCGTGGAGCACTGGCACAAATGAGTAATAGTCTGTACACTACACGGTCGGCTGCTGCGAACCATATTCGCCGCCCAACCGTCACGTGACATGCAACACAGACGAAGAAGTTTGAGGGGATGTTATAAAAGTTTCACTTTAATAATATGGATAAACCCTTTATTGATTAAGGTTTAAAGATCATATATTGTCATCAAAACAAACTGTCACATGAGAACAATACACAAATAAAAGAAAACAAAACTTTATGAACGACGCGGGATCGAACTCACGTCCTCTCGCGTTCCGTGCGAGTGCTCTTCCAACTGAGCTAACCGTTCGAGTGACATATTGTCATAAAATCTTGTATGCTTTGTTCAACTCTCAGGTTGTGGCTTCAAATTTTATTTGTGTATTAATCCTAGAAGTGAGGGTTATCTTTTTAAAAACACCACAAATTATAAGACCAATATTTATAAATAACTAGTGGACACGACAGGCGTTGTACGTACGTATACACGTCTTAAATTTGAAAAATCGGTGTAGCCGTTTGGAGGACTTCATTAACATACACATGAGCAGGAGAATTATATTATATGGACGGAGTTGACGATCTAAACCAATCTCAAATTCACTGGAACACACAATAAAATCATCAAAATTGGTCCAGCCGTTAAGGAGGTAGTTCAATTGTGAATCTACACCACTCTCGAATCCACCTGAAGACACACAGAAAGTTTTTTGTGTTTTTCGAAGGAGTTTAACTACAAACACCGCGACATGAGAATTTTATATATTAGATAATCTATGAATCGTCTGTTTGATATAGAGAGGTATAAAACTAACTATAAGTGTATGCACTAGATAAGGTTAGTGTCATCTGTAATACATTTGGCTAAACAGAGCTTGACTCAATGAAAAGTGACTGCATCATTTATAACCGAAGATAGTCCATTGTGCAGTTTAGCATCTTTATGGGTAAATTTTTGAATGAGGCGTTATTTGGCGAGTCAACATCGCGTGAGGATGCCTCGTGTAGAGGCGAAACACGTGTCGAATCGTTTGAAGACGAATCGTAACGAACACATCATTTGAATACCTTCATGGGTAGGTAATTGTTTTCAGTCCATAATTATTGGTCCTAGACATTACTAGTATGACGTGATTATTATTGCGTCTATTATGTATATGTTTCTTTTTTGTAAATGTTAATAAAACCCTTTATTGATTATCTTATAAGTCGAGTAAATACGTAAGTTTTTTATTCACGGGGTATACAAAAGGATCCCAGAAAATGTACAAAATACATCAAAAGAATTCTTAAAATAAATGACATAATTTAGAAAGTTAAAACCGCACCTTGATAATGGAGCGCGGTCATCCCGATTAATGAATAGTTTATTTTATGAAAATAAGGGACGAGACGATGAAGACGTTCAGCTGATGGTAATTGATACGCCTTGCCCATTACAATGCAGTGCCGCTCAGGATTCTTGAAAAATCCTGTGCAAAGGAACCTTTAGATTATAGGATGCAGGCTAGATTATGGGTACCACAACGGCACCTATTTCTGCCGTGAAGCAGTAATGTGTAAGCATTACTGTGTTTCGGTCTTAAGGGCGCCGTAGCTAGTGGAATTATTGGGCAAATAAGACTTCACATCCTATGTCTCAATGTGACTAGCACAATGTGCCGTTTAGAATTATTGCGTTTTTCAAAAATCCCGAGCGGCCCTGCATTGTTATAGGCAGGGCGTAGCAATCACCATCAGCTGAACGTCCTGCTCGTCTCCTCCCTTACTGCTATAAAAAAAGTTACACAGGCTCTTTGTCGTCTTCATTTTTGAACGGTTAAATGTTGCCACGACACAATTTATTTATATATCTAACATCTTTAGGTACTATATCCTAATATATACTATGTTAATCTAGTTTACATATATATTTGGAAAATAATGTTCCCAGGTTCATTAAACTTTATTGGTGCATTTCACTGCCATTAAATTTGAAAATGGTGGTTCTAACTCTAGAAAATCTCGCGCATTTAACGCAAATAAAAATGTTAATTAACCTGAGAATAAATATCTGTGAAAATCGATACATTAACCGCACAAACTAAATAGTGGCTCATAATTTTATGTCCCACAAAAGTAAAGCATATTATGTGTATAAAAACAAGCATTTACATTCGAGAACGTTCGGTCATTACTGTAGCAACACATTAACGTATCGTTATAACAAAATATGAGCCCACTAATGGGGTCATTCGTCCACAATTTATCCTACGTCCACTACAAATAGGCATTGTGAATGACCCCTACTAAGGAGTCCTATGAGTTACCATCGCTCAAGATGCTGCAGAGGGCATTGACAAATGGTAATCGTGTTGTGATTTATTTAAGTCGGCCGAATTGAATACTTTGGTATCGGGGAAAGATAGGTAAACTGAACATAGCCAAGTCGAAAATCATTCATTCGTTCATTCATTAGTGTTTTAAACATCTTATAACTGCGTGATATGTTTACCCATTACTGCCTGTATCTGTAGTCTGGAAAAACAAGTTTCCTTTCCTGAATAAAAATTTTAACAACTACCTACATTAAACATTAGTATCAAAAATATGTTTATTAATAGTTTTTAATTTCCAAAAAAAGGTCAGGATACAGAAATAGCTAAAAGAACGATCTCTTGGAAAAAATGCAGTATTTTTTTACATGAAAAATAAAAGAAATAAATAAAAAAATAAAAAATAGAAGAACCTACATTATAGAGCTTCAAAAATACGACTAAAATTATGGACAAATTTTTTTAGTAATGATCTGTAGCTCCAAATTGCCAGCTAATGAGAATTACAAAAAGTCACACAAATTCAAATTTAAATATTTTATCCAAAATAGGATTTTAGGACCGCGAATTCCTTATTAGAACTAATTCCTTGTCAAGCCTAAATTCCGACCGGTTATTTAATTATATTAACTCATTAATCATCAAATTCAAATATTTTTATTCAAAACAGGATGTAATTATTGAAAGTCAAAAACTACCACCCATTCAAAAAATATACCTCAGACCTGAAAAGAACGAGCGCAACAAACTAAGCGGGCTTATTTTATTTCATAAAAAAATATACTTGCAAACTAATATCGTACAATTAACTACTAAGTATATATTTCTCTCTTCTCTTCTTCCACCCAACACCCAGTTGGTCCGAGGTTCGGGCGGTTGTGAAATTCGCTTAAAAGCCTTTAAAGCTACTAGTATAAAAGAGGTTTTGATCTGTAGTGTATTTCAATCTCAGTCCGATATATCGGCCCTTCAATCATAGGTTGAATACGCAACTATGATGTTTTTTCTTGTGACAAAATTACTGAAGGGGACCATCATTCCACCCGTAAGACATTTAATTTAGTAAAGGAGTGGTCAAGATAGAATATGTCGATCATGGAGCTGTTACTGGCACTATATGCAGAAAAAAACTGCGGATCAAAATTTGCGACGCAAACGGCGTCGGCTTACATACAGCGAAGTAAACTAACAAAAATTATTTTTTTCATCAATATAATGCTGCGGTTCAGGTCCTATGGCTACAATTAGAGATGCTAACTTTTTTCTTTATTTTTATGAAAATAAGGGTCGAGATGAGCAGGAAATTCATCTGATGGTAATTGATACGCCCTGCCCATAACAATATAGTGCGGCTCAAGATTCTTGAAAAACCCAAAAATTCTGAGCGGCACTACAAATGCACGCGTCACCTTGAGACATAAGATGTTAAGTCACATTTGCCCAGTAATTTCACTAGCTAAGGGAGCCGCCCTTCTGACCGAAACACAGAAATGTTTACACATTACTGCTTCACGGCAGAAATAGGCGCCGTTGTGGTACCCATAATCTAACCGGCATCCTGTGCAAAGGAGCCTCCCGCTGGACTTCGAATATGCTACATAAAATTATTCAAAATTAAGCCATAATGTTATGTTACATACTCTCCCGAGAATGGGTCAGGGATTGGAAAAATTTCATACTTCTTCTCTTCCTTCTTTTCCTTTTCACTTTCGAGTCTGAACTAGAACTGCCGTAGGCCAGTCACACGTAGGATTATTAACCCCAGGTCTGTTCTATTTTCAAAATGATTCTGTTCCTCCTTAATTTTTTTTTACTAGAAGTTTGACAACTCTCGTCATATACGTTGAAGCGTTGCTACGCGACAATATTTTCAGAATCACGGAAGAACATTACCGAAAACAGTATTTTTTTCAGGGCGGTCTCTTAAGCATCCTATATATTCAACTGACATAGCCCCCAGTGAATCATATATTTTCCAAAAATTACAGCATTTTTGAAAAGGATTTGAAGATAATGAAGCTGTAGTCACTGCAGTACAGGAATATTTAGTTCTTTAGGACAAAGTGATTTTAAAGAAAGGAATTTTAAGGTTAGAAAAAGATATTCCAAATGTAATACTCGTATGCTTAGAAGCGACAACTAATGAGTTAAATAAGACTTAAGAGCTCATGTCATAAAGTAACGAGCGCAATTGTGATACCGCTCAAAAATTTGGGGTTTTCAATAACCCTGAGAGACACTACATCAGATGAGAGGTCCTGATCATCTTTGAAAATGTATGATCAACCCATACAATTAAGAGTCAAAAGAATTATGAAAGTAGCAAGATGGTCGTTGCAAGCAGTCATTGTTCGTAGTTATTGTTTTCTTTCTTTTGTTTTTCTTGTTTATTAAGAAAATATCTAAAAAAAATTTTTATCAGACTTTTGCTTGTGGCTTTATTTTTGTTATATTTTTTTAAATTGTCTTTAGCCTTAAATAACACAAAGTAAAGAGTTTTAGTTAATCAAACAATGTATATCCTATTAAGCATGTCGAGTTAGCCTGTAAGTGGAGTGTACAACAATATAAAAGATTTTTAAATGTATCCGTACATTAAGATCGTTGTATGCACGTTGGCGTCCTAATAAATGAATAATATATAAATAAAATATTACACATTCAGTCCAAACTATGTAAACACATCGTTTAATTTAAATTCCAAGCATATCTGGCCAGCCAGGAGCGGCAGTCGGTTGTCGACGGATTACTAGACATCGAAATTGGAAATCCGTTTCAGAACCGGCGCTTATCTTATCAGAAACGGGAAAGCATTCGGAACGCGTCCGCATGGACGTGTACAAATTAATACGGTATCATTTTCATTTACGTATTCATCAATAGAGTGATTGATTTGGTAACACTGATGTACGAGATTTGTTCCGGGTGTTATTTTGAACAGTTAAAATTTGAGCTGATTTATAAAAATAAAAGGCATTTATTTTCTCAAAATTGATTCCTTTAGAATTCTTTTTGATGTCATTTCTAATAACTACTATATACTACTACCGCTTCGGAAACAAATGGCGCTTTGAGAGAGAAGAAGCGGCACAAGAAACTCTCCCAGCATTCTTTTTTTTTGCGCTCTTTTCAATAAAAATATACAATATTGTACAGTCATTTCTATCGCTATAAAGAAATCATAATGTAGTCCCAGGCTGTCCGATCATTTAGATATAAGTAATAGGATAGGAGTAATAATAGAATTTACGACAGAGCCATTTTTTTATAAAACATTTAAATTTATTTATAGATAATGCCTGATCAGTGGCTGGGAGTTTATTATAGAAATGTATACATTTACCCTTAAAGCTATTATGTATCTTATGAAGCCTACTAGAATTAGTTACAAGCAATCCCTTATTAATTAATGATATTAATGTTATAATAATGAAAATCACTATTAAGAGTAAAAAGGTGACGATTTTTGTGAACGTATATTAAATTTTCATAAATGTACTGAAAATGAACAGTCATAATATTTATTTCTTTAAATTTTTCTTTGAGAGACTGTCTTAGTTCATCATATTCATATTATATCTTATATCTATAAACGAGCAATTCTTGTATATATATATATATATATATACTAGCGGACTCTACAGACGTGTAAACACCTCTTAAATTTGAAAGATCGTTCCAGGAATTAGTAGGATTTCACTAACATACACATGGGCAGGAGAATTATATATGGACAGAATTGAGAACCTTAAGTCTAAATCATTCTCCAATTCACTGGAACACACACAAAAAAAATCATTCAAATCGCTCCAGCCGTTTAGGAGGAGTTCACTGTCAACACACAGAATAATTATATACTCGTATATAAAGATATAATATAATAATAATCTGTATCTCGGAAACGGCTCCAACGATTTTAATAAAATTTAGTATAATATAATATAGATTTATCCGTGTTTTAATGAGAAACTGCTACGATAACATTAGTATACAAAGGTAAATTTCGCCACAATATATATTAGCTCAGATGGGACATTGGGTGATCCGGAAAGCAGAAGACCCCGGTTCGAATCCAGATGTCCTATTAGTGTTTTTTTTTGTTTTGTACTGATTCTATGATGTAAGTATTTTTTTATGTGAGATGAGCATTAGAATCACCTGATGTTAAGTGATCACCGCCGGCCGCCCACATTCTCTTGCAACTTCAGAGGAATCACTGGCCTTTTTGATGGTATGTCGCATCGTCATGAAAACACCGCACAAGGAAGCTCATTCCGCAGCTTGGTTGCAGTTGGAAGAAATTTCCTGGCAAATCGCAGTGGAAGACGGATGTCTTATCCGACGGATATCCTTTTCACAATCTATCCAGATGTAATTTGTGGTGTGTCGTGCGTAGGTGGAATTCGATTTCTCATGAAATAGGGCAAAGGATCTTATAGGTCCATTATACAGATAGCAAGCGTCTTTGCACGGGATACCACGTAGGTGGGAACAACAACGGCATATTTTTCCTTCGTGAAGTAGTAATTGAAATTAATAAAATACAAAATACTTACTGATGATATGTGATCCCAATGTCTTTCTTGTTTAAAGTTTTACTACGCAACCCGGCATTTTAGTTTCAATTATTAGCAAAGTTTAACAGAACATGTTACTCGTCAACGTCACACATTAGTACTAGACTGCGGTATCTAGTTGGAGCGCGACGAAGATCTATCCTTAATCTAAGGCTTAAATTTGACAAATGAGTTGAATGTACATAAACCTAGGGTATCATAGCATGCAGTCTTTACTTTCGTGACAGCATGAATTTAATTACATAAAATGAAATAATAATTACAAAATACCATTAATTACAAGGTATCATGTCAAAAGGGTAAGATTTTTTTTTAACTCTAGGGTCACAGTTTTGTAGATGTTTGATAAAGTTAGCTCACTAAGTTAAGATATACTTAAATGAATTCCGATGCACAGTAATAATCTGAGAGATCAAATATTCTTGCTATTCGTAATCCATGTGATGTTGCTTTGAACATGTAAACGGTGCTTAATGAACCACTGATCAAAGATGTACGTAGCTACAGAGCGTAATGCATGTTACTTGTTTTGTGCGTAGTATTCCATGTGTGAATTTCTTAAATTCTCTATGAAACAGTATTAAATTAAGAAATATGAAATTGTAAATAGAATAGATAGTAAAATTTACCAGTGGGAGGCTCCCTTGCACAGGATGGCGGCTAGATTATTGGTACCACAACCGTGGTGAGAGTCAACGGCTTGCGCTATCGACGCTTATTATATAAATAAAAAGAATCACAAGGTCAAAGTAGACTGTATTGTAGAAGAGTCATTAGTTCTACGCTTGGGACCTTAAAAAAATAACTAAAATACATTCACGAATCCTGTGCGCATTGTAAGAAAGATAAAAAACACGCGTAATACAACGGAACGTACGGCTATGTAGTAGGGTGAGTCTCAACAAATGTACTGTTTTTACCACTAGCTTTCTTTTATATATTTACCATCGAGCGTACATAGCCTTTACTCTTTTTTTCGCGCTTTTTATTAGCTTTACCTCTATGTATATTTGTTTGTAATCGACTCATTTGTACGCGATTTAGACCCACTTTATGCGGCCATATTTCGTTCAAACGAGGACCGATGACAATACATTAATTTGATAAAATTATTCCATTTTTTAATTTGCAAAAAAAGATTTTTGTTAATTTATATAAATTTTTCATCGATAAATCAGGAATTGATGCTCATGTTAAATTTCAACCATTATCTTTTTAAACAAAGCGTGTTTTTTAAACTGCTTTTCATATAGGTACAGCGTGGAGATACATTAAATGAACATGGCTATAGCTACTTAACCCTAGGTAATCATAATAAAATAAAATATATTAAAAATACAAAATAATACATGTAAATAAAAAAAAATAATAATATAATTTTGGAAAAAACCTGTATTAGTCTCGCGTAGGCACTGATACCAACTTGTCGCACGCCGAGCCGTTGCCACCGTAGCCGTTCAGAAGTCGTAGGTATGTAGCGCCCATATTATAATGATGATTAAAAATTTGTTTGTTTCATAATTTTTATAATTTATTATTTCAATAAAGTAGTTCTATTCATGTATTCATTTAATGTAGCAATTGTAGCGCTACGCTGTATAAATAGTAGATAATTCTAATTATATTAAGAGAATAAATTTACCGAATGATCTAACCTCCTTCAAATTAATACAACTTAAACGATACGCTTGGTTTTCGAAGAGGGTATGGGTATTGACTAACATTTGATGGAAAAACATGAGAGTTCGGAGCACCATATTCCACCAAAATGAAATAGTCTAACATTTTTGTCGCCAAAACCTTACGAAGAGTCTTAAATAAACACCAGTGTAAGCATAGCTGTAAATTGTTGAATGCATTTGAGCAAGAACGTAGTAAGTCTGCTGTGAAGTATTTGCAATTCAAATTGGTGTGATAACTCAAGATAGCGATGTAAAACTGCACAAGTGCGCGGACTCTTATCTCGGAACTCGACATAAACGTATATTGACCGCTGTTTCTCGTTTTACGACACTCTTTCTGAGACAGCCATTTACAAGCCATTCTTATTACGAGCAGGCTGATTTAGATCTTCTACTTCTACCAACGAGCTCTGTCTAATGATTTAATTTTTTACCATTGAAAGGTTAAAATAGAAATAGAAATTACTTTATTAGCAATATAATATAGCTAATAAAACTGAAAACAAAATCTTATGAACGATGCGGGACTCGAACCCCAGGTTGTGGCTTCATCTACAGGATTTACAGTTGATAACCTGCTCGACTTCAATATTTATTTTATAAGCCACAACCTGAGAGTTGAACAAAGCATACAAGATTTTATGAACGATACGACTCTTGAATGGTTGGCTCAGTTGGAAAGAGCACTCGCACGGAACGTGAGAGGTCGTGGGTTTGAGTCCCGCATCGTTTATTTAAATTTCTTTTTAGTTTTATTTGTGTCATTAATCCCAGAAGTGAGATAGATTATCCCTTACTTCTGGGATTAATGAGACAAGACACACACACTTTACTAAAACGCCACTCATGATTTTATCAGTAGGAAAAACATCAAAATACTAAATTAAAATAGAAAATTATTGAAAATAAGTAAAAAGACTGGCGCGTGATTCATTGCTAAGAGGAGCTGGCTCAGTATTAGGTTGTATTAGTTGAGCCACCAGCACTCCACTGTTTTTCAGCAGGCCCTTGTGACATTTGGAGTAGACGGTTGCTTCCCATGGTATTGAATCTTAATGCAAAAGATACATTGCTTATTATTTCCTTGAAAAGTATTAGTATGTCTATTGTTTTTTTTACAAACTCTCCAATTATTACATATATCTTGTGCGCAATAAGAAGTATGCCTTAATAATTTAACATTTAGTTCATTTTCGTATATCAACCGACTTTGCCTTCGCTTTCATAAAATATTTTCTTTGCATTGAAAAAGCACAAAAAAGTAATAACATAATAAGTGAGTTTGGAAACGCCCGGCCATATGAACACAAAATTAAAAGCGTATTTAGAGCGGAATTGAGAGTAAAAAGCAAAAGCCGCAGGTCTTAGTGAGATAAGGGCAGGTTCGTACTGTGCGTTTATTAGACTAATAGATTTGCAAGCATTTTTTTTATGATAATAAGGGACGAGACGAGCAGGACGTTCAGCTGATAGTAATTGATACGCCATGCCCATTTGAGAGCAGTGCCGCTCAGGATTCTTAAAAAACTCAAAATTTCTCTCTGGTCACCTTGAGACGTAAGATGTTAAGTCTCATTTGTCCAGTAATTTCACTGTTTCACTGCAGAAATAGGCGCCGTTGTGGTACCCATAATCTAGCAGTGCCGCTCAGGATTCTTGAAAAACTCAAAATTTCTTAGCGGAACTACAACTGCTCTGGTCACCTTGAGACGTAAGATGTTAAGTCTTATTTGTCCAGTAATTTCACTGTTTCACTGCAGAAATAGCGCTGTTGTGGTACCCATAATATAGCCGGCATCCTGTGCAAAGGTTTTTTGAGCTCCATACGTAAAGAAATAATACACAGTTAAGTCTAACATACGTAGTCTATCTGTCTGTCTGTCAGTTTTCAATACTATCCTCTGGAATGTGCAGAGGAATTTGAAAGAATCAATATCGAGGTTATAATACGGTACATAGAATCTCCACATTAAGCCAATAGAAAAATCGTCGATTGTTGCTTAATTGCATAGAGAAATATTACGAGCATTTTGACAGTATTAAGTTAATCCAAACCTTACCAACCCAACATGTTAATTTCTATTTCATAAAATTTTAAATTCGTAAGATAAATGAAAAAATATTAATACAGAAAAACTAGATTCAATTAATATAAAACATTGCCATATATATAAACATACGGTTATATTTAATACCTTCTATAAAATAATATTGTACTTTTTATATATCAAGTCGCACAATGCATACCGCGCCTAATGCAGTAAGAGCTGGCTCAGTTGTTGCTAATTAATCTGCAGCATCCCGCTTAATCATTTTAAAATTTCCAACTGCATTCATTTGATAAAATATTAAAAAAGAATTGCTCACTTGTTTCAAGTGGCAGGAGAATCCTGTATATCCCTAACTCACGACGCGGACGCCAAAATTTTATTAATGCTCATGAAACCCGCCACGAATTCATTTTAAATTACAAATGGCACTTCTGTTTTCCGTTTTGTTGCTTGCCTTGAATGAGACCAGTGGTTTCTTATAATGAATATCACAGCCATCTAACTTTTTACGAGAAAAATATTTACCATTTTGGATTATAAGTGTTCTGTGAAATTGCAAACTTTTGCTTTTCGTCTTTTTATGTGATTATTGTAGCTCTATTTCTAGACTACTATCAATATAATTATGACTTTCATATTCAAATTTGGTGTTAGATATACTTTAGAATGTTCTTTGATGACCATATTCTTCTTAAAGTAGACAAAATAATTGAATTACAGCTTCAAAATCAAAGAAAAATGAAGATTTACTTAAATAATTTCTTGCTGTTATAACGCCAAAATTCGATTAGCTTTTGCACTATTTTATTTAAGGTACTGTAACTGCGTCTTCTAATATCAAATAGTGCTTTAAGCAAATGAGCTTGACAGACCCATATATTGAAAAAATTCTTCTGCACTTTATGCTTAATCTTCGCGTAAATATAAGAATATTAGTTCTACACCAGAACTAGGCAAGGAAAAGTCAAGGAAATTTCCAATATCCAAAAAGAATTCAATTGAAAGATGCTTACAAAAAGCCCTATCATATGATCTAGTAAAAAAAACTCGTATAAAATGAATACTAAAGCACTATTTAGAAGAGGGTGACAAACGAGTGTGGGGTCAACTTATGGGAATTAATCGACGCCATTCACACTAGCAACAACAGATGAATCAAAAATGCATTGACATGCCAGCCTTTTGGGACACATTGTACACCTAGTACGTATTTCTTTTCAAGATAGCATAAATTCTGGTATCGTATTATTCTGAAAGAAAAAGAAAGCGAACAAAAAAATTTAAGTGACGAGCGCAATTGTGAGTCTAAAATAGACAAAGAACTGCTTTGTAATTGGCAATACGTATCATTTGCATCACGTACGGCTAGACCAGGGACGAGTAAAAAATGAAGGACTCCGCGCCGTGATATTAGCAAGTGATGCACCGTTATACTCTTGTGTGTGGGGTTACGGGAGATACTAGTTACACAATTTTTTCTCCCTTAAAGAATCATATATGGCCACAAATACTTATATAGTATCGTTTTTACACTTTTTCACAACGCACGACTGCATTTTTAAAATATTTTATTGAGACGCAAACTGATCTGTCAGAGACGACGACAATTCTCATAATGGCCGCCTATCGACCTCTAGTAGTGTAAGTGTGTGCGTATTTACACGTTAATCGGCTTGTTTTGGTGCTACACTGTTATGTAATGTGACACGGAGTCATTCTTTTTCTAGTCCGTGGTCTAGACTAGTGTAGATAATTTTTGAAACCACAATATGGATAATATTATAACACTGAATCATTATCAGTATCAGTAATCAGTAATCCATATTTTTGCTGTTATGAAATAACAGGTATGATTTCTATATGAAATGCCTTTTAACGGGCTTTAATTTTCCGAACATTTACCATTTTAATATATATTTTATTTACACTATCTGAAAGTTCCATTCATTTTTGTTATATTCCCTTCCTTTTCCAATAGGTTTCCTACTACTATTATTATTTTTTTCACTTTTTCAAAGGCTTCAGCACTGGTCGCCGCGGAAGAAAATTCATTCAAAAGTTTGGTAGTGCGTGATAAAAAGTTTCTTAAAAAAATTGTAATTATTAAAATGTATTTAATAACCTATTTTCTCACGTAACATTTATATTATAGTTTAATAAATTCTACAATGTAATAGAACGTAATATTTCATTCGAGCTATTTTAAACTGAAATATAACAAAAGGCTCTTTGGCGTGATTGAAAGTAACTTTATCGTGGAATTTATAGAGGGCAGTTTCAAAAGGGTGCTAACAGGCCCACTGAGACTGATAAGGATTATAGGCTTAAACCGCTGACGGTTTTTCTTCTAACTTCCCCAACTTAACCTGATTGATTGTTTGGGATGTGTTTATCTGGGATAATAGTTGAAGCCGTATTACGGGATTTGATCCTTTTGGAAACTAGGTTTCACTTGTTTAGAATTACCATACAATATATTGATTCTTGCCACTGAATTTTGAGCTTCAACATTATAACTATTGAGGCGTTCATTAGACACAATACAAACTAAATTATAAATTATGTGTAAATTAATTCTAAATTTATTAAAGATGCATACTAAGGTTGGAGGGCGGGTTCGAATCCCGTTATGTGCAAAAACGTTTAATATGATGAACATAGATGTTTGTTTCTGCGTATTGAGTGACCACCGCCACCTACATTGTCTTGCAACATCAGAGAAATCACAGGAGCGTTGCCGGCCTTTAAGGAAGGTGAACGCGCTTTTTTTGAAGGTAGCCATGTCGTATCGTCCCGGAAACACCGCACAAGGAAGCTCATTCCACAGCTTTGTAGTACGTGGAAGAAAGCCCCTTAAAAACCGCACTGTGGTGGATCGCCACACATGCAGATGGTGCGGATGATATCCTAATTTTTGGCGTGTCGTGCGAAGGTGGAATTCGGCGGCAGGAATCAGTTGAAACAGCTCTTCGGAACACTCGCCTGAAAAATGCGGTACAAGACACACAGTGAAGAGACGTCTCTACGCAACGCCAAGTGATCCAGCCGTTCACAGAGCACTGGGTCCCCGACAATTCGAGCTGCTCTGTGTTGCACGCAGTCAAATGAATCTAGCTGATACTGGGGTGCGCCATACCAGAGGTAACAGCAATGCTCCATTTGCGCTAGAATGTGGGCCGTCTTGAAGTATTGCCGTGCTCTATTTATGACGCCCAGTTTCATCGTAGCCAATTTGGCTTTGCCCTCCAGATGACCGCGGAATTGGCAATAGATTTCGAGACTCAGTAAACGCGAGAGAGGACTCGATATAAGACACAGGTTTCTCCTGGCACACGGGGTACGTTAAATATGACGTATCGCTAGGTCGGGATATCTGCGTCTCCGTAAGGAAAGGAGCAGGGTGTAGTGGTGTTTCCGCCTCGTTAGTACTCGGACATGCGCGGTTCTGTGCCCTCCCCAGAATATGACGGTCGGCCTGAGCGAGAATGCTCGGGGAGGGATTCTCCGGCTCTAGTAGAGCCGGTATCCTCCTGGGGTAAAATCTCTTTGAGAACCGCTGTCACATTTGGGGGAGGGGAGGGGGTGCGCTCCGGTCCTCTACACTAACCTATGTGAAACAAAGCGGGGCTTACTACTACTACTACAGTCGGGCTTCGAACATCAGAAAATCGCTGATGCATAATATTATAATAAAATTAAAGAAAAATGCGAAAGCCTATCAAAATTATTGAATTTTCAAAGGTCTTTGATGAGCGTGCAATCTTCAAATTAATCCGACGTTTAAAAATGGTTTATAATCACCGTACATACAAACAGACATACATACCAAGACATAATTTAATGAATGATAATTTTAATTGTCATTGTTGTAAATAAGTGCTAAGCTTAACTTCAATCTAATGTTTTTTAAAGTATGTGAAAACATTTAGAGAAGATTCCTTTACATTAATACACATACACACATATAGATAAATATATTGATAGTTGAAAGCCTGGACGTAATAACAATAAAGTAGTATTACACGTTAATTACGTCACCGGTGAAACAGTACACGGAATAATAAATACAGCTATCGATCAATGCCAGTTGTAATGACGTTTCGGCGAAAAAATGCCCCGGGTCAACCTGTATCAAATTGTTTGATATCTGTGTTAAGGGGGAGTTAGCACAGCTGACTTAAACAGCCTATAATTTTGAACTATGATATTTTATAATGACATTTTGAAATAATGCGAATTAATTAAGAAATCGAACTGTGGCAGTCATTTTTCTAGCATCACATACACTGGCCTTCAAAAGTAAGTATCACACTTTTAAAATTGGGATAACGTTTTAAGTTCACAGGATATACTTTCGAAATAAAAAGGACTCCAAAGAGAATTTAATTTTGTACTACTAAGTCTAAGTTTCGTTCTAACTAGGCATCAGTATGTGTCGCACTGCAAAAATGGTCGGTGTGCCGGTGCGAACGGTCCAGAAGGTAAAGCGAAGGTACGAAGAGACTGGACACCATCTTAGGTGACCTTGTGGCACATGGCACACCCAGGTGTACCAGTGCCCGAGAAGATCGTTATATTATTTCCACTGTGTTAAGAAATCGCCACCAAAATGCAGTTGAAGTCCAGCAACAGCTACTTCAGACCCGGAGGGACTACATTAGTGACAGTACAGTGAGAAGAAGACTTGCTGAACGAAATTTGAAACCCCGGAGACCAGCGAGTGGCCCAAAACTCGAGAGACAGCATCGAGTAGCGAGACTGCGATACGCCCGTGAACACATGCAGTGGGATGAAGAAGAATGGTCAAGAATTTTGTTTGCAGATGAGTCTCGATTCTCCCTTCACACTTCTGATGGAAGGCGAAGTGTTTACAGGCGACCTGGTGAGCGATAGCTTCAAGTCCAATACGGTGGAGGCAGTGTACATGTATGGGCTGGCATATCTTCAGAAGGTCGCACAGAGCTAGTAGCCATAGAAAATGGCACCCTCACTGGGCAAAGATATGCTCAAGAGATTCTCAATGAGTATGCAGGGCCGTATTTGGCAAATATGGGTGATGGATCGATGCTGATGCATGATAATGCCCGGCCACACACGGCTCATATCGTACAAGAGTATATTCAGGAGGTCGGTATCAGCGTGATGGCTTGGCCATCAAGAAGTCCTGATCTCAACCCGATTGAACACGCCTGGGATGAGCTTGAGGCTAGTCAGAAATCGCAGGCCACCACCTACTACCCTCAGGGTACTAAAGCAGGCCCTGGTAGAAGAATGGGAGAATATTCCCCAACATCGGCTCCGAAACCTATTGTTCAGTATGCCAAACCGGCTCGAAGCTGTAATCAGAGCTCGAGGAGGCAATACCAGTTATTAAAAATTAAATAACATGCAATACATTTCAGTTGAATTTTTTTACACTAAACTAAAAATGTCTATTTTCATTGTTTTATCTTTTTTAAGTTAAAAATGTTACTAATGTATAATTTTAGTTTCTAAGAATTAAAGTCTATAAATTTGCAACAAAACGTTTTTAATCTTAAATCTCTACCTTCTATTGTTAAGAAAAAAATTTAATTTGAAAAGTGTGATACTTACTTTTGCAGGCCAGTGTAGTTGGTCTTAGTCTGGCCTTCAATACTGTTACAATTAAAAATAAATAAAATATTACATTTGAATTTGGAATCTGTCGTTTTTATATGATTGTTCATTGAGTTTTCTCATTTTGGCGTCAATACATTGTACAATATTTTGAGATATTATAATGGAGTGGGGTGATAGAGAGAATCGAATCGCTATGATTGTATTACAAAAAGTAGGTATGGAGCCAAATGCAATTTTTAAAACTCCCCATACGTTTGGTACTAGTAAAATGTTTGTGTACCGGGTATTAATAGGTACAGTGAGACCTCCTCTGTTTGTGACCGAAAAAGATCTGGACGTCCACATAGTTTTCGTACGAAGAAGGTAGTCAAAACAATAAGGGTAAGAATTCGAAGAAGTCCTGTCCGAAAGCAAAAGATTTTATCTCGGGAGATGAAGATAGCACCTAGAACCATGTCGCGTACTTTAAGATGACTCAAGACTTGCAACCTATATGAGACGGTCAGTTCTTAACTGATAATTTAAAAAAGAATAGGGTGGTAAAATCGGAACAACTACTGAAGCAGTACGCAAAGAGAGGTCACAGAAATTTTTTATGTATGGATGTGAAAGTTTTTACAATTGAGCAACATTTTTAACAAACAAAATGACCGTATTTATACTTAATGCTCTAAAGAAGCTTCCCAATTTATCAACAGAGTGCAACGTGGGCACTGTCCGACTTCAGTGAGCCATACTTTTGTGAAAAAGGTATAAAAAAATCGGCACAAGTGTATCAAGATACCAATACTGCAGTGTATGAAGGTGCACCTGGAAAAAATCCATTAAAGTAACGCGATCAATGCCGATTTGCTAACTTATAGTATGCAGCTGTTCATGGGTTTTATGCAGTGTAGTGGTTCATTTTTTTGCAGAAATGCTTGTGGCCCTAAGAGGAGCGTGGACGAAGATCTGTTATCATTCAAGATACTTTTTCAGCAGATAATCGAATAAGTATGGGAACGTAAGTTATTGAATAATTTTCCCCACAGCACAGTAGACATATGTACAACCTGTATAGCCACGCCAAAATCTTACGTTTTTACTTTTTTACGCTCCGCAATGCCCCATAAGGAATTTCGTTCAAAAAATACAGTCAAATTGAGAATCTCCTGCTTTTTTAAAGTCAGTTAGAAAAATAACCTGACAACCCTATTGCTTCAATGGAGTGTACGCACGTGTAGGTAAGTATTTTATCAAAAAGGCTTAGTTTCCATACTGGTACATGTGTCTACTGTGACCACACTCTATAGCTAAATTATGGAGAGGTCATCCCGTCGGTGGGGATCACAGAACACAGCTTCGATGACAAGAATATTTAATTTTAATATGATATTTTAGCCCAACTGCCCCTTAACAGAACCAATCAATCTGAATCAAAAATAACTCACGTATTTTTAACAAAATATTTCGTGTTATCTGTTACTCTGACAACGGATTAAGCGGAAGGACGAAACATTTGTAATCAAGTTAATTCTCTATTTAATTGGGATTTTATTTAAATCATCCTTCTGACGTTGCTGAATTTTTCATTTAATTTAGTGAATTGATAAAATATCTCTAAATAAATAGAGATGGAGAGTATTGTGAAAAAAATATTTCATTTATGGCGTGACAACTTCATCAATACAAAGTTCATAATACGAAATACAACAATTTTTTTAACCGTTACACTGTCAACAGTGTAAGAAATGGTCAAACATTTTTATGTAGCAGCAAAGCCACCAAACCCTTTACATACACTAAGAAGAATTTGGTCATTCCAAATATAACTTCATTAAATACGATATGAAAGTCTACCTTAGACCTAACTACACTATATTGTAATGTGCAGGTCATATCATTGACCATCAAATTTCATCAACGTCTCGTCCCTTATTTCATAAAAAATTTATATAATATATCTAAAAAGGAAAAATTTAAAAGTAAATTTAAAAAAATACTTTATAGGTGGTGCTAATGAACAGGAATACCTATGAAATATATTCTAATATTACCATTATCTTTTGTTAAGCAAGTAATTATTCTAATGGGAGTAATTATTTCTTTTTATGTTAAGATAATTTTGTTCATTAAATAAGTGAATAGAATAAAATAAATAACAGTTCTCTCACTAACATTATGAAGCCTGTCATAATTTAAAGAGATTTTTGTGATTTGAAGTTCTTCAGAAATTATTATATTACTATAAAGGGAGTATATATTACTGGTTGTACAAAACTCGACCAAGCATTTCGTGTCAAGAGTATTTAATGGGATATGAAACAAAACCGACGTCCAATATTTAATTACAAAAGGTTTTCACTTTGATGCTATCCGCGAGAATGTCTACAATTTTATTTTAATAAAATAAATGGAACATGTGGACGCCTTTTGTCATTGTTATGTATGTGTAAATTAAGAAGAAATATTTGTGTTGAATGCAACAAACTTTGTTGTTTTATGAGACATGCAATTGAGTACGTAGGGTAAACATTCCTTCTATGGGCACACAGTCATTTAGTAGCACTGTTCAGTTTAATTTGAAAAAATCATATCATAAAAATTTAATTTTAATTGTTAAGTAATCGCATTTGCCGACAATCTCTTGCAACCCCAGAGGAATCACTGGAGCGTTGCCGGCCTTTCAGGTGTACCCGGTTTTTTTGAAGGTACCTATGTCAAACCATCCTGGACACACCGCACAAGGAAGCTCACTTTCATTTTTTATGAACGTGGGGGAAAGTTCCTTGAAAACCGCACTACTGAGGAACGCCACACAAGCCGAATTTATGGCGTGTCGTGCGTAGGCTGAGTTCTGCGACAAGAATCAACCCCTGTGACTGCGGTAGAAGACAGACAATGAAACGACACTTCTACGCAACGTTATGTGATCTAGCCGTTCACAGAGCACTGGTCCCTCGACAATTCGAGCAGCTCTGCGTTTCACATGGTCAAATGTGAACCATTTGCAAGCTGATACTGGGATGTACCACACCAGAGATGACAGCAATACCCCATATCTATGTCGCCAAAATTCTTCGAAGCCGATTTAGCTTTGCCTTTTCCAGTTGACCACGGTTTTGCCAATCGCTCGAGATTTTGCGACCAGTTTTCTGATACTAGACGAGGCTTCAGGGGATGTATTGTCGAAGAATAGTGATACGATAAATAGGGTATTTTTGTGGTAAACGCGCAAACTTGAGTCTTCTGGGGGTAAAATTGAAAAAGGTTCATTTTACCCACGACCTTTTCAAGAGAGGACTCGATTGAGACACAAGTTTCTTCCGGCACTGGTTGACGATTTCCTGAGAGATACCTTCATGGCCCGTGAATGGAGGCGTCCAACATATCAACGTATCCGGATTCGAACTGTCTCATTTTTTTTGGATCAGATAGATAAGGGCTGACTTCCGTGAGTCCGGGACTACTGGAAGACTACGCCTTTTGAATATGATTGGAATAGCCGTCGGTGTTTTGCCAATGCAAAATTATGCACAGATCACCCTGCGTGTGTCGTATGTGGTGCGTGATCCAGTTCATTTGGCGTTGTAGACCCAATAGTTCGATTTCAGCGGAGGGTATCTGTGCAAGCACGTCATGAATTACCATTTTAACGCGGCCCATGAGATAATCCATTTCGGCGTTATCACTTGTAGATACACGCATAGATGCTAACGCAGTCCTCAAAATCCACATAGAGCCAGATAGTCTCTACCCTACCCTCAAAATTGCCGAGATAGCAGATAATGCAGATATCGTCCCAAACGAATAAACATACCCCATGCCAGGGCTTCTTGATGCAAAAAATTATAATCAATTTTTTACCCAGGGTGCGACGGGTGGGTAGGGATTTGCCGACTCTGCCGGTCACCTCCTGGCGAAAAATGTATTTTAGAACCGCTAATATATAAGCTGGGGGAGAGACGAGGGGGGTGGGCTCCGGTCCTCGACACTAACCTATGCGAAACATAGCGGTACTAGGCCGCTGGTTTTCTCTGAAAGTGTAGTTCTTAACCCGCACGAGTCTGGCCCGTTCGTGCTGTCGTTGTCAGTACAGTAGCGTGACTCTCCACTGAACACTTCTAAAAGTCCTTAGTGACCTCATACGATACCATTGGGCCTGAGACTTCACTATTTATACGCTCCGGGGAAGCATAGAACACTCCATAATACTGTATTTATTTCGCAACAAAAATTGACAGCAAAAATTTGTTGAAGATTCGGGCATAGTTATTTAAGTTCATCTATCTAGATAATCATCAACTGTAAGTGCTTGTAGTACTAGTACTCTAAGCAGTTACAACATCGATTATTTTACAGTCCATTTATTAATTAAAAACATAATATTATGATAGATTGCACAAAATATGAATGCAGCTTGAACGATAAAATAAATTATAAGTCATATACAAAGTAATTATTTTGTTTTATGAAATATTAAATTAACAGAAACATACGGTGCCGGAACTTGTTCTTATTAACACACACATAAATAAATTGTAAAGCTTGACATCTTTGTAATTTAAATTTGAATACATTCCAAAGAAACACGTAGGAAAAAGCGTAGCCTTATAAATACGAAGCTTGGCTGAAAAATCTCTTAAATTTCACCTCAAGATGTAATAAAAACGTATTGCCTCTAAACAGTCTTGTGAAAAAACGAGCCACTTTGACGGGCCCCGAGTATCTTCTGATTCCGATTTCGTACTGGCAGACAAATCTAGAATTTAAATACTAGTTACTAAAGTCCAATTTCACGCTTCTGTTTCTGTAACTTTAGATCACAGAGCAAATCCAATGGGTGAGCATTGAATTCGGATTTTATAAAGAGGCTAAATCTTAGGCGCTTTTAAAGTGACATTCCTGATATGAAGCTCTGTGAAAACAATTCTGTATTTTGCTTCCGTACGTAGATTCGATTTTAAGCGTTTTAGCTTAGTCTTTGAGCGGCATTCATGTTATGAAAACCCGATACTTTTATTGATCCGACTAACATACGTATTTATGTACAATTCTTAACTTGTACTCGAACTAGGAATGTGAATAATTTCTTTTGAATGATATAAATGTAAGGCAAATTTAAAAATTCTAGTTTCACATATATATTTCGGCGGAAGATTTTTTTTATGAAATAGGACGACAAACGAGCGTATGGGTGTTAAGTGATCACCGCCGCCCACTATTTCTTGCAACACTAGAGGAATCACAGGAGCGTTGCTGGCCTTTAAAAAGGCATTTATTTTCTCAAAATTGATTCCTTTAGAATTCTTCTTGATGTCATTTCTTATACTACTACCGCTTCGGAAACAAATGGCGCTCTGAGAGAGAAGAAGCGGCGCAAGAAACTCTCCCAGCATTCTTTTTTTTGCGCAATTTTCAATAAAAATATACAATATTGTACAGTCATTTCTATCGCTATAAAATAATCACAATCTAGTCACAGGCTGTCCGATCATTTAGATATTCAGGAAGGATATTAAGGAAGGTGTACGCGCTTTTTTGAAGGTATCCATGTCGTGTCGTCCCGGAAACACCGCACAAGGAAGCTCATTCCACAGCTTTATAGTACGTGGAAGAAAGCTCCTTGAAAAGCGCACCGTCGAGGACCGCCACACATTCAAATGGTGGGGATGATATCCTAACTTGTGGCGTGTCGTGCAAAGGTGGAATTCGGAAGCAGGAATCAGGTAAAACAGCTCCTCGGAACACTGCCCGTGATAGGTAGAAGACTAGTAAATGCTTTTATTTGTACTAGAATATATTGATTTTTAACACAATAAAATGTCTGGTCTCCTAAATATCTTGAAGTGAAACTTCTTTGTAGACGATGAGGTTAAAAATTTTATGGATGAAACGGAATAAAGTGTGGGACGTTTTTATCCAAGAAGAGGGAGAGGGAGATTGAGATCGATTGAGATCAATTGAGATAGAGTGAGAAAGGGCGAATGCAGCAAGAAGCACATAGCACCGCTAGTAAGTAGAACATCTTCCCTACTAGAGTTGTATCGTACAGGTTCAGCGCGCGGCCGCGAAAACGTAGAAAATCTTCCTCACTAGCTATGTATCGTGCAGGTTTAGCGCGCGGATGCCAAAAAGTAGAACATCTTCCCTACTAGCGTTGTATCGTGCAGGTTAAGCGTACGTCCACGAGTAAGTAGAACATCTTCCCTCCTAGCGTTGTATCGTGCAGGTTTAGCGCCTGGTCGCGAGTAAGTAGAAAATTTAATAATTTCTAATATTGGTTTAGAGAACAGATTAGGATAATTAATATAAACAAGATATAGTTTTTCCAAAGAATTTTCACTTCTGACATGTGTACTTTGTACGCAAGCCATTTTTTCTTACATACCTACTGCGCCTTTAGTTTTTGCCATTTTGCCATGAAAACACGAACGGATTACACAAGATGAATCACAGGAGCGTTGCCGGCCATTAAAGTAGCTGCATGCGAAACTAATTAATTTATAAGCCACCATTATGTGATAATATAATAAAATATATACCGAAAGGAAGAAGGGCCATTAGTTTTTAAAAAGCGCACAACCACTGAGCTATTGGTCACTGGCTCTGCTATAACTATATTTGTCCTACTGAGCAGGTAACATACCTACATTTAGCCTACTAATAATTTAATGCAACTGCTGAACCTGTTTTGTAACGCTCTAACAGGACTATTAGAAAAAGAAAACGATTCAAGAGAAATAACCATTTTTATTTAGCTATCAAACAATCTCGCAATCCTTTTTAAAGCAAAGTAATAACACAGAGGTTCAGTATAGAAAAACAAGTAAATAGCTATAACATAATATTTTTAAAGCACAGTAATAGCACAGAGATTCAGTATAGAAACACAAGTAAATAGCTATAACAATTTAACTAAGTAGATAGGAATAAAGTTAATAGTTTAAGTTACTCACAATGTTCTCGCTCTGACTGCTGGCACCGAACTGAGCTGCGCGTCGTCGAGTTTTCTTCTCGCCCCCTGTGTGAGGGCGGAAGGAGGGTGTCAGGGCGGGGCCCTATACCCTGGCACTTCTTCTCCCAAGACGTTGGGAGAGTCAGTTGGTTATAGTTGGAGTCGTCGCTACTTGCTTGGGGCACAACGATTTTTTTTGTTTTGTTTTGTTTTGTTTTCTTTTTTTTTTATTGATTTTTTTTTTGTTGTGCCTTAGCTCGTAGCTTAGTCAGTCAGTCTGTCAGTTTTCGCCTTTTCCGGGGCCTTGTGGAGTTTTCATCCTCCTCTTCATTTACGCAGTCCCTTGAGTACGCCTTCATTTTTCGTCTACTCTCCTCGTCTGGGGGTCTTGCATGTAGCGGGGTAATTCCTACCAGATGAGGGTGTGACGAGGCGTCTGTTCGCCGGAACATGTCTGTTGTAATCCTTCTTACGAAGGCGTCTAAATTTTCAATTTTCAAATCTTTGGAGATTGTTGCGTTTCGTACGTATCGCGGTGCCCCCACTATGGCACGCAACGCAAGGTTTTCTTGTGCTTGCAGGCGATCCCGGTTCCACGCTGTGAGATACGGGTACCAAGCTGCTGCTGCATAGGTCAGTCTGGACCGTATGTATGTTTTGTATATCATCAATTTAGTTCCTAGTGGCAGCTTGGACGGCAGGATGGGCTGGAGCTTGGCGCGAGCACCCCTCGCCATCCCGATGGTGTTGTCAATGTGCTTCTTGAAGCTGAGACCGGTCAATGGTAACTCCCAGGTATTTGACGTCTGGCCTCCATGGGAGTTCCTCCGACATCAGCTTCAAGGGTGAGGATAGTTTTGTATTTCCGGTGATGATCGCCTGCGTTTTCGTTACGTTCACAACTAATCGCCATTTCTTCAACCATTCTGGTAGCGCTTTTAGTGTTGGTTGGAGTCTTTTTACTGTAAACTCAGGTCTGTAGGAAGATGCTTAGAAAGCTCCATCATCCGCGTATAGTGCTAGCTTAGCCTGCCAACGACCGGGATATCGACAGTATACCAGGCATAGCAGTGCGAAGAGAGACAGCTTCCTTGAGGTACTCCGGCTCTCACTGGCCTAACACTCGATTGGCAATCCTCCACACATACAAGGAATCTTCTGTTTGTGAGAAATGCAGCAAATATTTTGATTATTTGCACTGGCATCTCAGTTTTGATCATCTTGTACAGCAACCCCTCGTACCATACGCGATCGAAGGCCTTCTCCATATCTAGCAGTACGGCTGCGACATATTCCTTCTTGTTGTGGCTTACGGCCATCTCGTTTACCATTCGTGTGATTTGGAAGGTGGTGGTGACTGCGCGCACTCAAATAACTGGTTTTATACCCTTGCTATCGTTCGCGTGTCAGCCAGTCGACCGTTATTCACAATGCTTTTAAATAAGGTAACTACTACTACCCACAAAATAATCAAGTGACGTTTTTTAAATAATTGCTACAAAGCAAATTCAACTTATTTTGGATTCAAACAATATTCTAAAATCAGTAATTATTAACTAAAAATGATTGAAACTAGTCTAAGTTCAAACTCATAACTAATCATATTCGGAGTCATTAATTAATTAATGTAAAACTGTAATCATCTTAAGTACAACACAACCAACATTATAATTGAATAAACTTAAGAATAATCGCTGCGGCGACACGGCCATACTGATGCGTGATGCGTGCCCTGCATCGCTGTTGTTTCTGTAATGGAAAAATGAGAATATGTGAGGCTATGTACTTCCACAGTACATGCAGGCCTATTGGATTGATTACACGTTGTTCTAAATTACTATAAACATTCCACATGTTTACAGACAGATATTGCTAGAATAATTGCACACATACTATTTACCACTCATGAAAACAGCGCGTTTATTTTAACAGATGTGTAATCTTAACTGCTCATTCCACATGACAACAGTTAGCAAATCGATTTGTAGGGAAGGATAGGTAGATGAAAGGTCGATGCTGTATATAACAGAGGCTCTAATTAGGAAGAATGGGGTAGGTCGATGCTGTGCTCTGGGCGATTCTGTACGCCGTGGTATACAGGGGATCATAATTCTTTCAGGATAGGATTATCGATTGCTTATTGGGCTACTCTACGCGCCAATAGCATTATTTTGTTTTATTGGTTGCTTATTGGACTACTCCACGCGCCAACAGCATTTTAATTATTATTATTTATTGCTTATTGGACTACTTCACGCGCCAATAGCATTATTTTTTGTGTTATTTTTAATGTTTTATTGGAATCATTATAGAAGGTGCTCACTATTTTAGTCAGCTAGGGTTCATCTTCAGATTGTAAGGCAGGTCCGGCGCTGGACGGCCCGGCTTGTTGATCGTCTGGTGGCGACACGGCCGCCTGGGCGCTGCCGCCAGGCTGTGGGGCGCGCCGCAGTTGGTCGTGTGCGACCTTGCGAGGTCGGCCATGGTGTCCCACTACCTTCTTTACAAGGTAGCGGTCGTTATCTAGAACCCTGTGAACTTCGTAAGGAACACTAAATTTAAGGTCAAGAGAGGACTGGTTTCTGGGCTTGTTTTTTATTAAAACGAAATCCCCTCTTTGAAACCTGTGAATTTTAGCTCGTCCCCTGTCAAACCTGGCTTTATCTTTGGCAGATACTTGTGTCATCCTTTGTTGGACAAGGCGATCGAGTGCTTCGATGTCAATTACTTCATTATCTAAATTAACCAAGCTCAGTAGCTCCGGGGGAACGCAATGTTGGCGTCGAGTCAGCAGCGTCAGTGGGGCTGCACCTGTGGTTCTGTGGACAGTGCAGTTTAGAGCTAGCTGAAGACTTTCAAGCGCTGTATGCCAGTTTGAGGTCTCGTAGTTTTTAATCATGACAAGACTATTTTTTAGCGTTGCCATTACCCGCTCTACTTGTCCGTTAGCTCTACTAACACCAGGTGCAATAGAATGTATTTCTATATTAAACATATCACAGTAGCTTTTGTATTCCCCTAGAAACTCGCGGCCACCATAGACAATCACTTGCCTGGGAGCTCCAAATAGGTGGATTACTTGTTTCAGGGCCGCAAGAGTGCTGTGTTGACTTTTGTCATTGGTATGACGTAGTAACACATACTTGGTGTAAGCGTCTACTGTAACCACGACATACTCTTGTTCTTCTGAAGTTCCTAATTTCCCTGTAACATCCATTGTATAACTTCGAATGGAATTACTGGTTTGGTAATGGGATGCAACCGTACTTGCGTCGCTCCAGAAGTTTGCTTTGACGTTCTACATATGATGTTTCAGGGCGCTATGAAAAGTATTGATAAGACTCCACTGAAAAGACTTTGGTACAACGATAAGTTTTTGTAAGCCATGCACATCGTCTCGTCTCTCAAATTTAAGGACATTACCCTCAAGGTGGTACCCAGGAACAATATCGCCATTATGCAGAGAAACTATGATAGGTCGCAACTGGCTGTCACGTCGTTGTTCGACGTTTATCCAATCCATATTGTTGGTCAAGACGTTGACTGTCAGTGGATCCGGATTTCTACTCAGATCAGAAAGTTACAGTATGGAGTGTTTCGATTATCAATAGCAAATTTTGACCGTTTGGATGGGGGTTGATTGAGATTCTGGGAGCTAGAACGCTTAACACGAATAGACGAGGCAACGGAGATTAATTCTGGCTATAATTAAATAAATTATAATTGAATAAACTTAAGAATAATCGCTGCGGCGACATATACATTTTTGTATGTTAATTGTATTTATCATTCATTGTCATATCTTAATATATATAAATCCAGTGAACTCCTAAACCAAGGAACACATATTAATGGGGATTACTTCATGGAGTGCAGTTTAGTCCAAATTGAAAGATAGGATAGTTTTAATTTGGATTTGGGACCCATAATTATTTTTATATCGAATATTTGTTTTGTATGGACTTATCTACAGAATAATGACTGTAGAGTCAGCTAGTACACTATACTTTTGTATCTTAGCGTTACCCAAATAATATGATGTTTTATGTAGCTAAAAATTTATATAACATTATAATTTTAGGCATAAGTGTGTTGTTGGAACCATAATTTGAAACACTATATTAACAAGATTGAAATCTTGTTTAGGAGTAAATTTACAGATACTATTCCTCCAAGCTAATATGCACTCGGGTGGAATGCGGAATGCTTCGCCCGCCCACCGCCTCATGTACCGCGATCGTCTTAGTACGGTTCGCAGCATCGAGACATTTGCGGGTGACGTCACATTTGACAGACGTCTAGAAAGCAGGTGGAGAGATTAGATAATTTCTGGCTTCTTGCTGCTAGGTAACCGATGAATACAGGCCAGGCTTATTACTTAAGTGTGCGCGACAAGCTACGTCTTACACTCGCGATTTGTGTGTCACTTTGTGTTTAGTGTGCGTGCATTGCTCAAAATAGAGGTTAACAACCTTGAGACATACGATGTTAAGTCTCATTTGCCCGGTAATTACACTAGCTACGACGCCCTTCAGACCGAAACACAGTAATGCTTACATATTACTGGTTCACGGTAGAAATAGGCGCCGTTGTGGTACCCATTCATACACCCACATTCAAATTCTATATTCAAACCAGTATCAAAATTATTCTGCGCATCCAACAAATGTAATGTAAAAACAATAACATTTTTTATGTACAGGTGCCACAGAACAATAAAGTCAATCCGCTGTCCAGAATAAATTAATAAACAAATTGTGAAAGTAAAAAATATTATTGAAATTTATATCCGCAGGCTGGCGCATTGGATGCGTATTGTGTTGAATATTAATAAGACTTTGATACGTTGGGGATTGTAAAGTAACAGTTTGTCTTGCATAAAATCTTGTTATTGCATCAAAATATACAATAGATTATGAAATAATAAGTTAAAATCGGAACATCCTGTAGCACATTACGTGAATCTCTCGATATCAATCTATACATATAATGAAAATGGTCTTTGTTTGAGGCTAAATCACGCCTAAACCACTGATCGTATCGACATGAACCTACCACCATTCGATACAAAATGTATCTTAGATGGTTTATGACTACTTATTTTTTGGATTTAAACTTTGCTTCCTTTTAAAATGCGCCCAGCCAAGCGGGCGGGAACGGCTAGTCTATCTATATTATACATAATGAAAACGGTCTTTGTTTGAGACTCAATCACGCCTAAACCACTGATCGTATCGACATGAAACTACCACCATTTGATACAAAATTTATCTAAGATGGTTTATAATTACTTATTATTCGGATTCCAACGTTCCTTCCTTTTAAAATTAGCCCAGCCAAACGGGCGGGAACGGCTAGTCTATCTATATATATAATGAAAACGGTCATTGTTTGAGGCTCAATCATGCCTAAACCACTGATTGTATCGACATGAAACTACCACCATTCGGTACAAAATTTATCCTAGATGGTTTATGGCTACTTATTTTTCGGATTCCAACGTTCCTTCCTTTTAAAATTCGCCCAGCCATGCGGGCGGCAACGGCTAGTCTTTCTATATATATATAATGAAAACGGTCTTTGTTTGAGGCTCAATCACGCCTAAACCACTGATGGTATCGACATAAAACTACCATCATTCAATACAAAATTTATCCAAGATGGTTAATGGCTACTTTTTTATTTTTCAAAATCCAACGTTTCTTCATTAATTTATTTCCTTTTAAAATTCGCACAGCGAAGCAGGCGGGAACGCCTAGTATTATATATTATTGACGCATAATAAACAAGTACTTAGACTCACAATCGCCTGTTAAAAGGTCGTCAAATAATTTTCAAAAGTAACGCTAGGTGGCCGACAGTAATATACAATGCTATTTGCTGCCTTATTTGTAAGCTGATAAAGTCTGTTTTTATTTAAATGAGAAAAACGTTACTATCCGATTTGATGAGTAGGTTTTCCTCTCCATATTTTTCTAAAATCGATTCTTAAGGAGTAAACTCCAATAAACTCCAAAAATGTCCGAGTGGCGTTGTATTTACGTATACATTTACACAGATAACATTAAAACACTCATTCAAATTAACATCTTATTTATTAAATTCTTAATTTATCACCGGGTGTATTCCGAAATACTCTTTGACATATATTCACTACAACGATTGGATACACTCTTCGAATTCCTCTGGTGTTGCAAGGAAGCCTGTTTTTCCATTTTTCATAAAAACTTAGTGAGACAAACGCCTATAATTTATTTTAAAGTTTAGACATTGTTATAAATAATATATAAGAGATTTCCACCTATGTATTGGCTCATCACGATATCTCTGGAAACAAAAGGCGTAGAGACTTGAAATTTGGTAGGATTATTCCTTTCGCCAAGTAGAGGTCAGCTAAGAACGGATTTTACAAAATTCTATCCACAAGAGTTTTTTTATTATGAACAGAACATAAAGAACGTCCGTAGAATGTGTTATAGATATAATGAATGCTTCACTAATTTAGATATTTTTCATGACAAGCAGTCCACATTTAAATCCCAGGTAATAAGTATATTAAGAAAGAAGCAAGAAGACGAATACTAAATTTAAATATGACCTATACATAGAAAACAGGCTCCTAAAATGTGTACAACTGCCTTGCTATATATATAGGTAAATGTGTATAATATAGATAGTATGTATAATATATATTTTAGTGTTTTACTATACTATGTATACGTATTCAAATATATATATCTTTGATTATTTTATTTTATAAAGATTTTATAAGTATATATGTTACTATTAATATTACTTATACATATTATTTTTAATCTTAATTTTTAAGCATTAGTAGTATTAAGCGTAGATCACGCAATATAGTTAAAAATCAGCGGAACACGTGGTTTAGAATACATGTGTCATAATTCTTAGAACTCATTGTCTACACATGTATTTGTATTTCTGTTTGTGTTTTTCTAATACAATAAATAAATAAATAAATGAAGATAAACGAGATGAGAAATTACAATAACGAAAACAATATTTATTCATATTTTTTAATGGCAGAAGAGATTTGAAGTAAAATTAACAATTCTCATTTAATTACTTGAAGCGTATCTTAGAATAATTCATGAAACCTAAACAAATAAACGCTCAGGTTACAAGAGCATAAACAAACAACGAAATGAGAATATTAAACCTCCTTAGTACATAACGAAATTAAGGAAAATTCGGATTGCGAGGAAAAAAAATATTTAAACGTAAAACTTCTTTTAATTAGATTCTTTGTAGCGTTGTTTTCAATTTTTTTTCATTCGTTTTCTCACCTCACCTTCTTTAACGGTCGAGTAATGAGAAAAGTTTAAATTCTTAGGCCGTCACGGGGGAAGGTTCGAGTTTGCGAAATTAGCTATTTACAAATGTTGGAGCGAATGGCCGCCTAAACCTTCCAACAGTAGGAAAGTGGAATCATTTAGTTGGGTCATTTTCATTCAGTTATCTAATAAGTAATTCTAAATAATTCATAAGGGAGTTTTAATGAAGAAACGATGTTCTTGAAAAAATTTAAAGTATTTATTTTACGAGTTCCGTAAAATTTCCGTACTTTGTGTTGCGTTATTGGGAGAGGTGAGTGAGAGCTTAGTAAAGACTTGTTTATTGAAGTGCTCAAACGTATATTATAGCAATTATTTTCTTAATTATTTATTATTCTGCTTATAATAATATTATTTATATGTAATTAATTATTTTGCTTATACTCCATAAATGTTATGTTAACAGAAATACACACACCTTAATATAATATTAGATTTTATCATACTATTAACATGTAACACATAAATAATAAGTTCACTTAGGTCAAAAATTAACACTTATAAATGTCAAAGTTAGTCATTTGACTATTTATGTTAGGTGATGTAGCGAAAATTCTCAAAAATTCAATTTTTGGAGTAAGTTACAAAACAGGAAATAGATCATGAAAAATGCTCAAAAGATAGTTTAAGGACATATATTATAATTTAAATTTTAATAAATCCAAAAAAACCGGAGTTCTTGATGACCATATAGGCACACACTCGTCCTCCATTGCACATCTAAGGGAAAATTACAACGCAATGTACCTCATGCTGGCTCATAGCCATTGCCTTTAAAAAGAGCATGACGTATGCTTCCTTGCCTAAACTTTAGTGAAGGCAGAAGGCCGAAAAAACCTACAGATTTTGCCTCGAGGCCGATGAAACGCCTCTTTATCTCCTCTGCGATTGCGGCCCACTAATGCATAAGCATAACACCATCCTTGGCGACTACACACTGCCCCAAGATGTTGATACTCGCGTCAAGATTATACTGCGGTTCGTATATGCGACAGGGCTTGAAGACAAGCTACAAGTATGCGTGGCGAACACAATAGTTCAATACTGGACGCGATACTACTACGCCTCAGGACTAGCCAAATAAAAACATACAAGCAAAATTTTTAAAATATATCAACTATCGCGCACAACACAATTATGTGGACTACCCCGAATCTTGCAGGTTTCATAATATGATGACACTTGAGGACAGGCGCAAGGTTCTGGATCTCTCTTTCCTTCATAACATAGTTCATGGTAGGATCGACAGTACAAAGCTAACTGAACTATTCATACAATTACGAGTGCCGTCAGTTCGCACTAGACACACGTCTCTATTCCAAGTCCCGCTGAGTTACACTAATTATTATGAAAATTCGGTAATCTGTCGCACTCTATGCAGCTATAATAAGCAATTCAACAGTACTGAACTTGTGAATAACAGTAAAGGCTACTTTAAAAGGAGTATTAATAAAAATCTAAAGGAAGGTTTAATTTAGAGTAATTCACAACACACACACACACACACACACACACACTCTCACCAAACCACACACGCACAAATATCATGTCTTATTATAAATCCGTTATTAGATGTAAGTCCTACAAAATAGTATTATTATAACCTAATTTAAGTTCTGTGGATTTCGTGATGTTTTAAATAAATAAATAAATTGCCACCTTTTCCAAATAAATAAAATAAAGAATACTTACCTAGGAACTCGCGGTAGGAATTACATACGAAAGTAAAGTAGGTCATTGTTATTACTATAACTGAGCCATTGTGACTGGTACATCCTTTGCAAACTAACATAAATGAATAACATGACTAAAATAAAACAAATGAATTATTTTCATTATCGTTAAACTCATCAGCGCTAACCAAATTTCGCCAAAGGCCCGAATCGTAATTTATTTCGACTCAAGAGCAACAATCGTGCTTTGATGTAAGTCGTTATTAGATGTTAATTAAAATAATTCTACTTTGGCTTGATAATATCATAATATAGGTGGAATTGATTAAGAGCTATGAACCTTTTAATTGTAATTACGACGTAATATATTTAATTTTATCGGTAATTTAATTAAAATCAATCTAAACTCAATTATGTATTGTAATTTAAGACATTGTTAAGCTATTGCATAGCTTCTATCGCGGGCCTTGAGCGTGGAGACCGAATCCAGAAATTCCGTAACGAAAATAACCTAACACTTACTTACTAGATCTATATAGATATTTCACCACGGTCATTACAGTTGCCGTGGAACAGCGGTTATCACGTATGCTTTTTGTGCAGAAGGTCTCAGGTTCGAGCCTATGGTATGACAAGCATTTTTATTTAGTTTCACCTGTACCGTTGTCTGTCTGTAATCAAATCTTGTTAAATTTTACTCACTTCCCGTTTGCTTTTTTTAAAATTAATTGTATCAAAATAAAATACTGCATAAATAAAATAAATAAATAATTATAATTGCATAAGTTGATAAAAAATGCTATGCAATAGCTTTACCGCGGCAGTCCCCGAGTGCCACACGTCTTTTTTGTTTCTATGGGTGCAATGTTTGAAATAAATGATTTATTATTATTATTATTTTAAAAAGTATAATATTTTACTTTTATGCATCGCAACACGTCAAATGGAAGAAATACTCGGGGTATTTCGATATCATGTCATTTGTCGATGTCATTTTCTAAGAATGAAACTGTTAGGAATAAATATTTCAAGGTATTGCACTTTAAATTAATATAGACTAAGTATCATTAATTATTATTTCCTATTGTTTAGAGTTTAGTTCATAAAACTCTCAAGAGATGGCGCTCACTATGAGGCTTGATATTCTGAAACGCGCTCATTGTATTTAGTTAGATCAGCCAATTTATTTTGATTAAATGACTTAGATTCGCTCTCCCAGCGGAAACTCCATAGGAAGTGCCGCTTGCGCCTCTCTCTCCCCAAGAGAAGGTCGCCTCCGATGTAGGCTTAGAGGGCATATGCCCAAAGCCAACTGCAGCTGGTGTTTAGTGAGTAGGCACGTAGGTTTTCACGTGAGTCCCACATAACCATCACATACTTAGACTGCGTTGGTATGCGTGAGCATTCACCACCGCCCTCCCGTCGTTATCCCGGAGGGTAGCCCTTTCCCTTGTTTGGGCGCAAAAAAAAAAGACTCAGATTCGACTCAGATTGAGATCCAGATCCTTAAGCGTGTTTGATTTCATAGTATTCATACACCACCAAAGGAGACCTTTTTGAGACTATTGTACACCTATCTATAATGAAATAATCTTACTATTTACAGTTTGTTCGACAGTCTATGTAATTAATATTTCTAACAAACTGAGTATAGAAAGAAAAAAAAAAGTTATTTTATATGTCTAGAGTTTTACCCCAGAAATTTTAAACTGCTTCATCATTTAATACAACAGACAAGTGGAGCAATAGAGTGAAAATTTGGTTCTAGAATGGAACTAGAAGGAAGGCATGAAGAAATATGGCTTGGGAGCCGACACTGAACATGAGTTACGAAGTCTAGAACTAGATGGTGACAGTTGTAGAGGCTGTCATGTAGAACAGCAGAGCGAGCTAAGGGACATTTTATAAACGGATAAGTTATTTTCGATCAGTTCTTTTAAAGTTTGTTTTTGAAGTATAACGTTACGCGTTACGGCGTCAGTATGTCTGGCTTCCCTTTCTCTCATACGGCAGCGGTGCCTACTTTGATTTAACAATGTACACACACAAAATTGTAATGTAAATAAAATATATTTAATGGTCTGTAATGGTTTGTTATTGGTTGGTATAATAAATAATCTTTCTTACTATTATCATATTAACATAAATGAAATTTAACAAATAAACTAAGACTTCTCAAGTTTCAATATTAAATAGTTCAGCTTGGATTTGTTTAAGTTATCACTGCTGTCGGGTGTCCCGAGACGTTTTTTTTAATAATGTTTATTATTTTAGACAAATTTTTAATCGTCTCGAAATAAAGTTTATTTTTTTGAACTTATTATTTATGTATAATAAATTGAGCTTTCAAGTTAGTCATTAATTAATAACTCCAAAGTACCAGTCATGCTCATAACAAAAATATTAAAATATAGCGATCTCTAGCTCTTTGCCTAAGATGCTCTTAGAAATGTGAAATGTAAACAATTATAAATGAAAATACAAATTAATTAAACGTATTTGAATAATCACTTCATTTGAACCGTAACACTTTGCAATTTTCAAACTTTTGGAATATCTGGAAAGCATTACTCTTTATTTTTCATACTCTAATTCAAGAGGTACTCTTTCGAAGAACACTTATTACAATGTAATGTAATATGAATGAATGAAAACTTTATCTATATATATATAAATGAATTGCTGTTCGTTAGTCTCGCTAAAACTCGAGAACGGCTGGACCGATTTGGCTAATTTTGGTCTCGAATTATTTGTGGAAGTCTATAGAAGGTTTAAAAGGTGAATAAATATGAAAATGCTCGGTATTAAATAAATAAACAATTTTGTTTTTCCTTTGATGGGCCGCCCGTCGTTCAAAAATCAAATTCCGAAGAGAAATTTTACTACCAAGAGCAATTATTTTTAATTCCAATATTTGTTTTGTATCGACATATTTTCTACGAGAGAATTTATTGACGCACGATTTGACAGTTTTGCTGTGAAAACAATTTCATTATAATAATAACAGGTAGCATATCTTGCGAAATAATTCTTGATTTATTGATACATTATTGACAAATTCATAAGAAACATTATTTTATTAATTATAATATACAGAGCAACGTCTGTCTGGTCAGATATTTAATAATAAAAACAAACCACACAGAATAATAAATGTGAAAAAGAGTTAAAGACTGAGGTAAGAGATAAAAAAAAAACATTATATAAGTAACTTAACACAAAAAATTTACAAAACCAAAAAAAACATATATCTCGGAGATTTATTTGGATTTAAAATCGGGGGTCACGGTGTTGGTATCCACCATGTTGTTTTAAGTCGATCAGTGCGCACAACCGGCGCGGGCGCTAGCTTGAAGACGACTGCGACTTCTCAATGAGCGCTCTACTGATGGACAATAATAACTAACTTCAATCACGTCACCGACATTGACGTACACAGTGACAACTTCAAACACACTTTGAAAGATGACGTTCGCCATCAGTTCAGCCCAATACACAGAGTAGAATATAATCATACAGGTCATATTACTTTTATATTCTAATTCTCCGACATTTATATATGTATAATATTATAGTGATGTTCTTAAATTAAAAGTATTGTGTATCAGTCATTGTTATCAAAAGGAGCTGACTCAGCGTCATGCTACGTTGGTATAATACCATTACTAGTTTTCAGCAGCCCCCTGGTGACTCATGGTGGCTCATGGTGACTCATGGTGACTCAGTCATCATTGTTAAATAATATTTTTTTTTAAACGTTCCATCGTTGAACAAATATAAATTTTGGTACTACTGTCCAATATATATTTTCAGCTGATGGTAATTGATACGCCCTGCCCATTACAATTCAGTGCCGCTCAGCATTCTAGAAAGCCTCAAAAATTCTGAGCGGCACTGCAACTGCGCTCGTCACCTTCAGACAAGACGTTAAGTCTCATTTGCCCAGTAATTTCACTAGCTACGGCGCCCTTCAGACCGAAACACAGTAATGCATACACATTTATGCTTCACGGCAGAAATAGGCGCTGTTGTGGTACCTATAATCTAGCCGGCATCCTGTGAAAGGAGCCTCCCACTGGTAAATAGAGTACATTTGATTTACAGATATAAGTACTTATCCAATATTATGTAAATCAAATTGAAAGCTGTGGAAACGTCGAAAAAAATTGAGGTTAACAGTTAACCTCTATTTTGCACTATTCACGCACACTAACACAGAGTGATATTACACTTGCGATTTGTATATTATACAAATGTATATTCTACAAATCGCGAGTGTAATAGCTAGTCGCAGACTACTGTAATAAGCCTGGCCTGTTCTCATCAGTTGTCTAGCAGCAAAAGTCGTATAAATGAAATAAGTATGGGACAAAACCTGGTTAAAACCACAGAGCAGGTAAAGGAGCACTCGACCTTCAGCAATGACAAGAACACGACCAAGAAGAGTGTATATTTAAGAACAATATTACGAAATTTGTACGGAACCAGTGCGAGAAATAGTCAGCATTACACCGGTATTTATTTCACTACACGAATGATTCTCGTAACGCCAGTCGCAATGAACCCTAGCATCAAAAAACGCGGGCGTAATTTCAAGAGGAAAAAGGTAAGTCTATTAAAGGCAGAAATAACTAGGCTGGTTTATGGCGACGGCGCCATTTTTCTTACATTTTCAGACTTGTAAATAAAACTTCGCAAATTACGAGCAATCTCCATTGTTGTTCCACTTCTTATTTATGTTTCCGCGTAAAGTTTGAATTTTAAATCAGTTTTACGAGATGGTCAAGATATTTTGTAAAAAAAGTAACAAGTTCTTACAAAGCTGTGACGGTTATTTCACTTTAACAGATTATTCTTTATAACGGATAATTATTGGATTTCTCATCATAATCACGCACTAAAATTTTAATGCCAACACGATGTCATCTCAGCCAGAAATTGTACAGATTACATGAACATAAGTTATTCAATTGTCTTTATGAGAAAAATTGACGACTTTAAAAAAAAATTTAAGTTACGCAAAACTTTTAGTGTGACCTACGTAAAAGAAAATGTTGCAGTTTCGATTTGGCAATTTTACTTATTAATTGCTAATTTATAATATAAACTTTATATACAAATCTTGAATTCAAGTAATGATTCTAGTTTTACCCGAACAGATTATTTTGAGACTATGACGTGTGAAAAGAAAATGAAATGTGAAGGCACCGTCTCTTCGGTAATCGGCGTTTCCTTCCGAATCCCTGACCCGTATCCGTAACAATACAGAAGTAAATATTATTGCAGAACAACCATTTTCCTCCTTATTTCTTAGATACATGACGAGTATACATTACGGATATTCTCGTACAGTGAGACGTCATAAATAGTTTGTAATCTATGACATGTAAGCACGGGGATATAAGCTTGGCAAACTCCATTTCAAATAAAGATTACATTGTTTATCTAATCGTATACGAAATAAAAAAGCTAATTAATCCAAGTGTTGTTAAGTGTTAATTGCGCTATGATTCCAAATTCTGGAACGAGACGATTCAGCAGAAGTTGACGAGTCATCTCCTGAGGATGCCTCGTGTAGAGGAGATACACGTATTAGAGTATATTACTTAAAGGGTGTTCGTAAACTATTTAGTTTGTAATGTTGTTCATATTATATCTTAGCACCTAAATGCTTAAGGTATTGTTACACGGTAAAACTCAAATGAGTTTATGTATGTACAAGAATTTTGATATTTCTAAGTGATTAGTTAATAATAAATAAAAGAATAAAATTAGTTAAAGATAATCTAAGTGTATTTAAAACTCAAGAAAACTCGCAATATTTGGATAGTTATGTGTTGCCACAGAATAATGGCTAATTCAATAAATTTCCTATCGTTAGGTTTGCTAATCCATCTTTTGTTAATCTGGGTCCTCAATCATGCACATTAAAATTAAAATATTTAGCAAATTTAGTACAGTAGGAGTACTGTCCTCACCTCTTGGCAAGTTTACCAGTGGGAGGCTTCTTTGCACAGAATGCCGTCGTCGATTATGGGTACCACACCCATGCCTATTTCTGCCGTGAATCAGTTATGTGCTAGCATTATAATGTTTCGGTCTGATGGGCGCCGTAGCTAATAAAATTACTGGGCAAATGAGACTTAACATCTTATGTCTCAAGGTGACGAAAGCAATTGTGACGCTTAAATTTATTGGGTGTTTCAAGAATCCTGAGCGGTACTTCATTGACTGCATCAACTGAACGTCCTACTAGTCTCATCCCTCATTGTCATTAAAAAAAAGGCCCCTACGATTCAGCTTTTTCCATTTGATTGCATAAAAAAGCGTCTCAAAACATCAACGATCAAGTCGTTTCCGTTCAGTTTGATCATTTGTTATTGTGTGAAGATGTAGGGTCTCACTATATCTTCTACTGTAGATGTCCCGGGTTGTGTTCAGAGGATTTGTTTGATTTTATACCATCAGCCAAGTATTACCACTCGGTATCACAATAAAGTTTCACCATCACAAATATCATATCTGGTTTTGTTAAAAATGCACAAATTCAAATATTTTTGAACAAAATAAGATGTGACATCACTTATTAAAAGTCAAAAACTACCACCCATTCCGAAACGATTGCCTCAGACAACAAACTCTTTTTTTTTCATCAAAAAAAATATGTTTATAAAGTAGTATTGTACAATTAAACTGATTAGTTAATAGCCTGAGGGCGGTCAATCCATTCCCAATCTGAGGTATCATTAAGTACAATTCTTCTGAAAAACTTAATGCGTAATCTTGTTGTAAAAGCATATACATCACCCCACAAAAGACTTACTAACTCGATTTAACCGTGTAGTGGGCATTATAAGTTTATGTCTGTTCCTAGTGTTAACATTAGTTAACACTAGGATGGATGGTTATGACAGTTTCTAGCAAATTCACTCAAGTGCCTATGAACATACATTACATTATCAAGAATATATTGAGAAGCAATTCAAGATGTGGATTTCTTTAAATTTTGCTCTAAACTATTCCTTAGGACCTAGGTTATAAATAGCGCAAATAGCCCACTTCCGCGGCACAAATATTGTGTTAATATCTGTAGTAGTTGCTCCATAGCAATATACCATAGGACATAATACTATGGAAATAACTAAAGTAATAATAACTAATAACAATTTGCAGGATCCATATTGTCTCGACAGCTATATTTTGGAATCAACCAGCTATTACGTACCGATGCATCTCTAATGTCATGGTTTTTCAGCTGGACCTCGCTCATCCGTTTGTTCCCTTTGATTTAAAAAAAATCTTCTGGGCTTTACGGACTAACTGTCGCAAGGTAACATTTTTGCACCATTTGCCTACCCATAATCTAGCCGGCTTCCTGTGCAAAAGCATCCCATTGGTAACCACAACGGCACCTATTTCTGCCGTGAAGCAATAATGTGTAAACATTACTGTGTTGCGATCTGAAGGGCGCCGTATCTAGTGAAATTACTGGGCAAATGAGACTTAACATCTTATGACTCAAGGTGGCAAGCGCAATTGTAGTGCCGCTCAGAATTTTTGGGTTTTCTCAAGAATCCTGAGCGGCACTGCATTGTAGTGGGTAGCGCGTATCAATTAGCATCAGCTGAACGTCCTGCTCGTCTCGTCCCTTATTTACATAAAAAAAACCATTTGCATAACATCATCTACGTTTTTGGTGTGTGGTTACCTGAGAGTTAGTATGTACCACCGTCACAGAATTAGATCGGCAATTCAAAGTAACATTGCCTGCATTTTAAGCACCTTACCTGAATTTAGAACTAAATGTTTTTAATAATTTTTAATTAGTAAATTGGTGGATAATTTCTTTTCGGTAATTCTTTTTCTATTGTGTTTTAACTATGATTATGGATAAAAATCTTGTATATATTTATCGATACTAAAAATATTTCATCAGGATCTTCAAGTTATTATTAAAAAGGGGGATTGATGCACACTTAGTAATATTGACACGCTGTTACACAAATTACCTAGCCTCCAACGAGGCAAAAGGCATACACTGTACTATGAATGCAAGACGATATACTTATATTTAATACCATATATTATAAATTTTAACATATACAAATATCCATGAGAAAAAAAAACAAGTATCATCATAATAATATAAATGTATGGATCTACTGGGATTCGATCCCGGGACCTAGTTACGACGGCGGGGGCAAAAATATTTCAAATTCAAATATTTTTATGCAAAATAAGACGTGATGTCGCTTATTCAAAGTTTAAAACTACCACCCATTCCAAAAATAATGCTCACAGACCTGATTTCCGATTAACACCACTATTAACTATCTGTTCATGTTGCAAGAAAACTCTACAAAGCGTTGTTTTATAAATGGGCGCTACGGCAATAAATATTGTAGCTAGGGTCCAAATAAGAAGCTAAATTATTAATCTTTAAGAACTATTATGGTGTAACATATTATATTCAGATAAATTGTAGCAATAAAAGATTTTGTATTACAAAAATATAGAACTACAAAAAACCATTCATTAACAAATCCAAATTTCGCTTACGCATCTCGTTCGCAATGAATCCGCAAAAAATTTGCAAATGATAAAAAGCTCCGGCATTCATTAACGTTTCCCATTGTTATCCGCCAAGTACGAACGGAAGTAATTAATTAACATCTCGAATTACATCAGGATTAGGGTCCCTTATATTAAAAAAGTTAAAAGGTCCTGAGGGGCCTGATCATTGTAAGCCTTAAGCCAAACATTAAGCTCTATATTGCGAGACCATCTAATTATTTAATAAATATCATATGAATCAAACACAAATCTATAATTCAATTTATTATAATTCATATATTAACGAAATATAAACAAATATTAATATATGAAATAATTTTGGACATTATTATCATTGTAAATGATCTTCCAATTAAGTATTTCCAGATTATAACCACGACGTCTATTTTCGTGAAACGTTACAAAGCCATTACCTTCTCGTTAAAAAACTATCATTAAAATTATTTTATTAAGTGAAGAAGTTAAGTTCCTTAGAAGCGTTGTGATTTGAAACTCCATGAACCGAGAAAGCGAGACTATAGAGACACAAACAGGTAAATGTATAGGATTTAGCCGGCGAGAGAATGAGATAGGAAGCATTATACAGTATTATGGTACCAGGCGATCATAGTTGAAAAAGAGATTGTGATATGTATGAGGCGAGTATAACATAATATTATATTCTAAAATCATACGCTCCACTTATAGGAGAACATAAATATGGTAGCAGTGATAGTAATGTCTTTCATAGCGGTTGAATTGTATGTATTATTCTAGCAATATGTACCAGGACTTCATATGCAGTTTAGAGGTTCATGCACATTGCAGGTTTTACTTCTGACATGAGTAATTTGCACGCACGCATTTTTTTTTTCATTTAAAATTTGTGTTATTATTTTGTCAACTATTTATTGACATTTGAAATTTTTTAGGATCATGTACCTACTGTAAGGTTCTTAAGGTATTAAAATAGATTCACAAAACATTTAAAACTCAACTTTAATGTATATTAAAGCATTCATTAAATTACAATCGATAAATTACCTAAGGCAAGCTTAATAAAGCTCAACTTCGTCAAGCATTTCCGTATAACTAATGTATTTATTAGTCAGATATGTTAATTTGTAGAACATTTTCCGTTATCATGTGATTATTAACAGTCTGTTTTAACAAGAGATAATAATGTATAATGTATATCCCCTAGTGTAAATCCCCTACAGCTATACAGGGCAATGTTGGATTGTTACTAACTCACAATTTTGTATTCGTATATACACCTGGAATAGTTAAAGCTGTTTTTTTAAATGATAACTTTAATATACAGACGTTTATTAATAATGATAGATAATATTTTTATCAATTCATTAAAAATACACAAGAGTTTTGGTTTTTAGTTTTAAGTTTCTAATTTTATTTAACTTCCAGAAAAAATATTTCAATTATCCACATTAGTCCCGTTACAGAAAAATATAGGATTGGACAATGAAAGCCATGAGGAATAAAGAAAAGTTCTTAAAATTAAGAAGACTACATAAAGCGATTTTGTTATTAACAACAAAAAAATTATCATTTGCACACAAAAAGTAAGACTGATTGAAATTATGCCACTTATGCTAAATAAGCCTGTTGTGAATTGTACTCAATTGATCCATAATTCTATGTTAGAAAAAGGCTTTGAATTTGAAGCGCGCTCTTTAAGGTTACCAAAGAGGATGTAAATACTACGTAATAAGAGGCGGAACTGCCTAAGTAAAAGTTGATATTTAGTTTATATATAGATATTTTTTATAGTACAGTTGCTTGAAACTTAGTGGATTATGGCTATCTCCGTCTTTTACAAGATTATAGCCATCGTCTGTCAATCTATCAATGGCTGCACGTTTCATACAATCGAGCGAATGACTTTTTTCTTAGAGAGTTTCGCTACGCTGGTTACCATGTTATATGGACATGACATTGCGCAAGGGAGTTTATTTTTTATTCATAGTAGTAATACTAAATAGCCTGACCATCTTACAACACTACACGTTCTACACAAGCTTACGACCCATTTTTAAAGGTTGTAACCTATGTCACAACGACCTTAGATTACTGCCCAAAGAAGTTATTTCCTCAGTTTGGTTGCAGTTAAAGAGATTCATTCAATATAATATATTCAATGTCAAAGTGAAGGTGCATTATGCGGATGTATTGGGTAGACTGTATATTGTTGTTCCGGATAGGTATGTATAGCGCCGACGAAGGCCGCCGTTGCTGATGGTACCGACCGCGTGCACCAACTTGTTAAGCCAGGCAGCAATCACGCATGCACTACGTACAATTAACGAAATAGCCTCACATAATGTTTTGACACTCAGGGTGAATTCACGAGCGTAGCGTTATTTATAATATGTTATAAAATTTAAGTATGAAAATGTAAAATATAATAATAAATGTACTTCTATCGCATTGGAATAATCTGTAATGATTTGTAGGTCGTAGAATAAAACGTTTTTTCACAATAAGCGCTTTATTAGAATTTACAATTACTTCACTTAATAACTGAATGCCATACACGAATATGGTATTTGAAGGCAACCAAACTAGTCAACTGTTGAAGATCAACTGGCTTGCTGATCGTTTGTATTACTTAGTCTGGCCATAAATACGGTTACAATTAAAAATAAACAAAATATTACATTTGAATTTGGAATCTGTAATTTTTATATGATTGTTCATTGAGTTGTCTCATTTTGGCGCCAATACATTGTACAAGATTTTGTGATATTAAAATGGAGTGGGTGATAAAGAGAACCGAATCGCTGTGATTGCATTGCACAAAGTAGGTATGACGCCAAATGCAATTATTAAAACTCTCCATACGTTTGGTATTAGTAAAATGCTGTGTACTGGGCTATTATTAGGTACAATGAAATCTACTCTGTTTGTGACTGATCTGGCCGTCCACGTAGTGTTCGTACGAAAAAGGTGGTCAAAGCAGTAAGGAAATGAATTCGAAGAAATCCAAATCCGAAAGCAAAATATTTTATCTCGGGAGATGAAGATAGCACCTAGAACCATGTCGCGTATTTTAAAAGATACTTAAGACTTGCAGCCCATAAGAGATGTACTGGTCATTTCTTAAATGATAATTTAAAAAAGAATAGAGTGGTAAAATTACTGACCAAAGAGGAGGTTAAGTTATCAGGAGGTAGATTTAATATTTGTAGCATGATAGTTTGTATTTTGATAAAAAAGTGTGTGTGTACTTATGTATGCACGCAAGAAATTACACTTCTTTGGCCTATAAAGCAAAAATCCTTAAAATTATTTATTCCTCGTGCTATTCTACGTTTGTAGAAAAAACAATATTGTAAAAATCTTGCAACGATGGCTTTGACAATTAACTATTGAATAACGAATACGGATGTACAGGTTTGAACCCTTTGCCTGTCCTTATAATGGATGAAGAAACCAAAAAAAAAATAACGTATGTCGCAAACGTGAGACAATTTTAGGAACCATATTCACCCGTGCACGCGTATCATAAAATTTCATCATTTTTTCATAACGCGCCTAAAGAAGTATTACTTTAAAAAAATATTGAACAAATAATATTAGTTTGTATGTTAAGGCCATTCAAATTTTATCTGTTATCTCTCACAAAGTGCTGACCGAGATAAAACTCGAAACGTACGAGAAAATGACTTGCGACATCGACCTTCTTAAGCTAATATGATTTGATTAATAGTATGTCAGCGTTGGCCATCAAACCAGAATGTCAAACTTTTATGTTGAGTCATTGTTGCGACTATTTCAATATTGACCCAATACTTGATAGATATTTTCATACTGACTGATTACTTCGATTTTTCTTGACCAATTTTCAAGATTTTATCGCGTCGGAAAAGTTCCACACTTAGATCATTTATAGTCTAGACTATAACTTTTTTTTTTATGAAAAAACGGGACGAGACGATCAAGACGTTCAGCTGATGGTAATGATACGCCCTGCCCATTACAATGCAGTGCCGCTCAGGATTCTACAAAAACCCAAAAATTCTGATCGGCACTCCAATTGCGATCGTCACCTTGAGACGTAAGATGTTAAGTCTCATTTGCCCTATAATTTCACTAGCTAGCAAAGGAGCCTGGTGAAACTGGTGAAACTTCTTATACATTTAGGTCTGAATAAAAATTATTATTAATACATTTTTTTTGACGTAGTAACCGATTATTGTATATTATATTATTTAAAAATTAATAAAATCCAAATCTAACACGTGAGATAGACTTTATATTTTTCTTTAAATTATTTTACAAAAAATATATTTAAAAATTTAATATTTTTTTCACCTGTAGGAGTTGAAACCGTAGTTTACTTGCATACGGTTATACGGTTCCGTTTGCCTGTGAAAAATAATTTCCAAGTAGAAACGTAGCACGAAGCATTCGCTGTATGTCCTATAAATGATTCTTCGCATCAGCAATATTGTGAATAAAGAAATAAAAAACATCCATTGTCAGATCATACCAATTAACTGCAGCAAGACTAATACCTACTACTCGACTAATTCGAGTTAGTAAGTCTTTTGTTAAACAAAGATTGTGCTTTTTCACCAGAATCCCTAAAAATTCTCCTAAAAGGGTCCAATTCTAATCTATACATATTCGAAATACAAAAAACCTGTTAAGACAAACAATAATTTAAAACATTACAAATCGTTTTCAACCTTTCATTTCAAACTCGCATAACTCGACCCGATTTTTTTTATTAATTTATTGACACACAAAAAAAAAGGTATTTTAAAATTTTACTTAAATTTAAGTACCAACTAATACCTATTCAGGTTTTACCGTGTACTATACTCGTCGCATGATAAATAATTAATTAAAAGAAAACTAAAAGTAGACTAAACGACTTAATATCAGTACACAAAACTAATTATTACAATATAACTTCAAAATTGTATTACAATTATTGACATTATACACTTATTCAAATTTTTACAAACTTCTTATATTAAACAATAATTTGTTATGTTTTAAGAGTGATGACCCTCACTACTACCTCATTTTATTTGTGTATTAATATACACAAATAAAATTTGAAAACAAAATTTTATGAACGATGTGGGACTCGAACCCACAACCTCTGTCGTTCAGTGCTAGTGCTCTGCCAACTGAGATAACCATTCGAGTGACGTATCATCATAAAATCTTGTATGCTTTGTTCAACTGTCAGGTTGTGGCTGGCTTCATCTTCAGGATCTACTTTACAGTTGATAACCTGGTCAACCCCAATATCTGCATATTAGTAAATTGACTTGAGATGTCGCTCTTGTAAATCTAAACAATTTGTTATGTTTTTAAAGTGATAACCCTCACTTCTAGGATTGAGAGAAACAAACAAAGTTAGTTCTTACAGCATACTTATTTACATGTAGGGTACTAATTTACGTCCATTAATTTACGTTTGTGCATGATTGTTCTCTGTTATATTTAATAACATAGTTTCCAACATCCATATAACTCTGGTAGAAGAACAATAAATATTACATCTCAAGTATCTGATTCAGCAGTAGCGACCCATTACAGCACCCTATACTAAGTAATAAAAAGTTGACATTTCACTGAAACGTGGATTGCAAAAATAAGATTCCAGTAGAGGCTAGAGGCAGCCGTCTGTTTGAGAACGGAACCTTAAGGTTGTGTGGGCTAAGTTATAGGCGCTTGGGACAGTAAAACACTTCTTGAACCTATAATGGACTTCTTTACGTGATATTTTCAGGTCGAAATTACAACTTCGAACATAGCGCACAAGCTTCCCCAAAAGGCCCGCAACCTGCGTGTGCTCATCTGGTGTTGCATGAAAGCATGGATAAGAAATTTCACCAGATGAGCCACGGAACGCAAAAAACAGGAGCCCTATTACCAAAATCGAAATACGAAGTTTCGGATGACGGTTCGTACATTTTCCTATTACGAAAGTGTTTCGGATCCGAATATCGATACGATGTTCGCGATAAGACATTTTGTCTTTCGTATACCTTATTCCCAAATTCACTTGACATTAACTTCTTCGTTGTTTGAGATTAATAAGGTCGTAAGAACTTCACCTTTTATGGTTTATTCGGATCCGAATTTCTTTGGTTATAGGATTTAATTTGAAGTTTGTCATTCTTTCGTTTCGAACGAAACTTCCGCTTTCGATTTTGGTAATAGACCTCCAAAGCTATGTTCGTTTGCCTTGCTATTAAAAATGAAGTTTACGACAAAATAGTAGCTTAAATAACTGTACATAATGAAGGGAAAACTGTAATGAGTGTGGGTTCACAATAACATAGCACGAATGTTTTAATGCCTAATTATATACAGTTACATACACTACTTCATCTACCCACATATCATAAGCGGTAATGAAAAGCTTTCTCGCAGCTGTCATAGTTTTTAATAATTCAGAGACAAGCTAAAGTCGACCCCAACTATCATATCGTTCGATATCTTACTTACGTGCAACATTTGTCAATTAATTTGTTTGCTTATTGACATTTCATTTCGAAATAAGCGTCGCGTCGTCTCGACTGATATTAGAATAGAGGACTTTGAGAAATTTCAATGATATTATAATATTATCGAAATCAATGTTAGTATTTATAGTAATAAACACATTTTGCACATAAGAAATTTGTTCTAACAAAACAGTCCATTTTTATGGTGATTTAATGCCATTTGGCAATAATAGTAAAAGTACTGTAAGATTAATTGAAACTATGTTAATTTATAATTCTGAAGGAAAAAAGGAGCGAATGAGTGAAGAAAGAATGACTTATCAAATATATAAGGCAAGTGTGTGTGTGAAGTAAAAATAACATTGAAGGGAGAGTAAAAATGGGTTACCAGTTGCAATTCTATCCATATAAAAAAATATAAGCACGCTGCACGTGAAAATCTTATAAATTGGACAGTATTTCTGTCCGAACGTGAACACAATATAATGAGGATAGCAAAGAGGAAAGTTTCGGCGAACTGAAAAGTGCTCCAAGTAATTTTTCCTGGTTGATCTACAACGATGTACAGCAAACCCGCTATCTGTTATTTGCGGTACAATTGTTGCCAGTACATCATAAGCTTAACTCTAAATTCTGGTCGAAGTAAAACAGTTGATTTTAGTTTTATGTATTGTAATTATATTAGTTAACTATTTGAATATTGACTATTGTACAACTGGGAAGCAGGGGCGTGCATTTCATATAGGCAATTAGGCAGTGCCTACTTCGTTATGAATCTAAATAAATATAGCACTAGTGTTAAAGTTAATTTAATTTAGTTTCAGTTATTTTACAAACAATCTTCTATTGGACATCCACTCATCAATTTTTTCCTTACGCTAGATACTAAATAAATACTCGTACGGTAAGCAATCTTTATATATTCAAAAGCTAAACTATGACTAGTTAGATTCATAATTCCTACCTTGCTAGAAAACCATTGCACGCCCATTCTTGGAAGGGACTGACCCCCATGCGACGTCAATTCAACGCTACCACGGCAGCTGTGTTTTTCGATGTCGCGAAGGCCTTCGACAAGGTGTGGCACAACGGCGGTATTCAAGCTATATCAACTGGGAGTTCCAGACAGGCTCGTGCGTACCATATGAGTCTACTTTACTGACCGCACCTTCCGATATTGAGTAGAGGGCACCCTAACCTCACCCCGACCCATCTGGTCTGGTGTGCCACAGGGTTCAGCTCTCTCTCCCACTCTATTCTCTCTTTTCACGAGTTTGCGAGTGTCCAGCTCGCCCAGTACGCTGACGATATGGAACTCTACTTTGGCTCCAACCGTTCAACCTTGACCATGAATATTACAGTGCTTCAAGCCGCCATCAATAAACTAGGCAACTGGTTCAGAAAATGGCGTATTGAAGAGTGCAGCGGTACTCTTCGCGAATAACAACCGACCAACATAATTAAATTATATGAAACACCGTGAATGAATAATTACAAATACATTTGGTCATGCTACTTATCTTCACATTTCAATTTAATTCTACAATGGATTTAAAATATTTCAATTATAAATTCATTTTATAAATATTTTACGTTTTATAAGCTCGCAATTCATCGAACTAAAAAATTGTATTCGTATAGAGAGCATTGTAGAGGAGTACAATAACTCATGGATATGGGATAAGCCTCTTATTCTTGTGACAATGTTAGTTAGGGTTGCCGTACACTTGTGAGGTTTTTTATGGAAATATTAGGTTTGAAAATATTCAGAAATTCACACTTTTTATTAATATACTTAACTATTCTTAACTTACCTTTCGTGTAACTATTGGCAGGCCCTTTTGAAACCAGTTTTTTTTATCGCAATATATCCAAATGTTATGAGCCTTCTTGAGTGATCCTACTGGCTACAGTCTCGTGCGATTGAGTCAACATCTACTGAGGATGCCTCGTGCATTGATTTAAGACGAATTTAAGCGGGATTTACACTCAAGAAGGCTCGCAATATTTTGATAATTGTGGGATTCCCCAAAAATAACGCCTAAATTATATATTTTTTTTGCAATCTATATTAAAATGTTTTAATTTCATAAATGACATATTACTAATAATATATTACAATTACATATATAGATGAAGACATAACCTGAGAGTTGAACAAGACGTACAAGATTTATCTTCACTTGATTCACTCAAACGGTTGGCTCAGTGGAAGAGCGCTCTCATGGAACGCCAGAAGTCGCGGATTCGAGTACCACATCATTCACAAATTATATTTTCAAATTTAAAATTAAAAAAAGCGTGGGGTGTAGAAGAATTATTATTTTAATAATATCTTAAAAAGCACCCCACGCTTTTTTACAATAAAACATTTTTTTTACACTATTTTCAATTTAAAGTTATTTTCTATTTTTTAGTTGAATTTTATATAAAGCGTGCTTTTTAGTTTTTTTTTAACTATTATTTATTTTTAATTATTTGGTTAAATTTTCTATAAAAGCGTATTTTTAAAACTATTAAGTACTTTAACATCAATTCGTGCCTTATTGACTATAGATGAAAATTATATAAATTAACAAAAATCATATTTTGCAAATTGAAAAATTGAATAATTTTATCAAATTAGTGTAATGTCATCGATCCTCGATAAATCTACAAAGTTTAAACGAAATCTAGCCGTTTAAAGTGGGTCAAAATCACGCCCAAAGAAGTCGGTTACAAACATACAAACATACAGTTGAAGCTAATATAAAGCGTATAAAAATACCAAGCATTACCTTATTTCATTCCACCTATAGTTGTATAAAACAGCCATATTCATGTACGTCTCGAGCTTTAGACTACATAATACTTGCCACCTATTAAAAAAATTCTTAAAATTAAGTTTAATTTGAATTGAATATACAAATCAAATTAAAATATTTTATTTCCTAGGTAAACGAAATTAAACTTCAAATATGTCATTTTTTCTAACAGCTGATTCGGAAGGCAGATTTTCTTTGAGAAGAACGTGCAAGAAACTCTAAGGTTGCTCTTTTCAAAACAGAAGTGTATTATAATTTATATATACATTCGTAGTCATCACGTCAGTGTCCGGTGAGCCTTATGTATTGATCGAACTGTTAGGCACTGATAAGATACAACACTCTTCAAGCTATTGCAAATATAAACATGTGTTGTTAGTTAGATATTACGTTTACCTGCGTGAACGATCACCTGAACTGAAAACTCTACAGATGCTAAACAAGTCTTTTAGTTTTAGTTCGATGAATGCCAAGACCGATTGTCGTAGACATCTTTGGGTAGGCCTTTGTCCAGCAGTGAACGTCTTCTGGCTGATATTATGATGATGATGAAAATATATGGATGGTGGGTGCAGGTAACGTCCCAGCGCTCTTACTAACAAAGCTAACCGTCCGGATGCAGCACGAACGCTAATACTTTTTATATATGAATTATATATGAATATGTTATGTTTTTAAAGTGATAACCTTCACTTCTAGGATTAATACACAAATAAAATTTGCGATTTGTTTTTCAAATTTTATTTGTGTATTAATCCTAGAAATAAAAAAACAGGTCAATTTCCTGATATGCAAATATTGGGGTTGAGCAGGTTATCAACTGTAAAATAGATCCTGTAGGTGAAGGCCCAACCTGAGAGTTGAACAAAGCAAACAAGATTTTGTAACGACACGTTACTCGAATGGTTGGCTCAGTTGGTAAGAGCAACGGCACGGAACGCCGGAGGTCGTGGGTTCGCGTCCCGCATCGTTCATAAAAATTTGTTTTTCAAATTTTATTTGTGTAATATTTTTTAGGTTTTTTAAGTTCTCAGGTTGTAGCTGATTTATATATTTAATGCCAGAAGTGAGATATATCACTTAAAAAAACAAACAAGTCTTATTTTATGTTTTTTTTATGTAAATGAAGAGCAACGAGACGAGTAGGACATTCAGCTGATGGTATATGATACGCCCTAGCCATTATAATGCAGTGCCGCTCAGGATTATTGAACACTTCTATCTATCTATCTATCCTTGGACATAACAATTCTGAGCGGCAAAACAATAGCGCTCGTCACCTCGAGACATAGATGATGATAGGTCGAGACAAGAAGATGTTAGGTCTTATGTGCCCAGTAGTTTTACTAGCTATGGCGCTCTTCAGACAAAAAACAACAATGCTTACACATTACTGCTTCACGGTAGTAATAAGCGCCGTTGTTGTACCCATAATCTAGCTGGCATCTTGTGCACAGGAGCCTCCCACTGGTAACACACCTGTGTGACATATAGAATAGTCTTATAGAGAACTTTATAAGGAGAATATGAAGGGAATTATCATTGACATAATCTAGGTAGCCTGTATGTATTGTAAAGGATCCACGTCAAGAGAATTATGAACAATAGAACATATATATCAGGGATGTGTCACATCGGTGACGTAAAAAGTATAACTGTTGACTCCAGCCTAGCGAAACTCTCTAAGAAAAAAGCGTTTGTATCAAACGTCCAGTCATTGATAGATTGACAGATGACGGCTATAATCTTGTAAGAAACGGAGTTAGCCGAAATCCACTACGTTTTAAGCTTAGCCGGATTATGCTTCGTCGCCTTAATATTGAAATTACTTTATCATTCTTATGTCAAATTTCAATTTTTGACTTTCATTACGTAATATTTACATTCTCTTTGGTTGACTCTCACAACGGTGCACCCGGGTGTGTGTTGTGTGTTCGATTTTCGAATTAACGTGAACATTTATTCGGCTTCGCTCTTTTGTTTCATATGGCCGTAGAAGAGATTATAGGCCGTGGCATTAATTATTATATACATTCAGATGACCCGAACGTATGCTCAATTATTGTTTTTCCTTTATGGAAATAATATTGAAACTGGTTGTGTAGCTTCCCTTTTTGAATAATCTAGCACCATCTTTCTATTTTAAAAGAATTCCTATTAATTCAATAAAAATAGAATATATTTTTTCACTTAGTTTGAACTCAAGAAACTCATTGCCACTCTTAAATCCATATCACATCTTCAGCATTTTACATAACATTTGCTCGACTTAGTTGAGTAAGTTAATAAAAAGTGTTTCAATTTATCGTACATAACCACTGTTAATTAATCAACAATCTAATTCAGTAGGAGCTAATATACACAACCTTAAAAATTTATTTTATCGATATTAATTCACAGTTAAAACAGGCGAGCAAACATGAAAAATCTACTTTCAACCTACATTTTTATACTAATACCTAGCTGACCCGACATTAACGTTGTCATTGTGTGTCCTATACCGCATTTATCTTAGGGAGTGTTCCGAAGAGCTGTTTCACCTGATTCCTGGTGCCGAATTCCACCTTCGCACAACACGCCACACGTTAGATTATCATCCCCACCATCTAGATGTGTGGCGGAGCTTTCTTCCATGTACTATAAAGCTGTGGAATGAACCTCCTTGTGCGGTGTTTCCGGGACGATACGACATGCATAGGTACCTTCAATAAAAGCGCGTGTTGCAAGAGAATGTGGGTGGCGGTGATCACTTAACACCAGGTGACCCGTACGCTCGTTTGTCCTCCTTTTCCATAAAAAAAAACGTTGTTCTGTACATAATAAATAAAATACTGTTTTTTATGAATTTGTCAATAATATTTCATAACATCAAGAATTATTTCGTGAAATATGCTCCCTGTTCTTATAAATTGTTTCACAACAGAACTGTTATACCGTGCGTTAATAAATTTTCTCACAGAAAATATATCCATACAAAACAAATACTGGAAATAAAAATAATAGTGGGTCCCTAATCGAAATAAAAACTATCCTATCTCTCAAGTTGGAGCCAACTGCACTCCATGAAGTAATCCCCACTTAATTCTGTTCATTAGTTTATGAGTCCAGCGCGAACAAACAACGTGTCACGTAATTTATACATATTAAGATTATGCTTATAAAAATGTAGGTTGAAACCTAGCTGACCCGACAAATGTTGTTCTGTACATAATAAATAAAATACTGATTTTTTACGAATTTGTCAATAATATTTCATAACATCAAGAATTATTTGGTGAAATATGCTCCCTGTTCTTATAAATTGTTTCACAACAGAACTGTCATATCGTGCGTCAATAAATTTTCTCATAGAAAATCTATCTTCTATATATATAAAAGAGAATGTATGTTTGTATGTTCCCTAATAACTCCTAAACTATTCGACCAATCTCAATGAAATCTTTTGAAATGGATTCATTGAAGCTCAAGGAAGGTTTACATATATAATATATATGGCAAAACAACGTTTGCCAGGTCAGCTAGTATTACCATACAAAACAAATACTAGAAATAAAAATAATTATGGTTCCCAAATCGAAATAAAAACTATCCTATCTCTCAAGTTCGACTAAACTGCACTCCATGAAGTAATGTCCATTAAAATCCGATGTTTAGTTTAGGGGTTGACTGGAAACACACTTTAGGACACTGGATTTATATATACTGAGATTACAAGTATTACCTATTATCTTCAGCAATAACTACGCATAATTTTAGACACTTTATTCCTTCTGTCATAAATTTTCTGAACCGTGAAAGCTTGCCTTTAACACCGATTGGATTGCTACTTCAATTCAAATAAAATTCGAATAAATTCAACCTCAACATAATTCTATATGAAAGCTCAAGAATCATGCCTGTCTGGGATAAATTCACTTTTCCTGTTGTCGTCGGGGAGCGACGCGTCGCTCCTTCTTCGTCGCCCCATCGCTTCTAATTTTATTACTCTAGATAGTCCCACAAACCATTTAACTTTACGTTTAAAACTATCGAGCTTTTTGTAGTTCACCAATTCCTATCATGTTGTCAGGCATGGGCGAAACAAGAAAGTCTAGGCCTTTCTTGAAATAGTACGTGTACAAAATTTAATAAGACGGAAATAGTAGATTTACCAGTTCCTTTGCACAGAATGCCGGCTAGATTATGGGCACCACAACGGCGCCTAATTCTGCCGAGAAGCAGTAATGTGTAAGAATGATTGTATTTTGGTCTGAAGGGTGCCGCAGCTAGTGAAATTACTGGGCAAATGAGACTTAATATATTATGGCTCAAGGTGACGAGCGCCACTTAGCGCTGCTAAGAATTTTTGGGTTTTGCAAGAATCCTTAGTGGCGTGACTGCATTGTAACGCACAGGGTGTATCAATTACCATCAGCATCAGAACGTCTTGCTCGTCTCGTCTCTTATTGTCATAAAAAAGGCTCCTTTTATTGGCACTGAGCAGAACATATTTGTAGGATGGAAAATAATAGATGGACAAAGCGTTTAACAAAGTGTTTAATACGAGAAGGAAAAAGGGAGATCACTTAAGAGATGGAGAGACATCTTCAACAACAGATTTGGATCAAATTGTATTACAATTCTATAGGATTAAAATATATTTTTCAAACAATAAGTTTTACATGATAAGTACTACTCTAGTAGAAAAATAAAGGCTATTTTATTTTTTTTTTTTTTTGTTTGTTACGTCACACAGGCATGTATCGCAACGCCTTAAAGCCTTGGTAGTATTTATTTATCTAATACTCCAGAAAATACATACGCAATCTTATAATCACCCAAATATAATAAAACGGAGCATGAATTTTTTACTAATAATTTCCAAATAAATATTTTTTATTGTATTACGTTTTAATAATATACAATTATCATTACATTTAAAAATAATGTACTTATCAGTAGAGTCATTTCAATTGTACGGTTTTTGTTCCACATTTCTCCAAGCCAAGAGACAGAGATTTACTCGCTACATACGAGTTCGAATATTCGCCGGCAACATGACGCAATTTCCGGGTGATTTGGCTGATGCTTTTGACATAGTGTTTTACCGGCTGACTGAATAAATGTGTTTCTTTTGAATAACACATTTGTTATCTAGGTATAAATAGAATTGTAAATATTTCACTTTCTTATTTATTCGATGAATGTGAGATGTTGAATTCTCGACGCGCTGTGTTTTTCATTTTCTGGGTATTAAATGACACTGAGACGTTACGCTCGGCTATGTCACGTTCATTCGAGTAAAGTAGGCTTGAGTTATGCATCAAGTTATCAATTGTATCTTGTGTTCGTTATTAACAGGCCTTTTATATTTGAGTTGTTTTGTACTTAAGTATGATGACATTAATAAATCAGGTATAATATAATAAATCAAAATCACTTTATTTATGGAGGTCACGCAAGTGACACATGAATGTCAAAAAAAAATTATTGAATTTACTGCTACTTTAAGGGTTGAGCTAATGAAAAGAAGAAGCAAAAAACTCATTGCCTGCCATCTGCCACTGACATCCAATAACTGACTGGCCATCATTCCATATGCTATGAGCTATGATGAACTACTACATAAAAATCGAGCTAAATAAGGCCAATTGGTAAAGTACTTTATTGTGCCTTACAAAGTGTGCCCGGAATGCATATAGGCGGAATTCATTTCATTTTATGTCCGGGTACTTAAAAAACTAAGTCTGCGATAAAAGTTTTATCGCATCTGCGACACTTATGGAGACAAATACTATCTCGCGCATCAGAATATTCATTTGAAAAGGAGTCCCATCAAAACTCTCCATTAAAGGAGGGTCTTCGTTAAGGCATCCATCAATCATGAATATTACAAAAGTCATTCAACACCTCTCACCTTGGTGACTAACCAAGAAAGAGTCGCGAATAACTGTTTATCGATACATATATAATAAAAATGGTCTTTGTTTGCAGGCTAAACCACTAATCTACATGAAACTACCACCATTCGATGCGAAATTTATCCTAGATGGTTAATGGCTACTTATATTTCGAATTACAACGTTCCTTCCTATTAAAATTCAGCTGAAAAAACTATTCATGATAAATTAATTCGTTTTGCAGCAACATTTGACACAGTAGTGAAATCGCGATTGATACCATTTACCAGTCCTCCAAGGGAGGCTCCTTTGCACAGGATGCCTTCTAGATTATGGGTACCACAACGGCGCCTTTGCCTTTTTACTGGGAATTACTGGGCAAATGCGACTTAACATCTTATGTCTTCTAGGATCCTGAGTTGCAGTGCATTGTAATGGGTAGGATGTATCAATAACCATCAGCTGAACGTCCTGCTCGTCTCGTCCCTTTTTGTCAGAAAAAAAACTCCTTCTAATCACAAACTCTACTTTATCTTAACAAATAGTAGCTTGAATTAATTTAATAGCTGTTCAAAAGACTTGGGCTTAGCACTCTGAAAAAAATAACTTAATTTTGAGTTTTACTCGTACTTTGACCTTAAAGATTAATACGAAAAATAAATAGCATAATATAAATAATAAATACAACAATAAAATGATATTCATTCAAAACTCACTTCAAAGTTCTCTCATAAAATTAAAATATGTGAACAAGGATCAAGTGACACGGAAATTGCACGGAGAGTAGTCATATTTTATATAGACGGAGCATAATATTATGAACACAAGATTAGAAATGTTATAGAAACTATTCTACAGCATTTATTTTATTATCCTTTCTTAATACTACTACAATTTATTCTACAAATCATCATAAGTTGAATAATTTGTTATGTTGTTTAAGTGATAACCCTCACTTCTGGGATACACAAATAAAAAACGAAAAAAATTAAATGCGGCAAACTAAATAAAATATCATCCTCATTAACTGGTTTCATGGCTTTTCCCCACAGTGTGGTTTTCCAGGATCTTTCGTTCACTTAAATCAGAGCTGTGAAAATGTAACTTCATTACGCGGTGTTTTAAGTTTCATTCATTATGGGGACTTTCAAATAAGCGGGAAACCTACCACTCCTGTCATTCCTCTGGTGTTGCATGAGATATCTGAAAAAACCGTAATTCACAACAATATTTTCAACGATAATGCAATATGCAAAATAAATAAAATATATGTATATATATAGATATATACACGACAGCTGAAGTTTAAACTTCATCAATTATTACTGTATATTTTTCTGATTGAAGATCATATTTCGACAGATATATTTAAATTAAAGTATTTCATTGTATGTTACAACAACATGGCACTAAATAGCACCGAAAAACAGTTCAGCAGGCAGGCAATAAAAACAAAACAATAGCGTTTGAGATACGAAACTGGAATAACGCTCTGTCTGAGATAAGATTGTGATCTATGGAAAATTGTTAGAAAGCACAGCAAGAAGGCCACGCCTGCAGAGTGTTGAGGAATGAGATTCGATTACCAACGCCATCTCCGCTTATAACAGGAAAAATGAATCTGCACTTCGAAATTATGTGGTAGAAAATATCCTTTTTAATGCGGTTTTTAAAACACTTTACAGTGAAATGGATTATGCAGTGTCATTGTTAAAAAGATTGAGTTTGCCTTGTTGCTCTCAAAATTGATTTACATTTATGAAATAGCACAATATTTTTAATGTGATCGATGTAATTATATTTTAAATTTTGTTTATGTAACGACCAAGACGTTCACTTGATGATATGTGATAATGCTAGTGGTATGGTGGTATTGTAAATAGGCCCTTCATATTACAATAAGAATATTATCATTTATTTCAGGCAATAGCCCATTTAATGTTAGTAATATCTTATTCTAGGGTTAGTAACACATTAATTTTAACAGTCAATGTCTATTCATTATATTTTCAAAACTATTCACTACATTTAAAACAATATAGGAACTTTTACTAAGGCGGTCTCTAATATAAAAAGTCTATTTTCAAATTACTGCATAAAAACCATTATTTACCCTATACAGTGTAAACATTAAGGAAGCGTTACAATAACGCGGCAGATCCATAAACATTCTATATGCAGGGACGCTAAAAATTAAGCTTACCGCTGATTTCTTTTAAAAACGATTTATTAACTGACGTGATAACCTCTTATAAATCGATGAACGCCGTGTGCACACACGAAAAACTGTACCGTTCCGTCTGAGCCAAGCGTGCAAGCGAGAACGTGGAACCAGCGAGAGCATGGAACAAGCGAGAGCGTGTAACCAGCGAGAGCGTGGAACAAGCGAGAGCGTGTAACCAGCGAGAGCGTGGAACAAGCGAGAGCGTGGAACCAGCGAGAGCGTGGAACAAGCGAGAGCGAGGAACCAGCGAGAACGTGGAACAAGCGAGAGCGTGGAAGCAGCGAGAGCGTGGAACAAGCGATAGAGAGACAAGCTCGCCCTAAGCGTCGACTTGTGACGCATGTCACACATGACAATTACAGATGAACGATTTTGTCAGCTGTTTATAAAGTGAAGTGTAAAGTTAACGAGGTTTTCATTATTTGTTACAAAATAAAATAATAATAAATCTTTATTTATCCATCAAACATTCTATGGTACAAATACTGTGTTATTACAAATAAGCCAATCTTATAGAAAAGTAAGCAAAAATTTTATATTACTAATGTTGTAAATTTACTTTGGGCAATTTTTTTTATCTTTTAGGATATTTGTCAAATAATACACATACAAACTGCTCTTTTCGCTGCTGGCAGCGCTCTTCTATTATACAGCGCCACTTGTCATTGTAGACAGTCTCTTTAATAGTATTTACCTGTGAAGTTTAGTATCCTGTTTTATCCCCAAGTTTCAAAAATGCTTGAACAATGTTTATAAATTATTTATTATCAAGTGCCTAAATACAAAGGTTCATGTTTTTGTCTTCGATTATGACGAATTTTCATACTGCCAACCCTTTTTCTACTACTCCACTTATTTTTTTGCCTAGCCTACCTCTGTACTAAATTTTATTAAAATCGTTTCTATGGTTGAGGCGTGAAAGCGTAACTAACAAACTAACATTCACATTTATAATATTAGTAGGGTAATTACCGTAACACAAAAGTACTTGAAAATTTTATTCCTCTAAATATATCTCTACTCACATCAAAATGTCGCCTGGTTAAATGAAATATAAGTACAGACTTTAAATGCATTCATAAATCTAGTTTGTAGAGGTTCCGTTGTATTAAATTGTGTAGCGCTGAAAAGAAATATGGCTAACCTGATAACGACCATCTTGTCTGCTTTAGTGTTTTATAGGAATAAAGAATACCATTATTTAAGACTTACATGAAATAATTTAAATTGAAGATTTTGTGAATAATATATATGTCGTAGTCCAAAACATTGAGCCAAGAAGCGAGTAGAAAGATGATTCGGTATTTGTCTTGGCTCGGGTGTAATCAGTATGCGGTGTAAGCGCGGGTGAGAGCGGGCTCCAGTGGAGCGTCGAGCAGCCAGTCGCGTAAGAACTATCGAGCGAGGCGGTTGTATCGCGCATGCCGAGTTCCTACGTTTACGGCTGTAACGTTTGATACTTATTTATACCATGTGTTTGTAAGACTGTGGTTTTATTTACTATCGTGCTAAAAGCGTACAGCAATGGACAATCATGGATCCTGCCAATGTGACAGCCCTTGCTTCGTAATAGTTTTTGTAGTTTGAAGTTATTAATACCTACGCTTACGATTTTCCTTGTTACTCGTGGCATCATTTGGTTCAAAATCTAAATAAACATATTGAAAACGCGTAGGTTCGAAACTTATCACCACATATCGTTTTTTTATGACAATGAGGGACGAGACGAACAGAGGGCCTACCATTATCTTTTAATAAGCGATGCGATTCCGATGCAGTTCAGTTAAGGTACCTAAACTGAATCGCTAAAATTCGTACTACGAAGTGCCTTTTACTGAATGGCGTTTGGATCGCTTAAGAAGAATGAACGAAATAAATTTGTCTGTAGTCCGCGGTGTGAGAAAGAGATGACGCTCTACAGTCGTTGCATAAGTTTGTGTCTCTTACTCGAACGATATGCGTTGCGTTTCGAAACCTAAAGTGATATGATTTTAGCGGTTTTTTTGCATAGAAAATACTAAAAATACATTTTAAAATTGCGCTTTATAGAGTCAAGTTATAAACCATTAAGCCCTTTTTTGTGCTTATTAAATAATAGTACCTAATATAAATAAATACAGTTCTTTGAATTACAAATTAAATGTTTGCTTGTATGTTATGTTAAAATAACGAGTTATGAACGCACCTCCATTGATGTTTGATTTGACAGGAGCATAGAGTACATATTTTTTAAAATTTGTTCTTATGAACAGGCTAGGCCCGGGCCCTTACTGCCTCGTCTTTAATATTTTCATTTTCGGAATTATTTTCAGTCTTTTGTTTTACAAAAAAGTCAAATAAAATATTCTCATATCATCAATAAAATTTTCCTTTTCTATATGTTTTCATTATTTTTTTAAAGTTATTAACATCACGATTCACTTTCCTCTAATGAAGTAGCAATTTTTTTTGGATCGATCACTTTGACACATAAGCTATCCAGTTTAGGTTGAAATATTACCTCATGGTACTGAATATATATTATGTACTGTAATAAATGAATGAACTAAATCAGTTTGCGATTCAATTGACATCATTTTTGACATTCAATTGGCATCATTGCGATTTAATCAGTTGATCTGACGTCAACCTAAATTAGATAGCTCTAATCACGTCGTGGTACGAAATAGCAAAGCAGTTCATTTTAGGTTGTCAATTGAATCGCAATAAGAGTTCATGGTATGTCCGCAGGACATTCAACTGATGGTTAATGAAACTCTCTGCTCATTACAATGCAGTGCCGCTCACGAGTTTTCAAAAACCCATAAACTCTGAGCGGCACTACAAATGCGCTCGTCTCCTTGGCACATAAGATTTGCCCAGTATTTTCATTAGCGACGGCGCCCTTCAGGCCGAAACAAAATAATGCTTACACATTACTACATCACGGCATAAATAGGTGCCGTTGTGGTACCCATAATCTAGCCGGCAATCTGTGCAAAAGAGCCTCCCACTGGTTAAGATGTAGATATTGACATCTAACTAGATAGTGAAAGTAGTTTTGCTACCTTGAAAGGGGAGGAGAATCGATAGCAAGACAGAAGTAATTTATGTAGGTATGTTATCTTCACCCCTACGAATTTGATGGTGAATTATTTGGCAATAATGTCATTTATATTCTGGATTCGGATATTCATTTACTAAGCTGAAACCGATAAACCCAAATAATGATAATCATGGACAATGAATGGTTTTCTTTACTAAGTAATAACTTAATTATTTTGAATGTACTCTGGGAAAATATATGTAAAATTGTAAAGCTCAAATTGCATTAACAGCTTACTACGAATTCAGAGCATCTAGGCTCATAAATAAGGCTTGACTGAGTTAATAAAATGAGAACTTTGCTAAAAGTCTGCCGTGTAACGCAACGGTGTGAGGAACTTAGAGTTTTAAGCTAATTTCTCAACGTCTACGAAGGTAATTTCATAGCAAAGTGCGCATCTGGATCCAATGTAAAAGAAGAAGAGTTCCTTAATCGTATTAGTTAGCTTAAAAGAAGAATCGAGTGTTTACTATATAAAAGAGATTTTTTTTAGGTTAGTTTGAATTTAACCAATCAAGAAAGAAATGAAAATTAATACCAAATATTTATGAAAACAGCTACGTAAATTTAAAGTTACCACTAGACCATACATATGTTGATCTAGAAACACATTTCATTATGATAGCTTTAAGTTTGTAATTAATAACAAAATTATGCGTTCATTACTAAGAGATCCATTTCAAATTCTCTCTAATTCAAGATTCTGCATACTTTACCGCTCCCAATAATACCAGGTCATTAGATCGCATGCAAGAAGAACTCGAAACATCGCTCGTCAAGTCATCTGGGGTGGGATTCTTCTGAGTTTTTTACGGCAAAATCATAATGTAATAAATACCAGTAGAAGGCTCCTTTGCGCTGGATCCTGGCTACATTTTGAGTACCACAACGGCGCCTATTTCTGCCGTGAAACAGTAATGTGTAAGCATTATTGTGTATCGGTCTCAAGGGCGCCGTAGCTAGTGAAATTACTTCGCAAAGAAACTTAACATCTTATGTCTCAAGGAGATCAGTGCAATTGTAGTGCCACTCAGAATTTATGGATTTTCCTAGAATCCTGAGCGGCACTGCATTTTAATGGGCAGAGCGAATCAATTACCATCAGATGAACATCCTGCTCGTCCCTTATTGTCATAAAAAATATTGACACACTCTTACACAAATTATCTTGCCAAGGATGCCGGCTAGATTATGGGTACCACAACGGTGCCTATTTCTGCCTTGAAGTAGTAATGTGTAAACATTACTGTGTTTCGGCCTGAAGGGCGCCGTAGCTATTGAAATAAGTGGGCATACGAAACGTTACATCTTATGTATCAAGGAGACGAGCGCAATTGTAGTGCCGCTCAAATTAATTGGATTTTTCAAGAATCCTGAGCGGCACTGTATTGTGTGGGCAGGGCGTATCAATTATTCAAATTCAAATATTTTTATTCAAAATAGGATGTGAAATCACTTATTGAAAGTCAAAAAACTACCACCCATTCCAAAATGAATGCCTCAGGTCTGAGAAGAATGTATCAGCTGAACGTTCTGCTCGTCTCGTCCCTTAATGTCATAAAAAAAATCCACTAGTATGTCTTTCGTTGCCTTGATTTTTAAATTATGTAATCGCCTAAATAATCTCTGGTTTACTTATCTTAACGTTCTGTTGTCAAGTCTGTATATTTATATTATTTTGTGTTATAAGTTAAACTATTCTAGGACAAATCCAATATTGTAATTTTATATTTTATTTGTTAGTTTACTTAATAAATAAGTAATGAAATACCAAACTCTGTAACTAGTCAAATTGTTCCATTACTTCCTGTAGAGAGGTGGAATTTATTAGTAACCCAGAAACGCGACATCGTACAGATAGTTGGTAACGGTTGAATTATAAAGTCGGGTCACGTTCAAAGCAATCCAAGCACTTAAACCATAAAACAAGATTTCACCTCACCTGTATTTAATATTAAATAATATTTTTGCATTTAAAACTTCTTGAAACGCGCTGAAAAAGGAAATCGAAGGGAAATGGCAAAGGGAGACATTGTATACATTCAAACTTTTACACTCAAATTTCAATCTGTGGTAAAAAAGGCATTTGTTTTCTCAAAATTGATTCCTTTATAATTGTTTTTGATGTCATTTCTAATATACTAGACACTACTACTGCTTTGGTAACAAATGGCGCTCTGAGAGAGAAGAAGTGGCGCGTGAAACTCTAACAAGTATCATTTGGAAATTTTTTATGTTATGTATATTCCTTTACCACACACACCCTTACAAATAATTCTTTTGAATTTTGCATCTAAATAATTTTGTACGTTTTATTAGATCCTTTTGTAAAACCTCGACCAAGAAAAGATTTCCTGACTCCAATCAGCCAAGCAGGCACAACATAGAAATCGATCCAAATATCTTCTTATCACGAAGGCAAACCTTTTCCAGTGAGGAAATAAAATGAAAGCCTTGGACTAAAATACAATTTTTTTATTGAAAATAAGCGACGAGACGAGTAGGGTGTTCAGCTGATGGTAGTTGATACGCCCTGCCCATTACAATGATGTGCTGCTCAAGATTCTTGAAAAACCCAAAAATTCTGAGCGACACTACAATTGCGCTTGTCATCTTGAGACATAAGATGTTAAGTCTCATTTGCCCAGTAATTTCACTAGCTATGGCGCCCTTCAGACCGAAACACAGTAATGCTTACACATTACTGCTTCACGGAAGAAATAGGCGCCGATGTGGTACCCATAATCTAGCCGGCATCCTGTGCAATGGCCTCCCACTGGTAAAACTCAAGAAAACAAACCCAAAATAAGTATAATTATTACCGAGATAAAACCTTTATTCAAAATTTAAATCATATTATTTGTTTTCATTTGAAATTATAACGAATTCGTAGACAATTTAATCGAATTTTCTCCCCATTTTTCTTATCTGCGGCTTGTTATTGCGGGAAATTGGCAATACACAAGGAACTGGTGGGAAATTGTCGCGATCGTGAAGACTTCATTATTCAATTTTACTTTAGATTATAGAATTAATCTGTTTTACCCTAAGTTTTAACAAAAAAAGTTACAATATAAGGTTGAAAAAACTATATCGAAGACATAACTTAAAACAAGATCAGTAAATAAAAAATAAATAAATATTCGCTATAATTATTTTGGAGTTGGTATTATAAATTAAGATAAAAAATAATTGAAAAAATATAGGTCAGTAGTAGTAACTACTACCATTTAAGAACTTGAATTTGGATTGGGATACATTTAAATCGTCACTCACACAACCACTACTCTGTAAGAATTATGAGAACAATCGGCAAGAGGCCCAACAATTATTGTTCATTTAAATATCATATGAATTCAATAAAACATCTATATTCTATAATATCATCCGAACCATCTGCGGTTATCAAGCTTTTTTTTTTTCAAACAAAAGGCGTACAACTATCTAAATAGACGTCGCTTCATAGTGCGTCTTTAACCGAATGCGGTTACGATAAATGTATCGTATATAGTGTCTATAGAGCTGTTTGATCTGATTCCTGCCGCTGAATTCCACCACATACGATAGTACACAATTCATCAGGATTTGTCATCTCCAATATCTGTATTTCTGATGTTTCTATACAGTGCGGTTTGAAAGTGACTTGTCAAAGTACAACCAAGCTGTGGAAGTTTCCTTGTGTGGTATTATTAGAACGATATGACATAAGTACATAAAAAAACCTCATTCACATTTCTAAAAGGCCGGCAACGCTCCTGTTATTCCTCTAATGTTCCAAGAGAATGTGGCATGAAATTGTTTTGCTATTCCACGAAAGAAATAACTAGTGACCAATAAATCATATATATGAATGTACTGACATGCAGTTTTCAACTTTTTAGAAAAATTGATCTAAATTAAAACGTAAAACTCGCTTCACAGACCAAAAACAATTAGTAATGCAAGCCAATTTATACTGACTTTTTTCCAAGACAAAATCTCCTAATGTTGTCTCTATTGGGAAGTTTTATTCAACGTATCAAAACAAACAAAATACTATGAAGTAATAATAATTCCTATAGGCTAGTAACATCAACACAAAACTTTCAAGACCACTAAAGAGCGATTGACGCCGCAAGAATTGATCCGTCGCAACATTCCCGGTGACGCGGACGATCTAATGGAGTTGACAGCACGAGTTATGAAGAGGTCGGCGTCGCCGCGTCGCCTCCGGACATCAAGCCCCACCACTTTCTATACAAACTCCTCTTTTCTGCGCCGGATGCGGTACGGTGCGCACAACAATATACCCAAGAAATAATATTCGTTTTTAGCAGCAGAAAGCTTTATAAATATTGTTATATTTACAATTCTCAATAAATTTCTAAGTTATAAGTTAAATCATAATGTCTTTCGAGTATTAAAAACACTTGCAACATTGGCCAGTTAATTCTGTTCCCTTTACGAAGCCAGCTCTTGAATAACGAATACCTTATGTCAGATTATCTTTGCACTTCTCGCACTCAAAGGCTGTTTTGGGTAAACATTAGCATAGAAATATTCGTATACCACAAAATTTCCAACAATCCTCAATCTTGGTACTAGCTTTGGTACTAGATGTAAAAAATTATTATTACTACCACAATTTAAAAAAGAAATCAACGCTTTTGATAAAAATTAAAAAATTATCACGAGATTATTATATTAATTTTCACGTGACTATAATTTAAATAAGTCAAAAATAACAAAATTGATTTAGTATTAATAAATTGATAAATATAATTATAAAAATAAAATAACATTTAAAGGTTATTAATAGTTAAGAAACAAAAGTATTTTATTTATGCTATCGGTACAAACTTATTCTAAAGGTCTTCCGATGAACTCACACAAAAAGTTATTCGACGAAATTCTGAGAGTCGTTTATTTTTATATACTACTATTGTTTAGTCATTTATTATTGAGACTGGCTCGTTAGAGCACTGGCGTGACCATCGGGATGGCGACTTCGAACATTATACAGTTTAAAAAGAAAAATGAAAAAATAACATGTACCTATTATGACAGCGACAACATAATAGAACAGCAATTATTTTTCAGAATCAGTGGGAGGCTCCTTTGCACAGGATGCCGGCTAGATTAAGGGTACCACAACGGCACCTATTTCTACCGAGAAGCAGTTATGTGTAAGCATTACTGTGTTTCGGTCTGAAGGGCGCCGTAGCTATTGAAATTACTGGGAAAATGAGACTTAACATCTTATATCTCAAGGTGACGAGCGCAGTTGTTGTGCCGCTCAGAATTTTTGGAATTTTTCAAGAATCCTTTTTTTTCATAATTTTCATAAAAAAAAAGAATCAGACATTATCTCAACTATTTTTAAATGGAAAATGATATAATAACATATTGTACTTATTATAAGACCGAATACATATTACAATAGCAATTATTTTTTCAGAATTGGATATAATAATAACAAATTCTTTATTTCGACCAACAAAGGATCATAATGTGTTAGTAACAAAATACCTTAAAACCTAGTGTTAGTACAAGATATCTTAAAGTCTAAACCTTCCTAATCTAGAACAGGACCGACTTGTCAGCACATGTATCAAACAGCAGTGGTTCAGGTATTGACAATCGAACCTGTGAGAAATATAATCTCAACTAATTCCGAGATCGTTAACTCAAACACTGATATGCTGACTATCGACAAACTTGTGTATCATTCTCATGGGAAGCGTTCCCGTACTGGCTGTTTTTAAACAAGGATTTTCTGTCACGAGATCTAACTCTAGAATAAGATTGCTTGCTCTATGCTTACAGGAGGATACGACATGCCTTACAATCATAGACAGTGTGTATACCCGTCCTAAATTTCTCTGGTTTTTTTATGACAATAAGGGACGAGACGAGCAGCTTTCAGATCGACACACAGTATTGCTTACACATTACTGCTTCACGGCAGAAAAAGGTGCCGTTGTGGAAATGCCCTTAGTCACCTATTAAGACACCCATTTTGGCCTGTCACTTCCCTAAGGCATAAAAGGCACTTATTTTCTCAAAATTGATTCCTTTAGAATTCTTTTTGATGTCATTTCTAATATACTAGATAGTACTACCGCTTCGGAAACAAATGGCGCTTTTAGATAGAAGAAGCGGCGCAAGAAACTCTCCCAGCATTCTTTTTTTGCGCTGTTTTCAATAAAATTATACAATATTGTACAGTCATTTCTATCGCTATAAAATAATCACAATCTAGTCCCAGGCTGTCCGATCATTTAGATATTCAGCTGTAGAGTAATAGGATTTACGACAGAGCCATTTTTTATAAAACATTTAAATTTATTTATAAATAATGCCTGAACAGTGGCTGAGATTTTATTATAGAAGTGTATACATTTACCCTTAAAGCTATTATGTATCTTATGAATCCTACTAGAATTAGTTACAAGCAATCCCTTATTTCTAGTGTTATCATAATGAAATTTCTCTGGTTTTTTTATAACTATAAGGAACGAGATGAGCAGCTTTCAGATCGACACACAATAATGCTTACACATTACTGCTTCACGGCAGAAAAAGGTGCCGTTTTGGAAATGGCCTTAGTCACCTATTACGACACCCATTTTGGCCTGTCACTTCCCTATTCTTTTTAACCCCGGGGAAGTGGATGGGTAAGGTAGGAGGTAGGTGACCTCTGATGTGGCAATACACTCGTTTGTCCTTCTATTTAAAAATTGTGTGTGTACTATATGTAGGTATGTATGCACGCAAGAAGTTATATCTCTTGGCCTAACGAAGCAAAAATCATTAAAATGTTTTATTCCTCGTGCTATTACCTTTTTTAGGAAGAACAATTTTGTAAAAACCTTGCAAAGATGGCTTGATAATTAATAATTAAATAATGAATACTGTCCTAATAATGGACGAAGAAATCAAAAATAACGAATGCCGCAAACGTTAGAAAATTTTAACTTCTGAACCAACTTCGACCTGTTACTTTTGTTCATCATCAAAGAGAATTTAAACACTACTTTCATTTATCATTTTTTCATAACGCGCCTAAAGAAGTATTACTTCGAAGAAAAAAAACTATAATATGAAGTATACTAACTAAATCTTCTAATAGGCCAATGGTGACAAAAACTCTTTCAGCTGAAAATAAATTCCATACAATATTTTTGTATCGCATTAGAAGTAATGGAGTGATAGGTAAAGAGAGGAAACATAAATGTAAAAGTATTCAGACAAAAATATATCATTTCCTTTTTTATTATTACAGTTCCCGGTATTATACAAGTAAGAAAATAATTTCAAAATAGGGTTGGTATATACAGAGTTTTCCATCAGGCTTAAAAATTTGGCTAAGCTTCCAGAAAAATTGTCAGTGACGTGATAGGCTTGTACGAGTTCCATTCAATATGTAGTTCAAAAAATACTTTTAAAACACATTTTCGTGGAAAACATTTTGTATGGATATTATGTTTCCAAGAGTTTAGAATTACATCGAATTAAAATTGAATAAATAGACAACTGATTTTTCATTTAGCAGCTACAGATTGTCGTTTTTCACATCTTATATTAAAAACTATTTTAACATAAGGAAGCTCGTTCCCTTCTGTACGGTGGTTTGGTTCCGTACAGAGTAAAACACAAGTTAGGCTCAAATGGTATATTGAAACCTTAACTTATGCTATATGGTAAAATGGTAAAATGTTGGTATGGTAATGAGCACGCGAATCGATCGGCGGCTTGTCGCGAACTGGTTACAATATTACTTAGGAAATAACGCGAGGCGACGTAAACGCTGACACGCGAAACGTGATGTACAGTCGACATGCTGTTGACCGTACATGCTGCCACCGCGAGAGAAGAAAGAGTGGTGGTGAAGATGGTACAAAAAAGAAATGGTTATGGTTAGCGAGTGACGTGAGACAAGGTGATAAACAAATTTGCATTATCTAATGGTAACCTTAATGTCTCTAGCCACAGTAATCACTAAAATTATGCCTATGCACTACAGGAGAAGTGGATTGGTCTTTCACTTCATCACTACACTTATCACTATTTTTACTAGCACTAGATTGCCCGTGGTTAACTACACTTACACACTGGTCACTAACACTATACACAAACGCTGCGTTCGTCAGACCCCGCGGCTCAGGGCGCGGCGGGTGCGACGCGGCTGGCCCTGCGCCAGCGGCTGCCGGCGCGGGCGGCGCGCTGGAGTCCTGGCGGCGGCTGCGGCGCGGGCACCACCGCCGCACGGCGTACGCGGCGGCCCCGGCCACCAGCACACCCGCCACCACGTATATCGCGACGTAGTGGTGAACGTCGTGATAAGATATACCACCCTTTAGACCACTCTCTGAATTCATTTGTTTTATTTTTGCGCCTATATCATCTAGCTCCTGATCGTAACCACCCATCACTGATGCTGGCTCCGAAATCAGCGACACGAACGTCTTATTCTGGTTAAAGATGTGGTTGATGGGGTGAATGTCTATCGCTGGTATATCCGTCTGTATGGTTAATGTATTGTTCTGAAGCCTCCGAGCATAAATGGTAATGTCTTGTCCTTTCAGAACACAATCTGGACCCAACCTAATAATGCCGCTATTATTAAGATGATTGGAAAACATTTGCTCTCCACAGATGATACGTACTGGATACGAGTCGCAGCAAAAGAAAAAGTATGTATTGACCTCGCTTAGCTGAGACCACCAATCTAGACATTTGGCAGTTTTGGTTCTGCACTGCTTCGTCTCCTGGTCTTTGGAGCACATGACGTCATCATGACTCATATGAGAAATTGGTTTTTCCAAAGGACAAAGTTGTGTCTCAGTATCTAAATGAAGACAATTATTTAATTCTAAGTGTGATATGGTCATAAATGAGTCTCTTCGTAAGTTGATCGCAATGTAATCCGAAACTGGAACTAGGGTGACCATGGTTTTGCCGTTCCGTCTTGGTACAGGATAAATTTTATATACTTGGTAATGGTCTCTACTCACTAATGGTATTCTAATTTCAAAAATAAAATAGTCATTTAGCATTTTCGCTCTGACCTTGAGTAAATGGTACATTTTGGTTAATTCTGTATGCGTGTTCTCTATTGGTAAACTTAAATCGTTGGACAATCTTCCGGAAATAATATTTAATTCTTCTAGAAGCTGGTCGGGTTTCAAAAGATGTATGTTGAACTTCCCAAAGTACACCTCCGAAACAGTATCTAAAAGAACATCCTGCACATTCTTCAAATTCGACTCCAAGCTGTTAGCTGCCATAGCGCATAATAAAAATTCATTATTGTTTTCCACGTCTTTCAATTGACTCTTGACATCATTGGTAGCGTTCTTTAACTGGTTAAGGTAATGAGTAAATATTTTATATTGTTTGTCAATTGAGCCTTGCATCCTCTTCAATACATTATATTCTGCTTCTATTACGGAAGTCTGGTTTTTCCATAGAGCAGCAAGATGGTTTTGGTTTTCCCTAATTAAATCGATGTCCTGAATATACTGCTTAGCGAATTGGTCATCGAGTACACCGAACAGCGCGTGTGCAACATTACCCACGCGTTGATAAGGCCGCGCCTGCGCCGCGCGTGCCCGCGTGGGAACTGCTGCGTCGACAGAATGTTATTGTAATGCGATAACTCTGTATAACTGTGCTGTAATTGTATTAAAATAGATTCACAATGGTTTCTGACTGACGATTCCTTGCAAATATATTCCATATGATCAATATATTTGGATAACAATTTACTGCCTTGCCAATATGGTTTTAAATCGTAGTATACAACTAGTTTCCATTCGTCCTGAACTAGTCGCATGGTTGATATTTTATCTAAATATAAACTTTGACTGTCGTTGAAGTTTATAGCGTTGTATGCACACGTGGCTGGTGAAAATAAAAAGGTAAACAACATAAGTGCCATGGTAAATAAATTAACAATTCCTCTTCTAGCTCGTCGCTTTGGTTTTGGTAAATCGTCGTTCGACTGGTGTTTCGGCTGGTTATGGTCAGTGGTTTCATGAATTTGGTTACTGTCTTCGTCGTTGGAGTGGTTAATAGGTAAAAGAGATAGTTTGACTACTGGTCGCTTCATAATGCCATTTTTGGTTTTAACAGAGACTACTCGAACTAGCCCATCTTGCCCCGGATGTAGCTGCACGATTCGACCGAGAGCCCATTTACCCGGTGGCAGGTTAGCATCGTGTATAATTACAATGCCGCCAACATTTAAATTTGGTTGTGAACGTCGCCACTTGGACCTAGCGTTCAACTGTGTGAGGTACTCCGCTCTCCATCTCTTCCACACATCTTGGTAAATCTTCTGCACTAACTGCCATCTGGTTCGTAAGTCGTGTTCTGACTCAACAATGGTCAATGTTGGTCCACTGGACAGAAAATGAGAAGGGGTCAAACAATCTAAGTCTTCGACGTCTTCACTCAGCGGGCACAGAGGTCTGGAGTTAAGGCATCCTTCTAGCTGAGCTAGAAGAGTAGAGAACTCCTCGTAGGTGAGTTTTTGTTCTCCTATTACTCGCTTCAGGTGGTATTTCAAGCTCTTCACTGCAGCCTCCCAGAGACCGCCTGCGCTTGGCCAAGATGGTGCGTTGAAGTGCCATTCTATCGACATTTCAGCTATTTCTGCATAAAACTGGGCATTCAATATGGTTTTCAAGTTAACAATCTCCTCTTGCAAAACTCTATTTGCTTTTATAAAGTTCGTCCCGTTGTCACTGTAAATGTGACCGGGCGATCCTCTCCTGGCCGCAAGTCTTCTGAGGGCTGCCAAAAATGCTGAGGCGGTGAGATCAGAGACCAACTCCAAATGTACAGCCTTGGTCGCCATACACACGAAGACGGCGACATATCCTTTGGTACATCTCACTGATCTACCCTTCGCAGACTTGACGTCAACAAAACCAGTAAAATCAACCCCCAAATGGTAAAAGGGGCGGGTCCTGTTGATTCTTGCAGGTGGTAAGTCTCCCATCAACTGGTCGTGTTTCAGGGGGTCGTGCCTTCTACATAGCACACATCTCCGTAGCCTCTTCTTTACAGCATTGTTTCCTCCCAGGATCCAATATTCTTGACGCAGCCAAGCAAGGGTTAACCGGGGACCCCCATGAAAGGTCATCTTATGCGCGTGGTCAATAATCATGTCAGTAAGCAAATGGTTATGTGGTAAAATACACGGATGTTTCATACTATCTTCTATTTTGGCGTTGGTCAATCGCCCCCCAACCCTCAAGAGCCCCTGGTTATCAATAAATGGTTTCAATTTTAATAATTTACTCTTAGGGTTAGGTTGGTTATGGTTTTTAATATATTGTATATCTTCTAAAAATTCTACTTGTTGTATATGCCTTATAATTAAGTTTTTAGCTTTTCTTATTTCTAATATAGTTAAGTAGTTTGTTTTATTAGTATTAAATGACTTAGGTGTAAAACGTAACACCCACGCAAGCACTCTTGAAGCTCGCGTAAAATCGCTGTATCTGCTAATTATACTATCTATAACCTTGTTTTGATATTTAATTGTGTTTACATTTATATTTAATAATGGTTTTTTAAGCTCTTCGCAGGTTGTATATAATTTATTGGTTAATTTGGACTCTTCAAACGATCTTAGCCAGTGGGGACCTATCCACCACATGGAATGGTTAATCAGCTGTTCTGTGGTAATGCCTCTACTTGCGCAGTCAGCTGGGTTGTCCTTTGTTGACACATAATGCCAGCTACTCGATGGTATAATGTCAATGACCTGCTTCACCCTATTCGCGACGAATGGTTTCCATTTACATGGGTCGCCGTTGAGCCAGCCTAACACAGCTGTCGAATCAGACCAACCGTAGATTTTGATGTTGTAATCTGATAGGCATTTACAGGTGATCTTCATGACCTTGGTAAGTAGAACCGCTGCACATAACTCTAATCTAGGTAACGATACATTTTTCTTTACAGGTACGAGACGAGACTTCGAAGCTACTAATACTACAGAAGACTGGTTGCTGGTAATATTGTTGACTCTGCAGTATACAACACAAGCGTAGGCATTTTGTGATGAATCACAAAACCCATGTAATTCAATGGTGTCGTTCTTAGAAGACTGCAACCACCTTGGTATGGTAATATGGCTAATTTTCGTGATGTCAGCCTCTATGGTTTTCCATTTTGTGTTGATGTCAGCTGGTAATTCGTCGTCCCACAGAAGATTTAAGAGCCATACTTCCTGGAAGAGTAGTTTCAACTTGGTGGTAACTGGTGAAAGCCATCCAAGCGGATCAAATATCTTCGATATATTCGAGAGTAAACTTCTTTTGGTGAGTTTACTGACTGGTTCGGAATTCAATTGAAAAGTGAAATAATCTTCGTCGGGATGCCACTTAAGTCCTAATGCCTTGGTTGATTCCTGGTATTTAAAAACATATGCTTGGTCTTCGCATGGTAACTGGTTATCTGGTAGTACATCTGGTTGATTTGACGACCACTTCCTTAGATTGAATCCACCTAACTTAAGGAGATTTATGAGGTCGGAAATCAGCCTCCTTGCAGACTGGAGGTCATGATGTCCATGGAGGAGGTCATCCATGTAGAGCCTGGTAGCCAGAACTTCTGCTGCTTCTGGGTAACGGTGACCTTCATCCTTAGCCAGACGTTTCAATGTCATCATGGCTAGGAATGGTGCGGCCTTGGTGCCGTATGTGACAGTGGTAAGTTGGTATTCTTCTAATGGTTGCTTTTCAGAGTCCCTCCACACGATCTTCTGGAGCGGCTGGTCATCATCATGGACATCTATAAATCTGAACATCTTCTCTATATCGGCTGTGAAGGCTATTTGGTACTGCCTCCACTTTAATATGAGAGTAAACAAATCCTCTTGTAAATTTGGTCCAGAGTACATAAGGTCATTCAACGAAAGTCCAGTCGAAGTTTTCGCTGAGGCATTAAAAACAACTCGCGTGGCAGTCGTCGTGGAATCCGTTCTGATTACACAATGGTGAGGTAAATAGCACTGAAGTATCGGATTACTATTACATTTCTTCATATGGTTTAAATTAATATATTCATGGATAAATTGTTTGTAGTTCTGTTCGATAATTTTATTTTTACAAAATCTGCGTTCTAATTGCCGAAATTGGGCTACGGCTTTGGTTTTAGACTCACCCAATTTTTCGGTAATCTCTGGTTTTAATGGTAACCGTACAACATAACGTCCGTCTGGTTTGCGCGTAGTATGCTGTTGATAATGATGAAGGCAATGGTTATCTTCATCCGTAATATTTACAGAGTTGTCTGAGATATCTTCAATCTCCCAGAACCGCTGTATATCCTGCAAGTCGACCATGACGACGTTGCAATATGTTTGGTTTGGTTTTATGGTACCACTAAGAATCCAACCGAGCTTGGTATTTTGCGCGATTGGTAGTGATGTGCCATTACGAATTAAACCTGGTAAAATAATTAATTCGTAAACTTCAACGCTTAAAATTAAATCTATTGGTCTACTTTTATAAAACTCTGGATCTGCGAGTGGTAACTTTTGTAAATACGGCCAAGCTGGTTTTTCTAATGTTTCGTGTGGTAAATTCCCGACGACATGCTTCATCACATAGGCTTCCGTTTTAAATGTGAAATTATTATGAAGAGATGACACTGAAAGCTGTGCGACTCCCTTACTATTGTTGGCTTTTGCGCCTACTCCGACCACCACACAGTGGCGCTTAATCCTGGGTAGGCCTAAAAGTTGAGCGGCATTCTCTGTAATGAGAGATGACTCCGCGCACGGGTCTATGAGGGCTCGCATGGTATGGTGACAGCCATCCATAGACATAATATTAACTTTAGCTGTTGCTAATAATTTGGGCATGGTTTCTTGTGGGGCATTGGTAACGCATATATTGGATCTTCTAGGAGAATTTTCGATCTCGGTATTTCTAGAAGTAGATGGTGCAAAAGTGACAAGAGCATTATGCAGAAGAGTATTATGCTGCTGGTTACAAAAACGGCAAGTTTTTTCCGAAGAACATTCCTTGTCATAATGGTTAATTAAACAGTTTTTACATAATTTGTTGGATTCAATGACCTTAAGTCGATTCAGCGGTGCGGATTCTAGAAATTGTTTGCATTTAAACAATTCATGGCAACACGTTTTACAGAGTATGCATTTCCGTTGTGGCGCAATATGTACTGGTTTCGTATTGACGTGGTTTATTACAGCTGGTCTTGGTTTAAAATTTCTGTTCATAAAATTATGTAAATGGTTATTGGTATGCTTTTCAGCCCATGGTTTTTGGTATTGGTTTTGGTGTACCTGGGATGAATTTGATTTGTTGAAGTCCTGCTTACGACGAGAGCTTTCTAACGAAGTAAATTTAATTTCTAAAAATTTCAAAAAATCTAACAAAGTAGGCAATTCTTTTGGATTCTTAAGCGACACAATGTAATCATTATGGGTTTCAGTATCTAACTTTTGGCACAAAATATAGACGATCAATGGGTCCCAGTTGGAAATGTCGATGCCCATTGCTTTTATAGAGTTAAGACACTCGTTGGTGGTGTCATGTAACCTTTTGATGACCGCTGCAGATTGATGTTGAATCGTAGGCATGGTTAGTAACAATTGTATGTGAGAATTAAATATTAACCTAGTATTATGGTAACGTTGGTTTAATATGTCCCAGCATACTTCGTAGTTTTCAGAATTGATGCGTAAATGGTGAACTAATTTTTCAGCCTCGCCACGGAGCTTACTTTTCAAGAATTGCATTTTCTGCGCATTTGGTAAAGATTTATTATGGTGAATTGTTTCGGAGAATAAATCTTTAAAACATATCCAATCTTGGTAGTTTCCGCTGAAGGTGGGAATGTCCATTTGTGGGGTTGAACGTTCCCTGTAAGATGACGACCACATCTGTCTGTTCACTGCCTTCTTCATGGTGTTGTATTTCTTCTCCATCTCAGCGAATGCTGTCTCATACTCTTCGTTGTCGAGCAGCCCTTCGCTGTCGATGTCCCAGTGAAGAGAATCGATGACCGACCATCTTGATTGGATAGTTCGTAAAATATCTTCGAACTCCCAGCGGTCGGAGCAGCTTTCAAGGTCGACAGCCTCTATGGTACGGGATAGCGCCTTGAAGTTGCTCTTCTGCTTTCGCAGCATTTCTTCGACCCTACTGGAGTTGCCCTGGTTCGATAGCTTTGGTGCAGGGAAGCTAAAAGAGGGACCCTCCTGAGCGGGAGAGAAAATATCGCGCCTATCTGAGCCCTGCGATAATGGTGTAGCAGGTCTCAGTAATGGTTTGCTGGGATCGCTGGTTACGTAATTAGAAATCATATTCCTAACTTCCTGGTAAAAATCTTTCGTCCGCTGGTAATGGTTTTCCGCGAAGTAGCGATGGTTAGGGTCTTCAAACTCAGCACAAAGCCTAGTATGGTTGGTCTGGAATTCACTCCAGTACGAGTCTAAAGCGTTGAGACGTTTTTCAATATAGGCGGGTGTCTTTCGTTCTGGCCCGTCCTTCTTGAAATTAACACACTGCGTGTTAATCGCGGACATAATCTGGTTTTGGGTGGTTAATAGAGCCTCCATGGTTACGGGTCAAAAGAGAGTGGTAAAGAGTGGTGAGTGATAAAAAGGAAAGATCTTACTTGAAGACTGGTACGTGGTGACCTGGTGTGTCCTCAGCAGTCTCCCCGTTGGTAGTCGCTGGTAGTATCGCCGATCTGGTGAACTGGTTACACTCCACACACAAGCACTTTGGTCAACACTAATTTGGTTCACTACACACGCGACGAATTTTGGTTAAAATGGTTAACTAATGGTACTGGTTAATAGAACGATGGATCACAATGTTTTTGTGTCCTCGAAATGGTTAAAAAAATTCTGGTCACTGGTTAACAAAAGGCCGAAGGACCACAATGTCCTTGGAATGGTTAAAAAAAATTCTGGTCACTGGTTATCAAAAGGCCGAAGGACCACAATGTCCTTGGAATGGTTAAAAAAAAAATTTGTCACTGGTTAACAAAAGGCCGAAGGACCACAATGTCCTTGGAATGGTTAAAAAAAAAATTTGTCACTGGTTAACAAAAGCTCGAAGGACCACAATGTACGGTGGTTTGGTTCCGTACAGAGTAAAACACAAGTTAGGCTCAAATGGTATATTGAAACCTTAACTTATGCTATATGGTAAAATGGTAAAATGTTGGTATGGTAATGAGCACGCGAATCGATCGGCGGCTTGTCGCGAACTGGTTACAATATTACTTAGGAAATAACGCGAGGCGACGTAAACGCTGACACGCGAAACGTGATGTACAGTCGACATGCTGTTGACCGTACACCTTCCCTAAAATATGGTTGCAGCAGGCGATGGCTGGTCCATGCATCATGCTCGTGAATAGGTACTAGTTGTGGTGGCTGGATGTTCCCGTCATCGAAGATCCACCTTTTTCTTGTTAAAAGTTAATTTTTATAAATTGTATATTTATTTATACTGAGATTAATTTCATCCCGATATATAGTTCTCTTGGGTTTTTTTATCATTTATTTTTTTATTTGTATAAATTGTAAAGATTGGTGCACAAATAAAATTTTAAAAACAACAAAATTTTATGAACGATGAGAGACTCGAACCCACGACCTCCGGCGTTCCATATGCAAATATTGGGGTAGAGCAGGTTATCAACTGTAAAGTAGATCCTGTAGATGAAGCCACAACCTGAGAGATGAACAAAGCATACAAGATTTCATAGCGATACGTCACTCGAACGGTTAACTCAGTTGGTTAGAGCACCGGCACGGAACGCCGGAGGTCGTGGGTTCGAGTCTCGCATCGTTCATAAAATTTTGTTGTTTTTCAAATTTTATTTGTGTGCTAATCCTAGAAGTGAGGGTTATCACTATAAAAATATAACAAATTGTTTGTAAAGATTGAGTACTCTTGTAAAAGTGAGACAGTTAGATGATCAACTTTTCCAAAGTATTTCAACCAACATCAAAAGGAGTTGGTAACTAATTTGTTTGTATGTTTATAACCTCATAGGTAAGTGGATATCCACCGCCTTTGATAATATGTCTAAATACCTCGTTTTTAAGGTATACTATGCTTGCTTCAAATCGGTGGTTCTTTATACAAACAGTCCACCCCTATTAAACCTAAAGCGGTAGAATATAAAAAATCATCAGTCGGGACCTACTACATAAAAGGGATCTATTGCACAAATTTTATGTATCTGTATTGTTATATTATGCATCAGTCAGTCGCGATTACATAATGTAAAATTTTAATTATTTAAAACTGTCAACAAAAATATTTGAGAATCATCAATCAAGTTGACCGCCTGTTCGTGTAACGGGTAAATGACGCACAAAGCGCTTTACGACCGCCAGTGAGTTCGTTCTGTCGAATCATACGCTTTGTATCTTGTACCGAATATTGCGAAATCCAAACTTTTTCGTCTATATTTATGAGCCACTTCCTCACTCTATCGTTGGCATTTTTGGAGCGTTTTCTCTAACTTTTACAAAGTGCTGCGTTACACGTTCACAAATCAGTTCAGAATGTTAACGCCTCACAGTTTTGCACACAGATGCGGCTGATTTTATGCTTGTTTTTCTGTCACTGTAGCAGTATCTAAGTACTAAGGTAAAAGGCTGTGTTAATGACATTTGTCAATGAGAGGCTCCTTTGCACAGGATGCAAGCTAGAATATAAGTACCACAACGGCGCCTTTTTCTGCCATGAAGCAGTAATGTGTAAATAATTTTGTGTTAAAGTCTGTAATTACATGACAAATGAGACTTAACATCTTATGTCTCAAGGAGACGAGCGCAATTGTATTTTTGGGTTTTTCAAGAATCCTGAACGGTAATAATTCAGAATATACCCAATATCCAAATAATTAAATTCAAAGTTAAATATTATATCTTTGGTGTCGAGACATTTGGCCCGTGGGACCCGAAGCTACTGAAAATGGACAAAATACCGACCGTTACCGATACTCATCCAAATAGATATATTCAAAACCCAAGTGCTGACAGCTATAATTGCTACGACGGCCAACAGATCAGCCTTGTAACACACTTCCTTATAATGATAGTTTTTTAATAAGCATTTTGCTAACTAACATATCTATTTACCTTTTCATATATTAAATATATTAAAAATAGATTAATCTTTAGAAAGCTTCAAATATAAGGAACACCCTCTATTATTCGTTGTGTAAATTTGTTGTACTATCAGAAACGGAAGCGGAATAGAAACGTAGCACAACAGGAAGTTCGTGACGCCTACGTCTGGCTACAACGCTACGCCGCGTAGCACACCCCACTATTGACTGTTTAACAAACAATTGAAATGCGTTAGGGGAAAAGTTTTTAGTATATTCTTTTAATAGATAACCTACAGCACCCTCCTTGCTGCTGCATCCTTAGTTAGATAAACATGGTGTTAATTATTAAGTATAGGACCGTTCACCGCTGATCATTTCACCATGGAATAATCAGCGGAGAACGATCTGAAAGTTAATGCACGGCAATGAAGTCTGATTTTTGTATTAGCGTGAACCGTTACAAATTAAACTTAAACCTTAATATAGGTAATTAACTATAGGTAACGCAACTTATCTATAGGTAATAAAAAATTCTAAATCAACAAATTCTGACAGGACTTCAACGGGTTGTTAAGTTTAGATTGCACATTTCATATTCAGTGTGAATGATTTGATTGTTGAGACGAAATCAAATTAGTCCTAAGTTTGGTTAAGTAATAAGTTTATCTCTTTTATTAAAGATCAGTTTAATAGTTTTTTTACCAGTGGGAGGTTCCTTTGCACAGGATGCCGGCTATTTTATGAGTACCACAACGGCGCCTATTTCTATCGTGAAGCAGTAATGTGTAAGCATTACTGTGTTTGTGTCTGAAGGGGGCCGTAGCTAGTGAAATTACTGGGCAGGGCGTATCAATTACCATAAGCTGGAGATGTCCTGCTAAGACACCCTGCCGCATCGTCACTGCAATGGAATTGCGCACACCACATTTAATGGGGATTTAAATCGAAAAACAAACAAAAACTCAGCGTACTCACGGAAATATCCACTCAATATCACGTACGGTAAAAAACTGTTAAATTCCCGCTCACTATTTTGTAAACCTTTGCATAGAGTGTTCGAATCTATCGATTCAAAACTATGCCTACATTATTTGCCTTCATTCTATTATAAGTTAAAAGGTCTATTTATCTTTGAACTTCACCTTTTCACTTCCTTAAACCAGAAACCGAATGACGCATGTGGATTATTATTTCGTGCCATTTGTCTAAATTAAGTCGATCGACTAACTAAAGAATTTGAAGGAGGTATCCGTTTGTATAGAGCAATTGATGTTTTGATATGATTCCTAACTCAATCTAGTTACTGTATAGTGTTCAAAGTTATCTGTCCGTTTCATATATCGGTATAAATTCTTTCCAGTACTAGAAAACTTATAAAAGCCAGCAATCGTAATGGTAAGTATTGGCAAAACTTTCACAAACTTCCTGTTGAGTGGGGCGTACAGCGTTCCTCGCTTCCGCGACGTAAGTACAATGTAACTGTATTTTTCTCCAATGAAGTTTGAAAGAAACTTTTGCATTAACTCTGATTTTAATGAAGGCGACTCTTTTTCGATAACTGAATTAGGTTTGAATAGCATTATTTATAATATATATAGATGCTCAGACATCAGTGCTATCCTGGAATGCTGTGTTGCATCATATTAGTTGTAATAGTTAAAGTTTAATTACACAAAATAAATTTGAAAACAAAATTTATTAAAGATGCGTGACTCAAACCCGCGACCTCTCGCTTTCCGGGCGAGCATTCTTTCCATCGAGCTACTCGAACGGTTGGCTCACACATCAAACGCGGCGAGCGCACCGTTCAGTAATTTGGTTTTTAAATTTAATTTGTTTAATTTATCCCAGAAGTGAGGGTCATCAATTTAAAATAACAAATTGTTCAGGTTTAAGTTAACAACTTATTTTTTTGATTTAACGTTAACAGTAACGCTGACCTTAACATAGACTGTGGAATCTATTGCACCATCGTTTGACTTGACAAGATCTCACTGCTCGATTCTGTAACTATCTTTTATGACAAAACTAATTTTAAATTAACTTTGAGGGTTTACTTATGTATGTATTCAAACAAAACAAATCTTATAACTATATTTACAATACTACGACTACATAAAATTAAAACTATTATTACGTGGAAGCGTACCAAGAATACTGGCAGCATTACCGCTTTGGATAGCAGCTGATCCATTGACCGAAATAGCTGCCAGCGCATGGGTTTCCAGTAGCCTTATTGAGGCGCGAAGATAGTATTTTGAACATCCGCGCCTCTGAGCCACACGGGCCAAGTGTCTCGACACCAAACGGCACAAAGATGTATGACTCGGACTTTGAGGGAGTATTACTTTAAGAGTAATTTTCTTTTTACCTTTATTTTTTTTTTGTATGATTAATTTTCTGACTAAAATTCTAACTATATGTTTTTTTTTAATAAATTTTACGTAATTTTTAAGGAAAAAATTTAAACAATTCAAATTAATTATGCTTTCCAGCTCTCAGTCAGCAAACACCCTAATGTTGTGGCTGGCTGACAGCTGGAAACCATAAGATATTGGTTCTGGGTTTGAGAAACGTAATTTTATTCCACTACAATCTCTATCTATTGTAAATTAAAGAGGTACATATATATAATTTATTTGTATTGACAAAAATTTCAGTTTTTTATTTTTAAACAGTTTCTTCTTAAAATAATACAAAGTCCTGTAAAACGGTTTACACAGTTTGTCTACAGGATCGAGCGAGTCTCATAAAATAAATCTTAAAGCGTATTTTACAAATGTTACTGCAACAATAAATTTAATATTGATTCAATATTTTTTTTAAATTTATTTTATTTTGGTTCTCGTCGGATGTCGTCCGGCAAACTATTAAGCAGATATGGTATTATTTTCTTTAAAGTTCTATCGCCAAAGTAATTGTTTACTCTAGGTACTTCAAGTTTGCCTGATGTCATCGAACGGGTGCCATGATTATGACTAATTAAGGATGGGCTATATATATATCTTGAGAGTCATGGTTATTTAATGCTATTAGGTATTTGTGATTTTTACTTATTGGGAGTATATTACAAATTTTAAAAACTTTGAGTAATTGTCTTTACATTTAGCTTTTGTTTTTTTGTTAACAAGTAATTTTAAAAACCTTATTTGCAATGCTTCGATTTTATCAATATACTAGCTGACCCAGCAAACGTTGTATTGCCGATATAAAAATCGCGATACAAAAGTAACTGTTAATCGTAGATTGCTGAAAATTTGAAAAAAAAAATTAAAAAAAATTTGGTGTGGACCACCCTTAACATTTAGGGGGATGAAAAATAGATGTTGTCCGATTCTCAGACCTACCCAATACGCACTCAAAATTTCATGAGAATCCGTCAAGCCGTTTCGAAGGAGTTTTACTACAAACACCGCGACATGAAAATTTTATGTATTAGATATATGTTTTAAATGTAAGACCATAACTATCAAGAGCATAGCTCATAAGTGAATCTAAGTTAACATACTAAGGTAGTATACTAAAGTTATTAATAAACCGCAGTCAAGTAACTTAACAAAGTTGCGTGCTCTTCGCTGTAACGTGCACTTTACCAAGAATAAGCAAATTTGAATTTATTTGAGTTATTGTTTGGAAATACTTGCTCAAATATTTGAATGCGATATCACGGCCCAGGTTTGCTTTACTTAATGAAACGTAATGTATTTACTAATTCGAAATAAAAATTATTATTTCCATAAAACTGAGTTGAAATGAGAGAAAATCATATACTATATAATAAAAAAATATTTTAGAATCTGCAGCCATATTTCTGCCAAGAAGCAGTAATGTGTAAGCATTATTGTATTTCGGTCTGAACGGCACAGTAGCTAGTTAATTAATAGGCAAGTGAGACTTAACGTCTTATGTCTAAAGGTGACGAGAGCAATTGTAGTGCCGCTCAGAATTATTGGGTTTTTCAAGAATCCTGAGCGGCACTCCATTGTAATACATGGCAGGCAGGGCGACTCAATTAACATCAGCTGAACGTCCTGCTCGTCTAGTCCCTTATTGTCATAATTTTTTTTAAGAGTAATGCATTATATAACATAAGCCATGGGACTTGCGATGACAGGATCAATCAGCTATCTATAATAGCACGCGTTCTCGAGTCTCAGTTTTTGTTAAATACGCCAACTTCTTGTGGCGCCTATGGGAAAAATTATAGGAGTGAATTTTCATCCTAGTAAGAAGAATGGGACAGACTATTGAAGAAATAACCGAAAGAATTTGAAAGAACCGAAAGTAGTATGGTAGGACAATGAAACTTTTTGTCCTTTCTTAAAGATTAGTAGTACGATGAGAAACTCAGAGTAAAAATATTTATTTATTTAAAAAGCTGCAGCGCGAGTCAAACCAAAAAATAGTAAAAGTTGTAGCATAGACAAAATTGATTCATGATCCTCTTTTCTGATAATTATTATAAAATAAAAAAACAGGTTGATATTTGTACGAAAAAAAATAAACATGTGTTGAACACTTGTCTTAAAAAACTTCTATTACAAATCTGTGTCTTTCTGATGTTTAGCATTCAACATTCTTTAGACATTCCTTATATTTAAACAAGAGTCGAAGCCTGTCCAAGGTGTGATGGATAAAGATCTAAAGGATAGATCATATTCTTAATGAAGATTTAAATTTAATTAGGGTGACAGATAGATGACAGCTGTCAAAAATTGCGTCCGTTCCTATAATTGTTCCTGTATGCTTCAGTTTATTTTGTGCCTAGTGAGGTTTTAGTCAAAAACAAGCTAAATACTGTTTTGTAATTAAAATAAAACAACGTTATAGTATTGACGAGTGGAACAGACTAGACTTTTATTTTAAACTTAAAACAATAGAACAAAGATACTGACAATACGCAACAGATGGCAGCACTAGTAATGTAACAGTTTGTGTAGATATTAGACCTTTAACAGAAATAGAATAATATAAACTCAATTTTAGACGTCGTTATTGTTAGATCACTGACCTTATTATAGTTAGATCACTGTCTAACAAAACACGTGTCTAAGGCCTTTTTTTGGGTAATAATACCGCCAGTGTTCAATAAAATGATACCAGTTACCTAGGAAACATATGTTCAAGCGAATTTCGACCAACTTGTTCATTGTGACTGTAGGAAAAGGACATTAAAATGGGTCACGATTAAATTTTGTCGATAGTAGAATACTGTTCCACGACAGAAAAAACATCCTGTGCCATGGAGCCTCCCACTGGTACATGGTACCATGATTCATAATAATAATAATATTGACACACTTTTTACACAAATTATCTTGCCCCAAATTAGGCATTTAAAGCCTGTGTTATGGGTTGCAAGACAACGATATATTTAATACAATATACGTACTTAAACATACATAAATACATAAAAACTTCCATGACTCGGAAACAAACATCTATATTCATCATATAAATGTTTGCACTTACCGGGATTCGAACCCGGGACCTCTAGCTTAGGTAGGATCGCTAACCACTCGGCTATACAGGTTGCATACATAAACATTGCGTGCTTATGATTTCGATTCTAAGATTTCATTTACATGAAAAGTGTTTGCCACGCGTTCAATCTGTGTGTATCGCACAGATCAAATTTTGCTCGTCTCGCGTTTCTTTTATTAACTCCCGAAGTTTATTTGAGAAATTTCAGCTGAACAATTTTATCTGTGAAGTTTTTGATATATTTGTTTTGCTTGTAATTATGGTTTACTGCCAATAAAATATAGATACGCTTTTGAAACTTTTGTTCTTTAAATTGACTATATAGAAATTACATTTTGTACTAGAATACATTGCTTAACTATGATTAAAATACTTTTTATGATTGTAGAAGGGGTTGGTAATTTAAACATTACTAACACAGTAAGTAGTTAAATACTTAAATGTATTTATTAATTGGGATATCTTATGGCAGTTCATGACGTGGGTAGCGCTTGTAACGCATCAACTAATCAATCTATACTAATATTATAAAGCTGCAGTGTTTGTTTGTTTGTTTGAACGCGCTAATCTCTGGTACTACTGGTCCGATTTGAATGATTCTTTCAGTATTGGGTAGTCCATTTATCGAGGAAGGCTATAGGCTATGTTTTTTTTTTTTTCAAAATTAGGGATCCGTAATAAAATTGCTATTTAATAACACAAGGTGTGAAATCGAAAACCTATTTTTGCGTTGCCTTGTATTTCAAGCAAAATTGTATTAAATTATAAAAAAAAACTACTTTGTTGGCCAAAACCACTTCCTTAAGCATAGTCCTCATAATATTTCTAAACCATTCGCAGTATAGATTCAACTAAATTCAATGCTTTGAAATTGCTTAAATAGAGTAACTATTTAAGCAATTTCTAACAGCAAACTATGTCTAGTTTGCTGTTAGATCTGAGCACAGAATACATATCCAAGGACGCAGTTAGTCGTATTAATCCCAGATCTTAACATACGGCACGTGACTGAGCATAAATTTGTCCAAATAGCCACTAAGCTTCTATGGCTACTGTTGACATGCATGTTTGAACAGCTTACGACAATTAGAAACTAAATATTTAATCAGCTCATTACCTCTGCTATGAAGTGTCACATCCTTCAATAATGTTAAAATATTATTAATAACATTGATACAATAGAAAGCAATGTAGAATTACGGCCGTTCCCAATATACTATGTACAGATAGAGATAAAACTACCTTCTACTGTCAGTAATTAGCTGTCAATAATCTGAAGCTGCCCCAATATACCCGATAAGTCATTCTTATCGCCTTATATTGGGACGTACGTTGGGATTCCATACAATCGCTGGTAAGCTATACGTCGTTCCAATGACAGACAGCGTATTGAGATAAGGCGAGTAACCGTCGATAAGTTTATTGGGACAGAAAAAGCAAAGATAGTTACGATTTTTATCTCGAGTAAGAGATAGACTGAATATTGGGAACGGCCGTTAAAGAATGGGAGATATGGAGAAAGTTTAAGTTAAAGAATAGGAGATCTAAAAATAGAAATGAGTATTGGGTGCTTTAAAAAATTCCGCTCAATTTAAAGATTCGAACACTGGTCACTGACCATATGATCATTAAGCTGAAATAGCTGAACTTTAATTAGTTAGAAGTATAAATCTTTCATCCATAATTACAACATCTGTCTTACGAATTTTCAATCAGGCCACGTGTCCTGACGCGAGTTTAATATTTTATACCCATGCCAAGAAAAAGGCTTAACGCCGCTAAAGAAGTTTTCACCTCAATAACAATAGAAACTACTTAAAATCCCCCTTTCAAGTCAGTTAAAAAAGTAGCAAATAAATATTATTCACTTATTGTAGGAAGTAAATCAAAGCTGTACTCTGAGTACATCTGTTATTAGAAGAATTGTGCAAATTAAGAGGAATTTACGTAGAAATGATACTGAAATAATTCCGAGTAGCATAATATCATAATTCAACCTTACCGTACTTACTATGTGGGTATAAAGTTCTTGAAACTTGCAAACGGTGAATTTTGATGAATTGTAGAAATTTGAGCGTTTTCAATCGAACTTCGCTCATTTAGCTGTAAGAAAACACAACTTTTCCACTCAAGTCGTAAAACCTCAGCTGATCGCTAATTTTCTTGGAAAATTTGACCCCTGTTTTTTAGAATTATTGCCGCCTAATTTGTAACTAATGAATTATTGAATTGCAATTTGTACCAGTATTTATTTAATATTGTAGCTATGAATTCCAAGAATGATAATTTTAATTTATTTTTAAATTAACGTACGACAAACGTCTGTTCATATAATAGTGGATTTGGTTTGCAAGAATGATAATTTTACTTAATTCGTGTAAAATTGTTTCAATTTATTTTTAATTATTTTTTATTGGAATATGACTGCAAATTTCCATACATATAATTTAAATATGAGATGACCCGTATGGAGCATACGATATTTAGTGATCACTGCTCCAACATTGTTGTTAGTTGCCACAATCTTAGAGTTGAACAAGACATACCAAGATTTACGATCGATGCGTCACTCGGACGGTTGGCTTAGTTAAAAAGAGCGCTCAGACGGAACCTAAAAGGCGCGAGTTCGAGTCATGTGGGATAAATCCATAAATATTCGTAGAAATACAATTTCAACACTTAATCCTAGAAGCGAGGTACATCATTTAACCAATAACAAACTGTTTATATTTGAAAGAGCCACATTTAAGTCAATTTCCTAGTATGCAATTACTGGGATTGAGCAGGTTATCAACTATAAAGTAGATCCTGTAGATGAAGTCTGAGAGTTAAACAAGACATACCAAGATTTACGATAGATGCGTAACTTCGGATGCGTAAATCGGTTGGCTCAATTGGTAAGAGCGCTCGGATGGTACCCTAGAGGCGCGGGTTCAAGTCCCGCACCGTCCATTAATTCAAAAGAAAAAGATCAACAATTTTAACGATAATTATCATCCTTATTATTATTATCATAGTTCCCGAAGTGTATTTGAATGGAACAGAGGTTCGGGTTGTTGAGCAGTTCAAATACCTTGGACACATTGTCACTGACGATCGCAAGGACGATCTCGACATGGAGCGGGAAAGGCGGTCATTGTCGGTTCGGTGCAACATGCTCGCGCGCAGATTTGCTAAATGCTGTGATGAAGTGAAGGGCACCCTCTTCAGGGCATACTGCCAGTGTTTCTATACCTGCCAGTTATGGTACCGATACAAGAGGGCGTCCTTCAGCACCATAAGGGTGCAATATAATGATATTCTTATGAAGTTACCGCGGTACTGCAGCGCGTCGGGCATGTTTGCCGAGGCGGGAATGCCCGATTTCTTTGCTGTCATCAGAGCTCGTATATCTTCCTTCTGGGAAAGATTGCGTAGCTCGTGTAACAGCATCCTCCAGGTGGTGGGCCAGGACCTGCGTAGTCCAATGATAGCCCATTGGCTCTCGACACATTGGGAAGCAAATGGAAAATAGCTTTGGACACAAAGCTGTTTTCTTTTTGCTTTTATCTGACTGAGATAAATAATTAATGAAAATAAATTTGGAATTGTATTGTATTGTATACTATTTTATTTGTACGACTCAATATTGTGTGTGGGATTCTCGAACAATGTGTGACGTTGATGTGCCACATGTTCTGTTAAACTTTGCTAATAATTGAAACTAATATGCTGGGTTGCGTAGTAAAACTTAGTAAAAATAATATTACAATAAATAAGAAAGACACAGGGACACATATATCAGTAAGTATTTTGTATTATATTAATTTCAATGTAGAATAACACGAAGCGTAAGTTACAAATTTTGTAAGATGCCATTGAGTGTCAAGTTGCCACGCAAACAAGCATCGAATAGTTGCCGTAATAGAAAAGCTATTGTTCTTAGAGACCAATCCTTAATCTAAAACTTAAAGGTAAAAACAAGAGCTAACTATATCGCTTAAGAGAAACAGGAGGAAAATCATCGGAACCAGAACGCTTACAAAACATCCTAAATATAAGTTCTAATTATTTTGTTTAGGATGACTACTGCAGTTAATAACAGCTTCTGACAGATAGGCCGATGGATGGATGGATATATTATACAAAATATAATATAATGCTAAAATAAATAAAACGCTTCTTGACAATATTACACTGTCAATATGCGTATCACTCCGGTCAGGTATAAAACTGAATAAACCACATCAATGTAGATGTGGCGTTCAGTTTCAGACGCTCTTGGGCGTCACGGGCCATAGCCCGTTTAGGCAATTTTAGGCAGCATACTGCCTAAAATTGATAGGCCGTATCAGTCGTCATGCCAACATTAATGAAGTCATCCGCAGGGTATTTGCTGCTCTTAAAACACCAGCTGTTTAAGAGCCGAATGGTGTAACCCGCCCCGAGGGCAAGCGTCCTAATGGATTAACCCTAGCCACCAGGCTTGGGCACGGGGAAGGGACGCAACTTGCATCTACACTTTGGCACCTTATCATATCCCAGTTAAGTCACTTGGTGCTGGGGCTGCTGCTTCGACTGCCGAAGATGGCAAACGTCGAAAATATATCGGTCTCAGTGAGTCTTACATCTTTGTGCCATTTGGCCCGTGGGGCCCAGAGACGCGGAGAATGTACAAAATACTATATTTTCGCCTCAATAGGGCTTCTGGCGACCCAAGCGCTGGCCGCTATTTCGGTCAACGGATCAGCCTAGCTATCCAAGGTAGAAATACTGCCAGTATTCTTGGGTACACTTCCCCATAATGATAGTTTTAATTTAATGTCATCATAGTATTGCAAATATAGTTATAACTTATAAGATTTGTTTTGTTTGAATAAATATAATATTTCACAACTATCTAAATGTCTATTGTATAAAATATTAAAGTATATTTTAAAATATTACATGCTACCATGCATTGAACATAGATGAACACGTTATGAGAACGTTAGATGCACTCAAACAAAATCTTCTCTAAAACAATGCGGCGTACAGCAACTTTTCTAGTTGCCTTAAAACACAAGCGAATGAATCAAAACAGGTAAATTATTTTTACTTCACTTCTGGGAATGCTTTAGAACTTTTTTGTGTCATAATTTATGCTAAATAAGCTTCTTATCTACATTTGTTAAGTTAGTTCTTTTCGCAGCGTTCGTAGGCCCTCAAAATATGGACCGATTATCTGGTCAAAGTAGCCAGAATACGTTAGGTGAGGGCAGCGTAGGACCCATCGTCGACGAGATCTTTGAGGGAGACCTTTGTCCAGCAGTAGAAGATTTTTAATAGGCAAGTATAATATTGTACTGTAAAGAACCTGTTGATAAAGTCTCGGCTGAAGACTTGAATAAATATTCCAATATTAAAATGACTGTTACCTAGATTTAATTCTTGCGTCGAAAATAAATATTTGTATCAAATAGTTGGCTTAAACAGCTGCAAGCTACCACAAACTAACAAAATTAGCTTACGCTTATATCTTCGATACCTTAGAGTAACTTTCTCTTATAATTTAAACCACAAGCCCCGGTACTTAACCTTATTCCATTCTGTAAATGGAAATGAATCCTGGCAAAGTTTGATGCAGCCCCGCAGCGAGGGAACTACAAAGGAAACTTTTATTTTTGTTTAAATTAACAACAAATTGTTTTAAACTAAAATCTTCCTTGAAGTGAAATATAAAAATCCTCAGTTTATTCTAATAATAATAATAGAATAACGTCGAATAGTTATCTTCATGATTACTTAAAATAATCTTAATGTATTGTACCAATGTTATTGATGTATTGAAATTCAAAGTCAAATTAATATAATATTTTTATTCACAATAGGATTTAAAATCACTTATTGAACTTTAGAAAACTACCACCTATTCGAAATAGTATGCCTAAGACCTAAGAAGAACGGATGCAAGATACTCAGCAGGCTTTTTGAAGTTATACTTTTTTAGGCCCGGTATGAAAAAATGATGAGAGTGAAATTTTAAGATGCACGTGAATCACTGTAACACAAAAGTAAGGTGAAGTTTGTTTCTACAAATTTCTGACTTATTGAAAATTTACTGATTATCTATATCGTAGAACAGCACGAAGAATAAATCATTTTAATGATTTTTGCTCCGTTAGGCCAAAGAAGTATAGCTTCTTGCGTGCATACATAAGTACACACACACTTATTTGTCTTAATTTAGTTACAATACATGTCGTGTCGTTTAATAAGATTTATATTTATATCGCCTGAGGGCGCTTGCTTCATTCCTAGTCTGTGGTATTTATGTTTCAGTTACCTTTACGACACGAACGTTTTTAACAATTCTTTTGAATTTGGTAACACTTACTAACTTGACTCAACCCAGTAGTAGCATAAGAAGTTTATGTTTGTTCCTTGTGTTAACATTATGATTGTCGCAGTTTCTAGCAAATTCGTTAATGTGCTTATTAACATATCAAAACAAAATGTTTTTTTTCTCTAAAATTTTCTCTTAATAATTCTCTGAGTATTTTACCACCATTACACTTAGATTTTAATATGAGTTTTTTACTATAAATAACAAGACAATACAATAATAAAAATATACTTCAATAATTTCATTGATTGGTGCAATCAAAATAGGTGTAATGGATCTTAATAAAAACTCAAAATTTAAATACTTTTTTACTTTTAAATGAAAGATACTATATTGTGTATCAGAATTTTTATCCGTTTTTCTCAAAAATGTCAACAAGGTACAGCTTCATGATGACATTAATATCAAAAACTAATAATGCGGTACTTAAGGATGCAAATACATAGGTATAGGTGAGATCTGCTTGTTTCGCACGTGCGACGTGAAGAGGCGAGAGCGGGGCCACGGCGGGAGAACACCGCTTCCAAAAATAACAATAATTGTAACTACATTACAGTGATTATTGAGTTGTAGAAGAATACGCAATTATTTTTATACTTTTTAGTGCATATCAAATATTGGTTTGGAATAGTTTTTTTTATAGCAATAACAATGACAGTCTGTGTGTGGGTGTGTGTGTAAGATAACGATAATCGATCTTAAAATATATCATCATATAATTGCAAAATTAAGTTTGCTTCTGCTAGTCTCCGAAATAAATGGCCGTATTTTAAAGAAACTTTCACTGTAGAAAGTAATATGGGACTAAACACAAAACGCATACGAAATTGTGTACCAAATTCTATCCTATTATCTGATTACTACGTAAGAGAAATCTCGAGGGACGAGAGTTTCTTGGACTTCTACAAAACAGCCAGCATGTCTCGAACGAAATCATAGATAAGTGAAATGATCGAAGTTGATTGAAGCAGAAAGTTAATCCATTACTGAGCACGCGACATCTCATTATGCAGTCATTATGTGATGCTCACGATCTCGGATCTAATCCGACGATTTACTTGCCGTGGCTCAGCGGTTCGGGATTTGTGGGCGACCTGTGGAGTTCGCCGACAAATGTGATTGACATTTATTATTTTTTATGTGGCTTTACCTTTTTTGATCTTAATCATACAAATTCTACTTCACGTTATGCTTATAGTTAAATCAATCACAATTGCATCGTTTGAGTTCTTCTTCTTCTTCGGATTACTCTTGACAGAGCCGTCGTGGTCACGTCAAATTACGAACGATTCTACGCTAGTTATCCCTGGCTGTTGCTGCTCTGACACATGACTAGTGTTGAGTTGTCCAGTGCATAGAGGAGCGTCCTCTTGACCTACTGCCGTTGACCCTTCCCTGAACAACAAGTCTCTCTATTGCAAGCTCTCCACGTCGCGTGACAAGTCCGAAGTATCTGAGCCTTTCTTTCACCTTGAGTTCTTCAAGTATGGAGATGTTTGTGCGGCGTTGTGTCCAAGATTCTCGTCGCATTCGTCTCCAACACCACATTTCTAGTGGGTCAATCCTTTGTCTCTCTCGTTCTTTTTCACTATCCATGTTTCGGCACCATAACGTATGGTAAATACTACAGATCTCTCTTTTGAATTACTAGAACCATTATAAGTTAGCAAGAGTTAAAAGCTCCTTCATAGATCTCCAATTTTACAATAAAATACCAGACGGTATACTAGGACTGACTGAGCACAAATTCTAGAAATATACTTACTAAAGCTTCTTTGACAAAGAGTGCTTACAATAGTATGGTAGATTATATAGAAGATAATGATTCAAGGTCCTTGTCAGGTTCTGGGCAGGCCACCTAAAATTGCATAATATTATATTAAAAAGGGTAAGTTGTTATTTGATTTAAATGAAGGGCTGGGATTACTTATCAGTTCTTCTCCCCATGTCATAGCCCCTTTACGAACAGATGTAGCTTCATGAAGTTTACCTAGTGTTTTTGTAGTACGTAATGTTATTGTCATTGCCTATGGTAAATATATATTTTCTATTTCTTACAAAATATAAACTATTATCAAACATTACTTTCAAATTAACCAATTACAAATACCGTTATTACTTAGGTACCTTAAAGACACTCATACTCCCACCTTGAATGCCGGCAACGCATTTCTTGACTCCTTCTTTTACGATGTCCGGGAGCGTTTGCCTCACCACTCCCCATCATGAAATATTTATTTTTTCACCTTATTTTGAGTCAAATATTTACTACCGTTCATTTTTGTTATATTCTCTTCTTTTTCCAATAGGTTTCATGCTACTATTATTTTTTTCACTTTTTATCATTTTCAATGGCTTTTGCGCTAGTCTATGATGTCTAGTGATGAAGTTAATATTAATATCAACTCCTCCGAGTACTCCCGATGATGCAAAGAGACCTTTTACTATTAGTATTAAAAGAACCCCTATTCTCTTTAATTGAATTCCCTATTTAAAAGTGTAATTTTACTGTTTTCTCAACAATATATCACTACAACTAACTAAAATCTAAAACACAAATAAAATTTGAAAAAATTTTATGAACGATGTGGGACCCGAACCCACGACCTCCGGCGTTCCGTGCCGGTGCTCTAAGAACTGAGCCAACCGTTCGAGTACCGCCTCGCTACAAAATTCTGTTTGCTTTGTTCAACTCTTGTTCATTAATCCTAGAAGTGAGTGTTATCACTTTAAAAAAAACATAACATATTGTTTAAAATCTAAAATACAATACATACAGTATCTTTCGTTGGTGAGTGTATGATCCTCTAGTTCCAAAATTCTGAATGCAAAAAATGTGAAATACACACTGCCGACATAATAAAAGAGACAATATCCACTTCACATCGGAACAATATTGAAATAGGCAATATGCAATAGAACAACAAAACAATCCAACAAACAAAACAATATCCATATGTACTTTTAAATTTCCATGTAATCGACAAATACACACGTTATTCAATTTGCCGTACCATCAAATTTCAGCGGTTTATAATGAGGGGATTATGACTCAGTTCTTCCACAGTATAGCGAAATGTTCAGTTTAACAGTGAAAATTAAAATTATAACACCTTTATTATTTATTTACAAAAATCTTTAAGATGCAGACGCAGGATAATATTCGTTATTATCATTTGATTTAAGTGCAATTTTTTTTTATGGAATAGTAGGACAAACCAGCGTACGGGTCACCTGGTGTTAAGTGATCACCGCCGCCCACATTCTGTTGCAACACCAGAAGAATCACAAGAGCGTTGCCGGCCTTTAAGGAAGGTGTACGCGTTTTTTTTTAAGGTACTCATGTCGTATCGTCCCGGAAACACCGCACAAGGGAGTTCATTCCACAGCTTTGTAGTACGTGGAAGAAAGCTCCTTGAAAACCGCACTGTGGAGGACCGCCCCACATCCAGATGCAATTATTACGCAGCAATTATTTTACGTATTTGTAAAAAAAAGCAAATATTTTACCTCGGCTTCGATACTTTAGAACTTAATATTACTAAATTGTGACACATTCTAATGCAATCATTATGAATTGGAATCTGACTATTATAATCTATAAAGATATGGATCGCAAACTTTAACGGATTGCCTAATGGACTCACTTCCGAACGATATTCTGTAAAAATTTATTTATAACAGCTCATTTTAATTTTGCAGGTTAACTTACATTTGCTTATTTACTTAAACTTAGATTCACAGCATTAATAGAAAAATTTAAAATTTTGTATCATTGACTATTATCTATATTATAACTAGCTGCCCCGAAAGACGTTGTTCTGTAGATCATAAAAAAATACTGTTTTTATGTATAGAACGTCATTGGTTTTATAGGAATGTGCCAATAATGTTTCAAAACATCAAGAATTATTTCGTTGCTCCCTGTTGTTATAATGAAATTGTTTCAAAGCGCAACTGTCAAACCGTGCGTCACTAAATTCTCTCATCGAAAATATGTCCATACAAAACAAATATTGAAAATAAAAATAATTATGGGCCCCGAATCTAAATAAAAACTATACTATCTCTCAAGTTGGATCAAACTGCACTCCATGAAGTATTCCCCGTTAAAATCCGATCATTAGTTTAGGAGTCCATCGCGGACAAACAACGTGTCACGTAATTATGTGTTGCAGAATAAAAAAGTATTGCTTAGAGGACACTATTGCAAAATCACTATAAAAAGAATACAATACTTTAGAAATGGTCATTACCATTCTATTTTCAGGAAAAAAAACCGGGTTGCACTCCGGGAGTGCCGGAAGAAGTGAAAACTTGAACATAAACTTTCTGCATTTTTGAATATTTTGGAATGGTTAGGGAATAATTTCGCATGACTTGCTTTATTTATCAGACTTTTATTATCCTTTAAGCTGATAACCTAAAACTCTTCAAAGAGATCAAATCTGATTCAGATTGCATGGCACTCCAAAATGATATGCAAGCTGTGTTCCAGTGGAGCTTGGAGGAACCGTATGGCATCTAATACGTCCAAATGCTATACCATGACTTTCGGTCGAAAGTGGTGCCCAATAGAGTTTGATTATAAAATTGGTGGTGATTCGATATCTCGACCAGAAACTATCAAAGACCTGGGTGTCATATTCGATCGAAAGTTAACCTTCCAGGATCATATTACCACTCTGGCCAAGGAATCCTATAGAATTTTAGGCTTTGTTTTGAGGAATTCTGGGGATATCCCATCTGAACCAGTCATAAGGCTTTTATTTGGTGCTTTAGTGCGCAGCAAGCTAGAAACAGCTATGTGTGTGTGGAATAGTAGAAAAGTACTTATGTACTCCTTCTAGAAAAGGTGCAAAAAGCTTTTTTTAGGTACCTTTACAAACGTACGCATGGATACTACCCCTATATGTATCCCACAAAATTTCTTCTGGGTACTTTAGGCTACAACTCCCTCGAGGTTAGCAGCTCGCAGTTATGTGCAGAGTTCTCAGAGGTGATATAGATGCGCCGAGTTTGCATGTTGAGCTATGTAGAATCTTTGTACCGGACAATTACTGTTCGAGGCGCAAGCATTGATTGTTCGCGAGTCCGACACTTCGTACTGTGGCTCGCACCAACTCACCTATACCGAGGTCTCTCTCTCAACGCTCTTCTCGAAGCATACCCTGCTTGTGATTTATTTGCAGATGGATGGCAGACGATTTTAACAGAGTGCTTGCGTTTTTGTGAGAGGAATGGATGAACGGTATTTGGATGTTAATTAATTGTTAGTTATTTACAGTAAACTGTATATTTATTAACTACTAGTTTACCCGACAGATGTTGTTTTGTATATAATAAATAAAATAATGTTTTATATGAATTTGTCAATAATATATCATAACATCAAGAATTATTTCGTAAAATATGCTCCCTGTTGTTGTGGAATGGAATGGCATGTATGGACACATCAAAGGAAAAACGCGCTTGCGCCGTTTTATTAAAGTATAAATAAATAAATAAATCAGTATAAAAGTACAAGAATTTGTCACGTACGATAGCGCTTATCGTACGTGACAAATTTATTCCATAAATTTTAACTCCTTAGAACTATCACAATTACTTTACATTAAAAAGTTATTTCTTATAAAAATCACTTTCAATTATTTCAATGACTGCCTTACGAATTTTCGATCAGGTCCCGTGTCCTGATGCAAGTTTAAAATTTTATACCCATCCATAATTTCACCGACTGTCTACGAATTTTGGATCAGATCACGTGTCCTGATGCGACATTAACATTTTATACCCATCCCAAGAAAAGTGCTCAACGCCGCTATAGAAGTTTACACTTCAAAAAAATCATTAGACACAATGTTATTTTATCTTGAAAAAGAACCGATGAGATTCTTGCGCCCGTTCTTCTCAGAGGAAAATTTTTCGATCCCCAAATTCAATTTGTATTCGAATATGAAAGCAATATATCAAATTATATTTTACAATACACTCAAAACATACGTGGAGTCGTGGTCAGTCTTTCGAACAGCATTGACAGTAACAAACTGTATGTTCCCATACTGTGGTTCGATTATAACGTCGGCTTGGTGCAGACACCTGACTGAAATTAATGTTGGTAGCCGATCTCGACTCGCTATAGCGGAGTTCATGCTAAACGTTCTGCTGATGACTAGCGCTTCAAATAAACTTAAGCTTAGCCTTGTATTTAAACTACAATACATTTACGTACCTACTAATAAATTGAGCACTACTTCACAAAATAGTTTTTGGTGCAACGAACTCATTATATCGCATGTTTGTTTGAGATTAGAATTAATAGTTTATGGAGATATTATTGGAATATAAGATCTTATTATATAGGCTGCTAAACTTAAAAATAATTTACTTTTAATTTGAAACCCAGTTTTATCCCATTTTTACCAGTGGGAGGCTCTAGATCATGGGTACCACAACCGCGCCTATTTCTGCCGTAAAGCAGTAATGTGTACACATTACTGTGTTTCGGTCTGAACGGCGCCGTAGCTAGTGAAATTACTGGGTAAATGAGACTTAACATCTTATGTCTCAAAGTTACGAGCGCAATTCTAGCTAATTCCCCTTAGAAATTTTGGGTTTTCCAAGAATCCTGAGCAGCACTGCATTATAATGGGCAGCTCGTCTCGTCCCTTAATATCATAAATAAAATCTTAAATAGAAAAGTTTAGGACGCAGAGCCATTTGATCGGGAGTTTCAGGTCCTTTAATGATGCGGTGCAGGCCGGATTATATTATAACCTTAATATAGATAGTACTCTCTGTCCATTCTACATTTCGTCATTCAAGTAAGTTCTTCTCGTTGCGAACACTAACCTTATATAGGTATTTGTGATGTAATTATTAACTCTGTAATTATTGGATTGCAGATTTTATATTATTTAACATAATAAAGTCATCAATATGAAATTTAATATAATAAATTATTTTCTTGAATCCTTTTATTTTTTTGTAAATTTAACAAAGGATTATCTTGTAATTGCATATTATACATATTAATACATTTGCAGTAATAAAGTTATCATTATTTACAGTTCTAACATATTGTAACGTTTCATAATTAAATAAAAATTAAAGTGAAAATTAATGCTAATTGGTGTTTAAGTTAGTAGTTTGACTTGAAAGTATGTGAGTATTTATGAGCCAAAAGAATCATTGAATATATTTTACTATTTTTACAATTGAGTTTTTACTTATAAGCATGTTGTATTGTACACCAGCTTTTATAATTGGATATCAAATTCCTAAATTGGATTTTATAAACGTTCTGATAAATGTACTTTAAATAGGTTTACGCGTAAATCTCGAAGGTACAGTCAAATATATTTAATGAAGTAATTCTGTTTTATCGTTATTATTAATGAGAATATTGGATAAAAATCTAATATTTTGCAGCACTAATTCTACTTGTTGAAAAGCCAAGTGTCTGGTGTATGCTTTTTGTATATTTCCAATGCGCTTCAAATGTATAATATTATAAAATATATTTATTATTCAATCAAAACAAATCTTATAACTATATTTACAATACTGTGACTACATACAATTAAAACTATCATTACCCACGTAATTCTTGGTACGCTTCCACAAGCGTACCAAGAATACTGGCAGCATTACCGCGTTGGATAGCAAGGCTGATCCGTTGACCGAAATAGCTGCCAGCGCTTGGGTTTTCAGTAGCCTTATTGAGGCGTGAAGATAGTATTTTGAACATTCTCCGCGTCTCTGGGCCCCACGGGCTAAGTGTCTCGACACCAAACGGCACAAAGATGTATGACTCACTGAGACCAACATATTTGCGACGCTTGCTGTCTTCGGCAGTCGTAGTAGCAGCCCCAGCATCAACTGACGTAACTAAATTATATTATAAAAAGTATTCCATATCCACGCATATTCTGAATAACTTCTTTCGATCTTTGAGGGCAACAATTTTTAGATATAAGCTTAAAATCTTTATATAAAGCCAAGCGTTTGTGCAGATTTAGTCACAACATTATTATTTATTTTACTTAAGTTAAAACAGTTTCCACCAATAACATTAATTGCAGATTATTCATTGTTTGACGACCGCTATAGCCCAGTGGTTAGTGACCCTGCCTACTGAGCTGGACGTCCCGGGTTCGAATCCCGGTAGGTGCAAACATTTATATTATGGTGAATATGAATGTTTGTTTCCGAGTCATGGATGTTTGTAAGTATTTATGTATGTTTAAGTAAGTATATTGTATTAAATATATCGTTGTCTTGTACCCATAGTACAGGCTATGCCTAGGTTGGGGCAAGATAATTTGTGTAAAAGTGTGTCAATATTATTATTATTATATTCATTGTTAATTCAGATATTCGCCTCGCTCACAGTGCTTCAGAATACATGTGTAGTTTTAGATGTATCTTGTTCATTTGTATTTTTGTACTGATTATAATAATAATAATAATATTGACGCACTTTTTACACAAATTATCTTGCCCCATGTTAAGCATATATAGCCTGTGTTATGGGTTACAAGACAATGATATATTTAATACAATATACTTACTTAAACATACATAAATTCATATAAACATACATAAATACATTTAAACATCCATGACTCGGAAACAAACATCTATATTCATCATATAAATGGTTATATTATGATGAAAAGGGCTTTTGGCAGTGAACACGCACAGCTTATAATTCAATCAAATCGATTGAATTATATTTACAATACCGCTTCCGGAGCTTTCTTTTATCAGATTTTTTTAACAAAGCAAATACTAAATCATGGTGGAAAATTTAGGCTTTATCGGTTTCATTTTTGCTTTAAATTTCTCTCAAACATCATGCAGTATTTCATTAACCCCTCCGTTGGGCAGAGACTGCCACAAAGCGCAGGGCGCCATGGCCAGTCTTAAGCCGCCGCGCGTTACCGACGCCAAGGTCAACGGGCTCGGGTTACACAATAAAATTTATTGCTTTTGAAGTGTTTCGGCTTGCTTATAAGAACGAACGTCAATGCTTTTGTTATTAAACAAGCTAGCTCTTTGTTAGATAACATAAACAATAGATACTGCGTGATTTAAACAAATTTCGTTTAAAGGCTGTGCATGCATTTTTTATGATTTTTTTAGATTTACCTACAGATTGCATTTCGATTATTATTGCACAGATAAAGTTTTAAAATTAAATATTTTTACTTTTATAGTCTGTAAAATTAACAATGACACGACTTCATTTACATTCCATTCGACTATGTATAATTCGTGTACAATTTTTTTTTTGTATTCGCCTTTAAAGAAATTTAAATATTAAGACATTCGGGGCGAAACAAGTTTGGGTTTACTAACTTTATAAAATAATTTTCAAGTGTTTAACATATAACCTGTTTTTAGTTGAATATACATTTCAGGTGACCATTATATAAAAGCGTTCAAAATTATAAAAGTTAAAATCCGTCATCAACCAAGGTAAAATAAATACATATAAATAAAAGTGGAGTGTCTGTTTGTAATATTGAAATAACCGTTATTTACTACATTTATATGAATATATTTTATTTTATTTTATTTTATTTATTGGGAACAACAAACAACTACACAAGACATCTTACTTAATAATTACAATTCTTACAATATAAATACATGTATAATCAACTACGTTATCCACAGATTACTTATTTGTGTTGGAGAAACAAATTCACTAAACTCACCTTATTCCAAAGGTTTTAAAATACATACATATACACATACATAGAATCATACAAATATATATATTAAAACTTATCCACATTATATAACAATATTAGTCACAAAGATTACGAAATTATTTTATGCAACTTGTTAAATATCAGTTTCTTAAAGGTACCCACTCTTGTTTCTAGTATGTCAATGTCAAGGAAGTTTTGGTTATAAGATGAGACCATCCTATGAATTGGAGAGCGCATGCCAGCATTTGTACGACACTTTTTTAAGGCAAAAAGTTGATGAGCGCGTGTAGCCCTAGAGAGATGACGTACAGGAACTCGGTAATACAGCTTGCGTGTTAGATCAATGCAATCATATTTATTATGGCATATATCATATAGAAGCATTACTTCAAGTTGTTCACGTATATATATATATATACGGTACATACAACAAAATAACATTTTTTACAAATTATCTCTGTCTGTCTTTCTGTTTGTTCCGGCTAATCTCTGAAATGGCTGGACCGATTTTGACGGGACTTTCATTTCATTAATTTATATGGCAAAATAACGTTTGCTGGGTGAGCTAGTAAATAATATAAGTGAATATATTCACACTACTATTTCATTGAAACTATATAATCCTTCACATATTTTTCAGAGCAATTTCATAATATTATATTTCAAAGGCGGCTATCTCGGCGCTAAACGAGACTGATCTATTTGGACACGGATAATTCCTATGAGACCGATGGCTAAGATGTCGCTCCAGAAACTACGAACATTATTAGTTGAGAAGGGCTTTGTGGAAAATAGAAATACATCATCATATCACATCATCTTGGATAGAATGATATTCAAATAACAATATATTAATTAAATAAACACGCCATTTGACGTCTTTAATGAGATAAATAATGGGTGGGTGTCACATTATATTTAATCAAATTAATCAATATGTTGTGTATTAATCCTAGAAGTGAGGGTTATCACTTTAAAAACATAACATATTGTTTAGATTTACAAGAGCGACATCTCAAGTGAATTTACTAATATGCAAATATTGTAAAGGCTACTGCAATAAATGTATTAAAAAAAATAATACACTATCCTATATAATTCTTTACTTTTCTACATAAATTTTAATCATTTGTCTATTAAAAAGTCCACGATACCAAATGTGTCTTCTATCTGTATGCCCATCTTTGACAATTAAAATACATCTAATACTTATACAATTCAATATATTTTTATTGATGTAGGCGTTACTTTACGGAAATTCATAATTATACAAATGATTTTAGTTTCCTTTGATGTTAATTCCGCCAATATTTGTTTTTAAACAATTTGACACGTGTTTCGCCTCTACACGAGCCATCCTCCTCAGAGACTGAGCCAAAATCTCGTGCTAGATTTTGGCGAGACAACACGTCCTGAGGATGCCTCGTGTAGAGGCGAAACACGTGTCGAATTGTTTAAAAAAAAATATTGGCGGAATTAACACTAAAGAAAACTTAAATCATTTGTTTAATTCAAGGTATTTCATGACAAAGTATTCTCGACGCACATGAAACCACAAGCAAGTTTTTTATAATCTTTCTTCAACACAATTAATATTAAAAGCGTGCTATTCGTAAATGAGTGGGGAGCGTACAAAGTTCGTAAAATCTGGTTATAAAATAAAGCCAACGCCAAGTTTTGAGAATGCTAAAGTTATGTAAAGGTCTCGTCTAACGCATATTTCTACGAAGTATTCCCGTGGCGTGTGTTATGTCCTAGTCCTTTAAACTGAATAGGTATTTCTTCGTATAATGTCTTGCAATTTAGATGTTTTGAAATTTAAATAAAACACTTTTTAAAGGAATAAAACGCGTGTTATTGTAATAGTGTCTTTTTCATTAGTTTTCGTTAAAGTTACATTTTTATTTTTATTTAAGCTAATCCGACGTTTCCTGACCACTCCAGATCACGTTTTCAAGGGGACTGCGGTTGAAATGAGTCAAGATAGTATTTGTCATAGTTGTCATTATGAAGTTGAGGGCCTTTTTTGCATTGGAGTTGGTATTTACTGTAAAAACCGTCTGTCTATAGCAAATACCACCAAATATTGACACATAAATGGCAAAAAAAGCATATACATAACAATATAACTCTTATGCAAATTAATGTAAAAAGCATCGTTACGATTGCACGCGTTTAAATCTATAAAAGTGTAACCGAGGACAAACGAGGCAGTAACACCACGGCACCCCGCTCCACGATCAACGTGGACTTTTGCAATATCAGGGGAATTCACTCCAATTTAAACGCCGTCCACCACCACCTTTAGACGGCGCAGCCGGCCTTGTGTTTCCTTACGGAGACGCAGATTTCTCGACCTAGCGATACGTCATATTTAACGTACCCCGGGTACAAAATTGAGCACAATTTTTTGCCTCATGCCGGGGTATGTGTGTACGTTAGGAAGGATATCTGCTGTCGCCGTCTGTCCTGTCCACTCTCTGGCTCCGCGTGGATTTAGAGGACCACGTCCGCATCTATGCGTGTGTCTACAGGTCCCATAGTGGTAACGCAGAAACCGATCATCTCATGGGCTGCGTTCAAGCGGCATTTGACGATGCGCCAGTTAAAGAAGCATCTGACTGCAAAAAACAGGCGTATCGAACTTGGGTTGCGGCGCTGGGCACAAAGGATCCGAACTGCATAGTTCTTAAGAGAAAATACAACCGTGCCTCCAGATTTTTTAAGCGGCAAATCGCCCGTGCAAAGTCAAAACAGGTCGGCAAAAGCAGCTTTCCAGTTACCCGACCGGAACACGCCAGTTCTGGTCGTTGTCGAAAGCTGCTCTTGCTAACTTCAGCCAGCCAGCCATGCCGCCGTTGCACATGAGGAATGACACCCTGGCCTATACGGCAAAAGAGAAAGCCGATCTCTTGTGCGCTCTTTTTGCCTCCAACTCGACTCTTGACGACAACGGAAAAACACCGCCGACCATCCCGCGGTGTCAGAACTCTATGCCTGAAGTACAGTTCAGACAGAAAACTGTTAGGCGAGCTCTGTTTTCATTGGACGTCAGGAAGTCGAGCGGGCCGGATGGCATTTCTCCAATCGTGCTTAGAACGTGTGCTCCTGAGTTGACGCCGGTGCTAACGCATTTATTCCGGCACTCTTATTCTAAAGTCCCTGACTCATGGAAGTCAGCCCTTGTCCATCCGATCCAAAAAAAAGGAGACAGTTCGGATCCGGCAAACTACAGGCCTATTGGTATTACTTCCCTGCTCTCCAAAATCATGGAGAGCATAATTAGCCGTCAGCTCTTGGAATACCTAGAGGGTCACTAGTTGATCAACGACCGACAATAGGAGTTTCGCCATGGTCGGTCGGCAGGTGATCTTCTGGTATACCTAACACATAAATGGGCTGCGGCTATTGAAAGCAAGGGGGAAGGCCTGGCAGTTAGCCTGGATGTAGCGAAGGCCTTTGATCGTGTATGGCACAAGGCGCTCCTCTCAAACTTCCATCATTTGGGCTTCCCGAGAGCTTGTGCAAGTGGACCTCCAGCTTCCTCACATATAGGTCGTTGCTGACGGATATTGCTCGAACCCGAAGCCCGTGAATGCTGTAGTGCCTCAAGACTGTGTGCTATCTCCCACGCTGTTTCTTCTGCATATCAATGATATGCTGGAAACCTCCAACATTCATTGCTATGCAGATGACAGCACTGGTGATGCCGTATATATGGGCCATGCAGGTCTCTCTCGGGAAATCGTCGACCAGTGCCCGGAGAAACTTGTGTCTTCTATCGAGTCCTCTCTTGAGAAGGTCGCGGAATGGGGTAAATTGAACCTTGTCCAATTTAACCCCCAGAAGACTCAAGTTTGCGCGTTTACCACTAAAAAAACCCCATTTGTCATATCACCGCTCTTCGACAACACTTCCCTTAAAGCCTCGCCTAGTATCGAAATACTGGGTCTCGAAATCTCGAGCGATTGCCAAATTTGTGGTCATCTGGAGGGCAAAGCCAAATTGGCTTCAAAGAAACTGGGCGTCATTAATATAGCACGGCAATACTTCAAGCCGGCCCATATACTAGCGCTCTACAAAGCGCAGGTCCGGCCATACATGGAGTATTGCTGTCATCTCTGTTCTGGCGCATCCCAGTATCTGCTCGATCCATTTGACCGCGTGCAACGTATAGCAGCTCGAATTGTAGGGGACCCAGTGCTCTGTGAACGGCTGGATCACTTGGCATTGCATAGAGAAGTCGCTTCATTGTGTGTCTTCTACCGCATTTATCACGGGAAGTGTTCCGAAGAGCTGTTTAACCTGGGTGCTGCCGCCGAATTCCACCTTCGCACGACACGCCACAAGTTAGGATATCATCCTCACCATCTGTATGTGTGGCGGTCCTCCACAGTGCGGTTTTGAAGGAGCTTTCTTCCACGTACTACAAAGCTGTGGAATGAGCTTCCTTGTGCGGTGTTTCCGGGACGATACGAAATAGGTACCTTCAAAAAAAGCGCGTACACCTTCCCTAAAGGCCGGCAATGCTCCTGTGATTCCTCTGGTGTTGCGGGAGATTGTGGGCGGCGGTGATCACTTAACAACAGGTCACCCGTACGCTCGTTTGTCCTCCTATTCCATAAAAAAAGTGTTTTATTTAAATTTGTAACACTTGCGACAATCAAAGAAAAAATACAAAGTTTCTTAATAGTTTGTATGTTAACACCAGGAAAGCTTGTTGGAAATTTGGTATCACAACTTACAAGTTGAGATGAGATCGCCTGTTTGTATTCTATAATAAGGCCCCATGTCTCATTAGTTACACAAATTAAATTGTACCAAAATTCATAGACGATGCGGGATTCGAACCTGCAACTCTGACTCTGAACAAATATACCAAGATTAAGATAATGCGACATGCGGACGGTTGGTTTAGTTCAAGGTCGGCAACAGGCGGACCGTGTATAAAGAAAGAAAGAAAGAAAGAAAGAATATTGTTATGTATGGTATACCACGTACATATTAATACATAGATAATATATTCTATATCTTTATTTATTGGAATAATATTTTAAAGCCAGATATGATAAAGAAATATATGAAACTTGCAAAACACTAGCTATCAATTTAGTTTTATAATTCTGAATTTTATTTAAAACCATACAATAAATTGGTATAAACTAATCTATATACATAAAAATGAATTGCTGTTCGTTACTCTCGCTAATACTCGGACGGAACGGCTGGACCGATTTGGCTAATATTGGTCTTGAATTATTTGTAGAAGTCCAGGAAAGGAATAAAAGGTGAATAAATATGAAAGTGTTCGGAATTAAATAAAAACAACAATTTTGTTTTTCCTTTGATGTGTCCCCCGTCGTACGATATATGTTTTGTATGGACATATTTTCTATGAGAGAATTTATTGACGCACGGGTTGACAGTTCTACTGTAAAACAATTTCATTACAACAACAAGGAGCATATTTTACGAAATAATTCTTGATGTTATGATATATTACTGAGAAATTCATAAAAAACATTATTTTATTTATTATATACAGAACAACGTCTGTCGGGTCAACTAGTCTCTAATATATAAAATTCTAATGTCGCGGTGTTTGTAGTTAAACTCCTTCGAAACGGCTTGACCGATTCTCATGTCAATTTTAAGTGCATATTGGGTAGGTCTGAGAATCGGACAACATCATCATTTTCATCCCCCTAAATGTTAATGGTGGTCCACACGAGATTTTTTTTTTAATTTTTTTGCCTTTTTTTTTAATTTGTTTGATTATGAGTCAGCATTAAAAAATACATACAACTTCAAATTTTCACCCATCTACGATCAACAGTTACTTTTGTATCACGATTTTAATATCGGCAATACAACGTTTGCTGGGTCAGCTAGTATTATATAATTATTAAGGCACTTAATTATTATCAACATTTTTTCCTGGAAAATTTTCCCAGTGTACGGACCTCACCTAAAACTACTTGCCGACCCCTGGCTTAGTTGGAAGAGCGCTGGGACGTAAAACTAGATGCGCGGATTTGAATCCCGCATCTTCCATAAACTTTAGTACGATCTAAATTTATATATGTAATCCCAGAAGTGAGGGGTATTACTTAAATATAACCGTCTGATTAATTTTTAAAAACTATTCGATGACGTTCAGAAGTGTCGATTCGTATACACTTTTATGTATCCCTGACAATGTGTATGCAACATTTCTAATGAAATCATCAGAATTGATCAGATGTGTAGTTGGATGTGAACGCATAACAAATAAATATAATTTCAGCCGGAAGACGTCCACTATTGGACAAAGGCCTACCCCAAATATCTCCACGACGACCGGTCCAACCTATTCCGGCGATCTTGACCGGATCATCGGTCCATCTAGTGGGAAGCCCACTAGATGGATCGACGATCCATACATGGTCGCCATTCGGGAACTTTATGCCCCATGGGTCATCTGTCCGTCAAGCTATGTGCTCTGCCCAAAGCCACTTTAGCTTCACAACCACTGTCGCCTCATTTCTGATTCGTACTCGCACGGAAACTCCGAACATAGCCCTTTTCATTGCCCTCTGAGCAAGAAATAAACATACATTCACATTTATAAAATTAGTAATGATCAAATTCACGTCAAAACACTTGGACAGTGTCATGGCGTCAGCTTGTAACATCTTTTTGTTGCTGTTTTCAATTTTGGTAAAAAATAGAATTTATATCATATCAATTTGTGATAATAAGTATGTGTGTAAAATTAGTTTTGATCTGATTTATTTGAGTGGAACAGAATGAATTCATGTGATTCATTCAGACCAATTGTAACAAGAAGCAAGGGTAGTAATTTTTCTAGAAAGGTATGCTCGTTTGTTCACTCTAAAAGAATTTCTTCTTAATTATTGGATTATTTTCTGCATATTATGTGATGATCTTTTTGTGTAGTTTAGTTTGTAATAATGCAATCCTCGTATAACTTTGCCTTTGAAAATCAAATTCTTTAAATTTGATATTACAACATATGGTAAAGAGACTTGGGTCCTGTGGTTATAGGCCTCGGAGATTGTACTAATTTCGCGTCTCAATAAAGTAACTGGATACCCAAATACTGGCATATTTCGGTCAACGGATAAGCATAGATATCTAAAGCAGAAATTCTGCTACTATTCTTGCTAAGTATATTTTCTGGTTATAATCGTTTTAGCAATAAGCATTGTTTCACTATGTTAAATTTCATCTTATAAGACTGAAAGATTTATATAATTAACACATCTTAATATATCTTAAACGAGCTAAATCATAATGAGACCGTGTAGAGCTTGTAATGTGTAACGGTTAATTATTTTGGACTGCAGCCAACGGTTAAGCAAATGTATGAAGACAGCTTGCAATTTCGCGAAGATATGAGTTCAGCGTGAAGCTTGTGGTAAAGTGAAGTGACGCCGACTCATCACGTTTTCCTTTAACTAGTATTTACGTTGCTTTATAGTTTCATATTCTATATTGCCTTATTAACTTGTAGACTCTGTCTGTACATACATTTTTTGTACAAACCCAGAAACGCTGGTGTCCCACAAGGCTGCGTGCTATCCCCTACGCTGTTTCTTCTGCATATCAATGATATGCTGCAAATCAGCAATATTCATTGCTATGCAGACGACGGCACAGGGTATGCTTCCTACACCGGCCGTGCCAACATGTCCCGGGATAGCGTCGACGAGAACCGGAACAAACTTGTGTCTGAAATCGAGACTATGCTTTGCAAAGTCTCGGAATGGGGCCGACATAATTTAGTCCAATTCAACCCAGATAAGACACAAGTTTGTGCGTTCACCACTAAAAAGTCTCCCTTTGTCCCCTCGATTCGAGATCACTCCTCTCTAACTGCCACAGCCTGTATTGGCATACTTGGCGTCGATATATCGAGCGACGTTCAGTTCCGTGGTTACTTGGAAGAGAAGGCCAAACTGGCCTCTAAAAAGCTTGGTGTACTCAGTAAGGCGAGACAGTACTTCACTAAAAGCCACCGCCTGCAACTTTATAAGGCGCAAATTCGGCCTCACATAGAGTACTGTCCTCACCTCTGGGCGAGTGCTCCCCAGTACCAGCTCCTTCCATTTGACCGCATACAACGAAGAGCGGCTCGAATCATCGACGATCAAGTCATCTCCGATCGGCTTGATTCTCTAGCATTGCGTAGAGATGTGGGTTCTCTCTGCATCTTCTACCGCATTTATCACGGGGAGTGCTCAGAGGAGCTGTTCGGGTTGATTCAGCGGCCGAATTCCACCATCGGACATTACGTGCAAAGTACCATCCGCATCACGTAGACGTCTGGCATTCCACAACCGCGCGTTTTGTTCGAAATTTCTTGCCTCGCACAGCCACTTTGTGGAATCAACTACCGGCAGCGGTCTTCCCGAACAGATACGACTTAGGGACCTTCAAGAAAAAAGCATACTCCCACCTTAAAGGCCGGCAACGCATTTCTTGACACACCTGTTGTTGCGGATGTCCATGGGCGGTTGCCTCACCTCTCCCCATCCCGTGAACCTCTTGCCCGTTTGCCTCTCTCATAAAAAAAAATGTGAGAAACATTCGTTTCGAACATGACTTATAAATGATAGGCTTTATTTTAATCATTCCATGTGTGTGTGTTCCAATATTCGATGTCGCATTTTTCAAAGTTTAACTATTTTGTGAATTTACGTTTAAGCACGTTTGGAGTGATACTAAATCACTGCAATTGATATTATAGATAAAAAGTTAAAAATACCTAAATAAAGTTAAATACTTTCAGCATTCATTAAATAAATTTCTTGTAATCGAAGATTTGTTGACTTGGTAACAGCACGAAAGAAAATTTATTAGATATCATCATCATTATCATCGTTTCAGCCGGAAGACGTATACACATATTCTGGCGATCTTGACCAGATCATCGGTCCATCATGTGGGGGGCCTACCAACGGTACGTCTCCCGGTACGTGGTCACCATTCGAGGACTTTACTGCCCCAACGGCCATCTGTCCGTCGAACTATGTGCCCTGCCCACTGCAACTTCAGTTCCGCATTTACCTACGGATCTCCTCATTTCTGATTCGATCTCGCAGGGAAACTCGAGCATAACTCTCTCCATTGCCCGCTGAGCGACCATGAGCTTCCTCGTAAGGCCCATAGTTAGCGACCTCGTCTGAATTCCGTATGTCATCACTGGCAACACACATTGGTTGAAAACCTTCGTCTTCAGACACTGTGGTATTTTGGACGAGAAGATTTGACGGAACTTCCCGAATGCTGTCCTTCCGAGTTGGATTCGACGAGTGACCTCTTTCACAAAATTGAACCTGCCCAATTGGATAATTTGTCCAAGGTAGACGTACTCGTCAACAATTTCGAGAGTACAGTTCCCAACCGCCATTAGACATAATCTTCGTCTTGTCCATGTTCGTATTGAGATCTACTCCTTGGAAAGCTGTATCGAGGCCATCGAGCATATGGCTTAAGATAACCTTGATCTAATAACATTTATATAAAATTCCTTGAATACCGCAACCAATGGTCACCTTTTATTAAGACGGTGAATCTAGTTTGTCTTTTACACGATGTGGAGCTCTGCCTTCCCGCGAAATCGACAGAAGGCTCAAACACCTCAAAGAGAACGCTATGTTAGAGACTCTCATGAAGTTGGCTCCCTTCTGAGGTAGATTCCTTTATCAAAATTGTGAGTTTTTTGAAGAGGAGCTAGGGGGAATTGGCTCTGGTTTTCCAATGCAAGGTAGGTAGTTCTCGGAGGTCTTTTTTTTATGAAAATAAGTGACGTGACGAGCAGGACGTTGAGCGGCACTAAAACTGCGCTCGTCACCTAGAGACATAAGAGGTTATGTCTCATTTGCCCAGTAATTTCACTTGCTACGGCGCCCTTCAGACAGAAACACTGTAATGCTTACACATTACTGCTTCACGGCATAAATAGGGGCCGTTGTGGTACCCACTATCTAGCCGGTGTGCAAAAGAGCCTCTCACTGGTCATCCCCACGAAGTTATAGCTCAAACAAAGGTATTCTAAAAATCTATTTAAATCTATTAGTCTATTACTGTAAAGACTTATAGTTTTTAATGTCAAAATTGGTCATCTGGGGTATTGATAACTTGAAAAATAACGATTTTTTTATGAAAATAAGGAATGAGACGAGCAGGATTTTCAGCTGAGGGTAATTGATACGCCCTGCCCATTAAAATGCAGTGCCGCTCAGGATTCTTGAAAAACCCTAAAAATTTTGAGCGGCGCTACAACAGCGCTCGTCACCTTGAGACGTAACATGTTAAGTCTCATTTGCCCATTCAATTCACTAGCTACGGCGCCCTTCAAACCGAAACATAGTAATGCTAACACATGACTGCTTCACGGCAGAAATGGGCGCCGTTGTGGTACCCATAATCTAGCCGGCATCCTGTACAAATGAGCTTCCCACTGGTGGTGATTAATTGAAAAGATCAAAAATTTATAAGTAATTTTTCTTACATTCATGAGAACATTCAAGAGTACTGATTAAAGTAATAATTTTACTTCTGTATATCTTCAAAGTGCTGTTCAATGTTCAAAGTAATGATTTCACTAACACAAATGAACAAGAAGATATAATGAAATATCCGCAACATAGACCGGCGCCATTTCATTCGGAATTAAAGCTCAAATTAAATAAATCAGCGTTAATTACGACGCCGACAGTTAGCCCTTAATTCTTTTAAGGGTTTCTTTGTTAACTAAACAGCTTCTGAGTTTAAATATTTGAGGGTGTTTTAACAAAGATAAATCATTTAAATTAATTATTATTTTGCGGCTCAAAGAAAAACTAACCAAAGCTGCAACATTTTTTTAACTTCCCGCTAATAATATAGAAAATTTCGGGAAAAAACTCGGGAAGTTATTGGTTTTACCCCGTTTTTCGAAAATCGAGTTATCATCCGATCTCAACGTCAGGTCCTAGGTCCCTGACTATTCCTGCGATGCTGTCGGTACGGCTGTATATATGTGTGTGTGTTTGTGTGTGTGTGTATGTATGTATGGATGTATGCAAACTTCTTATAACTTTTGAACGGCTCGACTTCATTTCATCGCGGTTGGTGCCATTCGAAAGGGCTTAACTAAACTTAGATTGAATACAATTTGGACCGATTCAGACTTGTAGATTTTATGAAATCGCAAAAAAAACAACGAAAACAATTTATTCATGTGTGGTCTTTTTGGAATAACTTTTAAAATGCTTTACCGTTCAATTCCAAACACTATTCAGCTTAACATTAAGAAACTATGTCGATCGCCACAAAGACGGTAAAAATTTGTTGATTTATTCGTGAGTTATCGTTGACAAAAGAAAACCGAAAAATGTGTTTTTTGGAATTACTTCGAAAATGTGAGTTCGATCATTTGAAAGATCTTAGATCCCAAAATCGTCATAAGTACAATTTTAAGCGTTTAGGTATGGAATTAGCAGGAATCTGCAGGCATGGCCCTTAGGATCAACCGCTTACCATTTTTTTTTTGTTTTAAATAGGGTAAAATAGAATGTATACCAAAAAGTATACAAGATACCTGATTGTATGATCAACGTTGCCAATGGACTCTTGCAGTGCGATAAAATTCTGCTGCATCCGATTCCAGCGGGAGGCTTACCACAACGGCGCCTATTTCTGCCGTGAAGCAGTAATGTGTAAGAATTATTGTGTTTCAGTCTGATCGGCGCCGTAGCTAGTGAAATTACTGGGCAAATGAGACTTAACATATTATGTCTCTAGGTGACGAACACAATTGTAGTGCCGCTAAGAATTTTTTGTTATTCAAGAATCCTGAGCAGCACTCCATTTAATAGGCAGAGCGTGACAATTACAGTCAGCTGAACGTCCTGCTCGTCTCGTCCTTCACTGTCATAAAAAAATACGAACTCTGCACATCCTTAGTTCAACTGCACTTACTTACTTAACTCAAATAAACTCGAAAGCAGCACATCATTTATATGATGAGGTCAAATAAAAACTATAGAATGACTTATAAAAATAGTGATGAGATGCGTATTGTGTGCATTATCGATAATATGAATGCTAAGGTCTGAATTGTCCTCATAAATGACAACATTCATAACTAAAAGAGTAAAACATTTCCATTAGTATTAGCTATTCTCAAGCACGCTATTATGACGTAGTTTCCATCTCAATTTTCCGGTACAAATAGATGTTTGCACGTATTAGAAGCTCAGCCTGGCATTATGTAAGGCATTCTTCACACAGAATATGTCACACATTTTTAAAATTATTATAAACTACATATAATATTTATTTCCTAACAATATGTATTATATTATTTTGATTATATATAATAACAATATAAATCTTATAACTATATTTACAATACTACGACTACATAAAATTAAAACAATCATTACGTGGAAGCATACCAAGAATACTGGCAGCATTACCGCGTTGGATAGCAAGGCTGATCCGTTGACCGAAATAGCTGCCAGCGCTTCGGCTTCCAGTTGCCTTATTGAGGCGCGAAGATAGTATTTTGAACATTCTCCGCGCCCCTGGGCCCCACGGGCCAAGTGTCTCGACACCAAACGGCGCAAAGATGTATGACTCACTGAGACTAACATATTTGCGACGCTTGCTGTCTTCGGCAGTCGAAGCAGCAGCCCCAGCATCAACTGACGTAACTTGAACATGAGAAGGAGCCAGAGTGTCGACGCAGGTAGCGTCCAGCGCCCTTCCCCGTGCCCAAGCCAGCGTCATTCCATCAGGACGCTTGCCATCGCGGCGGGTAATACCATTTGGCTCTAAAACAGCTGGTATATTAAGAGCGGCAAATGCCCTGCGGATGACTTCATGTCCTAACAATATATGTCTAATATCCAATCCAGATCCACTTCAAATGAATTCCAGTAATAGAGTGGAATGATTGTTTACATTTTACATGACTTAACTGTTTTGATTTGCAGTTTTCTGCATTACTTGCATTTGCATTGTGTTCTTATTATTACTTACTAACGATGTATGTCAAATATCCATTACAAAGCCACTTCAAAGTCATTCCAATAATAGATTGGAATGATTGTTTACATTTTACTTATAAAAATTTAAATTTGTAGATTTTAGTTTATTCTTTCTTCTAATACAGAGCCTTCATTCATTGCTCAGTTAATAACGATGAATCCGCGGTTTTTAAATGTCAACTGCATAAATCGCGGGTGCGACACAACCGCCTCGCTCGATAGATCTTCCCTGACTGCCTGCTCGGCACTCGCCCGGCGTCCGCTCTGACCCGCCCTCGCACCGCATGCCGATAACACCAAAGCTAAGACGTACGTAAGACCACGACATATAGATACACGACACTTGATTAAAGACAAGGCGTGATACCATAATAGTACATATTAAGCGCGTTTACGAAAACCAAGTATACATGTCGAGTTTGTTTACATTAAGCTATATGAAATAGACGTTATTTTGGGGAAATCCATAATTATCCAAATGTTGTGAGTATTCTCGAGTGTTGATTCTGCCATTATTTGTCTTCAAACATTTCGACACGTCTTTCACCTCCACACGAGGCATCCTCAGTAAATGTTGACTCGCCAAACTCTAGCACGAGACATGGTCTCGCAATATAACGCCCACGTCAAGACTGGCAAAACTACTCAAACGTATAAAATAACTTAACAGAGATTTAATTAAATACAACTCTTATGCAAATCTTATACATTCAATACTAATAAAATACTATTATTTGTATGTGCTACCTTTTGATAGGGTTTAAGTCGGTGCTTGTCCGCTTGGGTTGTTTGGTTCTTGACGAAGCTATCCCGCTCAAAGACTCGCGTGGCAAGTGTAGGTACGTGCTATTACATTCGACACTTGGGTCAGTCGTGCTCGGGCTGTCGTACGGTACGGACCTCTCTGGGACGTCGTAACGCTGCCCGTTGAATAAACGAAAGTAATAAAATACCTATTCTAACCTACCTACCTACCTAACCTAATACTCGTGTAGTTTTCTTTCGAAGAACCAATGAGTGATCTTCAGCAAGATAGCAATTGTGATGTCAACAGTAATGACGTCACACCTTTTAAAAACAATACAGAGGTTCTTTCCTCGTCATCAGAAGTGGGATACGACCTGATCAACTGCGACCAACCAACATCCAGCAAAAGGGACCGTTGGTAGATAACAATACGCCATTGGAAGCAGGGTCACAAGGTCACAAGGACTGCAAACATACTCATTTTATGGAAATCAGATGGGAGGAATACCAAGTCACTTCTTGATGGAGACGATGCAGAAAATGTCGGTGCACTTATGTGCTTTATCTACCGAAGTGATTGTGATTAGACACGTATACACCACAGATTATCTGGAGAGTGGTACCTCTGAGCTAATCAAGTCATAAACTTGGATAACCACGGACCCATAATGTATCCATAAGAGAACCATTGAGATACCGTTGGGAAGCCTTGTGGAATTGTGATTAGACACATACACACCACAGATCCATACGAGTGTCTGGAGCGTGTTACCTCTGACCTACTCATGTTACACACTTGTGCTAACCACGGACTCTTGATGGATACACAATGTGAACAGTTTTATTCTATATTTCAAAACATCCTGATGAAAACCTTTTATTTATCTACGAGAACTCTACGAGACCCTCCGAGAAGTCTACGAGGCCCTCCGAGAACTCTACGAGACCCTCCGAGAACTATACGTGACCCCCCGAGAACTCTACGAGACCCTCCGAGAACTTTTCGAGAACCTCCGAAAAGCCTCATAAAACTTTATAATTTTGCAGTTCAACGAGAACTCTACGAGACCCTCCGAGAAAGAACTCTACGAGACCCTCCGAGAAAGAACTCTACGAGATCCTCCGAGAACTCTTCAAGAACCTCCGAAAAGCCTCATAAAATTTTATATTTTTGCAGTTCAACGAGAACCTATGGGAATCTCCAAGAACTCTACGAGAACCACTGAGAACCCTCAGTTATAATTATAGCATTTGTGTTTATGTAACTACAACAAAGCAACTCAAGTTGATAACAGATGCACTACTCAGAAAAACTTTCTATACTTGCAGGTCAACAAGAACCTACGGGAATCTGCGAGGACTCTGCGAGAACATCCGAAACCTCTACGAGAACCTCCGAATCCTCTACGAGAATCTCCGAGAACTCTGCAAAAAAACTACCAATCCTCTACGAGAATATCCGAGAACCTCCCAATTCTCTAAGAACATCTTTGAGAAATCTACGAGAACACTCAATCCTCTACGAGAATCTTCGAGAACTCTACGAGAACCTTCGACAACCTACGGTAACAATCGATCGATAAGAACTAGCGAGAATCCACTACAACTTACAAATACCAACCAGGGCGGCAGAGCGCGCACCGTCTGTCAGAATGGCCGTATCGGCGCAAATACTATAACACATCTATTATAAAAACGAGAAAGTAGCACATGCGCCGGGTCCTATAAATACAGGCGCACGGTCGACACTTGGGTCGCGCCTCTCTTCCCCGAGAGATGGTCGCCTACGATGAAGGCTTAGAGGGCACACTGCCCAAAGCCAACCTCAGGTGGTGTTTAGTGGGTAGGCACTTAGGTTCTTACGTGAGTCCCACATAACCAACGCAGCCTTAGGCTGCGTTGGTATGCATGAGCATTCACCACCTCCCTCCCTTCGTAATCCCGGAGGGTAGCCCTTTCCCTTTGTCTGGGCGCAAAAAAAAAAAAAAAAAAGACACTTGGGTCAGTCGTCTTCGGGCTGTCGTACGGTACAGACCTCTCTGGGACGTCGTAACGCTTCCCGTTGAATAAACGAAAGTAATAAAATACCTACTCGTGTAGTTTTCTTTCGAAGAACCAATGAGTGATCATTAGCAAGATAGCAATTGTGATGTCAACAGAAATGACGTCACACCTTTTAAAAACAATACAGAGGTTGTTTCCTCGTCAGATAAAATAATAATTAATTTGTTATTTTCTTTAATGATAACCCTAAGATCTGGGATTGGCATTACATGATCTGGCATTACATTAATTTAATTTGAAAACAAAATTTATGAACGATTTCTTGATTGTGTAGATATGAAAGAGCGAAATCTCAAGTCGATTTCCTAATAATTCTTAATTGATATTTGCATAATATTGGGGGTTGAGCAGGTTATCAACTGAAAGATCCTGTTGATGAAGCCACAACTTGACAATTGAACAAGACATAATCAAGATTCATGAACGTTTCCTCACTCAAAAGGTTCGCTTAGTGGAAGAGCGCTCGCACAGAATGCGAGAGGTCGCGTGTTCGACTCCCACATCGTTGATAAATGGTATCAATTTTAATTTGATTATTTATTCAAGGTCCACCAACACAGAATACACATGACAAATCATAAGATTGTAACATAAAGTTCAAAAATCGTGTTCCTGCAATTACAGGTGAACACATCATGCACATAAACATACAAACAATTTAGTTCTTAATTAAATAAAAGTCAATTGAAGTCCTATAACGCTAACATGTCAAAACAATATCAAATATATATAATTTTCGTGTCATGGTGTTAAACTTTGAACTCCTCCGAAACGGCTTGACCGATTCTCATGAAATTTTGAGTGCATATCAGGTCTGAGAATCGGACAACATCTATTTTTCATCCCCCTAAATGTTAAGGGTGGTCCACACAATTTTTTTTTAATTTTTTCACATTTTTTTTTAATTTGTTTGATAATGAGTCGGCATTAAAAATTCATACAATTTCAAATTTTCACCCATCTACGATCAACAGTTACTTTTGTATCGCGATTTTAATATCGGCAATACAACGTTTGCTGGGTCAGCTAGTAAAAAGATAAATTAATTCCACAAATCATTACAAGCTACAATACAATCATCATTTGAGCATATTAATAATTACCAAAACATCATTGTGAAGAACAGAACAAGAAAATCTGTTATTCTATAATATTACGTACTCAATTATAATAAATTTACTTAACTATCTTTTCCAATAACAAACTTGAAATTTTATAAATAATCTCAAAAAGAAATAACTTTAGCATAATGGCGAAAATGTTTATTTAGAAAAATATAAGAATTCTATTCATTGTATAAAAGCAATTAAAAGTTTTGGGCATTAAACTTAATTTGGCGACTTGAAATAAAATTATTACAAACACTTGATATTGGAAATACTCTCTGGCAATTAAAAGTTTTAGTAATTCAGTAACACGAATATTTCGTGATTTTCTTTCTATTAGAGACAATAAGCCTGAGTGACTTTATACAGGTTGGCCGAGAAGTTGACGTCCAAAGCTAAAACTTGAATGCCTCATGGTGATGAGTATCCGAATCACCCCTATGTATGTTCTACGATTTTGCGTAGTTTAGGAGATAATATTTTTTCACCTAATTGTGGTTTAGGACTTTTTTCTGATTTTTTGAACACTTTTAGTTAATTTTATTGTTGATAATTATTAACTACAGTTGCAATAACCACATAAGAAACTAGGAATAGTTCAGACAATGCGGATCTAGTTTAGAATTTAGTCGTAAGCTCCAGATAAATTTGGACGTCAGCTTCTCGGCCACCCAGTATATAAGAGCAGAGGAGAGCTTAATAGCATGGTGAACTATCTAGATTCTTTGTACCGGACAATTACTGTTCGAGGCGCAAGCATAAATTGTTCGCGAGTCCAACACATCGTACTGTGGCTCGCACCAACTCACATATACCGAGGTCTCTGCTCCCAACGCTCTTCTCGAAGCCAATCCTGCTTTTGATGTATTTGCGGATGGATGATAGACGATTTTAACAGAGTGCTTGCGTTTTTGCGAGAGGAATGGATGAACGGTATTTGGATGTTTATTAGTTGTTAGTTAATTACAGTAAACTTTGTATTTATCAACTATTATTTGTGTAATATGTTTAGGCTCACGCAGTTTTATTAAAGTTTAAATAAATAAAATTAAAAAACCGTTTTGGTGTAGGTACACAGCAAGCTAACACACAGATGAACTGACATATTTTAACAAATTTTGATAAAATTTTATTTTACTAACATATTAAAATATTGTAATCCAATTTTTATAATATGGTAAGGAAGGTAACAGCTAATGAATGATGTGTAACCCTGTAAGTTGTCAAATTCAAATTCAAGATCACTTTACTATGTAGGTCACGGAAATGACACTTATGAATGTCAAAATAAAAACTTTTTTTTCTTATTGAATCTACCGTTACTTCGTAAAGGGTTGAGCTAATGAGAAAAAGTAGCAAGAAACTCATTGCCACTCTTTTAAATCAAGATTTACATTTTCCTTGTCTTACAAATAATTGCAATTACAATATAACATGTAATGTGATGCAACACGAGTAAGTCAAAAAAGTAAATGTAAATTAATACAAAAGAAAAGTTATTGAGTATGATAATAAATAAAGGTATTCTGTGAGCATTTTATTAGGGATTATATATAAAAAATATACATATATATATAATAAGTTTTAAGAATCTGAAGACGAGCCTCCGGCGACACGATCATCCTGCCACCACAGGCAGCGCCCGTTCACGAGCATGACGCATGAGCCAGCCATCGCCTCCCTCAACCACATTTTAGTCCCGTCCCATGCCACCGCCACAAGTAACATTAAAGCGAGCATGACGAAGCCTGTTATGAGAACTCAAGCAATATCTGTTCACTTAGATATATTTTTTTTATTTTTTGTATGTAATTTATGTAATAGTGTGCGATTTTGGGTTTTGGAATAAATAAATAAACTGTGAAACGAATGCTTTATTATTAGAGTTCCCCCACGTCACCCTTCGGGTACGGTACTCTAATGACAAAATAATAAACTCGTGTGGAAGTGCCATAATAGCATGACACGAGGTTTTAAACAAACCCTTCTCTAAGTAAGTAGAGTATCTTACAAATAGACCACTATATGATAATGATAAGATAAATATTACATTTCCTTGTTTACACGTGGGGTTAATGCTAGTGTATTTTGCATTTTAAATTCTTGGCAACATTAGCGGTGTTATAGAAGCGATCGATAAAACAAAATCAAATTATTTTATTCATTTTTGTCATTTCTTTGACGGTTTGTAGTTGTTAGATTTTTTTCTTTTTTGTCTCGGAAACGCTGACGATTTTACCTCATCTTTTGAGCAAAGTTGGGATTTAATTCTCTACCTAGAATAAAAAAAAATCTTTATAATTATTATAATTTTAACAAGTGAGATTTTATTTATTTAACAGAGTGATATAGATATTTTATTTATATTATTCATTAGAAAACAAACACTTTTTGACGTTATGAAATATTATTGAGAAATTCATAAAAAACCGTTTTTTATTTATTATTATTATATATATTTATATACAGAATAACGTCTGTCTAGTCAGCTAGATGGTTATTAAAAGAATGTAACAGAAGAACAGCGAACAAGTCTGGTGGGCCCTCTAGCAACACTAAACGTTATCATATTCACAAGAGCCTTGTTACATAGCACAGTTAACGCCTGCGGTGCTTTATAAACCCCATCGCATAGTGTAAGCGTAGCTTTTAATATTACTGAACTATAAAATTATATATAATAATATACTTAAAGCAAATATCTGTATTTCGAAATATTGTAGTACAGATTATATTCAAATTTATGTATTACTCAATACAGAGGTTAACAATAAAACATTTTTCCCCTCAGGGTCATATTATCGGGGCCAGGATCATATTAGTGGTAATAACATACTAATATGTTAAATTATATGCATAATGTTTCATTGAGTGTAAAAATAGTATATACTTAGAGCAGAAGTAAAGTGAATTAACTATAATTATTACATTATCATTAAGTAATGACAGACAGAATATACTTAATAATCAAGGGTTTTATTTATACGTATCAGTTTCCATACCGCTGACATATTATGCTGGTTTTATATTAGCCTGGGATTTCTACAACCCATGTAAAGCTGCTTTATATTATTGTAGAAGACAAAGGATTTCAATACAAATGCTTTCTGATTCAAAAAGCGATAAGCGAAAACAAGTAAAGTGAAGTCAGGAGCGGGTGTCGGAGAGGTGGCGTTAGTATAACGGTGTGAAGTGTGAGGCGGATAGTGGAGGGGTGAGGAGAGGAGAGGGGATGCGAAGGGTATATAATGTCTTAAAAAAATTAATTATACTGTAGTATTAAGTTAAGTTATATCATTACCAGTTATATGAAAGATAAAATTAATAATAATTGTAAAATCTGTATTATAAAAGTGATTTGTGTTCAAATATTATTTTTATTTCCCCTGATTGATTTACAATTATGAAAGTAATAACTGAAGAGTCATCATTGCTTCAAGTATCCCTTAGCAACACTACATTCTATATTTATATATTATGTGGATTTCAAGCAAAATATCTGTGTATTAGCCGAAACTTGTTTAAATAAAACTAACAATTAATTTCCAAAAACCGTTCTTTTATCGAGATTTGTACGTTTTGTAAAGTACAATGTGTGTAAATTGATTTATTCGTAATATATCTAATGCCATCCCTACAATCTGGACATCTAGCATTCCTCTGCAGTATGTTATTCAAGGAAATTTCTTCCAAGTACATCCGAAGTATTATTGTAAAATACCTGTTTGGCTCATGAGATTTCTTTGGAGCTAGAGGAGAATTTGGGTGGCGGTGATTATTTAAATCAGGTGACCCGTACGCCCGTTTGTCCATCTCTTCATATAAAAATATTTTATATGCAGACACGGCACGCATGTGATTTTGTTATACGTTTTGTTCTGCAACTTTAAGGCGAATCAAATAATCCTGAACTGCTTACATATTTTATAAAGCGTTATATCGCTCATGAATCCAAAGAATTTTACATCTGGCGGTGTGCACACGCCGATAGCTTCGGGCGTTCCTCTGTTATCGTTGTTAATACTTACACAGTAAACAAAAGCATGTATATAACAAAGAGTATTTTATCATCTTCTACTAACGACTGCGCCTTACTAATAGCGACTACTTGGGTAATTGGAGCGCCCTTTTCTTTGTGAAGATTATAACAGTTCGATTGAATGTTGCGCGTGTATAACATGCTAGTTTCTATAACTTTATATACAGGATGTTAAAAAAATCCTGTATGTATCTTTAGGCGTATGTTGGTATTAACTAGTGAGTATATATAATTATCGATTTTCAGGAAATAATTACATTTATTAAAAAGTGAAAAAAAGAGTAATAACGTACCCAATTATAAAAGTTTGGACACCTTTGCCTACAGCCATTTTCATTTTTCCCCACCTACACCCATTTCATTCATGCTACCTGCGACGGGCGCACGGGTGTAGGCGGCAAACAACGTGAATTTTGTATTATTATATAGTTAATTCATTATTATATCCACTTGTTCAGCGTCTCTCAACCGCAGTTTCTGCCAGACGTGGCCGCCACTGACTTCTATACATTTTGCGTTTCACGACATTGTTGTAACACCGTCGTGTCAGTCTTAATCGTATCGAATACTGTAACGTTACAGGCCTTATTTCCTCATCAGTGTCACATTTCGCAACACGAATTCTTTCACTTTTCCCCAAAGGCTAAAAGTCAAGCGACGTGAGGTACGGGAGACCACGGTGTCCAGGCGACACCACCTTGTTGGATCACCTTGGGGTTCAGCAGGTTATCAACTGTAAAGTAAATCCTGTAGATTAAGATCAGGACATAATCCTTATCTCCACAACCTGAGAGTTGAACAAGACATCCAAGAGTTATCATCGATACGTCACTCGAACGGGTAGCTCAGTTGGAAAAGCGCTCGCTCGGTCGCGGGTTCGAGTCCCGCATCGATTACATTTTTTTGTTTCAAATTTTATTTGTGTAGGTAATTAATCCCAGAAGTGAGGGTTATCACTTTAAAAAACATAACAAATTGAAATTAAATTAAATAAATTAATTAAACACTATGTTGGCCACATCTAAGCTTGGTATTATATTAAGATATTAATTTTATTTCTATTTCATTCTGATATGATCTTGAGAAAGATATCTTAAACTGACTCAAGAATGTTTTTGAATTCAAACTCTCTTTGTTGCAAATGTGAGATAAAAGACTTTTGCTATACTTTTAGCCACCCATATTGAGACACTTGAAAAAGTTATTAGTGTAGAATATGATCAAACTGGAATATTTCTAATGAATTATCTAATATAATGTTATAACCTATTAAAAATCTTCAGATGAATAGTGCTCGTATTATACTGTTGTCTGTCTGTCAAATCTGCTGTCAATGTCTGCTGCTCAAATCTCAAAAGTTTTTTATATTATGTTTTTAGTGTTTTTCTCTTAAACTTATAAATTCAAAATAAAACTTAAAATTGCGATATACGCTGAAGGTATTAACCATCTATTTTGTCCTTTCATATTAATTATTAGGGTTAGTTGTGAGCTTGTTGAAGCAGATTAAATCACATTATGTCAGGTGCTGTTAATTGTAAATTAAGTGTTAATTTAAATATTATGTGTACACCGTGAAACTGTTTAAAAAGCCATCCTTATGTCGTTATATCTTTCTTTATTTATCTATTTAGTGTACACGAATGTTATAAAAATTATTTTTATTAAGATTATTTGTTTCCAAACAAATAAATAAAATATTGGTATAAATAATAATGGTCACAATCACAGCAATAGCTGTGATTCATGTTTTTTTAAACTGTAATGCTATATAAAACAAATTTATCGTTGGTTATATATATAATAATCGCCGGAATACGTTGGATGAGGGCAGCGCAGTACCGATCTTCGTGGAAATCTTTGGGGGAGGCTTTTGTACAGCAGCGGATGTGTTCCTGCTGATGATGATGATATAAGTGCATTGAACTGCTTGCTTAATCTGCATTTTACTAAGGAGGTTGTACACGATATCATGCAAACTATACTTGACAACTTATGCTTGAAACTATCTTTCTCTCTCTCTCCCTCCATGTGTGCCTTCACTACTGGATATTATCGGTCAGGTCAGCGAACTTCGTTCATGCTTTGTATATACTTGAGCTATGGCGGATGTTTCTGAGAAAGAAATCATGTTATTTCTAAGTACAGTGCTTGCTTTCTATTTGCTCATCATCAAATTTGTAAAAGATCATAATATTTCTCTTGAAGTTCGTGCAAGTGCATGAGCCAGAAATGATTCTCTAATTTGTTTGGGACTGCGCTGGAGTACCTGATTTAAACTATCTGATTATAAGTGATGCGTAGTATTCTAATAGTATATTTTTTTGACCTATTTTAAAAATTAAACTGTCTAGAAAAATTGGGCATGGGGAAGGGCGCTGGTGTGGGACGCTACTTGCGTCGACACTTTGGCTCCTTCTCATGTCCAACTTACGTCAGTTGGTGCTGGGGCTGCTGCTTCGACTGCCGAAGACAGCAAGCGTCGCAAATATGTTGGCCTCAGTGAGTCATACATCTTTGTGCCGTTTGGTGTCGAGACACTTGGCCCGTGGGGCCCAGAGGCGCGGAGAATGTTCAAAATAGTATCTTCGCGCCTCAATAAGGCTACTGGAAACCCAAGCGCTGGCAGCTATTTCAGTCAACGGATCAGCCTTGCTATCCAACGCGGTAATGCTGCCAGTATTTTTGGTACGCTTCCACGTAATAATAGTTTTAATTTTATGTAGTCGTAGTATTGTAAATATAGTTATAAGATTTGCTGTTAAACTATAAAGGACATACACAAATTTATGTCTAGAAAATGATAATGATATTATGTTGTGCACTTTTATTTGGTCGGCAGTACATTTCTTAGAGAAATGGAAGACTTTGATGTTTGTCGCTCGTATTTCACGCTTGTGTTCTCTTTAAGTATATGATTACCGCACATCTAACACTCCGTCTTAATAACTTTGATACATTTCAGAAACTCGTACGGAATGAGAATCGTTGCTTCTTGGCCTATTTTATAATGACTTTGTTCTTGGTGTGTTTTTTTTTAAAACGTTGATGACTAAAGTGATCAACGATCTTAAGACTTTAAATATTGAATATGTCAGTTATCCCATAGGTGTTTTATATGCACACAGGACGAAAAAATATACATACGGGTTAGCGTAAGGTACGTCTTTCCGCGGCATAACATTTCATCCGGACGGCGTTCACTTCTGGTCAAAAGCCTCCCCAAAAGATCACACATGACGATCGGTCCTACGCTGCCATGAGGGCAGCCTATTCCAACCTATTCCAGCGATCTTGACAAGAACGTCGATCCATCTTGTCGTCGACCAATACTACGTCTTCCGGTGCGTGGTCGCCATTTGAGAACTTTACTACCCCAATGGCTAGGTGTCCGTTCTTCTTCTTAGTCTTCAGAGCTATGTCGGTGAGATTGGTTCTCCTACGGAGCTCCTCACTTCTGATTCGATCTCGCAGGGAAACTCCAAGCTTTATCCTCTCCATTGCCCTCTGAGCGACCATGAGCTTCCTCAAACGGCCTATACTCTCTATTAACACCAGAAGAATGACAAGAGTGTTGTCTACCTCAAAAATCGTTGAATAAATTTACTTTTACATTTTAAAACAGAAAACACCTTGGTACGTGGTGGGCGAGGATCATAACTGGGGCTCTGTGGTGTATGTTCAACCTATTGCGCCATTAAATTACAATCCCGGAATGGCGATCCGAGATTATTAATTAAATCTATTTCCTTTTGGCATCTAGATCGATTGTTGCGATCTATAGAATGTGATCCTTTATCAGTCCATCGTTGGTCGAATAATGATTTTTTATTAACGAACGAAAACGAACCTTTAAAAAAATTATTTATAATTCATTATCAAATTATCTATGATATAGTTTCTATAAGTCATATTATATCTACTGAAAGATTTTCAGACAGTGCTATACAGTCCACGTCGTGACTCCAAAACTTTCGGGATCAAGATGGAAACTGTGAAAAGATTCTATCATGTTAGCAATACAACTTGCAATCAGTAAAGTACACAGCCATTTTATATACGCTTAACCTCCGGTAGCATCGCTCTTGGAACATTTCCAAAGAAACTATTTTCATGTAGCCCAAGTCATTAGCGGAAGCAATAATTTTTTATAACCTATTCCTAGTCTAGTCTATCTTGTAGGACCAGAGGAGATACAAGTACGTGAGCTGCACGTGTGAATTCAAATTCAATTTTTTTTTTCAAAATAGGACATATCGTATTGAAGAAAATTAATATTTTGCTATGAAACCATTCGGAAATTAACGCCTCAGACCCGAGAAATACGGGCGCAAGAAACTCAGCGGACCTCTCATTTTTTTTTAATAATTTTTCGATACAATCAAATTTATGATTTAAATAGCCTGACGGCGGTCATTCCTTTCATAATCTGTGGTACTATTAAGAAAATTATTTATGTTTTTAGCCTAACCTTTACCACATAAACTTCGTTTTGTTCTGCCTTGTTTTTGTAACAAGCCTATGCAATTTAAGTGGTGGTTATTGTTAGTTTAATAAATTATCACCCCTTTATTTCAATATTAATTCCAATACTTTTGCAAGGTGAATGGTAACAAACGAATGAATATTATAAAATAATTTTAAACTGTTGGATTTTTTTGCGTTTAACAACAATGCGATCACAGTTCATCAAATACAATGCAGGTGTCATTGTGCGTCTCAATAATTTTTTTTTATAAACAGGTTCTTAATAAGCAAAAGTAGTCTAAATTAGGTAAACTTTGTATGCATATTATTTATTCAAAATTTTGTCATATTTGTAAAGATAACTACAATACCAGATAATATAGAAAAACAACTAAAACATAAACCAAAATTTCAAAACAAAAAAAATCATAATATGTTCTTTTTTATGTGAGTAGGAATGACTACTGACGCCGTGACGCCGTCTTCTTCTTCTTCTCACTGTTAAGTATAAATTTCTAGCATCTGTCTGTCGATACACTGTGCTTCGTGAGTTTATGACTTGGACCACAAACAAAACTGATTAGATTGGCGTCCACTACGTGCCTTCCAAAGTAAGCGGATGAAACTCCCGAAAATTATTTTATTATTTAATTGAAAATTGCACTACAGCTGTAATATAATAATGAACGACATTGCATTTATTGCACAAAATTAACATTATTAGAGTCTCATAGCTTTACGTTCACAATGTAAACGGATATTGTACAGCGAATACCTTTCCTTGTTCTGGAATCAACCTTTTCTGTGTTTTAAATAAGCGCGAATTAAAGTTCTACAAATTATACTAGTGGGAGGCTCCTTTGCACCGAATGCTAGCTAGATTAATTTGGTTATCACAACGGCGCCTATTTCTGCCGTAAAGCAGTAATGTGTAAGCATTACTGTGTTTCGGTCTGAAGGGCGCCCGTAACTAGTGAAATTTGAAGTTAGTAGTGCCGCTCAGAATTTTTGGGTTTTTCAATAATCCTGAGCGGCACTGTATTTTAATGGGCAGGGCGTATCATTTACCATCAGCTAATTGGCCTGCTCATGTCATCCCTTATTTTCATAAAAAAATAAGTTAAGTTATTCTAAATTTAAAACTTACCTTTATCTTACCTTTGTCACTACAGAATTATATTACGACAGGTAGAAGTAACTTTAAACTTGGAGTAACTTCTTATTGCGTTCAACAAGACAGTTTATGTCAAATCAAAAAAAAAAAAAAAAACAATTTATTAATTTTCTGACTGAAATTATACCTCATTATCATTATCAGCCGGAAGACGGCCACTGCTGGACAAAGGCCTCCCCAAAAGATTTCCACGACGATCGATCCTGCGCTACCCTCATCCAACGTTTTCCGGCGAACTTGACCAAATCGTCGGTCCATCTTGTGGGGCGCCTACCAACACTGCGTCTTCCGGTACGTGGTCGCCATTCGAGGACTTTACTGCCCCAACGGCCATCTGTCCGTTGAACTATATGCCCTGCCCACTGCCATTTCAGTTTCGCAATCTTTTGGAGTACGTCGGATACTTTGGTTCTCCTACGGATCACCTCATTTCTGATTAGATCTCGCAGGGAAACTCCGAGCATAGCCTCCATTGCCCTCTGAGCGACCATGAGCTTTCACGAAATACTTACGTATGTCAAATTTCCTCTGCCTAGTGTTTTGTGCGTCACCAACAAAAAAAACAGGTCTAAATTGAAAATATAGCAAGCCTTGTACTTATTATTTATTTAATATTCAAATTACATCAAACATTTCGTCCGCCTAGTATATTGTCCTTGATACTGATACTTTATGGACCGAAGTCTACGCATTAAACGAATTTTATGTCAGTTTTTACGATTCTGCTTCGTGTTTCCTCAACTCAATCGAAGAAGTTTTTCATTCAATGTTGAGTACCGACAGCACAAAAATATTGGTTTTATTATATTATTTTAATCAAATTACTTTTTTGTTATATCTATATTAGTTGGGATGATCCTGTTGCCGGAGACTCGGTTTCAGATTCTTAAAGTTATTTTATATATTTTCTTATTTATAATCGCTTATAAAATGCTCACAGAATACCTTTATTTATTTACAGTGTGTGTGGATGATGCAGCTACTGTACTCAATAACTTTTGTATTAATTTACATATACTTTTTTGACTTACTCGTGTAAGGCATTGACGTCAAATAACGTTTGAGTATGGTTGTTGCATCATTTTACATATTATATTGTAATTGAAATTATTTGTAAATCGATGGAAATGTAAAACTTGTGACATATGGACATAGCAATGTTTTATATAAAATAAATAAGATAAAAAAATAATAATATTAAGAAGTAAGAATACAGATAATACAACTATTATTATATTATGATATTTTAACTAATTCAACTTAAAACCTTAAAACTTAAACTCACACTTAGAATAATTAAAAAATTCGGGTAAGTCATAGAAGGCATTTTAAAGGCATAAAAGTCATTTATTTTCTCAAAATTGATTCCTTTAGAATTCTTTTTGATGTCATTTCTTATACTACTAGATACTACTACCGCTTCGGAAACAAATGGCGCTCTGAGAGAGAAGAAGCGGCGCAAGAAACTCTCCCAGCATTCTTTTTTTTGCGCTCTTTTCAATAAAAATATACAATACTGTACAGTCGCTATAAAATAATCACAATCTAGTCCCAGGCTGTCCGATCATTTAGATATTCAGCAGTGGAGTAATAGGATTTACGACAGAGCCATTTTTTTTATAAAACATTTAAATTTATTTATAGATAATGCCTGAACAGTGGCTGGGACTTTATTGTAGAAGTGTATATATTTACCCTTAAAGCTATTATGTATCTTATGAAGCCTACTAGAATTAGTTACAAGCAATCCCTCATTTCTAGTGTTATAATAATGAAAATCACTATTAAGAGCAAAAAGGTGACGATTTTTGTGAACATATATTAAATTTTCATAAATGTACTGACAATAAACAGTCATAATATTTATTTCTTTAAATTTTTCTTTGAGAGACTGTCTATAACCAAGCTGATATATAGCACGAACAGCTCTCTTTTGCAGTGCAAACACTGTATCAATGTCAGCAGCATGACCCCATAGTAATATACCGTACGTCATGATGCTGTGAAAATAACTAAAGTACACTAATCTAGCGGTCGCAACATTCGTGTACTCTCTAATCTTTCTAACTGCATATGCCGCAGAGCTGAGTCTATCTGCTAGATGGGTAATATGTGGACCCCACTGAAGCTTTTTATCTAACGTGATACCCAAGAAGACCGTAGTGTCCACAAGTTCCAATCTCTGGTCATTTATAAGTACGTTGGTTTGTACCTCCGCTGTGTTTGGTGTAATGAACCGTAAACACTTTGTTTTTTTACTGTTTAAGTGCAGATTATTCGTCTCAAACCAACGCACTATCTTTGAGAGTGCATTGCTTACCTCGTCATCAATATCCGCACGTCGCTTCGCTTTAAAAATAAGTGAAGTATCATAAGCAAACAATACAATCTCATGGCTATCATCTACCACAAACGGTAGATCGTTAATATATATAAGAAACAAGAAAGGACCGAGAATAGAACCCTGTGGAACACCTATTCCCACAGGTTTACCCGAAGACCGTTTGCCATTTACATCGACTATCTGAACTCTTTCGCTTAAATATGATTTTAACAGATTTAGGGCTCTATGTTTCACTCCATAATGCTTTAGTTTTAGGAGTAAAGCACTTAATAAGCAATAAAGTAGGCTTCTGTTTATTTTTTATTTTTTATTATTTAAATTAAAATTCCAATTTAAATAGTATTATTTAATATTATAAATATGAAAGTTTGTATGTCTGGATGAATGTTTGAACTTCTTTAACGCAAAAAATACTGAATGGATTTTGATGAAACTTTGCAATAATATAGCTTACACACCAGAATAACACATAGGCTATTATTTATAAAACTATCGTGTGAATTATACTTTATATGGCAAAACAACGTTTGCCGGGTCAGCTAGTGTGATCGATCGTAGCTGTGAACGCAACGATCAGCTGCGCTCGCGCTACTCCGTAAGAGGGAGGGAGAGGGTGCAGGTAGGAAAGAGAAGAATTAATGCAACTCTTCGTGCACCCACAATATTTAATTAATTTGGTGTCTGTTTCATTATTTATAAAAACCCTTTAGGCATATTTGGCCTAAACAAATGTGTGTAGATGTAACTACGTTAATGTATAGGTAAATAAAATATTTTAAGATTTTAACACTCAAATAAAAGATCATAAAATCACTTTATTCATTTAGGACACGTAGGTCAAGGAAATGACACTTACTAATGTCAAAAGTTTTTTTTATGATAATAAGGGAGGAGACGATTAGGACGTTTAGCAGATGGTAATTGATACGCCGTACCCATAACAATGCAGTGCCGAGTGCATGATTCTTGAAAAACCCAAAAATTCTGAGCGGCACTACAATTGCGCTCGTCACCTTGATACATATGATGTTCAGTCTCATTTGTCCCGTTATTTCACTAGCTACGGCGCGCTTCATACCGAAATACAGTAATGCTCACACATTACTGCTTCACGGCAGAAATAGGCGCCGTTGTGGTACCCATAAACTAGCCGGTATCCTGTGCAACGGAGCCTCCCACTGGTAAAATGGTTGGAACAAGCTGGAAAAGGTTATCAAATATATTGCTACTATAACCGATTTCAATTGACAGGTCATAAACAGTCAGCCACACTTGGCAAAAGCTTAGTATTTTGAATATTAAACCGCAAGCTAACGCACAAATTGACAAAAGAGTCTTTTCCTGTTAGACGATCGATAAAACAGGCAAGGAATATTAGATTAGTGTATTACACTTTCTGTTGGTGTGCGTAAATTGCTCAAAATAGATGTAAGTTCAATTATTTTCGACGTTTTCTTAGCTGTCATTGTCTATATATATTCTAGACGTATAATTAATGATGTTAGGTTATGATTATGATAGTTATATGATAATATTATTCCTCAAAAATTATAAACCTACAGAATTCAGGACGACTAGCATTGACCTGTTTATTGCTTAAGATATCAAATATTAATATTTAACTTTCACAAAAAGTATGAATCACTAGCAACTATCTGCGATCTCGTCCACGCGGATTCGATCTCGTCGGTAATATCGCGCTATTCAAAATGTCGAGATTAAATGTAACCTGTGCTATTTTCTACCCTTGACAATATGAGCGCTACATTTCATGAAGTTCATTTGAGCAGTGTAATCGTCATTGCGTATAACCTGAATAATAAGGGTGTTTTATTTAAAAATAAACACTAAAAGGAATCCCCAGCAAGGAGTCGCTGATGTCAACTGATATTTAAATGAAACAAACGTCAAAAGCAAAGCTAAAAGCAAAATATATCCACAAATATTTGGTCTGAATAGTTTCTTGTTCACAACTAATATCTAAGCATCCACAAGAGGTAATGGGCATTTCAAGTTGGGGCAAGTTTGCGTATAAATCACCCCATCGGCGCTACCAGCGCGAGGAATAGTTAAACTTCGACAATGTTTTATCGACTGTAAGAAATCGTCGAAACGTCGCCCACTCCTTGTGTGAGTGCGTTCACACGATATCGATACGACAATTTTATTCCTGTTACATCTTGTGTTAAAAGAATAAAAAGCTCACTTATAAAAAATTTAGAAGAAGAAAGACAGCTATTTTCAGAAATTTTACACGCTTTTTTTTAGCTTCACCTGTATGTATGTTTGTTTGTAAACGACTCATTTGGGCGCGATTTTTGTCCAATTCAAACGCCCACATTTCGTTCAAACTTCGTAGATTTATCAAGGACCGATGACAATACATTAATTTGATAAAATTATTCCATTTTTTATTTTTTTTGCAAAATAAGATTTTTGTTAATTTATATAATTTTTCATCTATTGTCGATAAGGCAGCATTTGATGTTCATTTTAAATTTTGTCTATTATCTTTTCAATCAAAGCGTTTTTTTTAGTTTTTTAAACTGTTTTTATTTTCTCCATAATCGAATGTATCAAGTTTTTGTAAAATATAGTATAAGTCTACCGAATTAAATAACATCTCATATATAGCGTATATGTTTGGTAGTATATCAGTAAGAGAACGTTGCGCAGGCATATATGGGCCTGCGCAACGTACTAACTGCGCACCGCCATATATATATATATATATATATATATATTTATGGCGGTGTTTAGTAGTATATTAGTAAGAGAACGCTGCGCAGTCTTATATCTTCTTAAGCTTGAAGTGAAACCTCTTTAATAATGGTCTGATATGAATTTTATAAAATGAAAACGTTTAATGAAAAAGTCGTTTCTATATAGTTTATTTATCCTACGTTTGTGCTTCGTTTCGTACCTGCCCACCAATCGACCGTCACGGAGACTAGTCGACTGTACTCTTAATCACTGTCCTGTCACTGGACATGCTGTTCCATATGTTTGACAGCAAATTTTACCTACCAATTTGAAGCGCCACTAGCGAGCGTCCAGAGAACTAATTTTGACGTATCATACAAATGGCTGCGAAGGAACGTACAATACTCTGAAGTAGTTTTGCATTTTGAATTAATTTCGTTCGTTTTCCGTTTTATTTATACATCAATAATCATCGTTATAAAGAACACATCGATGTTTGCTGAGGTTGTCATTACTAGTTTTAGTACCACAGACTCTCGCTACATGGCCAACAGCGCCAAAATGGCGAATATCAAATAGGCACAAAAGCACTTTGACAGCCGCCAGTCCAGTGGTACATAGTAGAGATCAGTGACTCTTAATATACTCAAAATATATGTGAGAGAGAAAGAAACGTTGCTATCAATGGTCTTATGTAAATTGTATATATATCGAGTGATGAGGAATATATTTGGTATACGCTCGGATAAAGTCCGTTTGGTCAACATAGTAGTATATCGAATTAAAAGGCATTTATTTTCTCAAAATTTATTCCTTTAGAATTCTTTTTGATGTAATTTCTAATATACTAGATACTACTACCGCTTCGAAAACAAATGGCGCTCTGAGAGAGAAGAACCAGCGCAAGAAACTCTCCCAGCATTCTTTTTTTGCGCTCTTTTCAATAAAAATATACAATATTGTACAGTCATTTCTATCGCTATGAAATAATCATAATCTAGTTCCAGGCTGTCCGATCATTTAGATATTCAGCTGTGGAGTAATAGGATTTACGACACAGCCATTTTTTTATAAAACATTTAAATTTATTTATGGATAATGCCAGTGAATGCCATGCCATGAACAGTGGCTGGGACTTTATTATAAAAGTGTTTATCACCCTTAAAGCTATTATGTATCTTTTGAAGCCTACTAGAATTAGTTACAAACAATCCCTTATTTCTAGTGTTATATAATTATAAACAAATATAAGTAATCACTAAAACAATTTGATGAAACCTTAAGGAATCGTACAAATGTCGGATAAACGCATAAAACAGTGTCACAAACACATACATTAACATATTATTATATATATTTGCTTGCTTTGTTTTTATAGAGAAAAGTTTACTTTACGTTATTCAACGATCAGTTGTTTATCTTGTTACAGAAATACAAACACTTTTGCGAGAGTCGATGTTCTTATGTTGCCGTTTCGTAAATTTATTAATTTGCTAACAACTCATTAATTTCAATTGTGGTATTACAGTAAATTAATTAATTTTAAACGTTATTAGGTACGGGCGACTGTCGTGCATAATAGATAAGCCAAAGGATTCAGGCACATCCCTATTCTGGAAGTGTTTTATAATATTTTCGAACCCTCATTTCCATTCGGTCTATGCTAGAAATCTGAAATTAAGGTAAAAAGTGTTTAGCAGAACAAGCACGCCTGAATAAATCCTCAACACCTCGATTTCTAACTTAACAGCCAAAAGACATCCACTGCTGGACAAAGGCCTCCCCCAAAGATCTCGATCATGCTCTAACCAAACCTATCTCAACCTAAAGTCTTAGAAGTCTGAAATCCAGAAAAGACATTGCATATAAATTGAGAACGATTCTATGCACAGAGATCTCTGCAAAAACAATATGTTATATTATGTTTAAAAGCCTATAAGATCTGTAAAAAGTGTAACACAGCTGTCCTGTCTATCTACAATCTGAATCTGAAAATCTACGTTTTGGTAAAAACACTTGGGCATATGCAAATAGAAATTACAATTGGCGATAGATTTTTCCAGAGCTTCTTGTCCCTTGAATAACGTAGTGTTAAAAATGCCTAGGTCATTAGGAATAGGATTGGGCCGTTCCCAGTAAGATTCAGGGATTTTATTTCTCAATCTTTTGGTCACAACTGGTTCAATCCATCAGAAGAACGAACGCAGGTTCTGTTTAAAGTATTGTCCTCAGCCTACTGCTACGGTATTAGTCACGAAGCGAAGGAAAATGGGTATAAACTTATATTGAATAGATTAGTAGGATCAGATCTCAATGTCAATCAAATCAGAATTCTTATCATTCCACAAACTAGCCTAGAAAAGGAAAAATTTGGCATCACCTTAAACAGTGAAGGCACACGAGATTATAGTTGGAAATTGATGACTCAAGGACATTTTATAGCGGTTGCGGACTTGAAGTAAGTATCCACTCGCTTGCTCCAAAATTTGTTATTCCATCTAAAAAAATCCCAAAAGAAGATCGTTAACCTTTTTTTTGACAGTTAGGGACGAGACGAGCAGGACGCTTAGGATTCTTTCAAAACCCAAAAATTCTAAGTGGCTTTACAATTGCGCTCGTCACTTTGAAAAATTCGATATTAAGTGTGACACAATAATGCTTACATATTACTGCGTGACGGCAAAGAAAGGCTCCGTTATGGTACCCATAATCTAGCCAGCACCCTGTGCAAAGAAGCCTCCCACTGATAAATGCCATCAGTCACCTGTTACGACACCCTTAGGGCCTGGTACTTCCCTATTCTTTTTATGCCCCAGGTAAGCACAGGAAAAAATCAATATCGAATTGTGATACAACGTTATGCTACACTACAAAATATAGTATCACGACTTAATAATTCAAAATCCTATCTCGCAGCCTCGAAATTTCGCAGTCTTCCTAATAACTTTCCTCAGATCGCGTCATATATTTTTCCAGAGAGCATGTAAGGAACCATAACATACATTTACCGGTATACGAATGAAATTATGATAATGCTTGCTCAAGTTTATAGGTATATGTAAGAGAAACGCTCTCGGCGGGAAAAAACAAAGATATCCTGCTTCCGTTTTGAGTTATTAATGTACTTAAGCTAAATGTTCGATATGTTAAGAATAAATAAATTTGCATAAAGGATATTTGAGATGTTTGTTTATTTTCCGCTCAAAGACTTAAAAATAATGATGAAACAAAAAAAGCCAAACGTATTGTAGTCACTGTAAAACATGCACAGATAGTGCAAATTTCGCGTTTGGATCTTAAGAGAGTCCGTACCTTACCGGTCCTCTCTATCGATAACACGAAAATGGTCGAGATGCATATTGTTTCAAACATGAGGTTGAAACAATATGCATCTCATATGTTATGGTTTGATAACCATCATGATAACATTGAACGAAAAATTGTGTAGATAAATTCCATAAAACTATTTCTAAGTCAAAGTCAAAGTCAGAATATTTTATTGACATTTTTTTTTTATGATAATAAGGGACGAGACGAGCAGGACTTTCAGCTGATGGTAATGATACGCCCTGCCCATTACAATGCAGTGCCGCTCAGGGTTCTTGAAAAACTCAAAAATTCTGAGCGGCACCACAATTGCGCTCGTCACCTTGAGACTAAGATGTTAAGTCTCATTTGCCCAGTAATTTCACTAGCTACGGCGCCCTTCAGACCGAAACACAGTAATGCTTACACATTACTGCTTCACGGCAGAAATAGGTGCCGTTGTGGTACCCATAATCTAGCCGGTATCCGGTGCAAAGGAGCCTCCCACAACATAAAATCAAAAGACTGCTCGTCAACGTCAATCACAAAAAATACAATTCAGATACATATATATTAATTACATAAAAGTTTAAACATATTTTCAAAACAATGCAAACCAGTGAAACAACACAAGGCTGAACCATATAATCCATAAAAAACAACTATAATACTATTCAATTCCATATTGTAATATCGTTTACGTAATCTTCAATATTGTAATAAGCCTTCGACATAAGCCTGCGTTTAATAAAAGATTTAAATTTATTTATTGATAATTCAGATACACTTTTTGGTAATTTATTGTAAAATTTAATACTATCGCATGCAAAAGAATTGTTTATTTTACAGAGCCTAGTAGGGGGCACTATAAGCTTGTAGTTATTTATAGTGTTCAAATTCTAATAAACGTATATCTTCTTATAATGTATCCTACATGTATTTTCGACTAATATGAATTAAAAAAGTGAAAACGCACGAAGAAATACGTTTAATGACCTACAGAAATTCAATTACAAACAGACGCATTGGTATCTGAGTGGCTGATCGAAGGCTAATTGTCTTTTGCGCTGGTTAGTACCAAAATTGACACCGAGAACGGAACGGTTCGCACGCAATACGCATATACACACATTAAAAAAGTCTAAGCAACATGTACTAATTTAAATTTTAGGATGGTTTTTCACATTATAACGTTGTAAATTATTATTTAATTAATATTTTTAGGGTCCTATGATGTAAAAATAACAGCTGTTCTCTTTATAAGTTCTTTGAATAACAGAAATTAACAATATTAGAATATACTGCAGAATCTAAGGTACATAAGCAACTAAACATTTTTTTAACAAAATTAAATTTCTTTAGCAAAATGAATTTATTGTGAAAGAATAAGATAATGTAATACAAAGTATGGCCTCCTCTGCTATTCAGAACTTGTCGGCAACGATTATTAAAAAATAAAAAAGTGGTATGTACCGTACCGGTCTTGCCGAGTGGTTGTACTCCTTTTACGGCCTGAATACTGTTCAGCGGGTTCCCTTGTATTATTGTAGCGCTGCCAAAGACGACAAATAACACTTCTATGAATGCCAAAATGCCGAGATACCTAAGATTGATTACTTCCCGCTTGCAACATCCCTACAGCTCTTTGCATTTCATTTGCCGTCAATTGACGTCGCTCCATGACGTAGAGAATATCTAAGAATTCAATTTTGTCGCTAATTTTATTTAATAGGTTGGAAAATTATAAAATCAAGACTAAACGTAGCAATAAAAATGCACTTAAATTCAAACAAATTCCCTTTCATTTAATTTTAAGTAAAAAAACAAAACATAATCGAATTTTATTTTACAACCAGCCAGCATGTCATCAATAACAAAAAAGTTTACATACCTATGCACTTTGAGTGAATAAAATCTTCGAAATTAATGACTATAAATGGTAAATTTGTAATATCATGCATGTTGCTTAGACTTTTTTGATGTGTGTAAGATTAATTAAAACTTCATCAGTGGTCAACGACCTAATCGCATCGCATCAAAATTCTCAGTGTAATTCATTCAATTCTACAACGCCGAGAGGATAGTTACACCCACTTTAGCATCAGGAAGAGATGCAAGAGGATTAGCAGGGGCCCCACAGCTGCAGATCATCTCTTGCTAGAACCTCAGGTATGTCTTTTTTTTATGGAATAGGAGGACAAACGAGCGTACGGGTCACCTGGTGTTAAGTGATCACCGCCGCCCACATTCTCTTGCAACACCAGAGGAATCACAAGAGCGTTGCCGGTCTGTCTTTGTTTCACCATAACATATTTTCATTTTTAATGTCATATGTTTTAATGTATATATACTTCTATATAGTAACATGTCAAACTTAGTAAATTGCGTTTAAAAACACGCATGATTCCGCACTCAAAAATTATTAACCACTAAATCCACAAATTCCGAAAATTCTGTGTCATATTACATTTAAAATCTTGAAATATGAATTATGCTAATTTATTTTAGTAAATGGTCGCTTTGAAGTAGTAATACTTTTTTTTCTATTTGACGAATATTTTACATATACATTTACGTATGTTGTCAATGAAACAGGTCCCATATGTGACACATCTATTATTATCTATTATTATTGTTGCATATTGAATTCATTCCTCAGAATGGTATGCAGATATTACAAAACTTTAGCTACAACTCGTACTCAACTCTCCCATGTAAGCTCTTTGACGTGGCCTCTTTTCTTCTATTCAGAACCGATTTTTTTATAACACGCTTCTTATTAGCTTCACCTGTATGTATCTTTGTTTGTAACCCACTCATTTGGGCGCCATTTTGACCCACTTTAAACGGCCAGATTCCGTTCAAACTTCGTAATCGTATATATTATATCGAGGACCGATGACAATACATTACTTTGATAAAATTATTCCATTTTTCAATTTGCAAAAAAATATTTTTGTTAATTTATTTATTTATTTGAGTTTGAAACTCATAAATGACGCTTATTGGCTTAAAGGACGATTTGTCACGATTATTATCACGACATACACATGAGATAAGCCATTTTTGTATTTCCTCTCCTCAAATCGTTGGCTCGAAATTCTAAAATTTTATTTTTTTATAATTAGAATACTTACAGCTAAATACAATTATAGTTAGGAAATTAATTACATTTAAGGTTATTCACAAGTTTTCACAGATATTTACTAGCTAAAATAAAGATTACTTTATTAATATAAACATATCGAAGTTATGAAAATGTAATCTACTCTTTTAAAATTATAATTATACTTATATATCATATATAGGGCAATGGAGAGGGCTATGTTCGGAGATTCCCTGCGCGATCGAATCAGAAATGAGGAGATCCGTACGAGAACCAAAGTTACCGAAATAGCCCTAATGATTGCGACATGCGTGCGCGGATGACGTCCACTGCTGGACAAAGGCCTCTCCCAAAGATCACCTCGACGATCAGTCCTGCGCTGCCCTCATCCAATGAATTCTGGCGATCTTGACCAGATCTTCGGTCCAACTTGTGGGGGGCCTACCAACACTGCGTCTTCCGGTACGTGGTCGACATTCGAGGACTCTTCTGCCCCACCGGCCATCGGCCCGTCGAACTATGTGCCCTGCCCATTTCAGTTTCGCAATCATTTGGGCCATATATAAGCCAGGTTTTTCCAACACAGTCAATCTACTTAAATACATATTAAAAATGGAATTAACCATCTCTTTATTGCACACTTTTTTATATATTCAATAAAAGAAAATAAATGTATTTGCATCTAACCAGAAAATAAGTGAACTTCACAGACAAACGAATACACTCGCACCGTGGAACAGGAATTTATAATTAAAGCCATTATTTCCGAGCGTTCTAACAATGAAATTCGTTGAAAAATATCCGAGTCAATTTATATTCAAGTTAAGTACGCTATTAGAGACATAACAACAAATGCAAGTTGCCTCTAATGTACGCAAGCGAGTTAAGAAAGCATTACTCAGTGCTCCCGATCGTTTCAATATTTATAAAGGGTTCTTCATACAGGTATACGCATTCTGAAAACTTATTAATATGTGGATTTACTAAATTTTATACTTGAAAACAGAGATAAATATAAAGAATAATGTGTAATAATGTATTTGGTGTCAAGTAGGGTATTTTGTCGGCCCCAATCTCTTGCACCACCAGAGGGGTCACAGGAGCGTTGCCGGCCTTTAAGGAAGGTGTACCCGCTTTTTTTGAAGGTACCCATGTCGTATCGTCCCGGAAACACCGCACAAGGAAGCTCATTCCACAGCTTTGTAGTACGTGGAAGAAAGCTCCTTGAAAACCGCACTGTGGAGGACCGCCACACATCCAGTTTAAGGATAATGTCATTATAAAATAAACTGTGTAAAAAAAACCCTGTACAATAATTCACACGGATATGAAGTAGAATGCGGAGACACCACTTAAAATAAAATCAAAGTAAAAACCCCTTAGATTAAAGCTACAGTCATATTAAGGTTATCGCCCTGAACTCCGTCCAATGGCGTAGAGCAAACCTAACGCCGCTCGACTTTTATCCTTAGGGGATAAGTGAAAGTATACGTGTCCCAAAAAATTTGTGACACTGTGGAGGAAATAAGCGCCCGGATCGTAACAGTATTACAATGTCGTGAAATGTTGCACTAAATGTATTGAAGTCAGTGGTGGTCACGTCGAGCAGAACCTGCGGTTCAGAGACGCTGAACAAGTGGATATGGTTGTTTGTCGTCCCCGCCCGCAAACCGCGCGCCTTTCGCAGGTAGCATGAATGAAGTTGGTGTGTGGGCGAGAAAAGTTGAAATTTTGAAATTGAAAAAAAAATTTTTAAGTGTGATTATTTCCTGAATATCTATATTTATATGTAGTCACTACTTTATACCAACATACGCCTTAAGATATAGTATAGGTATATATATATATATATATATATATATATAAGGTGTTGCAGGAGAGTGTGGGTGGCGGTGATCACTTAACACCAGGTGACCCGTACGCTCGTTTGTCCTCCTATTCCATAAAAAAAAATATAGCACAAAGATGGCGTTGGAAATTTTATTCCTCAGCAACCACAATAAGTACAGACTCTTGGTGAGAAAGGTCTTGATGAGAAAAGCTTAGAATAGTGTGGGTTTGTAGGTGGTTGGGATCAAACGATTCAGGTACATTGAATATGAGGTTTGTTCACTAAAACGTACCAACAATGACACGCGAGGGACGAGCGGGTTGTCACTAGTTACCTATAAATACATTTATGTTAATAGATTGTCATTATAATCCTCAATATTAATTATTTTTATTCCAACCTTACATAAGCATTTTATTGCAACTCAGTCTGTGCGAATGAGCCTTTACAGAGGCAGGCACTTAATGGAGTAATTTAATTTTCTCACAACATCCAGAAGGCTACTCGACTGCCAACTTGGACCAGATAACCATTGTACCTTCGTATCTCTTTAAATACTAATTCTTAGAATACAATTTTATATCTCGGTTTATGACTGCCCAATGTAGCTGTTTGCCAAATGTGATTTTTATTTAATAAAATGTTTAAAGTTGTGGATAGAAGTTTGCAATGAGCTGGGTAAATCTCAGTTCATATTTTAGACATTGCATGAAACATAAATATGGGACAGTTGGCTATTTCGTGAAGAAATAGACTCTTGTTTATTTTGGCCATAGTTACTGCATTTATTCAATCTCCCTATTTTTTACTAAGATAATAAAATCTACAGACTTTTTTTTTATTAATATCTGCATTACTAGAGGTTTGGATCAGTTCAGATCTAAAGCGATGTCAGCCGTTGAGATGTGATGCTCGATAATCACTGCCTAAGATCAGAAATCACGATTGGGATAGAATGTACTATGTTTCATTTAGCTGAATTAACAACTTGAGCAATAAAGACAAATACTAGAAGATATAATCATGTTTGTGTATGATATATATTACGAGGCAAGGCCGGTCACATGGTCAGAATCTTCCTGGTTGTCCAGTACTGTGGCCGTTTAACACGACAGCAAGTAAAACATTGTCTTTCAAACAGGTGGTATAATAATCAGCAATAAATTTTACAGTCATAAAACGAGGAACATTTCACAATTACGATTACGTAATAAGAACGCGGTGTTCCCGGCATGCGCATGCGACACAGCCGCCTCGCTCGATAGTTCTTCCCTGACTGATCGCTCGGCGCTCGCCCGGCGCGCGCTCTCACCCGTACTTGCACTGCACCGATTACACCCGAGCTAAAACGAATACCGATTAATCATTCTCAAATGTAAAATGAATGAACATATCCGGCCTTACAAATAAACTTGGTATAACTTATACCTGGGGACAAACCAAGATTATGCAAAATGTTTACAAATACATATTTCGCTTATGATTGATTTATTCGGACGTATAAAGTTTCTCGCGTTTATTTGCCTGACATTCTGAAAACTTCAGAATTATCATTGTACTGACAGTGTTGTCAGCGACAAAGTCAATAGTATGTAGATTCTTGATTCATCCTCGGGTGTAAGTTTAAACCTAGTTTATTTTTAATCCCGTTCATGTTTAGACAACCCAGCAAATAGTGTAAAATATGTTGTCTCAATATTCGCATGCAACGAACGAGGCATGTACAAAAGTTTCACAGTTCTTGTGGCTCGAAGTGTTACGTGCGCTCTTCATTAGCTCAGGTGTTAATTAGTTCGTGAAAACATTAGTGTTTAATTAAAACTTGTTCATCGCTCCATGATGTGGTTGGTTCTGTACTGAAGTAGTGTGGTGAGGCAGCGCTACGGGTTGCCATTATATAAAGCTTCCATATTTTGAGCGAAGTAACGCATGAGTTAGGATTTATACAAGTTGACTTTGTTACATTTGATCGATGAGAAAGAAGTATATATAAGTACTTTATGATATTTGTCTGTTTTTATCGGTTGTGTAACAGTAAGAAACTCTATCTAGACGAATGAATTATCTAAGCAATACCATACGTTAGTAAAAAGTTGAGCTCGTGAGAAGGTCATACATGAAACTAGACAACCTCTCTTTTCAATGAAATAGAGTATTTTACAATAGCTGTAATATACATAACAAATTAGTTTGTAAGATGCTGCATCTAATATATGAGTCGTGTTTAAATAATATAAATTATTTCATAATAAGTAATAAATAAGTAACTGTATAAATATAAATTATCGTATTTTGGATGCATCAACCATTAGAGCTTAAATTCATTTTTTCTTTATTTAAAAAAATTATTATCACGCATTTTGTTTAAAGGTGTATTTTATTTTTTCTACATCCATGTTTTAAATCCTCTACTAAAGATTCTAAAACTGTTAGCTTATTGCCGACATTAAAACACCCAATGTACTAATAACCATTACATCATCCAAACGAGTGTTGTAATGAAATTCAGTACAACATTATATCATCTTTTTTCATAATAACTCTCCTTTGGATGATATTACGGTTACTAATACAGGCTTTTTTAATGTTAGCAATAAGCTAACTGTTTTAAAATCTTTTTTAGAGGATTCATTTTATGGGTGTAGATAAAGTCTTGAATGCAACTGTTGATAATTAGGTATTAAAACTGTGATACTATTATCACACTCGGCTTCGGATTGTGTGATAAACCCACATTCGTGTTTTAATACATGGGGTATTATTTATTTTATTTTATGGAAAAGGAGGACAAACGAGCGAACAGGTCACCTGGTGTTAAGTGATCACCGCCTCCCACATTCTCTTGCAACACCAGAGGAATCACAGGAGCGTTGCCGACCTTTAAGGAAGGTGTACGCGCTTTTTTTGAAGGTACCCATGTCGTATCGTCCCGGAAACACCGCACAAGGAAGCTCATTCCACAGCTTTGTACAACGTTTTATACACAACAGTTGCATAAATAACTAATAACTTATGGTGAAAATATATTCAAGATAAAAATACGTATGGCTGTCTCAAAACATGATAGTGTAATCCGGTTACAGGAAATCACAACGATCCTCGGAACGCTCGCTGTGATAAATGTGATTGAAGACGTAGGATCTGAACGCACTGACGGGAAGAGATCATAATATTTCATTCGAGAGAATACGAAGCCGGCGTTTATGAAGTTTTTTTCACGAACTAATTCCCTAACAGCTTCATATATAAATAATTTTATTATATCTACTTCGTATTTTTTACGGCCTTACTAATAAAATTGGCATAAAGTTATAACTAAGCATAAACCAAGAATATGTAAAATGTTTACAAATAGACATTTTGCTTACGAATGGTTTGTTCGGACGTATAACGTTTCCCGCGTTTATTTGCAAGGCAGCTTGTCATTCGGAAAACTTCAGAATTGTCATTGTATTGACAGTGTTGTCAACGATATTGTAAGCATTTCGCATTTGCATTTTCTTTGTTTATCATCAGTTATAACTTTATACCGAGTTTATTTGTAAGGCCGATAGTGTTTATACCTAGTCTTGCCATAAATACTGAAATAAAGAAAAAAATATATTGCAAATAACATTTATTTTACAGTGTATTATTTAAAACATAAATATAAAACAATTTAAAATATAAAAAGCTTATTCGAAGTGGTCTCCATTGGCTTCAATACAGTCCTTTAAACGTTGAGGCCAGTTATCAATCAGCACCAGCTCTTTCCATGGGAAAATTCTTCACTGCCAATCGTACGGATTGTTTTAGGCACTCCAAATTATCATTGGTGTTTAGAGCAAGCCGCACTCTCTTAAAGTGACCATACATCCACCGGATTAAGATAAGGTCTAGACAACGGCCAGTCTTCAGCTCTGATGAAGTCCGAAACGTTTGTTTCCTACAAAGACTGCGTAGACCGAGCTTTTCGACGCGGCGCCGAGGCTAGCTGAAAGGACCATTTTTGGTTTTGATGATTGTTTTGAACATGGTGTTAATAAGGGGCTTCACTACCTTCCCGAGAATGGTATCTTGATACATTTGTGCCGATGTTTTGATACCTTTTTCATAAAAGTATGCCTCAGTCACTCCTTCATAGCTAATACCCCACCAAACCATCACTGAAGTTTGATAGTGTCACCACTAACCCACGTCGTACTCATAAATACAGATAGATTCCAAATTCAAATGTAATATTTTCTTTTTTTTTTTTAACTGTAACAGTATTTATGGCCAGACTAAGTATACTCAAATATCATAAAGCCTTCATGATGCGTTCCAAACCGCTCATTATGATCACCATAAGAATAGACTGTTTTGTTAGAACAAATTTCTTATCTGTATATTGTATGTTACTAGCTGACCCAGCAAACGTTGTATTGCCGATATTAAAATCTCGATACAAAAGTAACTGTTGATCGTAGATGGGTGAAAATTTGAAGTCGTATGTATTTTTTAATGCTGGCTCATAATCAAACAAATTTAAAAAAAAATGTCAAAAAAATTTGTGGACCACCCTTAACATTTAGGGGGCATGAAAAATAGATGTTGTCCGATTCTCAGACCTCTTCAAAATTTGATGAGAATCGGTCAAGCCGTTTCGGAGGAGTTCAAAGTTTAACACCATGACACGAGAATTTTATATATTAGATTATCACTACATAGTAACAACTACTTAATTATAAAACATGCTAGTTTCACCCATGGATAGCGAGGTTCTCTAGAAAGGTTTAAGTATATAATTTGTTAAGTTTCTGTATACATTTAAATAAAACACTTTTAAAGGATTTAAACGCGTGTAATTGTAACGGTTTTACATTAGATTTTTTGCGTCAAAGTTACATTTTTTTTTTGTTAACCCGACGTTTCCAGATCTCGTTTTCAGGGGTTTTAATCCATTAAAAGTGTTTTATTTAAATGTGTAACACTCGCGTTTATCAATGATAACACTTCTGTATACATATTTGTAAACTTTAACGATACTTGTTGGAGGTGTTGGAAGAAATAAGCAGCCTGGGAACTTTCAACGAAAACGCTGTCCAAGCCCTTAGAAATAATGCATAGTGAAATTGTGAAAATCTACACAAAAGTCCTTGATGCCATATTATATTTATCTCTTAAGGATAACTTTCTATATCCAATTATTATGACGGGTACTCACACATTTATATATATATATATATATATATATATATATATATATATATATTTAGTAAATGTATACACTTCTATAATAAAGTCCCAGACACTGTTCAGGCATTATCTGTAAATAAATTTAAATGTTTTATAAAAAAATGGCTCTGTCGTAAATCCTCTTACTCCACTGCTGAATATCTAAATGATCGGGCAGACTGTGACTAGATTGTAATTATTTTATTGCGATAGAAATGAATGTACAATATTGTATATTTTATTGAAAAGAGCGCAAAAAAAGAATGCTGGGAGAGTTTCTAGCGCCGCTTCTTCTCTCTCAGAGCGCCATTTGTTTCCGAAGCGGTAGTAGTATCTAGTAGTTATTAGAAATGACATCGTCATCATCAAAAAGAATTCTAAAGGAATCAATTTTGAGAAAATAAATGCCTTTTTTTTATTAATTTGATGCCGATACTTCGATCCAATTGCACGGAACGGACGGTCCCGAGTCATGCAATTGGATCGAAATATCGGCATCAAATTAATAATATAATATAATACAATTTAATTCACTTAATTGATTATGTATAACCTTAGATTAAGGATAGGTCCCCGCTGCGCTCCAACTAGATTCCATAGGCGTAGTCGCAAAGTGCTAACAACTAATACTACGTCCGAGTGGGCGTACTCGAACCAGTCTCAAACAATGTGTGACGTTGACGTGCCACATGCTCTGTTAAACTTTGCAAATAATTGAAACTAAAATGCTGGGTTGCGAAGTAAAACATTGTTAAAAGAATAATACTAGAAATAAGAAAAACACTGGGATCACATATAATCAATGTATTTTACTAATTTCAATGTTAAATAACACGAAGCTTATGTTAAAAAATTTGAAAGATGCTATTTAATTATTCAATAGGTTTATTTACAATCACTAACAACCCAATCAGAGACAAATATAAAAAGTAGAACTAAAAACTAGAAACTAAATGTAGTGATTACTTACAAATAAACACAGCATGCACAGAAATAATTAATTTTAGGTATTATATAGAATAAGTTAAGTATTAAACAATTTTTTTTAATTAATAAATGAGTAGGTTACATAGTTATACACAGTTACATTAATTTTCCAATTATATTATTTAAGATAACCAATGTTACTGAAAATGGTATATAATATAATAAAGGGTTATAAATTTATAATTGAGTGTCAAGATGCCACGCACACAAGCATCTAATAGTAGACGTAATAAAAAAGCTATTGTTCTTAGGTTGTGCTGTATCTAATTGGAGCGTAGCGAAGACCAATCCTTAATCTAAGATGTATAACCGTAGAATGTGGATGGACAACAAAAATTCAAACAGTGACTCATGATTGATGAATAAAACTGAAACTGATGAACAAATTATTACCAAACTGGGCACGTTCGAAAAAATACTGACAGCCAAAAATTACAAACGACGAATTAATGATTCGATTCGCGTATAATCGAATGAAATTACTCGACGAATTGAGCTCGGCTCACTGTCGCAGCGTCCAAGCGAATTAGACGAGAAATTTTAAAAAGATCAATGCCTAATAATCGAATGTCGAATGAATCGACCGTAAATTTGTGAAAGACGTGCCTTGCGTTGAAATCAAGTTGCCTATAGAGTATAGAGCAAGGCTTTCCTTGCGCAGTGTAGTATAAAACAGAGAGCGCACGGGATACTACTAAGGTCGTGAAAAGAAATCTATTTGGAAAACACTTTTTACTAATTTTTTAATGTATTTGATTTTATAACAAGATCCCAGAAAATGTTTAAAACAAAAGAATTGTTAATAAACGTTTGTGTGTTGAAGGTTACTATAACATAAATGACTTTCTTAATGATATCCTAGATTGGGAAAGGAGCGACCGCCCTCAGGCTATTAAATAATAAGTTAAATTGTACTATATAACTTTGTACACATATTTTCTGATGAAGAAAAAAGCCCGTTTAAAAGTTTCTACCGCCCATTCTTCTCAGGTTTAAGGCATACGTTTTGGAATGGGCGGTACATTTTGACTTTCAATAAGTGATGCCACATCCTATTTTGAATAAAAAATTTTGAATTGAAGAAATCACAAACGCAAATGTAATCCATAGATTAGAAGTAAAGGTATATTGAATTGACAGACGATTTCATCGCTGTCATATGCGTGTAATATTATTATTTACAATGAAACGGAAATACCATTTTTTCTTCTTTGATTAACGAGAGTGTTACACATTTAAATAAAACATACACCTGTCTTTTATAGATCCAGATCAGTAAACCTGAAAACATGTTCTGGAAAGGTCACGAAACGTCGGGTTAACTAAAATAATAATAATAATAAAAAAGAAGTGTCGCACTCGGGGACTGCCGCGGTAAAGCTATTGCATAGCATTTTTTATGCAATTATAATTATTTATTTATTTTATTTATGCAGTAAGTATTGTTTTTGATAGAATTAATAAAAAAAAAAGCAAACGGAAAGTGAGTAAAATTTTACTCGCAAGATTTGATTACAAAAAGACAACGGGACAGGTGAAACTAAATAAAAATGCTTGTCATAAAAATATAAATTAAAAAAACGTGATAAAAAAAATAAAGAAATTAAAAAAAATCAAGACGTACTCCAGGCTCGAACCCGGGACCTTCTGCACAAAAAGCATACGGGTAACCGCTGTTCCACGGCAACTGTAATGACCGTGGCGAAATATCTATTTAGATCTAGTAAGTAAGTGTTAGGTTACTTTCGTTAAGGAATTTCTGGATTCGGTCTCCACGCTCAAGGCCCGCGATAGAAGCTATGCAATAGCTTAAAATGTAGCTTTTAACCAAAATCTAATGTTAAAACACGGTTACAATTATATGTGTTTTCGTGTGATCGCATACCGCACGATCAGAGTTTCCCGGATCGGTAATTCTAGTAAACTTAGCATACCCATGCAATGATGGACAAAATTATCGTTTAGTACTCTGTGCACCACAGTCTCAGTATGCGCGAGATAGAATAACGTTTCATAGTTGAAGTGGAAGCTTTCTTGTCTGCTGCATAATTTTATGTACAGTTAGTGTTTGCACCGTGACTTCATTCACGTTCAATTTGCTCGAATATAGAACGGAAAAGCGATTCGGACACTCATTTCTGTATGATATCTTGTATTTGTTTCACCGTTTTTTGTTTAAATAAAAATGACTTAAGAATAATTTTAATCTTTATATATGTACATCAACGGTGAATACATCACTCACCTTCGATTCGCAGACGATATTCTAATCATAGCGGAGACCATCCAAGACTTAAGCCATAATTATGCTCGATGGCCTCAATACAGCTTCCCAAGGTGTAGGTCTCAAAATGAACATGGACAAGACGAAGATCATGTCAAATATCCAAGTCGCACCTACTCCCATAACAATTGGGAACTGTTCTCTCGAAATTGTCGAAGCACAGGAACAATCGTCCTGGAAATATTTGGGGGAGACCTTTGTCCAGCTGTGGACGTCTTCCGGCTGATGATGTTATATATTTATTTGATTTTAATGCAGATTACATCATGAAGTTCAATTTAGTCCACTTGAGAGATAGGATAGTTTTAATTTCGATTTGGGATCCAATATTATTATTTCTAACTAGCTGACCCGGCAAACGTTGTTTTCCCATATAAAGTATAATTCACGCGATAGTTTTATAAGTAATAAAATATTGCCTATATTATATTATACAAAATGATGTACAGGCTGTACATCATTTTGTTCTATTGTCAATAGTTTTTGCAGCGCACGCAAAAATAGGTTTTCGATTTTACACCTTGTATTACAAAATAGCAATTTTATTACGGATCCCTAATTTTGAATAAAAAAAACATATATAGCCTATAGCCTTCCTCGATAAATGGACTACCCAACACTGAAAGAATCATTCAAATCGGACCAGTAGTACCAGAGATTAGCGCGTTCAAACAAACAAACAAACACTGCAGCTTTATAATATTAGTATAGATTTTTGTTAATAGGTATAGAGCTACAATTTAGATATACACAATCAAAGCTTGCGAGAGGCAGGAACATCAGTAATGCAGATAGAGCAAGATGGAAATAGTAAACGAATCTATTATTACTACTAGTGGGAGGCTCCTTCACACATGATGCCGGCTAGATTATGGGTACCACAACGGTGCCTGTTTCTGCTGTAACGCAGTAATGTGTAAGCATTATTGTTTTTTGGTATGAATGGCGCCGCAGCTGGTGAAGTTACTGGGCTAATGAGACTTAATATCTTATGTCTCAAGGTGGCGAGCGCAAGGCTTTTCGAGGTGTCTCAGGAATACTGAGCGGCACTACGTGGTAATGGGCGGGGCATATTAGTTTCCATCGGCTGTATGTCCTGCTCGTCTCGTCGCTTATTTTCATAAAAAAATATAAGTATAACCTATTTTGATTGACAAATCGGAACTAGTAAGTCTCGCTTGCTTCCTAAGTATTTTGAACATCAAATCAATAGCTAAGGCACACAGCGTCAAAAAATTGGTCACGCTATATTGTCCAGTCTATACACTAACATAATATTCCAACGGACGCTCCGAATATTCATTTTTCTCTTACTTGAGATAAAAATCTTAACTATCGTTGACTTTTCTGTCCCAAAAAACTTATCGACGGTAACACACCTTATCCGTGACCAGTGATATAAAGTTTGTATGGGAATTGCAATTCGCGAGTCCCAATATAAGGCGATAAGATTGACTTATCGGGTATATTGGGACAGCTTTAGGTTATTGACAGCTAATTACTGACAGTAGAAGGTAGTAGAAGATTTATCTCTACCTGTAGATAGTATCTTGGGAACGGCCGTAAGACAGCTTTGAAAACGTCGAAAAAAATAGACTTTAGAACTAACCTCTAATTTGAGCAATTCACGCACACTAGCACAGCGTTATACAAATCGCGAGTGTAAGACGTAGCTTGTCACGCACACTAAACTAATATTCCTGGCCTGTTTTTATCGGTTGTCTAACAGAAAAGACTCTATTTAGACGTATAAATTAAGTCTATAGCTATCTGCAGTGTTTGTGAACTTTGTACACTTGTCATTAAATATTCACTACTGTATACGTAACTATCAAAAATACCACGAGAGTTTTGACTTTTTTCCGAAATAAGGAAGACATTAACATAAAGCTTACGATGAGATTACCAAATGAATAGATAGATAAATATGTAAGTTGTCATTAAATTACCTTAGCGTCGCACAGGCAAACAAATAATGCAGTCCCGGTGGCATCTAACGGCCGTTCCCAATATACTACACAGATAGAGATAAATTACTATCTTCTACTGTCAGTAATTAACTGTCAATAATCTGAAACTGTCCCAATATACCCGATAAGTCATTCTTATCGCCTTATATTGGGAGACGTGAATTGCAATTTCCATACAAACTTCCATGGCTGGTAAGCTATACGTCCTCCCATTGACAGACAGCGTGTACGGATAAGGTGAGTTACCGTCGATAAGTTTATTGGGACAGAAAAGTCAACGATATTTATGATTTTTATCTCAAGTAAGAGATAGACTGAATATTGGGAACGGCCGTAAGAGGTTTGCTCGCAACTTGACCAGACTACCCAGGGACAATTTACGCAAAATTATAGATTATTAGGTTAGGTTATAACCGCCTACTGTTCCTTAAACAAGCATTTATTTACCAAAGGTGTGACGGACAGTCCTTTATGCAGAGGATGCATGGAAGAGGAAGAAACGCAACTGCATGTGCTTATAGAGTGCAACAGCGTGGCCGAACAACGGGCACAAATTCTCCAATCTCCAGATCTCCAGTATCTCTCTGGGACAGTCTTGGCTAGTGGGAGTAAAAAGGATAACTGACGCGCACCATGGCCCAATCAAGAGGCTAAGGGCTAGTTTGACTTATTACCTAAGCCTCCAGCTGAAATGCGTCCGAAGGAAAAAGAAATGTCGCAAGCATTTACAATAAATTTCAAAAAACCGTTCAAGTGTGAACTGAACCCGCTTACGAAGGTTTTCCTCCTATCGTACAAGATTTAACATTGTGTTCTTTTAATCCATATTAATAAAAAGAGAACCTTTTTTTTCCACATTACCATACGATTTTTAGTATATGTTTGCTGGTGATTACTTAACCGGAAACAATTTTTTTTTACTTAGGTACTTCACGATTGTTTTCTCAACACAAATAATTCAGTCAGTGACATTTCATAACTTAAATCACAAAACTCATAATAAGCGGGCGCAGGTACTTATTTTATATGGCAAAACAACGTTTACCGGATCAGAATTTGTTAACAGAAAGGAACCAGTGGGAGGCTCCATTGCACTGGATGCCTGCTAGATTATGGGTACCACAAAGGCGCCTATTTCTGTCGTGAAGCAGTAACGTGTAAACATTACTATGTTTCGGTATGAAGGGCGCCGTAGCTAGTGAATTACTGGGCAAATGAGACTTAACATCTCATGTCTCAAGGTGCCGAGCGCAATTGTAGTACTGCTCAGAATTTTTGGGTTTTTCAAGAATCCTGAGCGGCACTGCATTGTAATGGGTAAGGCGTATCAATTACCATCAGCTGAACGTCCTGCTCGTCTCGTCCCTTAGGTCATACTTCGAACAGTTTTTTTTTACATATCATTTGTAGATTTGGATATACAATCCACTAATAGATGGACGAACCGATGGTTGAACGATCCGTAAAACCATATTAGTAGAGTTCCCGTTAATTAACTTTACGGTAAGTATTCATAAAAGGTATGTGAATTTACATTGCTACCATCACCGTGAAACACTTCCTAGACACCATAAAGCATAAAGTTGCCTCCAATTAGAAATATTTCATCTAAAAACATGATAGTTTTATTCAACATAAATTTAATAAATCTTTTTTGTCAGTTTTACCCGTCAGATCTCGGCGTGACTAGTTGAAGCTTTGCACTTTTTACCCCTGGATGGAGACGACGTTGCATTTTACATTTATTACAACCATTTCAGGAAAAATGCTGTGTACCATTCGTATATTAGCTTAGCTTATTACAGAGCGTAGATTTTACACAGGAAACTTATTAATAAATAAAATATCGTAAATTCAAATAAAAAGCGCTTAGTTTAAGCCTAATTGGATAAAGTTTATTTGACTTTGACTTTGAATATAGATAAATTTAGCGAATCCGAGTACAAAAAGATAATGTCATAAATATTTTTTAGTTATAAAACATACTGATAATACACATTGTGAAATAATTTCTGGCATATTTTCGCACATAACTCAATCTTTGACGCACTTGAATTGTTAACTTTATAGTAATGGCGAATACTATAAAGTTACCAATGCAGCCTACGTATAATATAAAAGCCATGTTGCCTACATAACTTCATTCAACAAAAAATCTGTAGTCATGTTAAGAATAACTATAATATTTTCTGTACTATTTGTACTAAAATCCTTATGTTTGTGTTCAATGGGAGGTAAGTATCGGATCAGTTTGTTATTAATACAGTATTCTATTATTATTACATACGATATTGTTTCTAATTATCTCACAATTTTCTAAACAAACATTCTAACTAAAGATCAACGGTTAGACGCCCGTGACAATGTAGGCTGTAAATGAGGGAAAAGGGAAACGCCGGAAAACATGAATCCATCTATCGTAAATGTAAAGTAATTAAGTCAGTAAAATTTTTTTTTACAAAAAAACAACCGACTTTAAAAACACTATTCCAAAAAAATAGATATAATATGCACTAAAAAGTATAAAGTAATTGCGTATTTTATACAATCAAATTCTAGTTACGATTATTGTAATTTTTGGCGTCCTTCCGCCGCGACCCGCTCTCGCCTCTCCCTCCTCACGACTCAAGCACATCTCACCTATAACTATGTATGTATGTAGTTAGAAGCCTATCTTGGATGACACCGACTCCAAAAATTACAATAATCGTAACTAGAATTAGATTGTAAAAAATACGCAATTATTTTTAGACTTTAGTGCATATTATATCTATTGTTTTGAAATAGTGTTTTTGAAGTCGGTTGTTTTTGTTTTTAGTGAATTTGAAGTACACTAACTAACAATTTGTCTAAATATGAGCAGATATACTAAATTTTAAAATCCAGTCGAAGGTTTGAGGTAACAAACATAAAAAAAAAACCGACGAATTGAGAACCTCTTCCTTTTTTGAAGACAGTTAAAAATAAAACGCACGCACTTAAAATACTGCAAAAAAGTATTTTCGTTCTAACATTTGAACATACGAGATATCTAAAGTCCATTTATTCATTGATTTGATTTTAATACCAAGTCATCTTTCCTATGCCTATTTTCTCATGCTTATCGACTTTATTTCACTCAATCGCAGCGGGTCACAACAGCTACATATGAGCTAAGCACAGCTGTTGTTCGAGTTCAGATCTTTTTTGAGATCATAATGTATGTGCATGTACGTACACTGTTGCTTAATATAACACAATTTCCCTTCAGCACAAATAAGTGGCAGAATATTTAATGGTGTATCGGTGGAAATTGAAGACAACCCTTACTTCGCGAGTCTAGGCCACTGCGGCGCTGTGATCATATCTGATGAATACTTACTGACTGCTGCACATTGTGTTGACAATGGGTATGTTTTTTAAATTTAAAATTAAATAAAGACAAAAAACATATTATTGTAAATAAAGTAAACCCAAACCTACTGCACTTTCTGCTTGAGCCAACATAGCTTGTTTCCTATTTAGAAACAAAATATAGTATTATTTTCAACTAAAAATACTGTTTCAAATAAAACACTTTTAAAGGATTAAAACGAGTGTAATTGTCACTGTGTTTTACACTATATTTTTGCGTAAAAGTTACACTTTTATTTTAGTTAACTCGACGTTTCAAGTGTGTGTGATGAGTGTTACACAGTTACAATTACACGCGTTTCAATCGAATTAAAAGTGTTTTATTTAAATGTGTAACGCGTTAATCTAAGAAAATATAAAAATACTCTATTTCCTTGCATATTTGTTAATCGATATTGTGGTATTTTTTGACAATATTTAATGACAGGATAAGTAATGTTTTAAATATAGAATGGATTATTGTTAATCAATTTTTCGTACATGTTTATTTATTTAACTTGTGTATACATTTTTTTATATATAAGAAGTTGCAATTCAATTTCAACAGCGCTTATAAGCTGGTTTCTTTGTATTGACTACTGTAAGCTTGGTCATTTAATACTAACTACTAGTATTTATTACAAAGATTTAATAGTCTTAAAAGGCTTAAAGGTTTAATAAAAGATTCAAATCAAAACTAGGTGGTTGATCGGTTTTACTGGTTACGATGGTTTTCAATTAAATTATCAAAATAGTTTTTCCAGTACTGTGTGCTTTAGAGCACAAGTTTTTTTTATTTTTATTATTCTCGTTAAATACGCAGAATCCAAACGATATCAAATCTAATCAAATCAAAATCACTTTATTCATGTAGGTCAAGGAAATGACACTTATGAATGTCAGAAAAATGTTTTTCTTATTGAATCTACCGCTACTTCGTAAAGGGTTGAGCTAATGAGAAGAAGTACCAAGAAAGTCATTGCCACTCTTTTATATCAAGATTTACATTTCCATCGATTTACAAATCATTTCAATTTCAATTTAATATCTAAAATGATGCAAAAAAACTATGATATTATTCGATATTTGCATTTCGTTGTGCGTGTATGAATTCCGATATTGATTCTATGACTGTTCTTGTAAATGTATTCATATTTTCAGGGTGATTCTGGTGGTCCTTTAGTTCAAGAGGGTGTTATCTATGGATTAGCTTCATTTGGCGGAAATGATTGCAGAACTAGCACAGTGGGTTTCTACACGAATGTACTTCAATATGTTTCTTGGATACGTTACATTACTGGATTGTAGTTTTGATATTTAGGCAATTGTATTCTCAAAGTAAACTTTAACTTAGAATATTTTTTTGTTTTCAAATGAAAACCATAATATCAAACTGTCATATTTTACCCTGTTACCGCTATTATATTGTCATTTGATATATTATATCGGCGCAAGTACTACAGCACATGTATAACAAAGACAAGAATAATAATGTTATATAATTTAAATTTAGACTACTTCATAAAACATTGTTTGATTACATTGTGATGTGAAATTATTATAAAAAAACTTTAATCGAAAACACATGCGCAGGCGCCGATCCCCATATTTTTTTTTTATGGAAAAGGAGGACAAACGAGCGTACGGGTCACCTAAAGTCGGGTGTTAAGTGATCACCGCCGCCCACATTCTCTTGCAATACCAGAAGAATCACAGGAGCGTTGCCGGCCTTGAAGGAAGGTGTACGCGCTTTTTTTGAAGGTAACCATGTCGTATCATCCCGGAAACACCGCACAAGGAAGTTCATTCCACAGTTTTGTAGTACGTGGAAGAAAGCTCCTTGAAACCCGCACTGTGGAGGACCGTCACACATCCAGATGGTGGGTTAGATATCCTAACTTGTGGCGTGTCGGGGGAAGATGAAATTTGGCGGCAGGAATCAGGTGAAACAGTTCTTCGGAACACTCCCCATGATAAATGCGGTAGAGGACACACAATGAAGAATATCTGATGAATACTTACTGACTGCTGCACATTGTGTTGACAATGGGTATGTTTTTTAAATTTAAAATTAAATAAAGACAAAAAACATATTATTGTAAATAAAGTAAACCCAAACCTACTGCACTTTCTGCTTGAGCCAACATAGCTTGTTTCCTATTTAGAAACAAAATATAGTATTATTTTCAACTAAAAATACTGTTTCAAATAAAACACTTTTAAAGGATTAAAACGAGTGTAATTGTCACTGTGTTTTACACTATATTTTTGCGTAAAAGTTACACTTTTATTTTAGTTAACTCGACGTTTCAAGTGTGTGTGATGAGTGTTACACAGTTACAATTACACGCGTTTCAATCGAATTAAAAGTGTTTTATTTAAATGTGTAACGCGTTAATCTAAGAAAATATAAAAATACTCTATTTCCTTGCATATTTGTTAATCGATATTGTGGTATTTTTTGACAATATTTAATGACAGGATAAGTAATGTTTTAAATATAGAATGGATTATTGTTAATCAATTTTTCGTACATGTTTATTTATTTAACTTGTGTATACATTTTTTTATATATAAGAAGTTGCAATTCAATTTCAACAGCGCTTATAAGCTGGTTTCTTTGTATTGACTACTGTAAGCTTGGTCATTTAATACTAACTACTAGTATTTATTACAAAGATTTAATAGTCTTAAAAGGCTTAAAGGTTTAATAAAAGATTCAAATCAAAACTAGGTGGTTGATCGGTTTTACTGGTTACGATGGTTTTCAATTAAATTATCAAAATAGTTTTTCCAGTACTGTGTGCTTTAGAGCACAAGTTTTTTTTATTTTTATTATTCTCGTTAAATACGCAGAATCCAAACGATATCAAATCTAATCAAATCAAAATCACTTTATTCATGTAGGTCAAGGAAATGACACTTATGAATGTCAGAAAAATGTTTTTCTTATTGAATCTACCGCTACTTCGTAAAGGGTTGAGCTAATGAGAAGAAGTACCAAGAAAGTCATTGCCACTCTTTTATATCAAGATTTACATTTCCATCGATTTACAAATCATTTCAATTACAATTTAATATGTAGAATGATGCAAAAAAACTATTATATTATTCGATATTTGCATTTCGTTGTGCGTGTATGAAACTTCAGGATTTATTTAAATGCCATATATTACTTTCAAAATTTAAAATCGATTGCAATTAAAATAGACTTTTATCAATAAAGATTTAATTTTGAATATCTTAAGATTACAATGTTGATATTGTGTTTCAGATCTGAAAACCCTGTTGTTTATGTTGGCGGAAATACACAAGCCAATAGCCAAGTAGTTTATTATGATAAAGTGATTCTTCATCCAAACTATATATATCTTATCGATATTCCTCTTAATGATATTGCTATCGTGCATCTTCAAAAACCATTGCAGTTTTCAGAGAAAATCCAGCCATTGAAATTGCCAACGCGTAAAGCCTCTAAAAATTCACCATTTGTTTTAACTGGTAGAGGGATGGATGAGGTAATATAATATTTTCTTGTTTTTAATTAAAATAATAACTTATCTTTTTTTTATGAAAATAAACGACGAGACGAGCAGAACGTTCAGCTGATGGTGATTATACCCCCTGCCCATTACAATGCAATGCCGCTCAGGATTCTAGAAAAACCCCAAAAATTCTGAGCTGCACTACAATTGCGCTCGTCACCTTGATGAGACATACGATGTTAAGTCTCATTTGCCCAATAATTTCACTAGCTATGTAACGCTGACTTTAACATAGACTACGGAATGTGTTGCGCCATCGTATTCCTTGGCATAGTTAAAGCTAAAGTTAAAAGTGGCATATTAAGTCATTGTCGAATATCTATTTGAATCTTTTGACAGGTCGCTATTTACCTAAAGCTTAGCGGCCGTTTTCAATAACGTATCTCTAGTTACGGATACATTGCTGTCACCGTTTAATGACAAGATCTTATTTATCCATACTTACGTCTAATATAGTTATAGTCCAATGCTTTATGTCGATAGGTTATTGAATTGTAAGTAAGCGTAAAAGGATAGATTTTTTTCTACCTCTAGTAAGTTAAACTAAGGATAGATAGGTTTTTAAAAACGGCCGGTAACCGGCTAACATTGGACGGTTACGGTTAACAGTTAATGTTACGACGTCATCTAAAGATTGTCTAATGGAGTATTTCTTTTTTTGCTTAACTGGTACTTTAACACGTTTGTTATTGCTAAAGTTTGTTAGTGCCAACCTAACCTAATTCTGGTAATGCTGGAAATCGACCCTGAGAGCGCGGTGAGAATCATTGAGGAAAAACTTACCAGAGTAATTAAGACAAAAATGTAATTCTATTATAAGGTAAATTAACACATAACAAAAAAGTTTAATTTCGTATTATAAAAAGGCATAAAATTCGTTTATTTTCTCAAAATTGATTCCTTTAGAATTTCTAGTATACTAGACACTACTACCGCTTCGGAAACAAATGCCGCTCTTAAGGGAAGAAGAGGCGCAAGAAACTCTCAGTAATTTTTTTTTGCGCTCTTTTTAATCAAATATACAATATTGTATTTTCATTGCTATTGCTATAAAATAATCGTAATATAGCCCAGGCTGTCGGATCACTTAGATACTGAGCTGTGGAGTAGTAGAATTTACGACAGAGCCAATTTTTAATAAAACATTTAAATTTATTCATAGATAATGCCTGCACAGAGGCTGGGACTTTATTATAAAAGTGTATACATTTACCCTTAAAGCTATTATGTATCTTATGAAGCCTACTAGAATTAGTTACAAGCAATCCCTTGTTTCTAGTGTTATTATAATGAAAATCACTATTAAAAGCAAAAAGGCGACGATTTTTGTGAACGTATAAGCCCCGTTATTATGAATTTTTCTTAGTTTAGACACCAAAACGAGCAATCAGCTCTTTCGTGGTCAGTTGAAATTTTATCTTCAATAAATACCGCAAACCGTGCTCATGGAAATTTGTTCCACTAGATTAATTAATTCTATTTATGACTAATAAATAATATTTCATATATTTTTACTACCCAGGTGTAAATAGGACAATGCCAAAACTAATTTCTTTTTCTTTTGTTTTAGACGGGAAACTTGACGGAAATCTTGAAAAGAATGTATGTTATGAAATTGTCGAACGAAGAATGTGTATCTGTGTTACCTTATTATATTTACGCAATTATGCCGGAGTGTTTCATACGAAATTTGGAAAGAAAATTCATCTGTGCAAAAAGATTTGACAACGGGCCCGGCATGTGTTTTGTAAGTTTAAATCACGTCGTATAAAAACAAAGCAGAAATATGGAACTCTCCACATATTTCAAGATAATATTCTTTGACTGCTATATCTATACATTGCCGCATTTACTCCAGTAGTTTAAAATAGTCTTGTATAAGCAGCAATGTAAAACATCTGTTCAGTTCAGAGAAAGGAAACACTATACAGTGTTTTGGTACCAGGCGATCATAGTTAACGAAGAGATTGTCATATATATGACGCGAGCATACCTTAATAATATATTCTGACGTCATGCGTTCCACGTATTACTACATAGACACCGGAGAATATAAATATGGTAGCGGTGATAGTAATGTATTTCATAGCTGTTGAAATCATGTATCATTCTAGCAACATGTACCAGGACTTCATATGCAGCTTATAGGTTCATCATGCACAGTGCAGGCTTCACTTCTGACATGTGTACTTTTGCATGCACGCAACTATATACGCAGAAAACTATATTATTTAATTTTTCTAGGAATCTATAATAATGGAAGCAAAAATCTCATAATTATAGTTTGATATATAACACACAATGTTCACATTCAAGTAGAAAAAAAATTGTTAATGCGTAGCTAATTAAAAAACAATCAAAAATGATCTAATATCACCTCGTTGATATTTTTCTGAGATTGCTGAAAAAAGTTGTACGAAAAAGCACTAATTGTGTATAAAAATATCATAGCGGTCTAGAACACTATGTAAAGTAGAATGTACAAAGTACTATCTTCTCGCCTCAATAGGGCTTCTGGAAACTCAAGTGCTGGTAGCTATTTCGGCCAACGGATCAGCCTAGCTATCCAACGTGGAAATGCTGCCAGTATTCTTGGTACGCTTTCCCGTGATATATGATAGTTTTAATTTAATGTAATTATAGTAATGTAAATATAATTATAAGGTTTGTTTTATTGAGTTAAAAATGTATAGCACTATGTAAAGTATATAATAAAAATAAAATTAGTAATATTTTATAAATTGAAGTCGCCCCAGATAATCTTAGAAATTGCCCAGTTAATCTACAGAATAATTATCTTATTTATACAGATTGCCAGCAACAAATGAAAAACGAGCTAATACAAAATGAAAATCTTCTCTTTCGATATTCGTTCCTTCCGATATTGATTCTATGACTGTTCTTGTAAATGTATTCATATTTTCAGGGTGATTCTGGAGGTCCTTTAGTTCAAGAGGGTGTTATCTACGGATTAGCTTCATTTGGCGGAAATGATTGCAGAACTAGCACAGTGGGTTTCTACACGAATGTACTTCAATATGTTTCTTGGATACGTTACATTACTGGATTGTAGTTTTGATATTTATGCAATTGTATTCTCAAAATAAACTTTAACTTAGAATATTTTTTTGTTTTCAAATGAAAACCATAATATCAAACTGTCATATTTTACCCTGTTACCGCTATTATATTGTCATTTGATGTATTATATCGGCGCAAGTACTACAGCACATGTAATACGAGAATAATAATGTTATATAATTTAAATTTAGACTACTTCATAAAACATTGTTTGATTACATTGTGATGTGAAATTATTATAAAAAAAACTTTAATCGAAAACACGTGCGCATGCGCCGATCCCCATATTTTTTTTTTATGGAAAAGGAGGACAAACGAGCGCACGGGTCACCTAAAGTCGGGTGTTAAGTGATCACCGCCGCCCACATTCTCTTGCAATACCAGAGGAATCACAGGAGCGTTGTCGGCCTTGAAGGAAGGTGTACGCGCTTTTTTTGAAGGTAACCATGTCGTAGCATCCCGGAAACACCGCACAAGGAAGTTCATTCCACAGTTTTGTAGTACGTGGATGAAAGCTCCTTGAAAACCGCACTGTGGAGGACCGTCACACATCCAGATGGTGGGGATGATATCCTAACTTGTGGCGTGTCGTGGGAAGATGGAATTTGGCGGCAGGATTCAGGTGAAACAGCTCTTCGGAACACTCCCCATGATAAATGCGGTAGAGGACACACAATGAAGCGATGTCTCTACGCAACGCCAAGTGATCCAGCCGTTCACAGAGCACCGGGTCCCCGACTATTGGAGCTGCTCTGTGTTGCACGCGGTCAAATGGATCGAGCTGATACTGGGGTGCGCCAGACCAGAGATGACAGCAATACTCCATATGTGGCCGGACCTGCGCTTTGTACAGCGCTATAACGTGGGCCGGCTTGAAGTATTGCCATGCTCTATTTATGACGCCCAGTTTCTTCGAAGCCAATTTGGCTTTGCTCTCCAGATGGCCGCGAAATTGGCAATCGATCGAGATATCGAGACTGCTGGAATAAACGCATTAGCACCGGCGTCAGCAGCATTGAAGAAATGCACACGGCCCGCTCGACTTCCTACCATACGGCCATACTGTCGACACTCGAGGCATTCGTGCTCGAGCTGACGTACGGAACAGACCTCTCTGCAACATTGTTACACTGCCTGTGGAATATGCGATCAAATACTTAAGCAGTTTCCTTTCAAATATCCAGTTATGAGTGATAACCAGCAAGACAACAATTATAAAACACGCATTTTAAAAACAGTACGGAGGTTTTTTTCCATTATTTACATTCTGTAGGTTTAAGAAATACGCATATAAAATCATGAACATTTTATAGATCTACTTTGGCTGAATATGTTTGTAAAAAATGTAATCACATTTCTCAACAACCAACAATATGTATAAATTAAAGCAGTTCGCGAGCTAACTTCCTTCTTATCCGACTTACTAAGCTTATTATTAATATATAAAAATGACGGAGATGCTAGATAGCCTAAATACCCATTCCTCATGAAAAAAATATTCCTCGCTATGTTACAGACAAAAAATAATCCAAATCAAGTATAATAGATAGATCCTAAGCACTTTATAATATTAATATTGATAATATATAGTCAAAGTTTGTAATTCAGTCAAGATGGTATGATTAACGCAAGCCGCTTGCTTATCACCGCTGTTATAGACCCTATAGGGTTATCTTATCCACTTATCTGATGGAAAATTAAGGGATAAATGCATAAAAGGCATTTATTTTCTCAAAATTAATTCCTGTAGAATTCTTTTTGATGTCGGTGCAAACACTACGGAATTGTAAAGCCGCTTTGGCGGTTTTCAAGAATCCTGAGCGTCATTTAACGAGGCAAATTATCATCAGCTGAACGTCCTGCTCCACTCATCCCTATTTATCATAAAAAAAATACTATATATTATAGTATACATAAAGTATATATTGTGTGTCTTCTACCGCATTTATCACGGGGAGTGTTCCGAAGAGTTGTTTAACCTGATTCCTGCCGCCGAATTCCACCTTCGCACGACACGCCACAAGTTAGGATATCATCCTCACCATCTGGATGTGTGGCGGTCCTCCACAGTGCGGTTTTCAAGGAGCTTTCTTCCACGTACTACAAAGCTGTGGAATGAGCTTCCTTGTGCGGTGTTTCCGGGACGATACGACATGGGTTCCTTCAAAAAAAGCGCGTACACCTTCCTTAAAGGCCGGCAACGCTCCTGTGATTCATCTGGTGTTGCAAGAGATTGTGGGCGGCGGTGATCACTTAATAACAGGTGACCCGTACGCTCGTTTGTCCTCCTATTCCATAAAAAAAAAGTGTTAAAGTTAATTTAGTTCCGTTATTCTTTAACCAAATTTCTACTAAACAATTAACTCATTAAATCTTAGATTAGTAAATATATACCAAGTAATAGTAAAGTATAAGACTGCATATTTGGACTGACTGCGTTTCATACAATTTATTTACAAAAATATATTCGTTTAAATTATAATACCACAGAAAAAGTGAAGCTATATAAGTATGTAATGTTCCATATACACATCTTCCCAATTTTATAGGAATAATAATCTTGCCCTCTGACCAATCACTGGATTGGATTTTTCGCAGTTTTCGTAATATTATAAAATGATTTTATAGAAAATATAAGATAGATTAATTAAAGATATTCTGATATACTTATACATGGAGCACACTAAAAGTTTTGCACCTCTAACTAATCGGAACTATTTGAATTTCAAATGTTATATTTTTTGAAACGTTGCAACCTTCTTAGTTATAAAAAAAACAATAGGCGGGAAATCATTTGTCTATTGTTTTTTTATCACACATCATAGTTCTAAATATGCAACGAAAATGGAATTAAGTCGAAAAGATTTTAGAGCGATGATTTTTGAAGTAAAACTTCTTTTAGGCGCGACTTGGGGGTAGCTCAGAATTTTTTTCTGACGGAAGTAACGCTCGTTACATTCAAAATTCAATTCAAATTCAAAATTCAAAATTTCTTTATTTGTACACAGTCATTTACAATCACATATGAAACTCTCCTGGTACATTTAGATAATCTGTGTTAGGAGAGAATCGCTCATTGCAAGTTATACAAAACAATATTAAAAACTAAAAGTAAGGAAGTTGTTGACTCAAGTGAATTGGATTATAAACAAACAAAACCAGTTATCTAGTCGGCCCGGCGGCCCGGGCGATCACACGCGAAATAAGTCATTAATTTCAATGTGGATCAGGTTATATTAGACACACACACATATATATATATGCACGTAAACATAGGAACTTACATAAATATAACATCTTAACAATATATATATATATATATATATATATTAAACCTATATAAAAATATATATACGGTACTTTATGTAGATAAATAAATTCATACATAGGAGCAAATTTTGTGAACGGGCTGTAAATCTTTTAATTTTTATGTTTTATAATAATACATTTTTTTTTTTACATAAGTCAATTGAAAGAATTTTTTAGGCCGATATAATTTAATGGTTTTAGAAAATATTTCAAATTGCTCAGTAGTATTTTTTTAAAATCTCCAAGTGTTTTATTGAATATAATAAATGAATTATTAGTACTATTGCAATAAATAATATATAAGTTTTCAGAAATCTTATTACGCACACACTTTTTTTTATGATTATAAAAGTTCTCTCTCTCAAAATAGTTTTGGGAGAGAAGCACCTTGCTTAAGCATCGTGAGGCGATGGTTTGCTGAATTTGAGAGAGGTCGGGTTTCTTTACATGACGAATTTCGTGAAGGGCGGCCTTCAACTGCCGTCAACGAAAATAATGTGGCTACTGCTAAGCGGCTAATTGAAGAAAACCCGCGGACTACTTATGAGATGATTCAAGGACTATTTGGGATTGCTATGAACCAAATTCAGAAAATTTGAAAGAAAGAAGAATTGAAAGTTCGGAAACCTTGTTGTCGTTAGATTCCTCATGAACTGACAGCGGAGCAGAAGCGGGCTCGCGTGGAAAGATCAGTTTGTATGAGTATTATTTGCAAAGTCTCCTAATAAATGAAAATGCTGCCCAAAGTAACCATTCCTTCCGCACGAAGTCGCGAGTAAAAGCTAGTTATATTATAAAGTACTTGTATCTACAGTACCTACCTTGCTAGAAACCAAAGTAAATGCACATAACATGCCAAATCCAGTTAATACTTCATCCTGTAGTAAACGACGAATTGATTATTAAAAGATCTCTAGTAATATTGAACTTCCTTCATTAGTTTCTCCCGACAGTCCTTAACATGACTTCTTTCAACTCAGCACTTTTTCGCCTGGATAGATACGACGTAGCATTTTAAGATTATTATAAAATCTTACAATGAACGGTCTTTTACCTGAAAAATTATGGATTTTAAATATTATTAGTATTATTATAGTAACAAACAAACGGACAATTAATTAGACATGTGACCAATTTGTAAACATGCATTTACCAAACAAATTTTAGCTTGCATTTACTTATACAGCGCATTTGGATATTAAACTCTACAATTTTCATACATATAGTGACTTTTCACATGCATACGGCTCTTTGAAATGTTTGAAGTGAAAACTTCCTTAGCGGCGTTGAGCACCATTCTTGAGATGGGTATAAAATGTTAAGTTCACGTCGGGACACGTGGCCTGATCGAAAATTCGTAAGATGCACGCGATTTATTTATTTCTTTATTTATTTATTTACAAATAGGTACAATAACAGATAACAAGATAAAACTATCATCTAATAACAAGTACAGCATATTTTTATGATCCTGAGATCCAATTAAAATTGTACACATCATTCACCAAATACAGTAAAAAAAATAAAAAATTAATAAGTGGACACAATAGTAATTACAGTATAACGAAATTTAAGTTAAACATTAAATTATTTTACGTAAACTAGAAAGTTTTATAAAGAGTTTTTTTAAAAATGTCTACATTTGTAAAGAATATATCAAAATCAGCACACACTTCGTTAAATTCTCTACAAATTCTCATAATCGGGTTGTTATGCGATACATTATTATTTGAGGAATTGATCGAAAATAAACATGGAATACGCACAGATCGTGTTGGAACTTCAAAGTTTATCAAACTTAATAGATATCAGACCACAGTATATAGATGGTAGTAATATACCTACTGTATAAAAGAAATTTCAACCTTTGCAAATCAACACGATATCTCTGGATCCATAAAGCATAGCAACTTGCAATTTGGTAGTAATATAACTTTCACCGAGTCGAGGTCTACTAACAACGGATCTCATGAAATTCCAACCACAAGAGTTTTTTTTAAATTATGAACAGAACAACGTCTGTCGGGTTAGCTAATTCTTCAATATTCGGCTGGATGCATGTATGTATAGTTCGACCTAGTAATTTGAATTCAAACGTATTTTTTTAATAACGGCATTAATATTCGGTTTTTTAATAACGGTTCTTTCAAGGGAGGGATGACCTCAATCGTTATTTTCGATAATATTTTGTGTAAATTTATATTAAGATTGTATTCGTAGATATATAATAAATTATAGTTCTTATTTTATTTTGTGGCTTAATTTAATTGAATAGCATGTCATTTTCGCCTATAATTGAGGCATCACTTACCATGTGAATGTTATTGTTTTTGTATTATACTGTGTTTATATTAGTGTATACCTTGTTGGTGGAATTTAATAAATAAATAAAATATGATCTGTGTTGTAACGCATCACAAAATGAGCGTAGCGTACTGTAATAAATCCCCGAACACACTACACTGCATTCACCATCCTGAAACATTAAATCTCATATGTAACTACAATAAAAGTGGCACTCAAATATTTTAAAACGAAACCACTTTTTGACAGCAGATATAGGTTACAGTCAAAACTACTGCTAGTACTTAATAAAATTTAATATATTTAGTTATCCAATAGTATAGTAAAAGTAATCTATTCCTCACAGAAGTGGATCAATATATCAAATGTTGCGTGTATCCTGGTCCCGGTAAGGGCAGGTAAAATCTCATTTCCTTCGGCCACGTTTTATTTCTTCACAGTCCGATTGTAATAAAATACATCCATATATTTAATATCAATGGAGTTTGTTGATAGAAAGACATAATATCAATTATTATATTTTTAATTTAACTGTTATTAAAACGTATCAAAATACAGAAAATATTATAGTTTCAATTGTTAGATTCTGTCGTAGTTTTACGAGTCTGACAATAAAGACTTATGTTTTCGGTAGAACTAGATTTAATTTTGATATTATAAGATGAGAAGATGTTTATGTTTTATATAACAACATTGTTAATTTTTTAATATATTTATAACAAATGATACTGACATAGCCCAAATGATTGCGAAACTGAAGTGGCAGTGGGCAGGACACATAGTTCCACGGACAGATGGTCGTTGTGGCAGTAAAGTCCTCGATTGGTGACCTCGTACCGGTAGACGAAGTGTTGGTAGGCCCCCACAAGATGGACAGACGATCTGGTCAAGATCACCGGAATACATTCTAGTAGTTCTGTAAAAAATTGCTCCCTGTTGTTATAATGAAATGGTTTCACAGCATAACTGTCAAACCGTGTTTCGATGAATTCTATCATAGAAAATAAGTCCATACAAAACAAATATTGGAAATAAAAATAATTATGGGTCCCAAATGGAAATAAAAACTATCCTATTTCTCAAGTTCGACTAAAGTGCACTACATGAATTAATCCTCATTAAAATCCGTTCATTAGTTTAGGAGTTCACTGGGAACAAGCATCAGGACACTGGATTTATATATATTAAGACAAAAATTCAAACTCAAACTCGATAGCTATATATTCATGTAGATGTTGTCACTCTTTTGAATCACTATCCGCAGCTTAATCATTTTACAAATTTTAAACTCGATAAGTATAGCTGAGCCATTAAAGTGACTCATATAACACATGAGCAACAAGAAAATACAGGTAATCCCTATATTACGCGGTAGAGTGGTTCGGCGTTAGAATAATATGCGCTATAGGGGTATTTCCATATAGCGCGTTTTTACAACCTCGCAATTCGTATTAATAACAATTTAATTAGAATTTGCTACAAGTATTTGTTTTGTTGTACTATATATTCTGGTTATTATTATTATTTAATACACAAATTTAATATAATTATATACTTTTGTAATAACACATTAATTGATAAACGTGCAAAGGTACGCGAAGCTAATTATGAACTGTACAAATCATTATAAATTTCATAGTACAGAAATATGTTTGTGAGAAATCCCCGCGTTATATGTAAACGCGTTATAAGCTTACCGCGTTATAGGGGAGATTAATATACATCGACTATCCGTTAAATTCGTACTATGTGCTAAATGAAAATCGTAAATAATTCCAAAAATGAGCAGAATATAATACCTAATGTTTTAGACGATTGCAAATACATACCGCATCTATTGATTATTAAATACGTTGTCATTTAAAGTAATACTTTTCGCATACCTGTACTGACGCATTTAGAATACCTAAATTTATTGTAATAACATTACATAAATTCAATAACATCGTTAGTGTACGTGAGTAAAGACTTAGTGGAGTAGTATATATAAATTATTTTAATATATCATAAATCTCCATCATGCTTCGAACAAGGCTTGTAACTGTTCTCGCATTAATCATGTCTTTCCTATGCTCTAGTGGATTTAGTGGTATGCATAAGTTACGTTAAATTATTTATTTAATAATTAATATTCAATTATTAATTATGAACTGGAAGACGCGGTGTTGGTAGGCCCCTCACAAGATGGACCGACGATCTGGTCAAGAGCGCAGGCATAATTTGGTTGAGGGCAGCGCAGGACCGATCGTCGTGGAAATCTTTGATGATAATGATTCAATCATTCAATTTTCAACATTTTCTTACATAATAAGCAGTAAAAGATTTGCTCGTTAAAAAATTTAAAGTGAAAATAATTATTTAATCTTATTTTGAGTTTAAATAGCTAAATAACAGACTTTTACTATTAGTTATTAGGAACTTTTTATAAGGTTAAAATTTGAGTATTGTTCGACATCTTCTTACCGTAACCTCACAGGCAAGGGTCGCAAATGGGCGGCAAAGTAGGTAGCGTGTCCGCTGTCCCAATATAGCAACAGGCAACTTAAATAATATACCTAGAAGAATAAGTTTTATCAGCTATTTTAATAATGCCTCTTAGATAAAATTTAAAAAATTGTTGGGATTATGATATTTCAATAGTATTATTGTGAATAAATTCATATATCTCTTCGATAATTCATCTCTTACGGCCGTTCCCAATATTTAGTCTATCTCTTACTTGAGATAAAAATCGTAACTATCGTTGACTTTTCTGTCCCAATAGACTTATCGACGGTAACTCACCTTATCCGTACACGCTGTCTGTCAATGGGACGTCGTATAGCCCAGCGATAGAAGTTTGTATGGAAATTGCAATTCACGCGTCCCAATATAAGGCGATAAGAATGACTTATCGGGTATATTGGGACAGCTTCAGATTATTGACAGCTAATTACTGACAGTAGAAGGTGGTAATTTATCTCTATTTATATATAGTATATAGGGAACGGCCGTTAGAAGCCATTATGGCCAAAGTCTACAGATTATAAAAGAATATTCAAAGCGGTTTGTGTTTAGAAAGGATCTAACGTCATCTCAATGAAGTGTGAAAATGCTTCAACCATTGAATTTATTTTACAAAATTTGTAACTTTAGAGTATTTTTGATGTCCATTATAACTCTTCCACTGGTTTCGAAACAAAAACAATATTCTGGGAGAAAAGCACAACAGAATACTTCCTGTTTACATTGTACACATACAATATAATATATAAATAGTTCCTTATTTCTAGTGCCTATCTAAATAGTTAGTTTTATTATAAATGAAAATTACTATTTGGAGCTTAAAGATGAAGTTTTGTGCGTAAGTAATTTAAATTTGTTAAAGTTACATGCATCTTCAGTGCAAGCCTAAATAAACAATTGTCAAAAATTTTCTTCAGTAATTCTTCAATGAACTGTAAGTATTAGGGGCAATAAACACCATATAAAATATATGATTCGTACTTATACTTACCCCAAGCGAATTCTTGCTTGAAAGGGTACGTTCGTGAAGATATTGATCCAGTTTATTCGTATTTGCAGCAGATATGAACAAAAGAATATATAATGGCACTTCAGTCGGGATTGAAGACTATCCATATTTCGCTAGTCTGGGCTACTGCGGTGCAGTCATTATTTCTGAGAGATACTTACTAACTGCTGCGCATTGCATTGAAAAGGGGTACGTATTTTTTAGACCCTTAATTATACTAGTGTTAATTTGACTTATGTGCCCTTTAGATAAAATTACATATGTCTAAGAATTTACAAAAAAATAACTTATATTTATTGTAAAGTCATCTCCTGGAAGGCTTGACACTAATTAAAAAAGTATTTTGAATACTTATTGACGAACTACGCTATTAAAATCGTCAAATCTCTAAATAAAATAACTATATGGCTATGTGAACGGCTGGATCACTTGGCGTTGCGTAGAGATGTCGCTTCATTGTGTGTCTTCTACCGCATATATCACGGGGAGTGTTCCGAAGAGCTGTTTCACCTGATTCCTGCCCCCGAATTCCACCTACGCACGACACGCCACAAGTCAGGATATCATCCCCACCATCTGGATGTGTGGCGGTCCTCCACAGTGCGGTTTTCAAGGAGCTTTCTTCCATGTACAACAAAGCTGTGGACTGAACTTCCTTGTGCGGTGTTTCCGGGACGATACGACATGGGTACCTTCCTTAAAGGCCGGCAACACTCCTGTGATTCCTCTGGTGTTGCAAGAGAATATGGGCGGTGGTGATCACTTAACAACAGGTGACCCAGGTGAAAAAAAACTATATTTTCGCTTTTTCTCATATGAATTTAATTTAAAATTCCCTTTTAGTTTACTTTATATTCAATTTCTTATTCCAGATTCAAATGGAATTACATTTTGGTTGGAGGAGACACTGAGACAAACAGTCAAATAGCCTTCTTCGATCAAGTGATTCCTCATCCGCATTTTATAGAAATTAAAGGACTTCCCTTCAACGACGTTGCTATCATACATCTTCGGGATCCTTTGCAATTCTCAGACAAAGTCCAGTCATTGAAACTGCCGACTAGTGAAGCAGTCCCAGATTCTGAACTTGTTGTAGTTGGAAGAGGACAGGATGAGGTTGGGTCTTACTTATAATTTTGTGGAATTAAAAAGTACTTTTTTGACCACTCAATGTCAGGCTACGTCATCTCACCGAAGTAGTACTAAAATTTGATTCGTAATCTATCATAAAACGACCTAAAGCATAGCATAACGAAAAATTTATATGTATGTAATATATATTATATGGTGGTATTCTTAAACTTCATAATGACCTTAACAAACAATACTTAAGGCTGGGGACCAAACCAATGACCTCGTGGGATCGAGCGGAGCTAGGTACTCTCTTTCGCTCAAGATCGCCATAGTTTTAATTCAGAATTAGAAGCATTTTTTATTTATTACACACATAATACAATCTTCTTTACAAAATTATGTCATGTTTAATAGTTTTGGTGTACAATTAATAAATTTTCGTATAATTTTGTATCTAAATTGAATGATTAGCATGGCTTGTAACTGTAAAAGTTTGGGGTTAATTGGTGATTTTTTTTGCGCACTGTTTAAAAAAAATAGAAATGTAAAAAAACATGAAATTTCGTCTCATATTATGTATACATATAATTATTTTTTGTAAATATATAAGCTTTATATATACCGTCATGAAATAGTTTCAACTATCTTCGCGCCTCAATAGGGCTACTGGAAACCCAAGCGCTGGCAGCTATTTCGGTCAACGGATCAGCCTTGCTATCCAACGCGGTAGTGCTGCCAGTATTCTTGGTACGCTTCCACGTAATGATAGTTTTAATTTTATGTAGTCGTAGTATTGTAAATATAGTTATAAGATTTGTTTTAATTCAACAAGTAATACAAATAAAAAAATAGTATATAAATGCATTATGCGATATTTTGGTGATTTCTAGGGATAGCAGCCTTAAGGTATCAAACCACCACTAAACTTCTTAGTTTCATTGTAAGAGCTACGAGGTTTTCTATCACCCTCACTCACCGTTTTGTTGAATTTATTTGGTGAGAAACTTTCTTCTGTGCTCTAAAAAACTATAAAGCTTTATTATTTAAATTTGATTCCATTTCCTAGTCGATATAAAACTCAAAAAGTATATTTTATACTTCATATTCAACTTTTTAGTCAAAATTGAAACATAGCCTACTATTACTGCACTCGCAGTCCAGTGCTACTTTTTTTTAATAATGAAAGAACAAGATGCGTCGTAAGCCGAACGCTTAGACCAATCGGCTCTGTTCGCTTATTCAGCGCTCTCGCTTGCACGCTCGGCTCAAGCGTAACGTGACACTTTTTTGTGCGTGCAGCCGCCGTTCATCGACTTACAAGACGTTATCATATCAAACTTGCTCTGGTACAAGACTTCTGGTCTTCAATTAATTAATTTGTTGCAGTCAGGTGAAATGTCAAGAATTTTAAAGAAAATAACTATAACGAAATTGACGCCACAAGAATGCATAGCCCTAATACCTGATGACTTCATGGATTATGTGTTTGAATATTTAAAAATACTGAATAAAATTAACATCTGTGCTAAAAGATTGGGCAATGTTGCGAGTGTATGTCGGGTAAGCATATTCAAATTTCAAATTCAAATATTTTTATTCTAAATAGGATGTGACATCACTTATTGAAAGTCAAAAAAGTACCACCCATTCCAAAATGAATGCCTCTGACCTGAGAAGAATGGGCGCAACAAACTCAGCGGGCTTACAAAGTAATATTGTACAATTAAACTTATTATTTAATAGCCTGAGGGCGGTCACTACATTCCCAATCTGTGGTATCATTAAGAAAGTCATTTATGTTATAGTAACCTTTACACGCAAATGTTTTATATTATATTATTCTTAAGTTTCAAATTATATCTAGAAGTCTGTTGGAAATTGAAGAAACGTATTAAGAAAATAATGGATTGAAATACTAGAATACTTGTATAGCTTGGCACAAGACAGGGCAAAGTCCCAGTAGTGGAGAAGAACCTGAAAAAAAAGAAAGTAATTCGTCTTAAATCAAATTGTCGTCAATAGCAATGACTTGGATCCTGCTTATAAGCTAGTGATCATTTAAGAGTAGTAATTATAAAACATTTGCCTTTAACTACTTATAAATGTTTTTTTTTAAATCCATGATGTTATATATTGTTAACAGTATACAACGATAAAGTCTCAATAATTTAAGGAGGTTTTGAGTTTCCAACTCTTCAAATATACAGCTAAGATTTGCTTAGCGATAAATTATTATGAGATAATATATCAACCTACCTTCTTTTTCACTCTTTTCTTACCCTACACTTGTGTCTACTTCTGGTACACTTGTGTCAAACTTACGAACACACACTAGTGGTTTTTTATGGAAGACGATGACAAGCGAGCGTACGGGTCTCCTGATATTAACTGATCACCGCTGACAATATTCTCTTGCAATACCAGAAGAATCACAGCCGGGTTGCCAGCCATTAAGGAAGGTGCACGCGCTTTTTTAAGGCACCCTTGTCGTATTGTATGTAATATTTCCCGTAATGGGACTATGAATAACTTAAATAAATTTATTGAAGTAGGCGTTACTTTGCGGAAATCCATAATTATACAAATGATTTAAGTTTTCTTTAGTGTTAATTCCGCCAATATTTGTTTTTAAACAATTCGACACGTGTTTCGCCTCTACACGAGGCATCCTCAGGACGTGTTATCTCGCTAAAATCTGGCACGAGACTGAATCAAATGAGTTTTTTTTTTTTTTTTTTTGCGCCCAGACAAAGGGAAAGGGCTACCCTCCGGGATTACGAAGGGAGGGAGGTGGTGAATGCTCATGCATACCAACGCAGCCTAAGGCTGCCATGTGGGACTCACGTAAGAACCTAAGTGCCTATCCACTAAACACCACCTGAGGTTGGCTTTGGGCAGTGTGCCCACTAAGCCTTCATCGTAGGCGACCATCTCTCGGGGAAGAGAGGCGCAAATATCAAATGAGCCGGAAGCCGCTGTTCTATACCCTCGTCCCATGAAATGACGCGCTGTCATTGGTCGGCTGTTGTGACGTATTACCCCCGGAAGAGATACGAGGATATATAAATTTGTATTTTTTAGGGTGATTCGGGGAGTCCACTGGCCCAAGATGGCACACTGTATGGCATAGCCTCCTACATTGGTAAAAAAGACTGCAAAGAAACGAGATTAGGTTTCTACACAAATGTTTATTACTATGTTTCATGGATTAAAGCAGTAACAGGGTTGGAATGAAGTCAACACTATGGCTCAATTTTGTTGCTAGTAATTTTATAGAGGAGTTTTACTTCCCGAACCCACAATCTGTACTTTTAATTGTCTTTACGTATGTCAACTGTGATTTAGCAATCTGTGTTAATAGCGGGAATATAAAAAAAACCGTTCAATATACAACGTGTTATAAAATACCCGTCAAAATATAATTAACTGGCTGACCCAGCAAATGTTGTATTGTCATATATAGTAATAAGACAAAATTCTATAATTAAAATTTTTGGGGTATAAAAATAGATGACGACCGATTCTTAAACCTACCAAATATTATTAAATCGTACATAAAATGTATTGTACTACAATAATTATTGTATTCGATTGCCATCTTGCAACCCTATTTCTGTGGATGGAACAGAATAATATAAAAACCACGATACAAAAATAGCTGTTGATCGTAGATTTGAGATTAAAAAGTGAGTTTATATTTAATTCCGAGCATTTTCATATTTATTCAACTTTTAAACCTTCTCTGGACTTCCACAAATAATTCTAGACCAAAATTAGTCAAATCCATCCGTTTTCGAGTCTTAGCGAGACTAACGAACAGCAATTTACTTTTATATATCTATATAGATTATCAAAGCCAAAAATTTTGTCAATCCTAGTAAGCTGTCATTTCAGGTAACAAGATTATAATACAGAAATGCCTAAGTAACTATTTTACCTAATAATTGTCTACTTTAATAGTATTTCTATTTTCATTCATAAATGTTTGCTACTTACTCAATAAACATAGAGTTTCAGCATGATGGAGCTGCGGCATATTTTGCTCACAACATACGAGAGCATCTTAATGTTCGCTTTCCGCGACGATGAATCGGCCGCGGGGGATCGGTGCTATGGCCTGCTCACTTGGACTTCTTTTTGTGGGGTTATGTGAAAAATAGAGTGTATTTCTCTGATTGCCCAACGGTGGCGGTTGCCGAGATGGAACAGCGTGTTAGATCGGTTTTCGCATCAATAACACCGACGATGGTGCGAAATGCCACACAAGCCATATCCCGACGAGCGAGGTTGTGTACTGAGCAAGGTGGAGCACACTTTCAGCCGTTTCTTTAAATTTGACGTTTATTATGAACAAGTCACGAAATTTCACCTTCGCACGACACGCCACAAATTATGATATCATCCCCACCATCTGGATGTGTGGCGGTCCTCCACAGTGCGGTTTTCAAGGAGCTTTCTTCCTCGTACTACGAAGCTGTGGAATGAGCTTCCTTGTGCGGTGTTTCCGGGACGATACGACATGGGTACCTTCCAAGAAAAGCGCGTACACATTCCTTAAAGGCCGGCAACACTCTTGTGATTCCTTTGGTGTTGCAAGAGAGTGTGGGCGGCGGTGATCACTTAACACCAGGTGACCCGTACGCTCGGTTGTCCTCCTATTCCATAAAAAAAAAGGAAGTGTTGGTTTAGGCTGTTTCGTTAGGTTACGTCTTTTAAAATTTATGTCATTCCGCGAATTAGGTAGAAATGTAGGTACATTCTGCGTAGTTTCCTCTTTAATTTTACTGAAATAGAGTTTGCAAATTAGTGAAAATAATAATATTTTTTATTTTCTTGGGATGTGTTATACAGCGTTACTACTCGTCTTAAATATTGTGAATGGTCTCGTTATAATGCCCCATTTAACCTCCTTTCTGCTTAAGGGGTAGTTTTGTAACACCCTGTATAATGAAACCTATCGTGTTTGCATATTTTCGTGGTCTTCATAGCTATATATAAAAGGAAAAAAATATCATGTTATTGAAATCGCATGAAATAAATACTGATCGAAGTTTTGCAATCGGTGGGATTGCATAATACAGTTAAACCTATTGCGGATCAAAGTAGTTTTTTGAAATGATTATTTTTTGTCAATCTTTTCTTTGTATTTGTATGCTCAGAGTAGATAAGTATAGATTACAATAATGCTATGCCACAATACCAATGAGCTCATAAATATTAACTAAAACGTAATTATATGCAAAATAATTAATAATTATATTTTTATAAATGTGTTTTTATTCAAACAAACAGGGTGGTTCGATAGCGCTTTACGACTTGCTAAGCCAAATTGTTTTATGTAAGAGGGGATTTATTTCACAAAGTGGCTGTGTGAGGCAAGATATTTCTTGCCTCATGATGCGGTGGTGGTAGTTTAGTAGTTAATTGTTGTAAATTTAATTGGTATGGTAATACTGTTATTCAGGCGAGGTGTCGCCCTTGCGGTACATGTGTCTCGCGGGGGTCATAGAAGATCAGCGTCGCAACACACTTGTGTTGAAACACATGCTGAGTGGCTCCTTTTTAAACACCACACGATTTTATATTTGTATATTTATAAGTTGCTTCATTTTGTTATTTGTGTGTGTGTTGGAATAAATGTTTTATTTTTCTTTCTTTCTTTTCTTTAAAATTAATTTCAACTACACTGTCGATAAGCGGCAACTACTTCTACTCAAATCATACAACAATTTGTTAGCAATTAATTCACCCAATATATTTTCACAGAAATTACTGACCGGAAAAAAATCATGACTTACTGCTACAGAAGTGCTATCTTCATATATTGTTTATTTTATCATGCCCGGACAAATGAGCTTAATGTCGTTTAGTCACTGTTTGAATTGTGCAGTTTAATTAAAAGGCTAGGTTGTTAATTGAATGGCTAATTAAGTTAACTGACTGCGACATATAAAAGATAATTTTAAATTATGCGATAAATTAATCACTCCTTCCAAAGTGGCTGACATGTGTATCAACGATCCATTTTTAATCATATTATAACTCACATATTTCCACACTTCATTTAATAATGTCATTAACAACTTCCTCGTGTGATAATTAATTACTGAAAAGACATCGCTTCATACACTTATATTTACATTGCGACTTTACATTCTAACTTTTAAGTATCAATTTCAAATGGATACGTTTTCTTTATTGAATATGAAAGCATACGGGTCTCCAGATGCCAAGTTATCAATTCTTCTGATGTTGCAGAAAGGGAGAAAAATCTTTCAGTCTTTTTATGAAGGTTTCCAAGTCCTATCAACCTACAAACTTCAAAGAAGTAAACACTGTCTCAGTTTGGATGAAAGTGGAAGAAAGTTCTTTTGGAAATCTTAATGTTACATTCGTTATTATATTCATGGTATAAGGCAAGGCATTTATTTCCTCAAAATTGATTCCTTTAGAATTCTTTTTGATGTCATTTCTATTAACTACTAGATACTACTACCGCTTCGGAAACAAATGGCGCTCTGAGAGAGAAGAAGCGGCGCAAGAAACTCTCCCAGCATTCTTTTTTTGCGCTCTTTTCAATAAAAATATACAATATTGTACAGTAATTTCTATCGCTATAAAATATTCACAATCTAGTCCCAGGCTGTCCGATCATTTAGATATTCAGCAGTGGAGTATTAGGATTTACGACAGAGCCATTTTTTTATGAAACATTTAATTTTTTTTATAGATAATGCATGAACAGTGGCTGGGACTTTATTATATAAGTGTATACATTTACCCTTAAAGCTATTATGTATCTAATGAAGCCTACTAGAATTAGTTACAAGCAATCCCATATTTCTAGTGTTATAATATAGTGAAAATCACTATTAAGAGCAAAAAGGTGACGATTTTTGTGAACGTATATTAAATTTTCATAAATGTACTGACAATGAACAGTCATAATATTTCTTTCTTTAAATTTATATATGATATATAATAATTTAGTATAAGTCAAATTATGGCAAGTGCTATTTTATAATATTGTTAATTTAAATTATATTTATTATGATAACTGTCGTATATACAATTTTAATACATTTTAAAACAAAACAATGCTTATAACTATATCTACGATTATTAATATGATTATATGAATTAAAAATTATCACCATGAGGAAGTGTACCAAGTGTACTGGCAGCATAGCCGCGTTGTATAGCTAGGCTGATCCGTTGAACAAATAAATTTCAACATAAAACAACCGACTTCAAAAACACTATTCCAAAACAATAGACATTATGTGCACTAAAAATTATAAAAATAATTGCGTATTTTTATACAATCTAACTCTAGTTATGATTATTGTTATTTTTGGAGTCTGTGTCCCTCCACCGCGACCCCCCTCTCGCCTCCTCACGACTCAAGCACATCTCATCTATAACTATGTATGTAGTTATAAATCTATCTTGGATGACGCAGCACTGGACGTAAGTGCTTTACAATTTGATTACAGACAGTTAGAAATTCTGCCACAAATCGCACCCTTACTGTAAGTCGTTTAGGAGTCCCATCCCATCATCATATTCGACTACGACAATTACTTGACCATAACTATGTTATGGTAGATGACTTAAATATCGGGATAGCATAAAAAATATTCTGCCGAGTATCGTTAATTTGCTCCTAAGAATTAAAGAGTTCCATTACTTTGCCATTAATTCCGTAATCAGAACCTCACCTAACTATCTTTGAAGTTTGATGAGATATCCTTTGCAATAAAAAAAGAATCATCGAAATCGGTTGGCGCGTAAGTTTATCATCCACTTTGCTAAAGTTTCGAAAGTTTTGAGGTAACAAACATAAAAAAAAAAAATCATACCGACGAATTGAGAACCTCCTCCTTTTTTGAAGTCGGTTATAGCTACCAGCGCTTGGCTTTCTAGTAGTTTTAAGGGCGTTTATAGTACCTTATACCTTCTCCGCTCCTCGAGCCCCACGGACCATGTGTGACGACACCAAACGGCACAAAGATATAAGACTTACTGAGTCCGTCACATTTGCGACGTTTGCTGTTTTTGGCAGTTGAAGCAGCAGCCTCAGCACCAACTGAAGTCGCTTGGATATGAGAAGGAGCCAGAGTGTCAACACAAGTTGCATCCCAAACGATTAAATTAATTTCCCATTCCGATTAAAATTTTAAAAGATGCCATTCAGGCTGAGTCCACATGCATAAAGAAGTAAAAGTAATCTATGGAACGAAAGAAAACGTGTAGCAATGCGAGTAAGAGACAATGACGATACTAAGCTGGCTTTTGATCACAGTCATTATTTTTATGTGAACAAGAAAATTTTCTCTGTAACATTTTGTATTTAGTGCAAAGTTAGACATTAAAAATACTTATTTTTACTTTATAAAATGACAACACGAAATATATTGGTTTCAATTAGCCTACCGCCAAATTCAAAATGTAGAAGCCCAATATTTATAATATACTTTTTATTTACCTTGTTCTATAGTTATCATCTAAACATCCTTGAAGTCAGTATTTTCTTGTTTTTTTTTTTTTCATTTTGCACTAACATTTTCATTTTTGTCCACACAATAAAACATTTGCATATACAACAAGAATCCAATCAAAAGAAAACATATAAATATTAAAAAAGTGTTTGTCTTATGGCAATTCTAATAAACCATATCCACCTTCCGTCCTCACCACCAGATCAATTCGATGGTACTATTTACATTCCACTATCTTATAACCAAACGTGAAATACTTAGTACATTTTCATCAAAAATTCCGCTTCACCAATAATTAATGATGCATTATGTATACAAATGCATACTTTATTTTAAATAAAAAACGCTACATGGTAGTCAAAAAATTTTGAGAAGATCCTATAACTCTCATATATTCCATCTTACTCTGTCAAAGTCATTTGAGAAAGTTTTTAATAATAAGAATTACAAAAAAACTTTTAATTCCAAAAATGAATTAAATATCTAGAACATCAAACGGAATCGCTACGTTCTAATCAAGACTTAATAATTAATTGAATTATTTATTAATGTCCGAACGAAACTTTAAATTATACGAACTAATTTATATTCCCCACTGATATCACAAACTCTTTTGATGCGCAACACGCAGTATTGTGGACGGGTTCTCAAACTTTCATAATTAATTAAATCATATTACTTTCGCAAAGTTTCGCGATTTCAATGTCAGGACAATTTACACGCGCAAATGAAATAATTTGCCATTCAACTTCTTTATCACGTGATTGAGGCATTTATTGTCAAACTTTGTCTATCAAATTATAAATTAGAAAGACATTTGAACTTAGTAGGGATATAAGATAATTGAATATCAAGATATCAACGTATATTGTGTATTATGTGAGTGTCAGATGGTTGGAATAGCGATAACACCCATTGGGATAAGAAAGTAATATCCAGAGGCGCGGATTCTATTCCCGTATCGCCCAGAATACGATTTTACTGGACGTTATCAAAAGCTGCCCCTAGTAATTTCAGCCAGCCGTCCCTACCACCGCTGCTCTTGGGTAATAATATACCGTAAAAGGGAAATCCGATCTTCTGGGCACTTTTTCCTCTAACCGGTATGTGAATGAAAAAGTTACCAAAGATCCCACGGTGTCAAAGCTTCCTGAAGAACAGTTCAGAAAGACAAAGTCTTTAACGAGCTCAAGGCTTGGACATTAAGAAATAGAACGGTCCGTATGGCATTTCTACAATCGTGCTCATAGCGTATTAACGAGTCGAGCAGGATGCTCAGCTGATGGTAATTGGTACGCCCTGCCCATTTCAACGCAGAGTTTTTCTCAGGATTTTTGAAAATCTAAAAAATTCTGAGCGGCACTATAATTGCGCTCGTCACCTTGAGACATAAGTCTCATTTTCCCAGTAATTTCACTAGCTACGGTGCCCTTTGACTGAAACATAGTAATGCTTATACATTACTGCTTCACGGCAGAAATAGACGCCGTTATGGTACCCATAATCTAGCCGGCATCCTGTGCAAAGAAGCATCCCGTTGGAGCCTCTAGAGGCAAAATACTTTTTATGAAATATAAAACTTAAACTTTTCATTTTATATTTTGTAAAATTATCATTACATATGTATTTAGACGTTTCCCTACTTTGTATTAGGAAAAAAATATATTAAGACTTGGAATATATTTTTCAATTTTGATACTATGTAAGTTTAATAAATATATTTTAATTTGAGACGGCTCTATTCAGTCTCAAAACTACAAATGCCTGGCGAAACGTCGCTATGTCAATAGATATCCTAGCCCTAACCTAATCAAACTAAAAATCTCAGATTCACCAACGTGTGTGTGAGATTTATAGTTCCTCTGAAAATAAGTACACTTTGAGAGCCGCTGCACTGCAATGTCGGTTTAATTAATAAATTCGCTGGCGTATAATTTCTCAAGCTGGAAATAAAGCGATTTTGTTATCGTGTTTGTTAACTCAAACATTTCGTTTCACGTCCTCAGATGCTGACACCAACTTCTAAACATGTCTGTTCATTATTATGACTTGGCTTTTGAGTAATTAATATTTTACAGATAACAATAACAGGAATAATTTAATTGTTACGGTATATTCAAAATATGACGTTGATCATGACGCATGATGGGTTATATGAAACAAGGCATAAAAGGCATTTATTTCCTCAAAATTGATTCCATTAGAATTCTTTTTGATGTCATTTCTAATAACTACTAGATACTACTACTGCTTCGGAAACAAATGGCGCTCTGAGAGATGAGAAGCGGCGCAAGAAACTCTCCCAGCATTCTTTTTTTTCGCTCTTTTCAATAAAAATATACAATATTGTATGTAAGAGCGAAAAAAATTTATATTGCTATAAAATTATCACAATCTAGTTCCAGGCTGTCCGATCATTTAGATATTCAGCAGTGGAGTAATAGGATTTACGACAGAGCCATTTTTTTTATAAAAAATTTAAATTTATTTATACATAATGCCTGAACAGTGGCTGGGACTTTATTATAGAAGTGTATACATTTACCCTTAAAGCTATTATGTATCTTATGAAGCCTACTAGAATTAGTTACAAGCAATCCCTTATTTCCAGTGTTATAATAATGAAAATCACTATTAAGAGCAAAAAGGTGACGACAAAAGCAAAAAGGTGAGCAAAAAGCTGTGGAATGAGCTTCCTTGTGCGGTGTTTCAGGGACGATACGACATGGGTACCTTCAAAAAAAGCGCGTACACCTTCCATAAAGGCCGGCAACGCTCCTGTGATTCCTCTGGTGTTGCAAGAGATTGTGGGCGGCGGTGAGCACTTAACAACAGGTGACCCGTACGCTCGTTTGTCCTCCTATTCCATAATAAAAAAATCTATCGCGATATTGGACCTTAAGACCTTAAATTTCTTTAATACCCCATTCCATTAATGTAATTTAATATAAAAATTTGAAGTTTTCAAATTGTTACAACATTTATGGTAAGATAAGCTACTTTAAATTATTCATAAGGTAAAAATTATTATAAGTGTTGATTAGAATTAATTTAATTCAATTATTTTGGATAATTAATAATTTTAAATTTGAGAAACGCCTGAATATGTAATGATATCTACGATTTTAATTTTTAAATTCCATTATAATTACAGAAGTTACTTTTTAAGGAATATTATTTAAATGTATGTTTAAGTAAATTACATACAAGTTTGATAAGGTTGCAGATTAAAGTTGTTAGTTTATCTAAGCATTACACTTATGTTATGATTTTCGTTTGATCCTCAAATAGTCCGTGCGGTTTAACATAATAGAACCCTTTACTTCTATTGGTATAGGACTGTGTACTGAAGATTTAAGGTGCTATACAGTCCGATTGATAATGAAATTTATTTATTTCCAATTATGATATTAATATATAGAAGCATCTATTAAATAATTCTCCCATTGATTTGAATACTTACCGTAGTATTATTAATAATTTGTTGGCAAATTTAAAATAAAGGCAAAATAATTCTTTGAACTTGGTACCAGGTTAAACATAAAAATTAGATCAGTCAATCTTTACCAATAATCACGGACGAGTAAAAAAAGAAGGACTTCGTGTCACCTAACATAACAGTGAAGCACCAAAACAAGCCGGTAAACGAGTAAATACATTGCCCCACGCACACACTTACACTAATACAAGCCGGTCGGCCGCCATTATGAGATTTGCCATCGTCTGACAGATCAGTTTGCGTCGCAATAAAATATTTTAAAAATGCCGTCGTGCGTTGTGTATAAGTCTAAACACGATACAATAAAAGTATTTGGGCCACATGATTATTTAAGGGAGATAAAGTTGTGTAAATGGTATCCCCGTAACCGCACACACACTAGCATAAAGGTGCTTCATTTGCTAATATCACGGCGCGAAGTCCTCCTTTTTTTACTCGTTCGTGCCAATAATGAAGTGAAATATGTCTTAGGATGTCAAAATTCAAAATTTTTTAGAGATTCTTTATTTTTATTATTTTTTATTAACTTGTCTTAAAATACCTTATTGACGTTTTTTTATAGTTTAAAGTAACGAATGTATGCGTAGGACGGAAATTAATAACGGATGGTCAAGCTCACACATGTATAATTCAAATACTGTATTCTAATCATAACGCGGAATAATGCAGTTAAAATATAAAACGGATGGCAAGGAAATTTATAGCCCACTCAGAGGTTGTGAAAGCCGCTCTGTATAAAAATTGGGTGTTTTTTTAAAGACCAATATAACATTATATACCCGTACAATTGAATGAGTTCCTGATGAGATTATTTTTTTTAAATAAACAAAAAATTTCAAATGAAGAAACAAAATTTACGATCATGAAGGATAGAGTTCTAGGACAAACATGATCAATTCGCAAGTTTAGCTCACTTCAGAGATTTTCTCACTCCCATAATTCTTCTACAAACAGATCAATTTACAAGAACTAACTACCTTGGAACATTGGAAGTGGATAATAAGTAAGGGCACAGAGTAGGGATAGATACTTACAACTGGCTACAGCAATGCAGGGTACTCTTTGATTGGTACAATATTATAGAAAGTAACAGGAGAGGGCATCATCATCATCATCATCAGCCGGAAGAGGTCCACGGCTGGAGATCGGCTTCCCCAAAAGATTTCCACGACGATCCGTGCTGTGCTGCCCTCATCTAACGTATTCCGGCGATCTTGAAAGGGCAAATATGTCTATAAAAGGCACCCCCATTCTAGCTCCGATCCCCGTGTAGACCAGACTACAACTACTTAGACGAGGACAATTGACCATGGATTGCCTAACACGATTAGTTACAAATATACAAATTGGCTTTTCTAAGAACGTACCTGCCTTGGCATGTTATTTAGATATTGAAAATGCATATAATAACATATTAATTGATAAATTAGTTACCATTCTGGATCAATTGAAGGTGGGTAAAAGTATTTGCTTATATGTATGGAATTTTTTAACAGAAAGCCATTTACAAATTAAACATGAATTTAATAATAACCCCATTTTAGTAAGATATGCACGTAAAGGCACAGGGTGATCCTTTATCACCACTGCTATTTAATATTGCAACGTATGAATTGTGTCAGAGTGGCACTAATATTTCAATTTGTCAGTACGCTGACGATTTCGTTTTATATTCTGTTCATAGAAATATATTTGAAAGTGTATATAAAATTCAGCAAGCTTTGGATACTTTCATTATACTTCTTGATAGACTTGGTCTTAAGCTTTCAGAAACAAAATCCAAATATTGTGTGTATAGTAGAGGAAATCGTTATCCAGATATAAATTTAAGAATCAATTACAATCAGATTAGTTACGTGGCTTTATATAAATACCTGGGTATATGGCTAGATAAATCTCTGCGTTGGCATAAACACATAAAAGAGACTGTTGAAAAAGTTCAAGGATTACAAAATCTGTTTAGAAACCTGGCTGGTTCGTCTTGGGGTCTACATCCGATACACCTACGACGGATATATATAGCTATGATCAGAAGTAGGTTAGATTATGGAAGTTTTCTTTTTGATAGTAGTGCTAAAACTAATGTTTATAAGTTAGATAAAATACAAAATCAATCAATGCGAATTATTGGTGGTTTTATCAAGAGTACCCCCATACATGTTATGGAAAGCGAGCTTAGCCTACCACCATTACATTTGAGAAGAAAATATTTGCCATATAAATATAACCTAAAGTCAGCATCATCGTCTATTGTCTATGGTATTTCTTTGTCTACAGGAATCGTCGGCCATAAATTAGCCACAACCAAATAACATTAAAAATAATAATTGCGGCGCATCTACCCATCTTAAAACACGGTCAAGTCGAACAAGCAAAACTACAGGGCGAAAGCTTGTCTAATTCAAAGCAAGCCATTAGCAAGCTCACTCAAGTTAAATGCCAGTCATTGTTGTAATTAGAGATAGAGTAACTTTGTGAAAGCCTCCTCAATAATCAACTTAAATGCTAGTTCACTTGGAATATAATTTATTCTATACCTTTTAGAACTTTTGAAGTTTTTGATGAAGTATTGCTGTTTTGGAAGCTCTCTATAAATTAAGATTAAAAAAAAGGCAGAGCTTTTCAAAAAGCTTGCTGAATACAAAGAAGACGACTAAATAAAATAAAATTCTGACATATATTATGACAGTATACCATGGATATGTGGGGTTCCTCCACAGTGCGGTTTTCAAGGAACTTTCTTCCACGTACAACCAAGCTGTGGAATGAGCTTCCTTGTGAGATCCTTCAAGGACGATATGACATGGGTACCTTCAAAAAAAGCGCGTCCACTTTTGTAACTGGACGCGCTGGGGCTGGTAACGCTCCTGTGATTCCTCTGGTATTGCAAGAGAATGTGGGTGGCGGTGTCCATCTAACATCAGGTACGCTCGTTTGTCCTCTCTTCCATAAAAAAAAAACCAATGTAATAGCAACCAATGTAAGAAAGTATATAGTATGACTGTATGGAATAGTATTGAAATACATAAATTAAGTTTAAATGTGTAAACAGGCTTTCTTTTAGCAATAAAAACATTATCGTGAAGTAATATGTTTTTTGAAGTGTAAACGCATGCTTATTTTCATTGCGCCTTTATTGTTATTATTGATAAGATTCAAATTTAAATATTTTTATTCAAAATAGAATATAAAATCACTTATTGAAAGTAAAAAACTACAATCCATTCCAAAAGGTATGCCTCAGACTTGAGAAGAACGGGCGCAACAAACTCGTTGAAACAACAAATAGCTGGTTCAATTAGAACAGATAAATCCATGGAGGAGTCTATAATTTTTAATGGTTATTGAAACAGCAAGAGTGAATGCAGAACTGAATTATAAAACAATAGCTCTCACGAGCCGCGGAGTTTCGAGAGCATAGTAACAAGTTTTAATAGGTCTACGGGCACGTTGCGTTTTGGACACGATCCAGTGAATAAAACAAAAAATGCATAAAAATTCGGGCTATACTTTTATCATTTTAATTGGTTTATTGTTATAACAGAACATGTGGGCATCAGACGACGTCTTCTTAAGGCTTTAAAGTATAATTAATGCTCAATTTTGTTATAGTGGAATTAATCAAAATGTATCTTTTATTGGTGTCAAAATACTCAATTTTTTTTTGTCTACAATTTTTTGGGAGGATCTTAGGGATTTTTTGGCTGGTTGGTCCTTCTCCACCATAAAAATATTTTTTTTATGACATTAACGGACGAGACGAGCAGGACGTTCAGCTCATAGTAATAGATACGCCCTGTCCATTTCAATGCAGTTGCATTCAGAGTTCTTGAAAAACACTAAAAGTCTGAGCGGCGACTGTGTTTCGGTCTGAAGGGCGCCGTAGCTAGTGAAATTACTGGGCAAATGAGACTTAACATCTTATGTCTCAAGGTGACGAGTGCAATTGTAGTGCCGCTCAGAAGTTTTGGGCTTTTCAAGAACCCTGAGGGGCACTGCATTGTAATGGGCAGGGCTTATCAATAGCCGGCTGAGCGTCCTGCTCGTCTCGTCCCGTATTTTCATAAAAAAATAACTCAACTACCTTACAAAGCTATTATAATAGAATTCATTCAAAATGTATTCTTACCGGTGTCAAATTAAATTTTTTTTTGTGTATAGAATTAATGTGAAATAATTTTAGGGAATGTACCAAAGTGCTGATTCAATGACGTTCTAAACGTATGGGCATATCACGTCTTATATATATTATTATATATATTTATAAAAAAATGGCTCTGTCGTAAATCCTATTACTCCACTGCTGAATATCTAAATGATCGAATATTAACAGCCTGGGACTAGATTATGATTATTTTATAGCGATAGAAATGACTGTACAATATTGTATATTTTAATTGAAAAGAGCGCAAAAAAGAATGCTGGGAGAGTTTCTTGCGCCGCTTCTTCTCTCTCAGAGCGCCATTTGTTTCCGAAGCGGTAGTAGTATCTAGTAGTTATTAGAAATGACATCAAAAAGAATTCTAAAGGAATCAATTTTGAGAAAATAAATGCCTTTTATAAAAACAAAGCTGAAATATGGAATATGCCCAATATAGGGTTTGATTCGGACAGTAGCAGTTGACACATGACTAAGGATCTTTCCTTAGTATTGTATATATATTTCAGCTTTGTTTTTATAAAAGGCATTTATTTTCTCAAAATTGATTCCTTTAGAATTCTTTTTGATGTCATTTCTAATAACTACTAGATACTACTACCGCTTCGGAGACAAATGGCGCTCTGAGAGAGAAGAAGCGGCGCAAGAAACTCTCCCAGCATTCTTTTTTTGCGCTCTTTTCAATTAAAATATACAATATTGTACAGTCATTTCTATCGCTATAAAATAATCATAATCTAGTCCCAGGCTGTTAATATTCGATCATTTAGATATTCAGCAGTGGAGTAATAGGATTTACGACAGAGCCATTTTTTTATAAATATATATAATAATATATATAAGACGTGATATGCCCATACGTTTAGAACGTCATTGAATCAGCACTTTGGTACATTCCCTAAAATTATTTCACATTAATTCTATACACAAAAAAAAATTTAATTTGACACCGGTAAGAATACATTTTGAATGAATTCTATTATAATAGCTTTGTAAGGTAGTTGAGTTATTTTTTTATGAAAATACGGGACGAGACGAGCAGGACGCTCAGCCGGCAATTGATAAGCCCTGCCCATTACAATGCAGTGCCCCTCAGGATTCGTGAAAAGCCCAAAACTTCTGAGCGGCACTACAATTGCACTCGTCACCTTGAGACATAAGATGTTAAGTCTCATTTGCCCAGTAATTTCACTAGCTACGGCGCCCTTCAGACCGAAACACAGTCGCCGCTCAGACTTTTAGTGTTTTTCAAGAACTCTGAATGCAACTGCATTGAAATGGACAGGGCGTATCTATTACTATGAGCTGAACGTCCTGCTCGTCTCGTCCGTTAATGTCATAAAAAAAATATTTTTATGGTGGAGAAGGACCAACCAGCCAAAAAATCCCTAAGATCCTCCCAAAAAATTGTAGACAAAAAAAAATTGAGTATTTTGACACCAATAAAAGATACATTTTGATTAATTCCACTATAACAAAATTGAGCATTAATTATACTTTAAAGCCTTAAGAAGACGTCGTCTGATGCCCACATGTTCTGTTATAACAATAAACCAATTAAAATGATAAAAGTATAGCCCGAATTTTTATGCATTTTTTGTTTTATTCACTGGATCGTGTCCAAAACGCAACGTGCCCGTAGACCTATTAAAACTTGTTACTATGCTCTCGAAACTCCGCGGCTCGTGAGAGCTATTGTTTTATAATTCAGTTCTGCATTCACTCTTGCTGTTTCAATAACCATTAAAAATTATAGACTCCTCCATGGATTTATCTGTTCTAATTGAACCAGCTATTTGTTGTTTCAACGAGTTTGTTGCGCCCGTTCTTCTCAAGTCTGAGGCATACCTTTTGGAATGGATTGTAGTTTTTTACTTTCAATTAGTGATTTTATATTCTATTTTTAATAAAAATATTTAAATTTGAATCGTATCAATAATAACAATAAAGGCGCAATGAAAATAAGCATGCGTTTACACTTCAAAAAACATATTACTTCACGATAATGTTTTTATTGCTAAAAGAAAGCCTGTTTACACATTTAAACTTAATTTATGTATTTCAATACTATTCCATACAGTCATACTATATACTTTCTTACATTGGTTGCTATTACATTGGTTTTTTTTTATGGAAGAGAGGACAAACGAGCGTACCTGATGTTAGATGGACACCGCCACCCACATTCTCTTGCAATACCAGAGGAATCACAGGAGCGTTACCAGCCCCAGTGCGTCCAGTTACAAAAGTGGACGCGCTTTTTTTGAAGGTACCCATGTCATATCGTCCTTGAAGGATCTCACAAGGAAGCTCATTCCACAGCTTGGTTGTACGTGGAAGAAAGTTCCTTGAAAACCGCACTGTGGAGGAACCCCACATATCCATGGTATACTGTCATAATATATGTCAGAATTTTATTTTATTTAGTCGTCTTCTTTGTATTCAGCAAGCTTTTTGAAAAGCTCTGCCTTTTTTTTAATCTTAATTTATAGAGAGCTTCCAAAACAGCAATACTTCATCAAAAACTTCAAAAGTTCTAAAAGGTATAGAATAAATTATATTCCAAGTGAACTAGCATTTAAGTTGATTATTGAGGAGGCTTTCACAAAGTTACTCTATCTCTAATTACAACAATGACTGGCATTTAACTTGAGTGAACTTGCTAATGGCTTGCTTTGAATTAGACAAACTTTCGCCCTGTAGTTTTGCTTGTTTGACTTGACCGTGTTTTAAGATGGGTAGATGCGCCGCAATTATTATTTTTAATGTTATTTGGTTGTGGCTAATTTATGGCCGACGATTCCTGTAGACAAAGAAATACCATAGACAATAGACGATGATGCTGACTTTAGGTTATATTTATATGCCAAATATTTTCTTCTCAAATGTAATGGTGGTAGGCTAAGCTCGCTTTCCATAACATGTATGGGGGTACTCTTGATAAAACCACCAATAATTCGCATTGATTGATTTTGTATTTTATCTAACTTATAAACATTAGTTTTAGCACTACTATCAAAAAGAAAACTTCCATAATCTAACCTACTTCTGATCATAGCTATATATATCCGTCGTAGGTGTATCGGATGTAGACCCCAAGACGAACCAGCCAGGTTTCTAAACAGATTTTGTAATCCTTGAACTTTTTCAACAGTCTCTTTTATGTGTTTATGCCAACGCAGAGATTTATCTAGCCATATACCCAGGTATTTATATAAAGCCACGTAACTAATCTGATTGTAATTGATTCTTAAATTTATATCTGGATAACGATTTCCTCTACTATACACACAATATTTGGATTTTGTTTCTGAAAGCTTAAGACCAAGTCTATCAAGAAGTATAATGAAAGTATCCAAAGCTTGCTGAATTTTATATACACTTTCAAATATATTTCTATGAACAGAATATAAAACGAAATCGTCAGCGTACTGACAAATTGAAATATTAGTGCCACTCTGACACAATTCATACGTTGCAATATTAAATAGCAGTGGTGATAAAGGATCACCCTGTGCCTTTACGTGCATATCTTACTAAAATGGGGTTATTATTAAATTCATGTTTAATTTGTAAATGGCTTTCTGTTAAAAAATTCCATACATATAAGCAAATACTTTTACCCACCTTCAATTGATCCAGAATGGTAACTAATTTATCAATTAATATGTTATTATATGCATTTTCAATATCTAAATAACATGCCAAGGCAGGTACGTTCTTAGAAAAGCCAATTTGTATATTTGTAACTAATCGTGTTAGGCAATCCATGGTCAATTGTCCTCGTCTAAGTAGTTGTAGTCTGGTCTACACGGGGATCGGAGCTAGAATGGGGGTGCCTTTTATAGACATATTTGCCCTTTCAAGATCGCCGGAATACGTTAGATGAGGGCAGCACAGCACGGATCGTCGTGGAAATCTTTTGGGGAAGCCGATCTCCAGCCGTGGACCTCTTCCGGCTGATGATGATGATGATGATGCCCTCTCCTGTTACTTTCTATAATATTGTACCAATCAAAGAGTACCCTGCATTGCTGTAGCCAGTTGTAAGTATCTATCCCTACTCTGTGCCCTTACTTATTATCCACTTCCAATGTTCCAAGGTAGTTAGTTCTTGTAAATTGATCTGTTTGTAGAAGAATTATGGGAGTGAGAAAATCTCTGAAGTGAGCTAAACTTGCGAATTGATCATGTTTGTCCTAGAACTCTATCCTTCATGATCGTAAATTTTGTTTCTTCATTTGAAATTTTTTGTTTATTTAAAAAAAATAATCTCATCAGGAACTCATTCAATTGTACGGGTATATAATGTTATATTGGTCTTTAAAAAAACACCCAATTTTTATACAGAGCGGCTTTCACAACCTCTGAGTGGGCTATAAATTTCCTTGCCATCCGTTTTATATTTTAACTGCATTATTCCGCGTTATGATTAGAATACAGTATTTGAATTATACATGTGTGAGCTTGACCATCCGTTATTAATTTCCGTCCTACGCATACATTCGTTACTTTAAACTATAAAAAAACGTCAATAAGGTATTTTAAGACAAGTTAATAAAAAATAATAAAAATAAAGAATCTCTAAAAAATTTTGAATTTTGACATCCTAAGACATATTTCACTTCATTATTGGCACGAACGAGTAAAAAAAGGAGGACTCCGCGCCGTGATATTAGCAAATGAAGCACCTTTATGCTAGTGTGTGTGCGGTTACGGGGATACCATTTACACAACTTTATCTCCCTTAAATAATCATGTGGCCCAAATACTTTTATTGTATCGTGTTTAGACTTATACACAACGCACGACGGCATTTTTAAAATATTTTATTGCGACGCAAACTGATCTGTCAGACGATGGCAAATCTCATAATGGCGGCCGACCGGCTTGTATTAGTGTAAGTGTGTGCGTGGGGCAATGTATTTACTCGTTTACCGGCTTGTTTTGGTGCTTCACTGTTATGTTAGGTGACACGAAGTCCTTCTTTTTTTACTCGTCCGTGATTATTGGTAAAGATTGACTGATCTAATTTTTATGTTTAACCTGGTACCAAGTTCAAAGAATTATTTTGCCTTTATTTTAAATTTGCCAACAAATTATTAATAATACTACGGTAAGTATTCAAATCAATGGGAGAATTATTTAATAGATGCTTCTATATATTAATATCATAATTGGAAATAAATAAATTTCATTATCAATCGGACTGTATAGCACCTTATATCTTCAGTACACAGTCCTATACCAATAGAAGTAAAGGGTTTTATTATGTTAAACCGCACGGACTATTTGAGGATCAAATGAAAACCATAACATAAGTGTAATGCATAGATAAACTAACAACTTTAATCTGCAACCTTATCAAACTTGTATGTAATTTACTTCAACATACATTTAAATAATATTCCTTAAAAAGTAACTTCTGTAATTATAATGGAATTTAAAAATTAAAATCGTAGATATCATTACATATTCAGGCGTTTCTCAAATTTAAAATTATTAATCATCCAAAATAATTGAATTAAATTAATTCTAACCAACACTTATAATAATTTTTACCTTATTAATAATTTAAAGTAGCTAGTCTTACCATAAATGTTGTAACAATTTGAAAACTTCAAAATTTTATACTAAATCACATTAATGGAATGGGGTATTAAATAAATTTAAGGTCTTAAGGTCCAATATCGCGATAGATTTTTTTTTTATGGAATAGGAGGACAAACGAGCGTACGGGTCACCTGTTGTTAAGTGCTCACCGCCACCCACAATCTCTTGCAACACCAGAGGAATCACAGGAGTGTTGCCGGCCTTTAAGGAAGGTGTACGCGCTTTTTTTGAAGGAACCCATGTCGTATCGTCCCTGAAACACCGCACAAGGAAGCTCATTCCACAGCTTTGTAGTACGTGGAAGAAAGCTCCTTGAACTGTGGAGGACCGCCACACATCCAGATGGTGAGGATGATATCCTAACTTGTGGCGTGTCGTGCGAAGGTGGAATTCGGCGGTAGGAATCAGGTTAAACAGCTCTTTGGAACACTCCCCGTGATAAATGCGGTAGAAGACACACAATGAAGCGACGTCTCTACGCAACGCCACGTGATCCAGCCGTTCACAGAGCACTGGGTCCCCGACAATTCGAGCTGCTCTGCGTTGCACGCGGTCAAATGGATCGAGCTGATATTGGGGTGCGCCAGACCAGAGATGACAGCAATACTCCATGTGTGGCCGGACCTGCGTTTTGTAGAGCGCTATTATGTGGGCCGGCTTGAAGAATTGCCGTGCTCTATTATTATTAATAGAGCACGGCAATTTCTTTGAAGCCAATTTGGCTTTGCCTTCCAGATGACCACGAAATTGGCAATCGCTTGAGATTTCGAGACCCAGTATTCCGATACTAGGCGAGGCTTTGAGGGAAGTGTTGTCGAAGAGCGGTTTTTTTATGGGGTTTTTTTAGTGGTAAACGCGCAAACTTGAGTCTTCTGGGGGTTAAATTGGACAAGGTTCAATTTTCCCCATTCCGCGGCTTCTCAAGAGAGGACTCGATAGAAGACACAAGTTTCTCCCGGCACTGGTCGACGATTTCCCGAGAGAGACCTGCATGACCCGTGTATATGGCATCACCAGTGCTGTCGTCTGCATAGCAATGAGTGTTGGAGGTGTCCAACATATCATTGATATGCAGAAGAAACAGCGTAGGAGACAGCACACAGCCTTGGGGCACTCCAGCATTCACGGGCTTCGGGTTCGAGCAATATCCGTCGACAACGACCTGTATGCTACGCCCAGTGAGAAAGCTGGAGGTCCACTTGCACAAGCTCTCGGGAAGCCCAAATGATGGAAGTTTGGAGAGGAGCGCCTTGTGCCATACACGATCAAAGGCCTTCGCTACATCCAGGCTAACTGCCAGGCCTTCCCCCTTGCTTTCAATAGCCGTAGCCCATCTATGTGTCAGGTATACCAGAAGATCACCTGCCGACCGACCATGGCGAAACCCGTATTGTCGGTCGTTGATCAACTGGTGACCCTCTAGGTATACCAAGAGCTGACGGCTAATTATGCTCTCTATGATTTTAGAGAGCAGGGAGGTAATAGCAATAGGCCTGTAGTTTGCCGGATCCGAACTGTCTCCTTTTTTTTGGATCGGATGGACAAGGGCAGACTTCCATGAGTCAGGGACTACGCCTTTAGAATAAGAGTGCCGGAATAATAAATGATTGGAGAAATTTCATCCGGCCCGCTCGACTTCCTGACGTCCAACGAAAACAGAGCTCGCCTAACAGTTTTCTGTCTGAACTGTACTTCAGGCATAGAGCTCTAACGCCGCGGGATGGTCGGCGGTGTTTTTCCGTTGTCGTCAAGAGTCGAGTTGGAGGCGAAAAGAGTGCACAAGAGATCGGCTTTCTCTTTTGCCGTATGGGCCAGGGTGTCATTCCTCATGTGCAACGGAGGCATGGACGGCTGGCTGAAGTTACCAAGAGCAGCTTTCGCCAACGACCAGAACTTGCGTGTTCCGGTCGGGTAACTGGAAAGCTGCTCGCCGATTTTGACGAAGTGTTTTGACTTTACACGGGCGAGATGACACTCGTCTAATCCAAGTCGAATGGGCAGCGTTCGGGAAGCTCCGTAAAATCTCCTCGTCGCAAATACCACAGTGTCTCAAGACGCATAAGTGTTCATGATGACATACGGAACACAGTATTGGTTGCTATATGGGCTTTATGAAAAAGCTCATAGTCGCTCAGAGGGTAATGGAGAGGGCTATGCATAGAATTTCTCTATGAGATCGAATCAGAAACGAGGAGATCCGTTGGAGAACCAAAGTCACCGGTACAGTCCAGATGATTGCAAAACTGAAGCGGTAGTGGGCAGGACACATAGTTGGAAGGACCGATAGCAATGAAATGAAATTATTTATTAAATGAGATTATTTATTTTGCTTTGAAATAAGGTATGTCCAGATCTTGAATATGATAATGTGTCCTCTATCAAGCTTACATTAAAAGCATTGAAAAACTAAACACTTATTTAAATATTCATTAATACTATAAAAATATTTCCAAGCAACCATTTAAAGAGTCTTGGTATTAACATTTTCTTTGACAATATTTTCAAGTCGTCAGGTAATCGTTATATGATTTTATCCACATGTTGTGGCTATTGTTAAGAAAAGCATCAGTCCTCAAATGGCGATCACGTACTGGAACACGCAGTGTTAAGATTGCTTGGATAAGACCATTGTAGGACCAATAGTATTGAAATTATCTGGGGCAGGCCTTTATCCAGCAATTGACGTCTTCCAGCTGAAATTATAATGATGGTGATGATTAAAGAAAACTAATTTGCAGTGAATGAAATTGAGTATGGAGCCAACAGTCATTTCCAAAACACTTCAAAAGGGCTGTAAATGCTGTTTAGGTCGAAATTCATGTACTTATCATTTATATACAGGACTTGCCCTAAGTCAGTCCCTGGAGTTAAAGAGAGTGGCTCGATCACACTGCATTCTACCCCGGTACGTGGGTGAATACATATACATTATATTCATTGCTGAAATTTAAATAATAGCAGCTTTGCAATGTTGGGCACAAACTGTCTAACAAAATAAATAATCAGTTATCATTTTTAATATTTCTTTGGATTGGATTATTAACAATTTAATGAGTACGAACACTAGAAGTAATAATAGAGCCATTTTAATGTAATATAAGAGCGAAGGATAGCCGCTGAATTCCGTTTCATCATTTGACATAGTTTTGCAAGAACCGCACTGTCGTTGAACGCTAAGCTTCCAAATAGTAGGAATATTGTTGTAGAAGCTACGAGTGTAGGCGCTACGTTGCTACGAACTACGTGCCATACGGCTGACTTAAATTCAATCGAAATTCTTGACTCGCCTATACATAAATTTAAACCACACATAAAAATGTCTTATGAAAAAGAGCTACTACAAAGTTGAGGATAGTTTTAATAATAAAAATATTTGGACAGGCTAATGATAATATACACATCATACCATTGGGTGGCTCGTTGGATGCCGGTTAGATAATGGGTACCACAACGGCGCCTATTTCTGCCGTGAAGCAGTAATGTGTAAGCATTACTGTGTTTCGGTCTGAAGGGCGCCGTAACTAGTGAAATTACTGGGCAAATGAGACATAGCATCTTACGTCTCAAGGTGACGAGCGCATTTGTAGTGCCGCTCAGAAGTTTTTTCAAGAATCCTGGGTAGCACTGAATTTAGCATCATTTGAATGTCTTGATCGTCTAAATAAGGGACATTTACATAAAACAAAAGTAATATTTTTGCTTTATATTATATTAGTTTTATTAATGTAGTTTCACTAACCAATCCTTTCATGCACATGTTTCGTAAACTATCTTGTGACATGTGGAAAATATATAAAAGATTTCTTTTACAATACTTGGACTACCGTACATTGATCTCGAGGGAAATTATATGATGTCTGTCCGTCATAGTTGAGGCTTGCGTCAGGTTGTGATGTGAGCACAGAATACAAACATATTTGTAATGATTACACTAGACGAGTTATTATATAAGTAAGAAACAAACATCCTCGAAGAATGCTCTTATCTCTGAAACAAAATGTTAAATATATGTAGAAGGGGTGGTTATACAAACACAATTCTTATAATCACTGTATTTGGGTAGAGTTTCCACTTAGAATTCACAAAAAGTAATGAATACATGAACTTAGCACTCGAGCTTGCATAGGGCTCGACAACCAATTGTGTTAATGCTGACAATTAATGTTATAGTATTCTAGCTGACCCGGCAAACGTTGTATTGTTATCTGAAGTAATAAAAAAATCAATAATTAAAATTTTTGAGGCATAATAAATAGATGACAATCGATTCTCATATCGTACATAAAATTTATCATACTACAATAATTATAATATTCGATTGCGATCTTGTGGATCTGTGGATGGAACAGAATAATATAAAAATCGCGATACAAAAATAAGTGTTTATCGTACACGGGTGAAAATTTTAAGTTTTAATCATAATTAAACAATAATAAAAAAATTGTCAAAAAAAATATATTTAAGATTGGGTGATCTTATCATTGACGGGTATGAAAAATAGATGTTGGCTGATTCTCTACCCGATATAATAATAATAAATTATTTATTGCCATAAAAATCATTACATATATAAAATGAACAATTAGGATACGCGATGAAACAAAAGGCAAAAGGAAAAGGCTCAGCTTCACCTGACATGGGATCATGGATTCATACTCCCATGCAGCGCTGTTTTTCAGCCATCCCCTCCTCACTAAGGTGTTGAGTGGGAGTGGATGTATTGTGGCTCCCCGATTACCTACTTGAGCTATCTTTTTTTTTATTAAATGTAATATTAGAAAAAAAAGTGTTCTGATATACACACAAATTTTCAAACAAATTCATTAAGCCGTTTCGGAGGAGCTTGGTTACAAGCACCGGGACACGAGACTTTTATATATAAGATATAACACTATAGCAGTGCCAACTAACTTAAACGAATCAAATTAAAGTTGATTTAACTTAAGATCTGAATATTATATGTAATTATAGATATTTATGATCATTTTTAAACTGAAGTGATAATTATATTATTTAATATTACTAAGACAATAATAAATAACAGCAGCGATAACTTAAAGCTCCATGACGAAGGTAGCACTTGTTAACACATTTACTAATCAATATAATAATATTGCTGACACATACTTTATTAGAACATGAAACAGAAAAAATTACAACACAGCCGATACGACTTAGAGAACTTCTACATTTGAGCATACTCCCACCTTTAGGGCTCTATAATCTAAATCTATTGACTCCTGTTGTTGCGGATGTCCATGAGCGGTTGCCTCACTACTCGCCATCACGTGAATGTCTTGACCATATGCCCCCAATAAATTAAAAAATGCGTCTTGTTTGAGCAGTGAAAGATAGACTTCTTTGCACAAGATACCCACTAAGATGTACGACAGTGATACCTTTTTATTTATGTTTCAGTTTTAGCTAGTAAAATTATGGGCTACTAAGCCTCGGCATTTTAAATTAACAAGTGCAATCGCGGAACCATTAAATATTACGTGTTTTCAAGAATTCTGAGACGCACTATTTTAGTTGAGGTAGTAGTTATTATCATTGACGACCTGTATAGCCGAGTGGTTAGCGATCCTACCTACTAAGCTAGAGGTCCCGGGTTCGAATCCCGGTAGGTGCAAGCATTTATATGATGAATATGGATGTTTGTTTCCGAGTCATGGATGTTTAAATGTATTTTTGTATGTTTATATGAATTGTATTTTTGTATGTTTAAGTAAGTATATTGTATTAAATATATCGTTGTCTTGTAACTCATAACACAGGCTATATATGCTTAACTTGGGGCAAGATAATTTGTGTAAAATAGTGTGTCAATATTATTATTATTATATGAACGTCATTTACGGCCGTTCCCAATATTCAGTATATCTCTTACTTGAGATAAAAATCGTAACTATCGTTGACTTTTCTGTCCTAATAAACTTATCGACGGTAACTCACCTTATCCGTACACGCTGTCTGTCAATACTCGTAGGACGACGTATAGCTAACCAGCGATAGAAGTTTGTATGGAAATTGCAATTCATGCGACCGATTATTGAGACATCCCGAAACTTCAGATTATTGAGAGCTAATTACTGATAGTAGAAGGTAGTAATTCATCTCTATCTGTAGATAGTATTAGTATTGGGAACAGCCGTAAGTCAACGTTAGGTTTAGACGCCATGTAACGCCAAAATATTTATGTATAATTAATAATTAAGCACACATTTAACGGTATATACGTTGGAGTTCCATGGGTAGCTACTAGAACAACGCTAGATTATTAGGAATATCCTCAATGCGCTATCTGTCATATATATAGCTGGAGTTATATCATACCAAAAAATTCAGTTATCTATTATTATTTAAAGAGAGAGACAATATATTATGAGTTCATAAAATTTTGTTTTTCAAATTTTATTTGTGTATTAATCCTAGAAGTGAGGGTTATCACCTTAAAAACATAACATATTGTATATTATGTGAGTTATTTTGTATGTAAGCATGTAGCAGCATTAGAACACCAACTGAAGTGGTTACACTGGTAAATGTGGACGATGTCGTGGATAACAGCTAGTCAAAAATAAACTCATTAATCTCTCCCACACGAAATACTAAGCTGATATTGAAATAAACAGATACGAATGGAAAAAAGCAATTACCTGCGTTAGAATTGTAATATCAGTTAAGGTGAGGCCGACATCGCAGAACATACTGATATTGCCACTAGAGGGAGCTGCTCAATTTCATGGCTGAATGGGTCCGCCATTCAGAAGCTATCGCAACGGGTTGTGGTGTCGGTTTTGTTAATTCACGTACGGAATTCAAACGAGAAAAATGTCAAGTAATTAACTTTGCGATCGTAACTGTTACTAACATTTGAACACGACATTTATTTGTTTTTTTTTTCGTGTGTTTATCGTGTTAGAGTTTCTCAGAAACTGAACCACTGATTCTATGTTTCTCTTTTTTAAAGTTTTCGGAAAGCGCTTGATTTTTGGGATTGTCGCATTTCTTTGATAATTGATAGGCTCTGCAGATTACAATGCAATGCTGCTCAGGATTATAGAAAATCCCCAAAAATTCTGATTTACTGCAAACCAGAATTTTTGCGCTCGACACCTTGAGACATAGGATGTTAATTGTTAAGTTTCATTTGGCCAGTTATTTCACTAGCTACGGCGCCCTTCAGACCGAGCCACAATAATGCTTACACATTACTGCTTCACGGCAGAAATAGGCGCCGTTATGGTACCCATAATCTAGCCGGCATCCTGTGCACAGGAGCCTCCCAATGGTAATGGTATTTAAATCATTGAATCTATTGTGTTGAGTACCTAGGATATGTCCGGATATTTCATTCTTTCCACGATATTATCTCAATATGGAAGATTCGGTGAGGTGTGAATGAGTGGTATGTAGATGTTTTTTAAGTCTGCAATGACCAGTTTCACAGTGTGGTCCCTATGGCGACAGTCGCTTCACTCCAACTTGAGGGCCCTAAACAGATAGGGCACTGACGACGCCATTGAATGGTCGAATGAATCTACAAAGTTAAGTAACACGCTGGTGATAATTATACATTTAAATATATCTAACATATAAAATTCTCATGTCGCGGTGTTTGTAGTTAAACTCCTTCGAAACGGCTTGACCGATTCTCATGAAATTTTGAGCCCATATTGGGTAGGTCTGAGAATCGGACAACATCTATTTTTCATCCTCCTAAATGTGAAGGGTGGTCCACGCCAATTTTTTTTTTTTAATTTTTTTGACATTTTTTTTAATTTGTTTGATTATGAGTCAGCATTAAAAAATAAATACAACTTCAAATTTTCACCCATCTACGATCAACAGTTACTTTTGTATCGCGATTTTAATATCGGCAATACAACGTTTGCTGGGTCAGCTAGTATTATATAATTATTATTATATAATATATATATATACTGATTGTCATAAAATATATATTCAATAAGGGACGAGAGGAGCAGGACGTTCAGCTGATGGTAATTGATACGCCCTGCCCATTACAATGCAGTGCCGCTCAGGATTCTTGAAAATCCCAAAAATTCTGATCGGCACTACAATTGCACTCGTCACCTTGACATAAGATGTTAAGTCTCATTTGCCCTGTAATTTCACTAGCTACAGCGCCCTTCCAACTGAAACACAATAATGCTTACATATTACTGCTTCACGGCAGAAATAGGCGCCTTTGTGGTACCCATAATCTAGCCGGCATCCTGTGCAAAGGTGATATATGGTGATATATCAATCACCGCTGCTGCCCTCCCTGATCCGTTTTCAAATCAGGATTAACTACCCAAGAATTTCAATCGCTTTAGGTTAGCACACTCGACAATCCTTGATTTTCAATAGAACTTAATCCTTTTATCGCCGGAAAAATCTATAGCTCTAAGCCATGAGATTCATTTTGGCTGTAAACAAAACGGGAATAAAGTAAATTTTGAAACTCGATACCATAAAACGTGACAAATCAATATTGTCCTTCCAATTCTTACATCTTAACAACTTAGATTACGGAACTTACCTAAGAACAATAGCTTTTATAATAACTATTAGATGCTTGTGTGCGTGGCATCTTGACACTCAATTGCATTATTCAACTCGTACATGTTATTTTACATTGAAATTAATAAAATACTTACTGATGATATTGATCCCAGTGTCTTTATTATTTCTATTAGTATTATTTATACAATGTTTTACTACGCAACCCGGTTTTAGTTATTAGTTATTTTAGTTTCAATTATTTGCAAAGTTTAACAGAGCATGTGGCACGTCAACGTCAAATATTGTTTGAGACTGGCTCGAGTACGCCCACTTGGGCGTAGTATTAGTTGCCACACCTTGGGACAACGCCTGCGGCATCTAGTTGGTGCGCAGCGGAATCCAATACTTAATCTAAGGTAACAATATGATTTGGCGTGAAGATTTTGTTTAAAGAAAGCATCTTCTCAATTCAGCACCCCACTGTGCTATTCCTATCCCTCTTTTGGGAGATGTATATACTTTTATGGAAGAGGATAATATGAGCCTGACTTATAATTATACTTAAACGTCGGTATTGTCGAAGCATTTTCGCGGCAGTGGTACAGCAACTTATACCTCCAACATATTGATTTGACCACTCTGTTAAACAGTTATACTTTACAGTTAAACAGTTATACTTTACAGTTAAACCATTATACTTTACAGTTAAACAGTTATACTGTCAATTAAACAGATATACTTTACAATTAAACTGTTATACTGTCAATTAAGCAATTATATACTTTACAGTTAAACAGTTTAACAAAATACTTTCCTCGTAAATAATAACAATAGGACAATAGTCGCTGTCTTCCTGAAGATGCCGTAAGTTGAGCACTTCGCGTGTGTTCGCCCTGAAGTAATATCCTAAATCTCAAAGAAATATGTTTCATAGAAGCATTATAAAGCTCTAATAAAAATAAAAATATTATAAGCTGCAATTGCTACTAACACGAGTTTCCAATTACAAGCCGCAAACATGAAAACACAATGCCAAAGTAAAAAACGCGTCAGTAAACACGTCCCTTTGGGCGATCCACTAGGGCTATCACGTAATCTCATAAAACGCATCCGTGAACTGTGGATTCAACAATTTTATTATTTAAATGTATTTAAGCGGTTTCACTTAAAGACTTGTTTTATGAAAATACGGGAAGAGACGAGTAAGACGTTCAGATGATGGTAATTCATACGCCCTGGCCATTACTAAGCATTATTACATTACTACCTACTAAGCTAGAGGTCCCGGGTTCGAATACCGGTAGGTGCAAGCATTTATATGATGAATATGGATGTTTGTTTCCGAGTCATGGATGTTTAAATGTATTTATGTATGTTTATATGAATTTATGTATGTGTAACTAAGTATATTGTATTAAATATATCGTTGTCTTGTAACCCATAATATGCTTAACTTGGGGCAAGATAATTTGTGTAAAAAGTGTGTCAATATTATTATTATTGTTACAATGCAGTGCCGCTCAGGATTCTTGAAAAGCCCAAAACTTCTCGTCACCTTGAGACATAAGGTGTCAAGTCTCATTTGCCCAGTAATTTGACTAGCTACGGCGCCGTTCAGAACGAAACACAGTAATGCTTACACATTACTACTTGACGTCAGATAAGCGCATAGGCGCCGTTGTGGTACTCATAATCTAGCCAGCATCCTGTGCAAAGGAGCCTCCTACTGTTACATAATATATAAAAGAAAAGGCATGTACGAATGTATGTATGTTCATCAAAAAATCTTGAATAATCTGCTCACATTCTTCCAATACAGCTCTGGGAAAAATCTCTAAAACATGAAGTTTTCGTCGCGAATCGACTAGGCGCTCTTAACGTCTTACAGCTGTTCCCAATATTCAGTCTATCTCTTACTTGAAATAAATATCGTAACTATGGTTGAATTTTCTTTATCAATAAACTTATCGACGGTAAGTCACCTTATCCGTACACGCTGTCTGTCAATGGGACGACGTATAGCTTACCAGCGATAGATAGATTTGTATGGAAGTTGCAATTCACGCGTCCCAATATAAGGCGATAAGAATGCCTAATCGGCTATATTGGGACAGCTTCAGACTATTGACAGCTAATTACTGACAGTAGAAGGTAGTAATTTCTCTCTTTCTGTAGATAGTATATTGGGAACGGCCATTAGGCCCCAATATGACGAGCGCAATAGCGATTCCGTTCAGAATTTTAGGTTCAATCAAGATTTGTGAGGAACACTGAATTGTAATGGACAGACCATATCGTATTCGTATATCATGAACGTCATTCTCGCCTCGACACTTTGCTTTCAAAAAAAAGGCCCAGACGGCCTTCATCCCCTCTTTCTAAAAAAATGTAGTAAACAATTATCCATACCTCTAACGCTTCTATTTCAGAGCTCCCTCAGATCAGGCATCTTACCTAAGATTTGGAAAAGATCCATTATTGTCCCTATTCACAAAAGCGGCGATAAGCACAATATAAGGAATTACCGTGGGATCTCAAAGTTATCAGTCATTCCAAAATTGTTTGAAAAAATTGTACATGATGCCTTATTTTCAGCAGTGCGACCATTATTAACACCGTTTCAACATGGCTTTATTAATAAGCGTTCCACGGAAACAAATCTTTGTGAGATGCTAGATATGATTTTCGATGCTATGGACAAGGGGTTTCGCGTTGATGCCGTGTATACCGATTACTCGAAGGCGTTCGACAAAATTTCCCACAGATTATTAATTGCAAAAGTGGAAGCAATAGGTATTCACGGTGACCTTTTGAGATGGCTCACATCGTATCTCCGTGATAGGACCCAAGCTGTAACTGTCAAGGGATACACTACATCATTTGTACCCATAACATCTGGCGTACCACAAGGCTCCCACCTCGGACCATTACTCTTTAATATATTCATCAACGATGTGGTCAACTGTATAAAAAAATCTCAGTTATTAATGTATGCTGATGATACTAAATTATTAAAAGTTATTAAAACGGAATTAGATTGTAACAGTTTGCAGGAAGATTTAGATCGTCTCACTGACTATTGCTCAAATAATGGTTTACACTTGAACGTTGACAAATGTTGCACCATATCATTTACAAGAAAGAAGACAGTGTCAACGCAAAATTATTATTTATTGGGTAATAAACTCCGCAGAGTTGACGAAGTGAGAGACCTTGGTATAATGTTGGACAAACAACTATATTTTGAATCACACATTAATAAAATTAAAAACAAAGCCTACAAGATGCTTGGATTTGTCCTTCGCCAAACAACTGATTTTAAAAACCCAAAATCTCTTATTTTACTTTATAACTCCCTAGTGAGATCCCAGTTGGAATACGCTTCCACCGCTTGGAACCCACAGTATGCCTGTCACGTAGATATGATTGAGGGAATCCAGCGTAAGTTTCATAAGTGCATCTATAAAAGATTTGGTTTCTCGGCTAATGGTTTAACTTCCTTAGAATTAAGACGAGAACATAAGGATCAATTTTTTTTATATAAATTAGTCAATGGGTTGATCGATAGTCCTTATTTATTGAATAAAATCAAATATATAGCACGAAAACCTTTAAAGCGAAATTGTCGGCAGCAGTACACATTTCATCTTCCACGAGTTAATAGTAACTACTGCAGAAATAAATTTCTCCAAAGGTCATGCGATAGGTATAATAATAAATACCAACAAATTGATATTTTCTTTCATAAGTACGGTAGGTTTGTATCTGAGATCAGGAAATGTGTCTAACTCGTTCCCTGATTGCAGCTGCAACCCTTACTTTTATCTATAACTTTAGTGTTGTATGCGAACCTAGTTGTACCCGATCGAGTAATTAATCTAGCAATTATGAATCTACACGTTTGTGAAAACTTTGCTGGCTTATTGTATTTTTCTAAATTAAGGCTAAAACTATGTATAATATATAGCTGTTTGTTTTCCAAATAAAAAAAAAAAAAAAAAAAAAAAAAATGGAAAAGCCATCCATTGGTGGGACAGTTATACCATATCCATACCATGGGTCATTGAAAAACTGTGTATTCCAGATAAAAACAAACAGATCATAAAGAACTTTATAATTTTGAAAAGTAGGAAGGTCTTGTTTGGTCTAGTTGGTAGAACACAAATTGTCACCTTTATTTGTGATCGCGTGGGTGAAACAGGTTTCGGAACTCTTACTTTTAGGTATTATTGGAAATAAATATTGAGAACCTAAATAACACAGAAAATTATGTTATACAGTTATTTATATCAGGGATTGAGCTCTGATATCATAGAATCCTTAGCAATTCTCTCCATGACCTCCCACTCTTTCTCGGAGTTAAAGTGCCCTAAATAAAGGCCTTCTTCTTTCCGAGAGAGCAGAAAAATGCGTGTTTTAGTTGACTAATGATAAAAAATTAAAGTATAGCTGGCCTATAATGGCCTGATTGAATGATTGCGAAATTGGGAATTGACGAAATTGGCAATGGGCAGGACCACAGAACAGAAAAACTAGTTTTTTCTGTTCAGTGGGCAGGACACATAGTTCGACACATGGCGGACAGATGCAGATTCGGATAGTCGGCTGGTGGGACAGAAAAGTCCTTGAATGGCAACCACGTACCGGAAGACGTAGTGTTGGTAAGCCGAAGTTAAAAAGTTGGTCGATCGGAGTGTTGGACAACAGTGTCAGACAATAATAGATTTGCAAGACATCCAAATCTATTATTGTCTATTCAATACAAAGAAAAACTTTGTTTCTCGTAATTATGTGAAGCCAATACTTTTGCAAACGTCATGGGAGATCATGCTATTGGTATTACATTTTTTTCTTGAGCTAACGGATGCCTTATATTTTCTCAAGCTACATTTAACAGAAAGAGCTGAGTTAATCTCTAAAGTTAGATTACGGATTAGTTTCCACTGCGCTGCAACTAGATACCGACTACCTAAGAAGAATAGCTTTTTATTACATCAACTATTAGATGCTTGTGTGCGTGGCATCTTTCAAATTTTGTAACATTACGCATTGGCAGTGGGCAGGGCACATAGTTCAACGGATAGATGGTCGGTGGGACAGAAAAGTCCTCAAATGGCGACCACGTACCAGAACACGTAGTGTTGGTAGGCGCCCCACAAGATGGATCGACAATCTGGTCAATATCACCTGAATACGTTATTGGAGGGCAGCGCAGGACCGCTCGTCGTGGAGATCTTTGGGGGAGGCCTTTGTCCAGCAGTACACGTCTTCCGGCTAATGATGAACCACAATATTATGATGGTTTAATAAGTAACACTCAACTACATAGTCTAAATTCTTTAAACGTATTTATAAGGATACTTTTTCCAAACACTTAATCGCAACCAATTACGCAAAATATGCATAGTATGAACTAGTCCATCAAGGTAGCGTTCAAAATATATTTTATACAAAAACAATTGCGAGAAATATATAAAGTATCTGTATTCTTACCTCACTACAAATATATCGAGGAAACGGAAGTCTTATTGAACCAATACAAAAGTATCAGCCCTAGCGAAATATAAAATGAAATAAAGAGGATAAAATTGAATCGCTCCTTGCATTTACTATGTTATTGGTTGGCTCTGTTCTGAGTATACTTCACTTGAACTGTGCCTTTATTTATACTTCCTGTTTTTCTACGATGCATGGACATGTCAAGATAAGTTACGAGTATATTTTGGACACCATTAACGGCCGTTTCAATATTCAGTCTATCTGGGGTTGTGGCCTACTTAAGATAAAAATCGTAACTATCGTTGACATTTCTGTCCCAATATACTTATCGACAGTAACTCGCTTTATCCATATACGCTGTCTGTCAATGGGACGACGTATAGCTTATCAGCGATAGAAGTTTGTATGGAAATTCGAATTCAGGCGTCCCAATATGAGGCGATAGTAATGACTTATCGGGTATATTGAGACAGCTTCAGATTATTGACAGGTAATTACTGACAGTAGAGAGTAGTAATTTATCTCTATCTGTAGATAGTATATTGGGAACGGCCGAAAGTAAAGCTGACCAAAGTTAACAAAACTTATATTGCCTTAATTGCTGCCTGATGTATGCATAACCAACGTTACATTCTGCCTGTTCGCGGATAGTTAAAAATAACATATTTTATTAATACACAAATAAAATTTGAAAACTAAATTATATGAACGACGCGGGACTCGAACCCGTGACCTCTCGCGTTCCGTGCGAGAACTCTTCCAACTAAGCCAACCGTTCGAATGACTTTGATTTCAAATTTTGTCTATTTAATCCCAGAAGTGAGGATAATCACTTTAAAACATAACAAATTATTTTATTAATACTTAATTTAATTACCTTGGACGTAGCGCCGTGGAAATTCTGAAGAGTTATTACTTTTTTTAACTTAATTAACGAATTTCATCATAATTTTTGGTATGTAATAGATTCATATATTTTTAAACGGTTATGATTCATAAATCAGATGACGTGTTGAATTATAACTATTTGGTGTCATAGTTCTGTAAGTATCAAAGGCTAAGGCGAGCCACCTGAAATGAATGAACTTGATAAAATAAGCCTAGGGGCTATCCAGCATTTTTTTTATGGAATAGGAGGACAAACGAGCGTACGGGTCACCTGTTGTTAAGTGATCACCGCCACCCACAACCTCTTGAAACACCGGGGGAATCACAGGAGCGTTGCCGGCCTTTAAGGAAGGTGTACGCGCTTTTTTTGAAGGTACTCATGTCGTATCGTCCCGGAAACACCGCACAAGGAAGTTCATTCCACACCTTTGTAGTACGTGGAAGAAAGCTCCTTGAATACCGCACTGTGGAGGACCGCCACACATCCAGATGGTGAGGATGATAAGGCAGGAATCAGGATAAACAGCTCTTCGGAACACTCCCCGTGATAGATGCGGTAGAAGACACACAATGAAGCGACGTCTCTACGCAACGCCAAGTGATCCAGCCGTTCACAGAGCTGCGAGCTCGAGCTGCTCTGCGTTGCACGCAGTCAAATGGATCAAGCTGATACTGGGGTGCGCCAGACCAGAGATGACAGCAATACTCCATGTGTGGCCGGACCTGCGCTAGGATGATTGTTTAAAGGAAGACTTGAAGACACTTGAGAAGATAAAATCTTAGACAACGGAGTTTCGTGACACAATTATGACGGGGTACGGCTGGTCTGATGGTCATTCTCGTGGTTGTCCATAGTTGTGGGAGTTGTTCATGTCAAGAAAAACGCACGACATCATTATTAGATACAAACGTTACAATCGAAATGGTATAAAAACGTCACCCGGCGCCCGATCTCGACCGCATCGCACCGCACTCAAATTACACCCAAGCCAAGACGGGTAACGAATTATCTTCATACTCGCTCGTGGCTCAACCTTCTTGACTATGACAACTATATATGTGGTCCTATTATAATTAAATATTATTCTCAAAGTCCTAAGGAGCTAATCTCTAAACTATTACTAACCTTTAAAATAAAACTAACTTGATAACATTATACTGTTTCAATTTAAAATAATTTGAATCTGCAGGAAATGAGAGGCGAAGAGTAGAGAGAAAATGCTTTCTTATTTTACATGACTACGATACAAACTAATACACTAATTGTAAGTACAATTATTCGTAAAGATTAGTTGCATCATTGAGTATCACATCGCCTATTTTTTTATAGATTGTACCTATATTACTATGCAATTTAAATGCCGTGGGGCAGGTCGTTATATATAGTTATACTAGCTGACTCGACAGACGTTGTTCTGTTCATCTAATATATAAAATTCTCTTGTCCCGGTGTTTGTAGTTAAACTCCTTCGATACGGCTTGACCGATTCTCATGAAAATTTGAGTGCATATTGGGTAGGTCTGAGAATCGGTCAACATCTATTTTTCATCCCCTTAAATGTTAAGGGTGGTCCACGCCAATTTTTTTTTTGCTTTTTTTTTTGATTATGAGTCAGCATTAAAAAATACATACAACTTCAAATTTTCACCCATCTACGATCAACAATTACTTTTGTATCGTGATTTTAATATCGGCAATAGAACTGCATTTGCTGTGTTTGAATTTGCTGGGTCAGCTAGTAATAAATAAAATGCTGTTTTTTGTGAATTTGTCAATAATATTTCATAACATCAAGAATTATTTCGTAAAATATACTCCAAAACTGCCAAACCGTCTGTCAATAAATTCTCTCATTGAAAATATTTCCACACAAAACAAATATTGGAAATGAACATAATTATGGGTCCCAAATAGAAATAAAATTATCCAATCTCTCAAGTTGGACTATACTGCACTTCATGAAGTAGTCCCCACTAAAATACCGTTCATTAGTTAAGGAGTTCAATGGAAACAAACATCAGGACACTGGATTTATATATATATACAAGCTAGCTCTACAGACGTTATTCTGTACATAATAAATAAAATACCGTTTTTTTATGAATTGTCATAACATCAAGAATTATTTCGTAAAATATGCTCCCTGTTGTTATAATGAAATTGTTTCACGGCAGAACTGTCAAACCGTGCGTCAATATATTTTCTCATAGAAAATATGTCCATATAAAACAAATGTTTTATATGGACATTACCCAACTTAATTTTTATTTTCAATATTTTATTGAAGTTATATTCAATAAATATTGAAAATAAAAATTAAGTTGGGTCGAAATAAAAACTATCCTATCTCTCAAGTTGGATTAAACGGATTTATATATATAAAGATGTTTACAATAATCGGCAAATAACTCAACGATTACTATTTTAAGATTGAGCATTATCAGTGCCATAATAGTCAAAGACATGTTGACAAATGTTGGATTTAACTATATGTATTATTCGAAAAAAAATTCAGCGATAAAAAATCTGTATTTTTTTTAAATCAACATTGAATTACGCCCGAAAATGTACTTTGCCGTACTTGCCGTACTATATATTATAACAACATAATCTTCATGTGCTTCAGGAAACGAAGTGATGACAATGAAGGCATGACTTCATTAACGTTTTAATTAACATTAAGGATTGACGTATGTTATACTTTTATTTATTGTATATCTTATTAAATCTCATTATTTATATCAATACTGCTCAGTTTTTTCAATATTGCTATCATACATTTATCTTAAAACAACTTACTCTTTGATTAATTAATACTGCCCATTCCCACACTCTCTTCATGACAAAATCACAAATATTACATTGTCGCGGTGACCCGAAATAGCTCAAAAAACTAATTTCGCGCGTCTGTCAAAGATCATTGTATATTTGGTCCATGGACACAAGAGGCCAGTAATGCGGTGTACGTGCCGTCAAATCAATTTCACGGCTCCGGAACTCCTTTGGCCAAAGTCCTTTGAGTCGAGTTCTATATTTCTGTATCTTGTGTACGTTATTGGCGATGCCTGGGTTGGGTTTACTTTAGTCCTTACTAGAACTCACGTCACTTCATACTCAGTGTAATATTACTCATACAGTTTGTAATATTTTCTCGGTGGTATTATTTTAATGATAAGTATTTTATTTATTTATTTGGAAACATATACAGATACATCCTCAAACATAAAGTAGATATAGTAAAAATAGAAATATGGACACAAGGATCTCTCCTTACGGCCATTCACTATTCAGTCTATCTTCGATTGTGGACTACTTGAGATAAAAAATCCTAACCATCGTTGACTGTTCAGTCCCAATAAACTTATAGACGGTAACTCATCTTATCCGTACACGCTGTCTGTCAATGGGACGACGTATTGCTTACCAGGGATAGAAGTTTATGGAAATTGTAACAGGGAACTGGCAATAAGAATGACTTATCAGGTATATTGGGACAGCTTCAGATTATTGACAGCTAATTACTGACAGTAGAAGGTAGTAATTTATCTCTATCTGTAGATAGTATTTTGGGAACGGCCATTAAACAGTTTCAATAAGTACAGTTAATATTAAAATTTACACTTAATTTACACTTAGTAGCAAACAACCAGTTAATAAATAAATCTAACATAATGTTACATTTAGAAGAAATTTCGTGATTTGTCACTTACTCTGTTAGTGTCAGGATTTATTTTATTCTGAGTTTCTAAGTTTTAGAGGAACACGAAAACATATCTATGTCGCAGGGATATGATAAAAACAGTGATTTGATCAAATCTCGGAGGATGTTAAAATAACAACACGGTTTTATCATTTCACGAAACAAATCTAGTGATTTGACCAAATGCCAGAGTTGGTTCCGTGAAATGACAAAAAGTATTTTCTTTGGTATTTATAAGGTTTATTTGGTGAGACTTAGACATAATTTGGTAAGAATTTAGTATCGTGTCGCAGGTGGAGGGGAGTGAGAGGGGGAGGGATGGAGATAGATAGAGAAATGATAAGATCGTGTTGTTCTTTAAACATACTCCGTGATTTGATCAAAGCACTTAGGGAATTGACCAAATCTCTATTATTATCATTTACCTGCGACATCTACAACATTAAATATTGAGTTTTGGAGAGCAAACATTCTGTGCCCACTGCACGTAGGTATATCATTATTTACTAGACATAATAAATTTTTTTAAGGTTAGTGTTGAACTTTGTTCAATACAAGTCAATAATGCTGGTTTGGATTCTTGGGAGCCACACTATTACAACACCTCACTGATCACCCCGCTTTATAGAACCATTGTCAATAAGCAATTTCGTTTGTTCGGGATCAGACACAGTTAAGAACACTCAAGCATTACTGTATCACTCCACTCTATTTACACTCAAGTACACTATATTTATATAACACCGAGCTGACGTATTGTGCAGGCTCAATAAAAAAATAAACTTGCTCATATCCTATAGTACGTATTAACCAATGTCAACGCGACCCAAGTAGAACCTAGCGCCATCTATTATTCTAGTGCGAAAAACAATACTAATTGAACAACCATCCTACACCTGATCTTCAATTTTATAAATGTTTGTACAAGTTTCAAATTGATTTTTAAAATGATTTTCAATGTAAAAACTAAATAGAACTAAAACAGGTGTTTCTAATAAAATACAATGTCAAAATTATTTGCACCAATATAAAAAAGGTATAAAAAAATAGATTAAAATTAAATGAATAACCAAAACAAAATCAGTAAAATCGTAAAAAAATGTGGTTGAAGTACTATTTGATGTGGACATTGTTCTAGAAAGAAATGCAAAATGTTCAGTTATTTCGATTGATAAACAATAAAATATTTTTTTATCACCCATAAATAGTTTGAACGTCCTTGATACATTTCTACTACTTGGTGTTCCGATAATAAACACCGGTTAACGTAAACCTGTACGTCACACGGTTAATATTTACTTTAGGTATATCTTGCTGATATCAAGTACAGTCAAGTACAAAAGTGCAGCACAACATAATTAATAATTTTCTATAATAATTACCTCTAAATCGTTGGGTGAATTCTTAGAAGAAGTTAAGTTTTGGGTACTTCGTCTTCTATAATATACCCAAATAAAATAAAAGAATTAAACAAATATGTCCCGTCCCATAGCAATGATTTTATAGCCATTACATACATATTAATAAGCTTATTGAAAAAAATCTTAGCTATATTTACCAGTGGGAGGCTCCTTTGCACAGGATGCCGGCTAGCTTATGGGTACCACAACGACGCCTTTTTCTACCGTGAAGCAGTAATGTGTAAACATTACTGTGTAACGGTCTGAAGGGCGCCGTAGCTAGTAAAATTACTGGGCAAATGAGACTTAACATCTTACGTCTCAAGGTGACGAGCTCAATTGTAGTGCCACTCAGAATTTTTGGGTTATTCAAGAATCCTGATTGGCACTGTATTGTGATGGGCAAGGCGTATCAATTTCCATCAACTGAACGTCCTGCTCGTCTCGTCCCTTATTTCATAAAAAAAAAAGTAAGTCGATGAGTCAATTCTTCTTAACAATTGTTATTTTTTTATTTTATATGGCAAAACTGTTTTAAGATATTTTTACCTTTATTAACTCATAAATTAATCAAAAGTCTCACCCAATGGTATTAGCCGCTGCAATGGCAAGCGTCCTGATGGAACGACCCTGTTGGCTTAGGCACGGGGCAGGGCGCTGGTGTGGGACGGACTTGCGTCGACACTCTGGCTCCTTCTCATATCCAAGTTACGTCAGTTGGTGCTGGGGCTACTACTTCGTCTGCCGAAGACAGCAAGCGTCGCAAATATGTCGGTCACAGTGAGACTTACTTAAATTTTTGTGCCGTTTGGTATCGAGCCGTGACTTGGCCCGTAGGGCCCAGAAGCGCGGGAATGTACAAAGCACTATCTTCGCGCCTCAATAGGGCTATTGCTAACCCAAGCGCTGGCAGCTGTCAGCGGATCAGCCTTGCTATCCAACGCAAATACTGCAAGTATTCTTGGTACATTTCCTCGTAAGGGTAGTTTTAATCTAATGTAATATTGTAAATATATTTATAAGATTTGTTTTGTTCGAATTAATATATTAAAAGTTATTATATTTTTCTTTTCAAATAATTTTTCCTTGAGTTGTATAAAGAATAGGTAGTTTATAGTACAGTTGAATTCAAAAACTTACTTAAAGTTAAGTAAACAGGAATAAAATGCAAGTTAATCGGCGGTTAAGCAGTTGGCAAAGCTTATTTGCGGTGACGTCAGATAATTGTATATACATACATATACATTAAACTTACAAGTCAGTTGGAACAACGCCATTGACTCTTTTTGGTTTTTTCAGTACTAGTGAACTAAATTGCTTATTCTAGTACAGACGTTTTAAATTTGGTTTATCTTTTGTCTCGTGTTTATATTTTATTTTGGTTTATCTATGCTATTCGAGTTTGTCTTAAGCCTTAAGTCTCTAAGCTTTCTTCCACGCACTACAAAGCTGTGGAATGAGCTTCCTTGTGCGGTGTTTCCAGGACGATACGATATGGGTACTTTCAAAAAAAGTGCGTTAACCTTCCTTAAATGCTTGCAGCGCTCCTGTGATTCCTCTGGTGTTGCAGAGAGTGTGGGCGGCGGTGATCACTTAACACCAGGTGACACGGACGATCGTTTGTCCTCCTTTTTCCCTAAAAAAAATTGATTGTAATATACGAAGCTAAACTATTATGCGGAAAGCCGGTATTATGACAGTCGCTTATTTTTATAACAAACTAGCTGATACACCGCGACTTTGTCCGCGTACACACAGGACTGACAACGTAGTAGCGACATTTCAAGTAGATTTTAAAAATAAATGAACATCTATAACATTTCGTGACACTTTTTTTAAATATTGATGTGTTGTACATAGTCGCAGTACATTAATTTATTCTACCATCAATGATTTTGCAGCGCACGCGATGTAAAAACATTTCAGTTAATTTTTCTACACCTCGATTACATTATTGGAGTTCTAATAAGGATCCCTAATTTTTTGATAATATAATATATTTTTGTATAATATAATATACCCACGGAATGTGTAGCTTCCAAACAGTGAAAGAATTCTTTAAATCGGTTCGGTAGTTTCGGAGCTAATTCAATGAAAACAAACATACAAATTTTTTCTCTGCATAATAATAGTATAGATCTAACATTATTTTATTCTTTACGTGTGTTTGTTATTGAGCTTTTTAAGCGATTAAATCGATTTTACTTAGATAATGTAATAAACCAAAGAGGCATTATTTTTTTATTTATGTACGCAAAGTTTAAGCAGGATAATGTCTGATGGATCCTTATGTTGGGTATAGCCTAAGAATTTTGATATTAATGGTACACACATATATATGTGTGGTCTTAAAACAAAAATTAAATATTCTATAGGTATAAACAATAAATTATATAAATTCAACAATCTTAAACGTGTTTTTAAAAATAAATATAACTGAACAAAAAAATTATGAATATCATTTAAATTTAAATAAATGTTATAACTTAATATTTATTATCAACGTTGTAGAAAATTTAATCAAATGAAAATTTGGAACTATTCGAATAAATCATTAAAGTATAAATAAATTTTCATTAATCATATTTTGTAAGCGACAGTACAATATTAATTTGATATCATATCAGTTAAACGAAAATCTCTCAGTGCCAGCGCGCCATTATATTTTACAAACATGAAAACATTACTGCTGTTTATACTCATCATTTTATGTGAAACAAATAGTTACGTGAACTCAACAAAAAAGGAGATAACAAAAGATTCCATTATATTGCGAAAGTTGCAGAGCTATCAAAGTGAAAACAAAAATGTATCATGGAGTGAAATACTTGCCGACGTTTTAATTAACAACATTAAATCATATCTTTTCCACAAACCAATTACAACTGAAATGAAAGTTGAAACAGAGAATACGGTCGCATCATTTTTCAGCTGTGTGTTGAAATATTTCAAAATAAATGTTTACGACAAGATTAAAACTAATGATCGTTCTCCATTCGAAAATGATTTCAGCACTACATCAATTAACAATGAAACTGAAGCAATAAATCCTAAAGAAGAAGTTGAAATAATAGAACCGAGTTATCACGGTAAATTGTGCGATAATTGTGATGTGAATGAAGTTACAACAGCACCTAATTGTCCAGAAGGTTCTACGTTAGGTGCAGACGGTAAATGCGCTGGAAAGACGGCTAAATTTATTTTCTCCGTGCCAAGACAATGCCCTACAGGTTATAGAATGGATTGGCTCGGTTATTGTAGAATTGCATTTTAGATATTGTCATCAGTTTTTTACAGTTAATTAATGTTTGTAAGTGATCTAATGTGATACTTTAGTGTCTTATTTGACTCAAGAAAATGCAGTATTCTATAGGTTATTAGGTTGAATGTTTATAGAAAAATATAAAAAAAGCCGATTTAATCATGGTGTTTTTTTTTAGAATTATATTAATATAGGCAGATAGATTTACGTTTGAACAGTTTTATTTGAGACTAGCTGATGCCCGCGACTTCGTCCGCGTAGATAAAGGGTTTTGAGAAATAATAAGCAAGTTTTGAATTGAAGATTATCTCTTGTCCTATTCCAGTTCCGGTTTCCGTTTTCGCTCCAGTTCCCAACATATTATATTACTTTATTATTCTAAAATAGAAGAATTTTTCTAAAATAAATGTAGCCTAAGTTACTCCTTATTACATCTGCCAATAAATGTCCCGTCAAAATCAGTCCAGCCGTTTCAGAGATTAACCGGAACAAACAGACACACAGGCAGACAAAAATTTAAAAAAAATGTTATTTTAGTGTATGTACCGTTTATATATTATTCATATACATGTAGTTGTAACAAAACAAAACAATAAGTTGTTTCAATATTACACACAGACATTCCTATTTTATTTATATGTATAGATATACTGTAATGATGACATTACCTACATTATGAAAGCAGTACACTAAAAACTTCTCTAAACCATGTATTATTGACAATATTAAGTTGTAAGGACTGGTAAGTATTATGTACCTATCAATATCTATAAAAAATAAACATTAGTGTTGTCCAACTCTTCCATATTACCGATACTGTCAACTTATAATGTGTGCTCACATAAAAAAAGTGTGTGTACGCAAGAAGTTATACTTCTTTGGCCTAACGAAGCAAGAATCCTTAAAATGATTTATTCTTACGTTTTTAGAAAGAACAATTTTGTAAAAATCTTGTAAATATGTCTTTGACAATAATTAATTATTAAATAATGAATACGGCTGTATGTGCTTGAACCCTTTGCCTGTCATTATAATGGAAGAAGAAACTTACTGCAAAAGATTTATTACTCATAAAAACGATCAACCTTAGCAGAGCGCTTGACTATGTATATTCGGAATATAATATATCTATTATATATATAATATATATAGATATATAGTGGGAGGCTCCTTTGCACAGGATGCCGGCTAGATGGCTACCACAACACAAGCAGTAATGTGTAAGCATTACTGTGTTTCTAAGCGGCACTGCATTGTAATGGGCAAGGCGTATCAATTACCATCAGCTGAACGTCCTGCTCGTCTTGTCCCTTATTTTCATAAAAAAAATGATCAAAAAGCGATTATTTCTCTCTATATACCGGGTGATACGATAGCTAATAAATCTCATCGATGTAGCTACAAGCAAATAATCTCAATCGCATCTGGCGAGACAATGGAGCGAGTCAATTTCACGGTGAGTTCCCGCAAAGAAGACTGCCTACCAACCCACCTGATATTAAAGGGACGGGCCGGAGCCCTGACTGACACAAATTGACTGCTTCGACATGTATTGTGTCCAAATAACATTAGTGTGGATCAGTGCACGGGAAGTGCTTACCCCAGCTTTCCTTATTCATCGATTTTCCATCGTGTTTTAGTATGGGAAAAGTTTGCTGCAGGTTTTCTTATATTATACTAGCTGACCCAGCAAACGTTGTATTGCCGATATTTACAAAAGTAACTGTTGATCGTAGATGGGTGAAAATTTGAAGTTGTATGTATTTTTTAATGCTGACTCATAATCAAACAAATTTAAAAAAAAATGTCAAAAAAATTAAAAACAAAATTGTGTGGACCACTCTTAACTATTAGGGGGATGAAAAATATATTTTGTCCGATTCTCAGACCTACCCAATATGCATTCAAAATTTCATTAGAATCGGTCAAGCCGTTTCGGACGAGTTCAATGTTTAACACCATGACACGATAATTTTATATATTAGATTCATTATTTATGAAAATAAGGGGCGAGACAAGCAGGACGTTCTGTTGATGATAACTGATACGCCTTACCCATAACAATGCAGTGCCGCCCAGGATTCTTGAAAAATACAAAATTCTGAGCGGCACTACATATTGAGACTACGCACCTTGAGACAAGATGTCAAGTCTCATTTGCCCAGTTATTTCACTAGCTACGACGCCCTTCAGACAGAAACACAATAATGTTTGCACATTACTGGATTGGATTGGACTGGGCTCTTGGATTTCTTGGCTATTGATGAGTGAAAGAATTGTGGAAAGTTAGTTACAGTCTGCGAAAAACTACATGTGATTCTTGATGCAGTACTTTCTTCTTTTTACCATAGCCATATTTGAGTTGTTAGTTAGTTAAGGGAGCGTTGTTGATAAGCCTTATATATTATTAATAAAATAGATTATGTGCATAAGTTTTGTGTACTACACTACATAAGTTACTATAGATTATTAACGGTCCCACGGGAATGCTTTAATTTTCTGGGATGAAAAGTATCTAAGATGTTGACCGGGGATATAAGGTACCATCATGCAAAATTTCCATTAAATCGGTCCATTTTCAGATTCACAATTTCAGAGATTAGCCCATACAAACGTAAAAAACATGTCGTATTGATTCAAACGACGATCGAAACAACGCAGTAGGAAGCTTATTCTCCAGCTTGGTAGTACGTGGAAGAAAGTTCCTTGAAAACTTCACTGTGGAAAAACGCCACACATCCAGATGGCGTTCATGATATTGACACGACAGTGGGTCAGGGATTAATAAAGGCGAAATAATAACTCCGTTTAAAGGAACGAGTCTTTATTTGCGTTCACTTTTAAAACTTGCACACGTCGCCCGGTCTGCCGCTGTTCGTCTTGTCGGTGGCGTTGCCTTCAGCAGATCACACTGCACTGAACACTAGTACCCTTCTATGTTCTTCTTTCTTCCTAATCTTTTTCTACTTTTTACTACTTCTTCTTCTCTTCACTCTTCACTTTTGAGTCTAAACTAGAACTGCCGTAGGCCACGCTTAGTACAAGCTTATACACCCCCAGATCTGTTCTATTTTCAAAATGATTCTCCCATTCCATCTTTAAATTTAAATTGTACTAGAAATTACTTTTAACACATTGCTTACACATTTTCCATTCTTCTTTCTCTGTTCGATTTGATCCTGAACCTACTAGAAATTTCCATTAACTTTACAAAACCCAAGAAATTCCATGCACTGGTAGATGTATCGAACCCGGGTCTACAGCGTCTGAAGTAAACACTTTTCCGCTGAGCCACGAGTATTACTGACGGAGCTGTCGAAATTATCAATGCCTTGAATTTTGACATCTCTCGTCATGTACGTTGCTGCACGACATGAACTTTGACAACTCTCGTCATGTACGTCGAAGCGTTGCTAACAAGCAACACTATCCTAATTTGTTTCATGTCGTGCGAAGGTCGAATATGGTGTCAGGAATCAGGTTAAACAACTCTTCGGAACACTCCCCGTGATAAATGCGGTAGAAGACAGAATGAAGCGACGTCTCTACGCAACGCCAAGTGATCCAGCCGTTCACAGAGCACTAGATCCCTGACAATTCAAGCAGCTTGTTGCACGCGGTCAAAAGGTTTGAGCTGATACTGGGGTTCGCCAGACAAGAGATGACAGCAATGCTTCATATACAGGCCGGACCTGATTCTGTTTATTAATATTCCGATCGTTTTGAAATTATTACACAATATTGAATTCATAGAGGGGCAAGTTTTTATTAAACTATATAATATAAAGAATCGATAGAAAAGCGTGTCATAACTGGGTGGAAGTGCAACTTATTAGAGTAGACTTTACTTTTGCGGAAATCCATAATTATCCAAATGTTTTGAGTTTTCTTGAGTATTAATTTCGCCCATATTTGTCTTCAAACAATTCAACACGTGTTTCACCTCTACACGAGGCATCCTCAGAGAGACTCGTGACATATCGTGCCAGAGCTTTCTTCCACGTACAATAAAGCTGTGGAATGAGCTTCCTTGTGCGGTGTTTCCGGGACGATACGACATGGGTACCTTCAAAAAAAGCGCGTACACCTTCCTTAAAGGCCAGCCAAGCTCCAGTGTTTCCTCTGGTATTGCAAGAGAATGTGAGCGACGGTGATCACTTAAGACCAGGTGACCCGTACGCTAGTTTGTCCTCCTATTCCATAAAAAAAAAATTGGCGAGCCAACATCTCTTGAGGATGCCTCGTGTAATGGATAGTAATAATATAAAAAAATTGCTTTTTATTGGATAACATCCCCAAAATACTTCTTCATTCTATCATCCTGGTTTTCTTCGTAACGTTACAAAAAGCATTGTTACCATGAACATATTTTAAACGGGATCACGGAATATATATGGTGTATCAGGAATAATGAGTTACACACATAACTACAGCTGACGTTCATTAAAAGTTGTCTAGTTATGGTTGACGGGGGGAACATCGGGTCATATCGTCTTTAATTAAACGAAGTTATTTACTGCTTACACTAATATCTGTAACTTATTACTTAAGATAGATCTTCCAAGGCTTTGGCTTAGTGATTTTTGCCTTAGATGTAAACAATATTCAATAGACATTAATAAATATACCTGTATTTATTTCTCCTTATAATAATAATCTAAATCTAAACAGTTTGTAATGTTTTTAAAGTGATGACCCTCACTTCTGGAATTAATACACAAATTAAATTTGAAAACAATATTTTGATATATGAACGATGCGCGATTCAAACCCACGACCTCTCGCGTTCCGTGCGAGTGCTCTACCAACTGAGCTTACCGTTCGAGTGACGTATCGTTGATAAAATCTTGTGTGCTTTGTTCAACTATCGTCTGTGGTATCGTCATAAAATCTTGTGTGTTTTGTTCAACTCTCAGGTTGTGGCTTCATCTACAGGGTCTACTTTACACTTGACAACCTTCTCAACCCCAATATTTGCATATTAGTAAATTGACTTGAGATGTCGCTCTTGCTAATCTAAACAATTTGTTAGAGCGACATCTCAACTCAGTTGGCAGAGTACGCGCGCGGAACGCGAGAGGTCGCGGGTTCGAGTCGCGAATCATTCATAATTTTTTTTTCTAATTTTTTTTGTAAACACTAAATCTACAACAATTTTTTTTTTTGTAAACCTTAAATCTATAACACGTCTTACTCGCTTCCTCACAGTGACGTGTTTGATACCTTCGGTGCTTTACATTTAAAAGAATGGTATTTTTTCTTTTTATATGAACATATATAAACAAAAGACCAGGCTTACAAGGTGGAAGAATGGCGGTCTCCCCGATGGATATCTACAGTTTTAGAAATTTCAAGAACTTATATTCTGTCATTGATGTTTTATTCGTATTATTATGCAGTTAGTAAAAAGCTTCCTTTATGTTAGCACAAACGGACACTTCAATTTAATGTATATGTATAGAATTTCTAATACATCATCAAGTTTTAAAAACTAATGATTATCTATTTTTATATGATAATAAGGGACGAGACGAGCAGGATGTTCAGCTGATGGAAATTGATACGCCCTGCCCATTACAAAGCAGTGTCGCTCAGGATTCTTGAAAAACCCAAAAATTCTGAGCGGCACTACAATTGCGCTCGTCACCTTGAGACATAAGATGTTAAGTCTCATTTGCCCAGTAATTTCACTAGTTACGGCGCCCTTCAGACCGAAACACAGTAATGCTTACACATTACTGCTTCACGGCAGAAATAGGCGCCGTCATTCTGTGCAAAGGAGCCTCCCACTGGTGGTTACATGGTATTAGACTAGCACTGACAAACGCTTCCTTGCAGGATAAGAAAACTACGTCTAAAAACCGACTTCAAAAACAAAAAAGTGTAAAATAACTTAATAAAGGTTTAATTTATTACAGCTCTTCTGCAAACCTATAATATTAATAAAGTACTAAGTAAAATCATTCGTATGTGCTACCTATTGATAGGTTTTAAGTCGGTGCCAAATCCTAAACAAATAAAACTTATTTTTTTTATACAATTTACTTACTGTTATTATCAACGACTTCTGCCCGCTTGGGTTGTTTTGTTCTAGACGAAGCGATCCCGCTCAAAGTTAAGTGTGGTGTATGTAGGTATCTACTGTTGCATTTGGCTTAGCACCGAGTTATTTTAACATAGTTTTTATTAAATTTTTATAGGACCAAATGGCAACTATTCCGTATCAAGCTAAAGAAGAATCACGGAAATCTGATCATAAATCTCAGCGTAATCGATGTACATACATAAAAATTTATATCAATCGAATTGAGAACCTCCTTTATTTTGAAGTCGGTTAAAAATAGGCTCCTACAAGAAACAGTACTTGTTATTTTGAAGTTAGTTGTATAGAACTTGTATTGTAATTCCAAGTATCGGTCTTTAAGTTAGCAGAGCACAGAACAGATTTATCCTTGTTCAGTTTCCGAGGCAAGTTGCGTCACTAACTTAACGAAACGCAGGTGCTAATTACGACTTCCGTGCAGGCTTTTGACCATTACGCGACGACCTCCCTCGCCCCTCTCGTGACTTCCAAACACCCTTTGAAATGGAATTATTATGATATTAATAGAGGTCTCAATTACCTGGCCGCTTTCGCGGTGCTATCGATGAAGTATAAATTAATGTTATTGCTACAAAATCCAATTATTAGCTCGACGTTCGGAAACGATTCTGTAGGTTCATAAATTATTATTATAACCATTTTAAAAGTTACGCTTGATAAAATTATAATTCAACCTTCCAGACGCTTCTTTGCACATGATGCTGACTAGATTGGTACCAGGGAAGTGTAATGTGCAAACATTGTGGAAACAATTGAATTTGTCCATTTTGTTATTAGTTTTTTGACAGCTTGATGACTGACAGTTATATATTTTTTATGGCAGTAGAGGATGAGACGAGCAGGACGTTCAGTTGATGGAAATTTATATTCCCTGCCCATTACAATGTAGTGCCACTCAGGATTCTTGGTAAAACCAAAAATTCTGAGGATGATGGATGAAGATGTTAAGTCTCATTTGCTCAGTAATTTCACCAGCTACGGCGCCCTTCAGACTAAAACACAATAATTTTTACACATTACTGCTTCACAAAGAGGCGCCGCTGTGGTACCCATAATCTAGCCGGCATCCTGTGCAAAGGAGTCTCCCACTGGTAATATCATCCCACAGTTATAGTGATGTCCTAACAGATTTAATTACCTACAGATATCGCTTATTTTTAAAAAAAAATATAATATACTAATTATATTCATATTTGTTAATATGCAAATAAATATAATAATCGTAAAAATCATATCAACCGACCGTCCGTGCGGCCGCCATCTTGACGTAGTCTGACACTCGCAATAAACGCCCGTGCTAGTCACACAGATTTTCAACATAAGTTAGTGAAAAAAATGGAAGAAAATCTTTTGTTAAAAAAAACCTGTACAGCACAGTCTACAATGCATGCCTATACACAATAATACTTTTATTAGAACATTTAATGATTTCTGTACGTTGTACTGACTAATAATATTGAGTAGATCATTATTTGTATGGTAGCCACCCGGCTACTTCGGCCATTTCGACTGTATGATCTGTGGATTTTACATTGTGATTTTACTGTGATTTATCTACAGAGTGTAGAAATAACGAACTCAAACTTTAGTTTTAGTTTAGTTGCCATTTATGGTATATAATGCTGATACTCCTTTCAACATCTGTGATATAGAGGCATGTTTAAATTGTACTTAGCATTCGTTGTTTAGGTAAGTAATGTAGCACATACCTTTAATTTAGATATATAATCAGTAACACTTATAATTCTTATCTTATTCAATTTGTTATGTTTTAAAGTGATAACCCTCACTTCTGGGATTAATTATACAAATGAAAGTGAAAATAAAAACTGACAATAATAAAATTTTGCTTAGAATTGCAAGAGCGACTCTCAAGTCAATTTCCTAATGTGCAAATATTGGAATTGAGCAGATTATCAACTGTAAAGTAGATCCTGTAAATGCAGCCACAACCTGAGAGTTGAACAAAGCATACAAGATTTCAAGAATCAAAGATACGTCACTCAAACGGTTAGCTCAGTTGAAAAGAGCGCTCGCACGGAACGCGAGAGGTCGCGGGTTCGAGACCCGCATCGTTCATAAAATTTTGTTTTCAGTTTTATTTGTGTTATCTTATTCTATATTTTTTACCTAGAAGTTAAGCGTAAATAAATAAAGAAATAAACAAGTAAGTGATATGCTTCCATTTTTAAAACTTCGTTACGGAGCTCTACTCGTGTTTCCAAACGGAATCTTCTGATAGAATTAACAATATTAAATTAATCTTGAAACTGACCAAAAATATATTTTGTTTTTCCCTCCTTAGGCAACAAGGGCGGTGTTAACGTTATGTAATAAATGTGCTGTCGGTAAGAAAGGTCTCGCAATTACTCCAACATGAGCTTATGAGACTTGCCTCGTTGCTTACGAATATTGCTTGTTATACGAACTTTAAGGAGGCTTGCACACTCACCATGCTGTATACAGGATGGCGTTTTAATGGCGACATTTAAATTAACACACGGGCAGAGCTATCTAAATTCTAAAATATATAGTTAATAGTTAAAATTTTGAAATTTTCAGACAAACAAACTATATATATAGGAAACAAAATTTTAATCACGCTAACGTGGTCGCACAAGACTTCACGAAGCAGGTGTCAGTGCCCACGCTAGCGCGCGGGTACTAGATTTATTACAGGTTGCTCCGAAATGATATTATGGAAAATTGATTGATTTAGGTGAATTGTGTATTTTTTTTATGATTTCTGACTTCAGGTTTTTGTTCCATGTTTTGTCTTCTATGCACAGTTATGAAAGCAGAAAAAATAATTCAATATTTAGCATCATAATAGGATTTAAGAGGGCATTCCCGGTCCTGTCTAGCGTCAACTTGAATATGGTTGATCATATTGTTGTCGAGTATATACTTACATTACCAACTAATAAATTTGACCCAGCCGAAGCCAGTTCGCAAATTCTGCAACACCAACATTCACCGTCTGACATATTATTCACATAAATTATGATGTATTTGTAATGTATTCCTAAACCTATGTATGGACTACTTAACTTTTGGACAAACGAGAGATTCGAGTTTGATACGACGATGACGACGTGGGTAACTTAAAATACTCCTATTATATTATAATATACTAGCTGACCCGGCAAACGTTGTTTCGCCATATAAAGTATAATTCACGCGATAGTTTTATAAGTAATAAAATATTGCCTATATTATAGGCTGTACATCATTTTGTTCTATTGTCAATAGTTTTTGCAGCGCACGCAAAAATAGGTTTTCGATTTTACACCTTGTGTATAAAAATAGCAATTTTATAACGGATCCCTAATTTTGAAAATAAAAAAAACATAGCCTATAGCCTTCCTCAATAAATGGACTACCCAACACTGAAAGAATCATTCAAATCGGACCAGTAGTACCAGAGATTAGCGCGTTCAAACAAACAAACAAACAAATAAACAAACACTGCAGCTTTATAATATTCGTATAGATATACTTTAAAAGCTACTAACACTCTAATGTAAGAACACGTTAGTGATTGGTCTCCGCTGCGCTCCAACTAAATACAGCACTACCTAACAACAATAGCTTTTTATTACGGCAACTTTATATCGTAGTGTGTATTGGTTGTTTGTAAAGATTCTTGTGTGCGTGGCATCATGACATTCAATGGCATCTTGCACATTTTTGTAAATTATATAAGCTTCTTGTTATTTGGCAATGAAACTAATAAAATACTTAGTGATAATATTTGATTCCAGTGTCTGCCTTATTTCTTGTAGTATTTTTGTTACAAATGTTCACTACGCAACCCGGCATTTTAGTTTCAATTATTAGCAAAGTTTAGCAGAACATGTGGCACGTCAACGTCACACATTGTTCGGGAATGGTTTGTGCACGCCCATTTGGGCGTTGTATTAGTTGCCGCACTTTGCGACTAAGCCTGCAATATCAAGTTCTACCGCAGCGGAGACCAATCCTTAAACTAAGATCTCGTTATTGTTGACTACAACCCAAATAAGGCTTCATTTGTTTCAAAATACTTATCACTCAACGAGCTTGTCAACATTATCAATATTAGATTTAAAATTAGTATAACAGCGGCTCGAGTGAGAAGTCCCCCTTACTTAGAACGTGGTAATATTTTCACAAAATCGGCTGAGAAAACAATACACGACCTGTTTTATGTTTACACGCGTGACCCCTGAGGATTTGTGACGTCATTTCACACGACTCACACTTTGCCATAAACATATTGCTGTTGGTAACATGTGGACTTTATTGCTGTAAGCTTTTTCTTAATCAGAATTTTCAAGAAGCTGTTTAATAACTTTTCGATTCATATATCTATTACATAAACACGACAGTTGTCTGTTTGTGACAAACAAAATTTGTGATTGATAATAAGTTGTTATTATTATAATATTCTTCTGTATACGCCTAAAGTAATTCTGCACAGCTAGACGAATAATGAAAAATTTTGTGTATCAATAACTCCCAAGATGGCTCAATTATTCTATAACTAGCTGACCCGTCAAACGTTGCTTTGCCATTTAAATTATTTTTACTTTTTGATCGTTTCTTCTCTCATTTTTCGGGTTAGTATAATATAGCATGACACACACATAAAATGTAGCTTTCTATTGGTAAGATTTTTATTTAAATCGTTTCAGTAGATCCAGACATTATCTTTATTTGAAAGTATTTTATTTATTCGTCAATATTTCATTTTTTTTATATTATTTTGCTAATCGGAACGGAGACAAATCCAACAAATTAAAAATCATGAAAATCCGTCTAGCTGTTCTCCAGATATAAGTGTTCGAACAACTGTGTAATATATGTAAATTGGAACTCTACGCCTATTTCGTAGACGCTACGCATCACGCCAGGCTAAGCAGCAAATGCAGTTTCCACACTGTAGCGCTCCGAGCCAATGGCACACTGTTGAATTAAAATTATTTCATAAATACAATTAAAACGTAAACACTATGTTGTATATTATATATTTTAACAGAAAATAAAAATATGTAGAAGCAGCTAGTGAGAACAAGCTGATTACTAAAACTTAACAAAAGAAATAAACTAACCTTACCAGTGTGAGGCTCCTTTGCACAGGATACCGGCTAGATTATGGGTACCACAACGGCGCCTATTTCTGCCGTGTAGCAGTAATGTATAAGCATTACTGTCTTTCGGTCTGAAGGGCACCCTAGCTAATGAAATTACTGGGAAAATGAGGCTTAACATCTTATGTCTCAAGGTGACGAGCGCAATTGTAGTTAAACGCCGCTCAGAATTTTTGGGTTTTTTGAGAATCCTGAGCGGCATTGCATTGTAATGGGCATGGCATATCAATTACCATCAGCGGAACGTCCTGCTCGCCTCGTCCCTTATTATCATAAAAAAATAAAATAACTTGCCTTTCAAAAAGTGCTCATTGCTATTTTAAATTAAATCAATTTATTTGTATTATATTATGAACAAAAATATTCATAATATCACTGAAGCAAGTAATTTTAATTGAAGTAATTTTAACAATTTGTGTATTAACGATAACCGCAAACGTTACTAAAATTGATTCTATACGTCTCAACTATCGAAACAAAAACAAAATAATAAAACTCAATAACAAGCCAATATTGTATTAATCGTTGTTTGAACAATTTCACAATAACAAAATAGATATGAGAGCGATACGGCAATAGAGTCTGCCAAATCCGCGAGCACCTCTCATCACAGATATTATTTGGCCCAAGTCCAATATAATTACTGCACAAGCGACTATTTAGCAAAAGACTCATAAAAGTCAATTGTTTTCTCGAAATTGATTTGAAACACACCTTTTAGGTTCATTAGGTATTCAGCTTGATATTACGAAGCTTTAAACTTTACATTTAAAACAAAGTTGTGATTTATTATTATATATGAGATGATAATAATTGATAGTCGCAACTATAAAACACTACTGGGCCAATCGGACTTGAAGTTGTTGAAATTAATTAATCAACTTCACCCCTACTCCGCGACCGGCTGTTATTCGATATGCAATAGATGGAAAAAAATTGAGGTGTACATTGCCAATACAACCATTACCACCATACACAATACACACACTTTCACGTACACCGACACATACATACAATTATTAATACTTGTGTAATGAAATTGAACATGGTGTTGTTAAGGGGCTTCACTACCTTCTCAAGAATGGTATCTTGATACACTTGTGCCGAAGTTTTGATAAATTTTTCACAATTGTATGGCTTAGTCACTCCTTCATAGCTAATAACTCGCCAAACCATCACTGAAGTCGGATAGTGCCCACGTTTTACTCTGTCGACCAATTGGGAAAAGCTTTGAGCATATCATCAGGTCATTTTGTTTGTTAATATGTTACTCAGTTGTAAAAAAAGTCTCATCCGTAAACAAAATTTTTCTGTATCTACCTTTGCGTACCGCTTTATTAGTTGTTTTGATTTTACCACCCTTTTCTTTGTTAAATTATCAGTTAAGAAATGAGCCTATAAGAGACATACTGCTCTTATAGGCTGCTGTCCTAAGTCATCTTTTAAAATACGCGACATTGTTCTAGGTGCTATCTTTATCTCTCGAGATAAAATCTATTGCTTTAATTACAAAAGGCTTGGTAGCTGAAGTTTAATACGAATGGTCTAGTTGACCAGCTAACGTCAGGGTGTCGAATCGTGTGCTTAAAAATTCACTCTGATATTTTTTCCCTAACGCTCCAAAAAAAGTATAACTTCAAACTTAGAAAGATTTTAACTTAGATTAAGGATTGGTCTCCGCTGCGCTTCTACTAGATACCGCTCTAACTATATACAGTAGCTTTTTTATCACGGCAACAATTAGATGCTTGTGGCAAATGGCATTTTGCAAACTTTGAAAAGTGTCTTTCTTATTTCTTATAGTATTATTTTTAGTTAAACAGAACATGTGGCACGTCAACGTCACACATAGTCCAAGATTGGCTTGAGTACCACTTGGACGTAGTATTGGTTCTCCTCTCCGCTCCGCACTTTGGGAAACAGAGATCAATTCATAACCTAAGGATTTTAAATACACTCTGGCCATTCTTTCGTTCGAAGCTACATACAACCCAGTAAACACGGACGAGTAAAAAAACAAGGACTCCGCGCCGTGATATTAGCAAGTGAAGCACCGTTATGCTAGTGTGTGTGTGGTTACGGGGGATACAAGTTATACAAATTTTTCTCCCTTAAATAATATATGGCCACAAATACTTATAAAGTATCGTTTTTACAGTTTTTCACAACGCACGACGGCGTTTTTAAAATATTTTATTGAGACGCAAACTGATCTGTCACAGACGATGACAATTCTCATAATGGCCGCATATCAGCCTGTAGTAGTGTAAGTGTGTGCGTGGGGCTATGTATTGACACGTTAATCGGCTTGTTTTTGTGCTACACTGTTATGTAAGGTGATACGGAGTCCTTATTTTTTTACTTGTCCGTGCCAGTAAATAGCTGTCTAAAATACATTATCTCGCAGCGCCATAAATCAATTATGATAACGAACAACACAATATTTCTTTTATCGAGCCATAAGAAAGCTTTGGAAGCCGAATATAATTTGTAATGTCGTCTCAAATACGGCGAGCGCCGATCCTGCTTACTCATTGCTTGAACAAGATAAATTGCACTCGATGACTCTGGGAAGTTATAATCTTACTCTTAGATAAATTTGAATAAATTGCTGCTGTTTTCCTATTGTTTTACTGTTGTTTATTTATTGTTATCAAGCCTTTGTTTAGATAACAATGTTAATGCGATGAAGATTCAAATATTATTATCTAGCGCATGAGTACCGAAAACTATTCCACCTCAAATTTTTATGCGATCCTCTTCAAATTGCCCTACTGATGATAAATCAAATCAAATCAAAAATATTGCATTACACTTGAAATATATCATTTTTTCATACAGCTCTTTCGGAAGGCAGATTTTCTTTGAGAACAACGAGTAAGAAACTCTAAGGTTACTGTTTTCAAAACAGAATGGTATTACAGGTTCTTTATTTTAATAAAATTTACAAACCATTGCAATTTCAATATATACGTCATTTCAATTACGATATAAATGCATGTTGCCATTGTTCAATTAACAATTAATAAAAGTATAAACATTTTTTTTTAAATCTCTTTTATGAATATCATTAACTGTTGGATAAAGAATAAAAAAAATATTATTTATATTTTTTTCATATATTTTTTATGGGTCATTGTGGTAGAGAAATTTGAGATTTTTCGAACCTAAAAATATTCATATCTCTAAAAATAATAACTTTATCGTGATAAGTTATAGCACCTTTTATTTGTATTTTAATAAAAAATATTTAAAATAAATTATCTTGTTGAATAAATAACAATTCCTTGCAAGTTTAAGCAATTTCGGTTTGAACAATATGGCACGGGGTTGCCCTATGGCAATATGCATTTATATAGTCAGTAGGGCAATTTGCACTACATAATATATATTGATAAGTATATTTTATTCAAACAAAACAAATCTTATAACTATATTTACAATACTACGACTACATAAAATTAAAACTATCATTAACGTGGAAGATTACCAAGAATACTGGCAGCATTACCGCGTTGGATAGCAAGGCTGATCCGTTGACCGAAATAGCTGCCAGCGCTTGGGTTTCCAGTAGCCTTATTGAGGCGCGAAGATAGTATTTTAAACATTCTCCGCGTCTCTGGGCCCCACGGGCCAAGTGTCTCGACACCAAACGGCACAAAGATGTATGACTCACTGAGACCAACATATTTACGACGCTTGCTGTCTTCGGCAGTCGAAGCAGCAGCCCCAGCACCAACTGACGTAACTTGGACATGAGAAGGAGCCAGAGTGTCGACGCAAGTAGCGTCCCACACCAGCGCCCTTCCCCGTGCCCAAGCCACCAGCGTCATTCCATCAGGATGTCATCAGGATTGCCATCGCGGCGGGTAATACCATTTGGCTCTAAATCAGCTGGTATATTAAGAGCGCAAATGCCCTGCGGATGACTTCATTAATGCTGGCGTGACGACTGATACGGCCTGCCAATTTTAGGCAGAATAACCCGTGACGTCCAAGAACATCTACCTGAACGCCACATCTACATTTGCACTTGTTCTTGATGAGCAACATACCGCCGTTTCGTAAAGTGTAGACTGCAAGTTTCAGTCTTAAATTTTGAATTTCATAGTGCTCGAAAGAAAGAAAATCCGTTATCAGTGTATCGTGTTGTAATTTAATTAGTTACTAATAGTACTTTCCAACACTATAATCTAGACGTATGTCAGTCTTCAAGAAATCCATCAATTTTATCCACGACTACCATTCTACTGAATTAAGTATGGCAAGGAATAAAACTGGCAAAAGCCAGCCTCTTGTCTCTTGTCGATCTTATGCAAAAACCTATGCATACATAATTATTTCTTATTCAAAAATATATTCATGACTTAGGTAAAAAATTACAGTTATATATTTCAAAGTTTATTAGTATATTTTTACCGATTACAACTATTGGATAAGCTCAGCCCTCAACCAAACGACACCGTTACCAGCAATGCCATGCGTGCATGACTAAGCCTACCACGCAAATATATATAGTTGGATTTGATTAAATATTGGTTATGTCATGCATGGTTCTTCGTAAAACTTTGTCTCCGCAGTGCGACAATGATGGCAATTTGAAAGGCATATACATCCGCAGCATCCGTCAGGTTAATTGGTTGGAATGGTGCCAGTGGATCATTTTGTTCAGCTCTTCGTTAACCCACCCGAAATTCTACTTCATTAGGGATCGCCTTCAATTCATTTACCGGCTTGTTAGAATCTGTGTTAACGCTGCAACTTTGTCCTTGACAACTTATATTATTTTATTTCAACAATTTCCTAATAAGCTAAGGTTAATTTTCAGTAGGCGGCGTAGATGACTTTTGGGATTTTCCAAAGTAGCTTGAAATAACTTTACGAACACCAAAACGTCTGCTGCTTGTGACGACGTTTCTCCAGCCTGGCCTGGTGATCTCTGCCAGTTATCCACGAAACTTTGTCGTCTAAAAACTTTCCCTAAAGATTGCCATTTCTGCTCTGTAACTTTGTTTTTTTCTTCAAACTTTTCGTTGCTGCCGCTAGGCCTGTCACCATCATTACACCTGGTAGAACGAAGTTGGTTACGAAAAAATTCAGTTATTGATTTTTCCAATTCCTCGAATGCTTTAAAGAATTTAACTCCATGCCACTAGTGCCTTCGATGGGTAATCTTTTACTTTTTTGTAAACTTGTATCATAACTATATTGTATACTACACTGGCCTGCAAAAGTAAGTATCACACTTTTCAAATTAATTTTTTTTCTTAACTATAGAAGGTAGAGATTTAAGATTAAAAACGTTTTGTAGCAAATTTTATAGGCTTTAATTCTTAGAAACTAAAATTATGCATTAGTAACATTTTTAACTTAAAAAAGATAAAACAATGTAAATAGACATTTATAGTTTAGTGTAAAAAAATTCAACTAAAATGTACACATGTTATTTAATTTTTAATAACTGGTATTGCCTCCTCGAGCTCTGATTACAGCTTCGAGCCGGTTTGGCATACTGAACACTAGGTTTCGGAGCCGATGTTGGGGAATATTCTCCCATTCTTCTACCAGGGCCTGCTTTAGTGCCCTGAGGGTAGTAGGTGGTATTCTGCGATTTCTGAGTAGCCTCCCAAGCTCATCCCAGGCGTGTTCAATCGAGTTGAGATCAGGACTTCTTGATGGCCAAGCCATCACGCTGATATCGACCTCCTGAATATACTCTTGTACGATATGAGTCGTGTGTGGCCGGGCATTATCATGCATCAGCATCGATCCATCACCCATATTTGCTAAATACGGCCCTGCATACTCATTGAGAATCTCTTGAGCATATCTTTGCCCAGTGAGGGTGCGATTTTCTATGGCTACTAGCTCTGTGCGACCTTCTGAAGATATGCCAGCCCATACATGTACACTGCCTCCACCGTATTGAACTCTTTCTGAGATGCAGGCTTGAAGGTATCGCTCACCAGGTCGCCTGTAAGCACTTCGCCTTCCATCAGAAGTGTAAAGGGACAATCGAGACTCATCTGCAAACAAAATTCTTGACCATTCTGCTTCATCCCACTGCATGTGTTCACGGGCGTATCGCAGTCTCGCTACTCGATGCTGTCTCTCGAGTTTTGGGCCACTCGCTGGTCATCGGGGTTTCAAATTTGCTTCAGCAAGTCTTCTTCTCACTGTACTGTCACTAATGTAGTCCCTCCGGGTCTAAAGTAGCTGTTGCTGGACTTCAACTGCATTTTGGTGGCGATTTCTTAACACAGTGGAAATATTATTCTGGGTCTGCCATTACAAGGTCTCCTCAGATGGTGTCCAGTCTCTTCGTACCTTCGCTTTACCTTCTGGACCGTTCCTACAGTCACACCCACCATTCTTGCAGTGCGACGCATACTGATGCCTAGTTCCAGAAAAGCCATAATCCTAGCACATTCTTCAACTGAAAGAGGCATGATAAATAAATGTTATGTGCTTTTCAGCATAAATTTTTTAAACAAGACCCATCGATCTTGAAAATAATTTAAAACAGAAAGAAAAATGTGAATGGTAAAATTGTAATTCGGAAACGTCCACTTTGAAAAAGGAATGGTTTTGTTTTTGAAGTTTTTTTCCAGCCAATTCTTAAAAGAAGGTTACCGACTATAAAGTTTTTATGTACAAAATTAAATTCTCTTTGGAGTCCTTTTTATTTCGAAAGTATATCTTGTGAACTTAAAACGTTATCCCAATTTTAAAAGTGTGATACTTACTTTTGAAGGCCACTGTATATATCGTATACTATAACTTGTGCAAATGTACTTGTTATTACTGCAAACATATGTCAAGTATATTAAACGAAAAATTTGTTGAAATACAAACGTTTTTAACGTATATATTTGTACATTTTCGTACCTTTCATTTTCTTAGTACCTAAAGTAGTAGTAGTTAGAGAAGATTAGGTATTTTTTTGCATCCCACCCGTGGAGGCAGATTTGTTTTTCGCGGGATGATGTTTCTGACACTGTTGCTGATGTGGTACTGCAAGGTATGGAACTCTTCATTCCATCCTCCTCGGTGCTTATTGGTGTCAGGTCACAACCGTGGTTTGACCGCTCCTGAAAAATGGTATCTCACAGAAAGCAGGAGTCCTATCAGGCTTGGGTCAATATTGGGCTTTTAGAAGCCTGGATGTAAACTCCATCCAACTTATAAAACACTAAAATTATGCCTCCAAGTCCATCAAAACAGTTATTGCTGACGCAAAGCACATTGGCAGAACTGGTGAGAGACGCCCTTACCCGTCCATTCCGGCTCTCCTGCTCATCAGGCGTAGGCTGAAATTGTGGAAAGCGGCTTTAGTGCACCCGATCCCTAGGAGAGGTGTACGCTCCGAGCCGTTCAACTACCGCTCCATTGCCATTACCTTATTTTCTCCAAAGTAATGGAGTCGATCATCAACCGCCAGCACTTGGGATACCTGGAGGAGCACCAGCTGATCAGCGACTGCCAGTACGGTTTCTGTCAGGATCGATCAGCTGTTGATCTTCTTGCATACCTCACCCATAAATGGGCGCAATCGGCTGAATCGAAGGGAAAAGTGTTGGCGGTAAGTTTGGACGTAGCGAAGGCCTTCCATCAGGTGTAGTATAAAGCGCTTTTAGCGAAACTACCATCGAGAGAGATTGAAAGAATGACTACAAAATAGCCAAGGCAATTATTTTAGGTATTATCATTAAAACAAATTTAAATGGATTATAAGGATGACACATACCTAAGCGAAATTGAAACATTACCTAACGGCCATTTTCAATAACCTATCTAACCTTAGTTTAACTTACTAGGGATAGACAAATCTATCCTTTTACGCTTTCTTACATTTCAATATCCTATCGACTTAACCATTGGACTATAACTACATTCGACATCACCACAGTAGACCTGTCTACAGTGACATAACTATGGATAGATAAGATCTTGTTCAACGGTGACAGCAATGTATCCGTAACTAGAGATACGTTATTGAAAACGGCCGTAAAAGTGTAAATAGATTACGTTTACTCACATAACATTATTACAAAGTAAAGTATGTGATAAGCTTAGTATAATCTTAATCAATATCTTGTAATCGAATAAAGAAAACTCGGAAACGCCTCAAGCAGTTTTTTAAATGCTTCTATTGAAATATATCGACTCATAAAATAACAGATAAGCCAAAAGCAGCCTCGTAAAATGAAAAATACTTTGACGTATAATTTTTGATGAGATTCCATTTAAACAAAACAATAAATACAATTGAGAAGGGTTTAATTCATAACTAGATGGCGATTTGATAGGGATACGACTGGATCTAAACCTCTGCTATGGTCATTGTTTGAGTCATAAGCGTTCATCGATAAATGAAATGAAATGAAATTGAAATTTAATTTGCAAGAAACATTGTACTTCAGATGTTAACATAATATTATTGATAATCCAATATGTTTCGTCAATTGACATGCAAACTCTCAATAAAATTCTCGTGTCTCAATGTTAGGTACCTTACTCTTTTTACCATATTTTATATTCAGTAGGTCTGAGAATCGGCTACTATCTATTTTTCATCCCCCTAAATGTTAAGGGAAGTCCCCCCCAATTTTTTTTTATTTTATTATGATTCAACATTGAAAAATACATACAAATTTATATTTTCGCCCTTCTACGATCTACAACTATTTTTGTATCACGATTGTTATATTATTCTGTTCCATCCGCCAAACCGATATAGGGTTGCAAGATGGCAATTGAATACAATAATTGTGGTACGATATATTTGGTAGGTCCGAGAATCGGTTGCATCAAAATTTTAATAATTGTTTTTTTTAAATATGTTATATGGCAATACGATGTTTGCTGGGACAGCTAATATGATATAAAATTGTCTAAATACCAAAACACTACTGTTATACTGAAACATCTCAGATTTCACAATGCTGTAATATGGGTAAATGGGTTTACCTATGTATAAATGAAAATCGAAGTACTGACATCGTTCTATAAAAATGAAATATTAGCATTAATCTCTCTTTTCTAATATATAATATAACCTAGGTCCTAAAGAATAATTAAGAGAAAAATTTAAAGAAATAAGCATTTTATCTGTTGCATGTCAATATATTCTTGATAATGTTCTGTATGTTCATAAGCACATTAACGAATTTGCATGAAAGTGCGACAATCCTAATGTTAACACGAGGAACAAACTTAATAACAAACGAGGTTACTTTTTTTTTAATAAGGGACGAGACGAGCAGGACGTTCAGCTGATAGTAATTGATACACCCTACCCATTTCAATGTAGTGCTGCTCAGGATTCTGGAAAAACTCAAATATTCTGAGCGGCACTACAATTGCGCTCGTCACCTTGAGACATTAGATGTTAAGTCTCATTTGCCCAGTTATCTCATTAGCAACGGCGCCACAGACCAAAACACAGTAATGTATACACATAACAGCTTCACGGCAGAAATAGGCGCCCTTGTGGTGCCCATAATCTAGCCGGCATCCTGTGCAAAGGAGCCTCCCACTGGCCTGGCACTGTCACGATACTGTCTCAGTTCAGTCTCAGTCTAAAGAAAAGTTAAATCATTTTTAACGTATATATTTGTACATTTTCGTACCTTTCATTTTCTTAGTACCTAAAGTAGTAGTAGTTAGAGAAGATTCGGTATTTTTTTGCATCCTACCCGTGGAGGCAGATTTGTTTTTCGCGGGATGATGTTTCTGACACTGTTGCTGATGTGGTACTGCAAGGTATGGAACTCTTCATTCCATCCTCCTCGGTGCTTATTGGTGTCAGGTCACACCGCTCCTGAAAAATGGTTTCTCACAGAAAGCAGGAGTCCTATCAGGCTTGGGTCAATATTGGGCTTTTAGAAGCCTGGATGTAAACTCCATCCAACTTATAAAACACTAAAATTATGCCTCCAAGTCCATCAAAAGAGTTATTGCTGACGCAAAGCACATTGGTAGAACTGGTGAGAGACGCCCTTACCCGTCCATTCCGGCTCTCCTGCTCATCAGGCGTAGGCTGAAATTGTGGAAGGCGGCTTTAGTGCACCCGATCCCTAGGAGAGGTGTACGCTCCGACCCGTTCAACTACCGCTCCATTGCCATTACCTTATTTTCTCCAAAGTAATGGAGTCGATCATCAACCGCCAGCACTTGGGATACCTGGAGGAGCACCAGCTGATCAGCGACTGCCAGTACGGTTTCTGTCAGGATCGATCAGCTGTTGATCTTCTTGCATACCTCACCCATAAATGGGCGCAATCGGCTGAATCGAAGGGAAAAGTGTTGGCGGTAAGTTTGGACGTAGCGAAGGCCTTCCATCAGGTGTAGTATAAAGCGCTTTTAGCGAAACTACCATCGAGAGAGATTGAAAGAATGACTACAAAATAGCCAAGGCAATTATTTTAGGTATTATCATTAAAACAAATTTAAATGGATTATAAGGATGACACATACCTAAGCGAAATTGAAACATTACCTAACGGCCGTTTTCAATAACCTATCTAACCTTAGTATAACTTACTAGGGATAGACAAATCTATCCTTTCACGCTTTCTTACATTTCAATATCCTATCGACTTAACCATTGGACTATAACTACATTCGACATCACCACAGTAGACCTGTCTACAGTGACATAACTATGGATAGATAAGATCTTGTCAAACGGTGACAGCAATGTATCCGTAACTAGAGATACGTTATTGAAAACGGCCGTAAAAGTGTAAATAGATTACGGCTACTCACATAACATTATTACAAAGTAAAGTATGTGATAAGCTTAGTATAATCTTAATCAATATCTTGTAATCGAATAAAGAAAACTCGGAAACGCCTCAAGCAGTTTTTTAAATGTTTCTATTGAAATATATCGACTCATAAAATAACAGATAAGCCAAAAGCAGCCTCGTAAACTGAAAAATACTTTGACGTATAATTTTTGATGAGATTCCATTTAAACAAAACAATAAATACAATTGAGAAGGGTTTAATTCATAACTAGATGGCGATTTGATAGGGATACGACTGGATCTAAACCTCTGCTATGGTCATTGTTTGAGTCATAAGCGTTCATCGATAAATGAAATGAAATGAAATTGAAATTTAATTTGCAAGAAACATTGTACTTCAGATGTTAACATAATATTATTGATAATCCAATATGTTTCGTCAATTGACATGCAAACTCTCAATAAAATTCTCGTGTCTCAATGTTAGGTACCTTACTCTTTTTACCATATTTTATATTCAGTAGGTCTGAGAATCTACTATCTATTTTTCATCCCCCTAAATGTTAAGGGAAGTCCCCCCTAATTTTTTTTTATTTAAATTTTTTTATTTTATTATGATTCAACATTGAAAAATACATACAAATTTATATTTTCGCCCTTCTACGATCTACAACTATTTTTGCATCACGATTGTTATATTATTCTGTTCCATCCGCCAAACCAATATAGGGTTGCAAGATGGCAATCGAATACAATAATTGTGGTACGATATATTTGGTAGGTCCGAGAATCGGTTGCATCAAAATTTTAATAATTGATTTTTTTAAATATGTTATATGGCAATACGATGTTTGCTGGGACAGCTTATATGATATAAAATTGTCTAAATACCAATACACTACTGTTATACTGAAACATGTCAGATTTCACAATTCAGTAATATGGGTAAATTGGGTTTACCTATGTATATATGAAAATCGAAGTACTGACATCGTTCTATAAAAATGAAATGTTAGCATTGATCTCTCTTTTCTAATATATAATATAATCTAGGTCCTAAAGAATAATTAAGAGAAAAATTTAAAGAAATAAGCATTTTAACTGTTGCATGTCAATATATTCTTGATAATGTTCTGTATGTTCATAAGCACATTACCGAATTTGCGTGTAACTGCGACAATCCTAATGTTAACATAAGGAACAAACTTAATAACAAACGAGGTTACTTTTTTTAAGAAAATAAGGGACGAGAGGAGCAGGACGTTCAGCTGATGGTAATTGATACGCCCTGCCCATTGCAATGCAGTGCCGCTCAGGATTATTGAAAAACCCAAGATTTCCGAGCGGCACATCAATTGCACTCGGCATCTAGAGACATTAGATGTTAAGTCTCATTTGCCCAGTAATTTCACTAGCTGCGGCGCCCTTCAGGCCGAAACACAATAATGCTTACACATTACTGCTTCACGGCAGAAATAGGCGCCAATTTGGTACCCATAATCTAGCCGGCATACGGTGCAAAGAAGCCTCCCACCGGTAAAAATACTATAACATCAATGATTATCTTAATGACACCACAGACTGGGAATGGAGCGAACACTCTCAGGCTATTTAATTATAAATGTTTATTTTACTATATTACATAAGTACATATATCTCAACGAAATAAAAAAAGCTCTCTGAGTTTGTTGCGCCCTTTCCTCTCAGGTCTGACTGAGGCTTTATATTTCGAATAGATAGTAGTTTTTCACGTTCAATAAGTGACCTATTTTTTTTTAATAAAAATATTTAAAATATGAATTTGAATCTTACTAAGCTAAGTGTTTGCCAGGTTTTTCGAAACCTCTTTCAATCGTGCAATATGGCCATGAACAGAATTTAAAAAATGAAGAGGATTAAGAAGGAAGAAGATTTCTATTCAACGAACAGCCGAAAATTTTGATTTGTAGCATATCAAATCTAATTATTTGATGTGGGTAGTAGTCATCATCATATCAGCCGGAAGACGTCCACTGCTGGACTGGTTTACGACGACGTTATTAATGAGAGTAAATAACGAGGTAAATGAGAGATATTTTATGAATTGTGGCACACTCCCAAACCTGGCTTACTCGGGATTTTTTCCCACTAAGCTATACGTAATTGGATCCTAAATTGACCGTACTTGCGGGATCATTCGGCATCCGCTGCCCAAAGGATTGCGACTCTGATTTTCTGTTTCGGTTTACTTTCTAATACGTAATAGCTGGCTTACCTGATCCATTCTCTAAACTTCTGTTGCTTTATAGTCTTTTATTTGTACAATACTATACAAATGATTTCACTTTTCTTTAGACTGAGACTGAACTGAGACAGTCTCGTGACAGTGCCAGACCAGTGAGAGAGTGCTTTGCACAGGATGCCGGATAGATTATGGGTACCACAACGGCGCCTATTTCTGCCGTGAAGCTGTTATGTGTATAAATTACTGTGTTTCGGTCTGAAGGGTGGCGTAGCTAGTGAAATTACTGGGCAAATGAGACTTAAGATCTTATGTCTCAAGGTGAGGAGCGCAATTGTAGTGCCGCTCAGAATATTTGAGTTTTTCCAGAATCCTGTGCGACAATGCATTGTAATGGGCAGGGCGTATCAATAACCATCAGCTGAACGTCCTGCTCGTCTCGTCCCTTATTATCATTAAGAAAAACAGATTTTGGCGAGACAACACGTCCCGAGGATGCCTCGTGTAGAGGCGAAACACGTGTCGAATTGTTTTAAAAAGAAATATTGGCGGAATTGCCACTAAAGAAAACTTAAATCATTTGTATAATTATGGATTTCCGCAAAGTAACGCCTACTTCAATAATTTTTTTTTTGTACAACACTTTATTCCAGTTTTTTTCTACGCAAATACGGATATACTTAGTTGTTAAAATTAGGACACTTAGATTAAGGATTGGTCTCCGCTACGCTCCAACTTGATACCGCACTAGCTAAGTAGAATAGCTTCTTTATAACGGCAACTTTTAGATTTTAGATAAACTTGTGTGCGTGGCATCTTTCAAATTTTGAAACATACGCTTCGTGTTATTTTACATTTATATTAATAAAACACAAAATACTATGATCCCAGTGTCTTTCTTATTTTCCGTAGTATTATTGTTACAAAGTTCTACTACGCAACGTGGCATTCAATTATTCGCAAACAGAATATGTGGCACGTCACACTTGTTCGAGACTGGCTCGAGTACGCCCACTTGTTCGTAGTATTAATTGCCGCACTTTGTGACTCGCCTGCGCTATCTAGTTCGAGCGCAGCGGACACAAATCTGTGCATTGGTAATTTATAAATTATTAATATTATTATTAAAAAAATATAATATAAAATTTTCCCGCGACTTCGTCTCTAAAATATATGTCAATTTGTGTGTCAAAGATAATTATAAAACGTCTCAATGAGTATTTTTTAAATTAACATTAAGCATTAGTATGATTGGTTTTGAATAAGATGTTACATGAATTAGAAATCATATGAGTTACATTATTAGAATTTCGGGTCATGTGTCGTGCGGACGGTTGGCTTAGTTGGTAAGAGTGCTGGGACGTAAACCGAGAGATGCGGGTTCTGATCCCGTATCCTCCATAAATTTTCATACAAATAAAATTTGCATATCTAATCGAAGAAGTGTTCATCAACATAATAATATTTTTTTTAGTTCAAAAGAGTTCTCAATTTATTTAACCATCAAAAGCAAACTACGTGTCAATTAAACATTATTTAATAAAAAAAAAAAACTTTTTCGTAAATATCTACCAAAGTTATTATGTATGGCTTAAAAAGCACATAACGTAGTTCAGTTCAGGCTAGCGAAACTCTCTAAGAAATAAATATTACTAAAAAAAAACTAAAAAATACGTTTTGTATAGAAAGCCGACCTAAAATATAGAAAATTTATTTTTAACTTTAAAATTAGCATCAATTTCTGCCTTACAGACGATTGATGAATATTCTATAAATTAACAACAATCTTATTTTGCAAATTGAAAAATGGAATAATTTTATCAAATTAATGTAGTGTCATCGGTCCTCAATAAATCTACGAAGTATGAACGAAATCTGGCCGTTTAAAGTGGGTCAAAATGGCGCCGTTTATAAACTAACACACATACAGGTGAAGCTAATAAAAAGTGATTCACTCGATTGTATGTAGCGTGCAGACATTGATAGATTGACAGATGACAGCTATAATCTTGTAAGAAACGGAGATAGCCTAAATGCACTACGTTTTAAGCAACTGTTAGCTTTCAAACTTAGCCAGATTATAACTACTATTTCAAACCAATGTTAAATGACTGCACTTTTCATACCAAACTAATTTTCAATTATTACGTAGTATTTACATCCTCTTTGGTTAAGTTAACCAGTACAAAAGTCAACAGTAAAAACAGGAATAGAACGCAATAAACATCCGAGCTTCAATTTAGAAATAAAATTAACGTCAAAACGACGCCGAGTGGAAACCTAGACTCAAATAAAGTCAAGAATGCAACGTACACACACAGCGTGGAACTTTTCTCATATTTTTGTCATAGTAGTTGTCCAGCACGTGTATAGATATCATAGACGGAGTGGACTTTGCACGAGTTTTTTTAATTAATTAATTTAAAAAAGAAATAGCAAATAGCATCTAAGTGACTCATTACGTGTAAATGATTTAATTGCGTGTAAATGATTTATTTACGTGTGTGAAACTAAATAAATTTTTTGGTATTAAGATTTGAAATTTCATTATGTTTAAAAACAATTAAATTAAGTACTGATTTCTATTTAGTTCTAAGACTTATTTCCAAAAATATATTATTCAAACGAAACAGTACATACACATTGAACTTTTGTCTAAAACCATTCACTTTCACTTTTAAGATATACACAGCACTAATACACAATACGTCAGCTGTATAGCTACAGATATACTGCAATAATCATTTTGGTGACGCGAACTCACGCGATTTCACCCCTCCAAAAAGTATCTAAGTATATTTATATTAATTATTATTTTATTTTTTATTTTAAGTTAGATTTATTATTCAAACAATTCTTAACCTTCTTTGTTATTTTATATTAATTACTAGCTGACCCAGCAAACGTTGTTTTGCCGATATTGAAATCACGATACAAAAGTAACTGTTGATCGTAGATGGGTGAAAATTTGAAGTTGTATGTATTTTTTAATGCTGACCCATAATCAAACAAATTAAAAAAATGTCAAAAAATTAAAAAAAGTCGTGTGGACCACCCTTAACATTTAGGGGCATGAAAAATAGATGTTGTCCGATTCTCAGACCTACCCAATATGCACTCAAAATTTCATGAGAATCGATCAAGCTGTTTCGGAGGAGTTCAATGTTTAACACCAGAATTTTATATTTTAGATTTAGCGCGGCATCCTGTGTAAAGGAGCCTCCCACACACTTACAAGTCAGTATAAGCTGCCGTGGTCACTCTCGTGCTACTCTCTCCCATAAAAAATTGAGTTAATCCATACTGCGGTTTAGAAGAAGTGCACCCCTAAACTCAGAAATAAAGTTCTTTCAACAACTATTCCAGGTGTTTAATTTTCTGAACGGCTCCATCTATTTAATTGTCGATGTTGCATTAGTTGTCCGCGGCAGTTTGCTGAAGTGGTTGCCCAAGTTTACAGAGAATGGAGAAATACTTAGTTGTTATTACGGCTCCTTATTTGAGAATAACTACTTAGGATTGCAGTTTAAATTTACTTTCCTGATATTGCAATATTTTATACATTTACTGACATTGCTACCAAACAAATAGGCTCTTTGTAGTTATTTTTCTTAGAGTTATCAAGAATGTATACTACTAATACTCTCGAAATTGTTGACAAGTACGTCTATCTTGAACAAACAATCCAGTTAGGCAGGTCAGATTTCGGGAAGCTTTGTAAAATCTTCTTTGTAAATTCTTCGTCCCGAATACCATCACTCGTCGAATCCAACTCGGATGGGCAGCGTTCGGGAAGCTTCGTTAAATCTTCTCGTTCCAAATACCGCTGTGTCTGAAGACGAAGGTTTTCAACCAGCGTGTGTTGCCAGTGATGACTTACGGTACGCAGACGTGGTTGCTCAGAGGGCAATGGAGAGAGAATGCTCGGTGTTTCCCTGCGACATTGAATCAGAAATGCATAGCATATAGGCATAGCTCAAACTTGCGTTTGCGTCGCGTTGCGTAGACATTGCGAAACTAAAGTGGCAGTAGGCAGGACATATAGTTCGACGCACAGATTGGACGACCGGTGGGACAGTAAAGTCCTCGAATGGCGACCATATACCCCCCCCCAAGATGAAGATCTAGTCAAGATCTCCTGAGTACGTTGGATGAAGGCAGCGCAGAACCGACCGTCGATCCGACCAGCCGATCTTTGGGGGAGGCCTTTTTCCAGCAGTGGACGTCTTCCGGCTGATGATGAAAGTAAAATGAAGAAGAACTCAGATCACTCTTTTATTCGTTACCTTAAAATTTTGCATTAGTACGCTCAAATCTTTATTGCCAGTGCGTTGAAAAACAATAGAAGTAAGAAAGAAAAAAAAAACGAAGAAAAACAACATTTATTTCTACATACACACAAATAACAAAATGAAGCAACTTAAAATCATACAAATATAAAAACGTGTGGTGCTTAAAAAGGATTCTCGGCATGTGTTTCAACATAAGTGTGTTGCAACGCTGATCTTCTGTGACCCCCGAGTGACACATGAACCTCAAGGGCGACACCTCGCCTGAATCAAAGTATTTCTAAACTAACTAAACTTAAAAACAATTAACTACTAAACTAAACATAAAAACAAGAACAAACATGAAAAGATAAATTATAATTAATAATACCTAATAATAACAAATAATAAAATAAAACAAAACAAAAACAAAATACGAATACTGACTTCGATATACATTTAATAGATATGTCTTCATTTTTAATTTAAGGGAATTAACAGATAAGGAGGCTTTGAAAGGTGCCGGTATATTTTTCCAGCACTTAGTTTTATAATAACACTAGCTGACCCGACAGGCTTTGTTCTGTAGATGATAAAAAAAGTAACTGTTTTATAGGAATTTACCAATAATATTTAATTTAAGTATTATTTTGTAACATAAGCTCCTTTTTGTTATAATGAAATTGTTTCACAGCAGAACTGTCAAACCGTGCTTCAATAAATTCTCTGATATCTAATAAACAGAAAATATGTCCATACAAAACAAATATTGGAAATAAAAATAATTACGGGTCCCAAATCCAAATAAAAACTATCCTATCTCTTAAGATGGACTAAACTGCACTCCATGAAATATTCCCCATTTAAATCCGTTCATTAGTTTAGCAGTCCATCGCGGACAAACAACGTGTCACGTAATTTATATATATTAAGATTTTATAAATTGTATTAATAAATACATGTAACGTGAAGTAAACTTCTTCAATTTGAAAATGTGAGATAACAAAACATATATACTATCATATAACCACAAAGTATAATCACAGGCAGTAGCAAAATAACATAAGGTAAATTATACAACCCATAGACATACCCTGAAGGTAGTAAAAAGGAAGGTTTACGTCGCCTTATTAACTTCTGGGCCCACACTAATTTTGTTTACCCTGTTACAATTACAGCTCGGTGTAATTTCGCCAACTTTATGAGTGCTATGCAAAGGGAATGCATTCACCAACAAATTGCACACAATGTTAATAAAATTTACAACGATAGTTACGATTTTATTGTGTTGATAATATTAACGGCATTACACTTGCAGAACACACAATGAATGCTATAAATAAATAGATATATTTCGATGTAATATGTACGATTTTGTATTGTATTTGTATGTCAAAAACCGCCACACATCCAGATGGTGGGGATGATATCCTAACTTGTGGCGTGTCGTGCGATGGTGGAATTCGGCGGCAGGAATCAGGTTAAACAGCTCTTCGGAACACTCCCCGTGATAAATGCGGTAGAAAAGACAAAATGAAGCGACGTCTCTCCGCAACGCCGTAAATAATAATATGTGAATTACACCTAATCTTGCAGGTTTCAATAATGAAATTACTTAAAATAATAATTAATAAATACTACTATGAAATAATTAAAAATTATTTTCATATAAATCAATAATAACAATACCTATAAACGTTATCGCTTGAAGACATAAAGTATTTTACTCAGGTCTTTTGGTAAAAATTAACAATTTTATTAGACCCTTCGTTTTGATGTCTCTCCGGATTTGAGTTTTCAGGGAGCCTTGTTTGGAGGCTTTGTAGGTATAAGTATTTTATTTAAGTATACTCCACAAGCGCAATCTAGTTAAAATCAAGCTCAGGTGTACCATGGAAGTCTAATTAGAAAACTCCCATAATCTGTATAATTACTACCAATTATATATTATTGCTCAAGTTGAGAACACCTGCTATCAAAGGGCTTAAGTGAACAGTGTAACTTGTTTACCAACGATAATGAGGGATTTGTATCAACAAAAGTGCTTTAGAAACAATTAAAAATTCATGTTGTCAAACATTTATTTTTAATTGGTACTTGAACATTGTTATCGAATGACATCTGCAGTTTTGTCATGACCAAAGGCATAAAAGGCATCTATTTTCTCAAAATTGATTCCTTTAGAATTCTTTTTGATGTCATTTCTGACACTACCACCGCTTTGGAAACAAATTGCACCCAATGATATTTAAAAGTATAGATAGGTTAAGTAGACAACATTCGGTTTTGAAAATGATACACTAACGCACACATGAATAATTTAACATTGCAATAGCTCACTAAATTAAGATTACACGTCAAAGAAGGATAGTAAATGCAATTATCGCAAGCGAAAAAGAGATAACTCTAATTTGCTAATTACTGCGTATTTGTAAAGAAAAAATACAGTTAATTCATCAGATATGATTTTTTACTGTACACCGTGATTTATGCCTAAATTACGATTCGTTCATGAGTTCATGTAGTAAAAGTTAAAGCTATAAAGTAGTAAAACTGCATTGAAATTAGGTAGATAATGTGTCATTGATTATATAAAAAAAATATTTAATATTGATTATAATATATAGCCACATTGATGATATCAATTATTTATATATACAATAATAAAAAACATACAGACACCAAAACAAAACCGAAAGGTATCTACTGTAAGGGAGTACGTAAGTACTCCCATTTTTACAATTTTACTAACGACGGCTCCCAAAAAGTTTTAAGATTACAATTATATTTTTTTTATCTTATACTATTTATGAATGTCTTTATGTTGAGGGTTTATTACAATGAGGTAATGAGAGAAGAAAAAAATTATCCATTGACTCTTCTGCAGTTAGCAAGGGATTTACTGAAAGGGACAGTGTTACTGAAAAAACTTCATCATAAACAAATAGCACTCACTGTCTACATCCGCTACCTACCCTAAAACTTGATTTAGTAGTTTGATAGTTCAGCTATCTATATACGCACTTGTTTATTAAAAAATTATTACATTTCGTATTACACTGCAACAACGACTTTTTTACATCATTTCCTAAAATATTCTACCTCGATCATCGCGCAACAGACAGCATCAATATTTTGTCATTTCTGTACGTAAATCTATGATCGGATTGTCGGCGATGGGCGTTGTCATGGCGACATATCTATTTTGTTAGATAAATAATGAAATGAAATAAAATGTTATAATTCATGATTTCTTAACTATGGTATGTAATTCTATGGTATTTTTTACTTTCGTAATTAATGCATTGTCCCATAACACAAGACGACATTTTAATGTTGTACCTATATCAAATTGTACGCAATTCTATCAACAACAAACGCGTGTGTACCGTTTTCGTATCGAGAGAGCGACAACGACCAAAGGAACCAATTGACTCAATATAGGCGATTGATTTTCGGCGCGCTAGTGACATATCTACCTCTTTTAATACTATAATATCATTGATTGCACCCCGAAAAACTAAATTTTACTCTTTCATCAATAAATAACCTGATAATGACCTCACCTGTAAAAAGTTTAAGTGTTTATATACTGATGAATAATAATATCAAAATATAACATTATATCATTCTTTGTAAAATATATAAAATCTCACTTGATTAAATAATATTATTTATTATAAAAGCATTCTTTTATTTTAGGTAGAGCAAATGCCAACTTTGCTCAAAAGATGAAGTTATATCGTTAGCGTTACCGAGAAAAAAAATAGCAAAAAAATTTTACAAAGGTCCTCAGTAATACGTGAGTGCTTATTTGGTAACAAGGCTTTATTTAATCTATCTATCTATATATATAAAAATGAATTGCTGTTCTTTAGTCTCGGTAAAATTCGAGAATTTTACCGAGAAACGGCTGGACCGAATTGGCTAATTTTGGTCTTGAATTATTTGTGGAAGTACAGGGAAGGTTTAAAAGGAATAAATAGGAAAATGCTCGGAATTAAATAAAAATAATAAATTTGTTTTTCCTTGCGTCCCCCGTCGAATTTATTGACGCAACGGTTTGACAGTTATGCTGTGAGACAATTTCATTACAACAACAGAGTACATTTTTACGAAGCAATTCTTGATATTATGATATATTATTGACATATTCATAAAAAACATTATTTTATTTACTATTTACAGAACAACGTCTGTCGGGTCAGCTAGTGATGTATCTATTAATTATTCCTAAAGTTAATTATTATTAAGTTTTACTTCAATCGCGCGTAAATATTACAGGCACACACTTTTTTTTATGTACAGAACAACGTCTGTCGGGTCAGCTAGATATTATATAAATTATTCAACCCCAAAAGTACGGCAAATGACTTAAATTACAAATTGCTTGGTTTCTACAAGGTACTGTAGTTAAAAAAAATATACTAACTGTACTGGGAAGTAATCGCTCTTCGTATTTTATTCATACAATATATTGAGCTCCGATATTTTCTAAAATACCTTTTCCCATTTTATAACGAGTAAGACCACGATCCATCAATTTCCACCGCCAGACACGGGATATCGCGCCAGATTAAAGTAAATGAATTGGACTCTTTTGTACTATTAGTCTGCAGTAAATAAAATATTTCTATTCTATTTCCATTAAATTTATCCTCTTTTCTCACTTTTAAATGCACATAATTCTTAATTTAACTTCTCTTAGTTTGTATTTTAAAAACACCGTGGGTGATTTAAACACCTTGTGTGTTCACCGGCAGGTGTTTTGACAGCTCGAAAGAATATTAAGGCTGTTTGATTTTCACGAACTCGTTGCATTCTAAGCCTATGTACTTCATTGTCACTCTCAAACTTATGACTTATCAGTCTACATAAAAATAATCTCATAGATAGTTAACAACTGTTGTTAATCTACCAACTATAGTTAGCTAAAATTAAGTTTATTTTTGACCTCCTGAGAAAGTTAGAAATATAATATAAAGATTCTAATTAGTTATTCATTTTTAACTATTCTTTCAATTTGAATTCTGAACGACGGGGGACACATCAAATGAAAAACAAAATTTTTCTTTTTATTTAATTCTGAGCATTTTCATATTTATTCACCTTTTAAACCTTCTCTGGACTTCGACAAATAATGCAAGACTAATATTAGCCAAATCGGTTCAGCCGTTCTCGAGTTTTAGCGAGACTAACGAACAGCAATTCGTTTTTATATATACAGGCTGTCCCAAAGTTATGGGACATGAAGGGAAAGTACCTTAAATATTGAAGATAGGCTATTTTACTGAAAGAATACTTTATGTTATTTTTAAAAGTTAGTACTTCTGCATTCAAAGATTTTCTAAAAATTACTTGCCTCGTCTGGGAATCGAACCGACTGAAATGTAAAATAAAAACACCCCTACTTTTATGAGGCCAATCGAAAGAATGGCCAAAAACTAATAACTCTTCTTAAGTAACATAGTATTTTAAAAGAAAGCAACAACGTTAAATGAATGTTTTCCTACTTGGATTGGTAAGAATGGACCGATTAGATGGCCGGCCAGATCCCCGGACCTTACACCATTAGATTTTTTCTTTTAGTGATACGTGAAAGATATGCTATACAAAAAGTGATACGAGAATGTGGGCGAGTTACAAACAGAATTGTGCTATATCATATCGAGTATTCACCATAAAATGATAAGAAAATCAACAGGCAGCGGACTCATTAAAATATTGGCGATTTGCGTAAGACAAGAGGGATCACATTTTGAGCATTTAATTAATTAATTTACAAAAAAATACCCACTTAATTGACTACTTTCTTTTAAAATACTATGTTACTTAAGAAGAGTTATTAGTTTTTGGCCATTCTTTCGATTGGCATCATAAGAGTGGGGGTGGTTTTTTTTTAGATTTAATTTGGTTCGATTCCCAGACGAGTCAAGTAATTTTTAAAAAATCTTTGAATGCAGATTTACTAACTTTTAAAAATAACATAAAGTCTTCTTTCAGTGAAATAGCCATCTTCGATATTTGAGGTACTTTCCCTTCATATCCCATAACTTTGGGACACCTATATAGATAGATACATCACATTACACTTTAATAACTATTTTTTTATAATATTTATTTAATACTAGCTCATCTCACATACGTTGTGCATCCTAACATTGAATGTTGAAGTCTCATTGCAAGTGATTCACCAGATACTACTGCTTGTGGTGGCGTCACACACCGGGTTATCTTCTACCCTCAAATATGTTCGACTGAAACGAAGGCTAGTCCATGAGTCAACTTGTGAACGGGTGCTGCTTGCGGTGCCAGGTCGACTTTGTACTTGTTGGATGCGATTACTAATTATGACAGTGATCACGACCATCATGTTCACGAAGTATTCTTACACAAACAATGAATTCAAGCTCTAACGGTTGATGCATCCAATATACGATACTATTATATCTACACGGTTTATTTATTATTATTTTTTATGATACATTTGATACCTATAACAGCATTTTAACTTTAAAAATGATACATATTATGTCGGATGAAGCACCTTAAATTCCAACACTGAAAAAAAAATAAAAAATAAATCTAATTGGTATATATTTATTCAAAATAGTTTTTAAAATCACTTATTGAACGTCCAAATCTACAACTCATTTAAGTATGTATATGTCAGACCTAAGATGAACGGGCGCAAGATATTCATTCATTCATTCTCTTCTTTAATAAAATTTCGTCATTATAAAATATCGTACAATAAAATTTATAAGTACATAGTCTGAGGGCAGTCGCTCCATTCGCAGGCTTTAGCAAGGATTTTTATATTTATTTTGTTCTTCTATAAACAATATTAACCAAACAGCCATAATTATATGAAATACTATATGCAATAATTATATGGAAAACATGCCGGGTTTCAGTTCGGTAAACATCAGTTTATTCGTATGTTATTCATTAAAAAAGTGTGTATGTACATATGTATGCACTTCTTCTTTGGCGTAACAAAGTAAAAATCCTTAAAAATAATTATTCCTCCTGCTATTCTACGTTTGTAGAAAGAACAATATTGTAAAAATCTTGCATAGATGGCTTTAACAATTAATTATGAAATAACGAATACGGCTGTATGGGCATGAACCCTTTGCCTGTCCTAATAATGGACGAAGAAACCAAAAAAAAACAACGAATGTCGCAAACGTCAGAAACTTGTTGTTGACCCTGTTACTTTTGTGTTACAGTGATGCACGCGCATCTTAAAATTTCACTCTCATAATTTTTTCATAACGCACCTAAAGAAGAATAACTTCAAAAAAAGTTGCAGAAAAAACTTTGAGCCAACATAGCATCGTTTAATTGTTTCAATTATTTGTTCTGCAGGATCATCTCAGATCTGAGGCATATCTTTTTGAATGTGACGTTGAATTGATATGAAAAGTCGGCCCGACATTGTTCTTCATCAGTTTTAATAACCTGAAGTAAATCAGAAAAAAAGGTCCTAGTGATAATTTCTACGGAAAAGTATCCGCTTACAACTCCACAACTCCACAAATATGATTAAAACATTGTACTAACTTGAACGCGGCGCCGTGGAACTGCAAAGGGACATTATTATTCATCAGACTTCCAAGATTTTTGTTGAAAGTCTCGGGGAGTCAAAAAGTGTTAATTTTTAAGCGAGGCGACAAAAATCTGTCACTGAAAAGTGGTGTTGAAAACACACGTACCACGATACCAGTTGAGAACGCGGCGATTTTGAGGAAATGAATTTGTCCTATGTTTTTCATCTTCTATGCTATTTCATGGATATGAAATTATAAAGAGTTTAAGGGATAAATATAACACACTAGCGGCGATATACAGCGAACTTACAGAACGCTCGAATTACGAAGGGTTTGCCGTAACTAGGTAACGATTAATTATGTTTAATTTAATCTTATTTAATGATTTTATTTTTAAATATGTAATGATTTTTATTTCCTTAACTAATTAACAAATATATCTTATTAGTTTATTTATTTATTATTTATTACTTATTTCCTCTAGCAGGAATTTTCCCTATTTTAACTTTTTTAATAGTTAGTGCGATGTCATTTATCTATATTAAAGATCCTAACATTCTTACAATTAGACCTATAAATAGTTCTAATGTCTCTACAAATTAAAAGCATAGGTACCACCCATTATGTATGCTCTTATGATATTCATTAAATTATAAAGGCCTTATTGCTGTTAAATAACGCAGTGAATATATTTATGTGTCTTGCTCACGGACTATATACGACCATATAGATTTCAAATACATGAATTCTTGAATTTTCTATGATTTTTCTATCACAAACGCTTATTAACCAGTGGGAGGCTCCTTTGCACAAGATACCGGCTAGATTATGGGTACCACAACAGCGCCTATTTCAGACGTACAGCAGTAATGTGTAAGCATTACTGTTTCGCTCTGAAGGACGCTGAAGCTAGTGAAATTTGTGGACAAATGTGACTAGACAACTTATATCTCATGGTGTCGAGTGCAGTTGTAGTGCCATTCAGAATTTTTGGGTTTTTCAATAATCCTGAGTGGCACTCCATTGTAATGGGCAGGGCATATCAATTACCATCAGCTGAACGTCCTGCTCGTCTCGTCCCTTATTTTTATAAAAAAAAAATCAAATTGCAAACCCGAACAAAATGAAACGTACAAAATTTGCACCCGTATATTTGTGTTCCAGTTAATTTCTAATGCAAATATCATGACGGTGTTGCTTAAATGAGATTCATTCCCTCTAGGTTTGTTGGTACTCCTCTGCTACACAATATCTTTGTTAGGAATATCTTTAGTACACGTTCCGTTATTAATATATCTACTAGCTGACACAGCAAACGTTAAATTACCATATAAAATAATGAAAAAATTCAATAATTAAAATTTTTGGGGTATTAATAATGGATGACGACCCTATTCTCAGACCTACTAAATACATCGTACATAAAATTTATCATACTACAATAATCATTATATTCGATTGCTATCTTGCAACTCTTATCTTATCTCATTAAAATTTGAAGTTGTATATATTGTTTAATGTTGAATCATAATAAAATAAAAATAAAAGAATTGTCAAAAAAAATAAAAAAATATTTAGGGGTGGGTGACCCTTTTCATTCAGGGGTATGAAAAATAGATCTTGGCCGATTCTCAGACTTATCCGATACACAAATTTTCAAACAAATCGGTTTAGACGAGGAGTTTTGGAGGAGTTTGGTAAAAAACACCGAGACACGAGAATATATATAAGATACTAGCTGACCCAGCAAACGTTGTATTGGCGATATTAAAATCGCGATACAAAAGTAACTGTTGATCGTAGATGGGTGAAAATTTGAAGTTGTCTGTATTTTTTAATGCTGACTCATAATCCAACAAATTAAAAAAAATGTAAAAAAAAATTAAAAAAAAATCGTGTGGACCACCCTTAACATTTAGGGGGATGAAAAATAGATGTTGTCCGATTCTCAGACCTACCCAATATGCACTCAAAATTTCATGAGAATCGGTCAAGCCGTTTCGGAGGAGTTCAATGTTTAACACCATGACACGAGAATTTTATATATTAGATATATTCTCCTCACATTCTCTTTCTATACCAAAGGAATCACAGGGGCGTTGCCGGTCTGTTAAAAATGTGTACGTGCTATTAATTAAGGTACCTACTACGTCATATCGTCTTGGAATCACCGCACAAGGAAGCAATTGCTCATGAATATTTGGAGTATCATTCCATCATTCATCATCATTTCAGTCCCAGCCACTGTTCAGGCATTATCTATAAATAAATTTAAATGTTTTATAAAAAAATGGCTCTGTCGTAAATCCTATTACTCCACTGAATATCTAAATGAACGGACAGCCTGGGACTAGATTGTGATTATTTTAGCGATAGAAATGACTGTACAATATTGTACATTTTTATTGAAAAGAGTGCAAAAAAAAGAATGCTGGGAGAGTTTCTTTTCTTGCGCTTCTCAGAGCGCCATTTGTTTCCGAAGTGGTAGTAGTATCTAGTAGTTATTGGAAATTACATCAAAAATTCCAAAGGAATCAATTTTGAGAAAATAAATGCCTTTTATACCTGTTTATGCCAGATCATCAACTTCATGAGGCTTAGACGTTTGGTAAGATTTATTATTTGGAGGGGATGACATGAAACTGCACCGGATAGTGCAATTAAAAAAAAAGTTAAAAATATAGAACAAAGTTGTAATATAAATGTCAACATTGGTTTAAAAGGAAAAGAACAAGATAGTTACTGAAGAAATTCAAAGTTAAAACTAAAGGAAACAATAACATCTCACAGTGGGAAACTCTGCTTTAAGTTTGTGAAGTTTTGATATTATTAGAGCTTTACTTAGCTTTGCTTATATTACTGCGGTGAGACTAACAGACTTTCTAACCGAACATTTATATATTTTTAATATTCTCTTCCTTCAATTCAGCTCACAATGGTTGTTTTTCTTATAATATACTAACAACTAAGAATTAAAAAATCCTGTAAACAACAATGATATTATAGTAATCAATAAAAACTTATACAAAGGGTACAAAATGCTTGCACAAGATTTTGTTACGATGTTCCTTACCGCGCACACATAACACCCTTTTTGAACACCAACAACATAATGCAGATGGAGTTTCGTAGGCAGCTACATTTTGCCTCGTTACTTTTTAGTGTGGTTAAATATAGAATACCATTTTACCTATATAAAAGGCTTAAGTGGTTGTCGGACTCAAATGAGAGTTATCAGACGCGTCACGGTAAGATTCTCCTCGAAGTGCCTCTACGCGGTACAGCAGCATTTAGGGGTAGCTTTAAATACAGCGCCTCCAAATGCTGGAATGATTTGCCGCCACCTATTAAAGATCAAAAAAGTTTGTTCTCTTTTAAAAACAAACTTAAATCTTTTCTATTAGAGAAACAAAAGTGTTTAGAGGCACAAAAATAATAATAATCTTAAAATAAACAGCTTCAATAATAATAATAAAAAAAAAACAAAATATACCCTATTTATTTTGATAAAATAAAAAAAAATCTTTTAAAACTCCCATTAAATTCAATCTAGCTTAGTTTAGTTTCTTCTCTTTTTGTAATATTTGTAGACGGTCAGTTTTAAGACCTATAAAAAAAGGAACCGTGATGTCTACGGCTGCTGTCAACAGGTCGACTTGCTAGGTACCTACTGAAAATCAGTGTTGGAATTGGGGTAATCCTTATTTCAATTCCAAAAAATGCTGAGTGGGGGGTCCTTTTCATGACGCCTTATTTTTAAATTTGTTAATTTTACTATGTATATAATGTTTTGTGTTGTCATGAATAAATGAATACTTTACTTTACTTTACTTTACTTTACTTTACTTTACTTTACTTTATAATATCATTAAACGCATAAAAGGCAAAAATGGCATAAAAGGCATTTATTTTCTCAAAATTGATTCCTTTATAATTCTTTTTGATGTCATTTCTAATAATTACTAGATACTACTACCGCTTCGGAAACTAATGGCGCTCTGAGAGAGAAGAAGCGGCGCAAGAAACTCTCCCAGCATTCTTTTTTTGCGCTCTTTTCAATAAAAATATACAATATTGTACAGTCATTTCTATCGCTATAACATAATCACAATCTAGTCTCAGGCTGTCCGATCATTTAGATATTCAGAATTTACGACAGAGCCATTTTTTTATAAAACATTTAAATTTATTTATAGATAATGACTGAACAGTGGCTGGGACTTTATTATAGCAGTGTATACATTTACCCTTAAAGCTATTATGTATCTTATGAAGCCTACTAGAATTACTTACAAGCAATCACTTATTTCTAGTGTTATAATAATGAAAATCACTATTGAGAGCAAAAAGGTAACGATTTTTGTGAACGTATATTAAATTTACATAGTATTTATTTCTTTAAATTTTTCTTTGAGAGACTGTCTATAACCAAGCTGATATATAGCACGAACAGCTCTCTTTTGCAGAGCAAACACTATGTCAATGTCAGCAGCATGACCCCATAGTAAAATACCGTACGTCATTGGTAAATAAACAAAACAAAAAAATATCAGTGGGAAGCTTCCCATATCTCGTATAAGTGATCTATGGTATATGCTGTATAGACTTACAGTTTACAAGCGTATAGGCAAACAAAGCAAGAGGCAAAAACATCTGTAATGGAGATACAGCAAGATAGAAAAAGTAAACAAATCCATTTTTACTACTAGTGGGATCTACCAGTGGAACGCTCCTTTGCACAGGAAGCCGGCTAGATTATGCGTAACACAACGGCGCCTATTTCCGCCGTGAAACAGTAATGTGTAAGCATTACTGTGTTTCGGTATGAAAGGCGCCGTAGCTAGTGATATTACTGGGCAAATGAGATTTAACATCTTATGTCTCAAGGTGACGAGCGCAGTTGTAGTGCCGCTCAGAATTTTTGGGTTTTTTAAGAATCCTGAGCGGCACTGCATAGTAATAAGTGGGGCGTATCAATTACCATCAGCTTACGTCCTGCTCGTCTCGTCCCTTATTTTCATAAAAAAAACAAACAATATGACATGTGAATGTTTCCAGTAAGTTTCCATCAAAGAGGATGTAAATACCACGTAATAATTGGGGGACTGCCTGAGTAATAATTTTAATTTAGTTTAGTATGAAACGTGCAGTGATTTGACATAAGTTTTAAACTTATTGATATATGAAACTATAGTAATTACAATATTATGGCACAGAAGTTTGAAAGCGAACAGTTGCTTAAAACGTAGTGGATTTCGGCTATCTCCGTTTTTTACAAGATTATAGCCGTCATCTGTCAATCTATCAACGACTGCACGTTTCATACAATCGAGTGAATCGCTTTTTTCTTAGAGTGTTTCGCTGGCTGGTTTCCAATGATACGATCTATGTATTTTAATGTTTCACTATGATTTTACAAAGGGGGTACCACTCGAAGTATTCAATCTCTCGCCTAATTGCAATAATAATTGTAGAAATCATTGTAAGGCATACCTTTAATAATTTATACTTTGTCTAAAGTCGCTGCTTTAAAAAAACCAAACAGGTCTGACTAAATTCGGGTTCCGTACTGGTGAAATAATAAAAACAAAGATTTTGCGTGAACTTTCACAGTGTCTGTCATTGATTGCTCTAATACGTAGTAATTGTTTTAATACATGTTACAAATATTGGAATCCTGGTAGTGCGGTTATCGCTTGGAATAACAATTATTGTATGAAAACAAAGTTAAGTTTCAAACTTGAATATTTGAAATATAACAAAAAAAAAGACTTTAAAATAACTAAAAAACACGCTTTTTATAGAAAACTGAACTAAAAAATAGAAAATAAATTTTAATAAATTTAATTTAAGAATAGTGTTTAAAATTTCAATAAATATAAATTCATAATAGTGTGAATAAAAAAAAATTTAAAAAAAAGCGTGGGGTGCTTGGTGTCAATAGTTATAAATATTTTATTGACAGATATGAGTAGAGTGATTATCATTTTGATAAAATCTTTAAAAGCACCCCACGTTTTTTTTAAAATAAAATATATTTTTTCTATTCACACTATTATTAATTTATATTTATTGAAATTTTAAACACTATTCTTAATTTTAATTTATTAAAATTTATTTTCTATTTTTTAGTTCGGTTTTCTATAAATAGTGTTTTTTAGTTTTTTTTGAACTATTATTTTTTTATCAAATTAGTGTAATGTCATCGGTCCTCGATAAATCTACAAAGTTTGAACGAAATCTAGCTGTTTAAAGTGGGTCAAAATCGTGCCCAAAGAAGTCGGTTACAAACATACAAACATACTTCCTTAACATGTCTATCGCTGTATAAAACAATAACATACGATCCTAATATTGAACACAAACTAAGGAAAGACAAAGTTGCCTTTCTTACACCATATAGGACGGAGTTCTCAAGCAGAATAAATGTCGTGCGGCATTGCTTTATAATAAAGTAAACAAAAAGTTTCTATTTTATATAATATAAACTTCCATGAATGTAAAATTACATTGATTGCCTCGATAGTAGTAAATTATGATAATATAGAGTTGCTCTTACGACACATACGCTAAAACAGACACACACACACGTTTTATCATATTTCATAAAGTTCTCAAAGTAAATTTTAATGATAAGAAAGAGCGGAGCCTCCTAGCACAAGCATTCTTTGTATGCGTAAAAGGAGGTTCTTTCCACTACTTGTTAAGGAGAATGTGTTAAAAACAATAAATAATTTTATTATTAGTTATTATTTTATGTCTGTGAAGCGATGCTATTCGCCTTAAGGTTCTATATTTATTTTATCCCTTCCTTGATTTCTTTACAGATTCACATAACAAATTAATAATTAATAATTTTGCTGTGCTTCAAGCTCCATATACACTGCCATGAACAATACTTACGCACCAAAATATTATGTATCCGTTTCTATTTATTGCTGTGGGAAAATGTAAAACGAAAACTAATTGACATCAGTGCCCCGTGGCTACGAGGATCCGATATCGAATTTCTCCAGTCAACTGAATTCGAATACTGTGATTAGTATCATTGAAATCTATATATAAGTACATAATATATAAGAGAGTATTATTCAAATCTATAAAGATATAAGAGATTTCCACCTATGTATTAGCTCATCGCGATACCTCTGGAACCATAAAGCGTAGAGACTTGATTTTATTAATATTCCTTTCGCCGAGTAGAGGTCAATTAAGAACCTTCTACGAAATTCAAATTCAAAAAAAGGGGTGTTGCGGTGGCGTTAAGACTAATATATGGATCATACAGAAGTACCATTTTATTTTTTATTTCTTTCATTGCTTTAAATTTCATTTTTTTTAACAGTCTGTCGAGTCAGCTAATATTATATAAGGTATTGAATTAATAGAGTAGATATATATCAACATAGAATTAAGTAAGTAGCTACCATCAAACTATTGGCATAAAATGTTATAGCCTCATTTGTCCAGTAATTCCATTAACTGCGGCGCCCTTTAAACCAAAACAAAATCATTCTGGCACATTACTCTCTGACGACAGAAAAAGACGCCATTGTGGTACCTACCTAGCTAGCATCCTGTGCTAAGAAGCCTCCCATTTAAAAGTATGGATAAGTCGAAAATAGGCGCGCGCGATATGTACGATATGATGAAAAAGGTATGTAAGTATAGGAGTTTCCAGGTGCCAGATATCTTAAATTCATTGCTAATTAGGTTTACAAGAATGAACTGGTCTGTCCAGTCACCGCGAGCTGTTCAAGCTGTATAAGTTGCTGCGCGCGGCAGTCACGTTCTACTAAATTTATAACAACATATTGGCTCGCACGGCAAATGAACGTCAACTCGGGTCAAACAAATTTGTGTGCACCCTTAGACGACTTTTGCCGACTTTACTCGAGCGACATAGCTACAAAATCAGGTCATCAGAGCGCCTAAAGAAGATTTTTTGCATATCTAGTCACATAAACATTTTAAAGAAATTATTTTCTAAAATATTGTAAACGAATAGCTATTATTTATACATTAATTTTAAACAAAACAATCTTATAACAATATTTACAATACTATGATTATATAAAATAAAAACTATCACTATGGGGAAGCGTACCACGAATACTGGCAGCATTTTCACGTTTGATAGCTAGGATGATCCGTTGACTAAACTAGCTGCCAGCGCTTGGGTTGCCAGTAGCCCTTGTGAGGCGACAAGATAGTACTCTGTACATTCTCCGCGCCTCCGGGCCCCACGGGCCAAGTGTCTCGAAACCAAGCGGTACAAAGATATAAGACTCATTGAGACCGACATATTTGCTACGCTTTCTTGTCTGAATGAGAATGATGGTGATCTCCAAGTCATGATCAATGAAATGAATGAAGCCTCTTTAAATGTCGGTTTAGAAATTATCCTCGATAAAACCAATGAGATCATGACCAATGATAGAATACCTGATATTAAAGTAAACCAAACCGTCATTGAATTACGTCTATCAGAAGTAGGAATGAAGCCGGCATCCTGTGCAAAGGAGCCTCCCACTAAAACTTTAAATGAAAACTTACGAGCATATCATTTTTACACCTAAAACACATTCGTTTTATTTGAATATAGCCAGCAAATAGTTTTGTTTTATTTTTCGTAAACTATACGTGGCACCCAAATTATTTTTTACCGTTTTATTTTTCTTTCTTCTTGTTTTTTTATAATATAATAGTTTTTTATACAGTTAGTTAAAATATGCCTCATGAAAAAGGACTACTACAAAATAGAGGATTTTTAATGACATAAATATTTGGACAGGCTAATGAGGGTAGGGTAATAAAAAGTCTGTCATGCGAAATCATTTCTAAAAATCTACTTTCAATAAATAAACTTGATTAGATAAAACATGATTATAATATAGATAAACGCATACGCCTTATATTGCCTATCTACTCAAAACTGAACTATGCTTTTGAAATGAATATAACAACTGAAAAGAGAGTTAGGTTATTAATTATTAACAGTGTAGTATTTTACAGGTACTCAACAATATTTAAAAAATCATTTTAAAATGATTACTACCTTTATAATGACGATGATTTAAAAGAATGGACACTTAGTACAATTACATTATGAAATCGATAGTGTAACTAGCTGAAGCATCAGTATCTATTTCTGAGCGTTTCACCTTTCTCAAACAAGCTCCAATATAGCGTACCACCAGGTTTAGGACATTACTTGCCGTTGCATCGCTCTGTTAGGGCTGTCACTCTCGAGATTTGCAATCATCGTTCAAGCTCTTGCTTATTGCTTGCTTGCTTGCTTATTATCTTTAATAGGATGGTTTTATTGGTGGTGGTGGTTAAAGAGAGAGAGAAAAAAAAAAGTGAAGCCGACGAGGCGGGGGCTGCGTGGTTAGAGTGAGTGTGGGGATGGAGGTGTAGGTAATTTCATACTAATTAAAGCTGTTCCCGAGATACGAAAAATATATTTACGAGATTTCTTTGTAAGACGTCACCAACGAATGGCAAACTGGGGAGCAAGCCAGGGAGGCGATTATTGTGCTGCTAGAACTTGAATTTCAATTATCAATATCATTTAATTATTGAGTCCCATAACTACAAAAGTGTATATTAAGTAGCCAACACTATATGGGATGGGTAGTTTCTCCCACCTATAATATTCTTACAGCTATTGACATTTTCACGGACATATACAAAATTTTCATGTATGTATTGGATGTAAATATACAAGACTGCCGAGTACTCGTAATTAAATAAAAAAACTGTGTGGTGTCGTGTGACACCAGGTAGGGACGAAGTTCCTTCGGCTAATGTAGAATCGACACAATTGCAAAAAAACGTGCTCAATTAGGTATTATACACTACTCGCTTGTGTATGTGATTTTCCACGGATTTTTTCTTACGGTTTTACTATCACATTTTTTTCAGTTCGGTCGCGCAGCAAAATCCCTGTCCCCTCGAAGCCTGCCGTAAGGAACTTCGTTCCAATTAAATTAATTAGATAATAAGAGGACGTAATCTCGTACCATGAAGCATGGGGCATTTGTTGGGGACTGAAGTAAAAATATTAATTCTCAGAAGTACCGTAATAAACACACTGACATGGGTATCGTACATTAATTAATTAAAAGTTACTCTTTAAACCGCGCGGTGTATGGATGTGTTGTTTTGTTTTACCATTACCCACATTGCGAATTAACGTTACTATAATATCAAACGTGCACGATATAAATGTTTTTACCTTTTCTAATGTTTATTCCAAGTGCTAATTTTATTTGTTAAGTGCAAAATTAATGTGAAACATTGTTTTAATTTTTATTAACTGGAAACCGTTAAGTGATTATGAGCCTTCAAAGAACACCCCCGAAAGCAGGATCCACTCCTGATTTGTCAAGATCTGATGCTGATTCCCAAATTATGCTAAGAAAACGCAAACAGCCCGAGGATGAATTAACATTGACTTTGGCAGTCTTCCGTTCTGAATTAATGGCCTCCATTGATGAACTATTTAATAAGCAGAACAAGGTGTTAATGGGCTTGAGTGACAGCATCAACGGCATAAAAACGAAACTATTAGAATTGAAAAAATCTAATCATGTTTTGAAAGAAGAGTAAAGTAAGCTTCACACTCAAATTTCAAATCTATCCTCCTCGTTCACGGACAAAATAAAATCCCTGGAAAGTTCTCTCAGTAACAGTGAGACCATTATAATATCTGAGTTGTCAAACAAATTAACAGTGAGTGAACAACAAAGTCGCATGAACAACTTGGAGGTATCTGGGGTTTCTCGAAAGGGGAAAACCTAAATAATGTTCTAAAAAATATTGCTATCAAAATTGGGTTCGATTTAACTACGGCAGATGTTAACTACATACATCGCGTAAGAAAGTTTCCACCCAAAGGAAATGATATGTCGTTAAATTCAATAACACCAAACATTATTATAAGGTTTACCCTACGTAAACTGAAAAGTGACTTTTTAGCATCGGTACGCGCTCGACGCGGGCTTACAACGGCTGACTTGGGTTTCGACGGCTCGGCAAAACCGGTATTTATTAATGATCACTTGACTCCACATAATAAGCTGCTATATAGAAGTGCGCGTCTACTAAAAAAGAAAGGAAAAAAATTACAAATACATTTGGATTAATGACTGTAAAATCTTTCTTCGCAAAAGTGATACATCCAAATCAATTTTAATTAGTAACAAATCCGATCTACTCAATATTAAATGACTTTTTATAAGATTTTCATCACATAAAACTCTCATTAATCTATCTTCTTATAATATTTTTATACATAGTTTGTTAACCATATTGTACATTATGAACCCCAAAGCGTACATAGGAGAAACAAAGTTATCAAATCGGCATGTAATACTAATAAAATTGCGTAGCATTTTCATTAAATTCAGCTATTTATTTATAATAGCCTTCGATAATAATAGTACACATATTAGTTATTTATCTTATTACAAAAAATTCAAAGTTACAAAATATGCAATAGGTTGTGTAAAATGTGTGGAACAAAATATTAATAGATCTTTAAGTAAACTTAATTTAAGTAATAATGTCATTTAACAGTTATCTATCAATTTACTATCAAAACGTCAGGGGCCTGCGAACAAAATCTCATAATTTCTTGTCATGTGTTCTTAATTGTAATAATGATATTATATGTTTAACTGAAACTTGGCTTAACTCTAATTTTAATAACAATTAATTTATCGACGATCGCTTCATAGTGTTTAGACGTGACCGTGAACAAATCGCGAGTGCAAGCGCATCTACTAATGGAAGCCGACGAGGCGGAGGCGTAATGATTGCAATTCGGCGGGAGCTGTGTGCACAGCTCCGGGCCGAGTTCAGCGCACCTCCACCAGCTGACGCTGGGTAACTCTGTCGCTGCCGCCGCGATCACCGGGCGCTGCCTCCGCGCTTCACGTTATATGCGCGTACGTACCTCACAGTGATCGACACGAAACTAATTTAACCTGTCTTTATGATAATAATATTAACTTCATGGACATACACACTAACGATTTATTTATTGTACTTGGCGATTTCACTGTCTCTGCGGCTGACTGGTATTATAACAGTGAGCTTAATAGTATGAACATCATTACAAATAACAAATCCCTAAATCAATATAATTCGGAGTATAATAATAACCAAGGACTTCTCGACTTAGTATTTAGTAATATAAACTGTAACGTAACATCTTGTGACAGTCCACTTACACCAGAAGATTTACATCACAAATCGCTGGATATTGACTTTAAGTTCTATATCCAACTCCCTTCCAAGGAAAGATTTTCAAAAAGAAGTTATTTTTTAAATCCGATATGGAATCAATTAAACGAGAACTAATGAAAATCGATTGGGTCGATTTATTTACGCCTATGAATAATGTAGACGACATGATCGATAGTTTTTACAAAATTTTAAACAGTCTCATAGAGAAGTATGTACCTACGCGACTGTCGTCGAATAATACACGAAAAAATGAAAAGCGCGTAAACCTTCCTTAAAGGCCGGCAACGCTCTTGTGATTCCTCTGGTGTTGCAAGAGAATGTGGGCGGCGGTGATCACTTAACACCAGGTGACCCGTACGCTCGTTTGTCCTCCTATTCCAAAAATAAAAAAAATACAAAACGTCCTCCGTGGTTTACTAATTCACTATTTAAATTGGAGCGAGAAAAACGAAAATTCCACAAAAAATGGAAAACTTACGGTAACCGCAGTGATTATAACACTTTCGCTCTTCTTAGAACTAGATTTAAAAGTTTAGAGAAAATATGTTATCACTCATACTTGGAGTTTGCAGAAAACAAAATTAATAACTATCCAAAATATTTCTGGTCATTTGTCCAGTCAAAAATGTCGAGAGGTAGTATACCAGACAAATTGAATTACCAGGGTGAAATTATATCGGGTGGAGAACATATTTGTTCATATTTTAATAAATACTTTCACAGCGTGTTTATTCCCTCAAACAACGCGCCAATTACTAATACTCCAACTGCTTTTAGTAATGTAAGTTCCCCTGTTGAAATAAAATTTATAAATTATAGCCAAAACATTGTTTTCCAACAATTAAAAACTGTAAATATACACAAAGGGGCTGGAGGAGACGGCATTCACCCATTCTTAATTTCATCGTGCGCTAAAGAATTAACAGAGCCCGTTACATATTTATTTCAAGTGTCAATGGAAACTGGTGTGTTCTCTCAGGTCTGTAAAAAAGCACTAATTACACCAATCCCCAAAAGTTCGAATCGTGATTTTATTTCAGAATACAGACCTATATCAAAACTATGCCTGCTTGGTAAAATTTGTGAAAAAATAGTTACTGAAAAGTTATATGAATCAATGAAACACCATATCTCAGATAGCCAGCATGGTTTTAGGAAGGCAAGAAGTGTAAATAAATAAAACTAACATGCTTACTTTTACGGACTATTTACTCCACCTTATGGGTAAAGGTCTTCAGGTGGACGCTATTTACACCAACTTCTCCAAAGCCTTTGACCGGATAAATCATGATCTTCTTATTATGAAACTTTCAGAGATTGGTGTTCACGGAAATCTCCTACGATGGATAGACTCCTACATCCGGAATCGTAGTCAAGCTGTTTGTGTCAAAGGTTGCTGCTTTGGATTCCTGGTAATTCCCTCGGGAATCCCACAGGGATCCCACTTGGGACCTTTATTATTCTCATTATATATTAACAATATAGGATCAACCTTCAAAAATTCAATGTTTTTGCAATATGCCGATGACACAAAAATTTTTCGTATTATTGAAACCATAGATGACTGTAAAAAATTACAGTTGGATATCGAGTCGTTGTTAGATTATTGTACAAAAAACCAACTATTTATCAATATAGATAAATGCTCCGTTATCTCATACACTCGCAACAATAAAAGAAAAATAACATTTGACTATAGGTTAGATGATTACAATTTAAAACACGTAGATACGGTAAGAGACTTAGGCATACTGATGGATCATAAACTCACTTTTAATCATCATATAGATACAATTGTGCAGAGAGCTTTCCGTAACTTAGGTTTTATAAACAGAGTCTGTAAACCTTTTAAAAATCCTCGAACACTATTAATAATTTAATTTTCGTTTGTAAGATCACTTCTGGAGTTTGGTTGTAGTGTATGGAATCCCAACTATAAGTTCCATGAAAATAGAATAGAAAAAGTGCAAAAGAAAATTATAAACACTTTAAACTATCAGTCCAATAATACTACTCCTTCTTATGCAGACTCACTTGAAAAGTACAATATTCTTAGCTTAGTTAATCGTCGTAAATTCATCGATATTATATTTATCCATAAAATTCTAAATAATAAGATTGACTGTCCTTATCAACTTTCAAAAATATCATTTACATCACGCGCCAAACTTCCCATCCGCTCCTGTCGTAAATTAAATATCTTTGTTCCAAAAAGTCCACGCTACACAAAAAATTATACTTTGAATAGCTTTATACCACGAGCACTTAACTCCTATAATAAAGATTTTTCTGATATGGATGTTTTTGGGTTACCTTATAAAGAATTTAGAAAGAAATTAATTCTCAAACTTATGTAATCTTGTTACGAATAGAGAATAAAATATAGTTATTGTTAGTTAATTAATAAAATATAGTTAAGTTATTGTATTGTACACGTTTGTTGTAAATGTTAATTTTATATGTCTATGTTTAGCACTAGGTATTTAATTTAACATTGTAATTTTCGGCACTATAAGTCTTCTTTTTAGTAATTATCTTACATTAAAATTGTAATTTTGTGACTGTTTGATGCCAAAATAAAATAAATAAAATAAAATTAATTCACTGACTCTGTCAAAATATTTCTGGACTACAAAGTTACCTCAATATCAAAGTTTTAGTGATATTTATTTAATAAATTATAATATATTCAAACATAGCGGTGGCAACCCTATGTTCAGACTCTGAAGTCTGTGAAATGTGATTATTGAGATATGTCGCTCGCGCTTCCTAGAACGTAGAGTCGTCACTTCAAGCGCAAATATTGCGTTGGATCTGCATTCAAGGGAGAACCACCCCTAACACATTGTGCGACAGTTGAATGTTGTGGCAACCAAGATGGAGGGTCGAGGTTGGTATAATTAAATATTACTACCATCATAGTATTCTACTTACTTACGAAGTCTGACGTAATGTAACTAATGCTGATGTTCGAAATATTGCAATAACTCTAGTGCTACTCTCTCGTTTACTTATAATATACTCGCTGACCCGACAAACGTTGTTCTGTATATAATAAAAATATACTGTTTTATACGAATTTGCTAATAATATTTCAAAACATCAAGAATTATTTCGTAAATATGCTCCCTGTTGTTAGAATGAAATTGTTTCACAGCGGATCTGTCAAACCGTGCGTCACTAAATTCTCTCATAGAAAATATGTCCATACAAAACAAATATTGAAAATAATAATAATTATGGGTCCCAAATCGAAATAAAAACTATTCTATCTCTCAAGTTGGACGAAACTGCACTCCATGAAGTAAGCCCCATTAAAATCCGTTCATTAGTTTAGGAGTCCATCGCGGACAAACAACGTGTCACGTAATTTATATACCTTAATATTATGGTACAAATTTGCTAAGTAGCTCGTTGTACACCACGAGAGCCCAAGCCGCAGGCGAGGGCCTAAATCGGCCGAGTGTCTAGTGAACAAGTTGCGAGTTTCATACACACTTTACATCGCACTTGCGAGAAAGAAACAACCATGTATTGCATTGTGATACAAAAAAAAATATGAAAATTATGAAAAATGGCGCGCATTTTTTTTTTTGCATGCACCAAATGTAATATGGTTAATAACATACATACGATATAGCCTATTTTAAAATAACAAATTTTAGTGATAAAATGCATATATGTATATTTTATTACAAATAATTGTGAATTTATAAGGAGGAAATAATTGCTTATGATAATAATAATTGTTTTTTCGTCATAATTAGGGACAAATTTATTTATTCTTAAAAATGTAAATGGGTTTTCAGCGGTATAAAACCTCGTTGTTGTTACAAAAACTGAATTACCTGGTTAAATTGAAAATTCTCTGTTTACTCGCATATAATTTGCAGTTAGGTACCAACTTCATTTTGTAGGGATACTACCTATTGTGTAGTAGTGTATGTACGCATGTGTTATATTTCAGTTTTTAAATCTATGAACTATATAATAAGGCTCACTTTACGAGCAAGTGTGTTGAAAACTATAATATATTTGTATTGGATAAGTACATTCCGGCTAAAATGAACTTTTACCTTAAGATACCTAGCCGTTTCTGTTAACAAAAACCATGTTATTTATTGTTACTAACTAGATTTTTCGAGAACATTTGAGACGAATTCTGCTTCTTCTGGTTCGATACGCTCTAGATAGAGCGCTCGTGATTGTCAAGACGCCAGTAATGTGTAAACATTACTGTGTTTCGGGCTGAAGGGCACCGTAGCTAGTCAAATAACAGGGCAAATGAGACTTATCTTCTTATGTCTCAAGGTGAGGAGCGCAATTGTATTACCGCTCAATATTTTCGTGTTTTTCAAGAATCGCGGGCAAGGCGGCGCATAGAATCTGAGCGGCACTGCATTGTTATGGGCAGGGCGTATCAATTACCATCAACTTAACGTACTACTCGTCTCGTCCCTTAATTTTTCTAAAAAAGATTTTTTTCAATAGTGGCAGATGTAATGCGCCTCACAATTTCTCACCATCTCTCTCTGTTGTAGGTCATTCGAGAACATTCATGCACGGGGCCACCCATAGCAGACTTGATCTGATCGGTCCATCGCATAGATGACCTTCCACGTGGTCTAATACAGTAGTACATAAAGTTAGTACTTTTGCATTCAAAGATTTTCTAAAAATTACTTGCCTCGTCTCCCTTCATGTCGCATAACTTTGGGACATCCTGTATATATCTCGATATTTAGATTATTGTAATTCACAATTTTTTTTCTGGCTGTACTAAAATAACATTTTAAAAGGTGAGACGAAACAGGAATAAAAATCAACGTAGGGCGAAACAGGAATATGGGACGAAAACCCGGGGTGAAACAGGAACAAATCAAAAAAATACCTAGTAAGGAGTCTGACGGCATACATCCAACCATCAAACTTTTATCTCTTAATTGTTATAATTAAAGAGCATTCTTGTAATAGTTACGACAATCATGTATATCATCAAAAATAAGCATTTAAAGTGAAAAATATCCTTATTTCTAGTAAAAATATTATAATGATGTTCAGCTCGTGCTCCGTTTAATCTCTGAGCCTTTATGTCGAGCGTTTATCAAAGGATGTATCGTAGAGTGCTAACGAGCACGCTAGATGTCTGAGAAATTATCAAAGGACTCGGGAGTGCATTTGCAGCTAGATCTGAACGCTGCAGTTTACTTTTTATAATTTACATTATAAAACAATGCCCGTTGTGCGGGTTTTCTTTGAACGAACAACTAGCACTGCAACAAACTAAGTATCGGCAAAAAGTGGCCTGCGTCATTGGCGCGATAGAGCCCCCGTACCTCGGAGCAATATGTTTTACTAATTCATATATAATATATATGTATATATACATATATATATATATTTAAACACCTCGGATACGAGATCCATATTATTGAAATCATAATTTGGGACGGCGGCCATCTTGGATTTCAAAGATGATCTCAATTTCGTTCTCTGCACCCTCGAGATCCTCTGATACGATATCCATCTTGTCATACATGTATACATAAGAAAATTATTTATTTAAACAAAACAAATCTAAAAACTATATTTACAATACTATGATTACATAAAATTAAATCTATCACTACGAGGAAGCGTACCAAGAAAACTGGCAGCATTTCCACGTTGGATAGCTAGGCTGATCCGTTGACCGAAATAGCTGTCAGCGCTTGGGTTGCAAATAGCCTTATTGAGGCACAAAGATAGAATTTTGTACATTCTCCGCGCCTCTGGGCCCCACAAGCCAAGTGTCTAGATACGAAACGGCACAGAGATGTAAAATTCATATAAATATATCTATATATATGAGGTTTTCCATATGACCCATATATGCAGTGTTGGTAAGCCCCCCACAAGATGGACCGACGATCTGGTCAAGATCGCCGGAATACGTTGGATGACGGCAGCGCAGGACTAATCGTTGTAGAGATCTTTGGGGGAGACCTTTGTCCAGCAGAGTTCGTCTTCCGGCTGATGATGATAATCATGATGATGAATGCTTTTGTAAGTTTTGGAGGGTAGGTGTCAATTACGTTCCTATTGAAATTATTGGCAGCTCAGTATTCAGCAAAAATAAATGACTACAAATCTTCCTTGCTTTATTTATTTTCTTAGTAAATTAAAATAAAATTAAAACAGCTGAGCTGCGGTTCGAGCGAAACAATAAAGAAATAAAATTGCAACGGAGAATCTTCTTCATTTATAATTAAAACTTCGCTCTGACTTACAAAATAACTAAATAAAACATATTCACTTCACCTCTTTGAATTAATGAATAAACCATAAAATGCTTACGTATTATTTAAATATAGTAATTCACGCGCCATCTACTCGTATGTAGCATGACATGTTAATTACGATAAGATATACGAAGCAACAATCTGTCCACCGGACAAGCGATGGATTAGAGAAAAAAACATTTAGAACATAGCTGGCACATACTGGATGAGAAAAAGTAATTAAAAATTGAAATATATGTTAAACCACAACTATGACTTTCAAGACTAGAGCATTCTCCCAACTTAGAGGCCGGCAACGCATCTTGTGGGAGTGGGAGGCTCCTTTGCACAGGATGCCGGCTAGATTATGGGTACCACAAAGGCGGTATTTCGTGAAGCAGAATGTGTAAACATTACTATGTTTCGGTTTGAAGGGTGCCGTGGCTAGTGAAATTACTAGATAAATGAGACTTAATATCTTATGTCTCAAGATTGTACTCGTAGTGCCGCTTAGAATTATTGGATTTTTCAAGTATGCTGAGCGGTACTGTATTGTAATGGGCGGGCCTATCAATTACCCCTCAGACCGGAACACAATAATTTCTGCCACCTTCGCCTGCCGTGCGTGTGATGTCGCACCAGAATAGCACCACCCCACCGCCTCCCGTGGGTGTCGTAAGAGGCGACTAAGGGATTCAAAGAATGGAGGATGGGCAGCAGCATCCTTCCGAGAACCACCAACACCCACTGCGATCGCCAACCCACCTACCAAGTGTGGCGATTACGGCAGAAAACACCCCAAAAATCAAAAAGGACACTGTAAGGCCCCGGCCCCCAGTCCCCGGCGGCCCCGCTCGTGGTGGCCACGGTAGCAGCCACATAAGTGACGGTGCTAAGAATCCCCGGGTTCGGAATCGCTACCACCGAGTAAGACTATTGGCCCTGGCAACATATAATGTCAATACACTGCGGACCGACGAGAAGTTAGAGGAACTGGAGGAAGTTTTAAGCAGACTACGATGGGATGTCATGGGGTTATCTGAGGTCCGAAGACAGGGTAAGGACTCGATAATCCTAAATTCCGGACACCTGCTCTACTTCCGAGAGGGCGACCAACTGTCCCAGGGTGGTGTCGGGTTCCTCGTGCACAAGTCTCTCATCAGCAACATAACTTAGGTGGGGAGCGTGTCGAATAGGGTAGCGTACCTAATACTCAGAATTACTCAACGATAATCGCTGAAGATCATTCAGGTTTACTCTCTCCGACTTCGACACACTCAGACGAGGAGGTGGAGGCTATGTATGAGGACATTTCAACAGCCATTCACACTCCTAAGACCCACTTCAACGTTGTCATGGGAGACTTTAACGCAAGGCGATGAGTTGAGTGTGAGGAAATTTGGTTATGGAAATCGGAACGCCCGAGGCCAGATGCGGGCTGACTTCATGGAGAAGGAGGATCTCTATATACACGACTGCACGGGCACCTGTTACAAACAAGACTGAAGACCCAAGAGCCAAACAAACCCGACACTATACCGAAGATATCCCAGACGCCTGTACGAGATTAGTATGGCCCTAAAACAGCTTAAAAACAGCAAGGTGCCGGGTGATGATGGAATTAGAGCCGAACTTCTGAGAGCTGGTGGTACTCCTGTGCTGAAGATTCTCCAGAAGCAAAGGGCAAATCACCGCAAGAATGGCCTAGAAGTATAGTGGGACTATTCTTCAAAAAGGGCGATAAAACGCTTTTGAATATAGGCTCATATCACTTCTGAACCATGTATATTAGCTGTTTTCTAGGGTTATCACAAATCGTCTCGTGCGCAGGTTCAACGACTTCCAGCCTCCCGAACAAGCCGGAATCCACATACGCTGCGACAGGTTATACAGAAGACGGAGGAGTATAACCAGCCACTATGCTCGACGTTCGTGGATATATGAGAAAGCCTTTAATTGTGTTGTGATGACATGACATACGGAACGCAGACGTGGTCGCTAACTATGGGCCTTATGAGGAAGCTCACTGTTGCTCAGCGGGCAATGGAGAGGGCTATGCTCGGAGTATCCCTGCGAGATCGAATCAGAAATGAGGAGATCCGTAGGAGAACCAAAGTCACCAACATAGCCCAAATGATTGCGAAACTGAAGTGGCAGTGGGCAGGGCACATAGCTCGGCGAACAGATGGCCGTTGGGGCAGTTAGGTCCTCGAATGGCGACCATGTATTGGAATGCGTAGTGTTGGTAGGCCTCCCACAAGAGGGACCGACGATCTGGTCAAGATCACCGGGGTAGGATTGATGAGGGAAGACCGATCGTCATGGCGAAATTTGGGGGAGCCCTTTGTCCAGCAGTGGACGACTTCCGGCTGAAATGAGGATGATGATTAATTCTGCCGTGAAGCAGTAATGTGTAAACATTACTGCGTTTCGGTCTGAAGAGCGCCGTAGCTAGTGAAATTACTGAGCAAATGAGACTTAATATCTTAAGTCTCAAGGTGACGAGCGGAGTTGTAGTGCCGCTTAGAATTTCAGTTTTTCAAGAATCCTGAGCGGGAGTGCATTTTAATAAACAGGACGTATCAATTACCATCCGCTGAACATCCTCCTGTGATAAAAAAATTGTTTACACATTACTGCTTCACTCTAATACTCTACCGTCTACATTTAAAATGAAATCTCTGTCTATATCTACTCAATAATCGTACCAATCGAAGCTTTGTATCGTCGATTTTAGATTTTGATTAAAATGATCGTCCGCAGGGAAATCGCTCGCCTCATTAATTGTCATCTCAGCGGCATACCTCCGGGATCCCAGCATCGTACGACTTAGCGTTTGGCTTAGATAATCATTTATCAATAATATCTAAACTATTTAGGACGTAAACTTTGGTACTGACGTGCACTGTGTCAATTGTACCTTTTGAAGCCTTTAATACCTAGCGATAACTATAATAAATAAAATAGAGCGACCGCCCACAGGCTATTAAATAATAACTTTCATTGTATGATTTTACATTGTAACTGTATTTTTATAAAGGGGACCTTTTGAGAAATGGAGAGGTCCGAAGCACCCGCAACCGGCGAGCATATATGAAAAGAGTAATGAATGTAGAGGAAGCGCGTGAGGTTTGTAAGGATAGAAGCAAATGGCATTCTATTGTCTCTGCCTACCCCGACGGGAACAAAGCGTGAGTGTGTGTATGTATGTATGAATGTATTTTTATAAAAAAAAAAGAAGAGAGTTTGTTGCGCCCGTTCTTCTCAGCCCTGAGGCAAAGTTTTTGGAATGGGTTTTTGACTCTCAATAAGTGATTTTATATCCTATTTTGAATAAAAATATTTGAATTGGAATATAATACTGCTTGTGGCGGCGACGTGGAGCGGGTCGTTCCTCTCCCAACATGGTCCAAAACATGGTCGAGGGAGGCGATGGCTGGTCCATGCATCTTTCTCATGAACGGATGCTACTTGTGGTGGCTGGATGATCCTGTTACCGGGAAGTCTGCTTGTTGTTTTTTTTTAATTAATGTTGTTTTATTTTTTTATATTATAGCTAATAAAAGGCATAATGCCTTTATTTATTTATGGTACGTTTTTATTTATTATTTCTTTATATATTTATTGATGCATCTCCTGTACTCTATATATAACTCTTGTGAAATATATAAATTACCTATGAAATAAAATATTTTTGATTTGATTTGAACATCTGATCCCGGACATAAATTTAAGAAAATATTGAACAAGTATTGAATTGTCCGGTACTCGTCAAATGGCCTTTTATCTTGGCGTGGCGAATAGAAGTTATACTACACCACACTGAAGTAAAACAAAATATAAAATTGTGTGAAATTACGAATATCTTATCTCGGTGTAAAACATTTAAGGCGTGGCAATATTTAAAAGCCTTCGCAATGTCTCAAATATAGAAAGCGGTGCATGTTTATATTGACTGCTTTACCACAAAGAAATAATCAATTAAGGAATCAAAAAAATCATTTTTTAAGCCACACATAAAGCTATTTGAAAATATTAGAAGAAAAAGTAAAAATTTTAATATAAGTAATTTAATCAATTCCAATTGAGTGCTAATGCAGAATCAATCGTCGTCACATCGTAAAAAAAAGTATCAAGAAATCACCGTTCTCGTAACGCTCTCGTTACGCATTCACCAACTTACTCCCCAGTCAAACACATACGTAAAGAAGATTTAATTCAATAACTTGGATTGGGATGTTTCCTTGAAATTTTGAAAAATCTTTGAAACGACACAAATGAAAACCACGAGTGATTTTGAATTCAATATCCAGTTTCGAGCTTAAAGGGACCACAGACGTTAGTTTTAGACGGACAAATCGATAAAGAACTTTAAGCCGCGTTGAATACGTATGAACCAAAACGTATTATTTTCGGGGCCATTTGCTGTGTGAAAAGTTCTCGTTTGCATGTAAACCGAAAACTAATTGAGATCAATGTCCCGTGGCTATGAGGATCCGATATCGAATAACTCCAATCAACTGAATTCTGATACTGTGCCAAATACTATTCAAATAATTATTATAGAAACAGTTTGTATCGATCCTCTCTTGACTCATAAACAAGAACAAAATACAACGATTTAGATACAATAAAAATTTAGTAAAGATATCTCTTCTTCAGAAAAGTGATGATGGTAAAATTACACCTAAAAAAATGTATCACTTAAACCATTTGTCGTATCACCGCTCTTCGACAACACCTCCCTTTAAAGCCTCGCCTAGTATCGGAATACTGGGTCTCTTAATCGAAAACTAGATTTGGAGCATTGCTGTCATCTCTGGTTTGGTACACCCCAGTATTAGCTCGATCCATTTGACCGCGTGCAACGCAGAGATGCTCGAATTTTCGGGGATCTAGTGCTCTGCGAACGGCTGGATCACTTGGCGTTGCGTAGAGACGTCGCTTCATTACGTGTCTCCTACTGCATTTATCAGGGGAAGTGTTTCGAAGAGCTATTTCACCTGATTCCTGCCACCAAATTCTTCCTTCGCACGCCACAAATTAGAATATCATCCCCACCATCTGGACGTGTGGCGTTCCTCCACAATGCGGTTTTCATGGTACTTTCTTCCACGTTCCAAGGTTTTGAAATAGGCTTCCTTAGACATGGGTACCTTCGAGAAAGCGTACACGTTCCTTTAAGCTTCCGGCAACGCTCCTGTGATTCCTCTGGCGTTTGTCCTCCTTTTCCATAAAAAATGTTTGCTAGAAATATTTTCAACATTTGCATTCGAATTCATCATAAGAAACCAGGCAAAAAAAAACAATATTTAATTATATGTATTACAAAATGTACATAGAATTTCATACCCAAACATTTAAAGTGAAGAATAACATTTCATCCCGGCCTTTTATCAAAGGTTATATCGTAGAAAGCTAATGAGCACGCTAGATGTCTGAGAAATTATCAAAGGACTCTAAAAAGCATTCGCAACAAGATCTGCTGGTGTAAAATATAAAACTATACTCATTATAAACGTCTTATGAGAATACAACCATTAGTAAAATAACAGAGTAGATGCATCGACGTACACATCATTCGGAAGCCCTTCTTCTATAAGCTTTATTCTCTGACTTCGCATATTTATTGTAGAGAAAAAAGGTAAGTGGGCAAAAATTCTGGGACTCTCCGCCATACACGCAATTTGACACGCGCAAATTCAAATCAAACTAAGAACATCGACAGAGAACTCTTATTTCAAACTTTCTTAAACAGGCAGGCAATATTTCATTTCAAGCGATATGTGAGTGAACGCTTCCACTGTTTTTACAAGAAAAATTGACATGACGAGAAAAACGTAGACCTTATTTTAAGTGACTCATCCTGCCCGTTATAATGGAGCTTCTTCCTCTTTGGAAATTTCGAATTTTCTAGAAACTGTCATAGGCATAATGTTAACACCAGAAACAAACCTCGGCTCAGTCGAGATGGTAAGTCTTTAAGATGGTAAGTCTAACAATATCCCAGGAAATGTACAAAACAAATGTGCTACGAAATTAAAAATAATTGTTAAAAAACCTTTTGTGGTAAAGGTTAGGTTTATGCCCTCAGGCCATATAACTAGAAATTTTATTATTCGAAATTGCACATATTGTAACGAAATTGAAAAAAAACCCGGTGAGTTTCTTTCTCCCGTTCTTCTCAGGTCTGAGGCATACTTGTTCGATTGGGTGGTAGGTAGTTTTTGTCATCCAATAGATAGGCCGGTGAGGCAGAAAAGTCTTCGAATGGCACGTACAGGAAGACGCAGTGTTGGTAGTCACCCAAAAGATGGACCGACGCTCTGGTCAAAGATCGCCGGAATACGTTGGAGGCAGTTGAGGGTTGAGAGTTGAGGGCAGCGCAGGACCGATGTTAGGACGACCGTTCAGCAGTGGACGTCTTCCGGTTGATGATGAAGATGATGATGATGATGATATGTTAATGGACTTTACTCTATGATATTGTGTTAAAAGTCATTTACTATATTTTATCGCAATCCTAAATCCTTTTCTAGATGGATGTAATCCAGCGTCCCATCAGGGGTGACCTTGCTTGATGCCATCCATGTAGACTACATCTGAAATAATCTATATAATATAGATAAAAGCATAATAATTAAAAGTGACGAATTTTGCAAAATATTACTGTTCCTGTACAAAATATTATCGGTACCTATAAGATATTGAAAATTCCAAGTAATTGCCTGTGTGGCACTGTATATAAAAGCGTAATCATAAAGGATATTCTTTGCTTTTCGTTCAGCACTAAAAGCTTTTGATTAATAACAATTTGGAATACACCTACCTGGTTTTATTTCTGGTACCTAATACTATATACATAATATAATATTCTTTAAATCAAATCAAATCAAAATCATTTTTTTTAATTAACTGGCTCCGTCGACTGAATGTCGACGATTCGGCCAACGTCTAGGTGGAGAGATTTTTTAATTTTAATTTAGCCGATTGAAATATGTAAACAGCTGATTTAAAAGGAAATGATCGGTTGAAGTAGCTGTGGTTTTTTTTGTGAACTGAAGAATAGGCAACAAGAGTTAGTACGGTTAGTTATAAACACCCATAATATTAACTACCTTGTTAGTATCTCATCTAAGTTTAAGGGAGAAATGTGTGAATGTAAGCGGGAATATGTGCCTAATAGAAGCGAAGAAAGTATGGAGGATAGAAATTACAATTTAATATTATTGCGGAAAATAAATTTTGTAAAGAATCTTTATGAAAGGGGAATTGGCATAAAGTAAGAAGAAAAGGAATGTTGATGGGGCGGGGGATATCCTTCAGTAGAAGGTCATATAAAGGAATTGACAATTTAGGGCAATAGAAAAAAAATGTTCAAGAGTACCTTCCTCGAGGCCACATTCACATATAGAATGGTCCCTTTCCCGGATCTTGGCCAAAAATACTGGGGAACAGACAAATCCCAAGCGAAGTCGTATGATGACAGAAGTGAAAAGTTTATTTTGTTTTTTTTTTGAGGGAAGAACCAAGGCTTAGAGGAGATAAAAGGTTGGATAGAACCATAGAATTTACCTTTAGTTTGTTTTGTGGTTTGCCATAAAGCATTCCATGAATCAACCAGAAAGGGTTTAGACATAGGGCGTAGATCTCGAGGAAAACAGTAATTAAATTTTAATGTTCCAGACTGAATCGCGTCTTTAGCGCACAAGTCTGCAATTTCATTGCCAGTTATCCCTAGATGGCTAGGTATCCAAGCTAATGCAACTTCTATTCCCATTATGTGACATCTGTACAGGGATGCCTTTGTTATTAAATTAATTGTGAAGTTGTTTGAAGTTTTGAAAGGATTTTTTGTTAGGTCCAACAAGCAGCTTAATGAGTCAGTCAGGATTAAAGCCTTGTTGATCTTATGTGATTCAACATATGACACCGCCTCTGACAGGGCAATTGATTCGCCAGTAAAGATGGAATTCTGCGGGGGACTTTTGTAATTTAAAATTATATGGAACATAGGGATCCAAACTGCAGACCCGACCCAGCTATTGCTGGATAATTTGGATGCGTCCGTGTACAACGTCACCCAATCAGCCAATCAGAAGATAGAATGCAATTAAATTTTCTATTGGCTTCAGGGCAGTGTTTAGTAATTCCAAAGTCAAAGAAAATTTTAAGTTGGAAAATGAGAGACTGATATTCTACTTCAAAGACTGGGCATAAGGCTGATTGGAAAATGGGAACTGGAATGGCTTTAAATTTAGTATAAGAATCTTTATGAGACCAATATAAAGAAGTTTGAAAAGTTAGAGACATAGAGTGCAGAATGTCAAGAAGGGGGTGTGCGCTAAATTGGATTACGTTAGTTAGGAATCTATCGGCTAGGCACTGACGGCGAAGGTGAAGAGGTGGGTCTACACACTCCACTTGGAGAGCGTTGACGGGAGAACATTTCATAGCACCAGTTATGATTCGTAAGCATTTGTACTGGATTTTCTCTAATTTGGACAGGGCTATTTTGCTACACGGCTCAAGTAGAAAACTACCGTAATCAAAATGACTACGAACGACAGCATTGTATAAAAGTTTTTGACAAAATGGGTGGGCACCCCAGCGTACCCCCGAAAGGGCCCTCAAAACGTTGACACCCCTCTCACATTATGAAAAAATAACCGCAGTACATTTGGGAACAGAAAGAGAGAGGTTGTGGTCTAAGAGCCATTGATTCAGATAATATAAAGCAGAATTTAAGCAAGATGAAGAATAGTTGAAAGAAGATGAGATGGAGTATAGTGCTATATCATCAGCATATTGAAGAATTTTGCAGAATGGGCTAATAGTAAGGCCTAGGTCAGAAGTATATATATTATATATTATAGGACTTAACACCGAACCCTGTGGGAGGCCCTTCCAGACAGTTCGAGGTGGGAGGAGGGTTCCTTGATGGCGGACGGAAATAGAGCAACCCATCAACATATTACAAATGATTTTGATCAACCTAACAGGAATACTCAGCTGGTGCATTTTCTGCCTGAGTAGAGGAAAGTGAACGTTGTCATATGCCGCTGAGACATCTAGAAAGACCCCAACAACATGCTCGCTTCTAGAAAATGCTAAACGAATTTCAGAAGTAAGGATGCTTAGGCTGTCCAGCGAACCCTTACCTTTCCTAAAGCCATATTGGCTATTAGAAAGGAGATTTTTATTTTCTATTATCCATTCTAATCTGTTTTTTACCAAATTTTCCATAATTTTGGCCAGAACTGACGACAAAGCAATGGGACGATAGGAGAAAGCAACCAATGGGTCCTTGCCAGGTTTAAGGATGGGTATAATAATTTGTGTTCTCCAAGAATTCGGGATTACACAGGAGGAGTAGAACGAATTGAGAATATTAAGAAGGACATTTTTGCTAGTGGTAGAGGATTTACAAATGAAGGAATAAGGTATACCATCCGCGCCAGGAGAGGAATCACGAAGGTGATCAAGAACAGATGTTAGTTCGGAGAAGGAAAAAGGGTCTTTCATTTTGTCTGAGTCGGTAAGGGTAGAAATCGGATCGGGAGTAAAAAGGCAATCAGATTCTGGGATGTAGGGAGGAGCTAGATGGCAAAAGACGTCATTAATAAAAGAGTTTGGTTCATTGTTTGAAATGTCCGGCATGTCAAAGCCTCTACTATACTATACGAGGAGATAAGGATTCACAGAATTGACGCCATCCAAGGGATTTCTTTTTGGAAAGAAGTCTTGATGTGCGAGCAGAAATCTGTTTAAAGGAAATAAAATCTACCATGCTACAAGATGTGAAGAATATTTTCTCAGCTTCTTTTCGCGAGCGGACCATGGCGGAGCATTCAGGAGGAAAGGAGGGGAAGAAGTAAATTTTCGGTCAGGATTTTTTATGGGAATTGAAGCATTAGCAGCTTGTAAAATTGACGAAATGAACTTCTCATATATCTGGAGATCTATCTCTGTAAAAGAATCACTTTCTGAGTCCATAAGCAATGAAAATTGATGCCAATTGGCATTGGCGACTCAGTATTTGAGGAGAGGTTGGGAGGGAGAAAAGGGGGGAGATGGATGGGAATAAGAAATAATAATGGGAAAATGGTCACTACCCAATGAACTTGGTAGCACAAGCCAAGATAAGAGGGAGACTAGAGAAGGAGATGCAAGAGAAAGGTCTGGCACACTGATATTTTGTGCTGGGGAAACTCTACGAGTGGCAGATCCATCATTGAGGATACATAAATTTATGTCATCAAGAAGATCTAAAGGGAACGAGGAAGATGGGTCAATAGAATGAGAACCCCAGATTGTGTGTCGGCAATTAAAATCACCTAATACCACCATGGGGCTAGGTATTGAGGCATAGCATAGCATTTAGTTCGAGAATGATGAATGAAATGACACTTATGAATGTCAAAAAAAAACCTTATTGAATCTACCGCTATTTCGTAAAGGGTTGAGCTAATGAGAAAAAGTAGCAAGAAACTTATTGCCACTCTTTTATATCAACATTTACATTTACATCGATTTACAAATCATTTCAATTACAATATAATATGTAAAATGTAACATGATGCAACAAACACACTCAAACGTCAAATAGTCAATGTCTTACACGAATAAGTCAAAAAAGTAAATGTAAATTAATACAAAAGTTATTAAGTACAGTAGCTGCATCATCCACATACACAATAAATTAATAAAGGTATTCTGTGAGCATTTTATAAGCGATTATAAATAAATATATCATTTGGACCAATCTCCTACTATTGTTAAAATAAAATTTAAAAATAAAACCACTAAAATACATAATTAAAACTGAATAATTAATAGATCTATAGTAAACGTTGACATATGACTGTGAGACAGACAATAAAATCGAGGAGAAATGATCACAAAATATTTAGACTGATTCTTACAACTTTCGAATTATAGGAAGTGTAAGTCTTTAGAAAATAATGATGAACCGTCGTTTCTTCGAAGCTCGCTCGTTTATTTTCTTTTTAAATTAAAACTAAATTAAAATAGCAAGCTGCGGTTCCAGCACAACAATAAAGAAATAAAATTGCATCAAAGTTCCTTGTTCAATTGTAATTAAAACTTCGCTTAACTCACAAAGTGTAATAATTTAATTAATATTTTTAAATACCCACAAGCAGATCATGTTAAACATTAAAATGCATGAAGAATAGGAACTTATTAAACATGAAAAAAGCAAGTCATTGGCATTGACTATTTTGTTCAAAGTTAAAGATTTAAAAAGATATTATGGAGATAAGTATGTTGCCGGCCCACATTCTAGCGCTCTACAAAGCGTAGGTCCGGCCACATATGGAGTATTGCTGTCATCTCAGCTCTGGCAGCTCGAATTGTCGGGGACCCAGTGCTCTGTGAACAGCTGGATCACTGGGCGTTGCGTAGAGACGTCGCTTCATTATGTGTCTTCTACCGCATTTATCACTGGGAGTCTTCCGAAGAGCTGTTTCACGTGATTCCTGCCGCCGAATCCACCTTCGCACGACACACCACAAGTTAGGATATCGTCCCCACCATCTGGATGTGTGGCGGTCCTCCACAGTGTGGTTTTCAAGGAGTTCTTCCACGTACTACAAAGCTGTGGAATGAACTTCCTTGTGTGGTGTTTCTGGGAGGATACGAGATGGGTACCTTCAAAAAAATGCGCGTACACTTTCCTTAAACGCCGGCAACGCTCGTGTGATTCCTCTGGTGTTGCAAGAGAATGTAGGCAGCCATGATCACTTCACACCAGGTGACCCGACACTCGTTTGTCCTCCTTTTCCATAAGAAAAAAGTAAAAATAGTTTAAAAAAAAAGAGCTAGAAATCGCAAGCATAACAAGATTCTCAGCAGAAAGATTTACAAATGCAGAGATTCAATCAGATCCTTCACAAAACGGTTGAATGTTCAATGAATGTCGCGACGCAATCCCAAGAGCTCGCTCCTATTTCCGCACTCAAATTGCTATTAGCGAGTCTACTGACCAGCCCATTGTTCTTCCTCCGTGAATTGAAAACCAAATGACATAGAAATTTGGCAAGGACACTTTGTAATAGCTTTTAGTCGTTTAAATTAATGTTCTGTTTCTATATTACTAGTAGGTATCTAAATTCTTTGAAGTAAGTTCTATATATCAGCTTGGCTATAGACAGTATCTCAAAGGAAATAAATAAATTTAAATGTTTTCTTAAAAAAATGGCTCCGTCGTAAATCCTACTGCTCCAGAGCCAAAGTGATCTGACAGCCTGGGATTAGATTATGATTATTTTATAGCAATATCAATGACAGTACAATATTGTATATTTAATTAAAAAGAGCGCAAAAAAGAATGCTGGGAGAGTTTCTTGCATCGCTTCTTCTCTCTCAGAGAGCCATTTGTTTCCGAAGCGGTAGTAGTATGTAGTATATTAGAAATAACATCAAAAGAATTCTAAAGGAATCAATGTTGAGAAGATGCCTTTGAAGCCTTTTTCTATAAACATTCCTTGACATAAGTTCTATATAAACGTAGAAACTTATGAGGGTACATTGAAATCTACAAATAAAAATATTCAAATCAAATCATCTTTATTTGCCAGATAAGGTAATAATAAGGTGTTGTTGGTTTATAATTAACAGGTGCTCTTATCCTATCCCATAAGGCATGCATTTTTGGTGTCGTATACCTACTGACTTGATTTAATTTAAGTTCCGGTAACCCATAGGTGAGACAGAGGGCATGCACAGTGTATCTCCACCCCGATCGGTCCTGAATATCTCTTGATTTCACTCCAGGTCTTTCCCAAGGCTTTTGCTTTGCTGCGGCTGCGTTTAGTGGCTATTTGTTCCAGTCTAGTGATTACCTCGGTGTGTGGTTGGGGTTGTGTGGTTGAAAACCTTTGTTGATGCGAGATTGATTTTGTGACTTTCTACATCTCTCAACCATTCGTTAATTTCACTTTGGACTTATATACGTAAAGCTTAAGCTATACCTGCCAGTTTCTGTGATTACCAAACAGGTCAAACCTGTGCAAAGAGTTTTAGTTTTAGTGCTTTGTTGACCGTTGAATTCTATTCTTCATTGCATGCAATCTCTAACATACAGTTCCTGAGATAAGAAAATTAATTGATACGTTCCACTTCCTCTGCGCCAATGATCACCGGGCCTGAACTCATTGTCCCAGGCTTCCTGTACTCCGGATTCTAATCTGTATTCCAGTTTTCACTGCCTCCTTTTATAGATCGCCAAATCAAATTAACTGTTAAGTTCACGTACAAAAATTCGCATTCAAATATTACATATCATGCATGGTCTTCCAAAAAACTTAAACATAAAAGTACAAAATAAAAATGTACGGAATGAACTTGATGACAAAAATGTATCGCCGACTTTACATTAATTAGAATGAACCTCTGCAGATATATTTGCCAGCTATTGCTCGCGTCTCACTAATTGTCGGCTCACCAACAGATCTCTTGGACGACTTGACAATTTAGCGCTCAGATTGCATTATCTTTTTTCTATTTGTCGATGATGTTATGGACTAGCCAAATGTGTTGCAAATAGGATTATTTATACATCTATGAAGACGTACTTTTGGGTTGCCATAAGCCCAATTGAGGCGAGAAGATAGTACTTTGTACATTCTTCGCGGCTCTGGGGCCCCACAGGCCAAGTGTCTCGAAACGAAACGGCACAGAGATGTAAGACTCATATTCATATATATATATGTATGCAGTATGGATAAGTTTAGATCTAAAATCGTTGTCGAGATCTTTGGGGGAGGCCTTCGTCCAGCAGAGGACGTCTTCCAGCTGATGATGATGATGATACGTCTATATAGACTGTGACAGCTGTGAAAACTTCGAAAAAATTGAGGTTGACATTTAACCTGTATTTTGAACAATGCGCGTACACAAACACAAAATCACATACAAATCTAGTGTAAGTCGTAGCTTACGCACACTAAAGTAATAAACCTGGCCTGTTTTCATCGGTTGTCTAGCAGCAAGAGGCTCTATCTAGACATATAAATAAACCTATCGAATCAAATGAAAAATATTTTATTTCATTAGTAAATTAATTACCTTAAACTTGAAATATGTGCTATTTTCATACAGCTCATTCGGAAGGTTGATTTCCTTAGAGAAGAACTAGTAAGAAAATGTAAGGTTGCTCTGTACAAATTAGGTTTTTAAATGCAATTTGCAAATCATTTCAATTACAATATATGCAAAGTGATGCACCAAAAATACTCAAACGTCAAATACTAATTACCTGACACTAGTAAGTCAAAAAAAAATGTAAATTAAATTAAAAACACAAGAGTTATCGAGTACAGTAGATGCATCAATCCACACATACCGTAAATAAAGGCGGCGAACCTTTAATTAGCTATTATATAAAAAAAAAAATTAATTCCATATAAAATATAATAAAAAAATAAAAAACATGAAGGAGACATCCGGTCACAACTAATATGATGGTTACACGAAGTTGCTAGTAACAGCAATTATAATATTATGTACTTATCTGTACTTATATTGTAAGATTGCACAATATGGTACTTTTCCAAGTTTATGTGTTAACAGTATTATTCGAACCATATTATTATTTTGGGGTTGCAGTGGCTAGAATGTTTTATATAAGTAATTAAGTTCAACGAACTAACGTTCGCTGTTTTTCACATTTAAATTGAAATTCAGATATTTTTATTCAAAATTGGATTTAAAATTACATCTAATATATAAAATTCTCGTATCATGGTAGGTCTGAGAATCGGACAACATCTATTTTTCATCACCGTAAATGTTAAGGGTGGTCGAATAACGAACACGAATTTTTTTTTTAATTTTTTTTTTTAATTTGTTTGTTTATGAGTCAGCATTAAAAACTACATACAACTTCAAATTTTCACCCATCTACGATCAACAGTTACTTTTTTATCGCGATTTTAATATCGGCAATACAGCGTTTGCTGGGTCAGCTAGTAAGCATATAAAACAACACACCCGTCCGAAATAGTATGCCACAGTTTCATTCGAACCATATTATAATATTATTATCTTTGGGGTTGCATTGGCAAGAATGTTTTACATAATTAATTAATGATAATATTATAATTAAGTTAAACGAATTAATCTCTGCCATTTTTTCAAATTTAAATTGTAATTTAGAAATTTTTATTCAAAATAGGATTCAAAACTATTTATTAAGCGTAAAAACTATCCACCCATTCGAAATAGTATGCCTCAGATCTGAGAATAACGAGCGTAAGAAACTCAGCAGGCTTTTTTTTTCTTAATTTAGTTACAATATATGTAGTATCGTACATTAAACTTCATAATTAAATAGCCTGATGTTTGCTCCATTTCCAGTCTGTGGTAACGTTAATAAAATCATTTATTTCAAATCTCAAAGAGCGAAATGCGGATTGTAAGTTCGTTTTGGTAAAAATATAGTTAAAGAATAAAACTGTTAAATAATTTTGATGACTACTATAATAGGAAGGTATTGTTTGCTAACTATTCTAACTATTGACATTTATAATTTTATAATCTAACTAGCTGACCCGGCAGACTTTGTACTGCCTCAATCGGTAAATAAAAGTAAAAACTTTTGTATAAAATAAACTTAAAACAAACTTTTATTGAAACAAATAAAAAAAATGCTCGGTTTGAATGAAATATTATTATTATCGATGATAATACATGATATTCCTTACTTACAAATCAGGGTTTTCCTGAAATACTGGCTATTTATAAGGTTTCAATTTAATATTGATAGACACACAGTTATGATACAGTTTGTTCACAAAAAAAACTTTTTGATAAACTATATTTTTTGTTTTGTTTTGTGATGCGGTTAGCTTCAGTTATTTGATTTTTTGACATTACTTAGGATTTATCAATCTACATCTGTATCAACTGTAGTTAATCTATCAACTATAGTTACCTGAAATTAAGTGTTTATTTACCTCCTGTGAAAGTTAGAAAGATATAAAAATTCTAATTAGTTATTCATTTTAAACTATTATTTTAATTTGATTTCTGAACGACGGGGGACACAACAAAAGAATAACAAAATCGTTGTTTTTATTTAATTCCGAGCATTTTCATATTTATTCACATTTTAAACCTTCTCTGGACTTCCACAATTAATTTAAGACCAAAATTAGCCAAATCGGTCCAGCCGTTCTAGAGTTTTAGCGAGACTAACGAACAGCAATTCATTTTTATATATATAGATAATATTTGTAAGCAAAATAAGCAAACCCGTGTCGTCTTCCCATAACATAGAGATACAGAAATAAGATCATATATGCTAGAGCAAAGTTCACCGCATAGTACGAATATTATATCATTGCATTGTTTAAGTCCTATTGTCCCTTCGAGTTATCCTTTGTACCTTCGAACACCCAAGTGAATAAACACGGAAGGACGCGACCGGATCACTCATTGTCCCGAGGATTTACAGACCTTTGGTCACCTCGCCCCATTACATATTAAAATTTCATTGAAACAAAACCATTAGAGTAGACGTCGACCATATTTTTGTCCACTGACAAAGCAGAATAAAATAGTCACTGGAGCAATTTGAATGTTTATTAGCAATATAATGTTCAATATTGTATTCCAATAATTAATGTAAGTTAAAATCCATTAGGTACCTTTACATACTTACATTACGTACATTAAAAATATTTAGGATTATGTTATATTTTCATTATTAATCTGAAGTACTTTACATATAGATATTATATTATATTAGACTATAGATGTATTACCGCCGCCCATATTCTCTTGCAACACCAGAGGAATCACAGGAGCGTTGCCGGCCATTAAGGAAGGTGTACGTGCTTTATTTGAAGGCACTCATGACGTATCGTCGCGGAAACATCGCACAAGGAAGCTCATTCCACAGCTTTGTAGGTGATATCCTAATTTGTGGCGTGTCGTGCGAAGGTGGAATTCGGCGGCAGGGATCAGGTGATACTCGGAACACTCCCCGTGATAAATTTATTTATTTATTATTTATTTTATTTTAATGTATTTAGCCCAGTACACATGTTTCTTTTCTGTCATGTGTTTGTTTTTAATATCAATATAAAATGTAGTATAATGCAGCCGACATTAATTTTATTTCAAAAGATTACACACTTGACATGTTTCAATAAAATTATTTCACTTTAAGAATGAATGAACAAATTTCTCTGTCTACAAGTTAACAAAAATCGCTATCAGCAGGATTTGTCAGAACAATGATTGGAAATAACGAGAATTCTTTCCATTGCGAGTCCGTCGCCGTCTCATTCACAATCTCGTCGACAAAAGATAGATTAGCGAAGACATGCCCGGCCCGTGATTTTAATAATTCAACAGAGCGGTATTGGTGAGCGCGGGAAACGGCAGCCATCTTCTTACTGTTCAGAAATTGATAAAAGCCAATAATTCTTTATTAGTATATTCTTCGATAGGCATCTTATCTGTTTATTTAAGTGATCAATGACTATCTACTGCATCTAATGAATATTTTTTTTCAATACTGATTTCATAAAATCGATATTGTTTTTAAATGCTATAAATTAACTTGACATAACGTTAACTATATTATCTTAGATTATATTCATGTCTAGATTGAGCTTCGTCATTAAATCGCTGCATCACAGACAGCTTAATTTTCATAGACGTGTTTGCGTGCGCTTGTATCTGTACGCGTGTCTTTGTGTGCGTGAAATGATACCATATTATAGCGATCACCCTTGACCACCCTTAATATTGGAGAAAATTGGTGTTTATAGTATCAAAAATGTTATCAAGTGCGTGGTTGTGCATTTAATAAATTGAATATTTTTTTAATGAATAGAAATATTTTAAAACGTTCTTGAAGGCGCTGATTTCAAATATGATGACGATTTTGAACCCAAATTAGGACATGTATTTATTGAAAATGTATTTAGGTCAATGGTATATAAGGAAGCTTCTCGGTTTTAAAGGATAGCAACGGGATGATATAATGCACTGTTGACCAGTTGAAATTTTCACAGAATTAAGAAAATGACATCTATTTCGACATCCAAGATGGTGGATGTGGCATTTCACAATAAAATCAATATGGGTATCATTTTCGAGGTTTTTGGGAATTCAATTAAGAATATGAAATCTATTTCAAGATCCATGATAGCGGATGTGATTTTTTAAATAAAAGACATATGGGTATCATTTGCAAGGTTTTCGGGAGTGTCGATTCTGAATTAGACATATAATTTGAGATCCAAGATGGCGGATGTGACTTTTTCAATAAAAACACATGGGTATAATTTTCGAGGTTTTTTTACTTTTATCGATAAAAAATCATAATGAAATTTATACCCAAATTATTATTTTTTACAGCCAGAGTTTTTCTACGTAAACTCGAGCGCTGGTTTCCATCTAGACATGTATATAATCTAAGATCTATATATATGTAATCTGTAAAGAATTATTTGGACACGATTATCACGGCTCATCAAACTTAGCCCCCCAAAAAAAATTTTTGTTCTATTTTTGAATTTTCAATATCGCATATCGTTAGTTCGTAGTTTGTTCTTAATTGTTCGCTATAAATAATTGTTTGTTCTTTTGTTGTTTATTTAAAAGCAATTAATTAAAAACATACCCTTTAGTTAGCCCCCGCCCCCTGTTAATGGGGGGAAACGCCTACTATTTGGTTCTGGCACTCGCCGGCCGCTGCCGCGGCACGCTACGCTCGACTCGTGCGTTGTTTTAACTGTTGTAATATAACCTAACCTCACCAATTTTAATGAATTGCATTTTTTTTAAATAAATAAATCGAGAACCACCAAATGTTTATAGAGAACAATCAAGAACAAATGGCGAACTAACGATGTAATAAAAAAAAATAAAAAAAAAATCTGGGGGGCTTACTTTCTTGAGCTGATTATCACCCACTTGACAATGTCGAATTGAATTGAGACTGGACACTGCACAGTCAAAGAAACGTCTATCTCTTTAATATACTGAGGTATGGTAGGCATGTAAGTACATATTGCGCATGTATAGCCTCCGTTGTAGTACGCATGGCTTATGACAAAATCGTACGTAATATAGTTCAGTAGACATTAGTTTTAAATGAATATATGTTGTTTCTATAAACATAGCAAAGTAACTTCTTGCCTCGCGCAGTGTTATGGAATCAATTACCGTCTGCTGTTTTCCCCAACCGATACGACTCAAGGAGTCAAGCATACTTAAAAGCCGGCAACGCATCTTTTGGCCCCCCAGTCGGATTAGTCCGCATAGTGGCTTTTTATCTCCACAACCGTATCTTTCATTTCAGACTCGACGATGTATCTCCCCACGTTTGCTCACGGCTGGGGTTCCACAGGGCTCAGTGTTCTCACCGTTTCTATACATATCGTATTCCAACGATATTCCCATCCCTAGTAATGGAGTACAACTCTCTCTCTCTCTGTTCGATACCGCCCTCTACGTTCAGTCCCAACAGATATCTCTCCAGGCTCCAACGCTCAGTTAATGAGCTATGTGCCTGGTTTTGGAAATGGCGTATAGAGGTCAACCCGGATAAAAGCTCCGGAGTCCGTTTCCATCTTAAGCGCAGACGCTTCTGCCAATATTTGAGCGGACAAAGTGACGTGTTTCTTGAGTGCTCCCTAACACTTTAATTGTATTTAATTATTTTGAGTAGTGTGAGGATGTTTACGGTGTAAAATACTAAATTTTGAAGTTAAATTTAAAGTGTGTGACAATCCAGTTTATAGAATCCTTATTTCATCGAGTAATATTAGTATTAATATTTCAATATTGTGTTTCGAGTGTCATGGTGTCAGTGAGCGGTTGTCTCCGTAAAAGTTGAAGTCAAAAGATAAGTAAAAATTATAAATCAAGTCTGTATTACATTAGTTTTATAATGAAGTTTAGTATCGATACTTCAAATACAGGCGTTACTTCACAGAAATTAACCGTTTCATCCGGCACTAAATACCTTTGAATTCCGAGTGCAATCTTCGACGTTTCATTAGGGTTTCATTAGATTACTGTTACAACAAGGTGATATTGATAACTATCATAATAATTAAACAAACACAACAAACACAAGGGCTATTCATTACAACGTGAAATCAACAGTGACGGTATTATTTAACTAAATTCAACCATTGTGATTTTTGCGCTCAAAGACACTAAGTAAATTTGTGTTGGTGTAAAATAACTTGCGTCGGTAGTTCAAAATCCGTGCTTAATCTTTATGACGTCTGAGCCTATATTTGACGTGGGCTTGTGGCTTGTCACTTCACACATTTCAACCCGGTGATAAATTATTGAATAGCTTTGTTGTTTGACATCGGACTAACGTGTTGATGATTACGGTTCGAATCTTATGTTTTTTTTTTTTTTTGTAGATATAACGTGTTTTTATTTATATGTTTTGGCCAATTTTAATTTTATTGTTGTTTATTTCATTGGAAGTTTATTTGAATCCTTATAGGTACATAATTTATTTTGTATTTTAATTTTTATTAAGGCTTTTTTGTAAATAATTGATTGTCCTTATACATATAATTGATTGAGCATAGATCATAATATTTTCCTATTGTAAATAATATTATAGCAGGATGTATACCAGATCAAAACGAAGGAATATATGCGCAACATGCACACACACTATAAAAGTGAAAGAATATTTGGAATGTACTAATTGCAATAACACGTTTGACTTAAAATATGCTAGCATTACTTTAAAAAGATACAATTCAATGTCGACCGATAAGAGACTCAAATGGAAATGTCATAAATGTAGGAAAAGCTCTACACAGGAAATAAAAAATCCTTCAAATACTGAACAGCTGACACAAAGTATCTCGTTAGATAAAACCATTTCAAATATTAGTAATTTATCCAGCAAGAATACTCTCACACTACATAATCAATCATTAGAAAATATAACATTTTGTAGTTCAATGGAAGACCTACATAATTCAACATTCAGAGATGTCAGCACATGTAGTTTACCAGATCTTGGTACTGTCGAAAGCTCACAGGTTTTAGACCTTAAACAGGACTTAGCAACCCTATCTGGGCAATTAGAAAGTGCTCATGAAGAAATTGCCAAACTAAATATAGAAGACACAAAACAAAGAAAGTTAATTGAAGAAAATGAAAAACAAATAAAATTACTTAAAACATTGCTAAGCGACGGTAATTCTTCAATCAACTCCACACCGCTACGAACAAAAACAAAGAAATCTAAACGCACACCGTCAGTAAAATCCTCTATACAGAACAATATAATATCTCATAAAGCAATAGAACAAATACAAATTAATTTAGAAAATGCACCAGCAGTACCACTTAATTCTGAATTGAATAAAAAACTCGTTCAAAAAAGTACCAATATTCAAAGAAAATCAGGAAGAAAAATTTACATTATAGGAAGTCAACAATCTAAAAATTTATCCTCAGCGCTCATTCAGTCGAGAAGAACTAATCCGTATGAAAAATATACAATTGAAGCGTTCATCAAACCCGATGCAACGACAGGGGACATCCTCAAATCTTGTGAGTTGTATGATTTTTCCTGTAACGACAAATTAATATTAACTGTAGGTGAAAATGACTGTGATCCAATTAAAATATCATCTGACTTGTATACAAAAATAAATTCTCTACCACAAGTCCATATTATTGTAACTAGTGTGACTTTCAGTAGGCATTTGAATGAACTGAAACTTAATGACATGTTGCGATTGATATGTAACAAGTTTCCTAATTGTACGTTTCTTAATCTCGATGAAAACATTTATCGAAATAACACGCCGTATTATAATATATGCCATAAAATAAATCTCGTGATTGACCAAATAGACTACAATAAAAGGTTTTTGAATTTCAAAAAACAAAGACACATAAATCGTTCCACATTAAAAGGAACGATACCATATTATTTTAAGAAAGTGACTCATGACGTAACTTCAAAAAATGATCAAACTTTAAATTCATCTCAGGATGCACCAAAGAAGGGAACAATTCCTTTTTATTTTAAACCAAATAAAGTTGATGACAGCAAAAATGGGGAAAAACTGTTTTTTCGTGCCAAAAATTAATAATTCAACATGCACTTGTAAAGTTCTTCACCAAAATGTTGCTGGCTTTCTAGCAAAGTAAGACTCAGAGAAATCATGGTTGAAGATCTGCAAAATACAGATAAAATTGACATACTATGCTTCACGGAAACATTCATTCCAAAAGGGCATGAAAGTAATATAAAACTAAATGGGTATCTGTTAGCATCAAATTACAGTAGAATAAAAAGAAGGGGTGGTGTTTGTATATTAACATCACAAGGGATATGATCAAAAAATTTAGAATACCTACATACTTTGTGTGAACCGAAAGCATTTGAATGTTGTGGGATAGACATAGTGGACAAAAATTTGTTTATCATTTGTATCGACAGGACACCTGATTCTGATGTAAGTATATTTTTTGAAAAACTAAGAACCGTGCTTCAGAAATACTGTAAAAAGAATAAAAAAATTATTATATCAGGAGATTTTAATATTAATACACTGAATTGTAATAAAATCTCTCAACAGTTAAAGCAAATCGTGCAAAACTTTAACTTTAGATTACACATTAATCTACCAACGAGAAATAGCACATGCATTGATCATATAATAAGTAATATTGATGGCGCTATAGGTTCTTTACATAATTACGATATTTCTGACCATAACACAGCACAAATTCTAAGTTTCGAAAGTGTTAACATTAAAAATAAAATATCTATGTTTATGTACAAACGTAATTATAACATTGAGTTATTCAAAAATCACCTAAAAAGCTTGTCGTTCAATGAAGTCTATGAAGAAAAAAATTTCAATAACGCTTTTAGCAAATTTCATTCCTTAGTAACTCTATTATATAGACTTTGTTTTCCGAGAATAAAAATTAAAAATATGGAATCCAATGGAAAGCCCAAATGGATAACTAAAGTTATTCGAATAAGCTGTAAAATAAAAAGAGTATTAAGATATAGAAAATGTAGAAAAAAAGACGATAGCAATAAGAATAATTATTTGAAATATGCAAGAACACTTAAATATTGTATTGCCACATCAAAAAAATTGAGTAATACCCATTATGTAGCAAACAGTAAAAACATATGCTATGCGACGTGGAGAATTATTAAAAATGAAACAAAAAGTAACAATAGTGACACTTGTATAGAATCAGTTATAGTAAATAATAATGAGATTAATAACACTAAAGATATAGCAAACAGTTTTAATGATTATTGGATAAATTTGACTAACAGCAGTGATAAATGTCTGACAAAGCGAAAGTTGAGACCTTGTATAAATCAAAATAAAACTGGAAGTAGTATTTTTCTCAATCCAGTAACGGAAAACGAAACATTAAAAATAATACAATTGTTGAGGAATACTAAAGCAGTAGGCTATGATGAAATTCTCACAAAAATTATTAAAATATGCAAAGATGAACTAGTACCAGTTATAACATACCTAATCAATTTGTCGTTTGAAACTGGTGAATTCCCAGACGCACTAAAATTATCGGTGGTCAAGCCACTACATAAAAAAGACGATAAAAAACAACTTAATAACTACCGCCCAATTGCACTCGTATCTATTTTTTCAAAAGTCTTTGAGAAAGCAATGTATGGCCGTTTAACAATTTTTTTTACAAAAAATAATATAATAAACAAGCAACAATTTGGCTTTCAAAAAAATAAGTCGACAACATTAGCTGCATTTAAACTGGTTAACAAAATAGCAGAAAATATAGATTCAAAAAAACCAACGTGTGTAATATTTTTTGATATGAGCAAGGCTTTTGACTTCGTATCACACACCATCTTGTTGGATAAGTTGGAGCAAAATGGCGTTAGAGGACCAGCTCTTAACTGGATGGAGTCCTACTTAAAAGACCGTATGCAATGTGTGGAGATCAATTCTATCGACGAAAAGGCTACCATAATTGCCCAACAATCAAACTTTAAATTAAATAGATTTGGTGTTCCGCAAAGAAGCGTCCTTGGACCATTATTTTTAATTTATATTAATGGCCTGCCTAGTGTGACAAAAAATGACTGTTATTTATTTGCCGATGATATATCAATAATTATGACATGTAATAATAAAAATGAGATTGATATTTATGAAAGTGAAATTAATAATGAAATTAATACAGTGGTAAATTGGCTGGAGGATAATAATCTTCAAGTTAATATTAAAAAAACCTCATTTATGCAATTTAGTTTAAGTAACCGCTCTAATAACTATAGCCTTAAGATAAATTATACAAATACCCAAATAGAAGAAGCTTTGCATGTTAAATTTTTAGGAGTACTTCTAGATAAAAATCTAAAATGGAAAGAGCATGTAGACATGGTATGCCAAAAAATTGATAGATATGTTTATGTGTTATATAGATTGCGTAAAACGGCTTTACAAAGTACAGTCCTGGCAGCTTATCATGGTTATGTCGCATCAGTACTTCGATATGGACTAATCTTGTGGGGAAACTCTAGCGAGGCTAATAGGGCTTTCATAGCCCAAAAGAGATGCTTAAGAGCTATGACAGGAGCTTTTTACTTAGATTCGTGTGAACCACTGTTTAAAGAATTACGTATTCTTCCATTTCCCTGTATGTATATATACGAAATATGTATCTTTGTCAAACAACATGACCATTTATTTACAAAAGCAAGAGATATTTATCCGAGAAATACAAGAAACGGTGACAGACTGGTGATTGCACACAAATTTCATAATGCATCCTACGGAAAATGTAGCTATGTCATGTGTATAAAAATATTTAATAAACTCCCTCCAAGCTTACGCGTATTACCCGTCCAACGATTTAAAAAGGATCTTTTTACATGGCTTATAGATAAATGTTTTTATTCCATAAATGAAATGTTGACACATTAGGTTAAATTAAATTGACTTTAAAATATATATTAATTCTAGTCTTTAAATAATGACATTTAAAAATAATAATTATAATTTAAATTAACCTAAGTGCTTAAAATATAGAGTTTGTTAATCAATTATAATAATAACTAGAATTTTGTTAATAATAATTTTGCATGCCAGAAATGGCCGATAACATTGATACATTAAAACTACTTACACCCATTGTTACATGTTTTCTAGCAAAATAAAGAATTTATTTATTTATTTATTTTATTTATAATATCGACCGATTCATCTATTAGGCCATCTAACTGAAATGTAGAGTAATAATAAAAGGCACGGAACGCAATTGTTGTCAGCTGTCATCGATCTGTCATAATATAGGTAATCTAAATCTACCATACTATGAAGATCATACACACCTTAGACAAGCTTCGACACGTGTTTAAATATAAGCAATGTCTTAAGATTGTTGAAAGTCATACAACAGAAAGACAGATTTATAATAGATTTTTTTAAACACAGAATATATCTCTGATATATCTCTTCAAAGTTATCTGTATCGTACTCGTAACTGAACTGCCTGCCCCGTTACGGGCTGCTTATATATGCCTGAGAACAATATAAAAGAACATTAAAATAAAACACATAAACCTAGAATGGTCGATATTCCATCTCTTTCTAGACATACTTCCGACCTTGTCGCACAATGCAGAGAGAACCCACATCTCTACGCAACGCCAAAGAATCAAGCCTATCGGAGATGACTTTATGAGGTGAGCAGACCTTATATAGTAGCAGGCATTTATCACGGAATGCTCCGAAACTGTTTGACCTGATTTCTTCCCCCGCATTCCACCTTCACACTACACGCCACAAACTTGTATATAATAATAATAATATTGACACACTTTTACACAAATTATCTTGCCCCAATCTAGCCATAGCCTGTACTATAGGTACAAGACAACGATATATTTAATACATTATACTTACTTAAACATACATAAATACATATAAACATCCATGACTCGGAAACAAATATCCATAATACTCATCATAGAAAATACTGCACCTACCGGGCATCGAACCCGGGATCTCTAGCTTGATAGTCAGGGTCACTAACCATTCGGCTATATGGGCCGTCAATATATATCTTTATATATATAATTCTTCTGTTCTGTGTGTTAACATAACATGACAATAAACTCGACCTAAACTGCTGGACCGATTTGAATGAAGTTTTTTGCATGTGTTCAAGTGGATTCGAGGATGTTTTAGATTCACAATTGAACTACCTCCAAAACGGCTCGACCAATTTTGATAATTTTTTGTGTTTCAGTGTATTTGAGATTGGTTTAGATTCTCAATTCAGTCCATATATAATTCTTCTGCCCATGTGTATGTTAGTGAAAAACTACAAACGGCTGGACCGATTTTTAAAATTTAAGACGTGTCTACCCCCCCCCCACGCCCCCACACGCTCGTTTATCCTCCTCTTCCATATTGGCTATCTCGCGAAATATAGGAAATAATAAAAAAACAAATCCATTTCTAAATATTTAATTAAATAAAAAATAAAACAGATATAACAGATCAACAAAGGAGTATAATTTGAAATATTCACTATAAATATTCGAAAAATATAACTCTACATTTTGCGCTTATAATTCGGCTACAAACTCTATCTAATATACAAATTATATTAAGTATATACAAATCAATGTACATAACACTGCATTCACAACTTTGTTTTTTTAGTCATATTTTTTTACATACTGCGCATGTGAGAATGCTTATTGTATCTATCAAAATATGTGTCTATTTAAATAAAACACTTTTAAAGGATTAAAACTCGTGTATTTTTAGAAAATTTATTGAAGTAGGCGTTACTTTGCGGAAATCCATTATTATACAAATGATTTAAGTTTTCTAAAGTGTTAATTCCGCCAAAATCTGGCACGAGACTCATTACCTTTTACTATCGAGGCGAGACAACACGTCCTGAGGATGCCTCGTGTAGAGGCGAAACACGTGTCGAATTGTTTAAAAACAAATATTACTAATTAATACTTAATATACTCGTGTATTTGTAGCTGCTTTTAATTTAGAGATTATTAGATTATTAAAACCCACATCTACTCATACCAATAAAGAAGAGCACACTGTCAGTAAAATTTGCCAAAAACCATCTGTCTACAGCAAATACCACCTCCGAGGCAATAAATGGCGCTAAACTTCACGAAAAATATGACAAATACTATCTTTGACTCATTTCATGTGCAGTCCCCCTGAAAACGAGATCTGGAAAGGTCTTGAAACGTCGGGTTAACTAAAATAAAAATGTAACTTTTACGCAAAAATCTAATGTAAAAACAGTTACAATTACACGCGTTTTAATCATTTTTAAGTGTTTTATTTAAATGTATAACACTCGTGTTAATCAAAGATAATAAAAAGATGTGTCACTTTAAATAAAATAATAAACTGTATAAACATCTGTTCGGAAAGAACACTATACGAATCACAGACTTAGAATATACTAGTTATATAAATGACCTGACAGCCCGATAATACGTAGCGGTGGCTAGTTTAATATTCAAAATACTAATGTGTTATTGCCAAGTGTGGCTGACTGTCAAGGCAACTTGTCAAGGCAGTGGGCAGGGCACATAGTTCGACGGAGAGATGGCCGTTGGGGCTGTAAAGTCCTCGACTGGCGACCACGTACCGGAAGACGCAGTGTTGGTAGGCCTCCCTCAAGATGGACCGACGATCTGCTCAAGATCGCCGGAATACGTTGGACGAGGGCAGCGCAGGACCCGTCGTCGTGGAAATCTTTGGGGGGGGCTTTGTCTAGCAGCGGACGTCTTCCGGCTGATGATGATGATATTCGCTTTCCACTTCTGTATCTCCGTTAGAAATGTTCGTCACTCTTTGTACTATAAACTAGTATATTGTAAATCTATTTAACGAACACAGTTTCTTGTCGAAAAAAAAGCTGACACAGAAAACACCAGACATTTTTTGGTACATATTTGTACAAATACCTACGACAAACAGATTTTTTCCTATCTACTCTGAACATTACAATTTCAAATCAGAACAAAAGTAAACTATTTATGTCCCTTTAATATTACTATCTGTCATCAAAATACATACATACGAATTCGCCCTTTATATACACGACAATTCTACATCTCTCTCAAAGGACATATTTTCAACCTTGGATCAAGGATTGGTCTCCGCTCCGCTCCAACTAGACACCGCAGGCGTAGTCGCAAAGTGCGGCAACTAATACTAGGCCCAATTGGACGTACTCGAAGCCAGTCTCGAACGACGTGTGACGTTGACGTGCCACGTGTTCTGTTAAACTTTGATAATAATTGAAACTACAATGCCGGGTTGCCTCGTAACACTTAGTAAAAAGAATACTAAGAATACAAGAAATAAGAAAGACACTGGGATCACATATTATCATCAGTAAGTATTTTGTATTTTATTAATTCCAATGTAAAATAACACGAAGCGTATGTTACAAAATTTGAAAGATGCCATTGAGTGTCAAGATGCCACGCACACAAGCATCTAATGGTTGCCGGAATAAAAAAGCTATTGTTCTTAGGTATTGAGGTATCTAGTTGGAGCGCAGCGGAGACCAATCCTTAATCTAAGTTTGTAACAATGAAAAATAGCTACAACACCTAGATATGTATAGATATTTCATGTTTATGTTGATATTTGAAGTATGGACTAAGTTATTTTCTTAACGTGAACTTATCACATTCAAAACACAATTATACTTTTTGTTAAAAATTAAAACCAGGTTACGTCTCTTTATTTGACAACTCCATGACTACACTAATATAGAAGAAATAGTCTGATGGTAACGTTAACATACGAAACTTTACTACTTAACCCTTTTACCTATGGTGGGATCCATTCGACCATAACTTCTCCCACTTTTCACTAAGGTATATATACTATAACATAACCATACGTTCCGCTTTGGACGGGACAGTCCCGTTCTCTGGCAGTCTGTCCCGGTGACCCCAGAGAGACCGATATAGTCCTGGTTTTAGAAACAGACCAAACAATAATTTAAAATGTAATTTTCCCGCTCGAAACGCGTGGTACCGCGCGGGCGCACCTCACAGGATTCGATTATTCTATCTTATATATAAAAAAATATTTGTAAAACACTAAAAAATCTTTTTTTTTATTATTTAATTCCGGATATGTAACGCACTGGCAAAAATATGATCACGTTGTGTATATAACCAATAGTTATCCGCATTCAATGACTTCAGACTAAATGAGCAAGGAAATCCTCGAAACGTGAGAAATATCCCGATATCGATATAACTAATAACTTAGTCCCGAATTTGCCGATCACCTTTTCTTAGGTAATGGAGGGCAAACGAGACTGCAAACTGCCTGAAGGGAAGTTATGTGTCACTAGTCACTACAGATAGTTAATAATATAATATTTATCGATATTATTTTGCGATATTAATTTAATATACAGGATGTAATCGTTAAGGTGATCAGGCGATTATACCGTAACTGTTGCAAATATAAAAAAAACATAGGATTGATATTAAAAGGAATTACGTTACCTAATCAGTAAAATGACATATTTTTAAAAATCGAACGCGAGGTATCCAAAAAAACATGTCCGTAAGTGGCCTTTTCTTTTTTAAGCTTTATAATTGAAAGATTTTTTAGATATAGGCCTTCCAATCTAGCGTTATTTGACATATTTTATGATTATTTTTGTATGGATTTGATGAATTTATTGTAAATCATTCACTGGTATTTTTATCAGTCATATTAATGTTTTTTTTTTTTTCATCTTAAAATAAATAATAATCCATTTTGTAAGTATAGCATTTGTACATGCAGTATAACTCAAACTACTCTGTGGTACACGCTAGCAATACAGTCACAGATTATAATTTTTTCATTTCCAAAGTTTTCTCTTTCAAATATCCGTCAAAAATGTCAAATTGAGAGTAGGTCTCTCACAGCCGTAGATAGAAGATCAATACTTTTCTATCTACGGTTTTTGTTAAACAAACATTTTGGCGTTGACAGTTGAAGGCAGATATCATAAATACCATGTTGACATAAGGCTAGTATTTAAGACTTAAAGACTATACAGGATGTCCCAAAGTTATGGAATTCCGGAAGAAGAGTTATTAGTTTTCGGCCATTCTTTCGATTGGCATTATAAAAGTAGGGGTGGTTTTTTTTTACATTTCAGTCGGTTCGATTCCCAAACGAGGCAAGTAATTCGTAGAAAATCTTTGAATGCAGAAGTACTAACTTTTCAAAATAACATCTTCGATATTTAAGATACTTTCCCTTCATATCCCATAACTTTGGGGCACCCTGTATATTTTTGCTTCGTAATGTTGCTGTTTTTAAAAAAAAACTTCTATATTTAATTTAACAAAAAGGCAGGTGTTTAAATTTATTGACGTAGCATTTTTTGACTACTTAATTAAATGTTTTATATGGCAGTTTGGTTTTGTTTGAGGCATTCATTTTCAAATGGGTCACATCCTATTTTAAATAAAAACATTCGAATTTGAATTTAGTGACTGCAAAGAAAAAAAAACACACTCCATACAAAAACGGGATACGTATTTTGATGTTACTTTCATACATTTAGTATGAGATTAGTAGTCACAGTTAACGATTCCTTCCTTAGTATCATGTCAGCATCGACATCAATTAACTAACAACAATTATTGAATTTTAACAATAACAATCAACAAATTAATAAAATCAACAGCAATTTGTACGTTATATTCATATTAAATATGTAATTCACAATAATAATTATCATTAATATTACATTTAAGGTTAATTTCTACGATTTTAAGTTTATGTTTAAAAACAACAAAAAAAATCTCTGAACACAAAAGTGTAAAATATTCTTGTTAAAAAAACCTATTGGGAATAAAATAACTGCATATACAAAAGTAAATTATTAGGTTAACTGGCGTTGAGCGAAAACATTAAGATAGGTTATTATTTATGGCAAGCATCAATGGTGTCATTCATTATTTCTTTGATAAGTGACGCCTTAACGTGCAATCGAATACTTACACCAACGATCGACCAGCGGTCGGGCTTATCGTTCCCGACTACTTATTATTTTAATCACTTGTGTTTAATCTAATATATAAAATTGTGTGTGTGAGTGTTTGTAGTTAAACTCCTTTGAAACGGCTTGACCGATTCTCATGAAATTTTGAGTGCATATTGGGTAGGTCTGAGAATCGGACAACATCTATTTTTCATCCCCCTAAATGTTAAGGGTGACTATGAGTCAGCATTAAAAAATACACACAACTTCAAATTTTCACTCATCTACGATCAACAGTTACTTTTGTATCGCGATTTTAATATCGGCAATACAACGTTTGCTGGGTCAGCTAGTGTTCTATATATTCATAATAGTTGTATAACATTAAAAAAATATGATAAACAAATATTCAATAGAGTGTTCTCTATCTGCATCAGTAAAAATTTTGGCACAATATCATTAATTATAATATCGCATATCGGTTTTGTCTGACATTTAATGGCACATCTAACACACTCCAACCCAAAAAAAGAGTTTAACTTTTGAGCATACTGTAGATTATACAGCGTGGAACAAAACATTGATGAAAAATTGCATAATTTTATGAATTTAATTGAATTATTATCACTGAATTATCATTATTTTGGATATAATACAAAGGAGTTACTTGAAAATTGCAATTTTTTTCGATAAACTAACTCATTAATTCGAAATATTATTAAAGTGAAACTTTTATTACATCGTCTCAAACTTTTACGTCTGTGTGTTGCATGTCGCGTGACGGTCGGGCGGCGCCTATAGTCCCCATATTGGATGCAATTGCGTTCGGGTGGAAGAGTAGGTTCGAACCCCACACACTTGATAAGGGTTATTTTATTTTATGAAAATGTAAAGCATAATATATATATTTGTTTTTTTTTTCTATGCTGATATTAATACCTATGTTATTTTGTGAAACAATGTTTCACTTGCATCGTGGTTTCATAAAACCACACAATTGCTTTTTTTTACTTGAATTAAACCAATAATAATGTGATAATAACCTTAGGCCAATGGTGTTTGCCTCTCTATCGCTTGTTCAGCGCTCTCGCTTACACTTGGGCTCAGGAGGAACGTCAAATTAGCCAAGCTTTTTCGTGCATGCAGCCGGCGTTCATCTAATATATAAAATTCTCGTGTCATGGTGTTAAACTTTGAACTCCTCCGAAACGGGTTGAACGATTCTCATGAAATTTTGAGTGCATATTGGGTAGGTCTGAGAATCGGACAACATCTATTTTTCATCCCCCTAAATGTTAAGCGTTATAGCGGTCCACACGAAATATTTTTTTTTAATTTTTTTGACATTTTTTTTTAAATTTGTTTGATCATGAGTCAGCAATTAAAAATACAGACAACTTCAAATTTTCACCCATCTACGATCAACAGTTACTTTTGTATCGCGATTTTAATATCGGCAATACAACGTTTGCTGGGTCAGCTAGTTGATTTATAAAACGTTATCACGTCAAAAATTAAAAAAAATCACTCAAATTAATATATTTTCCAACAGAGGTAATTTTGTATGTAGCCCCACGCTGCTTTTAAAAATATGATATTTTCGTATAGCATTATACACTTCGTTATATATGAAGTAATTAGTGATGGGGACTAATAGCTCAAAGGCAAAGAAACCATAATATGTACATTATACTTATCACAAGTGGGTACCACAACGGCGCCTATTTCTGCCGTGAAGCAGTAATGTGTAAACATTACTGTGTTTCGGTCTGAAGGGCGCCGTAGCTAGTAAAATTACTGGTCAAATGAGACTTAACATCTTATGTCTCAAGGTGACGAGCACAATAGTTGTAGTGCTACTAAGTTTTTGAGTTTTTTAAAGAATCCTGAGCGGCACTGCATTATGGGCAGGGCGTCTCAATTACCATCAGCTGAACGTCCTGATCAAGATATCTTTATAGTGGTATTATTTGTAACACCTAAAGTACTTGTTGTACGTTTTACACATTTCAAAATTTAAAAAATATCTACAGGTAAAATTATTCACCCATTTTCACTGTCATTCACACAAATTTAACCTTAAATCAAACACTAACCCCTTTTACCTAAAATACATTAAAAAATTAAACTAACTATAGTCACGGAGTGAAGGCAATTTGGGTCAATGCCCCCATAATTGAAACAATAACGAAAAATTGACAATGAATCCCAAACGCACTTTTAATAAATAGTGTTGATATTCCCCCTTAACTGTTTTGGAAACATATTCCAATCCCGTCATACAATTACAGAAATTACGAAATTCATGTCAACATAACAATATAGTGCATATATCTACACCCAAAACCATTAATTTGCAACATTTCACTAAAATATTGCATGGAGCTATCACAGTCATAAAATTTACGTATTCATTTAAACTCCAGAACTGACAAATCGTATTGTTTTAAATAACCTACAAGTGAATGAGCTAATATGACTTTAACATGTGTCGAAGAAAAACCCAAAGTACTAGGGGTACAGAAGTTAGAAACACTAGTTCCTATCGCTTGAACTACTGTACCGTGACTAGACTACTTCTGTTGATCCTTCTCGCCCTGTATATAATGGTAGTTGATGAAGCGCGCGCCCTGCGTCAGTTGAGCGCATTCGTTGGTGAAGTGGCACGCGAAGAGGAGCAGGTTCCGAGGCTGAACCTTCCACGCGAACCTCATGAACATCAAGGAGTACAGCGTCAGGGCTGGAATACAAAAAAAATATTGTGTAATGTAGCAAGATTTCATTTTTCTTTATGAAAACAAGGGACAAGACGGACAGGACGTTCAGTTGCTGGTAATTGATACGCCCTGCTCATTATAATGCAATGCCGCTCAGGATTCTTGAAAAACACAATAAATTTTGACCGGCACTAGAATTGCGCTCGTCACATTGAGTTGTTTCACTAGCTACGGCGCCATTTAGACCAAAACACAATAATGTTTTCACATTACTACTTCACGGCAGAAATAGGCGCCGTTGTGGTACCAATAATCTAGCCGGCATTCTGTGCAAAGGAGCCTCCCACACTGGTAAAATTTCATGACATTGTATTGGAAAACAAGAAGCTATATATATATATATATATATATATATAAGAAGCTATATTGTTATGGGGCAGTGCGGCCGATATTAATACTATCTTTGTGCTGCAGAAGAGGGCTATTCGCGCGATTTATAACTTAGGTCCTAAAGAATCATTAAGAGAAAAATTTAAAGAAATAAACATTTTGACTGTTGCTTCTGAATACATTTTTGATAATGTTTTGTATGTTCATAAGCACATTGAGGAATTTTCTAGAAACTGTGACATTCATAATGTTAACACGAGGAACAAACATAAACTTGTTATGCCTACTACTCGGTTGGGTCGAGTTAGTAAGTCTTTTGTTGGGCGATGTATATGCTTCTACAATATGATCCTAGAAAATGTACAAAACAAATGTGTTACGAAATTTAAAAGAATTGTTAAAAAACGCTTGTGTGGGAAAGGTTATTATAAACGATTTTCTTAATGACACCACGGACTGGGATTAAAGCGAACACCCTCAGGCTCTTTAATTATAAATGTTTATTGTACGATATTACATTATAATCCATATTTTATATAAAAAAAAAGCCCGCTGAGTTTCTTGCGCCCATTCTTCTCAGGTCTGAGGCAGTCTCTTTTGAATGGGTGGTAGATTTTGACGTTCAATAAGTGATTATAAATCCTATTTTGAATAAAAATTTGAATTTGAATATAATACAAATACTGTTGTCGATTATTGTCGGCCAATACTAGGACTCACAGAGCACAAATTCAAGAAACATATTAAAGCTTCTTTGACAAAGAAGGCTTACTATAGCAGGTATTGTAGATTATATAGACGACTGGCTGACCCGACAGACGTTGTTCTGTAGATTATAAAAAAAATATACTGTTTTATAGGAATTCGCGAATAAAATTTCAAAACATCAAGAATTGTTTCGTAAAAAATGCTACCTGTACTGTCTGAACTGCCAAACCGTGCGTCACTAAATACTCTCATAGAAAATAGGTCCATACAAAAGAAATATTGAAAATAAAAATAATTATGGGTCCCAAATCGAAATAATAACCATCCTATCTCTCAAGTTCGACCAAACTAGAGCCTTAGCTTATCTTTACGTGCTTCATATTTATGTTTTTTGAAATTTTTATCAGTTTCGCTTTATTGTATGTTATACTTATAATATGTAGGATATAATTTTAGTTTGGGTGTTTTTCAAATTTATGTTTATTTTATTTTAGTTAACAAGTTAAATGCATTTGCCCAAGTCGTGATAGTAACATAAAATTATTTATTGTTTTATATAACTCTACATTTATTTGAGTTAAATATCACGCCATTATAGGTGTTTTCATTTAATTGACGTATATGTTAATAATGGTTTACTTATACTAGCGTTATTTTGTAATTAATAATACATGTATGTTGTATGGGAGCCAATAAATAAATAAATAAATAAAACTGCACTCCATGAAGTGATCCCCATTAAAATCCGTTCATTAGTTTAGGAGTCCATCGCGGACAAACAAACGTGTCACGTAATTTATATATATTAAGATTATGATGCATGGTTCTGCCCAGGCCACCTAAAATTATTGTATAATATTATATAAAATAGGCTAAGTTGTTATATGATTTAAAAGATGGGCTGGGAGTTTCTTTTCAGTTCTTCTCCCCATGCCATAGCCCCTTTACGAACTGATGTCGCTTCATAACGTTTAACTGGTGCTGTTGCATTATTGTAACTCCCTATGGTAAATAAATGTATTTGTATTTCGAATGATCCATAGCAGTGTACATTTTGAATATGTTACAGCCCGAGCTAGAGTGATCGGGAATTCTCCGACTCTGGTAGAGCCGGTACCCTCCTGGGGTACTATCTCTTTAGGGACCGCTTTCATAATCTTTGTTGGGGAAGGGGGGGAATGGCCTCCGGTCCTCGACACTAACCTATACGAAACATAGCGGCGCTAGGCCGCTACTTCACGCCGGTATTCTGTGCGAGTGTGGTAATTAACCCGGACGAGTCTGGCCCGATTGTGCTGACGTCAAAAGACGGCAGCGTGACTCTTCCACTTCTAAGAAGCCCTTAGTCGCCTCTTACGACACCCATGGGCCTGGGACTCCCCTATTCTTTTTATGCCCCGGGGAAAGTACAGGATGACTAAAGCAATGACTACACAGTAAGTGGTTATAATGATGTGATAGGGGCTGACTTTATTAAACTATGGGGTACTACTTATTATAATATAATGATATACTGTACGAGCAAACTCGTACAAATCAGTAATTTAAGTTCACAGCGAAACACATATCTAATATATAAAATTCTCGTGTCACAATGTTCGTTCCCGTACTCCTCCGAAACGGCTTGACCGATTCTCATGAAATTTTGTGAGCATATTGAGTAGGTCTGAGAATCGGCCAACATCTATTTTTCATCCCCCTAAACATTAAGGGTGGTCCACACGATTTTTTTTTTAATTTTTTTGACATTTTTTTTTTTAATTCAAAGTCAGCATTAAAAAATACAAACAACTTAAAATTTTCATCCATCTAGGATCAACAGTTACTTTTGTATCGCGATTTTAATATGGGCAATACAACGTTTGCTGGGTCAGCTAGTTTCAATATAAAACTTGATATATCTAACATTCAGTATTGCAATACAGCACTCCGCGCGATCTATCGCACAGTGATTCGCCGCATATCATATCAAGCAATAAATATCAAACTGATTTACAATCTGCTTTGTAGTTTATTATACAAATTTTATTCATCAGTTTTTCATTTAATTAATAAACAAAAACGTACATATGTAAAACCAAAACTTTTCAAAGAGTGGAATACATAGGCAGTGACCTAACCTAACCTAACCTAACTCCATACTCATATATTAATTGGTTATGATAAAAAAAAATTCAAAACAATAGATATAATATGCACTAAAAAGTATAAAAATAATTGCGTATTTTTATACAATCTAATTAATTAATCTAATTCTAGTTACGATTATTGTCATTTTTGGAGTCGGTGTACTTCCGCCGTGACTCGCTCTCGCCTCTACCTCACTACTCAAGCACATCTCACCTTTAACTATGTATGTAGTTACAACTTACAAACCTATCTTGGATCGACTCCAAAAATTACAATAATCGTAACTAGAATTAGATTAATTAATTAGATTGTATAAAAATACGCAATTATTTTTATACTTTTTAGTGCATATTATATCTATTGTTTTGAAGTCGGTTGTTTTCTGTTAAATTGATTTTTTATTTTAAGATTTTTAGTGAATTTGAAGTACACTAACTAACAATTTGGCTTAACATACTAAATTTTTCAATGCAGCAATGAACGTAAGCGCTTCGCAATTTGATTACAGACAGTAAGAAATTCTGCCACAGATCGCACCCTTACTGTAATTCGTTAAGGAGTCCCATTGATCATCATATTCGACTACGACAATTACTTGACCATAACTATGTTATGGTAGATGACTAAGTATCCAGATACCATAAAAAAGATTCAGCCGAGTACCTATCGTTAATTTGCTCCTAAGAATTGAAGAGTTCCGTTACTTTGTCATAGATTCCGTAATCAGAACCTAACCAAACTCTCACCAAATTATCTATAAGTATATCCTTTCCAATAAAAAAAGAATCATCGAAATCGGTTGGCGCGATATTGAGTTATTCGTAAATTTATCATCCACTTAATTTATAATTTAGCAAATACGTATTTATATCAAATTTAAGACTTTAATGGTTTTCTCATTGATGCCATCGTCAGATCTGGACCAAATTACAATGGGACCACACGGGAAGCACCAGCTTTCAAATAAAAAAAGAATTATCAAATTCGGTTCACCCAGTCGAAAGTTTTGAGATAACAAACATAAAATAAAAATAAAAACATAGCAACGAATTGAGAACCTCCTTTTTTTTTGAAGTCGGTTAAAAATAAGTTTGATGAAACTTATCCATCATCAGATTTTGTGTGGTCAATAGGTGTGATTAAATATGTTGTAAGCCGGAATACACTACCAAATATATAAGACCAATTTTTATCTGTGGGTTGGCAGAGACTAAGTGATCAACATTATTATATTGTGCATTTACAATGCATTGTAAATGCATGTTGTTGTGCATACAAGAAAAACATAAATGTTTTGAATAACTTATTGTAATTCCAAGAACAATTGCTATTTGTTTAAGCACAGTGAAACACTAAGTTGTAGAAAGCACAACAAAATTGTATGCAATTTGCAGCCTGGTATTTATGATTGAATTAATTCTTGACACTAGTTCAATTACACAATGTTAAAAAAAGATTTATGTCCAAAAAGCAAACAAAATTGTTACACATTAAACATGAAATAAGGCTAGGCATACACACATTGGCAGTTCATCAGTATTAAATAATAAAAAAGCAGTGTAAAATCTGTGTTAACACTTTACATTATGTATTATCTTATCTATGGATTTCAATTACTTTATTGTGAAAGTTTATCGCTGTGGCATGAGCTGCTGGAGAATATAAAATAAAGTATGTTATATAATAATCATTCTCTTGCAGTTGGAGTAAGTAATATATTACTAGCTACTATCCACGATATCATCTGTGGGGAAGTGGTATAATGCAGCAAAAATTTATGTGCCAGCATCTAACTTGACAATATGTAGCCTAAAATATTGTCTCAGCCTCTTTTCAAAGATTGCAATATTTGAATAAATCTATTCAGTAGTTCACCTGCCGCCAGACCACACGAAAGTTTTGCACACTTGGGTGGTCATCATCATTACAATATTACTATTGACTATTATGTTGATCTTGGCTTACACATAAAAGTTATGCTGTTGCATGCTTTTTTAAGACTATTTATGATAAAAATTTCGGATTCTGGTGTTTTTGGAATAGCTCCCAGATTTTTTAGACACTTGACACTTATCATATATATCTACTTTACAATACTATAATATATAGCATTGTAAAGTTTCATTAAAATCTCAGTTTTTATGTGAAAGAGTAACAAACATACATACAAACTTTTATAATAGTATTAAGTCTCACTGGGTTTCTTGCTGTTTTACCAAGGAGCTATAAAAACTTACCAAATGTCATTTTGCCACTGATAAATTTTGGATCCTTTCGAGTATCAGCAATGGCAGCCAGTGGTATACCCCAATTGGCAACTGGACCCCAAAAATGTGTGCTGGAAATAAAATATAGGGCACATTTAAAGATTTTTTTCTCTTGACATTATTTGACATTATAGTTCACGATATATGATTGCTTTTTGCTTAAACGCTTCAAACATATCTGTTGGCTAGGAATTAGATCGGCTCCTTGCGAGTACCAACTTACGTAGTAGCCACGGACCCAGATGAAGAAGATTTTTTTTTTTTTTTTTTTTTATGGAATAGGAGGACAAACGAGCGTACGGGTCACCTGGTGTTAAGTGATCACCGCCGCCCACACTCTCCTGCAACACCAGAGGAATCACAAGAGAGTTGCCGGCCTTTAAGGAAGGTGTACGCGCTTTCTTGAAGGTACCCATGTCGTATCGTCCCGGAAACACCGCACACGGAAGCTCATTCCACAGCTTCGTGGTACGAGGAAGAAAGCTCCTTGAAAACCGCACTGTGGAGGACCGCCACACATCCAGATGGTGGGGATGAAATCCTAACTTGTGGCGTGTCGTGCGAAGGTGGAATGATGGAAGATGATTTTAAGTAATTATAATTATGTATGTTTTATTCAATGGAATGCTTATGATATAGTATTCTTGTAGCTGGTAGTTTGTCCCACTTACATAAATCATGGTCATCATAATAATATGTTAATTACATTTAACACTGTTAATGTGTGTATTTTAAATTTAAAAACTGGTTTAGTAGCTCTAATTTATTAATATAAGACTATTGTAATCTTTTGATGAACACTTATAGATGTGTTTTAAGTACACATAGAAAATTTTATAATTTCCATTAACTATTTTTACTTACCTCATTAAATAATCTCTAAACTCCTTACTCTTCAACTGACCCATTAATTTCTTTATGAGTGACATACTTAGTGTCTGCAATATTTAAATTTATTTAATTAATGATTATACCATAAATTAATACTTAACATTGTAACAGAATATACCATTGTATAATTATGTCAAAACGAAACTTATTCAAGTTGGCTTATTAAGTCCACAGCATACCAACTTAACTATTGGCAAGGTATATTTTCTTATCATATTATCATTAATGAAGGAGGGTTCAGATAAGAAATATATTATTGATGCATGCGTACATAAATCTGATTTTTATTATGATATGATAAGAAATGACAAGACCTCGCCCTTCAGGAATTATGAAAACTCAAAATTCTGAATTAGGAAATTTATAACAAACTATGGTTTCATTCTATTCAAAACGCAAAGCTAGAAACAATGTTAGGTAATAGGGCTAATTTACAATTTATAGCGTGATTACGTACACTCTTGAGTCTACATTTCAAGGTTATTAAACTAGTTTAGAAAAAGTCATTGTTAATATAAATATAAGTAAATTATGTACCTGAATGTTATATTTGATTCGTTAGTTATAGTTATCACAGAAATAACTTCAATTTAACTCAATATTTATTCAAAATTTTAGTGTTTTGAGTGTTTACACTATCGGCGGTCAAGGATAGTTTTTAGTTCGTCGGGCACGTCAAAAATTGTCTCCCGCTGTTTCTGTTAATGTCAAACTGATAAGTGATAAGGCAATGATTGGTGAAAACTTTGTAATGAAAAGGCGTTATGCAAACAACAATGACATAATATGTCAAACTGTCATAAAATTATATATTTTTTTCACCTCACTAGCACGAAAAGGGCGCTACTGTTACGTGAAAACTCTCAGCAAAAAGGCTTTTTGAACGTTTTGAACGCGTGAGGCAAAGTGATTTAAATTTCAAACCCCACCTGACCATACATCCGGGAATTACTCAGCGTTAAAATAAAAAAAACTGTTACTTTAGAATCACTCGTTACGCTCGTGATTCAATTCTGGACTACTTCGCCAATTCGTGATTTAAAGTCAGCATTCGCAGCAAAAAATAACTTTGCTCACTTGTTGAACAAATAATGATTACAGCATTAGTAAGAAGAACATCAGGTCAAATCAAAATACAATAAAAGAAAAATATTTAAATCTTTTTTTAATGTAATCGATTACAATAAAAGCCCCCTTGTTAAACTCTAAACTCACTGGGCATTTTTTCTTATATCAGAATTCATTGTTGTTAATTTTACTTGACAGTGCTGTCTTATTTTAGCAGAAACTGCTGCTGCGATTTTATTTTACTTTGAAATTATATTAATGGCTAAGGACTGCTATTTGTATATTGATATCTCCTTTATAATATGACGACTGGGCTAGATTTAAAGGATTTTTTTAGGTATCTGTAGTATAAAAAACCTAGTAGAAAATAATTGACTTACTTGTAGCTGGCAAAGCGATTAAAACCACAGAGCAAGTGTTAGGATCTGTATTCTGTAAGCTGTTAATAATAAATCAGGAATTCGTGTGAATGGTTATAGCCATGACGCGATCAAGATTAACCCATCACAACGCTTGCTTTTGCTCTGCACTGTATATTACTACGACGAAGTTGCAATATAGTAATAGAAATAATTAGGTAATATTTACCGAAAATAAGTCACCCTTACCTTTTTTGTATTATTTTTTACCAAATATAAAGGAGCGCTAACGTCTTGACTGTGGTGGCCACTAATAAAGATACGTTTATTTGTGGCCATAAGATTTTATGAGAAAGTAGGCCGTAAGGGCGTTGATGTTTTCTTTTAAGCGCTCGGTAGTTATGTATTTGAGTTAGTTGTTATACTCTGGTGTTCTGCGTTTGAAAATGGCAAATAGGTAATTAAAATTCTGACAAAATTGACGTATCTACAAACGAAACATCAGCTGTACAATCATGCAAACTTAAAACTACAAAGTGTATGGCAATGTCATAATGTCCATCGCAACGCATATAATAACCAATTAGCCACTACAAAATGAAGCACAACCCATGAATGGGGTTTTTCAGAAAGCTTGTAATACTTTACATACTCGTATATATAATATTTTATTTAGGACTCGTCGGTGCACTTGTTTACGTTCGGAATGTCATTATTGGACAGGAAAGGTATGTTGATGATAACAATGTAAATTTCAAGTAATTTTGAAATAATATATTTAGAGCCCAAGAATATAGAAAATACATGTACTTATTGATTTTTTTTATGGAATAGGAGGACAAATGAGCGTACGGGTCACCTGGCCCACATTCTTTTGCAACACCAGAGGAATCACAAGAGCGTTGCCGGCCTTTAAGGAAGGTGTACGCGCTTTTTTTTGAAGGTACCCATGTCGTATCGTCCCGGAAACGCCCCACAGGGAAACTCATTCCACAGCTTTGTAGTGCGTGGAAGAAAGCTCCTTGAAAAACGCACTGTGTATGACCGCCACACATCCAGATCGTGGGATTTGATGATTTCTGTCAAACATCATTAACTGCTGTAAATCTAAACAGTTAGTAATTTTTAGTGATATCCTTGACTTCTGCGATTAAATATACAAATTTAATTGCCAAAATTGATGGCCGATGCGGGACTCAAACCCGTGCCTCTCGGGTTCCGTCTGAGCGCTCATACCAACTGAGCCAACCGTCAGAGTGGCACATCGACCGAAATTTTAATAGGTGTGTCTTGTTAAACTTTCTGGTTGTGGCTCCATCTACACTCTACAGGATCTACTTTATTGTCTTTTAACAAATTTACTTGAGATGTCGCTCATGCAAATCTAAACAGTTCGATATTGTTAAGTGATATCCCGCATTTCTGTTTTGTTAGTTGTGGCTCCATCTACAGTATCTAGGAGAGTTGAACTAATCTAATATGCAAATATTGGGGTTGAGAAGGTTATCAATTATTGTAAAGTACCACCATCTTAATAGTTGATTACTCTGTATTTACAACATAGAGGAAGTATTTTTTGTACTACACTGTACCATGCCATGACTACATAAGGAATAAACCACACAGACTACTGTGCCCACTAAGACTTCTCAATAGTATTTATACAAATGTTGACCCTTTTTGTAATTGGCTAGAGATCGTGTTTGTCGCTGATGTAACAGTCTAGTTGGTGTTTTTTAGTACAAATAATATTAACAACTTAACACCTCGACTGGGCGTCACGGCTTGATTTCTCTCACGGTCACATTCTCTTGCAGAGCGATAAAAGGAGTGTTACTTATGCTTGCAGCCAGTTAACATCATTCCTTTTATCATCAATGTAAGCCTTCCTCGGTAAATAACCATCAAAGAGAATGTAAATACTACGTAATAAGAGGCGGGATTGCCTTAGTAACAATTGAAATAGAAGTTTAGTACGAAACGTAGGTACAGTGATTTGACAAAAATTTTAAATAGTAGTAATTACAGTGTGGCGATTGGAGACGAAGTATAATCCGGATAAGTTTGAAAGCGAACAGTTGCTTAAAACGTAGTGGATTTCGGCTGTCCGTTTCTTACAGGATTATAGCCGACACTGTGAATCTATCAATAACTGCAAGTTTCATACAATCGAGTGAATCGTTTTTTCTTAGTTTCGCTAGGCTGATAACCGTTGTCAATTTTAACCCCTAGAACACAATAGTATGCCCGTGAAAAGACCCCATATGTTGTCTGACTGTGTCTCTGAAGTAATACTAAAGTACACATCACTATAATAGAAAGTTCAATGTACAGTAAAACTGAAATGGGTACAATAAATCTTCAACTCCTTTTTTATGGAAAAAGGAGGACAAACGAGCGTATGGGTCTTGTAACGGGTACCAGAGGAGTCACAGGAGCGTTGTCGGCCTTTAGGAAGGTGTACGCGCATTTTTCGAAGATGTCCATGACATCCATGTCATATCCATATACGCATGTCATATCGTCTCAGAAACACCGCACAAGGAAGCTCATTCCAGAGCTTAGTAGTAAGCGGAAGAAAGTTCCTTGAAAACCGCACTGAGGAGGACCGCCACACATGCAGATGGTGGGGATGATATCCTAATTTATGGCGGGTGTGCGTGGTGGGAATTCGGCGGCAGGACTAAACTGAAACAGCTCTTCGGAACACTCCCCGTGATAAATGCGATATTTTTATAATAAACAGTTTCAATACTATAATAAATAATATTTTTATTTTTCGACAGAATATAACATAAGCTACTGACACTGGAGCAATAAAGAAAACCATACTTTTTTGTATACAATTTATTACAAAACACAGGCACTGAAATTGGACGGAACTGGTAATCAACACTACAATGAAAAATGTGTCAAAATAATTAAAATTAACACAAATATGCAAAACAGTCATTTGTATAAAACAAAAAAATAAACAATATCAAAATATTACATTTTATCTTATTTCTAAAAGTAAACTATATAAAAAGTACATTATAATAAAATAATATAAATCTAAATTTAATATCCAAATATTGTATGAGAAGATTGAGATTCAAATGAAGGCAAACAAAATAAAATTGATTCATCATTAAATGTAAAAGTATAAAGTCACTTGTTAATGAGATACTCAACTATTACTTAACAAAAAAGGAAATAAAGACTTAAATTTCTAATTTCATTGATCAAGCATTACTGATCTTTAGTTATAATTAACTGGCAGCCATTATTTTAGCGAATACAACGAATTCCAGCACTTCTTTGCTTTGTCGTTAGTCAACAAGTTATTGATGTACTTATAATATATTAAGGGTATGTTCCGATATGCACTGCGACCACTGTACAGTGTGACGTCAATTTAGTATACTGTGAAGCCGTTCCTTTATAGCCAGTTATACTGGTTACTATTTAAAACGGAACGCAATCCCGTATACTGTCAGCCGCATTTTTTGACGCAGCATTCAAATGAGTGTATTAAAGTTTTCTAGTTCATTAAAAAAAATGTTGTTGGAGTACTGTCAATTTGAAATTATTTGGGATTAAACTGTAGGTATTGTTTATAAAACGTGAGGCACTCGAGTGGTTTTGACTGATCACGTGATCAAAGTACTGCGAGTACTTTACCTCGAAAACGCCAGTGCCCACAGTAGAATATGGCGGCGTTTTATGACGTCACATATTTCCCTAGGGTACTGCGGCAGTATACTGGCGGTCCATAACGGAACGTATTTTTCTACAGTGATAGCACTGTGCAGTGCTCACAGTTCATATCGGAACATACTCTATATTTCTCAAAAGATACAGCAGCCCAAATACTACACTATGATAACCGTATTTCCTCACTCAAGCATAAAGAAGTACATTTAAATGAAACAATAATTACTGTTCGTTGCTGCCAGTATTATTTTCGAACTACTACAGACATAGAGAATAGACTAAGTATTTACTATCTAGCTGTAATGTAAATACAGGTAAGTTGAAAGAGATAAGGCAACTTGCAGGCATATAAGGGCAAGTAAGGATGTAGCGTTATTTAGGAAGATGGTTGCTTTAACGATTAGAATCTATAGCCATACTAATCTGCGCCTGCGCACTACAATGCGACGAAATACAAAGTCGATTATCTGATAACCTAAATTTTGAGCTGCTTATATCTCCGAAGAAACTATACAATGGTCTGTTTTACCGCTGCAATGTGGAATTATAGGTTCCTAGCAATACACTTACTGTGAACTTTTTTAAATAATATATACTAATATAACAAATTTTTTGAGTGATCCTTAATTAACTAAAATGGGTACAGATTATAAAAGATCTTATTTCTACACAGATATATAGTTGTCCGAAGTGACTGACTGACTGACTGTTTCATCAACACAGAGCTAAAACTGCCGAGGCTGCAAACTTGAAATTTTATAAAATTTCCTTCAAGTAGTGTAAGTCAGCTTTAAGAAAGAATTGTTGGAAATTTCATCACTAAGGGGATAAAATAATTGTTGAATGGTTGTATGAAAGTCCATAATTTTCAAAGTAAGAAGTCTCATATCGCCTTAATGCCACCAATATAATGTTGCCAGTCATCATATTAAGCTAATGAAATGTTTATTTATTCCAAAAGTTATATACGACAAAATATATAATATGCTTACGACTTACGACCGCGGTTGAAAAGACGCCATATTTGAACACGCTCTAGTGATGTCCCACAACACTAGTGATGTGACATAACACGTGATCAGATCACACACGTCAGGGTACCGAACAACACTATCAACTAAACCATCGAGCTATACAGGCTGTAGGTCATTTACCTCCTAATATTTAAGGGTTCATACTATATTCATAATCATGGACAAACCTGTATATTAAACATATAATTTTGTACATGAACATGAAGTTAGTATACATTTAAACCTAATATTTGTTAAGTTTATATATTTCTAGATTTAACCTAAATGATATCGTATTAGCTGCTTTATCATACTATTGTGTAAACTAATGTTGCATTTGAGTCAGCCTTAAGAATAGTTTTCAGCTTATTCAAAATGACTATTTTATATTTCGGAATGACTTCTTTTAGATTTAATTAAAGTTAAACAATCAGTATAGTATAAGGATTAATTAATGCAAACAATAAAAAACATGAAGACAAATTAAATGAATTGTTTGGTCAGAAACAACATTTGTTTCGTAGAAAGAGTTTCGTCAAACAAAAATCAACTGTTTATGATTTTTTTTGATATATCTTATTTTAATATAAAAAGGACTGAATTCTCCACGTTATTTCAATTGAACTGTATAAAAAAACTGTATAGTAAGAAGGTTATTTTAATTATTACTTTCAATATAATTTGATTTCCATTCGATACATTATTAAGCATTGAGATGCTATAGTTGCCCTTTTAACAAATTCAATAGTGTTGTGCCACTTGTCAATCTACTATTGAAAAAAAAAATTGGCCAACCAGTAAAGCTTGATTCGGCTTAATTCTTTTTTTTGTGGAAGAGGAGGACAAACGAGTGTAAGGGTCGTCTGATGTTAAGTGATCACCGCCGCACACATTCTCACCAGAGGACACACATATACACTCTCCATCTTTTATTATATATAATACGAGCAGCATAATATGTTTGGTGAAGTCTTTTAGGTCCAGCAGCCGAATGGTGGAAAGCATCAGACATCACAACAAAACAAAAAAAAAATCACAGTTTTTACTTTCCATTAGGTGAGCCACTCGGCCATTTGCTCCCTCTTATTAGAGGAGAGTGAGAAAAAAATTAGTAAGCGAAAAAGTAGATAAAGTCAACATAGTCAGTCCCAGGCACTGCCAAAACGTCAGATTATCGATATCGATTAAAATAGAGAAAAATCAAAACCCCAACTGAAAGGTAAGTGGGTTTGACGCCCGCAGCGCCCGCTAACCTGCACTTAAACATGTCGATGCGGGTTTGCTTATCTAGAATGATGTTCTGGAACTCGGCTTCCACAATCTGTCCGTCGTAGTATGTGATCTCGTCTTCGAACGGGTACTCGAAGCCTTGCAGACACTCACATTTGTACCCACCGGCCTCGAACCCGCGACCTTGGATCGGCACGCACTACAATATAACATCGATGTTAAACTCTGTGCGTTAAAGGAGACGGAAACAATAGCATACAAACTTGGGCCCAAATGTAATGAGATGAAATTGTTGTGAATTAATAGGTTGAGACTTGTCAGTCCCTCGCTGAAAATTCGGCGAATTATTCGTTTTAGTAAAAGTAAGGTTATATTACAATCTTTATCTACACCCATGCTTTTAATCCCCTATTAAAGATTCTAAGACAGTTAGCTTTACTTCTCTATTATTTTAATGCCCCAGGGAAGCACAGGGCAACAATATGTTAAAAAATAAACAGAATATATATGGTTGTATGGTACTCACGTAGGAGGAGGAACGGTCACACTTATCGGTGCTCTTGAACGCATTGGGCACGTAGTACTTGTCGGGGCACTGGTTGATGTCCAACGACATGAGCGGCATTGTTACACGAACCACGCCTCTGTAACCACAGCACAATACATTATTATATATCATCATCAGCTGGAAGACGTCCACTGCTGGACAAAGGCGACGATCGATCCTGCGCTACCCTCACCCAACGTATTCCGGTGATCTTGACCAGATCGTCGGTCCATCTTGTGGGGGGCCTACCAACACTGCGTCTTACGTGGTCGTACGTGGACCCCTTTTGAGGACTTTTCTGCCCCACCGGCCATCTGTCTGTAGAACTATGTGCCCTCCCACTGCCACTTCATTTTCGCAATCATTTTGGCTATGTCGGTGACTTATGTTCTCTCACGGATATATGATTCGATCTAGCAGGGAAACTCCGAGCCCTCCATTGCCCATTATAATATTATACTACTACTTAAATCGATCTTCACTTGTGTAGTAAGCGGGTGAATGCGTGACGAAAACGTTGCGATAAATGTGATCATTGGATCAGGCGAGGCGAAGGTAGGTTGAATTTGATTCAACATTTTTTTTTAAATATATGTTTTTAAACATGTGTTTGAAATATTTTTTGTTTAAATATTAGTTTTGGAAATATATTTTTTTTTGATACTTCCTTTGAAATATTTGTTTTTAAACTTGGTCTGCTGAAGTTTCACTTCTACTGTGTGCCCCAGCGCACATTTCGATTATTTAATGATTTCATTTCGTTCTTCATCAATTTTACAAATTAACATTTTGTTTTACTTCAGTCGTGTGGTCTAAAGCACACTCGTTTTTTTTTATACTTACTTGAACTCGAGTTTGACTTTGACGCTATCCCAGCCGAAGAATGGCGCAGCGTAGGAGATGACCCACTGTTTCACGTGACCATCACACTCGTAGTAGGGGCGACCCCAGTGACCATCCTGTAGCCGGGCCGCGCGGTAGAAAGTCGGGTACCTGCAGCGAGGGAATTACATACTTATTTGTACATTAGACGAAATAGCACTTGTATTGAGAGTAAAAATAGGAGTAGGTATATACTAGCGTATAGACGTGTAACTTGACGACCCCTATAGCCCAGTGGTTAGTGCCTATTGAGTTAGAGGGCCCAGGTTCGAATCGCGGTATAAGCAATCATTTGTATGATGAATATGAATGTTTGTGTCTCCGAGTCATGGATGTTTATTTGTATATATGTATGTTTAAGTACGTATATTGTATTAAATATATCGTTGTCTTGTACACAGCACAGGCTATGCCTAGTTTGGGGCAAGAAAATTTGTGTAAGAGTGTGTCAATATTAACTGGCCGATAATACGTGACCAATTTTGACTTATCAATGCGTGTGTTATCTAGTGGTTAATAAGTTCAATAACCAGCCTAGCGAAACTAAGAAAAAAGCGATTCACTCGATTGTATGAAACTCGCATTCATTGACAGATGACGGCTATATACTTGTAAAAAACCGATATAGCCGAAATCCACTACGTTTTAAGCAACTGTTCGCTTTCAAACTTAGCCGGATTATACATCGTCGCCAATCGCCATACTGTTATTACTACTATTTCAAACTTATGTCAAATGACTGCACGTTTCATACTAAACTAAATTTCAATTTTTACTTAGGCAGTTCCGCCTCTTATTACGTAGTATTTACATCCTCTTTGTTAATAATCAAAATACCAAGAAGTTAATTTCCCAGCGGGGATGACTGTTATCCCCGTAACTTACAATCAAAATCGGTCGAATTCGCTTTCCTTTTCCATATTCATACCTAATTTTATCAATATTAAAAATAATATACTGGGGAGTCACACCACTAACCTCTCATACTGTTTCAAGTACTCCCCGTTCTCTCCGTCACGAATCTTCATCTTGAGGAAGAACTTCTCCAGGCTATCGAAATTAGTGGACCACCGCTGCTTGAGGAACTGGTACCAGGGCTTGTTGGTGTACATTTCCTCTACGAATACACACAGCATCGTAAATGGATTAAAATTAACTAACAACTATGGACACTGTGGTCTACCAATCTTATAGTAATAAAATAGTGCGTCGGTGTTCAACTTCGATAATGGCGGCCCTATCTGGTCACGGTCTTTGTAATAAACATCTATTTAATATCGGCATAACTGACAGCCCCCTATGCAGGGCCTGCATGGTGGTAGAAGAAACTGCTGCACATTTACCTCTGCATTATCCAGGTGTACCAAACTACCGGGCTCAACATCTTGGCACCCCAAACACACTCCCGAAAGTCTTTAGGAAGGAGAGGAGGTTAAGGTTTCTGGAGGAGTCGGGGAAGGTATACATTCCCCGCAAAATAGGCGCACAGTCGTCGAGTTTGCGGAAGTTAGCCCGATTATACCATACCATAATATGATACCATAGAGCGCCGGTGGTTCGATCCCCGCCCGTCACATATCAATATGATTTCGGTGTCCGAATTCATATATAAGATGGACGCTCTTACGGTGAACGAAAACTTCGTGAAAATTTACCAGCTGAGCTAACATGGGCTTGGACTCGGGCTATTTTAACGCAAAAATGACAATAGCTCTCGAATACCTAAACCTATACAATATAAATTGATAGATGAAATGTTACATACATTTTAAGTAATTAGGTATGAGTATGACATATTTTACCGCCATTCTTGGCTAAAATATTAATTTTTTTGTAGGCGGAAATGGGAGTATTTATTGCCAGACACACTAAATGGTTTGCCTGCAAACGTTTTAGAAAGTATTGAGAAAGAACCGGAAAAGGCAAAGCATATATAAAACAAACAATTTTTAATATAATTATGATGTGTATTATTACGCATGTAAATATAATTAGTCCTAGCAGCGAAACCCGGCGTTGCTCGGGTTAAATTACATCGCATGTTTCATTATTATTATCAGTTGCACACATTTAGGAACTTTCTAGATCATTCCCGAGATTTTCAGAATTTTACTGAAGTTTACATTTGTTAGAGAAGGACAGATGTATATAATTTCACATTTTTGGCACCCATAACTACCCACTTCCACCCATCCCGACCAAACTCCCTGGGGACCGAGGGGTATTTGCCATCCCAACGGGAATATATATATATATATATATTAAGAATATTAAGTTAAGAAATCAATATAAAAATGTAAGTAATTAAGAGCGATTTCGTCACCACGGATAAAACTTACATGGTTCCTTGTGGGTGACTTTATATGTACTTTCTCTGTTAATACTTTTTTATTGTGAACAAATAGAAAAAGTCGAAAAGCGGATGATGCACACTCACCAGTTTTGTTAAGTCTCGCCAGATCTTCGACGTTGTACTTCCTCGTGTTCAGCTCAGTTTTGTAGGCGAACGGCGCGAACAGCGTGCGGTTCGTGAACTTATTTCTGTCCCAATATGTTCCTGTTAACAAACCGATATTACTGCAGCCAGCATTAAGCATTTACGAATTAACAGTCATTGTTCGCAGTTTTAGCCATTGATTTTTTTATATAAGAGGGGGCAAACGGGCTCACGGGTAGAGATTGCAATCCGGAAAAACGGATTGTGTAATCCGGCGGATCTGGCAATATTTAACGTTTACCGGATCCGGCGACCAGCTGATCCAGTGTTGGCAATTTTTGGCAAAATGCATGCTGTTGCATGAGGTATGTACTTTAAAACTCATTATTGTGATAATTGTGCTATTCATTAGAATGATTCATCAAATCATGATGGTATCTGTCATAACCACGGAAGAGTAAAAAAAGAAGGACTCCGCGCCGTGATATTACCAAGTGAAGCACCGTTATGCTAGTGTGCGTGCGTTTACGGGGGATACTAGTTACACAATTTTTTCTCCCATAAATAATTATATATGGCCACAAATACTTATATAGTATCGTTTTTACACTTTTTCACAGCGCACGACTGCATTTTTAAAATATTGAGACGCAAACTGATCTGTCACAGACGATGACAATTCTCATAATGGCCGCCTATCGGCCTGTAGTAGTGTAAGTGTGTGCGTGGGGCTATGTATTTACACGTTAATCGGCTTGTTTTCGTGCTACACTGTTATGTAAGGTGACACGGAGTCCTTATTATTTACTAGTCCGTGGTCGTAACATAAATATAAGCCTTGTTTGTTAGCATTATCAAATACCTTAATAATATAATTATTGTGATCTCATCTCAGTAAATTACGTAAGGTTAATTGTATTAAATTTTATAAAGTTACTAAAATAATTTATCTATCTGTGAAAGTGAAATCTAGACTGAGCTACTTGTAATATAGTTTAAATTTAATTACTTACCTAAACTACTAAATTTTAATTGTTTGCTTGTTGTCTAATCTTAACATTGCATCGGAAATAAAGTTGATTTTATATACGAGTTTTATATTTTTCATAAAATACCTATATTAAATAGGGGGAAACGGGAGAGTTTACCCGCCTTCGACTAAAATACTCATAAATCTTTGTTTACCTACAAATCGCTTTTTTCTACAAGTTATATCATAAGCTGCATTATTTAGCTACATTGTATCTTAATAAAGTTTGATACATCATTAATAGTTTATGAGTAATTAACGATTTATACCAAAGTGACATTCGGCTAATATCTTCCGCCTGGGTGGGAGACTTTACCCCTAAGTAAGCCTTTACCCGGGCTTAAAAATAGGTAAAATAATAAAACAAAAATTAAAATTACTATCACAATTAAGAAAAAATTAAATTCAAAACAACATAACTTCCTTTTCTCATTGCAGCAATTAGGATAAATAAACTGTTCCTAGACATCTTTAATATTAAATTAATGAGACTATAACGCAAATGCCATGGACATTCGCAACAACAGGTGTCAAGAGATGCGTTGCCGGCCTTTAAGGTGAGAGTATGCTCTGTTCTTGAAGGTCCCTAAGTCGTATCGAATAGAAGTCGTATAGAAAACCGCAGCCGGTATTTGATTCCACAAAGTGGCCATGCGAGGCAAGAAATTTCTTGCAAACGTGATTGATAGCCTCGATATTTTTACCGGAATTCACAACTCTGTTGTAGCATTATAATTAATAGCCACCCCATTCTACACGCACAAATTTTCGTCAAAACTCTCTAACAGTGACATAAAAAGTCACGCCTCTCTAACAGCGGTTTGGGCAGAGATTATAGTTCTTCAGTTTGCCTGTGCAAGAATTCTCCCACTGGCTGCAACCCTCTAATATAAGCTCTCTTATTTTTGGTACTCTTGACATTCATTCTATAGATATGAACAGTGGATCTACATTTATCTATCTTGTCTACATGACCAAACCATCAGATCACCATGCACCATAATTGAGGGTAGAATGAAATATAATTCAGTCAAAACCGTTTAAAATGTACCACTAATATATTTTTGTCTGTATCAATCAAAACGAGAGATCCCGGCTGGATTGAATACATACTAGAGATATACATAATATTTAAGTGTTTCCAACAATTTTGGATGGGTTTCATACCACATTGTATAACCAATAAACATACTATTTAGGGTAATCCATCAAAATGACTAACTGCATTTAATTCAAAGAAGAATACATGCAAAATAAATACATTTTCCACAAAAACTGCAAGGGAAAAGATTAGTATTTTTAAATTGACAAGTAGTAGGTTTCGGTGAATTGTACTTTCAAATTATTGTGGGATGAAAGAACTATCGATTTGAATGACCAATATGACAGTTACTTTGTGATATTGTTAACAGATTCTACTAACCAGCTGACCATATCTTGGAGTCACCGAGCACTATCGCCAGGGTCTCTCCAATCATCTGGTCCTCAGTGAGAGGCTTGTCTGCCACTCTTGTTCCACTGAATACTTCCTTGGGATCTGAAACCTTCAAACAAAACATATTTTTGTAATATTACTTCTCAGTAGTCAGGGGTGTCTCAAAACCAGTCATGCTTTTGAGAACCTGATAATGATGAGGATTGTAGTTTAGTTTGGGTTTTGCAGTAAAATGATACAATTAATATCAATTTTCCAATCACAAATTCCTCAAAAATGGCAGCAGCTACATACTGGTTCAGTAATACATACAGAAGACTATAAGTAAATAGTAAGCAGAGAGCTAAAAAGTTTTTTGGTACATAAAAAGGGATGTCCTTTGTACTATATTATATTAATGGTAAAATGTCTAACTTTGACATGCATTGTGTCATTTTTAACCTCAATAGCAAAAAGATGAATGGTAGAGACATAATAGTAAATTACGCACCTAGGAAGAAAAGTAGGTCATTCTCACACGCGGAATATTGACAATGTCCTACTTATCTCATGTGGTGCGTATTTTTGCCACCACATGAGATAAGTAGGTAGGTAATATTTTTTGAGAATATGATACAAGTTATTAAAATCTATTATAGTCATTACCTGCAAGAATGCACAGATAAAGTTTGCAAGTCGCACAGCCATCTTGGCTTGATTTTCAAATTGCTCTTCTGCCCCATACGCTATATCGCCATTGAGGAACAAATCAGAAGGGTTGTATCTGAAAATAAAAATGTATTTAAAAGTAACATTTACAATTAAATTTTAATTGTACATGTGATGTATGTGAAAGTCTCGAAAGCCTGCATAGTTTACCCATTGAAGGAAAAATAATTTGAAGACAATAACCTCAATGTTAGTGTAGGAATCGAGAAGGAAACTGTGAACCATATGCCAGCATAACAAGGTATTCTAGCATGTGTACAGGGTCATAAATGCATAAAAGCCAAGGAGAGAGCCCAGAACCCTTCTTTTGTGCTGGGGAATCTATTATGGAATATGTAATTTGAGGGGGTTTAATATGGTGTCAATTGTGAAATAGGTCTTGTAAACTACGACTGGAGAGTTGACAAAACATACCAACATTTATGCATGATGTGTGACAAGGGTGGTTGGTTAGCTTAGCAGTAACACCCATTGTTTTTAAACTTTTATCACCGCGGAACTTTAACATGAAGGGGGTCACTGCTAAAATAGGTAGGATACTTACACGGAAGGGTGATATAAAAAAGATTTTTCAACCCCTCAAAAATGTGGTCGCCTACCTACGTTCGCCAAATTACATTACTATTCCATAGCAGTGCCGCGGTGTCTATAAAGTTGACTGTAACTGCGGAAGCTCCTATATCAGACAACCGAAAAGAGCTTTTTCTCAACGGTTAAAGGAACACATTAGCGCAGTCAAAAACAACGATCCTACAAAATTCGCAATCGCCGAACACTTGCTTAAATACATCCCACGATTAGAGAAGCTATGGATGATTATTTTAGACAAGCGCACACATGGAATCCCATGGTCTCACCCACAAATGCAACAAAGAGACCCGAAAGTATGGACGTCGTCTGTATAGTGTGTCGTGAACTAGGGAATCAAAGACCAAAAGGACAGATTGACGTATAAGTGTCAAGTGTCAATGTGTCAAGAGTTTCTCACCGCCTCCGCAGTTCCTCCACGACCACGATTCATGCACTTGGATCGAAATATGGGCATCAAATTAATAAAATCTATATCCGTGAGTACCCGTCATAATAATTACTATAAATTTGGATATTATATCCCGATAGATAGCACTTAAAAATAATTAAAATATAATCAATCTAATTCTTACAAATCTAGCATAGCAAATAAATTAACATTGAAACACTTACTTGGAACAATTGTGTGGTTGCACTCCTCTAATAAAGTTGAGTACTTCATAGACATTGACTTTTTCAGTGTGAAGAGAAGCTGGCCCACTTGTCGAGTTCACATACTCATAATATCTGTCAGCATATATTGCTCTTATGAATGGATGGGCCTTGTCCCATTGGACTGGTAGACGTTGGATCCCTGGACAGTTCATTTTAAAAATAAGAAAGAAGGCTCAATAATATTAGGACTCACAATTGATAATATTATTCCTTAGATAATTTATATGTCTATATAGCCTTTTGGTTTTTTTTTTTTATGAGAGTAAGGGACGAGACGAGCAGGACATTCAGCTGATGGTAATTCAAACGCCCTATCCATTACAATGCAGTGCCGCACAGGATTATTGAAAAACCCGAAAATTCTGAGCGGCACTACAATTGCGCTCGTCACCTTGAGACATAAGATGTTAAGTCTCATTTGCCCAGTAATTTTGCTGGCTACGTCGCCCTTCAGACCGAAACACAGTAATGTTTACACTACTGCTTCACGGCAGAAATAGGCGCCGATGTGGTACCCATAATCGAGCCGGCTTCCAATGCATAGGAGCCTCCCCACTGGTAAAAAAAAAGTAAATCTCCTGCTGTTAGACTATCGATGAGAACAGGCCAGATTTATTACTTTAGTGTTTGTGACAAGCTACAACTTATACTCGTGATTTGTATGGCACTTTGTATTGCTCAAAATAGAGGTAAACTGTCAACCTTAATTATTTTCTATGTTTTCACAGCTGTCACAGTCGCTAGACATATAAATGATTTAAGTATTGATCATAAATAGTTTCTTGTAGACCATGCTTGCTGATTACCATGAAATACCCAAATACAGGTGAGTGATTTGAAGAACTACAAAGCAATTTATTATTTTATTTATATAATGAAAATATTAACACAGTTTTGTTTGAAAGATGTTATTAATGTCTATTTAACTGTAACACACATAAAATTTAAAAGAATACTAAAGAATCGAAAAGTTTTCAAGATAATAATAAATTTATTTAGTATTAAAAGTACATGTTTAACACTTACATCCAATAGGTGTACAATCAAAGTTGTTGTAATATTGATCAGATGTGGCCCTCTCAATAATTTCCCCGAGATAAGGTCTGCGCACAATACTTGGTAGCCTGTACCCAGGGCGACATCTGCACTGATAGCCACCACGACGGAATCCCCAGCCATGTAGAGGTTCACACTATAACCAATATATTTAAAACACCAATTCCTTATAGGCAATAACAACATAACATAGTTAATTTATTAATTAATATTGTATCAACAAATTGAGTGCATATTTAACTATTTTTGAGTCATTATATTAATAGATTCTCTACTCCAAATTATAACATGTGCAAGATATTTTCTTTAATATATCCTAGTATACATACAATCACATCTGTCTCTCAGAAGACAACACAGGGCTAATGCACTACCAATTTCATTAATATTTCAAATGTTTGTATTAAAGATCAACTTTAATATTGAATAAAAAAAACCACAAGAATGCTATGTCACATAAGAATGACATCTTAAGAGCAGTTTTTCCCTCCTATCTACTTATATATTTTATTGATTAATGAAAGTTAAAAGCATCTCGTATTCCGAAAGGCTATTCTGGCTGTTAAAATTAAAACTTTTAAAAGAATATTTTTTTATTTTCATTATTTACAGATTGGTCACTTTTTTTATGCAGTCAAGTCCCCATTGTTAATTTTTTAAGATACCTAACAAACACTATTAAGGTGTGTATAAATATGTTGATATAAATTTTGTAGGCAGCAGATCCAGCTTGAACAGCCGGCAGCAACCAGACCATTCTTGTAAACTAAATTAGCAAAAATTTCTGGCACCCGGAAACTCCTAGCTTGTATATCTACAATACCTTTTTCTAGTATCAAAAAACATTCAATTTCAATGACAATTGTCAATCTTTACGTATTTGCTGCATGATCCAAAACTACAACCGTACCAACTGCGCGCGAGCGAACAACAGAAGCTCTTTTGATGTAGTCACAAAAAACAACAGCAAGCGGATCGCCCTACAGCACGTTCCAGCATGCCAATTTCTCGCGGGTAATTTGGACACACCTTAAGACAGAAGGAAAAAAATGATTCTAATAATATAAAGTGATAAAGAGTGAAAAGGGTAAGACTTACCTCAGTGGTTTCTTCTTTACACCGTGCTGTAGATGCAAATCTGTTCGGTTTGTCATTTCCTTGGCTAGGTGGACACTGATTTATATCTATCCTGTCATAATCCAATTCCATGACCACTGCTGCTGTATATCTAAGGATGACATGTTTTTATGAAGGATACTCTTATATATTTACTTTATTAGTAGAAAAAACATTTGTACATAGACATAAACTTGACTAAAGCTAACTGGTTAAAAATATGTTCAAATTTAAACATTTTTACAAGTAATATGACCAGAACATTGTTAAATCACAAGGCTCCACATTGACATTCATATGTGCTAGGGATTAGGTCCAAAAGTAATAAGTTATTGAAGTGACAACTTCTTTAGCGGAGTTGAGCACATTTCTTGAATGGCTATATAGTGTTAATATCGCTTCAGGTCATATGGCCTGATAGAAAATTCACAAGGATATCCTTTATGGATGAAAGATTTATAATTTTAGAATTAGTTAGCTTGATTAAAGTTTGGATATTTCAACTTAATAATTATACAGTCATTGGACCAGTGGTTGAACCATTGTGATTGCGAAGCTGAAACACTGCCAGGTCGATGGATCAAATCTCAGCTGTGAAATATTATTATAGTTTAATTATTTGGTTTTTAAGCCTTGTAATTAGCAAAGACTCCCTTGACTTAGATACTTGTATTTATTTGTTACTTTATATCTTGTTTAAATTTTTTATTTTTATTTTATTATTTTGTTTGATACTTCAGCTATGAAGATGGTGAGAGTTGTAGATATTATGGATGAAGGTTGCTTTTTGGGTATGATAGCCCAATAAATGAATATTTTAGTTAACCACATGAATGCTTGTACTTTTATACTGATAAATAAATCAATTTGTGCAAAATTATTCCCTAACCATTACAAAATATTCAAAAATGCACAACATTATTTTTCAATTTTCACTTCTGCTGTCACTCTCCTAGTGAAACTTTATTTTTTTAAGTTCACTTATGATTAAAAAAAAATATATTGTTTCATCACCAAATCTAGTAAAATATGGTTTTTACTTCACAAAACAATTTAACTTAGCTATACAACGAAATCTTTATTAATAGTCTAACAATAATCCTTCTCTTAAATATCCTTCTCATTAAGGAAGGATAATATATATATTATATTAAACAGAACAATATTACTTTGAAAAGCTTAAGATATAAAGAAGTTTTAGAACTTCTTAAATTATTACAACTATGTAACAAAACCCCAAGCCAAAATTAATGAACTAACAAAGGTTACTCTGACAGTAGAACAAATCCAATATGTACTTACGTTGGATATTCAATGTGTCTAAACTGTGTATGGCGAGGGTAAATATCAGCAACAGGAGAAACTGCACCCACCAACCATTTGTTGAGTCTTCCACAGTCAAAATATGGCTTTGTCCAGTTGACAGGCCCCGGTACTTCATCATTGCCAGGAGGACCATGGAATGTGAATGTCTCGTTTGTGTTATTTGCATATCTTATCTCAACTTGGTAGGTGGTCTTCGTGTCATGCCTTTTATCCACTTTATCCGGCAGCCAGAGCTGATACCACTCATTAATGCGATAAAAATCAGATGTATAATCCTTAGACAAACTTTCTGGATCAAAAGCACCTAAATCTTCAACATAGAAAGTGTTAAGAGTTGATATTTTCTGTAGATGCACAGGATCATTGAAGTCATCTGCTCTAAATGCTCTTGGTGCAAATCTCGGCATAGTCTTATTGAAGAATCCTCTATACGAAGATGTGTATGACATATTCGGTGAAAAGTACAATGAGCTAGCATTAATGTAAGGGTTCGAAGACACATCCGCAGCGGATGATAGAAAATAGTACATCATTCCTGGATCGTAGGTATCATTTATTGCTGGTCGTATAAACCTAGACTGTAGAATGTAACTCCAGAAAAATGCTCGATTCATTGCCATGTTGTGTAAGTGCAATAACGCTGTGCGGTTCGGAAATACGGGGTTAATATTTATTTCCTTGACATCTGGATGATGAGATACAGAGTCCTCGGGCAGAAATAGATCATCTAAATGCGTAATATAACAATTATCTGGCTTTACTTTGTCTATTTTATTTCTAATTTCATCAAATGAATCGCGTATTTGCCATTCGTATTGGCCGGCCACACCCCACAGTAAAACACAAAATGATACAAGAATAAAAGCTGTGTTTAGCTTCTCCATTTCGAAAGAGCTGAAAAATGCTCTAAAATAGTATTATAATATTCAAAGTATCTACTTAGTTCATGTTTTTAGTTAAATTTACACAGTTTGCAAAAAAAAACAAAGATAAAATTTAAAACCGATACTTGTAAGTTTGGTAAACGCTGTCTAGTGTGTCTACTGTCTTGTAAAATGTAAACAATCAACCACAGATATAGAATTAATAAAAAGACGAAATAAAAAGGAAGAGTAAAAATATTAGTCTAAGGATGCTGTAGGTAGTAAATACGTGTTGACGTGTTTAACATGACACGGAATAGTGAAAAACTGTGTTTATATATTATAATCTGTGTTATGGAGGTTTAAAAATATAATAAACCGTATAATACTCAAGACTGGTCTAAAGGTCTAGGCCATAAACTCTAAAAAAAAAAAAATAACCTAAAAATAATATTACAAACAGAACACTAACGAGATATAAATCTAATAAATAATGAAATTGCTATCTGATAATTAATTAAATAATATTAAACAAACAGTTTTTTTAAATATTGAATTATGTCCGGACCCTTATTCCGTAAGTTTGTAGAATTTAGTTGTAAGTTCGAGATTAAACAGAAAGAAAATAACTTAAAGAATACTACATTTCAGGATCAATATTCAGTGCTGTAGCTATTTCTAAAACAACTTATACGGCTGCAGTAAGTACTCGAAACTGATATATTATGTATGAAAGTCGCTAGCTCAATGAAAATTAAATTTAAATCAAATTAAATTCCTGTTTGTTGTTATTATAATTAACAATAATAATTGATTTTATATTGAGATTGTTCTATGGTAAAGCTTCATACCTTGTATTTGCAATACTTACTAGAAAAAATTTAAGTAATTGTTTACCTTCCAGCGATCTGTAAATACATCATCTATATACTATGCAGCACGAAAGGGAACTAGGGCAAAGGCTAGAGCAAAGAAGGTTAAAGTTGAAATCACCAAAGTTGGTTTTATCCCACATAATCAAAGAGGCAAAGACAAGTATGTTACAATATATTTCATGTGATAATATTTTAGCTGAAACTTACAGAATTTTAAGTGGTCATGATGTGTTTGTTGCAGAACCTTTTTTTTATAAATTTATTTATTTAAAATACAATGAAGTTTATAGTTTAAAATACAATAACACACACTTAACCTGATTCCTGACTGTTTAACCTGATTCCTGCCGCCAAATTCCACCTTCACACGACATGCCACAAGTTAGAATATCATCCTCACCATCTGGATGTGTGGCGGTTTTCAAGGAGCTTTCTTCCACGTACTACTAAGCTGTGGAATGAGCTTCCTTGTGCGGTGTTTCCGGGATGATACAACATGGGTACCTTCAAAAAAAGTGCGTACACCTTAAAGGCCGGCAACGCTCCTGTAATTCCTCTGGTGTTGCAAGAGATTGTGGGCGGTGGTGATCAATTAACAACAGGTGACCATAAAAAAAAAACAAACACTTAAACTTTAAGAAGGTTATCTCTGTAGGTAGCGGTTCAACTACTACTCACTATTGGTTGGTGCTTCTTATTTGTTTTCAACTTTCAAGTTGTAGTAAATAGTGACTATCAAAGGTGTGTTGGGTCTCTTTATGGCACTTGGGACTTTTGCCACATTATTTCTTAACACATTCACTGTCAACAAAATAAATAAAAATTATAGCTGGGAATCTACTTAAGGCGAATTTTGATTACATTTTTTGATACATATGAATGTTTGAAAATATGGATAAATGTATACTCGTTTTTGTAAGTCGACTGTATTATACCAGAAAATTTACTCGCCTCAAACACTGGCAATTTACTTACTACTACTAATTGAATGGGACACTTGCTTGGATCCGAGTGGGAGGTGCCGCTACTACAGCCCCGTCTTACTCGAATCTGAGTGGTGAGCAAGGAATGTGTTAAAGTGCCAGACTATGTATATATTCATATAGTGGAAAAATGTGCATATCAAGAAGATTGTATCTCATTTAACTTTTACAACTGTTTTAGAAATGATATCTTACAAAATAGTAATCTCAGTAAAATCATTCTGAAAGGTAAATTTTTGTAGATAATCTCAAGATCTTCTATTTTTGTCTAGGCTATATTTTCGATAAAACTTACAGTCTCCTTGAATATATCTCAAGACAATCTATGTCTATTTCTACCTAATTTGCAAAGATATATTGGAGATGCTATAAATACTGAATAATTTACTATGTAAGGGTCTCGAAAGGAAGCTTCAAGAAATTTGTTTCTCTTATTAACCTTTCCGTTACTGAAAACTCAGTTCGGCGCGTTTTTGGCGCTCACAGTGTTCTTCTTGTATATTATTTTATTGCTATTGAAACCATCTTATAAACAAAATGAGAGTCAGAACTTAGTGACAGAGTAATGTGCCGTACTGCACACTCGGTTGAGCACTGCCAATTTGGGAAGGTTAAGAAGGTCTCTCTTACAAAGTGTGTTTTCTACACACTTACAATAAATTTTGTGTGAACTACTAGGAACTATATTTATATGGGTAATATACTATAACATTGAATTAATGTAATAACAAATGTCAGAATCTAATACTTCTCGCCTGAGGGTCCACATTATTGGCTGTCATTTCATGTCTGCCTAGCCATTCTATTATTTAGAAAAGATATGGTGTCATGCTCTTCATCAGGAAATCTGATTTTTCTTATAATTATAAAGTAATTTTGTATAGTTCTTCGTACTTACATTTTCGTGTTACTGTTTGTAGAATGCTGAATCTGTAAATATATATTTAAAATAATTATTATTATATTTACAGGGTAGCAAAATCTAACATTGATAAGCACCGGGATGATTCCTTCAAGCAGATATCAAGTGACAATGTGTATCCAATGCGTTATTACCGCTGGCCAGTGTACACTGCTGAAGAAGCTGTTATAGCACACAAGGAAACTCATCACCCTACTATGTATAACTGTCCCGATTCACTGGTCTTTGCCAAAGTTGAGTTGAATATGGAGGGAGTCAAAAAAGTATGTGTGATGATTATTCGGGTCTTCCATAATATACGTAGATGAAACAAAAAATTATTAATATTTAATGTTTGGGGATATGACATTATTTATGCTATGCATTGAGTTCAACTGCAGAGAATTTATTTTCTGATTTGTTACCCTCACCTTTTTGATTTGATCTGATCTAAAGGCCATATAATCTAAAATTTAATAAATAATTTTAATTTACAGACTCGATATGTGGATAATTTTACAAGACTCACACTGTTACCACACAATTTCCCTCGAGATGAAGAGAGATCTATTCTTGCATTTTGTAAGGGTCCAGAACTGCATCAACAGTTGTTAAAAGCAGGAGCTACGACTGCCGGTGGCACTGAACTAATTAAGAAAATTCAGGTATTTTTCTGTCCGTATGAGTTCTTATTTCATTATTATATTTACGGAGATTTGGTAAGAAAATAGCGTAACATGCTACTTTGAGTTCCTGGACGATCAATAGCCAGTATGGCGGCGGGATCGTAATAATAACTAAACGGTAAAAAATCAAGGGCGGTGATATTTTAATAGCTACTCATAAGCAATTACAAGTTAGGTTGCCGCTGCAATTTAACTCAACAGCAGACTGGATATGTGTATGCATTAAAAGCGTAAGTGGGTTTTTGAACAGCTTCTCATTTAGTAATCGAATGGTGAATTTTCACACAAAAATAAATTATGCGGCATTATTCAAACCCTCTTATGCTTTTTGGGTTGTTGGGGATGTTTATTTAGGCGGTATTGTATGGCAACACACTATTCCATTTTGTATGGCAACCCACCATTCCATTTTAACACCCTGTAGCTTACTGATGCTGTCAAACATCGGGTTCTTTGTCACCGCCCACCGGCCGAGCGAATAGACATCGCTGTGCGTGTGCGACGGAATAGCGCGATCGAAAGATAGCGGTCTCCTGTTTTCGCATAGAGATATGAATTAGCGATGACGGGTTGAATGTGAACCTGATCTAATTATGCTTTGCTTGTAAACTTTGTGTATGTACTTACTTTAGTTTTTTCTGTTCTTATTTTAATTATCAATACGAACTCAACTCATGTTAGCAATCCGGACAAATCTTCGTGATTTTTGGTTTGCTGTTATATTTATATAAATTTGTAACGTTTTAAATAAATATATTAAAAACAAAAAAAAAAATAAAGAACTAAAATGACTACTTCGGATGCGTATTCCCTAAAATATGAACTGAGCGATTTATGTTTGCATCAATTTAATGGCGTACTTAACAAACAGAATAGATTATGACTTGGGGTTCTTCAAGAAATGAGCATACTCCCACCTTAAAAGCCGGCAACGCATCTAATGACCCGTTGTTTTGCAGATGTCCATGGGTCCACCTCCCATCACTCCTCTGCTAATTAATTAAATATTTTAGAATAGACGGAATTAGTCTTAGTAAAATAATTGGTCTAAAGTGATTTTGTATTTATCCATTATATCATTAATGTTAATACCAATAACATACATAAGCTTATAATGCCTACTACTCGGCTAAGTCGAGTTAGTAAGTCTTTTGTGGGGCGATGTATATGCTTTTACAACAAGATCCCAGAAAATGTTCAAAACAAAAGTATTACGTTATTCAAAAGAATTGTTAAAAAAAGTTTGTGTGGTAAAGGTTACTATAACATAAATGACTTTCTTAATGATACTACAGATTGGGAATGGAGCGACCACCCTCAGGCTATTAAATAATAAGTTTAATTGTACAATATTACTTTTTAAACATATTTTTTTGATGAAAAATAGCCCGCTGAGTTTGTTGCGCCCATTCTTCTCACGCATTAATTTTTGAATGGGTGGTAGTTTTTTTTTGACTTTCAATAGTATGTCACTTCCTATTTTGAATAAAAATATTTGAATTTGAATTTATCAGATTTTCAGCTTATGGTAATAAAGACCTTTAATAAACTTACTCCAGATCAAATGAGCCTCTTGCCCGTTTCCCCCTCTTATATAAAAAAAATTCGTGTATTTGTAAGTGGTAATTAATGTTTTAATAATGATTTTATAAATTTAGAAGTTATTGTGTTTCCACAGGAAGGTAGTATCAAACTAAGTGACTATGACTATGTGATAGCTCATCCGAACATTATCACAGACCTTGTACCAATAAGAGGACTAATGAAACGTCGGTTCCCTAATGTTAAAAATGGTACCCTAGACCCCAATATCCTGGACTTGGTTAAGAAGTTTTCAGCCGGGATACAGTATAAAGTAATGAAGGATGAGAATCAGCAGAACTATGCATGTGTTGAAGTACCAATCGGAAGAGTAAGTTTTCCTTTTTAATGTTAGCTTTGGAAGTTGGACAGGAAATTACAGGAGGTAAAAATTGTAAAGTGGTCGCGTCATTCAGCAAAACCACAGTGGGCACGTGGTGAAAATTTTGAGCTCTTTTTCAACTGTGAAAACTATTTTAAGAATTTCGGCTTATAAAATATTTTAGAAAATGTAACATTTTAATTCACTTTTTAACTTATTCTACATTATCTCATATAAAACTAATTAGAAAGGAAGAAAAATATTAATTTTCGATATTTACAGGATATGCTTTATACAAAACAGTCTTCAAAATTGCATTTGCAACATTTTTTTTTCATGCTCCTTTTTTTTTGTTGGATCATTTCTCTGAACTCATTTGTACCCGTTGGCAGATGACCTTTGTGTACCAAGTAAACAATAATTATTCTCTATGAGATTATCTATCGATATATATCTATATATTAAAATAGTGAGCAGGTATTTTCTACACAAATAATAAATAATTTTAACTACCTTCTGCAGGACTTCTAAAATCAATTTATGACTTATGTGATTCATTTTAATTTAATATTTTCAGTTGAACATGGATATAAAATTCGTTGTGGAAAATATAGACACATTACTGAAAGATATTCAAAGTATGCGGCCCAAACGCGATGGTCGCTTTATTACAAGGTATTATATAATATTCATAATATTGAATGGTTTGATTGAGAAAATGGGAGTGATGTTTTTTTGATGGAAAAGGAGGAGAAAACGAGCGTACATATCACCTGGTGTTAAGTGATTACCGCCGCCCACATTCTCTTGCAACACCAGAGGAATCACAGGAGCGTTGCCGGCCTTTAAGGACGGTGTACGCTGTGTACGGTGACGTGTACTTTTTTTGAAGGTACCCATGTCGTATCCTCCCGGAAACACCGCACCGCATTATAAGTAATCACAATGCCGTGCATACTCGAATTCAACACAAGAAAAATAAAAATGCATTTTGTATAATTAATTAACAAATCTAATATGAAATTATTATAATATTTGCAGGTGCCTTATAACCAGTCCTCCATCAACAGAAAACTTGAAAATCGATCCATTTGTCCATGTAGAGGAATCACTGTCTAAAGAAGTACAAGAGGAGAGTGATGATGAAGATGATGATGTTGCCGCTACTGCCTAAATAAAATAAAGATGATGGACTTTATATAGATTAAGTAGAAATAATAATATAACAATAGATAATTGTTTTTATTTGAAGTTCGCAACGTATTCATCATCTTTGATGAATATGGTTCATCTTTTGTAGTATAAATCAAACTCACATTACACTGCCTGTCTGTATATCCCCTACTACTACTCATATACCACATAACAGATTTTAATAAGATTTTCATCATCAGTTGAATAGAAAGGCCAATAGGTCTACTGTTAATTTTGGCGAAGCTATTTGAAAAAGTGCTACTAGCGAGGCTAAAACCCAACCTCAAGAATAATCCCCAATCACCAGTTTGGATTCCTAGAATGCCACGCCACAATCAAACAATTAGTTATAGAACTGTGAATACCATCTTTCAAGTATTAGAAAATAAATGTTATTGCACGGCAGCGTTTTTGGATATCAGTCAGGCGTTCGACAAGGTGTAGCTCGATGGACTCCTATTGAAGGTAAAAAAAAATACCTTCCTTAAAATATACTTGCATTATTGAAATCCTACCCAACAGACTGATGCTTTGAAATATAATTCCATTATGCTGTTTCTGCACTGTGCAAGACACAATCGGGAATGCCACAAGGATCAGTGCTTGGACCTGTGCTGTAACTCATATTCACAGCAGATTTACCAACAGCTGTCAACACAGTAACTGGAACATAGCAACGGATTTATTTCCAGCCACCATCTGCAAGAAAGTTTTGACCTAATATCAAAAAATGAAGAATCAAAAACAAAAACCAAGCTAATTTTGCAAATTGCCATAGTAACAGACAAGTAAAGACACACGGCGTTTTATCTGGTATTTTAATATGACGAGATCAATTTAACTCCGCCCACGGTTACATTTAGTAGTATATATTAAGAACCACTGCACTAGCTACGTGTACCTAGCAAAATATACACAATGACACCTTGTCCTTAAACATCTCCCGAGATAATTGAGATTAAACTGTTCACATATAATTCAAGGAGTTCTTCCATGTTTAGGGGTTATACTATGAAATTGTCGTTTTGTACTGATTTTTTTTTTAAATTCAATATACCTAATATTTATTTAATGAAAATTATTACCATTACCTATTATCTATACATTGCTGCCATCTAATAGGAATCATTTATGCCTTTACGATAGAACTGTGACCTAGATTCGACAAACTGTGTGAAAGCATTTTGCACTGCCTCCTGAGAAGAAAAGTTTTTATCACGTAGAAAATTGACCTAATCAGGAAAAAACGGTAATCCGTTGGCGCAAGGTCTGGCGAATAAGGAGAGTGACGAATGGTTTCTTATTGCATTTCCTATATACTTGAAACGGTTTCTCGTGCTATATGAGGTCTCACGTTATCATGGTGCAACAATGGTTAAGATCGATTCATGAGTCGGGGCTGTTTCACTGCTAGTTTTGCTATCATTGTTCGGAGTTCGGCACCGTAGACATTCGCCGTTATTGCTCGACGAGATTGGAGAAATTTCGCTTACGGATGTAAGTTATATATGCAGTCATTTTTACTGCTTTTGCAGTTCTACCCGCCTAGTCTAATCTGGTAAGAACCTAGTGAAATTGCAACATTATTACATGAGATGATCATTCTAGGGAAAAACTTAGGATACTATGGATTTCGACAAATCAAAATCTATTAGTAGTTTGTAAAGATATGTGGCTGGTATAGTTAAGCCCAGACTCTAGGCTCGCTCGGATCTACTTATTTAACTTACAAGTTAATGTTGTTGCCATATCTCGTTACCTGTTAGTTAAGTCACAGTATTTGTTTGCTTTTATTGTGGGATCCTTTTTTTTGTGGAACATAAAGATGAAACATGCGTACGGATCATTTCCTGCCTATACTCATCTCTTGAAATATCAGAGGAATCATACAAACGATAACGTACGTGCTTTCTTTTAATGTACCCATATCGACTCGGAATCGCTGCGCAAAGAAGTTCATTCCATGGTTTGGCTGTTCGAGGAAGATTGTTCTGAGGAGGTACACAAATCAGCGAGATGATGATATTCTAGTTGGTTGTGTCGTATGCAAAAGTAAAGCATTATGGAAAACTTACCCTCATAAATGCAGTAAAAGAGAAAATGAAACGATCTCTCTACACAACTTCCTCCTATCTATGTTTAAGGTGAAGGTATACCTATCTAGATTCGTCATGACCTATTGACAGGCAATCTCCGCCTGTCGATAGGTCATGACGAAATTCGTACTGTCGGTGATTGGGAGGAATGCTATCCGGGTTGCTTGTGCACAAGCAGTTGTGATCAATCAGTTTTCTGTCTAGGCTATAGGTACTTCAGGTAAAGAGCACTGACATAGTGGGATGGTTGGCGGTATCTTTTAATTGCCGTTAAGGGTAAATTTTGAGGAAAAGACCCCAATCTCCTTCAAATGGGCCTTCTCCTCTGCCTTATGACCCAAAGAGTAATTCTCCATACGCAGCGGCGGCATAATGGCTAACTAAAATTACTAAGAACAGCTTTCGAATACGTCTAAACTTTACGTATTTCGGATGGGTGACTTGAAGGTTGTTCGCCAGACTCAACGACGTGCATGGATTTCGTATTCCGTGTATATGTAAGTATTTTGTTCTACGAAATGCATCTCATTTGACGAACCAAGCACTTCGTATCCTTTATATGGCGCTAGTCCATAGTAATCTTGAGTGCAACTCAGTTGTTTGGAACCCACATGAGAGCAAATATACTTTAATGATCGAACAAGTCCAAAAACAATTCCTTAGACCTTTGTATAAGAGGCAATATGGATACTATCCATTTATGTAACCAACACTCTTTTTACAAGGACATCTGGGCTTTGTTTCACTGCAGTTACGGAGGTACGTAGCTCTTACTATGTTTGTTCTCAAAATAATTCAGGGCAGTGTAGTCTGCACATACTTTTTACAACGTTTGCTGCGTTTCTTTGTACCGACCTCGTACGTACGCGGGCGGTGACACGCACTATTAGCGCAGCCACCTGCACGCACTCATGCGCATAAGCACACGCCTGTATCACGAGCCATCTGTCTTCTAAACTGTACTTGAGGTAGCACCACAGTGTTTTCTATTGGCCAGCTTGATGAGATGTTTACTCAAAGAATGAGAGAAAAGATTTGAGAGTATGATGCCTGTAAGCTCTATAAAATAAGATAACTCTATAAAATAATAAAGTTTATAATTTTCATTGTTTTTTTTCTTTAGTATAATATCTTTGCAACGCTTTAGATTTAATCTGTAATGTTACATTGTATTTTTTTTATAAATAAATAAGTTTCTTGTACATGTAAAGCACGGTTGAATTACCACTATACAACGTTCCACACCACATAGCTTATCAGACGCCGCAACGCTAGCCCGATACGCATGTTGATACAGTAAGCCGTTGCTTAAACTGTCGAGACGGTGACATCAGATATCCTCTATAACGAAAACAGTTGCCTTAAAAATGAATGCTGAATTTTATGCCCGGGGTATTATAAATATTATGTATCGTCAAGAGTCTGCGTCTCTATCTGCTGATCGTCTAAAGGTGGTGCCAGTAGAGGTAGTCGATTAAGTTGGAGTGGATTACCTTAATATTCGAAAAGACCGCCTTAAGACGGGAGCAGGTGCCATGATACTGTTGCATTGTTTGCCCTCGGAAATAGGGTGTATGGGGTGTATGGTAATGGGATACCAACATTATGGCTGCACAGTAATGTACCTATGCAATTATTCGAGTAAAATAAAACAAATGTCAACGATTAGAAGTGGGCGTGGATATGTCAAAAATGACGTCTTGGTTTGACTTTGTTTTGATTGTGACCTATGTAGGGGCGTAAAAACTAAAAGTATCCGCCATCTTGTCACTGATGCAAACAAAGATTTTAAAATTAAACTTCTAAACTACTTTTTACTTCTTCAATCCTATACCTTTAGTGTTATTGTGATAATTGTGTAGTGTTAAAAAATACTGTGATATATCAACGTGCAAATATTTTTGTTTATATTGTTACACTTTTGTGTCTTGACATTAAAAGTTGAAATATTTGAGTGACGACGAACGGACAACTAGACAAAATGGGTACAAGAGAGGATGAATATGATTATTTATTCAAAGGCGAGTTAAAAATTATTCATCGTAACAAAAAATCGTTTTTGGCATATTTATTATTAAATAGAATGTATAACAATTCCTAAATAATCCACTAAATTGTCAATTTTAACTTTCAACAACTTTGTTTTGTCCAAAATTTCGCTCTTTTATTGTATAAAGCTTTAAAAGCTTTGAGATTTTTTAATTTTAGACTGCAATAGGTGTTTCTAGGAGTTTTAAACAAATCTGCAATGAAAAAATCATGTTAATGATTCAGATTTTCATCAGCTGATTGTATTACAAATCGATTATGAGTTACGGCCTACGTGTGAGTCACCTTGTTAGTATACCTAGAAAAATATCATACAACAAGGACCTTGCATTTTTGTAATAATGAACAAATTACGTCAGTGTCTTTGTATTGTAAACGTTAATTTTCTTTGTTTCAGTTGTGTTAATAGGAGATTCTGGTGTTGGTAAAAGCAGTCTGCTATCACGTTTCACTAGAAATGAATTTAACTTAGAATCAAAGTCCACTATAGGAGTTGAATTTGCAACAAGAAGTATAGAGGTGAGGATATATAGATATTTTATATTAGACAGTGTAAATAAGTCAATATATAATAAACTCAAAACAATTAGTTTTTTAAGTTTTTAATATTTCATAACTTAGATAGGTTTTCCAGAAGGGTAGGCTGAGCTTACCAAGTTACATCTGTATAACTTCCTTCGTTCATCTCCCACCAACTCTTGATTATATGTTGGGTGATTAAATAGATTTTATATCAACATTTAAAAATGCATAAATATAGTTTGACATAAATTTTTACCAATGTATGGTATAAAAAATCACTTAATAGAACAAAGATGAAGTCACTTCACTTTCACTGGCAGTAACTTGTAACATGTGGTGATTAAATACACTGCCATAAGTCTATATGATCAGGTAGAGTTGTTCCTCAAGTAACAGGTAATAACAGTTATTTTAACATAAACTATAACTGTTGTCATTTATTTTATTTTTGGTAACATTCGTTCCCCAAATCGCCTCAGCAGTTAAGTGCACAAATCACCAAACATTTTCTGCAATATGGGTAATAAATAGAAGGTGCTAAAGAAATGACATCAAATCTGTTTTTTTTTAATACAATTAATTAACCAAACAAATATTACAAACCAAAAGTATTCACAGGTACCCACCCATGCTCAATATGTGATGAAATATTTGTACAAAATGGTATAATATTTATGCATTTTTCAATTTAATAACTTTTTATAAGTTATTTCACTCACTACTGGGAACAAATAATATATAAAATTAGTTTTTCATTAATCATAATTTAAAACTATCCTTCTTAGCAATATAATTTTTTGTAGGTAAAGTAGAAAAAAAACCAGCAATTTAAATCAAATTTAAATTTAAGGGTAGGTAATGGTAGTAGTGTTGACAAAGGCATGAAGTGGCTTTCATGTTTTGGTTAAGCTTTTGAATTGTCAAAGTGATAATAACATCCAATTGACATTTTTGCATTTATTCTTTTTATATTGATAGATTGTGTATCTTGGTAATATAGTGTATAATGTTCCATCTAATAAACTATATTGTTGCAATGCTATACTGGTAGTTTCAATAGTCAGGGATAAGATTATGATATTTATGGGAGTAATATGCCATTTAATAGGTGGAGACTTTGATGAGGGCAGCACAGGACCGATTGTTGTGTAAATCTTTGGGGCAGGCCTTTGTCCAGCAGTGGATGTCTTCCGGCTGATGATGACGGCCATGTAACATTTATAATAATTATTGGGATCATGTATGTGGTTGCACTTTGCTTGTTGAACAGCTAGTTTGAGTAATAATAAGATCATGCATCTGTTTATTGATAAAATATGAGGTTATATATTTAGGTGTATGAGAAAATAGGATTTACTTAATGAACATCAGAACCTATTAGCCATTTGAAATGATATGCCTCAGACCTGAGAAGATTGATTGTCATCAAATATCAGCGGGATCTTTTTTTTTTAAATTAAAATTGCATAAAAACTAAATTTATTCAAAAGATATCTTTGGGGGTGATTGGTCCATTCCCAAGAATCTATCATGAAAGTCTAAGTTAGATATAAAAATAAAATGATAGAGCAATATATTTTATCTCAGATAAGATGTAATGTATGAATTTTATTGTCAGTCTTAAGTACACTGGTTTAACCTGATTACCTAGCTTTTGCCCACAAGTTTGTTTCTAATAGGCCTTGCATTTACAAAGGCCAAGTCACAAAGGTCTCTTGTCTCTGATTCACCTTGCCACACATATCCTAACTCTTTCATTACATTTTCAATTTATACCTCCCTTGGCAACTGTAATAATTTTCCTTCATATGCACATACCCTAAATACATACATACTTTTCAATACCCCTGACTATGTGTGTTTTGTACACTTTTTTTTAATTTCATGAAGAATGGTAGAGTAATTAAGTTGGGAAATTGTAACAAAGTCACATTTCCATTCACAATATTAGTTTATATTATGTAAAAAAACAAAGTGAAGCAACATTTTTTTTTAATATAAAGCATGTAAAAACGGGAGTACTTAAACAAATAATTATGACATGACCATGTGAGGATATTAATGTATTAGTATAACTAGGATAAATTAATTAGAAAATAAATAAAAGTAAGACGATTTGGAAATTTAAAGTAAAAGTTATTTTAACGTAACAGTAAAAAGGAACCACATGCTGACAGCATAACTCAACCAGTCCCACCAAGCAGAACCTGTTTATGAGTATGACATGTGGATTAACCAACAACAATATATCACCATGTAATCAATCTGGGGGCGGAAAGTAGCAACAACTTTTTAGTGTGCCTGTGTGACACATTCTCTGTGAGCCAGAGAGATATATCTGTGTGTCACTCCATAGCATTTGGATGTATATTAACATGATGATTGAAAAAAGAACACTGGGAGAGTTTCTTGTGCAGCTTCTTCTCTCTCAGAGTGCCATTTGTTTCCGAAGTGATGATAGTGTTAGAAATGACATTAAAAAGAATTCTAAAGGAATCAATTAGAGAAAATAAATGCCTTTTCATGCTTGGCATGTTTACCATCACAGGTAATTTGGAACTAAAACCACATAAGTTGTGATTTGGCACCAATTGTGATATTAGCATTATATAACTTTAAGTTTTGGGGAAATAAAAAAATACACTCTAAATTATTTCACACTTTACGACCTTCACCTCTGAATATATTATATGAATAGTATGGTCTGCTATTTTATTGTTTTTTTTTTACTATAAGTACAATTTTTTTGAGAAAATTTTGACCCACATCATGAGCTCCTATTTAAAGAAATAGAAAAGCTTTTATTGCTGAGTTCATTTACAAAAAGTCAAATTAATATAAGAAAAAATTCTTATGCACTTTGGTTCCCAAACAGGATGTCCTTCGACACATATTATGAGTCCTCCAGGTGTCTCCACATGACCCTGTTCATTGCCATTTTATGAATTTTGTTATTTTTCCCAGCACATTTTCTGTCTCCCTTTTTTGAGGGAAGCATCTCTGATGACCCATCCGGTTATGGTTTTAGTCTTATTTACATTTTTACTATTGCAAGGTATATGGCCTGTCCATCTCCATTTTTGTTTTTTTTGTGAATGTGACACCATCCTCAATTTTTCTTAATTCTAGACACTTTTCTACCTCTCCTTGTGAAGCCTAACATGCGGTGTTCCATACTTCTGTGGCAGGTTCTAATTTGACAACCATATGTTTGGGAGAGAAGAACACATATTATGTTAAAAAAGTTTCTTTTCGAAGATATTATGGTGTATCAGCTCCTAATTAGGAGACCTTTATGTCATTTCTAATATGCTAGATACTACTACCGTTTCGGAAACAAATGGCGATCTGAGAGAGAAGAAGCGGCGTAAGAAACTCTCCCAGCATTCTTTTTTTGCGCTCTTTTCAATAAAGATATACAATATTGTACAGTCATTTCTATCGCTATAAAATAATCACAATCTAGTCCCAGGATGTCCGATCACTTAGATATTCAGTTGTGGAGTAATGGGATTAAAGACAGAGCCATTTTTTCTATAAAATATATAAATAAACATTTAAATTTATTTATAGATAATGCCTGAACAACAATAAATTTAACAATAATTGTACAACTACTGCTTAATCAAAAGCACCTAAGATTAAGTATTAAGATATTACAGACTTAGCGTGATGTGTTCCGCTTCGTCGTCGTCTTGTGATGTGTTATGCCCTGCATCATATTGTCACTGTAGCAAACGACTTCTAACATCCGGTTATCCATATCATACTGTCACCTACAAAAATCACGTATTTGTACTGAGCCCACCGTTCGAGTTCGAGCCAACCCGAGGGGCGCGAGTTCGAGTCCCGCATCGTTCATAAATTTTGGTTACAAATTTTATTTGAATAATGAATCCCAGAAATAAGGGATATCTATTAAAAATAACAAACTGTTTAGAATCAGATTGTATGTAAAATGCATAACATTCTTCACTATCCAAAAATGATACTTAATTATTCACAAGAGGTTTCATTTCCTCACGCAAAGTGCCAACACCGTTACAATATTAATATGACAGCCTCTATTGTATACCACACAATATAATACGTCGCTGTCGCCTCGATAAGAGGAAAAATGTCATTGACCTTCTATTTATGCTTAGTTGACCTCCACCCATTATTATTTCATGATCAATGGGAAGTTGTTGAGAAAAATGCTAATGTTGTCTTAAATCAAAGAATTTTATGGTATTACTAGTTGACCCAGCAAACGTTGTATTGCCGATATTAAAATCGCGATACAAAAGTAACTGTTGATCGTAGATGGGTGAAAATTTGAAGTTGTATGTATTTTTAATGATGACTCATAATCAACAAATTAAAAAAAAAATTACCATTTAGGGACCACCCTTAACATTTAGGGGGATGAAAAATAGATGTCCGATTCTCAGACCTACCCAATATGCACTCAAAATTTCATGAGAATCGGTCAAGCCGTTTCGGAGGAGTTCAAAGTTTAACACCATTTAGATTTTATTTATTAGATTTTAATATATTATTTTTCTGTTTTACCTGGTGGCACATCTACTTCGATTTCGTTATCGTGAGAGCCCTAGTTACAACGAAGTCCTATGGTCTATCTCTAGGACGATATTCGACACTCTTATTGTCTCGAATGTTAAGCCTAAAACACATGGTCGGATTTGTTCCGGCCGAACCATCGGACGCGGTCCGGTACCGACTTTACATATGTGTATTTATCAATGGTATGTCGCATTGTCTATAGCACAAAATTTTTATTATTATTACCGTCCCGACTGTACCGCGTACGACGCCGGACTAGAAGTGTGGGGCGCCTACCCACGCCACCGGACCGTCCGATGGTCCGGCCGTACCAAATCCGATCATATGTCAACATAAACATCAGAGCTTGTTTATTTTGTACCGAGAGTGTTCCAAACAGCAGTTTAACCTGCTGTTTGTCTCAAAAACCTTTATCATCGCACTATACCACAAACGTAAGTTATACCCCCTTATTCATAATAGTCTTCTTCTATTGACCTAAGTCAGAATGAGAAAAAACACTCCTTAGCGGCTGTTTAACGTTAGTGGACCATTATGAATAAGGGGGTTAGTGTCAACCTAAGGTGAACGCTTTTATTTACTTGTTAAGTGCAATAAAAATGATTTTAAATCACAAAGTATTTAATATTCGCTTCGTAATTTGACGAATAACGCTTGCCGCCATGTTGATTGTTCTAAAAAGTCATGACGTCAGATGGGTTATGTGAACAAGTGCGCTGATAATATATAATAATTAATGTACAAACGCATTACTGTCGCTGTGCAAGAGACAAGGCTTGAATAGTGCTCAATCACATGAAAGATGGAGTTCCCCAAGGCTGCGTGTTATCTCCTACACTATTCCTTCTGTATATGAATGATATGTTCGGCGACTTCAGCATTCATAGTTATGCAGATGGATTTATGGATATGTACTAGCCGCCGACCATTCAGGTTTCTTTTGGGAAATCGCAGACCAGTGCCGGTGGAAACACGTTTCATCTATCGTGTCCTCTCTTGAGAAGGTCGCAGAATAGGGTAAAATGAACCTCGTGTACCCCATAGAAGACACAAGTTTGCGCGGTAACCCGATCACACGCTGCGTAGAGAGAGGTCGCTTTGTTGTGTTTTCCGCTGCATTTAATTACACCACGTCAGGGTGTAAGTATGAGTGTGTATCGAGTGTCTGTGATCGTGTATGTCAGTCAGTTATATATTGTGTGTGCGCTTGAGTGGAGTGAAAGCGATTACGACGAGGGCTCTCTCGTAGGGCAACGAACAATGTGTGAAGTTAGTTGTTTTCTAATTTGCGGGCTTCTGGCCATCGTCTGGGTGAGGAGTTCCAGTGGTATGCTGAACTTGCGCCTACGCCTGCGAAGGCGGTGTGGATGAGTTTGTGTGGGTGTCGGGTCTACTGTGACATACCGGGGGCGTCTAAGTGGGCTTAGTCTGTGATAATGAAAAGTAATAATATAAATAGCGACATTTAAACTACTGTAAGAAAAGAAACAAAAAGCTAACTGAAACAACATTCCGTTATAAAAATAATAATAATATTTATTTGCAAAAACTGCCACCAAATTTTTTACAAATATAAAAAATTTAACAAAAAACCAACCGACTTCAAAAACAATAGATATAATATGCACTAAAAAGTATAAAAATAATTGCGTATTTTTATACAATCAAATTCTAGCTACGATTATTGTAATTTTTGGAATCGGTGTCCTTCCGCCGCGACCCGCTCTCGCCTCTCATCTCCTCACGACTCAAGCATATCTCACCTATAACTATGTATGTAAGTAGTTACAAGCCTATCTTGGATGACACCGATTCCAAAAATTACAATAATCGTAACTAGAATTTGATTGTATAAAAATTCGCAATTATTTTATACTTTTTAGTGCATATTATATCTATTGTTTTGGAATACTGTTTTTGAAGTCGGTTGTTTTTTTGTTATTTTTTTTTGCTTTTTAGTGAATTTGAAGTACACTAACTAACAACTTGTTTAAATATGTTCAGATATACTAAATTTTTCAATGCAGCAATGAACGTAAGCGCTTAATGGAAGAGTTTCGTTACTTTGCCATGGATTCCGAAATCCAAACCTAACCAAACCCTCACCAAACTATCTTTGAAGTATATCCTTTCCAATAAAAAAAGAATCATCGAAATCGGTTGGCGCGATATTGAGTTATTCGTAAATTTATCATCCAATTTGCTATACGTATGTATAGCAAATTTAAGACTTATGATTTTTCTCATGGATGCCACTGTCAGATCTGGACCAAATTACAATGGGACCACACAGGAAGCACCAGCTTTCAAATAAAAAAAAGAATTATAAAAATGGGTAAACCGGGTAGTCGAAAGTTTTGAGCTAACAAACATAAAAAAACCCGACGAATTGAGAACCTCCTCTTTTTTTGAAGTCGGTTAAAAATAAAAAATAATTCAAATGTTAAAAACAATAACAAATAGATATTAAGTATATAATTTTTTTAACAACTAAGAATGATAACATACGAGGCAGCAGCGCGATTCGCAAAAAGAAAAGTTCTCAGCAATCGTTAGGACGTAAATTCCTAACACTGATATTATGAACTTCCTAGATTTTTTTTACCGAGTTTAGATAGTGTTCATAACTGGGGCATGTCATGTATCCCACGGAGGCAACAGATATCCGACACATTCAGTTGTCCTAGTAGGTACCTACCTTATCTATATTTATAAAAATGAATTGCTGTTCGTTAGTCTCGCTAAAACTCGCGAACGGCTGGACCGATTTGGCTAATTTTGGTCTTGAATTATTTGTGGAAGTCCAGAGAAGGTTTAAAATGTGAATAAATAGGAAAATGCTGCTAAATTAAATAAAAACAACATATTTGTTTTTACTTTGATGTGTCCATACATAATTTCTATGAGAGAATTCATTGACGCACGGTTTGATAGTTCTGCTGTGAAACAATTTCATTACGACAGCAGGGTGCATATTTTACGAAGTAATTTTTGATGTTATGATATTATATTATTGAGAAATTCATATAAAAACATTATTTTATTTATTATATACAGAACAACGTCTGTCGGGTCAGCTAGTCTATGATAAACATGTATATTTTCTTTCATAATATTATGTCCTATGGTATATTGTTATGGGGCAGTGCGGCCGATATTAATACTATCTTTGTGCTGCAGAAGAGGGCTATTCGCGCAATTTATAACCTAGGTCCTAAAGAATCATTAAGAGAAAAATTTAAAGAAATAAACATTTTGACTGTTGCTTCTCAATACATTTTTGATAATGTTTTGTATGTTCATAAGCACATTGAGGAATTTTCTAGAAACTGTGACATTCATAATGTTAACACGAGGAACAAACACAAACTTGTTATGCCTACTACTCGGTTGGGTCGAGTTAGTAAGTCTTTTGTTGGGCGATGTATATGCTTCTACAATATGATCCCAGAAAATGTACAAAACAAATGTGTTACGAAATTTAAAAGAATTGTTAAAAAGCGTTTGTGTGGAAAAGGTTATTATAGCATAAACGATTTTCTTAATGACACCACGGACTGGGAAAAAAGCAAACACCCTCAGGCTCTTTAATTATAAATGTTTATTGTATTACATTGTAATCCATATTTTATATTTAAAAAAAAAGCCCGCTGAGTTTCTTGCGCCCATTCTTCTCAGGTCTGAGGCAGTCTCTTTTGAATGGGTGGTAGATTTTGACGTTCAATAAGTGATTTTAAATCCTATTTTGAATAAAAATATTTTATTTTGAATTTCTAAATTGCAGGTTGACGGCAAAACTATCAAGGCGCAAATATGGGACACGGCAGGGCAGGAGCGGTATCGCGCCATCACGTCGGCGTACTACCGCGGAGCAGTGGGCGCGTTACTGGTGTACGATATCGCCAAACACCTGTCGTACGAGAACGTGGAGCGGTGGCTGCGTGAGCTGCGGGACCACGCCGACCAGAATATCCTCATCATGCTGGTGGGCAACAAGAGCGATCTGAGACATCTCAGGTAACTGCCGAATTCCACCATCGGACATTACGTGCAAAGTACCATCCGCATCACGTAGACGTCTGGCATTCCACAATTGCGCGTTTTGTTCGAAATTTCTTGCCTCGCACAGCCACTTTGTGGAATCGACTACCGGCAGCGGTCTTCCCGAACGGATACGACTTAGGGACCTTCAAGAAAAAAGCATACTCCCACCTTAAAGGCCGGCAACGCATTTCTTGACACTCCTGTTGTTGCGGATGTCCATGGGCGGTTGCCTCACCTCTCCCCATCCCGTGAGCCTCTTGCCCGTTTGCCCCCTCTCATATAAAAAAAAACTCAAATGGATAAGAAAGAGGATTTGAGCTTATTACGTTAAATTTAAACAAAATGGTCAAATTGTAAGTAAAGGCATTTTAGTTAGTATCGGCGATGTGGGGCGAGTCGTTCCCTTCCCTGAAATATGGTCGAGGGAGGCGATGCCTGGTCCATGCGTCATGAAAAAAAAAATGAAAATGAAAAATATTTATATCAGTAACAAAAATGGTACAAACATAATAGTGGATGTGACCTTCTATTAAGTGAGAAACATCTGTGCCAGAAGGCCGAGCTCTTCCATATCAATTAAAATTAACAGTACCAAAAAACCAAGGGATCACAAATTAAGTCATTGTCGTGAAGTGGCGCTGCTCGTTCTTATCTAAGGAAATGTGCCTTCCGAACTAGCTGTATGAGAAAATGATATATTTCAAGTGTAATGCAATTTAACTACGAAATAAAATATTATTGTTTGTTTCTTTGTTTGAACTAATTACAACATAAGGGGTATACTACGTGAGGTATACTTCAAAAAATTATGTTTCAAGCAATTTACTTTGTGTAAAATTCCCGTTTTTGTTGTGTTTTTTTTTTTTAGTATATGCTAATATCTCAATATTATGTTCATTAAACAAATGATTAAAGATGTATTTTATTTTGAAGGGCAGGTTTTATTTAACATTCTAAATAATTTTTAAAATAACGTTCTAAAGAATTTGAAACAATTTAATCAGGATTCTTAACGCCACTACAATTGCGCTCGTCACCTTAAGACATAAGATGTTAAGTCTCATTTGCCCAGTAATTTCACTAGCTACGGCGCCCTTCAGACCGAATCAGATTAATGTTTACACATTACTTTTTCACGGCAGACATAAGCACCGTTGTGGTAGCCATAATCTAGCCGGGTTTCTGTGCAAAGGAGCCTCCCAATGGTAACTATGTTTGAAAAATACATTATGCAACAATTTTTACGTATCTGACAGTATTTTTGACGACATGCTTTCGAAATTTGCGGAGCGGTGTACTAAGACAAAAGCGATCTATGCTCTCCGAAGGGCGCTGGCAGCAAATGTGATTTCGTTCTCAGTGAAACAACGACAGGTTACTTGGTAAAGAAATGCAAACGACAAAATTAAAAAAAATTTATAACGAATGTGACTCGCTCCATGCCAGCTGTAAAGGTTACTGTTGTGTCAATATAAAAACTGTTTTTTCCAGATCAATCCCAACGGAAGAAGCGAAAGCGTTCGCAGAGGCAAATGGTCTTAGTTTCATAGAAACATCTGCCCTTGACTCTACTAATGTCGAGCCGGCATTCCAGAATATTCTTACTGGTAAGTAATAAATGTATATAAGTAATGTAGCAATGTAAGTGTATAAAAATCATGATAATTCTAAAGTAACAAATAATAACATAATTTTAATTTTATTGAACCATACTTAATATGATAATATATTTATTATAAAATGAAATGTTATGAAAAAGATGATGTTCCTGAGAGAATTTTTCCTTCAAATACGACGGAAGATACTCGCTCTTATTCAAAACCTTGATAATGCCCGATAGGCATTCTTGGCAATTGGCGTAGCTGGCAGTCGTAAACTGCGGAAGATTTCTGGTTGAAAACACGGAGGTAATCCTGGAATTTATACGAGTTGTCGAACTACTGGCATCAATCATCGAAAATATGAGGTCTCTCCGAAAAGTCTGATAATCCCAACAGTCTGAACTTAGCAACCCTGGACGCAGAATTGACGCAAATAAGAAGTCTCAATGCGGAACGGGCCAAACCTATTACTGTGCGGTACCCTACAGAAATCCGGGAAAAAGGAGTAGACAAATTAATAGATAGGGACATGATATTGTTTGGAACTGGAGTTAATAGATGGGTACAGGCTCCTTAACGAGGTCTTTACCTAAGTCGCATATGACAATCTGTTAGTTGGAAAAAGCCAGGAAAAGAAATAATAAAATAGAACCCAGCTACTGCAAATCTAATGTAATTTTTAACAGAAACTGTCCATTCCATTTCTACCGGAAGATGTCAACTGTTTGACAAAGGCCTCTCCCAAAGATCGCCATGACGCCATGACGGTTCTGCGCTGCCCTCTTCCAACCTACTCTGGCGATCATGACCAGATCGACGGTCCATCTTGTGGGGGGCCTACCATCACTACCGCTTCCGGTACTTGGTCGACATTCGAGGACTTTACTGCCCCAACGGCCCTCTGTCCGTCGACCTATGTGCACTACCCACTGCCGCTTCAGTTTCGCAACTATCTGGGCTATGTCGGTGATGGTGAAACGAGGCATATTATTATTATATAACCGGTTTTCCCTGTTTTCAGAAATCTACCGGATCGTGTCGCAGAAGCAAATGCGCGAGCCGCCTGAAGGCGACGTTATCCGAGCTGACGCAGAGCCGACAGATGTGCGTCCCTCCGCGGCCGACTCTGTGCGGAAACAGTGCTGCCAGTAGGATGGGTGAGTTCTGTGCATTATAACTTTTAAGCATGTAGTGTAGTAACGTAATATTCGCAATTGATACCAGTGGGAGGCGCAACGGCGCCTTTTCTGCCGTGAAGCAATACTGTGTATTGCTTCAGGAGCGAAATCGTGTTGTGGTATGAGAACACCAAATGCGTACAACTGATTAAGTCTAAAGAAATATAGCAGTATGACCACATACTGTTGTCTCGGGCAACTCGCCTTTACCACAGAGTTATGAGTAGACAATATAATATTGTATAGGATACCCATAAAAACCTATAAATATCCCAAATAAAGACTATTATTATTAGAAGTATATCCCTAAAAAATTAAACAATATGCAAAAGCACAGTCATAACTCATGGTATGTAGCTGGATGGATATTAACATCAGCTTGGATAACTTGATACGGTTAGATCTAGATGCATACTATTAATTTGCATCATCAATACAGAAATACTACCATTAACTGTATATACCACTTCATTGAGTGGTGTTTTCAGGTGGATTTCAGTCTGGATTCCTCCATTCATTCTTCCTATATGCCTATGATAGTTAACCTTAGATAGTTTATATGTCTCAATGACTGAAAACGTTGAAAAAAATTGAGGTTGACTGTTAACCTCTATTTTGAGCAATGCACGCACACTAACACATACAAATCTCGAGTGTACGACGTAGCTTGTCACACACACTACAGTATTCATCGGCTATCCAGCAGCAAGAGGCTCTATCTAGGACATGTAAATTATCTAGACCAGTAACACTTCAAATAGGCTGTGTTTCAAAATTAAAAATTTTACAAATAAGAATTTCAAACATGAGAACTTTATTTTCTCTCATATTAAATAAATTAAATATTTCAGAAATCTTAAACTAACATCAATGTGGAAGTGAGGAAACAAACATAAGAATCATTCCCTGTCAGTGATCCCCAACTGCCGAAAATGGACAGTAATACCAGGATGTTGCTTCAGACCGGTGGCGTCTGGTTGCATCAGCTGCTGACAGTCACCGGTTGCCACTGGTCACATCACCTTTGTGTAATAATTGTTTGTTTTGGTCTATCATTTTGTAGGTCGATTGTGCATTTCCAAAATAAATCATTGCAATTTTAATTTTTTATCGTATTTGGTATTTTCAGTCTAAAGTACATAATAGCTATATATTGTCTATGTATGTTATCGACCAATCAATGTTATATTTTGCCCAGTTTTATTAATTACAGAATTTTAGAATACTTTTGTTCGAAATATAAATAATTTAGTATAAAAATTGCAACAGATTAATTCAACAGTACATAAATAATGGTGTGCCTCAAAAGGCTTCGATTTAATAAAATAAGCTGCACAATCGACCGGTAACATCAGGATGAAATAATTTGAAAATAAACCCATTTAATTGATGTAGAATTAATTATATTTGTACAGAGAAGTACTGTGTATGTATTCTGTTTCCAAATTGATTTCTATTAAGTTTATTTTTTGTTTAGTAGATAATTCATATTGTATTTATTTAGAGAATTAAAAGAGTGTCTCGTAAACCCTGGGGATATTTCTCAATGTCAGATGGATAAATGACTAGGCGTTCAATTTTAAACGTTTATTTGAAAATCTACAAAAATGGTCAGTAGTATACTCACTAATTAATCTGTAACTACTCTAATGTTTTTATTGTAATGTTTGACACAATTAATTATCTATATTATTTGTTTAATATAAGTTTATGCAACTGATATTGAGATATTGTTATTTCGTATAATGTATAATATTGAGTAAATCATAGAATTGAGCAATAATATGGGCTGATTATAATGTAACTGAGCACACAATAGTATGACGAGTTCAATTGTTTCCGGCTCCGACTCAGTGTTTCGTTCTCACATATTTGTGCAAATGTGTGTATCAGGATGAAACTGTTGTTTATTATTTATATTTATTAGATAGAGGGATTGTGCTTGTTGGTTGTTTTTCATGGGACAATAAGAAATTAACCAGTAGTTCAAGATATACATAACATGGACTGGTTGCAACGCTTATACAACGGATGGATATTTGGTGGTTATATGTGAAGGAATTAAAATTAAATTAAAACTGAATAGTTCATTTTGTTAAGAACATATCGATGCATGCACTTAACTAATGGAAGAGTCACACAATTTGGTGATGTATCCACAAAATCATAGATATTGTTCGTGCCAGTTGCCAGACGATAGAAATTGATAACTTCTTTAACTTATCAATAATTCCAAGTTTCCAATTCCAATCAGAATGAAACTATTCATATGTAGACAATAAATGAAAGTTACTATATGATTTATATGTTTATTTAAATAATAAATAGTGGTGTATGAACTGTGAACACACATTAAAAACGAATATAGATGTAAGTGCTAAAACACAGAGTCGGATCCTAGTGTAGTAGTATTTATCTAAGTGAACAGTTAGCTTTTTTAAACAATGTTTTAGTTAATGTTTATGTGCCTTTTACGGACATGTTTGAGATGTGTCATGCTTATGTTATTGTGCGGAGTGCAGACTGGTTATATGTATAGCACATGTTATGTTTATGAGGTCACTGTTCGAAATAATACCCTTTAATTATCATTACACATAATTACTGTCATTGGAAAACTTAAAATTTTTGATTAAATAAAACAGCCACACACACACTAAACACTGTAACGAAGCAATACGATTCTTTGCTTATTTGCTGATTACAGCAATAATAATAATATATAATATATTAATATAACAATCATAAAATATTATTCAAAGTAACATTTAAAAGGGTGCTATTTCTAACAGTGAGTGTCCAATTGATGGAGCCATATTGGGTGTTGCAATATCCGGTGCCACTGTGTTGCCATTTCAATACTCAACTGTTTGAGAACTAGGACCTTTGCCATGCAATTTATCACATGAGACTAGCAACATTGTCAAATATTTTATAAAAAGGCCTATCAGCACATTCAATCAGATTAATTCTAAGATAGACAAAGTAGTCTTAGATAATTTATACATCTAGAGAGACCGCTGTGGAAACGTCAATAAAATTGCGGCGAACTGTTAACCTCTAGTTTTAGCAAACGCACGCAAACTAAAACATAGTGATTGGTGTATCGCGATAAGACGTAGCTGTCATGCACACTAAAGTAACAACCTGGCCTGTTGTCATGCGTTGCCTAACAGCAAGAGGCTCTTTCTAGACGTATTAATTGTCTAAGAAAGAAGTAGGAATTCATTAACATAATAACTTATTTTATAAAATATTAAATTCAATGCCTTTTTTACACGCTTTTTATTAGCTTCAGCTGTATGTATGTTTGTTTGTAACTGAATGATGTAGATTTATAGAGGATCGATGACAATACATTAATTTGAAAAAATTATTCCATTTTTCAATTTGCAAAATAAGATTTTTTTTCATCTACCGTCATTAAGGTAGGAATTGATGTCAATTTTGAATTTCAACCATTATCTTTTCAACCAAAGCGTGTTTTTTAGTTTTTTTTTTAAACTAATTTTATTTAAAATATATGCTAATGTTGGTATCTAGTTGATGTGGTAGTGTTATGGTACGGGATGGTTTGATACACGCCACGGCCGGCACAGCTCACTACAGCTTTGGAAATGTTGTATAATAATTATTATATTATGTACGGTCTTACCTACGCATGGTTATTTTTAGTGCCTATCTGTAATTACTTTAAAGACAAAGATAATAAAATATAATGTAAATTTTTATGTGTTTTAGTTAATGTTGCGGTGAGTTACCTCACTTTATTTATATATATTATTATATTGTTTTGGGAATATAGAATACCGCAATTATATATTTACCAGTGGGAGGCTCCTTTGCACAGGATGCCGGCTAGATTATGGGTACCACAACGACGCCTATTTCTGCCGTAAAGCAGTAATGTGTAAGCACTATTGTATTTCGGTCTGAAGGGGGCCGTAGCTAGTGAAATTACTGGGCAAATGAGACAACATCTTATGTCTCAAGGAGACGAGCGCATTTGTAGTGCCGCTCAGAATTTTTGGGATTTTTAAAAATCCTGAGTGGCAGTGCATTGTAATGGGCAGGGCGTATCAATTACCATCAGCTGAACGTCCTGTTCGTCTCGTCCCTTATTTTCATAAAAAAATAAGAGACGAACGACGAGAGAGGGTTATTGTGATAAAAAAATATAATTTTATTTTAATTCATATTAGGGCATATACAGGATAACAGTTTAATTAGACTTCTATATCTTTTTAATAGTACTTCAACAATGTGAGCTACTACAAGTAGTCATTTGTAGACATGAGACGCAGCTGAGGGCCTTAATACTCTAGTAGGGGTAATTTAACTTTCTTTGGAGTGATAAAAGGATACGGGGAATGTGATAAATAAACTATTACAGCTTGGCAAATTGGTAACAGAAAACTATGCGTTTTTGCCAAAATATTAAGAACAAAAAACAAATTAAGAACACGTTAGAAATGCAAGTTCATGCAAAATGCGTATTTTTGTAACGATGCGTAGTGGGTATGTTACGGAAGCTATCATGTCCGGCGGTGATCAAAGAAGATGTAAATATATAAATAACAATTGAAATTTAGTTTAGTATGAAACGTGCAGTCATTTGACATAAATTTGAAATAGTAGTAATTACAGTATGTATTGCGATTGGCGACGAAGTACCTATAAGCCGGCTAAGTTTGAAAGCGGGCAGTTGCTCATAACGTAGTGGATTTCGGATATCTTCGCTTTTTACGAGATTATAATAGCTGTCATCTGTCAGTCTATCAGTAACTGCACGTTTGATGCAATCGAGTTAATCGTTTTTATCTTAGAGAGTTTCGCTAGGCCGGCGATCACCAAAGAGGATGCAAGTACGGTGATCACTTAACATCAGGTTACCCGTACGGTCGTTTGTCCTCCTCTTCTATAAAAAATAATAATAATAGCTAAGGACATTTACGAAATATCGGTACAATTGCTGATACATAATTCACTCCGTTAGGTCCTTATTTAATAGGTGTATAACAGACAATATATCCGCTATAATGCTCTAAAAAAATTCCGTGCCGTCCCCCTTAATGGGGTAAAGGCAAAAAGACCGATCCCAACTGCTATAAGTAGGCTTATCTTAATAATACCAGCTATTGTAAAATTATTTACGGAACTTATTACTCGCGTTACTTGGTGCGTCAGAACTCTCGAAAGATTCCACGCAGGATCCTCAAATGCTGTATACAACATCGTATCAGGTGACGAATCCTAGATATACGCGTACGAACCCGAAAAAAAACCAGTCACGAGTTTGGGTCTTCTAAAATGAGTTAAAGCCAACAAAAATTGTTCGTTCACGGAGTGTTGCAAAAATAATGGTGGCCACGTTTGTCTCCAAAACCGGCCATGTTGCGACTATTCCTCTTGAGGGACAAAGAACGGTTAATGCAGAATGGTATGCTAGCATTTTGCCACAGGTCGTTTCTGAACTCCGTAAATAGAACTGCAACCGCCGCATCATCCTCCATCACGACAATGCGAGTTCTCACACCGTGCACAAAACAAAAGAGTTTTTAGAGCAAGAAAACAGAATTATTACAGCCCCGATCCAAGCCCTAACGATTTCTATACTTTCCCTAAAATAAAGAATAAATTGCGTGGTTAGAGAAGAAGCATTCATTCATCACCTGAAGAAGCTGTGGACGCCTACAAAACGGCCATTTTGTAGACCCCAACTTCCGAATGGAATGGTTCCTTCAATTATTGGTTCCATCGTATGGAAAAATGTGTCAAATTTCGCGGAGAATACTTCGAAAAGCAATAAATATATTTTTAAATAGTAATGTGTGTCACTTCCTTGATTGCCGAAATTTTCAGTGCCGCCCTCGTAGAAAGGACTAGAGGTCGCACTACTTTGCTTTGACCTATAAGAGGCATTAGACGTAGCCCATCATTAAATTTAGTCTAGTACTAACTACAAAGTTTCGAAGTTAAATACAATTACTAATATTGCTTTGGAATAGGGTTTGTCCAGATCTTAAATATTACAATATGTCCTCTATATAGCTTATATGAAAAAGTATGCAAAAACTATAAAAATTATTTTCAGAAAGCCATTTAGAGTTGGTATACCTAAATATTTTCTTTGACAGTATTTTCAAGTCCTCAGGCAATTTGTTCTATAATTTTATACACATGCTATGGCTTATAAGGAAAAGTGTTGTTTACGGACAATATTTCAAAACCAGTCTATGCGCCTGTCTTGTTGCTCTATCATTCACATCAACAGCTGACGTGAACAGAATCTGAGGTTACGCACAAATTTGCAAGCCTGGAAATGAACATAAATGGTAGATTTAGCAGATAGAAGTTTTTTTAAATAGCGTTTTACAAGAGTGCCATATCCCTACGCCTGCTATTGCACTGAAGCATTTCATTTTTGATATATATGACATATGAGCCATTACCCCATATAAGTAGTCCATAGCGCATCACTGTTGTAATGTATCCATGATAGGTCATGAGGGATAGATTGTGTGACCTTAGATTAAGGATTGGTCTCGCTCCAACTAGATACCGCAGGCGAAGTCGCAAAGTGCGGCAACTAACACTACGCCCAAGTGAGCATACCTACTCAAGCCAGAAGCCTGTTAGAAGTTCTGTTAAACTTTGCTAATAATTTAAACTACACACATCAAAAAAGTCTAAGCAACATGTACTCATTTAAATTTTAGGATGGTTTTTCACATTATAGCGTTGTATTTTATTTTTAAAATAATAGTTTTAGGGTCCTATGATGTAAAAATAACAGCTGTTGTCTTTATAAGTTCTTTTAACAACAGAAATTAACAATATTAGAATATACTGCAGAAACTAAGGTACATAAGCAAGTAAACATTTATTTAACAAAATGAAATTTCTAAAGAAAATGAATTTATTGTGAAAGAATAAGATAATTTAATACAAAGTATGGCCTCCTCTGCTATTTAGAACTTGTCGGCAACGATTATTCATTGAATTAATGAGACTGTTTATGTCATCTTGCGGTATTCACTCCCAAAGGAAGTGTAGCAAATCCTTCAGCTGTTGGGTTGTTGTCACTCCGTCCAAGTCCTTCAAAACACGTCTCTGGAGCATGCGTGCTCGATGGGTTTGAGGTCTAGCAATTGTGCAGGCCAGGGCGACGTTCTCCGTTGCCAAGTATTGACTGGTCCGCCGAGCTGTATGTGAACGCGCATTGTCATGCCTTAACGTAAAATTGGAGCCAAAGGTATGTGCAAATGGATGGACATAAGGTCTGAGAATATCCTCAACGTAATTTTCAGTGTTCATGTTTCCATTTACAAAAACGAGCTCAGTTCGCCTGTTCTTCATAATACCCGCCCATACCATAACTGTTGAGCCGCTGTATGGATGAACTTCCTGAATGCACCTGAGCCTTTCAGTATTTCCGGGCCAACGGTACACTCGCACCTTTCTTGTATCAGGCCTAAGCCCGAATCGCGACTCATCGGAAAACATAATTTTATCCCATTGTACCTGGGTCCATGTTCTGCGTTCTCTACACCATTCATTTCGACGATGGGCACTTAATTAGGCGTCGAGCTGGTAGGCCGTACTCGTGCAGTCGATTTCGCCCAGTTTGGTCGGGTGGTCTCTTGTCATTTAACAACTGGGCAACAGCTGGTATTCATAGGAGCAGACAACGGTTATATGAACTATATTGTGAGTATACTTTCCTTGTATATGTGAAAAATTATTCAAAATTATTTAAGAAAGTATGTACTATTGCTAAGTCAATGCATATTAGAGAAATAATTAAAAATGCTTCAAATAAAATAAAAATGACTTGGAAAGTTATTAACTGGGAATCTGGAAGAGCGAAAGACTGCAAGTTTGAATATAATCTAATAATAAACAATACAAAAATCCACTCTGAGCAGGAAGTAGCTTCTGCTTTTGAGAATTTTTTTTTCTGACATTCCAGTTTCCATCTCAAGCACCCTTGTCTCCTCCACCAGTGTTGCCGAGTTACTTCTTTTGGAAAATGTAAAGGAATGTAAACAATATTTCAAATTCAGTGTTGTTAGCCTGGGTTAGGATCTGAAAGTTATAATTATTTCTGCCAGCAGAAGAAATGAAAAAAACTGCTGATATATGGGGCATATCTGTAAAAATAATAAGTTCTGTTATTGACGTCATATATACCATATCTAGCACTAGTTTTTAATAGCTGTATTGAATATGGCGTGTTTCCTGACCTTCTGAAGTATAGAAAAATTACACCAATATTTAAATCGGGACTCACTTCTGACCCGAATAACTATCGCCCTGTTTCGGTGTTGCCGACCCGTAGTAAAATTTTTGAAAAAATTATTTTAAGCCAAATGCTTACTCACTTTAACACTTATAAGTTGCTTCATATAAAACAATTTGGCTTTACTAGGGGACGCTCGACTACGGATGCAGGTGTTGAACTCATCAGGAATATTTTTGAGGCCTGGGAGGAATCACAGAATGCACTTGGTATCTTCTGTGATTTATCTAAGGCTTTTGATTGTGTTCAACATTCAACGCTGGTCAGGAAGCTATGCCACTATGGTATAAGAGGATCTGCACTCGATCTTCTGATCTCATATTTAAATAATAGGGTTCAGAGGGTCGAGGTGAATGGCAGGAGATCTCCTGGGACTCCTCTCGGTATGGGGGTACCACAAAGGTCTATTCTTGGACCCTTCCTCTTCCTAATTTATATAAATGATCTACCTAACCTTGTAGAAAAAAAACACAAGGTGGTATTGTTTGCGGATGACACTTCACTTATATTCAAAGTGAAACGAAGCCAAGTTTTATATGACGAAGTAAACAATGCTCTATCTGACATCGTGTTCTGGTTTAGCGCCAATAACTTATTGTTAAATAATCATAAAACCAAATATATTAAATTCACCGCGCCAAATGTCAAAAATGTAGATGCAAATATTTTATTAAATGGAGAGGTGGTAAAACCAGTGGAATCTGTTATATTTCTTGGCATTACTCTTGATTCCAAATTCCAAGTGGGGCCCCCATATTGAAGGATTGGCGAATAGGCTTAGTTCTGCAGCATATGCGGTTAAGAAAATCAGACGGTTAACTGTCATAGATACGGCGAGATTAGTATACTTTAGTTATTTTCATAGTATTATGTCCTATGGTATATTGTTATGGGGCAGTGCGGCCGATATTAATACTATCTTTGTGCTGCAGAAGAGGGCTATTCGTGCGATTTATAACCTAGGTCCTAAAGAATCATTAAGAGAAAAATTTAAAGAAATAAACATTTTGACTGTTGCTTCTCAATACATTTTTGATAATGTTTTGTATGTTCATAAGCACATTGAGGAATTTTCTAGAAACTGTGACATTCATAATGTTAACACGAGGAACAAACATAAACTTGTTATGCCTACTACTCGGTTGGGTCGAGTTAGTAAGTCTTTTGTTGGGCGATGTATATGCTTCTACAATATGATCCCAGAAAATGTACAAAACAAATGTGTTACGAAATTTAAAAGAATTGTTAAAAAACGTTTGTGTGGGAAAGGTTATTATAGCATAAACGATTTTCTTAATGACACCACGGACTGGGATTAAAGCGAACACCCTCAGGCTCTTTAATTATTAATGTTTATTGTACGATATTACATTGTAATCCATATTTTATATAAAAAAGCCCGCTGAGTTTCTTGCGCCCATTCTTTTGAATGGGTGGTAGATTTTGACGTTCAATAAGTGATTATAAATCCTATTTTGAATAAAAATATTTGAATTTGAATTTGGGGACTTACATCAACACAGCTTGAATATTGTACCCTCAAACTTATCTCTCGAGCGGTTGATAGCGGCCGGCGTCTTGCAGTCACTTGTATGTACCGGCCTTGCCGAGTGGTTGTCCTCCTTTTACGGCCTGAATCTTTACGTTCGAGATTTCGAGACCCAGTATTCCGATACTAGGCGAGGCTTTGAAGGAAGTGTTGTCGAAGAGCGGTGATACGACAAATGGGGTTTTTTTAGTGGTAAACGCGCAAACTTGAGTCTTCTGGGGTTTAAATTGGACAAGGTTCAATTTTCCCCATTCCGCGACCTTCTCAAGAGAGGACTCGATAGAAGACACAAGTTTCTCCCGGCACTGGTCGACGATTTCCCGAGAGAGACCTGCATGGCCCGTGTATATGGCATCACCAGTGCTGTCGTCTGCATAGCAATGAATGTTGGAGGTGTCCAACATATCATTGATATGCAGAAGAAACTCCGTGGGAGACAGCACACAGCCTTGGGGCACTCCAGAATTCACGGGCTTCGGGTTCGAGCAATATCCGTCGACAACGACCTGTATGCTACGCCCAGTGAGGAAGCTGGAGGTCCACTTGCACAAGCTCTCGGGAAGCCCAAATGATGGAAGTTTGGAGAGGAGCGCCTTGTGCCATACACGATCAAAGGCCTTCGCTATATCCAGGCTAACTGCCAGGCCTTCCCCCTTGCTTTCAATAGCCGCAGCCCATCTATGTGTCAGGTATACCAGAAGATCACCTGCCTACCGACCATGGCGAAACCCGTATTGTCGGTCGTTGATCAACTGGTGACCCTCTAGGTATACCAAAAGCTGACGACTAATTATGCTCTCCATGATTTTGGAGAGCAGGGAGGTAATAGCAATAGGCCTGTAGTTTGCCGGATCCGAACTGTCTCCTTTTTTTGGATAGGATGGACAAGGGCAGACTTCCATGGGTCAGGGACTACGCCTTTAGAATAAGAGTGCCGGAATAAACGCGTTAGCACCGGCGTCAACTCAGGGGCACACGTCCTAAGCACGATTGGAGAAATGCCATCCGGCCCGCTCGACTTCCTGACGTCCAACGAAAACAGAGCTCGCCTAACAGTTTTCTGTCTGAACTGTACTTCAGGCATAGAGCTCTGACACCGCGGGATTGTCGGCGGTGTTTTTCCGTTGTCGTCAAGAGTCGAGTTGGAGGCGAAAAGAGTGCAAAAGAGATCGGCTTTCTCTTTTGCCGTATGGGCCAGGGTGTCATTCCTCATGTGCAACGGCGGCATGGACGGCTGGCTGAAGTTACCAAGAGCAGCTTTCGACAACGACCAGAACTTGCGTGTTCCGGTCGGGTAACTGGAAAGCTGCTCGCCGATTTTGACGACGTGTTTTGACTTTGCACGGGCGATTTGCCACTTAAAAAATCTGGAGGCACGGTTGTTTTTCCTCTTCAGAACTGTGCAGTTTGGATCCTTTGTGCTCAGCGCCGCAACCCAAGTTCGATAAGCCTGTTTTTTGCAGTCAGATGCTGCTTTAACTGACGCATCGAACCAGGGCTGTGATCTGCCACCGATGGGTACTACAGAGTTTGGTATAAAAATATCCATACCCTGTAGGATCACATCGGCTACTGCAACGGCGCAGGCACTAGGATCATCCGAAGGGAAACAAACCCTGCCCCAAGGGTAGGATGCAAAAAAGGAACGCATTCTATCCCAATCTGCTGACTTGTAGTGCCAAACGCGGCGGGTCGCTGGTGGTCTGCGACGTTGGCGTCGGATAGGCACTACACTCCTGACCAGGCAATGGTCGGACGTTCCGAGAGGGGCGTCGACAAAGACCTGGTAACCATCGGGATGTGTAGTCAGCAGAAGATCCAATAAGGACGGCATGTGGCTATCCACATCCGGGAGCCGCGTTGGCGACTCAACCAATTGGGACAGACCATACGCCAATGCAAAATTATGCACAGATCGCCCTGCGTAGTCTGTGGTACGTGATCCAAGCCATTCGGCATTGTGCCCGTTGAAATCACCCAAGACTACGATTTCAGCGGAGGGGATCTGTGCAAGTACGTCGTCAATTGCCGCTTGAACGCAGTCCATGAGATGATCGGTTTCTGCGTTACCACTATGGGACCTGTAGACACACGCATAGATGCGGACGCGGTCCTCTATATCTACGCGGAGCCAGAAAGTGGACAGGTCCCTACCCTCAAAATTGCCGAGACGGCGACAGCAGATATCCTCCCTAACGTACACACATACCCCGGCATGAGGCAAAAAATTGTGCTCAATTTTGTACCCGGGGTACGTTAAATATGACGTATCGCTAGGTCGAGATATCTGCGTCTCAGTAAGGAAACACAAGGCCGGCTGCGCCGTCTCAAGGTGGTGGTGGACGGCGTTTAAATTGAGTGAATTCCCCTGATATTGCAAAAGTCCACGTTGAGAGTGGAGCGGGGTGCCGTGGTGATACTGCCTCGTTTGTCCTTGGTCATGCGCGGTTCTGTGCCCTCCCCAGAATACGAAGGGCAGCCCGAGCTAGAGTGCCCGGGGAGGGATTCTCCAAATCTGGTAGAGCCGGTACCCTCCTGGGGTAAAATCTTTTTTAGTTCCGCTGTCGTATTCGGGTAGAAGGGGGGGGGGGGATGGCCACCGGTCCTTGACACTAACCTATGCGAAACATAGCGGCACAAGGCCGCTACTTCACGCCGGTATTCTGTGCGAGTGTGGTAATTAACCCGGACGAGTCTGGCCCGATTGTGCTGACGTCAAAAGACGGCAGCGTGACTCTCCCACTTGCAAAAAGCCCTTCGTCGCCTCTTACGACACCCATGGGCCTGGGACTCTACTCTACTTTTCCCGGGGCCTATTCTTTTTACGCCCCGGGAAAAGTACAGGGCAGTAAAAGTACAAGTCCATGACCTAAAGAATATCTAACAATTCAATTTTGTCGCTAACTTTATTTATTTGGTTGGTAAAATTATAAAATTAAGACTAAATGTAGCAATAAAAACGGACCTAAATTAAAAAAAATCCCCTTTCATTTAATTTTATGAGAAAAACAAAACATAATCGAATTTTTTTTACAACCAGCCAGTATGTCATCAATAACAAAAAAGTATACATACCTATGCACTTTGAGTGAATAAAGACTTAGAAATTAATTAATATAAATGGTAAATTTGTAATATCATGCATGTTGCTTAGACTTTTTTAATGTGTGTAAATTGCCGCGTTGCGTAGTAAAATATTGTAAAAATAATACAAGAAATAAGAAAGACACTGGGATCACATATCATCAGTAACTATTTTGTATTTTATTCATTTAATGTAAAATATCACGAAGCGTTTGTTACAGAATTTGAAAGATGCCATTGTGTGTCACGCACACAAACATCTAATAGTTGCCGTAATAAAAAAGGTATTGTTCTTAGGTAGTGCGTTGGAGCGCAGCGCAGCGCAGCTGAGACCAATTGACTTTATTCTTCTTGACCTATTAAGGACGTAAACAAAACGATTTATTTTGTTACAAACATTGTCAATATGTCTGATGTAGTAGAGATACTTATAAGTCTGTATTCCTAAACAATTACATTATCAATTTCATTAATAACTGTATTATTATATTTTATATTTAACGGCAATGACGTTCTAACTGTATCATTTTATTTAATTGCATTTGTTGATTTCCTTTAACCTGAAACTGTACATAATTTGTCTTTGATAAATTAAGATTTAAACTATTCATGTCAGAAGGTAGAATAATCGTAATGTCACCATACAATATTGATCGATAATTAGTCACTTTAGGAAAGTCATTTACAAAACATAAAAACAAAAGTGGCGCCAATACACTTCCCTGGGGAACTTCACGATTATTAGGAAGTTTGATTGGTTAGAAGTGACTGTATTATTATCAAGAAAAGTTAGGTAAAAAAAGGAAAGTTCCAAATGATAAGACTGGCCAGTCGAACAGTTTGGATACGCAAGTTTCAATCCAAGTAGTTAGCTGTTCTAGTACCTACAGCTGAAATAAAAAAAAAAACTATCCAAATCTTATGAGCAGTTGAAACGAGTCGAAACTCGCATCAAATTTATGAAAGACAAATCTTATCGGTATTAACACTCAATAAAAACTCATAATATTTGGATATAGTATTTTCTTTGATTAACGCGAGTGTTACAACTGTCTGTGTTTTTAAATTAGATTTTGCACATCAACATCTTACATCTAAACTTAACTTCGCTGTCCCAAAAACTCAACCAAGAACTGTTTTTTATATAAGAGCAAGCAAACGGGCAAGAGGGTCACGGGATGAGAATGGTGAGGCAACCGCCCATGGACACCGCAACAACGCAAGTTGTGTTGCCGTGGTGTAACTATTTAAGGTGGGAGTATGCTCTTTTCTTGAAGATCCCTAAGTCCTATCGGTTCGGGAAAACAGCAGTCGGTTATTGATTCCACAAAGTGGCGGTGCGTGTCAAGAAATTTTTTAAAAACTCGCGGATGTGGAATACCAGACGTCAACGTGATGCCGGTGGTATTTTCATTTTGACGTAAAGTCCGGTGGTGGAATTCGGCTGCTGGAATCAAACCGAACAGCTCCTCTGAGCACTCCCCGTGATAAATGTGGTAGAAAATGCAGAGAGAACCTACATCTCTTCGCAATGTCAAAGAGGTTTACAGTAAATTACTGTCTCGCCTTACTGAATATACCAAGCTATTAGAAAGTTGTTACTTGTAAGGAATATAATCCTGTAACTATGCAGGTTCTTATTAAGGTTTATTATAATGAATTGAATTATCGGGGAATATAACACACATCACTATGAACGTGACACATTTAATCGCACTTTACACAATAAAAAAAAAGAAACGGTTATTTCAGGACCTAGATCTAATCTAGTTAATAATCTAACTTAGTTAAATGGCATGTCATTTTCGCCTATAACTGAAGCATTACCATATGAATGTTATTATTGTTGTATTCTACTGTGTCTGTATTAGTATATATACCTTATTTTTTTCCAGAAGTGATTTTTTAAGGGTGGCCCCCGGAATGTTCATTTATCATCAAATGAATTTCCATTCTCTTTCTTCGACTACTAATATACCAAACATTGTTGCTGGTACACGCTTAATTTGATAATTTGGCTTGGTCAATAGTATCGCGTACAATTAAATAAGGGAATTAGAAATAAATGAAACAAAGAGATAAAATAGTTTGTTTTATTGTGACTTATTCCTAGTTCTTATAACGGAATGTAAGTATTGATATAAAATTTCTTCGTGTTGAACCATTTGGTTATGTATCTTAAAATACTTAATCAGTGTGGGTAAGCACTTAACCTATACAAATTTCAGGCTGCAACAACTTAGATTTTATCATTTTCACAATAAAATTTGAAAAACAACACTGATTTTGTTAACAATGTAAAGGAACTGAAATGCTAATGAATGGTTACTTCTTCATCATGCTGTTCACAAGAGCTTTGAAGGCATCTAAACCTTTCTCGTTAGCTTCTTGGTAGCCGGGAGCGGAGGTTTTAACAGACTCGTACCACCTGGAGAAAAAAAAACATTTTTACTAAAGTTATGTTTACTGAATGATCCTATATAACGCTCCCATGAAATAATTGGGAAGCTACAAGATAAACGCCGCTTAATTTGCATTCAGTCGAGTTTCGGAATTATTATCACAATATTTTAATGATGTGTAAGTACTTAAATAAAACACTTATAAAGGCTTAAGACGCGTGTAATTGTAAAACATTTACATAAAATTTTTGCGTAATTATTACATTTTTATTATTATTTTAGTTGTAGGGGGAATGTCCCCCTGAAAACGAGATCTGGAAAGGTCTTGAAAGGTCGGGTTAACTATAGAGTCACTCCAATGAAAATTGAATCCACGACTTCTGCTTCTCGTCTAGCAGACGAAACAAACTCGTTTTTTTTTTGGAATTAAAGAGGAAGTAAGTATCTTTGTCCAAGTCCAAGGCAAGGCTAAGGCTTGCAGCAAGACAAGAATTGGTTATTACAAATGCTACAGTGGGAACGAACTTGTTACATGAATAAATCATAAGAATTATCGCCATGATAAATCACATCATTATGAATCAGTTGGAAGGTTTGTATGCATACTTAAATGTTTATCGTGCAATGACTACAGATCTCCTGTTAGATTCTCAATATTTTTTTATGACAATAAGGGATGAAACGAGCAGGACGTTCAGGTGATGGTAATTTATACGCCCTGCTCATTATAATGAAGTACCGCTCAGGATTCTTTAAAAACCCAAAAACACCACAATTGCGCTCGTCACCTTGAGACATAAGATGTTAAGTCTCATTTGCCAAGTAATTTCACTAGCTACGGCCGCGGCGCCCTTCAGACTGAAACACGATAATGCTTACACATTACTGCTTCTCGAAAGAAATAGGCGCCGTTTTGATACCCATCATCTAGCCGGCATCCTGTGCAAAGGAGCCTCCCGCTGGTAAAGTAAATATAAATAAAATATGCCAGTAACTTGCTACAATTCTATGTTGAGAAGGTTACGAAAATTATGAATACCGTTGATTTTTTACGGCAATAACGGTTAATTAAAATTTAATATTAAATTATTAGTTATAGCTGATACTGGGGTGCACCAGATCAGAGATGACAGCAATTAATACTTCATATTATGTGGTAGGACCTGCCTTATAAAAAGAGTTATTATAATATGGTCCGAAGTGAGTCGCTCTATTGAGAAAATTGAAAACACCTAGTTCCTTCGTAGCTAATTTGGCTTTGCTTTCTAGCTGAAACACGGTTTGTTCTCGATCGATACGCTCTTGACAGAGCGGTCGTAGTTGTCGGCGGCAGATGTAATACGCTTCCCAATGTTTCGTCATTTCTTTCTCTGTTGGTAGTCATTTGTGTTATATTTCTGGAGTACACACACGGGATAAGTCACACTTACCGTTTAACGTTTGCGAATTTCTTGAAATCAATATCAGACGCTTCGAAGCTGGAGACGCTAGCGATGATGCTGAGATCTGCTACGGTGAGGGTGGGCCCAGCCACGAACTTCTGGCCCTCGAGGAAGGTGTCTAGCAGTTTGAGAGCATCCTCCACTTTGGTTAGCTTGTCCTTGTCAGCTGGGGCACCGCCGAACACTTGTGGGTACTATTGGAGAAGATTACATTATTGTGTCATCAAATAATATATTTATTCAAAAACAATACTATGATTACGGGGAAGTGTACTAACAATACTGGCAGCATTTCCGCGTTGGATAGCTAGGCTGATCCGTTGACTGAAATAGCTTCCAATGCTTGTGTTTCCAGTAGCCCTATTGAGGCGCGTAGATAGTACTTTGTACATTCTCCACGCCTGAGGGCCGCACAGGCCAAGTGTCTCGACACCAAACGGCCTAAAAACGACGCTTGCTATCTTTAGAAGTCGACCAACCAGCACCAACTGTCGTAAATTGGACATGAGAAGGAGCCAGTGTGAGTTCCGCGTCCCACAACAGCGAACTGCCCCGTGCCCAAGCCACCAGGGTCATTCCATCAGGAAGCTTGCCATCGCGGCGGGTAATACCATTTGGCTCTAAAGCAGCTTGTATATTAAGAGTGGCAAATGCCCTGCGTATGCAGTAATCATTTATACTGGCGTGACGACTGGTCCAGTCTGCCGATTTTAGGCAGGATAGCCCATGACAACAATAGATTTAATATAGAAGGACAAAATGCAATATTTAAAGACAGGCACACTCTTTGGCAGCAACCCGTAATGTTAAATCTTATCTCATATCTACACAAAAATCGACGTTACATACTTCACTGTCTACAACCATAAATTTTATCAGCCGCTGAATACCTATACCGCTGTACCTATTGTGGATGCGGAGGAATAAAATTTCCAACGCTGTCTTTGTTCTTTATTATTTATTTGTTCGTAGATGTGGTGCGTAGCGTCCAAAGTTAGTAGGGAGATCTTCTTATTCTACAAGAAATAATGGGTAATTTACGAAGCAATTTTGAGCAATACATTGCATTTATTCTTATCCAATTAAGTACCTTAAGTACATTCTGCAATCAATATAGATTTTTATGGCTCTCTTTACAGCATGAAATTTAAATGAATATTTTCGAGGATATTACAGATCTAAAATGCAGGAACATAGAGGTTGCGGAGGTACCGGCCGGGAAAGCATTAGAATGAGTATCATCAAGTTTATAAAGTATTGCAGTCTACGAAAAAGAAAACTTGTTTTTGTAAGTTTTCGTCGTTTGTTATTGAGATATAACGGGATCACTCGGTAACGCATTATATTTATTTAATTTTTACTATTAATTTTTGACAGAACGAAGCCTGTCCGGGCTGCTAGTCATATAAAAAGCCCCGCTAAATTTCTTGCGACTGTCTTCTCAGGCCTAACGTATTTCTTTTCGAAATGGGTGGTAAGAATCTGACCTAGTAGGTAATGAAGCACTTACGAAATAGTCGCTGAATCTCTGATAAAGAGTTCCGATGTCGAAGTAAAGGCGCATGTCGACTAGCGCCCGCGCCTTAGGGTCTTCGGGATACAGAGTGCTGCCCTTGCCATACTTGTTCACCAGGTAGGTGATGATGGCTCGCGACTCGTAGATGGAGAACCCGTCATCCACCAGGGTGGGCACGGTGTGCTGGGGGTTCAGCTGCAACAATAACACATCTTTCTATCACTTGAAAAACATTGTTTTCATAAAGACTTTTATTGAAAGCTTTAACCTAATTTGTCTCGTTTAAATTAAGTAGTTTTAGAACCAATTTACAAACTATTTTGGTTTATTATAATTATAATAATTAATTAATATGTAATTACATAATAATAATAATTTCTTGGAGCAGTTTAATATGTATTTTTAAATTATGCTTATCTCTTAGAAATATTACAAAATTAGCGAACTCAATGTATTAGTTTGGTTTGTGAATCTATTAGGATATTTTAGTACGAAAGGATCGAATATTGGAATAATTTTATATAATTAATATGAATGTATGATTAACTTTTTTATACATTTATAAAATGAAAATAATTCAATAAAACGTTGATTTACGACCTCAATATTGGATTAAGATACAATTTAGTTTTTATTTGAATATTAAATGTAGAGACACGATAGGAACGCTGACGATTATATTATCTTTATTATAAATCCAGTGTTCTGATGTTTGTTTCCAGTAAACTTATAAACTAATGAACGGATGTTGATGGGGATTACTTCATGAATTACAGTCTAGTCCAACTTGAGAGAAGGGTAGTTTTTATTTCGATTTGGGCCCATGATTATCTTTATTTCCAATATTTGTTTCTATTCTATTCTATTCTTCCTACTGTGGCTTCTGTGGAAGATATACCACAGATTTGCCAGAATCACGTTAGATTAGACTACCAAGCTTTGAGTATGTGTCTTCTAAGTTTAACGGTAATAATCGGTGTTCAGATTACATAAAGTTTAATTTTCTAATAATATCTGAAAAAAATAATATACATGCTTGTAAGACTTTAAACGACATACACAAATAGAAATACTTAAATAATTAATTAATATAAGTACTAAATAATATTTACAACTTAATCTTATTTATTTTAATATATTTACACAAAATATTTACAAAAGGAGTGTAAACTAGGGAGAGGAGACATTTAACGGAGGTTGGACGGGGGACTTCAGCGGGTATATACTCGTAATTGTGCAGAGAAGATTGCATCAAGGGACAACTACAGAATAAATGATCCATGTTTCCCTCATCAAGGCCACAATCACATAGAGAATGATCCCTAATTCTAAGTTTAGCTAGGAAGACTGGAGTGCAGGCATGGTTTAAACGTAAGCGGCATATAGTCGAGATTATAGTTTTATTATGAATCCTACATTTTGAGAACCAAGGTTTTTGAGGAATTTCTGGTTGGAGTTCTCCATAAAATTTGCCTTTTAAAGTTTTGGAAACTTGCCAAATGTTTGACCAACTCTCATACATCTTGGGTTTCAGGGTAGAGCACAAGTCATGAGTGAATATTTCAGAATACTGAAAGGAACCTGAATGAGCAGCTGATCTAGCACAGGCATCTGCATTTTCATTACCAGAGATGCCCATGTGACCTGGAATCCAAGCTAGAACTATGTTAATTTTGAGTTCATAGCACTCTTTCAAAGTTTCTCTTATTTTGAGAATGATGGGAAACTGGCTTTTTGACTTAAACGGATTTGAGAGAATTGATTGGAGGCAACTTTTGGAGCCTGAAAGGATAATAGAATTGTTCATGTTGTGAGACTTAACAAATAGAATAGCTTCAAGAATGGCGGTTGATTCCCCTGTAAACACAGAAGTGGTAGGTGGGCAGCTATAACTCAGTATAATTCTTGTTGAGGGAATCCATACTGCAGCCCCAACCGGACTCATGTCTGTTTTTGAAGCATCCGTGTAGATTTTATACCAATGTCGAAAATCTGAGTCCATTATATGAGAAAACGTTTTATTTGCTTCTATAGAAAACTTATCAACACCCAAGTCTAAAATTACTGAGGGTTGGAAAGTAAGAGCATTGAAAGGCATAGAAAATAAAGGCAATTTAGAATATTGAAAGAGAGGGTTAGAGAGCTGAGAAAATAAAAGGTAACTATTTATAACGCAAGGTCTTTTGTCTTCAGGTACAATATTATTATCATTGTATAAAACAGCTAATTGTTCTAATTTTTGGAGTAAGGGATGAGCTCGGCAGCCAGCTAGTTTAAAGAAAAATTTATTGGCAAGGAATTGTCTACGTAGTGAGAGGGGAGGATCCACACATTCTACTTGCATTGCATTAATAGGGCTGGATTTCATAGCTCCCAATACTATACGTAAACATTTAGCCTGATTTCTGTCCAATTTATTTAGACCTGCTTTGTTTGCTGGGATTAAGAAAATAGTGCCATAATCTAAATGAGTGCGAATTATGGCATTGTATAGTAATTTTTGAGTGACGGGGTGAGCTCCCCACCAGACACCAGACAATGAGCGAAGAATATTAATATTTTTCTCACATTTCTGTGAGACATAATCAAAATGGTTGACGCCAGATAATTTGTGATCCAACCAAATACCCAAAAACTTAACATTATTAACAATTGGTAGATCAACATCATAAATTTTAATTTTAATAGATGGAAGAATTCTTTTATTTGTAAATAAAACTACCTTACTTTTAGATGTTGGTAGAGACAGTCCATGTTGTGTTAAATATTCAGAAAGATAATCAAGAGCATTATTTAAATGATTAGATGAATCTTGTATAGACTTGTCAGAAGAATACAGGACAATGTCATCTGCATATTGCAGTATCTGACAGAAAGGTGTAACGGTTGAGGTCATGGGTATACAGATTATAAAGAAGGGGACTAAGGACTGAGCCTTGAGGTAAACCTTTCCAAATTGACTTAGGAGGGAGGTAAGAGGATGGACCTTTAATAGTGATGGATCTCTCCATTAACATGTTACATATGAAATTTTTTGAGAGAATTTATTGACGCTCGGTTTGACAGTTCTGCTGTCAAACAATATCATTATAGCAACAGGCAACATATTTTACGGAATATCTCTTGATGTTATGAAATAATATTGACGAATTCATTCATCAATCTACATAGTACCTATATTATATATGTTGCGAAATTTAATATAATTGTTAAAAACGGATGTGTGTTAGGCTAGTCTAATAATTTGTTATTCAGATAGAGCGGTTTTAGTCGTTCAACTGCAAATTCACATGCGATTTGAACCGTGTGTACAGATTTTGAACAAAATCGAAGCGACAAAAATCGGTTCGGTTGATACCTTTCAATTTCAATTTATACAATTTAAATTGATCATAATATTATATTCGGGTAGGTATCACTTTTACAGAGGTATTATATCCTCTAGTTATCCAATTCCCTCATCAAATTAGACACTCCCATTATAGGTCTTTCCTAAATCAACTCACGTAGGTACCGGCAAATAATATGTAATAAGTACGTACCGTTACGGATTTTTTCGAGATCTTTCTCGAGTGTGTGTGTGTGTTCTTATTAATTTCCACGATTATAATAAGTTACAAGTTTATTTAAGATATAAATTCTATACAATAAGCGCAGTTAGGAATGTCATGATTGCATTTTAAGACTCGATAGAGATCGGAATGTCTTGAAGGTAACCGGTATATTTACCGTAGGTACTTGCTATAACCGTTACATTTACTTGTAGGTACTATTAAATATTCTTTGCCGTTACGGACATTGTGGGTAGTAGGTACCTACTTATTGATTTTGTATTATTAATCATAAAAAGTATTCATATAAATTATTTAACTTTGCAACACGTAGCAGTTACAAAAATACTTCCAGTACCTACCTATCCATTGTATTATAATATAAAATAGTCCATTACTTGCCATGAAGACTTACTTAAACATTTTATTTTTATTTTACAAAACTATATTTAGTGTCCAATTGTTAAATACCAGAAAATATCTTGAGGTCTCATAACCTTTCTCAGTAGGGTAAGGGCTCTGCTAGTTCCTCTGTTATTTCCAGGGTCCTGAGGAGCATGAGGAGCAGTGATCACTGTCCACCTGTTGAGTTTACACCGTCTCTCGTCTACACCATCACAAAAAAGACAGTTTACCTATGACTTAATTTTAGTGAAATTATTTCACCTAGAATCTGTTATTTTGTGCCGCGAATAGCAACCTAAATATAAAACTGATAATAGTATCAAATAGGCACTATTTTGATTTTATCTAGTAAAATAAGGGATAATGACTTCTAAGTTGCTATAATAAAGACATAAGAAACGCAATACATGGGAAAATATTAGCAACAAACATAGCGACCCACTTGTGGTTCAACGAACTTCATGCATAAGTTGTTACATCATGCGAGATATGACCTTCGCGATATTTCAACGAGTTAACGAATCTATCCCTCTTGAAATAAGCCATAGATTTGCACAGCAGACATAAAATGTGTTTGCGTGCCATGACTACTTTTTAACTACCTACCGTCAATTATAATTATTTTGTATATTTTGACCGCAAAAGGTTGTCAGGTGTAGGGTTTGTCAGCTCTAAACCGTGGCAGTGGAATACTTATAACAATTACCTAGATATTATTTATTCTAAAAGGAGTAAACGGGCAAGAGCGTAGGTAGTTACTTATACTTCGCTCAGACTTTACTTATGTAAAACTTAGCTTAAATTCGTTCCTTTAGAGTCCTTTTTGATGTCATTTCGAATATACTAGATACTACTCCCGCTGAGATAGAAGAAGCGGCGCAAGAAACTCTCCCAGCATTCTTTTTTATTGCGCTCTTTTTAATAAAAATACCTATACAATAATGTACTGTCATTGCTATTGCTATAAAATAATCATAATCCAGTCCCAGGCTGTCCGATCACTTCCGATCCGCTGTGGAGCACTAGGATTTACGACAGAGCCATTTTTTAATAAAGCATTTAAATTTATTTATATATAATGCCTGAACAGTGGCTGGGACATTATTATAAAAGTGTATACATTTACCCTTAAAGCTATTATGTATCTTATGAAGCCTACTAGAATTAGTTACAAGCAATCCCTTACTTCTAGTTTTATTATAATGAAAATCACTAAGAGCAAAAAGGTGACGATTTTTGTCACGTTAATTTTTTTCATAAATGTACTGACAATGAACAGTCATAATATTTACTTCTTTAATTTTTTCTTTGAGAGACTGTCTATAATCAAGCTGATATATACATACTTAACATGAGTTCAGCATAATTTCAGCTGTCAAATGACTATAAAAACGAAATCAATGATTGTTCTGAACTTACACTCATCTTTGTTTAATGTAAGTAAAGTCTGAGAGCAAAGTACGCTTTACAGGTCTCAGACTTAGTGTCTGACTTAATGGAAATATTTTCGAGCACTTGAATTCAGTAGCGAGTGGTTGACACTACAATTTGTGACGATTATTTTCGCTAGACCAGAGCCGGATTTAAGGGAGAGCAATCGGGGCTACAGCCCCGGGGCCTCCACAAAAGAATCGCCCCTAATAGAGACTTCGGAAAGAAAAATTCAAATTCAGACTAGTAAACACTTGTAAGCAATTTCTTTTCCTTTTAATATCTTTTTCGCGTTTTACCTTTATCTACAGCACTTTGTACAAACATGATTATATTATCCCCCTTATTTATAATGGTCCGCTAACTTTAAACAGCCGCTTAGGAGTGTTTTTTCTCATTCTGACCTAGGTCAATAGAAGACAGAGTGAGAATTAGCAATGCTTTAGGTTAGCAGACTATTATGAATAAGGGGGTAAATATAAACAGAAATCAAATATTTAATAAGAGAATCTATACTTGGTTCCACAATAAATTATTAATTGGAAAACTTGATTGTTGAAGAAATTGTCAATTTTTTTTGGATAATAATTTGGCCCATAGGCCTCCACTCTTTAGTTGCCCCGAGGCCTCTTGATATCTAAATCCGGCATCCGCTTGACCAAAAAAAAGCTAGAGCGAAGTCATCAGTAACTAGGATCTCAATGAGAGACTGAAGCGAAGACCTCGACGCAATTTACCTTGAAATATCTTGAAAGCACGAAAGGCTGCCAGGCCGAACTTGACGAAAAATCCAAAGCTGAGGGAATACGCATCCCTTGTTGATGAACACTGTATATAGGCCGACGGTACGGACTCTTAGTAGGGAGTGTTCGTACATTATATATAATGTAAATAGGATTATATATAACCATCATCATTATTTCAACCGGAAGACGTCCACTGCTGTACAAAGGCCTCCCCCAAAGATTGCCATGACGATCGGTCCTGCGCTGCCTTCATCCAACCTATTCCGGCAATCTTGACCAGATCGTCGTTCCATCTTGTGAGGGGCCTGCCAACACTACGTCTTCCAAAACGTGGTCGCCATTCGAGGATTTTACTGCCCCAACGGCCATCTGTCCATCGAGCTATGTGCCTGCTACCACTTCAGTTTCGCAATCATCTTGGCTATGTCGGTAATTATGGTTCTCCTACGGATCTCCTCACTACTGATTCGATCTTGCAGGTAAACTGTGGTAGTTTGGACGAGAAGATTATATAAATATTGATAAATATTTCAATTATTAAGAGCAGGTAACTCTGATCAGGTAGGCACCCGAAGTCAAGGTTACATCTAACCGGTCTAGCTTGGAGGTGTTTTTATGCTTTTTTTAGTTCGCAAAAAAACTGAGACAACAGAAGCACAAGTAACGACTTAAAACTATTTTTATCGAACACATATTTTATTGAGAATGACCTAATAATTTAGTGATGTAGCACCTCTACCAATAATATCGAGACGGAGAGAAGACGAGATACATACTCGCTTGTATGTTGGTGGTAGTTATTGTGGCCGTCTTAAGTCTTATTAAACATGGAAAGACTGAGTGCAGTAGCTTATTCCAGCTTGGTTGTAGTTGGTCCTTCCACATTTAATTAAACTATATTTACTTGAAAATCGCAATGTGGGAGAATGCTATACATCTAGACGTTGAGATGATATTTAATTAGATACGATGGTTGAGATCTGCAGCAAGGATCAGCTTTAAAGCACAAAAAATCCTTTGTGATCTATAGTCATAATATCTTAAAGTACTATGTGGACTCTCAAGGGATTCGTACAACCGAACTGGGATGTATAACTAACTGAATTTTTCGTTGCTACCAGGTTGGTATAAAATTTTAAAGGGTCGCAATTGATTCTGACATTTCTCTATGAATGAATAGCATTGGCAGCGCTAAGATTAGAAGCACGTAATTGGTAACGGTAATATTAGAAAATTTCATATCCACTTATGCTACCACACCATTGGACTGAAGCGATCTCCCCCGGTGCTGTAATGACTAATTTAAATTGTTAAAGGGGCACTTTTGGTGGAAAAATTTAAAAGAAAGTCTTGCCAAGTTTAGTGTACCTACAGTGTGTCAAGTTAAATGAAAAGGTTCATTGCAAGTGAAGTGGGCGCACCACGTAAACAGATTTTCTAATAGGTTCGTTACCTTCAAGTACTCAGGCTTCAGTTGTTCCCCATGGTGTAGATCCACCAGCTTCAGATTGAGGTTGAGGTTGAGAGCCCTGGCGGTGAGGAGGACGGCTCTGCACGGAGCCGAGCCGGGCACGTAGTAAAGATCCACTGGCATTCTGGCAAAGAACAATATGACCATTAATATATTATGGAGTTTTATTTGTTAACAGGCTATGAAAATCCCAGTGGCTGGATAAGCTGAACCTTATTATAGAAATGTGATGAATGGCAGTGGCAGTATGAACTGAGTCGTATCTTACGTAATAATATACCACGATCAATGACATTGTAGAGCTCAAACAGAGAGTCATTGGTTACCATTTACTAATTTGAAAAGCCCTGACAAAAATGGATATTTCGTTCAAAATCCGGACTTTCTAGTTGATCTAGTTTAGATGTCATTTCTCGTAACGATTGAAGACTTATTTTTATATTAATTACTATGTAGTTTTATTATTATTATGTCTGGATTAATCTAGACGGATGGTAGTTAACCTTAGCTGTGATACACTCAGATTGTATTGCGGTCTATCAAAGAAATGTATCATGTGTTTGTAATTACACAAACAGTACGAGTGCACTGCAGATGGTCAGATGTTTCGCGACACAAAACCACGGACGAACACTTTACACAGTTCGTATTATTGCTACTTAAATCGTTGTGGCTAGCAAAGTTCAAAAATTCACGATGAGCCGCGATGTGTGAAAACAGGTGCATATAATTTAACAATCAAAAAAGGAGGGTTTCTATTTGTATGTAGTAAAGGAATCTGCTTGTTTCTCACCTACACAAAGACATCCGATTTACATGAAAATTCGCACATGTATCTCGCACAACGGTCATTCACGTTGACATTCTAAATGTTCTTCACGTAGAGCAGCCTCAATTAAAAGCATTCTTGAAACCATTTCAAGCAAATTTGCAACAAAATCCACACAAAGGAGAATCAAAAGTGTTAAAAAAAACCCAAGGATGTTACACCTTTGGTTTCGTCAAATTGAGTTTAAAATTCCAAACAAATAGCTGCCATTCAAATTTTCGTTGGCAACGTAAAATAATTAGAGTAGGTTTATAAATTCGAAATGTCAAACAATGACGTTCGGGACGAAACTTCCGAACGAATAGAAATGTAGTAGGAAACACCCGAAACATCGATCGAACTCTTTTTTCGTTGAATAAGAGTAGACCTACTTGTCCATTGTCATTGGAAAATACAGTATTTCTATTACTACCTACTTTGGTATTGCAGCCTAACCAAGGTCATACTATATGAGAAATAGAGCTTTTCAATAATTATAAATTCGTTTCGTTTAAGCTATAAATTCACTATATTATTATAAGTGTAACAAAATATCAGCGCAATTATATTATTAAAAAAAATATTTTATGCTTTTTAAAGGTGGTGTTTTAGATTTAAGAACCTACGTGGAGACGTTTATTGCAAACAAGCGTAAATTTGGTGTAAAGTTATCGATTAAATCAACTAGGTCATGTACATAACTCAATCATTCTTAATTCTATAGGGTTGAATGCGGAATGACTGGTCATTTGTGGCAAGGCTGAATGAACTAATGGAAAAAACTACTTTGGCGTTTTCCGTTTGATAGCCTTGAGCTAACTACTCATAATACCGGTAGGCGGAAGCTTTGCCAACTTTACTTTTACTTAATTTTTTAATAGATTTACAATGTGAGTATATTGCATTTAGTTGTCGCCAATGTAATGGTATTTTTCAGTTAACTTTACCTACCTACATACTCCGCCTTTCAGCATTAAGGATATCACAGACGGTTGATTGAGTTATAATGAAACAGTGCTCGGAAACTGTGTATAATAATACATAATTGGCATGCGTGGGAACTTGTTCTGAATATGTGTTGCACCGTTGAAAAAATTAAGTGCATACCCAAACCTTTCACTTTGCTCTAATTACAGGAGAAATCGTAGTAGGTACTTATTTAAATCGAACCAATTACTATATCATAATATACATACTGAATTATACTAACTAGGAAGGTAATATCATTATTGTACTTTCTCTAAACACCTTTGAAAGGATTAAGACAGGTGTTATTGTAACTGTGTTTCTACATTAGATTTTTGCATAAAAGTTACATTTTTTTTTAGTTAACCCGACGTTTCAAGACCTTTTCAGGGGGACAGTCCCACAGAAAACGAGATCTTAAGCCTTTGAATGTGTTTTATTAAAATCTCTATTATTTTTATTTTCAAACAACTATGTAGTTAGCGTTTATCTACGAAATAATGCAAGTCTTAGGCTGAGATCGATACATACATGAGATCGTACATAGAGTTTGCTCAGACTTTACTTACGTTCAACTTAAATATGTGTAAGATTAGTATGTTCTTTGATTTCGTTATATAGTTATTTGACAGCTGAAATTATGCTGAGCTTACGCTAAGACAGCCAAATGCAACATTCAAGTTCGCGTTTTATCACACTAAGCTAAGATTTATGTAAGTAAAGTCTGAGCAAATTCTAAGTATAGATCTCAGCCTTAGATACAGACTTATGCAATTATTTCAAATAAACAAATCTGTAGGTACCCACTTAAAGATAAAAATATTAGATATAATAATTAAGTACATACTTGATAATTTCGCAACAGATTTTTACAAACTTTCCAGTAAAGTAATGTTTGCGAATACTACAAATATTAGAAATTTAACGATAAGCACTTGATTAAACGTTTTTGAGACAACAAACAGTGATAAGCGTTTGAATCAGTCAGTTGATAATTATATTACAAACTTACCTTTCTTAGAATGAAATAGTGCATTAAAAGTACTTACATACAAATATTTATTTATAGGTACCTACTTATATCGTCATTATACCTTGACGTTAACTCAAAGTTTGCTCAATTTCATTCCAAAGTTACTCGGGTTAATTTTAGGACCCAAATTTTACTATCAATTCACTTTTTTGCTATTATGTAGCTATTTAATGAATGAAATGAATTCATAATTGAAAGTAAAATAATCAAGGATTGGTGTTATTGTAATTGAATAGTTTTTAGGAGGAAATCTAGTGATTTTATATATCTAATTATATAAATAACGCACCTAATAATGACTAATAATAAGAAATGTAATATTTACCTGTTTTTATCCTTAATGCACGATAATTAAACACAATGAATGTAATAATTACAATAGGAAAGGATCACAATAACACTATTATACTTACTTTAAGATAATTTAGGATTGACGCGTTCTTCTCTCGCGGTGTTCAAGTGATTGTAAACGTTGCCAGTGGGGGCGCCACGAATTTATACCGCGCCGTCGACTATGACGCATATACCGGTGCTTTCCAGATTTTAAATGACTTGCTCACTGTTGACTGCAAAGCTGCGGCGTGGTGCTTCATGGGTAGTAAAAAAAAAATAATTGATTACATCATGATTCTTAAAATGCATAGTCATCGTAATATGGCGTTTCCTCGTCATCAGTAAAATTAGGCTAAAGCATATATACATATAAAGAGAGATAATCCTAAATCTTCGATTAAGATTTGTCTCCAACTAGATACCGCACTACCAAACAACAATAGCTTTTTTATAACAGCAACTATTAGATGCTTGTGTGCGTGGCATATTAACACTCATTGGCATCTTCCAAATTTTGTAACATTTATGCTTCGTTTTATTTTACATTAAAATTAATAAAATACTAAATACTTACTGACAGTATTTGATCCCAGTGTCTTTTTTATTTCTTGTAGTAGTATTATTAAGTTTAACAGAACATGTGGCACGTCAACGTCACACATTGATCGAGACTGGCTCGAGTACGCCTACTTGGGTGTAGTATTAGTTGCCGCACTTTGCGACTGCGCCTGTGGTATCTAGTTGGAGCGCAGCGGAGACCTATCCTTAATCTAAGTCCTAAACATTGATAGAGATAAAAAAATCTATGATAGAAATGTAAAAAAACAAGACATATTATTTGAGGAGTCTGGTGAAACTTTTTATACTAAGAATTTCGATGATACCCTCAGAATTGCCTTTTAAATACATATAGCTTCAACCTCCTATAAAATTTGCGATTTTAATGACTACCATAGAGTAGGGATGGATACTAAATGAATTAATTTAGTTAACTTAATTAATTAATGAATTAGAAGCATTTTTAATTTATTACAAACATAATATAATTGTCTTTAAAGTCAAAGTCAAATTATTTTATGGACATAAAATCAAAAGATTGCTCGTCAACGTCAATCACAAAAAATACATACATATTAATTACACAAAAGTTTAAACATATACATATTATTTTTAAAATAATGCAAATCAGTGAAACAATACAAGTCTGAACCATAAAATCCATAAAAAACAACTATAATACTATTCAATTCCATATTGTAATATCGTTTACGTAATCTTCAATACTGTAATAAGCCTTCGACATAAGTCTGCGTTTAAATTTATTTATTGATAATTTAGATAGACTTTTTGGTAATTTATTGTAAAATTTAATACTATCGCATGCAAAAGAATTGTTTACAAAACTAAAAAAACTATGTTATGTTAAATACTTAGGTGTGGCGTACAATTATAAATTAATTTTCGTTCAATTTTTATCTAGATTAAATGATTGGCATGGCTCCAACTGTAAAAGTTAGGGGTATTTTGGTGATATTTTTTTCGCACTGTCTATAAAAAATAGAAATATGATGATAAAATGAAATATCTTCTCATATTCTGTAGATATATAATTATTTTTTGTAAAAATATAAGGTTTATGTAAACCGTCTAGAAATGGTTTCAACCATGCGCTATTTTGGCGATTACTTGGGATAGCAGCCTTAATAGATTTCACATGTAATCATCAACGCCAATGTTGAATGTAATTGGACGTAATTCCAAAAAAACGATCCAAACTCAATTTCATGTTGAAATTGAGTCAAGAACACAAAACAGGTCACGTAATTCACACCTACTGCCACTCTTTAGATGCATCGTGACTTAGTAACCCAACTGACATGTATCGAATACACTAACTCTAAAAATGAATTTCTTAAAATGTGATGTTTGTGGCTTGGAACGTTTTTCAGGAACTACATCCAATTATAATTAGAAATATTTTAGTAAACGAAATTAAATGTTATTAAAATACTTCCAGTAAGCTGATGCGACTGATAATCTTTAATATTATGATCACACATTAATATTGGTCAGAAACAGTATAAACGATCATTTTTGTACATTATAAAAGATGGATGTACTTTCGGTCAATACAATAATTAATAACAGCTAGGTATCCTTCCTCTTAGAAGTCAGAAATATGTACATTAGAATTACAGCGACTGAGCATAAATAAATAATGATAACTGCCTACGTTTATGTTTCTTATTTTGTAACGAGTTGATAGTTTTTTATGAGAATATGATCTCACAAAAATACAGTCTCGGAGAGGCGAATGCGGAAGGCGGGAGTACCTAGTAGAAACGCCATTCACCATGTTCGGACGTTTTTGTACAACGCGCGATACACTGCGCGCGGCCAAAATCGGAAATAATTCGTTTGTCGACTGTCGCCGTGGCCACCGATTTATTCATGATATAATAATTTATTTCTGTGGTCGCCACGTTGTTTTTGTGCTGGCTGGGTTATTTATATTTTAGGTCAAATGTGCTTGTGAAAAAGAACAACACAGTAATGGGCCTAACAGTGCCTATTTCAAGGGTCAGAGCACGCTTGCATATTTTTATAAGTTACTAGCTGACCCGACAGACGTTGTTCAGTATATAATAAATAAAATAATGTTTTTTTATGAACTTGTCAATAAAATATCATAAAATCAAGAATTGCTTCGTAAAAATGCACCCTGTTGTTGTAATAAAAATGTTTCACAGCATAACAGTCAAACCGTTGCGTCAATAAATTCGACGGGGTACGCATCAAAGAAAAAACAAATTTGTTGTTTTTATTTAATTCCAAGCATTTTCCTATTTATTCACCTTTTAAACCTTCCCTGTACTTTCACAAATAATTCAAGACCAAAATTAGCCAAATCGATCCATTCGTTCTCGAGTTTTAGCGAGACTAACGAACAGCAATTCATTTTTATATATATATAGATAGATATTACAAGCTACCTATTTTTAGAGCTACCATAGTAACAAAACTCCCACCATTTTCTAGATTTGCTAACATTTTCATATATTTGCCGGTAACTGTAGAAAACATTGTTGTTATTTTGTTGAAGTTATATCCGAACTTACTTTCACCCAAATATCCCAGGAGGGTAACCAGCAAGTTCATTTCAAAAATCGTCAAGAAGAAAATCGAACCATCATTTTTACCTCGATGAAAGAAAAAGACTACAGCTATGAATTCAGCTCTAAACCATATCCAAGAATGTTAGAAATTGGAGAAACAACCTGGTATTCTTGCTTCTGATAGTGTTGGTGCAAAATGGTCCATGCAAAAGGTAAAACTGGGTTTTATGAAAACGGACTGCAACATCATGAAGACATGAATTCCGCGAACTTCACAGTGGATGAAAGAAAATAATCTACGGATGAAAAATCAATAGGATGATATTTTGCCGACATCCCTAATAAACCATTGTTAATTCTGCTAAGAAGACTTTCTTAGCGGAATATGGGCGCAGAGGCATTATCTTGCATCAAGACGAATCCAGAATTCATTTACTTTGCAAACAGAATAACCATAATGTTTTACTGACAGGCTACCGAAAATCGCTCATTTACTATACAGTCGTCAATGAAAAGCACCATATCTTATTAATTCATATCTCAGAGTAAATAAAGCGGGAGGATCTTAAAATATTTGGTGGTTGACACCTATATGGATATAGGGATTCCAATAACTCGTCGTTTTTAATTTACTGGTCTTCGTGCAATCGATAATGGATCGTATTGTCGTTGCTAACTGATACGAGTACCTATCCGTTGTCAACTGGAGACGTTGTTACCTACGTTATTGTTAGTTACTTTCTCGGCGTTCTAACTCAACCGGATTAACAGTTACAGAAAGAGCTGTATCCGAACCAGGTTATTTTACAAGCGGTCTGCCAGTCTCTTAGAAGTAGTAATATAGTAACCCAATTAATAACCCATTTAGTAATTTGAAAAGTCCTGACAAAACGCCTGATATCTCAATAAAAGTCCGGACCTTTTATTTGATCTGAGGTAGGTTTCGTTTCTCGTGAAGACTTATTTGATATTAATTAATATTAGGTATGTAGTTTTATTACTATAATTCATCATATTTATAACAATAATATCCGGACTAAAGTCGAAAAGTCCGCACATGTCCGAATTAATCCGGACGGATGCCAGATACTTGGCAGCGAGTTCAAGCAATTTGGATAGCTCGTTGAAAACACTGAGATGCAAACCAACAGACCGCTACGAATTTTACATCTTGGATCATCATAAATAGGTGCAGTAATTTTGTCCATTATATCTTCATAATTAATTTAAACATTTAAAGTTGATGAAATAGGAGATTATTTTCTAAACATTTTCAGTTTTACCGGTATTCTAATGAAATTGTTTCACAGCAGAACTGTCAAACCGTGCGTTTTGTTTAGAAAATGTTTAGAAAATAAAAAAACGGCTTAATGTATAAAGTTGCCAATACTTATATTGTTTTTCGAAGTAATCTCCGTTCCTCTCTACACACTAATGTGACGATCATTCGATGGAACCACTGAGAATAGCAGTGGGCCCATTCTTCCTTAGGGGTCTTTTCTAGGGCATTTTCGTACGCTTTCACCGCATCTTCAGGGCTCGTAAAGCGAATACCTGGAATTTTATCTTTAGTTGTTGGGAATAAATAAAAGTCGTAAGGCGCCAGGTCAGGGGGCTTACTCCTAAAATCGATATTCGATATATCGTGGCATTAATCGTGTCAAATCCTACTCTTAGTTAAATTGTATTCAATGTCCATACGATGATTGAACGAACGAAACATTTTTCGATATTATCGGTCCTAACCCTACTCTTAGTTGAAAATTACAGAGTCGAGTATTCGAATTAGACAAATAATCAAACGTCACTTTTCCGATAATCTCAACGACGACGAAATGATCTTCCTAATCTTATAGAGAAAAAACATAAGGTATTATTGTTTGCAGACGACACTTCACTAATTTTCAAAGTGAAAAGAAACCAAACTATGTAGGACGAAGTGAACGATATTCTATCTGACATCGTATACTAGTTTAGCGCTAATAACCAAATGTCAAAAATGTTGGTGCAAGTGTTTTGTTAAACGGAGAGGTGATAAAACCGGTGGAATCTGCTAAATTTCTTGGCATCACTCTGGATTCCAAATTACAATGGGGCCCCCATATTGAAGGATTGGCGAACAGACTTAGTTCTGCAGCATACGCGGTTAAAAAGATTAGACAATTAACTCACCTAGATACGGCGCGACTTGTATACTTTCGTTACTTCCATAGTATTATGTCCTATGGTATATTGCTGTGGGGCAGCGCTGCCGATATTAATACAATATTTGTGTGTTTATATGGAATACGAACATTTGTTAGAGTAGAGTAGGTGCGATATATTCGGAGTATTATCGTATCGTTCCGAATATATCGTTGTTGATTTTGCGAGTAGACCTCCAGGACTGTATGGCGGATGACTCATTATCTCGACACCTGCCGTAGTTAAATATTAAACAGTCCGTTTTGCGGAGTGCGCTGAAGCATTGCCGTGGTGAAGAAGGATCCTGCTTCGAGGGCGCTGCTGTCGAATTTTCCAAGACTACAGGCAAACAGCGATTGACATACCAGTCTGCGGTAACTGTCCTTCCATCTTCTAGCACAACTGTCGCGAAATGACCTTTTCGACCAAAGAATGTGGCAATCATATTTTTTCCTTGAGTTTTTCCTTTCTTTATCTTATTTGGTTTGTCCTCGAAAGGAAACACTCACTGAGCTGATTGTCTTTTGGTTTCGGGTTCGTAGCAATTTATCCAGCTTTCATCACCTGTGACGATGTCAAATACAGCATTTGAGTCACCGCCGTTAAACTTATCTAACATTTGGCGACACAAGTCCATGCGAAGGTGTTTCTGGTCGTCGGTTAAAGTATGGGGAATTCATCTGGTACGAAGCTTCCTGACGCCTAAATGTTCGTTTAATATTTTTTGAACTTGACTCATAGGCTTGCCCGTATCTGCTGATCGGTCACTCCCTTATCTTCCGCTATCATGCGTCGCACAGCACTGATGTTGTCTTCAGTAGTCGCTGTTAAAGGACGTCCCTCACGCGGATCATCATTGAGATTGCTACGTCCACGCTTAAACTCGTTAAACCAATTGTCAATAGTGGCACGAGATGGGGCTTCATTAAGAAATTCTAATCGCAGCCTATCATAGCTTTGTTGTTGAGTAAGCCCACAACGAAAGTTATAATAAATCATTGACCGAAAATTTTCTCGCGTTAGGTTCATTTTCACGTGTAACAAGAGTTTAAGATTTGCCACCAATTCACAAAAACAAATGACAAATGAATGCAATATACTACATTAGATTACCAAAGAGTTCTAAAATTGAAATTCAAAAAAAGTTTTCATTAGCAATGTTTCTAACTGGCCAGTTCTAAACATTTTCAGTGTTACCCACGTAACAAGGAGCATATTTTACGAAATAATGCCTGATGTTATGAAATATTATTGGCAAAATTCATAAAAACAATATAATATTTATTATGTACAGAACAACGTCTGTCGGATCAGCTAGTAGTATATATTTTTCCCAGTCTTAGTCTAAATAAGAAATACCAATATAAAACGCGTTGACCCAAGAGAAAACACTATAAATACACTTAGATACAACAACATCCATCCTTACTTTGTGCCACTATCATAATGCATGCCTGACTTCCTTCCTCTTAAATTGCAGGCTTTTTCCTGCCTGAGACTTGGTATTGGTGGGGGCATACCAACACTGCGTCTTCCGATACGTGGTCGCCATTCGCGGACTCTCCTGCTCTAAGATTCATATTAATCATTATTACAACGTTTGCATCGACCGGGATTAGGGCCCAAGCACCTCTATATATTGTCAATAACACTTATAAAATTAAAAACATAAATAAAACCTATCTCCTGGGGTTTACGTGAAGTAACAAACGCTAGTGACCGAACGTGATAAATCTATTCTAAAACAGAATAAAAACTATATTAACTTTCACCGAAGTTATCATCGTTTTTTTTAGTTGGATGCGATTACTAATTGAATTCATGCTGTAAAGGTTGATGCATCCAATATAGGATAATTTAATATAAAAACAGTTCATTAATTACTTTTATGAATTATTTGATATAATTATACATAAAACGCTTTGAACACGATTTATATACCTACTGGATGTAGGACCTGCAAACTAATTTGTTAAAATATTACAGCCGTTGTAAAATACTCTCCTTGATTGAAAAGAGAGGCCGTTGAGTTTCTTATATTTACTATACTTTTATCTAACAGATGGTAATTTAAAAGAAATATTTATAATGGCGATACAAAAGCCCTTCATTTAACTAACTTGGACGGGATAATCATCATTAAGTTCAAACCTTAAAAGGCATTTATTTTCTCAAAATTGATTCCTTTAGAATTCTTTTTGATGTCATTTCTAATAACTACTAGATACTACTACCGCTTTGGAAACAAATGGCGCTCTGAGAGAAAAGAAGCGGCGCAAGAAACTCTCCCAGCATTCTTTTTTCTCTTTCGCTCTTTTCAATAAAAATATACATTATTGTACAGTTATTTCTATCGCTATAAAATAATCACAATCTAGTCCCAGGCTGTCCGATCACTTAGATATTCAGCAGTGGAGTAATAGGATTTACAACAGAGCCATTTTTTTGATAAAACATTTAAATTTATTTATAAATAATGCCTGAACAGTGGCTGGGACTTTATTATAGAAGTGTATACATTTACCCTTAAAGCTATTATGTATCTTATGAAGCTTATATTTAGTTGCTTTATCTAATCTTTGGTGTTGGACCAAACTACTCCTTCATATAGCCTAGCAGAGATGATTGATTCTTACTAGTGGGTGGCATCTTTGAACAGGTTGCTGATTAGGTGTGTACCATATAAGCGCCTGCCGTCAATCATTAGCAACAGTTCCGAAGTGTAACCTGATTCCTGCCACCGAAATCCCAATTCGTAGGACACGCCACAAATTACAATATCATCCCAACCATCTGGATGTGTGGCGTTCCTCCACGGTGTGGTTTCACAAGGAACATTCTTCCTCGTACAACCAAGCTGTGGAATGAGCTTCCTTGTGCGGTGTTTCCACGACGATACGACATGGGTACCTTAAAAATAGTGCAAACACCTTGTAAATGACCGGGAACGCTCCTGTTCCTGTAGGGTTTGCAAGATAATGTGGGCAGCGGTGATCACTTAACATCAGTTGACCCGTACCCTCGTTTGTCCTCCATATAAAACATTATTGTGTTTTAGTTGCTAGCTACTTACTGATCTAATGAGACTTCAAATCTTAAGACTCAAATTTTGGGTGATTCAAGAATCCTGAGCGGCACTGCATTGTAATATGAAGGGCGTATCACTTATCAATCAGGTGATCGTATTACTCGACTCGTCAATTGTTATTTTCATTAAAAAAGAGATCAGAGATTGCGTATTTCAAGACGGCTTTGAGTGGCCCTAATCACTTTCCAACAGCTTACTCAAGTACCGTATTTTAATTTAAAAAAAAATGTAAGTCTTAACGGTAGAGCATTAGGCATTACCACGATAAACAAAAAGAATTGATCAAGAGAGATTTATCTCAAACTGTTTATATTAACTAAGAAAACATTTACTATATTTTACGCAAAATATACTACAATCTACGATAAATTATTAAAATTTTTCTAAATAGGTATATTTTTAATAGGTATTTTAGGTAGGTATATTTTGCTTGTATTTATAAGTCCCGACGTTTCGCTTTCCTTCTTAATAATAAGCATAGTTGCGAGCGACACTTATATAATTTAAAGTTCCATTTCTAATTAATTTTTTGTACCCCTGTACCACAGCGCAAAAGCTGATTCATGTAAAAAGTCACTCAGCTGAGAGAATTAATTTGCATACAATTAATAAAAATAATTAATATTTAAGTGGCCTCCATACGACGGAGGGCTGTTTTCCGTCTATATATATTATTTTATGAAGGAGCATATAATAAGTATAAATAAGTATAAAGGTAAGGTAAACCTTATTTAAGAAGGCATAAACTAAGTGACTTTGTGTTTTCATGCTGTATTAAAAAGTAAATTCTACTTATTTTCTGAGTAACGAATAAATAATACATTTTAACTATTCAACACAAGTTTTTTGCCACATATAACATGTATATTGTTATAAACAACAACGGCATTAAGCTGCAAAAATACCAAAAACCTACAAATGAGACCCTTAATATCCAACTTAGCAAATATAAAAACAAACAAATACAACGGCCTATAAAAAATAAAGCGTTACTTAAGTAGAATATGTGTAAAATAAAAACACTTATAAAATAAGTAAACTTTAAATAATTACCTAATTACAATTTAGAATACCTTTGAGTTCATTTTGAAACAAAGCTAATTTTAATAAAATAAGAAATTCTTAAGGAGTCACTTTTGTGTGACTCCTTAAGAATTGCGAAGAACGCTTGGTCGATTTTGCTTGGTAATTTAATATCCAAGATCACTGCAATTCTTAGCAAAAATATTTCTTAATTATCTACTTAATAGGCAACCGTTGTCCACTGTATAATTAGAACCGGTTACACTGTGAGCCTTGTTGCTGGCTAAGAATAAAACCACACCTGCAACTTCTTCTGGTTCAGCGACTTTATTGAGAACTGCTTTAACACCTAGGTCGACATCCAGTGATTCAAACCCAGCATTTAAAAGAAGATTCGTTTTTGTCAATCCCGGGCTTACGATATTAACTCTAACTCCGTGTTGTCCTAGTTCAATAGCAATACCCCTGCTAAAATGGTTGATGGCAGCCTTAGACACAGCGTAAAGTGTAAAATCGGAACGCAAAATTTGGCTTCCTCCAACGCTAGACACGTTAACTATATTTCCTTTACTACGAATCAGGTGGGACGAAGTGAGCCTCGTCAAATTTATCATTGATCTAAGATTCGTTCTTATTACTTCATCAAACACATTCATCATGTTATTATCACCCAGTGTTGTTTGCCGTAAAATTCCCGCACTGTTCACCAGTATATCTATTTTGTCATAATTTTCTACAACTGTCCTGACTATTCTTTCGACATCTTCGTCTTTAGTCAAATCTGCTTGGATTATTAATTTTTTGCCAACGCCTACTTCGCACTCATTAGCAACTTTATTTAGTCTCTCTTTGTTCCTTCCAACTAATACAACGTTCGCGTTTTCCTTTGCAAAAGCGATTGCTATTGCAGCTCCTATGCCCGAGCTAGCGCCGGTAACAATAACCACTTTGGACTCGAACATTTTATGAGTTTCAATCGCCGTACTTGAAACAACTACGACATTACATTCAACTCACAGACATTTATAGTAGTTCTTATCAAGTTTATAATAATTAGCAAAGGTTATTGTGTCATCATTTATGCGTATGCTCATTCTGCGTAAGAGCCTAAGTGATGAAAAAAGGTCGTATTCTATTATGTCTCAGGAGGAAAATACATCTTAACTAATATTATAATTAATTCGAATGTGAGTTTGTTTGCTTGTTTGTTACGGTAACTTACTTCTCAACCTATCATCATTTATAAATGTCAAAAATGTCGAGCACACACGCTGTCAGAGACTACTACTTTTACCAAATTCTTCTTTTTACCGAATTTTTCATGAGTTCCCTCGAGAGGGCGATACTTCTAATGGTGTGGTCCATATTATACATATAAAGAATGGCGACGAAATAACCCTATGGAATCTGTGTGTGTAGTTGTAATTAATTGTAGAGTGTAACGTAGGTATTTATTTAAATAGCTTCGCGTAGGCAACAATCACTAACTAATAACATTAAATATTTTATCTACACCCATGCTTTCCTCTATTAAAGATACTGAAACAGTTAGCTTATTACCAACATCACCACCCAATATCGTAATAACCATTACATCATCCAAACGAGTGTTGTAATGTTGTACTGAATTTCATAACAACACTCCTTGTTTTTTTTTAGATCCCTTCATGCGCAAAGAGTATCAACAAACAGCCACATTCTTATTGCTCGATGCGTGGATCTGTATGAATTTCAAAAAAAAACATTTTCGTTTACGCGCGTTCCACACTACCAGAACGTGGTGCGCCGTAAAAAAAACTAGGTTATTCGAAACCCCGCCCTTTTTCTTGAAAATAGAGCGATTCAAGTTTTTTCAGCACACCGCCGGATATTTTAAACGCTGCAAAAGAACATAATATTCAAGTGAATTTTAATAATTGCACAATACAAAATGTAAATTACTACTAAAATAAATAATTCTTTCATTAACACTTAGTTTATTTGTATAAAATCAATAATGGATGATATTAGGTTACTACTAGGACCGGCTGTTTTAATGTTAGCAGTAAGCTGTTTCAGAATCTTTTAAAGAATTCATATTCTGGGTAGATAAAAGTCTTGTATGCAACTGTTGATAATTAGGTATTAAAACACTTATGTGATACTATTATCACACTCGGCTTCGCCTCTTGTGATAAATCCACATTCGTGTCTTAATACCCCTTATTACACAACAGTTGCATAAATAACTAATTCTAAATAAATCGAAATCTTAGGTTTTATTAAAATTTTAGGGAACGCCGGATTCAAATATTACTCTTAAAATTTAAAATTTTAATTGTGCAACATAAGAACTAACACTAAGAAATACAATATAATTAGTATAATAAAATAAGTAGAAGTAAAGTGGAAATTAATAAAAATAATTAACAAAAACAAAATTTTAATAACAGAAGAACTAAAGTATTACAAAAAATGCATAATTTTTGTTGAATAGTAAATATTCCTGTCTGTGTTTATTTTATTATTAAAAATGTCTATACTTCGATCAACTTTCGGGAGGCTATTGTATGTAAGTATGTCCGAACAATTGTATTAAAAGTAGGTACAAAAGCGAGCTTGGTTAGGTTTTTCTTAGAAAAGGTTCGTGTCTTCAAATTTTCGGGACTGTTATCGAAGCGGATACAAAAAAAAACGGAGTAATCAATTCCACTTATAACAATTTTATATAGAAAGAGAATACCTACAATAAATTCCTAATATCAGACACTGAAAGTATCGCAATGGTTCATAATAGTTTTCTTATGAATTGCATAGATTGGATTGATAGATGGCATATAAATCGTTTTTTTTATTATTTCTTATCTACTATTGCTTATTTTGTAGTGAGGTCACCACACTATAGAGTATAGAGAAATATCTTATATATAAAATTCTCGTGTCACAATGTTCGTTCCCGTACTCTTCCGAAACGGCTTGACCGATTCTCATGAAATTTTGTGAGCATATTGAGTAGGTCTGAGAATCGGCCAACATCTATTTTTCATCCCCCTTAATGTTAAGGGAAGTCCACACGATTTTTTTTTGACCTTTTTTTGTTAAATTTGTTTGATTATGAGTCAGCATTAAAAAATACATACAACTTCAAATTTTCACCCATCTACGATCAACAGTTACTTTTGTATCGCGATTTTAATATCGGCAATACAACGTTTGCTGGATCAGCTAGTTCCTTATAAATTGTAATTTTCGCTTAAATTGATTAAACTCTGCAATTCCTTGTATTTAACGAGAGTAAAACTGAACTATTTCTGGATACCTACAGTAATATAATAAGGAAGGTTAAACAACGATTAATAGTCATAAAAGTGATACAATGCTAACTGACCAATTAATTTAACGAATAACTGACAAAAATACAGACATTCAGAAAACAGCGTCTCTCGAAATTCAAGACTAAAAGGACAAAAAATACAATTACACCTTTCTCGAAAACAAGCAACAGAGTACCTACCTACAAAACAGTTTTGGTTTCACACAGGATTGTTCCACCATCGATGCTGGTGCCGACTATTTCAATATATTTTTAACCGACTTCCAAAAGGATGACGTTCTCAATTCAATCGATATTTTTTTTTCTATGTATGTACACCGATTACTCTGAGATTTACAATCCGATTTACGTAATTCTACACGGTCAGCTGCTGCGAACTATAGGCGCCACCCGACATGCGACACACAGACAAAAAAGTTTGAGACGATGTAATAAAAGTTTCACCTTAAAAATATTTGAATTTATTAGCTTTTAAATAGTGAACTGATTTCTACTGAATCCTAAATTTATTTCTAAAATTCTACTCAACATTTAATACAACTACATTAATCTTATAGGCATTATTTATAATTACAACAAGCATATTATTATTAATTCCAACTTTCTATTTAAATGAAAACTCAATAATATAAATGATAACCTCAATACATAGATACTACAATATAAATTAATTTGTAACATTTTAGAGCGTCGGTCGACGGTGACGCAGCTGGTAACCATTAACTCTCACCACGGTGCCCAGGTTGAATCTCGGCTTTCCTCATTAAAAAAACACAAGCAAACTTATTTTAATTTCCCGACAGATGACCCTGCATGGCACTAGGCTCTCCTCCAATACTAACACCAACAATACTAGTCTTGGATATAAATACTAATGTATATATACCACATAGCAAAGCTTCTACTGGAATACTTAATAGAGATTTGGAGATGTGCATATAAAACGAATTTAAGGCTGATCTTCAAATATTTCAAAATAAACTGTTAAAAATTTTGTTCCAATTAAACTATAGCTTCCCGAGGAGCCTTCCCTTAAAGGAGTCAATTATACGAATACAAAATATGCATACTAGTTAAAAAAATACTTTTAGATTCCGAAACAAACATAAACTACAATTAACTAAAGCTAGGACAAACTATGGTAAGAAAACTGAACAGTTTGAGGGAGCGCTACTTGAGGAAATATTTCAGGAAAAATCCATTTCCAAAATTGAAAGCTAAATTAAAAAAGCGCTGTCAGACACAATAGTTTGTTATTAGAACATAACGTTTTGAATTATTATTGTATAAAATCACCGTACCTTTTTAAATTATGTTTTCTTTTATATTTATTTAGAATTATTGCTCTCGTGTAAGTGAACCTTTATCCTTTTTGAGAAAAACTCTTTTAAACCTATACTAGCTTTTTAGCAGTGAGTGGGTGATCCAGTTGTTTTGGAAAAAATGGCCTATATCCGTGCCAACTGCAAGTCTTTCCTTTCACCCTTACATTTGATGGTCGTCATGAAACGATATTTGGGAAGTAGCACAAGATTATCAACCAGCTTTATGAAAGCTATACTGTGCACTACTGTGTACGTGCATAGATTAACAGTTCATAATGTTGAGTGTGATTTTGGAGAGCAGAGGGGTAATATTAATAGGGCTGCAACTAGCAGAAACCGAAGTACTACGCTTTTTAACGACCATTTTTATGGAATAGGAGGACGACAAACGAGCGTACGGGTCACCTGGTGTTAAGTGATCACCGCCGCCCACACTCTCCTGCAACACGAGGAATCACAAGAGCGTTGCCGGCCTTTAAGGAAGGTGTACGCGCTTTTCTTGAAGGTACCCATGTCGTATCGTCCCGGAAACACCGCACAAGGAAGCTCATTCCACAGCTTCGTGGTACGAGGAAGAAAGCTCCTTGAAAACCGCACTGTGGAGGACCGCCACACATCCAGATGGTGGGGATGATATCGTAACTTGTGGCGTGTCGTGCGAAGGTGAAATTCGGCGGCAGGAATCAGGTTGAACAGCTCTTCGGAACACTCCCCGTGATAAATGCGGTAGAAGACACACAATGAAGCGACGTCTCTACGCAACGCCAAGTGATCCAGCCGTTCACAGAGTACTGGGTCCCCGACAATTCGAGCTGCTCTGCGTTGCACGCGGTCAAATGGATCGAGCTGATACTGGGGTGCGCCAGACCAGAGATGACAGCAATACTCCATGTGAGGCCGGACCTGCGCTTTGTAGAGCGCTAGAATGTGGGCCGGCTTGATGTATTGCCGTGCTCTATTTATGACGCCCAGTTTCTTTGAAACCAGTTTGGCTTTGCCCTCCAGATGGCCAGGGAATTGGCAATTTCGAGACCCAGTATTCCGATACTAGGCGAGGCTTTAAGGGAAGTGTTCTCGAAGAGCGGTGATACGGCAAATGGGGTTTTTTTTGTGGTAAACGCGCAAACTTGAGTCTTCTGGGGGTTAAATTGGACAAGGTTCAACTTACCCCATTCCGCGACCTTCTCGAGAGAGGACTCGATAGAAGACACAAGTTTCTCCCGGCACTGGTCGGTTTCCCGAGAGAGACCTGCATGGCCCGTGTATACGGCATCACCAGTGCTGTCGTCTGCATAGCAATACATGTTGGCGGTGTCCAACATATCATTGATATGCAGAAGAAACAGCGTGGGAGATAGCACACAGCCTTGGGGCACTCCAGCGATCACGGGCTTGGGATTCGAGCAATAACCGTCGATAACGACCTGTATGCTGCGCCCAGTGAGGAAGCTGGAGGTCCACTTGCATAAGCTCTCGGGAAGCCCAAATGATGGAAGTTTTGCGAGGAGCGCCTTGTGCCATACACGATCAAAGGCCTTCGCTATATCCAGACCAACTGCCAGGCCTTCCCCCTTGCTTTCAATAGCCGCCGCCCATCTATGTGTTAGGTATACCAGAAGATCGCCAGTCGACCGACCATGGCGAAAGCCGTACTGCCGGTCGTTGATAAACTGGTGACCCTCAAGGTATACCAAGAGCTGGCGGTTAATTATGCTCTCCATGATTTTGAAGAGTAGAGAGGTAATAGCAATAGGCCTGTAGTTTGCCGGATCCGAACTGTCTCCTTTTTTTGGGATCGGATGGACAAGGGCTGACTTCGATGAATCAGGGACTACGCCTTTTGAATAAGAGTGCTGGAATAAACGCGTTAGCACCGGCGTCAACTCAGGGGCACACATTCTAAGCACGATTGGAGAAATGCCATCCGGCCCGCTCGACTTCCTGACGTCCAACGAAAACAGAGCTCGCCTAACAGTTTTCTGTCGGAACTGTACTTCAGGAATGGAGCTCTGACACCGCGGGATGGTCGGCGGTGTTTTTCCGTTGTCGTCAAGAGTCGAGTTGGAAGCAAAAAGAGTGCACAGGAGATCGGCTTTCTCTTTTGCCGTATGGGCCAGGGTGTCATTCCTCATGTGCAACGGCGGCATGGACGGCTGGCTGAAGTTACCAAGAGCAGCTTTCGACAACGACCAGAACTTGCGTGTTCCGGTCGGGTAACTGGAAAGCTGCTCGCCAATTTTGACGACGTGCTTCGATTTCGCACGGGCGATTTGCCGCTTAGAAAATCTGGAGGCACGGTTATATTTCCTCTTCTGAACTTTGCAGTTCGGATCTTTTGAGCCCAGCGCCGCAACCCAAGTTCGATACGCCTGTTTTTTGCAGTCAGATGCTGCTTCAACTGACGCATCGAACCAGGGCTGTGATCTGCCACCGATCGGTACTACAGAGCTTGGTATAAAAAAATCCATGCCCTGCAGTATCACATCGGCTACTGCAACGGCGCAGGCACTAGGATCATCCGAAGGGAAACAAACCCTGCCCCAATGCAAAAACGCATCCTATCCCAATCTGCTGACTTGTAGTGCCAAACGCGGCGGGTCGCTGGTGGTCTGCGACGTTGGCGTCGGATAGGCACTACACTCCTGACCAGGCAATGGTCGGACGTTCCGAGAGGGGCGTCGACAAAGACCTGGTAACCATCGGGATGTGTAGTCAGCAGAAGATCCAATAAGGACGGCATGTGGCTATCCACATCCGGGAGCCGCGTTGGCGACTCAACCAATTGGGACAGACCATACGCCAATGCAAAATTATGCACAGATCGCCCTGCGTAGTCTGTGGTACGTGATCCAAGCCATTCGGCATTGTGCCCGTTGAAATCACCCAAGACTACGATTTCAGCGGAGGGGATCTGTGCAAGTACGTCGTCAATTGCCGCTTGAACGCAGTCCATGAGATGATCGGTTTCTGCGTTACCACTATGGGACCTGTAGACACACGCATAGATGCGGACGCGGTCCTCTAAATCTACGCGGAGCCAGAAAGTGGACAGGTCCCTACCCTCAAAATTGCCGAGACGGCGACAGCAGATATCCTCCCTAACGTACACACATACCCCGGCATGAGGCATGAAATTGTGCTCAATTTTGTACCCGGGGTACGTTAAATGTGACGTATCGTTAGGTCGAGATATCTGCGTCTCCGTAAAGAAACACAAGGCCGGCTGCGCCGTCTCAAGGTGGTGGTGGACGGCGTTTAAGTTGGAGTGAATTCCCCGGATGTTACAAAAGTCCACATTAAGCGTGGAGCGGGGTGCCGTGGTGTTGCTGCCCTGTTTGTCCTGTGACATACGCGGTACTGTGCCCTCCCCACAATACGAGGGGCAGCCCGAGCGCGAATGCTCGGGGAGGGATTCTCCGGCTCTACAAGAGCCGGTACCCTCCTGGGGTAATTTCTTTTTTAGGACCGCTCTCATATTTTGTTGGGGGGGGGGGGGAAGGACGGGGGGGAATGGCCTCCGGTCCTCGACACTAACCTATGCGAAACATAGCGGCACTAGGCCGCTACTTCACGCCGGTATTCTGTGCGAGTGTGTTAAGTAACCCGGGCTTGTCATGCTCGCTTTAAGCTCGTGGCGGCGTCGTGAGGCGAGTCGTTACCTTACCTAGCATATGTGCGAGGGAAGTGATGGTCCATGGGTCAGAGATTGACCCATGGATTGATTGAGATGGATTATTTTTAAAGATTAATCCCTTCTTTTTCTTTTTTAAGTTATAGAAGTAGGTCAAAGCGTTTGAGTAATTTCGGTGCATCATTTTACATACGTCATTATATAAAATATAAGGTAGATAACTGCTTTAGTTAAACACTGTGGAAATGGTTCTTTTGTCACTTCTTCATATTTAAGATCAACTTTTCTCAATGGTGGTAAAATCTTTGACATTCATAAGTGTTATTTTAAACATTTAGGTAAACTAAATGATTTTTCTTTTTTTTCTATTTATATAATATTAATGGTTTTTACGTCTTTAATATAAAAAAATCATTTGGCATTTGGTTGCAATTTTACCTAACGGTAATCAATCCCTCAATTGACAAATATTTAGGTACTTACCAACGTATTATTATAACGTACGTTTTTATCCAATTCCGACATTTGAAACTTGAAATACAATAAATATGTTTGTGTTATTAGTATTCACAGATCCACGGTCAGCTACCTCCAACAGACGTATCGGGTGTCCGCAGGGATCTCGCTCTACAAAGGAGTCTACACTTCACGCAGACGACCACAGACAATAGCGTGACCCCTGCAATAGGAAATTAAAACCTAGCGCCAGGTTCACTTGGGAACAGTTATTTCAAGCAAATTTAAGTCAAAATCACCTTTCCTGTTTTAATACTATGGCCCTGAGTTCGTCCGTCTATCTGCTTACATCAATCTAATTAATAACAATATAATGTTTTGAATTTCACATCATAGTTCACGTTTAGTTGACGATGCGCTTTGAATGCTTTTATTATGTTCTTCATTTGGCGAGTTAAGGAAAAATTTTTAGCATGTATTATTACGAAGCCTTTTAGTGAACCACAACCAAACGATGAGAATTAAATAAACTTGAATGAACAAATAAAATTTCCAGACATACAAACCTTCACAAAATATATTAGTAGGATAATATGATAGCGATTTTGCTATCTGTCTTTTATAAAAATTAGATAGGTGTAACCTATCAGGTGTCAATATTTTAAATTTTTTATGATTAATTATATGATTGATGTCTACTATCTGTATTTTATTCGATGATATTTTATCATTATTGATAATTGATAAAGTAGCGCAAAGAATCTTTCAAAAACCGAGTTTTTTCGATCGATTAATAATTTAGTGTTATCATTTGTAAATAATGCAAATGTAACATACATGTTACCTCAATGAGATTAAACTTGACTTATAGACACCGGCGCGACTTTATATATTATCAATAATGATAAAATATCATCTAATAAAATACAGATAGTAGACATCAATCATATAATTAATCATAAAAAATTTAAGATATTGACACATGATAGATATCATACCCGCAATTCGCATACATCTCGGTTGTATCAATCTCCTCAACAACATCCAAAACTAGAATCAAACTACAAGCCAATTTATGATCAAACTCCATCGTGCTAGATTTAATTTCAGGCACAGTATATAAATTATTTATTTCTTGGCAAACTTCACGAATATCCTGAATATTTTTTAAAGTTGTAGATACTAATGTCTTACTACTCTAAGGAAGAAAATATTTGCATACGCTGTTCGTAAATAAATTTTGCTTCATTTGCTTCATTAATAAGATAACCTTTATATCTAGATTGACCTTTCTTAGTTAAATATTTTCTAATATCTAATAATTCATTTTAACATTTTAACTAACTATCTAGCATTATACCTAAAACTTAACATTTCAAAGAATAATGAGGTAAACAACCGATTCATATAACATTCTTGCGAAAGGCTACAATAAATTCCACGCGCATCAGCTTCTCCGTCAGCTAGGTATCTTCAACAATTCAATGAGTATCCTTGCACAGTTTTAATTCTATTATAATTTTCTTTTTTTTTCCACATTTTTCTCTCCTCGTTACCCGAAGTACCATCGGCGTGTCTTCGAAGGGATGTCCTTTTGCGTTGCAGTGTAGTCAGTCCAATTTCCTGCTGCATCCAAGGGAGTTGACATTTTCGGTACATCCAGAACATAACGTAGACTATCAGAAGAAAGACGGCGGTGGCTATGTCGATGTTGATGATGCTCAGTCGTTCCAGATGGGATGATCTGCCTTATTGTCTCATCGTTATTAAGTACCTCCTGCACTGTTCTGATTTATAAAAACTACATCCTTCTCGACCGTGGCACGACACATTTTTACTCTATTGCTAAATATTCCTGTTACATCACCTTAGGCATGGTCACCATGACATACTTGTCAGCAGTAAATTGACAGCGTTTGTATAATAGATTGTTAACCGAGGGTCGAAAGAACCAATCCCGAGGTATATAGGCTATAGTTCGAGTAGGAATCGATTCTTTTACCCGTGTTAAATACTCTAACTTTTCATTTCGAATATAAGAAAAATAAAACAAGTTTTGTATCTAAACTATTTATTGGTAATATATAATACTCGTAATATAAGTAGTAACTATTTAAAATGAATTGTCAAATTAGGACAATTTACGTCGACTTTTTAAATTTTAAATATGTAACTCACTGCGTAATTGTTGCGGCTTCTCGCTCAAAGAAGTTTGCGCTAAGTTCACACTGGTTGTTTAGAAAGTCACATGGCCACAGATTTTTTTTTAAATTAGTTTTTTTACATAAAACTCTTGACAGCTACAAGCAGTTCTATTTTCAAAGTTCATTCCAGCCCTTAGATGGGAAGTACAGTGCGTTCACAGTTATTTTACCTCTAGCCTAACGGCTAATATAACGCAATATAACGCTTCTATGACTCCCTCAAACGACAAGTAAAATTTTACGGTATTGATGATATTTTTTTTTTCTTAAAATATAATGATTTGAACGTAAAGTTTGTAATAAGATCTTTTGTTATCGGGACGATTGAACGTATTTAAATTTATATTTGAAGTCATTACAGAAATTTGCTAACCAATTTTAATTTTTGTTATGTAAAGTTTTATGTTTGATATATTTATTATTATAGTCTATTTTTCCTAACAAATGTGGCGTACAGAGAACCAGCTCGTACCAAGAGATAATTCGTACAGATGGGGATGATCGTACGCATGAACGATTGAACTCAATGGTTTTTATGCAGTGAATGAATAGTATCGGGTAGAAGAGTAGAAATAATACAAGTTATTTTAATAGTTTTATTATTCGGATTCCGATGATAAAAATATATCTATCTTATAATATTATTTATACCTATCTTATTATATTAATTTCCGTTCGCTTTGTTATTTAATGTAAGACTATACCTTTATATATATTTTAGAATATGCCTATCTAATAATATTATTTTAAAATAAGAAACAATTAAGTGATCGGGAGATTTCCGTCAGGAGCGAAATTCGTTATTCCAATTTAATAAACTGTTCAGTAAGATACGAAATGATAATAATTACAATATGAAAATAACTCAAAAAATATGTGTAATCTTATCGAAAGTATTAAACTAGTACCAAAGAATAACCAACCCATTTATGAGTTGCTACTTTGTATCTTAAAAAATCACGTTTACTGTATTAATTGTAACCTGTCATTTGTTATTGTATTAGTTAGTTAAACAGTAATAACCACAATATATTCATCCGGATAATTATCTTTATCGGAAATAAAGTAATCTATTTGCGTTTTAGGCTACCTGTCATTCATAGCTATCAAACGTTTTTCACGATATTTCTCTCTTTCTTTCTTACTTTTCTCTACTTTCTCACAAGAAATAGTGAAATAGAGTTTCACAGCACAGCATTTTTTCGTAGGTAGGTATAATTTTCCATAATGTAGTACGACCTCTATGAAAATTGATATCAATTTTTAACTCTGCTAAGAGTTTCTCCAAAGTCGGTACCTCCTTTCTGACGGTATACATTTCAAGTATTTTATTTCGAACTGCACACAGATCAAAATCATACAAAATAACTTTTTTTTCTCGGATGCGTTTTTTCTAAGCGTAGAAATTTTTTGAAAAATGGATGTAGCAGCTTCGCCTTCTTTAGTTATGGTGCTTACGGTTTTTTCAGATATTCCTGAAACAGGAAAAAAGTTTTATTTTATAAAGCCTATTTTATTTTAAATTAAAAATAGCTGTGTATATATGCAGCTATTTCTTACCAATAATGTTCCTATTTACATTTTTACCTAATCGTATCAAATGCTACCAAACGAAAATTGTGGTTCTAACTAAAAAACAAATAGAGGTCAGCTTGGCATTCATATTATTTATTTATTCAAATTAAAACCACTCAAGGCGACTTATACTAATTGACAATGATTACTCTATTAATTTATGAAATCATATAATATATTAAAAAGACAAATATAAAGGACATAGAACTTGTATATCAAATTGAAGCAAATGATTGATTCTTCTTCTTCGTCGGATTACTCTTGACAGAGCAGTCGTGGTCACGTCGAACGACGAACGATTCTACGCCAGTTATCCCTGGCTGTTGCTTCTCTGGCACATGTGTTGAGGGGAGTATTGGTTAGGGCTTTGATCTGGTCTGTCCAGCGCATAGGGGAGCGTCCTCTTGACCTACTGCCGTTGACCCTTCCCTGAACAACAAGTCTCTCTATGGCATGCTCTCCACGTCGCGTGATATGTCCGAAGTATCTGAGGATACGGGCTCTGACTATAAATGAAAGCCTTTCTTTCACCTTGAGCTCTTCAAGTATCGAGACGTTTGTGCGGCGTTGTGTCCAAGATACTCTTAGCATTCGTCTCCAACACCACATTTCTAGTGCGTCAATCCTTTGTCTCTCTCGTTCTTTGACTGTCCATGTTTCGGCATCATATAGTAGTATGGGAAACACTAGAGATCTTACTAACTGAACTTTAGTAGCTTTGGTGATATTCCTGTCCCGCCATATTCTCGTCAACTTCTGCATTGGAGATCTGGTAATAGCCGTTCGCCTTCTAATTTCGTCTTCCGAGCCACCAGTATTAGCGACCAGTGATCCTAAGTATATGTATGACTGTACAACCTCGCAATTAGCAATCTCGACTATATCTGGTGCATTGTTTTGACTTCGATCGACAATCATCATTTTTGTTTTCTGCCGGTTTATTTTAAGGCCATACTGGAGGCTGGTATGCTCGATACGATGTAATAATTCAGCAATGTTTTCCTTACTTGTCGCTATTAACGTCGTGTCGTCGGCATATCGGAGATTGGATATGTTTTTGCCGCCAATTGGTATGCCATCTGTCCAATCTTCTAGAGCTATCCTCATAATGTGCTCCGTATAAATATTGAACAGAAGAGGCGACAAAATGCAGCCCTGCCTGACTCCTGCAGAGGGATGAAGTGGGTCGGACGTGACATTATCCACCTTGACTGAAGCGGAACCATGTTCATAAAGGGCTCTGAGGATTTGCACCAAGTGCTTGGGCACTCCCATCTCTATAAGGATCTTCCATAGTTGTGGCCATTTAACAGAATCAAATGCCTTTTGGAAATCAACGAAGCATATGAAAGTCGGTCTGTTGAATTCCTTTGCTTTCTCTATTATTTGTCTCACAATTAGGATCTGTTCTCGTGTACCTTTGCCCTTTACGAAACCGGCCTGCTCTGGTGCTATTTCCTTCAGAATATAAGCCTTCAGTCTTTCGTTTACTATATGGAGTAAAATTTTGCTGGCATGTGGTATGAGCGCTATAAGACGATAGTTATTGCATTTCGTTGTAGACCCCTTTTTGTGAATGGTATGAAAACAGAGTGCGTCCATTCCTTCGGCCACATTCCGCTCACCCAAATTTTGTTACATATGGTGTGAAACATATCTACTCCGAAATCTCCGCAACATCTGATTGTCTCTATTGGAATACAGTCATTTCCAACTGCCTTCCCTCCTTTTAGATGGTTGATTGCAGCTTTAACTTCTTCTCTAAGAATAAGAGGTTCCAAGTCCTGATCTTCCGGTTCAGTGGAGATATAGCTTCGCGAATCAGGGTCAAAGAAGAGCGACTGGCAGTAATTCTTCCAGACTTCCAGAGTATTTTCCAGTTCGGTCGCAACCTTTCCCTCCGAGTTTTCGATGGTCCATGTTTTAGAACTGAACTTTTTTGTAATTTCACGAATCTTCTTGTGAAGGTCTTTGGTTTCATGCTTTTCGCCGTGGATTTGTATTTCGGTACATATATTTTGAAGAAACCTATTTTTATCACGACGACAAGCCGCTTGAATTCGGCAACTTAGACGGTTCTGCTGCGTAATGTCAGCCCCAGTAACTTTTAAAACACGTCTTTTTTCGACAAGCGCGAGAGTCTCGTCCGTCATCCAACGTTGGCGTTTTGTCGTCACGTCCTTCGGTCGGTCAGCAGATTTTGCGGAATCTATTATAATCGATTTGGCTTGAGACCAGACCTCATCTACTGTACACTGATCAGGTTTCTGGTTTACCCAGTTGTGTTTCTGTTCCTCCACACTTTTGGAAAATTTTTCGCAGTCCACGACACTTATACGAGCGCGTTTCTCAGTGGATCTCGCGGCCTTTAGTTTTACCTTAACTTCTGCCTCCAGCAACTGGTGATCTGTACCACAATCTGCGCCCGGCCTAGTAACGGTGCTTTTAACGGATGATTTCCATCTTGACCTGATCAGTATATAGTCGATTTGATTTTGTAATGCCCGTCTGGTGAAATCCACGTGTAGAGTCTTCTGTGATGGTGTTTAAATATACTGTTCGTAATGGTAAGACCATTATTTGCCGCGAATTGTATAAACCTTATGCCACGCTCATTTCGTTGACCAAGGCCATATCTTCCTATGACCTCTTGCAATTCATCATCCGTTGTCGTTGCTCCTATTTTTGCGTTAAAGTCACCTGACACCATCAGTAATTCCCTATTAGAAGTCTCATTGATCGCGATTTCTAAGGTGCGGTAGAAATCTCCGACCTCGTCATCCTCTGGGGCACAAGTAGGTGCATATACTTGTATGATGTTTAGATTCACCGGATTAGATCTTATTTTAATCGATATGATTCTGTCGCTATAAGACTTAGATCCCATTACGCAGTTGTTGATGTTTTTCGGTAGTACAATTGCTACTCCATTTATACTTTTTGTGTCATGACCAGAATAGTATACGATGTTTTGTGTAGTTTCAAAATGCCCATTTCACAATGATTGATTATATTACTATAAAAATAAAACATACAAAAAACATCACAAGATAGTTACTGTACTCGCAAGAACAACAAGAAGCAGTCTAACATTTATGGTGAGAGAAAATCAAAGTTGACGCGACAGAATTTATGTACTGATGGCGGTAACGCTAAGATATAAAGTTTCCACTAAAATTGGGAAAAATACTAAAGATGGGTAACCCTAATTTACATACCCGTCATGGCGGCAACTCGTTGACGAACATTTCCAAATGGAATTTTTATGAAATTTTATTTGCAGGAAACATTGTACTTAAGGTGTTAACAATATAATGGATAATCCAATATGTTTCGTCAATTGACATGCAAAATATGTTACAAAATTGTCTAAACACTAATCGCACTGTTATATTGAAACATGTCGGATTTCACAATGATATCAATAATATTTATAAAATGAAATTTTAAGATATTATAATATGAGACGTAAATAACTTAATAATTCATTTAGTACCTATGTATAATATTAACAAATTCAATGTCATAAAAGTATATTAATTTACATATATGATTATCAAATAGACTAATTCATTTTGTATTGAAAAATTCATTTAAACTATAGAAGCACTTATTTGTTAACCACTGATGCAGTCTTCTTTTAATTCACTTCTTTTGAATTAAAGGAGCATTATTTTCTTTTTCTCTTCCACAGAAATCACGCACCGATGGTATATTTCTTCCGCTACTTTGAATTTTTTCGGCATGCTAACATATGAAATATCACAAATATGAAAGAAAAACGCTAGGAACATCACAGAACGACCCGACAGGAACACCAATATAAAGAAAACATATAATGACTTCTGTCAGAGGTAAAATAACTGTGAACGGACTGTAATTTGTATGAGTTTTTTCCTCTTCACGGCCCTAAGATTTTCCACCCAATAATCAGATCAAAACAACATTACTTTCCAAGTGTGAGAAATGAAATAGTAGATTGTTAACCAAGGGTCGAAAGAATCAATTCCCGAGGTAGTCCGAGTAGGAATTGATTCTTTCGACCCGTGTTAAACACGCTACTTTTCATTTCGAATATGAGGAAAATAAAACTAGTTGTTTATCTAAACTATTTATTGATGATATATAATAATATTATTAGTACCTATTTAAATTTAATTGTCAAAAGTACAATTTGTGAAATTAAAAGTTACATTTTTGTTTGGAATGTTTATGCTGTTTGATATATCATAACAAATCTGGCTGTTCTTGATATATGTAAAAGTAAGAGATGGGTATTCCATCAGACGATGGATTCCATGGCGGATACTCCCTGGAAGTTGTCGGCTGAGCCAAATTGGGGCGTATTTTTATAGTTTCAGTTTATTTGGTTGAAATTTTAGTTTAATTTTGGACTGAATCCTCAATATAGCCTTCGGTGACTGTGCTAGATTTCCAGCCTCCAGTTTTCTTTACATGAAACTCTTCACAGGTACTACTAATATTATTATATATTATCTCTAAATACCTCGGGAATTGATTCTTTTGACCCTTGCTTAATTATTATTATTTAACTTATTTAATGTAAGAGAGTTTATACACTTCAGATACACTTGTGTTGTTTTCATACCTGTTTCACAAATGTATGGCTCAGTCACTCCTTCATAGCTGCCCCACCAAACCATCACTGAAGTCGGATAGTGCCCACGTTGCACTAGTTGGGAAGTTTTGAGCATAAAGACGGTCATTTTGTTTGTTAAAATGTTGCTCAGTCGTAAAAATAATTCTGTGACCTCGCTTTGCGTACAGCTGCATTAGCTGTTTCGTTTATACCACCCTATACTTTTTTAAATTATCAGTTAAGAAATGAGCAGTACGTCTCTTATAGGCTGCAAGTCCTAAGTTATAATTTAAAATACGCGACATGGTTCTAGGTGCTATCTTCCCGAGATTAAATCTTTTGTTTTCGGACAGGATTTCTTCGAATTCTTTTCCTTACTCCTACCACTTTTCCGTACGAACACTACGTGGACGGTCAGATCTTTTTCTGTCACAAACAGAGGTCTCATTGTACCTATTAATAGCCCGGCATACAAACATTTTACTAATACCAAGCGTATGGAGAGTCTTAAAAATTGCATTGGGCTTAGAATAATAACGCTTAGAACGTGTGTAGGCCCAAGCGAAATGAAGCAGTTTCAATGTGGTCGTTTATGACTACATACGTTTCCCGCTGCGTCAGTGTAATTCTGTCAACTTCCAGGATAATCTGTGCGCGAAATTTAATTAAAAAATGACTTACTGTGCAGTAAAAGGGTGTCACAAAGTGTCTTATAATAAAAATTAAGATTAGAAAATCACATTTCACACCTGAATACTATTTCAGAACTTCAAAATTTAAGCTAATACATTCGTCAAAACAGCAAAATATTTTGTAAACAAAACAGACGCCATTAAAAAATATGTTGTCAGCTACGAATGTTCTATATACCCCGAGTTCCTCCACTGGGATAGTTTATTGTGTTTATTGGTAGATTTTGATAGGAGGCTATAATATACGGCGCCACATAATGTTAAACTAAGGGCTTTGAATAGTAGAATAAATATTTCTCTTAAATTACTGAATTTACCATATGTTCGGAAAAAGTTGAGCTCGTGAGAACATTAACGGCCACTCTTTTTAACCGACCTCAAAAAAGAGGAGGTTCTCAATATGTCGGTATGTTTTTGAAGTGAATCTTCTTTATCGACGTATAAGAGAAATTTTATAGCAAATCATCACGATTTTCAGTTACGCGCCAATTTGTTTTTTCGTTAAATTTACGTTAAATTGACATAATTTGCAATATTTTTTAGTTCCGTCCGTTGTTTAATTGCCTTAAATAACATTCAGTGCTATTAAAATTTGATAGGATGGAAATAATGGTTTATATGTCAATCGATATGTTCTCGTTTGAAGTTTCGCTTATTAAGTTAAAATAAAGTGCTATACACTTCCGCATACCCTTAAGGGGTTATTTTTTATTGTAGGTATAGAAGTACATAACTCAGAGTATTATATTAATTCCAGCGTAATGAAAAAATGATTAAAAACAAACGGAGCAGAAGAAAACCTAATCGTGCTCGTAGTTATGCAGATAATTCCATCGAAATGTGGCATATTGCAGCAGATCGTGCCAAATAAAGTAATTTCTTCATGAGAGCAAACAAGCAATTTGGGATCCCTCGTCAGACCATTGTCAATAAATCCAAAAACATTCATAACAAACCATTTGGCTGAACCACAGAGTTATCCATTGAAGAAGAAGCGCACATCGCAGACATAATGAATCTCTCAGCTCAAATGATTGTTGAGTATGTTAATTAATTTTATGATTTATTCTTCAAACAAGCAATAAACAAGCAATTTTGTAGTGCCTGCTACAACTTTGCCTATTAGCTGAAAATTTTAAATAATACTACGCTGCATTAACTGGTGAGGACAAGCACAATGCCTCATGCACACGGACATCAAACACTGGAAGGATAAGTATATTCGAGATGTCCTTCTAGTATTCTCTTCTTCATTTACACAAAGTTGTAGGCAAACTTGCGTCTTTTACAATTTCAAAAGAGACTGCCTCAGACCTGAGAAGAATGGGCGCAAGAAACTCAGCGGACTTTATTTTATATAAAATATGGATTACAACGTGATATCGTACAATAAACCTTTATAATTAAAGAGCCTGAGGGTGTTCGTTTTATTCCCAGTCCGTGGTGTCATTAAGAAAATCGTTTATGCTATAATAACCTTTCGCATAAAATATTCGCATCTACATTTTTGACATTTGGCGCGGTGAATTTAATATATTTGATTTTGTGATTATTTAACAATAAGTTATTGGCGCTAAACCAGTACACGATGTCAGATAGAGCATTGTTTACTTCGTCATATAAAACTTGGCTTCGTTTCACTTTGAATATAAGTGAAGTGTCTTCCGCAAACAATACCACCTTGTGTTTTTTTTCTACAAGGTTAGGTAGATCATAGATCATATAGGAGGAAGGGTCCAAGAATAGACCCTTGTGGTACCCCCATACCGAGAGGAGTCCCAGGAGATCTCCTGCCATTCACCTCGACCCTCTGAATCCTATTATTTAAGTATGAGATCAGAAGATCGAGTGCAGATCCTCTTATACCATAGTGACATAGCTTCCTGGCCAGCGTTGAATGTTGAACACAATCAAAAGCCTTAGATAAATCACAGAAGATACCAAGTGCATTCTGTGATTCCTCCCAGGCCTCAAAAATATTTCTGATGAGTTCAACACCTGCATTCGTAGTCGAGCGTCCCCTAGTAAAGCCAAATTGTTTTATATGAAGTAAGTTATAAGTGTAAAAGTGAGTAAGCATTTGACTTAAAATAATTTTTTCAAAAATTGTAATTAGGGTCGGCAGCACTGAAACAGGGCGATAGTTATTCGGGTCAGAAGTGAGTCCCGATTTAAATATTAGTGTAATTTTACTATACTTCATGAGGTCAGGAAACACGCGATGTTTAATACAGCTATTAAAAATTTGTGCTAGATATGGTGCTATGTTGGAGACGTCCAACATACATTGCTTTGCAGACGACAGCACTGGTGATGTATACAGACCAGTGCCGGGAGAATCTTGTGTCTACTATCGAGTCCTCTCTTGACAAGGTCGCGGAATGGGGTAAATTAAACCTTGTCCAGTTCTTTTACGTCGTTCGTTCAGTTGTCCAGACTCAACTTTGCGCATTAACCACTAAAAAAACCATTCGTCGTATCACCGCTCTTCGACAACACCTCTCTTAAAGAATCGCCTCGTATCGGAATATTGGGTCTCGAAATCTCGAGCGATTGCCAATTCCGTGGCTATCTGGAGGGCAAAGCCAAATCGGCTTCGAAGAAACTAGCTTCGTAAACTAGAGCACGGCAATACTTAAAACCAGCCCAAATTCTAGCGCTTTACAAAGCGCAGATCCGGCCGCACATGGAGTATTGCTGTCATCTCTGGTCTGGCGCACCCCAGTATCAGCTCGATCTATTTCACCGCCTGCAACGTAGACTAGCTCGAATTGTCGGGAATCCAGTGCTCTGTGAATGGCTGAATCACTTGGCGTTGCGTAGAGACGTCGCTTCATTGTGTGTCATCGCAGTGTTCCGAAGAGCTGTTTCACCTGATTCCTGCCGCCGAATTCCACCTTCGCACGACATGCCGCAAGTTAGGATATCATTCCCACCATCTGGTTGTGTGACGGTCCTCCACAGTGCGGTTTTCAAGGAGCTTTCTTCCACGTACTACAAAGCTGTGCAATGAGCTTTCTTGTGCGGTGTTTCCGGGACGATACGACATGGTTTCCTTAAAACAAAGGGCGCACACATTCCTTAAAGGCCGGCAACGCTCCTGTGATTCCTCTGGTGTTGCAAGGGAATGTGGGCGGTTGTGATCACTTAACACCAGGTGACCCGAACGTTCGTTTGTCCTCCTTTTCCAAAAAAATGAAAAAATCTTGATATAATATCCTTTTTATCTTGCAAAAATTATCGCAATTAGTCACCCCTATCACCTCCTAACGGGAATACGCCGAATTACCAATAACCCTGTATACCTACAAGACTTGATTTAATTTGGAACGCAGACGTGTAGGTATACGTACCTATAATAGTATGATATATGTCAGATTTGACATTGAAATAACAAATATTTTGTAAGTACCTGCTTCGGCCTTCGTACAGTAAATAGTTTATTGAGATTCGAGTATTAATAAATATTAATACTTATTTTTTGAATTCAGGATAAATAAAGCAGTAAACACAACAATGATTTAATTTAATAAGTATATTTACGTGTGTTTGATGTATTCCCTCAAAAATGAGCGACAGTAGTAGTGATTCAGAAGAATTTTATGATGCTGAGGATTTCACTCCTGCAAAAGGATCAAAGTAAGTACTTCTGGATAGTTTATTAGATTATGGACTTTGAGTAAGGAGAGCCAGGTGGTTAATAAGGGCTCTTGTTGACATTTAGTAAATACAAGTTTTTGTTGATTAGCAGGGTCAGTATTGAACTATTAGTTAACAATATGTTGCACCTGCCTTTTCTGGCCTTGTGCTTATTGCTCTACTATTACACATTAAACCATCTTAATACACAGTCACACGTTGCTTTATAGTAGTTTTGTGATATCATCACATGTTAATGTATAGAAATGTTTCAATGTGTATTTATTAAACATTTATATTGCAAGTAAGAATATTTTCACAAAAAGAAACAGTGCACTGTTTTAGTATACTTTTAAGCACTGTATTAGTGATTTCTCTGGTATTGTAAGGAAGCTTGACAGTTGTGATTACTTACCATCTCTGTGTGAAGTACCAAGTCACAAATCATAATGAGTTTTCCTTTGACTCTCTGAAAATCCCAATTGAATTCTATAACTCTTCTTGATAAAACCTTGTTATCTGTATAGTGTTACAGAGGTAATAGCCAATTCAAATTGAAATTCAAATATTTTTATTCAAAATAGGATTTAAAATCACTTATTGAACATCAAAAACTACCACCCATTCAAAAGAGACTGCATCAGACCTGAGAAGAATGGACGCAAGAAACTCAGCGGGCTTTTTTTATATAAAATATGGATTACAATGTGATATCGTACAATAAACATTTATAATTAAAGATCCTGAGGGTGTTTGCTTTATTCCCAGTCCGTGGTGTCATTAAGAAAATTGTTTATGCTATAATAACCTTTCCCACACAAACGTTTTTTAACAATTCTTTTAAATTTCGTAACAATCTGTTGCTAGTTTCCACACTGTCAACACTATTACTCCACATTTTATTTAAAGTTAAGTAGTAATTTATATATGAATGTTAATTCACACATTTTGTCTATACTTGCTACCAGGAGATCATCACTATGCAAGAGTATAAGTATTTCTGAAAAATCCAATTTATCAGAAAAGGAGAAAACCCCAACAATAAAGACCGAAGATTCTTCCAGATCGTTAATAGCTGCTGCAACAAAGGAAACTCCAGTTGATGAAAAATCAACTGTTAAAAATGTAAGTTTTATATTAATTTTTTCTAAATAATAGAATGTAGCTTTACTCCTTCACATTTCTTTCCTTAGTCTCTTTATCAATAATAATCAACAAATAAGTTAATATGAACGGCATGTCTTTGTTTGTGCAAGAGCTAGTTTTGAATTATAGTAAATGGTCAAAACTGTTGTTTTATTCCTACAGGTCCAGGAATATTTCTTTTAAAATTCATGGATTTGCTGTTTGTATTAGCTTAAAGCTTTTAAAATTTCTACTTGATTTTTTTTTTATGGAATAGGAAGACAAACGAGCGTACGGGTCACCTGTTGTTAAGTGATCACCGCCACCCACAATCTCTTGCAACACCAGAGGAATCACAGGAGCGTTGCCGGCCTTTAAGGAAGATGTATGCACTTTTTGTACTTATTTGTGTAGAAGTAACATTGCAACAGTAAAATAGTGGAACACAAAGGTATACAGTACTCTGTGTTATTTTATTATTTGAGTCCTAAACATACAAGTTGTTCCTTTTATATTTTTAGGTTTTTTTCTTATGAGCCTAGTAAGACACCGATTCCGTGTGATATATTAACATTGAAATGATTCTTGACTTGAATACCCAATATTTTGATTATCACCACAATTGGACGTAGTTCCTGAAAAAACTTTCCAAGCCATATACATCACATTTTAAGGAATTCGTGTTTAAAGTTTAATAAATATTAGTGTATTCCATACATGTGGGTTGGGTTACTAAGTCATGATGTCCTTTATAGAGTGACAGTAGGGCTGCCATTTTTTGTCAGTCCGTTAATATGAATCATGTGACCAATTTTGACATGATTGTGGTTTTGGAACGTTTTTCTGGAATTACGTCCAATTGACCTTGTCACTTTGAAGCCTTCCATTTAAAGAGGCGGAGGTGATTAGAATAACACTTATCCAATTCTGTTAAAGAAGGAATCTTGTAAATAAATGTTGTGTATCTCGGAAACTTTGGATCAAATATATTTATAATAATACATGAAATTACATAGTTTCAAAATTCAAATTTCAATCCTTAATTTTACTTTTGGGGATGGTGCTTATATTTGCAAAGCAAATTAACAATATCGTATTTTTATGAAAATAAACCAACCAATTTATACAGTATATTAAATTAATTTCCCATTTAGTATATCATATAAATTGGTAAATAAATTGTCATACTAACGACAAAGTAATTGCGTTTTATCTTAGATTAACATGCTGAGATAGATTTAAGTCCATGCTGACAAAGAAGTGGGCAGAGCTACATATAAAATTGTTTTCTGATAGGTGGTCCAGGGTCGGCGCAGGTTTCAAGAGCTGCGACGTTGTATGCAGACAGAGGAGGAAGATGACAATGATGCTATTACACCAGCTGAATACACATATGCACACCCATTTAAGTAGGTATTGATGTTATTTGCCACAAACTAAACAGAGGGTACTTTAATAATTATGTTTGATTGATGTGCGACTTAGAATTTCTAAATCTAGATAGACTATAGAGCCTCTTGGTGCTAGATAACCAATGAAAATAGGCCAGTTTTATTCGTTTAGTGTGTGTGACAAGCTACGTCTTACACTCGCGATTTGTATGTCACTTTGTTTTAGTTTATTGCATTGCTCAAAATAAACTGTCAACCTCAGTTTTTTCCATAAACTTTGTATACTAGTGTAATAGACAAACACTACAGCGAGACTAAATTTAAAATGTTCACGTGTAGCTAGTCTTACAGGTGTGCTAGTGAGGTGTGTAGCATTTTGCTATTTAACCGACTTCAAAAAAGGAGTAGGTTCTCAATTCGTATGTTTTTTATATGTTTGTTATCTCAGAACTTTCGACTGGGTGAATCGATTTTGATAATTATTGTATTATTTAAAAGCTCCCGTGTACTCCTATTGCAATTTGGTGTAGTCTGACAATGGCATCCATGAGAAAACCATAAAAGTCTTAAATTTGCTGTAAGTATGTGCGCGACAAATTTACAATATCGCGCCAACCGAATTCATTGATTCTTTTTTTTATTGGAAAGGATATATTTCAAAGGTAGTTTGGTGAGAGTTTGGTTAGGTTCTGATTATGGGATCCATGACAAACTAACGGAACTATTCAATTGAATAACACTAATCTAATAGTCCCCAAGCCAATAATCCGCTATTTCTATCAGATCTTTTATGATATCTTATCATATATCTATGATATCTTCTGAACCTAGGGACTGATGGTTTAAATATGTCCACCTCCTTATACAGAGAACAAAATATGCGATACAAACTAGAATGTTGACCATAATTTGTGCGTGTTGTGGGTAGGTTGAACATTTTCCTATAAATTATGCGGCTGCAATGGCGTGGGACTGCCAAGTTAATTTTACATAATAATTGAGATAAACTGATTCATGGCCTCATTGTCTATGATACAAATATAAAATCTGAAATTTTCCTTCGCTATACAAGAGGCGTCATGTCAAAATGCACAAGTCTAGGATTCGTAGCAGACTAACTGACGACAAAGATTATTTGAATTACATTTAAGAAGTAAGGAATTTCGTTTTCTCAAAAACGAAATTCTTCACGACATACTTCATCATAAAGACTTTAGACCATACTATTACAAACGCACCAATCACAGATCGAATCAAGATCATTTTGAAGTATACTCTTCTGTAGATCGAATTTCTCGATAAATTTTTAAATCGTCTGCAACAATTGGAAATTTGGATTTAAATTTTGTGGCTAGATCGTTCACAAAGACCAAGAAAAAAGGAGCACAAAATGGGAGACCTGTGGAACCCCTGATGGCACGGTTCTTTACATTTTGGGAACGGTTCTGCCAATAGGATTGACACCACCGCAGTAGAGAGCCACATATTCTTGCGTGACCAAATTTTTCAATGAGCAGTTCGTGGTCAAACACATCGAAGGCCTTAGATAAATCAGTGTAAATAGCATGCAATTCGTGGCCATCTGTGAAAGCTTGACTAATGTCACTTACAAAATTCACCAGTTAGTAGTTTATCTACCATGTGCCATCTACCAGAAATCCGTGCTGTATGGCATAAGGTGGAAAAAAATATTTTTTTGGTTCAGTAATTCAAGCAGCTTACCAATAGCAAACAAAATTGAGATGGGCCGGTAGTTAGTAATATCTCCTAGATCTTAGGGTTCTCTCTGCATCTTCTACCGCATTTATCACGGGGAGTGCTTAGAGGAGCTGTTCGGGTTGATTCCAGCGGCCGAATTCCACCATCGGACATTACGTGCAAAGTACCATCCGCATCACGTAGACGTCTGGAATTCCACAACCGCGCGTTTTCTTCGAAATTTCTTGCCTCGCACAGCCACTTTGTGGAATCAACTACCGGCAGCGTTCTTCCCGAACAGATACGACTTAGGGACCTTCAAGAAAAAAGCATACTCCCACCTTAAAGGCCAGCAACGCATTTCTTGACACACCTGTTGTTGCGGATGTCCATGGGCGGTTGCCTCACCTCTCCCCATCCCGTGAGCCTCTTGCCCGTTTGCCCCCTCTCATATAAAAAAAAAAAGATCTCCCTTCTTGTGAATTGGACTGAAGTGCGCTACCTTCCATCTTGAAGGAAAAGGTCCACATAATAAAGACTTATTGAAAATCATTCTTAGCGGCTCAGCCAATTTCGTGCCACAGGCCTTAAAGAAAGCAGGAGATATAGAATCTGGACCAGGTCCTTTATTTGCATCTAGGCTTTTGAGCGCTGATATGACATATGGGTCCGTAAACGACATAAACTAAGTGAGAGACGTTTTACATTCGACGGTTTCGTTGTGTTTAGGTCTTAAAAATCAATCCAATTAATATCATTGTATGGTGCTTCCAGAGCGATGGTTATTTTCAAGACATGCGTAGGTAAAGCGTGCACTACCGACACGCTTCTGTGATTCCTCTAGTGTTGAGACTTGAGATTATGGATTGCGGTGATCACTTACCATCAAGTGACCGTACGCTCGTTTGCCATGTATTCTATTCTTCATCTGTGGCTTCTGTGGTAGGTATACCACAAGCTGACCAATGTCACGTTAAAGTAGACCACCTAACTTAGAGTATTTGTTTTCTAATTTTAATGGTAGTGATCGGTGCTAAAGATTTTTTTTATTACAATAAGGGACAAGACGAGCAGGAGGTTCAGCTGATGGTAGTTGTAACGCCCTGCCCATGACATTGCAATGCCGCCCCGGATTCTTAAAAAACCTACAAATTCTGAGGGGCACTACAACTGCGCTCGTCACCTTGAGACATAAGATGTCAAGATTAAGATTGAAACAAGTTTTATTTTCACAATTTTTACCTGAAACAAATATGCTGTTAGACTATAAAGGAAATACACAAATATAATTACTTAAATTATTAAATACTAGCTGACCCTACAGACGTTGTTCTGTTCATAATTAAAAAAAAAACTCGGCGAAAGGAATATTCCTACCAATTTTCAAGTCTCTAGGCCTTATGGTTCCAGAGATATCGTGATGAGTCAATACATAGGTGGAAATATCTTATATATATCTATAGATAAGTACTTGTTATAATTTACAACTTTATCTTATTCTTTTTAATATATTTACACAAAATATTCATTAATGAAGTGAAAGCTAGGAAGAGGAGACATTTATAGGTATTTGGGCGGGGAATTTCAGCAGGAATAAAATTTTACACGGTTGCTCTCTTACGGCCCTTCCCAATATTCATTCTAGCTCCGGTTGTGGTCTACTGGAGATAAAAATCGTAACTATCGTTGACTTTTCCGTCCCAGTAAACTTATCTAGGTAACTCACCTTATCCGTACACGCTGTCTGTCAATGGGAAGACGTATAGCTTAGCAGCGATAGAAGTTTGTGTGGAAATTGCAATTCACGTGTCCCAATATAAAGCGATAAGACTGACTTATCGGGTATATTGGGACAGCTTCAGATTACTGACAGTAGAAGGTAGTAATTTATCTCTATCTGTAGATAGTATATTGGGAACGGCCGTTAATCTATAAAAAACAGGGTAAGACACAAAACCAGTAGAACATGCCAGGTAATTATTGACATGCTAGATATTATGCAATAATATTGTTGTTGATTCTTGTAAAAACAGTCGCGAGTTGCGACCATCCGTAACGAAACTAAGTACCTAATATCGGATTCGAATTGTAAATTGCAATCTAATGAAGTGTCTGTAAAAGTCGTGTTTATAAAGTGCCTTATTTAATTATGTGTATAAAAGTCAGTTCTTAATTATTTTTTCTTGGTGAGTTAAAAGTTAAAGTATTTATATCTTATATCTTTTGTAGTGGTAAGCTCTGCCAAAAGTACCTATCTACATCCAATCTATACTAATATTATAAAGCTGCAGTGTTTGTTTGTTTGTTTGAACGCGCTAATCTCTGGTACTATTGGTCCGATTTGAATGATTCTTTTAGTGTTGGGTAGTCCATTTATCGAGGAAGGCTATAGGCTATGTTTTTTTTTCAAAATTAGGGATCCGTAATAAAATTGCTATTTTGTAACACAAGGTGTAAAATCGAAAACCTATTTTTGCGTGCGCTGCAAAAACTATTGACAATAGAACAAAATGATGTACAGGCTATTATATAGGCAATATTTTATTACTTATAAAACTATCGCGTGAATTATACTTTATATGGCAAAACAACGTTTGCCGGGTCAGCTAGTATATATATATAAATATGTATATTTGGTATATCTGAGAATAGATCGTAATGTATTTTTATAGCACAATAATTTTATTATTGATATTTTTTTTATTAATTTATAGGGCAACGTTTGCCGGACCAGCTAGTATCTTTATAAAGGTTTGAAATTACATTTTACCCTGAAAAGCCTTCCTCGATAAATGGACTATGAACTACTGAAAGAATCATTCAAATCGGACCAGTAGTACCAGAGATTAGCGCGTTCAAACAAACAAACAAACACTGCAGCTTTATAATATTAGTATAGATATGTAGTAAAATTGTTATTATAAACTATACATGAAAATTTATCGTACTACAATTATTATATTCAATTGCCATCTTGCAATAGAAGAACAAAATAATATAAAAATCGCGATGGGTTTGATCGTGGGTGAAATGGGTGAAAATTTGAAGTTGTATGTATATTTCAATAATAAAATAAATAATTTTGGTCAAAAAAAAATATTTTGGGGCATCATTTAGGGGTATGAAAAATAGATGTTGGCCGATTCTCAGACCTACCCGAAGTCCAAACAAAATTTCGTAGAAATCGGTTCAGCCCTTTCGTATGAGTTTGGTAACAATTAGATCTAAAGTAAAACTGCATTACTTCATGTGCCTGTTTCTGTGATTTAAGTTTTTGTGCTTCTATTCAAATCGCGATATCGTTCATTTCCTTTATGTGTGTATTCACCCTAAATAGTTTTATTTATCGGGAAGTTATGATGAACTCTTCATTTTCCATCCCTGTTGCAAGTAATGTGGTCACGGGTCGACTGGCAAATACGGGTGGATGAATCTTTATATTGTTTTTAAGCAAAGATATCTGTTTATCGTATTCCTTAAGTTTTTTGCTACTTTTACTCTTGGATTTCCCTTATTCGTCACTAGCAACAAAATATAGGGAAACATAGTTTTGAATGAGGGTTTTTACGTAAATTTACGCCACTAGTTGGCGCTACTTTGTCAAGAGATCTTGCGCGCTGTGAGGTTTTTGCTAGTGTCATAGCGTACAACAGAAAACAATAACCTTACTTATTGACTCAACCCGAGTCACTCATAACAATGTTTTGCAAGTGTTGTTTACATTTAGTTGAATGTTTGCACGTTTCAGAATAATATCGCACGACACAATGAGTATGCAGAGCATGACGTCACTGGGCAGGATCGGCAGGATCTTGAGTGGAGCAGCCGAGTCGCACCGTGAGTTACGATGAAGTTTTTTTTTTATGGCACTAAGGGACCAGACGAGCAGGACGTTCAGCTGATGGTAATTGATACATCCTGCGCATTACAATGCAGTGCCGCTCAGAATTCTTGAAAAACCTAAAAATTCTGAGTGGCACTACAATTGCGGTGGTCGCCTTGAGACATAAGTCTCTTTTGTCCAGTAATTTCACTAGCTACGACACCCTTCAGACTGAAACTAAATGCTTACACATTACTGCTTCACGGCAGAAATAGGTACCGTTGTGGTACCCATTATCCGGCATCCTGTCTTGCTTTCTATGTGTGACTATATTTTAGATGAGCAAATTCGTGGGTAATCCTCGACGCTGGCTATTAAAATATAGAGGGTATAAAATTGGTAAGAGAAATCAACAAATTGACAGTTATCTCTCTATAATATTGGTATAATGTAGGCTTATATCATTTATACGTCTAGAGTGCATAGTTTCTCAACCTTATTTTGCTCACCGCCCACTTTGAGAATATGTTTTTTTCTAGAGTATTTTCGTGTATTTTTTGCCTTTTTAGACTATATTTTTCAATCTACCCACGCCCCATCTGCGCCATCTCGATGAAATATAATATTCGATGAAAAAAAAGCCCGCTGAGTTTTTTGCGCCGATTCTTCTCAGGTCTGAGGCATTCATTTTGGAATGGGTGGTAGTTTTTTGACTTTCAATAAGTGATGTCACATCCTATCTATATACATAAAAATGAATTGCTGTTCGTTAGTCTCGCTAAAACTCGAGAACAGCTGGGCCGATTTGGCTAATTTAGGTTTTGAATTATTTGTGGAAGTCTAGAGAAGGTTTAAAAGGTGAATAAATATGTAAATGCTCGGAATTAAATAAAAACAACAATTTCATTATTCCTTTGATGTATCCCCCGTCGCGTCGTTCAGAAATCAAATTGAAAGAATAGTTTAAAATGAGTAAGCTAATTAGAATTTTTATATCTTTCCAACTTTCTCACGAGGTAAAAAATAAACTTAATTTAAACTTACTATAGTTGGTAGATTACTTACAGCTGTTAACTATCTATCAGATTATTTTTATATAAATTGATAAAATATGTTTTAAGAAATAAAGATCTTTATAAGTACTACGTGTTTTGTCATGTGTTTATGCGGACGAAGTCGCGGGTATCAGCTAGTTTTGAATAAAAATATTTGAATTTGTATTTGTATATTGGTTAAAATTTTTGTTTGTTTGTCGGTGCTTTTGTACACGCATATCAAAAACAGAAAAAAAAATAAACGCCGAATTCTATACTTATCGGACTTTTCTTAAAGAGCACAATAAGTAGGTACTTTTATTCGAATGGATACATTCTGAAAAAAAAAAGAATTGCCTAAAAAGCAATTTCATATAATTTTACAATAGCTATGTGGCCGATACATACAGTAACACGTACACTATACCTACATACATTTACACAACACATAACTGTTATTACTATCTATTTACTATTTATTATTACTAATTATTATTATCTATAATATATATTGTCTTACACTACAATAACTACAATATTAATATTCACAAACATACAAATTAATATTAACAATAATCCCACATATAATATTCAGTATTGTGCAGTGGAAATCCACCGCTTGTAACCGGTGAATATTGCGCCTGCGCAGAACGAATATCGTTCAACGACCCGCGCCCGCGCCGGTACAGTAGTCGTGTCTTGATCATTCGCCGCGAAGCCCGTGTCGCTTGTCTATAAGATTTACCTACTTTGCAACTGTCGTGTCGTAATATCTGTACCTCTAATTACTGTGTTTCTCCTTCTTTCTATATTGCAATGGTTTAACTTCATGTGTATCAGTCTACTTAATGTGTGTGTGAATTGTTAAAGTATATTAAACTGTCATAGTGTTAGAATTGAATTAGTTTTATTAAATCGCCATCAATACCACCATATCACTACTGATAGCCACTCAACGACCATAACTGGTGACCCCTGAAGAACACAAGTATACCAGATAATCCAGGTACAACTATGAGTGATAGCAGTGAATCTGTAACAGATGTTGGTTCGCGTAAGGACGACAACGTGACAACGCGACGAACTCGACGAGTGCGCGTTTCCACTGAGCGTGAAAATAAAGGAATGCAGATTTTAAAAATTAAAGTTCCCCCGTTCTCACCCGAGGATCCGGAATTATGGTTTGCACTTCTAGAAGGTCAGTTTCTAAGCCACTTTATTACTGATGACGTCACAAAATTTTATAATGTGACAAATAATTTAGACGTGCAGTTTGCAAAACATGTGAAGGATGTAATTATTAACCCTCCACCTAACAATAAGTACGACAAGATTAAGACAGAGCTTATTAAGCGCTTATCCGCTTCGCACGAGAAAAAGGTTAAGCAATTGTTGACGCACGAAGAGCTCGGTGATAGAAAACCTTCACAATTTCTGCGACATTTGCAAGACTTGGCTGGCCCTTCTGTACCTGATGACTTTCTCAAATCCATGTGGTCCAACCGACTCCCGCACAATATCCAAACAGTACTGGCGTCACAACAAACCCAATCTCTGGAGCAGCTGGCAGACCTGGCAGACCGTATCCATGACCTCACGTCACCGTGTAACGTCGCCGCTGCTTCCTCAAGCAGACATACATCGAACCAGTCAGATGAGATTGCGGAGTTAAAGAAGATGGTTCAGCACCTGAGTCTTAAGCTGGAAGAGCACACTAAGACTTCTTGCTATTCTATGGACCGCTCGAGACCACGTGACCGTCGCCGCTCATCATCGCGACACCGGAACCGGTTAGAATCCAGCTATCGCAAGTTCCCTGTGTGCTGGTACCATAGCAAGTTCGGAGCACAGGCGCATAAGTGCCTGAAACCATACGACTACAACAAGGCGGGAAACGCCGCCGGCAGTCGGTAGTGGCGACAAACGACTGTCCATCGTATAAGGGTCGCCTCTTCATCACCGACCGCAATATGAATGTCCAGTTTCTGGTGGACACCGGCAGTGATCTTTGTGTCTACCCTCTCTCTGCGCTTCGTGAACGTCGAGCCAAAAGTAACTTCGAGCTCACCGCGGCCAACGGGTCTGTTATAGATACATTTGGTTTTATTGAGCTCAACTTAAATCTAGGCTTACGGCGCAATTTTCCATGGAGATTTATTGTAGCTAATGTAACCAAGCCAATTATAGGCGTTGATTTTCTTGGTTTTTATAATTTAATAGTAGATTGCCGACATCAACGCTTACTAGACAATACTACAACCTTGTCAGCAAATGCTTGTATTGCTAATAATAATGTGTTTTCTGTTAAAGTTCCAACAGGCGACACGCGCTTTCACGCTATTTTGAGTAAGTATCCGGAAATCACACGTCCCGCAGGTACGCCTGCGTCTCCAAAGCACAATACGGTACACCACATTAGGACCACACCCGGCCCTCCTATTTCATGTACCCCTCGCAGACTGGCACCGGATAAACTTAAAATCGCCAAGCAGGAGTTTGAACTCATGCTTAGCAATGGTACAGCGCGTCCCTCTGATAGTCCCTGGTCTTCTCCCTTACACCTTGCACCCAAGAAGGAAAACGGCTGGCGACCTTGTGGTGATTATAGGATGCTTAATGCACGGACCATACCTGACCGTTATCCTATTAAGCACATCCATGACTTCACCCACGCTATTTCTGGATGTACTGTCTTCTCGACAATTGACTTAATGAAGGCCTATAATCAGATTCCCGTTTTTAAGGAGGATATACCGAAAACCGCGATCACTACTCCCTTTGGCTTGTATGAATTTCCCTTTATGACCTTTGGTCTAAGGAATGCTGGTCAAACTTTCCAAAGGTTTGTTGATGAAATGACGAGAGGCCTCGACTTTTGCTACTGTTTCCTTGATGATTACTTAGTCTTTTCAAGGAGCGAAGCCGAGCACGAAGCCCACCTTCATCAGCTATTCAACCGCATGAAGGAATACGGCGTCCTCGTCAACACGTCAAAATGCGTCTTCGGTGCACCAGAGGTAACGTTTTTAGGTTATCGAATATCTGCATCTGGCATTAAGCCATTAGATTCTAAGGTTCAGGCTATAATAGACTTCCCCATACCTGCGACAGTCAGACAACTCAGGCGATTTTTAGGGATGCTCAACTTCTATAGAAGATTTTTACCCAAGTCAGCTGCCATACAAGCCCCTTTAAACGCTTTACTTACTGGCAACGTCAAAAATTCGCATTCTGTCGACATTACAGGAGAAGCTCTATTAGCTTTCAATGAGTGCAAGCAAAGTCTGGCCAATGCAGCATTGCTAGCGCACCCCGACTGTCAGGCGGATCTTGCTCTTGTAACAGATGCTTCCGACCTGGCGATGGGTGCAGTGTTGCAACAATACAAAAATAACATATGGGAACCTCTCGCATTCTTTTCGAGAAAGCTGAGTCCTTCTCAACAAAAGTACTCGCCATATGACCGGGAGCTATTAGCTATATACGACAGCATTAAATACTTTCGTCATATGCTAGAGGCAAGGCATTTCACAGTGTTTACTGACCATAAGCCGCTCAGTTACGCTTTCAATGAAAGGAAAGCTAACTGCTCACCAAGGCAATATCGTCACCTCGACTACATCTCACAGTTCACGACCGATATCAGACACATATCAGGCAAAGACAATGTCGTCGCTGACCCACTGTCGCGTGTCGAAGAACTACAGATGCCAGTAGATTTAAATGTTTTGGCCTCATCGCAAGAGTCAGACGTGGAAATGACTCAACTTTTGAAAGATTCTTCACTTCGTCTGAAAAAGTTGAAGCTTCCAAACTCTCACATGGAGATTTATTGTGACATCAGCACCACAACGCCTAGGCCCTTTGTCACTAAAGACTTGCGGAGACAAATTTTCGATAGTCTTCATAGTCTCAGCCATCCAGGCGCTATCGCAACGGCTAAACTTGTTTCCGAGCGATTCGTTTGGCCTGGAGTACGCAAAGACTGTCGTGAATGGTCTCGTCAATGTGTGCCATGTCAACGGGCAAAGGTGCATCGCCACGTTACTTCTCCATTGGGCAATTTTGATCTTCCCCGCGCTCGATTTGCTTTTGTGCATGTCGACATCATAGGCCCTCTGCCCATTTCACAGGGGTATCGGTACTGCCTAACAGCGGTGGATCGTTTCACTCGCTGGCCTGAAGTAACACCTATGGTGGATATTACCGCTGAAACGGTTGGGAAGGCATTAATATCGTGGATATCCAGGTTTGGATGTCCTACTGATATTGTCACTGATCGTGGTCGACAGTTTGAATCGTCACTTTTCCAATATCTTGGAAAAATGATCGGATTCAAGCATCGCAGAACAACCGCGTATCACCCAGCCTGTAACGGGCTAGTCGAAAGATTCCACCGCCAACTCAAAGCAGCTATAATGTGTCACGCGGATTGTAATTGGGTAGACACATTACCCTTAGTCCTGCTTGGGATAAGGAGTGCATTCAAAGACGATCTTAAGTCATCTTCTGCCGAACTAGTGTATGGTGAGCCACTACGCCTTCCTGGAGAATTTTCCCAGGCTGGTTCTTTTAACAGCACAGATATTTCGGATTTCACCTCTCGTCTGCGCCAATTTACAGCAAAGTTAACACCGATTCCAGCTTCTCGTCACTGTAAAGACAAAATTTTCGTCTACAAAGACCTTATTTCGTGTAGTCATGTATTTTTAAGAGACGACACAGTACGTGGTGCTTTACAGCCGCCTTACACCGGGCCTTATGAAGTTCTGGAACGGGGTGAAAAGACCTATAAAATACAAGTCAAAGGGAAGAGCGTTACGGTATCCATAGACCGACTCAAACCGGCCTATATACTGATGAACCCCTCTAACGAACCTCTTCCTATTCCCACTCCTATCAACAACCACCAACCTAGCCCTGTACTTCACCCTGACCCTATAGAGCAGAGTGCCCCAGCTCAGGGTGACATCAAAAGGACTCGTTCAGGCCGCACAGTCCGATTTCCAGATTATTATCGCCCGTAGTGACGGTCTCTGGGGGGGAGTGATGTGGCCGATACATACAGTAACACGTACACTATACCTACATACATTTACACAACACATAACTGTTATTACTATCTATTTACTATTTATTATTACTAATTATTATTATCTATAATATATATTGTCTTACACTACAATAACTACAATATTAATATTCACAAACATACAAATTAATATTAACAATAATCCCACATATAATATTCAGTATTGTGCAGTGGAAATCCACCGCTTGTAACCGGTGAATATTGCGCCTGCGCAGAACGAATATCGTTCAACGACCCGCGCCCGCGCCGGTACAGTAGTCGTGTCTTGATCATTCGCCGCGAAGCCCGTGTCGCTTGTCTATAAGATTTACCTACTTTGCAACTGTCGTGTCGTAATATCTGTACCTCTAATTACTGTGTTTCTCCTTCTTTCTATATTGTAATGGTTTAACTTCATGTGTATCAGTCTACTTAATGTGTGTGTGAATTGTTAAAGTATATTAAACTGTCATAGTGTTAGAATTGAATTAGTTTTATTAAATCGCCATCAATACCACCATATCACTACTGATAGCCACTCAACGACCATAGCTATATTTAAAATTGGTACATGTACCTACATTATGTAAATAACTTGTAAATACTTTATGTTAAAATTTGACAAAAATTGAAAATTGAACAAAGCATACAAGATTTTATGACGATACGTCACTCGAACGGATAGCTCAGTTGGAAGAGCACTCACACGGAACGCGAGAGGTCGTGGTTTCGAGTCCCGCATCGTTCATAAAATTTTATTTGTGTATATTTTCTAACTTTTAGCGAACATACGAGATAACATTGGTATGGCACCCTCGGCCACATCCAGGGAACCCTCGACGATATCCGACGAGCCTACTGCAGCGAAGAGACCCCAAAATGGTGAATTTTTTTTTATTATATATTCTTGATAATGTTATGTATGTAAGCACATAAGAGAATTATCTACACACTTTAATAACTATTTTAACACCAAGATCAAACATAAACTTATACTCGACCAAGTCGAATTAGTAAATGTTTTTGGGCCGATGTACTTATAGGCTTTTACAAAAAGATCCTAGAAAATATTCAAAACAAATGTATTTAAATTAAAAAGAATCGTTAAAAACGTTTGTGTGGTAAAGGTTACTATTACATAAATGACTTTCTTGATGATATCGCAGATTGGGAATGGGGCAACCGCCCTCTGGCTATTAAATAATAAATTTTATTATACGACTAGCCGACCTAGCAAACGTTGTATTGCCATATAAAATACTGAAAAAAAAATTAATAATTAAAATTTTTGGGGTATAAAAACTAGATGTAACCGATTCTTAGACCTACCAAATATTACATAGTACTACAATTATTGTATTTGATTGCCATCTTGCAAACCTATAGCGGATTTGTGGATGGAACAGAAAATAAAAAAATTGTCAAAAAAATAAATATTTTGGGGAGGGTCACCCTTATCATTTAGGGCTATGAAAATAGATATTGGCCGATTCTCAGAGCTACCCGATATGCATACAAAATTTCATACAAAGTCGATTCAGCCGTTTCGGAGGAGTTTGGTAACAAACACCGGGACATTTTATAATGCTAAACTTTTATGAACTATAAATTTTTATAACTTACCCAATACGTCATAACACACATGCTTTTTCCTACTTTCTTCATTTTGCGAACGGCAAATTGTGGATTTATCGCCCCACGATTTTGGGTTCCGCCCGAGCGCTCTTACCAGCTGAGCCAACTGCCCGAGTGACGCATCGAACGTAAATCCTGGCATGTCTTGTCGCATCGGCCATAAATTATGGTTACAACTTTAATTTGTATAATTAATCCCAGAAGTGAGGGATGACACTGAAATAACATAATGTAACACCTTTTTGCTCTTAATAGTGATTTTCATTATTATAACACTAGAAATAAGGGATTGCTTGTAACTAATTCTAGTAGGCTTCATAAGATGCATAATAGCTTTAAGGGTAAATGTATACACTTCTATAATAAAGTCCCAGCCACTGTTCAGGCATTATCTATAAATAAATTTAAATGTTTTATAAAAAAAATGGCTCTGTCGTAAATCCTATTAATCCACTACTGAATATCTAACCTGGGACTAGATTGTGAATATTTTATAGCGATAGAAATGACTGTACAATATTGTATATTTTTATTGAAAAGAGCGCAAAAAATATGCTGGGAGAGTTTCTTTTTTCCTTGCGCCGCTTCTTCTCTCTCAGAGCGCCATTTGTTTCCGGAGCGGTAGTAGTATCTAGTAACTACTAACTAACACAATATCTGATAACTATCAGAAATGGCATCAAAAATAATTCTAAAGGAATCAATTTTGAGAAAATAAATGCCTTTTGCCTTTTGTTACTTTCGCTCTTGGTTCAGTTCTAGCGATGGCCGAGCCGGACGTGATAGCGAGCACGAAAGCGAACAGCTTGAAGCAGAGCCGGCGTGCGAGCGGGACCGCAATAGTCACCGTGTGCGCTCCGAGCGGGACGGAAGCACGGCCTGTGTCGCTCACCGGGCCCGTGGCGCCGCCTAGGAGAAAGAAGCGAAGTAAGTATGGTACCCACGCGTTATTCAAATTCAAATATTTTTATTCGAAATAGGATTTAAAATCACTTATTGAACGTCAAAATCTACCACCCATTCAAAAGAGACTGCCTCAGACCTGAGAAGAATGGGCGCAAGAAACTCAGCGGTCTTTTTTTTAATTTAAAATATGGATTACAATGTAATATCGTACAATATACATTTATAATTAAAGAGCCTGAGGGTGTTCACTCCATTCCCAATCTGTGGTATCATTAAGAAAGTCATTTATGTTATAGTAACCTTTACCACACAAACGTTTTTTAACAATTCTTTTGAATAACGTTATACTTTTGTTTTGAACATTTTCTGGGATCTTGTTGTAAAAGCATATACATCGCCCAACAAAAGACTTACTAACTCGACCCAACCGAGTAGTAGGCACAACAAGTTTATGTTTGTTCCTCGTGTTAACATTATGAATGTCACAGTTTCTAGAAAATTCCTCAATGTGCTTATGTACATACAAAACATTATCAAAAATATATTGAGAAGCAACAGTCAAAATGTTTATTTCTTTAAATTTTTCTCTTAATGATTCTTTAGGACCTAGGTTATAAATCGCGCGAATAGCCCTCTTCTGCAGCACAAATATTGTGTTAATATCGGCAGCACTGCCCCATAGCAATAAACCATCGGACATAATACTATGGAAATAACTAAAATATACTAGTCGCGCCGTATCTATGTCAGTTAATTGTCTAATCTTTTTAACCGCGTATGCTGCAGAACTAAGTCTGTTCGCCAATCCTTCAATATGGGGGCCCCATTGTAATTTGGAATGTAGAGTTATGCCAAGAAATATAGCAGATTCCACCGGTTCTATCACCTCTCCGTTTAACAAAACATTTGCATTTACATTTTTGACATTTGGTACGGTAAATTTAATGTATTTAGTTTTCTTGCTACTTAACAATAGGTTATTAGCGCTAAACCAGTACACGATGTCAGATAAAATATCGTTCACTTCGTCATACATAGCTTGGTTTCTTTTTACATTGAAAATCAGTGAAGTGTCGTCCGCAAACAATACTACCTTATGTTTAAGCATTACTGTGTTTCGGTGTAAAGTGCGCTGTAGCTATTGAAATTACAGGGCAAACGAGACTTAACATCTTAATTGTAGTGCCGCTCAGAAATTTTGCGGTTTTCAAGAATCCTGAACGACACTACATTGTAATAGGCAGGGCTTATCAATTACCATCAGTTGTAATTGAACGTCCTGCTCGTCTCGTCCCTTATTTTCATAAAAAATAATCATATCCATACACCGGTAATCATAAAAAGTCATTGTGGCACATTGCCGTTCGCAAACAGACGATTGCTTGCTGACGTCACACAGACGATAATATTACAAAGTCAAAACCGATCGGTATTCCAATGCACGGAGTTATACAATCTATACCAGGGGTGCTCAAGCTTGAATTGCTGGCGATCTACCTCTTGTTAGACTACGATCTATCGACTCTGAGAGCCTGCAAGTATGTATGATGAAGGATTGTCGTCTTGGTAGGTGCATCGTGACATGCATGTTAGTTTTGCGTACAATATGCATTTTATTCGTTGACTTATAAAATGTATATCGTGCACAGAACTACCTTGAGGTAAGAGTAGGTCTGCTCTGAAATTTCAAAGAAAAAACTCATAATTATTCAAAATTGCGATTTTATTGGCTTTTCTTTGACAAGTACCGCGCGTTCGCCGCCTTTTGCCGCTAGCAGGGGATTATTTCGATAAAAGAAAGTGATGAGGGGGTTATTGTGTGGATTGAATAAATGTTAGTAGTTTATTCATAACATCTTGTTTTAGTTACCTAAATCAATAAATAAAACAAATCTGTGAATATATCGGATTTTTTTTCTCGAGATCGACTCAAAACGCACTCGCGATCGACAGGTCGATCGGGATCGACCGTTTGAGCACCCCTGATCTATACTGTCTGTTAGGTCGAAGATCCAAACTCACACAAGAAGGCAAAACTTTAAAGGCCAATTAATTAGTCAATTCTCAAACCTATTTGGACATGAGATTTAGCTTTGGGAATCGGCAAGTATCAGTCATTTGATTTTTAAAAAGTTAATGATGTCATTTTACTGATTATGTAATGTGCTTTTATCTACACCCATGCTTTAAATCCTCTATTAAAGATTCTGAAACAGTTAGCTTATTGACAACATTAAAACACCCAATGTTCTAATAACCATTACATCACCCAAAAGAGTGTTGTAATGTTGTACTGAATTTCATAACAACACTCCTATGTTTTTTTTTATCCCTTCATGCGCAAAGAGATTCAACATACAGCCACATTCTTATTGCTCGATGCGTGGTATCTGTTTGAATTTCAAAATAGGAAAATTTTCGTTTACGCGCGCTCCACACTCCCAGAACGTCGCGCGCTGTAAAAAAAAAGTAGGTTATTCGAATCCCCGCCATTTTTCTTCGATATTTTTATTGTTTTGTTTACAAAAAATGAGCGATTCATTTTAAACGCTTCAAAAGAACATTATATTCGAGTGAATTTTAATTATTGCACTATACTAAATGTAAATTACTACTAAAATAAATAATTGTTTCATTAATACTTAGTTTATTTGTATGTAATCAATAATGAATGATATTAGGTTACTACGAGTACTAGGACTGGTGTTTTAATGTTAGCAGTAAGCTAACTGTTTCAGAATCTTTTAGAGGATTCATATTCTGGGTGTAGATAAAGTCTTGTATGCAACTGTTGATAATTAGGTTTTAAAACACTCATGTGATACTATTATCACATTCGTGTTTTAATACCCCTTATTACACAACAGTTACATAAATAACTATTGATATCAGTTTAAAGTTTTTCGATATTTGTTATAAGTTACGGAATAATCGCCTGGTCACACGTATCGATGACACCTGTATATGCATGCGGCTGTCTATCTGTAAAGTAATAGTTATGTTATAGTTTGATGTGTTTGTCAGACAAGTTGCACGGGTCGCAGTCCCTGTCGACGACGGATTGCGATAACCTGAGCGTGTGCACCGACACCGACGATTACCTGCGACGTCGTCACTCGCCGCGTCTATCCGAGGTATGTCCGTGAATACCGGGCCGCCATCTTAGTGACGTCACGTGCAGTCGGCAACAAAAATCTTCAATTAGTAGCACCGTTTGCAAATTGAACGAAAATAATGGGACAAATGATGTTGATAAATGCGACAACGCCGCAAACTTACGGCCGTTCCCAATATACTATCTACAGATAGAGATTCTACCTTCTACTGTCAGTAATTAGCTGTCAATAATCTGAAGTTGTCCCAATATACCCGATAAGTTATCGCCTTATATTGGGACGCGTGAATTGCAATTTCCATACAAACTTCTATCGCTGGTAAGCTATACGTCGTCCCATTGACAGACAGCGTGTACGGATAAGGTGGGTTACCGTCGATAAGTTTATTGGGACAGAAAAGTCAACGATAGTTATAATTTTTACAAGTAAGAGATAGACTGAATATTGGGAACGGCTGTTAGACAATTGTATATTATGTTATCTGTTTCCAGGTAGATACTTTATATGGTTACCTACTTTCAAAAAAGCGCAAACTTTATGAAAATAAGGGACGAGACGAACAAGGCGTTCAGCTGATGGTAATGGATACGCCCCCCCCATTACAATGCAGTACCGCTCAGGATTCTTGAAAAATCCATAAGATCTAAGTGGCACTACAATTGTGCTCGTCACCTTGAGACATAAGATGTTAAGTCTCATTTGCCCAGTAATTTCACTAGCTACGGCGCCCTTCAGACTGAAACACAGTAATGTTTACACATGACTGCTACACGGCAGAAATAGGCGCCGTTGTGGTACCCATAATCTAGCCGGCATCCTGTTCAAAGGAGCTTTCCACTGGTAAAAAGAAAAAACTCCTTCAAAGACCACAACTGCTTTCCCTGCCACTTTGAAGAATCATTTGCCGGATGTTCTATTCCCCAACGACATACGGACTTTAGTTTGTCATACTGCTAATTGAAAGTTGTTCCTGAAAAACGTTCCAAGCCACAAACATCACCCCCCTTATTCATAATAGTCTGCTAACTTAAAGCATAACTAATTCTCACTCTGTCTTCTTCTATTGAACTAAGTCAGAACGAGAAAAAACACTCCTTAGCGGCTGTTTAAAGTTAGCGGACCATTATGAATGAGGGGACACATTTTAAGGAATTCGTTTTTAAAGTCTAATAAATATTAGTGTATTCCATATATGTGGGTTGGACTACTAAGTCATTTAAAGAGTGACAGTATTGCTGTCATTTTTTGTCAGTCCGTTAATATGAATGTGAGCAGTTTTTTGTTCTTAACTCAATTTCGACATGATTGTGGAGTTTGGAACGTTTTTCTGGAATTACGTCGATTTCAATGGTCGAGAACCCATATCCTGATCTTTTGTATTGAAGAAACTGGTGGCTGTTTTTGACTTTTCATACTTAATAGTCATTGAAAAACTTAAAACTCGTTCGTATCTTAAATTATTTACATATTGTTGACTTACGACAACTACGTTTAATATGTGCCCTTGCAGCAGGGATGTTACTAAATTCTTTTGGCTTACGGTATTGCATCCCGTGCCAATGTGTTACTGAGAATCTGGGAATATCCTGGACACCAAGATGGTTGACTACTCACTGTTGTTGTGATGTCTAAAGTCTGTTAACTTGTAGCACACATAGAAACCCTGTCACCATAGCTGATAGAATAATAATAATAATAATAATATTGACACACACCACACAAATTATCTTGCCCCATGTTAAGCATATATAGCCTGTGTTATGGGTTACAAGACAATGATATATTTAATACAGTATACTTACTTAAACATACATAAATACATTTAAACATCCATGACTCGGAAAAAAACATTCATATTCATTATATAAATGCATGCACCTATGCACCGGGACCTCTAGCTTAGTAGGTAGGATCGCTAACCACTCGGCTATACAGGTAGTCAGAATAGTAATTAAGAAATTATGTAAATGACTGTAGTTTTTTTTAAACATGGTGATCTATAAGGTTTTGGTCACCACAAATGATTTTTTTTATTAACCCACTAGAACACAAATTATCTTGGCCCAAACTAGGCATAGCATGTGTTATAGGTGCAAATCATCGATATATTTAATACGATGTACATACATAAATACAAATAAACATCCATGACTTGGAAACAACATCCATATTCATCATATAAATGTTTGGGCCTACTGGGATTTGAAACCCGGACCTCTAGCTCAGTAGCTCAATACCAGGTTATTTATATATTAATTATGGAGTTTTTTATTCAACTACTTCATCAGTTCCAGGGTGTGTGTAGCGCGGGCGGCGGCAACAACAGCATGTCCCTTCCGAGTCCCACCAGCACCATAGAGTCGCTCACCAGAGAATTCCAGGACTCTCTCCATTTATCACAGACCAAGTATGGTGAGTACTGTTCACTTATAAGCTATTGTCAAAGATAAATGCGAACCGAAGCGAACTGAAAGCATGGCGCATGCGAACCGAAGTGCAGACCAGTGGGAGGCTCCTTTGCACAGGATGCCGCTAGATTATGAGTACCACAATGGTGCCTATTTCTGCCGTGAAGCAGTAATGTGTAAGCATTACTGTGTTTCGGTCTGAAGGGCGCCGTAGCTAGTGAAATTACTGGGCAAATGAGGCTTAACATCTTATGTCTCAAGGTGACGAGTGCAGTTGTTATGCGGCTCAGAATTTTTGGGTATTTCAAGAATCCTGATCGGCATTGCATTGTAATAGGCAGGGCGTATCAATTACCATCAGTTGAACGTTTCCTGCTCGTCTCGTCCCTTATTTTCATAACAAAAGATGTCAAACTACAAAGTACTCACAGCAAACCGAAAGGTAAGCGTTGTGAGACGCCGCTCGTGTCAAAGTTTTGTAAATAAACACAACCACCGCTCTGTTTGACGTCGGTCATACAAAGCCAGCTAATACAACTATCTCGCTCACACCTTGCTTCGCGCCCTGGCCTTTGGTTAAGGTACGGACAGACGTGCTCAAAAAAAGCGTGCTCTTAAGTATGCTTAAAGTTAGCATGCTCATGCAACTGTTCACATTTGCCAGCAATAAGCATGCTTGCTTAAGCATACTCATAAAAAAGCATGCCCAAGGCAAACGTACCGGACAGACGTGCTGCTATTTGGCACCAGGCTCTTGGACAAAATGGATGTACAAAGATATAGTGACAGTGAGATCCATACAGAACTCAATAAAATAATCATAGTCGCCCGCCGCGGATCGAGATCAAATCGATAATAGCATGCTAATAAGCAAACCTGTTCAGACGCGCTCGGAGCACGCCCCCTTCTACCCCCGCCTCAGGTAGCATGCACGAAAATCAAACGTCGATTGATTTTTAAGCACGCTCTAAATAAGTATGCTCATTACAGTACACACGTGCTACTAATGAGCACATGCTCAATAAAAGCATGCTTTCGTGCTAGTAATGAGCACGTCTGTACGTACCTTTATTCCTGACGTGACACGCCTTTCGGTTTGCTTTCGTTTTTCTGTGTGACTAGATTCAAACTATAGCATACATAACAAAACGCTTCGCCACACATTCGGTTCGCTGTCTGTTACTCAAGTACAAGAGCTTCTCGTAATATTTAGTGGTTATTTTATTCCAATCTGTTCACAATCAATAAATTTAGACTCATTGAAATAATACGCCGAAAACTACGCGGGTAAAGGTAAAGGGCGGCTGTGAGTTTATTCGACTTTGACTTTGAATAAATGGTTGTTGTGATCGCAGGCGACATATCTCGGTTGGTGAAGCTATCTCCCGCCGCGGCAGGGTCTGCCACCGCCGCCGAAGTCAAACACCCAGCAGGCGGTGAGTAATTATTAGAAGATAGCAGTGGACCGCAATGATAGAATTTTTATATTAAAAAAAAACACGTGTACAATTCACACGTGGTAGAAGTGAAACATTAAAAAATTATGTAATTATATATTTAATTATTTTTATATATTTTATGAAATGCCTCTATTTATTTACGGTATGTGTGGATTGATGCATCTACTATACTCAATAACTCTTGTGTTTATAAGTATTAATTTACTTTTTTTTCTTTTTTTGACTTACTTGTGTAAGCCTTTCAGTTTTTGACATTTGAGAATTTTTGTTGCGTAACTTTGCATATTATATTGTAATTGAAATGATTTGTAAAACAATAAAAATGTAAATCTTGACTTAAAAGAGTGGCAATGAGTTTCTTGCTTCTTCTTCTCATTAGCTCAAGCCTTTACGAAGTAGCGGTAAATTCAATAAGAAACAATATTTTTTTTTTGACATTCATAAGTGTCATTTCCGTGACCTACATGAATAAAGTGTTTTTGAATTTGAATATAAAATAATAACAAATCTCTACAAACTTATAATACGTACACTTATACAAAACACTGTGGGAGTTTGCTTTGGTACATAGAAGTGGAGGGGTGGCATTGTGCATGAATCTCTTAACTGCCTATGAAGTCCTGGTAAATGTTGCTAGGATGACACATGATTGCAACCGCTATGAAAGACATTACAATCACCGCTACCATATTTATGTTCTCCTGGTGTCTATGTAGTAATACGTCGTGCTCATGACGTCAGAATATATTAAGGTATACTCGCGTCATACATAAAACAATCTCTTCTTCAACTATAATCGCCTGGTACCAAAACACTGTATAATGCTTCCTATCTCATTTTCTCTAACGTCAAATCTTATGAATTTATGTGTCTGTCTCATTCTCTCGCCAGCTGAATCCTATACCTGTTTGTGTCTGTCTCTATCGTCTCGCTTTTTCATTTCATCTAGTTTCAATTCACAACGATTCTAAAGAAAATTGAGGAATACAGTTTGGTGGTAGCTATATAATTTGTTATTTCAAATTGATATCCCTCGCGGAATGTATGTATTCAATTCAATTATGTCTTAATATTATACAAATTAAACCTGTCATCAAAATTTACGTCCGAACCAAACATTCGTGACGCATTGATCGTAAATTTTGGTTACAAATTAAAGTATGATGTGGTTTTATATTTATCATCCAAAACTAAAATTTAGCCAGCTAAAAAATCAAAGAAATTGTTGCGTATTGTTCTGTGGAAGTAAATTACTCGGTAAATGGGAAGCACTCCCAGTTTGGGGAATATTAGCTGCCTGACATAATTAATAAATTTTGCGTTCAGAAAATCTGAGTTTTAATTTAAATTGTGCGCTATTATATTACTTAGATTTTATATAATAAATTGCGTTGTACTTTTAGTATCAAAAAATTTATAATATAACATAGTAAATATTTGCTCACTTGATATCTCTTCTGACCCCAATATTTGGACTCTGAATCAAATTTCTATATTGAATAATTTTTAATTGGCCAAGTGAACTTGATATTTTAATCCATTTTTTTCTTTTGGTCTTCAATCTATGTATGAGTTCGTACGTTCAATAACTAATTATGCCAATTATAACCAGCCTTTATTAGCGTGCCACTTAGATTATAATTGAAATGTGTATGTGTGTAATACACACACACAAACATACAGTTTATCACAAATCTTTTTACTTTCACTTACTCTTTTAAATTTAGTAGGAAATCTCTAGTTAAGTACGTAATGATATTCAGTTCGTGATAATTTTTATTCACTGTAAAACTTTATAAGTTACAAGAGTTTATTATAAAATATAACACAATCCACTTTAAAAGATTTTGCAATTTTACAGGGCCTAGTAGATGGAATTGCGAGTTTATGTTTGTTTCGAGTATTGACATTATGTACATCACACTATTCTTTTTCAATTTGTTTATGAGCGTATAGGAGGTTCTCGTATATGTACTGGCAGTGTACTGTCATAATATTAATTTCACAAAACTTTTCTCTCAATAAATCCCTTGAACGCATTTTATAGACTGCTCGAATTGCCCTTTTCTGCAGGACAAATATGTTGTCAATATCTGCAGCCCTACCCCACAATATAATTCCGTAAGACATGACACTATGAAAGTAGCTGAAATATACAAGTCTAGCCGTTTCAACATCTGTCAGCTGCCTAATTTTTTTTATCGCAAATACTGCAGAGCTAAGTCGATTACATAAGTTTTTTATATGAGCACCCCATTATAGCCTAGGAATGTTGTCCTTTCTACCACATCAAGTTTGTCATTATTAATTTTTATAGGTGTTGGTTGGTGCTTTATATTTGGAAGTGTAAACCTTATACATTTTCTTTTCCTTTCGTTTAAAATTTACTACTTCAGCAATGTCGTCGTCAACCTGACAGATTTTTTTTGCTGGCGTTTTATTTTAAATAACAAAGGTGTATTGTCAGCAAACAGTATATCATGTTTATCTTGAATAAGATATGGTAAATCATTGATGTAAACCAGGAACAAAAAAGGACCCAAGATTGAGCCCCGACACAAGTACGATTTTATTAAATCTAGAGAAACATCTCCAACCCCATAGTGGGAATTTTATTAAGTAAGGTTTCATGATGGACGTAGTCGAATGCCTTGGATAAATCACAAAACAATCCTAACGCATCATAATCCTCCTACGCATCCAAAATATTTCTTATTAGCTCGATAATAGGATCTGTGGTTGAAAGACCTTGAGTAAACTCATATTGTTTATTATGCGTGAGGTTAGTATTGTAAAAATGGTTAATTAATTGCATTAACATATTTTTTTCGAAAATCTTGCTAAAGGTTGGTAGTACTGATATGGTTCTAAAATTGGTGGGGTCAGCTTTATCTCCCGACTTAAATAGAGGAGTGATCTTGCTCTGTTTCATTTGGTTTCGAAATATACCGCAATCTACACTTATTGAAAATTTAAGCTAAGTCTGTGGCTACAATTTCTATTACAGATTTCACTATGTTAACAGATTCCCCAGAGATCTTTAGTTCTCATAACGCTAATTAGTCTAAACGTTTTAATAATCTCTATACGATTAACATGCTTAAATTTAAATTTTGTATTACATAAAGATACGTTTTTCTGTAGCAGTTTCATTGCAGATGTAGGTGAGGAATTTAGATATTTTGTCGTTCTTGTCGTCGTTGATCTCCTCATTTATAATTTTCCAATTTGTTTTTATTTTGTCATTGCTATTTTAAACTTTAAACTTGTGTTGTGAGACTTAGCTAGTTTACAATTGTTCTTGAATTCTTTAGAATATAACCTTACATAATTTTCAAATATTTGCACTTGTTTTAAAAAAAGATAAAGTATTTTTTGGAATAAATGATTTTGAAATGAAAATAGAGTTAAACAGTTTAGTAAATAATTAAAAAAATATGTTGTACATTCAATGACAATCACAATGTAGTCATAAAAATAAGCTTGTAATATATTGAAAATTACTGTAATTTAATGACAATGTATATGTAAAAAGATCGATTTAAATGAATTATTATTATTACTTTGTTTGCAGGCGAGGCGCACGACACAGACCGAGTCCGCACGCACAGTGAGGGACGACCCTCTCACGCGACCGCAAGCCTCTCATCCAACCATAGGTGATAAACATTCTTTATATGTTACCATCTTGTGTAATTTTGTTCAGCTGATGATAATTGATACGCCGTACCCATTACAATTACTCAGGATTTCAATTACAATTATTTTACCCCGTTGTTTGAAATGCATAAAAATAAATAATAATTTATAATGCACAAGTACATATTATGAACTTGAAGTTAAAATTCAGCAAGAGGTTCAGATGGTATCGTTTTTGTTTGCTTAAAGTATTGTTTAATACCGGAAGTACTTTTAAAATAACTTTTTTTTCTCTTTTTTTTAGCAACTACTCCACTTAATTTCAAGTCAATGTGAAATCTATAACACTTAAAAATCTTAAGTTGAAGTGCTCGGCCTTTATGACTTTTTATAGTCACAGGAGACAGTTTTTTTTGTTCGGCGATTAGGACCACCTCGAAATGTCTTATAATCTCTATATTACAACGGTATATTTAGTCTGAAGCTGTCTAACCGGAATACTGAGAAATACGATAAAAGTGTGAACATCAAATAAACCTAAAGAACTTAAATATCCATTGTGGTTCACACGTGATTTAATAAAAATAATAGCTGAAAGAGATAGAATTCGCAAAAAGTATAAGATATATAAAAATCCTAGGGATAAGATAGAAGCAAAATAATGTAGTAAGCGGGTCGATTCCATGATTTCATCTTGTTATTCCGATTATATAAATAATACTGAAAAAACAATTTTTCAAAATCCTAAAAAGTTGTGGTCTTTTGTCAAACAACAACGAGGTAGTGTTTCAAATATGCCTGCAGAAATGTGTTTAAATGAAAATAAAGCTCATACAGGAGAAGATATTTGTAATTTCTTCGCTCAGCACTTTTCATCTGTTTATTCTACGTCCTATAATTCTATTAGTCTTGACAAAGGTGACTCTTTTCCTCAGCTATCACTTAGTAACATTGTCATAACGGAACGAGCAATCGAGAACACTATAAAATTAATTGACGTTAGTAAAGGTGCTGGACCAGACGGGATACCTCCAATATTTATTAAAAGGACAGTACATCAGTTAACACTTCCTCTCAAAATTATTTTTGAAAAATCTATTAATGCTGGTGTATTTCCTACTGATTGGAAGATTGCGAATGTTGTACCCATACACAAAAAAGGTGATAAATGTAATACCAAAAATTATAGGCCCGTATCATTCTTAAGCATATTTCCTAAGATATTCGAAAAAAATATTTGTCCAATTTTAACCAGACATCTGGAGAACGTTTTGTCGAATGCACAGCATGGTTTCCGTAGACGCAGGTCAACTCTAAGTAACCTTCTTGGTTATGTAACGGATCTTTCTTCGGGCGTAGACAACAACGCTGAGATTGATTGCATATACACAGATTTTTCCAGCGCTTTTGATAAAGTGAACCATAAAATACTTCTTTCAAAATTAAAATTCTATGGGATTCATGGTAAACTATTAAATTTGTTACAATCTTATTTAAAAGACAGTAGGCAGAGGGTCACTGCAAATGTTTACACTTCACATACCTTTTTTCCTAAATCAGGCGTTCCTCAGGGCTCACATCTTGGTCCTGTTCTTTTTAACGCTTTTATAAATGATATTTTGGATCAAATAACATCTAGTAAATGTTCTATGTTCGCAAAAGACTTAAAAATTTATAAATAAATTAAGTCTCAGAATGACATAAGACTTCTTCAAACTGACCTGGATAATATTTGCAACTGGTGTAATGTAAACAAAATGATACTAAATCCGGAAAAATGTATACATATCAAGATCACTAGAAATACAACTGAGACTGCAACATCTTACGTCGTTAATAATGTACCTTTGGAACAGGCGTCATCAGTTCGTGATCTTGGTATTCCTTCTTCTTCGTCGGATTACTCTTGACAGAGCAGTCGTGGTCACGTCGAACGACGAACGATTCTACGCCAGTTATCCCTGGCTATTGCTTCTCTGGCACATGTGTTGAGGGGAGTATTGGTTAAGGCTTTGATCTGGTCTGTCCAGCGCATAGGGGAGCGTCCTCTTGACCTACTGCCGTTGACCCTGAACAACAAGTCTCTCTATGGCATGCTCTCCACGTCGCGTGATATGTCCGAAGTATCTGAGGATACGGGCTCTGACTATAGATGAAAGCCTTTCTTTCACCTTGAGCTCTTCAAGTATCGAGACGTTTGTGCGGCGTTGTGTCCAAGATACTCGTAGCATTCGTCTCCAACACCACATTTCTAGTGCGTCAATCCTTTGTTTCTCTCGTTCTTTGACTGTCCATGTTTCGGCACCATATAGTAGTATGGGAAACACTAGAGATCTTACTAACTGAACTTTAGTAGCTTTGGTGATATTCCTGTCCCGCCATATCCTCGTCAACTTCTGCATTGCAGATCTGGTAATAGCCATTCGCCTTCTAATTTCGTCTTCCGAGCCACCAGTATTAGCGACCAGTGATCCTAAGTATATGTATGACTGTACAACCTCGCAATTAGCAATCTCGACTATATCTGGTGCATTGTTTTGACTTCGATCGACAATCATCATTTTTGTTTTCTGCCGGTTTATTTTAAGGCCATACTGGAGGCTGGTATGCTCGATACGATGTAATAATTCAGCAATGTTTTCCTTACTTGTCGCTATTAACGTGGTGTCGTCGGCATATCGGAGATTGGATATGTTTTTGCCGCCAATTGGTATGCCATCTGTCCAATCTTCTAGAGCTATCCTCATAATGTGCTCCGTATAAATATTGAACAGAAGAGGCGACAAAATGCAGCCCTGCCTGACTCCTGCAGAGGGATGAAGTGGGTCGGACGTGACATTATCCACCTTGACTGAAGCGGAACCATGTTCATAAAGGGCTCTGAGGATTTGCACCAAATGCTTGGGCACTCCCATCTCTATGAGGATCTTCCATAGTTGTGGCCATTTAACAGAATCAAATGCCTTTTGGAAATCAACGAAGCATATGAAAGTCGGTCTGTTGAATTCCTTTGCTTTCTCTATTATTTGTCTCACAATTAGGATCTGTTCTCGTGTACCTTTGCCCTTTACGAAACCGGCCTGCTCTGGTGCTATTTCCTTCAGAATATAAGCCTTCAGTCTTTCGTTTACTATATGGAGTAAAATTTTGCTGGCATGTGGTATGAGCGCTATAAGACGATAGTTATTGCATTTCGTTGTAGACCCCTTTTTGTGTAATGGTATGAAAACAGAGTGGGTCCATTCCTTCGGCCACATTCCGCTCACCCAAATTTTGTTACATATGGTGTGAAACATATCTACTCCGAAATCTCCGCAACATCTGATTGTCTCTATTGGAATACAGTCATTTCCAACTGCCTTCCCTCCTTTGGTATAGTTATAGACAAAAAACTAAATTTTATAAATCATATTGATAACATCATATTTAAGTCTTGGAAAATTCTGGGTTTTATTAAGCGTACTTGCAAAGATTTCAGAAATCCATTTGCAATTGTGTGTCTTTACAATGCATTCGTACGAAGTGCACTTGAATACGTTTCACCGGTTTGGAATCCCCAATATAATGTCCATATTGATAGATTAGAGCGTATTCAACATAATTTCACTCGCTTTCTAGCTTTTAAAGACAAAACCTGCCCTTATCGTGCAAACTATAAAACAAGACTGGACCATTTCAATATGAATTCGTTGGAGATAAGACGAAAAATAACTGATGTGTCTACTTTACATAAAATTATACATGGTAGAATCATATCCCCAGAATGTCTTATAAATGTAAATCTTACAGTCCCTAGAAATAGACCAAGATTCCCTATTAAAAATATTTTCAGCCCAACAATCAGCAGAACTAATATAGGTAAAAACCTCCCCTTAAACAGAATTATGAGCCCTTAGAACGATATCACTGCAAAAAATGGTAATATAGATATTTTTCATATGACTAATATCAATAAATTTAAAACCGACTGCATTAAAATATTAAGATCTTAGTTATGTGAGTTAAATATAAGAAATAAACTAATGTATTGTTGTATAGTTATAAATTTTATAAATCTCTTTTTTTAAAGTAGTAATGTATTTAAGTCATATTTTAATATCATCATTTTTGTATATCTCTTCATTTCTTTAATTTTAATTGTTCAACTTTGTTACTCTTTTCGCACTATTGTAAATGTTGTTTACACCTGTAAATACATGTCATATTGTACTATCCCTTGTGTACTTGCTAAAATTTTAATTTTATAATGATGTGTTGTTGGTGTAACTATCTAAATAAATAAATAAATAAATCGTAATACCTAAAAATTTTAATAATAAGCTATTACGAAAAATACAGAATTCTGTTTTGACAACATAAAAATCAAAATGACAGATGCACAGTTCACAGAGATACTTTGTCTATGTTACTTTATTCCTTTGCACGGTAATATTAAACTATGTACTTATTGCTAAATTAGTTTTATCTCTAAAACAATAATTGAAATGAAGTTCATGTAATATATGTTCACAAAAATCGTCACCTTTTTGCTCTTAATAGTGATTTTCATTATTATAACACTAGAAATAAGGGATTGCTTGTAACTAATTCTAGTAGGCTTCATAAGATACATAATAGCTTTAAAGGTAAATGTATACACTTCTACAATAAAGTCCCAGCCACTGTTCAGGCATTGTCTATAAATAAATTTAAATGTTTTATAAAAAAATGGCTCTGTCGTAAATCCTATTACTCCACTGCTGAATATCTAAATGATCGGACAGCCTGGGACTAGATTGTGATTATTTTATAGCAACTGTACAATATTGTATATTTTTATTGAAAAGAGCGCAAAAAAAAAGAATGCTGGGAGAGTTTCTTGCGCCGCTTCTTCTCTCTCAGAGCGCCATTTGTTTCCGAAGCGGTAGTAGTATCTAGTAGTATAAGAAATGACATCAAAAAGAATTCTAAAGGAATCAATTTTGAGAAAATAAATGCCTTTTATGCCTTTTATGGATCCAATAAATATTTGTTACTTTTCAAAAGCCGATAATCACTGTTACCACCACGTTTTGCAGTAACATTTTTATTTTCTCACATGAATGTTACAAATGTTTCATTATACGCATTTTATTGCCATGGTGACCATAGCTGGATACAGGAAATGTATCAAGAGTTTGCCTTTTTATTATAATTTCATGATCCCGGATAGATTTTACAATTAAATATGGCCTGTTCACAATAAAAAAATAATTAAAATTTTACTAGCATAATACATAATAATGCATAATACATAAAAAATTACCTCCTTTGGACCTACATAGGGTACTTTCGGTAATTATTACAACCCGCTCTCGAATTACTTTCGGTCTTGCCAGGATACTTTCATATTTTACTTTTAGTAAAGAACAAAAAATATATAATTAAATATCCGTTGCCCTTTTTTTAGAAATTGATCTTGATAAAGTTGGGTATGCAAGTTTACATATTAGGACTTAGAACAGTCATGGGATATTATTTTGAGTTCCATTATACCCCGGTATATTCGATGTAGGTACAAAACACAAGTTTCAATACTTCTATTTAAACAGCAGTTGCATAAATAACGATATGTGTCACAACTTTTACGGAATCTAAGTTATAATAATACACGCTCCAATACCATATACATATATATCGTAATCAAACCCCATAAAAAAGTAATAAAAAATGTTTTGTGTAATTTCTTTTAACTTTATGTGACAGCCCTACTAAAATAGGTAACAATTTTGCCTGCTCTTAAGAAGCATTATCTCTGTACCGTTAATGTACTCATGTGGTGATATACACACACACACACACATACTCACGCCTTGTTCCCGTCGGGGTAGGCAGAGACAATAGAATGCCATTTGCTTCTATCCTTACACACCTCACGCGCTTCCTCTACATTCATTACTCTTTTCATACATGCTCGCCGGTTGCGGGTGCTTCAATGTGGTGATATACTTACAATATTATGTGTGTTGATAGCACGCGGCGGCCTGAAGCTAGCAGAACTTTGATTGTTAAGAAGCTTTCTCCCTGTAGCGTTTATTTACTCATGTGTTAACTTACAATATTATATATATCGATGGTACGCGGCGGCCTGAATGTAGCAGAACTTTGTTTGTTAAGAAGCTTTGTCTCTGTAGCGTTTATTTGCTCATGTGTTTCCTTACAATAGTATGTATGTTCATAGCACGCGGCGGCCCGAAGTTAGCAGAACGCGTCGGCGCTCGGCGGGGGACTCGCCCGCAGAGGGCGCGGGGTCGGGGCTACGGACTCTCTCTGACATCGAGATCCTGGAGAGAGTCACTGTACTCAACTTGGACACCGGTACGTTATATACCATACATTTTGTTAATTTTAATTTTATTTTATGTGGAGGCATTTAGCGAGTATTACATAATATGTAGATGAACATTCTTTTTGTTATTTGGTTGAGTTCTTGTGCGAGGCGTGAGCGAGATAGTTGTATGCATGACGTCAAACAGAGAGCGAATGCGAGGCGCGAAGCAAGAGTGAAGCGCGGCGGTTGTGTTTATTTACAAAATTTTGATACGAGTGGCGTTTTCAATCACGTATCTCTAGTTACGGATACATTGCTGTCACCGTCTAATGACAAGATCGTAACTATTCATAGTTATGTCTAATATAGTTATAGTTTAGAGTTAAAAGAGAAATCCATTAATAGATATTTTTTGGCTTTGATAAATAAAGATATCTAATATATAAAATTCTCGTGTCACGGTGTGCGGGGACCGAACTCCTCCGAAACGGCTTGACCGATTCTCATGAAATTTTGAGTGCATATTGGGTAGGTCTGAGAACAACAACATCTATTTTTCATCCCCCTAAATGTTAAGGGTGGTCCACACGATTTTTTTTTAAATATTTTTGTCATTTTTTTTTAAATTTGTTTAATTATGTGTCAGCATTAAAAAATACATACAACTTCAAATTTTCACCCATCTACGATCAACAGTTACTTTTGTATCGCGATTTTAATATCGGCAATACAACGTTTGCTGGATCAGCTAGTTAAATTATAATATTTTTAACAATTCAATTTTTAATATGACTTTTAACAATTCTTCTTACCGTTCTTTATCATATTTGTATTATTCTATAATTAATAAAAAATATTATATCATCAATAGAATTAGATCATTGATTCATATAAACGAAAAAGGTTATTATTTCAGTGTGTTTTTCAAGCAATAAGCGTTTGAAAATACAAAAATGATTGATTATTTGGTGATTTGATTATTAAAAATAAATTTTTGTTAACTAAAGTTCAAGTGGTAAAGGATAACCTTATCTATGTTAGGTATGTGAGCATTTCTAATCAAAAATAATGTACATGGGGGATTTCATACCTTGTTGGATATTTGTATGTTTTACATAGTAGACTATCTAATAAAATTTTATTTATAAAGACTTTTTTATATGTATCGACTGGTCAGTCAAGGGACTCAGTTAGAAAAATTTAAATAGTAAAGTTAAACGGTATTTTACTTGTCAATGTAAATTAAGAGAGTGAATGGATCTCCTATTCACGGAAATGTTTTCCAATCCTGCATATCCATTCTTGAATATTGTATTTCTTGCGAATCATAATGTTGTTAAAAATATATAAAAAGTGCCTCGAATGACCAGCTCACATGAACTATGTTGTGTATATGTCATGTGTATGTGTAGTGTAATTGTGTCCCAATGTGATTTTGTCCCCGATAACGCAACAGAAAGTATGCTAAGACGATTAGTGTCGTCTTCAGGCGAGCGCATCCCGCTGAGCGTCGCCGAGCACAAGCTGCCGCAGTGTATCAACCCGCTCAGCCTGCACATTATGAGGCTGACCTCGGAGTACATCGCACGCACCCACGATGACGACACCGCCAGGTAATGAAATCAAATTCCTTAATCCATTTTGGTACAATTTGTACGCTTGCGAAAATCTAGAGAAAGAGACTACCAGGAGGAGACTTTTATTTTATTTCAATCTCAAATTGACTGAGACCGACTGAGTTTAGAAGCTCAATGTTGTGCTCGACGCACTGGGGATTTCACCTACTCACTAAAATATTGCTAACAGATTTGCTACTACTCACGCACTGAACATTTCACCCACTCAATGATAGAATCACCAAACCTGGTCATTTACGGACGTGTTATATATTGATAACAGCCACGTGTGCCATGTAGTCTCCGCTTCTATTAGTTCTAGGTGGTTGTGTGTATGATAAAGACGATGAGTTCCGATTCTGTAGAGGGACTATTGTACCATTCACTCAATAACAAACTCACGCACTGACAATTTCAATCACCTAATCAAACATTCACGCCTTGAATATTCCACCCCTTCAATAACAAACTCACGCACTAACAATTTCTATCACCCAATCAAACATTCACGTATTGAAGATTCCACTACTTCAATGACAAGCGCACGCACTAACAATTTCACTCACTCACGCATTAAAGATTCCAGAAACTCAAAGACAAGCGCATGCACTGACAATAATTTCACTCACTCAATCAAACATTCACGCATGGAAGATTACACTCCCTCAATAACATGCGCACGCACTAACAATTTCACTCACTCACTCACGCATTGAATATTCCAGAAACTCAAGGACAAGCACACGCACTAACAATTTCACTCACTCACACATTGAAGATTCCAGCAACTCAATGACAAGCGCACGCACTAACAATTTCACTCACTCACCCATTGAAGATTCCAGCAACTCAATGACAAGCGCACGCACTGACAATTTCACTCACTCACGCATTGACGATTCCAGCAACTCAATGACAAGCGCACGCACTAACAATTTCACTCACTCACTCACGCATTGAATATTCCAGAAACTCAAGGACAAGCGCACGCACTAACAATTTCACTCACTCACACATTGAAGATTCCAGCAACTCAATGACAAGCGCACGCACTAACAATTTCACTCACTCACCCATTGAAGATTCCAGCAACTCAATGACAAGCGCACGCACTGACAATTTCACTCACTCACGCATTGAAGATTCCAGCAACTCAATGACAAGCGCACGCACTGACAATTTCACTCACTCACGCATTGAAGATTCCAGCAACTCAATGACAAGCGCACGCACTAACAATTTCACTCACTCACGCATTGAAGATTCCAGCAACTCTATGACAAGCGCACGCACTGACAATTTCACTCACCCACGCATTGAAGATTCCAGCAACTCAATGACAAGCGCACGCACTAACAATTTCACTCACTCACGCATTGAAGATTCCAGCAACTCTATGACAAGCGCACGCACTGACAATTTCACTCACTCACGCATTGAAGATTCCAGCAACTCAATGACAAGCGCACGCACTAACAATTTCACTCACTCACGCATTGAAGATTCCAGCAACTCTATGACAAGCGCACGCACTGACAATTTCACTCACTCACGTATTGAAAATTTTAGCCATTCAATGACAAGCTCGTGCTCTGAAAATTCTAACCACTAAATGACACTCACTCACACACTCACTGATACGCTGCCATTTTCACCCACTCATCGATATTTTCGCATTGAAGTAATAATTGAATACATTTCTGTATCCACTCCAATTCATCCAGGGAGACATTCAGAAACGATTTGAAGCCTGATCATAAAAAACATGTGGTGGCGTAACGGACGATTCTTCCAGCCTAGCGAAACTCTCTAAGAAAAAAGCGATTCACTCGATTGTATGGAATGAGCAGTCATTGATAGATTGACAGATGACGGCTATAATCCCGCCTCTTATTATGTAGTATTTACATCCTCTTTGGATTCTTCTATTAATTGTTAGATGCAAACATTGATTGTGGTTATGGTGACGTCACGCTAACTTCACCTTATTTTACATTTAGGGAAACGGATGAAGAAAGTGAAAGTGTTTGCGTGGGCGGAGTAGAAGACGAAGAGACGAAGGAGGCCAAGCGTGAGTCGGCAGACAGGCAGACCAACGCCATCAAACGGAAAACAGCTAAGTGAGTTGACATCTTTACTATATGTTTTTATAAAAACCATAAATTTAATAATATTATAATGTTATATAAGAATATTTTGTATTACTCAGACATAGTTGAATGCTACGAGACAGGAGCTGGTATGTTAAATCCATTGGGATAGGGAGATAGTTATGATAATAATAATAATATTGACACACTTTTTACACAAATTATCTTGCCCCAAGTTAAGCATATATAGCCTGTGTTATGGGTTACGAGACAATGATATATTTAATACAATATACTTACTTAAACATACATAAATTCATATAAACATCCATGACTCGGAAACAAACATCCATATTCATCATATAAATGCTTGCACCTACCGGGATTCGAACCCGGGACCTTTAGCTTAGTAGGTAGACCACTCGGCTATACAGGTCGTCTATGATACTTAAGTGCTACGACAAAGTAGCTACTTTATAAGAGCACCGTGACATTTCTAAACATTTCACTCTATTTAACTATTGTTTATTTATTTGGAGGTAATTTAAATATACAGGTACATATTAATTCGATATTACAGAGGCATAGTTTAGTGTTACACAGCAGTTACTCGATATTAGAGTACCGTGACACTTCCTAAAATTTAGCTTTAAAACTGGAATTAATATAAATCTAACCATTTATTGAATAGTATTTGAAATACACAGGATGATTGTTGGTGCATGAATTCTTGTAGATTTATATATATAGATTGGATGGATTTTGGATTACCTACGTCACCGAAACAAAGAATATCAAAACCTAGTTAGTTTCAAGTAGAAATAAATATGATGGCTACAATACTGGAAGTTTTGAAGGGAATACTCACAAGACAGGAGCACACCTATTTTGCCAATTCAGATGCCACACTTAATTATTTTTCAAATTCTTTATAAGTTATGGTAGACACGGCACTGAAAATTGTAAATAAACAGTTTTCCGGGCACTTGATGGATCTTAGTTTTCTATATTTTTCATGAACGACGATGCGGTTACGTACGCGGCCATTAATAGTGTTTTTTTTTACTAATCGCCAGACAGATGGCGCGCATATCATGGTTGTGCATAAGGAGGGAAAGTTTGAAAAGGAATGTTTTAGAGTTTCAGGACAAGTATCAGGGATTGTTCTGAAGCTGCAACAATGATTGTAGCTTCCGTCTGGAGCTTTTTAAGTGGTGTGTTTTATAAGCTCACCAGAAAGCTCGCACAAGGTCTCAGAAAATAGCCTATTAGCATCATAAGATTTTAAATCTTTCGAAAATCTCCGTAAAATCATTACACCCTATTCTATTTGCGCACGGGTAGATAGGTGAATTAACGTAGTTGTTAGCTGATTTATACCAATGATATCTCCATTGTTTTACTATATAATGTAAAATAATAGTATTTATTAGTAAATTAGTTATTCATACTTTTTTTCTTAAATAAGTAGACCAGTGTTTTACTCTGATTAATTAATATAACCTATTTTTAACACGACTTTATAAAAATCAGCCTGTATAATTAAATGGCAGAACCATATTATATAGCGACAAAATATTAATTGTCTCTAATACATGTGACTGTTCGCCTGTAGCGTGATTCGGGCTGATCTAGTGAAGTGCCACTCGTACGACAACATCAACATCAGGTGACACTTGCCGCTTGACGTCGCGACAAGCGACAACCGCTATTCTTCTTGTTTTGGCAGCTTTACTTTTGTGTGAAGTGTGTTTGCAGATCTCTTCTTCAGTTTACTGTATAGATCTGATGAAAACATTGCCAAATATTTATAATGTGTATTCATTTTTATAAAAAATTTTTGAATTTCATCAAATATTGAGAAAAATTTGAAGATACAATTATTGATTTGTCTTTTATATGTATCACATTTTTTTAGTACTAATAAAAGAAAAATCTTTAGATAATCTAATCCCTCTAAAAATATCCAATTAACATATATTAATTATAACGAAAAGTTTACATGAACAATATATGAATATAATTTATCAAGCACTCTGGCTACCATTACTATCTATTCTCCAGATCTTTGGCATGGTTATTCCTTTAGATCTATACAGAAATAAGAGTAGAGGCACTTTACAGGTTTATTTTGCAAGTTAATAATCTGATGCGTTTTTATTTTAAGTATATAACTCAATTGCTGCGCAATTTGGAGTGACTAATTTGTTTTTTGGATTGCTTTTTTGTGTTGAACACCAAACAAATGGTTTGGTCTTTGAGAATTGTTAAATTGATTTTTGTTTTCACTAACATGCTGTCATCTGAGCTATAGAAGCATCAAAATTTCATATTTATCAGTTTTGTATACTAAATGGAGTAGTTACGTATACTTTACGGTTGAAGTCACTACGGTCGAAAGCGTGCAAAAATTGCCTTAGATATATCAGCTCTTGCAGCCAGTGCTAATAAAATGGTATTACGTATATTATCGACAAGGATTTTTGCTAATGTTTCTTGAAAATGAATTACTTTAACGTCACTAGCATAGATCAATGACACATATGTTTGTGACATTTATAAGAGTGAATGTGTTTAAATTTAAAAGGGACCATATTTTTAATGCCTTGGTTCCAATTTACCACTAGCTTATAATTACTAGAAAAAGACGGGCTATGTAGAATAGAATGTAGTCAAGGGATTGTAAATATGATGCCTGTATTTTTTTTAATAAGATAGAATGATTATATATTATCAAACTTAACAAACTAGAAATCCTGCCAATAATTGTACAGAGTATCAATGTAGAAAGCATTGTTATTATCTTTATAACAAACAATCATTCGCGCCAATGTTTTTTAGGTTACGCGATATACGTTTATAGTCCTTCGAGCCGGAAACAGTAAAAAGAATAGTTTTCTGTACGCCTGCTTCGTATAACTTTTATTATTGAAAAATTTAAATGTCTTATCAATCACCGCCACGGCTTCATCGATTGTTGAGACATTGTTCGTTGGACGCAGGTTGAAGCGGTTTTTCGGCAGCACGGTGAAGAAGACGGTGGACGCAGCGCGGTCTCTGGCGCAGGAGGTGTCGCAGGCGCGGCACAAGGAGGACGTGGCTGAGATCCCAGACGCCGTGCATGGAGACCAAGTCATCAAGCTAAAGGCGTCCAACTCGCACAAGGGGCCCTATGACTTCGAGGGTTCCACCAGATACGTCCAGGTTACTTGTCTATGTAATGGTCAAACTCCGAACGGTCGTGCGCTGCCCTCATCCAACCTATTCTGGCGATCTTGTCCAGATCGTCGGTCCATCCTGTGGGTGTCTACCAACACTACGTCTTCCGGTATGTGAAACGAACTGTTTGATTCATCGGAATTCTGTGATGATTTAGTGATTCTATAGTAGGCCTTCACTTTTTCCCACTGCTGGCGATATTGTGCATTTAACTTATTCATCATTGATCGACAAACTTGTTGATAATGAAGATAATATATCATTACGAATTACTCGGCAGGAGCTGGGTAGTGGCAGCGGAGAAGGTGGAGCGGTGTGGTGCTGCAAGTTCAGCGTGTGCGGCAGACTTCTGGCCACGGCAGGACAGGATCGCTTGTTGAGGATTTGGGTCACTCGACACGCCTACCACATGTTTCAGGTAATCTATGTCTAGAAAAATATTTTTATACACGAAAGCCTGAGTCGCCCTTCCCTTCTATTTACCTTAACACTCTTTCATTCCATAGCTATCGCGTCGTTTATTAGGTACATGTGTATCCAATAATGTTTTTTTTTGTGCTCGACACATCAAGCTAAACCTTTATCAGTACGTTCCGTAGTGTTAAAGTCATAATTAAAATTCGGATTAAATATTTTCTTTAAAATATAATTCCAGCACAGTAAAATCAAAATTATTTGTTTTAGGACATGCGCACAAAATACAACGCCGAACAAAAATCGTCTCCAACTCCCTCTCAAGAGTCACTAGCGTCTCTCGCGCCGCCGCCAAGTCCTGAACACCCGTTGGGTCCGGCGGCTCCGTTCTGTCCCAAGCCATTCTGCGTGTACGCCGGCCACACGTCAGATCTCCTCGACATATCCTGGTCTAAGAACTACTTCGTGCTGTCCAGCTCGATGGACAAGACAGTGAGGCTGTGGCATATTTCCCGCGGGGAGTGTCTCTGCTGCTTCCAGCACATCGACTTCGTGACGGCCATCGTGTTCCACCCGAGAGACGACCGCTACTTCCTCTCCGGCAGCCTTGACGGCAAGCTGAGGCTGTGGAATATTCCAGACAAGAAGGTGAAGCTATCTGAACTGTCACCGTTTAGTCTTATTACCTTTTGTAAAACTTTAATACAATTGCTTCCGAACTTAATGGTGAAAATTGTATTAACAGTAACGTATTACAAAACGACTTATAGCGAAGCGTAATGTGATCTAGCCCTAATCACACAGAACCATTCTCTAAAAAATAATTGAGGAACTACTTGGCTGTAGATTTTTAGGGTGCCATACCCAAAGAATTAAATCGGAACCCTATTACAAATACTCCGCTGTCGGTCCGTCTGTCACCAGGTTGTATCTCACGAACCGTGATAGTTAGACAGTGGAAAATTTCACAGATGATGTATTTCTGTTGCTGCTATAACAAGAAATACTAAAAACACATTAATGTAAATATTTAAGGGGGCTCCCATAGGACAGACATGATTCTTTTGCCATTTTTATAGATAATGGAACGCAATCGTTCGTGCTAGAGTCCGACTCCCACTTGACCAGTTTTTTTTTGTCGATAAGCTGACCAGTTTTACAGTTCCGCAGTAATGACTTAATTAATGACATGTAGGTGGCGGTGTGGAATGAAGTGGACGGGAAGACGAAACTGATCACCGCCGCGAACTTCTGCCAGAACGGCAAATTTGCGGTGGTGGGGACATACGACGGCCGGTGCATCTTTTATACCACCCACCAGCTGAAGTACCACACGCAGATCGACGTGCGCTCCACGCGGGGCAAGAACTGCGGCCGCAAGATCAGCGGCATCGAGCCCATGCCCAACGACGACAAGATCCTGGTGACCTCCAACGACAGCCGGATACGACTGTACGACCTGAGGGATCTCAACCTCTCCTGCAAATACAAAGGTAACAAACATAGATAAATTTAAGATTTTAGCATATTACACCGACTCAATGGAGCCATTCACTCGGTATCAACGAGTTGTCGGCTCTCAATGCCACGGTCTCCAGTGGACAACTTGGCTTGAGTGGGCAATGCGTCGTTACTGGGAAGCGAAGCGAAGGGCAAACGGGTCGTATACTTTCAACTTACTAGTTGACAAATACAACTCTTAAGCAACACATCATAAAGCTTATGGGTAACACAACAGCGCCTATTTCTGCCGTGTAGTGTGTAAACTTTACTGTGTTTCAGTCAGAAGGGTGCTGTAGCTATTGAAATTACTGAGCAAATGAGACTGAACATCTTATGTCTCAAGGCGACGAGCGCAATTGTAGTGTCGCTCAGAATTTTTGGGTTTTTCAAGAATCCTGAGCGGCATTGCATTGTAATGGGCAAGGTGTATCAATTACCATCAAAAAGTCCTGCTCGTCTCGTTCCTTATTTTCATAAAAACAAAACATTTAATGCTTGAATCTGCAATGTATGAAGACCTTTAACCCATCTGAGAACTGAATGTTTTGTCTATGAATATAATATATAAAATCAGCTAGTTACTTTTGACACCAATGACTGCCTCACAATATTTTTTTTCTGTGTAAATATTTTTGTGTCTGTTGTTATAATTTGTATTGCTTTTGTCTTTGAAGTGTTGATTTTTTATTTATCTTATATTATCTTAGATCATTTATACGTCTAGATAGTCTATGGCAGCTGTGAAAAAATCGAAAAAATTGAGTTTAGCAGTAACATAAAGTGTCATACAAATCGCGATAGTAAGACATAAAATTCCTCGCCTGTTATTATCGGTCGGTATCTAACAGCAAGAGACTCTATCCAGACGTATCAATTAAAAACTTAGATAAAGTTACATATTATTTACTTTATTTCTGTTATTAATAAACATGTTCATGTTATAAGTTGTACCTGACTATTGACTTACAATATACAAGCATAGCATAGACAAAGCGTGAAAGAGTAGTGAAGTACATCTCTAACGGAGATACAAATAAAGAAATCGTATCTATTATAAGTGTAACCGATTTTGATTGACAAGTCGTAAACAGTCAGCCACGCTTAGCATTAGCTCCTTTGTATTTTGAATATGAAACCACTAGCTAACGCACACATTGACAAATCAAAATTGTTCACCCATTATTATACATTCAGGCTGTCAGGTCGCTTATAAGCCGCACTGGTTCATTTTAAGTCTATGGACGTGACGTCACTGAGGTGCCTAATGTAATAATGAGCGTGATACTATGGGCCTTATGAGGAAGCTCATTTTCGCTCAGAAAGCAATGGAGAGGGCTCGCTCGGAGTTTCTCTGCGAGATCGAATCAGTAATGAGGGGATCCGTTGGGGAACCACTGTCACCGACATAGCCAGGATGGCTGCGAAACTGAAGTGGCAGTGGGCGGGGCACATAGCTCGACGGACAGATGGCCGTTGGGGCAGTAAAGTCCTCAAATGGCGATCACGTAATCACGATCTGGTCAAGATCGCCGGAGTAGGTTGGATGAGAGCAGCGCAGGAGCGATCGTCATAGCGTTCTTTGGGAGAGGTTTTTGACCGACTGAGATGAGATAATGAGTGTTCGTTTGCAGGCTACGTGAACGTGTCGAGCCAGATCAAGGCGTCGTTCTCGCACGACGGCAAGTACATCGTGAGCGGGTCCGAGAACCAGTGCATCTACGTGTGGAAGACGTGCCACGACTACTCCAAGTTCAGCTCGGTGCGCCGCGACCGCAACGACTTCTGGGAGGGCATCAAGGCGCACAACGCCGTCGTGACCTGCGCCGTGTTCGCGCCCAACCCCGACCACATCATCCGGATGGTCTCCGAGCGGGAGGAGGCTGAGGCCGCGCCCGACGACAAGCTCGAAGTGGTGAGTCTTCAACTAGTCACTAGTAACACACGTTGTTGCGTGTTTAATCATAAAATAACCATACAGTATAGAAGTATAATATATAGTCTAAAGGGCGCCGTAGCTAGTGAAATTAGTGGGCAAATGAGACTTAACATTTTATGTCTCAAGGTGAACAGCGCAGTTGTAGTGCCGCTCAAAATTTTTGGGTATTTCAAGTGTCCTGATCGGCACTGCATTGTAATATGCAGAGCGTATCACCGTTCGATCAGCTTCAATTGACATTACAGGACGTTCACGTCCTGCTCGTCTCGACCCTTATTTTCATTAAAAAAAAAACCACTGTGAATGGCTCGATCTCCTGGCGTTGCGGAGCGAAGTTTCATTGTGTGTCTTCTACCGCATTTATCATGGGGAGTGTTCCGAAGAGCTGTTTGGCACTAACAAATTAGAATATCATTCCCACCATCTGGATGTGTGAAGTGCGGTTTTCAATGAAATTTTTCCACATACAACCAAGCTTTGTAAAGAGGTTCCTAATGCGGTGTTTCCGGGTCGATACTGATGGGTACCATCAAGGAAAGCGCGTACCTATACCTTTCTTAAAGGCCGGCAACGCTCCTATGATTATTTTCCAAGAATTCAAGTGTTATTACTATATCGCTCGTCTCCTTGAGACATTAGATGTTAAGTCTCGTTTGCTAATAATTCACTAGCTAGGACGCCCTTCAGGCCGAAACACGAAAATGCTTACATATTACTCCTTTGAGGCAGAAATAGGCGCCGTTGTGATACCCATTATCTAGCCGGCATTCTATGCAAAGGAGCCTCCCACCAGTTTTTACCAAAGTGAATAATTTAATATTGATTAGTATGCGATGTTGATCAAGAGTGTGACCTTGCAGCAGAAAGCCAACGAGAGCAGCGGCATGGTGTCGTCGTCCCAGACAGGCCAGGTGCTGGTCAGCGCGGACTTCAACGGAGCCATCAAGGTCTTCCTGCACAAAGCCAAGCCCAAACACAGCTCACTGCCGGCCTCCGCGCTCGCGTGAACCCCGCCGCTTGGGGCTCACTGCACGGTGGGTAACATCTACTCCCTCTTACAACATCTTATCTCGAACATCATGTTCACGAAGCATTTTTACAAACAATGAATTCAAGCTGTGAGGATTGATGCATCCAATATTCGATAATTTATATTTATACATTTAATTCTTTATTACTTTTTATGAAATAATTTATATTATTTAAACACGACTCATATATTAGATGCAGCACCTTACAAACTAATTTGTTATGTATATTACATTAAAACCATTGTAAAATACTCTATTTGATTGAAAAGAGAGGCCGTTAAGTTTCTTGTATGTTCTTCTCAAGAGCCCAGCTTTTTACGAACATCCGTAGGTAAATTCAGTAATTTAAAAGAAATATTTATAGCGACGCTTAGTTTAAGCCTCATAGACTAAAGTTTATTTGACTTTGACTTCCAACTCCGTAAGAATTATTGGGGACCAATGACGTTCTACGGCGTGCGTTTCTTATGGCATTCATTATCATTTATTGGTCCCACTGGAAGATCAGCGCTGGTTGCGATAGTAATCAGCATTATGCTGAAGTGTGGCACCAATTTGTGATAAACACTAACGTGTTATTTGTTTTGTATTTATTAAATTATGTTAATACACGGACGAGTAAAACAAGAAGGACTCCGCGCCGTAATATTAGCGGATAAAAGTGAAGCACCGTTATGCTAGTGTGTGTGTGGTTACGGGGGATACTAGTTACACAATTTTTTCTCCCTTAAATAATCATATATGGCCTCAAATACTTATAAAGTATAGTTTTTACACTTTTTCACAACGGACGACGGTATTTTTAAAATATTAAGACGCAAACTGATCTGTCACAGACGATGACAATCCTCATAATGGCCGCCTATCGGCCTGTAGTAGTGTAAGTGTGTGCGTGGGGCTATGTATTTACACGTTAATCGGCTTGTTTTTGAGCTACACTGTTATGTAACACGGAGTTGACACGGAGTCCTTATTTTATTACTAGTCCGTGTGTAAATATTGTATTTGTTGCAAATAAATAATAATTTTCTTTCTTCTATTAAAAAAAAGAAAGAAAATCTTAAAAAGTCACAAATTATACTATGAAGAAGTTAAACATTTTTTATTTATTTAGGATGTACCAACAACCAACGAATAACTCAACTCAACATTAACAATTGATTTGCACTTACATACTAATTCTAGGTTGGTTATTCTAATTAGGTACATTCAGCATTTTAATTATGAAAAAAAAATTAAGTAACTTAGTAATAAATATTAATTCTAGAAACTATACAATGTAAATAATTATAAAGTGGTAAGTGTGGAATTACAAAAAATAAAACTAAGAATAATAAGTCATAAACATGCGTTGAACACTTGTTTTAAAAAATTTATATTACAAATCTGGTCTTTCTGCGGTCAATAATCTTTAGACATTGTTTATAATTAAACACGAGTCGAAGCTTATCTAAGGTCTTTCTAACATACTGGGTTGCCGAGAAGTTGACGTCCAAAGCTAAAATTTGACTTTGGCTCATTTTATTGGCCAATGTTCTGGGAAGTTTTTTAAAATAGAAACCATAGGCTCCTCATTTTTTTTTTTTGATACCTTGAACATTTTCATGAATTTACCTGTAGCAGTTATCTTGAACTTACGACTCAATTCTAAACTATTCATAATTTCTTATGTGGTTATTGGAACTGTAGTTAAAAATTATCAACAATAAAATTAACTAAAAGTGTTCAAAAAAATTAGAAAAAAGTCCTAAACCACAATTAGGTGAAAAAAGCGGATAAAAGGGAAAAAGAATATTATCTCCTTAACTACGCAACATTGTAGAACATACATAGGGGTGATTCAGATACTCATCACCATGAGGCTTTCAAAAATCAAAAAGCTTTGGACGTCAAGTTCTCGGCCATCCTGTATATATAATATTCGGAAGATTTAGATAATATGATGACGTTCCTTAAATTGTCTCTGTATACTTCAGTTTAATGTGTTTAACGTTTAAGTTAAACACTCTATTGTAATAGAAAAAGATAAACTCTTTTTAAACGTCGTTATTATTAGGTCACTGTCTAACAAAACACGTGTCGAAGCTTGGTTTAAATTTTTTTTTTTTTTGTATTAATACCGTTACAGTTCAGATTTGATTCGGATAGTGACAGTTCACACATGATTAGTAGATGAACAGTGCAAATTATTATTGTCTCATTTGTCTCGGGATAAATAATTTTTATTATCATTTCGCTACTTACTTTTTATTGGTATTTCGTTTTTATTAACATTTGAATACTTATTGAGCCAGGCGTCTTGTGACTTTAAAGTATAATTGCTTAGTTTATTAAAAAATTGTTAGTTTTAATAACAATAATTTCTGAGCAATTTAAACCACTGATGTTTTTACTATTGCTAATGTAGTCTACAAGATCTAGTTTAACGGTACTTAATGGTATATAAAAAATAAAAAGGAAATGTATTACGCACGTGAGAAGTGGTATTGGTATTTTGTAGCTAGTTACGTACACTAAAGTAATAAACCTGGCCTGCTTTCATCGATTCTCTAGCACCAAGAGACTCTCTCGTATAAATTATCTAAGAAAACTATATTGAATACAAAACTTTTTATAGGTCTAGAAAGACTGTGACAGCTGTGAAAACGTCACTAAAATAAATTGAGGTTGACTGTTAACCTCTATTTTGAGCAATGCACGCTAACACAATGTGACATACGAATCGCGAGTGTAACCGGTTGTGTTTACCGGTTTGTCTGCAGCAAGAGAGACATCTTACCACAGTTATTTGCATACATTAGAAGTAAATAAAGAAATGATAATGCAACTTATATAATATCGTAAATTTATCATTTTACAGATGTATTCACTTTTCACTGAGCGAAGCCCACCCTCCTGAGATTAATCCGATAAAAGTATACACACTCCAAATATGTCTTGAATATTTTATTTTTAAAATAACACCATCACAATTCATGTAAGTTTTCATAAGTTATTAAATATGTTATGTCGTGTTAAAAGTAAAGTTCTACATTGAATACCATGATATGTGTAAATTGCCCTTCTGGCGTTCTTATCCCCAAAATAGCCTACTTAAGTATATATTAATAACATTACTTAAGTAACGTTTAGTTTTTTTGAAAAACCACAAATGTAATTTCAAAATAATTCTGGTCGTCGTTACCTGTTTTTTTTTTTAAACATGCAAGTTTTGTCAACCGTTTAAGATACTAATTTATTAAAGTAGGCGTTATTTTGCGGAAATCCATAATTATACAAATGATTTAAGTTTTCTTTGGTGTTAATTCCGCCAATATTTGTTTTTAAACAATTCGACACGTGTTTCGCCTCTCTTTTAGTCTCGTACAGGTTTTGGCGAGACTATAGAGAGAAATATAGGCGGAATTAACACTAAAGAAACCTTAAATCATTTGAATAATTGTCAGTAATATATTTTTAATATTATATCATGTTAAGTAACATAACTTTGTTTTGTTATAATCAATGTATATTTTAAATTGTAATCTAACGTTATTTTTTTTCGTAGAATGCAAACTTTCAATATTCGATCTATGAATAATGTGTTTTGACACAATAATTGTTTCAGAATAATAGTAGACACTTATGTATAAGTGTAGAATAGTTTCAACAGACTACCTAAAAATTAGTAGTTGGTAGTGCTAGCTCATACAAATTAATTTTGTAACCAAAATGTATGAGAGATGCCATCCGTTCGATTGACGTATCGTTATAAAATCTTGTATGCTTTGTTCAACTCTCAGGTTGTGGCTCCATCTACAGGATCATCTACTTTACAGTTGATAACCTGCTCCACCCTAATAATTGCATATTAGGAAATTGACTTGAGATGTCACTCTTTCAAATCTGAAAATATTTTTATTTGTTTTTAAAGTAAGAGAGGACGCCGGTTTGCGTCCCGCATTGTTCATAAATTTTGGTTATTTATTTAATTTGTATATTAAAAAAGTGTGTTAGTACTTATGTAAGCACGCAAGAAGTTATACTTCTTTGGCCTAACGAAGCAAACCTTATTGAAATTATTTATTCCTCGTGCTATTCTACGTTTTTAGTAAAAATCTTGCAAAAATGGCTCTGACAATTAATTATTAAATAATGAATACGGCTGTATGGGCTTGAACCCTTTGCCTGTCCTAATAATGGACGAAGAAACAAAAAAAAAAATAACGAATGACGCAAACGTCAAAAAATTTTCCAATTTCAACTTATTTCACTCTCATTATTATTTCATAACGCGCCTAAAGAAGTATAACTTCAAAAATTGTTTAGTACTAGCTCATTTTGAATGCAAGTATTAAAGTCGGTTCTTATAAAAGAGAAAATGTTTATCTTCATTCAGCCGTAGTTGTGTCGATCGAATATTGTCAGTGCCTCTTAATATTTATAGTTTATTGTTATTTTATAGGGAAATGCAATATTAAATCTTTGTTTTACATATTTTTTATAATATTATGCAGCGCTACATGTCAAACACTAATTCCCTACTGTAATATGATTACTACGGACACGTCAATAATAATATATGTTACTTAGATTAAGGATTGGTCACCGCTGCGCTCCAACTAGATACCGCAGGCGTAACCGCAAAGTGCGGCAACTAATACTACGCCCAAGTGGGCATACTCGAGCCAGTCTCGAACAATGTGTGACGTTGACGTGCCAAATGTTCTGTTGAACTTTGCTAATAATTGAAACTAATATGCTGGGTTACATGGTAGAACTTGTAAAAATAATACTACAAGAAATAAGAAAGACACTGGGATCACATATCATCAGTAAGAATTTTGTATTTTATTAATTTCAATGTAAAATAACACGAAGCGTTTGTTACAAAATTTGAAAGATGCCATTGAGTGTCAAGATGCCACGCACACAAGCATCTAATAGTTGCCGTAATAAAAAAGCTATTGTTCTTAGGTAATGCGGTATCTAGTTGGAGCGTGGCGAGAAACCAATCCTTAATCTAAGGTATGTTATGTGTTAGATTTGCATTTTAATATTTTTTAAAGAAATTATTTTTGGAATACATGCATATTATTAAAATTGAATACTGCAGTCTAACGGCCGTTCCCAATATACTATCTACAGATAGAGATAAATTCCTACCTTCTACTGTCAGTAATTAGCTGTCAATAATCTGAAGTTGTCCCAATATACCCGATAAGTCATTCTTATCGCCTTATATTGGGAAGCGTGAATTGCAATATCCATACAAACTTCTATCGCTGGTAAGTTATACGTCGTCCCATTGACAGACAGTGTGTACAGATAAGGTGATTTACCGTCGATTAGTTTATTGGGACAGAAAAGTCAACGATAGTTACGATTTTTATCTCAAATAAGAGATAGACTGAATATTGGGAACGGCCGTAAATAGAAAATCACTTAGAAAGGACAGCAAAGAACGCTTATTAGTTTTCGGTTGTAGTGTTTCACATGTGGCACTTAGTACATACAGAGAGTATATTTAGATACATGTACATATTATGTATGTTATGGACGATTGTGAGACGGGAATAGAAATGTCAAGTTACACCAACAAACCTTATTTTCATAATAATAAACACTGCGCTATTTTTTGACTCGCTAAATAAAAAACATCGTAATCAAAATATTTTAGTTAAATAGGAAACTACCTAATTTGTCCGTAGAACGTGGTCTTGTAACCAAAGAAAAAGCAAAAAAGCCCAAGAGAACCTCTAAGGAAAAAGCGATTGTTAGATTGACAGATGACAGCTATAATCTTGTAAAAAACGGAGATAGCCGAAATCCAGTATGTTTATAGCAACTGTTCGCTTTCAAACTAAGCCGGATTATACTTCGTCGCCATAATATTGTAATTACTATTGATGTCAAATCAATGCACGATTCATACTAAATTCAATTATTACTTAGGCAGTCCCGGCTCTTATGACGTAGTACTTAAATCCTCTTTGGTACCGAGGTTCAATATCTCGTCTGTTGATTATTATTGTTGTTTGCGTTTCAATAAAAAACGGTAAATGACGGATCAGGTATTTGTTTCTGGCTGTATGGGCTTTTGACCCCTTTGCCTGTCCAGAAGGACGAACAGAACCAAAAAAAAATCAATAAAAAAACGGTAAATGACAGATCAGGTATTTGTTTCATATAAAAACATACTACAATGGGGGGTGGAAGCAAGGAGAATCATCTCTTATAGGAGAAAAGTTCAAAAAGCTTCCACAATGGCGCTAGTGTAGGCACAGGGTATGGTGTGAAGTATGGTGAATGTAGCAAAAACGAATTGAAGTATGCTGAGTTAAAAAAAATTATATTATTGTCGACTAAAGTCATGTAGTAAATATAACCTTAAAGAATTATTACAGAAAAACCTACATTGATTAGTATTGTTTTATATTTGGCGCTTCTTTTAAGATTTACCCTCATGCTGCAGTGGTGCCACCCTAATTGAATGCATTTATTTTATGGAATAGGAGGACAAACGAGCGTACAGTTCACCTGGTGTTAAGTGATCACCGCCGCCCAAAATCTCTTGCAACACCAGAGGAATCACTTTAAGGAAGGAGTATGCGCTTTTTTTGAAGGGCGTATCGTCCCGGAAACACCGCACAAGGAAGCTCATTCCACAGCTTTGTAGTACGTGGAAGAAAGCTCCTAGAAAACCGCACTGTGGATTATTTTGTATTCTGACGGACACTTTCTCATATACACAGATGATTCTTCATGGCTCTACCCTCCATAATTGCGTGTTAACTAAAAGAAGGTAAATGACAGAATAGGTACTAGTTTCTTATGGAGACTTATGACAATTACAGCGCCGTTTGAAGTTATAATATTTGCTATGCGTAAAAATTATTGTCAAAAGGTCTCATTCTCATCCAGACGGTTCTATACGATATTATACTTCATTTATATTCATTATCATCCACCCAGTTATATTTGACTATTATATAACGACGGTGTATGAGTTTTTGCCTGTCTAGCGGTATGTATATTACGTGGGAGTGTACTATAAAGGATATCTGTATATTGATGACAATGTATTTCTTTATTGTTGTATATAAACTCGCATTTATTTTTATAAATATATCGATATTAACATGTTTATTTGCTGTTTTATTTATCCGTATCTATGTCATTTAAGTGTTGAGTAATTACTTTCTTTTCCCCATTTCCATTTTCCATTTAGGGTCTAAATGCTGTTTACAAGGCAAACAATAATATCATGTATAGATGATTGTTTATATATTGTTTATTGTATAAGTAGGTAGATGTAAAAACCCTTGGATGCCCTGCATATAGCCATCCGGTAACTACATGATATATATTAGTAGGTGACTGGACGCAGCATAAGAAAATTTGGTGAAACTAACTCGCAGGTTACATAAAAAGTAAATCAAACGATAAATCCTTTGAACAAACATCAGTTCAATATAGGCGTCACAGACAGGCGTCTTATCTGTAGACCTTGCACGGAGGCATAAGAGACGGGTGCACATTCTAAGTGACCAGATACCGCGGCCTGACGTCACCCAGGATTATTTATATCAGATTACTCGCCCACTCCTTCCCTAAAAATAGTCGCTCAGTAAACATAGTGCTCGACTGACGGACGAATAACTCAATATCATGAATTCGATGATTGATATTGGAATTCGAGGACTCTCTACTACTCTTGCAACATCAGAGAAACCCAATCACAGGAACGTTGCCGATCGAAGTTGTATGCGCTTTTTCTGTGGAAACCAATGACGTATCGTCCTTGAAACACCGTGCAAAGATGTGCATTCCACAGTTTGGATGTACGTAGAAGAAAAGTTCTTTAAAAACCACACAGTGAAGAAACTCCAAACATCCATCTTTTAATAGTAACACTTTTACGAACCACTTGAATAGAATATATTCAATTATTTCACTATAATCACAACTATATACAAGTAACATTATAGTTATTTATGCAACTGTTGTGTAATAAGGGGTATTAAAACACGATTGTGGATTTATCACACGAGTGTTTTAATACCTAATACGTATACAAGACTTTATCTACACCCAGAATATGAATCCTCTAAAAGATTCTGAAACAGTTAGCTTACTGCTAACATTAAAACACCCGTCCTAGTAGTAACCTAATAACATTCATTACTGATTATATAAAAATTAACTAAGTATTAATGAAACAATTATTTATTTTAGTGGTAATTTACATTTTGTATGGTGCAATAATTAAAATTCGTTCGAATATAATGTTCTTTTGCAGCGTTTAAAATGATTCGCTCATATTTTGTAAACAAAATGGCGGGGATTCGAATAACCTACTTTTTTTTACGGCGCGCGACTTCTGGTAGTGTGGAACGAGCGCAAACGAAAATGTTCTTTTTTTGAAATTCATACAGATACCACGCATCGAGCAATAAGAATGTGGCTGTCTGTTGAAACACTGCTCATGAAGGGATCGAAAAAAACATAGGAGTGTTGTTATGAAATTCAGTACAACATTACAACACTCGTTTGGATGATGTAATGGTTATTAGATGGGTGTTTGGGTGTTTTAATGTTGGCAATAACCTAACTGTTTCAGAATTTAATAGAGGATTTAAAGCATGGGTGTAGATAAAATGATTTAAAATAATTGGGCAGTCGGGTGACCAGCAGCCAGCACGTCCGATACTTTCGACTGCCCCAACAAGAAGGTCCCAATAGCCGAGAGCAATTCGTAACAGTTACCCAGTTACTACCAACCTTAATAATAGGAAACTACCAACATCATAATAAAGTGACATCACTAAGATAACTGAATGTTGGTACTAATTTGAATGTCGAATAACCATAACAATATGGAGATGATGATATTTAAGGTTGTTTTGTGAGGTGCAAAGGTGGAATTGGATGACAGGGGTCAGAGTCGATATAATATATAGAGACTATAGAGCCGGTGATGTTTGAGTTGTATAACTTACAGTAAAACTCTAAATTATTTATAAAATTATATTACAAGACAATATTTGACAAAATATAGAATATTACAGGAACTTCTTAATATGTAATAAATATCTAACTGATTAATTACTATTTCATATTATCTCGAGGGAGATTTGTATAAATAGCATAAATTACAAGGCACATACCATGTTTAATAATTTTAATATTGTATTTGGCAAATATAGGCGATAAATTATTTCATAATGGAACAGTAAACAGTTAATGTCATCTGTCAAAAGAGACAGAAAATGCTAAAGGAATTCTAAAATCAGTCTATTGTAATAAATTATCAAGTTGAACTTCAAAACCATTTTGAGCTCAATTTGAATGATTTAAGGTTGGTTTTATCTAAAAAAAAACAGGCAAGCATTTTATAATTATAATATATTACATTTTGTTTAAAATTATTAAGTCTCTTGCTTATTATTCTCAACATAAGCTTCCAGAATCAGGTGTACTGATTACACATGTATGGGTCGATTCAATTTTTTTTTAATTTATAATTTAAAATTATCGAACATCTTTCCTGGAACTATGAGTGGAGCCCAGGTAACGGTTCGCCGGCGTCACGCCTTCCACGGTGGTTTGCTGCCGTGTCCGGTCGTCTGTCTGTCCGGGTGTCGCTCGGCTCGCGCTCGGCTCTCGTCGCTCTGTCTGTCTCTGTCTCGCTCAGGCTTCTCGCTCGCATCGAACTTAACCGGCTTCGAGAGTAACTGGAAATTAATCAACATAATAATTACCGATCACTGCGTAGTATGTGTGGGGTAAGACTGACTGATAGAATTTCGAATGCGGTAATACGAGCGCGCTGTGGTTTGAAAGAGGATGTTGTGACAAGGACTGAAAAAGGAATGCTGAAATGATTTGGACACGTGGAGCGAATGAGTGAGGAAAGAATGACGCATCAAATATATAAGGCAAGTGTGTGTGGGCAAGTCGGTCGCGGGAGACCTCGAAGAACATTCGTCGACCAAATTGGGGACGTTTTGAGAAAAGGAGAGGTCCGAAGCACCCGCAACCGGCGAGCATGTATGAAAAGAGTAATGAATGTAGAGGAAGCACGTGAGATTTGTAAGGATAGAAGCAAGTGGCATTCTATTGTCTATGCCTACCCCGACGGGAACAAGGCGTGAGTGTGTGTATGTGTGTATAATAACTACCAGTCAGTGCATAGCTCTATATATTGAAGTCGGCATTTAATATTGATCGGCATATGATGTCGCCTTTTATTATGTTGACATTTTAATCATTACTTTTAATTTATTTAATGCTTTGTTTTTATGTTTATGTATAACCTCCTATCTTGTTTCGTTTTCTTTATTTAATTAAATTTAATGTAATATTCAAACACCAGTTACACTGGTAAAGTTTATAAGGCTCATCAGAAAGTATTCTCGACCTATTGTAACTGCATTTTGTTGAATAAAAAATTCATTCATTCAATAATTCACCGCATTCTATAGTCATTAAAATTAATAAACAAACATCTAACTACATAAAAATTATAAATATCTACTCAGCAACTCGAACATGACAGAATTCTTCGATTTTTGATTTGATAAACCTTCTCCGCCATTTTCCTATCTGGCGTATTAGGTACAAGAAAAAACTAAATAATATATCTGCACTTTTTTTGATTGAAAATAATAGAACAAAAAAAAATCTCAACTTAGACCTAGTTAAAACACCGAAGAACTCATAATATGTTAAATATAAACAAAAACACACTCGTCATGAAGATGACGTATTTGATAATGAGCGCCGACCGTCCCAGGGTGTTCCAGAATGTTAGGCCGAAGTTCGTATTCGGTTCAAACCACATTCGGTCCATAACTATTAATTATTTTATATCGTTTATAATTATATATTTGTGGAATGTATTCTTTGGGCTTTATGAGAAAGCTCATGGTCGCTCGGAGTTTCCCTGCGAGATCGAATCAGAAATGAGGAGATCCGTACGAAAACCAAAGTTACCGACACAGCCCAAATGATTGCAAAACTGAAGTGGCAGTGGGCAGGGCACATAGTTCGACGGACAGATAGCCGTTGGGGCAGTAAATGATCCTCGAATGGCAACCACGTACCGGAAGATGCAGTGTTCTTAGGCCCCTGGAAATTTTTGGGGGAGGCCTTTGTCCAGCAGTGGACGTCTTCCGGCTGATGATGGAATGTAATAATAGGTACTTACTAGTTCCCTTCAGTTCCCGTAGATTTTCAATAAATAATTTTCAAAGAATATGACATTGACAAAACAAATGTGTGACCAAATTATAAAGAATTGTTAAAAAATGTTTCTGTGGTAAAGGTTACTATAACATAAATGATTTTCTTATTGATAGATATCACAGACTGAGAATGGAGCGAAGAACACCCTCAGGCTATTTAATTATAAATTTTAGTGTACGACATACATATGTCGTACACTAAAATTTATAATTAAATAGTAGTAATTTAGTATAAATATTGTAACAAAATGATGAAGAAAAAAAATGAAAAGCCCGCTTGGCTTTATGTTCAATAAATGATTTTAAATCCTATTTTGGATAAAAATATTTGAATTTGATAACACTTACAGTCCTAACATAGTCGTGCAGCTCTGTGTCGCTCAAGTCGTCGCTGCGATCCCTCGGCGGGTCCTCGTCACCCCTTCCCATCCCTCTGTGCGCTCCCTCACTGTCCCGCAGTAGCTTCTCTAAGGAGGGAACGCTCAGCGGAGGTATTTTAGACGTGTACTCTTGTGGCCGAGGAGTTTGGGCTAGCAACATATTTATAAGTTAAGGTCGTAGCTCACTGCACGCGCATATGTATGAATGAATAAGCCTTTATTGTAAACAATGTAAAGATTAGTACAATATATATATCGGAGCAAATACTACAACACACCTATTATAAAAACGAGAATAATTCAATTTAACTAATTTTAGTAAAAATTAGTTCATAATTTGTCCTTTAATTACATTGTGATGTGAAATTATTGTAAGGACATCACGAATTGAAACACGTGCGCGTGCACCGAGCCCCATGAATGCGGCCGCATTTCAAAATACGGCCGCACGGTCGACACTGGAGTCAGTCGTGCTCGGGCTGTCGTACGGTACGGACCTCTCTGGGACGTCGTAATGCTGCCCGTTGAATATACGAAAGTAATAAAATACCTACTCGTGTAGTTTTCTTTAGAATAATCAATGAGTGATCTTCAGCAAGATAGCAATTGTGAGGTCAACAGTAATGACGTCACACCTTTTAAAAACACTATAGAGGTTCTTTCCTCGTCATATATAATCAAAGTATTATTCTAATCTAAGTTATATTCTAAGCTAAGTATTATGCAAATCTAAGTAATATTCTAATCTAAGTGATATCATTAATCTTCATCATCGTTCGCTTGTCTTCCGATATAGGTCTCCTCCAGAATTTTCCATTGTGATCTGTCCAGAGCAGATCGTCTCCTCGTTGGTCCAGTATCATTATGGACATGTAGGCATAAAAATAATTACCTATTTTAATACATTTCAACCGCGAAAAAACAGTTCGTAATTGAACATGATTGATAACCGAAACCATAGCTATAATATTCCAATTGGAATGTTGAGGTTTCATAAAAAAAATACAACGATATATTTTATACCAACCATCATATTACAAAGTTTACCAGTTACCATTACTTCGAATAATTTCCTCTAAGCAACTCGTTGGAATCAATAATATTTACAGGGTCATCACTTTACAAATTATTTTAAGTAAGACAACCCTAACGTCGTCAGAAGAAGTAAAAGTTATGTGATAGAAAGAGAGGAAACATCTAGGTAATAAAAATAAGTGTAGGTAATACGCGTTGTGCAAACCTATTTCTATAAATTATTATGCGTAGTGAACCTTCCGTATTATTTGAACTGGTATGTATTATTTGGTTAAGTCCCTGATTTGGCTCTTTGTACCAAACAGAAACACTTGCTCACTTTGTATCGAATGGTTTTCATTGGTGTGTATCCACTCACACACACACACGCGTGTGTATTGTATTTTAGGAAGTAAACAAGCCAATGTCTGTCAATCTGAGGTCAGTATAATCGTTTCGAAACACTGTAGGTGGTAGAAGAGTGTGAAAGTGTTAGAGTAAGAAGTTGTTTTGTAGTCGACAAAGTAGGAGTTTAGCAATTTCACGTGAAGTGATAATAAAATACCAGTGTCTGAAGACGTGGTCACTAACTATGGGCCTTTGAGGGAAGCTCATGGTCATTCAGAGGGCAATGGTCGGCCATGCTAGGAGATTTAGAAGTGAGGAGATCCGTAGGATAACCAAAGTCACTTGCTGGGATGATGCAAGTTGCGAAACTGTAGTGGCAGTGGGTAGGGCACACGTACTCAACGGAAAGATGGCCTTCGGGGCAGTAAATTTCTTGAATGGCGACCACGTACCAGAAGACTTAGTGTTGGTAGGCCCCCCACAATATGTACCGATGATGTGGTCATGATCGCCGGAGTAGGTTGGTCATTTCGATCTTTGGGGGAGGCCTTTCTCGTGGACGTCTTTCGTGATGATGATAATGACCGTGAACAGTCCCGTGGCAGAGCGACACCTACCTTGGTGATGCGTGTGATCGGTGAGGATGGACAGCGCCTGCCTCCACTGCGCCTCCATCACGGAGTGCAGTTGTGCCGCCAGTTCACCGCGCCGACGCCTGTATCCATCCACCTTGCTCTGCGATACATGAACATCATACATATGTTACGAAATTTAAAAGAATTGTTAAAAACATTTGTGTTGGGGAGGTTACTATAGCATAAACAATTTTCTTAATGAAACCACAGACTAGGAATGAATATAAAAATAGCCCGCTGAGTTTCTTGCGGCCGTTCTTCACAGGTATGAGGCAGTCTATTTTGAATGAGTGGTAGTTTTTGACGATCAATAAATGATTTTGAATCCTATATTGAATAAAAATATTAGAATTTGAATATAGGTTCTCATAATAAGTTGTATGTTACTATGAGAACCCACACTCTTCTCTTCTCGGGTCTATTGCATTATACATATACTCACAATATGGGTTTCCTCTGCGGTGCTTCACAAAGAACTATGGAATCGTTCTTAGGTTTGACGTTTCCAGGACGATTAGACATATTCCCTTCAAAAAGCTTGTACACTTATAAAAACGGCTCCTGTGATTCCTTAGGTGTTGCTAGAGAGTAAGCGCGGCGGTGATCACTTAAATGAATGCGACCCATACGCTCGTTTGCTCTCCTCAGTTCCTTAAGAAAGTTCGTTGTTGTCTATCGTTTTAAACAAACAAAATTTACAAATCGAAATCGATTTAATCGAATCGTTTTCAGATCTAGGATTCTTGTGTATGGATATCAATGCTGTGTCATCCGCATACACATCCGTAGACCACAGCATCATCTGTTGTACGTGTTGGTAAGTGTGCAATATAAATATAATGTAAAAAACTGGACCCAGTATACTTCCTTGGGGCACATTTGATTTAACTTCGTGCAAATCCAATTAAATTTTGGCAACATTATTACCTGCGCTATTTTCCATTGACCTGGGGAGTAACTAAAGCATTAGCAAGCATTCAGTATGTTAAGTATTGCAGCAATTTCTTTTTTTGGAAGATTTTTCACGAGAGTGCTATCTATAAGATGGAGATTTGCCGTCTTTTAGTTATTTAATTTCGCTGACTAATTCTTTTGCTTTTCCTGATCTGATGTAACTAATTATTCGGACGTTTTCGGAGTTTTACGTAAGTAAAGTCTGAGCAAAGTCTAAGTATAATCTATAGATCTCACAGAGACTTAAATGTTAAGTCTTATTAAGCCGAATCACGAATAATATCTGCATTCTACTTCGTGATGACAGAAGAAGGCTCCGCTGTGATACCAAACCTAGACAGGCTTAAGCATCCTGTGTAAGAAAGCCCCCCACATTATTTTATGAAAACATCTCTACAAAGACTACCACAATAACATTATACTAACTTCCAGCAATCCAATCTTCTCAGTAGCCTGTGCCAGTTGCAGTCTGCACAGCTTTATTTCTTCCTTCTGTTTCTCTTCCAGAACATTCACCTCGAGGCGATGTCTGAAAGAAGAATGACAAAAAGTTATAAACTGTTGATGCTTTTAAATTGAATTTATGTATATCTGTACTAGCCGACCCGACAGACGTAGCTCTGTTGATCATAATATTTAAAGTCTCGCGGATAGAATTCAGTAAAATCCGCTGACTTGACTTGACTGCTCTGCGCTTTTTGGTTCTAGAGATATCGTGCTGAATCAATACATTGGTTGAAATCACTTACAATGTGTAGATTAAAATATATAATCACCAAAGACACTATTATAGATTTAAATAATACCATCAAACAACAGTCACTCGTAACTGCACTATCATTTCACACTTATATGTCAAGAGTTAACACTTTGTAGTACATGTAGGTTCTGTCACATTATGGGCTATACCAGGGTGTCATTGTGTCATCAGAGCTGGTGAGGTGAACATAAATTTTCAAGAGGCGTTGAGGAGATAATATGTACCCGTCCCGGCCAAAGTAATTGATAGGTATAGCAATTGCCAAGTATAACACAACATTGCACATTGATGCAGATTGGCTTAAAACATTTATAAATAAACTAGCTGACCCAGCAAACGTTGTATTGCCGATATTAAAATCGCGATACAAAAGTAACTGTTGATCGTGTGGTGAAAATTTGAAGTTGTATGTATTTTTTAATGCTGACTCATAATCAAACAAATTTAAAAAAAATGTCAAAAAAATTTAAAAAAAAATCGTGTGGACCACCCTTAACATTTAGGGGGATGAAAAATAGATGTTGTTCGATTCTCAGACCTACCCAACATGCACTCAAAATTTCATGAGAATCGGTCAAGCTGTTTCGGAGGAGTTCGGTCCCGCACACCGTGACACGAGAATTTTATATATTAGATGTACTAAGATTAATTAGAAGTAAATACTGTCGTTTTGTATTGGACTTAATTTTAAATTTAACATATGATACCCTGTAATTTAACTAACATAATTAACTACTGTACCGAAGTTATATAATATGGTATGAAAGGTAACAGCTATTGGTGTATAATGCTGTAAGTTATCTGTACACTTAGATATACACTGTGTGAAAAAAAACCTGTACGATGATCGACACGGATATGAAGTAAAATTCGGAGACATCACTAAAAATAAAATCAAAAATCAAAACCTCTTAGATTAAATGCCCAAGTAGAAAGATCATATCATATTATATGGATACAAAAATCATGAGAAACTCTTGACCTTACTTATTATGCCAGAAACTAAGGTCATCGGCCTGAACTCGGTTAAAAGGCGTGTAGCATCAGCTGAGCGGCGGCTCAAGCCAATAAGGCGGGGCCTATCGCACCGTTCTATGCCGCTGTCCTTTGACCGATGCCGCCAATACAAACTGTGGTTGTTTGTCGCCGCCCGCGCGCCCTTCGTAGGTAACATGAATGAAATGGGTGTGTGGGAAGGGAAACATGAAAATGGCCGCAAGCAGAGGTGTCTAAACTTTTATAATTGGATACGTTATTGCTTTTTTTTTTCACTTTTTTTAATGTGAATATATCATTAAAATCGATATTTATATGAACTCACTACTTGATTCCAACATATGCCTTAAGATACAGTACAGGATTTTAACTCACTGCTCTTCGATCCTCAATATCTGCTTATTGTATGATTCAACAAGAACATTCTCCCGGCGCCTGGCCGCAGCCTCCATATCTCTCTCAGCGAGGTCTAGCTGTTTCTGGAACTCTTGTAGCTTCCCTATCACTGCTTCCTCTAACTGCTGCTGGTAATGACTCTTCAGCTCACTCTTTTGAAGTTCGAGGTGCTTTCTGAGGTTTTTAGTTTCATTATCTAGACTGTCCTACAAATAGTATTAGTGTTACTATTAATATGAATGGTTCAACATGACTTTAAATTAAATTTGTATCCAAAATTTATGAACGTTGCGGGACTCGAACCCGAGACCTCATATCGCCGCACTGTTCATAAATTTTGGTTAGAAATTTAATTTAATAAACCCCAGAAATGAGGTATATCACATTAAAAATAACAAATTGTTTATGACTTTTTTTTTAATTCTAACGTGTTTCAAACCAACATTGGATAAGATGAATGCGTAATTATTATTTAATACATTATTACTGTTTATTATTGCTATTTTTATTCTTTTTTTTATTAAAATTGCTTTTCTAGTGTTGCCCTTAGTAACATGGACTTGAGTGATAATATACCATTCCACAGGTGAATTTTTAAAATAGCAGTAATTTTTGAGTTAATCACTACCAAATAAAACTGAATGAACTACATAAAATTCATAATCTTTAGAGGAGCAATTGAAGGAACAAGTAGTTTTTCTTATTACACAGCAACTGCCCATATGCAAATTCATTTATTTATTTTTAAAAATATTTTTGAATTATATTTCTGAAATTAATTTTGAATGCGAAAATCTACCATCCTGTAGAGATATAAGCTACAGAACTGAGAAGAACACTCACAAGAAAACCCTTACAATTAAATTAATTCATTATACAGCTGGCAATCACTCTACTGCCTTGGTGTGGTAACATTTACGAAGTCATTTATTCCATACCTGCTAAGTATACCTTTGGGGGCGTCCATATATTACGTGAGATATTTAAGGGGGGGAGGGGGTCGAGTCAAATCGCATCTAATCTTACGTTGGAGAGAGGGGGGGTCTCGGCAAATATCACGCAATTTTGGTTTGGACATGTTGGTCCAATAGTCTCTCTTGAGACCGCGCATGATTCTCCATGGATTGAATTAGAGTAGATATTCTTTTTTTAATCATAGTAGTTACGATTTAAGTTATCTATTGTTAAATTTTTATTACACTACAATATTGGTAACTAGTCGTAAATAAAAGCACGAAGCATTTTTTTTTACAATAACAATCCAACGCGTTTACGTAAAAAACCCACATTTTGGAAAATCTCACGTGAGATTGGGGGATGGGGGAGGGAGTTGAATAAAATCTCACGACATCTCACCATGGAGGAGGTTATAGAAAATTCAAAAAAACACCTCACGTAATTTATGGACGCCTCCTTTACAGTTTACTATACAAAAACTTGTACACAATTCTATGGAATTTTGCAACAGTTTTTTTTTAATTTTCTTGGATCCTGTTGTAAAAGCATAATTTGTGGCTAGAAAACGATTTTAAGACAACATAGTCTAGTAATAATCATAACAACATTAAGGTGCGTACAGACTGGGGAAATGTAACATGAAATGTATCATTCTACCTTTCATTACATGTTCGCTACAAGCGTGGACTCATACTTTACCAGTGGGAGGCTCCTTTGCACAGGATGCCGGCCAGATTATGGGTAACACACAACGGCGCCAATTCGTGCCGTGAAGTAGTAATATGTAAGAATTACTGTGTTTCGATCTGAAGGGCGCCGTGAAATTACTGGGCAAATGAGACTTAACATCTTATGTCTCAAGGTGACGAGCGCAATTATGGTGCCGATCAGAATTTTTGGATGATTTCAAGAATACTGAGCGGCACATCATTGTAATAGGCAAGGCGTATAAATTACCAACAGCTGAACGTCCTGCTTGTCTCGTCCCTTAGTGTCGTAAAAAAGACAATACCGCGCTTTCACTACGAACCTCCCGCGTACGTCTGAGTCCCTCGTAGTGGTCGAAAATGATCGTAGCGTGCGCGTGAAATGTGCGTTCTGCGCTCACAAGACTTCACTACTATGAGATATTGTTACAAAGTTTCATCATAAATAGCAGCGATATGTACGACAAATTCTTTCATTGCGTTATACATTTCATGTTATGTTTCACCAATCTGTACTCTCATCCAATCTACTATAAGATATAATGTGTCACATAATACAGTGGCACACTATTAAACAAGAACACAGCAGAAATGGTAAGGCCACTAGTCAAATTCAAAATTCAAATTCAAAAACACTTTATTCATGTAGGTCCCGGAAATGACACTTATGAATGTCAAAAAAAAAATTGTTTCTTATTGAATTTACCGCTACTTCGTAAAGGGTTGAGCTAATGAGAAGAAGTAGCAAGAAACTCATTGACACTCTTTTAAGTCAAGATTTACATTTTAATTGTTTTACAAATCATTTAATCAATATATGCAAAGTGATGCAACAAAAATACTCAATGTCAAAAACTGAAAGGCTTACACGAAAGAAAAAAGAAAAAAAAGTAAACTAATACTAATAAAGAGTTATTGAGTATAGTAGGTGCATCAATCCACACATACCGTAAATAAATAGAGGCATTATGTGAGCATTTCATAAAATAAAAATTATAATAACTTTAACTTTAAAGGAAATAATAATAATAAACAACACATCAAGCAGACCTCCCGGTAACAAGACCATCCAGCCACCACGAGTAGCACCCGTTCACGAGCATGACGCATGGACCAGCCATCGCCTCCCTCGACCATATTTTAGGGAAGGGAACGGCCCGCCCCACGTCGCCGCCACAAGCAGAGGCATTTAAGGTGAAATTAATTAATATTCGAATAAATATTAATTAATTTCATCAAATAAAATACTGACAAAAAACCTTACACATTTCCTCAACATATCGCTGAGCTGGTTCTGTGTATCACAAAGCTGTCTCTCCAGCATACTGCTCCTCGCTTTCTCCTCGGTGATTTTCACCTTCAGCATGTCTCTCTCTTGCAACACCAGAGATTTGTCATCCGTCATTTGATCAATTTTAATGTTCAATTCATTTATTTTAGCCTTCGTTAAATCATGATCAGATTTTTCCTTAAAATGATACATTATGTTACATTTTTAAACAATAAAGAAATCCTACACAAACATTATGGTAGTTTACAAAGATTTTGAAGAATACGAGGGCTGCACTAAAAATATCGGGAATGGAATACTTCCACTGTTCCTGTCATATTAAAATCTTTTTAATTGAAAACTCCTTGGTTTTAAAAATCGAATACCTACCATTTATTTATTTAAAAAGAGTCTTATCACAAGGTCTTTTCAAACTTGTTTAGTCGTTGAGAAAATGGAATTGACTCGAGAAAATTCTAGAGCGATGATTTATTATGACTTTCGAAGTGGTTTAATACAAAAACGGTGTGTTGACCGGATGATTTCTGCATTTGGTCATGAAGCCTCACACCGCACACAGAACAAAAGAGTTTTTAGAGCAAAAAAACATAGAATTATTAGACCATCCGCCGTACAGCCTAACCTAAGCCCTAATGATTTCTATACTTTCCCTAAAATAAAGAATAAATTGCGTGGTCAGAGATTTTCATCACCTGAAGAAGCTGTGGACGCCTACAAAACGGCCATTTTGGAGACCCCAACTTCCGAATGGAATGGTTGCTTCAATGATTGGTTCCATCGTATGGAAAAATGTGTCAAATTTCGCGGAGAATACTTCGAAAAGCAATAAATACATTTTTAAATAGCAATGTTGTGTCACTTCCTTGATTCCAGATACTTTTAGTGCAGCCTCTTGCTGATAGAAAACTGATGAAAACAGGACAGTTTTATTACTTCAGTATGCGTGACAAGCTACGTCTTACACTCGCGATTTGTTGGTCACTGTGTGTTAATGTGTGTGCATTGCTCAAAATAGAGGTTAACAGTCAACATCAATATTTTTCGACGTTTTCACAGCCGTCACACTCCATCAAGAAGTTTAAATGATCTAAGATGCATTTATTGAAAACCAAAGCCTGCTTACAATGTCTTAAGAATAATCTTGCTGAACTGTATGATACAATCTTTCAACCAATACTGTTTATGAAACCTGTTGAAGGTTATACTTTTTTTGTATCGATGCAATCGTTTAAGTATTACTAAATGTATTTTAAAAATGTTTCCAGAATCTGAATTAACAAATACAGAAGCAACCTTCATTAAACTACATTCTTGTTTCTAATGCCGCACATGAATAGATGGGCAGGATGCAAAATAATTGCTCATCCATTCCACCAAAGATCAATAAATTCTAACCTTAACTACATCACAGAATATACTGGGTGGTCTGGTGGCCGAGAAGTTGACGTCCAAAGCTAAAATTTGAATTTGGCTCATTTTATTGGCCAATGTTCTGGGAAGTTTTTAAAAATAGTTAGAAGCCATAGGCATTTTATTTTTTTTTTTTTTGATACCTTGAACATTTTCATGAATTTAGCTGGAGCAGTTATCTTGAACTTACGACTCAATTCTAAACTAGTTCCGTATTGTCTAAACTATTCATAGTTTCTTATGTGGTTATTGCAACTGTAGTTAATAATTATCAACAATAAAATTAACTTACAGTGTTCAAAAAAATTAGAAAAAAGTCCTAAACCACAATTAGGTGAAAAAAGCGGATGAAAGGGGAAAAAAATTATTATCTCCTAAACTACGCAAAATCGTAGAACATACATAGGGGTGATTCGGATACTCAGCACCATGAGGCTTTCAAATTTTAGCTTTGGACGTCAACTTCTCGGCCACATATTCTGTGATGTAGTTAAGGTTAGAATTTATTGATCTTTGGTGGAATGGATGAGCAATAATTTTGCATCCTGCCCATCTATTCATGTGTGGCATTAGAAACAAGAATGTAGTTTAATGAAGGTTGCTTCTGTGTTTTTTAATTCAGATTAAGATAGTACAAGTATGGAAGTCTCACTCCGCAATATCAATTAAATAAATAGAGACTCTTCCATACATACAATAAGGTGTAATTCAGATCGCATATCGCTATTAACCTACATTTTTATTCAGCTAGAAGTTGCTTCTCTTTCTATCGCCTGACTCTTACCTCTTCTAACGACATTAGGGTTAACTTCTTTACCTAAAACTGTACTTACCTAGTATAAGGTCATCTTTTAAAGCTCAGTTTTTTAATAATATACTTAGGTCTATAATCGTAATTTTAAATCAATATTCTTCCGTTGTGAAACCTATATAGTTGTAGATAGCAGTGTATGTTAGAAGACCACGACATAGTCAAACCTACTTAGTATAGGAAATAAATAGGCAGCTATCATGATTGGTAATTTCATTATAATAATACCCAATTTAAATTAGATTGTTTCAGCGTGTTTATTAAGCTTAAAAAATTTAGATTTGGATCGCAATGGCCTTTAATATGATTTGCTTTATTTGTATTTCTCCATTTTAATAATATCGGTCGGATCTGTGAAGGCCGCCGTACCTACTTACGATTTCACTACCTATATACAATTTCTGCAGGTACAAAGTACCAAATCCGGAGGTGTATAGTAATACTAGCTGACCCAGCAAACAATATATTGCCGATATTAAAATCTCGATACAAAAGTAACTGTTGATCGTAGATGGGTGAAAATTTGAAGTTGTATGTATTTTTTAATGCTGACTCATAATCAAACAAATTTAAAAAAAAATAAAAAAAAAAATTCGTGTGGACCACCCTTAACATTAAGGGGGATGAACAATAGATGTTGTCCGATTCTCAGACCTATCCAATATGCACTCAAAATATCATGAGAATCGGTCAAGCCGTTTCGGAGGAGTTCAATGTTTAACACCATGACACGAGAATTTTATATATTAGAAAATCAACATAAATCTCATGTGCAGAACTTATCAAAACTAAGACATCAAGATTTAATACATACTCTTTCTAATGCATCTTCAAGATTCTTAGCACAGTCAGTGGATTGTTTGTTAAGTCTCATCACTGTTTCGTAGTTCTCCTTCAGAACTTCTATTTCTCTATCCTTGTTCCTTATTACTTCATCTTTGCACGTCAATGCTTCATTCACAGTATCTTGTAGTACAATTTTTTCTGTACTCAGCTGTTTATACTTCTCTTGATAATCATGGGCTAAATCTAGAGCTTTGTACAGTTCAGACTCAAAATGTTTTGTTTTCTGAAAAGTAGTAAAAATAATGAATAAATACAAGTTCAGCAGATCTTAGATCTTTAACTTAGACTCACGATGCTCCTATAGTCCAGTATGACAGTACTGGAGATGACATATACACTGACCACAGTGCAGCTTTCAAGGAACTTTCTTCTACATTCTACAAAGCTGTGGAATGTGATTCCTTGTGTGTTTTTTCCGGGATGAAACGATATGGGTACCTTCAAAAAAAGTGTGTACACCTTCCTTAAACAATGGCAACACTGCTGTGATTCCTCTCATGTTGCAAGAGAATGTGGTCAGCGGTGATCACTTGTGGCTTCATAAATTTTGTTTTCAAATTTAATTTGTGTAATTAACCCCAGAAGTGAGAGATATCTTTTTAAAAAATAACAAATTGTTTAGATTTGAAACAGCAATCTCAAATCAATTTCCTAATATGCAAATATTGGGGTTGAGCAGGTTAGCAACTGTAAAGTAGATCATGCACCACAAGCTGAGAGTTAAACAACTTTTTATCACTCAAACGGTTGGCTCAGTGGAATAGTGCTCGCACGAGGTTGCGGGTTCGAGTCCCGCATCATTCCTAAATTCAAATGTTTTCAAAGTGAGGGTAAATAAATAAAAAATTGTTTACAAATGAGTTATTTTATAGATTATACAAATTTAAAAAGTAATTTATGAATTAAAATACAATACTAATTAGGTGGAAACATAAATGACCAACAAATAAATAAATCCAACTCAAGGGGGATGGGTTAACTAAAATAAAAATGTAACTGTTACGCAAAAATCTAATATAAAAACAGTTACAATTACACATGTTTTAATCCTTAAAAAGTGTTTTATTTAAATTAATAATTGTTATTATTATAAATACCTTCTGGGCTTCTTCGGCAACAATCTTAAAATTATCTACTTGACGATTCATCTCATCAAGAGCTGATCTGTGTCTTTCTTCTGCTTTATCAAGACTACTTGTGAGTCGAAACCAAGATTCCTTCATTTTATTAATTGCTGCATCTTTAGAACGGTCTACTTTGACTGCTACAGCTAACTTCTCCTGCTGCTCTAAGATCTTCCTCTGCAGTTGTTGTATCATTGCCTCACAATGCTAAAATTACTTTTTGACTTTATATATAATATTATGATTTATACTATTTTTTTAGTTAGTTTATAGTTTTATTAGTTTTTCCAATACTTGATTATTTCATTATCAACCCATTTGTTCTAACTATCCAAAATAATAGAATCATCAACAAAGTCACATTTTCAATTCTGATTCTGATGCATGTCTATAATTAGGAACTAGGAGATACCTGTGACATTATCCGCATACACACATGACTCAGCAAAAAATAAATAAAATATTATTATTAGGCCGTTAGGCGGCCCTTATGAGAATTGTCATTGTCTGTGACAGATCAGTTTGGGTCTCAATAAAATATTTTAAAAATGCCGTCGTGCATTGTGTAAAAGTGTAATAACGATACTATAAAGGCATACAAGGTATATAAAGGCATACTATATAGGCATAAAAGGCATTTATTTCCTCAAAATTGATTCCTTTAGAATTCTTTTTGATGTCATTTCTAATAACTACTAGATACTACTACGTATGAGTATTTGTGGCCATATATGATTATTTAAGGGAGAAAAAATTGTGTAACTAATATCTGCCGTAACCGCACAAACACTAGTATAACAGTGCTTCACTTGCTAATATCATGGCGCGGAGTCCATAACTTTTTATTCATCCATGGATATCTCAATAATATTATTTTAGATTGTCTAAGGAAAAACACTCAGAAGACTTAATTGAATCCTATCCAGTAGTTTTTCAGTGATGCACACACAAATGAAAACTTCTATGATTTTATTTATATGGGTAAGTTTTTTCGAAAGGCTCTTTAGCGATTAGGGTATACACCAATAAAAAAAATATATAATTATGAATTTTGATTCAAGAAATACTTACCTCTCTTTTCAACCTTTCTTCCTCTAATTTGTTATTGTCATATTTTTCTCCCCCCTCCCTTCCACCCCAGAGCTCACTCAAACTAATAAGATCAGTATCTATTGTATCTATATTATGCAATTTATGTTCATCTCTGCTCTCTAATCTAAATGGTCGCATTTGGGGCATTTTAAACTCTTCCTTCTGTGCATTGGTCTCCTGTCTTGAGGATTGTAAGTCGCAGCTGTAACTCTGGGATTTATTATACTGTTCTAACATTTTTGTGGCTTGGTTGTATACTTTATTTGAACTCGGTTTAAATGTGCACTGTGAATTTGTAGACTGTCGTTTTGGTGTTGACGTAGATTGCACATCTCTGCTTTCAGAGAAATTAAGTCTTCGTACAGTGGGTGACTTAGGTTGATTGTCACTAGGTATACTTGGTGCTTTTTGATCCATTTTTAGGGAATCATGTGATGCTTCTGAATGAGTAGGATTATTTAGATATATGTACTTCTCCAAAATGTTACTGTCAGGTATCATGTTAGCGGAACCAACATTTCTGTTACTCTTGCAGTCATATTTACTCTTCAGATAATCACCTGTTGCTTTGATTATATTCTCTGGACTAACAGACTCATGATCCCTTCTGTTTGGATTTTGAAATGACTCCACTTTAGACAAATACTCATCAATTTCATTAAGAAAAAGTGTATTGTTTTTTTTACTTGGAGATGAAACAATGCTACTTATATCACCATCCATACTGTGGCATTCATCAAACTCAAACCTAGCATTCTCTTTGAACTTAATAATGTTGCTGATTGTATCTAGACTTGTTAGTGATGAGTCCTTAGCTTTATCTTTTTTATATTTTCTACGACGGCGACGCGGGAATGTGAAACACTTTCTGTCAATGCTACGACATCTAATGCTCTCCGAATCTCCTGTTATATAGGAAGAGAGCGAGGCGCTTATATTGGAATCCAATTCTATACTTTCAAGCCTAGATTTGAGTGTGTGTACCTGATCAACAAGTTTACCAAGTACCTGAGCAGTGCATGAAACTGGTTTGTGAACAACAGTTCTAGAGGACTCCAGTGGTGAAATATCAGAATCAGAAGACTGGACGAGGAAAAAATTTGGAGGTATTAGTAGGAGAACATCCGTATCGTCTGTTTCACTCATCACAAATATTGCTTAGGATCCGGCGGCAAACAAATACGGCCATCATAATATTGTTTACAAAAAATTTCAAATGGTAAACAAACAACACTTGTTTCCAAGGATAAGTTTAATTACTACAAATTCAAAGTTAATAAACCGGAATTAATTCAACAAAATGATCTATTCCTAGTTGGTACTAATCTACACGAAAAGTTCATATTAAAACTGACTTTATAACTGGAACTGGCAGTAGAAAATTAAAATGTTATGACTTTTTGCATTCAATTTCTTATTTCCTGGCTAGGCCAAGGATCATCGACCATACAGCCCCATAAATTGTAACCTTCCCACATCAGCGCCCCTCGGACAAATAGCAAATAGCCAGGTTTTCCCAGTTTCCTGGATTCCCCCCCCCCCCCACAAACCTCATGTATAAGTTTTTTAAGCATAATAAAGTTTTATCCCTCAATACGTAGATAGGGTTGTAGAAATAAGTTTTCTGATACCTACATATATAAGGCTTAATTGTAAATTGCTTTAATAAGTAGATTTAAGTAATTTTGTTACAATTTAATACCAAATATAGAAATCTTGAATTTGAATTTGATTTTTTTTTTTCAGCGCCCCCCGCCTCAAAATGTTCGCCTCAGTTCGGCGCTCGTGCAGCGTTCTCCCCGTGCGTATTATTTTACGTGTAGTAATAAAATTCTTATAACTAGGATTTGAGTGACTGTCACTGAATGCTATTGAAACAAACTATAAGACCATGTATAAATTATTCATATTGTATTTTTATTTTATTTCACACAGACTTTTCTTTCGACAATAAGTGTAAAAATAGGTATATTTAGAATAAATAATGATTTTCGATGATCATTGTTTTATTTACTAACTTTTATGTTTTTTTAATAAGCACTATATGTTCTTTATAAAATAAAACCAAAATATAGATGCCTTCATAGTAATATTTTGATATATTCATGCAGAAACATACCCACGAAAATGATGATCAACAGAAATTGCTCGCGTTAGGAGCCGTTCTTCCAAAACGAGTTTATGAATAGATATTTAGCTTCTAGACTTTTATTTATATACCATTCGGTAGGAAATTTAATCTAGATTTTTTTTAATAATAGTATATCAGTTTATTTATAAAGTCCTATACTGTTTGAAGCAAAATTTTTTTTTCAAAATTAGGGATCCGTAATAAAATTGCTATTTTGTAACACAAGGTGTAAAATCGAAAACCTATTTTTGCGTGCGCTGCAAAAACTATTGACAATAGAACAAAATGATGTACAGGCTATAATATAGGCAATATTTTATTACTTATAAAACTATCGCGTAAATTATACTTTATATGGCAAAACAACGTTTGCCGGGTCAGCTAGTTCATTACAAAATCCAAAGATTTTTATCCTGTACATTTTGTCATGATAATCTATGTTTTCTGTTCATACACAACATCTATCAAAATGGCAATGAAATGACCTTTTCAGCAATATATAAAACATGTACATCATAAAACTAAAACACTCGAGTGCCTAACATTTTACAAACAATACCTACAGTTTAATCCCAAATATTTTTAATTAGAAAATACTCCAACAAAAGTTTTTTTAATGAACTAGAAAACTGTAATACACTCATTTGAATGGTACGTCAAAAAATGCAGCTGACAGTATACGGGGTTTTGCACGCAATGGTAGGAGCGTCACTGGCAGCTGAGTGAGTGAGACAACATGCAGCTCTATAGTAATTAGTGGTGACTGGTGACGCGACCAGCGTGGTGGCGCGACCAGTAACAGTCTGTCCACGCATCCGAACTGGTTGCGCCGCCAAGTTGGTTTCGCAAACAAAAGTACACCAGGTGAGAAACTCCCTATAAAACTATATTTTTAACAGACTTCAAAAGTTCTCAATTCGCCGGTATATATTTTTTTATTTTTGTTACCTCAAAACTTTCGAGTGGGTGAACCGATTTAGATAATTCTTTTTTTATTTGAAAGCTGGTGGTTTCCAAGTGGCCCCATTGTAATTTGGTCCAGGTCTGACAGTGGAATCCATGAGAAAACTATAAAAGTCTTAAATTTTGCTATACATACGTATAGCAAAGTGGATGATAAATTTACGAATAGGTAACTCAATATCGCACCAACCGATTTCGATGATTCTTTTTTATTTGAAAGGATATACTTCAAAGATAGTTTGTTGAGAGTTTGGTTAGGTTCTGATTACGGAATTCATTACAAAGTAACGGAACACTATCTGTAATCAAAGTGCAAAGTACTTACGTTCATTGCTGCATTGATAAATTTCGTATATTTATACATATTTAGACAAATTGTTAGATAGTGTACTTCAAATTCACTTAAAATCATAAAATAAAAATAACAAAAAAACAACCGCCTTAAAAACACTATTCCAAATCAATAGATAATAATGGCGTATTTTTATACAATCTAATTAATTAATCTTATTCTATCTATTCTTCCCCCGATCCATTTGACCGCGTGCAACGCAAAGCAGCTCGAATTGTCGGGGACCCAGTGCTCTGTGAACGGCTGGATCATTTGGCGTTGCGTAGAGATGTTACTTCATTGTGTGTATTGTACCGCATCTATCACGGGGAGTGTTCCAAAGAGCTGTTTGATTCCTGCCACCCAGTTCCACCTTCGCACGACACGCCACAAGTTAGGATATCATCCTCAGCAACTGGATGTGAATGTGGGCGGTGGTATCCACTTAACACCGGGTGACCCGTACACTCGTTTGTCCTCCTTTTTTATAAAAAAAAAAAGGGTTGGATATCTGTTAGGCCCGGAATCCACGAAAGCGCAGAGGAGAGGAGACGAGAGTAGATAAGCCGCGAATCTGTCAGGCTATTTCCATCAGAGCAGAGAGGAGATGTGAGCTGTTTTTATAGCAACTCTTTTGGGTGTGCGAGGCGCAGGGAGAAGGCAGCCGCCGCGCTGCTTGATCGCTCGACACAAAATTCTACAGACAAATGAGACATCTCCTCTCCTCTCCGCTTGATCCATTTCCACCTGGTGGTGGTGGTCGAAGTGGAAATAACGAAATCTAATTGGTAATCAAAATAAATCTCCTATCGGCTTTGGTGGATACCGGGCCTTATGGTTTCTGAAGAATTAGAGGCTTCAGAGGACTATAATTAATTTTTTTATATTCATTTTTAAAAACCCATTTTTTTTTAGATTTCATTCTAGATTCAAATACAGTTGTAATAAAAATTGTGAATTATTTCGTATTTTTTAAATTTGTTTATAAATGAGTGACTCAATAACTAGGTTTTCAAGCAGATTTTCAAAACAATAGTATAACTTACCCAAATGTGAAGACATCTCAAAATATTACAATTACTATTTCAAATATGCTTCCATGCATTGGTTCCATAAAGGCAAAACCAAATAAAGGGGGGTATAATTTTGTTTTTGTACAAACGAAGTTTAGATTTTGCATGTAGCCATTACAATCTCAGAGAATAGTATAATACACTCTTAATAAACTGACTGACCTAATTTTATTACTAAAGCCTTCATTTTGATGGCAAACTTTTCAAAGTAAGAAAATTTTTGGGCTATGCAATGTTTGGCATCTAAAATAATGATATTTTTTAGACTCATTCAGTCTAATTTACATAAAGTCATATGATTTAACCTTTCCGAATCGGCGCGCTCCGGATCTCGCTGTACACTGTAGATCGGCAAGCTTCCGGCATTTTCGCGGCATTTTCCCCGTGTGTATTATTTTACGTGTAGTTATAAAATGCTTATAACTAGGGTGATTTGAGTGACTGTCACTGAAAGCTATTGAAACAAGCTATAAGACCATGTATAAATTATTCATATTGTCTTTCTTTTTTATTTCACTCAGACTTTTCATTCGAAAAAAAGTGTAAAAATAGGTATATTTTAAAATAAATATTGTTATTATTGTTAATTACTTGTTTTATTTATTTCCTTTTATGTTTTTGTAATGAATAGTATATGTTAATTATAAAATAAAGCTTAAATCTCCACAAAGAACGATCTTCGTGTAAAGTCTTGATAACGACCGCTCGCTGCGCCGGCCGGGAACAAGTGGACACATAAGTGCTTTGTCCGTAAAGCTATGACGTCGAATATTGGTGGCCTTGAATCGTAACGGATCGAAATGTGTTTGGGAATTCACTCGTTCATAACTACGTAGGCAAATAAACCATCTTGTACACCTAATAAGGGTGAAAACTGGATGAGGTAAAAGAGTGCCCCGCGGCACAGCCGCTCTCATTGTTTTTTGAATTACCAGTGCCCGCGGGCACGGCCGATGCGGAAAGGTTAAAGCAGGGCAATACCTAAAGTGGTTTTTATTTGGCCAAATAACCAGAGGTATCAGCTAATTTTGGAAAATTAGTGTCTTGCCGTAAATAGTTTAGTAAACCATAATATTTAGCACAATGTTTGTCTTTACTTAGAAAATATTGCTGCTTTATTTATCTGTGTACATTAGCTTATTTATGAGAGGGTTTTCTTGCTATTATATATAAATATAATTTATTTGATACATAAAAAGGATTCTTTAATTGGATGTAGTTCCTGAAAAACATTCCAAGCCACAAACATCACATTTTAAAGAATTAATGTTTAAAGTTTAATAAATATTAGTGTATTCAATACATGTGGGTTGGGCTACAAAGTCATGAAGTCATTTAAAGAGTGAGTAGGGCTGCCATGTTTTGTCAGTACGTAATTAAGTATCACATGATCCAGTTTTGTGTTCTTAACTCAATTTTGACATGATTATGGTTTGGAATGTTTTTCTGGAATTACATCCAATTATGAAGCTCTAACAGCAGTCAAAGGTGCTTGTTTAACAAATATATCTAACTTATTCTTAAACAGTTCACTAATTATGGGCTCTCCTACTCCACAGACTGGATTCCGTACAACATATTTAACATAAATATCAGCATAAATCTTCTTCAATAAATCTCTTATTCCTTGAGCTTGGTTGTCAGTATTCATCACAAACTTTAAGCCAGAAGCCGTCTCTAGGCAGTGTAGAGTGTATTTAGAAGTTTTGTAGTTAATAAATCCATCCTTTGGGTCTAATGGTGATATTTTTGAAACAAATGATTTTATAGAAAATAGCATTCCATACATGAGTTTACCTTCCTGAAAAGAGTACAGAATTTTTTAAATTGTTGAGGATCTCATATAAGAAACACATACCTATGTTGTTATAAATAATTTTACTGTTATTAGAGAATAATAATGTAGGAATGAATTATCAAACACTTAAAGATCAAACTTACATTGTAGATTTCATGTTCAGGCTTAACTTTGTCTTCTAATAATTTATATAGTAGAGATTTGTTTTTAACTTAGAATTTGCAATGATCAGCCTACCACCCAACCCTACCAACGAGGAAGGATCATTCATTTAAATTTAAGGCATTTCTTGTTGTTGATTATTACTTATTTAGAAAAATGAAATTTATTATGAAATACCAACCTCCTCTCTAGACATTCCTGATTGTTTAGTTCTATTCCATTCTCCATAGTACAAAAGGGTACCATATCTATCAAATATGTACATATTATAAATAGTCATTGTGAATTTTTGAAGTAAAACTATTCATTAATATTATCTTTATTTTAACTTTATTATTGTCTTTTCACCTAAAGTTACAATTATAGCCTGATCACTGACGTGAAGTTTTTAGCCTGATAATATCAATCTATCTCTGTAAATAATCTCTTTAGAAATAATGATTTAATGCTCCTTAGAATTACAAATTTACAACAACATTTTATTTTAACTATAAATTTCAATGAATATTTCAAAATTCCGAGTTCAAAGTTCTTCCCTATATATTATTATACTCTTTGGTTCAGACCACAGAACAAAAAGAATTTAAACACTACGTTCCCACAGAACATGCGTAAGCATCATATTAGTCTGTGCACAGAACTGAGAACACTTTCACTATGGGTATGTTCCGATACGCACTACGACTACTGTACATTGTGATGTCAATTTAGTATACTGTGAAGCCGTTCCTTTATAGCCAGTTATACTGGTAACAATTTAAAATGGAACGCAACCCCGTATACTGTCAGCCGCATTTTTTGTCGCAGCATTCAAATGAGTGTATTAAAGTGTACGTTCCGATATGCACTGCGAGCACTGCAGTGCTATCACTGTAGAAAAATTCGTTCCGTAATGGACTGCCAGTATACTGCCGCAGTAAGCTAGGTAAATATATAACTGCATAAATCACCGCCATATTCTACTGTGAGCACTGGCGTTTTCGAGGTAAGGTACTCGCAGTACTTTGATCACGTGATCAGTCAAAACCACTCGAGTGCCTAAAGTCTTAATTAAAGGGTATGTTCCGATATGCACTGCGACCACTGTTCATTGTGACGTCAATTTAGTAAACTGTGAAGCCGTTCCTTTCCTCGAAAACGCCAGTGCTCACAGTAGAATATGGCGGCGATTTATGACGTCATATATTTCCCTAGGGTACTGCGGCAGTATTCTGGCAGTCCATAACGGAACGAATTTTTCTACAGTAATAGTACTGTGCTGTGCGGTGCTCGCAGTGCATATCGGAACATACCTGGTCCATAACGACGTTTAGACTTCAGACCAAAGAGATTTTTTTTTGGTTCTGTTCGTCCATCTGGACAGGCAAAGGGGTCAAAAGACCATACAGCCAAGTCTTCATTTTTATTTTTCTATTCTTCACGTTACACAGCTTGTTCAAAGTCAAACAATTATTTTATATAGTCTTCATCTTCAAACATAAATAGTACAATTTCCCATAAAAGTAGTATTTCGTGTTCTTCATGTTTCATTTTCTTCATATACATATAGGTTCGCATGAAAGGCCGAAGCCAAGTCTTTTATTGATAATATTCTTGTTCCAATGAAGATCAAGCTTAGCCCCTTATTTTTAATAATAAACTTTTATGATATAATACTAAAATATAAATCTCATATACGTTATAAGAAATATATTATACATGAATTATAAGTAATAATGATGAATATTAGTTGAATATAATTATAAGATATTATGAAACTAATTTAAGGTATAACTACAAATATAATATTTACATTAATACATTAAAATTTACATTATAAACACAAGTCCAATAATAATTTATGGACGAATATGTTTTAAGTCTGTGTAAGGGATTGTGTCAAAAGCAAGTCAAAAGCCAAGCCGTATTTTCAAATTTCGCCTACCGTTGAAACTATAAATTTGTAAAGCGGTACGAAGCAGTCATAAGTTTTCAATAACTGCTGAAGTGAGCGCGGGATGTCTTCAGCATTCTTATAAATATCCAAGAGGCAGTCTATCAATGTAAATCTTTGAAGATTATATTGGGGACAGTCAAAGAAAATGTGATCAAGAGTTTGGATGGATAAATTACAGAATTGACAAGTTGGAGAATCTAAAACACCGATCCTAAATAAATGAGCACCACTACGAGAATGTCCCAGACGTAACCGACAAATTGTGGTGTAAAATTTTCTGTGTAAGTATTTTTTCTTTTTAACAAACCAGGGAGGAGATATTTCGTTTATAAAGCTTTTAAAAGAAGTGAACTCTGACAAGGTGCCAGTGTGTGTCGCCAAAGATTTAAACCGTCTGCCGCCGGTCACATTTGACCACGTGGATGTGACCCGCCTCTTGAAGGATATAACTTTGCTCAAACACGAGTTGCAGAACTTACGTAATGACACTATTTCCAAAACGGAATTAAATAATTTTGAAACGAAATTGTGTAAACAATTAATAGAATTACGTTATGATAAAACTAAAATTAACAAAGCCAGTTCCCATCATCACCCTGACTGCATCCCAAACGTCAAAATGACGAGCAATCAACATTGCGTAAATACTCAAGGAAGCGATGCTACGACGGCTGGCACAGCGGAACGCCTGTATCATACTGATAGCACGCTCGCGTCGCACGCGCCAGCTGCAATCGTACCTACCTACAGGGATATTGTATCGCATGATTCACGCATACTTACTCAAACTTCAGACTTAGAAACGCGAAGCATTATTGACGAAACTGAACCATTAACGTTAGTGACAAAAAAAGGCGTAGTAATAATAGAATGAGAATTAATATGCGTGGTACTTCGACAGGTAATTGTAATATAGAAGTGGCTGAGTCATATGGTGCAATATATGTATCACGTTTAAAGAACACATAACTGCCGATAATATATCAGCGTATATCCAAACTCAAGGTCAAACATGCACTAACGTGGAGCACTTAACTCCTAGCAGAGAGACACTGTTTAACTCTTTTAAGATTACTGTGCTACGTACACAGCTACCTATATTTTTGGATAAGGAGTTCTGGCCAGTAGGTTCTGTATTCCGCCGTTATTGGGAGCGTAAAAGGACAATAGCGTCCCCACGAAACCTAATAAACATAGAACATGAACAGTACAAACAAAGATAATACTGCTATAATGGCTTCGTTTAACTGTAAGTCTATTAAAAGAACGATTCAACACATAAGATCACTCTGTAAGAGGGCTGACGTCATAGCCATTCAGGAAACGTGGCTGCTTCCGCATGATCTTAATTTCCTAAATAAAATTGACGATGATTTTGGGTGCATGGGAAAATCATCGGTTGACACGAGTGTAGGAATCCTGAGAGGGCGTCCCTACGGCGGGCTGGCCATCCTGTGGCGCAAGTCCAAGTTCTCCAGAGTGACTATAGTGGAATGTAGTAGTGACCGTTTATGTGCTGTCCGTGTTAATACAGGTGCCAGTGAATTTCTAGTCATTAATGTGTATATGCCAGTGGATTGTTTAGACAATCTCCCTGAGTATACTGATCTGTTAGCTAGTCTGGAAGTGTCTTACGTACTAGGAGACTGCAACTCACATCCCGGTACCAGATTCGCTGATGAAATGTTATCATTTTGTACGGAACAGCAGTTGCTGTGTGCGGATATGGAGTTTCTAGGATCTAACTCTGATACCTTCACGTTTATGAGTGACGCCCATGGCTCACGACGCTGGCTAGACCACTGTCTAACTACTTATGCTGCGTGGGACACTGTAACTAAAGTACAAGTAGACTACAACGTTAATTGGTCAGATCATTTCCCACTATTGATGTATTGTAATATGAATGTAATCATATCAAAATCTAGAGTGACCGATGTGCCAAATATTATTAATACTAAGATAAAATGGGGTAAAAGAAATGATGAACAAATTGATCAGTATAATAAAACATGTAATTATAATTTTATGACTATGTCTCTGAACTGTGATAATTTATCTAGTGATATATGTTTTAATACGTCTATTGACACTTTTTATGCTAAAATTATAAATGTACTTTACACTGCATCCATTTTAACTAGTGGTACTCGCTGTGGTCGTCAGAAAAACAAAAAAGTAGTGGGCTGGAACTACCACGTTCAACAAAGTCATGCAAAAGCGTGCCAAGACTTCACATGTTGGCTTAATGACGGTAAGCCTAGAACCGGTTTTATATTTGAAGGAATGTGCAATAGCCGTAAAATTTTTAAGAAAAAGTTAAGGTGGTGTCAGGATAACGAAGAATCTATTAAAATGAATATTTTAGCCGAAAGCAGAAAGAATAAAAATTTTGTAAAATTTTGGAAAGATACTAGAGTTTTAAATGGTAAATCTAGTGCGCCAATTACAGTTGAAAATTTGGAAAATCGGAAGGATATTGCAGACCTGTTCTCTAAGCATTTCAAGGTTGAGCCATCCGCTCCCACCCACACTGCTTTGTCTGTGACTGAGGCAGCCACCGACGGGGCTGTTCATATACCTCCAACTTTTTCACCTGACGACGTCGCGACTGTAGTGCGTCAAATGAAGCGAGGAAAGTCACCTGGCTTCGACCACCTCAGTATTGAACATATACAGTATGCGGGTGTTGAAATATTTAGAGTTCTTTCCGAACTATTTAATGCATGCCTAAAATATGAATACCTGCCGTGCAACCTTATAAGAACCGTAGTGGTTCCAGTCCCTAAAAATAAAACTGGTGATTTATCTAAGTTAAATAATTATCGCCCTATTTCACTTGGAACTATTATTGGTAAGATATTCGAGAGACTACTACAACCCGCACTGGTAAGGGAGATCGAGATAGATGATGCTCAATTTGGTTTTCGTACTGGTCTCGGGACAGATACCGCAATATTTAGCTTGAAGCATCGTTAATTATTACGTTGCTCGAGAAACCTCTGTATACCGTAAAACGGGGTGATTAGGGATCCAGGGGTGAATAGGGATAAAATCAAAATTGAACCTGAGACGAGAAATTAATTTGCTTACCATAGATTACTACATACTTTTTGGAAGAAAATCGTAGTAGAATATATACTCTCTAGGTTGGCAGCATTTGTTTAACATGAAGTCAAGCAATTCGGCGTAAGATTCACTACTGAAGTTGTTGCTCTGTTACCGGTGTTTTTTTGTGGTTCTAAACTTTCGAGATAAATATATTTTTTTAGAACTATTTGAGCTAGTTTAGTTTTATTACGGTATATTAGTTATTTCTAGAGACGTTACATAAAGGGTGAGTACAATTTAAGCGCTTATTTGTAAATTTAACGGTTAAAAGTGGGTGGAGATACTTTTTATCGAAATTTGAGGTGAATAGGAACGCCGAATGGGGTGTATAGGGATGGTTAGTAAGTCTAATAGGGACGCCATATTTGGTTAATAGTGACGAGCTTAGTGACTCAATGGGAATGTAGAAGGGTCAATAGGGACAGGGCTGTCACCACAATGTTCTTGTTTTTTATCATATAAATAGTTACAAAATTAAATATCGGCTTTAAACATGCAAAGATTATTAATACATGATAACTAAAAAGTAAAAAATAAATTATGACGAGTAGTAATTATGAGGGGGTAACACCTTTACAATTCAAAGAAATCGTTACTTAAGATGTGGATATATAGGAAGAGCATGTGTTATGATAATTCTAATAAGCACAAGCTCAGCTTGGATAGTTACATGGTTCCATTAAGAAGTTCCGATGCCCACTTTCCGACTTAATCACCAGATAAGTTTGCTGGTACTATTGTGATTCCATGTGAATTTGGTTAGTTATAATATATTTTTAATGCAATAGGTAGACAAACGAGTTTATATTTGTTGAACAATAATAAGAAATAAGTGCAATTCTATCATTAAATCTCTTTCTTTTTTCAGATAACATCTATTTTTGGACAACGCCGCGTGATTACCAAACTAGTCGAAACACAAATTATAAAAAATATGACGATTCTGTAATAGAAATAGCACTACACGAGTACAATAGCTCTAACCTTTCCTTTAAAGATGTTTCACGGAAATACGATATACCGAAATCAGTCCTGCATCGGCACAACACCCGTGTCATGAAAAAACAAGGAGGCCAAACTGCCCTAAGCCGGGCTGAAGAAGCGTACTTAGTAGAGTACGTAAATGTATGTTCAGAATGGGGATATCCTCTAGAACCCATTGATTTTAGATTGCTGATAAAAGGATACCTGGATAAAATGGGAGTTGATATCAAAAGGTTCAAAAATAATTTGCCAGGTCCTGATTTTATGTCATGTTTTCTTAAAAGGCATAAAAATAAAATTAGCAAAAGACTCAGTCAAAATACAAAGAGAGCAAGAGCAGCTGTTTCACCAGAAACCATCGATGAATATTTTAGAAAACTTGAAACGTCTCTTCGAGGCACACCACCTGCTAACATTGATAATTACGATGAGACCAACCTCAGCGATGACCCAGGACGTCAGAGTGCTGGTTAAGAGAACAGTCAAATACCCTGAAAGGGTAATGAACCATACAAAGGGTTCCACATCTCTTATGATGACTTCTGCAGCTGACGGCACTCTTCTACCCCCATATGTTGTATATAAATTGCAAAATATGTACGATACGTGGCGGCAAAATGGACATAAATATTGTAGGTACAACTGCACACCTTCCGGCTCGTTCGATGGTAATATTTTCCAGGACTGGGTTTGAACTATTGCAATGCCGTATTTCAGTGATAAAATTGGATCTAAAATTTTTATAGGTTATAACCTGGCCTCTTATTTATACTTAATATAATAATTAATATGTTAATTATAATACTTTAAGTATAGTATGTTGATTAAAAAAAGATTTTAATACTTCTATAATGTTGATTATTACAGTGATTTTATATTTTTGAATTCATTTGTATTATTTAACCTTTACCCGACTGTGCAAAATAATGGTAATATTTGACTTGGCCGTGACAACCCTGACTGTTTTTTTCTATTGTCCCATAGCTGATCCCTATTAACCCCTCTAAGAGTTTAAATAGGGATGGGCAACATTTTAAGCTATCATGAGTAATTCGTAAATTTTTTAAGTTCTTTCTACATTTTATCTAATAGAGATAGTTTTAACTCAAGTTTTTAAATATAAATAACATAGGTTTTATAGAAAGAAATCAGAGAAAATGTCATCTAAAATCTAGTTTCGTCCCCATTCACCCCGTTTTACGGTATGCATGTTTTGCTAGATCTTAGTCGTGCTTTCGATCTTGTAAACTATGATTTACTTTGGTCGAAACTTGCTAAAACGGATGTTGATGACAGTATTGTGGATCTGTTGCGGTACTGGTACGAGAACCAAATTAACAATGTTAGATGGGCCGACACGCTCTCTAGTGATTATAGGCTAGCTTGCGGTGTGCGGCAGGGGGGGTTGACCTCTCCCGACCTTTTCAATTTGTATATAAATGACCTGATCTCTGAACTGAGGAGGACCGAAGTCGGGGCATATCGGGGATTTGTGTGTAAATAACCTGAATTACGCTGACGATATGGTCCTCCTCAGTCCATCGATCAGAGGTCTCCGAAAACTTCTTGGTGTATGTGTTAAATATGCTGAATCACATGGTCTTAAATACAACGCCAAGAAGACAGAAATGGTGATATTTAAATGGAAAAGAGGCCCGGAGAGGATACCCGAAGTTTGTTTAGATGGCACGCCAGTGCGAGTTGTAGGGTCCTTTAAATACTTGGGGCACATACTTACCGATGATTTGAAGGACGACCAGGACATGGAACGGGAAAGGCGAGCCCTGTCAGTACGGTGCAACATGCTCGCGCGGAGGTTCGCCAAATGTAATGATCAGGTTAAACTTACTTTGTTTACAACTTTTTGTCAAAATTTTTACACCTGTCAACTTTGGTCATCATATAACAGAAAATCATATAGCTCACTCAGAATACAGTTTAATAACGCTTTTCGAATATTAATGAAAAAACCTCCCTACTGTAGCGTATCGGGCATGTTCGCCCAGGCAGGAGTTGCCGATTTTATTGCGATAATGCGTCTCCGCATCGAGTCGTTCTGGAGTCGTCTGCGCGGCGCTCAGAATCGTATCTTTCGAACCATCGGTGAATGCCCGGATAGTCATTTCTTCAGGCATTGGTTGTCCGTGTACCACAGCGTGAATCAAATATGACCGTGTGTAATTTTATTATTTTAAATTGTACACTTTTGTTTTATATTTTATATCTTATGTTTTAAACTTCACTTATATTTCAGTATATCTTATTTGTAATTTTATTTTGTGATATGGACTTGCTCTGAAATAAATGATTTATTATTATATTATTATTATTAATGTCGGCTAACCATTTGCCCTTTGTTTGAACAACTTGTTGCCAATTATTCTGAAAGTCTTGCAAGAATGTACCTTTAAAATGAGACAGTGCATCTGTGTGTGGAATGGGAATGTTCAAAGCAGTATGTATCTGATTACTATTCACAATAGATTTAGCAAGATAATCAGCTTGTTCATTTCCTTCCACGACTATGTGTGAAGGAGTCCATAATAAAACAATATCTTTTGTTAGGGATAAGCATTGATATTTGTCTCAAATATTGTAAATGATGAAATTAGTTGTAACATTACATTTAGGATATTGTAAAGCTTTTAAAACACTCATGCTATCTGTTATAATGAACCAATTATTATATGACTGTTCTCCAATATATTCTAGAGCAGCATATATGGCAGCACATTCTGCTGTGTATATACTAGCCAAGGTTTTTAACCTATGACCAAACCCACTCCGCAGTTGTATGTCATAAACTGCCATAGAGACAGCAGTATTACTTTTAGATCCATCAGTATAAAGTTGGTTATAATTTTGCCACTCTGACAGCATACTATATACATCTTCCTTATATTTTAATGATACTTGTAATGATATAATTGTTATTATTGTATAAATGTTATGTTCCTTAAGCATTTATTTTGTATTTTTTCTAATTTATTCACTAATGTAATTACTCCACCATAACAAAAGAAGGCATACTCAAAATGGCTACGGTCTAATGACTTATATAGTGTTAGCAAGATGCGTGGGTCTGCACCCCAATATGTACCAGCTAATGATTTCAGAATATTGCAGGCCTTTAATGCTCGATTTTCTAATATCTCGACATTTATTTATTTATTTATCAAAGATACAATGTAACATTACAGATTAAATCTAAAGCGTTACAATGATATTATACTAAAGAAAAAACAAACGTCGCATTACAGGCGCGTGCTTATGCGCTTGAGTGCGTGCAGGTGGCTGCGCTAATAGTGCGTGTCGCCGCGCGCGTACGTACGAGGTCGGTACAAAGAAACGCAACAAACGTTGTAATAAGTATACGCAGTCCACTCTGCCCCGAATTACTTTGAGAACAAACTTAGTAAGAGCTACGTACCTACATAACTGCAGTGAATCAAAGCTCAGATGTCCTTGTAAAAAGAGTGTTGGGTACATAAACGGATAGTATCCATATTGCCTCTTATACAAATGTCTAAGGAATTGTTTTTGGACTTGTTCGATCATTAAAGTATATTTGCTCTCATGTGGGTTCCAAACAACTGAGTTGCACTCGAGAATACTACGGACTAGCGCCGTATAAAGGATACGAAGTGCTTGGTTCGTTAAATGAGATGCATTACGTAGAACAAATACAAGCCGTCGGTAAGCAGCCTCAACAATAGTCTCCACATGTGAGTGAAACGTGAGTTCAGGATCGAATACAACCCCGAGATCTCGTACTTCCTGTACTCGCATCACCGGCACATCACCAATTAAATAATTGAACTCTTGCACGGCGGAGGAGCGTGAGAATGACATGAATTCACATTTCGACAGGTTAAAAAACAGCTTATTATCAACACTCCACTTGTAAACCCGATCTAAGTCGTTTTGTAGAGATAAGGAGTCCTCTGAGCTCTTTACTGCCTTGACCTACTTAAGATCATCAGCAAACAGTAACACCTCAGAATCCTGCATGATTTCTGGGAGATAATTTATGAATAGGAGCAAAGGTCCCAAATTAGACCCCTGACTAATTCCAGAACGCGTTCTATAAGGATTAGATACAAACTCACCATATTTAACAAATTGCTCTCTTTGAGATAGGTAACTTGCAAAAAGCTTTAACAGTTTTGGCGAGAAACCCATCATCCCCAATGTGTGAATCATGACGTCGTTATCAACCCGATCGAACGCCTTCTGGAAGTCCAGGTAGATGACGTTTTTTGTTTTTTTATTAAATAGGAGGACAAACGAGCGTACCTGTTGTTAAGTGATCACCGCCGCCCACAATCTCTTGCAACACCAGAGGAATCACAGGAGCGTTGCCAGCCTTTAAGGAAGGTGTACGCGCTTTTTAGCTAAAGCTAAAAGAATTGCTATTGGCCGATAGTTTTCCACCGGAGTCTTGGATCCCCTTTTGAGAATAGGAGTAACTCGAGATTTCTTCCATACTGAGGGATAGTTACCTGTCTGTAAAACCAAATTAAACATATAAGTGATTGGTTTAATCAAAATATCAACGCAACCACGAATTACATATGCTGGTATTCCATCAGGTCCTGGCGAAGAAACAGCCTTAAGGTTTTTGATAGAAGTACGGACGTGAGACTCCGAGAAGCATTGTATATTCACGTGCCTTGCATGGGAGTACGAATTGGCATTGGTACTCTGCCAGTCTAAGCGCGGCTCCTAATCTACAAATACTGAACTGAAATGCTCCGCAAAAGCATTTGCACTATTGACTCCCTGATACTCCTTACCGGCTCGTGTGACTTTAATCTCCACACCACCTTTACTCCGCAAGGCGTTAACAAATGACCAGAACTGTTTTGGTTCTGTTAACAATTGTGTTGAAATTCTGTGTATATAGTTAGAGTATGCAGAGCTAATATCACTTTATTTTTCGTCGCAATTCTGAGAATATCCTATAAAAACATATATCACTAGTACTTTTCCATAATCTATGATAGAAAGCTTTCATTTTCATATCACAAATTATTGTTTGTGTAATAGACGGGATATACTCTATGACGTGCAGTTTTTCGCGATTTTTTTGGGACGGATTGATCAAATATTGCATAAAGGAGTCCATAAAGAAACTGTAGAGCTGCGTCTATATCTTTGATTTTGTAAAGTTCGTTGAAATCAGTATCCGTTAGTAAACTATAAAGTTGATCAAAGTCGCCTTTTGCGAAATTCCAGTCTAAATTGCTATCTATATTTGTAAGATCAATTAAAAGTACTTCACTCCTAAATGGGTACTCTAATTCAATCATCAAGGGAGGATGGTGAGGGTCGGTCTTAGTGATCACCTCCTGCAGGGTAGCTTCCCTCACTCGTACGGCCTTACCCATGCCAGCACTGGTGAGCACCACATCTAATATTCTCTCATTCATATTGGTCACGCTATTATACTGATAAAGATTACAAAGACTTAGAAAACAATGAAAATAATTATTTACATTAACACTTGCGCTGTACAGATTCAAGTCTCCCAATATAATCACTTCACAACATGAAACCTTCGAGCAGATACGCTCCACACTATTAAACCAGTCAAAGTATATATCCTCACTAGTGCGTGGTGGCAAATAAATAACATTTATGTACACATATTTATCAGCAACTTTGATTCTCGCCCAGAGGTCTTCACAGTGTGCTGTCTCGTAACACAACATGCGTTCAACATTTAGGTAAGAGCGAGAAGCAAGAAGAACTCCCCCTCCTCCACGAGCTTCTCTATCTTTTCTTAATATCGACCAGTTTACACAGTCACATACCTCTGAATCATGAATTGATTTGTCTAAGTTGGTTTCTGTAGCAACTATATTAATATCGTCCAATATTATATACTGTGTGGAGGAATGTTGGATGGAATTGAAGAAGATTCAGTTTCCGACACTACCATGGAAAATTTTGTGATTGTAGGCAAGCGATAGCTGCCCAAAGAGTCCTGATGAACTTGCCATTCACAGCGCAGGAATAATGAAGATGATACTATTGTTAGATCTAGTCCATTTGGTCTCCAAGAATTAGTACCCACTGTAGTTGGTTGATCATTATTTAAGAGCATTAAGTCATTATCGTCCATTACATCCATGATGTCTCTACCTCTAGAATTGGTTCTATTACAACCCCAAATGGTATGGTGAGCATTAAAATCACTATCAATTAGTGGTTTTGGAATACTATGCAACAGTCTATTAAATTTAGATTTGTCAAAGTTAGGTACACTGTTGCCAGGACTATAAAAGCTAACAATTGAGATGTCTTTTTGTTTGTATTTAATTTTGATTGCTACATTTTGCAAGGAGTTATCAGAAAATGTTTCTAACTTTTGAAAATAAATGCCATTTCTAACAAAAATTGCTACACCAATGTGATCATTACCACAATCATTTCTTATTATTGTATAACCTCTGATAGAAAACTGTATATTTGGTTTAAGCCAAGTTTCTGATATAAGTGCTATGTGTATGTCCTGCTCATAGGTAGTAGGTTTTGAAGCTCAAGTCTGTTACTCAACAGACTTTGAGCATTCCACTGTACTATGTTGAGTTTGTGACAGTTGAATGTGACGTTTTATTTTTAATTTGTATGGTATCTTTAATAGCTGAACTAATTGCGTGTGAGCTAATGCTTTGATTCTGTGTTTTATTTAGGGTAATGACTTTGATTATTGATTAGGTTCATTGCTGCTGGATTGGACAAAATTAAATTAATGATGTCTTGTGTGTTCTCTGTCTTATTGAGTGATGGAAAGTTTGTTGGATGTTTAAATAAATCTGATAATGGTGTTTTACTTTTATTTTTACTATCCAATATCTTTTTTTGTTTTATAGGGCATTGACCTGATACTGCAAGATACAGATTTACAGTGTGCACATACTGCTTTGTCAATAGGTATAGAACATTCTTTATATGAATGATTTTCAGTGCAGATTGAGCAACGCTGAGCATTCTTACAGAATTTAGCCAAGTGGTCAAACCTAAGGCATCGGAAACACTGTTTAACTGGCGGCACATAAGGTCGCACTGGTAGACGCCACATCTTTAAGTGAACGTAATCTGGGAGTGAAGTAGATGACGCAAAGGTAATAATGACTGCCTGTGTAGGTTGTAATATAAAACCACTATCGGATTTGTTTTTTTTTCATTATACGCCAAACAGAAATATTTTTTTTTGTACTTGACAAAGATTTGAAAATTTTTTTGTTCGACATATCAATTGGTACGGAGGAAATCACTCCATACAATTCAGTGGCACCAGCTGGGATGGACGCCTTAATATTTTGTTACCTTAAAAATGTCGTGTTGTCTAGGAATGTATTAGCCAAATTGGGTCGTTCAAACACTACTCCTATCTTATATTTGTTGAGTTTCTTAAGATATTTAATGCCTTTAATGAAGCGCGATAAGTAGCTACTAAGAGTTAGCATGTCACGACTACCAAGTGGCTGTTCAGTGACAGTCTCTATGAAGACTATAAATTCATGACCGGCACCTGCGTCTTCCGGATATCGGCGACAATAGTCGGCCACCCTATATGGCAAATAAAAGTCCTCGTGGTCTTCCAATACTGTACGCGAATCTGAGTATTCGCTACTTTCAGAGGTGGAATCTAGAATAGACTCACCTTTATCTGTTCCGGCTTGGTTTTTTTCCGCCTTTTCGACATCTTTTAGCACAAACCTAAATCACTAAATATATATACTTTTACTTATAGTAAACAAATTAAATGATAAACATATATATATACTTAGATACTTTTCAAAAATATGAGGATTATATACAATATAATAGAAATATTTAATTGTATAGTTAAAAAGACCGCCCTAAGCGTTTAAGAGTTCCCGCGCTTTTTTTCCAGACCAAAGAGAATTTAATTATTTAACCACTACGTTCAGTTCAGACTAAAGAGGATGTAAAATGTAAATACAATTATTAAACAACGCAAAGAATATTTACTCTGCTGCGTAGGCAGAGTAAATCTGCTGCTTATCCTTTAATAAATAAATAATTATCATTACATGCTTTTCATTATTATGTATAATTCATTTACATTCCCAATCATCTGTTGAGTATGTGACATTATGTCATACGATTTAATTCCGTGAGGGGTAATTTTAATCATTATATTATTACTCGTATGACAACTCCTGAGACTACTCCTGCCAAAACTATTGCTATCTAAAAGGGGCACGCGGGAACGACTTCCATGAGTGTCAATATTCGCCTTTTTAGCTATTGGCTGGAAATAAATTATCCAAGAATATACTACTCTCTGATAAACTAATACGTAATATTTACATTTTTCATCCTCTTTGTAAATTACACAATAATGGACAGGGTGCATTCAATTTAAAACATTTGAAAAATCGTAAAAACTGTGTTAAAAATATAATTAATACCTTTGAACTTTATTTAAGGTAAGCTAAATTAACTTTTAGCTATACGTTGGTACATAGAAGAAATTAATGCTTTTGAGGTTAACATGAGTTCCAATTGATTGTTTATTGATTTTGATACTTTAAAAAATCTTAATTTTAGTTATGATAAGCAAATTTTGTGAACTTTGATTAGTTTCTACGTTAGTTGAGATATGATACACAGTACAATAATTCGTGATCTTGTTTAAGGACTTACATCATAAATTATAATGGATGAATATTCAAGAGAACCATGTCCATGGCGAATATTGGATGACTCTGGAGGTGCTTTTTTAATGGGAGCTATTGGAGGTGGCATATTTCATTCAATCAAGGGTTTTAGGAATGCCCCAGTAGGGTTTAATAGGAAAATGGTAAAATATTATATTTTAGTAGATTGCTATAATATTATAATTTTTGTAAATACTCGTCTTTCTGTTGGTCTTTCTATCTATATTAGCAGCTAATTTGTATTGAAAAAAATATACATTGATATATCTTATGACCCATAAAGTCTCACCAATATTGTGTACATTAAAATATAATGTTAATAGGAATATAAATATAAGATGTAGGAATTAAGTAGTTTATCAATTGATATCATTCCAGCTTGGCAGTTTAGCAGCAATAAAGGAAAGATCACCTATTGTAGGTGGCAGCTTTGCAGTATGGGGTGGCATGTTCTCAACAATAGATTGTTCTCTGGTCTACCTTAGACAGAAAGAAGATCCTTGGAACTCTATTATGAGTGGGGCAATTACAGGAGGCATTTTGGCTGCAAGAAATGGTATAGTAATTTTGTATTAATTCAATTTAGAGATTTCAAGTGTATTCACCTACAAACTATTTCTACAATTTATAAAAATGGTAACTGTTGAAAGTAACAGTGTTGATGTTTTTTTTTATGAAAATAAGGGATGAGACGAGCAGCACGTTAGCTGAAGGTAATTGATACACCCTACCCATTACAATGCAGTGCTGCTCAGGATTCTTCTAAAACCCAAAAATTCTGAGCTGCTGTCACCTTGAGACATAAGATGTTAAGTCTCATTTGCCCAGTAATTTCACTAGCTATGTATACTACTAGGCGCCATTGTGGTACCCATAATCTAGCCGGCTTCCGGTGCAAAGGAGCCTCCCAACCCACTGGTAAAATGATGTATTATTAGAAAGTTAAATATACATATATTTTATAGCTAATAGTCATTGACTGTATTATACATTACCGGTATAGTAGTGTATGTGAAAATAAATTACTTTAAGTATTCTTTTTGTAGGAGTGCCAGCAATGGCTGGCAGTGCATTGGTAGGTGGAGTTCTGCTGGCTTTAATAGAAGGCATTGGTATTATGTTCACAAGAATATCATCAGAGCAGTTCAAACCTCAGCAACCAATATTTGAAGATCCTTCTATCCTTGGGCAGAGCCAAGCACAGAATCCGACATACCAATAACATAATTCTTTTTGGACTAGACTAGGCAATATAATTTCAATACAGGTACAAATTGATATAACTTATGTGACATTTGTATGATTTGGTGATGAGGATCGTAGAACTCGATTTCAATTTTTATGTTAAGTATAGCTTACATCCTTACAGTTACTTTTTCACTTCAATCAATTGTTTTTTAATATTATTAATTGTACAGATTAGTATCTCAATTCTTAGTTTTAAAATTGTGAATAAATTGCACCTGTGATAATCTTCAGTGTTTGCACTGATTGCAAATGGATTCACATAAAAGCTGCTCTGTTGTGACTACCAACAGTACTTCAATTGAATCTTCTGAAGTAAATATTGATCCTGAAGACACTATATTACACACTTTTGATTATGTTGATTGAGGTGTTCATAAATCCAAATACAATAATTTTACATTGTTGTGTCGTGTTTAAGATTGAAACGTCACCAATGTTTGTATAAAAATTGGCTAATTTCATGACCTAAAATTGGATGTAATTCCAGAAAAATATTCCAAACCACAATCATGTTGAAATTGAGTTAAGAACATGAAACTGGTCACCAGATTAATATTAACGGACTGAAAAAAAAATGAAAGCCCTGCTGTCACTTTTTAAATGACATGACATAGTAGCCCAACCCACTTGTATGGAATACACTAATATTTATTAAACTTTAAACATGAATTCCTGAAAATGTGATGTTTGTGACTTGAAATGTTTTTCAGGAACATCCATCCAACTATAAACATTATAAAATTTGATCTGTTTGAAATTTGAGTACAATAAATTAGCCACATATGGTATCCTTAAAAAGCAAAACCCTTGTGAAGTTTCTTTTGTTTCCTTCGGAAAAGTTTCTTAGTTTAGTACAATTATTTTGGAATGTCAAGCTCTCGAATAAAAAAGTGAGATTAACTATCATACAACAGCAACAAATAACCCCAAAAATAAGTTCAAAGTTCAAATAAATTTAGAAACACTACATAATATATTAAAATAAATATTTGTATTGGGGATTGGGCATAGATAATTAATTGCTGGGTTGATTACTTCAAAGTTCTGCTTCAAATATCTTTCAAAGCTTGCAAACCTAATATTCTTCCTATGACAAGTATATTTGTTCAATAAATTAAAAACATCAATGCATTATAGTTGTTGGTAGGTAGTGCTATGTGATGACAATTCTCCCCAAAATTCACAATTCTTTGAAATGTATTTGCAGCCTATAACAGCTCATAGTCTGTAATGATAGTTTAGTCTCATATTGAACAATAAAGATGTGACAAAGCATTTATTATGTCAGCTACAATTTCATAAGTATAATTAATTATTATTTCATGAGGATCTGGCTTTTTTATAAGAATATAGCTTGAAATATGCAATTTAAAAAAATTCTCCAGCACTTGACATAATTTACTATCTTGCCGAATTCTTTTGAGGTACTGTAGGCATTTAAGAACAGATTAGATTATTTTTATTATTTTAGATGGTTATCCCATAATTCTATGTCAAATTAGTTCAGCTTAATTATTTGTTTCCATAAAGCTGAACATACTCTATGCAAATCAACTATAGAAGTATGTATATTTATGTGGGCATATTTAGCCAAGCCTCCATTCATTTTTTCTTGTATGTTGATGTGTGTAGTTGTTCATGTAACATATAGTTATGGGATGATTGATATGTACAAAAACAGAAATAAATGTATAAAAAATACTTGTTTTATTTATTTTTCATTTACATTATTTCAGGTGGTGGTTTCAACAACAAAGATAATAATTATTATTACCATATTAACATAATTGCAAGTATAACAATTTTGATTTGAATAAAATACTTCTAGTACAAATGGCAATACATTGTAATTAGACAAAAATATTGACATTCAATTTATTTGTGATGAGACGAGACAGGCATACAATAATTATTCACAGCAATTCTTAGTAATAAAATTCTATCTACACACACTGTAATCTTTATAAACACTAAAAGGAATATATGTGTAGATAACAAAATGGGACAATGTAATGATAGAATACCAGCTTTATATTTCTAAATGAATTATACTTAAACCAATTTTTTTGTTCAACAGATCTGTTTGTTTTGGCTGATAAATGATGTAACACAAGCAACTTTTTAAACAATTACATCTATTGAAAGAAACTGGCTAATCATATACCAAGAACTTTGACTTATAAATTAACAAAGGAGCAGACAATTGATATTTAATATAATATAAAAGAAAGCTATGATTATGCAAATTAATAAATATACGTTAGTTAAAAGATAATGAACGAAAGTATTTATTATGTATGCTGCATATGATCTGATCGTTTCTGTGATGCATTTTCTCCAGTTTGCCTTATTTCTTTAATGACTTGAGCGAGTACATCAGGGTTTACTCCCAATTCACAAAGTCTTATGCATATTGTCAATGATTCAGAATCCAAACCAGTATTTAGGAGTTGTGATATTTGATATAACATTTGAAAAGCTTCACGCGCCTGTCCAATTTGTGCGTTTTTCTCAGAAGTCATTTTAATAATTTGGAATCTATATACTATGGTTTTAAAACAGCACTAAAATTTTATCAGACCTATAGTCTGTCCGTTACTATAGTCCGCTGTAGCCTTAGATAGGAACAATTAATAAATTTACATTACATTAACAGAATAATATTATTATCCTTGAAATGTCAAAACGGTTTATTTTTTTTTATTCTTTATCTGCCACTGTGCAGACTTTTTTATTCTTCTTCACATAGATGGTAAAGGCAGAGCCATGCAGCCAACGTCAAAAATATATATATTTTTTTCTAAATTTAATTTTCTTTACGGTTCTGCATTCTCGAATCTAATTTCAATTTTTATGATATGGCGTGTGGCTGCGGACCAGTCGGGTGCAAATTATTTCGCCAATGACGAGTGGAATTAAAGGTTATGAATGGTTGATGATAGCTGGGAATTTTGATTGAATTTGAAATCCTTTAATTTGGATAATTTACAAGTTTAGCAGGTTTTTTAAAGTATTTTGTTATTTTATAGGGTAAGTGTCTAGCCTGGATGAATATTATTTTCAGCCTATACTTGCAATTACTGTCAAAAAAAGGTGGGGCTGCCAGGTCTAGCTGAACAACTTCCTTATGATTCACGGAGGAGACTTATGACTTATGAGTACCTAAATTAGCAGATTCAATGTTTTTCTCTGATCCACTACTAATTAACATTAATAGGCAAGTCACCAAATGTACTACGCTCATCAGATGCTAAAGATTACCATGCTCCCTAAAAAGTTTTTCGGTTGCAATACCAATCAATTGATTAAAAAAAAGTGTGTGTGTACTTATGTAAACACGCAAGATGTTATACTTATTTATCCTAACGAAGCAAACATTATTAAAATGATTTATTCCTCGTGCTATTCCACGTTTGCAGAAAGAAGAATTTTGTAAAAATCTTGGCAAAGATGGCTTTGACAATTAATTATTAAATAGTGAATACGGCTGTATGGGCTTGAATCCTTTGCCTGTCCTAATAATGGACGAAGAAACCAAAAATAACGAATGTCACAAACGTCAGACCCACCTTACAAACTTCAACCTGTTATTTTTGTGTTACAGTGATGCGCGTGATCAATTTTATTCATCGTAATGTGTTACTTTTAACTTTAACTAAAGGTGTCTTTCACTTTTTAAAGATCACTTTATCAATATTCAGATCGTTAAAAGCCTATCTTTGGAAGGTCTCTGGTCTGTTGAAACTGTATAAAAATAACGTCAACTTGTGTAAATGGAGTACAAAGAAAAGAGGCTTTTTAAGTTTACGGGTATAATAAGAGTCAATCATGGACTTTTTGATATAGGGTATGTTCCGATATTCACTGCGAGCACTGCACAGTGCTATCACTGTAGAAAAATTCGTTCCGTTATGGACTGCCAGTATACTGCCGCAGTACCATAGGGACGTGACGTGACGTCATAAATCGCCGCCATATTCTACTGTGAGCACTGGCGTTTTCGAGGTAAGGTACTCGCAGTACTTTGATCATGTGATCAGTCAAAACCACTCGAGTGCCTAAAATATTAATTAAAATATTTTTAATTTGACAGTACTGCAACAAAAGTTTTTTTAATGAACTAGAAAACTTTACTTCACTCATTTGAATGCTGTGTCAAAAAGTGCGGCTGACAGTATACGGGATTGCGTTCCGTTTTAAATAGTAACCAGTATAACTGGCTATGAAGGAACGGCTTCACAGTATACTAAATTGACGTCACACTGTACAGTGGTCGCAGTGCATATCGGAACATACCCTAGTGACGTGTCGCTACTATAATATGACAGCGGCTAGGTTACCATTTAGTAATTTGAAAACTGACATTTTGATTTTAGTTGATCTCGTTTAGATTTCGTTTCTCGTAAAGATAAAAGACGTATTTGATATAGGGTAATAATGTTGTTTGTTACTATAATCCTTCTCACTAAAACAATATATCTTGCCATCACGATATCAAATCTTTCCATCAATATTTTGCGTTTCTTACATTTTTTGTATCGAAATCCAACGGCCTTCAAAATCCTCGTAAAAGAACTTTCCCCACCGAAGAATAATCCAGCTTCCTTCAGTGATTGCACTAACTTTTTTCTTGTTGGATACTCCTCCCGTAAATAGTAGCCGTACACACAGGTTTTGCTCGTTTTCTCGTTTTTGGTGTGTTAAGTTTATTTCTTCTGTGCCAGTCTCGCTCTCCTTCGCCCATATCGACGAAATCCACAACAAAAGGCGTAAACAGAGTCCAAATTAACGAGCAAGGGTCAACAGTAATGCAGTATCAATATCCGAAATCCAAAGCCAGGTCAAAACTATATCACAATCGGACTACACTTACAATTTGTACTTTTCGAAGCAACGTGAAGTCGCAACTGCTTTGTTTTGTATTGAGCATTGACGCGAGTTTGCCGGAGGTTGTAGTTGTGCTGGCCAGCGATGCTATGTGACGATCGAATTAGATTTCATTTTTAAAAAAAAATAATTTCGATAAACAAATGCCGTGTTTTGTGGTGAATAAGTACACCAATAATTATAAAAATAAAAAATAAATGTTCGCGGGACCCTAATATAGTTTAGAAATCAATGTAATAAATAAATTTTGTGTCCTAAAATTACATATTCGATAAATTTTTATGCACGTCATTTGCTTCTTCAATGTAATTATTAAATAATACGAAACTTCATGAGTGGACAAACGTCAAAGCGGCCATCATAGCGTGTCGTACGTATAGGTACTATCGATCTTTCGTCAGGCAGTTCGTTGCTCCATAGAAAATTATTGGTAAGATGAAAACGCCCTTAACAATAAAATTGGTATAAAATCATACCTGTATAAACTAACTAAATAAACCAAGATTATGCACAATGATTACAAATAGACATTTTGATTACGATTTGTTTATTCGGACGTATTATAGCGTTTCCCGCGTTTATTTGCAAGGGTGCAGTGTTGACAGCTGCGATATAGTCAACATTTTGCATATTCTTGGTTTACTCTCAGGTATAACTTTATACCTAGTTTATTTGTAAGGCCGTAAGGGTTAATTATTTATTATAAAAGTAAAGGAAAGAATAGTAATGAAAAGAAGTTTTTTATACATTATTTATTTAAAAAATAAGTCGATTTTAATTATAAACAGATATTCGAATAGATAAACGTACGCAGTCTTATACAATTTGAAGAAATCCAATACAAATCACTAGCTGGTGGGGGCTGGGGTGTTAATAGATTCCTTCAAACGTTCGTTTTCTGCGACCAATGCTTTAACCCTCAGGTCATACTTCTCCCGTAATTCCTGAAAATATAAGGAGCTTTTAGTTTAAAACAAATTAAAATAGAATTTTGAATTATTACTTTCTATGACTAAACTAAATTGTTCAATGATCCGATATTTATTTCATCACCACCGGTATTTAAAACACACAATTTTCCTGTCGAAATAAGTTGGTTTTTTGCTGCATAAATGCGTTACCCCATAATATTATGTTTCATGGTAACAAGGACAATTATTATTGTGATGCCACAAAAATTTAGGGATTTTCAAGAATACTAAGCGGCACTGCACTGTTTTTTTTTTTAATTTATTTCTTGACTTTAGGTGTTAGTCCTTCAGTTGGAATAATACATTTGGTGCACTGTCTTCTGTCAATGCTGCCACTTTTTTTTCATAAAAAAATAGTATTATTTATAAAATTTGATATTATAATAAATATACTTGAATAAACTATTTAAGTATTGAATAAAGATCTCGATCGATCTTGTAGTTCTCCAAAAACATGACGTGTAAAACAAAACAAAATAAATAACTTATTGTTTAGTTAATTAATGTCGATATGCAATGAAATTGTAATAAGTTACCCCGACGTTTTTTTATGACAATAAGGGACGAGACGAGCCCTGCCCATTACAACGCGGTGCCGCTCAGGATTATTGAAAAATCCAAAAATTCTGAGCGGCACTACAATTGCGCTGTCTCCTTAAGTCATAAGATGTTACGTCTCATTTACCCAGTAAATTCACGGCGCCCTTCCCTGACCGAAACACAATAATGCTTACACATTACAGCTTCACGGTAGAAAAAGGCGCCGTTGCGCCCATAATCTAGCATCCTGTGCAAAACAACCTCCCACTGGTAAACTTGTCACGTTACCTTGAATATGGCAAGTTGCTTTTCGTACTCCTTGCGTAGGTCATCGTTGAGGGACGAGCTGGTCTCCGCTCGCTTCAGTACGAGCCCGTGTCGCTCTTTCTCTGCCGCGAAACGAGCTTCCATCGCTTGCAAACGATCCTGACAAATTCTTATCTATTTAGTTTTGTATGTGAATAGAAAAAATGAACGACCATTTCTAGGATTTGGGATTACCAATGTGTCAAACAGCAGTAAAATACAAGCATGATTCAAAACTGTCTTTAAATATTTTTATATTAAATATATATAAGAGATTTCCACGTATATAGTCACTCATCACGATATCTCTGGAACCATAAGGCGTAGAGACTTGAAATTTGGTAGGAATATTCCTTTCGCCGAGTGGAGGTCAGCTAAGAAATTTACGAAATTCTACCCGCAAGTTTTTTTTATTATAAACAGAACAACGTCTGTCGGGGCAGCTAGTATTACATAAACCGAAAACTAACTATTATTTTTTATCTGTGTGCCATGCTTCGAAAAGGTGGTTAGAGAATGTTCCTATAATATCGTACGTTGAATAAATAATTGCAGCATTTGTTTCACAAATACTTGGATCAAGATCTAAAAGATCATTAAAGTCAAAAATACTTTAATGACATAAAATGACACGTCAACGTGGAATCATTAAAAATACAAAGTTTATACATATATATTTTAAAAATAATGCAATCTATTTAAATAAGACAAGATTGAGCCTAACATTTATAAAAAGTAATAACTATAATACTATTTAATTCCATATGGTAATGTCGTTTACGTAATCATTAATATAAGACCAAGACTTCGACATGAGTCTGCGTTTAATAAATGATTTAAATTTGTTTATTGATAATTCAGTTACGGTTTTGGGTAATTTATCGTAGTATCGTACCTCCATAGCTTTGACTTCGGAGTTCCTGATGGTGAGAAGATCCTTGGTTATGACGTTGATGTCCTTGAGCGACTGCACTTGTGTAGTCAGCGCCTGAATCTGTAGTTCCTGGTTCTTCACCATCTTCGTTTTATCGAAAATCATCCCGCGGGCTTTACTCAGCAACTGAAATGGCAATAATTGAAAATGGCAAACCCAACGATCCATTTAACATATTCTTAGAATAAAGGAAATGTATATATTAGTCCGTCGAACGAGCGTAGCAATATACATAGGAGCAGGAATTAAAAATAATCTCAATGACCGTGCTAATAAAAAACTAAGAACTTATAATATGGATGTATAGTTAATTATACAAATGATTTCAGTTTTCTTTAGTGTTAAATCCGCCAATATTTGTTTTTAAAAACAATTCGACACGTGTTTCGCCTCTACACGAGGCATCCTCTGGACGTGTTGTCTCGTGCCAGATTTTGGCTGATCTGAGGATGCCTCGTGTAGATTTTTGACAATTTTGGAAAAAACTTCGTGAATGTGTGAAGTGGTAGATACTTTGGCCGTACGCAGAGGAGAAGACTTTGAGCTTTTGATGATGACGAGGAAAATACGGGGTAAAAAGACCTAGAGGCCGTAGTCCGATACGGTGGTCGGATCATATTTCCGAAAAAATGTTTAACAGCAACAAACAGTTATCCAACATTTGTGTTTCGACCGCGCTTTAAATACAACGCCACGCAATGACAACGTGTTCAAATAACAGCATATCCAAACTTCAAAAGGACGGAATGTCGTATTTCAGGTAAATACCCCGGCATTTCATCATCCTCAGCATTTACATTTAATAAATTATGATGCCTCTTTAGAAATTAGTAATTGTTTGGGTTACAACGAAATATGTTTACCTCTTCATGCTGCACCTTGATACTGTCAATCATCTCCTGGTTCTTGCCGCCAGGTTTGGACAACGCTGCCTGCAGCTCTGTCTCAAGATTCTTAACCCTCGCCTTCAGCAGTTCAATTTCCTCTTCACGGACCTGGTGATTTCAAGGCATTTATAGAATTTGATTTAATATTTTTATTTTATGGAAAAGGAGGAAAAACGAGCGTATAGGAATCAGGAGCGTTGCCGGCATTGAAAGTGGGTGTACGTGCGTTTTTTGAAGGTACCATGTCGTATCGTACCGGAATCACAGCATAAAGAAGCTCATTCCACAGATGCGCCCATTCTTCTCAGGTCTGAGACAGTCTCTTTTGAATGGGTGGTAGATTTTGACGTTCAATAAGTGATTTTAAATCCTATTTTGAATAAAAATATTTGAATATGAATATGGATGTTGTACTTCAAAGAAATTTCCTTGAAAACCGCACTGTGGAGGAACGCCACACATCCAGATGGTGGGGATGATATCCTAATTTGTGGTGTGTCGTGCGAAGGTGGAATTCGGCGGTAGAAATCAGGTCAAACAGCAACTGTGGAACAATCTCCGTGATAAATTCGGTAGAAGACACACAATGAAGCGACGTCGCATCGCAACGGCAGGTGAACGAGCCGTTCATCGAGACCCACTCCGACAGTTAGATCAGCTATGCGTTACACGCGGTCAAATGGTTCGAGCTGATACAGGGCTGTGCCAGACCAGATATGAGAGCAATACTCCATATGTGGTCGATCAAGTATTGCCGTGCTCTATCTATGACGACGACGCGAGCTTCTTAAAAGCCTGCTGCCTTCCTGAAGCCAGATGACCACGGAATGTGCAATCGCTCGAGATTTGGAGACCCAGTATTCCGATATTAGGCGAGGCTGAGGGACGAATGGGTTTTTTTTATGGTAAACGCGCAAACTTGATTCTTCTGGGGGTTAAATTGATCAAGGATCATTTTACCCCATTTCGCGACCTTCTCAAGAGAGGACTCGATAGAAGGCACAAGTTCTTTCCGGCACTGGTCGACGGTTTCCCGAAAGAGACCTGCATGGCCGGTATGTACGGCATCACCAGTACTGTCGTCCGCTACTATTTGAAACAGAGCAAACGACCATCTGATAAATCTGCCCCGAAATTCTTCGATGGAGAGACTGCTCTCCATAAATGATGCTGAGATTCATCTGCCTGAAATTTACACTTAGGTTCATAATTGAAAATATTAATTGTTAAAAATACTCACTTTGAGTTGCAATCGGAGTCCATCCTCGCTCCGTTCACTCTTAACCGTCTCTAACGCGTCGATCTTCTTCAACAATTCTTGCTCTCTCTGCTGCCAGCTCTCCTGCACACAATACGATATACGTTTCAATAAATATGGAAGATTATCCACCAAAGCGGAAGGCAATAGTTGTTAATTTAGTTTGTGATAACTTTTGTATTGTGACTTACTTAAGTCTCCAGTCTCCACGGTTATAGACAATCATTTTCATCTGTAGGAGGAACAAATCCTTTGCAGCGGATTATTAAATCAATGGTGCTTTTGCATGAGATATGAATAAACGTTAAACATCATTGTAATTCGTAAATAATCACAATTCGTAACAAGATCTCCAATTGTTTGCCTAGTTTTACTATTTTACTAAGGTTTTTAATACACAAATTTAATAAAATAATATACTTTTGTTATTACACAACACAACTGACACATGTGTTATCTGATGCTATGAATGCTACGAAGTTAAATATCCACTGTACAAATCATTATAAATTTCACAGTACAGAAATATGTTTGTGGGAAATCCCCGCGTTATGCCCGTGTTATACGCGGGATTGAAATCGCATAACTATAGTTCCCACGAAGTTCCCATCTATGTATTATTGTAAACTGGCTGTAGTACTTACAGTGTCATATAACACAGGCGCACTGTCACCCTCAGCCTCAGTGTCTACGGGTTCCTGCTTAATCCGAAGCTCCGCTGTTTCTCTCACCGTCGCTGCCACATCGGTTTCGATATCGGATGCTGCTCCCTGCATGCGTAACCTCATAATTAGTGACATTTTTGGAAGAAGAGGAAGACAAGGGATATCGAGAGACAGAGCTTTATGAGCTGTTTATGAAAACAATGTAAAACCGAAGGAAATTGCTGTTATTAGCAGGGTTAGACACAACGATTCCGTGAGCCGATGGCAAAAATCCTCGTGATATATTTGCGGGTTATGTTCTCTTGCTTAATTAATTTATACGTCTAATAATCTATAAGTCGAAAAAAATGCGGCGAACTGTTAAGGCGCGGACTGACTAGGATTGTAAACCCTACAACCAACTCAACAATTTTTGTGTTGATCATGTTGCTTAGCTGCAAATGGGCATTTATTTTACTGATTTTCTTTTGTTTATTCAAAATTTACATATTATATTGAAAATTGTTCGGTTTAAGTTTTATAAAAGTACTAATTCTATTAAATTCTTTAAAAAAAAAGAATGTTGTTATAGCTGAAAATTCGGAGATTTAAGATATCTCTCTTGTTGTTATGTAACTTATGAAATGTTAGTAGAGTATAGTTATAGTTCAGATCACGTCGGACAGGATATCAAATTTCAATGAAGCCAATTTGTTTATACAAATTAGTCATGACTTGCTTGTTGGTTCCTTTGATTCACTGACCTCTACTATATACCCATTGGACTGGCCTTTGTCAAACTATTTACAAAAAAAAATTGTGTACTTTATAACGTTGATTCTTGAAGTATGAATAAAACGAAAAACGAACGAAATTAATTCAAAATGCAAAAATACTTCAGAGTATCGCAGCCATTTGTATTATACGTAAAAATTAGTTCTGTGGAGGCTCGCGAGTGGGGCTTCAAATAGGTACAAAAATTTTGGTGTCAAACTTATGGAACAGCCTGTCCAGTGGTATCTTTATATATATATATATATATATTTCTTGTGTGCGTGTGTATGTCGTGTGTTCCAGTGAATTTGAGATTGGTGTGTGTCGTCAGGTGGATTCGAGAATGGTTTAGATTCACAATTAAACTACCTCCTAAACGGCTGCCCGATTTTGATGATTTTTTTTGTTTGTTTCAGTGAATTTGAGATTGGTTTAATTCTCAATTCCGTCCATATAATATAATTCTCCTGCTCATGTGTAAATTAGTGAAATCCTCCTAACGGCTGGACCGATTTCAAATTTAAGACGTGTGTACAGGACATCGTCTGTTGGGTCTACTAGTTTATATATATATATATATATATATATATTTGTATATCCTTCTAGCAATGGGCAGTCTCATTCATTAATGTGTAACAGATAATTCGCGAAGATATGAGATGGATTAGGATACGTAGTTTAATGATCTTATAGTCAACACAAACAAGACTGTCCAGTTCAGTCTTTTCATATAATAACTTCTTTATTATTTACTAGAAACAATTCGCGTTGATACTTATTGCATATTGAATACAATCTTTGTAATTGGATGCCGGCTAGATTATGGGTACCACAACAGCGCCTATTTCTGCCGTGAATCATTATGTGTAAACATTATTGTATTTCGTTTTGAAGGGCGCCGTAGCTAATGAAATTACTGGGCAAATGAGACTTAACATCTTATGTCACAAGGTGACGAGCGCAATAGTAGTGCCGGTCAGATATTTTGGGGTTTTCCAAGAATTCCGAGCGGCACTGCATTGAATGGGCAGGGAGTATCAATTACCATCAGCTGAACGTCCTGATCGTCTCGTCACCTATTTTCATTAAAAAAAAAATAACGATTTGAGCATATTTTGCAGCACCAAAAGACCTAGTGGCTGGCATAAAGGAGACTACCTTATAGATCTAATTTAAAAGTTATAACGATATAATATTAGACAAGCTTACAGCACGATTTTCATAATCTTTCACTCGAGACCTCATTGCAGTCATTAGAGAATCACCATTAACATTATCATATGGCATCATGGTACTGTTTTTCCATTAATTACGGCTTGGTATGATTTTTTATAATTCACATTATATACAAAAAGAAAACGTCATTAATTTGAACCAAACATTTCATAACAAGTTTAAAACCAACGATCAAAGAGTATAATAATATATAGGGGATATGCCAACGATACTTTCAGTGTCAACAGCGTATAAACACGTTACTTTTTTATGTCGTGTCATCTGAGTCTGAAGGCCAGTTTGGCAAAACCTTAGATTATTTATACGTTTAGATAGTCTCTTTCTTTTTTTTTTGGAATAGGAGGACAAACGATCGTACGGGTCACCTGGTGTTAAGTGATCACCGCCGCCCACATTCTCTTGCAACACCAAAGGAATCACAAGAGCGTTGCCGGACTTTAAGGAAGGTGTACGCGCTTTTTTTTTAAGGTATCGTATCGTCCCGGAAACACCGCACAAGGAAGCTCATTCCACGGCTTCGTAGTACGAGGAAGAAAGCTCCTTGAAAACCGCACTGTGGAGGACCGCCACACATCCAGATGGTGGGGATGATATCCTAACTTGTGGCGTGTCGTGCGAAGGTGGAATTCGGCGGCAGGAATCAGGTTAAACAGCTCTTCGGAACACTCCCCGTGATAAATAAGCTGTTAGATAACCGATAATAACAGGCCAGGAATATTATCAGTTTAGTGTGCCTGATAAGCTTCGTCTTACACTCGCGATTTGTATTTTTTTTTATGTAATAGGAGGACAAACGAGCGTACGGGTCACCTGGTGTTAAGTGATCACCGCCGCCCACATTCTCTTGCAACACCAGAGGAATCACAAGAGCGTTGCCGGCCTTTAAGGAAGGTGTACGCGCTTTTTTTGAAGGTACCCATGTCGTATTGTCCCGGAAACACCGCACAAGGAAGCTCATTCCATAGCTTTGTAGTACGAGGAAGAAAGCTCCTTGAAAACCGCACTGTGGAGGACCGCCACACATCCAGATAGTGGGGATGAAATCCTAACTTGTGGCGTGTCGTGCGAAGGTGGAATTCGGCGGCAGGAATCAGGTTAAACAGCTCTTCGGAACATTCCCGTGATAAATGCGGTAGAAGACACACAATGATGCGACGTCTCTACGCAACGCTAAAAGATCCAGCCGTTCACAGAGCACTGAGTCCCGACAATTCGAGCTGCTCTACGTTACACGCGGTCAAATGGATCGAGCAGATACTGGGGTACGCCAGACCAGAGATGACAGCAATACTCCATGTGTGGCCGCGCTTTGTAGAGCCCTAGAATGTGGGCCGGCTTGAAGTATTGCCGTGCTCTATTGATGACGCCCAGCTTCATCGAAGCCAATTTGGCTTTGCCCTCCAGATGGCCACGGAATTGGCAATCGCTCGAGATTTCGAGACCCAGTATTCCGATACTAGGCGCGGCTTTAAGAGAAGTGTTCTCGAAGAGCGGTGATACGACAAATGGGGTTTTTTTTAGTGGTAAACGCGCAAACTTGAGTCTTCTGGGGGTTAAATTGGACAAGGTTAAATTTACCCCATTCCTCGACCTTCCCGAGAGAGGACTCGATAGAAGACACAAGTTTCTCCCGGCACTGGTCGACGATTTCCCGAGAGAGACCTGCATGGCCCGTGTATACGGCATCACCAGTGCTGTCGTCCGCATAGCAATGTATGTTGGAGGTGTCCAACATATCATTGATATGCAGAAGAAACAGCGTAGGAGATAGCACACAGCCTTGGGGCACTCCAACATTCACGGGCTTCGGTTTCGAGCAATATCCGTCGACAACGACCTGTATGCTACGCCCAATGAGGAAGCTGGAGGTCCACTTGCACAAGCTCTCGGGAAGCCCAAATGATGGAAGTTTTGAGAGGAGCGCCTTGTGCCATACACGATCAAAGGCCTTCGCTATATTCAGGATAACTGCCAGATCTTCCCCCTTGCTTTCAATAGCCGCCGCCCATCTATGTGTTAGGTATACCAGAAGATCACCTGCCGACCGTCCATGGCGATTAAATTGGAGTGAATTCCCCTGATATTGCAAAAGTCCACGTTGAGCGTGGAGCGGGGTGCCGTGGTGTTTCTGCCTCGGTCATGCGCGGTTCTGTGCCCACCCCAGAATACGAAGGGCAGCCCGAGCGAGAGTGCTCGGGGAGGGATTCTCCGGCTCTGGTAGAGCCGGTACCCTCCTGGGCTAATATCTCTTTATGGACCGCTCTCATATTTTGTTGGGGGGAGGGGGTGGGGGTAAGGGATGGCCTCCGGTCCTCGACACTAACCTATGCGAAACATAGCGGCACTAGGCCGCTACTTCACGCCGGTATTCTGTGCGAGTGTGGTAATTAACCCGGACGAGTCTGGCCCGATTGTGCTGACGTCATAAGACGGCAGCGCGACTCTCCCACTTCTAAAAAGCCCTTAGTCGCCTCACGACACCCATGGGCCTGGGACTCCCCTATTCTTTTTACGCCCGGGGAAAGTACAGGGCAAAATGTATGACATTTTGTGTAAGTGTGCATGATTTGCTCAAAATAAGTTAATTCTAAACTCAATTTTTTGTTACAAAAAATGATCTGTTTGATCTGAACAGCCATTGTAAAATACTCTATGGAATAAAAAGAGTGGCTCTTGAGTTTCTTGTATATTCTTCTCAAGAGCTCTACTTTTCCGAACTTAAGGTTTCAGTAATTTAAAAGATATATTTATTGTGACTATTCAAAAGTGCTTAGTTTAAGCCTAAGTGAACAAAGTTTATTTGACTTTGACACCAGGTGACTTCGATAAACAAAACAAATCACAAACAGGGCACCTAAATGGCGTGTCAAAGAAGGTGTTGAAAATACTGGTCAAATAAAGTTTTTGAATTCCATGAGCCTCATTAATCTATATAATTTGGCATCTAGATCCAAAGACTAATTTGAACTGCTATTGTACTATGGAGGGGAGAGGTAAGGAGAATAATCTGTGTATATGAAAAAGTGTCCGTCAAAATGCATTGAATTAGGGTGGTTTGATAGATGCTACTATAGCGCGCTATAGTGGCGCTGGGCAGGTCATGTAGCGAGATTCATGGACAAAAGATGGACAGTAGAAACGACAATTTGGGAAGGACCATCTGGCAAATGAAAAAGAGGCCGCCCAAGAAACAGATGGGTAGATGACATAATAAAAATAGCAGGAACAGAATGGAGAGGAAAAGCACAGAGGAGAGATACATGGAATAAGCTGGCGGAGGCCTACACCCGCAGTGGGGTTCCAATAACATAACTTTTATATTTATTTTATATTATACGCGTAGTGCTCAGATTATAGAATTATGTATTTGAATGTTGTTGGAATTAATTAAAGGCTTATTATTATTATTATTATAGTAGCATCAGGGTAAATCTTAAAAGAAGTGCCAAATATAAAATAATACTAATCACTCGAGGTGCACGTTTCCGTATAGAAATTCTTTACTACATTTTTTTGTACAACGTAAGTTGTTTCAATAATTAACTACTTTAGTCGACAGTTATATTAAATTTTAAGCTATTGCATAGCTTCTATCGCGGGCCTTGAGCGTGGAGACCGAATCCAGAAATTCCGTAACGAAAATAACCTAACACTTACTTACTAGATCTATATAGATATTTCGCCACGGTCATTACAGTTGCCGTGGAACAGCGGTTATCACGTATGGTTTTTGTGCAGAAGGTCCCAATTTTTTTTAATTACTTTATTTTTTTTATCACGTTTTTCTTAGTTTTTATTATTATGACAAGCATGTTTATTTAGTTTCACCTGTCCCGTTGTCTGTCTGTAATCAAATCTTGCAAGTAAAATTTTACTCACTTCCCGTTTGCTTTTTTTAAAATAATTTTATCAAAAAACTGCATAAATAAAATAAATAAATAATTATAATTGCATAAGTTGATAAAAAACGCTATGCAATAGCTTTACCGCGGCAGTCCCCGTTTTTTTTAATCGGCATACTTCATTTCGTTTACAATTACTACATTCACCATACTTCACACCATACCCTTTGCCTGCACCAGCGCCATTGTGGAAGCTTTTTGAACTGTTATTTATAGCATAAACTGGACACTTTTTCAACTTTTCTCCCATATGAGATGATCCTCCTTGCCTGTACCCTCCATGTGTTGTACTTACAGTAACAGATACGGCAGGCCTCATGTCACTCTCGGTCTCTACTGGTTCTTGCTTGATCTGGGGCTCATCACCTGACACGATGACAAATTCCGCATCCTGCACGTGGAAACTTATGTTATAACCCGCGACTTCTTCCGCGTAGATTGTTTTTAAAAATAATAAGCCCATTTGGAATTGAAGTTTATCTTAAGTTCTATTCCAGTTCTAGTTACCGTTTTCACTCCCTTGCCAACATATTATAAGAATCTTAATTCGAGGAAGATTGTTATGGCAAACTAAACTTACTGTTGGTATAGTTATAGCTCATCCAAAAAATCCCGCGGGAACCATGGATTTTTCCGGAATAAAATGTAGCCTATGTCCTTTCCCAAGCTCTAGACTATCGCTGTACTTCATCAAAATCGGTTCAGTAGCTCCAGCGAAAAAGCGGAACAAACATACATTCACTTTTTGTAATATTAGTAGGAATATACTTTACCTAATATATTTTTGAAGATAAGGAACGAAAAACTTGACAACTCGCTTGAATAGTGATTTCAGGTAACAAAAGCGACAACAGCTTTGTCAGACTAAATGGGAAGAGCTTTTATATACAGAATATGGAGTAGTACAGGGGATATTATTGAATGAACACAATGCCCAAATGTTTTGAGTTTTCTTTAGTGTTAATTCCGCCAATGTCTGACTGAAAGTGCCAGCCGTCTCGTGCCAGATTTTGGCGAGTCAACATGCCTCGTGTAGAGCCGAAGCACGTGTCGAATTGTTCAAAAGACAAATATTAGCGGAATTAACACTAAAGAAAACTCAAAACATTTGGATAATTATGGATTTCCGCAAAGTACTTCAATAATTTTTTTATGAACACAATGGCTGGCAGCTCAAAGCTTTAAAAGTCCTGCTTTGAATAACAATTTCTAAATTTCAATTAACAACGCCTTCAACATACAACACTTACATATACATTCCGTACTTCAAGAGCTTCAGGCGTCGACTCGACGTTCGATTCTTCATTATGTGTGTTCACGTCAGACTGCAAAAAAAAGTTTTAGTGAAATATTAAAAATATGCTCACTATACAGTGCCGCTCAGGATTCGTGAAAAACCTGAGCGATACAGATCAGACTACAATAACGCTCGTCACCTTGAGACATAAGATGTTAAGTCTCATTTGCCCAGTATTTTCACTAGCTACGTCGCCCTTCAGACCGAACCACAATAATGCTTACGCAATACTGCTTCACGTCAGAAATAGGCGCCGTTGTGGTACCCATAATCTAGCCGGCATTCTGTGCAAAGGAGCCTCCTACTAGTAAATACTTTTATATTCTCATATACTTTTAGCATTGAGTAGTCTCATTAATTACTGTGCAATAGAAATATCGCAGAGTGTGAGAACAAAGTGGATTATGTGTTACGAAGATTAAGCATAAAATCTAAACAAACACGCCTACACAAAGCAATCTGTTCATGCGAAATCTTCCCAAGTGTTTAAGCAAGAGCAGTATTCCGATTTAGAAAGTTAAATATATTATTATTAATCAATATGTTGTAGTGCCAGATGATTTACGGCGGTCCCCAATATAATATCTACAGATAGAGATAAATTACTACCTTAATAATCTGAAGCCGTCCCAATATACCCAATAAGTCATTCTTATCGCCTTATATTGGAACGCGTGAATTGCAATTTCCATAGAAACTTCTATCACTGGTAAGCTATACGTCGTCCCATTGACAGACAGCGTGTACGGATAAGGCGAGTTACCGTCGGTTAATTTATTGGTACAGAAAAGTCAACGATAGTTACGATTTTTATCTCAAGTAAGAGATAGACTGAACATTGGGAACGGCCGTTAGTGGCTTGCGTAAGAAGACTGCAGTGAAAGCACTTTTAAAACTCTTACAAGTTTCTACCATAACTGCTCTCCTACGTCGATTTTCATAAAATGTGAGACGATTTTGGTTCAACACACAATGTAATTATTACGCAACGCGTAATTTTTATGTATAGACGCAAGAAGTAATACTTCCTTGGCCTAACAAAGCAAAAATCCTAAAAATTATTTATTCCTCGTGCTATTCTACGTTTGTAGAAAGAACATTATTGCAAAAATCTTGCAAAGATGGCTTTGACAATTAATTATTAAATAACGAATACGGCTGCATGGGCTTGAACCCTTTGCCTATCCTAATATTGAAAAAATAAATAAATAATGAATGTCGCAAACGTCAGAAAATCTTAGGAACCAACTTCACCGTTACTTTTGTGTAATATATCATCTTAAAATTTCACACTCATGATTTTTTTTCATAACGCGCCTAAAGAAGAATAGCATAACATCAATAAATCAAAGTTAGAAATTCTGTTGTTTTATCAATCAATTTGAAAGTAATAATGAAAGATTGGCTTTACTTAGCGTGCTATTTATTCTAGCGGTCAGCGGTGATTATCATACATATTATTTTAGAAAATATCTTTTAACTCTTTCTCCCTTAAGGAATGTATATATAATGTTCTCATTTTTTTTGTAAAATGACCAAAAAGTGGCTGCTAAAAAGTGGCAGAATATTCTTCCGTACTCGAAGTTTGTCTGGTTACACCCGGTATTGTTTGGAAGTACATTTTTTCTAATGTTAAAAACTTATACATATTTTGTATAGTACCTACCTTCTGCTTTATGTTATAACTTACTATTTATAATCTGTAGGTACTTTAATGGAAACTCAGTATAACAAGAGACACATAATAACTTTTATAATCAATTCCCAGCCTCTATTCAGGCATTATTTATAAATAAATTTAAATGTTTTATTAAAGAATGGCTCTGTCGTAAATCGTACTACCCCACAGCTGAATATCTAAGTGATCGCCTGGGACTAGATTATGATTATTTTATAGCAATAACAGTGACAGTACAATATTGTATATTTTATTACAAAGAGCGCAAAAAAAGAAAGCTGGGAGAGTTTCTTGTGCCGCTTCTATCTCAGAGCGCCATTTGTTTCCGAAGCGGTAGTAGCAGTATTAGAAATTACATCAAAAAGAATTCTTAAGGAATAAATTTTGAGAAAATAAATGCCTTTTATGACTTTCAACAAACCATTGCAAATATTATAATTAATATAACAGATTTAAACAAAGGGCGGACTCACACTAGTCCTCGTTTTTAACGAGGACTAGTGTGAGTCCGCCTCGTGCAGCTGAAGTTCCGTATTCATGAAATCATAAGAAAAAATTTCTTTCGTCTCTTTAACATAACTTTAAGGCGAGTTCCGTGCTTTTCCCCAAAGTCAAAGTTCTTTATTTGCTAAAAACATTAAAGGTAATATTGTTATAAAAAGAGTAAGCACATGTTTCGTCTTGACAGACATGCAAATATTCGAGTGGTTTCGTTTTATCATGTTTTTTTTATGTTACCTCAAAACTTTCGACTGGGTGAACCGATTTGTATAATTCTTTTATATGGAAGCTGATGCTTCCCGTGTGGTCCCATTGTAATTTGGTCCAGATCGGACAATGGCATCCATGAGAAAACCATAAAAGTCTTAAATTTGCTATACATACGTATAGAAAAGTGGATGATAAATTTACGAATAACTCAATATCGCGCCACCCCATTTCGATGATTCTTTTTTTATACGAAAGGATATACTTCAAAGATAGTTTGACGAGAGTTTGGTTAGGTTCGGATTACGGAATCCATGACAAAGTAACGGAACACTGTCTGTAATCAAATTGCAAAGTACTTGCGTTCTTTGCTGCATTGAAAAATTTAGTATATTTACACATATTTAGACAAATTGTTAGTTAGTGTGTACTTCAAATTCAATAAAATCATAAAATAAAAAAAATTAACAAAAAAAACAACCGCCTTCAAAAACACTATTCCAAAACAATAGATATTATAATGTGCACTAAAAAGAATAAAAATAATTGCGTATTTTATACAATCTAAGTAGTTAATTAATCTTATTCTAGTTACGATTATTGTAATTTTTATCGGTGTCATCCCAGATAGGTTTGTTACTACATACATGAGGAGTGAGAATGAGTCGTGAGGAGACGAGAGGCGAGAGCGGGTTGCGGCGGAAGGACACCGATTCCAAAAATAACAATACTCGTAACTAGAATTAGATTAATTAATTAAATTGTATAAAATACGCAATTATTTTTATACTTTTTAATGCACATTATATCTATTGTTATGGAATAGTGTTTTTGAAGGCGGTTTTTTTTTTTTTTTTTTTTTTTAATTAAATTTATGTATTTGGCATATATTGAGGTTCCAAGGATAAGATTGAGTCGAGGTCGAGTAGAAGAAAAACCACATCACACCATGGAGTACCTAGAGGAAATACGTCATGGAAGTGTAAAAAATAGACCGAAAACCATGAATTCTGGGACTGTTTGCTATCATTGTAGCATATGTACATCATAATATAAAATATCATTTAACATAAGACTAACAAGAATATTAATACTTCATCAGTACTTTATTGCTTCTCTTTCTATTAATCATTCCTTATTGCTTCTTTTGGAATTTTTCTTTCCGCACGCGCATTGCGTATAGAAGCAGTACGGCTTATAAAATCTCATGTCCTACTGGCCCCTGGGTTTATACAGAATAAAGATGAATACTTATAAAAAAAACTACATTTTATGCGTATATTGCTTCCCAGGTAAATATAATATTGATATTTGGACATTCCAAGACTATTCGTGTCTTGATTTTATTTGAATTGGGCTAAATATTGTCCATCCTTTTAAATAAAACTATACCTAAGAAAAAATATTGGCCTATTATTAATTTAGCTTACTACATACTTTGTCGGTCATATACTTTATAAACCCTGACCATTTCTAGTTTTCACTAACTTATCGATATGTTTATTCACTTTCGTACAACACTAGGTATTTTGACAGAAGTCAAATCTATGGTTACAGAGTGCCTATTACTTCAAGTTTTCATATGTCATTTTTCGCACTATATGAAAATATTCTGAGGTTGTCATAATCACTTTAAGAATATGTGATTAGCGTAATTGTATTAAGTTCGAAATTCATGTTAATAAATATGTAGTTATATCTTTTCGTGATTGTGAATTTAGGCCCATCATAAAGCCGGAATTAAGTGTGTGTATTACATATTTAATAGGTAAATGTGTGAGTTTGGCGACATCGGTTTCCATAGTAAAATGACGTGATGCCACTTCTTGTAGTTTTTTCTGTACATTACAATAATTAGTACAATGTTACGAGATAATGTAGTAAAAATAGCCACTAAAAATTATAAGTAATTAGATTGGTACACAAATAATATTTGAAAATTTTGTTGTTTTTTTTTTGTAAGGGTTTTCACTTTAAAAACATAACATAATTGGTGGTAGTTACCACTTCGTTTGATAATATTCGTGTATTGAGTAAAAACTATAATTTTTAATATCGTTAATAATTTAAAATTTAATCTATTCAACAATGTCTCCTCTCTTATTTCTTTTGGTAATTTATTAAATACTTTAACACACATAGCAAGACAGTTTTTGTGGTACGAAGGGGTTCTAATGTGGGGTACTCGAAGTCTAGTAGGACCACGCGATGGAAGCAAAGAACGGTTGCCTAACGGGCTGAATAAATTTAAATTTTTCTTAACAAATAAACTAGCCTCTAGTTACTCGAGTCTAGTACATCCCCACCCCAAAAGCTCACTGACATGCCTAAAGTAGTTTTCACTTTAAAAATTCAGGTTTTTGCACCAATTTTTGAATACGCGCCAGTTTTTTTTACACCAGTTATTGGATACATGTACATTAAAAATAGTAATTATACCTTATGTTAATTTTGGTATTTACAGACCACAAAGCTATCCCTACAAATGTTTTTAGAGCCACGCACAGAATAACTCACCAACCTTTTTGTAACTGAAATAGAAATGTACATAGCCTGTATATCTATATGGTATAATTATTACTATGATTTAGGGATTAAAATGCACTTAAATCCATAATAAATAATAATAAAATCTATAGTGTCTATAAAATCTATAGTTCTTCTTGCGCTAGCGCGCCTGTCTTCAACTTCCTGTGTCTAAAAAAATGAGATAAGGAAAAGAATCGAGGCTACTAACTAGGAAACGTGTTACTGTGCCGAGATTTAAATTATATCCTCGAGACCTAACTTTTAAGAGGCGTAGGATCCTCAGAGGGTTTAGGCAGGGCACGTCTTCTGCTTTGTGTGAAGGTATTTGAAGACACCCCAGCCTAATTCTAACAATGGCTTCGTATTCCAGAAGGATGTGTACGGGATCTTCAGCGGTTTCGCAGCAGAATCTGCACAGATTTGATTCACTGAGACCCATTCTGCCTAGGTGCCCATTCAGCTTGCAATGGCCAGATAGGAACCCCGTGAGGGCTCATCTATATGGTAACTACATATTACAAAAGTATTAATTTCAGCGATTGCGACTCATGATGAGAAGACAAGGTTCATAATTTTATGAAACGAAACGCATACACACATTCTGAAGCCGCATTCGCTCTTTCAACTCGTTCCGACTTCGATGGCAAAGCTTTTAGGGATATCAGCAAGAGAAGGTTGTTAGTCGATCCCGATATATTCCGTTCCGGGGTCTAAATACGTAAATGTATTTCCCTCCTCTCGAAAAAAAAAAAATCTTTCAAGTTTCAGTCGGGAGCTACGAGAAGCATAGATGCTTCTAATAAAATCGTAAACTATCCGTACCTATACTTTAAATAGTTCTTCAAAAAATAGGTTTATACACGTTGTACTGATATTTTAAGCGAAGCCAAAAATTCGTTTTAAAATTTGTCTTATTATGCACTCTAATCTAAGCAACTGCTAAATGAATTTGAATGGGTTTTGACAATAAGGGACGAGAAGAGCAGGGCATTCAGCCGATGGTAATTGATACGCATTGCCCCATTACAATGCAGTGCCGCTCAGGATTCTTGAACAACCCAAAAAATCTGAACGGTGCTACAACTGCACTCGGCACGTTGAGACAAGATATTCTGTCTCATTTTTCAGTAATTTCACTAGCTACGGCGCCCGTCAGACCGAAACACAGTAATGCTCACACATTACTGTTTCGCGGCAGAAATAGGCACCGTTGTGATAATCTAGCCGGTATCCAGTGCAAAGCAGCCTCCCACTGGTATGCGTAACATTTAGTGTTGGTTTCATTCCAATCGATTCACAAACAAAAAACTAATTGGTATGCCGATTACGACGCTGGCAGGTCGCGGTCCTGCAAGGCACTAGTATAAATAAATACCTGCAATTTATCCTATTTGGCCACAAAGCAAATCAACAAAACTTGAAACACAATATTGCAACAACAATTTCCTCACCATTTTTCGAGTAGGTAATTCACTGAATCCACGTGTAGAAACTCATGCGCACAAAATACACTGAGTCTTGCAAGTCTATTTTTGGAGCGCGCCTGTACGTGTAAAAATAGGAATTAGGAAACGATCGTCGATTACAAACTCATAATTTTGTAACGTAAATTTAGTGAAAGAAGCTAATAAGCACAGATGGTTAATAGTTCAAAATTTTACTATAAAGGCTCGTTTATCGGTAGTCGCTTTACCAGTGGGAGGCTACTTTGCACAGGATGCCGGTTAGAACATGGGCACCACAACGGCGCCTAATTCTACCGTGAAGCAGTAATGTGTAAAGAGTTACTGTTACTGTTTTGGTCTAGCCGTAGCTAGTGAAATTACTGGGCAAATGAGACTTAACATCCTCAACGTGTCTCAAGGTGACGAGCGAAATTGTAGTGCCGAATTAGAATTTTTCCGTTTTCCAATAATCCTGGGCGGCATTGCAATGGGCAGGGCGTATCAATTACCGTCAGCTAAACGTCCAGCTCTTCTCGTCACTTATTGTCATAAAAAAATAGTTAGATAAAAGACAATTTTTTAGACATTTGCCACCTTTTACCATACCAGTGTGCCAAGTTTTCAAAACGATGATCGACAAATTGTGTTTTTTTTTTGGGAGTTAGGAAATAAATTCTTAATTATATTTCTTTGATTTGGGTACAATAAGCCGAACCAAAACCTTACATGTATTCTGGTTATTCAAATTTTATAAATGAAATGTTATTTCAAACTGCAGCGGCAGCGATTTTTCTTCCGACTTATCTTCATTACATTAAAATAAATGGCAAGAACTTAGTAGAAATCTACCAATAAGTACTTATACATTCATTATTATTATTATTAATTAGTATAATTATTATTAATAATAATAATAATATACATTCATGGCCTAAATATTTGCCTTTTAGGTGCTATTAAAATTTCTACGCTTCTTTTTTCGTTTGTTTGTGGCAAAAATTCTATAATATACTAGCTGACCCAGCAAACTGTTGATCGTAGATGGGTGAAAATTTGAAGTTGTATAAAAAAAAATCGTGTGGACCACCCTTAACATTTAGGGGAATGAAAAATAGATGTTGTCCGATTCTCAGACCTACCCAATATGCACTCAAAATTTCATGGAGAATTTTATATATTAGAAAAGAATATAAATTTATATCATGCTCGATGTTGCTCATGCTAATGATATGGCGAATTTTCTTAATAAAGTTTTATACGTTTATCGTACCGATTTTCCTATACTTTTCTAATAACTAGGTATATAATATGTTGGAGAGGGGAGTGGGAGGCTCCTTTGCACAGGAAGCCGGCTAGATTATGGGTACCACAACGGCGCCTATTTCTGCCTTGAAGCAGTAATTGTTGAACATTACTGTGTTTTGGTCTGAAGGGCGCCGTAGCTAGTGAAATTACTGGGCAAATGAGACTTAACATCTTATGTCTCAAGGTGACGAGCGCAATTGTAGTGCCGCTCAGAATTTTTGGGTTTTTCAAGAATCCTGAACGGCACTGCATTGTAATGGGTAGGGCGTATCAATTACCAGCAGGTGAACGTCCTGCTCGTCTCGTCCCTTATTTTCATAAAAAAAAAATATAAATAATATGGACTAACAGATCTCAATTTTTTTATATAAAGTAGAAACTACTTATTTAATAGCATTTCGGGTTCTTACAATTTCTTATTTTAAAGTGATAACCCCCACAGTTGCATTAAAAATAAGAACTTGCAATACCTAGTCTGTTTTGAAAAGAGCAATCTTAGAGTTTCTTGCTGGTTCTTCTCTAAGGAACCTGCCTTCCGAATGAGGTGTATGAAAAAAATTACATATTTCAAGTATAATACGATTTACCTATGAATTAAAATGTTTTTGATGTTATTTGATATATATATATATATATTTACTAGCTGCCTCGACAGACGAACAACTGTAGATAATAAAAAAATAGTTACTGTTTTATAAGAATTTAACAATAATAGGTATTTCAAAACATCAAGAATTATTTCGTAACATATGCTCCCTGTTGTTATAATTAAATTGTTTCACAGCGGAACTGTCAAACCGTGCGTCACTAAATTCTCTCATAGAAAATATGTCCATATAAAACAAATATTGGAAATAAAAATAATTATGGGTCCCAAATCGAAATAAAAACTATCCTATCTCTCAAGTTGGACCAAACTGCACTCCATGAAGTAATCCCCATTAAAATCTGTTCATTAGTTTAGGAGTCCATCGCGGACAAACAACGTGTCACGTAATTTATATATATTAAGATATATGTTACCTCTTCTGTTTTACCTAGAAGATTTACTTTTCTTCGCGATGCGTCATCTGTACTACAACTAAATGGTCTTTTCCTGCTCGGAATCGTCGTCACATCTCTTTCAAATATATATGAGTACTGACTTGTTCCATGCTCTTCGTTGGATGAGATCTCAGTAGGGACTTCTTTTTTAATTTTTACCTATTAGAGAAAAGTTCGTTGTCATCGTTAAATTTAGACGAAACATCATATGATAAAGATATGGTTCTCTGCAAAATTAAAAGGTGCTTTATTAGGTACCTACATCACGCATTACCCATCAGTTTAATCATTAACGCCCGTTTTCAATAACCTATTTATCAAATTCAAATATTTTTATTCAAAATAGGATGTGAAATCACTTATTGAAAGTCAAAAAACTACCACCCATTCCAAAATGAATGTCTCAGGCCTGAGAAGAATCGGCGCAACAAACTCAGCAGGCTTTTTTTTTTCATCAAAAATATGTTTTACAATTAAAGTAACATTGTACAATTAAACTTATTTTTTAATAGCCTGAGGGCGGACGCTCCATTCCCAATCTGTGGTTATCATTAAGAAAGTCATTTATGTTATAGTAACCTTTACCAACCACACGTTTTTTAACAATTCTTTTGAATATCGTAATAAGTATAATATAATATCCTTAAACTTATATTGGACATAACTATGAATGATAAGATCTTGTCATTAAACGGTGACAGCAATGCATCCGTAAGTTAAACTAAGGATAGATTGGTTATTGAAAACGGCTGTAAACCGAAACTGGACTTTCGGTCGGTCACTAGTTTTCTCTAAATTATTCTACATCAAAATAGCATCGGTTTGCAAAAAATGCAATCAAAAATAAGGTATGAAACTTAGATTAAAGATTGGCCTCCGCTGCGCTCCAACTAGATACCGCTGGCGTAGTCGCAAAGTGCGGTAACTAAATAACTAATATTACGTACTTTAGCCAGTATCAAACAATGTGTGACGTTGAAGTGCCACATGTTCAGCTAATGCATTCCAGTCTTGCTGGAAGTCTAACGATGCAGCAACGATAAAAATGTCCGGTAATAACGGATTTATGTTTAAAAAAGTTTCATAAAAACAAAAAAAAAGCCTTAAAATCATTTGAAAAATCATCATTTTATATGTAAGGGTAAGCATGCGCACTAATGGACGAAACCCCTACCGGCAGTTAACTGTTAGCCCCTTGGACAAATTATTACACTTGACGGAGTGATAGCTTCAAATGTGTGCCAATTGTTTATATGTGAACATGTCATTTTGTCATTGTGTGCGTAGCACTAGTGTTGGGAACGACGATACGGCAGTGTTGCGAGTATCCACACTACAGAAAATTATTTTCATTTTGCAATAATTGAAAATTTATAAATATAGGTACATTTAAAAATTTTACTAATCAGCCACATATTTACTAGGTACTCCGCTTCTATGCATCGCTGTGTGACGTTTATAGCCTACTAGCAAACCGGCCCGCATTGTACATGTGCAAATATTTGGTTTAAAAAATTTAAATGATTTTTCATCTTAATAATATTAGCACAGATAATTAGAAAAAAACCGTATACTTTGCTTATGTTCATTCAATACACAATTAAAAAGTGTGCTTATTGGTAAAAACGTGATTAATAAAAATAATGAATGGCTTATCTCAACGAAAATCAGCTAACAAATATTTTAAAATCATTAAAAGAATGACTTAAAACTCGCTTCATATTTACAATAGTTTATTTGAAAATTAAATTATGACACTGCAGAAGGGAGGGTTATAAATACATATATAACTTGAGAAATAATGAAAAGCTGAGAATCCCAATAAAAAGGATTATGTATTAAAATTGAAATATACAATAAATTACCTCTTTATATATCTAAGCTAGAATGGAAGCATCTCAAAATTAAACTAACAAACAACCTTTATAAAGAATCCTTTCTATTCTCCGCGGGGGCGATGCGCGCTGTCTAGAAGCCGGACTATGGTAACGCGGGCAACCGACGAATCTGTCGTAACCCAAAAACGGCGGGATCACTAAGGCGAGGTGCCTTGATGAGAGGCACTAATATTCCGGAGCGGCCACCGGTAGGGTCCGACCCTGTACGTTTCTCGCCGGGGAAATGAAATACTTACCGGCCGATAATATTGACGATATCCATCAAATATAGTTGGAATCGCATCGAATTTAAGTTTCTTTATTTTTAAACCGGAAAGAAAACAAGACTGTTGAAAATGCTTTGAGCATACTCGGGAATATTTATTAGGCTCCCAGCCTTCTTCTCTTCTTATAGCCTTAATCCACGCATTTCTGATGTCAGGACGTTTTGGAAATCTACAGAAGTATGTAAATGTTATTATACCGTAAAAAAACATCGGTCACAATTTAGACTTAAACACAAGAACAACAAAGCCCTTTTCAGACTACGCTATAGTATTGTAATATAGCAATTATGAACCTAATGCGTATAGCATATAGCATGGCGTTCACATTACGCGATATTATCGCAAGTATAAATAGTATATTGTATCTCAGTTGACAGCAATGTTTGAAGAGTGTGCACACGATCGACACAATGGATTTAATATTGGATAGTCATAATTGTCATCGAGCGATGATTAAAAAGTGGAGTTTGACACTATCTTGTCATTAATGCTACGAAAGAAGAAAAATGCCAGAGCATGGCTATCAAATGACATAAAGTTCAGAGGAGAACGCCGTGATTTCAAACTTTTTGAAGATGGAAGAAGGAGGAAGAGGACGGCTTACCACACGCTCAATTTTATTGCGTATAGTAGGCCAATAATATATCGTACAGTGAAGTGTGAACTTGTCTATAATAATGTATGCTGCGCGATATTGATGCGCTATGAACTATATGCTATTATATTATAGCGTAGTGTGTAAAGAGTTTTAAGCACTTAAACAATGTATAAGGACTATGGTTGGTATCTCTTCAATAGACTATTCTCAATACTCGTTGTTTTTGGATTCTTTAATTGACTAAATACCAATAAAATGTTCACAAAATATCTTTATTTATTTACTTTGCTCATAACAGGTACTCAGGAACTTTTGAGATTTTTTTCACATTTAAATATTATATAATAAGTAATTTTTTTTCACTTACTTAAAGCATGTATTTTGTTGTTACTTTACAAAGACTGGATCAAAATAATTTCTAAAATCAATATTAAATTATTTAAATGAATATTAAAAGCATTAATATTAATTTAAAAGAGTGGCAATGAGGTTCTTCCCACGTCTTCTCATTTAAGCTCAACTTTCCGAAGTATTAAAATAGTCAAATTTATAACTTTGACATTCATAAGAGTAATTTTTGACGAAAATTCGTTATACAAATGTATAAAGATATTTTGAATTTCAGACAGCTCTAATTTTAGGAAATTTGGTATATAGACTTTCCGTTATTTGTTTATTTAAGAAGTCTACATTAAGAATAGTTTGGACAAATTTGAAATGACTTTAAATAATCGTAAGGCTCGGCCCTCGGGATCCCTTGCACTTTCAACATAAAGCGTATTTTTTTTTCCGCCTAAAACTTTTAATAAATTACACTTATCTTTCACTTATACCATTTAGTCCTACCTTTAAAATTGTGAAAAAAATATTAAATAATATTCTTAGCCATAAATGTTATTAAAGTATAGGTAATTGAATTTATCTAAGACAAATGTAAAATTTAGTTGTGATTTTCATTAATTTATACTCAATATTACATTGTTAATTAATGCTGTAGAAGTATGTAAGCATAAAAAAGTTAAGTTATTAGTTTGTTAAATCAACATTTGCAAATTACCGATTACGTACCAATTTTTGGAAATAAAGATTGATTTGGTTTTATCGATAAGGCGATTCTCAATAACAGGCAAGCACATCACTATATAAATGACTTCGAAAACATTAAACAATGCATCAAATAATATTTATTTTTGGTCATAAAACTGATAAAATAATTTGTATAATTAGTATAATATAGCTATCATACTGAGAACATGCAAATCTTTAATTTTTTATCGAATATCTAACACATAATCACTAAGCATTATAAATAAATAGTTGTTATTTACTTACGTATGAAATGATAATTCTGGGTCTTTTACACCTCCTTTTGTTGTTCTGGATGAACATAATACAGCTACACATGACATATTTTCACTTTTCCAATAGATTTTTAACAAAATCAATGAAATGAACGAACATTTTATTTAATTTACGCACCAAATCGCAATGTTTTGACCGACTAGACCGACTCGGTATCACCCAAGCTGACACAATGTACGGTGCGACGTTGCCGATTTGCATGAGGTATCCGTCCAGTGGTGTAATAATTGGTCCGGGGTAGTACGCATAACGTCGAAGAGTGAGAGGGATAGCATATCTAAAAACGGGTATACCTAAAATTCTTGTTTTGTTGACGTTGCTAGCTCTCGTACTATAACTAACCGCTCGGCACTGTACTACCTCTCAAGTCTCAACTAGTTTGTGTTCACTCGCATAGCTTCGTTGACGTTGAATGAGCGTTTTTCAATTTTATCTTTCTGAAAGGTTCGCTAGATGGCGGTGCTCTAACGACCCTTAAGAATTATATATTTTTAAAGCAATAAACGTCAAACATTGTCACATGCTCTGTTGTTTTATTATTTCATTACAATTTCCTCTTTGCTTATTTATCTTGATTCTAGTTACCTACATACGTAGACTGAGAAAACAATAGACAACTGGTTGCCGTGCCGCATGTGAGATAGAATGATAGGTGGGTGGTATTGCCATATCAAAGCTTCACCCAGATTTTTAACAATTCCGCATTCAGTGCTGGATGTCCAATAATTTATCTTAAGTCCAATAATCTGTAATTAACTAGTAGCTCTGCGAGGTTTTATCCGATACATGAATTGTTTGGGATACATCATATATACCTACGCATTAACAATTTATGAAATAATTAAATAACATTCAAGCTAAGTGGCATTGTATTAAAGCAGTAACATACTAATACTAACTACTTACTAATTACGCCTAATATACCTTTTAGTAGTTTTAAAATTAATTTTGTGATAGACCTAAAATAGTGGAATAATCTTAAATCAGTAACGTAACCTACATACGTATCTTTATTAAAAGCTTTTAAATTAATTTTATGGTAGACCTAAAAAATAAAAAAATTATACCTACCGAACCTACTGCAGATTAGAAAAGTACTTACCAAGAGTGGAATAGAATTAGGAAACAGGACAGTTAATTTATTCTTTTTGATTAAGACATTTTTCTCAAAATGAGTGGAACAGATCCGTGATGACAATTTCGGGGTCCAATTATTTCGGCCCGTGGCTTCAATCCAACGTATCTGTAAGTCATGGTCTCGAGGAAAGCTGTAACAAATATAATAATATAAAATATGAATATAATCTACGCATGAAAACTTATGTGAAAATGATCTGTGAAGACATTCAAGACATAAAGAAGTCATACCATGTATGATATAATAACAACACAATATTTTGTATATATAATTGAATTCACTCTTGGTACAAGTAAAAAAACAATATTTTTTTATGCCAAAAATAATGTGCTTTGGGGAAAAATAATTTCAATGGCATGCAGCACCATATATAAATATTTTGACTAAGGCTTATGGACTTGTAGCTGTACCTACAACCAATAATATCAATTAATACAAATGTCTAATACCTAACTTGTAACGTTATATTATGTTATAGATCGTAGAAATAGTAATCGTGCATAATAACTGTAATAAGCGAATGCCGAAAGATTCGTTCTGACATGAACATTTTATTTTATATAACGTAATATTAGCTCTGATAAGAACCATTTCATAATGCTGTACATCAACTCATAGAATCATACAGATCACCAGTAGTCATCTCAGTGAAGTTTCAAGCATCGTACTTTCTCTCGACGATCGCAGACATACTCACGTGATCAGTCATATGCTCCGCATTACACAACCGCACAACAAGGCCGAGTGTCCTCGTATGACGCGTCGGGACTCGGGCGTCGATCGCTATTCATGCAATTTTAATCAATGAGCAATAGCGTAGGTGCGGAATGCTCATTGACATCGTATGATCGAGGTTCGACGCGAGTTTACACAAACTGCGATAGCATTAGTTTTAGAGCGAGATAGAACACATAATATTATTCTCAATTCTTATTGAATGAAACGTTTTACTAATGGTTAAAATGTAAGCTTTAGTATTGGTGTGTATTTTCTGAACTTGTAAATATTTTTTAAGTAACGATTGTAATTGGGTAACTAGTTTTAAGGATTTTGTATATATATCGTGTAACTTTTTAATAAATCATATCTTCCATATATCTTCCACAGTCTCTAAAGTGGTGACCCCGAAAAAGAACACCGACGGAAGGAACCCGAACAAGAACACCGACACAGAATACACCGAACCTCTGCCCGGCTACACATTGAAGAACAGCTTCACCAGCTCACCGAAACGACGAATTCCTGTTCGACGAATCTCTGCTCGAGGAATATCAACCCGACGAAGAAATGGAAGACACAAACCAGGCTCAGCCACTCCCAGCGCCAACCGCGACAGAAATCTCCAGCATTTCACTGTCGATGCGCATACCACCATTTTGGCGGGAAAATCCGCGATTGTGGTATCACAGCTTTGAAGCCGCCACCGATGATCTCAAGAGGAGTCAAGCCCAGCTGACACAGATGGTGCTCGTTCAATTAGAAAAGGCTGACGTCGAACAAATCTCCGACATGCTATTTAACATACCGAGAGATAAACAATATTCAGCAATCAAGGAACGTCTCATATCGGTGTATGAAGAATCCGACAGCCGCAAGTTCCAGAAGCTACTCGTCGAGATGGAGCTTGGAGACCAGAAGCCTTCACAGCTACTGCGACGCTTGCGTAACCTTGCAAGGGACAAGGTTACCGACTCCACCCTCCGCATGATGTGGAGTAAGCTGCTGCCAGCCCACATCCGCTCCGTGCTCGCCGTCAGCGAGTCATTCAGCGCGAAGTCCACGCTGGAGGAACTAGCGTTGCTTGCTGACACGATGATGGAGCAAATCCAGGAGGTAGCAGCCGTCTCCAGCCAGCCACCAGCATCAGATCCAGAATCATCGACGTCAAATCAGGTAGATCACACACAATTCCTTATTAACGAGATACGAAAACTATCACTAGAAGTCGCCGAACTCAAGTCAAGGCCATCTCAACACTATCATCGCCACCGATTTCGCTCGTCATCTCGCAATAGAACTTCGTCACAACACCGTTCCCGCACACTCATTAGCTCATCAACACTTTACTGCTATTACCATCGCCGATTTGGTAGTGAAGCACGACGTTGTACTACGCCCTGCAGCTTCAAGAAAGAGCCATCGGGAAACTAGAACGGACGTCTAAAGGCGGTATGAAGTGTGAAGGACGACGGCGGAACCCGGCGTCCTTCACACTTCATACCGCCTTTTGTCACAGACAAGAAAACAAAGATGTCATTCTTAGTAGATACCGGTGCTAATATATCCGTCCTACCAAGAAAACTAGGCCTGAAAGCAACACCTCTACCATTTAAATTGTACGCTGCAAACAACACAACAATTTCAACTTATGGTGAGAAAACATTAGAACTCGATCTCAACCTCCGTCGACCATACAAGTGGAAGTTTATTGTAGCTGACGTCACGAAACTAATATTTTTGCTGGTCAGGGGGTTCAAAGGGATCAGGTTCACCCCCAGCGATGAGGGTGAGTACCGCCTCATTCAGAGGTACCTTACGGACCTGGAAAAGGTGGAGAAGATCTCGTGGTTCAGTTACTCATTGCCGTCAGACCGCACTCTTAAAGTAGCGGTCAGGGGACTGCCGGTGATGTCGGAACCAGTAGAAATCGAGGAGGCTCTGCGCTCACTGGGGTACTGCCCGGAGTACTGCCGGCGACTACAAGCTCGCAAAGGCCGACCGGGGTGTATTTTCTTCGTTATTTTGAAGAAAACCCCCGGCCTCACCCCTGGCATTTACGAAGTAGACGAACTACTTAATATGTCAGGGGTAAAGATCGAGCTGTGGCGCTCCAAAAAAGGTCCCGCCCAGTGCCACAGGTGCCAAGAATATAGGCACTCCTCGCATGGGCGCCATCGTAGACTGGCATGTGTGCGCTGCGGCGAGGAACACACTGCCAAGGAGTGCCTGCGCCCACTCTCAGAGCCTCCAACATGCGCAAATTGCGGAGGCCCCCATCCGGCCAACAACTCTTCGTGCCCCTTCGTATTCAAACAGGAGGCACGAAACAAGAAGGCCGGCTCGTGGCGCGCACAACAAGCTCAAGGATAGCCGCCACGCATACAAATCAAACAGCAGTTGAACAGCCGCCGGAAGCCCCGACCATTATGGCCCCTGCAAATATGCCCAAACCCCGACAGCCAGGGCCAAAGGGTCAAGCAAAGAAGAGGAGGCCAAAAACCAAGAAAAGCGCCCCTCTCGCGGCGTCAGAGAAGGCGCCGACTGCGCCTAGAAAGGCAAGAGCCGATACTGTACCCACCAACACAATGCCCGGGACAGCATTAACGATGGAGGCAATGCGCGCCTTTCTGGAGACCTTTGCACGAACGTTCCTCGGCGGAACGATACAATACAACACAAATGGCTAGCCCGCTGAGGATCATTCACTGGAACGCACGTGGCCTAAAGAAGAAGGCCACATTATTGAAGCATCTCCTCCGCGACCAGAAGATAGACATCGCGCTCATCAGTGAAACACTGCTGGCGAGCGCGGACGCCTTTCGGGTCCCCGGCTTCGTCGTCTATAGGAAGGACGAAGTCGGCGAGTACGGTGTTTATCGGGGCCTCGCCGTGCTCGTGAGGAGGGGATTGCTTCACCTACCACTGCCACACCTGCATCTCTCCAGCTTTTACGCGCTGGGTGTTGAAACCAGAATCAACGAAAAAGACACCAGGATCTACGCAATATATCACCCGCCAAAACATCGACTAGACATAGAAGAAGTACGAGAGTTGCTTAACTCTCCGAAAGCAACTCTTGCGGCGGGTGATTGGAATTACAAACACCCAGCGTGGAATTCAAGCCGGACAACAGCGGACGGACTTAGGCTATGGAGAGATGCCGTACTTCAAGGGTATGAGGTCCACGGCCCGGAGACTCCAACACACTATCCAGACTATTATGGCTACCAGCCGGATGTCATAGACTTCGCCGTGCTTAAGGGCCTCGACTGCCAGATGTCTCAGGAGGTGCTCATTGATGAGCTCCAATCGGACCACCTACCAGTCTTGATCACACTAGAAAACGAATCCTCACGTACTCCACCACCACCACCACGCCAGGTGATAGACTGGCGGTGCTTCGCCGACATTATGGCGTCGACCACCCCGATGAGGAGGGCGGAGTCCAGTACCGACGTGGAGTCCCTCGCCGTGGATCTCACGGAGAGTACCCAGCGGGCGCTAGCCACCGCGACAAAAGAAAAGTCGTCTCACCGACTCCCAGAGCTGCCGGCCAAAATCCGGCGCCTCATTACCCACAAGAGAGAGCTGAGGCGCCGGTGGCAAGACTCCAGGTATCCTCCGCTCAAGACCGAACTGAACAGGCTGGCAGCACAGATAAAGAGGGAGTTGGATGAGGCAGCCGCAGAGAGCTGGGAGGAGCGTATTGACGGCGCAATGGATGACTGGGCATCATTGCACAGGCTGTGCCGTCAATTCATGAACACATCGCCCCCAGTAAGACCTCTGCGGCACGAAGATGGCTCGATGAGGTACACTGCGGAGGACCGCGCAGACATCTTCGCCAAACACCTCGAACGCCAGTTCCAGCCGAACCCGACGGACGACACCGCTCATCTGACAGCAGTCGAGCAACACCTGGAGGACTACTTCAGAACACCGATAGCTACCGAAGAAGATGCGATGTTCTTCTCGCCCAAGCAAGTCGCCAAAGCCATCAGGCGCACGAGGCCTAAAAAGGCCCCGGGCGTGGATGGCATTACGAGCTCAGCACTGCGGCATCTGCCGCGGCAAACCATCGCGGCAATGACGCGGATCTATAAAGGCATCCTACGCACGGGGCACTTTCCGTCCATCTGGAAAGAGGGCCTCGTGATAGTGCTTCCAAAGCCCGGGAAGGACACGCTGCAGGCCGGAAGCTATCGGCCCATCACGCTGCTCCCCACCGCCTCCGAGGTGTTCGAAAAGCTCCTGCTGTCTCACATCACGCCACACATCCAACTGCGTGAAGAGCAATACGGGTTCTGCGCTGAACACAGCACAACGCTTCAGCTATCCAGAGTACTGATTCTCCTCACAGCAGCCCGGAATAAAAGGGACAGTGCTGTTGCAGTATTTTTGGATATGGAAAAGGCGTTCGACCGTGTTTGGCACATACGCGTGATGCACGCGGCGTACATCACCACTTCCCTCACGTCGAAACACGCCGCATTGAAGATGCAGCGCCAGCTGGATGAACTACCAGCCTGGCTGAAAAGCTGGCAACTCTCGGCAAATGCCAGGAAAACCCAGGCCATCTGCCTATACAGGCAGTCCATAAGCCTGCAAAAGCTGAAGTTCTGCGGAGAGGACATCCCGTGGTCTTCGATGGTCAGGTACCTCGGAGTCACGATAGATCGTCGCCTCAACATGACGCAGCACTTCGAAGACACTGTGACGAAGGCCAACGTCGCCGCAGCGCTCCTCCGTCCGGTGCTCTCCTCCAGCCTCCCTCTAAAGAACAAGGTGGGGGTCTACAAGACCTACATCCGATCCCGCCTCACGTACGCAGCACCAGCATGGTACGCGCTCGTGACAGGCGGCTCAAAAAAGCGATTAAAAATTACACAAAATAAGATTCTCCGCCGTGTCGCGGGCGCCCCATGGTACGTGAGGAACACCACGATCCAGAGGGACTTGGGAGTTGAGAGCCTGGACGCCTTCATTAGGCGCCTCGCCGTCGCAATGTTCTCGCGAGCAGACGCATCGGACTTCGCACATTTGCGGGACCTGGCGCCCTTGCACGCGAGGCCACCCGACGGCCGCCGCTTCCCGCGAGATCTTCTGTCGCGGGTCGAAAAAGAGGAGGAGTGACGACGTGCTCGTCCCCCTGCTCGGCTGATCGCTTCATAGGGGCTTGATCGCTGAGCCACCCGGGGCGACGATGGCCACACTACCGGATATGACGCCGCGCCCAATTATCCTTACATTGGGCGCAAAAATCAAAAGATGACCGCATGGGGAGCATCCGCTCCCCTACCAATTCATGAAGAAGATGACCGCAAAGGGGAGCATCCGCTCCCCTAACATCTCAAGAAGAGGATGGCCTTTAAGGGGTGCACCCGCACCCCCACCCGACGACCTGGGCATATTCATGCCCAGCGCCTGAATCCTGATTCAGGGGGCAAATTAGCCCCGAAAATCATCCCCCACGCGCCCTCAAGCGCGCGTGAGATGACATCACGTGTGTGTCCCGACGCGTAATTCGAGGACGCTCGGCCTTGCTGTGCGGTTGTGTTACGCGGAGCATATGACTGATCACGTGAGTATGTCTGCGATCGTCGAGAGAAAGTACGATGCTTGAAACTTCACTGAGATGCCTACTGGTGATCTGTATGATCCTATGAGTTGTTGTACAGCATTATGAAATGGTTCTTATCAGAGCTAATATTACGTTATATAAAATAAAATGTTCTTGTCAGAACGAATCTTTCGGCATACGCTTATTACAGTTATTATGCACGATTACTATTTCTACGATCTATAATGCTACGTTACAAGTTAGGTATTAGACATTTGTGTTAATTGATATTATTGGTTGTAGGTACAGCTACAGTGTGTATTTTCTGAACTTGTAAATATTTTTTAAGTAACGATTGTAATTGGGTAACTAGTTTTAAGGATTTTGTATATATATCGTGTAACTTTTTAATAAATCATATCTTCCATATATCTTTCACATATTCCTCACAGTCAAGCAGTTGTTTTATTTAATCGCCAAACGATCAGTCTCTAAAGACTTACAGCCCGTGCCACTAAATAAATTAAAAAAAAAAAATCTAATTGAATTTAACTTTATCGCATAAAACGAACAAAGTTAAATTTGTGTATTGTGATTGATTACCAAAAATTAATTTGGAAGCTATTATTATTATCAATCCAAAATGCTATACTTACGTGTGAAAAGACAAATCGGGATGCTTTTTTTCACTATCACTTTTACACCCTAATACACTACATCGAACCATATTTTCAATGCAATTCGGATATAAAAATTATTATTCGTAGACGATAAGTAATTCAACATGTATTACGTGCTTGCAATGTGTATTAATTTTATATTTTAGACACATAGCGTTGCAACTATGGCGAACTGTCAATGTTTGTTTCGCACAGTACGGCGCTGACCTTGAAAAAACCGGCACGCTACATGAAACAGAAAATCATATGATGTTATCTCATTTCTTTACAGGACTAATGTATATGCTATTCTCTTTATGTAAATGAGATGCAAGCTATCTATCTAGTAGCCTATTGTTTACTCAATTCATGACGCAACAAATATAAGATAGTAGTAGTGTTTGAACGACCCAATTTGGCTAATACATTCCTAGACAACACGACATTTTTAAGGAAACAAAATATTAAAGCGTCCATCCCAGCTGGTGCCACTGAATTGTCTGGAGTGATTTCCTCCATACCCATTGATATGTCCAACAAAAAATTTTTCAAATCTTTGTCAAGTACAAAAAAAAATATTTCTGTTTGGCGTATAATGAAAAAAAAACAAATCCGATAGTGGTTTTATATTACAACCTACACAGGCAGTCATTATTACTTTTGCGTCATCTACTTCACTCCCAGATTACGTTCACTTAAAGATGTGGCGTCTACCAGTGCAACCTTATGTGCCACCAGTTAAGCAGTGTTTCCGATGCCTTAGGTTTGACCACTTGGCTAAATTCTGTAAGAATGCTCAGCGTTGCTCAATCTGCACTGAAAATCATTCATATAAAGAATGTACTATACCTATTGACAAAGCAGTATGTGTGCACTGTAAAGGTAACCATCTTGCAGTATCAGGTCAATGCCCTATAAAACAAAAAAAGATATTGGATAGTAAAAATAAAAGTAAAACACCATTATCAGATTTATTTAAACATCCAACAAACTTTCCATCACTCAATAAGAAGGTGAGCTTCAAACCCTACTTTATGAGCAGGACATACACATAGCACTTATATCAGAAACTTGGCTTAAACCAAATATACAGTTTTCTATCAGAGGTTATACAATACTAAGAAATGATTGTGGTAATGATCACAATGGTGTAGCAATTTTTGTTAGAAATGGCATTTATTTTCAAAAGTTAGAAACATTTTCTGATAACTCCTTGCAAAATTGTTAGCTTTTATAGTCCTGGCAACAGTGTACCTAACTTTGACAAATCTAAATTTAATAGACTGTTGCATAGTATTCCAAAACCACTAATAATTGCTGGTGATTTTAATGCTCACCATACCATTCGGGGTTGTAATAGAACCAATTCTAGAGGTAGAGACATCATGGATGTAATGGACGATAATAACTTAATGCTCTTAAATAATGATCAACCAACTACAGTGGGTACTAATTCTTGGAGACCAAATGGACTAGATCTAACAATAGTATCATCTTCATTATTCCTGTGTTGTGAATGGCAAGTTCATTAGGACTCTTTGGGCAGCTATCACTTGCCTACAATCACAAAATTTTCCATGGTAGTGTCGAAAACTGAATCTTCTTCAATTCCATTTAACATTCCTCCACACAGTAATCTGAAAATAGTAAATTGGGACCAATATGAGAACGTAGTAAATGACTTGTTAAAACAATTTGATATAAATAATTGTAATCTACAGAAGTCTTACAATAACGTCTGTTCCATAATTCTTAGAGCGGTAGAAAATTCAGTACCTAAAACCAACTACCACTGTAACAATATTACTAATCTACCTAAAAGAAAGCGACAACTTCCCTGGTGGAATGGGCAATGTACTAAAGTGGTAGAAGATTGCAAACAGGCTTATCTGTTATTCAAATCAAATTGCAATATCTAAAACTACATTCATTTTAAGCAAGCTCAAGCAAAGAAAAAATGTATATTAAGACTTGAATGTCGTAAATCCTGGACAGATTTTTGCTCCACCATAAATAGGTTAACACCAATGAAACAGATTTGGACAAAAATGAGGAAATTTAAGAACTTATATTCTAATAATAATTGTTTCTCTAGCAATAATTGGATATCCAACTTTTTACACAAATATACTCCAGATACAGTACCAAATTTGACAATTATTCACAATAATCATCCTTTAAATAGCACCAACTCTTTTATGATTGCCCCATTTACTATTGAAGAATTAAAAGCTGGTCTATCATCAAGAAAGGACTCTGCATGCGGTTTGGATTGGCTCTCCTATAAAATGTTTAAACTCCTAAATTCTTCTAACTTAAATAAGTTTCTAAAAATATTAAATCTCCTATGGAATACGCATTTAGCAAGCTAAATCTATTGTGAATAGTAATCAGATACATACTGCTTTGAACATTCCCATACCACACACAGATGCACTGTCTCATTTTAAAGGTACATTCTTGCAAGACTTTCAGAATTATTGGCAACAAGTTGTTCAAACAAAGGGCAAATGGTTAGCCGACATTAAAAACGAAATCTCTCCTCCCTGGTTTGTTAAAAAGAAAAAATACTTACACAGAAAATTTTACACCACAATTTGCCGGTTACGTCTGGGACATTCTCGTAGTGGTGCTCATTTATTTAGGATCGGTGTTTTAGATTCTCCAACTTGTCAATTCTGTAATTTATCCATCCAAACTCTTGATCACATTTTCTTTGACTGTCCCCAATATAATCTTCAAAGATTTACATTGATAGACTGCCTCTTGGATATTTATAAGAATGCTGAAGACATTCCGCGCTCACTTCAGCAGTTATTGAAAACTTATGACTGCTTCGTGCCGCTTTACAAATTTATAGTTTCAACGGTAGGCGAAATTTGAAAATACGGCTTGGCTTTTGACACACTCCCCTACACAGACTTAAAACATATTCGTCCATAAATTATTATTGGACTTGTGTTTATAATGTATAAATGTAAATATTATATTTGTAGTTATACCTTAAATTAGTTTCATATTATCTTATAATTATATTCAACTAATATTCATCATTATTATTTATAATTCATGTATAATATATTTCTTATAACGTATGCTTCGGCCTTTCATGCGAACCTATATGTATATGAAGAAAATGAAACAAGAAGAACACGAAATACTACTTTTATGGGAAATTGTACTATTTATGTTTGAAGATGAAGATTATATAAATACTTAGCTAGACTTTGAACAAGCTGTGTAATGTGAAGAATAGAAAAATAAAAATGAAGATTTGGCTGTATGGGCTTTTGACCCCTTTGCCTGTCCAGATGGACGAACAGAACCAAAAAAAATATCTATGGTATGTAAGTAATAATTGCCTTGAATTTATTCAGGGGTTTTTTTTTTGGCGGGAACGAGTGAACGAAGGAAGGCGCGCTTATACAAAAAAAATTTGTTTAAATTATTGTTCATAGTGCATATATTTTTCATACTTGTAAATTGTTTATCCTGGTTTATAAATATTCGATTTTTGTATATATAAATTGTTAAGTGCGCTTCCCCATCGCCATGGGGAAGCGTACAGGTAAAAGGCCGAAGAACGGCCAGAGCGACGCAGAACCAGCAGACGAACTTCCCCTATCCGAATCCTCGGTATCTGACGCGGAGGTGACTGAACGTCTCATTGTAAGAAGAAAGGATAAAGAGAAGTATACCCCTTATAGAGCGACAAATTATTATAGGTTATACGACGAAAATTCAAATAAGAAGGAATTTATTGTATTTCTCAATCGCAAGCAGGGTGAAGTCAAAATATCAGACAAGGACAGGTTGGGTCTGTCAAATGGAATCAGGAGGCATTGCGTATCGGGTGTGTTGCACCTGAGGTCCGTTAATGCTTTTAAAGTTGGTGTTACCTTTGACCTGCCTAACAATGCGAATGTATTTTTAAAAAATGAAAAGTTACTTAGCGAGTTGGAGATGGTTGCCTCAATTCCGGCTTCTGAAACGGAGTTCACTGGAGTTCTTACTTCTGTTCCCACTGATTACTCCAACAAAAAAATTCATCAATTAATTGCATCGAGTAAAAAAGTTATTGCTGTGAGAAGGTTCATGGGGCGAGTAAAGGACCCACAGGGTGTTGTCTCCTTTGTTCCAACGCAAACTGTTGCAGTCACATTTGCATCAATGTTGTTACCTGAGTATGTAACACTTGATCACTGGAGGCATGAGGTTAATGTATATGTACCCCCTATTAAACAGTGTCTACGCTGTATGAAATTTGGCCATATTGCTAAATTTTGTAGAAACAATGAAGTTTGTTCCATATGTTCTGACAATCACAATTTTAAAATGTGTCCAAAAACTTTAACAAAATGTGCCAACTGTGGTGGAGATCACATAGCTATCTCATCTACCTGTCCTCTGAAAAAACAAAAAATTGAAGAAAACAAAGTGAAGTCCCGTAGTGTTAGATACTCAGATCTCTTCAATGAATCTGCTTTCCCTCAATTAAACTCAAAGTATATTGACACACACCTGAGCAATCTTATAAAATCTGACAAATTTATGAACCTCTTGGTTGAAGCAGTTTTACAAATTTGTACAAATAAAGATAAGTTAACTATAAATTCAAATAGTATTAAGGAAATTCTGAATAACACTTTTAGAAAAAAGACACCTAGTTAATTGTTATTATGGATACATTGAATATAGTGCAGTGGAACGCTCAAAGTATTATTAGTAATAGGCTTATTTTTACAAGGTTTTTATATGAAAATCATATCCATATTGCTATAATTTCGGAAACTTGGTTAAAACCACATCAGTATTTTTTAATAAAAGGCTATAACACAATAAAGAATGATTGTGGTAATAAACACAATGGTGTAGCAATTTTTATTCATAATAATATCACATTTTCTAACATAAATACATATTTTGATAGTGCTCTACAAAATGTTTGCATTAAAATTAAAATTAATAACAAAGAACTGAGTATTGTGAGTTTTTACAGTCCTTCCAATTCAAATCCTCCATTTAATAAAAACAATTTAAACAGTTTAATTAAGTCCATTCCAGAGCCAATGATATTTGCAGGTGATTTCAATGCTCATCACATGTTGTGGGGATGTGTTGATACATTGCCTCGAGGTAAAGATGTTTTAGAGGTTATAGATGAGAATGGTCTTGTTATTCTGAATAATGGTCAAGCTACCACAATAGGATCTCCATCTTGGCGTCCTAATGCTCTTGACTTGACTTTGGTAACTCCATCTTTGGCTCTTTTATGTGACTGGTCAGTTATTGACAGTCCTCTGGGCAGTAGTTATCATCTCCCTGTAATAATAAAAATGGCAGTAAGTAGTGATAGTATTAGTTTGCAAAACACATTATGTAATAATCTACATTTGCCCACTCACCCTAATTATAAGCAGGTGAATTGGAATATGTATAGTAACTTAGTTGTTTCTTATTTGGATGATGTTAAATTTGACACTTTATCTTCAATAGATGCTTTTAATTCCTTTTGTAATATTTTACTTTCTGCTGCCAAGCAGTCAATCCCTAGCTGTCTGTTTTCCAAAAGTTCTAATAGTAATAATGTTACTAGTTCTTGTTCACAAAAATCTTTTAAATATCCTTGGTTGCCTTGGTGGAATCAGAGGTGTACAGAAGCAGTTTTAAATGCTAAAAATGGTTACATTAATTTTAAAAACAACTCCACTGAGGAAAATTATGTGGAGTTTAAGAGATTGCGGGCTTTAAAAAAACTTATCTTAAAAAGTGAAAGAAGAAATAGCTGGATAGGCTTGTGCAATTCATTTAATCGTTGTACTCCTTTGTCTTCAATTTCGAAATACATGCGCAAATTTAACAAAACTTACATTCCTGACAGTGTGTTGAATGATAGTTGGATTCCAGATTTTCTACAAAAGTATACTTCTGACTTTGTATCAAATGAGTTAACTAACTATGTAAATGTTGTTAATGATAGTAATAAATATTTGATAGAGCCTTTTTCTTTACAAGAACTAAAATCCGCTTTATTTACTAGAAGAGATACATCTTTCGGTCTCGATACCATTCCATATATTTTACTCAAAAAACTTAATTGCCACAGTCTCAACATCTTTTTAAATAATCTTAATCACCTATGGAAGGAGAATACTATTCCTCCAGAATGGAAAACAGACTGTTTAATCCCAGTTTTAAAGCCAGACAAAAATAAAATGTTACCTGACTCTTATAGACCTATAGCTCTCACGTCTTGTGTTGGGAAGATATTTGAGCAGCTTCTAAAACAACGTCTCGAGTTCTTTATAGAACAAAATTGTCTTTTGCCTAATAATCAGTTTGGTTTTCGCAAAGGTCGGTCTTCTAGGGAGAGTATAGCGCAGTTACAGCTTGATGCGCATCAATGTTTAGCAAGTAATCAATATCTTTTGTCTGTATTTTTTGACATCTCAGGTGCCTTCAATAGTGTAAATATTGCCGTGCTTTGTGACGAGTTATCAATGTTAGGGATACCAGGTAAAATAATAAATTGGATGCAATCCTTTTTGACTGACAGAAAAGTATATGTAAAATTTAATAAACATTTGTATGGACCACGACTTTCTTCTCTAGGTGTTTGTCAGGGGGGAATATTGTCTCCTTTAATTTTTATTATGTACATAAGACGATTGAACCTTATTTTGGGGCCAAATATAGTAAACCTACAGTATGCAGATGACTTAGTCGTCTATGTATCGGGAGTTGATCTGATTAATTTAGCCGCTACTATTAATAAAGCACTTGTAAATTTATATCAATACTTTTCTTATCTTAATTTAAATGTAAATCCAACCAAATCAAAAGTCTTTGTGATTGGTCGTAAACGCATCATATTGCCTCCCATTTTATACAATGGCATTCCACTGCCTATTTCATGTGACATAAAATTTCTAGGTGTAACATTTACTCCAAAACTTTCTTGGAAAAAATATACAGATAGTGTTATAATTAAAGCGAATAAAGCTTATAATGTATTAAAATCTTTGTGTGCAACGTCGTGGGGAGCGGACCCTAAAATATTGTTAATTTTGTATAAATCGCTTATTCGTAGTCATTTTGAATATGGCTTTCATTGTTTCGCCGCAGACAGCAAAATTGTTAATAGTCTGGATAAAATACAAAATAAATGTATGCGTACAATATTGGGTGCACTTAAAACTAGCCCAATAGCTGCTATGCAAATCGAGGCCAACCTTCCTCCTTTGTGTATTAGATTTAGTTATCTTAAAGAAAGTTTTAGTTTAAAGCTCTATAGCTTGCCGACGAACAATCTTCTTAAGAATCTTATTGCTTATCAATCGTCTTCATTTCCGAGACAGTTGTTTATCTTGCAAGATTTTTCTTCATTTTTTAAATTTCTACAAGATTTAAATATTCATCGGTATAATGATATACTTCCCTGCCATGCAGGTTCTTTTCGATGTAAATATTCTGCAATTAATGTTGTAATACATCCAAATTTAACTTCAAAAGAGGAGGTTCATGTATTATTGTCAGAATGGTCTAATTGTAAATTTGTTTATACGGATGGCGCAAAAAACAATAATAATGTTTCTTTTGCAATCTACCTTCCTGAAATTAGGAAGGGTATTGGCTTTAAGATTAATAGATATGCCAGTATTTTTACTGCTGAAGCCGTCGCTATTCTTTTTGCTTTAAAGCATATTAAGAAACAAAATCAACTTAATAAGAAGTGGGTAATAGTTAGTGATAGCATGAGTGTGTTAAAAAGTTTGTCAAATAACAAAATGAGTGCTAACATCAATTACATCATTTTTGCTATAAAGGAATTGTGGTTCGAACTATGTTTAATCGATATTAAAGTGGATTTCGTTTGGGTCCCGTCCCATATAGGAGTAGCAGGAAACGAAAGCGCTGATTTTCTAGCTAGAACTATCATTAATATATCCGATCTATCCCTATATCCTGATTGCAAAGATCTAGACATTAACATACCATATACAGATATAATAAGTAATCTAAAACAGCGTATGACTCTTCTTTGGGGAAGATATTGGTACAATTGTACAGAAGTTGAAAATAAGGCTCATTCGTATACTTTGTTAGATAATCCCGTTAATAGCACACCCTGGTTTTGTAAGTTTAAAAATAACGCTCACAGAAAGTTCTATACTACAATAACACGAATGCGTATTGGTCACTATCGATTGAATTTTCATCTTCATCGCAAAAAAATTGTCTCCTCTCCTTTTTGTGACCATTGTAATAAGCAACAAGATCAGTCTCTGGATCACATCTTTTTTGATTGTTCGTCCTTTGGCATACAGCGCCTTGTGCTGATGGATGAGCTACTGGAAATATATGGTGCACCCAATATAATCCCGCTCTCAGTAATAGATCTATTAAAGGACACATCAACTTATATGTCCTTGTATAAATTTGTATGTAGTACTGTAAATACATTGTAATTTGTAGATACATACGTTGTAAATTTGTTTATAATTATGTAAATACGTTATAACTTGTACATATACAACTAGTAATAGCATAGCGCAATTCGCGAACTGAACAGATAATGTAAATAGGTAGGTATTATTCTAAAAAGTTATGCAAATTACACTGGATTTGACTTTAAGAAAAGGGGAAAATTATTAGAGACTATATTACTGGATTTGGACTTACTAAAAGGAAAATATGGAAAATATTCTTTAGAGAATTATACATTAACGGAAATGGTAAAATAACTGATGACTTTAAGACTGGATTGGATTTGATGAAAGAAACTACTATAAATATTCGCTATCGAATATACATAATTGGAAAAGGAAAATGGAAATAATGTAAGATGAAATGAGAAAACTGGATTGGACTTTTTGTAAAACAAAATAGTGAAAATAATAAATACCAAAGAAATGAAAATACTAACGACAAGGCAGTAAGGCCCCTGGCTATAGCCTGTTCGAAAGAACGAATTAATATAAAAAAAAAAAAAATTGAATTTATTCATAGTTATATTCTGTGTAAGACATTGACTAAAATATTTTTATGAGAGAATAATGATTAAACATCAAATAATATGGTAGTTTTTTAGCGAATTGAAATAAGAATTAAAAGAGAATTTGAAAATAAGAACCTGTAATACTATTCCGTTTTGAAAAATGGCCAAAATTCAAGTGTTATGCATTTTACCTACGAAAATAAATATTTTTGTTTTTGATGATTATGCGGCATATGCTCAACGGTGAATGTTTCAACTACAGCAACGCTTCCCACATAGAGGTGGGCGTTATAACACACAACACATTATAAAATTTTCCACTAGACTGTTATAATATAATTACATATATAAATTATTTCCGTACTATTAAAATTCGTTGGAAATTTAATTACAGCGCCATCTATGTACACGATTGGAAAGTGGTGCGTTTCTTTTATTAAAATTTTTGTAAATTTAATGTTTTTTAACAGATGGCCCTTTTTCCAATTCGCTTTAGTAAGTGCTTAGTATTCAAAGTAATGTGAACACTTCGCATATCACAATAAAAGCAATTTTTACTTGCGACGAACAAATATAAAATTATAACACTGTTGTTTTAGATTGAAAAGTATTGTAAACACTTTTGCTATAAACAATAGAGCTATTTCGACTTGCGATGAGATGAAGATAAATAACATTTTGGTTAAAACAACACTGTCATTAATTATATTTCCAATGAGAATCATTATTTGCAATTTTTTAAATTGACAAACTGTGTTTTGAAAATTATTATTATCTATAATACGTCTTGAGTTATTTTTTTTTATGTAATGTAGGTATGTATAGACAAGACTGTGTTAGTGTAAAAATAAAAGTTTTGTGAATAGTGTAAATATACGTTTACTTAATAGTTTCTTTAACTAATTAGTCGATAAGATTGTTTTGTGTAGGTACCTACACAGGTAAAAAAAAGCTTTCTAAAAAGCACAACAAAAAATACCATCTATCTTTATCTAAAATTTATAACATCTAATATATATTATAACAGTTTACAACAACAGTTAGGAAAATATAACACAACAGTATAATTCATTGAAAAATTATAACAGTTTAGGCCACCTCTATTCCCACAATCGAGCACTCTCAAAAGTACTGCTTTCGCGTGATACTTTCAATCGATACCCCAGTGGCAGAAAATTGAGTGTTTTTTCTTTAAGTTGGCATTGATCGAAATTTTATTTTATTAAATTATCGTTAGTAATATTGTTTATTGTTGAAAAAACTTTTATAACTTTCGTTTTGTCGTAATTTTATGGAAATAATAAAAGATAATTCAGACTGTGTTAAAAAATTAAATATAAGTATGGTTGAAAGCATAAACATTGACTATATTTTTTTATATTCCACATCTAAAATGTGAATACAATTTCATTGTAGAAATCGGACAAAGTTGCTAACCCTATGAATATTTTTGTCAACACTGAATTTAGCGCACTCTGCTAGTGCGTTTAAAACTAATTTACGTTCCAATTAAGCATCTGCACAATTCAACATTGTGCGACACTGAGTCGCATTATGTTCTGTATGTGCATTCTTGCGAAATAAAAAATAATGAATTTTGACGTCAGGAAAATCTTTCATTGCTCTTAGCATTATGATTTATGTGGACAAAATTAATATGTAATTATATATTTCAACACGCATTCGTTTTATTGTCGTAATGAGATTTTCATTATAATGTTTGTTAAATTTCGATAGGAATCCCATTTTTCTAGCCTCAAAATTGTTTATCTGCATGTTTAATATCTAACGAATACCGCTGTAAATTTCTGTTGTATTTATTACATTACATTCATTCTTCGCCTCGTCGTAGTGCGTGCGACTCATGCACATCTCACCTTTGTACTTAGAGACCTACATTGGCTGACACCGAATCCAAAAATGTTTCCAAAATTCTTTCTATCTTTCAAATAAAAAAAAGGATTAACAAAATCGGTTCACCCAGCTGAATGTTCTGAGTAACACATAAAAAAAATACAGTCAAATTGGGAACCTGCTCCTTTTTGAAGTCGGTTAATAACTATACTATAATAAAGAAAAAACACAAGAAAAAGAAGTTAAATGATAAATGGTATTTATTTTAAAAAGGATAACAAGAGCCATTAATATGTTGCTTATTTTGGATTTACAAAACGTATGTAAATGAGTAGAATAACTTAAGAATATGGTCGGTATGGCATCTCTGCAGAGAACTTTTCTCTTCTTGCCTTCCAAATAACAATTTGAATCATAATGCTTTGAGCAAAGCCGAGAATGTTTAGACGGCTTCCAATTTCGTTTCAGTATACTAGCCTTCACCCAGATATCTTTATATTTTTCATCCACTGCGAACCTACACAAAAAACATAAATTACTTACCTATATAATCGATGGAAAAACATATCAGACATGGCAATATTTCTATAGCTCCTAGAGCTTTACGAACATAATATAAATTGGTTGTTTTATTGGGTATTATAATCTATTTGATTTAAAGCAGTCATATTGATTATACAAGTAGTCAAGTCAGCGTCAAAAAGAAAGCTTTATATTAATATATAAGATAGCCATTGTATTTAAACATGGCAGCACCCATCGTCACCATATAATATATCGAAGGTATATTGTCAAAGCCGTGACATTATAACTTCACGGGTACCTACACTATAGTGATATTGTAAGACAATCATATTATATTTTTTCAATTTTACTGGTCATTCGTTTATGACGCCGTCTATGATTGGTCTTTTTCTTGTTTTTATTGTAAATTCATTATTTTTCAGTTATGCATTAGTGTAATCACAAATTGAATCGGCCTTTGTTCACTAGTAAATCCCAAAAACATATTTAGACTGTTGACGCCACGCACAAGCCGAGCGTAGCGGGCCGAGCGTAGCGGCTGTTGAGTGCCAGATAATTTCAGATGGAAAATTGCAGACACGCTCGAATATTTACTATGATTGTTTTGTAAATTGCGTATCAAAAAAAAATTAGTAATCAAAACGCTCGACGTCTCACACTGCTAACTTAATTTGTAATATAAGTACCTATATGTATATTATCACTATATTGTACTTGTGACATTACAATGTCATTAAAGAGACAATGACATTTAGAGTACTAATAACCTAGGCACAGGGAAACTTAGTTATGAGTTAGGGCTCAGCCATGTACTAGTAGATTGTTGTCATAATGTAAACTACATACCTGATCTCCAGCAAATTAGCTATTTTGTGGAAAAAGGCACAAGCTTTTATGTCTGTTTCACATAAACCTACTGTCTGTATGTACCTAGTTGATTTAAGAAGTCCTAGCAGTAACAACTACTTGTCTAGATGCATTTACCAAACTTAAGCTTTACCTTACGTATACTTCTTCTTAATGTTTGTACCTAATGGTTGTGATGTATAATGTTGTGTAGTAGGTATTATCAGTATGTAGTAACTTGTACATGGCTTTCTGTATAATATGTTTTGTTTTGAGACAAAATAAAATATTTGTATTAAAACCTGGCCTATAAATTGTAAGAAATGAAGTCGATTGACAATCTACAGGTTAGTTATAATTATCACTAGTGAAATTAAAATATCATAGCATGCTCAGTTTATTAGATCCCATAATAAATTATGTAGTAGAAATAAATAAGTGAGACAAAATGAAACATCTGAAAAAGAACTTGCATAAACCTTTATTATATTACTGTTCGTCCAAATCATATACATACATTATTACAAATGTATTTCTTCTTAAGTTTAAGTTCACTTCGCAGTTGGTTAAATAATTTGCATGTAGGCCGTGGTTTAAATGGTACTCTTTTAGAGTTAAAAATTAAGCTGAAAAATTAAATATAAAAAAAAGATACTTATCTTCATTAGTATTTGATGAAATGTCATTAAAGGAAGTTTTATAATATGCACATAGGGACTTTTGAAGGTGTTAATTAAGGCCTTGTCAATAAAATTAAAGACACAAAAGAAAATAATATTATGACAAAAAGAATACTCAATCATAATTTAAATTTTGTATTATTAATGAATTGTAGCCTTTGCCCTTTAATGAAAGTATTAAAGGAAGAAAAACAAAATGATCACGTTACACCAATAGATGGCGCTATTTAGGTTGCCTCCTTGTATGAACTCGATAGATATAAAACAGTATTAGTATATATATAGACTATGTATTGACTTGAAGTCAATACATAGTCTTATACCCCAGAGTTAAGCATTGGTTCCCGAGTGGTAGCATGGGTTCGAACCACATCCCTTACATAGCTTTTTATTACATTATTTTTTTATTTTGTGAATAAGTAAAGTTTAAAATAATATACATTTTCTATTTTTCTTCCGATTATTATGCTGATATGATATAATATTATATTTCACGATATTGTTACTTTGTGAAAATAAGTTTCAATTGCATCGTTGATTCATAAAACTATACAATTGGTTTTTGTTATATTTATTTGTTTCAAAGAGGACTAATTATTAATGTTCTGTATTATGTAAGTGAACTTGAATTGAAAGCTGGACCATCGCATTCCAGAGAGCGAAAAAGGATCCCCGAAAACATCTTAGATCATTTATACGTCTAGAATATCTAGATAGACTATGACAACGTCGCAACAAGCTGTGAAAACGTCGAAAAAAATTGAATTTACATTGTCATATAAATCGCGAAGTAAGTCTTAGTTTGTCAAACACACTAAACTCATATTCCTGGCCTGTTATCGGTTGTCTAACAGCAAGAGACGCTCTATCTAGACGTATAACACGGACTAGTAAAAAAAGAAGGACTGCGCGCCGTGATATTAGCAAGTGAAGCACCTTTATGCTAGTGTGTGTGCGGTTACGGGGTTACCAGATACACAATTTTTTCTCCCTTATATAATCATAATATATCGAGAAATACTTTTATAGTTTTGTTTTTACACTTTTTACAAAACACGACGGCATTTTTAAAATATTTTATTGCGACGCAAACTGATCTGTCACAGACGATGGCAAATCTCATAATGGCAGCCGATCGGCTTGTATTATAATAATAATAATAATAATAATAAATTTTTTATTTGCGAAAAACTGCCACCAAATTTTTTACAAGTACAATAGATATGACAATTAACATTGTATAAAGAAAAGAAAAATAACAATACAAATGTTTAAAAAACAATAAAGAAAGAGATATTAATGCTTTAAAACTAACTATGTAGAATGATAACAAACCAGGCAGCAGCGCGATTCGCAAAAAGGAAAGTTCTCAGCAAACGTTAGGACGTATTGTCCTAACACTGATATTATGAACTTCCTATATTTTTTTTTTCCGTGAAAGCTATTTTGGCAGTAATGTGTGAAACAAATAATTATAATATTTAAATATTTATCGTATCCTCTATCTAATAAACAAAGCTCAGAATTTAATAAATTTATAAATCTGGAAAGAAAATATTTATATCAAGTAGTGATGCGTATACACGCATTTACATACATCCCCACTAGCTAGACAAGTATATAATAAAAATATATATAAAAAATGCATGAGTAATTTAATATTATATAGATAAAATATATCCATTATGATACCCATCCTCACTACAGTCGATGTATTTAATTTAGTTTTTGCTCTTGCAATAATAGCTTTTTGTAGTTATTCTTAAAAGATTCCTTTGAGTGCAAATTTCGAAGTGGTGGTGGCAGGTTATTCCAACACTTAGTGGCTGCGTAGCGAAAGCTACCACGAAATGCGGTTGTGTGGAAGATGGGTATATTTAAAGAATCGTGCGAAGCGCGGGTCTTATGTGGAATGTTAGCATCACTTCTCCATTTTAACTTTTTAAATAGATAAATAGGGATTTCGTTCTTTATTATACCGAATAGTAAGGTAGCAAAGTGCAATTTCATACGACTCCCCATTTTTAATAATGACTCTCTATTTAAATAAGGGGTAACTCTCTATTTAAATAAGGGGTATTAGTGTAAGTGTATGCGTGGGGCTATGTATTTATACGTTTACCTGCTTGTTTTGGTGCCTAACTGTTCTGTAAGGTGACATGGAGTCCTTCTTATTTTACTCGTCCGTGACGCGTAAGATTAAATAATAAAAGTTTTAAAATGACTGAAGCCAAGGAGCTAGTCAGAGAAGGATTAAGAGAAATTGGTACGGTGTCATGAATAAATTGTATAGAACATATAAAAAAAGAAGAAGACAAAATGTTGCAGCTTGACGGCTTAATAGATGCTGCAACAGATGCACCGATCCTTACTTTTATAATAAATTCGTCAGAAGAGTCGAGTGAAATATCATTGGAATCCGAATAATTAAAATATCATTTTTAAAATATTATTAGAATCAGAGACAATTCATAGAGATGGGGATCTCTATGAATTGTCTCTGGTTCTCTGTACACCATACTTGTTTACTAGATAAGACAAGTAAAAAAAATATAGTATACAAATTACAAAATACAATCCCGCCCCCACGCCAGCGTTCATGTAGCGTGATTTATCATGACACACAGTCACACACACACAACATAACACTATGAAACCAAGATTTAGCATATTTTTCGAATAAATGGCTATAATAGGAGTTTATTTATTGAAACGCGGAGAGCAAAAACATAGCATGGAGCATTTCATAAAATAAATTCAAAATTTTATAATACTTAAATCAAAAATAGCTCATAGCATTAGTGCTAAAGGTTAGCCTTTGAAATGACAAAAGTCCGTCTTTATCGGATTTCTTACTGCTTCAGCTTTTACAGCCATAAGCAACATAGGCCATGGATTTTTTGTTGCGAAAATGAGTTTTCACTTTTCGCCTTTCGGAAACGAACAGTGTAAACAAAAATACACTTTTTTTTCGTTAGAGTGCTCACCAGAGTAGTAGTGACTAGTAAGTTACTCTATGGGTATTCTGTTACAGAATGACACAAGTCAGAATATGAGAATTGAGATTATTATGGGGTTAATATGTTATTATGAGAGTACCTGACTGTTGATCACAGAACACTTTTACTCTAACGAGCTGTTGATCAAGATGAAATTAAATGGCGTCAAGTTATTGTTTGCATTTCAAGACAGACAAGATGAGATAATATGTTTGTCTCTTTTAAGTGCATTGCGTATTGCGTATGTTGGAAAAGCCTGTGCTGTACAACTCAACTTATTGTTTTTCTCCAGGCTTGGCTGGCACTCCAAGAATGCTCCAAGATTATTGTTCCTAATGTGTCAATATAATATTTCTTGTTCACAGTTCTCCGAAACATTCAGTACTGATAAAAGTACCTAAAAATACGGACAAGAAAGAGTGTCTACGTCTAGTGTCTATGTTGGACGCCTATTCAAAATTACATACTATAAAAATAATAATTAATCTTGTTTCTTAGAAGTTTAAGTATATAAACATATATTATAATATATATATTATAATATATTATTAAGGTTTGGGTTTTGGAAAATATCTTCCAAAAACCGGCTGTATAAGAATTAATTACCTTTACCTTTTTACATGAGAAAATTTAACAGAGGGATATTGGGAAAATAAAAATCTATATTTTCATCATCTATCAGCTATCAATCTAGGTATCTCGTAGAATAAAAGTATATATTATTATACTCTTTGGTAAAAATGTTCTGTATCTGTGGCAAAGATCTGTGGTAATAGTGTCTGTGATCTTTAACGTAGTTAGGGTAGTGTTTAAATTCTCTTTGATCTTTATGGCCGGCTTGACGGAGTTTTTAATTTGTTTATTTTTATTTTTTCAATCTAATTATGTGCCTAATTATAAACGATGCTGAAGAATTTTCAAGTTATCGAAAAAAAAGGAGTGATGAATAAACTTTCTTCAAAGATGAGGCCAATAATAATAAGATAAATTGCAATGGCAAAAGGTAAGTACGCTCTGGATGGATGCTTCGAATAGATTGATAGAAAGAACCTACCAAATATTCAAAAGCATTCAACAGATCTTGGCAATTGCAAGTACAATATCTTAAAAGATGGAGCATAGTGAAGCTTTATTGTCTTGTAATTTGATTACTGAAAGTAACCTACAAATAGATGAAGCTGTAAACAAATCATCAAAATCTTGTTACTTCAAGCCTGGGGAAACAGAAGAGCAACGTCTTAAACGTCTTGACTATTTACGACGTCATGCTTCATTAAAACGCGCCACTGAAACTCCAGAAGAGCGCGAAGAAAGATTGCAATACTTGCGTCGCAGAGCGATCGAACGACGTTCTACGGAAACATTAGAAGAACGCCAAAAACGATTAAATTCCACTCGACAGCGTGCTGCTGAAAGAAGAGCCACAGAGAGCATAGAAGAGCGCGAAAAGCGGCTGCAGTATCTACGTGAAAGAGCGGCATTGCGGCGGGCTACCGAGGACAGCGAGGCGCGACAGAAGAGACTTGAAAATACTCGAACATATAATGCTAGGAGAAGAGCCGAGGCCAGGAAAGCAAAAGAGACACTTATGAAAATTGTGTGGAATGGAAAGCTTAGGCCTCGGAAACCTATGGTATTATTTGTCAATTTCCCATTCTAAATACGTTAAGTTTTATTAATAAGTACTTACACCAAGTAATTTTTGTTTTTAGGATGACGGAAAACCAATATTTTCCCACTCAAATGAAAAGGAAGTTGAAGTAAGTCTTTGGTTTTTTGTTGCACTTTTCTTAATGATCAATGTACTTTGCAAATAAGCACTTACTTTTTATTTACAGATTGAAGTTCAACCAGATTACTCTTGTTACAACGACAATGAGGCAGATATCAAATCAAGTATTTTGGAAATAAAAGTTGAAGAATGTGACCCTGATGAACCCAATTTTGATCCACTAGAAGCAGGTGGTACTGGATCTACAAACTAAGAGGAATAGAAATTGTAAAGTATAATATTATTATGTAATATTATTATGTATAGGAAGATACATTTATAAACATTATAGACATTAGTTAAATCGATAGAATGTGAACAGCAAAAGAAATGGGTTGATTTAGTGTAAAAAAAATAAGTTTTATATATACCAATTTAAGAATTTAAAAATAAGAAATTCAGAAGGCCAAATAATAAACATACAGCATGGTGCTATAATGGTGTCATTAAATGAACACATGGGTAGAGCTATCTTACTTCAACTGTAAAAAAATAATTCTAAAATTTAAAGTAAATAATTGAAAATTTTCAAACAAACAAATTATATATTTAGGAAACAAAATTTAAGTCACTCTATAAGTGGTTGCATAACATGGAACAAAGTAGGTGTCAGATTACATACAGGTTTTTCCAAAATATTATGAGTGGTTAGCGATCCTACCTACTAAGCTAGAGGTCCCGGGTTCAATTCCCGGTAGGTGCAAGCATTTATATGATGAGTATAGATGTTTGTTTCCGAGTCATGGATGTTTAAATGTATTTATGTATGTTTATATATATGTTTATATGAATATATGTATGTTTAAGTAAGTATATTGTATTAAAAATATCATTGTGTTGTAACCCATAACAAAGGCTTATATATGCATAACTTGGGGCAAGATAATTTGTGTAAAAAGTGTGTCCATATTATTATATATATATTATATTATATATATAATTATTTATTTCATTTTTGAATACTTTTTTATGATTACGGTTAAGTAGTTCTACCTATGTGGTTATTTAATATCACTATTGTAGCTCAACCCTGTATATTAAAGTAAGTGTAAAGAATAAAGTAGTGTACTTATGAAGTTCATAATTATGTTATTTACTCAGAATACAGTACAAACTAGAAGGAGTGTTCAATCAGATTTATATAGAGCACATTGTGTTTAAAATAACTCCGTGCCCGTGCCTCACCACCTTACTCAGTGCTACCAACTCTCAACACATTACCACTTTTATGGCTTATTGTAATAAATCTGTACATATAAAAGCAGAAACTGACTGACTGATCAATCAACACAGCTGAAACTTCTGAGTCTAGAACAGGGGTGCTCAAACGGTCGATTGGGATCGACAGGTCGATCGAGAGTGCTTTTTGAGTCGATCTCGAGAAAAATAATCCAGTATAATAAACTAAATTCGGTAATTACGTACCATCTTATGAAAAGTATGCTCATACATACATTCAGTGTCACGCTTCAAGATCCAAAGTCACTATTTAGTTAAGCTTAGAACTTTAGAACGCGTTTGTTTTGTAAGAACCAATAAACTCGCAATTTTGAATAATAATTATGAGTTTTTTCATTGACATTTAAGAGCAGACCTACACTTACCTTGATTAAAAAAATGCATATTTTGCGCAAAACTAATATCTATGTCATCGTGATACTCTACCTAGACGACACTTCCTTCATCACACATACTTGAAGCCTCTCAGAGCCGATTGATCGTAGTCTAACAATTTTGAGGTAGATCACCAGCAGTTCAAGCTTGAGCACCCTTGGTCTAGAACCATTAAATTTTGCACAATACTCCTCAAGTGACATAGGTAGGTATGCCCTAAGAAAGGATTTTTTGAAAATTTAACCCCTTAGGGGTTGTAACATCATGTTTGCTTGGAAGAAATTTCTAGACCCACCCATTTCATTTTTCGAAGTTTCCTCAAAATTTAGCTAGATTGCATTGTATATATTCATCTCAATTCAGAATCCCGCAAGCAACTGTTATACATAATTTGACTTTTATGGTTATTTTAGCTTCTGCCGCTAAAATGGTTAAGAAGTTTATTGATGTAGAAATATTGTGGAAAACAACTTCCATAAACAACAAAAAGTTGATCTTTCAGTCAGTCAGTGCAACAAACAACGAAAATTTTGTATTATTAAATACTTAATTTATTATTATATCCACTTGCTCAGGGTCTCCCAACTGCAAGTTCTGCTCGATGTTACCACCACTGACTCCATTTAGTGCAATGTTTAATGACATTGTTGTAACACTTTCATGTCAGGCTAAATCGTATGGAATAATGTAGCGATCCGGGCTCTCATTTCCTCAGTGTCACAAATTTTCGGAACATGTATTCTTTCACTTGTCCCCAAAGGTTAAAAGTCGAGAGGCGTGAGGTCGGGAGACCGGGGTGGCCAGGCGACACTACCTCGGCGGATCTCTCGAGTGCAGTACTCTTCTTGGAGATACTCTCGAACGGTGCGTGAAAAATATTATGTGGACGATGTCCGTGTACTGTCGCATGTGAAAACGCTGGAAAGCATTTCGGCAACTGCAAACCGAGCGGAAGTGTCAAGTTCATAACTTTGTTCGTATTCGCTACGAACTGCGGAGTAATTACAACGCATAAAACCTAACTAACACTATACCATCAAAAATCACGCAATTGACGCAAAATTTCTATTTCTAAGATCCAGACGCGAGCTGCCGAGTAACCGAGTGAGTGTAATTAGTAATTTTGTAAAGCAATCATTCTAATTTACGCGATTGGCGGCATCGGTCAAAGGGCAGCGGTATACGGTGCGAGGCGAGATAGGTCAGCTGAGCGCCGGCTCTACGCCATTGGACTGAGTTCAGGGCGAAGACCTTAGTTTAGTTGTTTTTACTGTAGAAGCTAAGAGGTTTTGTGGTATCTCCGCATTCTACTTCATATCCATGTTAATTATCATACACAGTTTATTTTTAACATAGTGTACATTGCAAATTAACCATTAACAAACTTAACCACCTCAATATTGGGTGTGTTGACAGCTTCCGGTTAGTTCTGTATTCTGAGATAATTTGCAAATCTTAACTTTCTGTGACTTCTTGGGAAATGATAGATGTGTTTATCGTCACACACATCATGGTGTAAATATGTGTATATATAACTATGATTAAAACAGTCGGGTCTAAGAAATATTATATTATGAAAACTGTGATAGATTTTGTAAATGTGCAGCTGATGTTTAAATTAAGGATGTGAATACTTAAGTTTTATACACAATGTTCATTTTATTATTATTTTTGTGTTTCATATCATATATTTCATGTCATATTATTGTGTCTTTTATTATGAATGAGTAGCTGTCAGCTGAATTGTTCACATCTCATATGAAATTTAATATTTTATTTTTTTAAATATTATTTTTATATTTTGGAAAGAAATTTTGTTAATTTATTAATCACTGCTAAGTTGTTTTACCAAATGAACTCTATTTGAATTTATACTTGTGCCCACTGGATGTTCAAAATATACAAATAAATATTTTATACATTTCAATGTATCATGTTAGTATAGTTTTCTGCAGTTAATTTTAAGTTAATTATTTAGGAATGTCTTCTATTAATGTATATGTATTTGTATGTTTATTTTGTCATTATTATGAGGTAATTGATGAGGTTTAGCAAAGTAGGAATAATATTAAATATTTAAGTGATAATAAATCTCATTTCATGGTCGGAAAAACAAGAGCTATATGATCCCATAAGTGTGGGAAGTCACTGAAAATAATAAATTGAAAAGGAGAGCTTTTTTTTTATGAAAATAAGGGATGAGTAGGACGTTCAGCTGATGGTAATAGACACGCCCTGCCCATTACCATGTAGTGCCGTTAAGGATTATTAAAACCCAAAAATTCTGAGCGGCACTACAATTAGGATTCTTACTTTGAGACATAAGTTGTCAAGTCTCATTTGCCTAGTTATTTCACTAGCTATGGCGCCCTTCAGACCGAAACACGGTAATACTTACACATTACTGCTTCACGGCAGAAATAGTCGCCGTTGTGGTACCCATAATCTAGCCGGCATCCGATGCAAAGGAGCCTCCCACAGCTAATGAATGTGATGGTTTTGTAACTGAATAAATTATAAAAATACTCTATTAGTTCAACAATGTGTATTGCTTAAAGCAGTGGTCATTGTAAAAGACAGCCTAGCGAAACTCTCTAAGAAAAAAGGATTCACTAAATTGTATGAAACATGCAGTCATTGATAGATTGACAGATGACAGTTATAACCTTGTAAAAAACGGAGATAGCCGAAATCCAGTATGTTTTAAGCAACTGTTCGCTTTCAAACTTAGCCGGATTATACTTGGTCGCCATTATATGGTGATTACCATACTGTAATTACTACTATTTTAAACTATGTCAAATCACGGCATGTTTCATACTAAACTAAATTTCAATTTTTACTTAGGCAGTCCCGCCTTTTAAGGCGTAGTATTTACATCCTCTTTGGTACGAGAGTGGGCGCAGATTAGGATTATATTACTTATGATTAGAGATATAGATAGTCTATGGATAATAGATACCTGATATAATATGAATGAGAACAATATTTATATAGGTCACTCTTTATTATAACAGCCAAAATTTTGTACAATTTTAGTTTTTACACAGTAGTTTGTGAGGAGTTTATCTCAGCTCTGTGAAGTTCTACGAGTTTTCATTGTTTGTATAGTATAACATTTATCAAAACAGCTTTCTGTTCTTTCTAAGCCAATGAAAAGGAGCAGTGATATTAACTTTATATAAGTGTTTCTAATTCAAGTGTTTATTATAAGTGGACTTACTATAAGTGTTTTTTATATATTAATACTTATTTAGCTCTCATTAGTTTTAAGCAAATAAGTAGAAGTCATTAGTTTAATAAACAGCACTATAACTGTGTTTTATTTTGATAAAAGGAAGTAGGTACCATGAGGATAAGTGCAACAACTTTACAAAAAAATCAATTGAATGTGGTGCATAAACTTTTTTGATATCTTCATTAGTTACGGAATAATCGCCTGGTCACACTTAACGATTACATCCTGTATGTATACAGGATTTTAAAAAATCTTGTACTATATCTAGTAGAAAAGATATTAGTGTACCCAATTATAAAAGTTTGGACTCCTCTGCCTGCGGCCATTTTAATTAGGCCCCGCCTATACACACATTTCATTCATGTACCTGCGAAGGGCGTGCGGGCAGGCGGCGGCAAAAACGAAAATTTGTTTAACACTTCAATTCATTATTAAGTCCACTTGCTCAGCGTCTCTCAATCTGCTCGACGTGACCTCCACTGACTCCGATAAGTTAAACGTTTCAAGACATTGGCTGGGACCCATTGTAACACCGTCGAGTCAATCTTAATTGTATCGAATACCTACTGTAACGATCCGGGCTCTCATTTCCTCCTCAGTGTCACAAATTTTTCGGAACACGTATTTCTTCACGAGTCTGCAAAGTTAGAAGTCGAACGGCGTGATGTCAATAGACCGCGGCCGCCAAGCGATCCAGCACTTCGCATGATCCATCGAATGCCATATTCTTCTTGGAGATTCTGTAATAATACTCTAGGCGCCGTAGCTAGTAAAATTACTGGGCAAATGAGACACAACACCTTATGTCTCAATGTGACGAGCACAATTATATTGCCGCTCCGAATTTTTGGGTGTTGTCAGCAGTTGCAATGCGGTTGTCATCAGTCGAACGGGGTAACTAGCGATGTTGTTTAAGGCGCCACGTTAGTTTGTTTTGGTGCCGCTAGATGTCTATACTATATCTCAGACACCATCTCGATCTTCGGCAACCTGTGTTTTTCTTAATATTCGTCAAAGTGTCAACTATTAGTACAGTGTCAATTACTGGTGGTCTTACCTTAGGTATAAATAATTTAATTTTGGGAATAAATAAAAATAAAAATCCTTATTTGTTATTAAATTCGTATTAAGTACTATCAATACTATTTGTTATATTCTATTCTTCCTACTGTAGTTTCTGTTGAAGATACACCAAAATTTGGCCAATGTCACGTTTAAGCATTCCATTCTTTCTATTGTGGCTTTTGTGGAAAGGTCACCACATCTGAGCCAATTTTTTTATCGATGGGAGGACAAACGAGCGTACGGGTCACATGATGTTAATTCGCCTGCCGGCGAAACTCCTGAAACACTGCACAAGGAAGCTCATTCCACAGATTGGCTATACGTGGAAGAAAGTTCCTTGAAAACTGCATTGTGGAGCAAAACCACACTTCTAAATAGTGGGGATGTTAATCTAATTTGTATCGTGCGAAGGTGGAATTCGGCGGAGGAATCAGGTCAAACAGGCAAACAGCGATTGACATACCAGTCTGCAGTAACTGTCCTTCCATCTTGTAGCACAACAGTCGCGAAATGATCTTTGCGACCAAAGAATGAGGCAATCATCTTTTTTCCTTTCTTGACCTTAGTTGGCCGATCCTGGAAAGGAAACACCCACTGAGCTGGTTGTCTTTTGATTTCGGGTTCGTAGCAATATATCCAGCTTTTATCACCTGTGACGATGTCAAATACAGCATTTTGGGTCACCGCTGCTGAACTCATCTAACATTTGGCGACACCAGTCTATGTGAAGCTGTTTCTGGTCGTCGGTTAAAGTATGGGGAATCCATCTGGTATAAAGCTTCCTGACGCCTAAATGTTCGTGTAATATTTTTTAAACTTGACTCATACCAATGCCTAGGTTTGCCCGTATCTGCTGATAGGTCACTCTCTTATCTTCACTCTCTATCATGCGTCGCACAGCACTGATGTTATCTTCAGTAGTCGCTGTTAAAGGACGTCCCTCACGCGGATCATTATTGAGATTGCTACGTCCACGCTTAAACTCGTTCAACCAATTGTAAATAGTGGCACGAGATGGGGCTTCATTAAGAAATGCTAATCGAAGCCTATCATATCTTTGTTGTTGAGTAAGCCCACAATGAAAGTCATAGACCGATAATTTTAAGTTAAAGATTCGCCGCCAATTCACAAAAACAAATGACAAATGAATGCAATATACTACATTAGGTTACCAAAGAGCTTTAAAATTTAAATTCAAAAAAGTTTTCATCAGAAATACACAAATAAAATTTGAAAAACAAAAAATTATGAACGATGCGGGAATCGAACCCACGACCTCCGGCGTTCCGTGCCGATGCTCTAACCAACTGAGCTAACCGTTCGAGTACCGCCTTGTTATAAAATTCTGTTTACAGTACAGTAACCGTACAGTTAATCTTCTGCTCAACCCCAATATTTGCATATTAGGCAATTGACTTGAGATGTCGCTCTTGTAAATCTAAACAATATGTTATGTTTTTTTTGAAGTGATAACCCTCACTTAAGGATAGGATTAATACACAAACAAAATTTGAAAAACAAATATGAACGATGCGGGATTCGAACCTACGACCTCCGGCGTTCCGTGCCGGTGCTCTAACCAACTGAGCTAACCGTTCGAGTACCCCCTCGTTATAAAATTCTTTTTGCTTTGTTCAACTCTCAGGTTATCACTTAAAAAAAAATATAACATATTGTTCATTAGAAATGTTTCTAACTGGCCTGTTCTAAACATTTTCAGTGTTACCCACGTATTTGACGTATCAAAACAAGATCGCGTCATTTAGAAAAAAAGATACCGACGAATAGATGATATTCACTCGGGGACGAAATACATTGTCGGAGAAAGCACTCATCCTTGGGGCACTCCAGCGGTCACGGGCTTCGGATTCGAGCAATAACCGTCGACAACGACCTGTATGCTGCGCTCAGTGCGCCTTGTGCCATACACTTTTTTCACTTTCACCATCTTTTTGCTGGCGGAGTTTTTTTTAAATCATCTATATCCTATTCCGAATCGAATGATACCTTTGTTATATTTTTCCGAGACGGCTGAAAATACTTAACCAAAAAACACTTGTTTTTTTATACTAATTAGGGATAATAATAATCGAAGTGCTCGTTTTTAATGGTGTTTTATGATATATTATGGATATATTAGGAATATATCCATAGGTATATTATTATTATTTTCTAGTCCAGAAATTTTATAAGAATTGTGTGAATAGGTAACTACCTACTGTCTATATATTTTTATAAATATACTAGCTGACCCGACAGACGTTGTTCTGTATATAATAAATAAAATATTGTTTTTTTTTATGAATTGAAATGTCACTATCACAAAGGCCTATCGAAGTAAATAAGTTTCTCGCGCACGTAGCGGTAATCGTCACTCACAAAGATAGAAGGATGCACTCTTTGTCTAAAGTATCGATGGACATATAAGATGGATTCTAATGGTTCATAAATTTAATTAGTGACTAAACTTAAGATTTATCAATCTACATAAAAATAATGTGATAGATAGCAACTCTAGTCTACCAACTATTATGTAAAATTAATTTTATTTTTTACCTCCTGAGAAAGTTAGAAAGATATAAAAATTCTAATTAGTTATTCTTTTTAAGCTATTCTTTCAATTCGACTTCTGAACGACGGGCGACACATCAAAGGAAAAACAAAATAATTGTTGTTTTTATTTAATTCCGAGGATTTTTATATTTATTCACCTTTTAAACCTTGTCAAAACTTCCACAAATAATTCAAGACCAAAATTAGCCAAATCGGTCCACCCGTTCCCGAGTTTTAGCGAGACTGACGAACAGCAATTAATTTTTATATATATAGATATAAATGAACCATGAGTGTTGTTGCGTTTGATTTCAACAATTGCGAGGAGAGCGATTTTATAAATAACACATAACATTATATAGTTAGCTTAAATGGAGCCATTGATGAACTTTCGAAACGAATCAGTTTAGCAGTTCTTACAGTAGACGCAAAGCTTAGCTATTCTCACAGAATCATAATAGAGTATTTTTTTTATGGAATAGGAGGACAAACGAGCGTACGGGTCATTTGTTGTTAAGTGATCACCGCCGCCCACAATCTCTTGCAACACCAGAGGAATCGCAGGAGCGTTGCCGGCCTTTAAGGAAGGTATACGCGCTTTTTTTGAAGGTACCCATGTCGTATCGTCCCGGAAACACCGCACAAGGAAGTTCATTCCACAGCTTTGTAGTACGTGGAAGAAAGCTCCTTGAAAACCGCACTGTGGAGGACCGCCACACATTCAGATGGTGGGGATGATATCCTAACTTGTGTCGTGTCGTGCGAAGGTGGAATTCGGCGGCAGGAATCAGGTTAAACAGCTCTTCGGAACACTCCCCGTGATAAATGCGGTATAATCTTTGTTGGGGAAGGGGGGTGGGATGGCCACCGGTCCTCGACACTAACCCATGCGAAACATTCACGCAAACAACTTCACGCCGGTATTCTGTGCGAGTGTGGTAATTAACCCGGACGAGTCTGGCCGTATACTCTTTTTCTGAACCTGGCGAGCAAAGTGAATTGACCGAATTGGTATTATGGATCTCACAACTTTTTACGGTGGAGGAACTGAGTCTGAGACTTGATTTTTTTACAAGTTATGTTTTTGATGTCATACTTGAATCGTTATAAATAATATTAATACTGGTCTACATAAAAAAATAAAACTTCTATCATTCATTATGATAAACTAGCTGACCCGGCAAACGTTGTTTTGCCATATAAATTGTATTGATCTTTTCCTTGCTAGTTGATAAGAGATGGCGCTAGTTGTATTCATTAGTAACAATCACACCTTTTATATTTTGTATAATTCACACTATACTTTTATAAATTATAGCCTATTTGTTATTCTGGTGTGTAAGCTATATTATTGTAAAGCAACAAAATCTATTCAGTAGATTTTGCGTCAAAGAAGTTCAAACATACATCCAGACATACAAACTTTCGTATTTATAATATTAGTAGGATTCTTCTTGTGCTTGTGTAGTGCTTAATATCTCTCCTATGAGATTCAGTTACATTGTTTAGTCATGTTGATCTAGAAATAAATTTGCGACTAGAATTATCACAAAATCCAAAACAATTTTTAGCGTATGCTAAAGAGTCCTCGGTTGTTTGACCTCGTGGTAACTCTTGGTCGTTAAAGCTCGCCCCATACCGCGCAACCCGCGACCCTCAATCTCTCCGAGAGTAAGCTAATTTAGGGGGCTTCACAATAATCGCCATATTAATGAGTTTGTACGCCTAGGCTTTGCGCTGACGGTGAACTTTTAATGAACTTAAAATTCGCTGCTGTAATTTTGCTATTATTTGAAATTCATCTCTCTATGACTCAATGAATAACGAATACAGTCTTACCTTGTCACGTCTCAGGACTTCTGCAGTATTTGAAGTGAAAACCTGTTTAGCCGCGTTGGGCACTTTTTGGTAGGGAATAATTTGATGGGTTCGCGTCACCGACGTGCTCATGACTGGCGTACGCGATAGATAAATAATTAAAAAAATTATTATAAATATATATAGGTAGTTAGACACTTTTTGGGTGGGTCAAATCTCGTTAGTTCGCGTCATCGAAATGCTTACAGCAGTATATCTTTAACTGTTAAATTAACGTATTGTCCAACATTAGTGCTGTATATCCCTACTAATATTACAAATGTGAATGTAAGTTTGTTTGTTACGCTTTCAAGCCTAAACCATGAACCGATTTTGATGAAATTTACAGTACAGAGATAGACAAGAGCTTGGGAAAGGACATAGGCTTTATCTTTATCGCGAATAAAAAGCTTGGTGGGGTTGCAATAGGGGGTGGAAGTTTGTATGAAAGTTCGTCATTATCGAAGATAGCACCATGAAATTTTGTATTTAGGCACTTCATAAGAAATAAATAAATATTTGTTCTAGCGTTTTTAAAATTAAGACCTGTATGGAGTGAAAAAGGGGGATGAAAGTTCTATAGTTGGTAGCTAATTAAAATGTGTTAACCACAGCAGTTTGTAGTGTATTATTTGCAAAGTGAGTATATTAAAAAATAAAAAATGCTGCCCAAAATAACTATTGCACGCGCACGAAGTCGCGGGAAAATCTAGTATCTTTAGAATGAACTTGAATGTATTTAGTGAAAAGATCAATGTGTAAGTATATGCTGTGCATTGTTGAAATGGTGTTTTTGTTTGATTGATATATTTATGAAAAAAAAATTTAAAAATAAATTAAAATTATTAATTTACCTACTTAATTGTTTTTAAGCGTTATGCGATTTAAAATTTTCATACTAAGTTTTCACTTGTATTGGCAACTGCTGTTTCTACAACTGCCAATTTTTTTTGTTTATGATAAAATACGTTCAGAGCTGTACACGATTGAAAATTTTCATTTTTTTCTTTTTTTCAATCTTTTGGCCATTTTGGCAAACATAAAATATTAAAATGTTACGACGGAACCCAGTTGGTTCCCTATTATTATAGCAACATAACGCTCAAGCCAAAACATAAACTGGGTGCTTTTATACACCTACCTCTTCGTCAAAAACTATATCCAACAGGTTGGTTCCTTAATATGTTCTACAGAGAACTGCAGACTATTGATAGGCATGAATTTATATGTAAAATGTTTTTATTGGGCACAGCTGCTATTTATTTTTTAGCACAACACACATACCATAAGACAAGACATGAGCTAGCGTGATCAATATGTAAACGAATATCATCACTTCGAAATTTATTTTATTACCTTACAACTTAGATTAAGCATTGGTATACGCTGCGCTCCAACTAGATACCGTGGGCGTAGTCGCAAAGTACGTCAACTAAGACTACGCCCAAGTGGGCGCACTCGAGCCAGTCTCGAACATAGTGTGACGTTGACGTGCCGTATGTTCGGTTAAACTTTGCTAATAATTGAAACTAAAATGCCGGGTTGCGTGGTAATACTTTGCAAAAATAAAACTACTAGAAATAAGAAAGACACTGGTATTATATCATCAGTAAGTATTTTGTATTTTATTAATTTCAATGTAAAATAAAACGAAGCGTATGTTACAAAATTTGAACGCACGCCAAAAATTGCGACGCACTTGTAGTTGTCTAATAGTTTCCGTAATAAAAAAGCAATTGTTCTTAGGTAGTGCGGTATCTAGTTGGAGCGCAGCAGTGACCAATCCATAATTTAAGCCTTACAATCTAGATAGATAGTTAGGTAACAACTGTTTAAGGATCTAGTATAGATATACTAGATCTTTAAGCAGTTGTACAAAATTCATTCTCCTTTGTATTAAATTTGTAAAATAAAAAAAATTGTTATGTTCTACATTTTATTTAAGTTTATTATAATGTATATCTGTATAAACTCCTCTCTATAAAGTGGACCTCGGAGGAAATTGTCTCATTTCGTCGAAGGCTCTCTGTAATTGACATTTCAATAACGTGTCCGTCCCTTGGGACTAAACTTTTGATGGATAAACTTGAATATATTTTATGATTTGTGATCCGAATAAAAATTGTTTATTATTATGATTTTTTTTAATAGTGTATGTCTGAAATGGACTTGCCCCTTATTCATAATGGTCCGCTAACTTTAAACAGCTGCTTAGGAGTGTTTTTCTCATTCTGACTTAGGTCAATAGAAGAATACAGAGTGAGAATTAGCAATGCTTTAAGTTAGCAGACTATTATGAATAAGGGGGTTGATGATTAAAGTTATAGTAACTACTATACTGTACACCACAACATTTAAGTTTTATTTAAAACAAGTAGAAACAATCTTATCGCCCCTACTACGCACTATTTTAAATCGACAATTTTCTGTTTAAAGATACATTAATAAGTAAATCACAGCAGTAAACAACAATCAATTTGACTAACTCTAGATTAGTAATCTAATAAATAAAATTCTCATGTCGCGGTGTTTGTAGTTAAACTGCATGGAAACGGCTTGACCTATTCTCATGAAATTTTGGGTGCATTTTAGGTAGGTCTGAAAATCCGACAACATCTATTTTTCATCCCCGTAAATGTTTAGGGTGGTCCACGCCAATTTTTTATTTTTATTTTTTTTTAATTTGTTTGATTATGAGTCAGCATTAAAAATACATATAACTTCAAATTTTCACCAATCTACGATCAACAGTTACTTGTGTATCGCAATTTTAATATCGTCAATACGTTTGCTGGGTCAGCTAGTGCTATAGTAAAATTTTAAAAGCCCACGATCAAGAATTTGACAGTCTGTATTAGTAACATGAATTTACTTTATTAAATTGTGAAAATTTGGTTTTGGGAGGATTAAAACGACAAACAAAATGAACACTGAATTATAAGAAAATAATATAATATATTGACACCACTTTTACACAAATTATCTTGCCCCAAATTAGGCATAGCCTGTGTTATGGGTTGCAAGACAACGATATATTTAATACATTAAACTTACTTAAACATACATAAATACATATAAACACCTATGACTCGGAAACAAACATCCATATTAATCATATAAATGCTTGCACCTACCGGGATTCGAACCCGGGACCTCTAGCTTAGTAGGTTGGGTCGCTAGCCACTCGACTATATAGGTCATCTTCATTATGGATGGATAGATTAATAACTCTGTTATTTCCAAACAACCTACATTATTGGTATTAGTAAAGGGCTCCTGTTTCCGCAATCAGACCGCTTAGTTAGGTCTATTTTGCGGGCAGTGTTGGCCAGTCATTCTAACCATCCCAGCTCCTTCCAGAAGTTCAGAACACTCCTAAGGTGTTCGCAGACTTCCTGGAGCGACCTTGTATTTACTAAAGTTTTTGCCCGTTAGTTGGCCACCCTAGCACATTCCATGATTACATGAGTGACCGTTTCATCCTCGGTTAGACAGCCCCTGCACCTAGGACTGTCCGTACCGCCGATTATAAAAAGGTGCTTGTTCAGTGATGTGGGACCCGTTAGGGTGCCGACTGTCTGATTGATGATTCGGATGTCATGTCTATTTAGGCTAATAAGTCGACGTGTAAGTTTGGGCGATAGTGCAGGAATCGCCTCTTTCGAATGTCTACAGCCTGAGGCATTTGTTAATCGGCTTTTGTGTAGGTTGTTGGTGAGAGAGCGACAACCTACATTATAACTGTATTCGAATCGATAGCGATAATGAGTCTTACTTAATGTGGACTTATCATGGCTCTAATTGAGAATTTAAAGATTTTTTTAAACCTTATCGGCCTTACAAATAAACTTGGTATAAAGTTATAAGCGATGATAAACAAAGAAAATGCAAAATGTTTAAAATATCGTTGACAACACTGTCAATACAATGATAATTCTGAAGTTTTCCGAATGACAAGCTGCCTTGCAAATAAACGCGGGAAACGTTATACGTCCGAACAAACCATTCGTAAGCAAAATGTCTATTTGGAAACAATTTACATACTCTTGGTTTATGATTAGTTATAACTTTATGCCAATTTAATTTGGAAGGCCGTAAATCTTCATAATTGAATCTGGTCAACGTATGAAGTAAGAATAAATTTTATCGTATTTGGCTGATCAACAGTAATGATAATTATGGAGACCTGATGATAGGAACGAGAGTTCTCCAGGTTGGATGTCATAGAATAAAATAATAATATACGTCTCAAATAATGATTTAAAAACGAGTTTATTTGATCTAGGGGATACAGTGCTTCATTAAATCGCTTCAACAGAACGTTTGAAGTAAATACCAGCATAATAACCCGCAAGGAATCCATTAAGTTGTCGAGCAATAAGTATATCTTTGAAGTATTTTTCACTGACAAAGCAGAATTTCAAATTGCTCCATTCATATTGAACGTTCGAGATGAGATGGACTTTACGGCTTTGTTTATCTTGGGTTGAGATGAATTCTTATTAAATTTAGACTTAATTTGCTTTTTATTTTTCGTAATACAAAAGTGGCATACAGTGCTTAGTTATAGAAATATACCGTACTTCCTTAGTTAAAAATCTTTGATTAGTTTTTTGGTACATCTTTTTAAAAATATTATTTATCATCACCACGCATCATCAATATTTATGGCAGAACCTGAAAGATATAATATGGCCCTTACGTGTCAGTTCTTCATCTTGCTGGCTGGTATCCTAGTTATTGATTATCCACTCTTCTTTTCTTCCTAGTATAAAAGAATAAATATCGGGGCTTATTTGAGATATTATCTTTGCAGTATATGTTTTCGTCGTGGAAATCTTTGGGGAAGGCCTTTGTGTACCTGTCTTCTTATTTCTTGCTTTCTATTCGGTCTGTCTTTAAAAGAAATAAATATGTGCCCTGTGCTTCGTAAAAGAGGGGAGTCCCAGGCCCAAGGGTGTCGTAAGAGGCGACTAAGGCCTTTTAGAAGTGAGAGAAAGATTGCATCTTTGATATGCCATGCGAGTGTTTCCCGTAAGATTAATAATACAAACCGCTAAAAGAAAAAATATATTATCAGAAAACAAAGATTGCAAAAAAAAATTTGAGCAGGTAATTTATAAATTTATATCCACAGATATTTATAATGTTTAAAATCTTGCATTTATCTTTATAATAAAATAAATCAACAATGTCACATGTATCCTACATGTGACATTGTTGATGCAAAATTTTCCTGTAAATCTGTTGTTAATAAATGGCTCCTATCAAAACATACACAGACACTGAAGATCTCCTCAAGATGTGTAACTTATAAAACTAAAAAATACTAATGAGTACATCCTGTTTACAACATAGGAATATTCTACATATATGATTTACGCGAACACTGGTACCCATAACACAAATTAGATCTTATCATGGATATCAGAGTTTCAATTCAACACTGCATTTTGTTTAAGATAAGTTAATTTTGAAGACTTAGTACATATAGATATACTTAAGTGTTGTGAACCTCTGTTTTAGTGAAATAAAGTTTATTATTATTATTAACCCAATAATATAAATTTATCTTAACTTTTTGTGACAACTCTACCAAAATAGGTGACAATTTTGGCCGCTCTTAAGAAGCGTAATCTCTGTACCTACCTAGTTACTCATGTGCTAGTGGCCTGCATGGGACGTATTTCATTACCACAAGCTGTGAATTGGAGCGCTACGTATTAAGCTTTGTAGACAAAGTTTATAGACAGAGAGTTTTATAAGATATAAGAAATAATGTTAAATATTTCAAGATTAGTTGTTTATTTTATATAAGAACCAACCGTGTGTTAATAAACGGCTTAGAGTAGATTTGATGAATCAAATCAAATCAAAAATATTTTATTTCGTATATATGTAATTTTTTCATACAGCTCGTTCGGAATCCAATCGATTTGACCTTCGCACGACACGCCACAAGTTAGGATATCATCCCCACCATCTGGATGTGTGGTCCTCCACAGTGCGGTTTTCAAGGAGCTTTCTTCCTCGTGCTACGAAGCTGTGGAATGAGCTTCCTTGTGCGGTGTTTCCGGGACGATACGACATGGGTACCTTCAAGAAAAGCGCGTACACCTTCCTTAAAGGCCGGCAACGCTCTTGTGATTGCTCTGGTGTTGCAAGAGAGTGTGGGCGGCGGTGATCACTTAACACCAGGTGACCCGTACGCTCGTTTGTCCTCCTATTACATAAAAAAAAACAGATTTCCTCAGAGAACGAGCAAGAAACTCTAAGCTTGCTCTTTTCAAAACAGAATGGTATTACAGGTTCTTATTTTTAATTATATTTACAAATCATTTCAATTAAAATATATACAAAGTGATGCAATAAAATACACAAACGTCAATTACCAAACGCCTTACATGAGTAAGTCAAGAAAATATAATACCAAATAGGTACATACCCAAAGTACAGTACAGTAGATGCATCAATCCACACGTACCGTAAATAAAATAAAGGCATTATGCGAGCATTTTATTAGCTATTATATAGAAAAATACATGATAAATTTAATTAAACAAATATAAAAGATATTGTATGCGCTGGATCTAGGTGAATATTTTAATTAGGAAGCCGGTGTAAGGAAATAAGACAGGACGACTTACCAGAGCAGCAGCGATTCTTCCACCACGTGCCGGGTCGCGAATTTCCCTCTTTATTTTGTAGACGTTTTCTTTGAGTGGCCACTCTTCCTTCCCGAATTCGATAATGATGAAACAAGGGATCACAAGACACTTGATCACGAGATTACACGTAAGGAGACGATTAATGAGTTATCACGGCGCGCGTTGACAAGTTCAATACTTGATCAATACAAGTTCAGTACGCCTTCAATACTAACTAAGTAATTACTCCTCGCGGAACGCATCGATCCGCTGCGCTCGCGCTACTCCGTAAGTGGGAGGGATAGGGTGCAGGTAGGAAAGAGAAGGAATTAGTGCAACTCTTTGTGCACCCACAATATTTAATTCATTAGTAAATTAATTAATTAATGCGGTGACTGTTTCACTATTTATAAAAACCCTTTAGGCATATTTGGCCTAAACATGCCCCCCAGTTTGATGGAACCCAGTTCTTTCAACCAACCTAATTAAGTTAAAAGGTAACTAAAGTTAATTGTACAACAATGTTACTTATAACTATTGACTTATTTAATATAATAATCTAATTTTTATTTTAAGCTACTATTATTTTATGTTAATACTAAGTGGACTGTATGTAATTATTGAGATGGAAGTGGATATAATTTGACTACCGGTCGGCAATATACACCGGACTTAGTACGTACATCGACAACCCTCACAACCCCGTCTTTACCGGGAAATATCTTTTCAATTATACCCAGAGGCCAATCTAAAGGTGGACTATTATCTGAGTACAACAATACAATGGTACCTTCTTTAATTTGTGACGTATTGCTCAACCATTTATTACGACACTGCAATGTATTTAAGTACTCTAACTTCCATCGTCTCCAGAATGACTGCAATAGACTGTCAATCATACGCTTCCTGTCTATAATATTCACATCTCTAGGAATCGATTCAGAAGGAAACGACTTTAAGGGCGTTAAAGTTAGAAAATGAGCCGGGGTTAATGGCAACGGCTCAGAAGGGTCTGAACTAAGGACAGACAGAGGCCTGGTATTCAGCACCGCCTCGATCTGCGTTAAGAGGGTATTCATTTCTTCTACAGTAAGTAGCTGAAGACCAACTACCTTTTGCAAATGCATTTTTACACTCCGAATATTACCTTCCCATATACCACCAAAGTGTGGAGATGCAGGTGGATTAAGTTTCCACTCAATTGCATTGCCTGAAAGCTCTGATGTTAGCTTATTATTATATTCTTGTGATGACGTTAATTTGTATATTTCTTCCAAGTATGACTTGGCGCCAATAAAATTAGTACCGCAATCACTATAAACGAATTTAATGGGGCCACGTCGTGCTATAAAACGTTTAAAAGAATTTAAAAATGATTCTGTACTTAAGTCGCTCGACAATTCTATATGCACCGCTTTAGTGACGAGGCACACAAAAAGGCAAATGTAGGCCTTCTGACTACGAACACCACGCTTACGATAAGGAATAACGCGTAAGGGACCCGCATAGTCGACTCCGGTGTGAAAGAATGCCTTAGCTTCCTGTACTCTGGCTGCAGGCAAATCTGCCATTGCAGGAAATTCATTTTTAGGTTTAAATTTAAAACAAATATTACATAATTGTACTCGTTTACGAACAATATTTCGAGCAGACAATATCCAATATTTTTGACGTAATATTGACATTAATAATTGAGGTCCAGTATGCAAATATTTTTGGTGATAATGATCTATTATTAAATTTACAATATGATCACGTGGGGGAAGTAATATAGGATGTTGACTATCGTAGGGCAAATCGGCATTACTCAAACGTCCGCCGACGCGAAAAATACCATTATGCACAAACGCTTTCAATTTTTGAAAGGCAGGTGACAATGTTTTATTACACTGTATTTTACTGAATTCATCATGAAAGTAATAACGTTGCAATTCCTTTATAATTGTTAATTCCGCGTAATCTAAATGGGTAACTTGAAAGGTTTTGGGTAATTTCTTCAAAAACCGTAATATATAAACTACAATTCTAATTAATTTATTCCAAGACGAAACTCTTAATGCAAGAGAAAGTATAAGAGGAAGCTCAATCTTATCTACTGAAACTAAAACAGTAGGCTTTCTTTCAGGGACATCAATATCAGTAGTCTGATTATATTCGCTAATAGGCCACTGGGACATAGGCAGATCGGCAAAGCGCGGACCATGGTACCACAGTGGATGAGCAGCCAGTTGTGCTGGAGTAAGGCCACGCGACAAACAGTCGGCAGGATTTTCTTTACCTGATATAAAATAGAAGTTACTAAGCAACAACAGGGTTTGAATTTTAGCAACCCTATTCGCCACAAACGTATGCCAACGAGATGCTGGTGCATTGATCCATGCTAAAGCTACCATGCTATCCGTGAATGCATAAATATTATTAATTTTTATACGCTGCGAATATGTCTCGATAACTGAACGCATTAATTTAGCTAAAATTAAATTACCGCAAAGTTCTAATCTAGCCAATGAAACGGTACGTATAGGAGCTACTCTAGATTTAGCACAAATTAAATTAGTTAAGAATTTATTTTCATTTGGAAAATAAATATGAAGATAAATGACTCCACCATAGGCTTTCTCGGAAGCGTCCGCGAAGCCTAAGACACTAACAACGCACTGTGGGTCGTATCCTACAAAATGCGGAATTTTAACGGTTTCCAGAACATGTAATTCCGACTCAATTTGGCGCCACAAAGAAACTATTTTTTGTGGTGGCTTTTCATCCCAATCAATGTGTTCACTCCACAATGATTGAATAATTAATTTTCCCAGTAGAGTGACTGGGGCCACCAATCCCATTAAGTCCCATATTCGGGCAATAGTGGATAAAATATTACGTTTCGTGCATTCACATTCACGAATGTTTACTGTGAACGCAAAAACATCTTCAGACGGTAGCCACCGTAGGCCTAATATTTTTATCGAATCGTCAGGGCTGAACTCGACATCAGACGAGACCCGAGCGGAGGATGGTATGCTTTCCATAACTTCAACCGAATTACTAGAAAATTTAACTAAATCGAACCCGCCAGCATGGAACAACTCAACTAATTGTTGAGATAACTCGATGCCTTCGCGAGGGGTTCCGCAAGAGGTGGCAAGGTCATCCATAAATATGTCACGCTCAGCAACGGGAGCCGCGGCCGGAAAAAGCAAGCCTTCGTCGGTTATCAATTGACGAACCGTTCGTATTGCGAGGTACGGGCTACAACATAAACCGAATGGTACCCTCGTTACTTGAAACAAGCGAAGCGGCTGATTATTGTTTTCTCGGTATAAAACCATTTGATACGGTCTATCTTCATTTTTCACTAAAATCCTTAAAAACATTTGTTTAATGTCAGCATTGATCGCTATTGGAAACAGTCTAAAATTCAATATAATTTTAAACAAATCATTTTGAAGATTTGGTCCAACATGCAACATATCATTGAGTGACAACCCTGATGATGTCTTCATACTTGCATCGAGTACCACACGTAATTTTGTAGTACTTTTATCAGGTCGCAAGACAACGTGATGTGGTATGACATAATGAGAATTAAACGAATTATTATTTGTGATGGGTGCTAAATAGCCCTTTTCTAAATATTCACTAAATACTCTATGATATTCTGAATGAATATCTACGTTCGATAATAATTTAAGCTCTAAAGACAAATACCGACGCGTAGCTGCCTGTAACGAGTTCCCTAATTTACTCGGATCATCCTTGAACGGCAATGCAACAATGTAGCGACCGCAATGATCACGCGCGGTGGTCTCGGAATAAAAATTCTCACATTCTTGTTCTTCCGACGAAAGTATATTCGCTTTAGGTACGTCTTCCAATTCGAAAAAACGACCAACGGATTTTTCAAAATAATTATTGTAATCTAATGTGCAATAAGTGTGAATATCAGTCTCGGGGTATAAAACCGGAGCCTGACCGTAAATAATAAACCCAAATAAGGTTTCGATAGCCACGGGTTCGTTCATACCACGGGCAATAATATTTGGTCGTATTATACGAGCGAAGAAATCGGACCCAACTAATAAGTCGATATCACTAGGTTCTGAATAAGAACAATCGGCTAATTGAATGCCTTTTAAATATTCTAGACGTTCGGAATCAATTGAAGCGGACGGTAACTCGCCGGTAATACGATGAGTCACTAAAGGCTTAATAGTAAAAGAAATGGAATCGTCCAAACGTGAACGTAAAGTAATATTAGTATATCCTTCAATAGGATTCGTTAAGTCACCTACTCCATAAACATATTTTGTGGGGGAGGGCAATAGTTGTAAATTTAATTTCTTACAACAATTAAGTGTAATTAAATCCCTTTGCGACGCGCTGTCCACTAAAATCCGAACGGTGTTTTTATTTCCCGCGCAATCAATAACGTTACATTGCGCGGTACCGAGTAGAATAGTATGACCAGGCGATAGTGCGCGCGGTACGTCGGCGCTCGGATTAATGGCACACAAAGAAATAGATTGTGGCGATGCGGCCGTCTCATGCGCAGCTTGCGATGAACTAACATTAGTGGCAAAGCTGGCATTTGTTATACGTTCACTCAGTATTTTCGAGTGAGGTTCGCGATTTAATTCAGACGTAAAATGAAGAAGTGAATGATGACTCCGTGAACATTGCGTACACGTCGATTTAGAAGTACAGTGACGAACTGTGTGTTCTTTACTTAGACAATTGACACAGCCTTTATTTAATTTAATAAAATCAAAACGCTCCGTGGGCGATAATGCATTAAATTTCTTACAAAACCGCAACTGAAAATGTTCTGTATTACCACAGCAATAGCATTTGTTTTGATCTTTAATAACAAAAGTCTTACTAATTTTATTATAATTATTACTATTGGGACGAGAAGTTGAAACGGACGTACTATTCTTTACCGACTTGTTACTAGACTGCCTCGTACCTACAATATTATTAGCTCGTTGTAAAATATGTGACTGATTACGAATAAAGTCTATAAATTGCGAACATGACGGAAGTTTAACTGAAGTACCGTGATGCATTTCAAACGATTTCAAAATATTTAAGCCAACCTTTTTTGAACCTAAATGAATAAAAATAAAATCTTCCAAACTATCTAAATTTAATTGTTTTAACGAACTAATTAGAGATGAATATTTATCTATGAAGTTATCTAGACTATTAGAACAATCTTCGTTAACGGAAGGTAAGTTTAACAGCTTATCGAAGTACGATGCAGCCAGTACGCGTTTGTCGTTATATTTATTAATTAATGTCTGCCAGAGAACCGAATAGTTTTCAGCCGTTGGCATAAAACCCTGACAAATAGTTAATGCCTTTCCCGTTAATTTACCCATTAAATTTTGAATTTTCTCACTATCATTTAGTTCTATATTTTCGTGAATACTTGACTTGAATGTTTAATAAAATATAGGCCAATTTTCTAATTCGCCATTAAAAGACATTAATTCAAGCCTCGGTAATTTTGGGCTTGACTTGTGAAACGCCATTTTGGTTTCACAGGTATTGTGTGTATTGGGACGCGATGACAACTGCGAGTATTTGAATCTAACAGACGCATATAGGTCTTCAAAAGCAAGCATGGCTGCATAATTTGGCTCACCAGCGTTTACTTCTGAAGCTAACAACTCATTACGTTCGTCTAATGTACGTACAAAGTCCGATCGAATAATGTCGATCGTACTAGCCTTAGACAAAAATGTGTCTATTTTATCGGCAGTATCCAACTTCGCAATACTATCGTACATATCCTGCATACGTGTAAAGTAGGCCTTTACTTTAATTTCTAACCTACGTAAATTACGGTCAAATATTTGTTCTTGTGATTTAGAAGTGGCCATCGTTAATTAGATATCTACTGATTGACGTAATGTTAAGTAAGTAACAGTGAAACAGCCAACGTATTAAGTATTAACAATTTAATATGGCGGCCGACTAACAGAATTAACAAATTTAATTAAGTTAGATATCCCTGGCCGAAGTGACCAAAAAATGTGTATGCGCTGGATCTAGGTGAATATTTTAATTAGGAAGCCGGTGTAAGGAAATAAGACAGGACGACTTACCAGAGCAGCAGCGATTCTTCCACCACGTGCCGGGTCGCGAATTTCCCTCTTTATTTTGTAGACGTTTTCTTTGAGTGGCCACTCTTCCTTCCCGAATTCGATAATGATGAAACAAGGGATCACAAGACACTTGATCACGAGATTACACGTAAGGAGACGATTAATGAGTTATCACGGCGCGCGTTGACAAGTTCAATACTTGATCAATACAAGTTCAGTACGCCTTCAATACTAACTAAGTAATTACTCCTCGCGGAACGCATCGATCCGCTGCGCTCGCGCTACTCCGTAAGTGGGAGGGATAGGGTGCAGGTAGGAAAGAGAAGGAATTAGTGCAACTCTTTGTGCACCCACAATATTTAATTCATTAGTAAATTAATTAATTAATGCGGTGACTGTTTCACTATTTATAAAAACCCTTTAGGCATATTTGGCCTAAACAGATATAAAAAAACATAAAACAGATTTCCCGGTGAGAGGATCATCCAGCCACCACAAGCAGCGCCCGTTCACGAGCATGACTTATGGACCAGCTAACGCCTCTTTCGATATAATAGGTGTATTGAATACATGTAATGAACCTCCTTGAGCAGGATTTCCAAAACAATTTGACATGCGTTTTTTCGTACAAAATGCGTTCACCTCGTTTTTATTTTAAAAAGTTGCAAACGCTCCTGTGATCCCACTGGTATAGCTAGAGAGTATAGGTGGCGCTGATCACTTACCACCAGATGACCCGGACGTTCAAAAAAGGAAAAAAGGAACTGACTTTAAAAACGTAGTTATTATGTGCTGATTGATATATAACAATTAAACTATCTTTTATTCAAATAACCAAGTGACCTTAGCTTAAAACAGATATGCAAATACAAAGCAAAATTGAAAATTACTTAGGAAAGCTATACCTAAGTGTTCGAGTATGACCACTAGGAAGGTTATATTTCTTATGATAACAGATAAAAGTATTCGAGCAATAATAACAGTGCGCAATGTGGCTTTGGGAGACATTACTGGAATGACTTTCGCAACAATTTTCAATCTGTGATTGTGAGTGGATACGGCTGGCGACTGTCGAACGAATGTAGAGTAAGTAGAACGCTTTTATCACGTAGGGTTCAGGCATCTGTGGTCTGGCGATGGAATCTAGGTTAAATAATAAGGATTTCTGCCTTAATTACTTAAACTTTATTGTAGTAAAATTTCTTTAGAATCGTTGTGATTTGAAACTCGATGAAACGAAAAAGCGAGACGATAGAGGCACAAACAGGTAAATGTATAGAATTCAGGCGGCAAGAGAATGAAATAGGAAGCTATATACAGTATTTTTACTACTACTACTACGGTACTATTTTGGTACCAGGCGATCATAATTGAAGAAGAGATTGTCGTATGTATGACGCGAGTATACGTTAATATATTCTGACGTCATGCACTGGACGCATTACTACATTGACACCAGGAGAACATAAATATAGCAGCGGTGATAGTAATGTCTTTCATAGCCGTTGAAGTCATGTGTCAACCTAGCAAGTCCTGATACATGACTTCATAATATGCAGTTTAGAGGTTTAATGTAAATTTTGTATCGGATACCGCGATTCCGTTGCTTGACGCCAAATTAAATTTGAAAATGTGCAGAACTCGCACTGTATTAACAACCAGATCAAAAACAGTAATTGGCACAGTAGTAAAGATATATTAAGACCAACTAATATATTTCATACTTTTGTTACTTATCAAGCCTCTTGTATCATATATCGAAAATTTAAGCTCGGAGTCTGAATAAATATATATATAATACTAGCTGACCCAGCAAACGTTGTATTACCATATAAAGTAATAAAAAAAAATTTGGGATATAAAAAGTAGATGCAACCGATTCCCAGACCTACCAAATTTATCGTACTACAATTATTGTATTTGATTGCCATCTTGCAACCCTATAGCGGATTTGTGGATGGAACAGAATAATTTAAGAATCACGATACAAAAATAGTTGTAGATCGTAGAAGGGCGAAAATTTTAAGTTGTATCTATTTTTTAATGCCTAATCATATTAAAAAAAAAATAGGGCTACCCTTAACATTTAGGCGGTTGAAAAATAGATGTTGTTCGATTCTCAGATCTACCCAATACGCACACAAAATTTCATGAGAATCGGTCAACCGTTTCGGAGGAGTTTAACTACAAACACCACGACATGACCATTTTATATATTAGAATATTTACGAGTAAAATGTAAAACAAAATTTTTGATGAGTTCACTTCTACCACGTGTTTTTTTGTTAACAATTAGTTTAACTGCTGTAGCTACTCTCTTAATCATATATACATCTACTTCTAGTACTATCTAGAAATATACATCTTAACTGTTGCGTCTCAATATATTCTTGTTAATGCTATGTATGTCCATACTCCATACGGTACCACCAGGAATAAATATTACATCCACTATTCGACCAAGTCGAGTTAGTAAGTGTTTTTGGGGCGATGTACTTATATGCTTTTCAACAAGATCCCAGAAAATATTCAAAACAAATCTATTACAAAATACAAAAGAATTGTTAAAAACATTTGTGTGGTAAAGGTTACTATAACATAAATGAATTTCTTAATGATACCACAGTTTTTTTTTATGGAATAGGAGGACAAACGAGCGTACGGGTCTTCTGTTGTTAAGTGATCACGGCCGCCCACAATCTCTTGCAACACCAGTGGAATCACAGGAGCGTTGCCGGCCTTTAAGGAAGGTGTACGCGCTTTTTTTGAAGGTACCCATGTCGTATCGTCCCGGAAACACCGCACAAGGAAGCTCATTCCACAGCTTTGTAGTACGTGGAAGAAAGCTCCTTGAAAACCGCACTGTGGAGGACCGCCACACATCCAGATGATGGGGATGATATCCTAACTTGTGGCGTGTCGTGCGAAGGTGGAATTCAGCGGCAGGAATCAGGTTAAACAGCTCTTCGGAACACTCCCCGTGATAAATGCGGTAGAAGACACACAATGAAGCGACGTCTCTACGCAACGCCAAGTGATCGTGGAATTGAGAGTGGAGCGACCGTCCTCAGGCTATTGGATAATAAAATTTATTGTACGCTATTACATTGCAACCATATTTTTATTGAAATCAAATCAAAATCACTGTATTCATGTATGTCAAGGAAATGACACTTATGAATGTCAAAAAAAATATTAGTTCTAATTGAATCTACCGATACTTCGTAAAGGGAATGCGCTAATGAGAAAAAGAAGCAAGAAACTCATTGCCAACTCATTTAATAAAATAAGGCCGCTGAGTTTCTTGCACCCGTTCTTCTCAGGTTTGAGGCATACTTTAAAAAGAATAATATGTTATTTTAGGAGATATACCTTAGATTAAGGATTGGTTTCCGCTGTGCTCCAACTAGGTATCGCACTACCTAAGAATAATAGCTAGCTAGCTTTTTTATAACGGTAATATAAAGCTAATTTATTTAAACTATTAGATGCTTGTGTGCGTGGCATCTTGACACTCAATGGCACCTTTCAATTTTTGTAACGTACGCTTCTTGTTATTTTACATTGCAATTAATAAAATACAAAATACTTACTGATGAATGTGATCGTGATATTGTTTTTTTTACAAAGTTTTACAACGCAACCCGGCATTTTAGTTACGAGCAAAGTTTAACTGAACATGTGCCACGTCAACGTCACACATTGTTCTAGACTGGCTCGAGTACGCCAAATACGCGTAGTATATTGCACATTGCGACTACGCCTGCGGTATATAGCTCGACATATCTATAATATGAGTCTCTATAATGTCAACTATAATTATTATTAACCGACTTCAAAAAAGGAGGAGGTTCTCAATTCGTCGGTATTTTTTTTTATATTTGTTACCTCAAAACTTTTGACTGGGTGAGCCGATTTTGATAATTCTTTTTATATTTGAAAGCTGGTGCTTCCTATGTGGTCCCATTGTAATTTGGTCCCATTGTAATCTGACAATGACATCCATGAGAAAACCATAAAAGTCTTAAATTTGCTATACATACGTATAGCAAAGTGGATGATAAATTTACGAATTACTCAATATCGCACCAACTGATTTCGATGATTTTTTTTTTATTGGAAGGGATATACTTTAAAAATAGTTTGGTAAGGTTCCAATTACGGACAAATCCAAGATCCATGACAAAGTAACGGAACTCTTCAATTCTTAGGAGCAAATTAACGATACTCGGCCGAATATTTATATGCTATTCGGATATTTAAGTCTACCATATATAGTCATAACATAGTTATGATCAAGTAATTGTTGTAGTCGAATATGATGATCACTCCTTAGTAACTTACAGTAAGGGTGCGATCTGAGGCAGAATTTCCAACTAACTGTAATCAGATTGCAAACCGCTTACGTTAATTGCTGCATTGAAAAATTTAGTATATCTACACATATTTAGACAAATTGTTAGTAAGTGTACTTCAAATTCACTAAAAATCAAAAAATAAAAAATAAATTAACAAAAAAACAACCTACTTCAAAAACACTATTCCACGGTGAAGGACACCGATTCCAAAAATAACAATATTCGTAACTAGAATTAGATTGTATAAAAATACGCAATTATTTTCATACTTTTTATTGCATATTATATCTATTGTTTTGGAATAGTGTTTTTGAAGTCGGTTGTTTTTTTGTTATCAACCAGAAGAACGGACAGAAAGTGGAATCATAGTATGTAATAAGGTTCAAATCAAATCATCTTGTATTTTATATGATATTTAACATATATGTAAAACAAATCTTATAACAATATTTACAATACTACGACTACATAAAATTAAAACTATCATTACGTGGAAGCGTACCAAGAATACTGGCAGCATTACCGCGTTGGATAGCAAGGCTGATCCGTTGACCGAAATAGCTGCCAGCGCTTGGGTTTCCAGTAGCCTTATTGAGGCGCGAAGATAGTATTTTGAACATTCTCCGCGCCTCTGGGCCCCACGGGCCAAGTGTCTCGACACCAAACGGCACAAAGATGTATGACTCACTGAGACCAACATATTTGCGACGCTTGCTGTCTTCGGCAGTCGAAGCAGCAGCCCCAGCACCAACTGACGTAACTTGGACATGAGAAGGAGCCAGAGTGTCGACGCAAGTAGCGTCCCACACCAGCGCCCTTCCCCGTGCCCAAGCCACCAGCGTCATTCCATCAGGACGCTTGCCATCGCGGCGGGTAATACCATTTGGCTCTAAAACAGCTGGTATATTAAGAGCGGCAAATGCCCTGCGGATGACTTCATTAATGCTGGCGTGACGACTGATACGGCCTGCCGATTTTAGGCAGGATAACCCGTGGCGTCCAAGAGCATCTACCTGAACGCCACATCTACATTGATGTGGTTCATTCAGTTTTATACCTAGCCGGAGTGATACGCATATTGACAATGTCATATTGTCAAGTAGCGTTCCAATCGGCGCAGAAGGCAAGGCTTGTAACCAAAATCCCGACTCATTTTCTGTCACGGCCAAAAGACGAGCACGCTCTGTTATGTCAGTAGATGAGATCAAAAGATCATCAAAGGCTGACTTACAGAGAAGTGCGTCCCATGCTTTTTGACACTTTAAATCGTCTGGAAAATTTTGAATTTTTGCAATATTTAGCCAAGCATTGTTAGCTTCGTTCAAATACACAATCTCTGAGTTACCTGGTACATGATTTACAATTCTAGTAACCAAAGGCTGCGCACTATGAACTGAAGATAGAAATGCTGGTAAGGCAACGCCCGAAACTTTGCGAGTACCCAAACCACCAAACCGTATCGGTAAAGAGGCTTGAGACCATGCACGATCTGTAAACGCGCAATTCAAAACGGTTTCTAAAATATTTTTAAGTGAAATATCAATCACATCAAGCAAATTTGGAAATTTCCATAACGGGCTAGACCTTAAGAGGTACGTAAATTTTGGAACAAATAAACAAGACCGAATAATAGTTAAGGCCATATGAGAATTAATTTTCAATAATCTGTCCGAAACGTTATTAAATTTTTTAATGTGATCGTTTAAGATCGTTGGAATTGAAACAGGAAATAATGGAGCTCCAAGAAGGTGAAGTGAATTCTTATCCAAAACTTTAATATTGGGGGCCAGAACATTAAATTTATTGGTAATATCAACCCTGTCTGAAATTTGGAAATTTTCGCCGATAAAAAGCTCGCATTTTGAAAAATTTAACTCAAGGCCGATTGAGCTAAAACTTTCTATTACAACTTTCAAATCATCTAAAACAGAGTCCACTTCACCACCCAAAGTACCATCATCCAAGTACCAAACATTAAATTTTGATTTTAGTTTCGTTATGGCGGAATGAATGGCAAGGCTAAATATTGCTGGACCAAGAGGGTCGCCTTGCTGACAGCCAACAGAAGACCAAATATTATGAGTTTTGAATAATAATTTTGATGGTTTACTATAACATTGCCAAATATAATGATAGATTGAAGGAATTGAATTTTTAACTTCTCTCAGCAGAGCTCCCCTATCAACAGAGTTAAAAGCATTTTTCACATCTAATTTTAAAAAGACATCATCAGAGTTCCTCTCCAAAAAAGTTCGCGCAGCGTGGACTGCAGCTTCGCAACCACTTTTGCAGCCGAAACCCAACTGAGTTGGAATGAATTTAGTTGATAGGAAAGGAGAAATATGTTTACAACAAATTTTAGAAACAAGGCGTCGAAATGTGCAGCCCACGGCTATAGGACGAATACCACCATCTTTTTTCTTAAGAGCACATATATTCGCACTATATAAAATTTCGGTAATTTCGGTATTAACTTTTCCAGAAAGCATGAGATTTACTAAGAGAACAATGTCCTCAAGCAACGCTCTACCCGCATCCCCTGTGGAAGGACATACCAGATCTTTAAGATGCTGGGGTGTCAGTCCATCGGGGCCGCCGGCAGAACCAGTCTTAAAGGACATTATTGCTTTTAGTACATCACCATCATTAGCCCGTAGATGATTATCGGAAAAAGATGGTTCCGGAATATCACAATTAGCATCTGGTGATGGGTGTTTACTTTGTAAAGCCAAAAGTGTTTCATTTGAGTCGGGTGCCAGGATATCATTTGAAAAAAGTATAGATGCAGCACCTTTCACGTCACCGTCATTAACTTTCTGTTCTACTTTTCGAAAAATGTTGAATTTTGAATTTTGTTTACTATTTAAAATATTGCCAAAGATATTTGGGTCAGAACAATTTGATTTTATTTTCTGTGTGAGTGAACTGTGGTCATTTTTTTTAGCATGTAAAGTTGAATATGCGAACATGAACAAATGCTCCCAACTATCTTTTGAATTTTGGTTTACTGTAGATCGAATGACTTTGGAGAGTGCAGTTGCAACAGTAATGCGAGCCCCTTTTGGAATTCGCTTTACTACTGGAACCGAATTCTTTAATTTTCCTAATAATTCCGAAAAATTTGTTGTAACATGATATGCGTTATTTGTCAAGGGCAAGGTGCTATAATGTATATCCGAAACTAACGCGGAACTGTGCTTTTTACCGGTGTGAATTTTTAAGCCTCTTGCACCTCTAAAATAACGTGTAGGAGAGCATAGGTCACATTTCACAAGATCACTGGCTTGGCTACAAACATTGTTTATGATGTGATTATTATCACTCATTAATTCACTATTCACTATTGGTCCATTTAACAGTCACTTCACACACAAGCTCAGCTATTGGTCCTCGAATGACACGAATTGCGCGTTGCTATGTGCAGAAGACAAATCTGAAAACAATAAATACCTTAGCAACTATATTAACAGGACAAATCATCATCATCATTAATCTTTATTTGCAAGATAAGGTAATAATATGTTGTTGGCTTATAATTAACAAGTGCTCTTATCCTAACCCACAAGGCATGCAAACTTATAGAGGCATACATAGTTCACGTTTTAATGTTTTAACAATTATAATATATTGTACTATACTAAAAAAAGATATACATCCCAAGCAAACTTAGATTAACATCAATCATACAATATTTATTATTTCATAGGCTTATTCATTTTAATTTATAATATAATGTCATTAGCTACACAATGATATTAAGTTCAGTCGAAGTTAATTTTTATTATTTACTATTTTATCGTCAAGATTTTTTTTTTATGGAATTGGAAGACAAAGGAGCGTACGGGTCACCTGGTGTTAAGTGATCACCGCCGCCCACATTCTCTTGCAACACCAGAGGAATCACAAGAGCGTTGCCGGCCTTTAAGGAAGGTGTACGCGCTTTTTTTGAAGGTACCCATGTCGTATTGTCCCGGAAACACCGCACAAGGAAGCTCATTCCATAGCTTTGTAGTACGAGGAAGAAAGCTCCTTGAAAACCGCACTGTAGAGGACCGCCACACATCCAGAAAGTATCTTTATTTATTATTTTAATTTATTTACATCTTTTAATGAGTAGTATGCTTTTTTTATTAAGTAAGATTTGAGAGACTTTTTAAAGTGGAATATATTTTCGCGCTTAATATTGTCAGGTAATTTATTGTAAATTGTTGGTCCCATGCAAAAGATGCTGTTTCGATACAACTCGGTTCGCTTCATTCAGACTTGCTCGCAGCGCTATATAATATATCGTGCACTTGTACACTGGCGCGGCAGCTACGAACTGAAACCCGAACGTAATCCGGTTACCGCGGGCTGAAGGCTAACTCTGATTGAAACCGGACACAAAGCCTCTCGTTTCTATTGCAACAGAACCGCTAAATGTATTGTGCACGGAAGCTGTAACAATAGTGTATAGACATAAGATACATAATAGCTTTAAGGGTAAATGTATACACTTCTACAATAAAGTCCCAGCCACCGTTCAGGCATTATCTATAAATAAATTTAAATGTTTTATAAAAAAATGGCTCCGTCGTAAATCCTATTACTCCACTGCTGAATATCTAAATGATCGGACAGCCTGGGACTAGATTGTGATTATTTTATAGCGATAGAAATGACTGTACAATATTGTATATTTTTTTTGAAAAGAGCGCAAAAAAAAAGAATGCTGGGAGAGTTTCTTGCGCCGCTTCTTCGCTCTCAGAGCGCCATTTGTTTCCGAAGCCGTAGTAGTATAAGAAATGAAATCAAAAAGAATTCTAAAGGAATCAATTTTGAGAAAATAAATGCCTTTTATGCCTTTTTTTCTTTTTTATGCGTTTATAGAAATTGTGTTATGATATCAATTTTAATTGTATTTTCTTTGATCTGTGGTGGCTGGATGATCTTGTTACCTTGGTGTCTGCTTGATGTGTTTTTTATTATTATTATTTCCTTTAAAGTTAAAGTTATTATTTATTTTATTTTATGAAATGCTCACATAATGCCTCTATTTGTTTACGGTATGTGTGGATTGATGCATCTACTATACTCAATAACTCTTGTGTTCATAAGTATTAATTTACTTTTTTTTTTGTTTTTTGACTTACTCGTGCAAGCCTTTCAGTTTTTGACATTTGAGTATTTTTGTTGCGTCACTTTGCATATATTGTAATTGAAATGATTTGTAAAACAATTAAAATGTAAATCTTGACTTAAAAGAGTGGCAATGAGTTTCTTGCTACTTCTTCTCATTAGCTCAACCCTTTACGAAGTAGCGGTAAATTCAATAAGAAACAATATTTTTTTTGTCATTCAGAAGTGTCATTTCCGTGACTGCATGAATAAAGTGTTTTTGAATTTGAATTTTGATCACAAACTACACAATAATAAGAGTGAGAGAAGCACACCTCTAACGGAAATACAGCAAGATAGAAAAGGAAAACGAATCTATTGTTACTAATATCCGATTTTGATCGACAATACGTACTTAAGACACCCTTGATAAAATCTCATATGTATTTTGAAAATTAAACTCTTAAATAATTAATACATATAGATAGACCGTGATTCACAGTTTTCACAGACAAATGTCAAAACGTCAAAAAATTGCGGCGAAATTTAACCTCTATTTTCAGCAAACTCACGCACACTTAATCTAAGGCACTGGCGTATTGCGAGTGTGAGACGTAGCTGTCATGCACAGTGAAGTAATAACTCTAGCCTGTTGTCATGCGCTGCCTAACAGCAAGAGTCTCATTCTAGACATGTATATTATCTAATAATTAAACCACTCGCTTACGCACACATTGATAATTTAAATTTGGTCATGCATTATTGGTCACTCCTTTAACTGCCAAAGCCTGTATTGGCACACTTGGCGTCGATATATCGAACGACGTTCAGTTCCGTGGTCACTTGGAAGAGAAGGCCAAACTGGCCTCTAAAAAGCTTGGTGTACTCAGTAAGGCGAGACAGTACTTCACTAAAAGCCACCGCCTGCAACTTTATAAGGCGCAAATTCGCCCTCACATGGAGTACTGTTCTCACCTCTGGGCGGGTGCTCCCCAGTACCAGCTCCTTCCATATGACCTCATAAAACGAAGAGCGGCTCGAATCATCGACGATCAAGTCATCTGCGATCGGTTTGATTCTTTGGCATTGCGTAGAGATGTGGGTTCTCTCTGCATCTTCTACCGCATTTGTCACGGGAAGTGCTCAGAGGTGCTGTTCGTGCAAAGTACCATCCGCATCACGTTGACGTCTGGCATTCCACAACCGCGCGTTTTGCTTGAAATTACTTGCCTCGCACAGCCACTTTGTGGAATCAATTAACAGATACGACTTAGGGACCTTCAAGAAAAAAGCATACTCCCACCTCAAAGGCCAGCAACGCATTTCTTGACACACCTGTTGTTGCGGATGTCCATGGGCCGTTGCCTCACCTCTCCCCATCCCGTGAGCCTCTTGCCGGTTTGCCCCCTTTTATATAAAAAAATCGGTCTGTCAGGTTTTCCATACCACAGTACAGTAATAGTACAGTAGCGTAACTCAGTAGTCTCCTTCAAATTTATACCTACGCCTGGGCGAAGCGCTAGGGTTGGTACATACCAAAAGAGTGGTACACACAAAATATAATGGTGTCGTGTTCTGTGTTAGATTGTGTTGTTATCTACAGCAACAATCTTAATAAACACACTCACACATACACACACATTCTTAGAAGTTATACTTTTATTTTATTTTATCTGATTTTGATAATTTGATTAACTATATAGGTAATGATATCTTGTACCGAGAAGTCTCTGACAGCTGAAACACAGTTCATACTAGTTTAGCTGTCTTTGCTCCCTGTTTTGTATGTAAATAATTAATAATATTATTTAGAACTATTTGTAACTTGTAACTACTACTACTATTATTAATTATTGTTAGTTTTGGGAAATAAAGTTATTATTATTATTTCACAGCTAAATACTGATTCTTCTGTACTACTTTCGTGGTGCTTATTTTCGTAGAATATATTCACTAAAATATTTTGTATAACATTTTATATACGCAGTAAACACTCTATTTTGTAAAGTTTATATTAATTAAAAAAAATATGTGTTAGAAAATAGCAGACGCAGATTATCAATATTTGTCAAAAGGATTGTCTCAGTCGTCTAAAAGCAAAATACTACACACTTCACTAACTCTCTAAGTCTAACACATCTGTAAAACTAGCACACATGAACATTTTAAACTTCACCGTCATGAGAGTGTTTGTCTATAATTACGTCTATTCTAGTCTATGGGCAAACCATAGATAAATGAACCATAAACTTATCTAGAGAGCAAACTCACCTCACAAAAGCCACACAAAATCTCACAAATAAACAACTTAAACTATAAATTATCGTTATCTATTGAACGGGCGCAGTGGATTGAGATTTAGCCGATCTGGTACGTGAATCTTTTTTTTATCTCGCAATAATTGAGTGTTAACGGCTAGAAATAGATCGGCCAAACAATCTACAATAGCAAATAAGAAATATGTACGTAGGAGAATAAAATGGTTTCTTCAAAATAAAACATTCTATTAATAAGCCAATAACATATTTTATCTTTTGACTAGAGAAAATTAAAAAATCATCTCATTAAATATTAGATTTTGGATTTATTCATACACTTAAGGCTGAGGACCGAGCCAACGGCCTTGAGAAATTGAGCGTACTAGGTTTCCCGTACAAAATCGCCATAGTTTTAATTCAGTAATTAAACTTATAACTAACAATTTTCTTTACAAAAATAACAAAACTATGTCATGTTAAATAAATGGTAAGCAGTTAATAATTTTTCGTACAATTTTTATCTAGATCGAAAGATTAACATGGCTCCAACGAAAACTCCAAAAGTTATATGTACTTACTTTGGTATATTTTTTTCGCAATGTAGATTAATGATAGAATTGTAAAGAAAAAAATAATTTTCTTCTCAAATTCTGTAGACATACAAGTATTTTTTGTAAAAAGAAAAGCTTTATATAAACGGGGTTTTTGATCAACAATAACTCTTAGATTATTAGACCGAGAGCAGTGATTCGTATACGAGTTTGTAAATCAACTCAAATATCATTATAAAATTAAAAGGGATGAGTTAATAGTGTTGTTTTCGCACAATTCTAAAATAAAACGCTCATGTGTGCTCAAATACTGTAAAAAATAAACTTTCTCCCTTCGGAAATCACAAAAAACAGTTATTTGCCAGCTTTTTTTACAGTATTAGTTCTACAGGACGTAGAACTAAAACCGCGCGCCCGCCGTTGTTTTACAAATTAAGGCGAATTTTGCCAAGATAAAAATAAAAGTGGCTATATGGGGTATTTTCGTCGATCAAATAGTTACTACTCCTCAAGTTTTATTACTACATGCCGGGACACATTGTATATAGATATGCAAATATATTTCCAAGATATATATATCATAATATTATTTTCTCTATAACCGATTTAGTTAATTATAAATCAAATTGGAATGTAGGCATTGGTGATACTATATTGTCTAGTAATGGGACGCCGCACGTCTCAAAGTTCCACTTATACTTATCCTTTGTAGGGCTGCCACGTAATTGCTGTTCCGGACACATTTACACAAAATCAAATAACATGAGAAATATATTTAATAATCATCAAAAGTGATAACCACAGTTGATTCACAGGAAATAATTCAATTTGTTCTGATATTTTGGGCAATATTTTAAATAGATATAAAAATTTCGAATTTAACGTTAGTAACAGCGACGTGTAAGATGCCGGGTGTATTTTTCTCAAGTGATATCTTGATACCGGACTCAAATGAAACATTATTTGGCTTTATAAAATAACAAGGAACAAAAATAACAGCATCTTTTTCCGATAAACATGTATTAATTCAGTTTTAATTCTCTTCAGTTCTAATTCTGGTGGTGGCCCCGATAGACTGACACCATAGGAATCTAGAATATATTAGCTATATATATAAGCTTTATATAAACCGTCAAGAATTTGTTTCAATTATCTGCTATTTTGGCGTTTTCTTGGGAGAGTGGCCTTAAGATCTAGCCCATTATGGAAATTGATGTGACTATACTTGGACCGTACCAAAGTCACATAGTCCGCTGGTCCGTGGCATCGACACATATTTTATGGCGATTGATTAATTAAAGTCAGTTCTTGTTCAGCCCTATCACTCTAATGTGATTAGGATGTATCAAGGGGAGGAGACTTCTTCCCTCTCGCCGGAGCAAACGTTTCCAATCGAATTGCATTACCGTTTCCGATGTTACATTTCTATTGATACTTGATGAATAAATCAACAAATTACGTAAAACTTTTCACATTAAAGTGTTGATTCTAGAGTTTTGTTTCTTTTATTAGAAGGTGATGAAGTTTGTTTATCTTTTAATATTTCGGAACTTATCAAATCTACAGTAAATAAACACATTTAAATTGTTTTTTTTTATTCATTAGTCCCATTTTGATCCCATTGTAAAATCCAGATCTGATGAAGGGATGAATCTATGCGGTACTAAATCAAATTTTGAAAATTTTCTGTGACTACTCTGTTCTATACGAATATATAATAATATAATATTTACACACTTTTTACACAAATTATCTTGCCCCAAGTTAAGCATATATAGCCTGTTTTATGGGTTACAAGACAATGATATATTTAACACAATATAATTACCTAAACATACATAAATTCATATAAACATACATAAATACATTTAAACATCCATGACTCGGAAACAAACATCCATATTCATCATATGAATACTTGGACCTACCGGGATTCGGACCCGGGACCTCTAGCTTAGTAGGTAGAATATATATAGTACATCGTGTTAAAAAGAATACAAGGAGTGTTCTTGCGCCATTTCTTCTTTCTAAAGCGCCATTCAAGTTGTTTCTGAAGCGGTGGTTGTGCTTGTAGTGACATCCATAAAAATTCCGTTCTACTTACTACTTATACATATGATAATTGAAACTGAAATCTGAATCACATCATTGCAAAAATATAGCACATGCCATAAATAACACCATATTAAGCTTCGACTGCTATACATTTCTCCATTTACTCTAGTTGTGTATAATGTTATAGGTAGGTAGGCAGCATTTCTTCAGTTTAAGCTGCGTATGGTGATTTTAGAAACCGATTTGGACAGTGGCATCATTGGAGTAGCAGCAAGTTATTTTTTTAAACTCTGACGAAAACGAGGGTTGCCATAAGTTTTATGTTTATCAGACTGTCCGTATTTTCTGATTAAGTTCTCGTCAGTCGGATGTTTTTGACCTTTGCATTCAAAAGTACACTGATATTATAAAGGTTATAAATGTTTATTTATTGGTTTGTATATGTATTTGTAACTCCTTAACGGTCTCTTAACTTAACGTAAGTCAAAATGGCGACGGTTTGTTGCTAATGATGGCAAATGGAACGCAGACGTGGTCGCTAACTATGGGCCTTATGAGGCAGTGTCGCTCAGAGGACAATGGAGAAGGCTATGCTCGGAGTGTCTCTGCGAGATCGAATCAAAAATGAGGAGATCCGTAGGAGAACCAAAGTCACCGACAAAGCCCAGTGGTTGTGAAACTGAAGTGGCAGTGGGCAGGGTACATGGACAGGTGGCTGTTGGGCCAGTAAAGTCCTTGAATGGTGACCACCTACCCCCCCCCACAATATGGACCGGTAATCTGGCCCAGATCGCCCGAATAGGTTTAATGACTCTTCTTGTCTTTTAGGCTTAGACGTTACAAAAGATTCCAGGGTATTTTAGGGTATTGACACATTGGGTAGTATTATTTTTGACTGTAGCTGTATAATTTGAAGTTAATAGTAAAATTTAAATTGGTGAATTTCTGATTGGTCAACAGATGTACCTACATAGGGCTTATAAATGTATTAGCATGTATTGTAATGAAGTGCCTAATAAGTAAATATATTAATTTATATATCTTTTTTTGTTATAAAGGCGCTTCCCTGAGCAAAAAACCTTGAGCATTTCGTTCCCGATCTGCCACTTAATAAAAACCCACAAATAAAATCATACTGAATAGTACGTTTATTGCTCATAAATAATCTTGAACTCGTTAACTATACCAAAATAGATTCATCTACTTTGTTGATAATTCTTTTAAAATCAAATAAAAACACTTGGGTTTATATTTGCACGAAAGTTGCACGAAGAAAAATGTATGACAATTGGTGTACTGTCAGTGTCTAATAAAATGATAACAGTTACTTACGGCCGTTCCTAATATAGATAGAGATAAATTACTGCCGTCTACTGTCAATAATCTGAAGCTGTCCCAATATACCCGATAAGTCATTCTTATCGCCTTATATTGGGACGCGTGAATTGCAATTTCCATACAAACTTTATATCGCTGGTAAGCTATACGTCGTCCCATTGACAAACAGCGTGAACGGATAAGGTGAGTTACTGTCAGTAAGTTTATTGGAACAGAAAAGTCAACAATAGTTACGATTTTTATCTAAAGTAAGAGATAGACTGAATATTGGGAACGGCCGCTAGGAAATATAATATGTTCAAGCGACTTTCGGCCTTCATCTTTATTACGACTGTAGCAAAATGACACTAAGGTAAAGATTCATTTTTATCGATAGTACTGATAGTAATATTATTACGTTTTATATACAAATTCTTACGAATTAATTATGAGTTCTTAGGATTCCGTAGCCAAATGGCAAAATAAGGAACCCTTATGGATTCATGTCTATCCGTCCGTATGTCACAGCCACTTTTTCCGAAACTATAAAACCTAAGATGTGAACCGCATTAAGATTTTCACACAAAAATAGAAAAAAAACACTAAATTTTGGGGGTTTCCCAAACTTAAAAGTGAAACTAAATGTTTTTTTCGTCAGGCGTGTGGGGTTGGGTATCTATCGATAGGTCTCAAATTGATATTGAGGTTTCTAATATCATTTTTTCTTAACTGAATAGTTTGCGCGAGAGACACTTCCAAAGTCGTAAAATCTGTCCCTTTCGGGGAGGCGTCCAGAGAATCCAGCCCTAGAGGTCTTCCGGTTGATATGATGATTATGATGAAGAGCGTTGTATAAACGAAAAATAATGAAAAAAAAAAAAATATGTCATTATATTTGCCAATATGTATCTACATATTAAACATTGTCAGCAGAGGACAAAAGCCTCCTTGAAGGTCGAGTCGTGAGACTTGAGCGAGCAAGGACTCTTGCCCCAATACCCATTGTTCTCTCACAATCTCTGCGGTACGAAACAATGAGGTCTTAATGCTTCAAATTTCAACGATATTCAAATTATAATCAAAAGCTTTCACTGCGTCACAATAGGATATTCAACGGAATTGTGTTTCGCATAATTTTAATACATCCTTTTACATCACAATATTTTTATTTCATTCTGAGTGTTACGTCAGCCTACTTGCTATGATAGGCTTAGAGTGTTGAACATTACGTAGCTACATATCCTACTAATATTATAAATGTGAAAGTTTGTATGTCTGGATGTATGTTTGAACTTCTTTAACGCAAAATCTACTGAATAGATTTTGATGAAACTTTACAATAATATAGCTTACACACCAGAATAACAAATAGGTTATAATTTATAAAACTATAGTGCGAATTATACAAAATATAAAAGAAGTGTGATTGTTACTAATGAATACAACTAGCGCCATCTCTTATCGACTAGCAAGCAAAAGATCTATACAATTGAAAACTTAACTTATCTGAACATGTGTTGAATAGTTAATTATAAGGGATTACTTCGTTTTTATTTTTATTACATGGGTTAGTATTTGGTTTTCTTTGATTTTATATAATAATTTTATTTGTGGTGAATAGATGAATAGAGAATGCGAAAGTTTGTGAGTGTGTGTGTATGTTTGTTACGTCCAATAGAAAACTACAATTTTTTGAGTGTCATAGTGGTAGTCTTTGACATTCAATAAATGATATTAAATCCTACTTTGAATAACAATATTTGAATTTGTATTTATCTTAATATATTAAACCGAAGAATGAATAGACTTTTTCATAGTAGTCGGATTTGTTAAGTAAGTCGGAGAAAAAACGGTCGACCACTTAAAATAATTTATGTGGCAAAACAACGTTTGCCGGGTCAGCTAGTATAATTATAATGTATAAGACATCCTTTTTAACCGACTTAAAAAAGGAGGAGGTTCTCAATTCGATCGGTATTTTTCATTTTATGAACATTCATGTTTACGTGGATGATGTTATTGTTTACGTGGATGATGTTATTGTTTACGTGGACGATGTAATTTTATTTTGTGTACAGATTTTTTTGGAGTTTTCATTTACTTAGGATGATTATATATTTTCATTATTATCTTAAGTTACATGTCATTCATTGCTAACAAAGTGTACTTACGATACTAATGTACGATATTTCATTATCTCACAAGAACGTGAAATAGAGTTTCATATAGCATTTTTCGAAGTCGATTCAGTTTTATGTTCCCGTTTATTGGGATCTATATTCTTTAAGGCGCATGGCACCTTTCATAGGCCTACCCATAGCTACTTAAAAAAAATTACTATTTAATATAATGTGACACAATAAAGCAACGAAATAACATAGTTTACCTGATGTAATAGAGAAAAAAACCTACTTCTGTTTACTGAACAACCTATTACACACACAGACAAGAGTAAAAAAAACTTACGTTTAAAAAAATCCGACTTCAATAACTAAAAAGAATAAAATAACTTAATAAAGATTTAATTTAATACACCTCTTATGCAAACCTTTAATATTAATAAAATACTATTATTTGTATGTGCCACCTATTGATAGGTTTGAATCGGTGCCGAGCCAAATGTAACCCACACTAGCCACGCGTAACTTTGTGCGGGATAGCTTCGTCCAGAACAAAACCACCCAAGTGGGCAGACGCCGTTGATAATTACAGTAAGTAAGCTGTTTATAATACTCAGTTTTATTTTGTTTAGGGCTTAGCAGCGACTTAAAATCTATCTCTATATGGCACATTCAAATAATAGTATTTTATTAATGTTCAAGCTATAAGGTTTGCATACGACGTGTATTAAATTAAATTAAAAGTCTAGTGAGCAAGTTTCATACGCACTTTTTCAACACACTTGCGAGGAAAAAACAAACATGTATTACATAAATCGTTCAAACAAAATATAGATTTATTGTAAAATGGCGCGCACTTTTTTTTTATTTACACGCGTCAAATGTATAGTGATTCATTACATATAGCCATACGAGCCATACAGTTTAATTGAAAATTATAATTTTAGTGATAAATTTTAAAACGAATTATTGTGAATTATAAATAATTTGATAATAATAATAAATGTTTTTTCGTCTTATTAAAAGAGACACTATTACTTATCCGCAAAAATGTATGTATCAGCGGCATATAACCTTGTTGTTACAAAAAAAAACTGTATTACCCGGTTAAATTGAAAATGCTCTGTTTACTCTCATAATATAATTTGCAGTTAAGTAAAAACTTAACTTTGTAGGGATGATTCTATTATGCACTAGTGTGTAATATTATTATGCATGTGTGTGTTATAAATATATAGTTCGGTTTATGGCCCTAAAAACGATGTAAAAAAGCTCACTTTACGAGCGTGTGTGTTGAAAATAATATAATGAACAGAAGAACTAATATCAGAAAAACTAAGGTCAGCTAGTTATTATATAATATACCTAAGCTAATCAAGAATAATTATAGCATTATAATTTATACGTATAAAATCCCACTCTATATAACATTCCTAGTATGACATATTTCATATTTTATGAAAATATAACGGTTGAGCTTACCAATGATAAATTATATCCTATATTTCTGTACGAATATTCTCGGTTTCTGAACAAGTTTCAAGCGAAATAAAATCTTCCGAATTTGTTCAATTCTAGTCAGGAACCGCAGTTATATAATAATTCAGGGATTGGTTGATATAGACGTCCATTAAAGCGCCCATTTCGGTGCTGACGATTCGAAACTTTCGTAATTAGTATTAAAGTAAAACATCTCAACGATCTATGGCTTTTCTTGCAAACTTTGAAACTAATAGTTTGAGCTATAGATATATAATAATATATGTAATAATCTAGTATAGTAGGTATAGATTGTTAGTAGTAGCTCTGAGATTTATGTTTATATTAATTTAAATACTTAAATTTAAGTCAAGCCTCTATCGCAATAGGTCACTCTGTAAGGATAGGGGTTTTATTGGTTACATAAATAAATAAATATTCAACATAATCAATGCTATCTTCGCGCCTCGATAAGGCTACTGACAACACAAGTACTGGCAGCTATTTCGGTCAACGGATCAGCCTTGCTATCCAACGCGGTAATGCTGCCATTATTCTTGGTACGCTTCCACGTAATGATAGTTTTAATTTTATGTAGTCGTAGTATTGTAAATATAGTTATAAGATTTGTTTTGTTTTAATAATAAACTTATCATCAACAGTTATCTATATTTAAACATTGAACTTTTGCCAACTTTGGGTTGGTTGGGGTTGGCAATTTTATGTAGACTTTTCAAAGATGTTTAGGATGATTTAAAGAATCCGCGCCTATTTCTGCCGTGAAGTAGTAATATATATTACTGTGTTTCGGTCTGAAGGGCGCCGTAGCTAGTGAAATTACTGGGCAAATGAGACTTAACACCTTATGTCTCAAGGTGACGAGCGCAATTGTAGGGCCGCTCAGAATTTTTGGGTTTTCAAGGTTGTCAAGAATCCTGAGTAGCACTGCATTGTATGGGGTAATGTAATCAATTACCATCAGATGAACGTCCTACTCGTTTCATCCCTTATTTTCATAAAAAAAATCCGCAGTTGATACTTGTAACTAAGTCTAGATAACTTTACATTCCCTGTACATAAAAACATAGATATCCACATTACATACAGATACTAGATGAGGATCGAGCACTAATAATATGTATAGAAGTCCAGGGCTGTCAACCGTACTCTAAAATAGAATAGTGTACTTCTGAACGTCTTTAGAAGTGAACTTACTATTTCAGATATGTTTACTCTTTAACCAATAACCACTGGTCGGTGGTATCCAAATACATAAAACTCGGAAGCAGCCTAGCGAAACTCTCTAAGAAAAAAGCGATTCACTCGATTGTATGAAACGTGCAGTCATTGATAGATTGACAGATGACGGCTATACGGCCGTTTTCAATAACCTATCTATCCTTAGTTTAACTTACTAGAGGTAAACATATCCATCCTTTTACGCTTACTTACATTTTAATAACCTATTGACAGACAGCATTGGACTATAACTAATAATATAATTATATTGGACATAAAAATAGATAGCTAAGATCTTGTCATTAAACGGTGAATGGTGATAGCAATATATCCGTAACTAGAGATACGTTATTGAAAACGGCCGTTAATCTTGTAAAAAACGGAGATAGCCGAAATCCACTACATTTTAAGCAACTATTCGCTTTCAAACTTAGCCGGATTTTACTTCGTGGCTCAATAGTAATTACTCTTTCAGACTTATGTCTAATCACTACACGTTTTTATGCTAAACTTTATTTAAATTTTTACTTAGGCATTCCCGCCTCTTATTACGTAGTATTTATATCTTTGCTCGGACGTTTCTGAGCACACATCAGTCAGGTCAAATAATAACGTTAATGTGACGTAAAGTTGTTAATGGAAAAAAACAGAAATACACGATATTCTTTTTTAATCTGTCCTCTTTATTCTTCCACTCTAAAATCAGACATACTCTAAATCTTCCAGAAAAGGTTGGTAATCTTATTTACAACAGTCTCTATTACTATAATTCCCATCTCACAAGTAAGAGCATGGGTAAGATCGCGCACTTTTACGTAACACAAGGATATGCTAGTAAGTCGCCGATATCCAATGAAAGTTTTATTGCTTCTCATCTGAAACTAGCTGCACATAAACCGGGGCACTTGCGCATAAGTACGGTACTGTACTGTTTACAAGTGGGAGGCTCCTTTGCACAGGATGCCGGCTAGATTATGGGTACCGCAACGGCGCCTAATTTTGCCGTGAAGCAGTAATCTGTAAGCATTATTGCATTTTCGCAAATGAGACTTAACATCTTATGTCTAAAGGTGACGAGTGCAATTCTAGTGCCGCTCAGAATTTTTGGGGTTTTCAAGAATACTGAGCGGGGGAATGAGCAGGACGTATAAATTACCATCAGCTGAACGTCCTGCTCGTCTCGTCCCTTATTTTCATTAACAAAAAAATACCTTTACTATCCTTAGCACCCTTGTAAGTCTAACATTAATATTCTCCGACAAAAATAATTATAAAGTAATAATTGCTAACTCAACAGGGCGATCAATTACCATCAGCTGAACGTCCTGCTCGTCTTGTCCCGTATTATCGGAAAAAAAAAAACTGTAACCGTTCAACGGTCACTGATCATAAATATGATTTCTTTAAGTCTATTAAATAGTATAACTCGGAGCTGCTGGAATCATCGGAAATCCAGTATTATCATGATCTGATAGTATTGCGTCCAATCCCTTGGCTTTGAAAAAAATATTAAATAGGTTAACAAATATTTCTTGCTTCATAGCTTATATTATAACTGTAATAATCTGTAAAAGTCTGTGATACTTACAGTGCCTAAATCACGAATAATAATAAATAGACATTTCTGATAAAAAAATTTCGTTTTCATTGTTCGGTATTGTTAAATATTGGTAAGTGTTTTTAATTGGCTAGACATATTCTTTTGTTTTCCTGGCACCGCTTCACTCTGCCATATGGTGTTTTACGGGTGTCACTGGATTGACTTTGAAAAGCTTTATCCAAATTTAAATGCCCTGTACAATATATATATACATTTTAACTTGGCTTTTTGTCGAGTTAACGAGTAACCATAATATCATCCAAAGGAGTGTTATTATAAAAACGGATGATATAATGTTGTACTGAATTTCATTACAAAACTCGTTTGGATGGTGTAATGGTTATTGGATGTTTTAATGTTTGTAATTGGGTGACATTGGGTGTTTTAATGTATGCAATAAACTAACTGTCTTAGGATCTTTAACAGAGGATTTAAAGCATGGGTGTAGATAAAGCATTTAAAAAGGATTGTTTTTCATAACCTAGCATCCTATTGAGCATAACGCTCCTGTGATCGTTAGGCTGGTAAAACGTGGTCCATGTTGAATCTTTATCACACGACACGCCACAAGTTAGGATATCATCCTCACCATCTGGATGTGTGGCGGTCCTCCACAGCGCGGTTTTCAAGGAGCTTTAGGCCACGTACTACAAAGCTGTGGAATGAGTTTCCTTGTGCGGTGTTTCAGGGACGATACGACATGGGTACCTTCAAAAAAAGCGCTTACACCTTCCTTAAAGGCCGGCAACGCTCCTGTGATTCCTCTGGTGTTGCAAGAGATTGTGGGCGACGGTGATCACTTAACAACAGGTGACCCGTACGCTAGTTTGTCCTCCTATTCCATAAAAAAAAAAGATAATCCGCATTCATGTTGTCTTATAAAAAATAATGACGTCAGAACATTGAGAGCACTTAAAGCGCTTTATGTCAAACATGATATTAATATACAAATAGAAAAGAAAGTGTCCAACGCGGTTAAAGAACTTTTCACTTCAAAAATCGGTCATCTTAATGTAAATAAGAATTCGATTTTACGACTTCAATTTGTATTAAGAAAGAAAGAGTTTATTGAGTATCTTAGGTAACTTCCTTGTGCTATGTTTCCGTAGGAAGATACGGCATGGGTATCTTCAAAAAATGCGCGTAAGCGTTCCTTAAAGGTCGGCAACGCTCCTGCGACTTCTCTGGTTTTGCAAGAGAATGGCGGCGGTGATCACTTAACATCAGGTGATCCGTACGCTCATTAGTCCGCCTCTTCCAAAAAAAAGTATCACAAACTGGCAGTAAAGTAGACTTTTCTCAATTAAAACTTTCCTAAACATGTTTTAAGTCGTTCTATTTGTTAATAATTTAATATCTTTATGTATGTAGTTATAAGTGAGCCATTGTAACCCACAGACTCTAATAATATGTAAATTGGTAAACATAAAACCGAAATTAATTTCACCGCCCAATAGCTCTAGCGAATGTAAATTACAAAGAATTTTCACCTGCGGACTTTAACGCATGCGCGAAATGTCCAAAAACACTTTCAGTACTACGCTATCAAACCGACTGGACGTCGCGCGAACACATGCAAACTAAACACGACCTTACGTGACAATACAATAACTGAATAATCGCATTTTATGAATGAACAATCTTATAGCCTATTGATAGAAGTAACGTAAGTGATTGTGAAGTAATATTGAAGTGTAGAAGTTGATGTGAAATAAATCATGTGGTGGATTCTGAGACGCGCCAGGATGACTGGAGCTTCGCTCTTCAATGCGGCTTCTTCTGCTAAAAACAACAATAAGACAGGTAAGTGAATTAAAAACTTCTTTAGGAGCGCTAATAACCTCTTTGGAGACTAGAGACTAGAGAGGAGACTAATTGATGGAGACATTAAGAAATGTGTTAATGGACACATTCTTAGTTTAATCAGCCTAGCAGTTTGAGTTAAAGTAGAAAGTATGTAAGTACTTATTATTCTAAGTTAAGGCTAGATTGTAATGCAAATGGGACAACATTATAATAACTACATTATTATGTTCCCTAAAGGAAAAAAAAATGCATTAGACTAAATTATGACGCGCTGTATATAACGCTTGTTCGAATAAAGTCGGCAGGATCCCGCCTGTCGACTGTATTCGTGAGGAGAAAAAAATATTTAATAGTAATTTATACATAACTATAATCAGCTAAATAAATATAATATAATATAATAAATATTATAATTCTATCCATATAAGAAAAATAAAGTTGTTTTTCGTTTATAAGTGTTATGAGTTTTTCTTCCGTTAAGTTTTGTCTTTCACCAATTCGACACGGGTTTCGCCTCTACTCGAGGCATCTTCAGGAGATGTTAACTCGCCAACCTCTCAAATCTGTCAACATCTACGAGAGCTCTTGTTTCAGAATTTGGCGAGCCAACACCTCCTGAAGTTCTCAACCTCGAATTGGTGCAAGAGAAAGCTCCGCTAAGTTTTAAAAAGCCCATGTCATTTAGATAATTATTGATATGCGCAAAATAACGCCTAATCCAATATATTTTCTTGTTTTTCGTATTTAATCTCTCACCTTGAATAAGTTTCTACTTTTATCCTGTGGTTTTCAGCACACACCAGTCGGTACAAGTGGGAGACTTTTTACCACAGGATACCCGCTATGTGTTTACCAAAACGACGTCTTTTTATGTCGTCAAGCAATAAGTGGGAGGCTCCTTTGCACAGAGGATGCCGGCGAGATTATGGGTACCACAACGGCGCTTATTTCTTGAGTAAACATTATTGTGCTTCTGTCTAAAGGGCGCCGTAGCTAGTGAAATTATTGGGCAATTGAGACTAAACATCTTATGTCTCAAGGTGAAGAGTGCAATTGTAGTGTCGCTCCGAATTTTTGGGGTTTTACAAGAATCCTTAGCGGCACTATTTGTAATGGGCAGGCCGTATCAATTACCATCAGCTGAACGTCCTGCTCGTCTCTTCCCATAGTTTCATAAAAAATGTGCCGGAAATATTCTTGTAATGAGCAGGCCGTATCAAATACCATCAGCTGAACGTCCTCCACGTCTCGTCTCTTATTTTCATAAAAAAATGTGCCAGAAATATTGTTGTAATGAGCAGGCCGCATCAAATACCATCAGTTGAAAGTCCTGCTCGTCTCGTCTCTTATTTTCATAAAAAAATGTGCCAGAAATATTGTTGTAATGAGCAGGCCGTATCAAATACCATCAGCTGAAAGTCCTGCTCGTCTCGTCCCTTATTTTCATAAAAAAATGTGCCAGAAATATTGTGTTTCGGTATAAAAAGCGCCGCATCTAGTGAAATTACTGGGTTGATGAGGCGTAAGATCGCATGTCTCAATGTGACGAGGGCAATTCCAATGCCACTCAGAATTTTGGCCTATCATCTGCTATAACCTAAACGTCTTGCTCATTCCGTCGCTTTTTATTATAAACAAAATATGTGTGCGCCTCGGGACGCCCTACAGAAGTGATTAACTTAAACTAGTTTAAGTTGAACTATTAAATATTGCAATTAATAACTTGAGAAAATCTTAGGATTACTTAAATTTTATGATAATGTAAGGAAAGATTATTTATTAATAAAATCTTTTATTGATTATAAAATATATTTTATTTTTAGGTACAGTTCTTGAATATGTAGGTATATTATTAGTATAAATATTTAATTGGTTAGGTATAATAAGATATCAAAAATTGTCATAATATAATAAAATATCTAAAAATCTTGCAGACGCGGCTTTGACAATTAATTATTGAATATCAACGGATATGGCCGTATGGGATCGAAACCTTTGATGTCTTAATAATAGACGAAGAAACCAAAAAATCATAAAGATTGTCGAAATAGTATAAAAGTAGTAATTAATAAACTTATATACCTACTTGGCGATTTTCAAGAAATATTAGTGAACAATTTGAAAAATTTTTAAAGCCATTAATGGCTATCATTGTTAAAAAGTGTTTCAATTGATTTTGTTCTGACAGAAGCATCGCGTTACGTAATGAAGCGGATTACCCTCTCACAGAAAGTTATCACTTCAAAAACACCGCATTTCATGGAAATGGGTGACTTACGAGCTATCTTATCTTATGATCTTAATTGACTACGTCCATAAAAGGCATAAAAGGCATTTATTTATTTTCTCAAAATTGATTCCTTTAGAATTCTTTTTTTTGATGTCATTTCTTATACTACTAGATACTACTACTACCGCTTCGGAAACAAATGGCGCTCTGAGAGAGAAGAAGCATACTAATCTGCAACAGCAGAACAATTGTTCTACGAGTTTTTAAACTGCCCACGTTGCGTCATTCTAAAAATCTAAAGTCACCGGGTAAAAGTACATTCTATAGTTAAGTTGTACATGGAATAAGATTCTTGAAAACCAAACTATGATAGCTATCTATCACAGTGCGGTTGTCTATGGTGTATATTTCAGTTTGGCGGCAGAAATCACATCAAACACTTCTTCCAAACGCTACCCGTAGTACGAGTAAATGCGGTAGAAGACACATAACAAAGTGAAGTCTCTATGGAATGCCAAGCGATCAAGTTGTTCGCAGATATGTTCATGACGATTCGAGCTCTGCGTTGCACGCGGTCAAATAGTTTGACCCAATACTGAAACTAAATCAAAGAAGAGAACAATACTCAATACGTGGTTGGATTATGATAGTGTAATTGTTTCACCTTTTTTGTTCTTTTGTCTTTTGTGACTGGTTACTCACAATGCATACATTTTAGGCAATTAAGTAATATTGGTCATCTTTTACTTGTTTTACATGGGAATACTCAAAGTTTCTGAAACTGATCACTTACAACAAAAGAAACAGAAAAGCGATAGAATTTATGCATGTGATTCGAATAAAAGTAATATTTAAAATAAATTTATAATTAGGGTTAAATAAATAATCATGATAATAATACATTTAACTCAGAGTGAATTTGAACTAAAAGTATCGCGGTAAATGTCAGTTTTCATTCAATCAATCGCTTGTTTATTCATTTTTATGAACTATAACGTCATTGTTCGCAATGCGCAAAAATGGCGTGTGTTTGAAATGTTAGTTATTGAAAAGAACTAACATAATAGTTATTTTCAGTCCATACTAAACTTTTATCTAAATATCGTTGAAAATAGTATATATATATATAATAAATACGCATATCCCCTATTATAATTGTTAATTACTTATAAGTACAACAACTCACGCTTACCCAGAGTTTATAGAGAGACACAAGCTTTAGAAAAGCGTCTTAGAAGCAATGTTGTCCCTCACCGTGATAACTCAACCGTATATTCAGCTAAAGTGACCGTGAGTTGTATTAATTTAAGATTTTTCAAACATGGAACGGATTATAATTGAAAACTTCAAATGCAATTTTAAAAAGGGGTTGGAAAGTGCAGCCGACAGAGAGTAATAGCAGGAAACAAGATTCAGCAGAGTTAGGAATATTGTATTCGACGACTTTGAGATGAATACTTGTTCCAATATCAAGGTGCTGAAATGCAATGCTTTATTTGAGATTATTGGTTTTGTAGCATTTTCTTTGAATAACCCAAGTTGGCCAAACAGCAAATGAAGACCTTCTTAAAGCATTAAAATGCACTTCATCAAGAATTGAATATATCTAGAAGGGGATTGAGAGTGTATGAATACACCTTATTTATAAAATGGAAAATAAAATGCGTACATAAATTTTCTGACGAAGAAGACAAAAAACCTGCTGAAGTTCACAATGATAAGTATTTTACTGGCGGTGAAAGATAATTAAGGTACTGTAACCAACCAAATATAATTGGTTCTATAGTACGACAACTTCGTGCGCGACCGTCCCACGGGGAGACAGACGGTGGCGGGGCGGGGTACTAATGATATCAGCGGGGAGACGGTTACGGCCGTCTTGCGCGTTACCCTACCTAACATATACTACCTCGATCATTCCGCAACAGACAGCATCAATATTTCGTCATTTCTGTACGTTAATAACGTTAACGTGTCCGCACTGTCACTCGAGTCGCGTTCGGCTTGGATCGACTTACGTTCGCCACGCGATGTCATGGCAACATATTTATTTTGTTAGAGAAATAATGAAATCAAATAAAACGTTATAATTTATGATTTCTTAACTGTGGTATGTAATTCTATGATTTTTTCTTTTACTTTCGTAATTAGTGCATCTTCCCATTACACAAGATGGCATTTTAATTATGTACCTATTTCAAATTGTAAGTAATTCTGTCAACATGAAACGCGTGCGTATCGTTTTCGTATCGACAGAACAACTACGACCAAAGGGGCCAATTGCCTCCATACAGGCGATTCATTTTCGGCGCGCTAGTGACATATCTACATCTTTTAATACTATAATATCATTGACTCTCACTTTACTTACAGATAATATTTTGTCATTGTTTTTTTTCTCATAAATATGTTCACTAGAGAACTGATAAACTTTTTTGGTGTTTATATATATAACGATATATTGCTTCTTGTCTCTTCCTTGATGTAACTGTCATGAATAAAGGTTGTTAATTTATAGTAAATTCCAGAACAATTTTTCATTGTCAATTTAAAAAAGGTTTTGCGACCCGCAAAAAGTGTAGAACAAACAAAATTTTAACCGTCGACCCTCGGGGCACGAAGATGAAAAGTATCTATTTAATTCGAAATTATATTGCTGAGTTATGTAAATACTCCAAAAGTTAATAAACAAATACTTACTTGAGAAACGTTGAGTCTATCTTTTGAAGTTCTAGCAAAAAGCTTAAAGTATTTGACCCTTAATTTGTTTAGACGAAAAACTCTTTATTACTTTCCATTTGTTTTTATGTTTTCATTCAAAATAAAATGACATTGACAATTGATTTTGGGGGAGGGCCAAAAACGGCGATTCTTTACTCTATGATAGACGTTGGACAACGATATATTATATGCAATATACATAAATATGACGACTCATATAGCGCAGTGACCCTGTCTACTGAGCTAGAGGTCCAGGGTTCGAATCCCGGTAGGGGTAAACGTTTATGGTGAATATATCTTTGTTTCTGAGTCATGGATATATATTTAGGTGTATTGTAATAAACATATCGTTGTTATGCATCCATAGTACAGACATTGCCTAGTTTGGGGCAAGATAATTTGTGTAAAAGTGTGTCAATATTATTATTATAAATAATAATTCATAAATACATGTACAGTATGAATAACGATAGAAAAGATAACGGATTAATGAGTACTTGGTTCTTGATTCTCTTTCTGATTATGTAATAAAATTTGGTACATAATTATCAAAACAAATCTCACCTGAATTTCTTGTCGGTTCTTCTCAGAACAAAGCCTCCTGGTAGTCTCTTGAACCGATGGCATCAACGTTCATAAGCGTTCAAATTGTACCTAAATGAATAAAGAAATTTCATTTCATTTCTTTCGTCTAAGTAAAACTAAGGTACTTAGTTAAATATTAACAGACTAATTAAATAGCAAAAAAACACTACTTTTCTACGTTGCCGACTGTTTTGGGAAGGTGTACGTGGTCTTTTTTCGTGTCATATCTGCCTGAAACCATAGGAGTTTTTTTAACGATTCAAACATATCTGCGTTGGAGATGGTCAATTTATTAAAGCTGGAACAACAGCAATACTCCATATTCTGCTATTTAGGTATTCGTAATTTAGGTGCATATGTACTCTTCTTTATCCTCACCCTATCCCATTTTAGTTGGGGTCGGCTCTCCTAATCAGTCTTCGCCAGGACGTTCTAACCTAGGTCGTCTACGGATCTATTTGGGAGTTTTGTAGATCTTTGTCTATAACTGATTGCCATGTTAATAAAATTTGGTACATAATTAACAAAACAAATTTCACCTGAATTTCTTGTCGGTTCTTCTCAGAACAAAGCCTCCTGGTAGTCTCTTGAACCGATGGCATCAACGTTCATAAGCGTTCAAATTGTACCCAAATGAATAAAGAAATTTCATTTCATTTCTTTCGTCAGTTGGCGTAAGCGCTGACAGGTCCCTATCTTCCCGCTTGTTACTTCCGCGCTTCACGATTAGCGTGAACCGTGAGTCCGCTCTGACTATGCGCTAAGCTATTAATTACTTAATTTCCGGTTGTTTATTAAGTAGCCAATTAATATTTTTTTAATGTTTAAAAAATAAAACTTGCCTTATATAACTTTATCGAGAATCGATGTCTCACCAGTCATGCTGCGTATCCATTCACTGTAACGAATTTCATATCAATGCTAATATAATGAAAATTATACTATTGCATTTCTTTACTTTTGTATTTTTTAGTGAAGACTTCTTTAACATCGTTGTGATTTGAAAGTCGATGAATCGAAAAAGCGAGACAGTGAAAAGAGACAGACACATAAAATCATAAGATTTCGAGGGAGAATATGAGATACGAAGCATTATACAGGGTTTTAGTACCAGGCGATTATAGTTGAAGAAGAGATTAGAGAGTCTTTTGTATGACGCGAGATTACCTTAATATATTCTGACGTCATGCGCACGATGTATATATGTTCTACATAGACACCAGGAGAACATAAGTATGGTAGCGGTGATAGTAATGTCTTTCAGTCTTTCATAGCGGTTGAAATCATGTGTCATCCTAGCAACATGTACCAGGACTTCATATGCAGTTTAGAGGTTTAATGTAAATTTTGCATGGGATTATATAGTGATACAATAATAATAGTGATTATCATTAGTAAAACCTACAATTTTACCTACTACTTTATCTTGAAGCCAAAAAAATAGTAAATCAAATCAAAATTGATTTATACCTTATCATAATATGCTTATGACTGTCAAAGCTATACATTCAGCACATACCACCATTACAGAAAAGTTGAGCTTTGATGAGTAGTCGCATATTACCACTATTTTAATCAACATTTAAGATTCATCAAATTCAAATAAAAATTTTTCACTATAAAAATTTATAAGTTATTTAGTGGAAGTCTCATCTTGACTTACAAAAGCTACTTAAAAAATAGTTTTTAAATGAGTACAACAATACTTAATAACAATAAATTTTGAAACAATAGTCTCAGTTATCTTTATCATTCAAAAAATATTTCATCAATCAATCAATTCAAAAAATAAATAGAAGGATCATTAAGATAAGTAGCGACAAAAACTGTAGAAATTACTGTGCTATACATTTATTAATTTGATCTAAAAGCATTTGTTAAAAACGTTTGTGTATAAATGATTTTCTAATTAATCATAACTTGGGAATCAAACAGTTGACACTACGTTATATAATGCAAAAATTGAATTAGTTATAAAATTATAAAGTCTAATTAAATAAAACAACCATATTTAAATTTAAGAATTTTTAATTCTATAAATTACTAGCACCAAATGAGCCACAAAAGATAAAAGAGAAATATTGTAGAACAGCAGTACTCAAAGCTGGTGCCAAAAGAGAGGTACTTGTTATAGGAATTTTGCAAGCAAGCATTTTACAAGAGCACTTCTTGCTTGCTGCATTTTGCCTCTGTGATGTTTTAAAGCATTCCCTCTTAATTTTTAATACCTCATAATTTACTCATGTTGATCCCAAATTCTAACTGACGATTACTTACTTATTTTTCAATTTAACTTAACAATGAGTTAAATTGAGGAGCTATGAAAAACTTATTGAAACTTAGGTAGTATTTTTTTTAAATGTTTAATTAGTCTGTTAATACTTATTAACTGATGTATGTACACAACAGAAAAAGAAGCCCGCTGTGATTCTTGAACCCGTTCTTCTCAGGTCTGAGGAATACCTTTTTGAATGGGTGATAGTTTTGAATTTAAATAAGGGCAAATGAGATTTGAAAACAATGCGGGACTCGAACCCACGACCTCTCGCGTTCTGTGTGAGTGCTCTCCCAACTTAGCTAACCGTTCGAGTGACGCATGGTCATAAAATCTTGTATGCTTAATTCAACTCTCAGGTTGTGGCATTTAGTTTTTGTTGTGTATTAAACCTAGAAGTGAGGGTTATCACTTTGAAAAACAAATTGTTTAAATAATCATTATTGATATTACATATATCCTATTTTGATTAAAAATTTAAAAAAAATTATGTTTATTCACGCTCAGATAAATATAACTCTATTGTTTTGTTTCTTTAATATAATTACGTACTTGAGTTGTGTTGCAATGTTACCGCGCGCGGCTTATGAATTTGTTCCGTTTTTGCGAAGTGAAGCGGAGCTTGTTCAACATAAGCTGGCATAATAAATGTGAGAGTTGAGCATAGACAATAGTAGAGCAGTGGAGCGGTAATACCTCGGCTCCCAGCCTACCCCCAATCTCCCGCTTACAGTCTAGACAAATGTTTCTCTCGAGTTATATAAATGTGTCTATTTGCGTTCTAGTTTCATGATTACACTTGTTCAATCTTTGAAGAGATTTTGAGATTGTAAGAGGAACACAACATAAGAATTGAGCCGTGCAAAATTTATCTTTGTGCTTGGGTACCGTAGCATATTGCGAAAAGAGTTAGAGTACTATTTATTTATTTAATTAAGGTACAAAAACGATTACAAAGTGAAACATATGATATATAAAATAATTTTTAATATTAATATTATCTTTAAGACAAACATTAATAAAATTGCTTTCAATTCAAAATTTATCGCATCTTTTAATTATCATTTACGAGTGGAGTAATATCCAAATCTTTAACACTCACAATGGGATTATGATAACTAAAGTAAGATACGAAATGTTTGAGTTCAATTCTTTCAATATTTCATGATGCAAAGACTGCATCAAAAAAAAAGAAAAAAATACATCAAAATCCCTCCCCAGGCGCGTTGAACGTTTAACGCAACAGTTCTTTCATAACCCCTCAATGGTAGCGTTAAACGTTATCTACACGTTATCTACACCCATGCTTTAAAAACACTCAATGTCCTAATAACCATTACATCATCCAAACGAGTGTTGTAATGAAATTGAGTACAACATTACAACACTCCTTTGGATGATATTATGGTTATTAGGACTGGCTTTTTTAATATTAGCAGTAAGCTGTTTCAGAATCTTTTATAGAGGATTTATATTATGGGTGTAGATAAAGTCTTGTATGCAACTGTTGATAATTAGGTATTAAACACTCATGTGATACTATTAATAAATCCACATTCGTGTTTTAATACTCCTTATTACATAACAGTTGCATAATTAATAACTATAACGCAACCTTGTTGTACGGTACTTGCTGATTTTTATGGGAATCATGAGGGTAGTTGTACGTGCTCCACTATCCGATGACACAAGTCGCGCTTGGGTAGACAAGCGGACAGAGACAATTGATCTTTGCTCGGGCGTGGTCGATAGCATTACATATGTAAACCGTGTTTACCCTGAGTGATAACCAGTGGTCATCAAGTCTATTGTTGACGTTCAATACTAGTGTCTACATATAAACTTTGCAAGCTTGCGATCTCCAGAGACGTTCACCTGGAACACCACAGTCAGGACCGTTGGAGCTGCTACCCGCCGCCACCTGAGTGACGTGGGAGTGTTCAAAGGTTAGTGGATTGCATTTAACTTCTTTCCTCATGATTCTTGGTTGATTGCAAGTGCCTACATAAATTCATTTATTTAACGAGCCAAAACCGGCGACTATAGGAAACCTTAATACAGTCCCAGATATTATTCCTGAGCCCGAACACTTGTTGGAAGTCGCATTAGAAGTTTCAATTAAATAATGTATTTCTTGTCAAAACAAGTGATTTCAACTTACGGCCTGACAGTCTTAAATAAAAATCAATTGAATATAATGAAACGGTCCATTGTACAAAGGCTTGCTTGTGACAGGTTTCATCCTATTGGAAGGAATAGTAAAATATTACTTTTCCTGTCCGTGTTACAAGATGCAATGCTTTAATAGAAACTTTCAGACTCTTTCATGAATACAACCTCTTTACCAGTGGGAAGCCCATTTGCATAGGATGCCGGCTAGATTATGGGTACTACAAAAGCGCCTATTTCTGCCGTGAAGCAGTAATGTGTAAGCATCATTGTGTTTCGGTCCGAAGGGCGCCGTAGCTAGTGAAATTACTGGGCAAATGAGACTTAACATCTTATTTCTTAAGGTGACGAGCGCAATTGTAGTGCCGCTGAGAATTTTTGGGTTTTGTAATAATCCTGGCACTGCATTGTAATGAGCAGGGCGTATAAATTACCATCATCTGAACGTCCTGATCGTCTGGTCCCTATCTGTCATAAAAAAAAAACCAAATAATTAAGAGCAATGATTGGGAACTTAGATAATTTATACGTCTAGATAGATTGTGACAGCTGTGAACACGTTAAAAAAAATAACGGCGAACTGTTAACCTCTATTTTCAGCAAATACACGCAGACTAAAACCAAATGACAAACGTATCGCGAATGTAAGACGTAGCTTGTCACGCACACTAATGTGATAAGCCTGGCCTGTTTTCATGCGTTGCCTAAACGCGTAAAAGCAAAATTATCCTACAATGTTTGAAAAAGGTTGAGTGCTTTTATGTGTACCTTTTTTGTTTGAAATTAACTTGTAGGATTTCATGTTGTATCGTAAGCGTATTTAGCTAAAAAAATTATAAGTTCATAATATTGTAAGAACTAATTAACAGATATTGTAAATAAAGCTCTAAAATGATGTTTATTTTTTTTCAAATTCGTTAACTTGTCTTTGCGTATTCATCTTATCTATTGTCCTTTCTTAAGACAAGTTTTTGTTGGTTTCTCAGAAACATGGATCGTCTCTCGAGTATCTGTGGAAGGATCTACTTCTAGGAATCTGGGTCAAGGTAAATCGTTGTGTCTCCTTCACGTTAATATCAGTATTACCTCAATTATTAGGTAAAATATTTTTCCAAGCCCGTTATACAATATTTTAACATTAGACTAGAGAGCTGGAATTATATCACCGATATCAAAATAGGAGTCTGTACTTGGACCACGAATTGGTCTCTTGAATATTACGCTCAAGTGGACGTACTCGAGCCAGTCTCGAACAATGTGTGACGTTCACATGTTCTTTTGAACTTTGCTGGATTACATATCATCAGTAAGTATTTTGTATTTTATTAATAACAATTACAAAATTATAAAGATGCTATTACCTCCATTTTCTCCAAAGTAATGGAGTCGATCATCAACCGCCAGCTCTTGGGATACCTAGAGGGGCACCAGCTGATCAGCGACTGCCAGTACGGTTTCCGTCAGGGTGATCTTCTTGCGTACCTCACCTATAAATGGGCGCAAGCGGTTGAGTCGAAGGGAGAGGCGTTGGCGGTGAGTTCGGACATAGCGAAGGCCTTTGATCGGGTGTGGCATAAAGCGCTTATAGCGAAACTGCCATCCTATGGGCTTCCCGAGAAGTTGTGCAAATGGGTCACTAGCTTTTTCGCTGATCGGAGCATCAAGGTTGTTATCAACGGTGCATGCTCCGACTTAAAACCCATAAACTCTGGTGTCCCGCAAGGCTGTGTGCTTTCCCCTACGCTGTTTCTTCTGCATATCAATGATATGCTGCAAATCAGCAATATTCATTGCTATGCGGACGACAGCACGGGGTATGCTTCCTACACCGGCCGTGCCAACATGTCCCGGGATAGCGTCGACGAGAACCGGATCAAACTTGTGTCTGAAATCGAGACTATGCTTTGCAAAGTCTCGGAATGGGGCCGACAAAATTTAGTCCAATTCAACTCCAAGAAGAAACAAGTTTGTGCGTTCACCACTAAAAAGTCTCCCTTTGTCGTATCCCCTCGATCCGAGATTACTCCTCTAACTGCCACAGCCTGTATTGGCATACTTGACGTCGATATATCGAGCGACGTTCAGTTCCGTGGTCACTTGGAAGAGAAGGCCAAACTGGCCTCTAAAAAGCTTGGTGTACTCAGTAAGGCGAGACAGTACTTCACTAAAAGCCACCGCCTGCAACTTTATAAGGCGCAAATTCGGCCTCACATGGAGTACTGTTCTCACCTCTGGGCGGGTGCTCCCCAGTACCAGCTTCTTCCATTTGACCGCATACAACGAAGAGCGGCTCGAATCATCGACGATCAAGTCATCTCCGATCGGCTTGATTCTCTAGCATTGCGTAGAGATGTGGGTTCTCTTTGCATCTTCTACCGCATTTATCACGGGGAGTGCTCAGAGGAGCTGTTCGGGTTGATTCCAGCGGCCGAATTCCACCATCGGACATTACGTGCAAAGTACCATCCGCATCACGTAGACGTCTGGCATTCCACAACCGCGCGTTTTCTTCGAAATTTCTTGCCTCGCACAGCCACTTTGTGGAATCAACTACCGGCAGCGGTCTTCCCGAACGGACACGACTTAGGGACCTTCAAGAAAAAAGCATACTCCCACCTTAAAGGCCGGCAACGCATTTCTTGACACACCTGTTGTTGCGGATGTCCATGTGCGGTTGCCTCACCTCTCCCCATCCCGTGAGCCTCTTGCCCGTTTGCCCCCTCTCATATATAAAAAAAAAATGCAATTGAGTGTCAAGATGCCAAGCACACAAGCATCTAATAGTTGCATTATTGTTTCAATAGTACTTGCTTTGTCATGAGATTCTACATGAAATTGAAGTAACTTTGTTCAATTTATTATTTGCGAAGTCAAATCTTTTGAGCAAAGTTTACCTCGAAGAGCGCACAAGTTTATTTTTATTAAAAGGCATAAAAGGCATTTATTTTCTCAAAATTGATTCCTTTAGAATTCTTTTTGATGTCATTTCTAATACACTAGATACTACTACCGCTTCGGAAACAAATGGCGCTCTGAGAGAGAGAAGAATGCGGCTCAAAAAGAAACTCTCTCAGCATTCTTTTTTGCGCTCTTTTTAAGAAAAATATACAATAATGTACTGTCATTGTAACTGCTATAAAATGATCATTATCAAGTCCCAGGCTATCCGATCTCTTATATATTCAGCTGTGGAGTAGAAGGATTAACAACAGAGCCTTGTTTTAATAAAACATTTAAATTTATTTATAGAGAATGCCACAGCAGTCGCTGGGACTTTATTATAAAAGTCTTTTTTTTATGAAAATAAGGGACGAGACGGGCAGGACGTTCAGCTTAGGGTAATTGATACGCCCTACCCATTACAATGCAGTGCCGCTCAGGATTCTTGAAAAACCCAAAAATTCTGAGCGGCAATACAACTGCGCTCGTCGCCTTGAGACATAAGATGTTAAGTCTCATTTGCCCAGTAATTTCACTAGCTACGGCGCCCTTCAGACCGAAACACAATAATGCTTACATATTACTGCTTCACGGTAGAAATAGGCGCCGTTGTGGTACCCATAATCTAGCCGGCATCTTGTGCAAAGGAGCCTCCCACTGGTGTATAAAATTTACCCTTAAAGCTATTATGATTTGAATTTAGACTTAAATTACGTTTTTATTAGATTGACATTATCTTTTGCAATTTTTAACCGATCTCAAAAAAGGTTGAATGCCTGTTTTCAAATCGTCGGTATGTATTTTTTTTGACGTGAACATTAAGTTATTTGTTGGTAAATGTTTTGTTTGAATCTCCTGAGGGTTCGCCGAGGGATATCAGGGCTCCTGATATCAAATAAGAACTGATTTACTTTTCTAATAATGTGAAAAGTTACTTTGATTTATTACTCGTTTTATTGAGTATATTATTTAGTGCAGAAATCTATATATAAAAATGTGTTGCCAAATCTCTCAACCCCTTATAAGCACATGGAGCTCAGGGAAGAGTGTGACAAGTTTCGAAAAATTCTAAAAACTACCTTTTAATACAATGAGTCATGTAATTTCCTACTTTAAACAAAATATTTAAATCTAAACTGGCTCACATTACTTAACATGTATTAATTGTTTTTTTTTTAACCATAAAATTATAACGGTGACGATTGTATTATATGTTCCTATAGATTGATAATTTATAATTAATAAATACTTACTTAGGTAGCTTTTTACTTACAAGAAAAAGCCTTACAATTAAGGTTCTCTGCAATATTCTGAAATTGAGTATTGTACTCGTTTTCATGTGTTTCCTTTCTAATGTACTAGCTTATGCCCGCGACTTCACCCGCGCAGTTAATATGGTTTTAAAAAATAATAAGCAAGTGTGGAATTGAAAATTATCTCATGTCCTATTCCATTTCCGGTTCCCGTTCTCGCTCCCGTTACCAAAATATTATATGAATATCTTATTTCGAAGAAAATTGCTATGGAAAACTAAACCCGCTATTGGTATAGTTATAACTAGTGAAAGTCAGTTTTTCACAAATCCCACGGGAACTATGGATTTTTCCGGGATAAAAACTAACCTATGTCCTTTCCTTCGCTCTAGTCTATCGCTGTACCAATTTCATCAAAATCGGTTCAGTAGCTCCGTTGTAAAAGCGTAACAAACAAACTTGCATTCACATTTATAATATTAGTAGGGATCTATGACACTAATAAAGTACTCTGAAAATATTATTTTTACAAAAACTGACTTTTTGGCATATTCCTGGCATTTGCGTGACATGAAAAAGTCTTTTTATTTACTTATTATTATTATTACATTTAAAAATATTAATTTGTACCTTAAGGAATATAAGTCAGGAGTTTCTAAACGTAGCCAAAGAGGATAAAAATACTACGTAATAAGAGGTGGGACTGTCTAAGTAAAAAATTTAAATATAGTTTAGTATGAAACGTGCAGTGACACAGTTACAGTATGGTGATTAGCGACGAAGTATAATCCGGCTAACTTTGAAAGCTAATAGTTGCTTAAAACGTAGTGGATTTCGGCCATGTCCGTTTTAACAAGATTATAGCCGTCATCTGTCAATCTGTCAATCACTGCTCGTTTTATACAATTGCGTGAATCGCTTTTTTCTAAGAGAGTTGCGCAAGGCTGAACGCAGCCAATAAAGAAACCCCTCAAAATATTTGTCACTATGACATGCTATTAGAGAAAATATAAAATATATTATCCTATATATAAAATTAGCGTGTTGCGGTGTTTGTAGTTAAACTCCTCCGAAACGGCTTGGCTTGATTCTCATGAAATTTTGTGTGCATATTGGGTAGGGTAATCATTAAGTTAATGTTAAGGGTACAAAAAAATATATTTTATTATGATTCATGCATTCATCATTGCATTAAAAAATAGACACAACTTAAGATTTTCATCCTTCTACGATCTGCAACTATTTTTATATCGCGATTTTTACATTATTCTGTTCCATCCACAAATCCGCTATAGGCTTGCAAGATGGCAATCGAATACAATAAATTTGGTAGATCTGAAAATCGGTTGCATCTATTTTTTATACCTCAAAATTTTTTTAATTACTTTATGTGGCAATACAACGTTTGATGGGTCAGCTAGTTTTTTTTATAAAAAATTGCACTCTTAATTTACCATCTATGAATATAATGAATGACAGAAAAAAATTTCGCAATCCTACTTACAATATTCTCACTGTTATGTAAATCACAAAGAATAATACAATATTCCAAACAATTACTTTCAAAGACAAAGAATACAGGTAGCATAAAAATAAACTGTCCGAGAAAATAATTGGAATCGTTCTCGCAAATACATTTCAAGAGTAACACGAAATGTTTGCAGTGGAGTTCACTCCACGTCGTTCGAGAAATACTACGGTTAGAAGATCAGGTGGACTTATTAGCTCAGCGAGGGTGAACTTTATTGTGACTTTGTTTGGATCGAGTTATCTAATGTGATTGAAGGAGTGTAATGTTGTGTTGTACTTCGAGTTTACTACCAAGGAATTTATTAAATGTTTGCTTTATTTACTTATATGGCTGTACTACTCCCCACGTTAGGTTTGTAAGATTAACATGGCTACTGATAGATGTTCAGTTATAGTTATTTATGCAACTGTTGTGTAATAAGGGGTATTAAAACACGTATGTGATAATAGCATCACATGTGCGTTTTAATACCTAGTTATCAACAGTTAAAAACAAGACCTTATCTACACCCATAATATGAACCCTCTAAAAGATTCTCAAACAGCTTACTGCTAATATTAAACCAACCAGTCCTAGTAGTAAACTAATATCATCCATTACTGAGAATATATAAAAATAAACTAAGTCTCAACGAAATAATTATTTATTTTATGTACTAAATTTTATTGTACGATATTACATTGTAACCTTTTTTATATAAAAAAAAAGCCCGCTGAGTTTCTTGCGTCCGTTCGGCATACTTTTTCTTTTTTGACTTTCAATTAGTGAGATTATATCATATTTTAAATAATATATAAAAATGAATTGCTGTTCGTTAGTCTCCCTAAAACTCGAGAATGGCTCTACCGATTTGGCTAATTTTGGTCTTGAATTATTTGTGGAAGTCCAGAGAAGGTTTAAAAGGTGTAAAGTAAAAGTTTAAAAATAAATAGGAAAATGCTGCTAAAAAAATATTTGAATTGGAATATTACACTCAACTATTCAATCGCACACTCACATTCTAGACCTCTCCGTGAACTTGACACCTATATCTCTCACGCCATTATGGTATGCGAGGCGACGGATTTGAAAGGTCTCTTATAATTGGATCTTAACATTTAATTAACATTCAGTTTAATTGAAACTTGAGCTATATTTTTTAATTTATAAATGAATGAAATCTTATACATTAAAAGCGTCGGTGATATATTATCATGTGTTTGGATGAATAGATAAATCAGCTCAAGTGAACGAGAGTCAGCATCATTCGATTCTCCACCAGGTCGATTGGAATAGAGCATTTTCTTGGTGTTTTAATGACACTAAGTCGAAATAATAAACACCAATTAATAAATGGCCTTACAAATTAACTCGGTATAATGTTATACCTGGAAATAAACCAAGAATATGCAAAATGTTTACAAACAGACATTCTTCTTACGATTGATATATTCGGACGTATAACGTTTCCCGCGTTTATTTGCAAGGCTGCTTGACATTCGAAAAACTTCGGAATTATCATTGTATTGACAGTGTTGTCAGCGATATAGTCGACATTTTACATCATCTTGATTTATTCATAGGTATAACTTTATACTTTTTCGTTTATCCTGGTCACTTCTTTTGTGATTTATATTTTATTTTTATGAAAATAAAGGACGAGACGAGCAGGACATTCAGATTGATTCTGATTGTAATTGATACGCCTTGCCCATTAAAATTCCCATAATCTAGCCGGCATCCTGTGCATACTGATTTTTACATAATACTTACATAAATGTATAAATTCCAGAAGTAAATATATTTCGTATACAAGAATTGCTCCTTTAATATTTCACTGTTATTATGGAATGCAGGCCCAACAATACATTTCCTTTGTCGAAGCCTCGGCTCAATAAGATTTGCGGATTTGGAGATGTTTGATATTCATTCGATTCATGTTTTATCTTAAGATATTTACTTTATAGCCTATCAAATACCTATACTTGTAGTTGTTTTCGGTGTTAGACTGAAGGTGTTCAATTTAAGCATTGCGAACAGGAGAAATCAACAACAGCAAGAAGTCTTACTATAATATAGTAGATTATATCATATATGATAAAGATGCATTGTTCTTGTCGGGAGGTCTATTACCAAAATCGAAAGCTGAAGTTTCGGTCCGAAACGAAAGAACGTCGAACTTCGAATTAAATCCTATTACCAAATTACCTCGGATCCGAATAGTGCGGACGAACATCGTTTCGGAACCATAGACATAACCATAAAAAGTTAGGTGAAACAACGAAAATGAAAATGTCAAGTGAATTTAGGAATAAGGTAAACGAAAGACAAAATGTCTAATCGCGAACTTCATATCGATCTTCGGATCCGAAACACTTTTGTAATGGAAAAATGTACGATCCGTCAACTGAAACTTAGTATTTTGTTTTTGGTAATAGGGCTCCTGATTCTGCTGCTGATGAGGCTACCTAAAAGAGTACAATATTAAGTAGGCTAACTTGTTGTATGATTTAAAAAGATGGGCTGGTGGTTTCTTATCCGTTCTGTCCCCCTTGTCAAAGCCCCTGATGTAGCTTAACGTTTACCAAGTGTTATTGTCACTCCTAATGGTAAATTATTATATTTATATTTCTAATCCGAACTGAATATTCCAGAAGCAATAAAATTCCAAGTTGAAAAAAGATAAGATTCATAATTTATTCGTAACGTAGCTTAGAGATAGCTATCAACTATCAAGACTTAATAAATACCTGTACTTCAAGAGTTAATGATAATCTCATCTCACGACGCCCTGACTATCTTGGGAATTTTCCCGAGCCGTTTCACTAAGCGCTTAATGAAATCGTATCAGCTGATAAGGATAACGCTCGTATTACATTGTAGACATTTCTATCTGGGATTCGAGGACAAACGATCTCGTCTTCAAAAATTCACCTCGTATAGGTACTGTTCAAATTCAAATATTTTTATTCAAAATAGGATGTGAAAACACTTATTGAAATTCAGAAAACTACCACCCATTCCAAAATGAATGCCTCAGGCCTGAGAAGAATGGGCGCAACAAACTCGGCAGGCTTTTTTTTTCATCAAAAGTATGTTTTACAATTAAAGTAACATTAACAAAGTAACATTGTACAATTAAACTTATTATTTAATAGCCTCAGGGCGGTCGCTCCATTCCCAATCTGTGGTATCATTAAGAAAGTCATTTATGTTATAGTAACCGTACAACAACCACACAAACGTTTTTTAACAATTTTTTTGAATAACGTAATACTTTTGCTTTGAACATTTTCTGGGATCCTGTTGTAAAAGTATATACATAGCCCCACAAAAGACTTGCTAATTATAAATTATACTCATTTTATACATAATTATGAGTGTATATTATTAAACTCTGCCATATAAAGCGGGCTTACGGCCTTTTTCAATAACGTATCTCTAGTTACGGATACATTGCTGTCACCGTTTAATGACAAGATCTTATCTATCCAAAGTTATGTCCAATATAGTTATAGTCGATAGGTTATTGAAATGTAAGTAAGCGTAAAAAGGATAGGTTTGTCTACCTCTAGTAAGTTAAACTAAGGATAGAAAGGTTATTGAAAACGGCCGTTAAGCGGCACAAGAGACAACTGTCATTAGATTCATCAATCAGATGACAATGTGTCTGTTGTCTATGGTATCTCTCTATGTATTTTCTTTCTACAGGAAACCGTCTGCACTATAATTTGCCATAACAAAATTACAAGAAAAGAGAATAGATAATTGCAGCGCATCCAGCACACATTCACAAATATAATTGTCCTCGCATTATCAGGCAGTCAGGTAGTCTTTACGCTAGTATATAATATGTCTATAGTTTTTATAACCCGACTAACAAAATACGGAGCCAACGTTGGCGCATAAATTAAGCATCTAAATATTTTTTTACTGCTACACACATGTGCAAAGTACAGTCAAGTTCTTTTTCTCGTGTGTAGAGTGGATAAATTTTTGGCAAGATCCCAAATTGTCAATTTCGTTTGGGTTTGGATAAGGTCTACGGACTGTTGAAATGAAATCATTCGGGGTATTCTTTTTAGTATATGGAAAAAAATTATACCACGGTCATTGTATCGTTTCACCAGTGGAAGGCTCTTTTGCACAGGATGCCTGCTAGTTTATGGGTACCAAAACGGCGCCTATTTCTGCCGTGAAGCAGTAATGTGTAAGCATTACTGTGTTTCGATCTGAAGGGCGTCGTAGCTAGTGAAATTACTGGGCAAATGAGACTTAACATCTTATGTCTCAAGGTGACGAGCGCAATTGTATTGCCGCTCAGAATTTTTGTGTTTTTCAATCCTGAGCGGCCCTACATTGTAATGGGCAGGGCGTATCAATTACCATCAACTGAACGTCATATTCGTCTCGTCCCTTACTTTCATAAAAAAAACACTCTTTAATGAACCAGCGCTACAACCATCCATTTGTCATTGACATTTATCACGAAAAAGCCTTAAAATATATAATATCACAAATACTTAAAAATCCCTTGAGTTAACAACACTGAAACCCGATTTCCAAAAGGCTGATTAAAATATTACTTAAGCCCAAGCATACGTCGTATTTCAAACATAGTTTACATTTTTTTAAAGATATAATTTAAAATATCATATTATATGAGTATTTTTATTCCTTAGTAACAGTGGAAAATTACCAAATCACTTTTATAATAGTTTATACTAAATTTTGTATTTTACCATATGTAACATTCATAATCTTTTTTCTTTCAATTGTTACTTTTTTTTTGGATTTCTAATATCATTCGTCTTAACTTCCTGCACTTCTGCTCCGTTTAAACTCTCACTGTGCTAAACCCACACTACGATCCGAAGTTACCGCATCACATTTTGTGTAACTCCTCTGTCAATTTGACAGTGACATTCAAATCCATTCCAGTTTCGAAAACGGTGCAAACAAATTTACTAATTTATGATTATTTTCATTTGAAATTAATATTACTGATGAATTTTATTCAATAGCCTTTTATGTAAAATACTCGGAAAAAATAAAGCTTTAAGTAATACTCTTATCAACTTAAGCATTTAAGTATTGTATATATTGTGTATTTTTTAAGTCATTTTCTAATTTTACTACCAGCTTATATATTTGTTTCAGGATTTAAAACAAAATTATAAAACTGTTATATTAACACTGTTCATTTCCGTTAAAACTGGTATGCTTTTCAACACCGTACCTTTAGTCATTACTTGGTAGCCAACCTCTGACATTGGCTCAGTTGTGGTGACCTGTCTATAAAAGCCACAGTATAAAGAATAGTATAGAAGCAATTCAATTATTATTGGTAGGAAAACTAACAAAACAAACCGTTCTCGTATAAATAGCTTTGAATATTCAGGAGCAAAGGAAACCTCTGGAAAGTCAAACACTGTGGTACTGTGTTGCATATTGATTGAATACAAATCTGCCTCTCAAGCGAGATCAAATACAGATATCGCGCCAGTTAAATGCAGAGCTCTGGAATGCGATACTGCTGTGACCTAATTATAATTGATAACCTTAATCATGAGTATGTATAATTTAACCAATGTTCTAAGTTTATCGTTTCAACCTAATTAATAAATCTCAAAATTGTGTTCTGCCTTTCTTCAACACGCATTTCTAAATAATTTATCGCCATTCCTCGATCTTGGCGATGAATAAAAACTCGTTTTTTTGGAATGGAACCTACTCTTACTTGTCATTTTTAAAATTAAAAATATAACACGGGATCGCAGCTTTAGTTTTAACGCGATATTTAAACGACGACTATGGCACAACACTACAGTGTAGGCGTGCGAGGCGAGGAGTGCGGACAGCGGGGGGAGATGCTCGCGCTCTTTACACCAGACCCCGACTGTATTCAACTCACGTGCTAACTGTACCTAGAGGTATAAAAGTGCATAATTATGTTATACAAATATGGTGACAAAAAGATTGTTTACAAATCTATTTCTAAAAACTGACAATATACTTTGATAATGGATATGTATGATATGCCAACACGTCCCGTGCGCCCGCAGAAGCCACTTGCTGAGCTGTTTTGGCGCCAAACCCGGCGGGGCCACCTGAAACGTGATTCCCACTTGTGTTTATAGTACTCGAGGTATCATTATGCGGTTTATGTTACGGATTGCTAGATAAACATGCTTGGTTATTATAAACAATAAACGTGATTTATGATAGATTCGTGCTGTGAATGACGCAGCTCTCCCAGAGTATAGTATAGTCGAGAAATCTACTATTTTGCTAAACGCGTCAAAATAAAAATATTGCTTGTGAATTCTTTATATTATTTTTACCATACACGTTAAAATATTTTCGTATGATTTCTTTAAAAAAAAATTTTTTTCTTATAATTATAACACAAAATAATGTTCCCGTTGTATGCTAAAAAAATGGCCGCCGCCAGCTAAAGTCAAATAAATACTAATATATTTTTTCTTCAAAAGCGTTGCGCTTTGTTTTATGGCTCTTAGAACCATGAGCAATTAATACACTCATTAATACACTCGGTAAAAAATTTTCTGTGGTGTTTTTGTCTAGGGACACGTAGATATTGGCCGTTTATTGACGGGTGTCTTACCGTGTGGGCAGGGTTGGATTTAAACTTAATGCCGCCCCTGGGCACCGGAAAAAAATCTGCCCCAATAATTTAACTTAAACTTATAGTTTATATATTTTATTTTTCAAAACTAAAATACCTAAGTTGTTGCAGAAACTTTATCAAAACAAATACTAATTAATTTTTTTGTAATTCCAGAAAATAAAAAAAATCTATAATTATTTTAAATCTCCAAGGGAATAAATTGATTAAATCGTTTTTATTTTTAATTTTTACTAAACGTGCTACATTTATAATTTACAAATAATGGATAAATTGAATTTCTTGAATTTTCAATTAAACCAGAAATTATTAATTAACAGAATTAATTAATTATATTGAGCAACATTGATAAGACTAAAAAAAATTATTTCACTTTCAAAATCTTGCCGCCCTAAAAAATTTGCCGCCCTGCCCCAACTGCCCCTAGTGTAAATCCACCGCTGCGTGTGGGTGGAGGTATTTGATAGGTGGTATGATAGCATACAAATGTTAGTTTTTTTTTGTTAAGTTTCCGGGACAGGGCTTGTCGTGCCTGTTGTTCCATAAGATATGTGCGAGGGAAGCGATGGCTGGTCCATGCGTCATGATCGTGAACGGGTGCTGCTTGTTGTGCATGGCCAGTCCTGCCTTATTTTTTTTGTCGTGGATTTTTGTTGGACCGAAGTTGTTGGTAAAATCTTTGATATTCATTAGTTTCATTTTGACATAATTTAATAAATCATTTTTCTTTCTTTTGCCTCGTGCTACAATCTTTCGCTAGAAATCCCTAACATCCCTTGCCTTCTGTAGTATTATTAAATCAAAGATCTAGTTTTAATTTCCAAATTTTCTTTTTATGCTCTTGTGCATAAAGTAACATTTTCTTTTAAGACTCAAGCAATCAGGTCTTATATTAAAATACACATTAAACCTTAATATAATAGACATGCAATATTGTGAGATTTTGTTTTAATTAATTAAATTTGTAATAATTCCGATCTATATATCCTTTATCACAACTTTAACACTAATACCGTGTGTTTTTACGTCAATAAAACACAATATCCAATATAATCCTTGGCACACAAGCCTGACGTTATATTAAGTTGAAAATAAAAAAAGTGGCTGGAAATAATATCTTAGTGCAATTGGAAACATTTGTACTGTAGATTTAAAGTTATAAAATAAACAATGTCTTACAGTAATGAAATTGAAATAATGCTTTCAGCTCACACTTAGCAACCGATATAAAGACTGAAATGAAGGTAGAACAAATATTGCAGCAAAAATCAAAGAACAATTTCTTACGAAAAGTCATGCTGTTTCCGAGAAAAATGTGAAACTTCGGAGTGCTTTTTTATATCTTGTTTTAATGAAATATCGAAATAATTACAGCCTCCAAAGTTCTGGAGCATCTATTCAATGCCCAAATTTACCAAGCAATAGAAAATAACGTAAATTTAGCGGTGGTGTTGTAAACCAGTTTGTATAGCTCGGAAAAAGTAATATTCTCTCATTACTCGGGTGTATTGAGTCCCTCAGTTTAGTGTCTACAAGTAACACCCTCATAGGAAGGGCTAGCATTCTCTTTGTGAATGAGACAATCACAAAAAGCTGCCAAACGTGGATTTATGATCACAAGGCAAGACACAAAATACAGACAACTCAGAGGGCAATGGAAAGGAGCTGTTTAAATATAAAGCTGTGATATAGAGGTAAGAAACATAATAATTCGGAAATAACCGAAGTAAAGGACGCTCTTCTCTTCGCTCAAAGTCTCAAACGGAGATGGGCTGGCCATGATGGGAGATACGATGGCAATCGATGGAAAGGACCGCAGGGCATGAGAAGTAGAGGTCGCCCGGGCGCCCGGTGGCAAGACGAGATTATATCCAAAGCAGGGAGAGACTGGATGACCATTTAAGACCATTCAAGATAGAGAAAAATGGAATTCTTTGGAGGAGGCTTTTACTCTGAGGAGGTCCACATTAGAAGGAGATTAAATTATTAGCATTAGTAGTAGATTTATTAAAGTTAATTAGTAATATAATTATAATAAACCAAACTAAGTAATTTTGTATAACTTTTTATGTGACTATTGTGGAATTAAATAAAGCTATTTTATTATTGTAAACCAGTTTGTATTACCCGGAAAAAGTAATATACTCTCATTACTCGCGTGTATTGAGTCCCTCAGTTTAGCTTCGTGTCTAGAAGTAACACCCTCATAGGAATAGCTAGCATTCTCTTTGTGAATGAGACATTGACAGCAACTCAAATTTAAGTCACTTGTTGAATTTCAATATTAATTTCGGCGTTCAATATACCGCATATTATTTGAGTGCGGGGTCTCTCCAAGCGAAATTGAATCGGCTCGCGGTCGCTCGCCTTTGTCAAAGGAAATTGAACCTGTATCCCGTCTGATCCTCATTACAATATTGTTGATGATATCCTAAAACGGGTGCTTTTTGAAGGAACATTTCTTTAGCCGCGTTGGGCACTGTTTGGTAGGGGAAAATATTATGGGTTCGGGTTACCGATATGCTCAAGACTGGATAAACGCACGCGATAAACAAATAATTAAAATAATAAATACATATAGTTAAATTTCGTACCCCAATTGCTAAAACAGGCTTTGCTCAGTCACAATATTAATTTAATTTGGCATACGCTTATGGCTAGTAGTATTAAAATACGGCGATACAGAAACCGTTTTAAGAATTAAAACAAGCGTCAACTACTAACATTTATTTTTTTTGCTGTGCAAAGTTTGACATACTAACATAGACTTAATAAAAATAACACACACACGCAAACACAAACACACCCGCACACATACACACACACAAACCTCCTTTTAGTGAATTTGCTATTTATGTAAAATAATGTAAAAGTTTTCGGAAGGACCTAACCTCTGCAACTCAGGGTATCCTACCGCAGAGGTTAGGGCACAAATCATTCTGTACACTATAATATTAGACTTGAATAAATGATTATTATTACTATGATGAGAGTATAAGCCGCGGTGATCACATGACCACCAGGTGGCTCGTATGCTCGTTTGTCCACCTATTTCATTAAAAAAAATTGACATTTTTAAAGACTGCCGATACATGTGAAAACTTAGAACTTTTAGTATTCAAATTTTAAATTTCATAATGATTAAAAACAATTAAATTTACAATTTCGATTTATTTTTAAAAATTATTTTCTATAATATTTTTTTTACCAAACAAAATCCCAATTTCAACAATGCACAGTATATACAGATTGAACTTTTTCCTAAATGTGCTGAATTTTACTTGTACGATATACACAGCACTAATGTTGCACAATACGTCATAGACCAGAGTCGATAATTTTTGAAACGAAAAAAAAAGTAATAGTAGGATTAATCCCATTGGAAAAAAAAGAGAATATGCCAAAAATGAAAGTGTCACCAAGCTTATAAAGTACAAATGAATTTGAAAACACGTTGGTACTTGGCGGACGAGGATTGAACTGGAGGCTTCGTGGTGAGAGCCAACTGTTCAACCTATTGCGTCACGGACGCTTTACTGCATGTTAAGTTATCATATTGTATGTTAGTACCATTAATTTTTACTTTATTATAAGTTAATATATAATGTATTTAAGAATTATATTTATATATAATGATAATATAATATTGACACACTTTTTACACAAATTATCCTGCCACAAATTAATCATATAACCTGTGTTATGGGTTGCAAGACAACGATATCTATATATATAAAAATAAATTGCTGTTCTTTAGTCTCGCTAAAACTCGAGAACGACTGGACCGATTTGGCAAATTTTTGTCTTGAATTATTTGTGGAGGTCCAGAGAAGGTTTAAAAGGTTTAAATAAATATGAAAATGCTCGGAATTAAATAGCTTAGAATATTAGTGTCAATATTCTAAGGTCGATTGATACCTTAGACAAAAAGTGCATCCTTCTATCTTTGTGAGTGACGATTACCACTACGTGCGCGAGAACTTTCTTTACTTTAATTTCATTTCAACAACAGGGTGCATATTTTACGTAATAATTCTTGATGTTATGATATATTATTGACAAATTCATAAAAAATATTATTTTATTTATTATTTACAGAACAACGTCTGTCGGGTCAGTTAGTATTTAATACAATATACCTACTCAAACATACATAAATACATATAAACATCCATAACTCAGAAACAAACATACATATTCATCATATAAATTTGTAGGTAAGATTGCTAACCACTCGGCTATACAGGTCGTCATTAGTATATAAATTTCATTATTTATATAAAGTATGATATGAATTAATTAATTTACATACATTATATTTGGAAAGCTACGTGTTTGTCCTACTAGCATAAGATTGGAAATTCATTAAATCAAATTTATTATTAAATTTCTTACTAATTGAATATCGTGAAAAGCAAAAAGAAAATTTGAATATAACAATTACATTTGATGCAAGTGAGTAAATTTATATCGAAAAGCCGTACGTCGTGTGCACTTTGTTGACTGTGAACGTAGTGTTTAAATTCTCTTTGGTTGACTGTAGTTTCATGTAGATCGTAGCACGTAACGCGTAGTTTGCAGATCGTAGTACTATCGACGTCGCTCGTAGCAAGTAACGTACACTGTACCTATGCTTATATAAGTTGAGAGCAGACCGAGCTACTACTACATACTATCTGAATTATTTTGAATATATAATTCATAATCGCATGCCATCATTTTAAATTTTATGTATTTTTTTTATTTCTATCCTCATTCAAATTAAAATATTTTTATTCAAAATAGTATATAAAATCACTTATTGAAAGTCAAAAACTTCCACCCATTCCAAAAGAGTACCTTTTACCTCAGACCTGAGAAGAACGACCACAATAAACTCAGCGGGCTTCTTTTTTTATATAAAGACATGGTTACAATGTAAAATCATACAATAAAATTTATTATTTAATAGCCTGTGAGTAGTCGCTCTATTCTCAATCAGTGGTAACATTAAGAAGGTAATTCGTGATATAGTAACCTTGACCACACAAACGTTTCTTTAACAATTCTTTTGAATTTCGTAATACATTTATCTTCAACATTATCTGGGATCTTGTTGTAAAAGCATATACAACACCCCACAAAAGACTTACTAACTCGACTTAGCCAAGTAATAGGCATTATAAGTTTATGTTTGTTCCTGGTGTTAACATTATGGTTATGACAGTTTCTAGCAAATTCACTTATATGCCTATGTACATACACAACATTATCAAGAATATATTGAGAGGCAAAACAGTTCAGATGTTAAATTTTGCTCCCAGTGATTCTTTGCTTACATTATTATTCATTTGTTTAGTTTATTAGGTGCTCAAGTTTGAACTACTTCTAATGAGGACAGGGACCGTAAAAAATTTAAACAAGTATTACCTGTGTATAAAGCATCGATAACAGAATCTCAAGTATTGGTCTATCTGCTTTTATCAAAGAAAATATTAATTCGAACAGTTTGAACAGTTGTTAAAGGATTTTGATTTAAGGGAGGAATGTGATCTACAGTCAGATTTTTCTTGAATCATCGTTAAGGTCAATTTTTTATTGTGAAACAATAAATAATTAATGAAAAATAAGGGGAAAATATTATTGAATACTTCTTTTATGTTTTCTTTTCACCATTTATGCGGATATCCATAATTATCCAATTGTTGCGAATTTTATGAGTGTTGATTCCGCAAATTTTTGTCTTTAATCATTTCATTTGACCTATACACGAGTCATACTCAGGAGATGTTGACTCGCCAAATTTTGGCACGAGACTGGTGCCAGAATTTGGATCTACTCATCTCTCTCTCCTTCCGGACAAGGAAAGAGAAGGAGACCCGGATAATTACCTGATGATTAGTTAAAACTTATCGGCAATAAGTGTATTAAGGAGCAACTGCCAAAACCCTTTTTAACCAGCAACCACCTGCACCTTTGAGTTTTTAACATGAAACTTTCTTAATTTAAAAAAAATATCCTGGTTAATAATTAATTACTGACCGTATTATATTAAATTATGTATAAGAAGGTCAGGCAATCAAATTGATAACTCTCATATTTTTGAGTTTTCACATTTTTTTTCTAATCTATGGTACAAGTTGTGACTGTGACACAATAGATGTCTTTATTTAAGCCTTGTTTTTTCCAATACAATTATATAAACTTCGTTTACATTTGAACTAATTTTTATATATCTTTTATAAAAAAATGTCATGAATCATAACTTTATAATGTGTAGTTTCGAAGCTTCTACATTACTCTGAATGGACACGTTTCGTAAAATAATAATGTTTTATTTCATTTCATTGGGTATTATTTTCAACGCCTCTTTTTTAGTTAGCCTGCACACCTTTATTTTAGTCAGTTTGTGTCTTGTTTAAGCCTCGTATCCACTAGGCAACATTTGACGCACAACATATTGAAAGTCAGCGTAGAACTTTTGTTTAACAAGGTTGTCTGTCTACGCTTGATCAGTCATCGACAACACGTCGCCAGAGGAACTAGTGTTGATTTCAGCGGCAGTGGTTAATTTAATCTCAACTGCAGTTGCACGGAAACAAACAACAAGCCGGGCGTCATGACGCGCGCAAGCTGGCAACGTCGCGCGCTGATAGACAAGGTTGCCGAACATGTTGCGCGGCAAATATTGCCTAATGGATATGAGGCTTTAAGCTAGATAATAATTGTGATGGTTAAACTCCAAATTAAATAACAAAATGCATTAAAACTTCTCATCACTAAACCTGCCCTTGTGCCCAACTTATTACCGGTGTGAAAGGATATGGCGCTAATCAAATACATCACGTAGAAGCAATAAACTGGAGTCCATGTTCGGCTCCCTGAGGACAACTCACAAAGAAAGAACACTTTATATCCTAAACGTAAATGAGATCGCTCCGTGAAGCATTCAATTTGGAAGATTTGAGAAATATAATTCTGTAAGATTTTGTTCGAGCTTTTCTTTTTAATGCAAAATACGGAATGTTTCAATTTACTGAAATAAGAACATGCTAAGTATGTTTTGCAGATATTATATTTGTTTCTGTACCGATTCATCGATTCCAAGACTTAAAGCCTAGATGATTTACGTGATTTTATTTAGGGTTCCGCACATAGCCAGTGGAGGCAGGTAATTATAACGATGGCATGATGGCATATGTGTTGTTAGTACGAAGCTCTGGTCGAGGACTGCGAGAGGCAACAGTGCTTGGTGGGAGTTGGAGGAGAAGCCTATTCCAAAGGGTAAACAGATAAAGGCAGTGTCATGATAGGGATAAATTAAAATTTAATTTATGTAATATAACATTATATCACTATAGCCGTTTGTTAACTGTCGTAATTTATCTGAATAAATATTTTCGTATTGAGCTGATAATGTCTTGTAAATCGATAAACGTCGGTTGCACGCACGAAAAACTGTCACGTTACGTTGGAGCCGAGCGTGCAAGCGAGAGCGCGGAACAAGCGATAGAGAGGCATGATCGGCCTTAGAGACCCCGCAAACTGCAGACTTTCGATCGGCCGATAGTTTGGTTGAGTTCGGCTGTTAAGTGTGCACACTGGCGAGACTAAACAGTTGGGTCTGTGATGAGTGCGCACACTACACAACTATCGGCCGACAATTTTAGGGACGATTTGCTATTAGTTTTAAATCGGCTATTGATGAGTCTGGCCGACTAAACAATCGGTGGTGTGCGCGTCTAGAAGAGCGCTGTACTGATTTAACAGTCGGCCGATAGTTTGCTGACGGTTCAGTTTGAAGGCAATCGTGTAGCCCATCAAACTTTTTTGTCGACCAATACCGAATCGTTATAATGTGCGCACTCTCATACATCTTCATACTGATTAAGAAACCAACCAAACTATCGGCCGATCAAAAGTCTGCAGTTTGCGGGGTCTCTAAGCGTTCGGCTTGCGACGCATCTTGTTCTATTATTATAAAAGTAGCATCGGTTGGCGAGTGCAGTAGTAATAGGTTATGTTAAAATTATTTTGGCTTATATGAGTCACCGATCGTATTAAAAGATGTTTTGTTATTGTCCGTAAACCGACATTACAGACAACTAATTTTTTACTATTATTTAAGGCTGCTATATCATTGGCATAAATTACATCCTTATTTGATGGGAGAAATCTGCAAAATCTAGATAGATTAAAAAAACTGATCAGCACTTACTGATTCGTACATACCTGGAAGGTATAATACACTTTGTCTGAAATCTGAACTTCTTTTTCACCAAAATAAAACTAATTAATTCTTTTTTTTTTGATGCTGCATGATTACCACTCTTTTTCGTTCACCTTTGAAGTTTCTTTTTACTTCTGCTTAATTAATTTATTTATGTTTATGTTAAATTTTGATAATTTCTTTATCAGTGAAAAATAATATTTCTGTACTTTTCAACCGCGTATAGGGACGGCAAACATTTTGATTGTTACAGGGACTGATAAGTGTTAAATTACCAGTGGGAGGCTCATTTGCACAGAATGCCGGCTAGATTATGGGTACCACAACGGCGCCTATTTCAGCCGTGAAGCAGTAATGTGTAAACATTAATGTGATTTAAATTGAAATTACTGGGCAAATGACACTTTACATATTATGTCACAAGGTGACGAGCGCAATTGTAGTGCCGCTCAGCATTTTTGGGTTTTTCAAGAATCCTGAGCGGCACTGCATTGTAATGGGCAGGGCGTATCAATTATCATCAGCTGAACGTTCTGCTCGACTCATCCATTATTTTCATAAAAAAGGGTCTGTGATGTTTTTTTTTCTAATTATACAGGTTTTGTATCAGTCAAAGTTAGCTTATCCTGATGTCGAACTTAAAAGGACCAATAATTAACACTAAATTAGTCAGAAATCACTTTATATTACCCAAAGTGTCCAGAGGTAAAGTCGTATTCACACTTCGGTTCATTTGTGTCAATCACCTCAATCCAGGATCGATATTGTTTACCATCTGTCTCCCATTTAATCTCTGCCTGAGTTATTAAAATAAAAAAAAATCTTTTAACGTTCCATGTTATTAAAATACTAGCTGACCTGACAAACGTTGTTTTGCCATATAAATTAAATATGTAAACCTTCCTTGAGCTTCAACGAATCTATTACAAAAGATTCAATTGAGATAGTTTAGGAGCTATTAGGTAACATACAAACACACATTCCTTTTTATTATTATTAAATTATTAAAACCTTCGTGAGCCATTATTTACTTATTTAGTAATATGGCTTTACTCACGTTTTATCGGTGTCGGTACCGACTAGTTTGGGACTTCGGGGGTCCTAATACCTTGTTATATATAAACTTTTGATTGGAAAATATCTTGCCTAGATGTGGTTGTGGTTGAAACTTCCTATATACTCCATTTCTCATTGATATTACATTTTCGTCCCATTTTTTTCGAAATGATATATAACAACCTGCCCTCAGAAATAAGAAATGCCAAAACATTGACTTCTTTTAAAGCGAGCCTTCGAAGGCTTGTAAAATACTCAATAATAATGAAATGTTTCAATAACATATGTAGGTTTTTTTGTGTCTTATCTGTTTGCTTAACATTGAATTGCATTCTGTACCTACCAAAATCATTGTTGTTAAGTACCTACTTTAATTTGTAAAATATTAATTTCTCGTGTAAGTGACAATAGGTCTTAATGAGAATAAAGTTATTTAAACCTAAAAACAATATCCGATAAACGCTAGCATGAACGACAAAAAAATAAGTAACAACGAGAAAAAAAAAAAAACGAATATCCTGCTTTTATTCACTTTCAATTCAATAGAATGCTTTCTGTAGCCATGCGTCTTAATTGCATTGTAATAGACAACAATGGCATCTTAGAGTGAAAGTCGACCAGCTCCTTTCTGGAAGAATACTCTTAATTGTGCAGGTTAGCTAGTCCCTTGGTTAGATATAAAATGTATTTATAAGTAAGTATATATTTGTCGTTGCGTATATGTCTGAAGTTTGATGACATTACATATTGAAAAGAATTCCGTTTAGTAGTCTAGTGGGAGGCATGGGTACCACAACGGCACCTACTTGTGCCGTGAAGCAGTAATGTGTTAACATTATTGTGTTTCAGTCTGAAGGGCGCCGTAGCTAGTGAAATTACTGGGCAAATGAGACTTAATATCTTGTCTCAAGGTGACGAGTGCATTTGTAGTGCCGCTCAAAATATTTGGGTTTTTCAAGAATTCTAAGTGGCACTGCATTGTAATGGGCAAGGTGTATCAATTACCATCAACGGAACTTCATGATCGTCTCGTCTTAAAAAAAGTTTTTCAGTAGTTTTTGAACAAATATTCATAGTAATTCATAATTTCACAGAAATATACTGTTCTTTCTACTGTCTATTTTTTCTCTTACTCTAAAAAGACTTAATTTCAAAACAAGTTGTTTAAATCTATTTATTGACTCTAGTAAATTGCTTAGTGTAATTCTCATAACTGTGATTCGATTTCTTCCTTTAACAACACGCATATAGAAAAACAAGCAAATTAATGACTGAAAGGTTATTATCGTATGCATAGCCTATGCCCATAAACTTAGTATACTGTCGTAATATACGAAACCTGTCTGTAAGTGAGATAACTATCCTTATAAAAAACCATTCACAGGTCAATACTGATTCTTCTATACTGCTTTCGTGGAGTTTATATTCGTAGAACATATTCACTAAAATACTTTGTTTTACATTTTATTTACGCAGTAATCATTCTATTTTCTAAAGATTATATATATAAAACTAGCTAACCCAGCAAACGTTGTATTGCCATATAAAGTAACAAATTTATCTAAAAATAAAAAATAAATTCGTGTGGTCCACCCTTAACATTTAGGGGGATGAAAAATAGATGTTGGCCGATTCTCAGACCTACCCAATATGCACACAAAATTTCATGAGAATCGGTCAAGCCGTTTCGGAGGAGTTTAACTACAAACACCGCGACACTAGAATTTTATATATAAGATATCATATGTGTTAGATAATAAAATATTGTATAAGAGAATATAACGCTTTTTATCTATATTGTTTATAGAGATTGACCTACCGAAAATACTACACACTTCACTAACTCTCTAAGTCTAACACATCTGTAAAACTAGGACACATGAACATTTTAAATTTAGTCTCGCCGTAATGAGAGGAGAGTGTATCTCGATTCAAATTTCAAATTCAAATATTTTTATTCAAAATAGGATGTGACATGACTTATTGAAAGTCAAAAAACTACCACCCATTTCAAAATGAATGCCTCAGACCTGAGAAGAATGGGCGCAACAAACTCAGCGGGCTTTTTTTTTCATCGAATAAATATGTTTACAAAGTAATTATTATTATTGTGCAATTAAATTAATTTTTAATAGCCTGAGGGCGGTCACTCCATTCCCAATGTGTGGTATCATTAAGAAAGTCATTTATGTTATAGTAACCTTTACCACACAAACGTTTTTAACAATTCTTTTAAATAACGTATTACTTTTGTTTTTAACATTATCTGGGATCTTGTTGTAAAAGCATATACATCGCCCCACAAAAGACTTACTCAGTCGACTTAGCCGGTTACGGCGGTATACTAAGATTATGATTATACCTGTGTATCACAGCAAATTTATTGTTGATGTAAATACGGAGTGCGCAACCAATGAAGCATTAAGCTGCCCGTTGCATAAAGTACCTTTATTTTTCTCTCTACATTATTAAAGCTGCAATACCTTCGATAACGCTCACGCTAGGCTATCAAAGCATCCGTTAATATATTTACGTATCCAATAAAGCGTCATATAGCCATGTAAAACGACGCTATACTTCATCATTCTGGTAATACTTTCAACTCTGATTCGTCCTCGGAGTGACAGCTCGCCTGATTGGCGAGACTCGATCGGGAAATATGGACCCGCCATAAATTGATTTCGTTATACGCAATCATTCCGAGCTACTGCCGGGAAAATTGTATGAAATATAATTTTATAATCAATGTCAAATTTTCGTAATATGTTTTACACAGGATGAACACGCAAAAAATTACGTGTGCGTCTCGCGACGTCCGACAAAAGGATAATTTAATCTAATCTAAGTTGAACTATTTAATTTAGTATAATATAATAATGTAAAATAATATTTAATCCTATAAAAGTAACAATTGGTTAGAGTGAGAGAAGAGGAGCCTGCCTACCGCTGCCGTATGCGTGAGAGAAAGGGAAGCCAGACAGACTGGCGACGTAACGCGTTACGTTACGAAGCGTTTTACCCACCCATAAGAAGTTATTACTTCAATATTCAATTCGTTGGTGTGATGAAAGTTGCTATTTGATGCACACTGCTAGTAGGACTTATTCAATATTTTGAAAAAATCATTTTAACTATTTTCGATATAAAAATCTGTTTCAGCGTGCTTGTCTTTTGACCGTGACACAAAATGAGTCGGGCTTTTGGTTACAAGCCTTGCCTTCCGCGCCGATTGGAACGCTACTGACAATATGACATTGTCAATATGCGTATCACTCCGGCTAGGTATAAAATTGAATAATCCACATCAATGTAGATGTGGCGTTCAGATGCTCTTTGGTGTCACGGGTTATTCTGCCTAAAATCAGCAGGCCATATCAGTTGTCACGCCAGCATTAATAAAGTCATCCGCAGTGTTGCCGCTCTTAGTATACCAGCTGTTTTAGAGCCAAATAGCCGCCCGCCGCGATGGCAAGCGTCCTAATGGAATGACGCTGGTGGCTTGGGCACGGAGAAGGGCGCTGGTGTAGGACGCGACTTGCGTCGACACTCCGGCTCCTTCTCATGTCCAAGTTACGTCTGTTGCTGCTGGGGCTGCTGCTTCGACTGCTGAAGAAAGCAAGCGTCGCAAATATGTTGGTCTCAGTGAGTCTTACATCTTTGTGCCGTTTGGTGTCGAGACACTTGGCCCGTGGGGGCCAGAGGCACGGAGAATGTACAAAGTACTATCTTCGCGCCTCAATATGGCTACTGGAAACGCAAGCACCGGCAGCTATTCTATTTTTGGTAAGTGGATCAGCCTAGCTATTCAACGGGGAAATACCACCAGTAGTCTTGGTACGCTTCCACGTGATGATAGTTTTAATTTTATGTAGTAATCGTATTGTAAATATAGTTAAAATATTTGTTTTATTAAAATCTATTATTGCTTGGTATGGCTTGTGGTTAAATCTGAGTAAAACATAATAAGCACTTTATACGACTCAAATATGAGTACAGATTTATTACAATGTCTGTCTCATATTTTATGAAAAAAGTGTTCAACCGATCTTGTACATTAATAAGTCAGTCTGCTTATAACTTTGGAAAAGGCCCAAGACAAGTCGACAATCATAGAACAAACCTGGGATATGATATTATGTTACATTCGATTTTGTTATTAAATCGTAAATCAGATGTGATTTCTGTAGCGGCTGTATCGATAGGATACGTTTTATATTTCTAATATTTTTACGGGTTTGACTTTATTTTATGGACGCTATAAAGAAAAGGTTACCAGATCAATTTCATGACGGTTCAATTTCAGTGACTGCCCCAGTACTTCGTAGGTTCTGTTCTCATAAATGTTTACTATTTTACATCTAGTTGTATCTATGATTCCACTATTTTATTACATTTAACAGCATTTTATAAAAATATTTTTACAAAAAAACAACCCACTTCATAAACACTATTCCAAAACATACGAGTACATAGTAATAGGTGAGATGTGCTTGAGTTGTGAGGAGGCGAGAGGCGAGAGCGTGTCGCGGCGGAAGGACACCGATTCCAAAAATGACAGTAATCGTAACTAGAATTAGATTAATTAATTAGATTTTATAAAAATACCCAATTATTTTTATACTTTTTAGTGCACATTATGTCTAACTTTGAAGTATATCCTTTCCAATAAAAAAAGAATCATCGAAATCGGTTGGCGCGATATTGAGTTATTCGTAAATTTATCATCCACTTTGCTATACCTATGTATAGCAAAATTTAAGAGTTTTATGGTTTTCTCATGGATACCATTGTCAGGTCTGGACCAAATTACAATGGGACCTCACGGGAAGCACCAGATTTCAAATAACAAAAGAATCATCAAAATCAGTTCACCCAGTCGAAAGTTTTAAGGTAACAAACATAAAAAAATACAGACTATTTGAGAAACTCCTCCTTTTTTGAAGTCGGTTAAAAAAAACAAACGAAATTGACAATAAAATAGAAGATAGGGTAAATATAAATAATGCTCTAGGAAATCCAAGAATAAATAAAGCACTCGATAAAGGTTAACAATTATCAAATAGAATAAAGGGATAAGGTGAAAAGGCTGACCGCTGGAACCGAAATCAGACAAAATGAGACTTATAGTTGTGTGTCCCTGGATAAAAAGTTTTCACAGAGGTGCTCCTTCGGTAAAATACAAGATTTACAGAAATATAGACTGAAGAAAATGGCACTTCGAGCATTCTATAAAATGCGTTCAAGGGATTCATTGAGAGAAAAGTTCATCGAAATTGATATTATGACAGTAGACTGCCAGTACATATATATACTAGCTGGCTCGACAGACGTTGTTCTGTACATAATATATAAAATACTGATTTTTTTATGAATTTGTCAAAAATGTTTCATAACATCAAGAATTATTTCGTATAATATGCTTCCTGTTGTTATAATGAAATTGTATCACAGCAGAACTGTCAAACCGTGCGTCAATAAATTCTCTCACAGAAAGTATGTCCATACAAAACAAATATTGGAATTAAAAATAATTATGGGTCTCAAATCAAAATAAAAACTATCCTATCTCTCAAGTTGGACTAAACTGCACTCGATGAAGTAATCCCCATTAAAATCCGTTCATTAATTTAGGAGTCCATCGCGGACAAACAACGTGTCACGTAATTTATATATATTACTAGCTGACCCAGCAAACGTTGTATTGCCGATATTAAAATCGCGATACAAAAGTAACTGTTGATCGTAGATGGGTGAAAATTTGAAGTTGTATGTATTTTTAATGCCACATTATAAAAAAATAAAAACAAAAAATTTCGTCAAAACATAAAAATAAAAAATTTAAGGGTGAACAACCCTACTTACTTAGGGGTATGAAAGATAGATGTTGGCCGATTCTCAGACCTACTCAATATCTTCACAAAATTTCATGAGAATCGGTCAAGCCGTTTCGGAGGAGTACGGGAACGAACATTGTGACACGAGAATTTTATATATAAGAAGATATAAGTTCATGTACGCTCATAAACACAATATTAGCCAATTTAAAAAGAATAGTAATGTACTGTCAATACTCGAAACAAATAAACACGCAATTCCATCTACTAGGCTCCGTAAAATTGCTAAATCTTTTAAAGTGGACTGTATTATATTTTATAATAAACTCCCTATATCCTCCACTCCTTTATAACTAACTATTATATGTATCGTAAAAATCAAATTAACACCTAAGGCCTATTATAATGTGAAAGATTATTTGAATGATAAAGATAGTTGGGATTAATGTTTTTAATTTAATGTTGATAAATACTGTTATACTCATTTGAATGCTATTGTAACTTTTGTACTTCATCCTGGCTTGCACTAAATAACTTATAAGGTTTTACAGTGATTAAAGATTTTCTTGAATTAAATTTGAATTGATTTGCCTAAAGAGTACTTGTAATATTAAAACAGTAATATTTTTATGGAAGTCATACGGGACACCTGATGTTAAGTGATCACAGCAATCCATACTCTCTTGTAACACCAAAGGAATCACAGGAGCGTTGCCGACCTTATAAAGGATCGAATATACGTACATATGAATTTGAAAACCGAAAACACATTGTTAAGCGGGCGAGGATTGAAATGGAGGCTCTGTGGTGAGATTCTACTGATTGTGCCATCGACGTATATAATAATAATAGTAATTATATAAATAAAAAGAAGAGCTCAAATATGAAAGAGAAAAAAGTATAAATGATACGTGTAATAAACAAAAATATTGTAGAAAATAACACTTAGAACCATTTTATTTGCAGTGAGTGTAAAAGAAAATGAAATAAAGTATTATTATACTCAGGGGAACATTACAGATAATTATCAGAATCCGTGTCAACAATCAGTGTAATAAATCCCAGAAGTGAGGGTTATTACTTTAAAAACATAACAAATTGTTTAGATTTGCAAGAGCGATATCTCAAGTCAATTTCCTAATATGCAAATATTGTGGTTGAGCAGGTTATTAACTGTAAAGTAGATCCTGTAGATGAAGCCACAACCTGAGAGTTGAACAAAGCAAGGCTTTATAAACGATTCGTCACTCGAACGGTTGGCTCAGTTGGAAAGAGCGCTCGCATGGAACTCGAGAGGTCATGGGTTTGAGTCCCGCATCGCTCACAAAAAAATTGTTTTCAGTTTTATTTGTGTAGTTAATCCCAGAAGTGAGGGTTATCACTTTAAAAACATAACAAATTGTTGAGAATTTTAAAGGCAGATTACAGAAAAGAAAATACATTAAGAAAAAGAAAGAGAGGTACGAGCTAAATATTTAAACCGACCAAAACAAATTACGTTCTTGGTCAATATTTGATAATACTGCAGGTAAAGTATTAAATAATCTTTGTATCCACCAAAGATCACCTTTCTTGATATCTATTGTTGAATTTCTAATATTCTTTGTACAACATACCTTTATTTTATCTAAAAGAACCTTATGGCATGTTCGAAAGCTTGAAATTCAATATTTACGTTGGTTTTTTGTTAATGTTTGAAGGACTTTTATCTTTATAATATTTTCATATTACATATGAGTTGGTACCTATTCGTTATTTAATTATCTCTTCATTCATGATCAATTCAAATTAGAATATTGTTATTCAAAATAGGATATAATATAACTTTTTTTTATTTATTTATTAGGAAGCCAACGTGCTTACAACTATCTTAATCTATAGATACATTTAATAATTCTTTTATTATGTTGTATACTCCACTTACAGGCTAACTGGGCATGCTTAATATTATATACATTCTTTGTTAAACTAAAACTTTTGAAAACAATTTTTGAAAAAATTTAAAAAATTAAAGCTCTTTTAACCAAATTGTTGAAGGTGACAACTATTCTACACATCTTATTGAAAGTCAAAAACTACCACCCATTCCAAAAGGTATGCCTCAAACGAACGGGCGCAATAGACTCAGCGGACTTCTTTTTTTATAAAATCTGATTAAAATGAAAAATCATGCTTTACAATTTATTATTTACAGCCTGAGGGCGGTCGCTCCCTTTCCTAATGTGTGGTATTATTAAGAAAGTCATTTATGTTATAGTAACCTTTACCACATAAACGTTTTTTAACAATTCTTTTGAATAACGTAATACTTTTGTTTTGTACATTATCTTGGATCTTGTCGTAAAAACTTACATACACCTTCCTTAAAGGCCGGCAACGCTCTTGTGATTCCACTGGTGTTGCAAGAGAATGTGGGCGGCGGTGATCACTTAACACCAGGTGACTCGTACGCTCGTTTGTCCTCCTATTCCATAAAAAAAAGCATACACAACGTCTCACAAAAGACTTACTAACTCGACTTAGCCGAGTAGTAGGCATTATAAGTTTATGTCTGTTCCTACTGTAACATTATGACAGTTTCTAAATTCACTTTTGTGCCTATGTACATACATTACATTATCAAGAATATATTGGGAGGCTAATTTCTTTAAATTTTGCTCTCAATGATTCTTTTCCTTCTTTTGTTTCAGAGGTACAATTAATAATGCTCACACCATTTCTATATTTGCTATTACAGGTACTGTTTTTTTTATTATTTCTTTCTCCACTTTACTTTTGGAGTCTTTTTAAAATGTCAGATTTGTATGAATGGAAACCTAATACCATACTCTCATTGTAAGTGTATGTTAAAGAGAGAGCTTTTCGCGCTATATATCAGCTTTGTTATAGACAGTCAGTCAAAGAAAAATAAAAAAAATATATATATTATGACTGTATAGATGAATATTTAAAATCATAACCTTTTGATTTGACTAGATTATGATTATTTTATAGCAATAACAACGACAGTACAATGTTGTATATTTTATTAAAAAGAGCGCAAAAAAAAGAATGCTGGGAGAGTTTCTTGGGCCGCTTCTTCTCTCTCAGAGCGCCTTAAATATTAAAAGGCATAAAAGGCATTTATTTTCTCAAAATTGATTCCTTTAGAATTCTTTTTGATGTCATTTCTAATAACTACTAGATACTACTACCGCTTCGGAAACAAATGGCGCTCTGAGAGAGAAGAAGCGGCGCAAGAAACTCTCCCAGCATTCTTTTTTTGCGCTCTTTTCAATAAAAATATACAATATTGTACAGTCATTTCTATCGGTATAAAATAATCACAATCTAGTCCCAGGCTGTTCGATCATTTAGAAATTCAGCAGTGGAGTAATAGGATTTACGACTGAGCCATTTTTTTATAAAACATTTAAATTTATTTATAGTTAATGCCTGAACAGTGGCTGGGACTTTATTATAGAAGTGTATACATTTACCCTTAAAGCTATTATGTATCTTATGAAGCCTACTAGAATAAGTTACAAGCAATCCCTTATTTCATGTGTTATAATAATGAAAATCACTATTAAGAGTAAAAAGGTGACGATTTTTGTGAACGTATATTAAATTTTCATAAATGTACTGACAATGAACAGTCATAATATTTATTTCTTTAAATTTTTCTTTGAGAGACTGTCTAAAACCAAGCTGATATATAGCACGAACAGCTCTCTTTATCTATTATGTAGTACATATATTTTTAAATCCGAATTTAAACAGTTACTAAAATGAATTTTTATAATTTAAAAACACACGTAATAAATAATTCGTAGGGTCATAAAGGCAAGCGAAAGTACGGACAGATGGCTTTCATATTTAAATTTCGTTGATGTACTGTTGTCCTTTGTAAGGGGCTAATCCCGAGCGTTGATTAAGGTCACGGTATTAATTTCAAAACTAAGTCTCAACAATTAAAATTCACATCAAACAGATTAAGATAAATGCTTCAAAATTCAGTAAAGACTTGGAATACATTGCAAGTTAAATAAAAGATTGTTTAAATTTACTCTGTTGACAAATATATATCTAAGACAGATTAAATTTGTAACCAAAATTTATGAACGATGCCGGATGCGAACCTGCGACCTCTCGGGTACCGTCCGAGCGCTCTAACAACAAGACAGTTGGTCTTGTTCAACTCAGGTTGTGGCTCCATCTACAGGATCTAATTTACAGTTGATAACCCGCTCAACCCAAATATTTACATATTAGGAAATTGTCTTGAGATGTCGCTCGTTCAAATCTAAGCAATTTGTTATTTCTAAGCCACAACCTGAGAATTGCAAGGACTGCTTTATAGATATAAATAAAACCTTAGATTAAGGATTGGTCTCAGCTGCGCTCCAACTAGATACCGTACGACGTAAGAACAATACCTTTTTTATTACGGCAACTATTAGATGCTTGTGTGTGCAATGGAATCTTTCAATATAATAATAATACTGATGATATTTGATGCCAGTGTCTTTCTTATTTCTTATAATATTATATTTACAAAGCTTTACTACGCATCACGGTATTTTAGTTTCAATTATTAGCAAAGTTTAACGTCACATATTGTTCGAGACTGACTCGAGTATGCCCACTTCGGCGTAGTATTAGTTGCTGCACTTTGCGACTACGCCTGCGGTGTCTAGTGACGATATTTAATTACTGAAATGGTTAATGACTTTGTCTTAATTAACACAGACTTGTAGACGTAGGGTTTCTACAAAACGTTTGTAATAATGCAATTGTGTTCCCAATTAAACGTTCGCTAGTCGCTACTATTGCAATTGAGTTTGTCGCTAGCTTAGCGCACCACTACACATTGTTTGTATATCATATTAAACTCATTAGAGAGTACACGCATGTTGCGACCGCTAGATTAGTATACTTCAGTTATATTCACAGCATCATGACGTACGGTATTTTACTGTGGGGTCATGCTGCTGACATTGATATAGTGTTTGCTCTGCAAAAGCTTGGTAAAATTGGCAAAATTTAAAGAAATAAATGTTATGACTGTTCATTGTCAGTACATCTATGAAAATTTAATATACGTTGTAGGTAAATAAGGGATTGTTTGTAACTATTTCTAGTAGGCTTCATAAGACACATAATAAGTAGCATTAAGGGTAAAATTTATACACTTTTTTAACAAAGTCCCAGCCACTGTTCAGGCATTATCTATAAATAATTATATATTTTTTTTATTAAAAATGGCTCTATCGTAAATCCTACTACTACACAGCTGAATATCTAAGAATTAATTTTGAGAAAATAAATGCCTTTTATGCCTTTAGTATTGAGCTCTACAACTTATCTTATATCTTTAAACGAGCAATTCTTGTATATATATATATATATATATATATATATATAATCTGAATCTCGGAAACGGCTCCAACGATTTTCATAAAATTAAGTATGCAGGGGATTTCGGGGGTGATAAATCGATCTAGCTAGGTTTCAATTAAAAAAAAATTAGTTTTATCCGTGTTTTAATGAGAAACAGCTACAATAACATTACAATACAAAGGTAAATTTCGCTACTAGATACAAGACTATAATAGCTCATTTGGTGATCCGGAAAGCAGAAGACCCCGGTTTGAATGCAGATGTCCAATTAGTTTTTTTTTTGTTCAAGTTTTGTACATTCCTAAAAATCCGAGCAAGGCTCGGTCGTCCGGATATTTCAAATTAAAGGCTACATAATATGAAAATCATACATATTATGTAAACGAAACAATACCTTGGTATAATTTATTTGTATGTAACGCGTCAACACTTTTTTTATCTAATTTTTCACAAGCAGATAATTATTTTCAATTACCGTTCAACATCGGACCCCAATTATAGACCTACAAGTAATTAGACAGACAGCCCTTACGTCGACTGCGATCGTTTTATATTTCATTACACTTAGTACGAACTACAGAAGTGTCTAATTAACCCTGCTTCGAACATCGACAAGTTCTAAGGGTTCATATTACTAAAGAATGTCTGTCTGTCGCTTATAGACTTCTATAAAAGTTAAGAAAATGAAACTCAAATGACTGGATTATTCGTTTTATAACTCACAATAAAACAAATATTATAACTATACTAATAATATTTACAATTCTATGATAACATTAAATTAATCAAATCAAAATATTTGTTTGCAAGTCATATTATTGCAAAAAAATATTTAACAACAAAACAACCAACTTCAGAACCACAATTCCAAAACAATAGATATAATATGCACGAAAAAGTATAAAAGATATTGCGTATTTTTATACAATCTAATTCTAGTTACAATCATTATTATTTTTGAATCGGTGTCCTCCCGCCGCGGCCCCGCTCCCGCCTCTAGATTCGCGTCGCGCGTGCGACTCAAGCACATCTCACCTATAACAATGTATGTAGTTACAAAACTACTTTGGCTGACACCGACCGTTATTCGTTTAATTAGTTGCGCACACACTTATAGCAAATTTAAGACTTTTATGGTTTTCACATGGTTGCCGTTGTCAAATCTGAATCCTTTTTTGAAGTCGGTTAAAAAGGGTGGTACATTAGATAGGTAGAAAATATATGACGCTCCGCAAGGGCACAGCATATTTATATAAAATAAATAAGTTTTACACAAAATAATATTTAAAAGTAATAATACATATCTTTTATTATTTGTATCACTATTTATGTCTATATTATTTTATATTATTATAAATAATTCCCACACTTAGAATAATTAAAACATTCAGGTAAATCTAGAAGTATTTTGAAGCTAAATAATTTTGAGGTCTCTTATAAATAAAGAAGCTTCTCTTTTTATTTTTAACTAGCTGACCCGACAGACGTTGTTCTGTATATAATAAATAAAATAATGTTTTTATATGAATTTGTCAATAGTATATCATAACATCAAAAATAACTTCGTAAAATATGCACCCTGCTGTCGTAATGAAATTGTTTCACAGCAGAACTGTCAAACCGTGCGTCAATAAATTATCTCATAGAAATTATGTATGGACACATCAAAGGAAAAACAAATTTGTTGTTTTTATTTAATTTAGCAGCATTTTCCTATTTATTTACCTTTTAAACCTTCTCTGGACTTCCACAAATAATTCAAGACCAAAATTAGCCAAATCGGTCTAGCCGTTCTCGAGTTTTAGCGAGACTAACGCAGCTTCCTCACTGGGCGCAGCATACAGGTCGTTATCGACGGTTATTGCTCGAATCCCAAGCCCGTGAACGCTGGAGTTCCCCAAGGCTGTGTGCTATCTCCCACGCTGTTTCTTCTGCATATCAATGATATGTTGGACACCGCCAACATGCATTGCTATACAGACGACAGCACTGGTGATGCCGTATACACGGGCCATGCAGGTCTCTCTCGGGAAAACGTCGACCAGTGCCGGGAGAAACTTGTGTCTTCTATCGAGTCCTCTCTCGAGAAGGTCGCGGAATGGGGTAAGTTGAACCTTGTCCAATTTAACCCCCAGAAGACTCAAGTTTACCGCTAAAAAAACCCCATTTGCCGTATCACCGCTCTTCGAGAACACTTCCCTTAAAGCCTCGCCTAGTATCGGAATACTGGGTCTCGAAATCTCGAGCAATTGCCAATTCCGTGGCCAGCTGGAGGGCAAAGCCAAACTGGCTTCAAAGAAACTGGGCGTCATAAATAGAGCACGGCAATACTTCAAGCCGGCCCACATTCTAGCGCTCTACAAAGCGCAGGTCCGGCCTCACATGGAGTATTGCTGTCATCTCTGGTCTGGCGCACCCCAGTATCAGCTCGATCCATTTGACCGCGTGCAACGCAGAGCAGCTCGAATTGTCGGTAACCCAGTACTCTGTGAACGGCTGGATCATTTGGCGTTGCGTAGAGATGTCGCTTCATTGTGTGTTTTCTACCGCATCTATCACGGGGAGTGTTCCGAAGAGCTGTTCAACCTGATTCCTGCCGCCGAATTCCACCTTCGCACGACACGCCACAAGTTAGGATTTCATCCCCACCATCTGGATGTGTGGCGGTCCTCCACAGTGCGGTTTTCAAGGAGCTTTCTTCCTCGTACCACGAAGCTGTGGAATGAGCTTCCGTGTGCGGTGTTTCCGGGACGATACGACATGGGTACCTTCAAGAAAAGCGCGTACACCTTCCTTAAAGGCCGGCAACGCTCTTGTGATTCCTCTGGTGTTGCAGGAGAGTGTGGGCGGCGGTGATCACTTAACACCAGGTGACCCGTACGCTCGTTTGTCCTCCTATTCCATAAAAAAAAAAAAAAAAAAAACAGCAATTCATTTTTATATATATACTAGTGGACCCAACAGACGTTGTCCTGTACACACGGCTTAAATTTGAAAAATCAGTCCAGCCGTTAGGAGGAGTTCACTTACATACACATGAGCAGGAGAATTATATTATATGGACGGAATTGAGAATCTAAACCAATCTCAAATTCACTGAAACAAACAAAAAAATCATCAAAATTGGTCCAGCCGCTTAGGAGGTAGTTTAATTGTGAATCTAAACCATTCTCGAATCCACCTGAAGACACACACCAATCTCAAATTCACTGGAACACACAAAAATATCATCAAAATCGGTCCAGCCGTTTAGGAGGTAGTTCAATTGTGAATCTAAACCATTCTCGAATCCACCTGAATACGCACAGAAAGTTTCATTAGAATAGGTCCAGCCGTCTAGGAGGAGTTAAGTGACATACACACGCACACAAGAATTATATATATAAAGATAGATTTCATTTGGTATGTGGTTATAAGTTTTTATTGCCATGTGGTGAGAGCTCGATAACACTATGACACGCTTATTTGGGGTATTTTTAATTTTGTTTAAATTACTATTATTTCGCTTGTTATTCGGTAGGGAGGAGTATAAGTCTGAATGTTTTTTAAAAATGCTTCCGGGATGAAAATTGAAGCAAGTGTAAATTAAATCTATCGTTACGGGTTAGTGTACCAATAATACTGGTAGCATGTACACATTGGATAGCAAGGCTGATCCGTTGACCGAAATAGCTGCCAGCGCTTGGGTTTCCATACTGCATATTGAGGCGCGAAGTACTTTGTATATTCTCCGCGCCTCTGGACCCCATGGGCCAAGTGTCTCAACACCGAGACACCCACACACACTCGGGATTATCACATTAGAATAATAATATTTTTTTTTATAAATTACCCTCAACCCCCATACTAGGACAGCCCGTGGCGTGGGGGTCAGTCTCTTCCCAGTTGTGTAATGTAAAATGTCAAAGAAAACAAATGTTAACATATTTTAAGTGGACCAACAATGGTGGTTATGCAAGTAATGATGACAACAGCAACTGTTTTATATGATTTAGGGTGTGTGTTGTGTGAGTGTGTGTGTGTGTGTGTGTTTGTGTGTGTGTGAATATGTGTTTTGGTTTTTATTTACCAAATTTAATGTAAGTAGACGTTAACGAATAAGATTCTCATTATATAAAGGTATATTTGCAACAGGAAGACTCGTCAGATTTAACAGAAAAAAACTTGTATCATATCACATATGTATCTTCAAAACTCGTATAACAATGTTAATTGAATTTCCGAACAGCTTTTGTCAGCACAAACTTATCAAGTAGTACTCGAGCTCATAAGATACATAATAGCTTAAAGGGTTAATGTATACACTTTTATTATAAAGTACCAGTCGCTGTTCAGGCATTATCGATAAATAAATTTAAAAAAGTTTTATTAAAAAATGGCTCTGTCGTAAATCCTACTACTCCACAATATCTAAAGTGATCGGACAGCCTGGGACTAGATAATGATATTATATAATAGCAGTGAGAATGACAGTACAATATTGTATATTTTATTAAAAACAGCGCAAAAAAAGAATGTTGGGAGAGTGTCAAGGCCATTTATTTCCGGAGCAGTGTTAAACTGAGATCAAAAAGAAGTCTATAGGAAACAAAGTTGAGAAAATAAATGCCTCTTATGCCTTTTAATGAGGTATACTACGGAATAGCCATCAGGACTTTTCAAAGGTATTTCCCAGGTTAAATTTATATGGTTGTCATGAAAATAGTTAAACTTAAGAAGCTTTAGGGTTGGCCACGGATCTTCTTCATGAAACCTGTTTTTTTTTTATTTATAAAATGATTTTATTTTATTCGTAACTGATAAGTGTAATAAATTATTTTTACGTTGCTTTTTGAAATTACAACCTGAGACCCTTAGATTAATCCTTAAGGATTAGTCACCGTTGCGCTCCAATTAGATACCGCACTACCTAAGAAAAATAGCTTTTTTCATCACGGCAACTATTAGATGCTTGTGTGCGTGACATCTTGACACTCAATGGCATCTTTCAAATTTTGTATTATATTATTTTGTATTATCTTACATTGAAATTAATAAAATACAAAATACTAACTGATGATATGTGATCCCAGTGTCTTTCTTATTTCTTGTAGTATTATTTTTACAAAGTCTTACTATGCACATCGGCATTTTAGTTTCAATTATCAGCAAAGTTTAACAGAACGTGTGGCACGTCAACGTCACAGATAGTTCAGGACTGGCTCGAGTACGCACACTTGGGCGTAGTATTACTTGTCGCACTTTGCGACTACGCCTGCGGTAGGTATCTAAATGGGGCGCAGCGGAGACCAATCTTTAATCTAAGCTGAAATCAATGTATTTCTCACTAGAAATACTTAAATACTACACTACTTAACTATATGTACTTATAGAACTACGAAATTTAACATTAAATTGTTTTTTAAAATGTTTGAAGTCGGTTTGTCAAATGTTTCTTATATTCTTCTGATAAAATATTTATTATAAAACAACATACGTGTGTATTTAATACTTATTCTATATATTTCACCATTAATCATTGTAATTTCTTTAGATATTTTTACGAACTATTTCTTTTTCTTGTTCTTCACTTCGTAGAAATACTTCTTTTAGTTTTAATTTTGTTTCTTACATTGATATATTTTATAGTTCATATTGTATTTTATTACTTTTCAGTTGTTTTAATTTTTGTGTTTATTTTTGTAATATTTTTAGTAATGTAAGTTTTTAAAATAAATACTTGCAATTAAAATTGAATTGTTTATAGTTTATTATGCATATTCAGTAAGCCTGTAAGTGAGATATACAGTTTCTGTCATATTTATATCAAAAGTGTGCTTTAGAATAAGCATTTTATTTGTTTAAAACGTAACGTAACGTTTCTATGTAATACAAAAACTAGGATGCCGCAGTCGCTCGTCATACCGCTTCGCTGCGTCGTATATTTGAGCGAAGCGAGGTAAACTAAGTCTGTGTACAATAACAAAACAAATTTATTAAGATTTGATCAATCGCCTCAATTTTTAAATAAATATAAATAGCGCGTGCTAATTTAGTATAATTAAGTAAATCATGTTTGTTTTTAATTATAATAATTGAATCAAGTCGAAATTCAAAATGATGTCTGGACAATAACCTAGAAAATGTCGAAGGCTTTCTATGAGTTCAATTTTTTTTTAAATCGGTCCAGAAATGGCCAAGAAACCATTTAACACAGAAATCTTATTGGAGTCACCCGGTGAGAGCGCCGCTCAGCTTCGCTCAATTATTCTTTTTATAAACATAATAGAGCAATACCGTAGATCTCATTTATTTAAAGAAACTGTGTAAATTCGGTCCTACAAAAGCACATTTTGTCATCATTTTCGTCTCCCGGATTATATTGTAAGTTGAGTGGGTAGTGTGTTCTTGTATCAACCGGGAAATCATTAATGTGACGTCACGTCCTTACTTAATGCCGGATAACGAGCTGTCTGTGACGAGGCGGACACTTTGAGGATCAACAACAATATTTACATACTTTCTGACTGAATACTTAATATGAAATATGTCAATAGACATGGAATCTTCAAACAAAGATGAATTATTTATTTTTAAGCAGCAATACGCTCCTCTGATTCCTCTGGTGTTGCTGGAGAACGTGGGTGGCGGTGATCACTTAACATCAAGTGATCCTTACGCTCATTTGTCCTCTTTTCCATAAAAAAAAAGAAATATTGTTCAGATTAACATTATTGACTTAAAAACTTCTTTAGGCGCGTTGGGATCGCATTTTTGAGATGCAAAAAAATATTTACTCCGACACTGTTACCGTCACCGATACCTCTGTAATATAAGCATGTACATATAATTTGTATATATATGTACAGTACGTACATATATACACAATACATATGCTTATTATTCTTATTTCCTAACAATATTTACGCTGTTGTAATTTTTATTTTTTCCACACATCTATAACTTTTCATATAACATATCGATTAACCCCCTTATTCATAATAGTCTGCTAACTTAAAGCATTGCTAATCCTCACTCTGTCTTCTTCTATTGACTTAAGTCTCTCTAAGACCTTCTTCTTCTAAGACCTAACACTCCTTAACGGCTGTTTTAAGTAAGCGGACCATTATGAGTGAGGGAGTTATTGTATTATCAGAACAGAAAAATATTTTTTTATTTGTTTATTTCATAAAATCTACAGCACATAACATCACTTATTTGCTAAAGTATTGTAAAACAAAACATGAGCCAACAGAGATTTTATATTATTTAGGCAAGACAAAATTCTTAAGTAGCTTCCTAAAGATAAACTGAAACAAGAAAAAAAAAGTGAGTACGTATAACATTCAGTTTACTTCTGTGTGTGTGTGTGTGGGGTATGTGTGGGTATGTGTATCTCGAGCGATTGCCAATTCCGTGGCCATCTGGAGGGCAAAGCCAAATTGGCTTCTAAGAAGCTGGGCGTCATCAATAGAGCACGGCAATACTTCAAGCCGGCCCACATTCTAGCGCTCTACAAAGCGCAGGTCCGGCCACACATGGAGTATTACTGTCATCTCTGGTCTGGCGCACCCCAGTATCAGCTTGATCCATTTGACCGCGTGCAACACAGAGCAGCTCGAATTGTTGGGGACCCAGTGCTCTGTGAACGGCTAGATCACTTGGCGTTGCGTAGAGACGTCGCTTCATTGTGTGTCTTTTACCGCATTTATCACGGGGAGTGTTCCGAAGAGCTGTTCAACCTGATTCCTGCCTGCGAATTCCACCTTCGCACGACATGCCACAAGTTAGGATATCATCCCCACCATCTGGATGTGTGGCGGTCCTCCACAGTGCGGTTTTCAAGGAGCTTTCTACCACCTACTACAAAGCTGTGGAATGAGCTTCCTTGTGCGGTGTTGTGTATGTGGGGAATTTGGGTATTATCATGAGAGTTTTATAGACGGAAATGTAATCACAACATTAGCTATTTTGACTGTCGTAATCATCGTCGTAATCGTTTAACATTTTGGATGAATTTCTTTTTGGTTAGATAGAAAATATCTAATCCGGGAAATGATGTATTATAAAGGTGTGGATAGACGATTTTGTGAATATGTCGAGTGACAGTGCGGTATGAAAAACATGGGAGTATGGCGGGTGCGACGGGTTGGTGCTTGTAGCTTAAGAGTAGCAGTATTTATTAGTTCTAGGCTATCTAAGTTGCTGTTACAGATGTCATATAGTAAGGACATATCTGATAATATTCTCCTATCTTTGAGAGTAAGTAATTTGAAATGTTAATTATGAATTAAGATCGGATACCTAATCAAAGTATAATTTAATGAACACTTAACTGGATTCGGTTACGAATAAACTTAACTGTTTACTGTTGGTAGTTATTAGCATCGTTAAGTAAATACGATAAGTTTAATTACTTATGTATAAGTTAAGAGGTCGTTCACAGAGTCAAATGATCATCACAAGTTATAGTTACAATCTTGTAATTTACAAATGGACTGTATTTACTTATGTATTTGCAATTAACGGTTGGCTCAGTTGGAAAGAGCGCTCGGATGGAACCCGAGAGGTCGCGGATTCGAGTCCCGCATCGGTTGGAAATTATGGTTACTAATTTAATTTCTCAAATATATTTTATTATTTTTATAATGTTGAACATCTTATTTATCTCTAGAACTGCATTTCATTATATATATAATAATAAATATTAGAGATGAAACGGATATCCGGTAACTATCCAGTATCCGGCCTATCCGGCCGAATACCGGATAACTACCTACTATTCGGCCGAATAGGCATCAGGCCGAATTAAAAAAAATCCTTATAAAAAATTTATTTTTAAGTAATTATTTGCCTTATATATAATATAATTAGTTTTAGTTGTAAGTTTTTAATCACACCATAGTAAATGAATGTAATAGAAAAAAATTAATTAATTAGTACTCATACTGCACTAAAGGCAAATTATGGTGGATAAATACTAATTTCTCTGCATTGAGAGGTTGCAAGCACTTTTTCTGTTTCACTTCTCTTCATAAATAAGGCCAGCTTCAGAAAAAAGTCTTTCGCTGTACACACTGCTGCAAGGTGCTGAAAGATAGATTTTGGCAAACTTTGTTAAATTTGGGTATTGTTTGGCATTAGCTGCCCACCAAGAATAAGGTGACCCTTATTAATCGTGACCGATTGCGATCAATTCGCATTGACTTGAGATAAATACCCAGCTCACAGGTTATCGCGTTTCTTTCTTCACGTTGAACCTGGTCAGTATTGTTTTCATTTGCTACCTCATCAAAGCAATCCCAAAATGTGTCATGAGCTTTGCGAGATACAGCTGACTCTGTCTCCTCTCCTCTACTCTCCTTAGCTGGTGTTGAAGATGAACTGCTACTCGAGGACTCTTCACAAGATATTTTAAAATATTCCAATAAGATCTCCTGGCGTTCTCTTGGAACATCAATCACCCCCAAGTAGTTTGTTTTGAATCTCGGGTCTAGGTAAGTTGCAATCAATTAGTTTGTGTCTTGACTTATGGAGTTAAAACGAGTTTCTAATTCAGCTTTTAACGAGGCTCGCATATGTGACAAATCAGGACTTCTTGATGAAAAAATGAAACAATTGCTAACTTCGCTCATCAACGAAAATAACCGAATCTAACCGAGTCTAACGTTCGCGCGCCGCCTACGCAAGTCTGTGTTTGTGTCTGCGATACACCAAACTGCTAAGTTCCGCCGGATATTCGGTTATTCGGCCATATGGTTCGCCGTATATCCGGTATCCGGCCAAACTGCTATCCTTTTCATCTCTAATAAATATATTTATCCATAAAAACAATCATTCTAACTTACAACAAACGGTAGTTTTAAAAGCATGTAATTGAATTATTAAATGTATCTACATCAGTTTTTATGCATAATTATAAAACGGTCAGTGTATGATTTAAAAATTATTGCGATTGTTCCACCCTTATATTAAGGATTGGTCTCCGCTGTGCTCCAACAAATGCCGCACTAATAATTAAATTAAAAAGCAATTAAATGCTGCTGTGCGTGGCATATTAACACTCAATGGCATATTTCAAATTTCGTAACATACGCTTCATATTATTTTACATTGAAATTAATGAAATACGAAATACTTACTGATGATATGTGATCCCAACGTCACACATTGTTCGGGACTGGCTCGAGTACGCCCACTTGAGCGTAGAACTATTTGCTGCACTTTGCGACTGCGCCTGCGGTATCGAGTTGGAGCGCAGCGTACACCAATCCTTAATCTAAGGTTCTACCTTTTGAAGTGACTCTTATGTAGGGTAACATTTTGCTATGAAATACAGCTAAAAACCAAACTCTGAAATAATATTCTACTCAAAAGCACATCATTATAATCTACAGTACAAACAGAAATATAAAAATCCTTACTGTATTTATACAAACATTACAAATCTTATAACTATATTTACAATACAATGATTACATAAAATTAAAACTATCATTACGGGAGAGCGTACCAAGAATACTGACAGCATTTCCGCGTTGAATAAATAGGCTGATCCGTTGGATGAAATAGGTGCCAGCGCTTGGGTTTCCAATAGCCTTATTGAGGCGCGAAAATAGTACTTTGTACATTCTCCGCGCCTCTGGGCCCCACGGGCGAAGTGTCTCGACACCAAACGGCACAAAGATGTAAGACTCACTGAGAATGACATATTTGCGACGCTTGCTTTCTTCAGCAGTCGAAGCAGCAACCCCAGCACCAACTGACGTAACTTGGACATGAGAAGGTGCAAGCGTGTTGACGCAATTCACGTCCCAGTAATTATAATATAATGATTAATATAACAGTAATTATAATAAATATTCATGGCTTAGTAATAAACACAGCTAAATGTTCTCTCGGAACACCACACCGACGCCCTCACTCACGATCATGTACTAAAACTGTCAGAGCCACATGTGACTTATCATGAACATGAATTACTTATAGTATATCCCAAGCGGCAGTGTCGGCAGTACATCTTATCACAGACAGCTGCTACACTATACAGGATGATTTTTTGTGAAGGGCGGTGATGGGCGGTCATCTAGGGTTATTCCCATTGATTTTTGTTTTATAATAATTTGGAAAAATTTAAAAAAAAAATTGTCAAATCACTTGACTTTCAAGTGGGAGATGTCACGCACTCACTTCATAGAATTGTAAATGCTATTTAGATAATCCTTCTATTGAAATAATCCCCCCTCCCCCCGTTTATTGGAGCAGCGGTGGAATCTTATCAAATTTACGTCCCTTTAGGCGAAGAGTAAGCAGAAAACACGCAAACATGGTGTTTTTAGACAAGTTTTGTGGTGAAAGTATAGCATTTTGAGCTATGAACACTACTTAATCCTGTTACACATATCCTTAAGTCTTATTTGTAGGTTGCTAATGCTTGCTGTTGGTTATAGTTAACACTGCCGAGCCTTTTTGAACAACCACTTTTCTTTGAAGTTAAATAAGTTTTTTGGCATGGCGTGACGCATTTTTTTGGTACTTCTCTCAGAAAAGTTATTCTTACAGCTTGTACTTTTTTGTGTAGGTTCATTTATTCAGATAAGTAGTGAATAACGAGGATTGTAAGCATATAAACTGTTTTCTACCCAAGAATTTTGAAAATATTGGCTTTGTTACATAGATGGCGGACCGGCAGCCGTGAACTCATATCGCTCAAGGTCGCTGGCATTTAGTGTCGCCTTAATTTGTTATAAGATACCAATTTTTACTGATCAATCGTCACTCGGACGGCTATTTAGTATGAGCGTTGGGACGTAACCGTTGAGTTATGTTCTTCCTACGAGCTCTACTTTTTCCGGACCTATGGTAGATTCTTTAATGTAAATTAAATATTTCAGAGTTTGCTAGAAACTGTCATAACCATAATGCTAACACCAGGAACAGACATAAACTTATAATACTACTACTATAATAATACTACTCGGCTAAGTCAAGTTAGTAAAACTTTTCTGGGGCGATATATATTATGCTTTTACAATAAGATCCCAGAAAAGATTCAAAACAAAAGTATTACGATATTCAAAAGAATTTTTATATTACATTTGTGTGGTAAAGGTTACCATAACATAAACGATTTTCTTAATGATTATTAAATAATAATTTTAATTGTACGATATTACTATGTAAATATGTTTGTTTGATGAAAAAAATTCCGCTAAGTTGCGCCCGTTCTTCTCAGGTCTGAGGCATTCGTTTTGGAATGGGTGGTAGTTTTTGACTTCCAATAAGTGATGTCACATCCTATTTGGAAAAAAAAGATTTTAATTTGAATAACCGAATAAGAGTTACATTTCCAAGCGTGGATACTGAACGAGACTGAGAAAATGAAAGAGCTGATAGCTCATTCTCGTTCAGTATCCATAAAATAAAGTACTCAGCGCGCCTAAAAAGTTTTAACTTCGAAGAAATATTTTGTAGTGTAGTCACACTTGGTGAGCTTGAATTAAAAATAGCAACATGGTGTATATGAAAGAGGATTCGCTCGTGTTGTTCCTAAGAAAGTAATTTTAGTTCATTTACTCACGAAACTTACACCGCTGTGAGAAGTTTGAGTTCATAACTTTTTCATGAATAACAGGTGTAAGCGGGCTACGACGTTCTAGCACATAAAAAAGTATATCTTTATTACCTACTAGCTGACCCGGCAAACGTTGTTTTGCCTTGCTATCTTTTCCTTGCTAGTTGATAAGAGATGGCGCTAGTTGTATTCATTAGTAACAATCACACTTCTTTTATATTTTGTATAATTTACACTATAGTTTTATAAATTATAGCCTATTTGTTATTCTGGTGTGTAAGCTATTTTATTGTAAAGTTTCATCAAAATCTATTCAGAAGATATTGCGTTAAAGAAGTTCAAACATACATCCAGACATACAAACTTTCACATTTATAATATTAGTAATATTACATTACTAATTGAATTCTATAATATGTATTTTTATTTAACGGACCCAATACTCATCTGGTATGGATTCAAACATGTATCATCTTTGAATGTATTGAAATGATACATTTTTGAAAAAGTTGAGCTCCGATGAGCAAAATTTGCACTCTTTTAAATCATTTTGACTTTCTCGAGCAAGGCCAAAAATAGTATTGGTACAGTGGACGGACTCAATATTCAACTGGTACGGATTCAAAATGATTCGGTTTTGAAAAAGTTGAGCTCCAATGAGGAAAATTGGAAAGAAAATCATTTGCACTACTTTGAATAATTTTGACTTTCTCGAGTAAGACCAACAATAATAATGATAAAGTGGAAGGACTCAATACTCAACTGGTACGGATTCAAAAATTATACATTTTTGAAAAAATTTAGCTCCAATGAGCAAAATTGGAAAGAAAATCATTTGCACTCCTTTTACCCCAACTCATTTTTATTGGGTATTGCATAGGTTGGTCGTATTGTTTGTCATCGGTAAGTGCTCCATAGTATTTCATATTTATTTCTGTATATCAATATTACAATTTCCAAAAAAAAAAAGATAAATATTAAATACTGGTTAGAATTATAAACTTTATAGATCAAATGATTTTTTACAGGAACACATTATTTAAAAGTTTTGTTACAAAATATCAAAATATAACGATATATTTATACGATATATGAATACTAACTATGATTTGAGGATATTTGCACCTTTCGATATTTCGACCATATAGACTTTTGTAATAATAATAATAACAGCGGAAAATTCAAATACAAATATCCTCGAATCATTTGATAACAGGACACAATTTCGTTTTTTAGCATCATCACTACAACTTACCAATCTAGAGCCAAACTTTAAGAGAAACTATTTATATTGTTAAGTAATTAACTTTACAAACATTTAAATTACTTTTTAATTTCACCTAACTTAATTCTAAACGTATTGCTCAGATCTAAGACGTAAGAACTGAACAAAATTCAAAGTCCGCTTTATCGGCAATAAAGCTTGTTTTACGACACCACTTAGTTTTAATGCGAAGCTTTTAAATGAAGGTTCTTACAAATGTGACGAGTTCCTTATTGGTCTAACAATGACAGACATTTTAAGATGAAGATGGAAAACATTATTAAATCATTGTTAAATAAAAATTTATCGTTGAAGATAACTACAGTCATTTATTAACTAATTTTGCTACATTATTAATTTAACAGGAGTGAAAGCTGGATATATCGAAAACTCGGATACACACCTACATATTTCGAACAGTTGTGCTGATTTGGAACTAAAACGTTTGTGTGGTTAAGGTTATTATAATATAAATGGGTTTCATAATGATACCACAGATTGGGAATAGAGCGACAGCCCTCAAGCTATGGAATAGTAAATTTAATTGTATGATTTAATATTGCGATGAAATTTGAGTAAAAAAGAAGTCCACTGAGTTTCATGCGCCCGTTCATCTCCGGTTTGTGGCATACATGTTCTAATGTGTGGCAGCTTTGTCGTTCAATAAGTGATTTTAAATCCTATTTTGAATAAAAATATTTGAATTTGACCGTCGAACTATGTGCCCTGCCCATTGCCACTCCAGTTTCGCAATCATCTGCAGAAGAGGGCTATTCGCGCGATTTATAACCTAGGTCCTAAAGAATCATTAAGAGAAAAATTTAAAGAACATTTTGACTGTTGCTTCTCAATACATTTTCGATAATGTTTTGTATGTTCATAAGCACATTGAGGAATTTTCTAGAAGCTGTGACATTCATAATGTTAACACGAGGAACAAACATAAACTTGTTATGCCTACTACTCGGTTGGGTCGAGTTAGTAAGTCTTTTGTTGGGCGATGTATATGCTTCTACAATATGATCCCAGAAAATGTACAAAACAAATGTGTTACGAAATTTAAAAGAATTGTTAAAAAACGTTTGTGTGGGAAAGGTTATTATAGCATAAACGATTTTCTTAATGACACCACGGACGGGGAATAAAGCGAACACCCTCAGGCTCTTTAATTATAAATGTTTATTGTACGATATTACATTGTAATCCATATTTTATATTAAAAAAAAGAAAGCCCGCTAAGTATCTTGCGCCCATTCTTCTCAGGTCTGAGGCAGTCTCTTTTGAATGGGTGGTAGATTTTGACGTTCAATAAGTGATTTTAAATCCTATTTTGAATAAAACTATTTGAATTTGATTTTTTTTTATGCCGGTGACTTTGGTTCTCCAGGAGAATTTGAATTACCCTGAAAAAATTCACAAACTCATAAAAATGTAAATTAGTAGGATATTATGTAACTGACTCAAAGTAATACACGATCTATAACATCTATTTTTTATAATGAAAATAAGGGACGAGACGAGCAAGACGTTCTGCTGATGGTAATTGATACGCCCTGCCCATTACAATGCAGTGCCACTCAGGATTCTTGGAAAACACCAATAATTCTGAGCGGCACTACGACTGTGCTCGTCACCTTGAGACATTAGATGTTAAGTCTCATTTGCCCAGTAATTTCACTAGCTACGGCGCCCTTCAGACTGAAAGACAGTAGTATACAAATTACTGCTTCACGGCAGAAATAGGCGCCGTTGTGGTTACCCATAATATAGCCGGCATCCTGTGCAAAGGAGCCTCCCACTGGTCTATATCTATAATATATTTAAGATAAAGAATTGAAAAGACTGACTGCACTGAATATATAAAAGCAGATACAGCATATACGAATACAATAAATGTTTAATAACATGAACGGCACACAAACCTGTCGACCGAAACATGTTGGAATTCTCTATTAAGATGTGACATGAATTTGGCCACCTCATAATATAAGGCCTTGCCCCAATTTTTATGGTATACAGTAAATAGTAATCCGTGTAAGTATGCATTACTACGTTTATACTTTATTTTTCATACTGTCAGCATAGCTGAATATATAAATTACGTGACACGTTGTTAGTCAAGCGGTAATGTGTAAGCATTACTGTGTGTCGGTCTGAAGGGCACCGTAGCTAGTGAAATTACTGGGCAAATGAGACTTGACAACTTATGTCTCAAGGTGACGAGCGCAGTTGTAGTTCAGAATTTTTGAGTTTTTCAATAATCCTAAGTGGCACTGCATTGTAATAGGCAGGTCGTACCAATTACCATCGGTAGATCGTCCTGCTCGTCTCGTCCCTTACTTTCATAAAAAAAAAATTGATTATAAAATTGATATTCTTTCAAATTTTAACTTTTCATTTAATTTTATGCAATACATGTTTGTGTTTTCGCAAATGTGTTAAAAAAGTGCGTATGAAACTCGTGAGTGGCTGGCTCACTAGACACTTAGTTGATTAACGCCCTCGCTGACGTCTCGGGCTGCAACCTACAGTCTCGTATGTAATGAGCAACTTAGCCTACTTGTATCATAATATACTATTATTTTGTATAACTGATCTGTGAACGGTATTATTACAGTTTAAAAAAAATCTTACTTAAATAAAGGAAGATCTGACTCAGAAGAAAATCCCCCAGCACTCCTGCTAAGAACAAGCAAGATTCAAATTTCATTCATTACTTACGAGTATAAAACTTACACCGCTCTGGGCAATTTAAAATTACCTTTAATTACTTTTGATCGTGAATTCAAGATGCTCAAAAGTTGCTTTAATGTTTCTTGTTGATAAAAACATTGTTAAGAAATATGAAACAATCTCTTAATGTCTTATTGATTATTAAATTAAATTTGAAACTCGGTGGAATGGACTACAATACCACCGAGTTTCAAATTTAAAGTAGACTACTAAGTCTAAGTTATAGTTTCTGTTTGACGAGAGTTAAGATAGAAGAGAAATATACAGAAAATAGTCTGATGAACTATGAAAGAGAGTAGGCATGACATGGTCTAGGCTCTAGAATACCTAAAGATAGAAAAGAAGGGAAGCAGTGTGAAGAAGCCTTTGTATTAGACAAAGGTAGTTATAGTTACCCGTGGGAGGCTCCTTTACACAGGCTACCGGCTAGATTATGGGTACCACAACGGCGCCTATTTCTGCCGTAAAGCAGTAGGTAATGTGTAAACATTACTGTCTTTCGGTCTGAAGGGTGCCATGCCTAGTGAAATTACTGGGCTTAACATCTTATGTCTCAAGGTGACGAGCGCAATTGCAGGGCCGATCAGAATTTTTGAGTGTTTCAAGAATCCTGAGCGGCACTGCTGTGTAATAGATAGGGGGTATGAATTTCCATTAACTTAACGTCCTGCTTGTCTCGTCCCTTATTTTCATAAAAAAAGAACAATAATAAGCGACAGTAACATCGCTCTCTTTATAAGGTTACGTTTGAAAATTCAAACTAAACTTCGTATATGAAATCTTCAATATCATTTAATTGGCGCACGAACTATTGCAGAATTGTTAAATAAAACAGAAATAGAACGCAATTACAATAGCGAGGCAGTGTGCTCTCGAGGTTCCGAGTGGATGGAGAGGTTAGCAGTATGCGGACGTATGAACAATCGGCAACAGTATGCGGGTAGTTCTATGTTCGTGATGTAACGAGAAATATTTCAATATTCAACTTATTTTTGCTCATGCATGTTGTGTTTTGTTTTTTTTTTATGATAATAAGGGACGAGACGAGCAGGACGTTCAGCTGATGGTAATTGATACGCCATGCCCATTACAAGGCAGTGCCGCTCAGGATTCTCATAAAACCCAAAAATTCTTACACATAATTGGTTCACGGCAGAAATAGGCGCCGTTGTGGTACCCATAATCTAGCCGGCTTCCTGTGCAAGCGTCCTGATGGAATTACCCTGGTGGCTTGGGCACAGGGAAGGGCGCAGGTGTGAGACGTGAATTGCGTCGATACTATGGATCCTTCTCATGTCCAAGTTATGTCGGTTGTTGCTGGGGCTGCTGCTTCGACTGCCAAAGACTGCGGTCTCATTGTGTCTTACATCTTTGTGCCATTTGGGTTGAGACACTAATTGGCCCCATGTACATAGAACTATCTCTGAGTCCCATGTATATAGTACTATCTTCTCGCCTCAATAAGGCTACTGGCAACCCAAGCGCTGGCAGCTATTTCGCTCAACGGATCAGCCTAGCTATCCAACGTGGAAGTGCTGCCAGTATTCTTGGGACGCTTCCCCGTAATGATAGTTTTAATTTAGTGTATTCATAGTATTGTAAATATAATTATTATATAATTGTAATAAATTATAAGATTTGGTTTTTTTATTGTTTTTAAATTATAGCTATTTAATGTTATAAACCGAAAATTCCGTATTCCGATTCCGTATCATCGTACAACATATAACTTGTATAGTCGAGTGGTTAGCGATCCTACCTACTAAGCTAGAGGCACGGGTTCGAATCCCGGTAGGTGAAAGCATTTATATGATGAATATAGATTTTTGTTTCCGAGTCATGGATGTTTAAATGTTTAAATTTATGTATATTTATATGAATATATGTATGTTTAAGTTAGTATATTGTATTAAATATATCATTGTCTTGTAACCCATAACATAGGCTATATATGCTTAACTTGGGGCAAGATAATTTGTGTAAAAAGTGTGTCAATATTATTATTATTATAACAATATGTACGCTTTAAAGGTTGTGGAAGATTATCCGCTGTGATATACTGAAATACACTATATTTATACGTTTTTTCACGAGTTTTCAGTTGCCGTTTCTTCATCGTTAAAGTTAAATCACTAATCAAAACAATAGTGTTTTGATTAGTGATTTAACTTTAACGATTGATGTCATTTATTTATATACTTGTTGCAAACACTTGTAATACTTTACAAACACATTGTAAAACATCCATCTTACGCTCTGTTGTAAATCCGTCTTCTCCGCAGCTGAATACATAAGTGATCGGACAGCCTGGGACTAGATTATGATGATTTTATAGCAATAGCAATGACAGTACAATATTTTGTATTTTATTAAAAGCCGCGCAAAAAAAAAATATACCTATTATTAACATATCAATTCTAAAATTATAGTAATATGATTTGATGGTTTCATTAATTGAAAATGTACATTGCTTCATAAACAATGCAGGTATTATTAAAGTTGTTTTATGCAATGCGGTGTTTCAAATGAAAAAGAAGTTAATTGCTGAAGTGTTTAACATTAAAATATCGTTATGAATTTGTTGGGAGTTGATGATTAAATCCAAGAAAATGTAACTACAGTTTCTAGTCACGCTGAGGTTTGCAGTTAGTAATTGTATAGAGTTTACGTTCCTTATGTGAAAATAAAAACAATAAACTTGAAAAAAAAATTTCAATGATAAAACCATAAACTTATTAAACTACGAACTAGATGAACACTAAGTGAAACTTACATAAAAACCTAGGTGTGAGAAAGAGACGGAATAGATGAAGACCATGAAACCGTTATGAAACAATTTAGTCTCCATTAGACTCCTGTCAAATTGGTCTACGATTTTTTTGTGTTTTTATCGTAACTTTTCTGTGTTTTGACGGATATTAATTAAAAATATAATGGTGTCGTGTTCTGTATTAGATTGTATTACATATAGCAACAATACAACGACAGAAACATTTTTTTATGGAAAAGGAGGACAAACGAGCGTACGGATCACCTGGTGTTAAGTGATCACCGCCGCCCACATTCTCTTGCAACACCAGAGGAATCACAGGAGCGTTTTTTTAAAGGTACCCATGTTGTATCGTCCTGGAAACACCGCACAAGGATGCTCATTCCACAGCTTTGTAGTACGTGGTAGAAAGCTCCTTGAAAATCGCACTGTGGAGGACTGCCACACATCCAGATGGTGGGGATGAAATCCTTATTTGTGGCGTGCCGCGCGAAGGTGGAATTCAGCGGCAGGAATCAGGTGAAACAGCTCTTCGAAACACTCCCCGTGAGAAATGCGGTAGAAGACACACAATGACACGACGTCTCTACGCAACGCCAAGTGATCCAGCCATTCACAGAGCACTGAGTCCCCAACAATTCAAGCTACTCTACGTTACACTTGGTCAAACGGATCGAGCTGATACTAGGATGCGCCAGACCAGAGATGACAGCAATACTCCATATGTGGCCGGAGCAGCGGCTATGTAAAGCGCTAGAATGTGGGCTGGCTTAAAGTATTTCCGTGATCTATTTATGATGCCTTGTTTTTTCGAAGCCAATTTGGCTTTGCCCTCTAGATGACCGGTGATGCGACACATAGGGTTTTTTTAGTGGGTAACGCGCAATCTTGAGTCATCTGGGGTTAAATTGGACAAGGATCAATTTACCCCATTTCGCGACCTTCTCAAGAGAGGACTCGATAGAAGACACAAGTTTCTCCCGGTCGACTGGTCGACGATTTCCCCAGAGAGACCTACATTGCCCGTGTAGACGGCATCGCCCGTACTGTCGTCTGCATAGCAATGTATGATTTATTATGCATTTCATAGGTGAACTGATTCTTCAATAGTACTTTCGTGATGTTTATTTTCGTAAAACACATATACTAAAATACTAAATATTACATTTTATATACGCATTAAACACTCTGTTTTCTTAAAATTATAATCATTTAAAAAAATATATGATAGATAATAAAATATTGTATAGGTGAATATAACGCCGTTTATCAATAATTGTCATAGGGATTGACGAAAAGCAAAATACTACATACTTCACTAAATTTATTGAAAAAACAAAGCGTTGACAAATTAATAACATGAGACTAACTGAAAGATTAACCCCAATGTGCTTTTGAGTATTTGGGTAAATTACTAATTATTTTGAATTGAGCACTTTTCTTGAGATGTTAAACTCGCGTCAGGACACGTGACCTGATCGAAAATTCGTAAGACAGTCGTTGAAATAATGGATGATAGTTGATTTTTCTGAGAGAAAAACTTTTGAATGTAAAGTAATTGTAATAGTTCTGAAGTGTTAAATTTTTTTTATGTAATATAAATTGTCCTTTTGTGTACGATGTTGCGCAATGAATGAATATTGTATTTAACATAAATGCTAGTACTTTTATACTGATAAATAAAGCAATTCGTGCGAAATTATTCCCTAACCATTCCAAAATATTCAAAAATGCACAATGTTAATGTTCAAGGTTTCACTTCTGCCGGCACTCCCGGAGTGCAACCCGTTATTTTTTATTATAATATTGTTTTGAATTGAAGCCATCACGAGGAGTTTTAGCACTCACACGAAAATTTAATTTTAACAAAATATTGAGCTAAGAGTGAGGAAATTTTTTTGATCAGACAATATTGTAGAGTGAATTGTTTTTTTATTATCTTCTTATATCATGTTTTATTTTAATAAATTCCCTAATTTCACAAGCAAAATGAAATGCAGAATGAAAATATAATTTTCCTTTATTAAAACCATAACTTGGTAAACTTGAAACATTTGCGGATTTAAAGGGATTTGGGGATGTTCAATATTTGTCCGTCGGGAGATTCCTTGAGGATATTTCTTGTTTAATCAGTGGAGTATTTCAGTTCCAAAACTAGATATTGAAGGCTTTTAAGAAATATCAAAGCAGTTCATTACTCGTTCCAAAAAATATCGAACCATGATAATTTTAACAACAATATGAATAATTTAGGTACTGTGTGAAATATTATTAATTGTTTTGTCCATTACATACTTAATATATTAAGGTGTATTTTTTTATGAAAATAAGGGATGAGGCGTGCAGGACGTTCAGGTGACCATCAGCTGAACGTCCTTGATACGCCATGTTAATTACAATGCAGTTCCGCTCAGGATTCTTGAAAAACCCAAAAACTAGGGGCGAACACTAGAGAAATCACAGAGAATGTTAATGAAAAAACACTAGAGAATGTTATTTAAGACCTAGAATATGCGTTATTGGTTATGTATTGTTATGGGTTAATTTGTACAATCGTTTTGAGTCCAATGTTTTGAATGAAAATTATTTAAAATAGAGTTATAATTTGTAAATAAGAATTATTAGCAGCAGAATTAGGTGATCTTATCACTAACCAGAAGTCTCTTTCAGGTAACCTAAAGGTGTAGGAGATTTTTTTATAATAACTTGACCAGGTAACAAAAAAAATACTATAAAATGTATATATATTAAAAATATACAGACAGATACATTTTGTATTGTTACATATACGTACACACAAAAGAGGAGAAAAATATTATTGAAAAACTAAAAAAGAATAAGATACAGTATTTATATTTAAAATAAAATCCGAACTTTTCCCAAGCAACAGTTTTTAAATGGTGACCATAATATTTGGTTAGTTCAGACTTTAACTAGAGCTTATAAGAATTCACCAAAAAACAAATATTCTTTTTAAATACTGGACAATTTGTAGGTCTTACAGAAGTACAGAAGAGAAAGAGAAACGGTTTTCACTTGGTTGATGAAGTCATACTTTCTCGCCAAGTGATTATTTCCAATCACAAAAATATCTTGAAAATAGTCAAATATATCAGAAAAATCGTCGAATACGAAACTCAATATTGGAAAACTTTTAAGGACAATCATATTCTACCTCAATCACATCTTTTATTGTACTTGTAAAGCTTTTTTGTCAACATTCAACGTTAACGGGCAAACTTGATCTATAGAATACTTTATTTTATTTATGTTATGTTATTACCAGTGGGAGGCTCCTTTGCATAGGATGCCGACTGGCTTATGGGTACCACAACGGCGACTATTTCTGCCATGAAGCTGTAATGTGAAAACATTACTGTGTATCGGTCTGAAGGGCGCCGTAGCTAGTGAAATTACTGGGCAAATGAGACTTTACTTTTAATGTCTCAAGGTGACAAGCGCAATTGTAGTGCCACTCAGAATTTTTGGGTTTTTCAAGAATCCTGAGTGAGCTGCTCATTACTGAGCACTGCTCTGGCACTGCGTACGCCACACAGTGTCAATAAAGGACGATCATAAAAAAGATCTCATTAAGAAACGTAATTATGGCGGTCAAGCTCTTCGAAAGTTATCTAAAACATTATTTTAATAAAAATAAGGGACGAGACGAGCAGGACATTCAGCTGATGGTAATTGATACGCCCTGCCTTGAGAGTAGTGCACTCTTGCACTCGTGACCTTGAGACATAAAATGTTAAGTCTCATTTAATAAAAGATAATGTAAATCTTATATAACAAGCAAGATACATCTCCATAGATATGGTAATTGTTAATATGTATATATTGTTTTACGGTATTTTTTGATCATCGATAATTTATCCTTTCAAGTGTAATGAAAAACCTCGCTTGATTTACCATACAAGTTCATAAGGTAAATAAAATAATAAAACAATGAATTTTTGTAAATATTCATTGGTTATATTTCATTTCTTGAGCTTTAAAACAGCTAGTATTTCGTAGTACGAGGGGTCGTAGCGTATTGCTATCTCGTAGCAAACGAGCGTAGCACGTAGCTTGCGGAGCGTAGCTAGCAGCTCCTCATAAGCCAATCATAGCTCGTAAATATGTTGTGTGATGAATTCCCAAGTTGAAGCGAACATTATTAAAAATCCTCTTTCCCCGCCATTACTTAAATTCCACAAAACTACAAAAAAGCAGGCACGTGTTTCTCATAGGGCGCTAATATGGGATCGCCCAAGAGTGTTTTCCTCCATTGCTCGAAGAACATATTATTTCCTGGGGCCTTACCTGTACAGTAAATTATACAAACAAAATAAGAGTTCTATAGATAAGACCAAACACAGTTGTACAAAAATAATATTTGATTGGTTAAAAGTTTTAAATTACAATGATACAGAAAAACTTATAAATATACTTAACTAAAAAACAATAACTTAAATTATTATACCAACGTTAGAAATATTCTTTTCTTACTTAGCACAAACACATTGACACACATCCATACAGACACACACATCCATACACACACATACACCCAAATTTATTTTATTTTTATTTTGTACTATTATAGGGGAAGAGACTGGACCTTACGACACAGGGAATCCTAGTGTGAGGCCAGAATACTTGTAAAATTAAAGTTACTTACTTTAAACCAACGTATACTTTGTAACAAATATTTTGTTAATCTATGTAACTAATACGGTACTGCAATAAATTATTCTTATTAAGTTACACATGTAAAAGTCATGTGGAATGAAACCGACTGATGCTCTTTACGAGATCATGCACCCAACTGTGTCTTAAGCGACGATTTCCCACGAACCAACTATTGTCGTTAATAAATCAATGTTGGAAATACGCAATATCAGGTTGACCCTTTTTTTGTTTTCTTTATTTATTTAGGGACTTATATATGTATGTACATGTCAGCTTCATTATAATCTAAGTACATAAACACTAAAACAAAAGAAAAACTAAATTTTTAACTTAAAACTTACCAAAACAAGGTTGACACATTAAATTATGCTATGAGCTAAAATAAAATAAAAAAAACTTAAAATTATGCAAACACCTGTCAAAACTTACGAAACAGTATATAGTAGAACAAGAGTACAACCTTAGAGTATGGATTGGTCTCCGCTGCGCTTCAACTAGATACCGCACTGCCTAAGAGCAGCTTTTTTATAACAGCAACTATTAGATGCTCGTGTGTGCGTGGCATTTTGACATTCAATGGCATCTTTAAAATTTTGTAATACATGCTTCATGTTATTTTAAATTGATATCAATAAAATACAAAATACTTACTGATGATATATGATGTGTCTTTCTTATTTCTTGTAATATTTTTTTTTATAAAGCTTTACTACGCAACCCGGCATTTTAGTTTCAATTATTAGCAAAGTTTAACAGAACATGTGGCACGTCAACGTCACACATTGTTTGAAACTGACTCAAATACGCCCGCTTGGACGTAGTATTAGTTGCCTCACTTTGCGACTACGCCTGCGGTATCTTGTTGGAGCGCAGAGGAGACCAAACCTTAATCTAAGAGTACAACTTAATGTCTTATTAAGTAATCAAATAATAAAGTTGGTGGCACACATTACTTACTACATGCTACTATAAACATTTATTTTTCCATGTTTATTAAACACAGATTTATTACAATTTCTATTTGTAATAATGAAATTTCAAAATCTCATCGAATCGGCAAACTTAATTATACTTTGTCAATAAAAGTCGAGATAAAGCAATTAAATGAACAATGGGCGCTATCAAGCTAACATAGTTATCTTTTATCTTTATGATAGTACAGGATCCCACCGCTTGATTCTACAGGTATCTGTTTTTTTGATAAAACTAACATTCAATTAAGTTTAGGAAGTATGCAGTTTATTAGCGATAAGGTCTCATAAGAAATGGCCACAACTACTTGTAATTAATTTTAATGTTATTAATTAGCTAACATAAATTGCAACTATATATATATTTATATGTTTTCTCAGTCAATTTTACATAATCTTAAAGGAAAATATCTAAAGAATTAAAAAAAAATGGATGCAAGCTCACAATCATCCGCAACGTTAGGGTTGGCAGGTGTAAAAAGGTATATTATAGTTGATTATTTACAGTCACCTGTTATTTTTAATTTTTATACAAAATCGACGTTTTATATTTACTTTTTACGATAAGCCATGGTTGCCAGTTTAAAAACGGTCGCAAGTAGTCACTTTGATTTCAATAAATGATTCTCGGTCTAGTTAAGTGTGAGCGTAAGAGATAAGATGCACGGATTGATACGTAGGTATTGTACAGAAGAGTACAATGTAGTGTAGATCTTGGTATGTCTTACAATTATTTTTGTGTGATTTTTAAGCTTACATATCTTAATATATTTAAATCCAGTGTCCTGATGTTTGTTTCCAATGAACTCCTTAACTAATGAACGGATTTTAATGGGCATTTTTCATGGAGCTAAGTTTAGTCCAACTTAAGTGATACGATAGTTTTTATTTCGATTTGAGACGCATAATTATTTTTATTTCCAATATTTGTTTTGCATATTTTCTATGAGATAATTTATTGACGCACGGTTTGACAGTTTTGCTGTAAAACAATTTCATTAAAACAACAGGGATTATATTTTACGAAATAATTCTTGATATTATGAAATATTATAGACAAATTTATAAGAAACAGTTTTTTATTTATGACCCGACAGAACAACGTCTTTCAAAGTCAAGGGTCAGATAGTACGTTTATATTTATACTGTGCTATCACCATACCAACAAATGAATCACGTGGTGATATAAACAATTAGTGGTTTAAGTTACCGTCAAATTGAGTGTTTTAGGGTCTGAAACAGAATAAACAAAGTTTATGTTACCCGCACACCGCGCCTTTATAATAATAATAATAATAAATCTTTGTTTATCCATTATACATTAAAACTTATTTTATTCAATTTGTTATATTTTTAAAGTGATAATCCTTCTAGGATTAATACACAAATTAAATTTGCCGCAACCTGAAAGTATACAAGATTTTATGACGATATGTCACTCCGGCACGGAACGCCGGAGGTCGTGGGTTCGAGTCGCGCATCGTACATAAAATTTTGTTTTTCAAATTTTATTTGTGTACTTATTCTATTGTATCAATACTGTGTTATTACAAATTTGCCAATCTTGTAGAAAAGTAATCAAAAATTTTATGTTGTAAATTTATAATAAGCTCATTTAAGTCAATTAAATATCAATTAATCAATCAATTATGTTATTACTGCTGATATGTACTTTAGTGATGTCTTAACTAAGTAGGTTAACTACTTCTGTCTTTAACATCACAGATCAATCAAGAGGGTACTCGATACCCCGGGAGAGACATGCATAGCTGGCATATACGGATAGAGAAATAGTGAAGTAATCAGCCTTGTGGAGCACCGAGCTTTTATTGCAGTGAAAACCTTTTTTAGCCGTGCTGGGCAGGTTTTTGGTAGGGGGTTCGCGTCACCAACATGCTCATGACTGGTGCACGCACAAAAAATAATTAAGAAAATAAATATAAATATATAAAATCCCGTGAGTACTGAAATACATATAGCAGTGTATCTGTAGCTATACAGCTGACGTATTGTCCAACATTAGTGCTGTATCTTACAAGAAAAATTGAATGGTTTTAGTTAAAAGTTCAATGTGGATACTGTGCATTGTAAAAAAATGTTTTTGTTTGATTAATAAAATTTTTGAAAATAATTTTTAAAAATAAATTGATATTAATAATTTATTGTTAATTGTTTCTAAGCATTTAGGAATTTCAAATTTTAATACTATAAAATCTATTTACTTCTATCAGCAGTATTTACAACTGGGAAATTTTTATTCATTTATTTATCACAATGAAGCAACAAAATAAATGTCTAAATGAATTGTTATAAATAAATGTATTGTTCTTATACAACACAGTTAAATACTGACTGTTCGTTTTACTCTCTCAAATAAGAAACCCACACAAGTATTGAATGAAAGCTCAATGAAACATTTCAAATGTATAACCCTTTGTCATAAATAAAAGGTGTTTAGTACAAAGAAATTTAACAATAGATCTCAAATAAAGTTTGTGTGACCTTTAACTTATAAAATGACGACAGAGGGTAAGAAACCTTTTGCTAAAGTTCACTTTATTCATTTATTTGGCGAATAATTTGCAATCGTTTTCAATCATAATGAAGGCTTTCTGATATAATTATACTTAAATTAAAACTTTTTCTGACTGCCATATAGATTTCGTAAGGACTGAAGCGAAATTTGAGTTCCTTTGGTGTTATTGAACCTTTAAAAATATATTTGGGTTTACAAGCAATGACAAAGTATGATTTTTAATAAAGATTACAATTTTAACTTAGTATATAGAATTTAATATATAATAATTATTGTATTAATTGTATTAATTAATCATAATTAGTCATTAACGTAAAGATTGCAGTCGAAAGGTAAGGTGCTCATGAAGCTGGCAATGTTACCTCTTTGTATGGCCAAACATATCTTTTGACAGAGGTACGTACCAGAACTTGGGTCACTTGTCAAATTGGTAAAGCGCTTCGATGACTATAATTTACAATCATAATCTTAGGTGAACATTCAGGTCACCTAGGCTCTTTTTATACGGTTTATATTAGCTTCACCTGTATGTTTGTATGTTTGTAACCGACTTCTTTGGGCGCGATTATGACCGACTTTTAACGGCTAGATTTCGTTCAAACTTTGTAGATTTATCGAGGACCGATGACATTACACTAATTTGACTAAAAAATGAAAAATAAATAATAGTTAAAAAAAACTAAAAAGCACACTTTATATAAAATTCAACTAAAAAATAGAAAATAAATTTTAATATTATTTTATGGCAATAGTACAGTATAATATTGTACATTTTATTAAAAAGATCGCAAAAAAAAAGAATGCTGGGAGAGTTTCTTACGCCGCTTCTTTTCTCTCAGAGCGCCATTTGTTTCCTGGTAGTGGTAAGATTTACGACAGAGCAATTTTTAAGAAAACATTTAAATTTATTTATAGATAATGCATGAACAGTGACTGGGACTTTATTTTAAAAGTATATACATTTACCCTTATGAAGCCTACTACAATTACTTTCCCCATGGTTCTGTTCAGGCGTTATTTGATCTATTCTATTCTGCCATAGCTTTTATTTTGTATTTATAGTTTCTCAACTACTTATTGAATAGTCTATTCATATAATTATTCAGGTCATGTTTATTATAAGAGTCATAATCACGTGCACATTTCCGCAACTCGACGTGTACTGTGCGCCTATTTTGCGTGGATGCTTTAAGGGCTTCACACACGGCAGCTATAAAGTATATTAATGTACTGTTGTGTAGCAACGCTTCGCCGTACATGACGAGAGTTGTCAATTGTTCATGTTCAAATTCAAATTCAGAAACACTTTATTCATGTAGGTCACGGAAATGACACTTATGAATGTCAAAAAAAATAAAAATATTGTTTCTTATTGAATTTACCGCTACTTCGTAAAGGGTTGAGCTAATGAGAAGAAGTAGAAAGAAACTCATTGCCACTCTTTAAAGTCAAGATTTACTTTTTAATTGTTTTACAAAAATCATTTCAATTACAATATATGCAAAGTGACGCAACAAAAATACTCAAATGTCTAAAACTGAAAGGCTTACACGAGTAAGTCAAAAAAAGAAAAAAAAATAAATTAATACTTATAAACACAAGTGTTAATGAGTATAGTAGATGCAGCAATCCACACATACCGTAAATAAATAGAGGCATTATGTAAGCATTTAATAAAATAAAATATATAATAACTTTAACTACATGGCATAGATAATTTCGACAGCTTTGTCAACAATATTCATAGCTCAGCAAAAAAGGGTTGACATAAGACAATGTAGACTCGGGTTCGATACACCTAACAGTGTAAGGAATTTATTGGGTTTTGTAAAGTTAAAGGAAATTTGTAGTAAGTTCACGATCAAATACAACAGAATAAAAGGATGGAAATGTGTAAGTAGGATAAAAATAGTAAAAGAAGAAACCAAGAGAAGAAGAAGAAGATAGAAGAGAACTAATGTTTCGGTGCGGTGTGATCTGCTGAAGGGACCTCCTCCCAAGGGGCAAGTTCGGAAAAGTGAACGCAATAAAGGGTCGTTCCTTTAAGGTCTCTATATATTTTCCAATCCCTGACCCACTCTCGTGTCAGTACATTACATTCCGGGATGCATAGCTTTAAATTTTCTTAATATATATATAAACACACAAAACAGATAATATATTGAATCTTTCGGTTCATTCCATTGGTATACGACCCAACTTTATATTGAGATTTTTAAAGATGTTTCGTTATATAAGTGTGTATTGTCGTATCGCTCTGTATCTATGAAGATGTGAAAATATACAATATACCAGTACTGTCGTGTGTCGTCTTCTGTTGATTTCTTTGGAAAGATGTAATGAGATATATCGTGTAATAATATAGCTATATAGTATGTATAACATCTTTATATGATAGCTGCCGTGTATGAAGAGCCTTATGAAACTGAGTAGGTAGTAATTTTTCCTGACAGAACGGTTTAAGTACATATAAACCGCGAATTGTTCTACCCGCATAATTGAATCATAAAAACGATGTATCATAAAAGGACATACCAAATACAGTATGAAAATATTAAATAAGATTATTTAATCAATATTTCAGAGGTACTAATCAACTTTTAGTGATAAGTACTTTTGATGCTAGTCTGAGGCTAAAAAAGAAGAAAATAATTTTATATATTCAAATACTTCTCAGTTGATTTAATACAGAACGAACACTATATATATATATAAACTATCGTCTACTTTTTACACACTTTTTATTAGATCCACCTCTATGTATGTTTGTTTGTAACCGACTCATTTGGGCGTGATTTTGACCCACTTTAAACGGCCAGATTTCGTTCAAAATTCGTAGATTTATCGAGGACCGATGACAATAAATTAATTTGACAAAGCTATTCCATTTTTCAATTTACAAAATAAGTTTGTTTATTTATATAATTTTTAGTTGCTTTAATAACTTGTAAGCTTCCAGCATTTGTATCATAAGCCACAAATTGAAATAGGAATACTATTTGAGCATGTCAATTGTCGATGACAGTTCGGTCATAAGGAACTTTTGTCAATCTATAGCTAAACTTTATGTCGAACTGCTATTATATCGCAAAGATTGTGCCACATAACGTAAAAATTGTGTTGTTTTTATAAACCAATGAACTTTAAAAGCACTGAATCTAATTTTCAATTCACTCTTTAAAATTATTCTATGTTTAATATACATACAAAGTAAACTCATGTACACAACAACGTTCAATACACACGCAAATAGGTTACGCTTTTTAGTTTCATAAAAGTAATCAATAACTCTGCAATATTATTTAAATTGTATCAATTAATGTATGTAGTTACAAACCTGTCATGGTTGATACCGACTCCAAACAACAATAATTGTAACAACATTTTATTGTCGTAATAATTTTACTGACTCGATAACACGGACGAGTAAAAAAGAAGGACTCCGCGCCGTGATATTAGCAAGTGAAGCACCTTTATGCTAGTGTGTGTGCGGTAACAGGGGATACTAGTTACACAATTTTTTCTCCCTTAAAATATAATGATATATGGCCACAAATACTTATAAAGTATCGTTTTTACATTTTTTCACAACGCACGACGGCATTTTAAAATATTTTATTGAGACGCAAACTGATCTGTCACAGACGATAACAATTCTCATAATGGCCGCCTATCGGCCTGTAGTGGTGTGTGCGTGTGGCTATGTATTTACACGTTAATCGGCTTGTTTTGGTGCTACACTGTTATGTTAGGTGACATGGAGGCCTTATTTTTTTACTAGTCCGTGCTCGGTAACACATACATATCATTTCATTTTATTTCGGAAACTTTAAAAATAAGTAATAGTATTAAGTTGTAAAAGAATACGCAATTATTTTTAATTTACTAAAGTAAAGTAAATTAAATATGCACTAAAGTGTATATTTAAGTTTTTGAATAGCTTTTTAAATTATGTAGTTGTTTTTTTTTAATTTTTTTAAAAATTGAAATTTTGTTAAATATGAGAAGTTCAGCAAAACCATATGAATTATTTAAAACTTGCAGGTTTTATTAATTGAATAGTTTTGTTTAAGAAAATGTACATCTATGGAATATTTATTCTTATTAAAAAAAGTCTTCCAAAATTATTGATATAAAAAAGTACTCAATTGAAATGAAGCTTCCGAGTGATGAAACTAAGACGTATCTAATACAAAAAAAAAAACATTTAAAAATCATGACGGAAAACGCAAGATCTGTTGTGTTTTTCTTTGTAACTTTTGAAGGTTACAAAGAGAACTTTTATTTTATAACATTATACGTGATAGCGAAACATTTCTTGGGACTTTATGATAAAAACTTGTATTAGAATCGACAAAAGATGAGCTAGGTAAACTTTGAATCGAAAAACTTTTTGAAGGTATAAATAATTTAATATTGGAATTAGTTTGCGCTTCTCGTTAAAACATCACTCCAGTAAAATTTAATAGTCATTTGAGTACTCCTAAAATCGATATTCGATATATCGTGGCGTCGAATCCTACTCTTAGTTACATCGTATTCAATACCGAAACGATGATTGAACGAACGAAACATTTTTCGATATTATCGGTCCTAACCCTACTCTTAGTTGAAAATGTCAGAGACGAATATTCGAATTTGACAAGTAATCAAACGTCACTCTTACGATAATCTCAACGACCCCCAGGCTGTCGTTGCTATTATCGTTTCAAGTTGTATAGATATATTTGCCATACAATATATATACTTGATATATTTTATTAAAATAATTATATTTGATATACTATTCAACAGGATTTTTTTACTACCAAGTAAATATTTAAGTCATTTTGTTGATCGTTTATGCGTAGAAAGTAATGCAAATGGCCGCCTGAGAAATAGGAAGTCGACGAGAAGAGTTGAAGTACTTTTTTTACATTTTATTATCCGCAAGTCTTGCATTATTTATTCAATTTTAAATGATCACAATATATTCATTACGTAATTTTTGAATATTTACATTTCATGTGATTGGTGGTGCAGAGTCTGGGATGGTCATTAGCGCCTAAGCTATGTTTTGACTTTTGACACTTAACAGTGACATAGCACAGATAATATTTAGTTTTTCAAGGTTTGCGCATAATTAATTCACTTTAACATCGTAAAAAAAATTAAAATATTAGTCTATGGTTACGATGTTGTTACGATAAACGTTATGGAATACGAACAATTGTTAGAGTAGGGAAGGTGCGATATATCGGGGTATAATCTTATATATATCGTATATGTTATATACGATAGACGTTCCGTTGTCGATTTTACGAGTAGACCTCCTGACTATCTAGATAGATGTATTACAACCAGGGGATTGCTATTTTAACAGTATCTTCTCTCAAATATCTTAATTCTTAATCCTACTCTCAGGTTGTGGCTCCATCTACAGGATCTAATTTACAGTCGATAACCTGCTCAACCCCAATAATTGTATATTAGATAATTGACTTGATATGTCGCTCTTCAACTCAAAAGTTGTTTTAGTTCAAATAATTGAACAAACATACCAAGATTCACGGATCATGCGGCATGCAGACGGTTGGCTTAGAGCACTGGGACGTAACCTGAGAGTTCATAAATTTTGGTACTAATTAAATTTGTATATTGTAATGAAATGAATTTATGAAATGAAATTATTTATTTGGTAGAGTAGAATATGTATATTAAAAGCATGCAAAAACTTAATTACTTATTTAATCCCAGTAGTCAGGCATATCACTTATAAAAAACAAACTATTTTGAAAGAGAACTGATAAAAACACCTGATCATGTGAAACAATTAAATGTTTAGCCACGGGGAAAAGGGATCCTGCTACCTGGGTCAGTCATTCAAATGTTATCGCTATAAAATTTATCGTAAACCTTTTCTTACGGCATCCATAAAATATATTATAGATCAAACCCTTAAAACTATTGGAAATAAAAAAGTTTTATAGCCACGAGCATCTGTTTCTTAATTTATAACCGTTTTCTGATTTCAATACAAATCTAACATATTAAATTATTTGTGTTCAATTAAAGTATTGTTCATTTTATCTAAGTTCCAACGAAACTGCACAATTAATGAAGAGCAACAATATAATCCCGCGCATTCAGATGGGGACAGCCGCCATATTAGTGACGTCACAGTACGTCAAGTCCAGGCAGACAGAAATACGATGTTCCAAAATCTAGTTAAATCCACGACTGTAAAATATACATCTTTGGCAGTAAATACCTCTTGAGTAGTATAGGTAATGTCGTTAACAACAATATTTATATATTAACGCAGCAGTTATTAACCGCATGAGAAAAAAAACGAGTGTGCTTTAGCCCACACGACTGAACTAAAACAAAATATTAGTTTATAAAATTGATCAAGAATGAAATGAAAAGACGGATAAATCTAGAAATCACCATTCGCATAATGCTAGCTAGCGTTCGTTCGTAACGCAATTCACCAGCTTATTAGTCAAGTGTGCGTAAAGGAGTTTTACTTCAATAAATCTTAATGGATATTAACCAAATATTTAAAAAAATATCTTATCAGTAGCGCAAAATCTTTGAGCATATAATGTAATAAATTTATATCTCGTCCAAATTTTCTGAACGCATCGCAGCTCATTTCTCCAATCAGCGAGGCGTCACTCGGCGGATAAACCAAGTGTTACGAAAATGATGAAGTATTGCGTTGCTCTGCCAGCCAATAAGTCGCTTTATTGGATACGTAAATGTAATATCGGGTGTAATAAGAACTTAGCGTGACTTTACGTTATTAATGGTTATCCTTTAATTCCATTACCCTGATTGAAACAGAAAGGAGCAGATACAATACATTTCACAGCAACATAGTAGCAAAACAATATTACATAGTTCAGAGGATTTGTCTCGTCTAAATCTAGCCCAGAAGGTATGAAGTTTAAACAACCTTCAATGAATAATATGAGGTACCTATCAAAGTTTAGATCGATTTTGAATAGCGCGCTTTGTCAAATACTTGAGCATTCAAGCGCAACTTCATTACAATGATCTGCTTATACTCGTAGTATAAGATCCCACTGGTAAATTCTGAAGATATCTGTTTTTTTGATAAAACTAATTTTAAATAAATTCTGAGGGAGTATGAAATTAATTAGCGATACATTGCCCATAAAAAATGGCTGCAATTTCTTGTAATTAACTTAGTATATTTAATTTGCTGATATAAATTGCAACTTTAGATTTATTACATTCTTTCACTGGGGTACAGGCTTGTTAAAATGTTGCCTTTTAGGTATATGTGGGAGCTGCGCTCTAGAGAATATAAGAATTTTGAAGAATTTTATGTTATTTGTTAGAAATATTTAGTTATGAAAAAATTTTGATAAATCACTTGAGCTATTTATAATACTAGACTCTAAAGCCTACGGAAACTGACACAAATAACCTTTTAACCTTAACGCATAAAAGTTCATCTTAAGAAATATCCAATAGTACAGAGTAAACTGTCAAGGGGTAGGATTATCATATTTACCTATACATTATCAGTCCTGTTTAAACCATAAAGCTCGGTAGGTAACTAATTACCAACGTTTACAGAGTCTTAAGCATAAAGTTGATTGAAAGTTGCTAGTTCAATAAAATTTGTCAGTTGCTGCTGTAATGTTTCAACAGCAATTTATTTCCTAAACTAAATTTCGCATAAGTAATAATATAATAATAATAATATTGACACACTTTTTACACAAATTATCTTTCCCCAAGTTAAGCATATATAGCCTGTGTTATGGGTTACAAGACAACGATATATTTAATACAATATACTTACTTAAACATACATAAATTCATATAAACACACATAAAATCATACATAGATACATTTAAACATTCATGACTCGGAAACAAACATCCATATTCATCATATAAATGCTTGCACTTACCGGGATTCCTAGCTTAGTAGGTAGGATCGCTAACCACTCGGCTATACAGGTCGTCGTCTATATAAGTAGTAAATTTTAAAAATAGTCTCAGGATAAAGAAATATTTAGAGCATAATTGTATTGTTACGTAGGTCACGCCGAAACTTCGCGAGAGTTACAGTATTTGAGAGCTATTTACTTATGAACCTTTTCATTCTATTGTTTTTCTTTCCTGTGACTAACTAGATTGTTCGAGAACATTCGAGACTTATCCTTACTTGTGTTACTAGAAGTACCCTTCGTTCGTTCGGGTCTGTTCGAGTCATTCACTCAAGCGAGCAATAGCAGTATTTGAAAATTCTATCTACCTACACTTGTGGTTTGTACACAAATATTCAAAACAAATATTTGAAAAAACAGTATTTGATAAGTCTGTCTATAGTAATGTCGTCAATAACGATTTGAAAGATGTAATGAAGAAAAATAATTATCCATAAAACTTTTCCAATGTTGAGTCCCGTCAATTCGAAGAACGCTTTGAATATTTTATGATTATATTAAAAAGTTTTCGAACTGTTTGCAAAATGAACGAGAAAATCTTAGCACTCGCTCAATTGAGCAAAGTATGGCTTTTTATTTATTTTATAAATTCAAATGGCAGATGAAAAACAGATTTTTTTTTTTTTTATGGAATAGGAGGACAAACGAGCGTACGGGTCACCTGGTGTTAAGTGATCACCGCCGCCCACATTCTCTTGCAACACCAGAGGAATCACAAGAGCGTTGCCGGCCTTTAAGGAAGGTGTACGCGCTTTTTTTGAAGGTACCCATGTCGTATCGTCCCCGAAACACCGCACAAGGAAGCTCATTCCACAGCTATGTAGTACGAGGGAGAAAGCTTCTTGAAAACCGCACTGTGGAGGACCGCCACACATCCAGATGGTGGGGATGATATCCTAACTTGTGGCGTGTCGTGCGATGGTGAAATTCGGCGGCAGGAATCAGGTTAAACAGCTCTTCGGAACACTCCCCGTGATAAATGCGGTAGAAGACACATAATGAAGCGACGTCTCTACGCAACGCCAAGTGATCCAGCCGTTGACAGAGCACTGAGTCCCCGACAATTCGAGCTGCTCTACGTTGCACGCGGTCAAATGGATCGAGCAGATACTGGGGTGCACCAGACCAGAGATGACAGCAATACTCCATGTGTGGCCGGACCTGCGCTTTGTAGAGCGCTAGAATGTGGGCCGGCTTGAAGTATTGCCGTGCTCTATTGATGACGCCCAGCTTCTTCGAAGCCAATTTGGCTTTGCCCTCCAGATGGCCACGGAATTGGCAATCGCTTGAGATTTCGAGACCCAGTATTCCGATACTAGGCGCGGCTTTAAGAGAAGTGTTCTCGAAGAGCGGTGATACGACAAATGGGGTTTTTTTAGTGGTAAACGCGCAAACTTGAGTCTTCTGGGGGTTAAATTGGACAAGGTTCAATTTACCCCATTCCGCGACCTTCTCGAGAGAGGACTCGATAGAAGACACAAGTTTCTCCCGGCACTGGTCGACGATTTCCCGAGAGAGACCTGCATGGCCCGTGTATACGGCATCACCAGTGCTGTCATCTGCATAGCAATGCATGTTGGAGGTGTCCAACATATCATTGATATGCAGAAGAAACAGCGTAGGAGATAGCACACAGCCTTGGAGCACTCCAGCATTCACGGGCTTCGGGTTCGAGCAATATCCGTCGACAACGACCTGTATGCTACGCCCAGTGAGGAAGCTGGAGGTCCACTTGCACAAGCTCTCGGGAAGCCCAAATGATGGAAGTTTTGAGAGGAGCGCCTTGTGCCATACACGATCAAAGGCCTTCGCTATATCCAGGCTAACTGCCAGGCCTTCCCCCTTGCTTTCAATAGCCGCCGCCCATCTATGTGTTAGGTATACCAGAAGATCACCTGCCGACCGTCCATGGCGAAAGCCGTACTGTCGGTCGTTGATCAACTGGTGACCCTCTAGGTATACTAAAAGCTGGTGGCTAATTATGCTCTCCATGATTTTGGAGAGCAGGGAGGTGATAGCAATAGGCCTGTAGTTCGCCGGATCCGAACTGTCTCCTTTTTTTGGATCGGATGGACAAGGGCTGACTTCCATGAGTCAGGGACTACGCCTTTATATAGAATATCTTGAAATGAGCTTCTTGAATCACTGCGAAACGGCATCTAATTTGTTTTTTATTTATCTATGTGCAAAATTACACATTATTGTCCATGTACTATTTTGATTAATTTTCTCGCGTATGGCATTAATAGGGGAATCCTTATTTTATTTTCGGAATTACCGGCATTGGGATGCTAGGTATTAACTCGCTTTCACTGCCTCTTCCCGTACTCTCTCCAGGGTCCTTATTAAGATTCCTATAAGTATCATACTATTGACAGATATACCCACGATATACCAATACTTACTCCGTTGAAGATACCAAGACTTATAATGCTATTAATTGCCGAAACTATATAATTTTAAAATAATGGTTGAGAAATGAAGCTCCCGGTTGGATTCGCTAGTGCATTATTAGACAAAACATCGGTACTTATATATTATATTTGTTATATTCTAGGAATACTGAAGCTCTTGAGATATGACGCTTAGACTGGTAGATGAGGTTGCGGCCTAAACACATGCAATGCATTGAGTATTGGGCAACAGCCTTTAGGCCTACAATAAAGTGAGTCTAGTTGTAGGCTACTACAACTAGACTCACAATCAAGTTCAATAATTTGTATTTGAATATGAAGCAGACTCTGCCTATTAGGCAGAGTTTTCGTACGGTTGAGTATTAAAAGCGGCGCTTTGAATACAACGCCACTCAATGACAATGTGTAGTATTTCAGGTAAGTGCCCCTATAAATTAGCGAAATTATGTAACTAACTTGACGTTTTTAACAATTTTGCTAAGCCTTAGCAAAATTGCTTAGCAATTAATTAGCAATTAATTCCTTTAGCCTTACCTTCTGCGCCGATTGGAACGCTACTTGACAATATGACATTGTCAATATGCGTATCACTCCGGCTAGGTATAAAACTGAATGAAACACATCAATGTAGATGTGGCATTCAGGTAGATGCTCTTGGATGCCACGGGTTATCCTGCCTAAAATCGGCAGGCCGTATCAGTCGTCACGCAAGCATTAATGAAGTCATCCGCAGGGCATTTGCCGCTCTTAATATACCAGCTGTTTTAGAGCCAAATGGTATTACCCGCCGCGATGGCAAGCGTCCTGATGGAATGACGCTGGTGGCTTGGGCACGGGGAAGGGCGCTGGTGTGGGACGCTACTTGCGTCGACACTCTGGCTCCTTCTCATGTCCAAGTTACGTCAGTTGGTGCTGGGGCTGCTGCTTCGACTGCCGAAGACAGCAAGCGTCGCATGTTGGTCTCAGTGAGTCATACATCTTTGTGCCGTTTGGTGTCGAGACACTTGGCCCGTGGGGCCCAGAGGCGCGGAGAATGTTCAAAATACTATCTTCGCGCCTCAATAAGGCTACTGGAAACCCAAGCGCTGGCAGCTATTTCGGTCAACGGATCAGCCTTGTTATCCAACGCGGTAATGCTGCCAGTATTCTTGGTACGCTTCCACGTAATGATAGTTTTAATTTTATGTAGTCGTAGTATTGTAAATATTGTTATAAGATTTGTTTTGAATAAATATATATTTTGCTAAATACTAACATTTCAATTGCTAAAACAAAAAACATCGCCGACGAAATGAGTCAGAGGTCTCTTTCGCTAATTTCGTCTTAGGTATTCATTTATATTATTTCATGTTCATCCAAAAATAATAAATTATTATTCTCATGCTTCCCGTGTAATAATAAAACGTAATGTAGGTATAACCATGTACAATTCTCTGAGTAAAGTACGGTTAAAGTACACATAAAACATTAATTGTTCTACCCGCATAATAGAATCGTAGAAACGGGGATCATAAAATATGTAGCTAGCGTAATTTATATTATAATATTAGGTTTCACAAGTGAGAGAGGAAGGTCTTTATCTATTCATTCATATGATTTTGTTCATAATGACCTTGACATTCTTAAATCCTAGTTATTTACAAAAGCATGTTTTCTTGTTGATAGTAACAAGACAAGTAGTATATTGGAGACTTATTTATACTTGTAAAAAAATAAAATAAAAATACTTAAAAAAAACTGACTTCAAAAACTGAAAAGTATCAAATAACTAAAAATTTAATTTAATACACCTTTACCTTTAATATTTATAAAATGCTATTATTTATATGTGCTACCTATTGGTAGGTTTTAAGTCGGTGCCAAGCCCTAAACAAATTAAAACTTAATATTATAAACAGCTTACTTACTGTATTTATTTAGGTTGTCTGGCCACGCGTGTCTGTCCGCTTGGGTTGTTTTTTTCTAGACGAAGCTATCCCGCTCAAAGTCACGCGTGGCGAGTGTAGGTACTTACTACACATTTGGCTTGGCACCGACTTCAAAGCTATCAATATGTAGCACAAACTTAAAGGTGTATTAAATTAAATTTTTAGTTATTTCATACTTTTCAGTTTTTGAAGTCGGTTTTTTTAAAAGTATTTTTTTTTACTTTTTAGTGTCAGTTAATAATTATAATATATAATCAACCTGAATGAAAACTCCTAAAAAGCCGTACACAAAACCAATAATATCATCGTGGACCGAGGTAAACAAAAGTTTTCATAAAATTGTTCATAAAATGAAAACTACTGTACCAAACTATGTTAAATTTTTATGGGACCAGATGGCATCTATTCTGGATCGAACTAAAAGAAAAATTACGTAAATCGGATCATAAATCTTAGAGTAATCGGTGTACATACATAAAAAAAATACCGTTCGAATTGATAACCTTTTTGAAGTCGGTTAAAAATAGAAGCACCCTTGGCTCATTGATTCATTGACTTTAGTCTTAGTGATAAGTGAACATTCGCGGTGATAGAATAGAGACAGACAGTAATCACGACCACCATGTTCACGAAGCATCCTTACACAAACAACGAATTCAACCGACAGACGATGAACACTCCTAGAACGTTCATTATAAGTAAATTATTAAGACTTTCGTGAGACAATTTTAACTTCATTTATTGTTTGACTACATTTATGCACCCGTGAACACCAATAGTGACACAAAAGTTTCACCCCCACCCTGTCAAGCCGCCCACTACACCGTTTTTTTTTGTTTTGTTGTTTTCGCATCACGTTGACGTCTAGCATTCCACAACCGCGCGTTTTGCAAGAAATTAGCTGCCTCGCATAGCCACTTTGTGGAATCAATTACCGGCTGCGGTTTTCCCGAACAGATACTTACGGACCTTCAAGAAAAAAGCATACTCCCGTTTCCACCTTAAAGGCTGGAAACGCATTTCTTGACACCTGTTGTTGCGAATGTCCATGGGCGGTTGCCTCACTTCTCCCCATCCTGTGAGCCTCTTGCCCGTTTGCCCCCTCTTATATTAAAAGAACCATAAGTAAATTAATATAACAGTTCTTTAACTTCATACCAGAGCGCCCGAATCAACACACACACACATACACATGATTTACACGACCGCTGCGATCTTGGGAAGACAAAACTATTGGGTACCACGCCGTACGCCGCCGGGATTGGTCGCTTGGTCTGAGTTAAATTAGCTGCGCCGCGACGTCCGCGTCGTCAATCTTTTTGTACCTACCAATCCTAGTGCTGCACCCAGATGTAGGAATAAATTTCAAGACGATTGCTGTGTTACACTACTGTTGTAACTTATATTACTAATTGTATTGTGCCACTAGCGCAAGTTTGTTGCGCTAGATGGGAGTGGGCGTGCGGACGAGAAAGCATATACAGAGACGGAGGGAACTGACCTGGTATATGCTGGTACTCCTCTTCATTCCCCAGGGGAAACAATTGGCCTTTATATAAATCCGTTCTTCTTCGTTTAGCTCGTGTTTGGTGGTTAGATCACTTTATCACTGATGAGTTAGTTAGGTGGCGAGTCCGTAGTTAATTACGAGAATTCTCGGGTCGCGGAGCGCTGCGCCAGCGTGTCAGCGCGTACTCACTCACCCTGATAAATGACCTCCGTTCAGTCTAAAACTAGTCATAATAGAATACAGTTAAACTTACTTAAAAAAATAAATAAATACTTAAAACTCTTTGAAATCCCTCAAGTGAAGACCGTTGTAAGACACCGTTAATTACGTTCCCAGTAAAGTACACGTGCCGGCACATAAACACTCCGGTGGGCGGTGGCAACTGGCGGTGTTACATTATACAGTGAACTCCAACTTGTAATCCCCGGAGAAGAACGAAATTAGTGCAATTTATAACCTACACAAACTTTCTCACAAGATACCTCAGTAAGTAAGCATGTCTTAGTTTAAAGGCGAGGAAAATATTCTGTAAATAGTAGCCCTAAATGGCCTCATTATTTAGAAGGTACCAAAACCACCAAGGTTCGACTTAAGAGGTGCCTTGTGTTTCCAATCTTCCTCAACGGGGCTGAATCCTGGTCCCCTAGACTGGAGGCGACTCCTCAAGACCCCTTGAATGGTTTTCCGTAAAAACAATTCCATCTTAAAAGAACTGAAGATAAAAGAAAGGCTATCGTTGACTGTACAACTGCAAATTCTTTGGTCACATCTCCAGAAATGAAGGATCAATTGAGCGGTTCGTAGTGCAGGGCATAGTGGAGGGGAAAAGAGTGAGAGGACGCTCACCCACGCAATGGACGGCTCTTATCAAAGCACAGACCCAGATACCTGTGGTGGAGTGCTCCCGCAATGCTACAAGCAAAACGTGGAGGAGCATCACGCGGGTGGCAGTGCGTCCCAAAACGAAAGAGACCAACGGCGACTAATGTTGCATCATCTTAACGACCGTGACCACTCTGACAAGTGTGACCTATTGAGAATTTAGAATGTTGATGTTTCTTCGGAACTTTGGAACGGATCTGTTCGGGAAGACCACAGCCAGTAATTGATTCCACAAAGTGGCTGTGCGGGGCAAGATTCCTTTAGAATTTTTTGTATGTCATTTCTAATATACTAGATACTACGGAATGCTTCGGAAACAATTGGCGCTCTGAGAGAGTAGAAGCGGCGCAAGAAACAATTTTTAATAAAAATATACAATTTTGTGCTGGCATTGCAATTGCTATAAAATAATCATAATCTAGTCCCAGGCTGTCCGATCACTCATATATTCAGCTGTGTAGTAATAGGATTTACGACAGAGCCATTTTTTAATAAAACATTTAAATTTATTTATAGATAATGCCTGAACAGTGACTGGGACTTAATTTTAAAAGTATATACATTTATCCTTAAAGCTATTATGTATCTTATGAAGCCTACTAGAATTAGTTACAAGCAATCCCTTATTTCTAGTGCTATAATAATGTTTAAATTTAGTTTGGCATCTTCTAAAATAAGACAAAAAACAGTAAAACTTTTTATTGTTATACCTATATTCGTTTTACTAAGGAATTTAGATCCTATTATCAATTTCGCCATATTCTCATTAAATTTGATAAATTACAACAATTTATAAGGTCTTATAAGTCATGTAAGTTGGAAGCTTAGATTTTCAACGGACCTTAAAAACAGGCGAGAATGTAATTATGAAAGTCACGTCTTTGATATGGGTAAAGTTTTGGTCGTGTTGTATCGACGAGATCATTAATCACAATTAGGTCGCCGTGGCCTGGGGAGCCGCGCTAATTAATATCAAGATAGTGACGTAAGCAATGTTGCCTACACAAAGTCTGTTTCCTGACAAATCTTTAATTATATTTGCATGATGTGGAAATAATGTCGTAATAACAATTAGTGACGTTTATACAAAAACAATGTATTGTAGCGCGTGAGTCCTCAATCACACGCGGGATCGTTTTACAATAAAACATTCTTCCACTTTTAATACGTATATTCTTTTACCATCTTTTATATCTTATTTAAAAAATTCTCGTGTCACAATGTTAGTTACCTTACTCCTCCGAAACGGCTTTACTGATTTTTACCAAATTTTATATGAATATTCAGTAGGTCTGAGAATCGGCTACTATCTATTTTTCATCCCCCTAGATGTTAAGGGTGGGTCCACCCCTAAATTAATTTTTTTGTAAGTAATTTTTTGTTTTTTATTTTTTATGTTACAAAATTAAAAAATACAACCCTAACTTTTCAACCCTCTACGATCAACTCCTATTTTTGTATTGCGATTCATATATTATTCTTGTCCATCCACAAATCCGCTATAGGGTTGCAAGATGGCAATGGATCAATACTTACAATAATTATAGTACGATAAATTTGAGAATCGGTTGCATCTACTTTTTACATCCCAAATTTTTTTTTATTAGTTTATATGGCAATACAACGTTGCTGGGTCAGCTAGTAATTATATAATATTATGTAATCATTAATTTATTTAATATAAAATACAAGACGAAGGCTGGCCGTTCTTACTTTTCTTCATTCTCTATTCTGTCTATTCGATTATGTTCTCATTCACGTCAATATTCAAATTTTGAATCATTTCTTATTATTTAACTTTACGGCCAACCATAGAACAATGAGTTCTTATATGCGGATAAGAACTCCTTGTTACATACAGTATTAAGTATCGCACAGTAGACAGTGACTTGGCGTTGCGTAGAGACGTCGCTTCATTGTGAAGAGCTGTTTTACTTTATTCCTGCCGCCAAATTCCATCTTCAAACTAGGATTTTTTAACAAACAAATGACAAATTAGGATATCATCCCCACCACATGTTTGTGTTACTTTCTTCATAGTACGGTTTTCAAGGAGCTTTCTTCCACGTACTACAAAGCTGTGGAATGACCTTCCTTGTGCGTTGTTTCTGGGACGATATGACATGGGTGCCTTCAAAAAAAGCGTGTACACCTTCCTTAAAGGCCGGCAACGCCTCTGTGATTCCTCTGGTGTTGCAAGAGAATGTAGGCGGCGGTGATCACTTAACACCAGGTGACGGGTACGCTCGTTTGTCCTCCTTTTCCAAAAAAAAAGTTATAGCCACGCTAAGTATGAGTGTAATATAATATACGCTTCAAAGCTATATACAAAATATCTTCGGAGAACAGAAGAAAGTATCATAATTATTGACTATATATAAAATAACAAATTCCAACATTGACTCCCTTATCTTGTTCATTCATTGAATTTTAACACTCATAATTCAAGATCATAAACGAATTTTCTCTGTTAGTGTACAAAAATAATACCTCTTGTTATATTTATGTGTAGATTATAAGTATATTGAATTATCACAGAAATATAAAAACCTAGACATATTTAGTGAAAGTTTGGCAAAATTCAAGTACTGTGCTAAACATCGTTTGGTTGGAACCAGTTCAATTTTTAATACATAATATTTAATATTATTATTCTCCTCATTATAATTTCATCTTATTTTCTACATTTATATATATATATATATATAACATATTTATAAAGAACAATATTACAAATATAAATATAAAAAATAGAGTCCCGCCGGCGCGTTGGTTCATGACAATTCCGCCGGTGGTTAGGGCGACAGACTGAGGAACTTCCGCACGATGCGTGCCGTTCCCAAAACAGCTGCTTTCTGTAACTGACCCTTTATCCAGTTATTATTATTAATATTAGATTAAGCATTGGTCTCCGCTGCGCTCCAATATCAATATCTAGTACCGCACTACCTAAGAACAATAGCTTATTTATAACGTCATTGATTGCGGCAACTATTAGGTGCTTGTGTGCGTGGCATCTTGACACTCAATGGCATCTTTCAAATTTTGTAACATACGCTTCGTGTTATTTTACATTGAAATAAATAAAATACCTACTGATGATATGTGAACCCAGTGTCTTTCTTATTTCTTGTTGTATTATTTTTACAGAGTTTTACTACGCAACCCGCCATTTTAGGTGCAATTATTAGCATAGTATAACAGAACATGTGGCATGTCAACGTCACATATTGTTCGAAACTGGCTCGAGTACGTCCACTTGGCTTAGTTGCCGCACTTTGCGACTACGCTTGCGGTATTTAATTGGAGCGCAGCGGAGACCAATCCTTAATCTAAGGTTCTAAGAGTATATAGAATTTGTAAAAATGAGGCAGTTAAAAGAAATGAGTAGTTATTCATCTTACAATGACGAGTATTTTAATACATATTATTATATTACGATAGTTACATTCCAAGCAAAGTCGTGTTCGAATATTATCCTTTCCGCATCGGCCGTGCCCGCGGGCACTGGTAATTCAAAAAACAATGAGAGCGGCTGTGCCGCGGGGCACTTTTTTACCTCATCCAGTTTTCACCCTTATTAGGTGTACAAGATGGTTTATTTGCCTACGCAGTTATGAACGAGTGAATTCCCAAACACATTTCGATCCGTTACGATTCAAGGCCACCAATATTCGACGTCATAGCTTTACGGACAAAGCACTTATGTGTCCACTTGTTCCCGGCCGGCGCAGCGAGCGGTCGTTATCAAGACTTTACACGAAGATCGTTCTTTGTGGAGATTTAAGCTTTATTTTATAATTAACATATACTATTCATTACAAAAACATAAAAGGAAATAAATAAAACAAGTAATTAACAATAATAACAATATTTATTTTAAAATATACCTATTTTTACACTTTTTTTCGAATGAAAAGTCTGTGTGAAAAAAAAAAGAAAGACAATATGAATAATTTATACATGGTCTTATAGCATGTTTCAATAGCTTTCAGTGACAGTCACTCATATCACCCTAGTTATAAGCATTTTATAACTACACGTAAAATAATACACACGGGGAAAATGCCGCGAAATTGCCGGAAGCTTGCCGATCAATAGTGTACAGCGAGATCCGGAGCGCGCCGATCCGGAAAGGTTATATGATACATATAACTATATCTTCTAAAATGGTATTTAATATCATGAATACCTAACAGGCTCTGTTCCCAAACATGTCGGAATTTTCGGTTGAGATATGACGCAGATTTGAATGATATTATGTCTTTGAAATAGGTCCATTCTGTAACAGAAGTGTGACACAAAATATATTCACTTGATTATGTTGTCCTTAACTTCTATCCTAAACTTTATTCATTATGTTTATCATTGATATAATATTCTAGCACAATATACCATTATTTAATATACATACATCTAAGTTATAACTTATTATATGTTTATTTAACTATATTGAAACACATTTACAAGAGACGGAAGATATGAAGGTGATTTTGAAAGGAGAGTGACTGCGGGAAACTGTGTGAATGGAGCGCTGCATGCCTTTATAAACGGTCAGACTGTGCCAATAGAAGCGCGAATAGCAGTACACAATGGAGTGCTTGTCGCCACGTTAATGTATGGAAGTGAGAGTTGGGTATGGCAGAAGAAACATAAAAGCAGAATTAACGCAGTTGAGATGCGATCACTGCGTAGTATGTGTGGGGTAAGACTGACTGATAAAAAAGGCATAAAAAGGCATTTATTTTCTCAAAATTGATTCCTTTAGAATTCTTTTTGATGTCATTTCTTATACTACTAGATACTACTACCGCTTCGGAAACAAATGGCGCTCTGAGAGAGAATAGAATAGAGATAGAATTCCGAATGCGGTAATACGAGCGCGCTGTTTTTTCAAAAGGATGTTGTGACAAGGACTGAAAAAGGAATGCTGAAATGAAACCATTTCACTGACACGTGGAGCGAATGAGTGAAGAAAGAATGACGCATCAAATATATAAGGCATGTGTGTGTGGGCAAGTCGGTCGCGGGAGACCTCGTAGAACATTTGTCGACCAAATTGGGGACGTTTTGAGAAAAGGAGAGGTCCGAAGGACCCGCAACCGGCGAGCACGTATGAAATGAGTAATGAATGTAGAGGAAGCGCGTGAGGTTTGCAAGGATAGAAGCAAATGGCATTCTATTGTCTCTGCCTACCCCGATGGGAACAAGGCGTGAGTGTATGTATGTATGTATGTATGAAACACATCAAGTTGCATATCTAGGCATATTTTATCTAACCATATTTACAATATTTTGTATGGTTACATGATTATTGTGTGTTAGTATTGGAATATTGGAAATGTCGATCGATTGCCAATTCCGCGGTCATCTGGAAGACAAAGCCAAATTCGCTTCGAAGGAGTTGGGCGTCATAGATACAGTACAGCAATACTTCAAGCCGGCCCGTCTTCTAGCGCTCTAAAAACCGCAGTTCCGGCCACATATGGAGTATCGCTGTAATCTCTGGTCTGACCCATACCAGTATCAGCTCGAACCAATGGACCGCGTACATCGCAGAGCTGTTCAAAGTTCAAACTGTCGGAATTGCTCTATGAACGGGTAGATAGATCTCTTAGTGTTACGAACTGACGTCGTTTCATGCTGTTTTACCTGATTCCTGCCACCGAGTTGGACCTTCGTACGACATGCCACAAATAAGGAGTTCATCCCCACCATCTGGATGCGTGGCGTTCCATCACAGTGTTGTTTTCAAGGAACATTCTTCCACGTATAGCCAAGCTCTTCCGAGATAATCTAAGACAATAATATGTGTGAAGTGTGTACATTATTAGTAGACACACTTCACTCATATTGCACTTACCAGTGGGAGGCTAATTTGCACAGGAAGCCGGCTAGATTATAGGTACCACAACTGCCCCTATTACTGCCGTGAAGCAGTAATGTGTAAACATTACTGTGTTTCGGTCTGAAGGGCGCCGTAGCTAATGAAATTACTGAGCAAATGAAACTTAACATCTTGTGTCTCAAGGTGACGAGAGCATTTGTAGTGCCGCTCAGAATTTTTGGGTTTTTCAAGAATCCTGAGCGGCACTGCATTGTAATGGGTAGGGCGCATAAATTACCATCAGCTGAACGTCCTGCTCGTCACGTCCCTTATTTTCATAAAAATAAATATTATTTCACATGCTATAACGACGTACCACGGATGTTGAAACAGTAATACATAATGTTATTTGGCAAAACCAGCAGTTAGTAATGTAGTCATACTGAATATTTACAAACCCTGAATACTAACAAATAAGGTATATTGCATTGCACACGAGACACACTTTCCTTGAGCAGCCAGCTCGGCAAATAACTTAGTGCAGACCAAACTTAGTCATTTACTACAAGCACTTAAGCTCGCCTCTAGAAACTACAACTTCCAAAGTTATGTAGAAATAGGGTAATTACTAAATAGCCGAATAAATTTGACACTTTGAACAGCTATGAAACCGTGGCTAATAGTTAAAAAAAAACGTATATAGAAATATACGTTTTTTTTTCATGAAAAAGGAGTGTAAAGTGTTGAGTGATCACAAGAGGAATCACAGGAGCGTTACCGGTTGTTAAGGCGTACGCGCTTTTTTTGAAGGTACCCATGTCGTATAGTCCCGGAAACACCGTACAAGGAATACATTCCACAGCTTTGTAGTACGTGGAAGAAAGCTTCTTGAAAACAGCATTTTAGAAGAGTGCCATATATTCAGATGGTGGGGATAATATCCTAATTTGTGGCGTGTCGTGCGAAGGTGGAATTTGGCGGCAGGAATCCGGTGAAACAGCTCTTTGGAACACTCCCCGCGATAAATGCGGAAGAAGACACACAATGAAACGACTTCTCTACCCAACGCCAAGTGATCCAGCCGTTCACACAGCACTGGGTCCCCGGTAATTCGCGCTGCTCTGCGTTGCACGCAGTCAATATAATATATAGTCAATAGTATATTTGCTTTCTACGTTGGTACGATCAGGAGCTGCTCCGATTCGCCATAAGTAATACTATGAAGAAGTTCAGATACTTTTTTCTTGCAACGATTTGAATTGACTGGATACATGTTAAAAAGTTTAAATTTTTTAATATAAATATAGGGTCCGAGAGAATGTATAAATTGTGATATAAATTTTGTGGAAGATTTTGATTTGACGATGATTTTGTATTCCGAGCTTAGCTGCTACGCTCGAGGCCTTTATAACGAGGTTTCATTAAGGTAATTACTGTGGATTGCTTGTACACAGTGCATTACTAAACAGTGCGAGTAATTTCACTAAATCCCACCCTAAATCCTGACAATCCCTAGAATATTACAGTATGAGAGTTTACATTATCTAACCGGATTACTGAGAAATATTACAGTTAAAACGATAACCTCCAGTGGTGTTGAAGTATTCACAGTTATATGTCCGAGCCTGTCAATAATATTACACAAGGCAGTGATCAAACATAGACCTTAAGAATCCGCTCCTTTAGTTATTGCTCTCTATATCATTATAAAAGATGAAGCGAAAGAAACAATTTTACTAGTGGGAGGTTCCTTTGCATCGGATGCCGGCTAGATTATGGGTACCACAACGGCGCCTATTTCTGCCGTGAAGCAGTAATGTGTAAATGTTTACTGCATTTCGACCTGAAGGGCGCCGTAGTTAGTGAAATTACTGGGCAAATGAGACTTAACATTGGGTCTTTCAAGAATCGCGCGGCACTGTATTTTAATGGGCAGGGCGTACGCAAAAACACCGCTAAAATCATGTCATTTTAGGTTTCGAAACGCAATTTTATTTCGTTCATTCTTCATAAGCGATCCAAACGCCATTCAGTAAAAGGCACTTCATGGTACGAATTTCAGAGATTCAGTTTAGGTACCTAAACTGAACTGCATCGGATTCGCATCACTTATTAAAAGTTGATGGTAGGCCCTCTGCTCGTGAAAACAAACCTCTAGAAGTAGTACTGTGACGTATTGGGTACCATAGTTACCTGTTCTTAAATATTGGACAGTGTTACAGTTTGCAAAATAAATGTCTTGAGTTTAGATATCTACTTGGATAATTTATTTATTGATGGTTTCTCTTGCAACAATACAACCGATAATAACAGGCCAGGAATATTAGTTTAGTGTGCGTGACAAGCTACGTCTTACACTCGCGATTTGTATGACACTTTGTGTTAGTGTGCGTGCATTGCTCAAAATACAGGTTAGTTCTAAAGTCTATTTTTTTCGACGTGTTCACAAATGTCATAGTCTATCTAGACGTATGATCTAAGGATATCACTTAACACTATACTATAGGCAGATTTACCAATGGTGTCGGAAAATCGAGACAGATCAGTCAGATAAATATATGCATCACATGCAATGAACGCAAGTCGCTGAATGTGTTGAATTTAATTTAATTTCCTTTGACAGAAACAGCTGTAGCGCTGTGGGTATTGGGATTTACACTTTCATGATGGATGATGCTGTTTGCAGCATCATCCATCATGAAAGTATACTATTCTATATACTAGTCCATCTAACTATCCGTAAAATTGCTAAATCTTTTAAAGTAGATTGTGTTATATTTTATAATAAACTCTCAAAAGATATTAAAATATTACCAATTAAAAAATTTAAATGTGTCGTAAAAAATAAATTAACATCTAATATTAATAATAATAACGCCTATAGTGTGAAAGATTATTTGAATGATAAAGATAGTTGGAATTAATGTTAATAAATTTATTGTTAATGAATATAGTTATACTCATTTTAATGCTATTGTAACTTTTATACTTCATCCTGACTAGCAGTAAATCTAATATATAAAATTCTCGTGTCATAATAATAATAATATTGACACACATTTCACACAAATTATCTTGCCCCAAGTTAAGCATATATAGCCTGTGTTATGGGTTACAAGACAATGATATGTTTAATACAATATACTTACTTAAAAATACATAAATTCATATAAACATACATAAATACATTTACACATCCATGACTCGGAAACAAACATCCATATTCATCATATAAATGCTTGCACCTACCGGGATTCGAACCCGGGACCTCTAGGTTATGTCATGGTGTTAAACTTTGAACTCCTCCGAAACGGCTTGACCGATTCTCATGAAATTTTGAGTAGGGTTGGTCTGAGAATCGAACTACATCTATTTTTCATCCCCCTTAATGTTAAGGGTGGTCCACACGATTTATTTTTTTATTTTTTTTACATTTTTTTTAAATTTGTTTGATTATGAGTCCGCATTAAAAAATACATACAACTTCAAATTTTCACCCATCTACGATCAACAGTTACTTTTGTATCGCGATTTTAATATCGGCAATACAACGTTTGCTGGGTCAGCTAGTAACTTATAAAGATTTACAGTGAATAAAGACTTTTTTAAATTTTGAATTAAATTAAAATAAATCTAAGTGATTTTGATCTGATTCTTTATTTAATAAAACAAATTTAAATATTTACTTTATTCACTGGTATACACTATAATAAGAAAAATGTTAGTTTTGTAGAGATGGAAATACCTCTCTCGTGCATAATTTTCCAACAGTTCGTCACCTTCAAATGTTTAATATCCCTCTTGTTGCTACTGTGGCGGTTTTAACTACAAGACCACTGACCTGTATAAATACCACTGGACAGGCTGTTCCATATGTTTGACAGCAATTTTTTTGTGCCTATTTGAAGCGGAAATCGCCAGCGTCCAGAGAACTAATTTTGACGTATAATACAAATAGCTGCGAAGGAACGTACAACACTCTAGTATTTTTGCATTTTGAATTAATTTCGTTCGTTTTCCGTGTTATTTATACTTCTGGACTCAACGTAATAAAGTACACAATTTTTTTTGTAAATAGGTTCCCACCATCTATCGATGTTTGCTGAGGTTGTCATCACTAGTTTTAGTACCGCAGTCTCTCGCTATGGCCAACAGCGCTAAAATTGCGAATATCAAACAGGCACAAAAGCACTTTGACAGCCGCCAGTCCAGTGTGTACTAGCCCCTTTAATTTGGAGTGTAAATTTAATATCTAAACGCTTCGTGACAGAATTTGTTTGTTTCCTAGTCATGGATGTTGTTTTTAGCCAGCATCCTGTGCAAAGAAGCCCCCACTGGTAAATGGGCCAAGTCGTCTCTTACGACACCCTGGGGCCTGCGACCTCCCTATTCTTTTTATGCCCCAGGGAAGCACAGGGCAAGTTTCGAAATTGAAATAAAAAATATCAACGGATCATCATAGACATTGTAATCATTTACCAAGTAATATCTTATATATAAAATTCTCGTCTCCCGGTGTTTTTTACCAAACTCCTTCGAAACGGCTAAACCGAGTTGTATGAAAAATTGTGTGCATATCGGGTTATTATGATTCAGCATTAAAAAATACATACAACTTAAAATTATCACCCGTCTACGATCAACACCTATTATCACGATTTTAATATTATTCTATTCCATCCATAGATACGCAATGGAGTTGCAAGATGGCAATCGAATATTATGATTATTGTAGTGCGATAAATTTTATGTACGCTATATTTGGTAGATCTGAGAATCTGTCGTCATCTATTTTATACCCCAAAAATTTTAATTATCGAATCTTTTTTATTACTTTATATGGCAATACAACGTTTGCTAGGTCAGCTAGTAATATATAAAGTATCTTACAGATTGTAATTAACGTTCGGAGCAGTTTACCTTCAAAATACATCCTAAATTGGAACAGTTTCATGACTCGGTTGTGCGTTTTGACGATGAATATTCAACGAACGTCGATACAGCTACAACATAACACAACGTTAACGTGGTGTTGTGTTAACCTTTCGAAGTGTATGCAACTGCATATTGATCATGTTAGGGAATCTAGTAGAGTTATAAATTTTGTAAAAATTTTTTGTTTAACTGTTGCTATTAATGTTATTACGTGTAATTTTAGCCTAATTTAAGTAAAAAAAGGTTAGAAACTGATTAGAAGTGATTTCGAATAAGTAATAATATTGTAACAAATTGAAATATATATCAATGTAGGATTAGAAATCGCTTTTTGAACGTCAAAGATTACAAAAAATAATATTAACTAAACATGTAATATTAACCACGAAACCATGATGCATTAACACAAAGTACATAAGCCTGTTTGGGATGTATCACATCTAAGTGATGTATTGAGTTAGCATTGTGTGGTATACCGCGAGCATACACCAATTAAAGGGATATTATAATGGCGCCTCTTCACAATCGGTGATTACACGCGAGCACGATCGTGTAGAGGGCTTATTCGCTTCTAGTCGTCTATAATCGTCATAGTAATCGCTACGATCGGTGACTTGTCGGTTTTTCGGGAACGCATCAAAGGGAATTCGCGTGTAGTTGCGTGCGCGTGCCCGCACAATCGCCGGTCATTCATTCACTGGAGGACACTTAGACCGTGAACGAAGCCGTACGTACTAGGCTCTTGTTCTCTTGGCGTTGTTCTCATTGTCTCAATGTTATATAATATCAAGACGGATTTTAACTGGTATGAAATACCTCCAAGTATGTCTTGTTTTGCAATTAATGGGGATATCTTTTGAACTAAATAAGACAACATGCGAAGAAAGTTTTGAATACTCCCAGAAGTCTTTCATTTTTTTTTACAATTTTTCGTTCAACTGAATTATTATTTTACTAAATGGGTGGTAAAATAATACAATGAATCTTAAAGAACTGCCGCTGAATAAATGGCAGATGTACATACAAGTAAGCATCATTGCCGATAGTGGAGAGGAGGCTTAATGTTACCAGCAATTCAGGTCAGGTCAGATCTGGACAATGCCTAAGCAATTTATAGAATACCTGGGTTGTCCAGCCAATGTATGAAATATAATAAGTTTATTGTGCATATCCTACTTTACATTAACATAGGTAGGTAATATTTGAAAATGATAACCTTATACATTTTTCTGCATACTACTTTTATAATATTAAAATCATAATTTAAATTCTTACTGGCTTACATTAGAGCCTCATCTTTTATGAATATTACCAGCTGTGTGTTCTGTATAATTGTGTAGAATACCTAGGGAAAGCATAAGATTCATAATATTTTTACATTCATTTTTCATTGGCAAAATGCCGCAAATTGTAAAATGAATTAATAAAATAGATTTTTATAATGTTTCTGGTTAATGTTTTAATATTAAAAAAAACTGAACAAGTGCGAACCCTCAGTGGGTTCCGTACATATTATTAGGTACCTGATAGAAGTAAAGTATAAAATAAGGATAGAAAAATGAAAAAAAAACTCGTCATAAATCGAAAATAATCAAAAATCTCTTTCATACGATATCCCACATGACACAGTCAACTGAATAAAAATTTTGGACTTGTAGTATAAAACGGTATTACTTGCCAAATTTCATGTTTCTAGGTCAACGGAAAATACCCTATAAATTTTCATTCCCTTGAGCGTATCGAAATACACGTCTCTTGCGGCATACAGTTCTTACGTTAACTCAAGTTAACTAAGTTTGATTATTTCATAGCTTCAAGATACTGTAACCTTGACTACATCGTTTTAATTTCAACTGCATAATATATAATATATATATATATATTTGCGGTTCAGCTGATTGATGCGCCTATTACAATGCAATGGCGCTCAGGATTCTTGAAGAACCCAAAAACTCTGAGCGGCACTACAATTGCGCTCGTCACCTTGAGACATAAGATGTAAAGTCTCATTTGTCCAGTAATTTCACTAGCTATTCGCCCTTCAGACCTAAATACTATAATGCTTACACATTACTGCTTCACGGCTGTAATACTATTGTAGTACCCATAATCAAGCCGGCAAAGGAGCCTCCCACTGGTAAAATTGTTTTATGACTACGTTTTTTCTGCATTTCGTCATTGTGAGATGCGTTCGATTTTTTGCGCACTTTTTGATTTACATGTTATAAAAAATTACCGATCTCTGGCATCACGGAAGTTATGAATGTGTAAGTAGCCAATCCACATGCATCTCGTGGCACACTCAAATCTCAGATTCAGGCACGTTTCTAAGGCCAATTTTAAACATATAGTGTAAATAGTATACAGTAGTGTAGAGTATAGTGGTAAAAATAGTTCTTATATTACGCACCTAGGTCATTTTCGCAATGTCCTACCTATCTCACGTTTTGCATATACCATTTTCTCCCACCTGGATGAAAAAGCTCGCTTTTAGTCCTTGGTTCGAGGGACAAAAGTCGTCGTGCCGGGAGATAATCGGCCACTTTTCTCCCTCATACCAGGTTTAGTACCTGGCGAGCTTTTCATCGAAGTGGAAAAAACATTTTAAGCGGTAATAAACAGAATTTGAAAATTTCGTGTAGCTATCATATTCTTGGTTTATTCCCTGATATAACTTCATACCAAGTTTATCTGTAAGATAGTGTTTTATAAAGAGCAAGGATTTGGTTATCGTAAAATATTTACCACATAATTCCTCTTTGTATTTAAACAATAAATTGTTTTCACATAAACAAGTCAACCACCAATCAATAAGGATTCATAATCAGTTTTATGATCGTAATGAAACAAAACTCAATGATCAAAACACACGACAATAATGGTCTCTCGAGGATACGCGACCTTAATTTGGTTGTATTTGTCTCATTCAGTGGCCTGATTGCCCGCAGGCTACACATAGGTAAACCCGCTAACTTTATTAATTAACACATTTTGTGTAGTAAAAGTGGGCTCACTTTTCTAAAATATCATTAACATCTATTATCAAGTTAACTCGTAAAGCTTGACTTCAAAAAAAAGTATAAAAATAATGATGATTTTAAGTGAATTTGAAGTACACTTCAATTTGTCTAAATATGTGTAGATATACTAAATTTTTCAATGCAGCAATGAACGTAAGTGCTTTACAATTTGATTACAGACAGTTAGAATTCTGTCACTATCGCACCCTTACTGTAAGTCGTTAAGGCATTGCCATTGATCATCATATTCGACTACGACAATTACTAGACCATAACTATGTGTTGGTAGATGACTTAAATATCCGGATAGCATAAAAAAGATTCGGCCGAGTATCGTTAATTTGCTCCTAAGAATTGAAGAGTTCCGTTACTTTGTCATGGACTCCATTATTAGAACCTAACCAAACTCTCACCATACTATCTTTGAACTATATCCTTTCCAATAAAAAAAGAATTATCGAAATCAGTTGGCGCGATATTGAGTTATTCGTAAATTTAATAAACATAAAAAAAGAACATACCGACGAATTGAGAACCTCATCCTTTTTTGCAGTCGGTTAAAAAAGGCATATAAGTGACGTGACATTATTTAAGTAAAAATAGTTTTTAAGCACGTATGATTTATTATACTTATTTTAATTAATTGCTTGGTATAAATTATCGTTATTTATTTGACCTGAAAGTAGTCTTTCTAAAATAACATTTTTCAGGGAGGAACTTAGGCAATCCCACCTCTTATTACGTAGTATCAAGTATTTCAATCCTCTTTGATCTTACGGTTTGACTTTTGCTGTTAACAGTTATCGTCTCTCTGTTGCTCTGTGTCGCTAGAAAAGTACTGCCAGAAAAAAATACTCTTTTTACTTAACATTGACTTACTCGTGTAAGACTTTGACGTTTGAGTGTGTCTGTTGCATCATTTTACATATTACATATATTGTAATTTGAAATGATTTGTAAATCGATGTACTTAAATGTAAATCTTGATATAAAAGAGTGGCAATGTGTTTCTGGCTACTTCTTCTCATTAGCTCAACCCTTTACGAAGTAGCGGTAGATTCAATAAGATTTTTTTTTTTGACATTCATAAGTGTCATTTCCGTGACCTACGTGAATAAACTGATTTTGATTTGATTTAACCCAGATTCTTTCATTGATTTTTTATCATTATAATAATTATAATCAGCATCACAACACAATACTTTACATCAATCTGTAATACTGAAAAAAAAATTGTTGTTTATTTATTAATAATAATAGCCTAGTGATGCTTGTTTTACGCACCGTTACAAAGCGACCGTGTGACGTCATCGACGTTAGGTCCAATCTGTCTAATTTTATCCAAATGATTAAAAGTTTTAAACAAAATTAAATTACGGTTTGATATCCTAAAGATGTCACCAGACCAGGTATAACCATATATAGGTATAATATAAATGAGATAGGAGGACGATATGCCGCGCTTGACTTTGAGGCCATATTGAACAAGGATTTTGAAGGATTCAACTTCATGGAGACTGTTGGAAGAGGCCTACGTGAAACGGCACACCAAGGTGAAGGACACTTGATAAAAAGAGAAGATATTCATGTTTCAGTTCTTTTTAAGTTAGTTTACTTTCAGATTAATAAACCTCATCTCGCAAAATAAAGTCTTTATTTTATACTAGCTGACCCAGTAAACGTTGTACTGCCATATAAAGTAAAAAGAAAAAATCAAGAATTAAAAATTTTGGGGTATAAAAAATAGATGACGACCGATTCTCAGTCCTAACAAATATTAAATCGTACATAAAATCTACCAACTATAGGTAGCTAAAATTATGTTTGTTATACCTTCTGAGAAAGACAGAAAGATATAAAGATTCTAATTAGTTAGTCATTTTAAACTATTCTTTCAATTTGATTTCTGAACGACGCGGGACACATCAAAGGAAAAACAATATTGTTGTTTTATGTAATTCCGAGCATTTTCATATTCATTCACCTTTTAAACCTTATCAGGAATTCACGAATAATTCAAGACCCAAATTTGCCAAATCGATCCAGCCGTTCTCGAGTTTTAGCGAGACTAACGAACAGCAATTCATTATATATATATAGATTATTTAATTCAAGTCAACCACAACACATTAAAGCTGGCAATATATTATAAAAAAGCCTTTATTCTACAACAAATTATGTTTAATCAAAGAGATTAATTAATAAATGTAAACCTGGCAATATGTTTCATCTATATCTTATAAGAGATTTAACTTAAACTAAAAAAAAATAAGAAATTTTTTGATAAAACTCTGAAAGTCAACCCGAATTAAACCTTGACCTACTTCAATCATCTGAAATTGAAACACACAAACGGCTTCATTCCAACATTTCGTTGCTTGATACGTCTGCATGTTATAGCAGAATAAATAATTCTGATGAGTTTGAAGAGCTGGCATACTATAAACCACTACAAACAATGATTTAAACCGTTATTATAGCACTGAAGCATATTCGATCATCATTTCTAGATACAATTTTTACACGCTTCTTATTAGCTTCAACTGTATGTATGTTAGTTTGTAACCGACTCATTTTGGCGCGATTTTGACCCATTTTAGAGGGGCAGATTTAGTTCAAACTTGACAATACATTAATTTGAAAAAATTTATTCCATTTTTCAATTTGAAAAATAAGAATTTTGTTAATTTATATTTATAAGATATATGTTCATTTTTTTAGTTCTTTTTTCTATAAAAAGCGTGGTTTTTAGTTTTTTTTTTATAACTACTATTTATTTTAACATAGCTTGTTTACTCCATTGAAAGTCGGCGCCGCGAAACTGTTCGAATTTCAAACCATAGTGGCCATGGTAACGTTTAACAAATTATAGCACGAAAGCACAGACAAAATCTTCAATTTAAAATTTAAAGGTGCAGAGAACTGAACACAGTTTATATTCTAATACTTTTTCAGCTTTACAAATAAAGTATAAATATAATGTATTTGTTAAAACTTAATGTAGGTATACAGGGTTATTGGTATCATTTCAGTAGTAGCGATATTTTTAACCCTCATATGTATAATGTAAAAGTGAACCATTTATGAGTTATCAGGTTTTTTTACTTTTATCAAAAAAAGTCAAATTTCAACTTCAAAAATTTATTTTAAAAAAGTATAATTTTTTTTTTACTTTTGATTTATCAAAACAATTCAACTCTGGTTATTTATCAATATTAAGACATAATTATTCGTCAAAGTTTAGAAAAACGATACAAAAAGCGATATTATTTCTATATATTTTTTCAGAAAATTTATTGAAGCGTTACTTTGCGGAAATCCATAATTATCCAAATGATTTGGAATTGCAATATCTGTATATGACGACTTTCTATAGATTTAGAATTCCAATTTATTATTTACTCTTGTTAATGTTAAATCTAAAAAATTTAGAGATTGTTTTGATTCGAATTCCAATTAAAACTTTATTTTAGGGTGGATCTTATTAATTTTATAAATGAAAAGATCGATTTTGACGTTCGGTGACTGTCCAGCAAATTATTACGTCGTCAACGTATCGGTAATAAAACAGGATATGTGGGTCTCTCACCACGTAATTACACTCAAAATTATTCATAAAGATTTCAGCCATACTTAGGACTTAATGGTGATCCCATTGCTAATCCTTCCTTTTAGCGATAGAATTGATTTTTGAATTTAAAATAATTTTGTTTCATTAATAATCTAGTAAGATTGATGATGTCATCCTTGTCAGCGGGATGTATCCTCTGTTTTTCAAAGAGGTCATCAAGGATAATTAAACTTTGTTCATATGGAACATATTTTGTAAGTAAACTATCTACATCGAGAGACAATAATTTGGCATTTGGTGGAAGGTTGGTATTTTTTACTTTATACATCAAATCTAGACAATTTTTCAAACTATACTGAGGACTGAATAAAGATTTGTTTTTTATTATTACATTGAGTTTTTTGGCAAGGTCGTTCGTCGGGGCACCGATATAAGAAACTACTGGACAGATAGGATTATTTTCTTTGTGAATTTTAGGTAAACCGTATAAGATGGGAGGTCGCGTGTTCATGGGAACTACGTATTTTAATGTACTTGGAGAAATAAATGAAGTATTTTTGATGGACTCTTTTAATTCTGAAGTAAAATTTTTAGTGGGGTCTGAGTTCTAACGCTCGAAATCTTCGGTTTGTATTATATCGTTTACTTTCTGTTCATAATCGTTTTTATTTAGAATAACAATGCAATTACCTTTATCGGCCTTGAAATGACTTAATTTTCTAGATTTAATTTATTTTGTAAAGAACGAAAAACATGTTTTTTCAAAAGACTCGAAATTTGATATTTAACGGCCATATCTTGTTGACTTCTAACACACGCCACTGCTGAATCTACTGCCAATGTATCAAGAGTTTTTTGGTTAAGACCCTGTCTGTTTTTGTAGTAATGAAATTTCGGGGGGAGAAACTTCTGCTGTTGAAAGATTTTTGACGCGCGTATAGAGTCATCGTGATAGGAGTTATTAATTTGACTATCCCGTAATAGCTGTGCTAATTGCCTAGATTGTATTTGATATTTTTCTTGTACTAGTCTATTGGCTAATTCCCGCACTTTATTGTCTAAAATGTCAAACTCGATATTATGTAATTTGAATGTCAATTCGGAATATAACGTGTTGTCTCGCTAGATTTTGGCAAGACAACACCTCCTGAGGATGCCTCGTGTAGAGGCGAAACACGTGTCGAATTGTTTAAAGACAAATATTGGCGGAATTAACACTAAAGAAAACTCAAATCATTTGGAGATTTTTTTCACTTAAATACTTACCTGAAAAACATAAAAAAACTTTATGAAACATGGCTTGCAGATTATATTAAAACCATGGCCGTTTTTTAAGCTTTTAAAATGTATACAAGGAAATTATTTAAACGAAACTGAAAAAAAATTTACACAAAGGTATCAGGCGGTAAATTTGTATTCAAACAAAAATTAAGGTCCTTATTTAAAATTTCCATAAAATTAATTGAAAATAATATCCAATTTAAATAAAACAAAAAATACAATTCAGAACCATAAACAGTTTATTAGTAATGACAGTTAAGACATTTTGTAATTTAGCCTAATTAAAGTTCTTGCACGGAGTTATTCCGCATTACATTTTCTGCGTTTATAATTCTTGTTATAAGTTCTTCGCGGATGACACAGGCGAGACGTCGTAAACTAGGGATTTTATGTAAGCCCTTACTAAGTCGGCTGTCATATAGGTTTACCAATGGTAGGCATTTTTGCACAGTATGTCGGCTAAATTATGGGTACCGCAACGGCGCCTATTTCTGCCGTGAAGCAGTAACGTGTAAGCATTACTGTGTTTCGGTCTGAAGGGTGCCGTAGCTAGTGAAATTACTGGGCAAATGGGACTTAGGATCTTATGTCTCAAGGTGACTAGACTAAATGTAGTGCCGCTCAGAACTTTTGGGTTTTTGATGAATCCTGAGTGGCACTGCATTGTAATGGGCTGCTCGTCTCGCCCCTTATTATCATAAAAAAATATGTATGAACAACTTTATCAGTGCTAATGACGTGATGCTTCTGCAGGGGTCTCCGTAAACTGTTACCCCCTTATTCATAATAGTCTACTAACTTAAAGCATTGCTAATGTTTCACTCTGTCTTCTTCTATTGACCTAAGTCAGAATGAGAAAAAACGCTCCTAAGCGGTTGTTTAAAGCTAGCGGACCATTATGAATAAGGGGTTTAGAGTCTAAATTGTTATAACGTTAAGGAGACAGTTGCGATGGTGTTCTGTTAAGGGAGAGAACCGTAGTCGACCCCGATGTTTTCTTGGATGGAGATAAACTCGAGAGGGTTGAGCGGTTCAGATATCTCGGTCACATTGTGACTTAGGACCTCAAGGACGACGAAGATGTTGAACGGGAGAGACGTGCTTTACCTGTTAGGTGTAATATGCTGTCGCTCGATAAGTTCTCAATGCAATAAAATATTACGTATTTTAAAACCTTAAAACATCCTAAGAATCAAAACAAATTTCATAACTATATTTACAATAGTGAAATTAAGCATCAATGCTGGCGTGACGACTTATACGGCCTGCCGATTTTAGGCAGGATAACCCGTGACGCCCAAGAGCATCTACCTGAACGCCACATCACTATGTACTGAAGATTAAAATGCTAGTAAGGCATGCATTTAATACTGATTTCTATAAAGGATAGCCGGTCCTTTTTGAATAGAATTTAATATTCTAGAGAACCGATATAGCATCTATTTCTCAAACACTTTTTTTTCATTATTGATAAATCACAAAGCTCGCAGTGTGAACTGGTCTTATATTGTCTATCTCCCTAAAGTGACGTGAATTATTCAAAGTTAAATTTAATTAACACTCTTCTCGAGATCGTAACCGATGAGTTGACAGTAATTAAAGCCAGTTTGCAAACACGATGCGTGTACAAGTATTACTTAATTACGTTTGTTTCAGTTAACACTGGTTATATGTGCTAGGCGTGGCATACACTTAAGAATTAAAATTTCTTATATATTTTAAGTATAATACATGACTTAAAAACTCAATAAAATTGTAGAGATCGCGACATCTTATCAAGATAAGTTGATCTGGTTATACTGTATTTACAATTCTGCTTACTGGTTTTGTGAATTTTTTTTATGGAATAGGAGGACAAACGAGCGTACGGGTCACCTGGTGTTAAGTTATCACCGCCGCCCACAATTTCCTGCAACACCAGAGGAATCACAGGAGCGTTGCAGGCCTTTAAGGAAGGAGTACGCGCTTTTTTTGAAGGTACCCATGTCGTATCGTCCCGGAAACACCGCACAAGGAAGCTCATTCTACAGCTTTGTAGTACGTGGAAGAAAGCTCTTTGAAAACCGCACTGTCGAGGACCGCCACACATCCAGATAGTGGGGATGATATCCTAACTTGTGGCGTGTCGTGCGAAGGTGGAATTTGGCGGCAGGTGTTGCAAGAGATTGTGGGCGGCGGTCATCACTTAACAACAGGTGACCCGTACGCTCGTTTGTCCTCCTATTCCATAAAAATAAAAGTCTGTATAGAGAAAAACTAAAATGAATTATGTTCGAGTTATGATATACTTCTAGTAAATAACAAACATTTCTAAACATAATATTACCTCAGTTATGTTATATCAAAGTAGGTACATCTAAAATGCGAACTCTTCAACCCACATAATGAATTCATAAATAGGGTGAAACATAAAAGGACTTCTCGCGCATACAGTTAGCTAATGTAATACGTCGGAAGAGGGAAAATATTGATCGTCTTATTTTCACATAATTAATTAAGCGACTATCTTAACATCGATTTATTGTTTAAATTTAGGGTGTTTTGTTCCATCCATGTCTTTGATTATCATCCATATCTTCAAAATTTGGCGAAGGGTAAACAGAAAACATGCAAACAAGGTGTTTTTAGACAAGTTTTGTGGTGAAAAAATTGGATTTAGAGCTGTGAACACTACTTTATCCTGTTACACATATCCTTAAGTCTTACCTGTAAGTTGCTAATGCTTATTGTTGGTTAAAGTAAGCACTCCAGAGCTATTATGAACTACGAGTTTTCTTTGCAGTTAAACAAGTTTTTTCTCGGCATCTTGCATTTGTTTAGTATACTACTATGATAAAAGTTGTTCTTATAGATTTTACTTTTTTATGTAGGTACATTTATTCAGATTAGTAATCAATAATAAAGATTGTAAGCAATTAAGCAGTTTGCGCCTGTTAAAATGTTACATTTTTGACCCAAGAATTTTGAAAATATTGGCTTTGTTACATAGGAACCGTGAACTCATATCGCTCAAGGTCGCCGGCATTTAGTGTCGCCTTAAGACGTTAACGTAATGATAAGTAATACGCGTTGCCGGTTAAATTGCTGTAAGTAGCGCTCAGCATTCAAATATATTGATTCAAATTTCGATTTAAAATTACTTATTCAACGTCAAAAACTACAAGCCATTCGAAAAAGTGTGCCTCAGACCTGAGAAGAACGGGCGCAATAAACTCATTAATTAAATAAATAAAAAGATTTTATATTCAGTTCCAATTTACATAGCTTTAATCTCAAGTCTCTCTTTATAATTTGGGATGGCAACAAAATTCTTACACAGCCAAATGTCATAGAGTTTTTAACTATTCACAATAACTCACCACCGCACCGGTCTTATTTAAATAATAGCGCGCGATCCAGACTGGCATTTGATCAGATCGCTATAGCGATATATATCTACATAAACATAATCTGTTATTTAGTTAACAACTGTATTTAATCTACCTACTATAGTTTCCTAAAATTAGGTTTATTTTTTACCTCCTGAAAAAGTTAGAAAGATATAAAATTTCTAATAAGTTGTTCATTTTAAACTATTATTTTAATTGATTTCTGAACGACGGGGGACAAATCAAAGGTAAATCAAAATTGTTGTTCTTATTTAATTCCGAGTATTTTCATATTTATTCATCTTTTAAACCTTCTCTGGGCTTCCACAAATAATTCAAGACCAAAATTAGCCAAATCGGTCCAGCCGTTCTCGAGTTTTAGCGAGACTAACAGCAATTCATTTGTATATTATATATATATAGGATGTGATATCACTTATTGAAAGTCAAAAACTACCACCCATTCCAAAATGATTGCCTCAGACCTGAGAACGAACATACTCAGCGGGCTTTTTTTTTTCATCGAAAAAAATGTGTTTACAAAGTAATATTGTACAATTATATATTCTTATTTGAATCTCATTGTAGGTACATGGAGGAAAGTTTCTTAAAAACTGCACTGTGGCGGAAAGTAACACACGAAAGATTTACGTGTAGTTTTGTCTGTGAAAACATTTTAGACTATTGTATTACACACAGAATAAGCAACGTTGAGGCAATTTTGCCGACCGTGTCAATTCACTGCAGACCGTAAACCCGACCTTCACACTTCACAAAGCAAAGGGTCCTAAATTTGGGTTGCCAGAGACGTGATAATATATTTTGTTTGAGATTACGTTATTACAACATCAGATTAATTTTACAGATAATAATAAGTAAACTTATTAGAGGTAAAATTGTATGAGGAATATTATCTACTTTAGTGCTTTTGTTGTAGCTGGCATTTAGCTCCACACCTAGGGTTGTCAACCGTACTCTTAGATAGAGTATTGTACTCCATATTATGCTCTACTTCATCCATGGTTTCCTCTATAACAATGATAGAGTAGGCCTGTACCTACGCTTCTTCTTCTTCTTCTTTAGCCGTTCTCAACCTCTAAAGTGTAGGCCTCCTTCATCTTATGCCATCTTTTCCGGTCTTGAGCAGTTTTCAACCACTTTGTTCCCGCCAGTCTGTTGTTATCGGCCTACCAACGCATCTGCATACATCAACATGGCGACATGGCCAGCCGATTTCGCAACACGTTTGGTTACATCGCTCACTTTGCTTTGCTCTCTCACCCATTCGTTTCTTCTACGGTCTCTCAGTGTTACTCCTACCAGTTTTCTCTCAAATGCCACCTGAAGTTTATGGAGGATCTCCTTAGTAAAAACCCAAGTCTCAGCCGCATATTTAAGCACGGGCAAGATGCACTGGTCGTGAATACGAGCTTTTTGGTCGGCACTGATTTTCATGTTGAACGCGAACTTGAGTATGGAGTAAGCTGCCCACGCCCGTCTTCTCTCTCTTCTCTTCAGTACCTACGCTATAATACTATTTACAAAATTGAGTTTTAGTAAATATACTGGCTGATACCCAACGACATTAAATTTCGGGCGATTCTGAACACAGTCACGTAAATGAAGGATTTTGAAAAATGTTTATCTGTTTTGATAATCTGTACTATTTATTAATCCTCTCTGAATTCAGACACATTTACTCTATCACATCTCTATCCTCCAGAAAAATTGGCAACCCTATCCACAACTACTAAACTATACCGGCCTTACCTTAAATAAACCAAATATGTAAAATGTTTACAAATAGACATTTTGCTTACGAATAGTTTGTTCGGACATATTACGTTTCCCGCGTTTATTTGCAAGGCAGCTTATCGTTCGGAAAACTTCAGAATTATCAATGTATTGTCAGTGCTGTCAACGATATTACGGCATCAGTTATAATTTTATACCAAGTTTATTTGTACAAGTTACGGATTTTAAAAGCACTATAAATTGTTGATATATATTTTATATTAAGAGTTCGGTAGCCGGAGTATATCAATGGTAACCTATTAGCGAGGTCTATCGCTATGCGTCCAACTGTCTATCCGTGTGTATCTCAGCGGGTTATTTCTTATAAACCGGGTTAGTTAGTCAGCTGAAATTTTGCCATTGCGTAATGTAAAACTGAAACTCAAAGCACCTTAGCTGTCAGCCCTACCGTAGTGACAAGCTATGCTAAGAGACCATCCCATTTGATTTTGAATAACCAAAAAAAATTACTTTTTTGTAACCATTGATCAAATCAACTTATTATAAATTGCGCATTGTGGATATTTTGTAAACACATCATCAATCAAAGTTTATCTGAATTATAAAGGAACCATTCGAGGTATCATTGATTCCTGTCTCGTAAATCTTCTTGTATTGTGAAATGATTGATACCTATTACCTACATTCTCGTCTTCTTTCGTTCAATATTATTATATGTTTCTGTGGAGTTTATACAGATCCATCCAAATAGGAAGAAGGGTAATCGAAGCGTCGGTTTTAATGTTGCAAGACTTTTCAGACCTGGATTCCAATATTAGAATAAATTTTATTTATCTAAAACGGTTTTACTCATGGTTTGTCGGAATTGGTAGCGACTAGTTTTACAAATAAAATTTATAATGTCTCACGAAAGTCTTAATAAGTTAAGAATAAATTCATTAATTCGATCTCCTTACATACATTGCGTAGGACTACAACTAGCAGTTAATAAGTCTTTTGTGGGGCGATGTTATATGCTTTTACAACAATATCTCAGAAAATGTTCCAAAAATGTATTACGAATATCAAAAGAAATGTTAAAAGAAGTTAATGTGGAAGGTTACTATAACATAAATGATTTTCTTAATGAAACCACAGATAAGGAATCGAGCGACGGCTGTCAGACTGTATATTAAATAAATATTACTACAAAAAAAGAAAAAGTCCGTTGAGTTTCTTGCGCCTATTCTTCTCAGGTCTATGCATTCATTTCCGAATGAGCAGTAGTTTTTGACTTTCAATAAGAATATAATAAATATTTGAATTTGAATTCAGTTTGTCAGTGAATACAATAATTAGTGCTACACTAGTCGGAGATTGTATCGTAGGATCAAATGAACTTGGGATCATTATTTGGCAAATTTTGAAGAGACTGTAAAAATACCGATATCATAATATTATGTTATACTAATTAATTAATTACAAATTAAAATTTAAACATGTGTAAGAAACTGTAGGGCACACACACAGTAACACCAATGTGTGTGACCGTATGTCGATATCTTACAAGTTAGAATATTATTTGTTATGTTTTAAGTGATAACCCTCACTTCTGGGATTAATTACACAAATGAAACTGAAAACAAAATTTTATAAACGATGCGGGACTCGAACCCGCGTTCCGTGCGAGCGCTCCTTCCAACTGAGCCAACCGTTCGAGTGTGTGTGTGTGTGTTTATTTCATTTAAAGTTCTGTGTATTTTTCTTATTTCTGATTACTATATGAATATACTTTAAATTTCTTTAGTGCACTGCTGTTCTTTACTTTGTTGTTCAGAAATTCCTTAATAAATGGTGTAGATAGGACTTAACAGTGGGTGGCTCCTTTGCACACGATGCCGGCTAGATTATGGGTACCACAACGGCACTTATTTCTGCCGTAAAGCAGTTATGTGTAAGCATTACTATCTTACGTCTCAAGGTTACGAGTGCAGTTGTAGTGCCGCTCAGAAATTTTGGGGTTTTTCAAGAATCCTGAGCGGCACTGCATTGTAATGGGCAGGGCATATCAATTACCATCAGCTGAACGTCCTGTTCGTCTCTTCCCTTATTTTCATAAAAAAGGAGCGTTTTGAAAATCTGTATCCCTTTGTTACAATTTATTTCATTAAGTAATATCTTTACAATGATTGGTCAAGTTAACCCCAGTCGCTTTATGCCGTACTTACAAACCAGTGTATGTGTTTAGAAAGTATAGCTACCTCATACTGTATTTTTAAATATCGATGTTATTTTACTCAATAGCACCGTTTAAAATATCTATTCACCGACACAATTAATAATCGGAAACGAGGTACAATTCAATTGCATTAATTGATATAAATTCATTCGACCTCACAGCGTATGTAATACAATTGAATAAAATAATGGTCTGTGGTATAATATAAAACGAGTCACAACCGCCGACCATAAATCAACATTTAAACAAGGAATCATTTGTAAACGCTAATTGTGTGTCATTTACATATACTCGGAAACACTGACGGATACACAAACGTAGTGATTATATCCTCTTTGGGATACACAGTCGCACTAGGGTTGTAACAAGCATCGCGCTATAAAATGGAGTATGGTACTGTATTTCCTATTCAGGTATAGTCTATAATCTAGTATTTAATTTATATATAGCCTGTATATAACTATATTCGTAAGTATCGTCCCTACTCTGTCATATAACTAAACGAAAAGCTAGCAGCTATACATATTATTAAGATCAACCATGAAGTTGCAACATTTATTGAAACCTCATTACTGATACACCTATTTACATCATAAAATGACTTACTTCATTGCCAGCATGTGATAAAATTTTAAATTTAGTTTTGTTTTCCGACTGTTAGTGGCGAGATTTCAGAGTGAAACATATTTCACATGACAGAACATTCTATATTTGAAAATTGTGTAACAATGTTCAGCTGTTACCTAATAATTATATTAAGTAAAATCTCTTTAAAAATAAAGTACCTACTCTTGAAGTAAAATCTTTGAATTGTTTTTCCTGTAATAACTACTCTGTGGTAGTAGTTTAATACATAATATAAAACAGCTTAGTTTGCTGCTGGTCTAGTCGGCTTAAATCATAATATATTTGAGGGGAATTTCGGCATGAATATTAGCGTCAACTGTGATTTATTGAAGGCTTTTGATTGTGGTGAACATGTAAAATGACAACCCTAACCAAAAACAAATAAAATTTGAAAACAAAATTTTATGAACGATGCGGGGCTCGAACCCACGACCTCTGCCGTTCCGTGCCTGTGGTCTCCCAACTGAGCTAAACGTTCGAGTGACGTATCGTCATAAAGTCTTGTTACTTATATGCTTTGTTCAACTCTCAGGTTGTGGCTTCATCTACATTCTACAGGATCTACTTTACAGTTGATAACCTGCTCAACCCCAATATTTGCATGTTAGGAAGTTGACTTGAGATGTCGTCGTCTTGTAAATTTTAAACAATTTGTTATGTTTTTGAAGTGATAACCCTCACTTCTAGGATTAATACACAAATAAAATTTGTCGTCTTCTGTAAAATACGTCACTCGAACGGTTAGCTCAGTTGGGAGAGCACTAGCACGGAACGCCAGAGGTCGTGGCTTCGAGCCCCGCATCGTTCAGAAAATTTTGTTTTCAAATGTTATTTGTGTATTAATCCTAGAAGTGAGGGTTATCACTTTAAAAACCTAACCAAATACTTATAGAACATCTTCCCTGGTAGCGTTTATTCATGTAGATTTATCTTAAGACACGTTTAATTAACACACTTAGCAAGGAATAAAATTTTGATGGACCTTTTTGTTTTCATCATCGCTTGGCTTAGATATAGATATATATATATATAGGCTAGGATAGGATAACACACACATAAACTTCTGTGATTTTACACAGGCACTAATCTATTTTCGAACATCTACCGAAAACGAAACACAAAAACTTTATAAATAAATTTGTGATTGGGCTTACCTATTTGAATATATTTTATAATTAATATAAATGGGCAGATTGAAGTAAATGTTTTTATCTTTTTATTAAATTATTATGATTTAATAACTTGGACGTGCTAACCCTGACTTCTAAGCCGGCACTTACGGTGTGATCGCCGGCAAGCGTTCGTACCTCTCATCACACCGCCTCTTCTCACTTGTATCGCGTAGATGTTTGAGTTATAGATTTTTACTTAATATGCCTAAACGGTAGATTAGAAAGGGTGGATGTGAATACAAAACAATCTTCTGAATCATTTGTGAAAATGGAGGTTCCACAGGGTTCAATTTTAGAAACTTTTTGTTTCTTATTTATATTAATGACATCCCTTATCTTGCTAATAATACACCTTTATTAAATACCATGCTTCTAGTGAAAAGTCGGGCAAGTAGTTCTTGAGTACATTTATTACAAGCAATACGCATAACGCAGTAAGCATAACCACAGACAAAAACACAACACTTCTCTCTTTAATATTTTTTTAATGATAATAATATTTTTCTCTTAAAAACTTAAGTTACAGCAACTAGTGGCCGGAGTCACCTTTTAGGCAAATCATACCTGTACCAGGTGGCTTCGCTCTTCCATTTCAGCAATGTCTTATTTTTAACAAAAGTTTAATTGACATGCTAGTGAAATAATAATAAATTTATGAAATGAACAAGAAATTAATAAAAAAATTACAGTTTAAATAAATGGAAAGTTATTTTTGAACACGTTAACAATGCAGCAATTTATTCATATTTAATTCTTAATATTAGTATCGATACAAGTAAGGACGCTAAATACCACAATAGTAAAATGACGCATCACATAATCATCTCATCATAATATTATAAATACTAAAATTATAATTTGCTTTTACTATTAGATCTAAGCAGATCTAAGCCAATGTTTACGGCATCAATAGCCGTGCCCGGAGCACACGTTACCCCGTATCCCCCGTGTCCGTAACAGTGCACGACTTTAACACGGTCTATTATTTCTCTCTCCACTCTTACCGGGACTCTGTGTGGACGCAGTCCCACTTTCTGAGCGACTACCTCGGCATTCTTCAGCGCCGGCAACAGTTGAACACACCTCTCCATGATCGCTGCAGCGTCATACTTGCACACGTCCCGGTTATAACTGTTGTACTGCCGCACTCCACCGAGAGTGGCTACCCCGTCATGACCAGGTATTATGTATGTATCGTAATCGCCGTAAAATGCAGTCTTTAACCATGGAGCTTTAACTTTGAATATTTGACCCCGAATTGGAACTAAGTCGTGGTCGTTGCACAGATACTTCGCTCCAAGGCCCGTACAGTTAAATACTAAATCGTATTCAGGAAGGGACGAAAAACTGTTGATGTATTTCTGTACTACTTTTCCACCATTCGCGACGAAAGATCTCTCCACCCATGGCAAATAATTATCACAACCTATCTTCACAGTGTTAAAGTATGATCCGTATTTCCAACCCTCCCCGCAAATTTTCAATTCATTCTCATCTACAGCTCGGTAGATTGGAACTAAGTCTTCTATCAGGTGATTTCTGGTGTTGTGGTAATTTTCTTTCGAGAAGATATAAGTACCGAATGAAATGACGCCAGCTTGAGCTGATTCGGACGATTTGAGGATATCCTGCCAGAAGTACCAAGAGTTGTTGATCCATCGTTTCGTAATTTCCGCCGTCGCTCCTCGGAAACTGGTGCTCGGGCGGAAGATGCCAGCGGCCACCGCACTCACTGTCTCCTCTCTAAAGTTATCAGCTATGATTGTAATGTCAACATTTCTCACTTGTTCCTGTAATATTTTTGCTACTGTGGAACCCACGACTCCGGCACCTAGTACAGCTATTTTGGGTGACTCTTTACCCATTATGATCTGAAAATTACAATACGAAATAAGGGTTACTAGAACTAGCTCTAATCGGTGTTTGAAAAAGATTTGCTGCTACATAAAATTGATTCCAAACCAAAATAGTGAAAGAGAAATTTCAGATCAAATTACTAAATGTAGTATTTACTAAATGTAAAAATCTATAGTGTCAAACTCTGAGTGAGGGTTCGTCAATTATTACGGGTTAGTGCAATGTGGGGGACACAAAATTAACCCGCATGTATAACAGACCGGTACATATGGGTGTCAATAACCATAGAACATAAGTTTATGAAGAAAAACAAACAAATAATGGTAATCTTTGGGCTTCTCTTCAAATAGATACAAGCGGCAATATCATACTTATATCAGTAATTGTTATTTTTATTTATACTTATCGCTTCATACTTATCGCTCAGTAAGCAAAAGATAAAACAATACCGTCTCTGAGCCAATCATCGCAGACGCAACTCGCGGACATCACAATAACACCATTAATTATTCAATATACTTGATACATACATTGGAAGTGTCCAAGTGTCTGACCTTTATAGAAACACGATAATATTATGTGGCACGCACCACCTGCTATCGAGTGAGATGTCTTAGATGAGAAGAGAAGAAGAGATAACATTGCAGTAGAATTAATCATTGTACGAATTCTATATATATATATATATATATTATATTTTCTATATATATTATATTTTTAGAATCACGGATTCATGAAATGCTCATAAAAATATTCTAGGTACAAAGTTAGGTCGGGTAACACAGATCTTGAATGGTCAGCGAAATTAATGAAGAGAAATTGATAGTACTTATTGCATAGCGAAAATAATTGATATCTTGTTATAATATTTACTTTAGATAAATATGTTACTTTTAAGTAATATAACAATATTAATGCCTGAGCTTAAATAAGTACTTACATAAATCAATTCCTTATTCCGATGTTTATTAACAGTCAGTACTTTTTCTAAGATCGTTTTCTAATTGCTTACAGAATCGCGACCTCCCCGGAAGAACTACAATCAATTATCATCCAATGAAAAACTAGACCACCAAGATCAAAAACGCCAAGATATTCACATAGAGGACGCTGATGTAGACTCAGATGCGAGCAGCACAGACTTAGATGAAAGAGACACGCGTGGTGTGTGTCCGCCTTGTGCGCATGATCGATACAACAACAATGTCAGGTGCCACGATCATGATGAGTTAAGTGATGATAGTGATTATGGTGAGTCAATTTTGTTATTATAATACACATAATTAACTTTCTATTTACTGAATACATTTTGTAGTACCAACGGACTGGTGGTAATACTACTTCTAAAATCTAAAGTAAAAGTTGACGTATCCTTACAATGACAAAAAATGACAGTAATTTTATTGTTTGTTTCTGCCTTCTGATTTCTGACGTTGACACTTTAGGGCCTACGCCACGGTTGTTCAATGTTCACTTGTTGATAAATATTTTTAACAAGGTATCAATCAGGTTAAATTCAGATTTTTTATTCACATGACTATTTTTATTGTGGCTTAAACTTTTTTGTGTGCTATTGTTATGATATTTTCGCGATTACTTTACTGAGTTGTAGTGTAAATTAGTAATAAATTCGAGATGGCCAATTTGAAGTCCGATTTAGACGACTATTTACTACAAAACGAGAATCGAAGGAGCTTTAAGTTTGGCTTACCGTTTTCAACACCAAAATTTTTCTCAAGAAATGATGACGAATCTCCAAGCAGTAGTAACACGACAGCTTCTTGGTTTGAGGAAGTTCAAAAGGAATATTTCACATTGGTGAGTTCTTATGTGCCCATTGTTTACATTAAAGATAACTTTTAATTCAATGTAACTACGATAAATGGGGTCATAGTCCTAATGAATACTTTTATGTTTCAGAGCCGAACTCAGAGGTTTATGGGTTTTGGTATATGTTTATTCTTTGGCTTCCTATGTTTCATATTATCATTCCTATACATACCAATACTGTTGCTACAAGCAAGGAAGTTTTCTCTACTTTTTACATTGGGGAGTCTATTCTTTATACTAAGGTATGTCCAACCACTCATTATGACCATGATTTACTTTTATTGAGTTAAATTTCGAGTTTAGCCTAATTTTAATTAATTTATGTTTTCAGCTTTAGTTTCCTGTATGGACCTTGGTCTCATCTTAAATCACTATTTTCAAAGGAGCGGGCACTAAGCACAATTTTTTATGGATTCACTCTCATAGCAACACTTTATTGTGCTCTTCATCTACAGAGCACACCACTTACAGTTATTTGTGCTGTGTCGCAAGTTATTGCGCTTTTGTGGATGATGATGGGATCCATACCAGGAGGCTCCTCAGGAATGAGGTTCTTTGGCAGCATGTTCAAATCCACTGTGTCAAACACATTGCCAATATAGCATATAATAAACTTTGTTTGTTTTTAATTTTAATTAAGTAATTATTGAAGGAAATATTCTATGGAAATTTAATTCTTAGCCCAATTGTACACTAACTGGCCATAAGTTCTGTTACACATAATGATGTCCTTTTTTTTGTTGGAAAGTTCTTGATGACACAAGCTTAAAACTGTGAGTTCGTTTCTAGGTGGTTAGGATGAAAATATCAGCTATAAAGCTATTAAAGCTCTTTTCAGACTACGATATAATATATAGTCCATAGCACAACAATATTGTGCACCATACATTATTATGGACATGTTCACACTTCACTATTTGATATATTATTGGCTTACTATACGCAATAAAATTGTGCTTGTGCTGAGTTCATGTTGTGCTATATTGTGTGCATGCCCTTCCGCCTTCCATATTCAAAAAGTTTGAAATTACCATGTCCTCCTCTGAACTTTATATGATTTGATATTTTTGTTCTTTCATGGCATTAACGACAAGATAATGTCAAATTTTGCATTGTCATCAAGCAATGAGCTTTTAAAACTAGCCATTATTAAATCCATTGTGTCGATTGTGTGCACACTCTTCAAAGATCGTGGTCATCTGAGCTTGCCATATACTATAAATACTTGTGATTATATCCTGTAATGTGAACACCATGCTATATCTATTTACCATAGTCTGAAAAGTGCTTAAGAGGAAATGTAAAAGGAAATCGAATATTAACACATTCAAATGCTTTTAATTATCGTTGTAACATTCTGTTAATTATGTTATAATATCAGAATGTTTAGTTCTAATTATGGCAGCACACAGACTAGTAAAAAAATAAGGACTCTGTGTCACCTTACATAACAGTGTAGCACCAAAACAAGCCAATTAACGAGTAAATAAATAGCGCCACGCGCACACACACTACTCCAGGCCGATAGGCGGCCATTATGAGAATTGTCATCGTAAGTGACAGATTAGTTTGCATCTCAATAAAATATTTTATAAATGTCGTTGTGTGTTGTGAAAAAGTGAAAAAACAATACTGTATAAGTATTTGTGGCCATATATGATTATTTAAGGGAGGAAAAATTGTGTAACTAGTATCCCCCGTAACCGCATACACACTAGCATAATGGTGCTTCACTTGCTAATATCACGGCGCAGAGTCCTTCTTTTTTTACTCGTCCGTGTGGCAGCTTAAATTAATTCTACAAATTTTTTTATATTGGGAACCAAAACAGAAATAATAGTGTGCTTTTATTCAATTATAGTTTTGTGTGCATTATTATTTTTGTAGTTAAATAAAAAAATTGTAAGTAATCAATACAACACAACAACACTGTAAGTATCCTAATGCCTTACTTGTGGAATTATGTAAGAACATTTTGAAATTAATGCTTTAAGTAAAACTTGCATAATACTTGAACAATACTTCCACTTAACATTCGTTGTTAACTTAAACACTTAACTTGTGTGTTACTTGCATCATCAAACTAGTTTGGTAACAATTTAATGTTGATGAAAAAACTAATTCTATTTATTTTTCATGGATAATGTTTCATATACATAAGTTATTGTATCAATAATTTCTCATAAAATTTACCATGTCAAGTACTTATTTAGCACAATTTTTTATGATTTATATTAGCACAAAATTTCGTTTAGCATTATATGTATAGTTAAGATATTAGGTACAATAATAATTATTATTTCCCTGGAAAAAATCGAAAGATGAAGTCCCTAATATAGATTAATATCTTTATAAAGGTAATGTAGATGTTTCTTTAGTATTTAATGTTCAATTTGAATTTGGCAATATAATAATAATAAATTATTTAAAATCTTGAATTATGAAAACTTTTGTTTTAATTTGTCATAATAGGTTATTTATATTTTTATGTGAGTTCAATCTAAAATGAATTAGGTCAGTTATATCAGTGCTTCGATCAAATATGTGGATAGGGACTAGATTTAGTGTTCAATATCCAATCGAGCGAAGGATTGTAGCAGAGTCAATTTACTCAATGGGGCATTAAACATCTATAACGATATTGTGATAATATTCAAGAAAAATAGATCGTATCATGATATTATCACGGATAATCTACAAATCCGCGATCCGAAGGAGCTTCAATTATAATATTTAAATGTAAGCGCTTTGCGATATCTATTCTTTGTCATAGTCCGCTATCGCAACAACGTTCTAGTGAGAGATCTGTGGACGATACCGAATGACGCCCTATCGATGATGTTAACGGCCATAACAAAAATAATATACAAGAGTTTATTCTCCTTTTTGTTTGAAAAAAAAAAATAACTTTCATCGTGTGATTTTGCTTTCTAGTTATATTTATACTTATATTAAAATGGGTATATTATTTCATCTTTTCTGTTGCTATTTATGAATACGGTGATTATAAGTTAGTTAATTAAAAATAAATAATGCTTTTGCAACATTTACACAATGGTACCATATATATTCAAATTTTGAAATTATTATTTGTTTCCTTTCATAAAAAAATATTCTTGCCGTTTTTTAAGATCTAGTAGATATGTGATCGAATATTAAGTGGAACTAACAATGCAGTACACTTGTATGTCAGACTTAGATATATTATGTATAGACTTAAATATATTTCGATATATTATGAACTGATGCTATGTAATATAATAATGTAGTAACCTAATAGTTTTTATACAAATTCAGAAATAAAATACTTAAGTAATTTATCGATTTTATTTGTTGACTTTGAATTATGGACATACCTACTGGTTGACCTCTTACACCCACTTACATGCTTTCCCAGAAACACCGCGTTAGGGCCGGTTTCCACCAAAGTGGAGAGGAGGTTAGCCGCAAAGCGGTCAGGTTATTTCCACCAAAGCGGAGAGGAGATGTGTAGCGGGGAGGAGATATGAGCTGTGCATAGCGGAGATGTAAGCTAATATCTACGAGAGGAAGAGTTCCTATTTTTTTGAGTTAAAATACTCCGCTAAAAAACGGAAGGAATGCCTTTTGCATTCAAGATCAGTCAATCGAATAAATGACGCTTTCGGGTGTGCGAGATGCGGAAAAGGGCTCCCTTTTCCCGCGGACGCCGCACGGCCCGGCCGCCCGACTACAGACATCTCCGCTCTGCCGCGCCGCTTGCTCACTCGCGGCAAAAAATTAAATAAAAATAAGACATCTCTCTTCTCCGCTTGATCCTTCGACCGAAGCTAAGCGAAGAGGAAATGTGGAAATAACGAAATCTGATTGGTATCAAAACTCATCTCATCTCCGCTTTGGTGGAAGCCGGGCCTTAGGGCATGAGGACCTACCGCATACACTTAGGCTAAGGTTACTATGGATGCGAGTTCTGACGAGTACGTTTGATTCGGCATCGATAAAGAAGGTCTTACTTCCGTTGATATTCCCGAGGTGGACTTTGAGTTTTAGCAACTTTCTCCCACTTTTGCCGAGAAATATCTCTGTTGTGATAATTTATTATATTAATATTTTTGTCTCTCATATCCCACAAACACCTGTTCTCGTACACGAGACTGATCAATTTATCGTTAGGTACAGGCCGGCAACGCATCTCTTGACCTCTGGTTTTGCGGATGTCCATGTCTCACCAGTTCCTATCTCGTGTAGGGTTAGCATCCGTCCGGATTAATTCGGACTTTTAGACTCTAGTACGGATTTTGTCCGGCTCTCTAACTAATACGGATTTTTATAATTAGATGGAATATCATATAAGTCTTTACGAGAAATGAAATTTAAGCGAGATAAAGAAATGTCAGTACTTTTCAAATAACTAACTGGTAACCCTAATCACGTGTCTCTTGATCAATGTGAGAAAACGTCAAACTGTGTGGTTGACTGTATGGGTGTAAGTATTAATCCCATAAGGGTTCTTCTACTATTAATAAACAATTTGTTATGTTTTTAAAAGTGATAACCCTCACTTCTAGGATAATACACAATTAAAATTTGAAAACAAAATTTTATGAACTCACTCAAAGGACTCGAACCCACGACCTCTGGCGTTCCGTGCTAGTGCTCTGCCAACTGAGTTGAACGGTTAGCTCAGTTGGCAGAGTTGTCGATGTCACCATTTCAACTTTATTTGGTGGATTCATTCAATTCTCTACTTAGGTACATAAATGTATACCTATAGATTTTATCTATATATAAACATGTACCTGCACATTCTACTATCATGTTATAAATGATCATCCATAGGCGGTTTTTTTTATTAAATATTTAAAAATGTTTTAGAGTTAAAAATGAGATGTATTTATTTACTAGGTACCTACAAATTTTATAATATTGGTATACTATTTCCAGACGAGGCGTTAACCTGTAACGTCTGCGACCGGTCATTTTCCAGTCGCCGTCAACTTAGCGACCACCAACAAAAAAAAAGACATTTCGGGTAAGTACCTAAACATATAGTTCAAAGTTGAGGCCCATATACCTAAGCTTTTAAAGGGCGACCGCTTTCAGGTAGGTAGGACAGTAGGAAAAAAAGATCTTATATAAAATAAATCCATGGTAGCGATTGTTAACGAAATGTTGTGATCTGACCAAAATAGAAATGCACAGTGCTTCCCCGGGGCATAAAAAGAATAGGGTAGTCCGAGGCTGTAAAAGGTGACTAAGGACATTTACCAGTGGGATGCTCCATACAGGATGCCAGCTAGATTATGGGTACCACAACGGTGCCTTTTTGTGCCGTGAAGCAGTAATGTGTAAACATTATTGTGTTTCGGTCTGAAGGGCGCCGTACCTAGTGAAATTACTGCGCAAATGCGACTTAGCATCTTATGCCTCAAGGAACGAGATCGTTAATATAGACTAAAACGAGATATGGGCCAAGGGTCGAGAGCTGTCATGGCACGCCTATCTCTACATCGGACCCTTTTGATTATATACCGCAAATGTGTACCAACTGTTTACGACTAAGAAGTCAATAATTTTAAAGAATTGTCGCAAAACTTAAGCTTCAGTGAAAGGGTACTAAAATCCAAGCACTCAAAAACTTTTGAAAGGTTATAGAAAATAGCTGTTGCAACTTCGAAGTCCTCCCAAGAGTAAAACACATGTTTAACAAGTGCCATCCATGGTTGACTTTCCCTTGATAAAACTAAATTGCTTGGGGTGTAATAGATTATTTACCGTAAAGTGTGAAAACAATTGATTTAGAGTTAGTCATTAAATATCTTACTAAAAACTGGTAGAATTGTTATAGGTCGTTGGTTGTTCGTTTCCTAGGTTGCCTCTGAAATAGTGGTATAATTTCACTTAGTTTAATCAGGTTGGGGAAGTCACCCAGATCATTACAACCATTAAATTTTTTAGCTAAATCTGGGGCAACCACTTCAATACCTGATCACAAGTTTTTCACTGGCATACCCCACAGATCTTCAGTGACTTTTAACATTTTAAAATTTTTGACTAGGAATTTGGAAGTCATATGTTCAAACTGAAACGTAGAGCCAGTAGCAGCAATTTTTAGCTTTAGTACGTGCTCAACTTTAGTTGCACTAACTTTACTCGGTAAGTCAGCAAAAAACTTCTCAAAAACACGAGCTACTTCATGTTTATCGTTAATTTCTGTACCGACATCTTTATTGATAGCATTAATAATGTTCCATACCGTATTAATTTTACTGTACGAACTATTAATTCTATGTTTGATAGCTTTAGCCGCTTTACAAGTTTTTTTTAAACATATGGAGTACTTTCTTACTTCCTTAAATCTTTCATCGTGATAATAAATTTTAAAATCATATGAACTGCGAGAGATGTGTGAGCTAGAAGTTGCCCAGTCATTGAATTTTAAGTGGTTAGTCAACATGATTTTTTTATGACAATAAGGGACGAAACGTGCAGGACGTTCGGCTGATGGTAATTGATTAGCTCTGCCCATCACAATGCAGTGCCGCTCGGTGCTCACGATTCTTGAAATGCCAAATTCTGAACGGCACTACAATTGCTTTAGGCAAAAGATGTTAAATCTCATTTGCCCAGTAATTTCACTAGCTACGGCTCCCTAAAAACCGAAACACAATAATGCTTAAACATTACTGCTTCACCGCAGAAATAGGCGCCGTTGTGGTACCCATAATCTAGTCGGCATCCTGTGCAAAGGAGCCTCCCACTGATAATTTCACAGGGAAGGTTTATTTGGGTGTATAATATAGCAGTACCTAATCAATAAATAAATGTGCTTACATCTGAAAATATTTACCTTTTTAAACCTTTCTTCAATTTTTAGAAATGTAATATAGATAGAGTACCTACATACTCAATTGGCCTTATGACAAACAGTACCTAATGATCGTAGATACTAGTCACCGAACAACTGATGTCGTGGAGTACGGAAATTTATGCCAGTCATTTGACAGTTGCAGCTCGTGCGACAGCCTGTTCCCGTCGCTGATGGCGCTCGAGCACCACAAGGAGGAGTTCCAGCACTGGAGCGAGTCGTCTGTGTCGTGCGGCTCGGACTCGTCCGGCGACGAGCGTAGTTCGGCCGCCCGCGACGACAGTCACCGACTCATTTAATGCCGCCACCTCATTATTGCCGGGCCGCAACCACCGCGGTGCTTGGGGACCTTTGTGTAGATTCTAATGTCTAGACTTTGTAGGTGCTGTGCCTGTGTACACACGTAGATCTCAAGTTATTTATTATGGGGTGACTTTGTTATTTGGCAAATGCTCCCATAATTTTCTTATCTTCTAAGTTACCACTCAAATGAGCCATATTTTTTTGTAATGAAAATAAGAGACGAGACGGGCAGGACGTTCAGCTAATGGTAATTGATACGCCCTGCCCATTACAATGCAGTGCTGTTCAGGATTCTTGAAAAACCCAAATATTCTGGGCGGCACTACAATTGCGCTCGTCACCTTGAGACGTAAGATGTTATGTCTTATTTGCCCAGTAATGTCACTAGTTACGGCGCCCTTTAGGCCGAAACACAGTAATGTTTACACATTACTCCTTCACATCAGAAATAGGCGCCGTTGTACCCATAATCTAGCCGGCATCCTGTGCAAAGGAGCCTCCCAATGGTAAAACAGGAAGTGAAACTTAATAATAATAATAACATAAGGAACATTAATCGCAGCTGTCAAACAATTCAATCTATTTTGTATATTAATTACAACAATTGTTATTTAAAAAAATATTTATAAGCATTTTTGATAGCTAGGAACGACTATCTAGCGGTTGGCTTCCTATTACTTGCCTCACAGTGAGAAGTAAAGTATTCATCTCTCTTCTTTATTAGTCTATGGTTTCAAGTAACTCGGTTCTACTAGTCTATCGTATTGAATAACCAAGAGTCAAGGTTCATTTTGAAATAACGAAATATGCATTTTTTCAATCTACATATTCCTCCTGGATAGCTATCATCTATCACGGGTATCCAGAGAGCACAGGGGTACACCTAGCCTGAAAGGAATCAATATGCTAGGTATTTCAATTGAATAACGAAGAGTTCTATGTGTACACAGCGGCATTAGGGCGGGTAGTTCTAAATCCAAACAACTTCTACCTAATAGCCTGAACACATGGTAGGATTTAGTACGGCCAAACCATCGTACGCAGTCGAATACCGGGACCATATTCGATGGTATGTCGCATCCCATCGTACAAAATGTTTGAGTGTAAATCCGGCCATGTGTTTAAGCTATAAATGTTAACGGTTAAATTCTACCAATTTTGAACTAGGATTCGTCAACGAACCATAAAATGTTGCCCTATTTTTCTACATTTAACAAAAATTTTACAGATGTCTGTCCGAATGCAAATTACACATATCATCAAAGAAATGTTACGTATCAAATAAGGCATATCGTTAAGTGTAGCCCGGCAATAATGTGTCAAAGTGTAATCATAATAATAGACTGATGCAGTGATGTGATCAACTAACGACTATTTTGTGCGATCGCGGTGTATCAAATGCAACGTTTTATATGTCTACATAATTTAAGTATAAATATGTAAGGTTTATTCTAGCGTCTTTGTAACGCATTTAGAATTTCCATTTTTATTTCGAAATATTGTAATGTTAGTTTTATTTTGTTTGTGAAACATAATATAGGTAATTTGGCGTATGATGACACAACTTGTCGTGCGATCATTGAACAGGGGTGTCCTATGTCGCACGATGGCAACAGACCACCAATCAACTCACTAGCGCCATTTTAATTTTACAGGAGCAGTTTTTACAGTCAGACAAATTGGAAATGACATTGAAAAAAGGAAAAGTAGACCACATAAATACTTTATAGATCCAGAAATATTATTTGATGTACGAAATAACGAAGAAAACTTTTACGGTTATATGATAGACAGTCATCAAACATCTATAATACTGTAGTGTTCTTAAATCCATTTTGAATAAAAATATAATTTAAATGTAATACGATTCCAATACGCGTACCAATAAGAACACTCAAAAGAGATCGGTGTATGTTTTGTTGTGTTTTTAACGATCAAACCTCGTACGATCGTTAAAAAATTCTCTGTCTTCATGCGACAGCTTACGAGCTATAATTAGGATACTTCTGAGGAAATCTATATATTTGAACTCATCGCACGACGAGAACGCATTGTGCCATCGTGCGATCGCGGCCAATTACGATGACCTTTATCTGATATTTTGACTGGATTGGATTTTGGCTTCGGACTTGCGATTTAAAGATAACAAAAATGTGTCTATTAGTTAATACGATAATTAGTTATACTTTATAATAGTTTTAATTTTATATCGTATATTACCTATGTAAAGTATTTTAGATAATATGCAGTCCGGGACTGGCTGCGGCACAGTTAAAGATAGGAGAGGAATTATTTAAATATCAGATTATTTTGAAAAATTAAAAACACTCTAATTGACACAAAAGAAATCCTCGAAAACCAAGGTAGGCCCTCCGCTTTTTGTAGTCTTAGGGGCTGTTTCACAATGTCCAAGTAAAGTTACTTAGGGCCAATTTTTCAATCCTCAGTTAAACAACTAGATAAGAAAAATTCGACGGATAGCACAATTTCGAATTTTTCAACAGGCAGATAGAAGTTTTCGAACGAATTAAGACTATATCGGGTGATTATATTTATCGGTCCCTTTGGGAGCCGGTTAAGAGCTATCGGTGGGATAATTTAGACGTGTTTTTAAGTTTTTTAGGCTATATTTTTAGATAAGTCATTCCCTAGTTATAAGTGTATTATCTATGCTCATGTCAAAAGATCTAATAACTATCATCTTTTGACGATTACACACGTAATTTATGTTATAACTATCTAATATAGTAGAACTTATAATATAATGGATATTTTTGAGACAATTGACGACTTCGCGATTGAACTAGAAATCCATTTCCTCGACAACAACGAAAACAATTTTAAATTGAAATAAACTGAACAAACAAACGAGTGAATTAGAGGTTTGTTGTTATTAATTGTTGTGATAAATGTCTAATGTCAAAGAAGCATCCTTTGGCCTTTCTCTGTCTTATGCGTTAAATAATATATACGTCCATCTCGCTTGCACGTATGAAGTGTGAAGTTGCTTCGACAATACCACAGACAACTATTCTTTGGATAAAAAGCGATTGAAAAATTCAAAACTTTTAGTCGTTAGATAAACAGCAAGTTAATTTTATTCTCTAGATAGTTATCTGGTGCTTTATCTGAGGATTGAAAAATCGGCCCTTAGTAGAGTAGGCTACTTGCTACTTATCTATCGAATGAAGACATCATTTGGCTTTCCACAATGTATAAATACCTAGTGGATACCTATAGGATGGATGTAGGAGCAGATATCATAATTTATCTGCCGGGTACCAAAGAGAATTTAAACACTACGTCCGGGTACTGGATAACCTGACAAGCATTTGACAAAATGATGTCAATTTTTTAAATGGCGGGGGAGCCCAATAGCTAAAGCGCTTATTACACTTCACTGAATTTAGTCAGACGAGTGACTTAACTTGGACAAGTATAATCGCATTCAGCAAGCTAGCATCCTAGATTCAGAAATAAGGAGAAACGCATTTAGAAAGATGTAATCCCAATAATTTACATAGTTCAGTCGCTCGTGGCTATTTTGACGTATGTAAGTATTGTGTTCCCGAATAATAGCAATAGCCAAACAAGTTTTAGGAATAACTAGCTGACCCGGCAAACGTTGTTTTGCCATTTAAAGTATAATTCACGCGATAGTTTTATAAGTAATAAAATATTGCCTATATTATAGCCTGTACATCATTTTGTTCTATTGTCAATAGTTTTTGCAGCGCACGCAAAAATAGGTTTTCGATTTTACACCTTGTGTTACAAAATAGCTATTTTATTACGGATCTCTAATTTTGAAAAAAAACATAGCCTATAAGCCTTCCTCGATAAATGGACTACCCAACACTGAAAGAATCATTCAAATCGGACCAGTAGTACCAGAGATTAGCGCGTTCAAACAAACAAACAAACACTGCAGCTTTATAATATTAGTATAGATAATTATTGTCAGCAGGGGTTGGAATATGAAACAACTGAATTTAAATCTTAATATGAATTTCCTGTCGCAATAAATCTTACTGTTATGACTAATATTTCTTTTGCACTAATACTTTCTCGTACGATAGTATCTTCCTTTTGAATAAACAGTGTCACAAGATTTAATAATATTTCAAACGATCGCGAATCTTATATTTGCGTACGTATTCCCTTCACCCAAGTTCTTTTTCTATTTTAAGCCAGGGCTAGGCAAAGGCCAATTTTTTGGTGTCTGGAGACATCCTTGTATACGACACGTTCGACTTCGTAGTGGTAACTGATTCAGTAACTAAATTTAGGACAGTTTGATCAAGCTTCTAATTTATAAGTTGCTTCTGAATTTAGACGACGAAGTTCAGAGAAGTGTATGTAATAAGCGATTAAATAGAAATTTACTCGAGCGTCGTGGGCATTAGAATGGCGATTAGATGCTAAAAAGAAAAAAAATGTTTATGTGAAGTGCCCGTCACAAAAAAACAGTCCCAAAGAAATACTCAAGAGCTTCAGATATTGATAGTGTATCTATGCACCCCTCGTGTTTCTGGTAACGGAAAAATATTATATTAGATATGATATAATAAATATCTGCCGGTTTGCATGGTGGGATGGCCAAACGGAGAAGTTGTAATCCTTTAATAAGTATTTAAATTAAACAAAAACTTATCTAATATCCCATAATCTGATAATTACGTGGAGGAATTCCCTTTAGCTGACGGTTTGAAACTTTGTGTTAGTTTATTGATATTTTTGATTTTATTGAATTGACACTAGTGCGTATAATAATTAGCCTTACCTGTATTTGACGCGCTAGAGTTGTTGTAACCATCGATTTTTCACTAATCTGATAGGCTGCTCTATACGTTCGACCCTATATACAAGGCTCAGGTATGGTGGGTGTATACTTTACAACGCTGATGCAAGTTTGCCCCTCTTACTAACACCTTGTAATATTATTATGACGCACTGGAATAAAACCCAAAATCCCCACTTGGTCCCCTCCTGTGTTATGAAAAATGCTCATGACAATTGATTAGTTGATATTCTCAGTTTTTGATTTCAAAATTGATTTTATTGTGAAAATAGTGGTAGAAAACTGTAAAATATGAAATAAAATTTTCATTTAAAGCTATTAAGCTTGTATTACGTCATTTTGTTTGAAATAGATTTCTTAATATTTTCTTACGTTTTTTACAGCACTAGTGCGAGTTTGCCAGACCGATCTGTCAGATAAGTCACCTAGAAATTAATTATAGCGGTAAACTGATTGTGAAACGTTATCTGTTTTATATGAAACTTTTATGAATCCATTAATTTATCTAGTCTATGACAATCTGCTTCTTTACTTGGACATTGTGAAACAGCTCCTTAATTAAATAAAAAAAAAAAAACAAATAAAATTTTAAAGATTTGAAAATTGATAAATCATGTTGCATAATATGCAACTGTTGAGTAATAAAGGGTAATACCCTTAGGGGTAATACGAATGTAACTTTACAGAATCCGAGTGTGATAATATCATAAGAGTGTTTTAATACCTAGCTATCAACAGTTGCGTACAAAACTTTTTCTATACCCATAATATGAATCCTCTATAAAAGATTCTGAAACACTTAGCTTACTGCTAACATTTAAAAAGTCAGTTCTAGTAACCATTACATCTTCCAAACGAATGTTGTATTGAAAACGGATGATGTAACTGAATTTCATTACAACACTCGTTTGGATGATGTAATGGTTATTAGGAAGGTTGGACTGTTTTTAAGTGATCCAACTTACGAGTCATGTATAAAATATTAATAGGTGATTTGTGTTCAAATAAATTTTGTCAAGTCAAGTAGTATTTATAGAGATATCAAAACAGTATTAGCATAGTATTATAATATAAGATATATTGTGAAAGGAACGTAATAAAACCACCATTGAAAATATGTACAGAAATGTTTTATTTGTTGGGAGACGACATGAGCACAATGCAGACACGCGGCGGCGCGGCGCAGCATGCGGCACGCGGCGCGGCGCGGCCCGTGTGCGTCTCCAACACTTCGGCGTTACACGCGCCGGCTAAGTATCGTCCGGGGGAGCGACGTACACATTGTTTAATTTTTCATATAATCGAGTAATCAGGAATACAAATCACGAATCTCTTAGAAAGCATAATACGAGTGAGTCTAGTTAGGTGAGCGCGGGTCGCGCGGCGGGCTGCGGCGGCGCGCGGCGCGGGGCGCGGATCTCGCGGCGGAGTGACTCGCGGCGGCAGTCAGCGGGTTCCTACGCGGTGCCGTTCACGAGCGCCTCGCTCTTGCCCTTGCCGTCCCGCTTGCCCTTGGCCGTCACCGCCGCCGCCGCGCCGCCGCCGCCCGCCGCACCGCCCGGCGCCGCGCCCCGCCCGCCCTCACCTCCGCCGCCACTCACGCCGTTCTTCCACCCGCCACCTATAAAAATACAATCCATAAAAATCAAGTTCCTGTCCATATAGAAGTAACATTATAATTAATTTATCTACACCCATGCTTTCAATCCTCTATTAAAGATTCTGAAACAGTTAGCTTATTACCAACATTAAAACACCCAATGTCGTAATAACCAATTACATCATCCAAACGAGTGTTGTAATGTTGTACTGAATTTCATAACAACACTCCTTGGTTTTTTTTTCGATCCCTTCATGCGCAAAGAGTATCAACAAACAGCCACATTCTTATTGCTTGATGCGTGGTATCTGTATGAATTTCAAAAAAAGAACATTTTTGTTTACGCGCGTTCCAACTACCAGAACCTGGCACGCCGTAAAAAAAAAGTAGTTTATTCGAAACCCCGCCATTTTTCTTGACTTGAAAAATGAGCGATTGAAGTTTAGCCAGCACACCGCCGGATATTTTAAACGCTGCAAAAGAACATAATATTCAAGTGAATTTTAATAATTGCACAATACAAAATGTAAATTACTACTAAAATAAATAATTAAGTATTTCATTAACACTTAGTTTATATTTTGTATAAAATCAGTATTGTATGATATTAATTTACTACTAGGACTGGCTGTTTTAATGTTAGCAGTAAGCTAACTGTTTCAGAATCTTTTAAATGATTCATATTCTGGGTGTAGATAAAGTCTTGTATGCAACTGTGTATAATTAGGTATTAACCTAATTGCATATTGCAGGGGTATTAAAACACTCATGTGATACTATTATAACACTCAGCTTCGCCTCGTGTGATAAACCCACATTCGTGTTTTAATACGCCTTATTACACAACAGTTGCATAAATAACTAGTACGTAAGCGTCACGTACTTACATTCGTCAACACGCACACAGACACCCAAATAATGTTGCAAGTGAATAGACATTTCCCTAAATCAGTCAATTGTAAAAAATACTAAATTATATGTAATTAAGAAAGAAGAAATAAAATATAAATTAAGAATTTAATGAAAGCATCACATGTTTAATTATGGTTGCAACAATTTTTGAAATGTAAGTAAAGAAGTTTTTTTTTAAACTCGATGAAACGAAAAAGCGAGATAATAGAGGCGCCGTTCCCAGCTACATCCGAGGTTTTCTAGGGCGCAGAAAACTAATTTGGGATCATTTTTAAAATACAATATGGCCGCCGTGCAATATTATGTTTTCAACAATATGGATATCGTATCCCGAGATTCTCGAAGGTGCAAACAACGAATTGGGGATAAACTTTAAAATCCAAAATGGCTGCGGTAAAAACAAATGGCGCGTGAGCTAAAATCGTGACGATTTGCTATAAAATTTCTTTCATACGTCGATAAAGTTTCACTTCAAAAACATACCGACGTATTGAAAAACTCCTCGTTTTTTGAAGTCGGTTAAAAAGAGGGCCTGTTAATGTTCTCACGAGCTCAACTTTTTCCAAACATATGGTAAATTCAGTAATTTAAAAAAATATTTATAGTGACTATTCAAAGCGTTTAAATTTAGTTTAAGCCTAATTGAATTAAGATTATTTGACTTTAAACATCAAGTGTCGTCGTACATTAAAGCCTCTTTTCAATATCTACCAATAAACACAAATAACTATCCCAGCGGAGTAACTCGGGGTATATAGTACTTTCAAAGCTGGCAACATATTTTTTTTTTGTTGTGAAATAGTATTTAGGTGTGAAATGTGATTTTCTTATTATAATTTTTATTACATAAGACGCTTTGTGACACCCTTTCACTGCAGTTATAATTTTTCAATTAAATTTCGCGCACTGATTGTCCTGAAAGTTGACGGAATGACATTGACGCGGCGGGAAACGTATGTGGTCATAAAAGACCACATTGAAACTGCTTCATTTCGCTTGTGCCTACTCACGTTCTAAGCGTTATTATTATTCTAAGACATACAATATTATCGACAAGAAACAAATGATAGGCAAATATGATTTTTTTTCTGAAAAGACAAGACGGGTAGGACGTTCAGCTGATGGTAATTGATACGCCCTGCCAATTATAATGCAGTGCCGCTCAGGATTCATGAAAAACACCAAAAATTCTGAGCGGCACTACAACTGCGCTCGTCACCATGAGACCTTATGTCTCATTTACACAGTAATTTCACTAGCCCCAGCGCCCTACCGACCGAAACACAGTAATGCTAACACATTACTGCTTCACGGCAAAAATAGGCGCCGTTGTGGTACCCATAACCTAGCCGGCATCCTGTGCATAGTAGCCTCCCGGTAAAATGATATGAGCAAATACACTTTCATCACTCTTATTCATCAATTTTATTATGCTCAAAGTCAAGTTTTTTATTTAAATACATCTTTTTCGGACGTCGACACGTCCGCGCTCGCACATAAATAATGCTTCATTTGTTTGCCACGTATAAACAGACACGGCAGACTTGACTCTTAATAATACAAATTTAAAATGTTTATTTTATGTTTTACTTATTTCACTTAATTTATGTTTATATTATGCCACTGCCGACAAGTGGACTGTGTATTATAGGCCTTTTATTATTAAAAGCTGATAAATCAGACAATTTTATTTTTAATTTTTAGTAGTACTATGTTTATAAATAGAGGTAAACACAATTAACTTGAACTCCTTGAATATTTGCTAATCTAATCCGCTAAGCTACTTTAAATAATAAATACTTTATACATTAACAATTACAATACTAATTTTAAATAATATATATAATGCATACATTATACACATAAGTTTTGTTGTAACAAGATGTTCTATTGCTTTGTCGTCAAAGAGAAATGATACATTCGCATTCAACTAAGTTAACTAATATTGCTAGCTATTGCACAGCACCTACATTTGCACAGGGTGTGAATTATATTAAGTGAACAGTGAAAATAAGTCTGACATTTTCAAATGTTAACAATGGCTAATTAAGTTAAAATAAATAATACACACACTGGCAAGTTTGGTTTCTGTGTCATTTTATTATTTATAATTGATTGGTAAAAAGGAGACGGGGATTTCTGAGCCAAAATGTAATAGGTTGAGATATGGTTTAAAAATATTGTCATATTTTTCTATTTCAAAATATACAAAATTTGCCTAATTCAAAATCTAGAAAACGAGAAATTCACGATAATAGTGGGATATCAATTACTATAATCGATTAATGTGAATGAGTTTATACAATTCAACCCAAAACCACTTGCACCAGATGATTGGTTCAATAAAAGTACCTTACTAAAAAATACATTATAATTAACATAAAATGTCTTTTGTTAAAAAAAAATATCAAATGAATATTATAAAGAAATCGATCGAAGAAAAAGCCGATTCTGAATCTCGTTTTGTATTTTTTATCTGTGCTGACAGTGACAACCACAGAATTGTCTAGAACAGCAATTATTGTCAATCACTCGTTTCATAACTACGCAACTTGTCATTTGAGTGTTTCCCGTTGTTTTATTGATATTTTCCTTCTTTCTATTTGACTTCCGATATTGCAAAACTTGTAGAATCATTATCATACAACAAAATAACAATCGCATTTAAAAAATCAGCTGTTTTAATATAGGTTGTTGCCCATATATTGCATAACCTCAATTTTTCAAAACCTCCTATAACTCAGCTTTCAGATTGCCAAAAATCCTCAAATTTTCAGTGATGCTTTTTTAGTATATCGGCTATTTATTGACACTAATTTCATCCTTTTACATCTTGGCCCAATAATGTATGAAAGGGTATCCGTCTCCTTTAGATCATTATTATTATCGTTCGGCTTGATGCCGTATCATTTTAGATTGCGCCATTGACGAGACAAAAGAACTTAGATTATTTATACGTCTAGATAGACTCTGACAATTGAGGTTGCCAGTTGATCTCAATTTTGAAGCAATGCACGCACACTAACACAGAGTGCCGTACAAATCGCGAGTGTAAGACGTAACTTGTCACACACATTAAAATAATAAAACTGGCCTATTTAAATCGGTTGACTGACAGCAAGACTACCTAGACGCATAAATTATTTAAGGATAAAAATGCATTTACAGGCCGCTAGTATACCATACCCCATGCAATCCATAAACTCATAGTCAAATATTTTTATTCAAAATACGTCACGGATCCACCATTGCTCATTCGAAAAGATCTATAACATAATGACGTTTGTATTGAATCATGCTCATGCATTAAGCGGAGGTTTTGAGTGCGGTCAATGATAAGCGCGCAAGCTGTGTGTGTGTGTGTGTGCTTGTAAATAATGAGGTGTGTTGATGATCATTCCGCACAGAACGTACGTGTTACATACACAATATTTGTGCAAAATTTGTTAGTATTTTTATCTACACCAATGCTTTAAATATTCTATTAAAGATTCTGAAACAGTTAGCATATTGCCAACATTAAAACACCCAATGTTCTAATAACCATTACATCATCCAAACGAGTGTTGTAATGTTGTACTGAATTTCATAACAACATTCCTATGTTTCTTTTTCGATCCCTTCATGCCCAAAGAGTTTGAACAGACAGCCACCTTCTTATTGCTCGATGCGTGGTATCTGTATGAATTTCAGAAAAAGAGCATTTTCGTTTATGCGCGTTCCACACTACCAGAACGTCGCGCGGCGTAAAAAAACGTAGGTTATTCGAATCCCCGCCATTTTTCTTCGATATTATTGTTTTGTTTACAAAAAATGAGCGATTCATTTTGAACGCTGAATATTCGAGTGATTTTTAATTATTGCACTGTACAAAATGTAAATTACTACTAAAATAAATAATTGTTACATTAATACTTAGTTTATTTGTATATAATCAGTAATGAATGATATTAGGCTACTACTAGGACTGGTGTTTTAATGTTAGCAATAAGCTAACTTGTTCCAGAATGTTTTAGAGGATTCATATTCTGGGTGTAGATAAAGTCTTGTATGCAACTATTGATAACATGTGATACTATTCGCCTCGTGTGATAAATCCACATTCGTGGTTTAATACCTCTATTACACAACAGTTGCATAAATAACTATTGAAAGTCTATCTCAACGTATCAGTGTAGTGCCTGTGCCTTCTAGACGGACAGGAGGGTGGCCATCGCGAGACCGTGCTTCATGTCAGTCATATGAGCGGGCCTTGGATACAACAAGGAATCTACATGTAATATATAAAATTCTCGTGTGTGTTTGAAAATTTGTGTGCATATCGGGTAGGTCTGAGAATTAGCCAACATCTATTTTTCATACCCCTAAATGATAAGGGGTGGACCCACCCCTAAATATAATTTTTGGACATTTTTTGTTTTATTATGTTTCAGCATGGCAAATACATTCAACTTCAAATTTCTGCCCTTCTACGATCTACAACTTTTTTTGTATCGCTTTTTTTATATTATTCTGTTCCATCCACAAATCCACTGTAAGGTTGCAAGATGGCAATCGAATACTTACAATAATTATTGTAGTACGATATATTTGGTAGGTCTGAGAATCGGTTGCATCTATTTTTAACCTTCTTAATCTCATTCGGAGGTTTACCCCCTTTTTGTAAACTGAACTTACTGTAAATGCTCTGTTATCGTTACATCAGATTCCCTTCACCAATTCAGAGGTGATTATTTTTGATTGTTTGTTTGAAAGAGTCAATGTGCGAGTGATCTAAGCTGTGTGTGTGTGTGTATGTACCTCTGCCTGGTCTGCGTCGTCGGCGGCGCCCGCTCTGCTCGGACTCCTCGTGCGACGTCACGGACTCTGCGCGACAGACACTCGTCACCGCGGTACTACTCTACGTGCTCTCTACATTACACTCTAAACCACACACCACTATATCTACAATCTACATCTACTACATCGATCCACCAATGAAAACGCAAGCCCGGCGACAGTACAAATATCAAGCAGTTTAACAACTTTAAGATTAAAAAAAAATTACTACATTTTTTTATGAAAATAAGGGACGAGACGAGCTGGACATTCAGCTGATGGTAATTGATACGCCCTGCCCATTACAATGCAGTGCCGCTCAGGATTCATGAAACACACAAAATGCTAAGCGGCGCTACAATTGCTTGCTACTCGTCCTTGAGACATAAGATGTTAGGTCTCGTTTGCCCAGTAATTTCACTAGCTACGGTCGCCCATCAGACTGAAGGGCGACCTACCCTACATGTCAATATTATGTCTAGTATCCATGGCAGATATTCCACACTAAATGTTTTTATGAGTGGCAGACAGACGGTTTGGTTAATTATAGTCAACTTGAGCAAAAAAAAAATGCAATAAAATGGAAATTATGTACACAAGAATACAACTTACACCTGCAAGATAAGAAAGAAAACAGGCAACAGTAATTGTAAAGCCAGCCGTGCATACATTAACATTATGAATCATTGATGTGTGCTTAACTAAATTTTTGTTAAATGTAAACTATACAATTTACAAATAAAGTAGAAGTGATTTGACACAAAGCATCCAATTGTATTCCGAAAAGCAAGATAATAATAATTAATTCAAATTAGTCTGTAGTCTATTTGATAAGAAGAAAAATGTACTTGCTGACTACTGCTTTAAAACAGCAACTCTTTTACGCATTTTTTACCAATGATTATAGCACGGTCAAAACAAATTGTAAGCTGTTGTATAAGAATAAATATGAAACATATTTTAATACTGTATATCCTACTAATATTATAAATGTGAAAGTTTGTATGTCTGGATGTATGTTTGAACTTCTTTAACGCAAAATCTACTGAATAGATTTTGATGAAACTTTACAATAATATAGCTTACACACCAGAATAACAAATAGGCTACAATTTATAAAACTATAGTGTGAATTATACAAAATATAAAAGAAGTTTGATTGTTACTAATGAATACAACTAGCGCCATCTCTTATCAACTAGCAAGCAAAAGATCAATACAATTTATATAACAAAACAACGTTTGCCGGGTCAGCTAGTTATTATTATAAATGGCATATTAATTTTGATTTGATTGAAACCATGACTGCTTAAAGCTTTCTTTATACATATGTCCTAGTATTAACAATCTTATTCATAATAACGCCAAGAGCATATTAAACCCATATTAAGCTATCCAACTGTTAACATTGCCAGAATGACACAAAATGTTGCAATAAGCTGATAACACTATTACCAAATATTGGGGTTAATACTTCAAGCTTAGATCATTTACAAGCTAGACAACTAATACTAATATACTATCTATAGATAGAGATAAATTACTACTGTCTACTTTCAGTAATCAATAATGATTAGCTTTCAATAATCTGAAGCTGTCCCAACATACCCGATAAGTCATTATTATCGCCTTATATTGGGACGCGTGAATTGCAATTTCCATACAAACTTCTATCGCTGGTAAGCTATACATCGTCCCATTGACAGATGACAGTGTGTACGGATAAGGTGAGTTACCATCGATAAGTTTATTGGGACAGAAAAGTCAACGATAGTTACGATTTTACGGCAACGTCTTACACTCGCGATTTGCATGTCACTTTGTGTTAGTGTGCATGCATTGCTCAAGATAGAGGTTAACTTTTTCGACGTTTTCACAGCTGTCACAGTCTATCTGAATATACAAGGATAAACTTAAATTTTAACTCATTGACCATGTTACAATCATATCGATTCACTAAAGAAATTAATTAAATTAGTTAACATGTAAGTTTATAGATTTAGTTTTTATTTTACGTTACTTTTTAGTTTGCTACTTTAAAAAAAAAGGTTTTGCTTTATATAATTATATAATTTTAATTTTGATGTCACCAAAACCCGCAAACAAGCGGGTTTTCTCAGCGGAGTTGAGATCATTTTATAGTTGTATAGTATAAATGTTTCAGTTTTTGTTTTTTGTTTGTATATTGTTTGTATCTATCATAAGCTTATTTCAAATCTTTTATTTTTGTGTGTACCAGCTATTTGTTTCAAAATACTTATTTTTCTTACTGTCTAAGACTTCAAGTATCACTGACCTCTGTCGGCGGACACGTCCTGCGCGTCCAGCAGAGAGCCCTCGTCGTCGGTGTGTCGGCGCGAGTCACGCACGTCGCGCCGTCGCCCGCCCTGCGACACATTTATTTATTAAGGAAACAAACAGATACATCACTATAGTACAAAATTAAGTTAAATAAATATACAAATTACTATATAGAATATGATGAATATAATTGATTGTTTCCGAGTCATGGATGTTTAAATGTATTTATGTATGTCTATATGCATGTTTATATGAATTTATGTGTGTTTAAGTATATTGTATTAAATATATCATTGTCTTGTAACCCATAACACAGGCTATATATGCTTAACTTGGGGCAAGATAATTTGTGTAAAAAGTGTGTCAATATTATATAGTAAATGAACGTGTAAATGTCGTAATTAAGGCCTTTTCAAACATAAGCGGTATTTGCTGCCACTGTGAAGTGCATACCGCAGTGCAAATTTCTCTAAGGTATTTAGTGTCTAAGAGGGCAATGGAGAAGGCTTTACTTGGAGTTTCCCTGCGAGATCCAATCAGAAATGAGGACATCCGTAGGAAAACCAATGTTACCGACATAGTCCAAATGATTGCAAAACTGAAGTGGCTGTGGGCAGGGCACATAGTTCCTGTTGGTGCAATAAAGTCCTCGAATGGCGACCACATACTGGATAGATCCCCCCCCCCCCCCACAAAATGGACCGAGAATCAGGTCAAGATCGCCGGAATACATTGGATGAGGGTAGCAAGGTAGGGGAGGGGTACCTTTTTCCAGCAGTGGACTTCCGGCTGATAATGTAATTTAATGTCAAGTTCCGAGGCTAGAGTGGAATAGTTCGGTGATGTCTGTTGATATCATGGATCCAATTAAAGCGAATAAAAGTAAAACTTCCTCTTCATCACTGTCAATCTCTAAAATCGGATGCTAGGTACAAATTACAATAGCGCCTGACGTGTATATTCTTTGGCGACACAGAAATAACTGGCGAAAACTACTCATCTTCGTGAGCAAAATTCGATAACCGTGAGTTATTCTATCCACAAGGGTAGCGAAATCCGCTTTGGTCGGAACAATAATATTAGATCATACCGACTCGGTTTCCTCTACCGCAAGCGGTGGCGGATACCACTTAGATTTGAACAAGCCTTAAATATGTCGGGACCGAAACTAAAGCCATTATCTCAGCGTTCCGCTGTGGAAAGCAGAATTGTATGTATATACTAGATCCACTTAAAACGAACGACACAAAAAGAAAGCTAATGAACGAAAGCGAAAGATTCACCGAAAGCGAGTGAAAGAGAATGGAAACCTTTTAGTTGGCTTTTGTTTGCTATTTTTTATTTATATGTGGACAAGGTTTGTTACAATTGTATAAACTTAAAATATAATAAACTTATCAATTTATAATATACTCTTTCATACTGTATCAGAATGACTTGCATAAAAGCAGTCGCCATCAAAATGTACGGGTGGTTGATACGGAAGTAGTCTTCAACATGTACGGGGAGTTGATATGGAAGTATTCTTCAAAATGTATGGTTAATTGATACGGAAGTAGTCTTCAAAATGTACGGGTTGTTGATACGGAAGTATTGTACATAATGTACGGGTAGTTGATTCGGAAGTATTCTTCAAAATGTACGGGTAGTTGATACGGAAGTAGTCTTCAAAATGTACGGGTAATTGACACGGAAGTAGTCTTCAATATGTACGGGTAGTTGATACGGAAGAATTCTTCAAAATGTACGGGTAGTTGGTACGGAAGTATTCTTCAAAATGTACGGGTGGTTGATACGGAAGTAGTCTTCAACATGTACGGGGAGTTGATATGGAAGTATTCTTCAATATGTATGGCTGGTTGTTACATAAGTAGTCTTCAAAATGTATGGTTAATTGATACGGAAGTATTCTTCAAAATGTACGGGTGGTTGATACGGAAGTAGTCTTCAACATGTACGGGGAGTTGATATGGAAGTATTCTTCAATATGTATGGCTGGTTGTTACATAAGTAGTCTTCAAAATGTATGGTTAATTGACACGGAAGTAGTGTTCAATATGTACGGGTAGTTGATACGGAAGTAGTCTTCAAAATGTACGGGTAATTGACACGGAAGTAGTCTTCAATATGTACGGGTAGTTGATACGGAAGTATTCTTCAAAATGTACGGGTAGTTGATACGGAAGTAGTCTTCAAAATGTACGGGTAATTGACACGGAAGTAGTCTTCAATATGTACGGGTAGTTGATACGGAAGTATTCTTCAAAATGTACGGGTAGTTGATACGGAAGTATTCTTCAAAATGTACGGGTAGTTGATACGGAAGTATTCTTCAAAATGTACGGGTGGTTGATACGGAAGTATTCTTCAAAATGTACGGGTAGTTGATACGGAAGTATTCTTCAAAATGTACGGGTGGTTGATACGGAAGTAGTCTTCAACATGTACGGGGAGTTGATATGGAAGTATTCTTCAATATGTATGGCTGGTTGTTACATAAGTAGTCTTCAAAATGTATGGTTAATTGATACGGAAGTAGTCTTCAAAATCAAGGGTCAATGGCCAAAGAAATGTTACTATCCACACGATTGCTGAGACAGTGATAGTAAACAAGGAAGCCAACAAACACAGATGGGTATGAGAGATAAAGGTGACCAGGAAGACGACAGGCGTGAAAATCGGTAAAAATTCCCCATTCTATGTATGTATTTCGAAATAAAATAGAACAACAATATGTTTAAGTAAGTATATTGTATTAAATATATCGTTGTCTTGTACGCATAGTATAGGCTATGTAATGTATGTAAACTAGAGTTTGGGGCAAGATAATAAGTGTATTATTATTATTAGTGACGCACCATCTCTCTTGGTTCACGCGGCTCGCGAGGTTCGCGCGGCTCTCGTGGCTCGCGCGTGTCCCGTGAATCGCGCGGCGGCCGCGGATGTGCGCGTCCATTCTCTAGCGGCACACGTCTCTCCTCGCCACGCCGTTCACTCGACCTGTAACATTTAACCTTTACATTGAGTTGGAGTTTTGAAACTAATTTGCTTGCAAACTTAAAGACACATTTCGTGACATATAGTCGAACATTGTGTAGCAGGAAGTATGAATAGAAGATTATTTCCCAAGAAGTAAAGGCTATGGTCTCCTATTTTACGCCGTACGCTGCGTCACAATGCTTACTATATAAATGTACTGTTGTGGTCTCTTTCGCACGTCAACATTGGCGTATTGACGTCGTACACCATGCCCCGCGTCACTAGTTGTTGATTGAATCAGTAAAATCTTATAATGCAGTGTATGATAAAAGAGACAATAATCATAAAAACGATATTTATAAGCATCAATGTTGGAAAAAAAAATTGTGATGCAGTCAGATCTTCTGGAGCCACCTGCGTCACGCCAGACGTATTGATCGCCGACGCTGTGCGTTGCGTCCAGACGTTGGAAGGAACGGAATTGAACGTTGACGCTAACGCTAGACGCCGCGTACGGCATAAAATAGGTGATCATAGCCTAACCGCAATTTTTATGAATTCAGTTTGGGGCGAGCCATTCAAAGTACGTCACTCGAAATTAAAATAGTGTCGTTACTGAGGTGCGTAATTTATTTACCTTTATGAAACAATTAGTGACTAACTCATGAAGTATGTTTATTTATCTACATACATTCAGGAACCTAGGGATTAAAAATTTGTTTGAGTTGCTTAATGCAGGGAACCAACTAAGTCTTTGAATAAATGTAATAAAAAAAATATATTAACCTATTGGGCCTGATGGGTCTCGGCCTGCCGCGGTACCCGCCCTCGCCTCGCTCCGGTCGCTCACCGCGTTCACCGCGCTCCTCACCCATCTCTGGAGTGGTTCGTCGTCCGCCTGCGTGATACCAACAGTAAACATATCAAATATTATTATTTAAATAACATCTGGCTACTTAATTGGATGTCATTTCAGAAAAACGTTCCAAACCACAATAACGTCGAAATTGAGTTAAGAACACAAAACTGGCCATGTGATTCATATTAACGGACTGACAAAAAATGGCAGCCCTGCTGTCACTCTTTAAATGACATCATGACTTAGATATACTAATATTTATTAAACTTTCAACACAAATTCCTTAAAATGTGGCGTGGAACGTTTTTCAGGAGCTACGTCCAATTAATGTACTAAAATTGAATATTTGACTTGCAAGCCTGTTAAGGCCCACTTAACACTATAATGACTGACCGGGCGGGTACCGCGGGCCGGGCGGCGCAGGCCGGGGTCGCCGCACCCTGTTCTGCGGCGGAGGGTAAGTAGCCGTGCCGACCAGGGAACGGAGCTGCTGGTCTATCTCCTGCTTCTCTGCGCGGAGCTGCTCCACTTCCTGTTTAATAATTAATTTAATCATTAATTCAAGTTGTATAAAATATTTTTTATTCTAATTAAAATCGGGCTTCATGCATTCAAGGGTTAAAAGAATGAATTGAGTTTCTGGCCACTTCTCATTTTACGAGATAGTGGTAAATGTAAAAAGAAAATTTTTAACACTCATAGGTGTCAATCATTGACCCACCTATTCAATAAAGTGATTTTGATTTCATTAAATTTAAATTGGATAAGATTAACTGCTCACCTTGAGGTGCGCCACGTGGTAGTCGACCAGTATTTTAGCGTTGGCTATATTTTCGCGCGTGCCCACAAACACGAAGGGCACAGTACCCTCCTCGCGCGGCCCCACCGGCTGCGGCTCGTTGTCGCCCTCCACCTTCACCTGCGGCGCCATCGACAGTCAAAAAACGTTTGTTGACAAATATAAAAAGAATAATACACAAGTTCAAAATTTTCTGCCACTTTTTATGAGATTTTTCATGACTGGGGAGACTTTACCAGTGGGAAGCTCCTTTGCACAGGATGTCGGCTAGATTATGGGCACCACAACTGCGCCTATTTCTGCCGTGAAGCAGTAATGTGTAAGCATTACTGTGTTTCAGTCTGAAGGGCGCCGTAGCTAATGAAATTACTGGGCAAATGAGACTTAACATCTTATGTCTCAAGGTGACGAGCGCAGTTGTAATTCCGCTCAGAATATTTGGGGTTTTTCAAGAATCCTGTGCGGCACTGCATTGTAATAAGCAGGGCGCATCAATTACCATTAGCATAAGGTCCTGCTCGTCTCATCCCTTATTTTCAATAAAAAAAAAATTGTAATATCGCGTAAAATATATATGTTAATTGTTTGTTGTACTGTACTGTACTGACTCTGACGACGCTGCTCTTGTCCACAATCTCCTGAATGACCTTCCCGTTCTTGCCGATCACCTTGCCAACCAGCTGGCGAGGCACCTTCACCCACTCCTCCGCGTACTCCAGCATAGTGCGCGCTCGCCGGACCGCCTCTGCGGACTGACACACGACATATTCAGCGTCATTTCTTAAACAATAAACTTATGAAAATTATTACATTAATATTTATCATTCTTTTTTAAAGATGACCAACTGATTTTTATTTTACAAAGGTCATATTATTTACTTTGTTGTGTCAATATGTACACATATAAAATTTAAATGACTTTTAATCTAATCACACAGCAACTAGTAAATGTATCGGCATGGGACTATATGGCCATTCGATGTGGAAATATGTATTATTAAAATGATTCTTTGTTCATAACTATAATTTCCACATCTTTCAATTTTGACCAAATAATTCATATTACTTACAAAATATCAAATCCAGAGTAATATTATAACACATTTCAACACCAATATACATATATATATGGGTATTTCATGCATACAGGATGTCCCACAGTGATGGTACATGAAGGGAAAGTACCTTAAATATCGAAGATAGGCTATTTTACTGAAAGAAGACTATGTTATTTTTAAAAGTTAGTACTTCTGCGTTCTAGGTTTTTCTAAAAATTACTTGCCTTGTCTGGGAATCGAACCGACTTAAATGTAAAAAAAAAACACCCCTACTCTTATGATGCCAATCGAAAGAATGACCAAAAACTAATCACTCTTCTTAAGTAACATAGTATTTTAAAAGAGAGTACTCAATTAAATGTGTATTTTTTTGTAAATTAAGTCACTTACTTTCCCTTCATGTCCCATAACTTTGGGACACCCTGTATAGTTATAATATATTTATATAATACAGCACTATGTTGTGACAAATTGCCTATATCAAAATACAGTTAATATTGTGTAGTAGTTCTCAACTTTTACGATGAATTATGTATAAGTATGAGCAGCATGGGAAAACACTGATATTAAAGAATTGTAGTCAATCCACTAACTACAATAACTATTCTCTGAGACTGTAGCCACACAAACATAAGCAAAATAATTGTTTGCAAAATTATGTCAACTACTCACCTCTCCACATATCTTGAAGGTGCAGGAGTTCTCCTCCAGCTCGATGTTGGTGATGCCCTCGACCTTGCGCGCCTGCTGGATGTTAGCGCCGTGCGTACCAATCGCGAGACCCATCAAATCCTCACGAACAGTAAATTCATCTGTGAATCTGCAATTCAACAATAGATTATATGAGTCTTATTTTTTGATGCAGGATGTTCCTAAAAATATTCTACATTTATTCTTTACTCAATTCTTGTGAGATGGCATCATAAAAATCGTATGTTTCCTATATAGTATTGATTCGAATCCTAATATAGATTCTTGCAGGGATTTTAATGATTATTAATTATGAACGTAAATATAAAAAACCGTCAGAAAAGTAGCATCATAGTATAAAACTATTGTTAAGTCTATGTCAATCTAAACAGCATGAATTCTGTTTTGCTGAAAACATGAAACACATTTGAACGGAAGGAGATTCTAAAAGTATCAACGCTTTTGCCGCCAACTCAGTTCGCTTCCAGAGTAAATATTATGTGCATATTTGCGATCATTCTGCGAAGAAATGAAGATTTAAAATAATTTATCGTTTTTGTTTATTGATTTAATTGCACTTTGTGAGTGTCTCTAGAATATTATCTTCATAGAATGTATATTACGTAGTAGCGCAATCTGCGTTTTATTGAATTTGAGTTTAACATTAATGCGTCCAATTTACTCAAAAATCCTATTATTATAATAATATGATAAAGGTCAAGCATTGTATCATGAATTTTGTATGTGAATGTAATAATGATAATGTTAACACCAAGAACATAAACTTGCTATGCCTACTACTCGGTTGAGTCGAGTGATTTAGTCCTTTGTTGGGCGATGTCTATGCTTTTACAAATTGATACCAGAAAATGTACAATACAAATGTGTTACGAATATCACAATAATTGTTTAAACGTTTAATAATCTTGGGAATAATTTCAGAAGTGATTTAAAATCTTACTTCGAATAAAACTATTTGAATTGAATTTAGGATTACCAAAGAATACCTACATGATAGTACAAGTGGATAATATGGATGTTTTTAACGATTAGGAATTCATTGCAAACAAACAGTTGACCGCCTTTATGTGTCAATCTTCAATAGGATGGAAAATTTTCATTTTTAGTAGCTAATGGTACCCAATCCGCCATAACGCTAAAGGGCCGTCAGAAATGTGATCCTCGGGAAAATACAGAGATATAAAAATTTATAAATTTTTCTTGAAAACCAAATAATTTATTTTAATAAACAATCTGATGCATTTAATATAGAAACATTATTTATATGTAAGACTGCGGAGTATAGACTGCATGTTGTGGAGACAGGTTGTGAATTCCTTTTTGCTCAAATTAAACATGATTAATATTATTATAATTACAAAAAAAACAACTGGCGTTTCATGTCACAAGATAGTAAGTGATAGATGACTCTCTTCTATGCAAACGGCAAAAGAATCAGAGGGAGGGGCTTTTAAATTAGTGTCACACTTTTGAGATATCCGTCTTGATAAGACGGAAATCTGGAATACCGCAAAAGAACATCACAAGTCAGAGATAGGAGTAATTGCGAATAAGTTCTAAGCTTCTAATTAAAAAAAAAAACGACAACCATGCCTTGAAACTCCAAATGGCAAATTTGGCCGAACAAGTCCATCATGCATATGGGCGCAAATCGCCACCTACCGTCAATTGTTTGCAACTTATATATGTATGTCTTAGTTTATCGTTAAAATGAATATATTATTATAGATATATCTGAAATATATAAGATTTAAATACAAATAGCTATTTGTAAACATATAACTGCTATTTATTAAGGTCTATCTAATTTAATAGACACTGTTTTGACTGTTTGAATTGTTTGATGTTTCATTTATTGTTAAAATAATTGAATGTGTAAATGTTCAAATTAATTTGTATTAGAATTAATATCGTTATTCTGTATCAAACTTTATTATTTTATGCAATAAGTCTTTCTTAATTGTATTTCGAAACTTGCTTGCAGCGCCATCTTCTTACTTCGTAGTGTTTGTTCAAATTGAATGAATAAACTTTTTTTTTTTTTTTTTTATGGAATAGGAGGACAAACGAGCGTGGTGTTAAGTGATCACCGCCGCCCACACTCTCCTGCAACACCAGAGGAATCACAAGAGCGTTGCCGGCCTTTAAGGAAGGTGTACGCGCTTTTCTTGAAGGTACCCATGTCGTATCGTCCCGGAAACACCGCACAAGGAAGCTCATTCCACAGCTTCGTGGTACTAGGAAGAAAGCTCCTTGAAAACCGCACTGTGGAGGACCGCCACACATCCAGATGGTGGGGATGATATCGTAACTTGTGGCGTGTCGTGCGAAGGTGAAATTCGGCGGCAGGAATCAGGTTGAACAGCTCTTCGGAACACTCCCCGTGATAAATGCGGTAGAAGACACACAATGAAGCGACGTCTCTACGCAACGCCAAGTGATCCAGCCGTTCATAGAGTACTGGGTCCCCGACAATTCGAGCTGCTCTGCGTTGCACGCGGTCAAATGGATCGAGCTGATACTGGGGTGCGCCAGACCAGAGATAACAGCAATACTCCATGTGAGGCCGGACCTGCGCTTTGTAGAGCGCTAGAATGTGGGCCGGCTTGAAGTATTGCCGTGCTCTATTTATAACGCCCAGTTTCTTTGAAGCCAGTTTGGCTTTGCCCTCCAGATGGCCACGGAATTGGCAATTGCTCGAGATTTCGAGACCCAGTATTCCGATACTAGGCGAGGCTTTAAGGGAAGTGTTCTCGAAGAGCGGTGATACGGCAAATGGGGTTTTTTTAGTGGTAAACGCGCAAACTTGAGTCTTCTGGGGGTTAAATTGGACAAGGTTCAACTTACCCCATTCCGCGACCTTCTCGAGAGAGGACTCGATAGAAGACACAAGTTTCACCCGGCACTGGTCGACGATTTCCCGAGAGAGACCTGCATGGCCCGTGTATACGGCATCACCAGTGCTGTCGTCCGCATAGCAATGAATGTTAGAGGTGTCCAACATATCATTGATATGCAGAAGAAACAGCGTGGGAGATAGCACACAGCCTTGGGGCACTCCAGCGATCACGGGCTTGGGATTCGAGCAATAACCGTCGATAACGACCTGTATGCTGCGCCCAGTGAGGAAGCTGGAGGTCCACTTGCATAAGCTCTCGGGAAGCCCAAATGATGGAAGTTTTGCGAGGAGCGCCTTGTGCCATACACGATCAAAGGCCTTCGCTATATCCAGACCAACTGCCAGGCCTTCCCCCTTGCTTTCAATAGCCGCCGCCCATCTGTGTGTTAGGTATACCAGAAGATCGCCAGTCGACCGACCATGGCGAAAGCCGTACTGCCGGTCGTTGATCAACTGGTGACCCTCAAGGTATACCAAGAGCTGGCGGTTAATTATGCTCTCCATAATTTTGGAGAGTAGGGAGGTAATAGCAATAGGCCTGTAGTTTGCCGGATCCGAACTGTCTCCTTTTTTTGGGATCGGATGGACAAGGGCTGACTTCCATGAATCAGGGACTACGCCTTTTGAATAAGAGTGCCGGAATAAACGCGTTAACACCGGCGTCAACTCAGGGGCACACGTTCTAAGCACGATTGGAGAAATGCCATCCGGCCCGCTCGACTTCCTGACGTCCAACGAAAACAGAGCTCGCCTAACAGTTTTCTGTCGGAACTGTACTTCAGGCATGGAGCTCTGACACCGCGGGATGGTCGGCGGTGTTTTTCCGTTGTCGTCAAGAGTCGAGTTGGAGGAAAAAAGAGTGCACAGGAGATCGGCTTTCTCTTTTGCCGTATGGGCCAGGGTGTCATTCCTCATGTGCAACGGCGGCATGGACGGCTGGTTGAAGTTACCAAGAGCAGCTTTCGACAACGACCAGAACTTGCGTGTTCCGGTCGGGTAACTGGAAAGCTGCTCGCCAATTTTGACGACGTGCTTCGATTTCGCACGGGCGATTTACCGCTTAAAAAATCTGGAGGCACGGTTATATTTCCTCTTCAGAACTTTGCAGTTCGGATCCTTTGAGCCCAGCGCCGCAACCCAAGTTCGATACGCCTGTTTTTTGCAGTCAGATGCTGCTTTAACTGACGCATCGAACCAGGGCTGTGATCTGCCACCGATCGGTACTACAGAGCTTGGTATAAAAATATCCATGCCCTGCAGTATCACATCGGCTACTGCAACGGCGCAGGCACTAGGATCATCTGAAAGGAAACAAACCCTGCCCCAAGGGTAGGATGCAAAAAAGGAACGCATCCTATCCCAATCTGCTGACTTGTAATGCCAAACGCGGCACTGACAAATTCTTAGTGTATTTCTTCATGATGGACAATTCAAGGAAACCCTGGTTTAACGCCGACATGCACATGGTCAGACTCGACGACCAGTGTTTACCATCCAGAACATGCAAGTTCTGTATGTTATCGAAAGCTGCTCTTGATGATGTCCTTTGTGACCCTGTGCCTGGGACTGGGAAAGAGCGTTTTGCCGTGCTCTATCAAATGCCATTGCTAGGTACAGACCAACTGCAAAGCCTTGCTTGGATAATCGCAGCCGACCTGTGACCTCCTCCTATCAGCCGATCGAACATAGAGAAAGTCGTACTGTCGGTGATTATTGATTAATCTACATATGCCATGAAGCGCCAGCCATCAATAGGTATAAAGTCAGATCTGAGGAGCTACATATTTTCTCAGGTATCAGATGGACAATGGCTGGCTTCCACCAGTCTGGGACTATGTCGTATGATTAGTGCCGGAAGAAACGCATTAACACCGGATTCAATTCTGCAGCGCTCTAGCACTCATTTTGAGCAAGGTGAGAGCAATCCGGTGTACTCGACACTTCTGACGTCCGAGAAAAAAAAGAGGTCACCAAACAGTTTTGTCTGAACTAAGCTTCAGGCATACATGCATAGAGTTCTGTTACTGCAGGATGGCCGAACGAGACAGAGTGACAGAAACGAAATGCGTGTTTCGGACAGTTAATTGTTTCCAGTACTTTTGGTCGTTCATTGTGTGAAAATAAATTTAAGTATATACCTTGTTTGTGAAGAATATTCTATATAGGTAAATCAAAAAATATGAGTAATTATATTAAACAGGGCATCCCAAAGTTATGGGACATGAAGGGAAAGTACCTTAAATATCGTAGATACCCTATCTATATATTTTACTGAAAGAAGTAATTTTGCATTCAAAGATTTTCTAAAATTTACTAGCCCCAAATAACCAATGCTATCTATGTAATGATAATATCGCTACTTTTCGAACGTCATCGTCGGCAGTAAATAACTTTCTTGAAATTTGACTCAAACATTTTTCGTTGTTCCTTTCTTTTAAAATACTATGTTACTTAAAGGCATAAAGGCATTTATTTTCTCAAAATTGATTCCTTTAGAATTCTTTTTGATGTCATTTCTTATACTACTAGATACTACTACCGCTTCAGAAACAAATGGCGCTCTGAGAGAGAAGAAGCGGCGCAAGAAACTCTCCCAGCATTCTTTTTTTATGCGCTCTTTTCAATAAAAATATACAATATTGTACAGTCGCTATAAAATAATCACAATCTAGTCCCAGGCTGTCCGATTATTTAGATATTCAGCAGTGGAGTAATAGGATTTACGACAGAGCCATTTTTTTATAAAACATTTAAATTTATTTATAGATAATGGCTGAACAGGGGCTGGGACTTTATTGTAGAAGTGTATACATTTACCCTTAAAGCTATTATGCATCTTATGAAGAGTTATTAGCTTTTGGCCATTCTTTCGATTGGCATCATAAAAGTAGGGGTCTTTTCAGACGTCAGTCGTCGCAGGTAATTTTTAGACAATCTTTGAATGCAGGCTTACTAACTTTTAAAAATAACAGTCTTCTTTCAATAAAATACCCTATCTACGATATTTAAGGTACTTTCCCTTCATGTCCCATAACTTTTGGACATCCTGTATACACATATAGATATATACACAAACACGCGCGTGTATATGGTATTAATTAAACATATGTACTTTATGTGGTTTACATAATTTTCTTTACAAACGAGTCTTCGTCATACTGGTTGAATATCTTAATGTCATACATAACCACTGTAGTTGTAAATAAAATACTTACAAAATCCAATATCTTTCAGTTTGATATGGATGTTAATACACAAAACTCATAATTTGAGAAAAACAAGCAAGACATGAAACCAAAAGCAACATACCCTCCCTGGCTGTGAATTTTCGTTGACTCTAATTGCCTAGCGGCTTCTTCAGTCTTTTTCAGTAGTAATAGCTTCTGTGTTAAATTTCTGAAAAATATAAAGGTACAATTGTAAATAAAAGTGTACAAACTAAACTTGTCATTCAGATTGTACCACACCACATCGATTATTTACGACTAAATAAAATATTTGTGGCAAGGAGATCAAAGAAATACCAATTGCTTCCCAATTTCAATATCCAATCCTTAAATCATTTATATGTCAAGCTAGACTATGACAGCTGTGGAAATGTTGAAAGAAATTGAGTTTACAGTTCCTCAGTTACAGTGTGTGCATTGCTAAACCTCCATTGAGCAATGTACACACACCAAAGTCTGAAACATAAACATAATAAGCTTGTCACACACACTAAAGTATTAAACCTGGCTTATTATTTTTATCCGATGTCTAACAGCAAGAGACTTTGCTATACTACTATACATATACTATATATATTTATACTATACATATAAATTATCTAAGATCCAATCCAGTCTGGTATTTAAGTAGATAGTAATTGGCCAAGTTTATTAGACTAGCTGACCCGGCAAACATTGTTTTGCCATGTAAATTCTTTTTAGAGTTAGACCGTTTCTTGGACATTGCAACACTACCTCAGGCTAAGTTACTCCTTAGTACATCAGCTACCTGCCAATAAAAGTCCCGTCAACATCGGTCCAGCCATTTCAGAGATTAGCCGCAACAATTAGTGTACATTTTAACAAATATGTGAATTATTTCAGTAATTATGTTGAGGTATTTATTTTGTTATTATATCTTACTTATATATGAAGTATAATTTTTTTTTATGTGGGAGGTGTAGTGTGTGTATCACCTTTTTACACCTATGCACACACTCATCGCTCCAACTAGTATATAAGTAGTTGCATTGCATAATAAAGGAGCTTATTATCGCAGTCAGACTTATAATCATTTAATACCTGAACCTCCAACATGGCAGACACAAAAATTGTAAAAAAAAATGTTAGTTTGGTGTATGTACCTATGTATTCATCATATACATGTAGTAAAAAGCGGTTATTTCAATTTTACAAACAGACACTCCAATTTTATTTATATGTATATATTTAAACAGTGTGCGAGGCATATACTACCGGGGGGCTATATCTCGAACCCGCGGCCCTGACGCCTCCCTCGTCACTGTCAGCACACGCCGGACACGAACGGCCAAAGGACGCGTCGTGCGACCGGCCAGTGCGGGTGTGCCGTTCCCACTCGTAAGTTTTTACCAGTGGGAGGCTCCTTTGCACAGGATGCCGGCTAGATTATGGGTACCACAACGACTATGTCTGCCGTGAAACATTAATGTGTAAGCAATTATTGTGTTTGCTGTCAGAAAGGCGCCATATCAAGTGTGAGGTTTCTGGGCAAATGAGACATAACATTTTATGTCTCAAGGTAGAGCTTAGAATTTTTGGGTTCTTCAAGAATCCTGAGTGACACTGCATTGTAATGGGCAAGGCGTATCAACTACCATCAGCTAAACGTCCTGATAGACCCCACACAAGATGGACCGACGATCTGATCAAGTTCGCCAGAATACGTTGGGTTGAGGGCAGCGCAGGACCGATCGTCGTGGAAATCTTTGGGGGAGGCCTTTGTCCAGCAGTGGACGTCTACCGGCTGATGTTAATGATGAAACGTCTTGATCGTCTCGTCCCTTACTGTCATAAAAAAAAGTACCTGAAGTGCATCTCTTGCAGCATGTCCGCGCGCCGCTGGGAGGTGTCACAGCGCGAAATGACGGCCAGAACGCCGCGCTCGGGCACGTACCACACAAGCGCCGCGCCGATTGCCTTTTGAAACTCCTTGTGCGCGTTCTCCACCTTTGCGCTGTGCAAACCGTGAACGCTATACAAACGCAACTCTTCTATTTATTTTATTTTTAAAACATCCCAGGACACGTGACTTTTTGCAAATGTCATGATCCTACACATGTCATCAGTTACAGTCGTAATGCCAACTTATTTTCCTGGACAAGGGTACCTACTTAATAAAAAATAATATTACGTTTCTCTCAACAGCGGGGCTGACTGGGACATCTCTGGTGTTGCAGGAGAATATTAGCGGCGGTGATCACTTATCAGGTGATTCTCACCGTTTGATTTTCTCATAGTTTGAATTTTTGTCACAATCATTATTGAGGTGTATTTTAGTAGACTATTTAAAGTAGGCTAGGGTAGTTTGCCGTTAAAGAGATGAATGGACCAAGTCGAATGATATGACAGTCGACCATGTGCGTTCTAGTGTCGTGCATACCAAAAACTATAGACAATTTGCAAAGTATGATGAAATAAAGTAGACTGTGAAATAAAATTTAGGTATAAAATGTACCATATTTCCTTTTCTATACTCCTAATTACCTGTTTGAAAAATTTCATGATTATCGGTTGAATGAAAGTGTTACAAACAAACTACGATTCGCTTTTATAATGTTAGGATAAGGTTGGTTCAATTACATTGACAGCTTAAATAACTAATTTCAGACCATTCAATTTGGGCATATGTGCCCATTTTAATTTTTTAATTATAAGAATTAATTAAATTAACAATTTTCCTCACAAGTTACTTTTGCGAACTACAAGATATTTCAAATATGAATACTTACTAGTCTTTAAGATCATCAGGCACTGGGATCTCAAACTTATGGAAAGTGTTCTTATCTATGGGTGTCTTGGCCTGTTTTACCCTCAGCCGGTCTTTTGGCACAATCTCTGAATAACAGTTGTCCCATTCTAAGTACTCAATCACCAGGAACTCGCCTCGTATCATCTACGGATAAACAGAACGACATGTAGTCCAAAAATATTACCAAAAGATATATTATGTAGTATTGAACACTCTTAACAAAAATGGGACCATAATCACCTCTGGATCAATATAACCACATGATCGGTACACATCTTGGCCTTTTGCCAACATCATTTTACTGTAAATGAAATAAACCCTCAATCAAAAAGCCTATCAATTACTATGCTTCAGTATTAATTCATATGCAGATGCCAGCACAGGGTATGCTTCTTACACCGGCCGGCCAACATGTCCAGGTATACCGTCGACGAGAACCGGATCAAACTTGTGTCCGAAATCGAGACTACGCATTGCAATTCCGGCATGGGCCGACAAAATTTAGTCCAATTTAAAACTAAGAAGAAACAAATTTGTGCATTCGCTGCTAAGTCTCCCATTGTCTAATCCCTTATCGAGATCACTCCTCTTATCGTCATCTCGTCACGTCGATTACATGGAGCGACGTTCATCTCCATGGTCAATTATTTTAGCTGTGTCTTGACTTAAGTCAACAAGAAAATTTTTGATTTAATATTGATAATGAAGTAACAACTCTTAACTGTATATTCATTCCTAGTTCAGTAAATTCAAATGTGGACGTGATCAATTCTGTGACGATTTTCGTGAAGATCACCCGACGACTGCTTTCGGACAACCTTTTGAATTACTCTCAAAACAACCCATTGAATACAGCGTATCGTCGGTTCCCCAAGGTACTGATGTTTGTATACAAGTCATTTGTCCAGAATATAATCCCGCTCGTCGGTGGCGGTGGATACCGTGCACGAGTAAAGCAAATAAATAAAAGTCGTAGATATTTAAAAGCCGCGTCCTAAATACGGGTCAAGGCGCTAGCGCTTTCGCAGCTAGCTGCTTTAATACGTTTCTTATGATTGTGTTAAGACCACAAGCAGTGTTGCCAGCATGCTAATAATACAGCTGGCATGACACCCTATGAGGATAAATAAGGTTTTAATGAATTTTAATAGGCCATATTATATTGCTTAATTTTGTTTCAAACTCCTTTTGTGTTTCTATTCAGTTATTATTTTTTAGAATTGACATCAAAATGAATTTGGAAGGTATCAATTTTGAGAAAATAAATGCCTTTATACCTTTTCATGTTTATGATATAGTATATATAATATATATATGGTGCACAGTTTTAAATGTAATCTTAATATTAATAATTTGGTTGAATTCAAAAAGATATTCAACTTTTATTAGTTTGTAAGATTCAGATAAACAAACTCAAAGCTACAATAAATGTTATGTCATTCTGAGAAATGCCATGTGTAATTAGTAATGTTCGGCACTCATCAGTTCTTTGACAGTAAAATTTACAAAAATACAATTTACTTACAAAATATACCATGTACAAAATACCACAATAAATACTCATTTTTATGTATTTGAATAATGCATAAATATATTTAAGTGATTTAATATCACTAGATATACTACACATCATTTGTATACACCACAAGAAAGGTAATTTAACAGAATATAAAAGTAAAAATATTTAATTTTAAAACTTCTGTGTAAAATACGACAAGCCATTAAAATGTGGTCAACCGTAAAAATTATCTGTAGCAGTCGATTTAAAATTTCTTTTTCGTATTATCTATGATGTTTAAGTAACTATTCTATTACTAAATTCATTAGTAATAATCGAAATGTAATCTGTAGGTAAATCTAAAAACTAAATTTGTTTAAATTACGCAGTATCTATTGTTTATGTAATCTAACAAAGTGCTAGCTTGTTTAATAACAAAAGCATTGACATTTGTTTTTATAAACAAGCCAAAACACTTCAAAAGCAATAAATTTTATTGTGTAACCCGAGCCCGTTGACCTTTGTCGGTAATGCGCTGTCAACTTTCTTATGCAATGTTATACTAACTGCAATTATACTTGATGCATAGTATGTATACCTTCATGTAAGGTCCGCAGCACTCTTCCTCCGATGTTGCAAGTGTACCCACACTTGCAACATCGGTTAGGTGTAACAACTTCCCATCAAGCAATTCATAGCTAAAAAATTCATTGAATATTGTGTGTTGATATTTAAACTACTCAAAACCAAAAGAGGTTGGCTCCTCCTTGGTTAAGATAAAAACACAAAACCTTTAGAGAACCGATCAATCCCTACATTTGAGGGGTTCCAGGAGGCACTAAATGACAAACAAACTGTAGTGTTGTTATATATTTTGCTACACATATAACATACCAGAAAAACAATTAGATTTATAATATCTAAGAATTTTATTTACAGTATCATCAAAACTACTTAAATATCCCTTACTAAAGATAAAATAAAGTATTCTAATAATGTGTTTTATTCAAGATATCATAATTGGATGTAGTTAAGCAGAAAGGACTCCAACCACACAAAGGCATTTTGAGTTATAGGTATTTAAGTTTCTAAGTATCCTATAAAATATCAAAAAACAAACAGTTTCCGTGTACATTTTAAAATAGGGTTTTCTCTACATGACAGATTCGATCTTGAGTATGATGGCATACTTGACTAAAGTGTGGTTTAAGTCCTTTCTGCTTAACTACGTCTAATTTAGCTTTTAATGCCAATGGAAAAATAAACGAGACAATACCTTTTCTTTCACACAACAAAGGAACAAAAATGTAAGGGTAATAATTATAAATGTAATTCAATACCTTGACATTTGCTGTCCACCACCCACATGCTTCCTTCTCATTTGATCTAGCAAATACTTCTACTTCTTGACTTTCCAAATAATCTGTGCTTTTAGCTGTGTCCTTAGGTGGCAAGAATACTTGCGAAAATGGAAACTTCGATTCGGGCTGCCAACTACAACAAAGAAGCTTATGTAAATAAATATAATTAATTGAATTATATCAAGAAAACAGCTCAATTACTTACTCATTTTCAAAGGCTACGAGAACTTCGTTGTCGAGCACGTCGGTGACAATGGCCTTAAAAATATAAATAAATATAAAAATATTATTGGACAAAATTCCAGAAATTATGAAATTTATCAACTATTTAACGCCAAATAAGAGTTATATGGGCATAATAATTTTTTGTGCCCGCTATCCCAATAAGATATCACGACGGACGTACAAAAATATACAAGGTATCGGGAATAAAACACATGGAAATTTCACGCCCTGTCAGACGGACATGGCGTCCATTCGAGCCGCGACGGTCTTCTCAGAAAAGTATTTTTGTAAGTATAAGACTATACATCGAAATTATTGCTTAGGATAACTAAGTATATAAACCACCAATAAAAATAACACATTTTAAGTTAAACAATACTGTACTTCACGATTTACAAACCTTATAATAAGCACCATTTTCACCGTACACCTCGACCGACAAATCCTCCATTTTGGTTTAAACTTTAGAGCAAATTTGGCGTTTTCATTGCGCTATTGAAACACTAAAGAAAACATTGACCAATCACATTCGAAGAATAAGTAATAGACAACTTCTTTTTTTATTTAGTACTGGCAGTTCATATTTAAGCGTGCTCTTAAATATATTTAAATAATAAGAATCTATACACGGCCCTTTAATCAGTTGTAAAAAAGAGAGAGAGGAATTTTGGGACAGCATGAGAGAGGTCTTGAATAAATGCGGAGAAACGGAACGGATCGTCATGTTAGGGGATTTTAATGGGTGGGTTAAAGTAAGTTAAGCATGGATGAAATAGTGAAAGCATTGAAAAGTATGAGATTAGATAAAGCTGCAGGGTATGACAGGATTACCGTCGAGATGCTGAGGGCTGGTCAGGGCATAGCCAGCTGTACCGCATCTTCAATTTGTGCTGGCGAAATGGGCAAGTACCAGGAGACTGGTGCAAAGCTGTAATCGTGCCATTGTATAAGGGAAAAGGGTCACGACAGGACTGCAGAAATTACCGCGGTATAAGCCTTCTCAGCGTCGTCGGTAAATTGTATGCAAAAGTGTTGATTGAAAGAGTTGTGAATGAAACAGACGAAAAAGTATGAGATGCACAAGCGGGATTTAGAAAGGGAATGGGATATACGGATCAGGTCTTTTCCTGCGGTGGTGAATGGTTTAATATCGAAAAAAGTGTTACACAGGGATGTGTAGCGTCACCGTGGCTGTTTACTCTGTTAATGAACAATTGCTTCACAGATTTAAAAGAGAATGAAAGTGGGTTGACAATGAATGAGTTACTTGTCAAATGTTTTCTCTATGCTGATGACCAAGTATTACTTGCATCTTCGGCCGAGGATTTGCAGGAGATGGTAACTGCTATGAATGGAGCTTTTGGTACAAAGGGAATGAAAATGAAATGCAATATCGTGATTGGAGATGAAAAAATTTAACAGGTGAATGAGTTTGTGTATCTGGGTTCTACAAGAGATGGAAAGTATGAGAGTGATATTGAAAGAAGAGTGAATGCAGGAAACATGGTGAATGGAGGTTTGCACTCCTTTATGAGCAGGCAGAAGGTGTCTAATAAGGCTCGTTTGGCTGTGCATGAGGGGGTGTTGGTTCCAACACTCATGTACGGAAGTGAAAGTTGGATATGGTAGAAAAAACATGAAAGCAGGATAAATGCAGTTGAGATGAGAACGTTGAGAAGTATGATAGGAGTTAAACTGAGTGACAGAATAAGAAATAGTGAGATAAGGAAATGTTGTGGTCTGAAAGAAGATGTTGTGACAAAAATTGAGAAAGGTATGCTGAGATGGTTCGGACATGTCGAGAGAATGAATGAAGAACGATTGACGAAGAAAGTGTATAAGGCCAGTGTGAATGAAAGTGTTGGAAGGGGTAGACCTAGGCGGACGTTTCAAGATCAAATCAGGGACTTCTTGAAAAAAGGCCAGGTCAAGAGTACCCTAAACCGGAGAGCATGTATGAAAGGAATAATGAAAGCGGACGAAGCGAAACAAATATGTAAGGACTGTAGCATGTGGAAAGAAGTGGTCTCTGCCTACCCCTACGGGAAAGAGGCGTGATTTTATGTATGTATGTATGTTAATGTAAGTAACGTAATCAATCATACAGCATACCGCTCGTCGATCCCAGATGCCGCTAGCACTCTTAAAATGTAAAAAATAAGCATTACCTTTACAATTGCTACCAAAACAGAGACAACAAACGAAGATCTTGAACGTGGTTTTTATATGAAAAGGGAGGGCAATCTCGTGCACGGGTCACCTGCTAAATGCTATCGATATTCTTCCGCAATACAGGTGGAATCATACACCTTGCCTGTCTTTTAGTAGCCACTAGTAGGAAAGATGTTTTACTTAATAGCAGCTGCGCCCTAAACCTGCACGTTGCTGGTAGGAGAGATATTCTACTTACCTGGGGCCGCGCATTAAACCTGCATGATACAACGTTAGTAGGGAAGATGTTATAATTACTCACGGCCACGTGGTAAGCGTGCATGATACAACGCTAGTAGGGAAGATGTTCTAATTACTCACGGCCGCGTGGTAAGCCTGCATGATACAACGCTAATAGGGAAGATCTTAATAATATTAACATGTTTAATAATTATATCTCATTATATTATAATAATGGCTGGTCTTGTTTTATAGAAGGAATGTTAGTTGTTACGGGGCTTTTTGTTCTTTGAAATATCTACTTTCTGATGGTGTAAAAAAAAATATTCCCCCAAACATTTTGAAAAAAGCTGATATTTTGACGTCAGAATTTTCGATTGAAAATTAGGGTTTTTTTTGATATTAAGTTAAAATAAGGCGGAAAAATAAATATTTTAAATCAAATAAATTACAGTGTATTTGAGACATAATAAGGTAAGTTTTCACCAAATTTCGTAGAAAAAAATTTTTTTTGAAAAAGTTAATTAAAAACCAAAATTTCCTAAAATATTCTACCTCGATCATCCCGCAACAGACAGCATCAATATTTTGTCATTTCTGTACTTTAATCTATTATCGGCTTGGCAGCGATCGACGTTGTCATGGCGACATATTTATTTTGTTAGATAAATAATGATATCAAATAAAATTTTAGAATTCATGATTTCTTAACTGTGGTATGTAATTCTATGATTATTTTTCAACTTCCGCAATTAGTGCGTCTTCCCATAGCACAAGACGGCATTTTAATGTTGTACCTATAAAATTATTTGAGACAACACGTCCTGAGGATGCCTCGTGTAGAGGCGAAACACGTGTCGAATTGTTTTAAAGACAAATGTTGTACCTATATCAAATTGCAAGCAATTCTGTCAACAACAAACGCGTGTGTACCGTTTTCGTATCGATAGAGCGACTACGACCAAAGGAACCAATTGACTCAATTTAGGCGATTGATTTTCGGCGCGCTAGTGACATATATACCTCTTTTAATACTATAATATCACTAGCTGACCCGGCAAACGTTGTTTTGCCATATAAAGTATAATTCACGCGATAGTTTTATAAGTAATAAAATATTGCCTATATTATGCCTGTACATCATTTTGTTCTATTGTCAATAGTTTTTGCAGCGCACGCAAAAATAGGTTTTCGATTTTACACCTTGTGTTACAAAATACAAAATAGCAATTTTATTACGGATCCCTAATTTTGAAAAAATAATCATTCAAATCGGACCAGTAGTACCAGAGATTAGCGCGTTCAAACAAACAAACAAACACTGTAGCTTTATAATATTACAGTATAGATTGATGATCAATGCAATTCTTTAAGGACTTACAGCAAGGGTGAGATCTGAAGCAGAATTTCGAACTGTCTGTTATCAAATTGCAATATGCTTACAATCATTGTTGCCTTGCTTAGTAGGTCTATACATAAAATATATATATCTAAAAATCATAAAATAAAAACGAAATTTTACAAAAAAAAAACAATCGACTTCAAAAAAACTATTGCAAAACGATAGATATTATATGCACTAAAAAGTATATACATAATTACGTAATTTTATCCAATTATATTAATCCAATTCGAGTTACTCTAGTAACTAGTTACTCCAAAAATAATAATTTTCGTATCTTGAATTAGATTGTGAAAAAATGCACAATTATTTTTATGCTTCTTAGTGTATATTATATCTATTATTTTGAAATCTTTTTTTGAACCAGGTTGTTTTTTTAACCTAGTTTTTGTTGCTATGGATTGGACTATCGAAAAAACTTTATCGATTTTCCAATTCCCAAGTATAGTTTTAACTGAATGCATGCTTAGATGTTAAGGAAAAGATCATTCACCTTCACTTTTTATATTTCTTGGTTAATGTATTTTGGGTGTTTTTTTATTATTCTCATTTTTTCCGTACTGATCGTATACATACTTATAATTTGTAAAGAAAACTCCTGCTTCCGGGTTCCAAACTATATTTACTACATTATTTACACTTGGAAAGTATTATTATAGGTATAGCATAAAGAAAAAAACCCAAAACCATCTAAATTTTGTTTGTCACTTGTGATCCAGGGTCGATTTGGTTGTGGCACACATCAACCACTACTACCGCTCCGCTCGGCTCGTCCGTTGAGATCTACAGTCTAAAATTATTTTTGCGACTCGCTAGTGAACAAGGGCCGGTTTGATTCCTCAAATTATCATCACGTATAGAATTTAATCTCTCTAGATTAAATCCTTGGTATTGGAGTTTATTATATTATATATAGTGTATATTAGGGAACAAGTTAGTTACCAAGGCCACAAAGTATACATGAATATATTATTTTATATAAGAAGGGCATACAGGCAAGTGGCTTTTCTGATGGAAAGTAAAAAAACCAGCCACCCAACTACATCAGCAATAGCCAATACCAGTGATCAAGAAATGCATTTTCGGCCATTAAGATGGGAGTATGCTCGAGACTTATCGTTTCGATTCGGGGTAAAAGCAGCCGGCAGATGAGTCCGCAAAGCAGCTGCACGTGGTTAGAAGGCTCTTATGAAACGCGCGGTAGTGGAATGCCGACATGTGTGATGCGGGATTTTGATATTAACCAGAACAAATCCTCTGAACATCATGATATATGCTGTAGAAGATGCAGAGATACTCTACATTCTACGCATGCCAAATAATTAAGCTGATCGGCGATGACTTGATTGTGGATTATATAATTTATTATTATTAATTACTAGTTGACCCGACAGACGTTGTTCTGTATATAATAAATAAAATAATGTTTTTTATGAATTTGTCAATAATATATCATAACATCAAGAATTATTTCGTAAAATATGCACCCTGCTGTTGTAATGAAATTGTTTCAGAGCAGAACTGTCAAACCGTGCGTCAATAAATTCTCTCATAGAAATTATGTATGGACAAATCAAAGGAAAAACAAATTTGTTGTTTTTATTTCATTCCGAGCATTTTCATATTTATTTAAACCTTTTAAACCTTCTCTGGACTTCCACAAATAATTCAAGACCAAAATTAGGCAAATCGGTCCAGCCGTTCTCGAGTTTTAGCGAAACTAACGAACAGCAATTCATTTTTATATATATAGATAAGTGATCAATGTCACAGCCTAGCGTTCTGGACTTATATATATTAGATTTTGGCGGTTTTCAATTTTGGACTATTACATTTTATCTGTCTGCATCAGTAGTATATTAATTCAATATTATTTGTTTCGTCTTCGATATCCGGAATCCATATTAACCTTTTCAAGCGTTTTCGATGCTAGCGACATCTATGTCCCTTCCGGTTTGTGCGTGCAGTGCCACCTAGTGTTTCTTTTACGGACTAAAGTTGTTAAGTTGGAATGACGCACAAAATCTTTTCCTCGTTATAGCATCGTTTTTCTTTGCGTTCACATCGATCTAGCTAATTTAGTAAAGCAAATTAAATTTTAAAAAAAGTTATTTAAGCTTTACTTTGTCTCCCTTCTAAATGGAGCCTAATTCTATTTGTGAAAATATAAGTGCTACAAATAAAAGAAGATATGAAAAAAGAAGTAGCAAAAATTCGTCATCGAGTTCCAGTTCGGAGAGTGAATCCAGTTCAAATACCGATAAGCAGCAGGGAAAATCACACATTCGTAAGAATTATTATCTCAACATGTTGCTTTCTTAACAAATATCATTACCCAATCTCAATCAGATATGATTAATAATTAGTTTAATTCTGCGAATACCTCACATACAAAAAACCAATCTTGCTTAGAGGTTACAACGTCGTGTTTAAATAATGTTCCGATTACGTCATTAAACTCTGATGTACCCTCAATGCAGACATCGGGTTCTCAATCGTGTTGGAGTTTCTCATTAGTGCCCCCAAATAACGATCAGGATAAAAATCAACTGGTTTTAGCTGAGTCATCTACTGTAGTTAAAGATCCGATCTACCCTAAATCAAATGAAAAGTACCTCACTAAGTTAAAAGAATTGCAAAGATTTTATTGTAAGGAATGGAATTCGGTACGGTTTGCTGAAGTACAAAAGAAATACGTTACGACACCTGGATTTGTAGAACTAGAAATTAATGACGAGTTAAAACGTTTTGGTTCTCAATCCACTGAAGAATATCGTCAATATCTTTTAGAACGTTCTTTCTCTGCTATGGCGAATGCTCTTTTGACACAAAAAGATGAGTTGGGTAAAATATTACAAGAAATAATTGATTGGTCTGGAAATAAGGAAACAAATCTAACACCTCCTTCACTTTTCCAAAAAATTAATCAATCGCTTAATAAAGATTCTACTTACATGAAAATTACGGGTGATTTAATACAACTTGCTTGCGGTAGGCGAGCTGATACCATTCAGAACCGTCGCGAACTGCTTCTTAAACAAATTCCTGGTGAGTATCATTCTGAAGCTCTGAGGAAAATCCCACCATCCGCAGAGTATTTGTTTTATAACGAACAAATAAATATCTTGATTGAAAAAATTGGGGGGGGGGGGGGGGGCCGAGAAATTGTCTGCCGCCAGATCAGCAATGCGTACAACACAGGGATACAGCAACAGTTCAATTAGGCAACGTCAGAGGAATGATAATGTTCCTAAGCCTTCCACAAGCAAGCAACTGAATGAAAAGCCATTTCGTAACAGCTCTAAAAGAGGAAAAATTATTAAATCAAAATCATTCTCAGATAACAGATCCGCATCATCGAGGGGACGACAGAATGGAAAACCAAGAAAGCACCGTTCTGACTCCCGACTAGACATTTCAACCGCCGTGCATGACTCGCGATCATTTCGGAGTGGGTGTCTAAAGCAATATTATCATATCTGGAATGAAATTGGAGCACCACCGCATGTCTGTCAAATCTTAAAAGGTTGCGCATCCCTTTTATGTTAAAACCACCCCTAATAACCCCAAGTCGTCTAGTACTGGAATGTTTCAAAACCAAAGAGAGTGTTCTAATGACCCAACAAATAGAAGTGATGCTCAAGTCTCAAATTCTAGAGGAAGCCGAAACTTCTCCCAGTTACCTTTCAACCTTTTTTCTTGTCCCGAAGTCGGACGGATCGCTTCGACCGATATTCAATCTCAGAAAGTTAAACGAATTTGTAAAAACGAAGGAATTCCATCTGTTCAGCCATTTCCGAGTGCCACAGTTTTTACAGAGTCGAGATTGGATGGCAAAATCAGATTTGAGCCAGGCTTACGAGTATTTCCACGTGCCGATTGCCAGAGAACATCGCAGATTCCTGAGACTTAGCTACAAAGGGAAACTGCTGCAGATGACCTGCTTACCCTTCCTGCCTTCCTTCCGGCCTGTCCTCAGCACCAAGGACTTTTGCCACAGTGACAAACTGGATCGCAGAACATCTAAGGTCACACAACATAAGGTGCGTAGTATATCTCGACGATTTTATGATCGTAAATCAAAATCGCCGGATACTTTACGATCACATAGCTTTTGCAGTACACTTCATGCAGAGACTGGGATGGACGATAAATTTCGACAAATCTGTTCTGGCTCCGACTCGTCAATTAGAGTTTTTAGGAATTCTATGGGACACCGAACACAACACGAGATCCTTGTCAGAGCCGAAGTGCACTACGCTCCGCAAAGCACTTCAGAAATAGATGTCAAAAGGCAGTTGGTCCCTCAAACAGGCCCAGTCCCTACTGGGGAGACTCAACTTTGCCACATTCGTGATTCGGAGAGGAAGGCTTCATTGTCGAACGTTGCAATATTACAGTCGACAGGTTCCAAAACTACACTCTTACCAACCGTTACAGTTGCCAGAACCTGCCGTGACAGAAATGAAATGGTGGTACAACGCAGCCTCGGGTACGACACCGATTCACAGTCCCCCGTTCTCCCATCTCCTAACAACGGACGCCTCCGATATGGGATGGGGTACTCAGATTGGACAATCCATGATCAAAGGTCAGTGGACAGAGACACAGAAACGCTGGCATGTAAATGTCAAAGAGCTATATGCAGTTTTTGCAGCAATATCGGAAAAGAAGGATCAATTGCCCCAATGTCACATACTGATTCAAACCGACAACAGCACAGTGGTAGCTTATATCAACAAGGAAGGTGGGACCAAGTCAAAGAAATTACTCAAATTGACAAAGAAGTTACTGGTTCTCCTAGACGAGTTGGACACATGCATAACAGCTCAGTACTTCCCGGGGCGGTACAATGTCGAAGTAGATGCCTTGTCACGCCAAAGGGGCCTCTTGCCCGAATGGCATCTGACAAACGAAGCCACTCAAATTATATTTCAGATGTGGGGAACTCCAGTCGTAGACCTGTTTGCATCAAATACGGCTCATGTAGTGGACTGTTACGTAACGAGAGACACTTTAGACAGTCAAGCCCTATTTCACAATGCGTTTTGTCAACAATGGAACTTTCGGCTAGCATGGTTGTTCCCCCCGCCAAACTTGATTCCTCTGGTATTGCAGCACTTAAACGAGGTTCAGGGTCTTTACATATTGATAGCCCCACAATAGACGAGATCCTTCTGGATAGCCGACATCCAGCGCAGAGCAATACAAGCCCCGTTTCACATTGCAAATCTTCACAGAGTACTGGTAGACACAAGGACGTGGATGAATCCACCTCGAAAACAAGAAATCCAGTTGGAAGCGTGGCTGATTTTGGGTGGTCAGGGGTAATCGAGGATTGGTCAGAAGAAGATAAAGCCTTATTGCTATCCAGTTGGCGAAAATCAACTCTTAACACTTATGCGCCAGCATGGAGAAAATGGAAAGAATGGTGTGCTAAGGGTTCAACAAATTTTAAATTTCCTTCTCCTACAGAGGTGGCACGATACTTAACATACCTCCACAATGTAGAAGGACTGGCCTATAGAACTATACTTGTTCATAGATCCGTGATTTCAACTTTTACCAATATCACCAATAACGTTGATTTATCTTCAAATTTCTTTATTAAGCATATACTAAAAGCAATTTCGGTATCACTAAATTCTTATAAGTCATTTATCTAAAGTCAATCCTAATGAAAATAATATGTTTGAAGTTTTTAAACGAACTGCAATTTTGTTATTATTGTCATCCGGCAGAAGAGTCCATGATCTCACCTTGCTGCATATAGGCTCAGGAAATCTTTATAGATAAAGGTGATTCAGTCTTGCTTTGGCCAGTATTCGGCTCGAAAACTGATAAGGCTGATCACAGACAGTCCGGGTGGAAAATGCTTAAGAATTGGTATTCTTAAGCATTTTGGTACCAACCAAAAGATCTGCTGTGTGTACTGGATTAGACGTCTGATACAGGTATCACAGGAACGCCGTGAGAAAGGCAACTACAGTCATTTATTTATTACCACCAGGGGTAGTCCACGACCTGCTACGAGGACAATAATAGGGGGCTGGGTAAAATCAGCACTTAAAGATGCAGGAATTAACGCCCCACCTGGTTCAGTTCGTTCGGCAGTTGGATCCTTAAACTGGTTAGAAAATTTTAGCATCTATCAGATTCTGTCCACGGGAAATTGGAAATCAGAACACACATTTCGGAAGTACTATCAGAAACAAATCATTTCTAATCAGGAGTCCCTTTCCTTATCTAATTATTTTAATGCTGTCAAATAGATGATATTTTGATCTTTAATTATTGTATACCAATTAATATATCGACTTTAATGAATTCTCATTTAATTTTATTTATGTAATTAACACATTATAGCATCATCGTAAAGAGTACCAGGAGATAATAAACATATTATGACTCAATATGGATTCCGGATATCGAAGACGAAACAAATAATAGAGAGTTTTAACAAACAATTAAACTTACCTATTATTTTTTCTGAGATATCCGGAATCCAGGTAATGTCTACCTGGTACATTGAGTCTTATAATGAGGAAAAGATTTTGTGCGTCATTCCAACGTAACAACTTTAGTCCGTAAAAGAAACACTAGGTAGCACTGCACGCACAAACCGGAAGGGAGATAGAAGTCGCTAGCATCGAAAACGCTTGAAAAGCAAGGCTTTGACTCAATATGGATTCCGACTATCTCAGAAAAAATAATAGGTAAGTTTTATTGTTTGTCAAAACTCTCTATTAATTCAAATATCTTCACGTCACTAAGTGAAAAAACTTATCATGAATATATTTACACTATATCTCGTTGTTTTGATTGGTATCATACATTTCCAGCAATAATTACCCAACGCTTACGATGGATACATACTTAGATATTTCACACTGGCACAAGCAATCAAATTTTGATCTGGCTAAAGGTCTTAGATTATCTCTACCGAATTGCTTGGTGGCCCCTAAACCAAGAGATCCTATCACTTTTGTCCAGTTTTGATAGGTATATATGGATAGTTCGATAAACGTATTATCTGCCTGGGTGAATCTTTACCCTTCACCAAAGGGTCGAGTATAGTAGAGTAGTAAAGTATTTACAAGTTTATAGTTTTACCCTCGTACGACTTATTTATAGGCTGAAAAGGACCACCTTTGATGGTCGTACAAGTTAGTAAAAAAATAATATAAATGTCAAACTTACACTTGACAATTGACATTTTGACAATTTTGGTCTTCGAATCAAGTTCGAGACCGAGATTATTTTTTAATTTTTATCTTTTGGTAGTACCTTAGCTATCCGGTGTCTATTTACTATTTAGTATTTACAAATATCTAAAAAATAAAGAAAAAAGATTTAAGTTAAAAGAAATATTATCCTATTAGGAATTGGTTTTAGAAATTATAAATATTGATGTAATTTAATTAAGGTACAGTGGTGTTTCTAGCAATTTTAGTTGTTCACGTTCAGGTTTAACATTGTTACGTGTCTATAATCGAGATAATAGGTTACATTCGTGTTTTGAAAATGCAGTATTATAATTAGATAGCCATCATTACACGGTTATACTAATAAGTTGTAGTCGTTAGAGTATTATTCATCAATAATTTTTGACATAGCTACATAATTATAGTTGAATTTAATATTTTCAGATGAACCTTGAGAAGCGTGTATTAGTAACAGGAGGAACAGGGCTTGTGGGTAAGGCCATTGAGACTGTTGTGAAGGAAGAAAAACAAACAGGTGCTCATGAAGTTCTCAATGAGACCTGGATATTTTGTGGATCCAAAGATGCTGATCTCAGGTTAAAATATTTTCTGAAATTTTAGTAAAACATGTGTAATTGTTAAGTTTATGGCATGTAGAAGTAAGGTAGAATTAGGCAGCAGGGTTTGCGTCAAGCAACTCTTTGGAACACTCCCCATGACAGATGTGGTAGAAGATAATATACAATAAAGCATTATCACTAAGATCTAGCTACAGAGTGCTGGATTTCTGTTCATCCTAGCAGCTTTGTGTTACATATGGTCAAATAGTTCAACTTTATACTAGGGTGCATCAGTAGAAGAGTCCTCAGATGACAATAAATAATAATAATAATAGTGACACACTTTTTACACAAATTAAACATACATAAATTCATATAAACATACATAAATACATTTAAACATCCATGACTCGGAAACAAACATCCATATTCATCATATAAATGCTTGCACCTACCGGGATTCGAACCCGGGACCTCTAGCTTAGTAGATAGGATCTCTAACCACTCGGCTATACAGGTCATCAATAATACTGTAGTAGTATCACTCTGTATTGATGACACTGTTTATTCAAAGTTCGCCCTTCCCTTCCCATAAACCGAGGGGATAGGTGTTAGATTCAATCACTCAAGTTTTTCACTCAATTCAAAACTCAGTAGTCATATACTTAGGCTAGGTTTTCAGGGGAATGTTTAAAAGATAGTAGTGATACGAAAAAAAAGATAATTTAAAATTATTAAAACAATTATCCATTAATACGGCTTTACTCATGTTTTTGTCGGTGTCGGTACCTACTAGTTTCGGACCATTCAGTTACTTTTACAGTAAAAGGTGGGACATTATCGCGAACCCACCACACTCACCCTGGTGAAGGACCTCCGAATGGTCCGAAACTACGGTACCGACACCGACAAAAACGTGAGTAAAGCCGTATTAATAGATAAAGATAATTTTAGTATTTTATGTACAAAAATTGCATCTTCTGGGCTTCATTATACCTGATTCTGAGATCTGGAGTCAATAGAAAAAACAATACTATTACTGCTTTGAATTAAAACATTGATGCTGTAGTATCAAATTGGCTACAGCACTGACAAAATCACTCGAATAATTGGAAACAAACCCAGCCCCAAATAGGAAAGCATCCCACCTCAATTTGCTTGTTTCAGTGCTAAATGTGGTGGGTCATTGGCATTCTGTGATGTGGCACATACATATAGGCACTACATCCCTGACTAGCCACTAATCAAACATCCAAAGACTAGCATCAGCAGAGAAGAATACACAATATTGTTACTGAATAGTTACCACAAATGGGAGTGTCTTAAATTTTCTTGGGCCAATGTTGCCAGAACTCACAAATTTGCAAATTGAAATGTATTTGTTTTTCCCAGAAAACAAAGCTTTAATAATTGGCTAAAATTAAAAAATTTAACGTTGGCCAAAAGCCTATTTATTATTCCTTCATGAATGTTGTTATTATTTTAAATGTCAAAATCAGTGATTTTGGTTTTACAACATACTTAAAATCATCAATACAGCCCTTTGGTTTATAACAAACAACAAAATTTCACCAGTTCTCAAACGTGCCTTCAATCAGAGACGAGATTGCTAATACCAGCTCAAAATACAAATCCAGATTAAGGACCCACCCGAATGTGTTAGCTCCAAGGCTACTCTATAGCAACCCACCAACACATCTGAAAAGGGCACATATCCTGGACAAGAAGTCAAGTCCTCTGAAGTCAAGGACCGAATTAAGAAAGAGTAGTGCACTACCTGGACTGCACACTCACTAGCCAGATCTACCAACATATCCACATAATATAGTATAGTAGATTACTGACTGTGGATAAGCGTGAAATAAAAAAAAATCAATGAAGATATTTTTTTCCATCAAATTCAAGCACTGAATAACAAGTTCGGCCAATGATAGCTAGAGAATCCCGTAGCCTGTAATCAATTACTACTCTTAAATATATTTTTTATTTATTTGGGAACCCAACAATCACATACTAATATATAAACTACTTCTAAAAGATTAAATATATATCTAAGTGTGCAAATTAATTCTATGATGCTGCAGTAGCTAGTCGTACCGCTTCGAAGCGAGGTAAACTAAGTCTGTGTACGAAAATAAAACAAAATCAATGAAAAGAATCTTTTGGAAAAACTTGTGCTGATTTGCAAATTCAATAACTATGAACATGACAGACAAAACACTCTGGGTTTTTGCCTGAACATACATCTGGTCATACTTAACATTTTGTGCAATATCATCGTTATAAGAAAGTCAAGCAAACATGAGACATTTTGTATATAACATTCCACTTCTGTAAAAAATATAATCTATATAATAATTGAATCAAGTCGAAATTGAAAATTCTGTCTCGAGAAAACCTAGATAATTTCGAAAGCTTTATATGAGTTCATTTTTTTTTTTAAATTGGTTCAGAAATGACTGAGAAAGAATTTAACACAGAAATCAATTGGAGCTCAGCTAAGCTTCGCTCAATTATAATAATAAACAGTGTATATATCACACAGTAACTGATATCATTCTTATTATGTAATCTGGGTTACATTAGTAATAAATAATGTTCATGAAAATATCTAGTAGTATAACAAATCTTAAATGTTAATCATTTATGAATAGTAATTATTTTCATATCACTTTTCACACTATGTCGATCTATTATCGAGATCGAATTTCTTACGGCCGTTCCTATCTATCTACAGATAGATATAAATGACTACATTCTACTGTCAGTAATTAGCTGTCAATAATCTGAAGCTGTCCCAATATATCTGATAAGTCATTCTTATCGCCTTCTATTGGGAGGCGTGAATTGCAATGATCACACAAACTATTGTGGGTAAACTATACGTCGTCCCGTTGACAGACAGCATTTACGGATAAGGTGAGTTACTGTCGATAAGTTTATTGGGGCGGAAAAGTCAACAATAGTTACGTTTTTATCTCAAGTAAGATATAGACTGAATATTGGGAACGGCCGTTAAGGAACCTCTTATATAATATTGTCATAAGAGGGTTTAAAACAAATCTGTGTCTTCTTTCAAACACTTTATCATCCATACTTTAGAGGTAGTTATTGTTTTTACCCTAAAAACACCCTTAGATAATATTTAAACTATATTATATTTGTATATAAAATATATAATCAATTATATTAAGAAATTTAAGGCTGCTAATGCTCCTGCTATTTCGGGTGTTGCAGGAGAATGGTACCGGTGGTGATAACTTTACATCAGGTGACCCACAATAAAAATAGTTTATGGTAGTCCTTATTAATATATCTGTTCATGTTAGCCTTATGTTTTATCAACATTAATACTTAAATTTAGCACAATATTACAGTGTGATACAATTTAATACTGTCTTTTTCAGAGATAAAGTGGAAACTGATGCTTTGTTTGAAAAACACAAACCTACACATGTTATTCACTTGGCAGCAATGGTTGGAGGCCTTTTCCATAACATGGCACACAATCTAGACTTCTTTGTGAGTAGTTCAAATATGTATTTGTACAAAATTCTTTCATTGTAGTTTTGTAGTCATCAATAATATATTTTTTTCCAAATTCATTAATCATTTGTCTGAGAAATGGTCTTTCAACACAGAAAGGAGGTCTGAGTGATGCTAAGGGTATATCTGGAGGTTAGGCCAATCACAGACGTCAGACTATCCCTGACGCACTTTTTAGTCTGTGATAATAAAACCTATAGAAGAAAGTTGATATTGAACCCCGAAAAAACGGACGGGTAGCTATCACGCGTGAGTCGAGTTTTAGTTACCACTTTTTTTAAAAAGGCTTTACCTACTGCAGCCTATTGTAAAATTGATTGCAGCAGTTTTCTTTTCTGTTATTATACATTTATTTTGGTGAGTGGTCTTAACATTTTAATATAGATATTAGTTCATAATACATCTAACCTAACTAACAGCAACTAACTTCTACACTATGGAGATCTCTCCTCCGGAACCTCCGGATCCACCGGATATTCCTGCTCTAACCGGCTCGAAACGACGGCTAGAAGATAGTTCTTCAGGAAACGCAGCGCCTAAAAAAACAATTATCGATACGGACATGGCTTCTGCCTCTATCCAAAATGTATATAGTGATCCATCGTTAATAATTGGTATCAAACAGTATACAACATTTGATAAAGGACCTTTTTTGATCCACGTCTCCCGCACGGAAGAAGACCCTGCCTCAGGTCTCACTATAAAGCCAATTAAATTCGGCCAGCTTCTCCACAGGCACAAAATTGCTAATATTTGCCCTGACGGAATAAAAAAAGTAGGTAGAAATAAAATTTCAGTAGTATTTAAAACAGCCAAAGATGCCAACAGTTTTCTGGATAACCCACTTTTAGCTGCTAATAAATATACCGCAACAATTCCCAACTATAACATCACTAAGATGGGTATAGTTCGTCAAGTCCCAGTGGACCTGTCTATGAATGAGTTTGTGGAGTCGGTTGATCTTCCCACTGGTTGTGGAAAGATTTTCAAGGCTCGCAAACTCAATAGGAAAGTAATAGAGGAGGGTAGAGTGACTTGGGTACCAACCCAAACCATTGTATTAACATTTCAAGGCCAATTGCTTCCGGGAAAAATCTTCCTCTTCCACAATTCCCTCCCCATAGAAACATACCTGTTCCCTACTATCCAATGCCAGAACTGTTGCCGCTTTGGCCATATAAAAACAGTATGTAGATCTAAGCCAAGGTGCTTCAAATGTGCCCAATCCCATGCTGGTGATACGTGTGAGGTTACTGATAAAGATGCTTCTTGTATAAATTGCTCAGGTCAACATTTTGCCACCAACAAAGCTTGTCCTGAACATGGTAGACAAAAATCCATTAAAGCAATCATGTCTCAGGAAAACTTATCTTATGAGGAGGCAGCAAACCGTTGCCCGAAATCAGTAAAGCCTTACTCTGAAATTCTCCTTAATCCCTCATTACCCCATAATGAATTACCCCCCTCTTCCTCTCAACCAGCTCATACCACTCAGCCATCCATTTCTCCTACTGTCAGTTACAGGAAAACTGTAACACTCCCTTCACGCTCCAGACCCATTTTAAGTAAGTCCTATGATCGTGCTGCTCATCAGGCCATCATTGCCGATGTTCCTTCATCCTTCCCGAATGGTTCTGCACTATCCCATCAATCCAATTTTTCATCATCAGCGCAGGATGATAACCTCTTGGAGGCTCTCCTGTCCATCATTCTATCCCTTATAACTAAAAACAGTCTAAGCTTACCATCCAACGTTGCCCATCAACTTTCACAAATTCTGTCCTTAGTCAATAACCATGGCCCCAGTGTCCATTCTGCAATGGAACACCAGAAGCCTACGTCCTAAAAAACCCAGTCTTACACATCTCATAAATAAATACCTTCCTTCTGCCATCGCCATCTCTGAGACATGGCTGGTCCCTGGTTCACACTTCAGGGTCCCCGGCTATGTATGCCTTAGAGATGATCGAGCAGAAAGTGTTGGTGCGGGTTGCGCCTTATTAATAAGACGCACCCTTCCCTTCTCCTCGATTACCCTTCCTAGTCCTCATCCAGGTATAAATATTGTTGCAGCAAAGGTTATGAACATCTCTCTTGTCTCAATCTATGTACCTCAACCTCAGTCAACCATGATTGCTGATATCCTCTTTTTAATTTCATCTATTCCCCCTCCTATTATAATTATGGGAGACTTTAATGCTCATCACACTTCATGGGGCTCAAGCCACAGTGATTATTTTGCCCTCTCTCTGTTAGACATATTTGATGAGTGTGATCTGTGTATTATCAATGATGGCTCTCCTACCCGCAGGGTTTCACCTTCTCAAAATCCCAAAAGTGCAGTTGACCTCACCTTGTGTTCTCCATGTCTGGCTCCTCTCCTTTCTTGGAACATTTTACAAAATTCCTATGGCAGTGACCATTTCCCTATAACCATATCTATCCCTGACAAAGTAATCCCCCCAGAAAACCCTTCCTCATCCTTTAAATATAAATTAATAGATGCAAATTGGCCTTATTACTCTTCTTGCCTAGATAAAAAAATTGCAGAGTTGCCAGTCACTAACCATCTCAATGTAGTAGATAACTATATGAAATTCACAACCGCTATGATTACTTGTGCTGACAATAACTTCCCTTTGAAGAAACCTATTTTAAATAAAATTTCAACTCCTTGGTGGGATGCTGAGTGCACTGCTGCTGCCAAAGAAAGGAAGTTAGCGGAAAAAAATTATAACAGAAACATGTCACTTTCTAACTTTATTCACTATAAAAAAGTTGCAGCTAAAGCTACATATTTATTTAAAAAAAAGAAAAAGCAAGGATGGATTAACTTTTGCCAAAATTTGTCTCCAAGCACTTCATCCTCAATGGTTTGGAAACAAATTAAAAAATTTAGAGGTTCATTTTGTGCTCAAGAGCATGACTTAAGTGTGGATTCATCTTTGTGGCTTGAATACTTTTCAGATAGAATGTCCCCCCCTTCAGCTCCAAACATGGACTATTTTCCATCCCCTCCAGGCCCTCTTGCCTCTACTCATAGTTTAGAGTCTCCTTTCTCTTTTTCTGAACTCCTTCTCGCTTTAGACGGTCTAGCTGATTCTGCTCCTGGAGCAGATGGAATCCCCTATTCTTTCATCAAAAACTCATCAACTACATCCAAGAAATATTACCTAGATATTATAAATAACCTTTTTGATTTTGGGGTCATCCCTCCACCCTGGAAAAATCAGGTAATAATACCAATTCTTAAACCTGGTCAGAATCCATCTGAAGCCACAAGTTATAGACCAATTGCCCTCTCTTCTACTCTTGCAAAAGTTTCTGAAATCATGATAAAACACAGACTTGAGTGGTTTGTTGAAAACAATAATCTCCTTTCCAACTCTCAATATGGTTTCAGAAAGGGCAAGAGTTGCCTAGATAGCTTAGGCATCCTTACAACTGACATAAGAATAGCACTCCTCAGTAAAGAACACCTTTTGGGAGTTTTCCTTGACATAGAATCTGCATATGATAACGTATCACTTCCTCTACTCAGGAGTAAACTCAACCAGCTGAGTATCCCCGTGAAGCTATCTCGTTTCATATGTAATATGTTAATGGAAAGAACAATCACTATCAAAGGTCCATCCTCTTACCTCCCTCCTAAGTCAGTTTGGAAAGGCTTACCTCAAGGCTCAGTCCTTAGTCCCCTTCTCTACAATCTGTATACATATGACCTCAATAGCTCTGTATCCCCCTTCTGCCAAATACTGCAATATGCAGATGATATTGTTCTGTATACTTCCAACAAGTCCATACAGGATTCATCCAATCAGTTAAATTGTGCACTTGAATATCTTGCTGATTATTTAATGCAACATGGGTTGTCACTATCAACTGCTAAAAGCAAAGTAGTTTTATTTACAAATAAAAGTTTCCTCATATTAAAATTAAAATTTATAATGTTGAGTTACCTGTTGTTACCAATGTTAAATTTCTAGGGATTTGGTTAGATCAAAAATTATCAGGCGTAAAGCACTTTGATTATGTCTCACAGAAATGTGAGAAAAACATTAATATCCTGCGCTCTGTATCTGGTGTCTGGTGGGGAGCTCACCCCTTCACCCAAAAATTATTGTACAATGCAATCATTCGCAGCCACATGGATTACGGCACTATGTTTTTGATCCCAGGAAATAAAGCAGGTCTGAATAAACTGGACAAAATTCAGGCTAAATGCTTGCGCATAATATTAGGAGCCATGAAATCTAGCCCGATTAATGCCATGCAAGTAGAGTGTCTGGAACCCCCCCTTTCACTTCGCCGTCAATTTCTTGCCAATAAATTTTTTCTCAAATTAGCTGAATGTTGTGGACATCCCTTGCTTCCAAAATTAGACCAACTATTTGCTTTATACAATAATAATAATATTCCTGAAGACAAAAGACCCTGCATTCTCCACAGTTACTTATTATTCTCTCACCTCTCTTACCCCCTCTTCCAATATTCTAAATTGCCTCTATTTACTATGCCTTTTAGTGCACTCACTTTCCAACCATCTGTAATTTTAAACTTAGGTATAGATAAGTTTTCCATAGAAGCCAATAAAACTTTTTCTCAGATAATGTACTCTGATTTTCAAAATTGGCATAAAATCTACACTGATGCTTCAAAAACAGACATGAGCCCTGTTGGTGCTGCAGCATGGATTCCTTCAACAAGAATTATACTCAGTTACAGCTGCCCATCTATCACTTCTGTTTTCACTGGGGAATCAATTGCCATTCTTGAAGCAATTTTATTTGTTAAGGCTCATGGCATGAACAACTCTATTATTCTTTCAGACTCCAAAAGTTGCCTTCAATCAATACTGTCAAATCCATTTAGGTCTAAAAGTCATTTTCCAATTATATTTAAAATAAGGGAATCTTTGAAAGAATGCTATGACCTCAATATTAACATCGTTTTAGCATGGATTCCAGGTCACTCAGGCATTCTTGGTAACGAAAATGCAGATGCCTGTGCGAAGACAGCTATTGCAACAGGTTCCCTCCAATACTCAAAAATTTTCTCCCATGACTTGCGCACCATCCTGAAACCCACATTGCATGAGAATTGGTCCAGCATTTGGCAAGTTTCCAAAAACTCTAAAGGCAAATTTTATGGAGATCTACAACCCGTAATTCCTCAGAAACCTTGGTTCTCGAAATTTAAAATTCCCAACAAGTCAGTAATTTCAACTATTTGTCGTCTACGTTTTAATCATGCTTGTACCCCAGTATTTTTGGCTAAAATAAGAATTAGGGACAATTCCTTGTGTGAATGTGGTCTAGATGAGGGAAACGTGGATCATTTATTCTTCAATTGCCCTTTAACACAACCTTCTTTATACAATTTTATACCTCCTGAAATTCCCCGCCCAACTTCCTTTAAATGTCTCCTCTCCCTAGTTTTCACTCCTTTTGTATATATTTTGTGTAAATATATTAAAATAAATAAGATTAAGTTGTAAATAGCACTAAGTACTTATATCAAATAATTTAAGTAATTATATTTGTGTGTGTCTATAGTCCTAACAGCATGTATATTTGTTTCAGGTATAAGAAAATAAAACTTGTTTCAATCTTAAGCACCGATCAATACCATTAAAATTAGTAAAAGAATACTCTAAGCTTGGTGGTCTACCTTAACGTGACATTGGCAAACTTGTGGTATACCTTCCACAGGAGCCATAGTAGGAAGAATAGAATAGAATAGAAAACCTATAGAATTATAATACGCATACGACGCGTAAAATGTCGGACACACAAAATATCCTCGTAGGAAACGTCGAGTAAAATTGAGTTTAGAACTAACCTCTTTTTTTGTGCAATTCATTGTTTCACAACCTTATTTTGCTCACCGCCACTTTGAGAATATGTTTTTTTCTACAGTATTTTCGAGTATTTTTTTGCCTTTTTATACTATATTTTTTAATCTACCCACGTCCCATCTGCGCCATCTCAATGCACCCTAATTTTCTCTGGGTCTTCTACTGCTCCCCCCCGAAAGTCTCAAACGCCCACAAGGGGGCGTTATCGCAGAAGTTGAGAACCTATCTAGACGTATAAATTATCTAAGGAGAAAAGTGTGCTTGCATTGTGTTTAAGCACACTTTTACCGTTCCGCTATCAGACAGCGAATGATATGTCCTTATATTATGTGAATAGAACCTCATTGTATACAAGAATAATATTTTTGGTACTTTTTGTGTCTTTAGAGCTCTGTGAACGGCTGGATCATTTGGCGTTGCGTAGGGACGTCGCCTTATTGTGTGTCTTCTACCGCATTTATCACGGGGAGTGTTCCGAAGAGCTGTTCGACCTGATTCCTGCAGGCGAATTCCACCTTCGCACGAGACAAGATAAATTAGGATTTATCATCGACACCATCTGGACGTGTGGCGTTCCTCCACAGTTCGGTTTTCAAGGAATTTTCTTCTACGTACAACTAAGCTGTGTAATGAACTTCCTTGTGCGGTGTTTCTAGCACAATACGACATTTAAAAAAAAGCGCACACCCCTTCCTTAAAGGCCGGCAACACTCTTGTGATTCCTCTGGTGCTGCAAGAGAATGTGGGCGGAGTTGATCCCTTAACACCAGGTGACCCGTACGCTCGTTTGCCCCCGCTTCCGTATAAAAAAATGTTTAGAAAAATGTACAACTTTGATGTCTAAGTGTCATCTAATTACGTGATTAAATATGTTTTGATTTGCTTTGAAACAATGGGACACTAGTTTGCCCTTTTCTTAAAATGTTTGTGCCCAATCCTTTTTGTTTGTATTGATTGTACTGTCAGCTCCAACCATTGCACTCAAAAAAATGGCAACACCCATTGTTTCCATTACATTCACCGAAAGTGACCAAATAGATCATCCAAAGTAGTCAAATATATCGGGAATTGACCATAAACGTCATAAAAATAGAACCACACAAAGTGTTCAAAAATATGAATACATTTGTCGATAATGAACTTGCGGTGTGAAAATTTACGGTTAAAACTAGCTGACCCGGCAAACGTTGTTTTGCCATATAAAGTGTAATTCACGCGATAGTTTTATAAGTAATAAAATATTGCCTATATTATAGCCTGTACATCATTTTGTTCTATTCTCAATAGTTTTTGCAGCGCACGCAAAAATAGGTTTTCGATTTTACACCTTGTGTTACAAAATTGCAATTTTATTACGGATTCCTAATTTTGAAAAAAAAAACATAGCCTATAGCCTTCCTCGATAAATGGACTACCCAACACTGAAAGAATCATTCAAATCGGACCAGTAGTACCAGAAATTAGCGCATTCAAACAAACAAACAAACAAACAAACACTGCAGCTTTATAATATTAGTATAGATTAGACGCTTTTTGACGCTGACTGTAGACAGACCCGTTTGAAAGTGTAAATATCATATGAGTAAAGTTGATGTTGGGTTGTTTCCAGAGAGACAACATGTCAATAAATGACAATGTGCTTCATGCCAGCTATAAGTACAAGGTGGTGAAGGTCGTGTCCTGCCTGTCCACTTGTATATTTCCTGACAATGTTACCTACCCCATTGATGAAACTATGGTGAGTATTATATATATTCCTGATAATATTATGTATGTAGGCACATAACTGAATAAATTGCTAGAAACTGTCAGGGATAGATAGACTTATAATGCCAACTACTCGGCTAAGTAGAGTTAGTAAGTGTTTTATGAGATTGATGTATATGCTTTTACAACAAGATCCCAGATAATGTTCAAAGTAGATGTAATACGAAATTCAAAAGAATTGTTAAAAAACGTTTGTGTGGTAACGGTTACTATAACATAAATGACTTTCTTAATACCTCAGATTGGGAATGGAGCGTCAACCCTCAGGCTATCAGATAATAAGTATGGTAGTTATGGTACGATATTACAATGTAACCATAATTTTTATTAAAAAAAAGCCTGCTGAGTTTTCTGCGTCCGTTCTTCTCAGGTCTGAGGTAAACTTTTTCAAATGCTTGGTACTTTTTGACTTTCAAAGAGTGATATCATATCCTATTTCTAATTAATATATTTGAATATTATTTAAAAATTATCAGTTAAATGTGGTAAAAGGATAGCTGTGCTTGCAGGTTTCAAAAATCAGATGATTAACTAGAACATTTTTTGAAGTCACAATTGCCCTGCGTTTCCCCGGGGCATAAAAAGAATTGGGAAGTCCCAGGGTATCGTAAGAGACTACAAAGGGCATTTACCAGTGTGATGTTTCTTTGCAGAGGACGCTGACTAGATTATGGGTACCATAATGGCGCCTTTTTCTGTCGTGAAGCGATATGTGTAAGCATTACTGTGTTTTAGTCTGAAGAGTGCCGTAACTAGTGAAATTACAGGGCAAATGAGACCTTAGGTGACGAGCGTAAGTGTAGTGCCTTTCGGAATTTTTGGGTTTTTCAAAAATCCTGAGCGACACTGCGCTGTAATGGGCAGGGCGTATTAATTACGATCATCTGAACGTCCTTCTCGTCTTGTACTTTATTGTCATAAAAAAAATGAATATTTTAACATCACAATACAATTACCCAATGCGCATTTCAGATTCATAATGGCGAGCCTCACACATCTAACTTTGGATACAGCTATGCGAAAAGGATGATTGATGTTTTGAATAGGTAACTGTTTAGTCTAAACTGTAATAGGTACCTACGTTAGCTTTCTTGGACTAATTAATATGTATTCACACAAACACACAAATGCGTTTACGCTCTACGTCCGATCAGAGTCCGTTCCGTATCCCTGAAAACACGGTCCGAAGTAGTCGTAGAACTATTTCTACGGTTGACGGAAAGAAATCGGATGATGGAAGCGGGGTCTAGTGCGTAAACTGCCATGCTGCAAAAGCATTCTTAGTGTAGTTTTTTAAAGGCCTGGCAACGCTCTTGTGATTTCTCTGGTGTTGCAAGAGAACGTGGGTGGCGGTGCTCACTTAATATCACAAGCACTCTTGTCTCCTCCACCAGTGTTGCTGAGTCACTTCTTCTGGAAAATGTTAAAGAATGCCAACAAACTTTCAATTTTAGTTTTGTTAGCCCTGGAGAAATAATTAAAACTTTTAAGTTTCTCGACATGAAAAAAACTGCTGATGTATGGGGCATTTCTGTTAAAATAATAAGTTCAATAATTGATGTCATAGCACCATATCTTGCAATAGTATTAGAATAATTGTATTAATCGTGGCGTGTTTCCTGACCTTCTGAAACATAGTAAAATTATAACTATAACAAGAACAACTATCGTCCTGTGTCTGTTTTGCCGACCCTTAGTAAAATTTTTGAAAAAATAATTTTAATCCAAATGCCTACTTACTTTAACTCTCATAAGTTACTTCATTTGAAACTATTTGGCTTTACTAGGGGACGTTCAACAACGGATGCAGGTGTTGAGCTGATCAAGAATATTTTTGATGCCTGGGAGGAATCGCAGAATGCACTTGGCATCTTCTGTGATTTATCTAAGGCTTTTGATTGTGTTCAACATTCAACGCTGGTCAGGAAGCTATACCACTATGCCATAAAAGGAACTGCGCTCGATCTTCTGACTTCATATCTAAACAATAGAATTCAGAGGGTCGAAGTGAATGGCAGGAGATCTCCTGGGACTCCTCTCAGTATGGGGGTACCACAAGGGTCTATTTTTGGACCGTTCCTCTTCCTTATCTATATAAATGATCTTCTTAATCTTATAGAGAAAAAACATAAGGTAGTATTGTTTGCGGACGACACTTCACTGATTTTTAAGGCGAAAAGAAACCAAGCTATGTATGACGAAGTGAACGATATTTTATCTGACATCGTGTACTGGTTTAGCGCTAATAACCTATTGTTAAATAGCAAGAAAACTAAATACATTAAATTTACCGTACCAAATGTCAAAAATGTAAATGCAAATGTTTTGTTAAACGGAGAGGTGATAGACCCGGTGGAATCTGCTGTATTTCTTGACTAAACTCTAGATTCCAAATTACAATGGGGCCCCCCATATTGAAGGATTGGCGAACAGACTTTGCTCTGCAGCATACGCGGTTAAAAAGATTAGACAATTAACTGACATAGATACGGCGCGACTAGTATACTTTAGTTATTTCCATAGTATTATGTCCTATGGTATATTGCTATGGGGCAACGCTACCGATATTAATACAATATTTGTGCTGGAGAAGAGGGCTATTCGCGCTATTTATAACCTAGGTCCTAGAGAATTGAGGGCAAAGTTCAAAGAAATTAACATCTTGACTGTTGCTTCTCAATATATTCTTGATAATGTAATGTATGTTCATAGGCACATAAGTGAATTTGCCAGAAACTGTCATAACCATAATGTTAACACCAGGAACAGACATAAACTGATGATGCCTACTGCTCGGCTAAGTCGAGTTAGTAAGTCTTTTGTGGAGCGATGTATATGTTTTTACAACAAGATCCCAGAAAATGTTCAAAACAAAAGTATTACGTTATTCAAAAGAATTGTTAAAAAACGTTTGTGTGGTAAAGGTTTCTATAACATAAATGACTTTCTTAATGATACCACAGATTGGAAATGGAGAGACCGCCCTCAGTCTATTAAATAATAAGTTTAATGGTACAATGTTACTTTGTAAATGTTACTTTAATAATTGTAAAACATATTTTTGATGAAAAAAAAAAGCCCGCTGAGTTTGTTGCGCCCATTCTTCTCAGGCCTGAGGCATTCATTTTGGAATGGGTGGTAGTTTTTTTGACTTTCAATAAGTGATTTCACATCCTATTTTGAATAAAAATATTTGAATTTGAATATCAGGTGTTCCGTACTCTCGATTGTCCTCTCTTCCATAAATAAAATGTTGGTACGTACTTGACGTGAGCTTAAAGCGATCTAATTTGATTTAAAGCTCCCGGTTTGTAATTATTATGAGTATATATCAAGCATTACCCAAAAAGGAAAGGAAAAATCAATAAAATGGTATGGTTTAAACTTAAAAGCAAAAAATCCCGACCCTCGACATTCTTGACTACGATATATATATACCGGCTTGCAACAATATTGCCTGTCAAGGGAGTTATAATACAGAAATTCCCATAAAAGGCGGTGCGGTAATAAGTTAGCATCATCAAAAATAAATCTCGTTTGGAGGCAAGGCAAGACCCAAATACGCAGACCCTATTTTGCTCTGGCCATCAAATTTTCGTCCCATGACGTCTGGATTGTTTATGTGGCTACCTATAATATAAATAACTTTCTTAATGATACCACAGACTGGGTTTTCCCAGCCTCAGGGCAGTCGCTCTTTTGAGCGACTGCCCTGAGGCCATTTAATTCATAAACTTTATTGAAACGAAATTTTGTTTAAAAAAACGCCCGCCCAGGTTCTTGCGCCTGTTCTTCTCGGGTGTTGTAAGGCATAACTCTTAGGGTGGGTCACAAATCACATTTTGAATTAAAATATAAAAGGCATAAAAGGCATTTATTTTCTCAAAATTGATTCCTATAGAATTCTTTTTGATGTCATTTCTTATACTACTAGATTCTACTACCGCTTCGGAAACAAATGGCGCTCTGAGAGAGTAGAAGCGGCGCAAGAAACTCTCCCAGCATTCTTTTTTTTGCGCTCTTTTCAATAAAAATATACAATATTGTACAGTCATTTCTATCGCTATAAAATAATCACAATCTAGTCCCAGTCTGTCCGATCATTTAGATATTCAGCAGTGGAGTAATAGGATTTACGAGAGCCATTTTTTTATAAAACATTTAAATTTATTTTTAGATAATGCCTGAACAGTGGCTGGGACTTTATTGTAGAAGTGTATACATTTACCCTTAAAGCTATATATTATTTTCAATTTGAACAGTAATGCCTAGAAACTACAAATTCCACAGGTCTTAACTCCTCACCTTACTATACTCACACATCTACATTTCAAAATTAGTTGCAGTAAATCTATATCTATACTAAAATAGAGGTCCTATGTTTCACTTTGCAGCTAAAACTGCACGTCGCAGACGCATAGTGTTTGTACTCCCACCGTGCACTATGGTGGTTGCGAGTTGATACCTATAAGGGTTTAGAAGAAAGGGGGGTGAAAACATGTGATTTCTAAAAATGTGTGATTATCATTAATCTAAAATGACATGGATTGTTCTAGAAAATTCTAGAATGATCTAGAGATTTCTAGAGTTATTTGGAAAGTTTTCTAATGTAAGCCATTATTATAATCAAATGAAAATTTTAGAAATGATAGATTATTAACCTTAACAAATAACTATACATTAAAAAATGACCAAGCGAAGCGGGTATTCGCAGATAGTTTGATATGTAGATAGAGGGTTGTTTAGTTGTCATAATTAGAATGTGTTACGTTGCAGAGGGTACCACGAGCAGCACGGGTGTCTGTTCACGTCGGTAGTGCCGTGCAACGTGTTCGGGCCGCATGACAACTTCTCGCCGAGCTGTGGCCATGTCATCCCCGCGCTCATCCGCAGAATGGATGACGCCATGAGAAACGGTAACTACCGCGCACTCTTCAAACTGTAGAATAAGCTTAGTTCCACTTTTATTTGTGTGAATGCAGGTGCTTAGTGATTTAGAGTTAACAAATTAGGACCCCACTTTATAAGTACAATAGATTAGTAATTAGCTGTACTAAAAACGCTAACAATTATTCTATTAGTAGAATAATTAGAAACGTGTCCTGATTTTTTGCTAGTAGCCACGCTCTGCGGGCATTGCAGGGCCAATCAAATCAACATCACTTTATTCATGTAGGTCAAGAAAATGACACTTATGAATGTCAAAAGTTTTCTTATCTTTTTACATATCCCACCACCTCGGAAAAGGTTGAGATTCTACGAGAAAATGGCACGAAACTGGAAGCTTCATCGCTTTACAAATCATTGTATTTGTTTAGAATATTATTGGTTCGTGAGTCCAAATTGGCAACGTAGACTGGAGATGTAAATCTATGTAGCTTCTAAAACATAAATACCGCGCCCCCCGCCCTGTCAACGCGGGCACTACGAGCACAAGTCCGCAGTCGGACTCAGAAACTAGTCGGTACCCACTCCGATAAACCGTGTTAATAAATAACGTTTTAATGCCTCACGAAAGTTTTAATAATTTGATTATACGTACAGTATTCTCGCGACCAAAGGGTCTAAACTGTCGGGCATTTCATGACACTTGTCGCTTTAGATTGCATTGCATTATTTAACGTAATTATAAATAATTGAACATTAGTCTTATCAGAGAACCTGTCAACGAATTCCACCTTCGCACAACACACCACAAATATATATACCATCTGGGTGTGAGGTGTTCCTCCACTGTCTGGTTTGCAAGAAACTCTTCCACATATACCTAACTATGGCATGAATTTCCTTACGTGGGGTTTCGGCGACAGGAGTTTAATAAAACGCGTACACATTCTGTTGATTGCTTATCTTAATCCGGCTCGAAGGACCAATATGTTGATTGCTTATGCTAATGTGGACTGTATTAATATGATATGTATTGGTAATATTATTATATTATATATATGACTGGAATGATGAAGAAAAATATGTTTAACTCGTGGCTTCTCAAGAGGTATATTCATTCATATAATATTCATTCAGATGTCGAAGGCTAATTAGGACGGTTTTGTTCACTTTTTGCACTCCCTTGGCGGTACTGCAGCCGCAATACCTTCCTACAACATCCCACTAAAACGTTTATTTGTTATTACAGAAGAGAAGACGTTCACAGTGTGGGGTAGTGGCAAACCTCTCCGCCAGTTCATATACTCGTTGGACATCGCCAAACTGTTCCTGTGGACGATGAGGAACTACGACAGCATCGAACCTCTGATACTCTCCGGTGAGAATACACTTATTACTGTTTGAATGTAAAAAGGCAAGAGCTATTCATTTGGCTATAATCGATCCCTTTGGAATTCTTACACTTAAATTATCAATGCTTCGGAATTAAATCACGTTCTAAAATCGAGACAGCCACGGCACGAGAAACTCTTCTTGAATTTTTTGAATTCATTAACAACATTTTTGATAGAATTAGTAGTTATTTATAGAAGAAGTTAGAATTGACGATATAAATTTAAATAACACACACACACACGCGCCTCGTTCCCGTCGTGGTAGACAGGGACAATAGAATGCCTCTTGCTTCTATCCTTACAAATCTCACGTGCTTCCTCTACATTCATTACTCTTTTCATACATGCTCGCCGGTTCCGGGTGCTTCGGACCTTTCCTTTTTAAAGCCTCCCCAATTGGGTGGACGAATGTTCTACGAGGTCTCCCGCAATGGACTTGCCCATAAGAAAATTCATAGGTATTTAAGGACGACATCACGACATGTAACCGTACTGACACAACAGGACGGACAGGAGGTCCAGTGATAGTGGGGCCGTGTAGTAGTATCGCCTGGTTTTTATCACTAAAGAAAGACGTCTTCCAGGTCTGAAACCTGATCAGAGAATATGCCGATAATCAATTCCCTAATCCTTTTGATATCACCAAAGCGTTTCAAATTGGACCTCTTATGTGATTTATAGCACATGTATAGTAACTACTTATGTTATCATATAGCGCCCTTCCCCGTGCCCAAGCCACCAGCGTCATTCCATCAGGACGCTTGCCATCGCGGCGGGTAATACCATTTGGCTCTAAAACAGCTGATATATTAAGAGCGGCAAATGCCCTGCGGATGACTTCATTAATGCTGGCGTGACGACTGATACGGCCTGCCGATTTTAGGCAGAATAACCCGTGACGTCCAAGAGCATCTACCTGAACGCCACATCTACATTGATGTGGTTCATTCAGTTTTATACCTAGCCGGAGTGATACGCATATTGACAATGTCATATTGTCAAGTAGCGTTCCAATCGTACGTTAATTATAATTAAATATGATATGTTGATCTCTAAAGCATTATAGTTGTAAAAAGATATACATAACATAATATATCTTTCTTAGACAATTTATACATCTAGATAGCGCATCGTGATGCTAGACAACCGATGAAAACAAGCCAGGTTTATTACTTTAGTGTTCGTGACAAGCTACGTCTTACACTCGCGATTTGTATGACACTTTGTTAGTGTGCGTGCATTACTCAAAATAGAGTTTAACTGTCAACCTCTATGTTTACGACGTTTTCACAGCTGTTACAGTCTATCTAGACGTATAACTGATCTAAGATATCTGTCATAAATAAAACAGGGTAATGATTTGTAGGAAGCAAATCATATACGGGTACAAACTCCAAAATATGTCATATAAATGCAATAGTGATAATATTGGTAGGCTGCTTTGCACAAAATAAAGGCTAGATTATGGGTACCACAAAGGCGCCTATTTCTGCCGTTTCGGTCTGAAGGGCGCTATAGCTAGTGAAGTTACTGGACAAATGAGACTTAACATCTTAAGTCAAAAGGTGAGCAAGCGCAACTGTAGTGCCACTCAGAATTTTGAACGTCCTGTTCGTCTCGTCCCTTATTGTCATAAAAAAAATATAACCTTGCAGTGGACGAAGAAGACGAGGTGTCGATAGCGGCGGCGGCCGAGGCTATCAAGCACGCGCTGGGCTTCGAAGGTCGGCTGCTGTTTGACACCGGGCGAGCAGACGGTCAGCACAAGAAGACAGCCTCCAACAAGAAGCTGCGCAGTCTATTCGCGCCCGAGTTCACGCCCTTCCACCTGGCCGTGAGAGACACCGTGGCCTGGTTCCGGGATCACCGGGACACCGCCCGCCTGTGAACCGTGCCCTCGGGTTGCAACAGGTGACCCGCTCCGCAACGTACACATATATATCATAGTTATATTCAAGCAATCCGCGAACGACATGTTATATTCAGAATGGGTTCGGTTCCTGATGCAGTCTTAGTTTTATCAAAATTTTACCAAAATTGGCCCGGGACTCCCTTTTAAGTACCAGCAGCTACCAGTGGGAGGCACCTTTGCACAGGATGCCGGCTAGATTATGGGTACCACAACGGCGCCTATTTCTGCTGTGAAGCAGTAATGTGTAAACATTACTGTGTTTCGGTCTGAAGGGCGCTGTAGCTAGTGAAATTATTGGGCAAATGAGACTTAACATCTTGTCTCAAGGTGACGAGCGCTGTTGTAGTGCCGCTCAGAATTTATGAGTTTTTTCAATAATCCTCAGCGGAATAGTAATGGGCAGGGTGTATCAATTACTATCAGCTGCTCGTCTCGTCCCTAATTTTCATAAAAAAGTACTTGGCTATTCCTCGTACTATCGGTATGACCATCAGTACCTATTTAGCATTTGATCTAATTCTTGAAGCTGAGTACCAGAAGAACTCGCCACAAATTATTGTAACTACTTACGACTTACTTACAAAAAGTGCGGGTACGTCAAAGGCCGGTAACGTTCCAGTGGTGTTGCAATAGCGTATAAGTGTATATTTTACCGGGACACCAAGTAGGAGCACCCAGTCGCCGTAACCAACAAAATATATATAGCTCGATTAGAGTTACTCACCTGGTGTCCGTTTCCAGGGACCAGCTTGGAAGCGTGCACATAATGATTCTGTTCGCGCCACCACTAATTACTATAGAGTTGTATGGTGTCTCATTCACTGGGCCGCCAGTCCGGACGCCAGTGACGCTCCCTCTGTGTTTTGTTTTTAAGTTGCGTTTGTTAATTTCATACGATTGATAATTTCGATACAGAAAGGTTTATTATCGAAATTCAAAGTATACCATCAATTTGCGGCCGTTCTCAATATTCAGTCTATCTCCAGTTGTGGCTGTCTATCGTTGACTTTTCTGTCCCAATAAACTTATCGACGGTAACTCACCTTATCCGTACACGCTGTCTCTGAATGGGAGGACGTATAGCTTACCAGCGATAGAAGTTTGTATGGAAATTGAAAATCACGCGACCCAATATAAGAATGACTTATCGGGTATATTGGAACAGCTTCAGATTATTGACAGCTAATTACTGACAGTACTCGTAGAAGGTAGTAATTTATCTTTATCTGTAGATAGTATATTGGGAACGGCCGTTAGAATAATTCCCCATCAGATAATTAGTTAATAGATGAATCCAACACTGTTTCCGTTTTTCTCTTTAATGGTATTTTCCTGCTTACATACAGCAGTTCTATATCTTCGATACATTTTGATACCGTCTCAGTGGTGTGACTCTGGTGTCTGTATGGTGTCTAATTTGGTGTCACTAGTTGCCCCACCATGGTGTCCCGGTGAAATATAGCCCTTATTGGCGGCGATTACTCACTATCAGGTGACCCGTACGCTCGTTATATGTTCGCACATTCCACAAGAAAGTATACACTGGCGACAGCGATGATGAATAATTGATTTACGGCGTCCACACTTTACCAGTGGTTGTCTCGACTGAAGTCTGGACGCCAGTAGGTTGATGTTGTGCCCGCGTGGATGTTTATCACCGGCGCTCTGAGTACAGTAACGGATGTTACGAACATTCGCATCGCTTGATGTTTTGCGAATTCGTACAGGACGCTGTCGTATTTCGCCCGGTGACCGCGCGGTTTTTCGCTTCCCGCTCGCGCATTCGCAAATGTGAAAAGTTTGATATTCGTAACATCCCTCTTCTATACACGATAATACGTGCCATGCGCCTACGGATACAATATACCTACAACTTAAACTACATATTGTTAACTGAATTTGTAAACGAATCCAATGTATAGTATTATTTTAATTTATCATTTTATAATTTATAATCGATGAAATAACTTCAATTATATTTGTATGTAAATAGTGTAATATTGATATAAATAAAGTGAGATATGAAATAATATTTTTATTTGATACTTATACGACATTTGATTTTTGGTAAAAAATTTAAAAATAAATTAAAGTTAGATTTAATTTGTATTAGTTATTTATGCAACTGTTGTGTAATAAGGGGTATTAAAAAACGAATGTGGGATTATGATAATAGTATCACATGAGTGTTTGAATACCTAATTATCAACAGTTGCATACAAGACTTTATCTACACCCATAATATGAATCCTCTATAAAAGATTCTGAAACAGTTAGCTTACTACTAACATTAAAGAAGCCAGTCCTTAAAACCATAACATCATCCAAACGAGTGTTGTAATGAAATTCAGTACATCATTACAACACTCGTTCTGATGATGTAATCTTCTGTTTTAGAATCTTTAATAGAGGATTTGAAGCATGGGGGTAGATAAATAATCAGTGGGAGTACATTATGTATCATATGGCGAGTCCCTGTTCGTCGTAGGTGACGAAGATCTTCTCGATGGCCGTGATGTAGGCAGCCGTCCGCACATCCAGGCCCAGGTTGTGTGTGATCGCTGACTTTTTCACATTCTGGTGAATAACAAGAAGAAATACATTATATAATACAACTAAATGACCCAACAGACTCAAAAAAATTACGTATCTAAGTATTCAGGAATATTGTAGTCTAAGCCATCGGAAAGGAATGATTTTATAATAATTATGTAGTAATAAAATAATTTGTGTAATAGTTATTTATGCAACTGTTTTGTGATAAAGGGTATTAAATATTTTTGGGGTTTCTCAAGAATCCTGAGCGACACTGCATTGTAATGGGCAGGGCGTATGAATTACAATCAGCTGAACGTCCTTCTCGTCTCATCCCTTGTTTTCATAAAAAAAAAATGAAAAATTAAGGACGAAATATCACGCACCCACGACAACAACATGATATTAGAACTAAGACCAAATTAATTACTGTTCTCCAAAAAAATTCATAGAGATCCGTAAATATGGAGAATATAAAATGATTTGTGTAATAGTTATTTATGCAACACACATTCGTGTTTTAATACCCCTTGTATTAAAACACGAATGTGTGTTTTAATACCTAATTATCAACAGTTGCATACAAGACTTTATCTACACCCATAATATGAATCCTCTATAAAAGATTCTAAAACAAATATGCGTATAAAGCCTTTTATGCCTTTTAGTAACCATAATATCATCAAAAGGAGTGTTATTATGAAAACGGATGATATGTTGTACTGAATTTCATTACAACACTCGTTTGCTTGATGTAATGGTTAGGAGGGTGTTTTAATGTGATTTAAAACAAAGGTTGTAGATAAACAGCTATTACTTTACCGCTTTATAATTGCCATTTTTTTAAGTATTTAATTTGATATAGTATGTGATTCTTAAGAGATAGACATGTGCCATCGTGGACTTTTCTTTAGAACTATATAAGACACACAATTCCATAACATATTATTTTGTTATATCTCAAAAGTTTAGACAGCGTTTTCGATGAAAGCTGCCAGACGGCTTATGTTTTCCGACACCTCCAACAAATATAATTAATGTATGCAAAAATATATACAAAAACTTAACGAATTATATACCAAACATCTTCCTCGAGAACCACGCTATCCATTGGTGAAAATGCATGAAAATTGGTGCAGTAGTTTTTGAGTTTTCGCGAACAGACAGACAGACGCGGCGGAGGACTTTGTTTTTTAATATTATGTAGTGATAAATATTCTATAAAAAGTAATAAGACTGTATGTACACTTACCAATCAATGTTCGTACGGTTCCCGCATGCATACTCCAATAAAATTGTAATATAACAACAAACGTGTGTTTATGTGTATATCAATAGAACAAATCTAGAGCTTATTATTGATAACATTAATTTTTGTCCAGGGGCACCGCTAGATTTAGACCGACACACAACAACAAACAACTATTCTTCTAGAATCTAGATCATCCCACTTCTGACCCATGTTTGCGTGATGGATTTCGGGGCTGGAGGTCTATTATAGAAATAAGAATTGTAAAGCATCCTTAAATCGATTCAAATAATATACTATTAAAGTCTCATAAAAACGTCGATAATTTGTCACGCTTTTTTCAGCTATATAATGACAATTTCAAAATGGCGTCATCGATTTAAATTTTAAGTCGTTAGTACTTTATCTACCTAGACTTCGTCTACCAAGGGTCTAAAAAAAAGAGATAAGGAGACGTATAGGGATGGCCAAAAATGCAATGTCCCAGATGCACAAGATATGGAGAGACCGTAACATCACGCGAAAAACTAAACCCAAATTGGTGACTTCGCTAGTTTTCTCAATATTTAGTTATGGAACGGAGACCTGGACACTGAAAAAGTCCGACAGAGACCGAATAGACGCCTTTGAAATTTTGTGCTGGAGAAAAATGCTGCAGATTCCATGGACCGCCTTTCGCACCAACGTGTCTATTCTAAGAGCGCTTAACGTCAAAACAAGACTTTCCACAATATGCCGAAGTAGGATGCTAGAATTCTTTGGGCATATTGCTCGTAAAGAGGGTCATAATTTGGAACAGCTGATGGTGACAGGCAAGGTAGATGGCAGGCGTCCCAGAGGACGCAGTCCCAAGATATGGTCGGACCAAATACGATCTGCTCTAACCATCAACTTCCATGATTCCCTTCATAAGGCTAAGGATCGCAGCAGATGGAGGGGAATCGTACGGGAGAAACTAATGCAGTGGGGGAGTCACGACCCTCAGTAATTAGGAAAACGACGCGAGGATGAGGAGTACTTCATCTTCTAGGATTCGACTTAGTTCATCTAGTACTTAGGAGAGCAAATCGTGTTTTTTTTGCACTTGTTATTTTATTAAGTGAGACTGACCATACAAGCGTTGATCATGGAGTATTCTAGGCCGGAGGTGACGAGCTGCTTCTCGTTGGCGCCGGACATCATCGACTGGAACAGCGGCGTCGGACAGATGTTGGCGTCGATATTGGACTTCTTCAGCGATTTCTCCACAGAGTCTGTTAAGTTACATGTCAAATCGAATCAGAATTGATTAATAACAGATACTTATGAATGTACCCTAATGATACTTCTACTAAAAGTAATATTTCCACGACACCTAACAATCTTTTTCGTGTACAATAAAATACATATAATGCATCATCAATGGACTCATCAATAAATCAGATCTTCTACTATTAACGTTAGATTCTTTTATTGATAAAAAATTACAGTTGAAGTTTTATGCATCACTGAGCACAACATGACAAATTCATGATACCAGCTTGCTTAATATCACTAATTATACACTAGGAGCTTATTTTACAAGAAATAATAGATATGGAGGCTCATGTATATTAGTTCACAAGCAACATAAGTTTAAAGCTCTTCCCGTTACTAAATTTTGTAAAAGCAATATAATAGAATGCTGTGCAGTGGAACTTTTACAACATAAAATTTTAATATTATGTATTTATAGACCGCCAAAAACTTTACAAAGTGATTTTAATACCTTTTTTTTCAATCTTGATTCTCTCCTACAAGAGTTCTGCTTTAGTAAAAAGAAAATAATTCTTTGCGGTGATTTCAATATCAATACTCTTAATGACACCAAAGTATCTAGGACTTTTCCTCAGCTTTTAAAAACATTTAATCTTAAACTAGCTTTTAATGAACCTACTAGACTAATCAGTGGATCTTGCATTGATCATTTTATCCATAATATTAAAGGGTGCAAAGGACTTTTTGACTGTGCTTTATCTGATCATACGGCGCAATTATTATCGTGTCCGGTTAAAGTAAGCTACTGTTTGAAATATTGGTTTTCATCAGCACGTGACTATAGTAAAGAAAATCTGGAAAAATTTAGAGAATATCTAGGTTGTCTTAGATTCAATGAGGTTTATGAGACTAACAATCCTGAGTCTGCTTTTAATCATTTTTACGATAATAATAATAATATGATGGTAATAATTACAATTCTTTATTTTTAAAACCTACTACCCCATTTGATGTTAATAAGACTATTAAATCGCTCAACAATACAAATAGTACTGGATATGATCAAATAACTACTAAGATTTTAAAATTTGTATCTCTAAAAATCTCACCGGTACTCAGCTTTATCATTAATCTATGTATTTCTGAAGGTGTGTTTCACGATAAACTGAAGACTGTAATAGTAAAACCACTGTTCAAGAAACTTAACAAGGAATCGATGAATAACTATAGACCCATAGCACTTGTCCCCATTCTTTCTAAAGTATTTGAAAAGGTTATCTATGAGTCTTTGAATAGTTATTTTGAAAAAAATAAATTGTTTGCAGAGGAACAATTTGGCTTTCGAAAGAATAAAAATATAAACATGGCAGTCTACAAATTTCTTAATTCTATCATGCGTAATTTAAATGATAGGGTTCCAGTCTGTGCTTTATTTATGGATTTAACCAAGGCCTTTGATTTTGTTGACCATGAAATATTATTAAAGAAACTTTATGCCTACGGTGAAAGAGGTAACGTATTAGACCTTCTTAATTCATACTTAACACATAGAAAACAAATAACACAGATTACTAAGGTCAACCTAAAATATAAAAAGCTTGTTAATTACCATTCACAGTCGAAAGTAATTCAACGCGGCGTTCCTCAAGGAAGTATCTTAGGGCCACTATTATTTATTATATATATCAATGATCTACCAAAATATGTAACTCACCATGACATGGTCTTGTTTGCTGATGATCGTACAGTTATATTTGCAAACAAAACCTTAAATGACCTTATTATTAATGTTAAGAATACACTAGATATAATAATAAACTGGCTTAATCGTAATAAACTCATAATCAACTTACATAAAACGAACTAATGATTTTTAAGCTCAGAGAAAAAACATCGTATGCTTTGAATGTAAATTATGAAGGTAAAACTATCAACGAAGTAAATGTAACAAAATTCTTAGGTCTGTATATTAATTCTACTTTAAATTGGAAGGAACATTTAGATCATATTTGTACTAAGTTAAGGCAATTCTCCTTTGCACTTTATATGTTGGGTAAAACTGTAAACGTGTCGGTGCTACTGACGGTTTACCATGGATATGTGGCATCGCTATTAAGATATTGTATTATATTCTGGGGTAATTCTAGTGAAAAAGAAGCTGTGTTTAAGGCACAAAAGAGATGTTTAAGGGCAATTTTTAAATAAAAAATGACAGATAGCTGCAAGCCGTATTTTAAAGAATATAAAATTCTCACAATGCCATGTCTGTATATTTATGAAATTATTGTATTTGTAAAAAGTAATTTAAATTTATTTCATAACCGCAAGAGCAAAAGACATGCCATTGAGCTTCAACAGCCACCCAGTAATTGTGCCCATTTTACAAAAAGCCTCTTCTGCGCTGGGCCTCGTTTATATAATTACTTACCCAGGGTTATTATAGAAACGGAGGAGATCCCGAATTTTAAACAAAGTTAAAAATGTTCCTAATAGATAAGACATATTATACAATCAGTGATTACCTTACGGACAATTTTTAACTATTATAATTTGACATCTATTTAGTTTTTTGACATTTAGATTTTCGACATTTAGATGATAATATGAAGAACATTATATATTAGTATAGTAATATGTCTTTTTAAAAGTTGCATGCTGTAATTAAGCAGAGTTTGGCTGCTCATGTGCTTTTGTTTATATTCAACACCTGTATATCACCCAAATTCGCAAATAAAGAAAATTGAATTGAATCGAATTGAATAACCCCTCGGAAAAGTTGAGTCTAAATGGGAAGAAGTACCAAGAAGCTCAGATATTTTTAAAATGGAGAAACATAAATAAATCAAAGGTCATTGCGATCCAAATTAAAAAAATTTAAAGAAAAGAGTAATAAAATGATTTTTATTACAATGAAAATTACCATACATGATAGCTACCAATTCATTTCCTTTAAAATAAGTAGGTTTGACTACGTCGTGGTCTTCCAACGCATACATTACAATCTTCAGCTAATGTAGGTTTGACAGCGAAAGAATATTGATTTTAAATTACGATTACATACCTATTTATATTATAGAAAAAAATGAGCAATTTTTATAAGATGACCTTATACTAGGTAAGCTACAGTTTAAGGTAAAGAAGTCAACTCTAATGTCGTCAGAAGAGGTAAGAGTCAAGCAGTAGAAAGAGAGGCAACTTATCTATACATAAAAATGAATTGCTGTTCGTTAGTCTCGCTAAAACTCGAGAACGACTGGACCGATTTGGCTACTTTTGATCTTGAATTACAGGGTGGCGCAATAGAACGTGCATATTTAAAATATTGATTAAAAAATAAATACAAAAGGTATAGTTAAAATAAAACTGAGGTATTATTTATATTATTAAGAAATAACTGAAGTTTATTTTTTAAAAATAACATCGTCTAAATGATGACCCTCTCTACGACGACACTCCTCTAATCGCAAACGGAAGTTATTGTAAACTTTCTTCAGTAATGCTGGTGTAATTGCTGCCATTTCACCACGGATATTCTCCTTGAGCTGATCGATATTTTTCGGATTATTGCTGTAGACTTTGTTCTGGAGGTATCCCCACAAAAAAAAGTCAGGATGCGTCACGTCTGGACTACGTGGGGGCCATGGGATATCACCTCTTTTCGAAATCAGTCTGCCAGGGAACATTTGTTTCACAACCGCCATGGAGTCATTTGATGTGTGACAGGTAGCTCCGTCTTGTTGAAACCAAGTCCTAGAATTCACTATTCTTGAATTTTCAAGCTCTGGAGCCAAAAAACTTTCCAACATCGCAACATAGCGTTCGGTATTAACAGTGACGTTTTGCCCCCGCGCATTTTCAAAGAAAAACGGTCCAATTATTCCTCTACCAGAGATTGCTGCCCATACTGCCACTTTAGGACTATGCAGTGGTTTCTGGTGCTTGAGTTTGGGATTCTCACTGTTCCAGTAACGACAATTTTGACGGTTTACGAACCCATTGATATGGAAGTGGGCCTCATCTGAGAAAAGGATATTGTCAAAATTGGAAAATCGATTAAGCATTTCATTAGCAAATGCGAGCCTTGCTCCGAAGTCAGACTCTTTCAATTCTTGTGTTAACTGCAGCTTGTAAGGATGCAGTTTAAGATCCAAGTTTAAAATTCGTTGCAAACTTCGTCTAGATAAATGTAAGACAGACGATCTCTTGCGAGTAGACATTTGTGGATCTCCTCGTACCTGCATAACTCTCTCAATATTGTCGTCGGTCCTAGATGTTCTTGGACGACCTTTTGCTTGTGGTTTAAACGTTGAACCAGTCTCTTCAAAACGCTGTACCCATATTTTAATTAAATTAGCACTCGGAGCTTCACTAATTTGCCGTAGTCCATATTCAGAACAATATAAACGCCTAGTAACGATGTATGAACGAGAGTTCTCGTAAAATGCGCGACGCTTCCCGTCGAAGTGACTAAAACTCCATGAGCCCGCCTACCCAACGATGCAGACTCCCCCCGCCCGCGCACTTTCTACCCCGCGAAAAAAGATGATGCAATATGCACGTTCTATTGCGCCACCCTGTATTTGTGGAAGTCCAGGGAAGGTTTAAAGGGTGAATAAATATGAAAATGCTCTTAATCAAATAAAAACAACAATTTTGTTTTTCCTTTGATATGTCCCCCGTCGTTCAGAAATCAAATTGAAAGAATAGTTTAAAATGAATAACTAATTAGAATATTTATATCTTTCTAACTTTCTCAGGAGTTAGAAAACAAACTTAATTTTAAACATTTTCATCTGTCTACAATCAACACCTATTTTTGTATCGCGATTTTTATATTATTCTGTTCCATCCACAGAAATAGGGTTGCAAGATGGGAATCGAATATAATAATTATTGTAGTACGATACATTTTATGTACGATTTAATATTTCGTAGGTCTGAGAATCGTTCGTCATATATTTGTTTATACTGCAAAAATTTTAATTATTGATTCTCTTCTTATTACTTTATACGGCAAAACAACGTTTGCTGGGTCAGCTAGTAGGTGAATAAAAATGTAGCTTTGTAGCTCTGTGCGATCAGAATTACACCTTACATTGTATGACGCCAAGAGTCCCTATGTCTTTAATTGATTTTGCAGAGTGAGACTTCCGTCCTTGTACTATTATATAATCTTTGCCATAAGACATAATTTTATTGCAGGTATGATTTATAAAGAGTATACATGGAAATGGATATTTAACAAAAATGGGGTTTACGCATGTCAATCACAGGCGCGTTTAAATACATTAGAAATAAATTATTGATCTAATATTGCCGAATTTGACACTATAACTTTCGTCCATGAGTGACATTCACGCAAAGATCGGTTTTAATGAACTTAATTACACCCAATCCCATTCTTAGAAAGAAATTCCTTCCGAGTATTATACAGGTCTGTATAGATTGAAGTAGCAATACTGCACAACACTAGTCTGCAGATACCCTAAACCTAAACACCACAGTACTCCTCTTCAGGAGGGAATTCTAGAGCGTGGCTCTACTGACGGTACTTACCCAACAAGGCAGTGTTTGAATCCCGCCAGAACTTGATGCTCAGCTTGCCGAAGCTGACGTGATTGATGTTCTTGAGGAACTCGAAGTAGGAGACGGTGACGCCGCCCGCGTTAGCCAGAAGGTCAGGGAGCACCAGGATGTTCTTCTCGCGCAGTATAGTGTCAGCTGCCGGGGTCGTCGGCCCGTTGGCGCCCTCCAGGATAATCTGCACGTGCAAGCATCGTGCTATAGCTCTGCCTTCTATATACACTATTTCCTTCAAAGCTCAAAGTATAGCGTGTAAAAGAAGTAACGCAAGGCTTCTTTGCGCAAGATGCCAGCTAGATTACGGATACCGTATGGGCGTTTTTTTGTGTTTCGGTCTGAAGGATGCCGTAGCTAGTGAAATTACTGGCTAAATCTATATATATAAGAGATTTCCACGTATATCATCACCATATCTCTAGAACCATCAGAGCTAAAGACTTGAAATTTGGTAGGAATATTCTTTTCACCGAGTAGAGGTCAGCTCAGAACGGATTTTACGAAATCCCACCCGCAAGAGTTTTTTTTTTATTATGAACAGAACAATGTCTGTCGGGTCAGCTAGTGAGAGTATACATCCTATGTCTCAAGGGTTTCTCAAGAATCCAGAGCGGCACTGCATTATAATGGGCATGGCCAATTACCATCAGCTGAACGTCCTGCTCGTCTCGTCCCTTATTGTCGTAAAAAAAACCATGTCTGCAAATCACACGTGGTGTAGAAGAACCTACAACAATTTTGGCTTCAAGATAATGAGACGAATGTAAAATTTCGGAAAGATGATAATTGTAGGCTTTAGTAATGATCATGGTGATACAAAGTTTGATAATTATTTTACATTTTATTCGTTTATTATTATAATACGAACAATAAACCCAAAAACGAATGGTCATAAACAATAATCTATTCTTTAATCCTTGCAATTCTTTTAAAGAAGTTTCGTCTAGCTGAGATTACATAAATTTATTGTATATATCTTAGGTTGAATATGTAAATATTTTTATCTAGAAAGAATTTAATTATATTTGCCTGAAAATTAATTCTTCGTGTTTTTTTTTGTAATATAGTTTACACCTTAGACCAATATCTATTCAAAGTGCTCTTTTCTCTTACTGTTTCTAAAAAGTTTAACTATCAGAACATCTTATAAGATTACTAGCCGTTCCCGCCCGCTTCGCTGGGCGAATTTTAAATGGAAATAAATTAATGAAGGAACGGTGGAATTCGAAAAATAAGTAAAAAATAAGATAATAGCTATACACCATCTAGGCTAAATTTCTCATCGAATGGTGGTAGTTTCATGTCGATACGATTAGTGTTTTAGGCGTGATTGAGCCTCAAACAAAGACCATTTTCATTATATATATAGATTTTATGTTTACCTATGTTTCTGAGAAAGTAGTTGTTATTTTTTCATTTAATATGTTCCTACGCCTGTAGTAGGTGACCAGTACGGTTGAACGGTCTACCTTGCAGTTGATCTTAGGTGCGTTCTCGTGTGTGATCGCCTTCTCCAACGCGGCCACCACCAGGATGTCGCACTTCTCAAACATCAGCTCAGGGCCCGTCTCCGTGGCCCCCTGGAAACCCTTCGCGCTGCCTCGATTGTTAGATTTGTATTTCAAAAGCTCCTATAACAAAAATAATCCTGTAGCCGTCTGCTAGTTCTGTAGCCTTCACAGTAAGATAACGCAGTGAATCACACTGGATTTATTATAACTGGTGTGTTATATACGTGTTGTGCACGCCATCTACACAATGAGGTGGTAACTACGAGTAGAGTACTACAACTACAATTAAACCACACGGCAGGCGGGGAGCGGGCTCACTCTCTTCAAAAAAATCAAAGCGCAAACAGATTAAGATTTTTGTCACTTTTATAAAATAATTATTTGTACAGTTCAATAACAGCGCCAACAAGTATGCCTGGTGCACCCCAGATTTTCGTGGATGTGATAGTTATGAATCTAGTCGATTTGGGCTTAGTTTGTGACTCATAGTCGAAGAAGTGCTGCTGATCAAAAATTATAAAATTTTTCACATTGCTCATCTTCAATAATGTTAGCGATTATCCCTCAATCAAGTGGGCCCATTGTTCGTCCGTTGATATCAGGTAGATCTGAAAAGCTCTCTACTGCATTTATCACTCTAAGGCTGTTTGACCGAATTCTTGTCCGCACGCTACAAGCTAAAATATATCGTTATCATCTGAATGTGTTGCGTTCCACCACAGAGTGGTTCTTAAGGGACTTTCTCTCCAGTATTACCAAATTATAGAATGACCTTCCTTGCGCTTTGTTTTCAGGGCCATACACATGTGCTACCAAAAAAAAAGCAAGAACCTACACTTATCATAAAGGCTGGTATTCCTCCTGCAACGATTTGTGATTCCTCCAGTGTTGCAAGAGAGTACGAGTATGTAAGTTTAGATCGGTTTATATTTTCCACAATGAGATATTAAGAATATTAGTTGAGAGATAATTTAATAAGTTATTTTCATGTCAGTTAGGTATCTTTTCATACTTAAAATCCTGTGTTTTTATCACATTAAAACGAATACACATACACACACATTCCCACCTTCACACTCACACACACATACATAAAACTGTCCGAATGTAATCATGGTGTTTTAAAACGTTATCCTCTAAATAAATAATTAAGTATCATTGGGGGGTATCACTTCGTATGGGTCAATCAGGTGACCCATACGATACGACTTGTCCGTCACGACCCTCGCAAGTTTTGCAGTTACTTACTGCGCAGTTGATCCCCTCCGGGTTCTTTAGACTACAGTCCACCTCCACCACACCGATCACTCTGACGCCGCTCTCCTGCAGGCAGACCCCTGCGTAGCTCCCCACGTTGCCGAACCCTTGAATGATCGCTGTCTTTCCCTGGAATGGGACACCTTTACTGAGAGAATTCATGTGTTGCAGTCTGGTAAAAGCCTCATCATAGTAAAACATAATTCCTCGTTTGTCGAGTTTGACGAGCCCGTTGTTAGAATAGAAGGAGAACTTACAGTTATGGGCAGAAATACACATACTTGACTAATACTAATAAATGACAATTAAATAAAAAATAGTCATAGTCTAGATCTAGTTATGAGTGACTGCAATTACTGTGTTTCTTGATAGACAATAACCATTCCTCATTTGAAGTAAGCTAGAAAAATCCTAGAAAACCTTAAATCCGACGTCGAGGCCGATCAGTTTCATCCAGTGCTCGTCGTGCACGAACTCGCTGGCGGTGATGAAGACCCCGCGGCCGGTTGCCTCCACGCGGCCGTGGATGCCGCCTCCGTTGATGGGTTTACCGGTGACGCAGGCCGCCGCGTTCAGATCATTATAACCTACGTGCAAACAGATCTTAGTATCCCTACTGTCTTAAACTTAAAAAAACAGCTGCTATCAGCAAATCAAATGTAAAATATTAAATCTATCAAGTTCTTAAATCACTGTAGGTACCTATTTCGAAATATACTTCTTAGAAAAATACAGCTCTTAACTAATAGGAATTACTTAGTTCTTCTCTTGCAGAATCTGACTGTAACAAAATCGACTTTGCTGATCTGGATAAAAAAATATGTGTATAAAAAAATAGAATCTTAAATAAACTAATTAGTTCATCTTTTGCGGTGTCTCAGTTTTTTCATATCAAGTTTTACCATCAGTCTTCCGATGTGGATCGATAATGGCCTGCTTCTATGCATTTAGTATGCTAAAAGCATCCCCTAATATATTATGACTGATTGTATACTATAATATTAAACAAGCAATTCTTATAAATTAGTACAGAATAGGGCATATTAAATACTCTAGAGGATTCGGATTATGCCGATGATATATGCCTCTTAAACCACACACGCGCAGATATGCAGTTCAAATTGAGCGACGTCCGTCAGGAAGCAGCGAAGACTTATTATTCGAAAGACTCGAGAAATGAGGTGCCGGGCAACGAGCTCACTCCGATCCTTCATTGGCACAGAGGTAGTGGAAAGCGTCCATAAATTTTCTGATCTCGGGAGCTGCGGTCAGAGACTGGAGGGGCTGAAAATGATATCACTTCAAGGATTGTCAAATTGGACCAGCAACCTTTGTACGGTTTCGATTCGTATGGCAATCACGGAAACTGACACGCAGAATTGAGCTCAAGGCATTACGGTCCAACGTGAAGACCGTATTGCTGTATGGGTGTAACTTCAGGTTTACGTGAAACGGTGCCTTCGCAATATCCTCGATATTCACTGGCACGACAAAATTTCAAACGATCATCTTTTGCAACGCTATCATGAAGTCTCAAGCGACCAACAGATTAAACGCTGCAAATGAAGCTTGATAGGCCACACACTGCGAAGGGATTCCAACCATATTCCGAGGCAAGCCCAAAACTGGAACCCCCAAAGAAAACGGAAACGCGGCCGTCCAAAGCAAACGGTGGACTCTCATTGACGAAGCGAAAAAGATCGGAAAGACCTGGAGTGAAGAGAGATGCTCAGGACCGATCGCGATGGAGAGGCACTGTGAATGCTCTCTGTTATGCTAGAGTTTACAGGAATTTGAATGAATGAATTGTTATAAATCTATTTTGCGTATCTGCGAAATGACTAACGGTTTTGATAATATTTAATACACGTGGGCTTATAACACCGATGCAGGTCGCACATCTGGCCTGTCAATATTTATATAAAAATACTGACACTGAAGTAAGAGACATTAGGACCAGATAATCCACCACAAATTTTAAGCAATATCACCTTCGCTAATTGTGTTAATATGATTTGACCTCAATTGCGCATTGCGCTCCAATTTCAACTTGAGATTTGAAGTATTGTGCCTGGAATCACATTGGCACCATACAACATACCTACGAGACAACAAAACGGTGCAAGTATACAGCTATTTTGGGGTAGAAACTGTCCTGAAAGCTCACCGTATGATTATAGTTGAACTGCTACTGTATGATAATTTGAGCACTTACCCAACGTTTTAATGTACGTGTCCACTATCCAGGACATCTCTCTGGATGATGTGTTTACGTCTGGTGCTGGAACATCGATCCCCGCTCCTTTAACATCAGTGCAGTCTTACTAATCATATTCTTTACTTTCAGCAGCTTGTATAAGACTTGAACTTCAGAACTGTTATTTACTACTTGATAGGATTTTACTTAATATGTTAATAATAATAAAATTGAAAACCCGTTAATTTTGTACAAAAAATTAAAAAAATATTCTACTAATATATGATTTTATATAGATCTAACTATATGTATTTTTATTGTTATGTTAGTTAGTCTGCAAGAACCCATCCTTGGATATGCCCTCTCCAAAGACTGCCACTTCTTCCTATCCTGACCCATCATCAGAGCTCATGCCATCTTGTAAGCAGTCTTCGTCTAAAGCGCTTACGGGGTTGGAATAACTTTTAACGATACGTGTTTGTTATTATTATTAAAATAATGATTAGGATATATATTATTCTTGAGATACAAGTGGAATTTTATATAAGTACCAATATAGTTCTTCTTCGCCAGCTCGAGCGTGTAGCGGCGTGTGACTCTCTGTAACTCCGCCACCGTGTATTTCTTCGGATTTATGGAAACACCTGAGCAAGAACACAAATGAAAAACTATTATAATATTATATTAAACCATAGTTATAGACTTGATATTGTATATATTGGCTTAGAAGGTGCTATCTGAGTAGACCTAGATAGAGCTAAAAGGAGCGTAGACCTTTGATCGAAAGGGTGAAAAGAAAAAAAAAGTGCTTTTTACTTACTTATGGACTTAAAATGCTCTAAGTAAGCTCACCCCCTTTCGCGCCTCCAAAGGGAATGTTGGAGCAAGCACACTTGTATGTCATCAATGCGGCGAGTGCTTTCACCTCTTCAAGATCCACTTGGTCCGAGAATCTGATGCCTATCAACCAAGGGACTTAAATTATTTACAGATGGTGGGTATTTCAATTAAAAATTCTATTACAAGAATAAATAGTATGTTCCAAAGTTTAAATTGTAATATCTTTCTGTAGACGCCAAATAAAAATCTCATTTGTAGCAATCATTTTTTAATGTTTACTGTATAGCTGCAGCATGGCCTTATATTCCCCAAAATGATGTCTCACCAGACAAGGTCTACATCTGATGGTAAATATGAAGTACATAGAGTTAATAATTATTACGGAGATAGAACATTAAAAAAGAGAATACCATATATATTAAATAGTTTACCAGACTCAAACCTCATAAAATAAAGTTTAAAAATATGTTAAAAAAATATTATATTGACAATCTGGACACATTATATATCAACATTTAAATAATAAGAGTCCTTAGTAATGTTAAATAATATTGTATAAATATTTTCACCTCCACGTTTATAAATAAAACTCCATAACTTTACATCTATTTAAGTTACTAAATGGTATAATTAAGATAGCTCAGATTCCACCGACAAACCATCAAGATGGTTTTGTGGGACCATTATTTTATTTAGTCACTGTAATGTCAAAGCTGTAATAAATAAATAATAAAAAAATACTGTGTGTCTATTTGGCTGAAACGGCCCTTGGTTCAAACCCTTTATAGTCGACCACGCAGTGGAAATCAAAAGCTGTGTCGCCGTAAGCATAACACAAGAATTCTGCATTTTGGATCTGAATGAGCAAGATACATTTATATATAGGAAGAGGGTAGGACTTAAAATGCTGCCTTGTCGCACACCCAAAGATATTACATGTAATTTGCTAGTATGTAGTGTAATGGTTAGGTAAAGTTGTGTCTACTGCGTATACTGGCCTCCTTTGCATGGCAGGCGGTGCACGCTGTGCTGTGAGCGGTAGCCCTGGACTATCTCATAGTCTCCGTTCTTGCGTTGTAGCGGGAACTCGAACTGTAGCGAGCTGTTACACGACCCCATCACCTGTGCGTACAATTGTGTTTACCATTTTAAAATATTTAACCCATAGACGAAATATACAAGCGTAGACATGAGCTAATAGCCCAATTATGCGTGACTATTTTCAATTTATCAATGTGTGCGTCAGCTAGTGGTTTAATATTTAAAACACTAATTAATCCTAAGTATGGCTGAGCATTTACGACTTGTCAATCAAAATCGGTTACTCTATACATTCGCCTTCCTTTTCCATTTTGCTTTAGGTATCTCCGTTAAAGAGGTTCATATCATTCGCAAGATTTGTAAGTTTGCAAGATATCAAATAACGAATAATCAAATCAATCAAGGTTCATGTTTTAATCGTTTTGTTTTTGTTTTGAACGCTAGCATTGACGGCGGTATTATCACTTAGGCCGCGCTTCATAATAACAGGTTCCGTTATTGGAAATTTGGGTTATTCTTATTTCGTATCGCAAACTGGCATTTTACATCGGGTATGACTTAAATTTAATAAGACTCTCGGGTCGTCCACCCTGCAGTTTACTTGCGATGAGACTAGCGAGACAGACTTAGATAGATAGGCCGAGTACGGCATAGTAGTGCTGCCGCACTTTACTATTATGTCGGTTGTATGTTGATGGAAATGGCCAAAGAACTCAGGTCCGTATTCCAGAAGGAGTCCTAATACATTTTCCATGATCAAGTGTATTTCGTCTCTTTTATTCATAGTTTTTTATGACTAAGGGACGCAGCGAGCAGGGCCTTCAGCTGATGGTAATTGATACGCCCTGCCTATTACACTAAAGTGCTACTAAGGATTCTTGAAGAACCCAAAAACTGAACGGCACTACAATTGCGCTCGTCACCTTGAGACATAAGCTGTTAAGTCTCCTCTAATTTCACTAGCTACGGCGCACTTCAGACCGAAACACAATAATTCTTACACATTACTGCTACCCATCATCTAGCCGACATCCTGTGCAAAGGAGCCGCCAACTGGTAAAAAACAAAACAGCGACAAAACACACACGATAGCGCATTACGTATCGAGGCGCCTTCTGGCATACGAGACTTAGATTTCATCTTAGATAATTTATAGGTCTAGCTAGACTGTGAACTTGTCGAAAGAACATTATCTTGCAACACCAGAGGAATCACAGGAGCCGGCTTTTAAGGAAGGTGTGGGCGCTTTTTTAGAAGGTACCTATGTCATATCGTCCCCGAAACACCGCATAAGGAAGCTCATTCCACAGCTTTGATGTGCGTGAAAGGTTCCTTGAAAACCGCACTGTGGAGTGCACTAAGTTATAAAGCTGGCCTGTTGATGCGTTGCGTAACAGAGAGAGGCTCTATCTATGCTTATGGGTTCGAATCCCGGTAGGTGCAAGCATTTATATGATCAATATAGATGTTTGTTTCCGAGTCATGGATGTTTAAATGTACTTATGTATGTTTATATGAATATATGTATGTTTAAGTAAGTATATTGTATTAAATATATCATTGTCTTGTAACCCATAACACAGGCTATATAAGCTTAACTTGGGGCAAGATAATTTGTGTAAAAAGTGTGTCAATATTATTATACTTAATTAAGGTACCTTCAGAATTCCAGCCACTCTTTGCTGCCGTTTCTTATCAGAGAAATGCGTGTGCCTTTTCAAATATTCAATCAAACTGGGCTCGACCACTTGCACAGCTTTGTGATAGTAATATTCCACCATTCTAAAGAAGCTCGGACACGGGTCATTTGCAATTGGCTTCAAGTACTCCGGCATATCATAATTTCTTACACTGTATTTTAATGGACCTACATTTCGCCTAAGTGCTAGTTTTACTACACTTCTACAAGTTTTCATTGTATTAAAAATTAATTAATTAAAAATAAACCGATGGCAAAATCTTATTTTGATTATCAATAATCAATTGATTTGACATTTATAATACTTTTTAATTCGGAGTTAAGTAAAACGTTATAATGTAAAAAGATGTGATTAACAGTAATCACACTACAGAGGTAGATTACCAATGGGAAGCTCCTTTGCACAGGATGCCGGCTAGATTATGGGTACCACAACGGTGCCTATTTTGCTGTAAAGCAGTAATGTGTAAGCATTACAGTGTTTCGGTCTGAAGGGCACTGAAGCTAGTGAAATTACCAGGCAAATGAGCCTTAACATCTTATGCCTCAAGGTGACGAGGGCATTTGTAGCGCCGCTCAGAATTTTTGGGTCTTTCAAGAATCCTGAGCGGCACTGCATTGTAATAGGCAGAGCGTATCAATTACCATCAGCTGAACGTCCGGCTCGTCTCGTCTCTTATTTTCATTAAAAATAACCTATATCCATTCAAGTAGACTCACAATAACGCTCAAAAATTTTATGAAGCAAAACTCTGCCTATGTGTCTATAACGGACACCTGTGCCCCGCCTAGTATTAAAAACTCGAAATTTGGATAGATTTCCAAATTCGCCGTTATCTGGAAGACAAAGCCAAAAAGGGCTTAATGATTTATAATTTGACGCTATAAAGCGCAATTTAAAAATGTATTTTTAGTATTTTCTACGCAAAAAAAAACCGCTAAAATGATATCAATTTAGGCTTCGAAACACAACGCTTATGTTTCGAGTAAGAGAGACAAACTTATGCAACGACTGTATAGCGTCATCTCTTTCTGACACCGCGAGCCACAGACAAATTTATTTCGTTCATTCTTCATAAGCGACCCAAACGCCATTCAGTAAAAGGCACTTCATGGTACGAATTTTAGTGATTCAGTTTAGGTACCTAAACTGAACTGCATCGGAATCGCATCGCTTATTAAAAGTTGATGGTATGCCCTCAGGACTAAACAAAAACTTGTAATTTTATTTTTATTTTTTTATTATTATTGAACCAACAGCACACAAAAATTAAACTAATAACAAAAATATTATGCGATGGCCGACTGCCAATTACAGGTTCACACTATTTATGGTATAACATTTAACGCTCTAATTAAACTATGATTAAATCAAAATAAAAAAAATAACTAATAAATATAAAGGTGTGTATGAGTGTGTTACGCATAGCTAACCCTAGCGAAGCGCCGCATAAGCATAGTCCCATAAACGTTGCACACGGCACTCGACGCACGAGGCGCAAGCGCAGCAGAAACGTGACTTAGGTGACATCATGACGGCGTTTACCCGATCGTGGGAAATATAAGTGTGTTCATTACTTGATCTAGCATCGATCAGTAGACATTAGGATAATTAATTGTAATTAGTTTTAACTTTCTTTTAATAAATAAGTTGAAGTAAATTTGCATTTTTTTGCATCTCCTGGCTGCAACCAACGTAATTGGCGCAGTCGGTAGGATAGTCTAAAATAATAGAGTCAGTGAATTGATCACCGATAAGGGCTATTAGAACCTACTTGAGTTGCGGCGAGGTAGAGTATCCGAAAATCGATACAGCAGAGAAATGCAGATGATTTGGTAAGTACCTAGATCTTACTAGAGTTGCTCACCCTTTTTAATTGTAATTTTCCTGTGATTTTTTTTTCTCTTTCCTTTTGTTTTCCAGTGTAATTTCCTCTGTGTACCTATTAAATTTTAAAAAAATTTTCCATCCACGGAAACCGAGGACCACTAGGTCAATTAGTATTAGTAGAATCTCGCAAATTGATGCAAGTAGGAATTTAGAGGATATATTAGAAAGTAGCGATAGCATAGAATTTTCTAGTTTATTTAATTTGCATAATAATATTAATTCAAAAATGAGTGTAGATTTAGTAGACCAAGTTTTCAAGGCCTTACGCTTGTTACCCGAGTTCGATGGAAATCCGAACGTACTTACGCGGTTCGTGCATTTGTGTGATCAACTGGTAGCACAATTTATTAGAGCGGAGCCAGGATATGAACTCAGTAACCTTTCCTTATTAAATGGTATCCTTAATAAAATTACCGGACATGCCGCGCGCACAATAAATTCAAATGGCATCCCCGAAAATTGGCAGGGTATTAGAAATGCCTTAATTAATAATTTTGCTGACCAGCGAGATGAGACCGCTTTGTATAATGATTTAGCACTTTTAACCCAGAAAAATTCATCACCTCAAGAATTTTATGAAAAATGTCAGAGTTTGTTTAGTACAATAATGACCTATGTTACACTTCATGAAACGATAACCACTACCGTAGAAGCAAAGCGTACATTGTATAAAAAGTTAACCCTACAAGCGTTTGTACGAGGTCTGAAAGACCCATTAGGTTCACGTATTCGGTGCATGCGACCGGATACAATAGAGAAGGCATTAGAGTACGTTCAAGAGGAAATCAACACCTTATATTTACAGCAGCGCAATGACCAATTACCAGGTGAACGCAGAGTGCAGTCTACGTCTTCATATGACGCAACAAATAAGTATAATGTTAAGCCTTTTAATTTGCCACCCTCGCGGCCTTTTACTTTTAATTCATTCAATGTCGCACCAGGAACTCCAAAGCATAATTTTCAGCCACCGGGGCCATTGCAAGTCTGGCAACCCCAAGCACCGCCTAACAGAGGCCCTACGCGTACACAACAAATTTTCAGCACACCTCCACCTAATTACAGACCGCAAAGCAACGTGTTTAGAGTTCCTCAGCAAAGGTTAGGACACACACCTAATAATAACGGTCCTACACCCATGAGTGGCGTAAGCCACTATGTTACTAAGCCATTGCCTAGACCGATGATAGGACGTGACTGGAGACAACATGGAAATCCACCCCCATCTAATTATTTCAAGACGCGTGAAATAAACTTAAACGACGTTGACTATTACAATTATTACGAATACCCTGAATATGACTATGACTATTACGAACAGACGTACTCAGAACCTTTATATTATGAGCCAATGTACGAGCAAGCGTATAGTGCTCATACTCCCGCTTACGTTGAAGAGCACCATGATGAACATCCTTCTGATAATCAGGATTTTCAGGAAACTCAAAAATCAGAAAAACCAAAATAGAAATTAATCTACAAACTCAGAGACAACTTCCATTTATTCAAATAGCAGATCCACCCTTAAAATTATTAATTGATACAGGCGCGAATCAGTCCTTTATTAGCCCTGAAGCTGTCAAAATTTTTTTTTCAAATGTTCCGTGTAATTATGAACCCTTTGAGGTAACTAATATTCATGCGACCACTAGGAATAATTATTCAATTACCATACCGTGTTTTTCTGAGTTTAACGAAGATAGTGAGATTACTCTTTTTATATATAAATTTCATAACTATTTTGATGGTTTAATTGGCTTAGATTTATTAGAAAAATTAGAGTCTAGCATAGATTTAAAAAATAAAGTCTTAGTTACACGTAAGTCGACCAACCAGTTATGCATGTATGATTCACGAAATTGTAATCTTTATGAAGATATAATACCGGCTAACACATCCAAATTGATCCGCATACCTATTAATTTTCATGATGGTGACGTTTTAGTGACAGAACAAATAATATCCAACTGTACTATTCGCGATTGCATTACCACAGTCAAGAACAATCGCGGTATAATAGAGATCGTAAACCCCACTAAGCATGATATAGTGTTCTCAATGGATAAACCGGTTAGTGCAGAACTATTTAATGAGCAATGCACGCACACTCAACAACCTAGTGATCGTGCTTCGGAAGTTCTTTCGCGATTACGAACTAATCATTTGAATCCAGAAGAACGTGCTAACTTAGAATCTCTCTGTGCACAATATGCTGACGTTTTTTATCTTGATGGTGAACCCTTGACATTCACCAATAAAATTAAACATAAAATCCGTACCACAGATGAATTACCCGTTTATACTAAAACCTATAGATACCCTTACGTTCACAGACAGGAAGTACGGGAACAAATTACAAAAATGCTTGAGCAAGGGATAATCCGTCCTTCACAATCAGCATGGAGCTCCCCCATATGGGTAGTTCCAAAAAAAAGCGATGCCTCTGGAAAAATTAAATGGCGTATTGTTGTTGATTTCCGTAAAATTAATGAAAAAACTATGGATGACAAATACCCCATCCCCAACATTAACGATATTTTGGATAAGCTTGGTAACTGTCATTATTTCACCACTTTAGACCTTGCAAGTGGATTCTATCAGGTAGAAATGGACCCCTCTGACATCCACAAGACGGCATTTAACGTAGAACATGGGCATTTCGAATTTTTACGAATGCCAATGGGTCTGAAAAATTCACCATCCACATTTCAACGTGTGATGGATGATGTCCTAAGGGATCTTCAGAATGTTATCTGTTTAGTATATTTGGATGATATAATAGTGTTTAGCGTCTCATTACAGGAACACATAGTTAATTTAGAAAAAGTTTTCAAAAGATTAAGGGAATCTAACTTCAAAATTCAAATGGATAAGTCAGAATTCTTAAAGTTAGAAACCTCATATTTAGGACACGTAATAAGTAAAGATGGTATAAAGCCTAATCCCGATAAAATCACTGCCATCCAGAGATTCCCCATTCCAAAAACTGCTTCTGAGATTAAGCGTTTCCTCGGTTTGCTCGGTTATTACAGGAAGTTTATTCCAGACTTTGCTCGTATAACTAAACCCATGACGCAATGTCTAAAAAAAGGTTCAAAAATCACCTACAACGATCCCAAATACATTGACTGTTTTGAGAAATGTAAGATACTCTTGACTAACGACCCTATACTACAATACCCGGACTTCACTAAAGACTTTGTACTAACAACTGACGCTTCTAACTTCGCGATAGGTGCTGTTCTTTCTCAAGGACCAATAGGTAGCGACAAACCAATAGCTTACGCATCCAGGACTTTAAACTCGACTGAGACTAACTACAGTACAATCGAAAAGGAACTGCTAGCCATCGTTTGGGCAACAAAATACTTTCGTCCGTATTTATTCGGTAGAAAATTCAAAATAGTCACAGACCATAGACCTCTACAATGGGTTATGAGCCTTAAGGAGCCTGGCTCTAGACTCACCCGTTGGAGACTTAAGTTGAGTGAATATAATTTCACCGCAGTCTATAAGCAAGGCAAACATAACACCAATGCAGACGCTTTGTCTCGTGTTGAATTAAATAATGAAGACACTAGTTCTATAGTTGTTAATGTATCTGAAAAGCCTCAATCAGTTGCGGGGTCTGAAACTCTATCGGCTCCCTCCAGATTACCGATTAATTCAGAAACAGTGACTGTTCACACTAGTAACGAAATTCCAATACTCGAAGTCCCAATTTCAGATGAACCACTAAATAAATTCAGTAGACAGATTTGTTTCATTTTAGTAGGCGATATTACGAAAAGACCAGTAGTGACTAAACCCTTTGAAACTCACACCCGGACTACTATACAACTTTCCGAATCTAACTTGACTAATGACGTTGTTAATGCAGTTAAGGAATATATTAATCCAAAAGTAAGAACAGGTATAATAATCCATCCACCTCTCGCTATGTATAAGATTATTCCAATTATACAAGATAACTTTAAAAGCTCTTCGATGAATCTCATCTTGACAAAAATCGAATTAGAAAACGTTAAGGAATATTTGCGACAACAGGACATCATAAAAAAATATCATGAGGGTAAAACAAACCATCGTGGTATCACTGAATGTTACTTGGCCTTATCATCTAAATACTATTGGCCTAGGATGAAAGAATGTATAAGTAAATATATAAATGAATGTAGCATTTGTGGACAGGCTAAATATGACCGAAATCCAATTAAACAGAGATTTTTAATAGTTCCCCCTCCTTCTAAACCGTTTCAGATAATTCATCTTGATCTTTTTACAGCTCAAAACGAAAAATTTTTAACAATTGTAGATGCGTTTTCTAAATACGCGCAAGCCTACCACTTAAGGGATAGTACTGCTCTGAGTGTCGTACAAGCATTATTAATATTTTGCACACATCACGGTGTCCCATTGACAGTAGTGACAGATGGTGGACCTGAATTCACAAATCAGTTATTTGCAGAATTCATCCGGATCCATAAGATGCAACATCATAAAATACTAGCATATTCACCAAACGACAATGGTATAGTAGAACGATTTCATTCCACTATCCTTGAACATCTCAGGATACTGAAACTTGAGAAACGGAATGAACCAGCTGTTAATCTCATGCCTTATGCTATCTTAGCATACAATAGTTCCATCCATAGTTTCACGAGGTGTAGGCCTTTGGACTTGATAACAGGGCATTTTGACCCGCGTGACCCAATTGACATTGAATTAACTGAACATCTATTTCAGCAGTATTCACAAGACCATAGGAAACGAATGCGTCAAGTATATGATATGATTAATGAGATTTCCTTACACGAACGCACCCAACTGACTGAAAATCGTAACAAGGATAGGGAACCGGAGATAGACTATACCCCTGACCAGCAAGTCTTTATAAAAAATCCTTTGGCATCCCGACAAAAACTAGCCCCTCGCTTTACGCAGGATACTGTACTTGCAGACCTTCCAATCCACATTTACACAAAGAAAAAACGCGGTCCAGTTGCCAAATCTCGCCTTAAGCGAAGCCCTAAAAACCTCACCTTGTTGCAGGATATTTCTATGGCTGACAGTACTCCGCACGACCCTAGGACAAGAAGTAACGATTGACTCACTTGACAATGGACCAGGATTACTTCCTTTCAAACTAGGAGTAGCAAGAATTGTCTCACATTACCACGCCTTCCTTAGCCATATAGACTTAGAAAATATTCATAGACAGATAGAATTAGTGAAAAGCCAGATATCCGAATTAAGACCCTTATTAAATAATAAAACTGTATTCCTTTTTGACCCACACATTGAACATCTCAATAGTAAAATTGCATCAATTACAAATAAACTCAATATATTTCAATCATCACGAAATAAAAGAGGTCTCATCGACGGTCTCGGTTCCGTCATAAAAAGCATTTCTGGTAATTTGGATTACACAGACGCGTTGAAGTACGATCGCGCTATTAAGATCTTGCACAGTAATGAACAGAAATTAGAAGTAGAATTAAATAATCATGTCAGCTTAAATAAGAAATTTGTTTCCGAGAGCACTCAAATAATAAGTAGTATTGTATCAAATCAAGATAAAATGAATAAAGCATTAAATTTAATATTACAAAGCGACGCCAGAAAGGACACTGACTTAATAAAGTACGCACATATGGCACAACACTTACTGATCTTAGGAGATAATGTAGAAGATCTGTGTGAAGAGTTACAGAACTTAGAAAATACGTTAACATTTATTCGTGCATCGAGCACTCCATACTCTATATTTAGTGTTAGTGATGTTAAGGATATGTTAAGTAAGCTTAGGATTTTATATTCTAATAAGGAAGTCCTTGACTTTGAAATTAGAAATTTTTATGAAGTTATTAAATTAGGTTATTTTTATCTAGATAAACAAATAGTAATTGTTATTAAAGTACCGATTGTGGATCCTTCACTATACGACTTCTATAAGCTCTCCCTTGTTCCTAACAGAAACCATAAGACCTTGATCCCACCTTTACCATTCGTAGCAATCTCTAGCAAAGATTCTCGGTACATAGAGACAGAATGTCCGAAGTTAAACTCACTATTTCTCTGCGAATCGAAATCAAACCTACAGATACAGGAAAAGCCCGATTGTGTCCAGCAGCTTATTACTAATCAAGAACTCCCGCCATCCTGTGAATTAACGTCAGTTACTCTGAACAACGAAGCACTGGAAGCACTTGACGACAAACATTACACCATGAGCTTCCCTATTCCAACAAAAGTAAAGATATCCTGTGGACAAGAACAGTATCGAACTTTACATGGCAGCTACTTAGCAATTATCCCACTGAATTGCAACTTGAAAGCACCTACCTTCACGATCTCCAATTCAAACGATCATATCAAAGGACATGTAAGAATAATTGAAATGCCCCAGTACATCGAACCAGAGCCCAAATCTTTACCAAAATTTATTCTAAATTCACCAAGTCTACACAAGCTCCATACTTTTAAAAATGATATAGCAACTCAATCATTGATACATCAAGAAAGCTTCACCGATCCAGTAATCTATCACACGACAATACCCATGTACCTTATACTATTGGGTACATGTGCACTTATTGGAACTTTATTATATCTCCAATTACATAGAAGAAACGAAACCAGCGGAATCACGAAGACCTGCAGCGGCACCCCTGATGCAACATATGCTGTTCCGGCACCCAGGAAAATCAACCCTAACCAAATAAAAGTTGACCATGGATGCCTACCAGCGACCATCTCGGAGACGTCCTGCAATAGTCGCTGTTCTACGGGGGGAGGTGTTACGCATAGCTAACCCTAGCGAAGCGCCGCATAAGCATAGTCCCATAAACGTTGCACACGGCACTCGACGCACGAGGCGCAAGCGCAGCAGAAACGTGACTTAGGTGACATCATGACGGCGTTTACCCGATCGTGGGAAATATAAGTGTGTTCATTACTTGATCTAGCATCGATCAGTAGACATTAGGATAATTAATTGTAATTAGTTTTAACTTTCTTTTAATAAATAAGTTGAAGTAAATTTGCATTTTTTTGCATCTCCTGGCTGCAACCAACGTAATTAGTGTATGTGTGTATGTGTATATCAGTGTATGTGCATATGAGTGTATGTGCGTATGTGTTCAGTCGTTTTCAACTCCTCGATTATAGTTAACTTAAAATGATTTCCTTTTTGAAAGTGCTTTTTGTATGGACGAATATAATAAGAATAAAATATCTGTTGGTAAGAAATGTTTATTATAGCAGCTAAGTGTACGGCAGAGCACCGAATTCTGTGCATAAATAGAGTGAGTAATTGGGACATTAAAAAGGGTGGTTTGCCTTGTACGCTTATTCGGGATTCTAAATTGCATGAATGAAGATGTAAGTTCGGGGCAGTCAATTTTGTTGTTGCACACGCAGTGGCGGATTTACAAATGTGCCGCCCGTAGGCTATTAAATTTTTGCCGCCTAAAAATTTAGAGGTTAACTTATCTTAGTCCACAATCATATCAATTTTCTATCAATAAAATTCCAACTTTATGATTTACTCCATCATTGATTTGTGTTACATCAACTCAACTTTTCCCGTATGGTTAGTATCATTGAAAACTATGGTAACGTGTTAGATCCTTGATTATTTTTTACAGTAAAGAATTATCAAAAAACATTATTGTATGCAAAATATATCTCACTCATGTAGCACTTCACAACTAACTTAAAAGTAAGGTAAGGTATGTCTTAGAACTATACAACACTTACATAATATGAATAAAGCTTACATAAAAAATATATATATGACGAACGTTGATTTACTATTACTCTTACAGGTTAAAAACAATACAATAGATATATATTTTCTTAATTATTTGTTAGTATTATAATTTAAGTTAAATTATAAAAGCATTACAATATTTTTTTACGAGACTTTAAATTTGCAAAAACACTTATTATACCGTCGTACGAAATTTTGTTCATTAGCTCTGACTCTATGCACAAGAGAGCTAAAGCGTTTAGCTTTTCATGACTTAAAGTGGATCGCAGGTAGTTCCTTACTCTCTTCAAGCAAGAGAAGCTTCTTTCTCGACCAATTTGTCGTTAGTGTACAAAGAGCCATACGAATTACTATATCATACTATAAGTTTGGATAAATGTTTCCTAGATTCTGTTCGAGCAGGAATGAAGACAGACTCTTTAATGATTGAAATCCTTTCAGACAAAAGGTAGCTTTGAAAGTGTGTGCATTCCTTAACTAAGTCTGTTTCTAAATCATTAGGATACATTTTTTTCCAAAAAAAGGCTTTTTCCGTCAGAATTGATTGTAACCAACTCACTCATTTTCTTGCCGTTTTTGTAACTCGGATATGAGTCTATCTATGAAACCGAGAATCGTTTTAACCCTGAAGTAATCACTCGCAGCTATTCCAATATCTTCATCGGGTGTTTCATCAAATCTTTTTTTCTTTTTGGTTGTCTTTTTTTCATCTCTCTTGTATATTCTTTCGATACGCTTAACTCGATAGCCTTTTCTTCGAAGTACTTGAAATTCTCTCTCTCGTCGTAAAGATCAGCAACGGTAATAAAATCTTTGTTAAAAGTCTAAATTTGAACATTCACTTTGTTTATTCTCTCCAAAAAAACATACCATACAACAATCATTACCACAGTTTCCAGTTTTTCTAATTTAAAAGGTATTCCCGCTGCTTCTTGCCGCGCGCAGGCTTTTCGGCACAATAATCGTTGATCGATTGCAAAGTTTTAAGAGCTTTGGGCCAAGATTCTTTCAAACTATTACATGAATCCTCTCTAGCTGACCAACGTGTGCGATTTACCCTTTTCACGCTTTTTCCTTTTCCAATTTCAGTCATTAATTATTGCCAGCGTTGGGTGGATCTCACAATAAAAGCAATTGTTTTTGTAGAGATGTTGAAATATTTATTATTTAGCACTGTATATAGGAGTATATTCCAATTTTTGTTAAATATTTTAATTACTCTTCAAATTTAGAAATTCGTTTTTTGTGTGTGTTAATTTTTTTTTTCAATTTGTTTATCGAAATAAAAAATATGAATTAAATTTGCCGCCCCTTAAAATTTGCCGCCCTCGGCTCCAGCCTACTCAGCCTGCTGGTAAATCCGCCACTGTGCACACGTCATACAGAAATAACACATCGAGTAAAGTTCGCCGGTCTTTTAATTGCATTAATTTATGGTGGCTACAGGATTCCTCATAACTAGAACCATAAGGTGCTGAAGGCGATATTCTAATACCTTTACAAATTTTGATTGTATATACTCTATTTCATCGATATATATCATATAATATGGGTTCCAGATATTACAGCAGTATTCTAAGACGCTACGAACATATGAGAAATAAAGACACTATTCCTAAGTCCCTAATGCTATTCCTTCGTTTTAAGGAACATGTGTATTGGTGTTGTATTTGTATTTCTTTTTCGCGTAAAGGTGATTTGAAAACATTTAGTTACATTGACTCTAATACGGTTGTCATGATAATAGTCACACAGTCTGATTAAATCGTTCTGAAGGTTTATTTTTCTATTTCAGTCTTAATGCGAGCGTAAATTTTAGTGTCGTCAGCATACATAAGAAACTTAGCAAACTGGAAACAGTCACCAATATCATACAAATAAGATAAATATAGTAATGGTCCCAAAATTGACCCTTGCGGAACTCCAGAAGTAACATCCACAAGGTCAGTACGATGCCCAGCCAAGGTCTCAGCTTGCGAACGATTGTACAGGTAAGACTCCATCCAACGAAGAAGATCACCACGAATCCCTAGTTACTGCAACTTGCGTAAAAGTATAATATGGTCGACTCGATCAAACGCCTTCTCAAAATCAGTATTTTGATACGGCGTTGCGTCAATTTGATAACCATCATCAAGCAAGCAGCAAGATTGGTATTAGTGGAGCGACCATGTATGAAACCATGCTGCTCTAGAGGTAAGTGACGGATGATTATGGGGTACAGGTAATTGTGTGCTACCCTTTCCATTAATTTACCTAGCGTATTAAGTATTGATATAGGCATATAATTTTCAACAGATGCTTTAGACCCTTTTTTATGTATTGGTACAATATAAGTAGTTTTCCATATTTTTGGGAAATATCCTTCAAGAAAGCAGCGATTAAAAATTAATGTTATAGGCGCTGATAGTGATGCAGAACAAGCGACCAGAAAGCTTGGTGGAATTTTATCACAACCCGGGCCTTTTGATGTATCAAGAGTTTTTAGTAATTTTTTTACCTCATCAATCGTAAGTTGAATATTGCTGATTGTATCATGACAAATAGACCGTTCCTCTGAAAAAACTTTATATTGCGATGCAGGTGAAATAAAATTTTTGCAGAAGAAATCATTAAAATTGTAATGCTAATGCTCGGCTAAGTTGAGTTAGTAAGTCTTTCGTGGGGCGATGCAACACATATTATATCTCTTACAAAAAGCTCCCAGAAAATTTACAGAACAAATCTGTTACAAATTCAATAGAATTGTTAAAAAACTTTTGTGTGGTAAAGGTTACTATAACATAAATGACGTTCTTAATGATACTACAGATTGGGAATGGAGTTACCGCTGCTCTAACCAGTGATTTCCACTGTTAGAACCACCAACATGTATAGGTATAACGTAAGAAAACGATTAATAACTTAACGGGAACTGCGCAAAGTTCTAGTAGATTGCAGTTAGCGGATTTGACATCTCATATCTACATATCTCGATTAAAAAAGTACTACAGTGGAGGATGTATCAGACTATTTAAAAGATAACAATGAAGAATGTCTTAAAATAGAACCATTGCAACAAAGGCACGAAACGGACTTTTGTTCTTTCAAGTTAGCAGTCGTCAGACATAAATTAGATACTTTTCTTAGTAAAGATTTTTGGCCAGTAGGTGTCAAATTCAGGTTGTTCCATGAACACACGGCGAGAGAAATAAAATTACCAAAACACTAATATGGATAGTACAATCTCTAGAATAATAATATCTACATTTAATTGTAAGAACATTAAGAGCTCTATTAAAACTGTGTTAGACTTGACAACTACTTCACATATAATTTTACTGCAAGAGACCTGGCTTATGGAGCACGACCTGAACTTCGTGCAGTCCATCAATACATCATTCGGCTGCGTAGCGAAGTCGTCCGTGGACTCCTCGGAGGGTATACTTCGCGGAAGAACATACGGTGGGCTCGCTATCATGTGGGATAAGAAAATATTTTCCAACGTTGAACCCGTGCAGTGCTCAAACAAAAGAATTCAGGCGATTCGTGTATTTGTAGGCAAGAGTTCGTTCTTATTAGTAAATATTTATATGCCGGTTGACAATAGTAAGAATGTAGAGGAATTTACGGACTGTTTAGCTGAAGCCAGTGCGATTGTGGACGAATCTGAAGTTCAAGTGGCTTATATAATGGGTGACCTAAATGCGCACCCGGGTGCTAGGTTCAGTAACCAATTAAAGAAATTTTGTGAGGACATGTTATGGGAATGGGCTGACCATATTAAATTGGGCAACAATTCTGATACATATACTTTCCAATGTTTGGCTACTGGTAGCAGGAGATGGCTGGATCATTGTATAACCACCAAAGCGGCTTGGGATACCGTGGTCGGCGCGTATGTTACCCATGATGTCAGAAGCCCCGATCACCATCCACTGAGCAATGAGTGTAATATCTCTGGATTGACAATGAGTTCAGCTACCTCCTGTGGACCGGACTCTCTAAAGTAAGTAAAATGGGGCGAGAGAACTACTAGTCAAATTAATACTTATGGCGAATTTTGTTACAATAATTTAGATTTATTTAGCTTAAATTATTCTGATATTTGTGACAGTGATAATTATTTAAAATGTGTTCATGATATACGGGACCACCATGATTATATAGATAGACACTACAGACATATAACGGATGTTTTACAGAACGCTGCTATTGTTAGTTGTCGTTCACGTGAACAGAGTAGTCGTAAGAAGGTACCGGGTTGGAACTACCACGTCAGAGATAGCCATGAAGAAGCTCGGTTTTATTTCAAAAACTGGACGGTTGCTGGCAAACCCTCCAGCGGTGTTGAATATGAAAATATGTATAATAGCCGTAAATTATTCAAAAACAAATTAAAATGGTGTCAGAAAAATGAAGACAGTATTAAAATGAATATATTAGCTACGCATAAAAGAAACAAAAACTTTTTTAAATTTTGGAATGCAACAAAAAACTTAAATCATAAACAAAGTTTACCTGTATCCGTGGAGGGTTGCCAGCAGCCGTCCGGTATTGCTGAATTGTTTGCAAATAGGTTCAAAGTATGCCCTTTGGCCGCGGATTCCGAACTCGATACTGAAGTTAGTTACAATAATAACGTCATTGAATTTACACGTGAGGATATATCGAAAGTTATACTGAGTATGAAGCGTGGTAAATCACCCGGACACGACGGGCTCAGTATTGAGCACGTAATCTGGGCCAGTGATAAAATTTATAAACATCTATGTTGTCTCTTTAACCATTGCATTAAAAATAGTTATTTGCCTGAGGCCATGATGCACACAATTGTAGTTCCGATCGTGAAGAACAAAACAGCTGATCTAGGTTCTGCCTCTAATTATCGACCTATCTCATTGGATATGGATACTAGGTAAAATTCTAGAACGTCTTCTTAATCCTGAGCTGCTTAAAAACATCAAAATTGATGACGCGCAGTTTGGTTTCCGTCCCAGACTCTCGACAGATGCCGCTATATTTAGTTTAAAGGGAACTATTAGTTACTACACGTCCAGAAATACTATTGTCTATGCGTGCTTCTTAGACCTAAGCCGCGCATTTGACTTGGTCAACTACAATATCCTTTGGGCCAAACTATTGGCGTCACAAGTACCCACACAAGTGGTCGAGCTGCTGAGATTCTGGTACGGAAACCAAACGAACTGTGTAAAATGGGGCGACGCAACTTCTAGCAATTATAGGCTAGAGTGTGGAGTTCGTCAGGGGGGTCCTCTCCGGATCTGTTTAATCTCTATGTCAATGGGCTGATTGAGGAGCTGAGGAGCACCAAGATCGGCTGCCATATAGGGAACGTTTGCGTGAATAACCTAAGCTATGCGGATGACATGGTGCTCCTCAGCCCCTCGATCAAGGGGTTGAGGAAGCTGCTTTCAGTCTGTGAGCATTTTGGAAATGCGCACGGACTAAAATACAACGTTTCTAAAATTTAAATGATGGTGTTTAAGGCAAGACAGCCTCCGGAGAGAGTACCGAGTATGTTTTTGTACGGCACGGTGGTTGGTGTAGTTAAGCAGTTCAGGTACCTAGGACATTTGTTGACGGAACGGTTGTATGACGATGATGACATTGAGCGCGAGCGGAGGGCCCTTGCAGTCAGAGGCAACATGCTCGCTCGACGATTTGTAAAATGCAGCAAGGATGTAAAAACCACATTATTCAAGGCATACTGTTTTGGCATGTACACCTGCCAGCTGTGGGTAACGTTTTCTCAGAAAGCTGTGAGCAGAATAAGAGTCCCGTACAATGATGCGTTCCGGGCTCTTATGCGGCTCCCGCGGTGCGGCGCGTCGGGCACGTTCGCAGACGCTGGGGTCCCCGACTTTTTCGCCATAATTCGGTCTCGCGTTGCCTCTTTCTGGCGGAGACTGCAACGTTCCGACAACAAAATACTCGTGGCTGTCTCTGACGACATCAGGAATCCAGTGTTTAAGCGCTTGATCTCTGTTCACATGGACAAGAATAAAAAATGACTGCACAAATTTGTGCAATATTTATATAGTTTTAGTTAGTCTAATTTTACTTTTAACTTGGCACCCCTTTACAGTGTCCAACTTTTTTTGTAACTATGGGTTCTATTATTATGCCTGAAATAAATACCTTTTATTTATTTATTTATTATTATTTTATAGGGCTACATATAGGTAAGTAATTTTCTAAATCTAGTTTGGAGGGGCCAGGAGGTATCAGTTCCAACCATTCGATTTATTGTTTTATCGTCAACGATCAAATGGTTTATGAACGGCTCGATCACTAGGCGTTGCAAAGACGTTGTTTCATTGTTGTGTTGTATTCACGGCACTGATCATCATCATGTACTTACCATCTCAAAAAAAAATTGCGTGCGCACTAAGTACACATATCAGAAGTGAAACCTGCATTGTACATGAAACTCTTAACTGCATATGTAGTCCTGGTACATGTTCCTAGGATGACAACCGCTATGAAAGACATTACTATCACCGCTACCATATTTATGTCCTCCTGGTGTCTATGTAGTAATACGTCGTGCGCATGACGTCAGAATATATTAAGGTATACTCGCGTCATACATAAGACAATCTCTTCTTCAACTATGATTGCCTGGTATTAAACACTGTAAATCGTATGAATTTATGTGGGTCTCTTTTTACTGTCGCGCTTTTTCGTTTCATCGACTTTCAAATCACAACGATGCTAAAGAAGTTTTCACTTCGAAAATGCTTGATATATGACATAAAGCCTCGCCTGGTAGCGGAATACTGGGTCTCGAAATCTCGAGCGATTGCCAATTCCGTAGCCATGCCGGAGGGCAAAGCCAAATTCGCTTCGAAGAAGCTGGGCGTCATAAATAGAGCACGGCAATACTTCAAGCCACCCCACATTCTAGCGCCCTACAAAGCGCAGTATGGCGGTCCTCCACAGTGCGGTTTTCAAGCTTTTTTCCAGTGAGCTTCCTTGTGCGGGTTAGTACAAAAAAAGCGCGGACACCTTCCTTAAAGGCCGGCAACGCTCCTGTGATTCCTCTGATGTTGCAAGACATTGTGGGCGGCGGTGATCACTTAACACCAGATCTCACGCTCGTGTCTTTCTTTGCCATTAAAAAAAATAAAGAAACAGAATAGGAAATATGCATATTTATTTCTTACATTTTGTTTTAATCTGTTTCAATAGTTTACATATTTAATTGTTAAAAACAAGAGTGTTACACATTTAACAAAACACTTTTTGAAGGATTAAAACTCGTTTAATTGTAACTATTTTTACATTAGTTAACTTGACGTTTCGTGACCTTTTCTGATCATGTTTTCAGTGGGACTTTTACAAGGATTTGATGCGTTTTAAACCTTTAAAAGTGTTTTTTTAAATTATTTTAAATGCTGATAAAGTAACCCAAAATAGCCAACACCCGCGGTATCTATAGTAGCGCGAACAATGACGTCATAACTGCTGTCCTACTCACATTAAAATTATCATCATGATATTGATGTTGCCATAATTTAAAAGTAATAAATTTGACACATTCTTTGAAGGCAGTGTATAACGGTAAATGAAATAGTTAGTGGGTAGTATACCTACAAAAGTTCTATCTTCTCGAGATCACCGTTATGTAAATCAGTTGGATAGCCAATCCAACTTCTCAGCAACATTATTTTAATTTAAAATAAAATAAACATCCCACTGCTCGATTCTGTTTTTTTGATAAAACTAATTTTAAATGAACGTTCATTCGAGGGAGCATATATTACAGATAGGTTTCCTGTATAAAATTGGCCGCAATTAGCTGTAATTATTTTTAGTATTATAATTAATTTTTTGATATAAATTGCAACCATATGTTTTTATTTAATTTTAAATGAAATTATGTAAAAAATTGAAAAAAAAAAAAACATGGAAAATCCAAAAGTGCACGCCTCGAACGCTCATGCAATATTTTTTTTAAAAGTTAAAGTTCGAATAAAAATCGAATCACCTGCGTTTTCAAAAAAAAATTGAAAATGCCTACAGTAGTGTTTTCCGAAAGGAACCTTCTCTGCTTAATTCTGAAAATTGTGAAAAAAAAATTAAGTCGTTTCGTGAAGTCGTTCTCGAGATATCCGTACCACGCCGTTTTTTTGAACCACAGACTAATGGACGTCCGCGATAAAAACTTTTTAATTAACTTTTTTTATATTAATACGTATTCGACAACTTCGGTCGGTTATAAAGCACAACCTCGCCGCTGCGCAGTGCAGTGGCTTGAGCAGTGGGATCTAAGGCTAAACGAGTAAAAAGAAACCAATTGTATGATAGAATAATTTATTTATCAAGTCTACAAATCGGATTGTTCTGGACCATCTGAAGGTCCACTTTAGGACCAACAAGATCCCTGATGTTGTTCAGGCCATATTTGATCATGGTGGGCCTTTCGAGTGAGAGGCCCCACGCGATCACCGAAACGTCTTCAGGTAGTCCCATGGGAAGCAGCATCTCTGGCCGGAACACGCCCGAGTTGCCTATCTCTATCCATTTGCCAAGACCTGGATAGAATGAACAACGAAATTCTGATTAGGATAATTGTGGCTTGCGGCGGCGTCGTGTGCCGGGTTGTCTCCATCCCTCAAATATGTGTCCATGTGTGGTCCATGCGTCAACTCGCAAACGGGTGATGCTTGTGGTGCCAGGTCGACCTGTTATAGTTAATAAACCATTATATCCTTGTTGCATGCGATTATTAATTATGACAGTAATCACGACCATCTTGTTCACGAAGCATTCTTACGTTGTTGATGATGTTCTTCTCACGAGCTCAACTTTTTCCGAACATATGGAAGATTCAGTAATTTAAAAGAAATATTTATTGTAACGATCCAAAAGAGCTTATTTTAAGCCTAATTGAATAAAGTTTATTTGACTTTGACTTGGTGACGAGAAGAACGAGATGTTCAACTTGTGTAAGTGTTGAGTAAAAAAAAAAATTTATAGAATTAGGCGCCACTTTGCGGAAATCCATAATTATACAAATGATTTAAGTTTTCTTTAGTGTTAATTCCGCCAATATTTGTTTTTAAAACAATTCGACACGTGTTTCACCTCTACACGAGGCATCCTCAGGACGTGTTGGAGGAGGTTATCAATTCGATCGGTATTTTTTTATATCGGTATTATGTACACAGATTACTCTGGGATTAAGATCCGATTTACGTAATTTTTCTTTAGTTCGGTGCAGAATAGATGCTATTTGGTCTCATAAAATTTTTAGATAGTTTGGACTTTGGCCCAGTAGTTTTCATTTTATGAAATTTTTTTATGAAAATATTTGTTTACCTCGATGATATTGTTTTTTGTGTACGGCTTTTTTAGGAGTTTTAATTCAAGTTGATTATATATTATAATTATTAACTGATACAAAAAGGTAAAAAAAAATCGATTAACAAAACCGACTTCAAAAACTGAAAAGTATCAAATAACTAAATATTTATTTTAATACACCTCTTATGCAAAACTTTACCTTGCATATTAATAAAATACTATTAGTTCGATATACGAGCAGTTCAGCTGATGATAATTGATACGCCCTGCCCATTACAATGCAGTGCCGCTCAGGATTCTTGAAAAGCCCAAATAATTCTGAGCGGCAGTACAATTACGCTCGTCACCTTGAGACATAAGAAAGATGTTAAGTCTCATTTGTCCAGTAATTTCACTAGCTACGGCGCCCTTCAGACCGAAACACAGTAAAGCGTACACATTACTGCTTCACCGCAGAAATAGGCACCGTTGTGGTACCCATAATCTAGCCGGCGTCCTGTGCAAAGGAGCCTCTTTGTAAAAAAAACTTGGAAACAATTCCAAACCTTCGTGGTATGCGAAGATCTCCATGCTAGGCTCGGTGTAAGGGTTGTAGGCCGGCTTGAACTGCAGCCTGTGGAAGCCGAGCCGGCGGAAGAAGGCGTCCAGCAGCGAGATGAGGTCGGCCAGTCCCAGCCCTCGCGCCGCCACCACGCCCTCCACCTGCTGAAACTCAGCCAGGTGCGTCGCGTCCAACGTCTCGTTGCGGAACACCTGCACCGTTCAACAGCAACACGTCAATAGCCGCGCGTACTGACTGTGCGAGCAGTCTCGCGAGGCAGCCCGTGAGACAAACGACCGAGCCTTCCTCGGGAGGCTGCTCGCTCAGTCAGTAATCGGCTATTTGTTTCCGTATGGTGCGGACGAAGTCCTCTACAGAGTAAGCTAGTCAGTTGGGACTCACAAACGAGCAGTGACGCACGCGAGTTTTGTTGTCACCTACTACACAGTTACGATCGATATTTTAATATTGGAGAAACATAAAAAAAGCAATGCATTGCGATCGAAATTTATAAGCTTCCTAAATTGTTGGAAACTTCAACTGGTGAAAGTGTGAGTTTTAAGATATTTTGCTGATATTTATCATAATACTGTTTGTTTCCTATACATGAATCTATATATATATAAAAATGAATAGCTATTCGTTAGTCTCGCTAAAACTCGAGAACGGCTGGACCGATTTGGCTAATTTTGGTCTTGAATTATTTGTGGAAGTCCAGAGAAGGTTTAAAACGTGAATAAATAGGAAAATGTTGCTAAATTAAATAAAAACAACAAATTTGTTTTTCCTTTCATGTATCTATACATGATTTTTATGAGAGAATTTATTGACCCACGGTTTGACAGTTCTGCAACAGGGTGCATATTTTAAAAAGTAATTTTTGATGTTATGTTATATTATTGACAAATTCATATAAAAACATTCTTTTATTTATTATATACAGAACACCGTCTGTCGGGTCAGCTAGTAAATAAATAAATAAAGACACTGAAACAATCAAATTTTAATTGATTATTATTATAATGAAATTACCATTAATGATAGATACTTATTTATTTCCTATATACTTAGTAAGTTTGACTATGTCGTGGTCTTCCAACGCATACATTACTATCTTCAGCTAATGTAGGTTTCACAACGAAAGAGTATTGATTTTAAATTACGATTATATACCTATTTATATAATAGAAAAAACTCAGCTATTTTTATAAGATGACCTTAAACTAGGTACGCTTTTAGGTATAGAAGTCAACCCTAATGTCGTCAGAAGAGGTAAGAGTCACGCGATAGAAAGAGAGGAAATACTAGGTGAAAAAAAAATTTAGGTTAGTAGCGCTGTGCGATCTGAATTACATCTTATTGTATGATCGCAAGAGTCCCAATTACTTTAATTGAATGATTTGTGGGTGGCGTTAAACCAGTGTTGTCCCGCGGTCACTGGGTCCTTATTTGACTCATTGGATACTTTGCCCGAGTTTGGAGTTTGAATTCGCCATTTCTCGTGCGTGGCGATGAATAAAAACAAGACTCGAATAAGTCATTATTAAAATCAAAAAATAACACAGAATCGCAACTTTAGTATTAACGACTACGACACAGCACTACACTACGAGGGCGGCACTAAAGTTGCCTGAATTTCGCGGTATGTCACATGTCGATCTTCCTCAATCAGCTTACGCACAGCATCAACGTTTTCTTTGGTGACTGCAGTTTTTGGACGATCTTGACGGGGATCATCACTGAGCTTGACACGTCCACTTTGAAATTCAGCAAACCAGCGATTAATTGTGGTTTTGGATGGGGCCTCATCACCAAATGCAGAAATCATCCGGTCAACACACTGTTTTTGTGTTAAACCACGTCGAAAGTCATAATAAATCATCGCTCTAGAATTTTCTCGAGTCAATTCCATTTTCTCAACGACTAAACAAGTTTGAAAAGACCCTGTGACAAGACCGAGAATCTTTTTTTAAATAAATAAATGGTATTCGAGTTTTAAAACCAAGGAGTTATCAATTAAAAAGATTTTAATATGACAGTAACAGTGGAAATATTCCATTCCCGATACTTTTAGTGCAGCCCTCGTATAGGCGCGCAAGGTGAGTGACGGCGTGCGAAAAGCGGGTGGAGATGCATTCAAATCGCGCGCTAACTCTAAACAGTTTTAAATCTTTGCCCTGTGCTTTACCTTGTCTATACTGAAGTATTTCCGTGGCGTGAAGGTGTTCTGCTGGGCCAGTTGGTACAACATGCGTGCACTCACAGCCGTCGTGTGTGTCCGCAGCAGGTTCTTCTGTGCCTCTTCAATCTTCCACTCGTATCTGTAACCCTGACAAGCTCAGATTCATGATCCATATAAGAAACAATGTTGAAAGATATATGATTGGGTCAAGGAGCCACTTGTTCTTAATAATAACTTATATTGTCAGTTAGACGAGTCATTATAATATTGCATATTGTTTGTTATATATAACTATTCTAGTAAACTGTACCAATAATTATTGTACAACAATTAGTGATGGGCCGAACGTGGTTTGAACCGAATACGAACTTTCGAATTCGTTTCTATTATTTTCAATCAAAAAAGAACAGATACTTTGTTTAGTTTTTTATTGTACCAAATAATGCGGCCAAATGCCGAAGTTCTGTTATTGCCGCCGAAGTTCCGAATGTGAAACGAAGTTCGGGCCATCCCTAATAACATATCTTACAATAATTATAAGTCCCTAAGTTATTTACTCATGCAGGTAAGAAAAATTACACTTATAAATAGAGACCGGATTATATGCTACAAAAAATGCCCAAAATATGCAAGTAAAATAGCTAAAACATGCACGAAAATCCATAAAATGGGCCAAAATATGCATACAATTAAACAGAAAAAAAAGTCATATTTTTAAATATTTTATTTTATATAGGTTTATACTGACAATCGTATTTGTGAAAAAAACTATTACAAGATATACCTACTTAGATAACTATGAAATTTAAGATTATCTTTAAAAATATGTACCTACTACTAAGTACGTACTTTTCTAAATGATAGACAAATTGTGTCTACGATCGTTTAATAAATTTTTGTAAGCGCAAAAGGAGCGTTCTACGTCTACTGAGGTTACTGGGCAGAATTTAAATTTGAGTGCAATGTCTGGGCTTACTATGAAAAGCTTCGAACGTCGAGCGAGATCGAACGTAAATATGCATATTTTTTTTTCTAAAATATGCAACTATCGCTGAAAAGGTACTAAATATGCAAGAGCATATGCAATATGCATTATCCCAGAAAATGTACAAAACAAATGTGTTACGAAATTTAAAAGAATTGTTAAAAAACGTTTGTGTGGGAAAGGTTATTATAGCATAAACGATTTTCTTAATGACACCACGGACTGGGAATAAAGCGAACACCCTCAGGCTCTTTAATTATAAATGTTTATTGTACGATATTACATTGTAATCCATATTTTATATTAAAAAAAAGAAAGCCCGCTACTCAGCGGGCTTTCTTTTTTTCTTTTAGACCTGAGAAGATTGGGCGTAAGATACTCATCTTACGCCCAATCTTCTCAGGTCTGAGGCAGTCTCTTTTGAATGGGTGGTAGATTTTGACGTTCAATAAGTGATTTTAAATCCTTTTTTGAATAAAAATATTTGAATTTGAATTTGAACATTTGCATATAATCCGGTCTCTACTTATAAATATCAAACTATTACATTTTATTATTTACCAACAGTTGTTTGTTGGTTGGATCATTTGGAATTGTCTCTTTGAAATCAATATTCACAATTTCATAATTTAACACATACAGGTAATGCTCCGTATAACGCGGTAGAATGGTTTCTTGGTTTATAGGGCTATAACGCGGCTTTCTACCGCGTAATTCGTTATAATAATAATTAATCACAATTCGTAACAAGTGTTTCTAATTGTTTGCCTAGATTTACTATTTTATTAACTCAAATGCAATAAAATAAATTAATTTTGTTATAACACATTGACACACGTGCAAAGGTACGCGCAGCTAATTATGAACTGTACAATCTATATATATAAAAATGAATTGCTGTTCGTTAGTCTCGCTAAAACTCGAGAACGGCTAGACCGATGTGGCTAATTTTGGTCATGAATTATTTGTGGAAGGCCAGGGAAGGTTTAAAAGGTAAAAAAACTTGTTCTTCCTTTGTTCAGAAATCAAATTGAAAGAATAGTTTAAAATAAATAACTAGTTAGAATCTACACATCTATCTATCTCTCAGGAGGTACAAAATAAACTTAATTTTAGCTAATACTTGGTAGATTAAATACGGTTGTTTGTGTGTGTCGGTGTATCTATCAGAATATTTTTACGTAGATTGATAAATCTTAAGTTTTGCCACAAATTAAATTTATGAACCATTAGAATCCATCTTCTATGTAGATCGATACTTTATACAAAGAGTTCATCTTTGTGAGTGACGATTACCGCTATGTGCGACAACTTTATTTACTTCGGTTATCCATGGTGATAGTGGTGTTTCAATTCTTAAAAAACATTATTTTATTTATTATATTCAGAACAACGTCAGTCGGGTCAGTTAGTACATTATAAATTTCACAGTACTGAAAAATATGTACGTGGAAATCCCCGCGTTATATAGCGAAGTGCCCGTGTTATACGGCGGATTGAAAGCGTGTAATATGAAACGCCTTATAAGGGTACCGCGCTATAGGATGGAGTACTCTATTTACAATACAATTTATGCTTAAGTTATGTTACACAACAAAATTTGCAATACTCACAAAGACTGTATACATGCATACATTGCAATGACCTTCATTGCGAATATAGATAAGATTATACCAATTTCATAACATTTCTGATTACAGAAGCATAAATTTGTTAATAATTAATGCTTTTTTGTAATTTATTCCTTTACCAAGATTTAATCATGACATTTGAACTCCAGTAGTTTGTATATTTTATAATTCAGTCAAGGTTAAAATATATTGTTAAGATTGCAAATATTTTAGCATTTAATTGACATAAAATAATGTCTTCAACCATTCAAGCATAAATTTATTTAACAAACCTGTGAACCAAATCCGCCTTCGCTATGCACCTTCTTAACCCTCTCTAAGTAATCCATGGGGAACTGAGTTGTAGATGCAGGTGATGATATAAAGAACGTGTCATGTGCGTCCCGAGCCGGGTGCTGTTGGGGCTGAAAGAGTGCATCAAAGTTCCAGAATGAGCTCTCAATGTACTGGTTCGTTGGCATCTCTTCAAACCCCATCTCCAGGAAAATCTCTCTAAACTCTGATCTCACTTTAAGCAATGGATGGAGATTACCACACTCTGGAGGTTGACCTGTAGGGAATCATTGTGTCAGCTTTATCAAAGTAATAGAAATAGATTCATTTACCATTGGAACTGACAATAACATAACATATTGCAACAACACTTGGTCATGTCATGAAATACTATTTTTTATTCTTATTTATTTATACTATTAATAATTTACAGAAAGAATCTTAAAAGCTAACATAGTCCCGCAAAACTTTTTGGACAGTTTGTCTGCATGATCAAGTCTCTTGTAATACATTAATGCTTATTAGAACATTGATTTTATACAAGTGTAATTAACAAATATTGATAAAAATATAATAAAAAATCTAATTATAATTTTAAGGCAGTGTTGACAATAAATATTTTTAGTAAAGTTTAGTTTTAAATTTTCTTTTACTGGTTTCTAGTCGGATGTCCTCAGGCTAGCTGTTTAATAGATAAGGTAGGTGTTTTTTCAAACTTCTATCTCCGTAGTAGTTATTGATTCTAGGAACCTCGAACTTACCAGCAGACATCAGCCGAGTATCATGGTTGTGCATAATTGGGTTATGTTATGACATGGGGAGACGAACTGTTAAGAAACTCCCAGCTCATCTTTTAAATCATATAACAAGTTAGCCTATTTAATATAATATTATAAAATTTAAGGTGGCCTACACATAACCAGACAAGAACAATGCATTATCCTCTATATAACTACTTTATTATAGTAAGCATTTTTTGTAAAAGAAGTCTTAATATTTTTCTTGAATTTGTGCTCAGTAAGTCTTAGTATACTGTCTGGTATTAGAGTTTAAAATTGTAACATAAGTAGCAACAATATCAAATCTATAACATATTGACATCAACCAGCATCCCATACATTATATAAATTAAAAAAAAACACAAAACCTGAAACTAAATTCATTTGTGGTACAATTTTGTTGGCTTTAAGCGGCAGTTAACTTTTACCATCAGTAGTACTACATCATTTTTACATTACATATTTTTTTACAATATTCTTCATGAATCAGAATAAAACAAAATCGCTACTGTAAAGAATTTCCATTTTTCAGATTGAAATATATGTTGGATCGAATACACACCCAAAGCGTCAAAGTTATATGGTTTGAACTGCAACGTCTTCCAAGAGCCACTCAAAATCATCTCACTAGTTAAATCAGTCTCTAATTTTTTTATCGTTGTGGCAAACTGTGGCCCCTTTCTCAGGATGAAGCTCTTTAGTGTAATCTCCTGAAGTAGTTTCCGTTTCTTGTAATCATTCCTGACATTCTCAGCCAAATTATCTATTCCCTTTTTGATTTCATTGAGGTTTTCTTGTACGATGTCTTGGATACTTGAAACCTTGCGCTTCACAATTGGAGCACCTCCAGACTTGTCTATGAAAATCCAACCAAGTGACATTGCTTTGCTAAATCCAACTTTAGCATTTGGAACTTTCTGAAAACAAATAAATAATAAATATTAGAAATTTTAAGAGAGTAGAATTGTACACGCTCTACAATTCATTGTAACACAATAATATGAAACAATTTTGACGAATTGCATTTTAAAAATCCGGAACACACCAGATTTGTAACAGTCTTCAAGATCACTGATCTAATGAGATAATTTAGCAAATCGGAGGTTAACAATTATACCAAACAGTTAACGGTTTTCACACAATTTCTTTCGAAATTATTTTGATGGATTCAAGAACAAGCCTGTGGGCCTAATGGTGGTAGTTGTCTATGCATTATCAATCATCATTATTATGCTCTTGCTGCTTCTTTGAAGGTGTAATATCTACTTGTAACAAGCAAATAGGAAGGTTTGTCCTAGAATTTAGTAGTACATTAATTTAAGTTTGGCGGCATAAAAGGTAGTATCACTAACTCCGACTATAGTGCCCCCCATTCCATCCTCACCATGGCATATACCAATGTCTTTTGAGTTTTCAGATTCATATTATCAACTATTTATAAAGTAGGCAGCACTTTTGTGTGTTCTCTGATTTTACATAAGATTATGGGCTGAGTTGATCATATGCCAACGTTTGTCCAAATCTTTAATAAAAAAAAGTTTACATTGTTTTTTGATTAGTATCATTACCTTCATAACCTCAGCTTGAAGTATGCCTTCCTCGGGGATACCCCTGTACAAAACGGCTTCATGACTACCAGCGCTGGCAACCGAGTGGCCTTCATCAGTTAATTCCCATTTCGTGCTTTTAACTGCCTCAGAAATAACCATCTCAAGTGCCTCTATGCTTTTGACGGCACCAACGATTTTCTGATGATCTTCATTAAATTCGCTAGCTAACTTTAATGTATCCACATTTTCAGAGTTACTTAAATATTTCAAAATTCGTTCACTTATATCCATTGCTAAGTAAATTATATCTGGCTAATGCTTATTTAAATTTATTTTGTTTATTGGATTTCGGCAATTCGTAATCCAATCCAACTTTCCGACATTGGAACTTGGAAATTGGAATGATGAGGTTATTTGTCAATGTCATTGTCAATCAGTTTTCAATAATTGTCATTGTTACAAAATACAATTAATATGATGTGATAAGTTTGAACTACATACATACCCTATAGTTGCCACCTAATTAAACGTACTAAATGACGTTCTATTGTATAACATATATGTTCTATAGAACAGCATGTTATACGCACATACTTTTGAGAGTGAATACTTTGTTACCTTGCCTTAAAGCTAAAACACTCTAATTTAATCGAACAAGAAATCCTACCTATCTACTGAAACAGTGAAGTCTATTGAAACAGGCGGATGAACTGAACGTGCAGGCCAAAAACTATTTGATAGGAATTTAAAAAAAAAACTACTAAAAAATGACATATGAGTAGAGATGACAGTCTGCCAATGAATAAATGACATCATTCAGTAATCAGCGAAAGCCGAGAACGAATAGGATTCAGCTCAGCGTTCAAATTCAAAATCAGTTGTAAGTACCTACTAAGTTCGTAGTATATATTGTAATTATTTCGTAGCCGATTTCAATTTGCGCAGAGAATAATATTAAATATCTGCCAGCGGGCATATTTTGGTTTTTGTAATATCATAAATATTTATTGTTATCGTTTATTATTAGATTATACTTTTCGGAAAGCAATAATATTGTGTAATTGTGTAGATGATATAATATTATGTGTTACCTATACCAATTTAAAGAAGCTATCTATTATTGTTAAATGAAGTGATCCTGATTCTTTAAATTGACACAACTCATATAATTCAGGCTCTTATCAGATACCCGATGCGTCGGTTGTTTTATCGGTGCTCATTAGCTACTTAAAATATATTGTTTATTATTGTTGCTTAGCTTATTTGTTTTTAATTTGTATTGTGTGCGGAAGTTATTCTCAATAGCCGTGGGTGTTGGGTATTATAGAATATTTTAGTCTTTGCATATTTAATATTTTGCTGTTTGCCTGGCGTGAAGCTTGAAGCCGTTTTTAACCGACTTTAAAAAGGAGGAGGTTATCATTTCGATCGGTATTTTTTATGTATGTACACCGATTACTCTGAGATTTATGATCCGATTTACGTAATTTTTCTTTAGTTCGATGCAGAATAGATGCCATTTGGTCCCATAAAATTTTTACATACCTACCTATAGCCCAGTAGTTTTCATTTTATGAAAATTTTTGTTTACCTCGATGATATAATTGTTTTTTGTGTACGGCTTTTTTTGGAGTTTTCATTCAGGTTGATTATATATTTTAATTATTAACTTACACTAAAAAATAAACTACGTTTAAAAATACCGACTTCAAAAACTGAACAGTGAACTAACTAAAAATTTTATTTAATTGGTACAGCTTTACCTTTAATATTAATAAAATACTTTTATTTGTATGTGCTTACTTAATGATAGCTTTGAAGTCGGTGCCAAGCCAAATGTAATAGTAAATGAGTAGGTACCTATTCTCGACACGCGTGAGAGCGGGATAGCTTCGTCTAGATTCTAGAACAAAACCCAAGCGGACAGAAGCGCGTGGCCAGACAACCTTAATTATTACAGAATGTTAGCTGTTAATATTAAGATTGTAATTTAAGTTTTATTTTGTTTAGGGCTCGGCACCGACTTAAAACCTATCACTAGGTAGCACATATAAATAATAGCATTTTATTAATATTAAAGGTGAAGGTGTATTAAATTAAATTTTTAGTTATTAGTAGTAGGTACTTCAAATACTTTTCAGTTTTTGAAGTCGGTTTTTTAAACGTACTTTTTTCCGTTACTTGATTTGCAACCACGATCCTCCATCAAAAAGTGTGTGGCTGGTTCCTGGAGGAACTGGACAGTGCAGTTGGCTTTCTTCCACGTACTTCACTTTCTTACATGGGTATCATCAAATAAATCACATACACCTAAAAAACTTTGGAGGTATTCCTCTGGTGTTTCAAGAGACTTTGGCGGCGGTGATCACTTAACATCAGGTGACATCCTCTTCCTTAAAATGAAATGTAAGTTATATGCCTTGTCACAAATATTATTAATTCGCCTTCTTATCTTCAATTCCCGTTCTATTATGTGATTTACTCTCTCTTCCATGAGATTCTTTTGTTTTCTTTTTTTACTAAAGAAAGTTACTTAGTTTTCGTTTACTAAAGAAAGTTACAATCTATATAAGTATATAAAAGTGAATTGCTGTTCGTTAGTCTCGCTAAAACTCGAGAACGGCTGGACCGATTCGGCTAATTTTGGTTTAAATTATTCGTTAAGTCCAGGGAAGGTTTAAAAAGTTTGAATAAACATGAAATGCTCGGATTTAAATAAAAACAATTATATTTAAAAGTATAGATAGGTTACGAAGACAACATTCGGTGTTTGAAAATGATACACTAACGCACACATGAATAATTTAACATTGCAATATCACACTACTTTACAATTACACGTCAAAGAAAGTATTTGTATAGAGAAAATACAGTTAATTCATCAGATATGATTTTTTACCGTACACCGTGATTTATGCCTAAATTACGATTAATTCGTGAGTTCATGTAGTAAAAGCTATAAAGTAGTAAAACTGCATTGAAATTAGGTAGATAATGTGTCATTGATTTTATAAAAATATAATTTTATATTGATTATAATATATAGCCATATTGATGATGTTAATTATTAATATATAAAATAATAAAAAAAAACATACAGACACCAAAACAAAACCGAAAGGTATCTAAGTAAGAGTCCCATTTTTACAATTTTACTAACAACTGCTCCCAAAAAATTTTAATATTACAATTATTATTTTTTGTATGTTATATTATTTATGAATGTCTTTTTATTGAGGGTTTATTACAATAAGGTAATGGCAGAAGAAGCAAATGCTCCATTGATTCTTCTGCAGTTAGCAAGGGATATACTGAAAACACTCCTACGTAAACAAATAGCACTCACTGTCTACATCCGCTACCTACCCTAACACTTGTTTTAGTAGTTTGATAGTTCAGCTACCTATATACGCACTTGTTTATTAAAAATTATTACATTCACTGCAACAATGACTTCTTTACATTATTTCCTAAAATATTCTACCTCGATCATCCCGCAACAGACAGCATCAATATTTCGTCATTTCTGTACGTTAGTCTATGATCGGCTTGGCAGCGATCGGCGTTGTCATGGCAACATATTTATTTTGTTAGATAAATAATGAAATCAAATAAAATAAAATGTTATAATTCATGATTTCTTAACTGTGGTATGTAATTCTATGATTTTTTTTTACTTTCGTAATTAGTGCATCTTCCCATAACACAAGACGACATTTTAATGTTGTACCTATATCAAATTGTAATCAATTCTATCAACAACAAACGCGTGTGTACCGTTTTCGTATCGAGAGAGCGACTACGACCAAAGGAACCAATTGACTCAATTTAGGCGATTGATTTTCGGCGCGCTAGTGACATATCTACCTCTTTTAATACTATAATATCATTGAATAAAAACAACAATTTTGATTTTCCTTTGACGTGTCCCCCGTCGTTCAGAAATCAAACTGAAAGAATAGTTGAAAATGAATAACTAATTAGAATTTTTATATCTTTCTCAGGAGGTAAAGCAACTTTATTTTAGCTAACTCATTTGTTAACTATCTATCAGATTATGTTTATGTAGATTGATAAATCTTATGTTTTGTCACAAATTAAATTTCTGAACCTAACCATAATATTTGACATTTGACAACCAATATGTCGACCCATCCTCTATACTTTAGACAGAGAGTGCATCCTTCTATCTTTGTGAGTGACGATTAGGTCGTCACAGTCGATCAAATGTAAGAAGAGCCACCTCACGTGCCAAACGCAATGATGACCAGAGAGACACAGGTCAAGAAAAGAGCCGTATTGGCAGGATTGCGTTCTTTGGTGAGTGACAATGAAGAATATAGGCTTTGAATGCCACGAGTTCGTGCACATCAAATACAACAACAGAGAGCACGACATAATGAAATTGAGCGATTCCGCAGACGAAGTGCTCCTGTGATTCTGGAACGAGCTGCATCCATTATGATCCGACAATAGATTATTGTGCCGAAAATTGGTAATAATTGGGGAAATGATAATTATTTGTACATATTGTAAGGCGTTAAAATACAGTGATGAATCTACTTGATTATGTTGTGCTGGAGGCAAAGTAAAATTGCCACAATTACTCCCACCAACGGATCCTTTACGCTCTTAAGTTTTTGGGATTGGAAATGATTCTAAGCACTTCTTGGCCAACATTCAGAAATATGCTGTTATATTTCCAGATGACATCGTTTGGCGCTACACATATTATACACGACAATTTCATGCCCACTTTCAAGGTATTATACCATAATATCTAATATTTAAAATTCTGGTGTCGCGGTGTTTGTTACCAAACTCCTTCGCAACGGCTGAAACGATTTGTATGAAATTTTGTGTGCATTTAGGTAGGTCTGAGAATCGCCCAGCATCTATTTTTATTTAACCCTAAATATATAGTGTTTTAATTTCTTGACAATTTTTTATTTTTATTTTAATATGATTCTGCATTAAAAATACAAACCACTTAAAATTTTTACCCATCTACGATCAACTTCTATTTTTGTATCGCGAGATTTATATTATTCTGTTTCAGCCACAGAAATAGGGTTGCAAGATGGCAATCGAATATAATAATTATTGTTGTATGATACATTTTATGCACGGTTTAATAATATTTGGTAGATCTGAGAATCGGTCGTTATCTATCTTTTATACCCCAAAAATTTTAATTATTGATTTTTTTCTTATTACTTTTTATGGCAATACAACGTTTGCTGGGTCAGCTAGTTCATTAGATTTGCTTCATAGAATTGCTAGCTAGTTCTGGGTGTTCTGGGACCCATGGGTCAGCCCCTAACGTGCTATTATATTTGTTTGCGGCTGACTACTGGTAAAATACAAATTTCGTCTTATAAGTGATAAGTCTAAAGTAATGAGCATACTTGGGATTATTCGCTCCGTTGATTTCAAGTACACATACATCAAGAGAAAACCAGTAGTCAGCCGCCCATGGCTGAGTATTGGATTTACCCTAAAAATTCTAAACCCAGTACTCAGCCACCTAAATTACAGCGTATTAAACAAATAAAATGCGTTTTAAAGTTAATAAAATACAAAATAAACATTTTATTGTAACTCAGTATAACGATGCACCAGAAATTACAGCTAATACATACAAAAATTAACTGAAAACTCGAACACGATTCCTTAAGAAAAAAAATTGTAACAGCGACGCGTCTAGTCATGTCTTTGGCAACAGTGCAAATCAAGGAGTGTAGCTTGTCAACCTGACGTGCTATTGGTTCCAAAGTGTGCATATTAGGCAATAAGGAGACGAGGATTCGATTAAAAATTATTTTAAATGTGTAAATAAATTTCAACACTATTTATATGGAAATAATGTCTCAAAAGGCTGACTACTGGTGCCGGGGCTGACTACTGGGTACTTTACCCTAGTTCGTAGATTGGACAGGGTTTCGTCAGTAAAGAGCAATTATAGTATTAAAGGAGTAAAAAGTAGATCTTTGCTCTCATAGGTGTTCTATCATTTTGGTAAACTATTATGAATACCTACCCTAGGTACCTACATATTATATTAAGGTCGATGCACTAGCACCAGTAACAAACTAATTTACTAAACTAGCAGTAATAAAGACACTGAGCATAATGCGGTCTTAAACTGAACTAGAATACATCATGTTAATTATAATAATTACCAAATTATAATACTAAAGACAGCGAAATATACTGAGTCAGTATTGGAGTCAGTGGAAAGGTTACGTAAGATTAATAATTCTTGAATTAAAACGATATAATTAGGTAATTAGCGTGCAAAGTGTTGAATGCAATTTATGCATGTAAGTAACAATGATATTATAGTATTAAAAGAGGTAGATATGTCACTAGCGTGCCGAAAATCAATCGCCTAAATTGAGTCAATTGTTTCCTTTGGTCGTTGTCGCTCTCGCTATCGTAATTTAGGCATAAATCACGGTGTACGGTAAAAAAATCATATCTGATGAATTAACTGTATTTTTTAAATTAGATTTATCTCTTTTTCGCTTGCGATAATTGCATTTACTATCCTTCTTTGACGTGTACTAGACGTGTGTTAAATTATTCGTGTGTGCGTTAGTGTATCATTTTCAAACACCGAATGTTGTCTACGTAACTTATCTATACTTTTAAACATAATTGTTATAAATGAGTTGTAACTAGTTACTAATAATTCAATGTAAAGTTTCCCCTTTTATTTGATAAAAAAAATACTATGAATAAGTGTAGGTACTGTTTCATAAAAATTTCAAGAAATGTATAGTTCGTATCGCGTAGGGCTTTGTCAGTAAAAAGTAGATCTTAACTCTCATAGGTGTTCAATTCTTTTGGTATACTATTATGAATACCTACATATTATATTAAGGTCGATGCACCAGCATCAGTTACAATTAACATAGCTAGCAATAATAAAGACTCTTTAAGCATAATGCGGTCTTTAATCTGAGCTAGAATACATCATCAGTGGCGGATTTACAGATTTGCCGCCCGCTGTAGGCTATTAAATTTTTGCCGCCTCTAAATTTTGATATCAATTTTCTATCAATAAAATTCCAACCTTATGTTTTGTGCTCCATCATCCTCGTTACATAAACTTTTTCCGTTTGGTTAGTATCCTTGATTATTTTTACACCAAAAAATATTATTTTATGCAAAAAATGTCTCAATCATATACCTACCACTTTTAAAGTAAGGTAAGCTGTGAGGCAGCTCAACCGTTTAGCTTTTCTTGGCTTAAAGTCGATCGTAGGTAGTTCTTTACTCTCTTCAAGCAACAGAAGCTTGATTCATCTGAACAATTTATCGCTGGTGTAAAGAAAATACGAAGAAAGAGCCATACGAAGTACTATATCCAAGTTTGGATAAATGTTTCCTAGATTTTGTTCTCGCAAGAATGAAGACAGACTTTTTAATGATCCAGAAATTAGTTTTATTGAAATGCTTTCAGACGAAAGGTAGCTTTGAAAGTGTATGCATTCGTGAACTAAGTCTATTTCTAAATCTATGATACATCATCGTTACAATCAGAACTGATGGTAACAACTCACTCATACAACATACAACCATTACCGCCGTTTCCAGTTTTTTACAATTTTCTAATCAGCAAATTGACTAACTTCATATTTTGTGAAGGTCATTTTTTTACTGTCAAGTCGCAGTCGTTCAAATACCAGTTAATCGATTAATTTAAACCAAAAGACTATATGTCTATAAGATAATGAATTAGTTTTTTATTTAATAGTAATTAGTCAATTTTAGTCAGTATTTTTACGCTTTGTTCAGTTGTATAATAAATTAAATCTAGGAAGTGACATGGCAGCTACTCCCATATCCTTTCTCATTCCGCACCTATGTTCAAAATACCTTGTCCCTTTCCAACATCCTAATATGATGCAATCTCGCACCCGATTGGTTAATTGGCTGCTAATCGACGCATCACACCACGAGCAGTTTTTTACTGCACTTACTGAAAATTCGCCTAACCGTTTCGACGCTCGCGCAACATATTATTTACTGAAGAAGAAGTTATTAAAGGTGCTTTAACAATTAATTGATATTTGAGAATACTTTATATAAACGCCGGCCGGCTAAGTGAGTGAACCGTAGTAGGAAAAGATATATATTTTTAGTGCTGTGTGAACACGTGGCGGCGCAATTTCTTCGAGACTTCGAGACAAGTGAGTTGCATGCATGTCCTTTACCACCTTATCTTTAGTTCTGTCAGTCACCAAAAATATTGGAGGAAAACACTGAACCAACGTTTAATAACGCACAAATACAGTCCACTTAAAAATAGTAACAGAATATGGTAATTAAAAAACCTCCTAAATAAAAGAAAATTAATCACCACGCCTAAAGAAATAACTTTCTGAAATTGAATTTGACAATTTGCAAACTTGTCATCTCATAATTATTAGGTACACGGAGAAAAAATTATAGCAGTTATCAGTAAAGAAAATATATAAAAAATACTAAATTTCGACCATAATATCGAATCGCTATGGCGTTATTCTAAAAATTCATTCATAAAATTCATTCATTTCAAGACAGTAGAAGGTAGTAATTTATCTCTATCTGTACTTAGTGCATATTATATCTATTGTTTTGGAATAGTGAATTTGAAGTACACTAACTTTAACAATTTGTCTAAACATGTGTAGATACTTATACTAAATTTTTCAATGCAGCAATAAACAAGCGCCTTGTTTCATTACAGACAGTTAGAAATTCTGCCACAGATCGCACCCTCACTAAGTCGTTAAGGAGTCCCATTGACCATCATATTCGACTACGACTACTAATTACTTGACCATAACTTTGTTATAGTAGATACGATAAATATCCGAATAGCATAAAAAAGATTCGCCCGAGTATCGTTAATTTGCTCCTAAGAATTGAAGAGTTCCGATACTTTGTCATGGATTCCGTAATCAGAACTTAACCAAACTCACTAATTCTATACTACCATTGAAGTATATCCTTTCTAATAAAGAAAGAATCATCCAAATCGGTTGGCGCGATATTGAGTTATTCGTAAATTTATTATCCACATACATATAGCAAATTTAAGGCTTTTATGGTTTTCTCATGGATGCCATTGTAAGATTAGACCATATTATAAAGCTTTCAAATTTATATTATTGTATCTTATTATACCAATATTATAAATGTGAATGTAAGTTTGTTTGTTACGCTATCACGCCTATACCACTCAAACTATTAAAAGGCATTTATTTTCTCAAAAATTGATTCCCTTAGAATTCTTTTTGATGTCATTTGTAATAACTACTAGATACTAGTACCGCTTCGGACACAAATGGCGCTTTGAGACAGAAGAAGCGGCGCAAGAAACTCTCCCAGCATTCTTTTTTGCGTTCTTTTCAATAAAAATATACAATATTGTACAGTCATTTCTATCGCTATAAAATAATCACAATCTTAGGATTAGGATTTACGACAGAGTCATAAAATGAGAGTTTTATAAAACATTTAAATTAATTTATAGATAATGCCTGAACAGTGGCTGTGACTTTATTATAGAAGTGTATACATTTATCCTTAAAGCTATTATGTATCTTATGAAGCCTACTAGAATTAGTTACAAGCAATCCCTTATTTCTAGTGTTATAATAATGAAAATCACTATTAAGAGCAAAAAGGTGACGATTTTGTGAACGCATATTAAATTTTCTATACAATATAGCTTTCAAATAAAAAAAGAATCATCAAAATCGGTTCACCCAGTCGAAAAGATTGAGGTAACAAACATAAATAACACCGACGAATTGAGAACCTCCTTCTTTTTTGAAGTCGGTTAAAAATGTGAACTAAATTTGCCGCCCCTTAAAATTTGCCGCCCTAGGCTCCAGCCTACTCAGCCTGCTGGTAAATCCGCCACTGTACATCATGTTAGTTATAATTATTACCAAATTGTAATTGTACCAGCGATATATACTGAGTCGGTGGAAAGGTTACGAAGGTTAGTAATTCTTGAATTAAAACGTTTTAATTAGGTTATTAGCGTGCAAAATGTTGAATGCAATTTATGCATGTAAGTAATAAAATCGTAAGGATACATAAGACACATCCAGTGTCTGTACATTTTATTTATTTAATTAATTCACAGAAATCTCCACATTTATACTAATATCATAAAGCTGCAGTGTTTGTTTGTTTGTTTGTTTGAACGCGCTAATCTCTGGTACTACTGGTCCGATTTGAATGATTATTTCAGTGTTGGGTAGTCCATTTATCGAGGAAGGCTATAGGCTATGTTTTTTTTTCAAAATTAGGGATCCGTAATAAAATTGCTATTTTGTAACACAAGGTGTAAAATCGAAAACCTATTTTTGCGTGCGCTGCAAAAACTATTGACAATAGAACAAAATGATGTACAGGCTATAATATAGGCAATATTTTATTACTTATAAAACTATCGCGTGAATTATACTTTATATGGCAAAACAACGTTTGCCGGGTCAGCTAGTTATTGTATATTATTAACAATATTTCTTATGGTAGGCATAAAGGCATAAAAGGCATTTATTTTCTCAAAATTGATTCCTTTAGAATTCTTTTTGATGTCATTTCTTATACTACTACCGCTTCGGAAACAAATGGCGCTCTGAGAGAGAAGAAGCGGCGCAAGAAACTCCCAGCATTCTTTTTTTGCGCTCTTTTCAATAAAAATATACAATATTGTACAGTCATTTCTATCGCTATAAAATAATCACAATCTAGTCCCAGGCTGTCCGATCATTTAGATATTCAGCAGTGGAGTAATAGAATTTACGACAGAGCCATTTTTTTTTAAAAACATTTAAATTTATTTATAGATAATGCCTGAACAGTGGCTGGGACTTTATTGTAGAAGTGTATACATTTACCCTTAAAGCTATTATGTATCTTATGAAGCCTACTAGAATTAGTTACAAGTAGTATTATTAACCAAAGATATTTCTGGAAGGAGCAGTCAGCTATGGCAGGAATCATCTTTAGGATTCTGTTACTGCTCTCACGTAGACGCTGCAATATGGAGATCTACAGATGCATCAGCAAGCTTTCCAGAAGCACTACAATCCCACGGTAGCCCCAACAGCCTCCTAAATGCATTATTATACGTGACACGTAGGATGTTATATAGGTAAGCCCGGCGGGAAGTCGACAAGCTGCTCGAGGTAAAGACTGGCAGAATACTTTGAATAAGTACACTTTTAGTTTTATGAATTTATTCTGCTTGTCGGTTTGTTGTAGTATAATCCCCGTAACATGGGTCAAGTCGAATGAAACAAACACTTGCTTACCTCGAATCGGTAAACTAATTAAAAGTTTTGTTTATTAAAATAATACGCAATCTATTTATATGAAAATAAGGGACGATTGACTGATGGTAATTGATACGCCCTGCCCATTACAATGCAGTGCCGCTCAGGATTCTTGAAAAACCCAAAAATTCTGAGCGGCGCTACAATTGCACTCATCACCTTGAGACATAAGATGTTAAGTCTCATGTGCCCTGCAATTCCACTAACTACGGCGCCCTTCAGACCAAAACACAGTAATGTACACCTTGCTTCACGGCAGAAATAGGCGCCGCTGGTACCCATAATCTAGCCGACATCCTGTGCAAAGGAGCCTCCCACTGGTATGCCATTTTAAGCGGGCCTGGTCGCTGGTGCCCGCTAGTGTTTGTCATGAAGTTAGGACTAGATAGAAAATTGTTGACCTAACATTTTTATACTTATACTTCTGAATATAAATTTTAAAATAAATGTGTTTTGTATGATAATAATCATAATTTTAATTCGAATCCGCTCGATTATTTAAATACAAACCGTTACAATTGATACATTATTTAACGCTAAGTACCATCAACATCACACGTGTTCGCGCTATACAGTACCAACTACTTAGTACCTAGAAAATACCTGCAGTGAAGTTCACACTTGGCGTCACACCTGCACGGGCTGGCGTTTAAAAGACGCGTGCCGCAGCTCACTGCACCACTAACTAGTGGTATACACTTCTAGAATAGTGGTAGTTCTAGCACTCATGCTTTTAGACTATTATTTTAATATGACTGAAATGTAATGACTTTCAGTATAGTTAAGCTTTTATTTCATGCAATTTTAAGTAGGTAGATAGGTACTTCTTTGACCAGATTAACTCTAAATTGAGAACTTTCGGCTCATAAAATATATGGTTATGGTTTACTAGACCAGTAATTAACTATATTATTATACACCTGCGGGCAGTGCTACAACTCATAATGGGCGACCGCTGGGCGGGTAATAATCTTATTAATTTTGCGATAAATGTTTGGGAGGTCTTCCCCTTTCACGTTACTCAAAGAAAACGGCGTTCAAAAACAGTAAAGGGTAAACCTGCGATCGCCAGTCAAGACGCTACGTGCATTCTTAGCCTATGTGATGCCTATCTGTTATAAAATTCATAAAAACACAACGGAAGTCATTACCACTTTTTGTTACATCTGAACGGCTACATTGTTCGAGTACTTGCTAAATGAATAATCATATACATATAAATCTATAACTATGAAATTCGCATGTTCGTAGGTATGTGATCGCTGCCTCAATATCTTCTTTATATGCGGCCCAGAATTTTCTTTTCCTTAATAATTCCTTTCGAAATTTCCTGGAAAACCGAATCCTTGGAGGACACTGCTCAAATAGGTAGGTATATCCTCCTCCTCGCGTCGTTTTCCTCATAACTGAGGGTCGACTGCGGGACAGCGGGGACTGCATCAGTTTCTCGACGATTTCCCTCCATCTGCTGCGATCCTTAGCTTCATGGAGGGCATTGTAAAAGTTAATGTTCAGAGAAGATCGTATTTGGTCCGTCCAACTCTTGGGACTGCGTCCTCTGGGATGTTTGCCATCTAAGTTGCCTGTCACCATCAGCTGTTCAATATTGTTACCCTCTTTACGAGCAATATATCCGAAGAAGAATTCCAGCTCCCTACGAAGGTATATATAGGAAAGTCTAGTTTTGATGTCAAATAGGTATATACGGACCAATGATATTTAAAACTATAGATAGGTTACGTAGACAACATTCGGTGTTTGAAAATGATACACTAACACACACATGAATAATTGAACATTGCAATAGCACACTACATTACGATTGCGCGTCAAAGAAGGATAGTAAATGCAACTATTGCAAGCGAAAAAGAGATAAATCTAATTTGATAATTGCTTCGTATTTGTATAGAAAAAATACAGTTAATTCATCAGATATGATTTTTTACCGTAGACCGTGATTTATGCCTAAATTACGATTAATTCATGAGTTCATGTAGTGAAAGCTATAAAGTAGTAAAACTGCATTGAAATTAGGTTGATAATGTGTCATTGATTTTTATAAAAAAATAATTTAATATTTATTATAATATTGCCACATTGATGATATCAATTATTTATACATAAAATAATAAAAAACATACAGACACCAAAACAAAACCGAAAGGTATCTACAGTAAGGTTCCCATTTTTACAATTTTTATAACGACGGCTCCCAAAAAGTTTTAAGATTACAAAATTATTCTTTTTTGTATCTTATATTATTTATGAATGTCTTTTTATTGAGGGTTTATAACAAAAAGGTAATGGGAGAAGAAGCAAATGATCCATTGATTCTTCTGCAGTTAGCAAGGGATATACTGAAAAAACTCCTACGTAAACAAATAGCACTCACTGTCTACATCCGCTACCTACCCTAAAACTTGTTTTTGTAGTTTGATAGTTCAGCTACCTATATACACACTTGCTTATTAAAAATTATTATATTCACTGCAACGATGACTTTTTTACATCATTTCCTATAATATTCTACATCGATCATCCCGCAACACACAGCATCAATATTTCGTCATTTCTGTACCTACGTTAATCTATGATCGGCTTGGCGTTTTAATGGCGACATATTTATTTTGTTAGATAAATAATGAAATCAAATAAAATGTTATAATTCATGATTTCTTAACTGTGGTCAATGATATTATAGTATTGACTGTGGTATGTTTTCCATGATTTTTTTTCCTTTCGTAATTAGTGCATCTTCCGATAACACAAGACGGCATTTTAATGTTATCCTGCTATCAAATTGTAAGCAATTCTGTCAACAACAAACGCGTGTGCACCGTTTTCGTATCGAGACTCAAGAGAGCGACTACGACCAAATGAACCAATTGACTCCATTTAGGCGATTGATTTTCGCCGCGCTAGTGACATATCTACCTCTTTTAATACTATAATATCATTGATACGGACATGCGACTTAAAATAACAAGTTCGAATAAACTTTATTATGGCTAAGAATTATTGGTGTCGCCGAAAGATATCATTAAAATTCACGAGAGCGTTACAGATGATCATTAAGCCTACAATATAGTATGTGGCGTGACGGCACAACTGAGATATCTAATATATAAAATTCTCGTGTCACGGTGTGCGGGACCGAACTCCTCCGAAACGGCTTGACGATTCTCATGAAATTTTGAGTGCATATTGGGTAGGTCTGAGAATCGAACAACATCTATTTTTCATCCCCCTAAATGCTAAGGGTGGTCCACACGAATTTTAATTTTTTTGCCATTTTTTTTTATTTGTTTGATTATGAGTCAGCATTAAAAAAACATACAACTTCAAATGTTCACCCATCTACAATCAACAGTTACTTTTGTATCCCGATTTTAATATCGGCAATACAACGTTTACTGGGTCAGCTAGTATTACCTACTGATCTCATCTGCTGTGTGAAGAAGTAGCTGTGACGTCGAAGTCTATGTGTTCACTCGGTACATCATAGAGGTTTAGGTGTTCCTTTTGCAACGCGTGTGTAATAACCATTGTATCTCAGGTTAAAGGTCATTGTCTTTAGGCATTGTTCAGATATTTTTTGTTATTCAAGTAATATTCGTACAAATTCAAATATTTTTATTCAAAATAGGATTTAAAATCACTTATTGAACGTCAAAAACTACCACCCATTCAAAAGAGCATGCCTCAGACCTGAGAAGAATGGGCGCAAGAAACTCAGCGGGCTTTTTTTTTAAATGTAAAATATGGATTACAATGTAATATCATACAATAAACATTTATAATTAAAGAGCCTGAGGGTGTTCGCTTTATTTCCAGTCCGTGGTGTCATTAAGAAAATCGTTTATGCTATAATAACCTTTCCCACACAAACGTTTTTTAACAATTCTTTTAAATTTCACAAATTTCACAACAAATGTGTTACATATTTGTTTTGTACATTTTCTGGGATCATATTGTAGAAGCATATTTATCGCCCAACAAGAGACTTACTAACTCGAACCAACCGAGTAGTAGGCATAACAAGTTTATGTTTGTTCCCCGTGTTAACATTATGAATGTCACAGTTTCTAGAAAATTCCTCAATGTATGTATGTATGTATGTATGTATGTAATGAACATACAGAACATTACCAAAATGTATTGAGAAGCAACAGTCAAAATGTTTATTTCTTTAAATTTTTCTCTTAATGATTCTTTAGGACCTTGGTTATAAATCGCGCGAATAGCCCTCTTCTGCAGCACAAAGATAGTAAGTATTAATATCGGCCGCACTGCCCCATAACAATATACCATAGGACATAATACTATGAAAATAACTAAAGTATACTAATCTCGCCGTATCTATGTCAGTTAACCGTCTAATTTTCTTAACCGCATATGCTGCAGAACTAAGCCTAATCGCCAATCCTTCACCCACTGCAATTTGTAATCAAGAGTAATGCCAAGAAATACAGCAGATTCCATTGGTTTTACCACCTCTCCATTTAATAAAATATTCGCATCTACGTTTTTGACATTTGGCGCGGTGATTTTAATATATTTGGTTTTATGACTATTTAACAATAAGTTATTGGCGCTAAACCAGTACACGATGTCATATAGAGCATTGTTTACTTCGTCATATAAAACTTGACTTCGTTTCACTTTGAATATAATTGAAGTGTCATCTGCAAACAATACAACCTTGTGTTTTTTTTCTACAAGGTTAGGTAGATCATTTATATAAATTAGGAAAAGGAAGGGTCCAAGAATAGACCCTTGTGGTACCCCCATACGGAGAGGAGTCCCAGGAGATCTCCTGCCAGTCACCTCGACCCTCTGAATCCTATTATTTAAATATGATATCAGAAGATCGAGTGCAGATCCTCTTATACCATGCAATACAATACAATTTATCAATACCTGTTTTCCAAATCTATACATATAAATAAAATTGGAGTGTCTGTTTGTAATATTGAAATAGCCTTTTTATACTAGATGTAAATGGATATGTATACCAAATATGTTATATATATACACCAAATAACATTTTTTACAATTTTATAGTATATAAAATATAAATATAATTGAAGTGTCCGTATGTTAGTTAATAGCTACTTACCAAATGTAATTTCATTGATTGTGTCAAGGTATGAAATAACTGGATCTTTTACGATATTTACTAAGCAGATAACTCTCGTTTTAAAGAGTGAAAAATTAATAAACCGTAAGGCTCAAAATAAACATGGCATCATTAAGTCTAGCTATTTTGGTTAACGATTTTCAGCAGTTTTGGGAAAATTCGAACATTGTTAAAACCAAGAATGTGGAAATTAAAAAAAAAAAACACAATCATCTTATGAACAATAAACTTGATTATAACAATTTTTTAAGCGATAGGAGATAAAAATAAAAAATTACAGAAAGAAAAGATACCAAATCCCGCAATTGTTTATATCTTCTGCGATTTTTGCGAACGGAATTTTTTTCTCAAATATTAACTAAATATATATAACACTAGCCGCCCCGACAGACGTGGTTCTGTAGATAATAAAAAAAATACTATTTTATAGGAATTTGCCAATAATATTTCAAAACATTGAGAATTATTTCGTAAAAAATGCTCCCTGTTGTTATAATAAAATTGTTTCACAGCGGAACTGTCAAACCGTGCGTCACTAAATTCTCTCATCGAAAATATGCCAATACAAAAGAAATATTGAAAATAAAAATAATTATGGTCCCAAATCAAAATAAAAACTATCCTATCTCTCAAGTTGGACCAAACTGCACTCCATGAAGTAATCCCCATTAAAATCCGTTCATTAGTTTAGGAGTCCATCGCGGATAAACAACGTGTCACGTAATATATATATATATATATTAAGATAATATATTATAAATATTTTGTAATTAACTTAATATAATTCGTATTTATATCAGCCTGTCTACTTCAGATGTCGCGGCTCGACCTGGTGATTTTCGGCGCTACGGGGTTCACGGGCAAGCACGCAGCCATCGAGATGGCACGCCAGCGATCCAAGTTCCCCGACCTCACCTGGGGCATCGCTGGCCGCTCACAGGCCAAGCTCGCGGATGTGCTCAAGGAAGTGGCTAAGAAAACTGGTAAGGCAACACCTTCATGATAAATAATACGACGACCCCTATAGCGCAGTGGTTAGTACTTAGTGATCCTGCCTACTGAGCTAGAGGTCCCGGAATCGAATCAAACGTGCAAACATTTATAATATCATGAATACGAATTAAAACGATTGGAAACGATATTTATGTATGTTCAAGTGTTGTATTAAATATATCGTTGTCGTGCAACCCATACAGGCTGTACACAAATAAAATTTGAAAAACAAAATTTTATGAACGATGCTGGATTCGAACCCACGACCTCCGGCGTTCCGTGCCGGTGCTCTAACCAACTGAGCTAACCGTTCGAGTACCGCATCGTTCATAAAATTTTGTTTTTCAAATTTTATTTGTGTATTAATCCTAGAAGTGAGGGTTATCATTTTAAAAAACATAACATATAGTTTAGTACAGGCTATGGCAAATAATTTGTGTAAAAAGTAATAAATGCAATGTCAATTTTTTACTGTCAGCCAACTTGCCCTTTTGCCCCTTTGATAAAAAATATGAGAATAGCTGAATAATATGAGTTCACAAGTTAAGATACCTATAACCAGATAAAGAGCAAACCCGCTCATTTCAGTTAAGATAACCGCCAAAACAGCCAACCTTTACAAAAAACGAATTTACATTGGATCTGATTATCTAACACCTGGGATCCAATAATCTCTAAATTAAAACCCATAACTACACATACCAAAAAAGAAGAGGACACTGTCAGTAAATTTTGCCAAACACCATCTGTGTACAGCAAATACCACCTCCGAGGAAATAAATGGCGCTAAACTTCATAATGACAACTATGACAAATACTATCTTTGTCTCACTTCATCTGCAGTCCCCCTGAAAACGAGATCTGGAAAGGTCTTGAAACGTCGGGTTAACTAAAATAAAAATGTAACTTTTTAAGCAAACATCTAATGTAAAACCGTTACAATTACACGCGTTTTAATCCTTTAAAAGTATTTTATTTACGTATTCTATTTTTGATTTGCGAGATACCAGTACTTGTATTTTTATATAAGAGGGAGATAGGGCCATTGGCTCAACTGATAGAAAGTCATCCTTATAAATGATGACCTCGTGACAAACGTGCCCATATAATGATATAACCTTCCTCCCTGGGCTGCACTCTATGCTAGAAAAGCTTTTGAGCTACCAGCAAAGAGGAAGCTTTTAGTCGGTAGAGGTTATCCGCATATTTGAAAGAAAGAAATAAAGAAACAAAAACATTTATTAAGACACGCACACAAATAACGAAAATAAAGCAACTTAAAAATATAAAACAAAGTGTAGTGTTTAATAAAAAAAAAACTAAAAAGCACGCTTTATATAAAATACACTATTTTCAATTTAAATTTACATATTTTCTATTTTTAGTTGAATTTTATATAAAGCGTGCTTTTTAGTTTTTCTTTACTATTATTTATTTTTCATTTTTTAGTCAAATTAGTGTAATGTCATCGGTCCTCGATAAATCTACAAAGTTTGAACGAAATCTAGCCGTTTAAAGTGGGTCAAAATCGCGCCCAAAGAAGTCGGTTACAAACATACAGGTGAAGCTAATATAAAGCGTATAAAAAGGAGCCACTCAGCATGTTTTGTGTTCCAACACAAATGTGTTGCAACGCTGATCTTCTGTGGCCCCCGCGAGACATATGACCTTAACGGCGACACCTCGTCTGAATTAAATTATTATTATACTAACTACTAGATATTTGAACACCAAAGCCCGACATATGGGCCTCACAAAGGAGCCCTATTACCAAAATCGACATACGAAGTTTCGAATGACGGATCGTATATTTTCCTATTACGAAAGTATTTCGAATCCGAATATCGATACGAAGTTCGCGATTAGACATTTTGTCTTTCGTTTACCTAATTCCCAAATTTACTTGACATTATTATAATCGTAACTACAACTGCGCTTTATATGGTTATTTCTATGGTTCCAATACAAAATCCGTCCGCACTATTCGGATCCGAAGTACTTTGGTAATAGGATTTAATTCGAAGTTCTTTCGTTTCGGACCGAAGCTCTCGATTTTGGTAATAGACCTCCAGGACCCATCACGGCATAGAAACGTAAAGTTTATTTTTCTCCAATAGAAAAAAATGCCCATAATACTGTTCTCTAGTTCCATATATAGTTCCCATATATAGTTCTCTTAGTACTGACAACGTTAAATATTACAATAAATATATTTTCCTTTGACTTTATCATTTATCGACAAATTATGTTGGATTACTGGATATCTTATTGCAATGATAATAATGGTCATAATATGAATGCTTTCTGAGTTGTTGTGCTACATCATATTTATTTATTTGAAGTTTGTATAAGTAATATAAAATAGTTTGTAATATTTCTTTATATTGTTTCGTATCTTGTCACCAGGTTGCGGAAAACACAAGTATAATTACGCAAATTATTTAGTACATGTTGGCTTCAGTTATATACCAACTTCTCACTATAGTTTGTTTTTTTTAATAAACGAGTACTGAGTATATTGGGGGTTGGGGCCAATGCCTTGTGTTGTTACCAATGTTATTGAAATTGTTAAGGCCCGTTCATATTGAATACTTCTTGAAGTTTGTATAAGTAATATAAAATAGTTTGTAATATTTCTTTATATTGTTTCGTACCAGGGCACCAGGATGCGGAAAACACTAGTATAATTACGCAAATTATTTAGTACATGTTGGCTTCAGTTATATACCAACTTCTCACAATAGTTTGTTTTTTTTAATAAACGAGTACTGAGTATATTGGGGGTTGGGACCAATGCCTTGTGTTGTTACCAATGTTATTGAAATTGTTAAGGCCCGTTCATATTGAATACTTCTAAAATATACTAATACAGAGAAAATTATATTATTAACCGAAGTTCTCAAGAACCTCCTCCTTTTTTGAAGTACGAAAGAAGAAGTAAAAAACATACTGACTAATTGATTAGTCGGTATGATTTTTTATGTTCAAAATTTGCATACTTTGTATATTCGTGACAAAACTTTCTGTTTGCAATATATGATATTTTTTCATAAAGTATTCATATCTATTAATAAAACAATGTTGCAATATATTACTACTCATCAACAACACATTTTTTTTAATCTGATATTATGTGATCACCTTATTAAGCGCCGAATAATAAATTAATCCGAAAAAAATATATATGCTTAAGATATCGCCTCGAAAGTTTCCCCGAATAACTGCTCAATTTGAGATTCTTTCAATGCAGCAAAAGTCCTTCTAATTTATAGTAAACATATGGTAACGTGTTATAGATGAAGATGTATCGTCGGTGAAGATAATACTCGCCGATGTCAACGATGAGAAGAGTCTGCGGGTGATGTGCTCGCAGGCCAGGGTGGTGGTGAACTGTTGCGGACCGTACCGCCACTACGGGGAGCCTGTGGTGAAGGCGGCCATCGACTGCAAGACTCACCACGTGGACGTCTCTGGGGAACCGGAGGTAATACACTGTACTAAGAAAGACCGAAAAAAAAATTGCGTGTGTGCAAAGTACACATGTCAGAAGTGAAACCTGCATTGTGCATGAACCTCTAAACTGCATATGAAGTCCTGGTACATGTTGCTAGGATGACACAGATTTCAACCGTTATGAAAGACATTACTAACACCGCTACCATATTTATGTTCTCCTGGTGTCTATGCAGTTATAAGTCGTGCGTATGACATACGAATATATTAAGGTATACCTACTCGCGTCATACATAAAAATAAAATAGTATGCATATTTCTGTCTCATTCTTTGCCGGCTTCATCCTACACATTTTTGTATTTGTGTCTCTTACCTGTCGTTTTTTCCGTTGCATCCGGTTTGAAATCACAACGATTCTAAAGAAGTTTCACTTCAAAAATACCAAGAATAGTTTACCTTTTATTCATTATTTATATTGGGATAACAATATAAGACAGTTTATTAAAAATAAAGTTAATATTTACGAGTTTCTTCTTGATGCCCTCATTGCGAATTTATGTACAAACAATTAAAGGGAAACAGTAGGGGCACAACTGCGTGTAAAGCTAATGATATGACACTGTTAACAGTGTTACCCCCTTATTCATAATAGTCGGCTAACTTAAAGCATTGCTAATTCTCGTTCTGTCTTCTTCTATTGACCTAAGTCAGAATGAGGAAAAACACTCCTTAGCGGCTGTTTTAAGTTAGAGGACCATTATGAATAAGGGGGTTAATGTTTACTGTGATACATTGATGATTTTAGTATTTGAAGAGATTGTTAAAATCATATTGCAGACACTCGAAGTCAGCATTTGATTAAACCTAAGAATTAAATTTTTTGTCATCTGTATATTATGTTAAATATTTACTGAGTAAAATTTGGATGGGAGTAAATTTAAAAATATACTACTTATACATTAACCCACACATAAATAAATATCAAAAAGATACAAAACCTACCTTAAAAAAAAGTTCTGATATCGAAAAAATATACAATTAAGTATATACTAATTTTATACTTGGAACACACGGACTAGTAAAAAAAGGACTCCGCGCCGTGATATTAGCAAGTGAAGCACCTTTATGTTAGTGTGTGTGCGGTTACGGGGTATACCAGTTACACAATTTTTTCTCCCTTAAATAATCATATATGACCACAAATACTTTTATGTTATTGTTTTTACACTTTCACGACGCACGATGGCATTTTTAAAATATTTTATTGCGACGCAAACTGATCTGTCACAGACGATGACAATTCTCATAATGGCCGCCTATCGGCCTGTAGTAGTGTAAGTGTGTGCGTGAGGCTATGTATTTACACGTTAATCGGCTTGTTTTGGTGCTTCACTGTTATGTAAGGTGACACGGAGTCTTTATTTTTTTACTAGTCCGTGTTGGAACAGAATAAACGGAGACACTCAATGAATCCAGCCAAATGGTATTCTTAAAGAAGCATAATGAATTAGACATTATTTTGCGGAAAACCATCGTTAACTTATATATTTTGTTATGAGTTATTTTAAGATTAAGAGTTATTTTAGCGAAACTTAAACTACTTACACTTATGATAATTTAGAACACTTAGCATCCTAAATTTACATCGATTTACATATCTAAAATACTTGTTGTTTGTTCTACAAACAATATCGAAGCTAAAAAAATAGTTTATAGAATGTCGGTCCGGACAAAATGAAAAAACTACTGAATATATTTAACTGCACTTGCACTGTTAATTTTACATACTTTTTGGAAAATGTAAAATTTTAAACTTCTGTCTATTTTTCGTTATTATCGTCCAATATTGGCCATAAAATATTATTTAAACACGACTCATATATTGGATGCAGCACCTTACAAACTAATTTGTTATATATATTACAGCAATTGTTAAATGCTATATTTGATTGAAAAGAGTGGCCGTTGAGTTTCTTGTATAGTCTACTCACGAGCTCAACTTTTTCCGAACATATTATGGTAAATTCAGGAATTTAGAAGAAATATTTTAGTGACGATTCAAAAGTTAGAAAAAGATTAGCTTAAGCCTATTTAAATAAGTTTATTTGACTTTCAAAATGGTGTTCAAACCATTAAATTCGATGATGCCATTTATTAATTGGCGGTCCAACAAACCTTTGAGAAAATATATTATGAGGCAGATATTATAATTGACGACCCATATAGCGGCATGGTTAGTGACCCTGATAACTAAGCTAGAGGTCCCGGGTTCGAATCACGGAAGTTGCAATCATTTATATGATGAATATGGATGTTTGTTTCCGAGTCATGGATGTTTATATGGATTTATGTATGTTTAAGTAAGTATATTGTATTAAATATATCGTTGTCTTGTACCCATAGTACAGGCTATGCCTAGTTTGGGGCAAGATAATTTGTGTAACAGTGTGTCAATGTTATTATTATTATAATTATAATAGTAACGGCTGGGGTTGCGGGACGGTTATTATATTTATCTACACCCATGATTTAAATTCTCTATTAAAGATTCTGAAACAGTTAGCTTATTGCCAACATTAAAACACCCAATGTTCTAATAACCATTACATCATCCAAACGAGTGTTGTAATGTTGTACTGAATTTCAAAACAACACTCCTATGTTTTTTTTATACCTTCATGCGCAAAGAGTTTCAACAGACAGCCACATTCTTATTGCTCGATGCGTGGGTATGATGGTATCTGTATGAATTTCAAACAATGAACATTTTCGTTTACGCGCGTTCCACACTACCAGAACGTCGCTCGCCGTAAAAAAGAAGTACTTAATTCGAATCCCCGCCATTTTTCTTCGATATGTTTATTGTTTTGTTTACAAAAAATGAGCGCATCATTTTAAACGCTGCAAAAGAACATTATATTCGAGTGAATTTTAATATTTGCACTATACAAAATGTAATTTACTACTAAAATAAATAATTGTTTCATTAATACTTACTTTATTTGTATATAATCAGTAATGAATGTTATTAGGTTACTACTAGGACGGGTGTTTTAATGTTAGCAGTAAGCTAACTGTTCCAGAATCTTTTAGAGGATTCATATTCTGGGTGTAGATAAAGTCTTGTATGCAACTGTTGATAATTAGGTATTAAAACACTCATGTGATACTAAGCCACATTCGTGTTTTAATACCCCTTATTACACAACAGTTGCATAAATAACTATTGCATTACGTCAAAAATTTGATCACGTTTTTTGATAGTGACCTTCAACTTGTTTGCACATCTCATCAGATAACGAGTTTACGACCGGAAGGTCATTGCATGGACTTTGAAACTTGGTCCAATGTAATAATAAGGATCCTGTGTTTTTTTACGAAAATAAGGGACGCGACGAAGAGTACGTTCAGCTGATGGTAATTGATTCGACCTGCCCATTACAATGCAGTGCTGCTCAGGATTCTTGAAAAACATTGCGCTTGTCACTTTGAGACGTAAGATGCATCTCATTTGCCCGGTAATTTCACTAGCTACGGTGCCCTTTAGACCGAAACACAGCAATGTTTACACATTACTAATTCACGGCAGAAATAGGCGCCGTGTGTTAATCCAGGTTCTACCTGGGTGTGCTTGTGCATCCGAAACTTGTGACTCAAAAGAAAGATTTTACTTAGTTTATGCTATATAATATAATTTGTAAAACGCTCGAATTACATACGACCAGTCAACAAGTGCTTATTTGGTAAATTTTTTCAATAGTATTGGTAAAATATGAACCAGGTATCATTCGAACTGGAATAGCAAGTAGGTGATTTTTAGAAAAAAATAGCTATAATTCCGCTCCCTCAAATCGCATTGGTTGTAAAGATCCCGAAAACAATATGAGATTTTTGAGAGGAGGAAATTTCCTAATATCAACCCCCGGTACTATGGGACACATAGTTATAATTTTCTCAGAGTTGAGAATATTATATGAATAAGCTCACATTATACATCAACCTGTGTGTTTCTAATTTAATATGAATATGTCCAGTTTATAGAGACCATGCAGCTCCTGTACGACCAGCAGGCTCGTGACGCAGGAGTCTTCATTATCAGCGCATGCGGCTTCGAGAGCATCCCCACTGACCTGGGGACTATATTCCTAGAGCAGAAATTTAATGGTAAATATATAATTCTAAGGTACATTTGCCATATTTTAATAAGTCTACCAATAAAGAGTCTACCAGATCCCGAGCTATATAGGTACATATATATATCACGAATGCGAGGAAGGATTAGGACACTTTATTTTGAAGGAAATAGGAAATAGAAACCTATTACGTGCACGTGTTTTTTTTATATATAAGTAGGCACGTGATGGGGAGTACTATGGCAGCCGTCCATGGACATCCGCAAAACCAGGGGTCATGCCAGATGTGTTGCCAGTCTTTAGGGTGAGAGTTCCTATGCTCTGTTCTTGAAGGTCCCTAAATACACAAGAATCTAATGTTACGAAAAGATCACACAAAAGACAAGCTCTCGGTTCTCCAACTTCACCAAGTGTACCTTCCACCGCCATGTTGGAAGAAGTACGAAACATCGTTAATGAAGTTTTTGAAAAAGAAATGTCAAACTTAATGGCTAATATAAACAAAACTATAACCTTGACTGTCAGCACTTGCTTAAAAAGTATTGATAGCAAAATTGAAGAGCTCCAACGTTCCGTATCATTTATTAGCAGCCAATATGATGATATAAAAAAGGAAATTGATAAATACTCTGATATATTTGAAAAACAAAGACGTGAAAATGAATCACTTCAAAGCACTGTTACAGATCTAACGAACAAAATTAACTTAATGGAACAGCAAGCCCGTTCTAACAATATTGAAATTCAATGTGTTCCTGAGTCAAAAAACGAAAATTTAATTTCTATCACAAAACAGCTATCAAAGACAGTGGGATACGATATAACTGAAAGTAATATTTCTCATTGTACTCGTATAGCTAAAATGAATCCGAAATCAACACGCCCACGGTCTATCATAGTCCAACTCAATAGTCCTTTGGTACGTGATCATCTCCTAGCTGCTGTGATAAAGTTCAATAAGGGACATACAACTGAAAAATTAAATGCTTCTCATCTGGGTATACAAGGGGCTAAATGTCCTGTATATGTTTGTGAACATTTATCAACTTCAAACAAGTTACTACACGGGGCTGCTCGACGCAAGGCTAAAGAATTGAACTACAAGTATGTTTGGGTGCGCAGCGGCAAAATATTTATGAGAAAAACCGATAACTCTGACTATAAAGTGATCACAAATAAGAATTACCTTAACCAATTAACTTAATTAATATTGTACAAGTGCATGTAAATATGAGAAAAGTTCTTCTAAATTCGATACTTTAAATATTAACTACCAAAATGTGAGAGGTCTGCGTACCAAAACTCACAACTTATATAGTAACATTTGTTGTAATAACTATGATATTATAATTCTTACCGAAACTTGGCTATGTACAGGCATTTATAATTCAGAAATATTTAATAATAATTATAATGTTTATAGGAGAGACAGGGATCAGTTTAATTCAATAAAAAAAGGAGGTGGGGGAGTAATAGTTGCCGTTTCCAATAAATTAAATTCTAAGCGAATGAAAAACTGGGAAAGTAGGTGTGAAGACTTGTGGGTTATATTAGAATTAAACAAAAGTGAAAAAATAGCTATTTGTGCTGCTTATATTCCTCCACCAGTAAGTAAAATAGTTCTAGACAATTTCCTAGATAATTATAATCATCTCTCCGAAAGTAATACGGTTTGTTCTCTTATTGTAGGAGACTTTAATTTAAGCTGTGTAGATTGGGACTTGGCTGACGACGTTTCTACTCAATATCACACATCTGGTATATCTAAAACCTTAATAGACTTTAGTCATGTCAACAATTTTCACCAATATAATCGAATCAAAAATAGTCAAAATAAAATATTAGATCTTCTTTTGTTTAACAGTGAGACACCGAAGATTTCAGTGGATAGTGCAATTACAGAACTAAGCAAAATTGATCCACTTCATCCACCTCTGCTTATAAACGTTAGCTATACTAAACAAGTAGAAAAAAAGTTAGGCACGAATAAATCTATGGTTAAATATAATTATGCAAGAGCTAATTTCAAGGCAATCAACGAATACCTTAGTAATTTAAATTGGAACGGTAAGCTTTCAGCTTGTGACAGCACTGATGAGATGGTGGATGTCTTATATGACCACATCCTAACATCAATGGATCTTTACATACCTAAGATCACAATTCATAATAGTAAGAAATTTCCTCCGTGGTTCAACAAAACTTTAATCAAAAGAGTAAAAGAAAAAGAAATAGTAAGAAAAAGGTATAAAAAGTACAAAAATCCGATGGACGCGATAATATTATCAGTATTGGAGAAAAGATGTGAAAGACTATCAACACAATGCTATAACGCTTATATTGAATTTACTGAAGAAGCAATCGCTTCAAACTCAAAATTTTTTTGGACCTTCACAAAACGTAAAAAACAAAATGCTTCTAATTCATATCCTGCTGAAATGACAAAAGATAATACTTGTGTATTTGATGGTCAAGGTATTTGTAATCTATTTGCATCACACTTTTCATCCATATACGTTCAGCGGAATTACAATCCATATGAACAAAATGAAATTCTAAATAACCTAAACAATATTAAATTCAATTGTCAGTGTTTATCGTCTATACAGTTTGATCGAGATGAGATAATTCAGAAACTTAAACATCTCGATCGTAATAAGGGTGCTGGACCTGATCAAATATCACCTGTGTACCTAATCAACTGTGCTGAGACAATTGCTCTACCACTACAAGTATTATTTAATAATTCATTAAAAACGGGAGTATTTCCTAAAAAGTGGAAAATTGCCAAGCTGGTACCAGTATACAAAAGTGGCGATAAAAAAAGTGTTACGAATTACAGACCAATTTCCATACTTTCTTTGCTTGGTAAGGTATTTGAGGCCTTAATTTATTTACGACTTTATGGCTACTTGAAAAATACGTTTAGTGTTTACCAGCATGGCTTTATAAATGGAAGGTCGACTTGCACAAACTTGGTAAATTTTTCAGAATTATTAATAGACGCGGTTGATAAGAGGAAAAGAGTAGATGTTATCTACACTGATCTAAGTAAAGCATTCGATCTAGTGCCAATTTCCATCTTACTCTTGAAGTTATCTGTATATGGCATTGCTGGATCAATTTTAAATTTGTTAAATTCATACCTTACTGACAGATGTTTTTACGTAGTGGCTAATGGATTTGAATCTGTAAAATACGAAATAACATCAGGAGTACCACAAGGGTCGCATTTAGGTCCTCTCCTATTTAACATATTTATCAACGACCTTCCAAACTGCTTTAATCACTGCACACCATTTATGTTTGCTGATGACCTAAAAATTCTTAGGATAATCAATGGTCCCGATGACGTTAGCGCATTGCAGTCAGACCTAAATAGTTTATTTAGATGGTCCGAGCTTAATGGTATGATACTGAATAAAAATAAATGCTTTCATATAACGTTTACAAAATGCAAAAATAATATTACAACTAAATACTATTTAGATAATATGCCTCTCAGTACAGTAGATACTATTAAGGATTTGGGTGTTATATTTGATAGCAAACTTACGTTTATACCGCACATAGACTCTATTGTAAGCAGAGCCTCTAAAATGCTGGGATTTGTAATTCGCAATAGCAAAGTTTTTAGGAACTGGCGCACGAAGATGATCCTATATAAAAGTCTCGTTGTGAGTATTTTGGAATACGGTAGTACCGTCTGGAGACCACACTACGCTTGCCATTGTCTCAGAATCGAAAGAATTCAGAAGCGTTTTCTTTATCACTTGGCTTTCTCAATTGGGAAATCTAGATCACTCGCAACATACTCTGAAAGGTTTACATATTTTAATATACTAACTCTGAAACAACGTAGGGACATATTGGATTTACTTTTCTTATACAAAAGTATTAACAATATTTATGACAACTCCTTTCTGGTGTCTATGTTTAATTTTAGAGTGCCTAGATGCCCACGTAAACCTGTGAACTTATTTGAAAAACCATCTCGCAGAACTATTTTGGGGATCAATTCACCTGTGTCGCGATTATGCAAAATTATAAACGATTATAAATGCTTGGACCCATTCAGTGATTCATTGCCAAGATTTCGCAAAAATGTAAAAAAATGTATTGTAAATAAATAATTTATAAGTATTCTTGATTTGTTTAATACGTTTATCTTGACTTATTTAGTAGATTTTGTTAATTTCTTAATTTCATTACATTATAGAATGGTTGTTTTATAACTTATATTTATTTTATGTAACTATTTCACACAATATAATTTAGCATGCGGTATTCACCTTAAAAGGTAATGCATTTAGTAATAAGACCCTTGTAAATTAGCATAATAATAATAATTATAAATGTATTATTGTAATTACCACTGGTGAATCTAAATAAATAAATAAATAAAAAAGTCGTACGAGGCAAGATATTTTCTGAAAAACGTGCGGTTGTGGAATGCAGGACGTCAACGTGATGCGGATGGTATTTAGCATTTTAACGTCAAGTCCGGTGGTGGAATTCGGCCGCTGGTATAAACCCGAACAACTCCTTTGATCACTCCCGTGATAAATGCGATAGAAGACGCATAGAGAACTAACATCTCTACGCAACGCCAAAGAATCAAGCCGATTGATACAGGTTCTCAGATTCGGGATTTAATCACATTTTAATAGCTGCAGAACACTTTCAAATAGAGTATTCTGTGTGCCAAAATGCTTAAGTCTCGGTAGTTCGTGTGGCACAATGCGCTTCTTTCGAAACATCCGTCATAAGAACTTCTCGAGACTTTGCACGTTGACCAACAGTCCCAACAGATTCCTCACTGAGCGTAGCATAGTGGTCGACGATATTTTGGATGCCTATAACCTCCATGCAATGCATCTTCAGTCATAGTCATATCTTCACAAACTGGCTACGCTGTGCTTGGCAAATCATCGACCAGTGCCGAAAGAAATTTGTTTATGCTATCGAGACCTACATTGAATAGGTCGCGGAATGGGGTAAATGAACCCTGTTCAATTAAACCCACATAAAACTCAATTTTGTTGCGTCATTCCTGTTAAAAGCCCGCATACTGGGTTTTAAAATTTCTATTATTCCCAATTCCGCAGTTATAGAAATGCCAAATCGGCTTCGTTTAAACTGGGTATGTTCAGTAGACCGATTCCAAGCGAGTCCACACTTTAGCGCTATTTAGGCGCAAATCCTGCCATACATAAAATTGTTCTCAGCTCTGGTCTAGTGTACTCCAGTATAAGGCTGAACCAATTGACCGCATGCAACAAAACAAATTATGTCATATAATACAAGAAAACTATCAGCTAAATACAATATAGGCTGCAACTAGAAATATATAAGTAGGTATTTAAGATACGATCAACAAAAATCCTAAAACTAGCTTTAGGTAATGTAACATATCTTAATATATATAAATTACGTGACACGTTGTTTGTCCGCGATGGACTCCTAAACTAATGAACGGATTTTAATGGGGATTACTTCATGGAGTGCAGTTTAGTCCAACTTGAGAGATAGGATACTTTTTATTTCGATTTGGGACCCATAATTATATTTATTTCCAATATTTGTTTTATATGAACATATTTTCTGTGAGAGTATTTAGTTACGCACGGTTTGACAGTTCTGCTGTGAAACAATTTCATTATAACAACAAGGAGCATATGCTAATTACGAAATAATAATTGATGTTTTGAAATATTATTGGCAATTTTTTTTTATTATCTACAGAACAAAGTCTGTCGGGTCAGCTAGTATTATATAAGAATAAGAGAGAATTATATTGATTTGGTCGAATTAATGTGAATAATAATGTTAAAGGCATAGTAATTTATTTTAAGAATTTAACTTAATTAAGGATTTTATATTTTCTTTATGGATGAGGAGGACAAACGAGCATTCGGATACGTATGATAACCAGAGGAATCAGCAGCATTGACGACCTTATAAAGAATCGAATAAACGTACTTATGAATTCGAAAACTGGTTCGTTGTGGGCGAGGATCGAACCGTCTGTCGACTCCTTTTCATTTACTCATATGGCTACGTGGTGCAAAACATGAAAATGATTTATATATCTACTCGTGTACCCACCTAATATGGAAAGGTATGATTACGAATGATGTATTGGTGAATTCAAATTGATGAATGGTCAAAAGCAAAAGTGGAAATGGACTGGACACACTCTGAGGGAAAAGAAAGTGAAATGGACAAAAACCGTTACAGAATGGTATCCAAGAGACGTGAAACGAAGGAAAGGTAGACAGATTAGAAGGTAGGAGGACGATTTTAAAAGGATAGCAGGACCGGACTGGATGAGAGTAGCCGGAGACCGAATAAGGTGGAAGTCTTTAGAGGAGGCCTTTGTCGAGAGACAAATTACTAGTTAAGCTAATCTAAGTTTTATTTATAAGAAAAATTAAGTCACTAGTAATAATATAGGCTATTTTTTTTATTTATTTATTAATTGGTGAATTTATAAACAAAGATTTAGTTTGCGTCATTCCTGTTTGTGTAAGATAGGTTGGCAATGCCAATTGCTTACTAATTTCCTACAATTTTAACTGAAGCTGGCGCGCCAGTTGATAGGGTTGTCAACGTCGTATTCTAAACAATATATTATGTTTTTAAAGTGATAACCCTCACTTCTGGGATTAATACACAAAAAATATGCAAATATTGGGGTTGAGCAGGTTATCAACTGTAAATTAGATCCTGTAGATGAAGCCACAACCTGAGAGTTGAACAAAGCAAACAAGATTTTATAACGAGACGTTACTCGAACGGTTGGCTCAGTTGGTTAGAGCACCGGCACGGAACGCCGGAGGTCGTGGGTTCGAGTCCCGCATCGTTTATAAAATTTTGTTCTTCAAATTTTATTTGTGTAACGTCGTATTTCGGGATTAGTTCATATGACTTGAATTGACCTTGAATACTGAAAATTCACTCTGGTTACAACCGGTTTCTCTAAATTAATGTAACTAGCAGTTGTAAAATAAATATAATATATAATAGTGTATGATTACGTCGGATGGTGGTTCTACTTTTTAGGGTTCCCTAGCCAAATGGCAAAAAACGGAACCCTTATTGATTAGTCATGTCTATCAGTCTGTCTGTCTGTCCGTACGTATGCCAACTGTTAAAAACAGTTTTTATTCATCAAACTCATGCGTGTGAAAAATGATATTGAGGTTTCTAATATAGTTTTTTTTCTAAACTGAATACTTTGCGCGAGAAACACCTCCAAAGTGGTAATTACGTGTTGGTAAATACATGAAACAAAAAAAATATACGATGTACAATTACACGCTCACATGTTTTAACTTTAACAGAAAAGAAAAATACATCGGGTGATTGTATTTTTTTTTTAATCGTCATTTATTATTAATTTGTTATTATTTTAACGTTTAAATACGACTAGTCCGCCCGGGCCGCTCGTCGTATGGGCAATGTCACTGGCCTTTTTTTTTGTTTTGCGCCCAAACAAAGGGAAAGGGCTACCCTCTGGGATAACGACGGGAGGGAGGTGGTGAATGCTCATGCATACCAACGCAGACTTAGGCTGCTAGAAAACCTAGGTGCCTACCCACTAAACACCACCTGCAGTTGGCTTTGGGCAGGTGCCCTCTAAGCCTTCATCGAAGGCGACCTTCTCTTGGGGAGAGGCGCAAGCGGCACTCCCTGTGGAGTATCCGCTGACTTAAATGGCTCTGATAAAAATTGTCTGATTATTTGACAGGTACTCTGAACTCAGTGGAAACGTATCTGACTAGTAAAATGAAGGGCAGTGCTGACGGTGGGGTCATCAACTACGGAACCTGGGAGTCTCTGGTGTATGGGTAAGGTCACCACGATCTGGACGTGTGACGTGCGCAATGCGAACCTAAGGCTCGGTAAACACCAATGCGGAGAGAAGAGGAGATGTATTTTTGATACCCATCAGATTTTTTACCATTGGAAGCTAGGCCACCGGCTATATATATGGGTACCACAACGGCGCCTATTTCTGCCGTGAAACAGTAATGTATAAACATTACTGTGTATCGGTCTGAACGGCGCCGTAGCTAGTGAAGTTACTGAGCAAATGAGACTTAACATCTTATGTCTGAAGGAGACGAACACAATTGTAATGCCGTTCAGAATTTTTGGGTTTTTCAAGAATCCTGGGCGGCACTGCATTGTAATGGGCAGAGCGTATCAATTACCCTCAGCTGAACGTCCTGTTCGTCTCATCCCTTATTGTCATAAAAAAAAGATTTCGTTATTTCCACATCTCTCCACGTAGCTTCGGTGGAAGAGAGCGGAGAGGTGAGCAGATGTCTCATTTGTTTTTGGTATATTTGTTTCGCGTCGATTGATCAAGCGGCGCGGCCAGCGGAGAGTTATTATGCACAGCTCACATCTCCTCTCCACATTGGTGGAAACGACCAGATAGCTCCGCGGCTTATCTCCTCTCGTCTCCTCTCCGCTTTGGTGGATACCGGGCCTAAAGGTCATTTTTTTAAAGATACTGCGAAAATTACTGAACAGCATGTTTCGGAGAACGTTTTATTTTTTATTTTATTTATTTGGAGAAAAAAACAGAACAATTATCTAAAATCTAGGTACAAATAAGTGGCTTATAATATATAATACTAAAACAAATGTTCCTTAGAAATTTCTCACTAAGGCTTAAAGTTTCTAATGTGACAAGTACAGTTAAATTAACTAAATATTACTGAAAAAGAACATTAAAAAAAAAGACTAATGTTACAGAATTTATGAGCTGCATTTTAGATCATGTATTGCAGTAATTCTCTTGTTTATTACATTTTTAAATTGTACTAAATTAATTATATTAAAATCTATATCAATATGAACAGAGACAAAGTTTTTATTGAATGAATTCATAAGTCTATTAATTGGAGCGCGGAAACCTGCATTTGTGCGACATCTATTAACTATGAATGGTTCTTGCGATCTAGTACCAAGTGTAGGTATTCTAAAATAACGCAGTCATGTCTAATACTAGTCTTAGTTACTTACTCTTAGTTTTACATGGAGTATTGCTGTCATCTCTGGTCTGGCGCACCCCAGTATCAGCTCGATCCATTTGACCGCGTGCAACGCAGAGCAGCTCGAATTGTCGGGGACCTAGCGCTCTGTGAACGGCTGGTTCACTTGGCGTTGCGTAGAGACGTCGCTTCATTGTGTGTCTTCTACCGCATTTATCACGGGGAGTGTTCCGAAGAGCTGTTCAACCTGATTCCTGCCGCCGAATTTCACCTTCGCACGACACGCCACAAGTTACGATATCATCCCCACCATCTGGATGTGTGGCGGTCCTCCACAGTGCGGTTTTCAAGGAGCTTTCTTCCTCGCACTACGAAGCTGTGGAATGAGCTTCCTTGTGCGGTGTTTCCGGGACGATACGACATGGGTACCTTCAAGAAAAGCGCGTACACCTTCCTTAAAGGCCGGCAACGCTCTTGTGATTCCTCCGGTGTTGCAAGAGAGTGTGGGCGGCGGTGATCACTTAACACCAGGTGACCCGTACGCTCCTATTTCATAAAAGTCTCCTGTCAGATAATGTTGTAAAATTGTAATGATTCAATAGTTCATGAGAATTTAATCTACTTTTATTTAGTCGAAAATGTATAGCACGCAAAAACTTTTTCTGAATTATTTCTATTTTATCACCATAAATAGAGTAATAAGGATTCCTAATCACAGATGCATATTCAAGATATGGTCTTATTAGAGTTTTATAAAGAATCATGTATGATAAAGGCTTTTTAAATGGTTTGGCTGTACGAAGAACAAAACCTAGCATTTGATATGCTTTAGTGGTAATATTGTCGATATGAATATCTAATATAAGTTTTTCATCCAGTATTAATCCAAGGTCCTTAATTTTAGTTACTTTTTTAATTTGAGTATTTCCTATGTGGTATATAGCCTCGATTTTATTTTTATTTCTTGTGAATGATATATGCACACATTTGTCGTGTGCTAGGTACAATTTATTAATAGAACAGTATTGATTAAATCTATCAAGGTCCTCTTGCATTAGTTTAATGTCGAGTATTGTTTGGATTGGCCTATATATTTTAAGATCGTCCGCGAACATAAGGAATTTACAGTTTATAAAACATTGAGAGATATCGTTAGTGAAAATAATATATAAAAGAGGACCCATTATGGAGCCTTGAAAAACTCCCGATGTTATTTTAGTTATTACTGATTCATATCCTGCAATAATAACCTTCTGAGTGCGGTTAGATAAATAAGATGCAAACCATCTTAGCAAGTTTCCTTTAATACCGTTAAATGCTAGCTTTTTAAGTAAAATTATATGGTCAACTTTATCGAACGCTTTTCGAAAATCAGTATAAACAGCGTCAATCTGCACAGGATTATCAATAGAGTTAAACAAGTAATTGGAATAAATCATAAGGTTTGTAAATGTTGATTTTTTCTTCATAAAACCATGTTGTTCACTAATTATATGACCTTCTATCGTTGGGTAAACTACATCATGAACGAGAGGCTCAATAACTTTAAGTATAATTGATTGCTTCGCGATAGGTCTATAAGTCGATGTGCCTGAGCTTGAACCTGATTTAAAAATTGGTGTTACTAAAGCTAGCTTCCATATACTAGGAAAAATACCTTCCATGAGACATTTATTGAACATAATTGTCAATGGTTGAGATAGTACTGTATGTAGTTTAACTAGGAAGAATGGGCTGATTTTGTCTGCACCTGCACTTTTTGTGCAATTTAGTGATTTAAGTTTCAATTCTATGTCCTTTTTTGTTAATATAATTTTATTAAGTATGTTAGATGAAGAAGAGACAGGTAGGTTATCTAAGTCTCATTTATTTATATCGGTGCCATTTTCGTACACATTACTGAAAATTTTGGAGAATAATTCTGCGATGTCTAATGGTGATGTTGCTGATTCAGTTTCATATGTCATTGTAGCAGGATAATTAGTTTTAGAAGATTTTAATGATGAAACGTAAGCCCAAAATGATTTTATATTATTTTTAAGTGAGTTTTCTATGTTATTCGTGTAATTTTTAAAACACTGCTGCGGCAATATATTGGTACGCGTATACAATTATATAAAAATGTTCAACCGCTTCTTCTGCATGTATGGACTGTAATTCATTTACCCAGTTTATTTGTTCAAGCTCTTTTGCAATGAGGCCATAGTTAGCTTTATAAAAATTATATGATTCAATAGATTTTTTCTGCATAACTGGTTTATCATTAAAAATTATTTCAAATTGGAATGGTGGGTGGTGGCGATCAATATTACTTAATACAGTGTCGGGTTGAGAAGTTTTACAATATTTGTTGCAGAGAAGAAGATCTAGTAGTGTATTGTTGTTTTTACAATGTGTATTATACTGTTGTAGGTTTAGGTAAGTCATTGTATTTTTGAGATTATCACCTATATCATCTGATGAGTTTATGTTTTTGATACTTATACTACCGTCAACAATTTCCCATTTTGATTGGGGTAAGTTGAAGTCACCTACTACACATATTTCACTAGCTTGACAATTTAACATGATGTCTTCTAATTGGTTGAAAAACTCCATATACGATTCTCTTGGTGATTTAGGTGGTAAGTAAATTATGCCTAAACATAAATTAATATTATTAGATGATAATAAAATAAATATTTGTTCTAAATGGGGTGACTCATACTGTGTCAATCTACAAAGTCGCAATATTTTTTTTAACCGCAAGTAACACGCCACCTCCATCTTTTTTCTTGTTATTACTAAAGTCTCGATCTCTCCGATAAATTATATATAAGTCCGTATCTAATATCTCTGAATCAAAAATTCCGGAACGTAACCATGTCTCTGTTAATATTATTATATCATAGCTTGAGTTATAAATGTTTAATCGAATTTCAGCCAGCTTTGAACGTATTCCACCACAGTTTTGATAGTAAATTTTTAAGTAATTATTAATCATTATAATCATAGTAAGAATAATATATTGATGGTTTAAGCTATTAAATGAAAGTTAAAGGTCTTATACATAGAAAGTGTGGCGTTAAAGCTGGCTGTTTGAATCAGGCTACTTAATGATTCTAATCCGCAATTTAAAATACAGACAAAATATAATTTCAAGATATATATAACTTCTAATAATGTAAGAGGTTGAGAATAAGACATTAGAGTTAATTGTGCATGCATATTATTACTACAAAGCTTACAAACTATAGTAATTATATATGACACTGTATAACGCCCGCTTATATCCAAATTGTATTTCATAGAATATAATCTTATATCTTTAAACGAGCAATTCTTGTATATATATATATATATATATATATATATATATATAATCTGAATCTCGGAAACGGCTCCAACGATTTTCATAAAATTAAGTATGCAGGAGATTTCGGGGGTGATAAATTGATCTAGCTAGGTTTCAATTTTAAAAAAATGGTTTTATCCATGTTTGAATGAGAAACAGCTACAATAACATTAGAATACAAAGGTAAATTTCGCCACTATATACAAGACTATTATAGCTCAGATGGGACATTGGGTGATTCGGAAAGCAGAAGACCCCGGTTCGAATCCAGATGTCCTATTAGCTTTTTTTTTGTTCAAGTTTTGTACATTCTTAAAAATCCGAACAAGGCTCGGTCGTCCGGATATTAAAATATTAAGTAAGTAGGTAAAAATCGTAAAAGTTTGAGTAATTATGTAATTTTGTTTAATAATAGTAACACAGGTTAGTGAAGATATATTATTACAGTACGACACATTTGTTTGTTTTGTGCTTCTCTTATATAATATCAGTATCAATAAATAGTAACATACATCGTAGTTATGAGTAACAATAGTGAAAAAATATGAATTACAGTTATAATAATGCAAGTTAAGAAAAATGTATTATTTTCTTGAAGAGTTAATAACTGTGTGCATATGGCATTATATTTTTTATTTAGCTCACTAGTTTTGATATTATATACAAATAATAAAAGTAATAATTGTTTTAGTAACCAACCTGTGATTGTTATTATTAAATGTATAGTATCTTTTATGATTACAATTGAACAAAGTACTGATGTTGTAAATATGAGGGGGCTCATAAGTTATTCTCATAGAATAAAGATACATTTGTCAAACTATCTTAAGTATTTCATTCTTTCTTCTTCATCTTCTTCATGTCATTCTCGGTTCTTATAGCTATGACATTTGTATTATCGTTTTTACGTACAAGAATAGTGCTGTTGGCTATCCATATAAATTTGTAGTTATATTTTTTTCTAGCTTCTCTAGCACGCGAGTACAACAGTTTATTTTTTAAAGTGAGGTGCTCGTTGACAAAGATCGGTGTCTGATCCATTCCAGGGCCTCGGTTTACTCCTGACGACTCCAGCAGCTGGCCGGCGGTCAGTCCGCGACGAACTCGGGCCGCGGCTATGATCTCGTCACGTTGACGACGGGTGGTTAATTGTATGACAATATTCTTAGGTCTCGATGACTTACTATTATTATTATTATTATTGTGAGCTACTCGGTGAATAGTTTTTATGTTACTAGGTTGAATTTCAACGTTAATTAACTTGCCCAATACCTCCGCTATGTGCAATAGATTTTCTCCTTTCCTTTGTGGGACATTTTGTAACTCAATATTGCACATTCTAGATCTCTGTTCCTGTTCATCTAACTGCTTTTGAAGATCACTTATTTCTTGTCGTAGCGATGTATTTTCTAACGAAATCTTTTCAACTGTTGTTGATAGATCGAAGATGTTTGTGTCTAATTTACATATTCTATTTTCGCAGTTTTCTAATATCTGGGTGAATATCGCTAACTGTTCTTGAACAGATCCTCTTAACAATTGAATCTCTTCAGTGAGTGCGCTAAATTTTGAGTCAATATGTTTCATAAGTGCATTTAGGTCAATATTAACTATTGAGGGTAGTTGCGATTCCTCGTGACCTGCGATTGTGTTTTTGTTTATTATGGTTGGGGCTGGAGGTTTCTTTTGTATCTTACAGTTGGCACATTTCCATTTGATTTTATTCATTGGAAGTATTTTTTTATACTCCGTCTCCGATATCCCAACACAAGCGTAGTGGTAATGCAAACAACACGTCACACATTTTAATGCGTCGTCACTTGTCACTAATGCACACTTTGCACAGTCCGCCATGGCTTATTCACTATTATATTTACTAATACTTGATTTGACTAAATTTAAACTAACCTTTTTAGAATAACTTGTCACATATAACGTAACGATTAGCACTTTTAGTGTATAATTTGAGTTGATTACTTATCCGGAACCTATATTTTTTTGACTTACAAATACCTATACATTCGTAAAACAAATAATTCAGTCAATGACAAAACAACGTTTGCCGCGTCAGCACTTATATGCTATACTTCGATTTATCTGACTGTGGAAACTCTTCCACGAGCTGCATGTGTACCAATCATCTTTTTCTTAACTAAACTGTTTGATTTTTAAATAAAATACACGTCATTTGTATTACGTTCTTATTTAGATTTTTGTGGATCCGACACAAGCACATCCACCTGTACCTACTCCGATAAAACACGACTGATATGGATTTTTTTCGGCCGCTGCTCTCATGTATTTGCCATTACAGCAATTTACATTTATAATGCTCTTTCTAAGCATGTTTCAGATATAATAGATATTTGTTGTGTTATATTTTATGATAAACTCGCAAATTATATTAAAATATTACCTATTAAAAAATTTAAATGTATCGTAAAAAATAAATTAACATCTAAAGCCTATTATAATGTGAAATATTACTCGTATTTGAATGATAAAGATAGTTGGAATTAATGTTTCTAAATTTTGTTAATGAATATTGTTATACTCATTTGAATGCTACTGTAACTTTTGAACTTCATCCTGACTTGCACTTAATAACTTATAAAGTTTTACAGTGATTAAAGATTTTTTTTGACTTTGACTTAATAAAAATATAAAGAAATTGAAAGAGCAGTTAGAGTTTAGTTTGCCGCATAGACTTTCAATATACTATATTATAGGCAACAAAGTGTGCGACAGAAAAGTCACCACTAGCGGATATACAGCAAGACAGAAAAGCGAATCTATTGTGACTGTAACCGATTTAGATTGACAAGTCGTAAACAGTCAGCCACGCCTGACATTAGCTCATATTGCCCCACCAGCCAATCAAAATTGAACAGGCAGACTGTTGTCTATGCGATAGTATTTTCTAAGTTTATGGTTAGCCGGATGTCGCCTGGAACGATCTTCAAATGTATATTATAATTTACTCGAGGTTTAAATTACTTCGTTTTTAATTTTTCAGAGTGACTAATTACAATAAATTGCCAGCGTTGAGAAAGAAAGTGTATCCTGAACGTTTGCCGGAATTCAAACCAAAGCTACAACCGAGGTGAGTCTTATAAATAATAATGAATGAATAAATTGCATTAAATTAATTATCATTGAATGTCTAATGCTTTGAGTGATGAGTTGGTACGTTCTGCATTGTATTTCGTATGTCAGCAGTGAGTGGGTATTTAAAATCACATTTACATACATACATATACACACTCACGCCTTGTTCCCGTCGGGGTAGGCAGAGACACTAGAATGCCATTTGCTTCTATCCTTACAAACCTCACGCGCTTCCTCTACATTCATTACTCTTTTCATACATGCTCGCCGGTTGCGGGTGCTTCGGACCTCTCCTTTTCTCAAAACGTCCCCAATTTGGTCGACGAATGTTCTACGAGGTCTCCCGCGACCGACTTGCCGACACACACATGCCTTATATATTTGATGCGTCATTCTTTCTTCACTCATTCGCTCCACGTGTCCAAACCATTTCAGAATTCCTTTTTCAGTCCTTGCCACAACATCCTCTTTCAAACCACAGCGCGCTCGTGATTTGGTGCTTTGAGTGATGAGTTGGTACGTTCAGCATTGTATTTCGTAAGTCAGCAGTGAGTAGGTATTTAAAATCACATTTGCATACAAATATTTTTATTTAGATAATTTAAATTACCTAACTTAATGTGAATACGAAATATACTGGACTCAAGTAATTAGTAATTCCTATAGATGTTTTGGAAGAAGCTCCTCTGGTGTTGCAAGAGAATGTGGGCGGCGGTGATCACTTAACACCAGGTGACACGCATTTGTCCTCGTTTTTCAGAAAAAAAAAAGAAGCAATGGACGACAAATTTAACGATAGGAGGGTAATCTTAGAACCCACATTCGAGTTTTAATACCCCTTATTACACAACAGTTGCATAAATAACTATTACCGTCATCATCGGGAAGTTCACCCGGACCAGCTTGATATTTTATTTATTTTTCTAAATATGTGATTTAATAATTTATTGCTAACACTATTTTGTAAGTTTGCAAATTGTACTAACAAATATGGATGTAATCTCATGTATGAATGAATCCGAAATAAATGATTATTATTATATATTTACTATGTTCATTTTAGATGAGATACTAAGCTGTAAGTTAGCGATTTGTTGGTGTGTCCGCAGGCCCCCCATCCACCGGCGACTGGGCGGATGGTGTGTGCCTTTCCCGGGCGCCGACAGATCCGTGGTGTATCACACGCAGCGCCACCTACTGGCCTCCACGGGGAAGCGGCCCGTGCAAGTCAAGACCTACGTGCGCCTCGAGTCTATCATGGCCGCCATCGGGCTCGTCTTCGGCGCTGTCATGCTCTTCATCATGACCAGGTGAGACTGTGCTAACAAGAAATTGATCTAATGTGGAGGCCCATTAGTTTTACGTTACACAAGTTGCCTGCAGAAATTTGAAAATTCCTTTGATCGTAATAAATTGCATTGCCTTTAGCTGCAAGATTCGGTAATTTTGCAAATTCAACATGGATTTTTCCCACTTACTTTACAAGAATTTACCACCCATTCGAAATGACATAGGTACCTTAAAAAATAGAGCGTACACCTTCCTTAAATGCCAGCAACGCTCTTGTGATTCCTCTGGTGTAGCAAGAGAATGTGGGCAGCGGTGATCTTTTACCACTAGGTGACCCGTACGCTCGTTTGTCCTTTTCCATAAAAAAAAAATATGCTTCAGCAGGTTTTAAATAGTACAACTTGTGCCCGGCCTTTTTGAAGATGTTATTGCATCATTTATATTATATTAAATACTATATCCTAAATTTTCAAGGTGTGGTATCGTTTGAAAATTCATTTACGTTTTGCCATTTTTTTTATAACAAATCTTATGAGTTTTTACTGACTTTTCCGACAGTAATTTGGTGTGATGAATCGGATTTCAGAATTGGCTTCATGCGAGATTGGCTGCTGAAGTATCCGTCGCAGTTCTCCCTGGGTTTCATCACCCGCGATGGTCCCAGCGAGGAGGTGATGAACAACTCCTCCTTCGAAGTAGTGCTGCTGGGGGAGGGATGGGCCGAAGGCGCTGATCTCAAAACCAAGCCAAATAAGAGGCTCGCTGCCAAGGTATGGTTGCGACGGGCCTAAGTCTAAAGCCTGATTTACACTTATTAAATTGATAAGTAGTTAACTTAATTTTGAGTAAATCTTAAGTGACAATTTTAAGTGCGCGTCCAAACGTATTTAAGTAGTTTACCTCATTAGTTCACTAAAGATGGCCGCTCAACGCCAGTAAGTCGTAAATTCTGTTCTTAGTTTTCTAATTAGTGAGGATTTGGACGATAAGATGAAATAAGTAGGGAAATAACAATACCAAAAAAGAGGCTCTGGGTGAGAACTTGGATTTTAAGAAGAGATCAATATATATAGTAGTATAGTAGCGGATGCTTTTTATTTTTGATTCTGCTTCCCTTACACCGAAATTGGCGATCGCCATAACAGAAACTATATCAGCAAGACCTCGTTCTTTCGCTTGTTTACTTCGGTAATTCACACTTCTTATGTTCCATAAACATTCATTAAATATATATGCTGCCACAAACAGCACTGTAGTATTTTCTGTCCACCTAGATATAATTTTACAAGGAAATAACCAAACGAACTCTTGAGCCGACACCGATTCGCGAATTTATGCATTTACCTAAATTGTACCTCTCCAAACGTGTCAAGTGATAAGCTCCGCCTACCAACTTACCCGAAAATAAGACAAAATTCTATTCTACTTGACGCAAGTGACACTAAATTTTAAGTGGCAACTTCTTACTAAATTCACTGTTTACACACGACAAGTCAGTTAAAATTTACTTAACTACTTAATACGTGTAAACCAGCCTTAACTCTCCGACTGGCCGATTGGGCGCTGGTTTCTCTAGACAACGTGGACGTGTCGGATAGATATCGTCAGTATGAACGTTGTGAACGATGCATGAACTAATAGATATGATATTTGTTGGGAATTACTTGATGTGGGCAAGTCTTATAGTATTTTATTTTACTATATAAAAAAAATGTTAAAACCGTAGTTTGATCGCATCAAACTACTACGAAGGACGCCACGAGCGTTGCATAAAATGCTATCAATTATTTCTTAAAATTAATAAAACTGTAAATAAATAAACTACATAAATAATCGTATATCGGATGCATCAAACTTAGAGCTTGACTTCATTGTTTGTGTAAGGATGCATAATATAAGTAAATGTAAATTTGACCACTGGCATGTAAAGTTGAACACTAAACCGGTTCCATTGTTTAATCGGCGTATTAGTGTGTTCGTTTGCAAACAAGAATTGAATTCATTTTAATAATACGTGGTTTAATATTGTATTATATAATACTTGGTTCGTGATTTTCTTTCTATTGCTTATATTTTGATACTAGCTGACCTGACAAACGTTGTTTTTCCATATAAATTATATATGTAAACCTTCCTTGAGCTTCAACGAATCTATTGCATATTTCATTGAGATCGGTCGAATAGTTTAGGAGTTATTAGGGAACATACATTCTCTTTTATATAATATATATTTTGTTATTTAGTATATTTTGTTTTTTCTATTGTTATTAATTAGTTTTTGTTGTAATTTATTTATTTATTTAGAAATACCAACATTTGTTGACATTGATGCATTAAATATTTATAATAAAGACTACATAATATAATGTACTTAATGTAACAAACAATTACAGGTATCTACCACATGCTTTAATAAGTTTCACGAAGTAAATATTAATTTAAGAGAAATAAAAACGAAACACTTATCAAGTAATAATGGTTAAATTATTTGGTAATAAAGTATTATTATATAAGACTAAGAAATATAATTATTATGACTAAATTTTACTCACGAAATTACATACAAATAATTTACGTCCTGTATGGACAGAAGACGTGAAATTAATATCTATGTAATCACTATATGTGTTTACCAAGAGAGGAGACTTCTCTCCAAACATACATCTTTGAACCGGTGGTACTAGCGGAACAATTTGCTTCCGGGGATACCTACTAGGGACACGAAAATTTATTTTATTGAGAAGTTGAGGACAGTCAATCTTGTCATTTAAAAGTTTTAATCTATACTAATATTATAAAGCTGCAGTGTTTGTTTGTTTGTTTAAACGCGCTAATCTCTGGTACTACTGGTCCGATTTCAATGATTCTTTCAGTGTTGGGTAGTCCATTTATCGAGGAAGGCTATAGGCTTTTTTTTTTTAAATTAGGGATCCGTAATAAAATTGCTATTTTGTAACACAAGGTGTAAAATCGTAAAACCTATTTTTGCGTGCGCTGCAAAAACTATTGACAATAGAACAAAATGATGTACAGGCTATAATATAGGCAATATTTTATTACTTATAAAACTATCGCGTGAATTATACTTTATATGGCAAAACAACGTTTGCCGGGTCAGCTAGTATAAAGATAAGATCGATTAGAGTTCGCCTGTCTTCTAAGGAAATCATTTTGAAAAATACGAGTCTATTAGAATAGGAAGACAGACTTTTTCTTGAAAGTCCGTTCGAATAAATTAAATGCCAAATAAATCTTTATGAATTCGCTCTATTCTTAACATGTGTGTCGCATAGTGAGGTCTCCAAACTACCGATCCACATTCCAATATGCTCCGTACCAATGAGATATAAAGTGAAATTTTAAATAGTTATTACGAAATACTTTTATGTTTCTAATTAAAAATCCTTACATTTAGATGCCCTAGAGGTAACATACTCTATATGGGGAACGAAAGTTAACTTAGTATCAAATACAATGCCCAGATCTTTAACTTGATTTAACTTATGAATAGAAGTACCATTAATGCCATAATTGTACGCTACGTTACTGCTTCTACGTGAAAAAGTAATAAAATAGCACTTTCTGAATTTAATACCATACTATTATAATGGCACGATAAAGAAATGCTCTCGAGATCTGATTGAAGTCTGGTACAGTTTTCGATTGAATTAATTTCTTTTAATATTTTCAAGTCATCGGCATGGAGTAAGGTTTTGATAATTTTATGGACGTGACGATATCGTTACTAAAAAAATTGAAAAGAAGGGGCCCTAAATGAGAGCCCTGCGGTACGCCAGATGTAATAAATTGTGGAGAGGACTTGAAACCATTCACCACCACAAAAAAGTGGCGACTAGACAAATATGATCTTAACCATTCCAAAAATATGTTGGATAAACCATAAGCTGATAATTTTGCGTTCAATACACTATGACACACTCGGTCAAAAGCCTTACTGAAGTCAGTATATACAACGTCAACCTGTTTCTGTGCATCCAGTAATTCGGTTATAGTTTCACAAAAATCTACGAGATTGGTTGTTGTTGATCTTGAAGGTACAAAGCCACGTTGGACTTCATGTAAGAACATTTTGAAGTGATTTTGTAGGAAAGGACCAATTTAAGGATCAATTTTCCATAATATCATTTCGGAACATCCTGTAAATAATCTAGTAGCCGCGCGTCAGCGTAGGTACTTCGTATTAGTAGGTTCCGTCGTATCCGTTCCGGCTGCTTAAATTTTTTCCTTAATATATAATTTCTTTGTTTGAAAATTTCAATTATTTACTCAAAATTTTAGTATTATTTTACGATTAAGGTGAGATAGCTCTTCCCGTGCGTTCATTAAATGTCTGTATAATTTTGAAAAAATATGAAGTCACAAATTTTGGGACCCCTCTACGCCCCTTGTCACAGTTCGTCTTACCTCCCCCTTAACGTGTGACGTAATTTATAGGTGGCCCCTATTGAGGCGCATCCATACTACTTTAATAACTGATAGTACAATCTAACTGCATGTGTATATTAGTTTTATTGACATGATACTTGTGGTCAGGTGTCGGGTGTCAACCCTGGCTACGGCGCCACGGTGGTAGCCCTGCTGTACTCCGCTATCACGCTGCTTCGGCAACGGGACAGGATGCCAGCGCAGTCAGTATATACTTACATACATTATTCATACATTTTACATAAATTATCTAGCTCCAAACTACGCATATCCTTTACCATGGGTGCCATGGGTGTGATAGTATGATATGATATATACGTGGGTAACACTGAAAATGTTTAGAACTGGCCAGTTCGAAAAACTGCTAATGAAAACTTTTTTTGACTTTCAATTTTACGAACACTTTCGTAACGTAATGTAGTATATTGCATTCATTTGTTTTTGTGAATTGTCGGCAAATCTAAAACTCTTGTTACACGTGAAAATGAACCTAACGCGAGAAAATTTTCGGTCAATGATTTATTATGACTTTCGTTGTGGATACTCAACAACAAAGCGATGATAGGCTGCGATTATCATTTCTTAATGAAGCCCCATCTCGTGCCATTATTTACAATTGGTTTAATGAGTTTAAGCGTGGACGTAAAATCTCAATGATGATCCGCGTGAGGGACGTCCTTTAACAGCGACTACTGAAGATTACATCAGTGCTGTGCGACGCATGATGGAGGAAGATAAGAGAGTGACCTATCAGCAGATACGGGCAACCCTAGGTATGAGTCAAGTTCAAAAAATATTACACGAACATTTAGGCGTCAGGTAGCTTTTTACCAGATGAATTCCCCATACTTTAACCGATGAACAAAAACACCTTCGCATGGACTGGTGTCGCCAAATGTTAGATAAGTTCAACGGCGGTGACTCTAATGCTGTCTGTATTTGACATCGTCACAGGTGATGAAAGCTGGATATGTTGCTACGAACCCGAAACCAAAAGACAATCACCTCAGTGGGTGTATCCTTTCGAGGATCAGCCAACGAAGGTAAAGAAAGGAAGAAGTAAAAAAAGAAGGAAAAAAGATGATTGCCTCATTATTTGGTCTGAAAGGTCATTTCGCGTGTGCTAGAAGATGGAAGGACAGCTACTGCAGACTGGTATGTCAATCGCTGTTTGTCTGTTGTCTTGGAAAAAATTCGACAGCAGCGCCCTCTAAGCAGGATACTCCTTCACCACGACAATGCTACAGCGCACTCCGCAAAACTGACTGTTGAATATTTGACTATGGCAGGTGTCGAGATGATGAGTCATCCGCCATACAGTCCTGACCTGGCGGCCTGCGAATTTTATTTATTCCCAAGAACTAAATATAAAATTCGAGGTATTCGCTTTACGAGCCCTGAAAATGCGGTGAAAGCGAAAATGCCATAGAAGAGCCCCTAAGGAAGAATGGGCCCACTGCTTTTCTTAGTGGTTCCATCGAATACGACGATGTGTAGAGTGGAACGGAGATACAAAGACAATAAAAGTATTGGCAACTTTCTACATTAAGCCGTTTTTCATCTAAACATTTTTAGTGCTACCTAGGTATTTGTTATACAAATGCTGGAACCTGTAATGAACAGTTTAGTTAAGAAATACTATAATGTAATGTTTGGTCTGGTATAGTTACAAGTTCTGGAAGATATTATACTGAAATACACGATATTTGCGCTTTTTTTTCACGTCCGCCGTTCCTATTACTACTAAATCTCTACTTACCCGCTGGTTGTCTGTTTATAGCCTGAACACATGATTGGATTTGGTACTGCCGAACGATCGCACGCGGTCCATATTCGATGGAATGTCACATTGTGCATCGCACAAAATTATCTGTAGTACCGTCCGTGTACGACACCGGATATCCGGTTTTGGTTAACCTATTGTGGTGTGAATTCGGACGGTTCCCAATAAACTATCTACAGATAGAGATAAATTACTACCTTCTACTTTCAGTAATTAGCTGTCAATAATCTGAAGCTGTCCCAATATACCCCATAAGTCATTCTTATCGCCTTATATTGGGACGCGTGAATTGCAATTTCCATACAAACTTCTATAGCTGGTAATTTAATCGTCGTCCCATTGACAGACAGCGTGTACGGATAAGGTGAGTTACCGTCGATAAGTTTATTGGGACAGAAAGTACAACGATATTTACGATTTTTATCTCAAGTAGGAGATAGACTGAATATTGGGAACGGCCGTTAGAGTATTTGACTTCAAGTATATGGAAGTTTAACCGTTTCAGAAGCGGTGTGGTGACGACAGGAGTCGCGTTCAGGAACACGGACATCATAGAGCGGCTACACGATAACCATCTGCATTTTGAAATTATTGACGACGAGAACTTGCATTAACGACCTTCAATATTGATGGCGTGGGTTGAATACTGCTTAGTCAGGTTTTTATTCAACCAATAGTAACGTTTTACTTTAGATAATTTATTCGTCTAGATAGATTGTGACAGCTGTGAAAACGTCGAAATAAAAAGCGGCGTACTATTTACGTCTATTATCAGCAACGTACGCACACTAAAACAAAGTGACACACACACACATAGCTAGAGGTTCTATCTAGACGTATTCATTATCTAAGCATTTTACAATCATATAACAAAGATTATTGAAACTTTTATTTATACATCTCCTCAACTTTTTTCGTCTATCTATCGCATGCCGCTTGACAACCGGCCACGGAGTAATATCACAAATTGAATCATTAATTTCAACTACTGCTATCAACTCAGGCGGGCCGAGTGGTCTAAGGCGCCAGTTGTAAGATCTTATTCCCGTGAGGAGTGTAAGTTCGGATCCCCCACCTGGTTTGTTATTACAATGTTTTTTCATTTTATGAATAAATAAAGCATAATATAATATTTAAAATTGTTTTTTTTTTCTTTCGGTTAGTATGCTGCTATTAATACGTTATTTTGTGAAAAAATTACATCGTGGTTTCAAAAAATGACACAATTGCTTTTTATTATATTATAAATATATCGCATCAGAGAAGTTATATTTGTCAAAATTTTGCGTGCCATTACAAAATGTGGACATTAGATGTATTACCTTTAAGTATCAGGTGTATGTAATTTATTACAATTGACGGACGCAGCTACATTACATTAGGGGATATTTTTGCTGTTGCAGATGAATTCAATTAACTTTTGATGTGATCGAGGAACCGAGGTTGTAAATGTTACCAAATATATTTAGTAAATTATTAACTTTATAAGTTACCAGCCAGCAGCATTTGAGGAGTTACTCTGTAAGCTACATTTTAATGTTTATGCCAGATTGTTTAGCCTATGCCTCAGAATACAGAAAATGAAACAAAATCGCTCCATAGTGTTGTTGCGGTTAATTTCGTTAAATTGAGTTCAATTCATTTAGCAATGGCCGACCCGCGCACTGTTTACGACAAAGAAAATTTTACCGGGTTGTCAGTTTTTAAATAATTACGCCGTTGTGTATCGATCTCACTAGCATATATGCTACCAGGCTTACGAAGAAACCGAATGGGATTACATTTCATGTGTAAGTAGCAAATTTTCAATTAATTTTATTGAATAACCCTAAAAGCGGTAATGTATTGACCGTTGGTAGCACTGAGCGGGGGATGAGGCGCGGGAAGGGAGCTGTCTTGGACACGATGTCCTGCGCACACTGACTTCTACTATATACCACTGGATTGGCGGCTGTCAAAGTGCTTTTGTAAATAGTTTCCCACCATCTATCGATGTTTGCTGAGGTTGTCATTACTAGTTTTAGTACCGCAGACTATCGCTGCATGACCAACAGCGCCAAAATGGCGAGTATCATACTGATATGGCGAATAACAAACTGATAATGGCGAATATCACATCTGCTGGCTATGAAGCGAGAGTCTGCGGTACTAAAACTAGTAATGACAACCTGTACTTTATTACGTTGATTCTTGAAGTCTAAGACACGGAAAACGAACCAAATTAATTCAAAATGCAAAAATACTTCAGAGTATTGTACGTTCCTTCGCAGCCATTTGTATTATACGTCAAAATTAGTTCTCTGGACGCTCGCGAGTGGCGCTTCAAATAGGCACAAAAAAGTTGCTGTCAAACATAATATGGAACAGCTTGTCCAGTGGTATTTATATATTATAGTTCAGTGCCTCCGTTGGAGATATGATGTATCTCTCGTTTTGGTTTGTTTTGTATTCTGAGGCCTTTGCCGAAACAATCTCGCCTTAGAACACCTACTGGTTACTACCTCTTCCAATAAAATAATATTAATATACATACTGTAGTCTATATAACAGGTATGTGCAAGTAATTGTTAGTGATTGATGCGTGCTCTGATGTGGAGTGTCCTTCAGTTAAGGTCAGCGCTGTTCAGAGAAGAAGAGCGACTAGTAGTTGCAGATTGTTCCATTGCATTTTATGTATTGTGAATACTACAAATATCTTAAGCGACCAGTTAGTTGAGTGACTATATATAGCAATAGCGATTTGTATTATTGTATTTATATATTTTGAAGTTTTAATACTAATTGAAGTATATAACAAAGACTAATTTATTAGAAAGTTTTTGTTTTAAACGTAGCGCCCACTGGATTTTTTTACACGGACGGTCCACTAAGTAAATAAATATTTTTCAATCAATTTGATTAGAATTGTATTTGAAATACTTAGTTCCTTTTTGTACATCAGTTAACATTCACAGAGTACGTGACCAGACTTCGATATAACATGAAGTCAAAATGAGTCAAGTAGTAGATATTATATAATTTTAGGTCGAAGGCTAATTCACACATTGAAAAATGAAAATTGTTCACGCATTATCGGGCTGTCAGATCGTCTATACACTAGTTTAATCTAAGTCTATCGGTTCGCCGACCTTCGTTAGAGTTGATCTATATAATATTATGTAGACAATATCTTAATGCAAGCTCAAAGAATATACCTATTGTTGTGAATGCTTATGTCAATATCCATGTTGATCACGCTGTTTTATTGTATTGGTTTCAAGTTTTAATATATTTTTTCTATTGTATACTTTTGTTTTATTCTAGCTTTATAATTGCCGAGCTTTATAATTTTACCATTTTATTAATAATTTTTAACAGCTCAGCGACTGACAAGTTATAGTGATGTCCTAATGAGGTAATAATCGATATGGCTTATTTTTTTTGTAAAAAATATAATAATTATTTTCAAATATTTTATTAATATGAAAATAAATATTATAATTGCAAAAATTATATATAATATGATGATATGATTTGATATTATATACGATATGATGTTGACATCAACCCACCGTCCGACTGGCCGCTATTTTGACATAGTCTCACTCGCAACAAACGCCCGTGCTAGTCGCACGCATTTTAAAATCAAAATAGCGGTCCGCTCATACTACACCAAGGCGGTCTTTCTTACTCCCTTTAAAGAATTTCCGTATTCGCTCACACACAACGCAACAAAGGAGGTGAGTCGCTTACCTACGTTTGCATCCACAAGTAAGAGGGTCTATTTGAATAACTCGTATCGAGAGCAATGATTCGTATGTTAATTTGTTAAGCAAAATATTATTATGAAATTAGAAAAAATAGATTGGTTGATATTGTAGTTTTTGCACAATTTTAAAATAAAGCGCCCAGATGTGCTAAAATACTGTAAAAAATAAATTTTCTCCCTTCCGCAATCACAAAAAAGAGTTATGTGCCAGCTTTTTATAGTATTAGAAAATAAGACCAACATTGAGCCCTACTACGTACATAGAACTTAAATCGCCGTTGTTTTACATATATAGGTAATTTTTTCTAAGATAAAAATAAAAGTAGAAGCAAACTGGTAGGGTTTTGGAATTGACCCCTTAGCATAATTTATATTTTCACGCGTTTAGCAAAACAGTAATAATTTCTCGTACAATCAAACGGCGATATCACAGCACGAATCTAACATAAATGACGTTTTTTGTTTACAATAAACAATCTTGTTTGTCTAGCAACCCGCAACATAAACCGCATAATGATTTATACGACTATTGTAAACACAAGTGGATATAGGCCCTTTTCACACCAAACGAATCCGAATCAATCTGGATCACTCCGAATCAAGTTGAATCTGATTCGTCATCTCCACTCTTTCATACCAGCTGAATCAACCTGAATCTATAAAAATCCTTTCATCTTCTTTTTGTTTTCCTTCTATTAGTTGCTTTTGAGCTATTATCATGGACGCAGTTGTTTTAAATGCAATAGTGTTTCGTAGGAGGCAACGGCGGAAACAGAAAACAAGAAAAGTGTGGATACATCACATAAATAGGAAAAGGCCGGATTTTGGTATGTTTCATCATTTACATCCTGACCTACAAAATGATGAGAAGAAATTCTATGACTTCTTCCGAATGATTGAGGAATTGTTCGTAATACTGCTGGATTTGGTGGAACCTGAAATCTCGAAACTGGATACAAATTATAGAAAGTCTATCACAGCCGAGGAACGACTCGCAAATTGTCTCAGGTAATAAACTGTCAATTAATTAAATCTGTATATATTTTTTATTTTAAAGAACAACATACACTCATCGTTTGAAACTTGAATTAGATATTTGTATAATTAATAAAATCAATTAATTAAATCTGTATATGTAGGCCCCAATAGCTGAGATCGTTAAAGCGTGAAAAACTTTACCGGTCTCTAATGGCAACCATCAATGGCCGAAAGTGCCGAGTTCAATCCCAAGCTCCCCGCACTATTTCCTAAATGGTTTCTTAACAGACATTGTAGGCTGTGGCTCGGATTCCACGTAAAATACGATAGGTCCCGTCTTATCATCCTGTCATCCTGACACAATAAAGGACGTAAAACTAAAAACAAAAAAAAAACAAAATTTGTATATATATTTTTATTTTAAAGAACAACATACGTATTACAATAATTTGAAAGTTGCATTAAATATTTGTATAATTATTGAAATGCTGTGGCGCTGAGGGTCTCCCATTTTCAGGATCAATGTAATGCATTGAGGTGGCAATAGAAGTTGATGAAGCGGGAGAAGTTGGATCGCTATGAGACTCAGACCATGCAATTTGAGTCGGCTGAGACTGCCAGGTGACATTGTGGCCAGATGACGTTGGATTCAGTTTTCCTTTCAAAAACTGTAATGAGTAAAGTTTGAAGTCCACGTTATCAGCAGGAGTCAGGTTTTTCACCAATGGTAGCAAACTTAACAAAAACATCCGGTCGGGGTCGTTGTCGTCCAGCCGAGATGAATAATTTTTTTTCAATTCACTCAAATACTGGGAATCGATATCATCTATTGCAGCTTGCCTTTCCCTCGTAAATTTCTTCTTCTTATTGACTGTAGGATTTGAAGTTTCTGGTTGTTCTGTATTTGCAGCCAAACTATTTTCAAAATTCTCCTCCGCTGTAAGTATGTCTTCGTGGGTTTGGGGTTTCATCCTAAAGTTCACTAACAAATTCTGGCTGGTTGGGTGATTCTTGTTGTACATTCCCAGAAGTGTCTCTTGATTCTGAAAATTGGTCCAAAAATGACATCAAATCATAGTAAGGCCATTTTGTTTTTGATTTTGCCGCAGATCCAGAGGGTTTGTGTTTTTCGTTTCTCTTGACACGCATGTAGTTGGAACGTAGTTGATGCCATTTTTCCTTCAGTTTGTCTCCTGCAAAAAAAATTATAAGGAGAATGTAACTTTATAAATTTACTGATTATTACATTTTATTTGTAAATAGTTTAACAGATTAACCAGGTTTTAATTAACATAAATTGTATTGTTTTTCTTTGTTTGCAGGCATGTCATTACTGGCCATTCGTACTCTTCTCTCAGTTTCTACTTCCGTGTTGGGTTGTCGACCATCCGCGAAATAGTAAAGGAAACAACGAAAGCTTTATGGGATGCTCTCCATCCCCGTTACATGTGTGTTCCTAGTCGTGATGAATGGATGAAAATAGCAAAAGACTATCACGAGAAGTGGAATATGCCGAACTGTATAGGAAGCATTGATGGCAAACATTGCCGTATACAACTCCCACCAAATGCTGGGTCACTTTTTTATTGCTACAAGGATTTTCATTCTGTTGTTTTGCTTGCTGTTGCTGATGCTAACGCTTGCTTTACAATGATCGAAGTTGGTGCTTATGGAAAGGAAAATGATAGTACGGTATTCACACAATCTGCAATGGGGAAAAGTTACAACGCTCGCCAATTGAACGTACCAGACGGCCAGTTCTCATTGCCAGGTTCTCAGTACGAAACAGAGATGTACCTAGTTGGCGATGAAGCTTTCCCTCTCCAAAAAAATTTAATGAGACCTTTTCCACAACGGGTTCTAGATTTCAGTAAAAGAAATTACAATTTCAGACTGTCTCGCGCTCGAAAATCTGTAGAATGTGCTTTTGGAATTCTTACAAAGAAGTTTGAAGTTCTGCAGGTATCCCTAAAAATTGATGTCATCCAAACAGATATGACTATAAAGTGTGCCTGCGTTTTGCATAATTTCATTAAAAAACAAAAGATGTTATGTTGGATCAAGAACTTTTCTCTTGGAATGAAGAAAATAGCCAATCCCTCCCACCTACCACTCAGAGAAGAGGAACAAATGAAGCAATCACAACAAGAAACCACCTGAAAGAGTATTTTCTTCAGCCTGCAGGATTTATACCTTGGCAAAATTGAAATTACCTACTGTATTTACTTGAAAACTATTTTTACTTACTCTACTTAATAAAAAAAAATGATTTTCTATTTATTCTATTAAAATATTTGTGATACACAGTGTGGTATTTGTTGTACAATTCCTATTCATTTATAGCCGACAAACTCAAACATTGCAAAATACAATCAATACGGGCATATGATCTAACATAGAAATAATGATTATTATTACTGAGTACAATATAATTCTTACCTGGAATGTTTAATTCTTCGCCAATTTTCCTCCATACAGAACATATGAGATTTCTATTGCTGTGATTTTTATCACTGGCGTCATAAATCGCACTATTTTCTTTAACTTTTAAAATTAATAACTCCAAGTCCATCTCGTATGGTTGTTCATTCAAGACTGACCGGACGAGGAATCTGACAGGTTGAATCAAGTGCGACCTCGAATCAAACTATTGATTGAACCAGATTCGTCCGGTCTGAAGGGGGGAAAAGAATCCCTTCACATTTAAACGGAGCGCTCGAAGCCGAATCTTGGTTAATCAGATTCAACTTGATTCGGAGTGATTCTGATTGATTCGGATTCGTTTGGTGTGAAAGGGCCCTTAGGTAGCTAGGTTCATACTGTTGTGTCGGAGTCGGAGAAGACTAGATTCACATTAGTAGGTTGTCTTGTGGCACGTTCTATCACGTATATATAAACCGCTCGACTATGAGTGGCCAAAGAGATTGCGCAAATTGAATGTCAATTCACGTCTGCTTAAACAAGAGAGGAGCCATCCGAGCTTAGCTTTTTATTGGCTGTTCCCTTGACATAATTAGCTATGTACAAGGAGTATGACGAAAATAATCTGATGCGCCACTTTAAGCTATTAGATCAAATTCAGCTTCTTTCGCGAAACGCTGGAAACTAGAATATTTACATCATCTTCAAACTAGCTCAAAATGGCATACGCAATCTAATCCAATGAAAATATAAATAATAGTAGTTATTGTAACCGACAATACTTCACCCCGTCACTGGCCGCTTGGCATTGTTGTGTCAACAAATTTATAGTGATGAGAAAGTCAGTCGAATGGTCTTCACCAGTCGTTCGGCTTTGTCCTTTACCTTCACAATAAATATTTTCATATTAACACCTCCCGCGCCATCCATTCCATCAATTAATTAATATTTCTCTCTTTAAAATCCATAGTTTTAAGGCCAGGGGTAATGTTAACGCCATAAATCTATCCTTGCCCTTCTCCTATCACGCCCAATCTCTTTTGCCACTTCGCTGCACCTTCCGCAGTGGCACTGCGCCATTTGCAAGGAGGAATCAGTCGTCCGAAGCCTTGACGCTTGACGTGAAGTCGCTCCACTCGTAACTCGCAAACCAAAGCACCGCGAAAAGAATTGCGAAACACTGAAGAAAATCGCTTGAACTCATTAGACAAAAAACAAGGACCGGATTGTCGCAAGCGGTGCAGCTTCATCATGTCAGTTCCTAGTCCCTTCCATACAGTCAGTTCTTCGCCAGAAGTCCTCTGAACTACGGCTATATTGCTAGCCTGACAATGGTTTTCATATGATAATTATATCATTTTGCCCATTTAACCATTTTGCCGTTATTTAGCTGGCTGGTTAAATTGACAGAAATCTGATAGCTGAATAAGTCCAGATTGGGCGCGAGAAATGTGATTGAACTCTGCTTCTGGTTTGATTTGTACAGTAGCACATAACTGAAGATTGGTTCTTTGTATGTATATTAAAAATATCAATTAAGAAGGTATAGCAAAAAACACGTTATCTATCAAATTACTAAGGTTTAATACATTTTTAAATTCAACCATTATGAAAAATTTTATGTACCATTTCTTAAAATGGAAATATTTTTATCGAATAAAAGTTTAAAATTTCGTCGACAATTCTATTTTCGGTATTATGTGATCTAAAGTTTGCTTTCCGTTGACGACATATTATTTATTTATATATATATATATATATATATATATAAATATATTTACATCATACAATCTTTATGGCGTCATGCACGTCGTGCATCATTACGACGTCCTCCAGTTCCCATTGCTTTTTTTAACATGTCTTAATGAATATTGCTTAGTTTTTCGATTGCCAGCTTCGTGAGATACATCATTTTCCGATAATTTTATTTTTCGCGATATTCTTGCGTTCGAGCCGCAACATTTTTGAACCCCGAACCATGGTCATAAATCATAGGCGTCCTGGATATATTGATCGTGATTTACCTATGGCATCGACTATTTATCGTCCTCATAGGATGAACGACATTTGTGAGTGCGACGTTGCCATCTTTATGTTTACTTTCTCTTTCTTTGATAATCGCTTGTCTGTACATTTATACCAATTTCGTCAAATCTATACATAATTTACGGATGCCTGATATTTTATATAATTTATTATTATCTATCTACACGTATTAGTAACAAGGGATTTTGATAAAGTTAAGTACACAAATAGTTTATAATAAGATAAAGAAAATTAAGCTCCTGTCTCTGAGATTTTTACATGAAAAATCGCATGTTGTAGCTAGAATAACAAGCATATAATATGTTTGTCTAGTCTATTTTTTATTATAAATTTAAGACAAGTAGGTACGTAATAACTTCATTTGTGGGTTTAATATAAATATAGGTATGATAAAATCGGGATTGTATCCTACCATGGCCTGAACCAATATTATATATTATGGATGTCCAATATTATACACGGACCCCAATATCTATATACGGACGCCTAATAGCTATATACGGACGTCCAATAACCTGGCTACTTTAATTATAAAAATACGGCACTATGTGAGGCAGTACTGTTTGGCTACAATCTACTGTATGGTGGAAATACTGTTGCCAATCGTGTTGCACCATATTGGATTATTCCCATTTGTCTCCACAGATTTCCCCGGGACAAATGAGAATTATTAGTAGGAAGAAATATATTTAATCAACTTCTCTTGACTATCCCACTAGATTTGAATTGGACATCCGTATATAGCAATTGAGCGTCCGTATATAGCTATTGGTCGTCCGTATAAAGCTATTGGGTGTCCGAACAGATTATCAACTACTACAACTAATCAATTTAACTAAAACTTCAAGACTTTCAGATCCTTAGAAATTAAAAAACCTGCTGATATATATATCTGTAAAAATAATAAGTTCTGTTATAGACGTCATAGCACCATATCTAGCACTAGTTTTTAATAGCTGAATTGAACATGGCGTGTTTCCTGACCTTCTGAAGTATAGTAAAATTACACCAATATTAAAATCGAGACTCAATTCTGACCCGAATAACTATCGCCCTGTTTCAGTGTTGCCGACCCTAAGTAAAATTTTTGAAAAAATTATTTTAAGCCAAATGCTTACTCACTTTAACACTTATAAGTTACTTCATATAAAACAATTTGGCTTTACTAGGGGACGCTCGACTACGGATGCAGGTGTTGAACTCATCAGGAATATTTTTGAGGCCTGGGAGTAATCACAGAATGCACTTGGTATCTTCTGTGATTTATCTAAGGCTTTTGATTGTGTTCAACATTCAAGGCTGGTCAGCAAGCTATGTCACTATGGTATATGAGGGTCTACACTCGATCTTCTGATCTCATATTTAAATAATAGGATTCAGGGGGTCGAGGTGAATGGCAGGAGATCTCCTGGGACTCCTCTCGGTATGGGGGTACCACAAGGGTCTATTCATGGACCCTTCCTCTTCCTAATTTATATAAATGATCTACCTAACCTTGTAGAAAAAAAACACAAGGTGGTATTGTTTGCGGATGACACTTCACTTATATTCAAAGTGAAACGAAGCCAAGTTTTATATGGCAAAGTAAACAATGCTCTATCTGACATCGTGTACTGGTTTAGCGCCAATAACTTATTGTTAAATAGTCATAAAACCAAATATATTAAATTCACCGCGCCAAATGTCAAAAATGTACATGCGAATATTTTATTAAATGGAGAGGTGGTAAAACCAGTGGAATCTGCTGTATTCCTTGGCATTACTCTTGATTCCAAATTGCAGTGGGACCCCCATATTGAAGGATTAGCGAATAGGCTTAGTTCTGCAGCATATGCGGTTAAGAAAATTAGACGGTTAACTGACATAGATACGGCGAGATTAGTATACCTTAGTTATTTTCATAGTATTATGTCCTATGGTATATTTTTATGGGGCAGTGCGGCCGATATTAATACCATCTTTGTGCTGCAGAAGAGGGCTATTCGCGCGATTTATAACCTAGGTCCTAAAGAATCATTAAGAGAAAAATTTAAAGAAATAAACATTTTGACTGTTGCTTCTCAGTACATTTTTGATGATGTTCTGTATGTTCATAAGCACATTGAGGAATTTTCTAGAAACTGTGACATTCATAATGTTAACACGAGGAACAAACATAAACTTGTTATGCCTACTACTCGGTTGGGTCGAGTTAGTAAGTCTATTGTTGGGCGATGTATATGCTTCTACAATATGATCCCAGAAAATGTACAAAACAAATGTGTTATGAAATTTAAAAGAATTGTTAAAAAACGTTTGTGTGGGAAAGGTTATTATAGCATAAACGATTTTCTTAATGACACCACGGACTGGGAATAAAGCGAACACCCTTAGGCTCTTTAGTTATAAATGTTTATTGTACGATATCACATTGTAATCCATATTTTATATTAAAAAAAAAAGCCCGCTGAGTTTCTTGCGCCCCTTCTTCTCAGGTCTGAGGCAGTCTCTTTTGAATGGGTTGTAGTTTTTGACATTCAATAAGTAATTTTAAATCCTATTTTGAATAAAAATATTTGAATTTGAATGTCAGAAATATTACTAAAATCACCTTATATGTCAGCACTTAGTGCTGGACGTGAATATTGCTTTAAGAACTTTAATAGCAGAATTTTCAGACTTTAGTTGTTATAATTAAGATCACAACAATTACAAATTGGTAATAAAATAACTTTATACAGGTGTATTTTTCAAGTGGAAGTGGATGGCCAAATCCGAAACTATGAGCGCGAAACGCTCGAGTCTCTAGCCCGATTTTGATGAATACTACTATAACATCATTGGATTTTCGAAATATCAATATTCCTAGCCAGAAATCGAACTTCGTTATTTTGAAAAAAAAAGATACACTTGTATTATTATACCATTCGATAGTGTCGGTAACAAGGAAGAAAAATACAGGACGTGTCTTTTTTTTCAGAATCACCGATTTCGATTTCTGGCTAGAAATATAGATATTATTGTTTTGATTAAATATCGTTTGATAATTGTGATCTACTGTTGCAAACGAGCTGGCAACGTCGCAGTTGTGGACGCCAAATACGCGGATCCATAGTCAGGAACTCCCCGAGATATGCAGCTGTCAATATACGCGCGACAGCAGTGCCACACCTGCGCTACGATTTCGTCGCGAACTTTTTAATATATTATTGCAGCCATTTAAGCGATATTTTGACTTCTATCGATATTTGTCCTACGGCTAGTCAGGACCAATGGGACGTAAATGCCACTGGCTATCAAAGTGGCGTCCAGTATGCGGACGCCAAAAGCAGGTGGACGCCAGTTTAAATGCATATTTCTCTTCAGAGGACGTCTAATTGCTTGGGGGATATATATATAAATATATATATATACATATATATATTAGTGTATATTAATGCTTTATAATTTAAACAATAATTATGTTAATATTTATAGATCAATAATTTATTGGCAAATTGTGTAGTGCAACTACAATTTAAGTAGGGTATTTTATTAGGTGTATGAAATAAATAAAACTTCTAAAAGGTTATTATTCTATAATCTTTATTTATACCAAAATATATACAAAGGCAATTTGTTTTATTTATAAATAAATATATATTACACATACCTACAAGTTAGTGTTGCCACTTTAAATGACTAGAGCACTTAATTAGATAACAATATAAGGGACAAGCCGGTCAAGCTAAGTTGGGACTTGAGTCGAGAAGCGACCATACTCCCTCTCCGCGTTCCCCACCCCGCCGTCGTCCTGCGTAGCGTTAGGAACTTAGCACACGTAGATTAATATTCATTATTATACTGTTAAGCTCATTTTCTAACATTCTAGCATATAATAATTACTTAATATTGTACGGAATTTATTAAAATGAAATATAAAAAAGTTCGTTACTATTGCAAGTAAGGAAAAAAGTATTAATTTGTAAGGACATCAAATCAAAGGAAATCAAACAATCGGAAAATTTTATTAATTTGTTTGTTGAATTTGTAACATTATGTTGTATGCGTAGGTACCTTGAAATTTTCGACTTTACGCCTGGTATTATGCAAACTCAACATGTACAAAGTGAGTGTTTTGTGTAGGAAAACTAATTTAATTATTGAAATAATAATAATGGATCATAAATAATAATGAGATTCAGTACATTTCACAGTACAGTGATGGTACAACCGATATCTATTAAATTAAAAAATCTAAAGTACTGACAAATGTACCCATTGACCTGTAAATACCACTGGACAAGCTGTTCCATAATGTTTGACAGCAATTTTTGTACCTATTCGAAGCGCCACTCGCGAGCGTTCAGAGAACTAATTTTGACGTATTTTGACTAAAATATAAATGTCTGCGAGAGAAGCGAACAATACTCTGAAGTATTTTTGCATTTTGAATTAATTTTAGTAGTTTTCCGTGCAATTTATACTTCAAGAATCAACGTAATAAAGTACACAAGTTTTCGTTGTAAATAGTTTTCTTATTTATGTTTGTTTAGCTAAGGTTGTCAATACTGGTTTTATTTCTGTCGCTACATGGCCAACAGCGTCAAAATGGCGAATATCAATCAGGCACAAAAACACTTTGAGAGCCGCCAGCCCAGTGGTATATAGTAGAGGTCAGTGAATGTACCTTAATATAGGTACTTAGAACTTAGCATTCGTGGGCCAACATCGACATCCGAAATAGGATGTCAATGACATTAACAACGACCATAGCTGTACAGAGTATATGACGCACTACCAACGACACAGCCTCCCTTTCTGGTCCAACTATTACCAAGAACCACCCCATCGAACAGAGGTCAAAATATTTTATATACGACAGGGACTCCCAATTACAACGGGGCGACGACCAAGAGCGGAGCAGGACAGCGGCCCGACACCCGCGCCCTGTCCCCACACAGGAAAATTCCCGAACCACTAGCCAATACTTTTTCAAAGTCAAATAAACTTTATTCAGATTCATTATATTAGAATGTTGACAAATATTACACGGATTCCGTACCGCAAGTACCAGTGACGTCGCGTACATATTTGTATATATTTCAAACATGAAACAGGAGAGCCACGCGATACCAAGTGGAGGCAGAACCGGGGACCGTCGAGGAACGGACCGAAAGTGGGCCGGTATATATACCACATTCGAGTGGCGTGTGTGCGAACTGGGTTCTAATTTATTTATAATCTAAGGATCAATGTTACATCACAAACACCGCTTCAAAAGCATACGGCGCTTTTAAAGCGAAAAAACAGAGCAATATAAAAATATTATCTACTAATATAACATTTACATGCGGGTCCATAAGTCCCGTGTAACATAGTCCCGGACTCTCTGATGTCGGAATCATAATAACTTTAAATAATGGCGTCCGCGTCGCACTCGAACGCGGACCGGTCGCTAGAGTTCCTTCTTGAGTTCAGTGGGCGTGTCTGTCGGCGGATCCGTCGGCAGGTCAGCGTGCGTGCGGCGCCGTATCGAGCGAGCGGCGAAGTAGCCGAGTGCTGAGCCGGCCACAAGTGCGGCGGCACCTACTTTGGCCCCGAGCACGGCGCCCAACGGCCCACCCACCATTGCCCCCGCTACCGCTCCGCACACGCCGTAAGCGCCCGCTCGCAACCTACCATACACAAACACACATGAAAACCGAGACACTCTCAAAGCCTCAAAGCCGAGGGTCAGTAGAAACAGTAAATGAAGATATTGAGAATATCCTTAGCACCTGGTTGGATGATACCAATGAATGGTGGAAAAGATTACGTTTTGTACGAGTGGTGAAAAATTGAGTGCAAATTGAAAGTAGGACTTCAAAGGTCTTCAATATCTCTCTGATATTAGTTCACACCAACAGTGACCATGTGGAGTTCACAAGGATATCAATTTAATGTCAGTTTGATCCATAATACACAGGTATAAACAAAAATTCAATCGCCTAAACAATCGATATAAAATATTTAAGTCTTCCGCCACGCATTTCAAATCTTGGTAGTACGTGGAAGACCGTTCCAGGAGTCTGAACAAAATCACAGGAACGTTGCCGGCCTTTAAGGAAGGTGCACGCATAATTTTTTTAAAGGTAGCCATGTCGTATCGCCCCGGATACCCCGCACAAGGAAGCTCTTTCGACAGCTTTGTAATTTGTGGAAGAAAGCTACTTGAAAGCCGCACTGTAGAGGAACGCCACACATCCAGATGGAGAATCACATATCCGTATTAGTGGCGAGTTGTGCGATGGTGGGATTCCTCGGCAGAAATCTGGTGAAACAGCTCTTCGGAACACTCCCCGTGAAAATACGGTAGAAGCCACACAATGAAGCAACGTCTCTTCGCAGCGCTAAGTGATCGTGCCGTTCACAGAGCACTGGGTCTCCGAGATATCGAGCAGCTCTGCGTTCCACGCGGTTACCGGTTTGTGCTGATACTAGGATTTACGAAACCAGAGACGAGAACAATACTCCATATGAGGCGAGACCTGCGCTTTGTAGAGCTCTAAAATGTGTTAATTTGGCTTTGCCTGCCATATGACCGCAGAATTGGCAAATGTATCGAGATTTTGAGACCAAGTATTCCAATTCTAGACGATACGATAAATTATGATTTTTTAGTGCTTAACACGTAAATTGAGTCTTCTGGGAGTTAAATTAAATATGGTTCATTTTACCCAATTCTGCTTTTCAGGAAAATACTCGATAGAAGACAAGTTTCTTTTCATACTTTGTATACGGCATTACCTGTAGGCTGAGGCGTCCATTATTGATATGCAGGTGAAATGCATGGTAGATATGCCAACACGCTCTTGGAGAAATTAAGTGTATATATTATAAGTAAGTATTATAAAGCATGTTTCATAACCTATTATTATATTACATTCTCCGCAAATATTTCTTAGAACATTGAACGTACCTCTCGGCGGCGGCCAGGTGCGAGCGAGCCACTTGAACGTTCTCGGCGGCAAGCTCCACGCCCTCCGACGTGCGAGTCACCTGAAACACACCCAGGGTACATATCATATAACATACAGTAATTCTTTATCTTAATATATATAAATTACGTGACACGTTGTTTGTCCGCGATCGACTCGTAAACTAATAAACGGATTTTAATGGGGATTACTTCATGGAGTGCAGTTTGGTCCAACTTGAGAGATAGGATAGTTTTATTTCGATTTGGGACCCATCATTATTTTTATTTTCAATATTTGTTTTGTATGGAAATATTTTCTATGAGAGAATTTCGTGACGCACGGTTTGACAGTTCCGCTGTGAAACAATTTCATTATAACAACAGGGAGCATTTTTAACGAAATAATTCTTGATGTTTTGAAATATTATTGGCAAATTCCTATAAAACAGTATTTTTTTTATTATCTACAGAACCACGTCTATCGGGTCAGCTAGCAGTGCAAATACACTGCTTGACATAAAGTCAATGTAAAAATCGAATAGATTTCTCATTTCGTGATGGCAAAACTTTAGATCTGAATTTCAATTACAACGGCTCCAAATCTAGAAACACTGGGTGGGAAAAAAAGAGAGGAAAAAATGTTGAAGAGAAAACATCTTCTGACAGGTTGGCCACTTTTTGTATGGGGAAAGAATGATGAATTAGCGTCACGCCGAAGAGATTAAAGAATAGATTTCTCATTTCGTGATGGCAAAACTTTAGATCTGAATTTCAATTACAACGGCTCCAAATGTAGAAGCACTATGTGTGAAAAAAAAGGGATAAAAACTGTTGAAGAGATCACATCTTCAGACAGGTTGGCCACTTTTTGTATGGGGAAAGAATGATGAATTAGCGTCACGACGAAGAGATTTAACCCCTTATTCATAATAGTCTGCTAACTTAAAGCATTGCTAATTCTCTCTCTGTCTTCTTCTATTGACCTAAGTCAGAATGAGATAAAACACTCCTTAGCGGCTGTTTAAAGTTAGCGGACCCATTATAAATAAGGGGGTAAAAATACACATCGCTCCTTTTTAATTAAGCAGGTCGAAATTGTGTAGGCATTCCTAATACGGAAGTTCGATTTTGATGTCTTGTTCAATGTTGACGAATTTTTCCTTAAAAACAGGAGTCTTGTTGCAAAAAAGTGGCTTTTTTTAAAAGTTTCCTTGGCATGTATACAAACTGCTTCATGTGCTTGTGAACTTCCTACAATCAAGGAGCACCACACTAGGCTTGAGTATTTTAGGTGAAGTCTGAATAATCATAGTAGGATTTTAAATCATTTATTGATCTAAACAATATGTTATGTTTTTAAAATGATAACCCTCACTTCTAGGATTAATACACAAATAAAATTAGAAAAACAAAATTTTATGAACGATGCGGGATTTGAACTCCTGAAGCCACAACCTGAGAGTTGAACAAAGCAAACAGAATTTTATAACGAGGCGGTACTCGAACGGTTAGCTCAGTTGGCTAGAGCACCGGCACGGAACGCCGGAGGTCGTGGGTTCGAATCCTGCATCGTACATAAAATTTTGTTTTTCAAATTTTATTTGTGCTTTTTTGATCCACAAATATATGCCACCATCCGACAATATATGGCTCAAACCTGAGAAGAACGCAAGAAACTCAGCGGGCTTATTATTATTAAATAAAATTACAATACAATAAAAGGCAAATGGGCATTTTGTTCGGAGTGTGACTCACCAGCGACCAGTAAGGTGAGTCGCATTTCTGAAAAGTGTTTTTGAAAAAATGGGAAAGATTTTCTGGTTAAATGAGTCTCATTTCTCAAAAGTATCGGAAGGTAAAAAGAAAAGTAGCATATCAAGAATTGATCAGAAAACCAATTTTTGTATATTCGTGTCCTTCTAAATATACAAAATGCTTACAAAACATGCACAAAGATCTATCTACCTAAAAAAATTTTCTCTCAACGTTCTGCGTTGAACCACATAATTTTTCCCCGTACTATAAAATAAATATATTCCGTGAAAAGTTAACCCTAAACCTTAAAAACAAACCTCATTTAAATAATGAACCCGTACCTACTTCGAGAAGCCAGATCAAAAATGACCAACCTTAAGAAATTAAATAGCCTTAAGGCGGTCTCTCCATTGTGGTATAATTAAGAAATGTCTTTTAAAAATTCTTTTTTTTTAAATGAAAATACGGGATGAGAGGAGCAGGACGTTCAAATGATGGTAATTGATCCGCCCTGCCCATTACAATCCAGTGCCGCTCACGATTCTTGAAAAGACCAAAAATTCTGAGCGGCACTACAATTGCGCTAGTCACCTTGAGACGTAAGATGTTATGTCTCATTTGCCCAGTAATTTCACTAGCTACGGGGCCCTTCGGACTGAACTTCAGACCGAAACACAGTAATGTTTACACATTACTGCTTCACGGCAGAAATAGGAGCCATTGTGGTACCCATAATCTAGCCGGCATCCTGCAAAAGAACCTCCCAATGGTGGTACTTTCTTTTCTTTAAATTCTTCTTCGTGGCACAATAGCTATGTATATTTCCGGGATCATGTTGTCACTTCACCTGGTCGCGCTGCGCCAGCGCTGCTGCCTGCACGTGCTGCCAGGCGTCGTGCAAGGCGCGCACCTCACTCTGCAGCGCGCTCCATCCGGCCAAGACCTCCTCGCGCTCCCGGATCGATATCTCCTGCACACCACAACAAACGTTAATGCTACCGTTAAACAACAACAGCCGTTTACAAAATATAAAGTTAACTTGCTCTTCGCTGTCTAGCTATCTTCACACTCGCGAACTCCTCGATTTTTTTTATGGAATAGGACAAACGAGCGTACGGGTCACCTGGCGTTAAGTGATTACCGCCGCCCACACTCTCTTGCAACACCAGAGGAATCACAAGAGCGTTGCCGGCCTTTAAGGTATGTATGCGCTTTTTTTGAAGGTACCCATGTCGTATCGTCCCGGAAATACCGCACAAGGAAGCTCATTCCACAGCTTTGTAGTACGAGGGAGAAAGCTCCTTGAAAACCGCACTGTGGAGAACCGCCACACATCCAGATGGTGGGGATGAAATCCTAACTTGTGGCGTGTCGTGCGAAGGTGGAATTCGGCGGCAGGAATCAGGTTAAACAGCTCTTCGGAACACTCCCCGTGATAAATGCGGTAGAAGACACACAATCAAGCGACGTCTCTACGCTATGCCAAGAGATCCAGCCGTTCACAGAGCACTGAGTCCCCGACTATTCGAGCTGCTCTACGTTGCACGCGGTCAAATGGATCGAGCAGATACTGGGGTGCGCCAGACCAGAGATAACAGCAATACTCCATGTATGGCCGGACCTGCGCTTTGTAGAGCGCTAGAATGTGGGCCGGCTTGAAGTATTGCCGTGCTCTATTGATGACGCCCAGCTTCTTCGAAACCAATTTGGCTTTATCCTCCAAATGGCCACGGAATTGGCAATCGCTCGAGATTTCGAGACCCAGTATTCCGATACTAGGCGCGGCTTTAAGAGAAGTGTTCTCGAAGAGCGGTGATACGACAAATGTTGTTTTTTTAGTGGTAAACGCGCAAACTTGTTTCTTCTGTGGGTTAAATTGGAGAAGGTTCAATTTACCCCATTCCGCGACCTTCTCGAGAGAGGACTCGATAGAAGACAAGTTTCTCCCGGCACTGGTCGACGATTTCCCGAGAGAGACCTGCATGGCCCGTGTATATGGCATCACCAGTGCTGTCGTCTGCATAACAATGTATGTTAGAGGTGTCCAACATATCATTGATATGCAGAAGAAACAGCGTAGGAGATAGCACACAGCCTTGGGGCACTCCAGCATTCACGGGCTTCGGGTTCGAGCAATATCCGTCGACAACGACCTGTATGCTACGCCCAGTGAGGAAGCTGGAGGTCAACTCGCACAAGCTCTCGGGAAGCTCAAATGATAGAAGTTTTGAGAGGAGCGCCTTGTGCCATACACGATCAAAGGCCTTCGTTATATCCAGGCTAACTGCCAGGCCTTCCCCCTTGCTTTGAATAGCCGCCGCCCATCTATGTGTTAGGTATACCAGAAGATCACCTGCCGACCATCCATGGCGAAAGCCGTACTGTCGGTCGTTGATCAACTGCTGACCCTCTAGGTATACTAAAAGCTGGCGGCTAATTATGCACTCCATGATTTTAGAGAGCAGGGAGGTGATAGCAATAGGCCTGTAGTTCACCGGATCCGAACTGTCTCCTTTTTTTTGGATTTTTTGGACAAGGGCTGACTTCCATGAGTCAGGGACTACGCCTTTGGAATAAGAGTGCCGGAATAAACGCGTTAGCACCGGCGTAAACTCAGGGGCACACGTTCTAAGCACGATTGGAAAAATGCCATCCGGCCCGCTCGACTTCCTTACGTTCAACGAAAACAGAGCTAGCCTAACAGTTTTCTGTCTGGACTGTACTTCAGGCATAGAGCTCTGACACCGCGGCATGGTCGACGGTGTTTTTCCGTTGTCGTCAAGAGTCGAGTTGGAGGCAAAAAGAGCGCACAGGAGATCGGCTTTCTCTTTTGCCGTATGGGCCAGGGTGTCATTCCTCATGTGCAACGGCGGCATGGACGGCTGGTTGAAGTTACCGAGAGCAACTTTCGACAACGACCAGAACTTGCGTGTTCCGGTCGGGTAACTGGAAAGCTGCTCGCCGATTTAGACGACGTGCTTAGACTTCGCACGGGCGATTTGCCGCTTAAAAAATCTGGAGGTACGGTTATATTTCCTCTTAAGAACTTTGCAGTTCGGATCCTTTGTGCCCAGCGCCGCAACCCAAGTTCGATACGCCTGTTTTTTGCAGTCAGATGCTGGTTGAACTGACGCATCGAACCAGGGCTGTGATCTGCCACCGATCGGTACTACAGAGCTTGGTATAAAAATATCCATGCCCTGCAGTATTACATCGACTACTGCAATGGCGCAGGCACTAGGAAGGGTAGGATGCAAAAAAGGAACGCATCCTATCCCAATCTGCTGACTTGTAGTGCCAAACGCGGCGGGTCGCTGGTGGTCTGCGACGTTGGCGTCGGATAGGCACTACACTCCTGACCAGGCAATGGTCGGACGTTCCGAGAGGGGCGTCGACAAAGACCTGGTAACCATTGGGATGTGTAGTCAGCAGAAGATCTAATAAGGACGGCATGTGGCTATCCACATCCGGGAGCCGCGTTGGCGACTCAACCAATTGGGACAGACCATACGCCAATGCAAAATTATGCACAGATCGGCCTGCGTAGTCTGTGGTACGTGATCCAAGCCATTCGGTATTGTGCCCGTTGAAATCACCCAAGACTACTATTTCAGCGGAGGGTCTGTGCAAGCACGTCGTCAATTGCCGCTTGAACGCAGCCCTTGAGATTATCGGTTTCTGCGTTACCACTATGGGACCTGTAGACACACGCATAGATGCGGACGCGGTCCTCTAAATCTACGCGGAGCTATAGAGTAGACAGGTCCCTACCCTCAAAATTGCCGAGACGGCGACAGCAGATATCCTCCCTAACGTACACACATACCCCGGCATGAGGTAAAAAATTGTGCTCAAGTTTGTACCCGGGGTACGTTAAATATGACGTATCGCTAGGTCGAGATATCTGTGTCTCCGTAAGGAAACACAATGCCGGCTGCGCCGTCTCAAGGTGGTGGTGGACGGCGTTTAAATTGGAGTGAATTCCCCTGATATTGCAAAAGTCCACGTTGAGCGTGGAGCGGGGTGCCGTGGTGATACTGCCTCGTTTGTCCTCGGTCATGCGCGGTTCTGTGCCCACCCCAGAATACGAATGGCAGCCCGAGCGAGAGTGCTCGGGGAGGGATTCTCCAGCTCTGGTAGAGCCGGTACCCTCCTGGGGTAATATCTTTTTATGGACCGCTCTCATATTTTGTTGGGGGGGGGGAGCGGGGGGGGGATGGCCTACGGTCCTCGACACTAACCTATGCGAAACATAGCGGCACTAGGCCGCTACTTCACGCCGGTATTCTGTGCGAGTGTGGGATTAACCCGGACCAGTCTGGCCCGATTGTGCTGACGTCATAAGACCGCAGCGTGACTCTCCCACTTCTAAAAAGCCCTTAGTCGCCTCTTACGACACCCATGGGCCTGGGACTCCCCAATTCTTTTTACGCCCCGGTGAAAGTACAGGGCAATATGGCGCAACGGATTTTGATGCAGTTTACCCCATCAGTTCTATAATTTTTCACGGTTTATATATCTTAATCTAATATACAGTATGTATTTTACATTTATGAATTAAATGTAGCCACATACTTTTTATAGCATTTGCTGACGATATACAAAACATGAACGAAATCAGTGCACTAATTAGGTCAAAATGTAATTTTGAGCGAATATTAACATGCTGTACATTGTAAAATCGGGTCACGGGGTTACTGGGTCAACACTCAATGATTCAATGAACTTTAATCTTTGCACATCAAAATGCGACGTCGCCATTCCGTGCTCTTCAAGTTCAAAGACACTGGTCGTTTGTCGGATAGAACACAAGCGATGTTGCCTGTTCGCTCCTCGCGGTGACTTCAAACGCGTCGGATCGTCCTACAGCGAAAACACGCGAACAGGCTTAGGGTAGGGCACAATCTATCGATAAAAAGCTTCTTTTAAAGGAAATAATACCCGATTCAAAAAGCTATTAAAATTTAAATACTTAGCGCACAGTGTTTATAGAAATATCATAAAAAACCTTAAAACACTATGCTTACTAAAATACTTAGTGTATTTAATGAAATAAAATGAAAATGAATTTATTTACATTATTTTTTTTGCTTAAGTACAAAACAGATAGTAATTATAAACAAAGGAGTAATAGTTAATAACAATAACGTTTTTAAGCAGTCGTTCGGAAAACTCCCAGCAGCGCCAAATGATCTAGCCGTTCACAGAGCACTGGATCCCCGACAATTCGAGCAGCTATGCGTTGCACGCGGGCGATAGGTTCTAGCTGATACTAGGGTGCGTCCGACCAGAGATGACAACAATACAGGCAGTATCTGGTGTTCCTGCGCTTTTGGAGAGCGCTAGTATCTAGGTCAGCTTGAAGTATTACCGTGATCTTTTAATGACCCCCAGCTTCTTTAAAGCCAATTTGGCTTCCTTGACACCTTCCAGAAAGTGTTCGTAAGAATGAACATTTTATTAATAAGAATTTTTATTTCGTCGTCGCAATTATTCAAACAAATCAAAGGTGAAGCCGACAATCTAGAGGTCAATGTACGTCGTCCCAACAGTACTGCTATCTCTTAGTATATTTATTTAAATATTTATTTTGTTTGAAAATTTCACTTTTTCAATTTAAAGTTTTTAATTAAATAATTAATTTTGCCATAGTTCTGTGGACTAGCATTACTTATATTTTTATTTATTTCATAGGTATGCAGACCATACTGTATATAAATTACGTGACACGTTGTTTGTCCGCGATGGACTCCTAAACTAAAAATTTTTAACATAAAAACAACCGCCTTCAAAAACACTATCCAAAAATAATAGATATAATGTGCACTAAAAAGTGTAAAAATAATTGCGTATTTTTATACAATCTAATTAATAAATCTAATTCTAGTTACGATTATTGTTATTTTTGGAATCGGTGTCCTTCCGCCGCAACCCGCTTTCGCCTCTCGCCTCCTCACGACTCAAGCACATCTCACCTATAACTATGTATGTAGTAACAAACCTATCTTGGATGACACCCACTCCAAAAATTACAATAATCGTAACTAGAATAAGAATAATTAAATAGATTGTATAAAAGTATGCAATTCTTTTTATACTTTTTAGTGCACATTACATATATTGTTTTGGAGTAGTGTTTTTAAGGCGGTTGTTTTTTTGTTAATTTTTTTTTAAGCTATTGCATAGCTTTTATCGCGGGCCTTGAGCGTGGGGACCGAATCCAGAAATTCCGTAACGAAAATAACCTAACACCAAAATTTAAGACTTTTATGGTTTTCTCATGGATTCCAATGTCAGATCTGGACCAAATTACAATAAGACTACTCGGGAAGCACCAGTTTTCAAATAAAAAAAGAATTATCAAAATCGGTTCACCCAGTCGAAAGTTTTGAGGCAACAAACATAAAAAAAAAATTACCGACGAATTGAGACCCTGCTCCTTTTTTGAAGTCGGTTAATAAACAGATTTAAATGGAGATTACTTCATGGAGTCCAATTTAGTCCAACTTGAGAGATAGGATAGTTTTTATTTCGATTTGGGACTTATAATTATTTTTGTTTCCAATATTTGATTTGTATGGACATATTTTCTATGAGAGAATTAATTGACGCACGCTTTGACAGTATTGCTGTGAAACAATTACATAACAACAACAGGGAGCATATTTACGAAATATTTTTTGATATTATGAAATATTATTGGCAAATTTATAAAAAACAGTATTTTATTTATTATGTACAGTACAACGTCTGTCGGGTCAACTAGTAATGTAATAACGTAAGTAATGTAATAGTTATTTATGCAACTGTTGTGTAAAAAGGGGTATTAGAACACGAATGTGAATTTATCTCACGAGGCGAAGCCGAGTGTGATAATAGTATCACATGAGTGTTTTAATACCTAATTATCAACAGTTGCATACAAGACTTTATCTACACCCAGAATATGAATCCTCTAAAAGATTCTGAAAAAGTTAGCTTACTGCTAACATTTAAACACCAGTCCTAGTACTCGTAGTAACCTACTATCATTCATTACTGATTATATACAAATAAACTAAGTATTAATGAAACAATTATTTATTTAAGTAGTAATTTACATTTTGTATAGTGCAATGATTAAAATTCACTCGAATATAATGTTCTTTTGCAGCGTTTAAAATGAATCGCTCATTTTTTGTAAACAAAACAATAAGAAAATATCGAAAAAAAAATGGCGGGGATTCGAATAACCTATTTTTTTTACGGCGCGCGATGTATTGGTAGTGTGGAACGCGCATAAACGAAAAGGTTCTTTTTTTGAAATTCATACAGATACCACGCATCGAGCAATAAAAATATGGCTATCTGTTGAAACTCTTTGCGCATGAAAGGATCGAAAAAAAAACATAGGAGTGTTATTACGAAATTCAGTACAACATTACAACACTCGTTTACATGATGTAATGGTTATAAGAACATTGGGTGTTTTAATGTTGGCTATAAGCTAACTGTTTCAGAATCTTTAATAGAGGATTTATAGCATGGGTGTAGATAAAAACCTTATTAAGCTTTTATGAAAACGCTTACGTAAGCTATACTTGTTAGATCCAGCAGTACGTATTATCAGTTTTTGTTGGTCCAATACCATAATATGTATGTGACGTATTAGCACCGTTTCGGATCAATAATTGCTCGTAAAAACTCTGTGAAAGTGATTATTAAGAAATATTTTCTACGGTGAGATGACTAGATTAAATTGGGTTTAGGTCGCCTTAAGACTAGATTTTTTTTTGCGAAATCTTGCAGCTTGATTGGTTGCGCCAAACTTGCATAACACAGAATCTAATCAGCTTTTTGTAGTATTTTGTATTTATCCCAGTCTTCAATAGTTCAGCAGGGCTAGCACGAGTAAACTATATCTATCTATTTTTCCGTCTTATTTCTACGTCTCTATTGAAGCTAACATTACACACTTATTTCGTATCGTTACGTCAAAAAGAGAATCACAAGTAATTTTGACATATCTGTGGTACGAACTTCAACATGGCAACATAATTTTCTCAGATTTTACTGAATGACAATTAAAATAGAGTGATTTGTCGTCCTACAATATTGTATCGGCGCGTCTCAACAAGTTTTCACATCAAAAAGCAAACCCAAAATAAATTCAGATAAGAAGTGAGTTTTGTCATATTACAAATTTTAATCCAAATCATTACATTAGTTTTCGAGAGTTCATTTAATTCACTGACCTGCAGGTCCACCTGCAGCTGCACTGTGTCGGGCACAATGCCCACGGAGTCCGTCGAGCGCACACTGGCTGCGATCTGGTCGGTAGAGGGCGCGCGGTTGATGGACAGCGGGCTTGTGTCTACAACGGATACACGAGGCGTTACTCACAGCTCAAGAAAGTTAGCTCCCCAGATTTCATCGGCACTATGGGTCTTATAGATTATGTCTTGTGAAATAACGTCACGTGAGTAACGGCTCACCAAACCCCCCAAAAAAATTTTTTTTCTATTTTTGAATTTTCAATACCGCATATCGTTAGTTCGTAGTTTGTTCTTAATTGTTTGCTATAAACATTTGTTTGTTCTCGTTTTTTTTTTATAAATTTGCATTTCATTAAAATTGGTTAGGTTAGGTTATGTTAGAACAGTTAAAACTACTCAGAACTACTGCCAGAACCATTTCCCCCCATTTTTAATTAATTGTTTTTAAATAAACAACAAAAGAACAAACAATTATTTATAGCGAACAATTAAGAACAAACTACGAACTAACGATATACGATACTGAAAATTCAAAAATAGAAAAAAAATTTTTTTTGGGGGGCTAAGTTTGATGAGCCGTTACTCACGTGACGTTATTTCACAAGACATAATCATTATAATAATTACAAAGAGGACATTGTGAGTACATTTTGTGAACATTAAAAATTCTGACGCAATAGTCTCAACTCTCTCAGTTCTTCCGTGCCCGCCATCACTGTCGGCGAACCCCGCGCTCCCCGCCATATCCAGCCGCGCACTGCGAAGAGTGATCCCCAGTTTGAGACGGGACATCATACTCTCACGCTGCCCGGACCTCCGAATGGTCCGAAACTAGCAAAGCCGTTGTAGACAAATAAATATATATGTAAGTAATGATGTCCCCACAAAAATACCTCACATTAGTTATAGGACTGCACGGGACAACATGTTTAATAAATCATATAAAATCAGATTAATTCGATTATGTTAGAAATGTGAAAATAAAAAGGGACGGCAAGAAACTAATTGCCACTCTTGTAAATCAATATTGATTACAGATTCATCGTTTTACAAATAATTTTAATACCAATATATTATATGAAGTGATACAACAATAGTTTTAGTATTTTCACTGTTACAGCTGATGTAAGTCATGATTTACATATGTAAGAAGAGAAAAAGAGTTATTGATTAAGTATACTTATACATATTATTATGCAATGGTTACTAAATTACTGAGCTCACAGATACCAAACAAAGTTTACACACACACCGATCGATATCACGTCATAACTATAGGTAATACTAAGAAATGGTAATTAGTGAGTGAGTATAACATGTTAGGGTGCGTACACACGGGCGGCTCACCAGTACGGAGAGGACGCGGGTGCGTAGACGGCCTGCTCGAGTCCACGAGCGCTATGCAACTGCGCTCTATCACACCTATAATACGTATATAAACTATCATCAGGGCCGCATGCAGAGTTGTTATGTAACCCACGTAACCTTCCAAGTTGCAACAAAGAGTTTAAATTATATATTTCTGTTTATTTCCTAGAATTTCAATGTTTTTCTGCCCTAGAAGCACTAGTTTGGTAATGGGTGGAAGACAGCTCGTTGAAAACAGCACTGTAGAGGAACGCTACACAACCAGATGGTAGGGATGACAGCCAATATCTTTAAAGCGGCTTGCGCCGTGATAAATGAAGCGAGTCTCTACGCAACACTATGTGCCACAAAGCACTGACAATCTGTCAAGTGTTCGAGCTGAGACGGTGATGCGCCAACCAGAGATGACAGCAATACTCCTTATGTGGCCGGACCTGTGCTTTGTAGAGCGCTAGATGTGGACCGGCTTGAAGTATTGCCTGATTGATAAATTATTATTTATAACTAGCTGACCCGGCAGACTTCGTACTGCCTAAATCGATAAATAAAAGACCTAAACTTTTTTAAGTGTTATTACCCGTGTTTTAAGGAAGTTTATTTTACCTCCTTAGAAAGTTAGAAATATATGAAAAATTCTAATTAGTTTTGATTTCTGAACGACGGGGAACACGTCAAAGGAAAATCAAAATTGTTGTTTTTATTTAAATCCGAGAATTTTCATATTTATTCAAACCTTTTAAACCTTCCCTGGACTTCCACAAATAATTCAAGACCAAAATTAGCCAAATCGTTTCAGCCGTTCTCGAGTTTTAGCAAGACTAACGAACAGCAATTCATATATATATATATATATATATATATATATATATATATATATATATAGATTATATTGACACGCAGACGAAGTCGCAGGCCAATCGTAATGAGGACACATTGTATCAACAGGCGTACCGAGGTAGTCCATGATGGCCGCCAGCGTACGTTCCCGCGAGCCCTGCGTGAGCGCGTCGAAGCGCGCGCGGTCTGGCGGCCGCACGCCACGTCGCAACGCCTCCAGCTCTCCGAGCAACGACCGCAGCTGCGACGCCACACGCCGCGCGTGCGTCTGCTCCGAGCGCACGCGTGCATACTGCCCCAGCTCCTCGTACTGGAAAACAATAACATCAAACCTCATGAAGTGGACGTGAAAAAATTACACCTATGAATGTCAATGTTGTAAATATTTTAAGTGATATTTTAAGTTAACACTTCAAAACAGTTGAGCTTTAATTATAAGAAATTACCAAGAATCTTATTGCCACTCTTACACCACAGTACAGCTACAGTTCGTGCAAAGTGACACAACCGAATAACTTTTTTAGTACTTAAAGCTTTCGGTGACGCCGATTATGAAAAGGTGCTGATTAAATGATGCGTGACCCATTAGTAGTCATGTAGGGTTATCAAAAAGTTCGGCATCTGTGATTCTTTTTATGGAAAAGGAGGAAAAACGAGCGTATGGGTCACGTGGTGTTAAGTGATCACCGCCGCCCACATTCTCTGCAAACCCAGAGTAATCACAGTACTGTTGCGTGTACGCACTTTTTTTGAAGGTACCCCTGTTGTATCATCCCGGAAATGCCACACAAGAAAGCTCATTGCAGAGCTTTGTACTACGAGGAAAAAAGCTCCATGAAAACCGCACTGTGGATAACTGCCACACATCCAGATGGTGGGGATGATATCCTTATTTGTGGCATGTTATGTGAAGGTGGAATTCTACTATCAGCTGTGCTGTGAGAGATTGTACATGGTCAATCGCATATGATCAATCTCAATATCATTTTGAAAAATAATTTATATTGATAATTACTTATTTTACTGGAAACAACATTTTGTTGAAACTTTTTCAATATTTGAGTCTAACAGAATTTAAGACCAAGAGATTCCCAATAGATATGTTTTTTAATGATTTATTACGATTATTTTAAATAATATAATATATTTATAATAGGTGATTTGAAAGTTAATTATTATTCATTATAACATGACTTATATTAACCATATATGTTATATACAAAACATTGTAATACTCTCATTAAATGACTAAATAATAATATTTATTTTAAATCAATTATAAAAAAGAACTTGAGACAACCCTATATGCTGCGGAGTATGCCATGTGTTGTCTGCTTTTCATCAAACGTCAAAGGTGATGGCCCACTGTTAATTTTGAATTTATTGAAACAAAAATTGCCCATATCTGATGGTACAGATAACAATATCAAATCTCTATCATATCAATATAATTTCACAGGAAGAGATTTATAAGTCACACAAACACAAACTTTCCAACATCACTAAGAACAAACATGAATTATGAGTGTAGAGTAACTAGCAGCTTAACGGAGATTCTAAAATCTTAATAATCTGTGGTTTCTTAATATTTGTCAACAGTCAATAATTGTTGTTTAGTACTAATCGGATAACTGACTAACTAGACATTTTGAAACAAATTAGACAAATATGAATGATTGGTGAACATATTACTACCTATCAATACCATACTAACGCACTTCCTACCTTGGCGTCAACGAGCCAGACGAGTAGAGAGCACACCTCTTGTTTTTCTTGTTTTATTTTTTATAAATACTATACAGAAAAGCCCTCTGACATGAATTAGAATTCTAGACGTTAGCAGGGAGAAATATGTGATTTTAGATAAACTTTTATCTGCAAATGAAGATCGGGAATACCAAACTCAGAAATGTGTCATTTGATCCAAAAAAAATGAGTCAAGTAGTTATTATTTACAAGTCCTTGAACCACCGAATTCACGTGTTTAACTATTAAAAATAGAACAGTAACGACGTAAGATATTCTACGCGCTATTACAATTGTTGTGAATGAAAAACAGCAAATTAAAAGGGTTTACATATTTAACCACACACCTTTAATATGTTGGCCTTATGCTGGCGCAGCAGGTCTAAGTGATGAGGTATAGCAACATCGTTAAACTTTGTTAGTGATAGTTCAACCCTCTTCAAGGGTAACTTTCCATCTTCTTGCATACTAAATCCTAAACATATATTAACAAAACAAACTTGTAGACCTCGATACTTTGTTCTATTACAGTTTGAATCTCACTTAATTTTATAAACTCACTAAACAATGTTTATTTATGTTACAATTTTTTAACATAATTCGTGTATGTATTACGTTTTACAAAGTGACAACAATAGTCAATAAATTAGTAACAAAGATATTTATACAGTTGTCATTACCCAGCTCACACTTCACAGCTATTGAGGTTTGGACTTTGGTTTGTTTGGGTGTCACAATCAGCTGTTTTGTGCTAAGTTTTGTGACATTGAAAAAAATAATTACAAATATAAGCTTTGTTTATAGTAGCACGAAAGTCTACTTTCTAATGTTTCTATACTGCAGTCTGCATTACACAGATGTTATAGTACCTTCATGTTACACGAGTAAATAAAATAGGTAATTATTTTTTACTCTGAGTTTGCAAGTAACAGCAGCTCGTGTCCCGTTATTTAATGGTATGGTATGGAAATCCCAAAGGAAAGGGTTTTCGACTATTTCGACATCCATACAGCAAAACAAATCATTTAGAAGTATATAAAGAGTACAATAATACCATATACATGGCGTTCATAGATTATGAAAAGGCATCCGTTAGTCAGAGTCATGAATTTATAGGGGAGACGCTCATTCCACCAATATTTAACAGTAGCATATGCAGATATCGTTAAATCCACCTATACCAACAGTAAAGCTAGAATTCAATTGGAATCATTGCGTAACGAATTTGAGTTAAAGAGAGGAGTGCGGGAGGGAGACCCACTGTCTGTTTCTGTTAAAACTGTTTTCCGGAGTTCAAGAAAACATTTATCGTGAATTGAACTGGCAAACATACAAACGGGTCAAAAGTTAACCACCTTCGATTTGCAAATGACTCGACATTATTTGAAGAAAATCCAATAAGCTATATCAAGTAAGAATAAAAATAGAAAATCAAATACCTTAACGACTTGACCTGTAAAAACGTAAGCCCTTATTTTTTAATCAACACCTAATATAAATGTAACATTAAATCATTCTTTGTAAGATATATGAAATCTCACTTGTTAAAATAATATAATTATAAAAGATTTTTCTCTCCAGCAATAGGTGAGTGTTTAGTTGGTCAGATTATATTGAAGAAATCTGGCATTTACAAGGATAAGGCAGGTAAGGCGTTGATCAGTGGCGTAATAATAGGGTGGCAGGGCTGGCAAAATGCCACGGGCCCTCGACCCAAGAGGGCTCCAGCCCAAGACGCCGCGACCTCAAAAAAAATGTTAAGGATCAAACTACCTTAGCAATGTCCAAGCAAATTATTAAATCCATAAATTACAAAAATATTCCTCTAAATAAGTGTCGAGGACAAGGATATGGTGGAGCTCAAAAACTCATAAAAGATGTCGAGCCAATTGCCATGTATGTTCACTGTGCTGCTCACAATTTAAATCTAGTACTCAATGATGCAGTGAGAGGTTATTGATATGCCAATTTTTTAGGGCATAGTATCAAAAGATGGAATATTTTATCAAGTTTTATTATTAAAAAAAGTGAGCTTTCAACTTCAATAACACTAAAAACATTAAGCCCTACTAGGAGGGTAGGGTAGGTTTTTGTTTTAAAAGTTCGGTTAGTTGAAGTCCAAAAAGCGCTATCGAAAACAATTCTGTTAAATTGCAAATCAGATGAAAGAAATGAAGCAATCTCACTCAAAAAGAAGATCGAAAACTACAATTTTATTATGTTATTAGTTTTCAATGAATTTGTATCAAATTTCAGTGTTTTACAGCCTTGATCTATTAAAAACTCTAGAATTTGTTGAGATATATAAAAAAGACAAATCTGAATCAATAGATGATGAATGCATTGAGATGTTATGTCCTATGGATGAATGTGAACTCTTCAATACGCATTTGGTTAGCGTGGGGACTACAGACCATTCCCTCTCGCCCAAGAGAGGAGGCCTATGGCTCTTAGTGGGACATATACAATAATAATTGTAATAATAATGTAATTGAGTACGCTGAAAATCTCGAACTTTATTAGAAATTAAACTGAGTACAACATGATGATTTTAACTGATAAGGCCCCATCAAAAGAACTTGCCACTGGCTGGCCCTAGGATTGACCCTTGGCTCACGCCAGACCTAGTGCCATCTGTGACTAGTATATCTGGGGGCACGGTAGTGCCACCTCCTAGTCAAGCAAAAACTAGCGACTCATTCGTACCATCCTTTTCTCGAAGCAGTTCATGCCATTTTCGAACCACCCTAACTTCGTTGTGGATTGAACTAGAAGTCTGGAAGCCCATTTTCAGTCAGCCCTAACAGGCATTGTATAAACATGGTATATTTAAAATTTCATTCAAAAAAACCAGTAGCTTATGCACTATAACTAGGCAAAGTTTCTTAATTTTGCCTGACTGACTGTCGGACAAAATTGAGAAACCTCGCTCCAGGTGAAGCCCCTTCCTTTCCCCTATCACTCCTTCACAATCTCTCTGTTGTGTCGGTATGGTTTGCAGTTTCATTACCGTTATATATTCACTAGTTTATTAATAATAATAATATTCTAGTGAGGCTTGTTTTCCACACCGAAATAAAGCGACGATGCAGTGTGACGTTATCGTCGTCCAGGTCCAGAGATAATGTAACCGGGTAGTACATCAAATCCTGGCTTAATTAAACTTAACTTTATTGCAACTGACATGCAGACATATTTCAGCCTAATTATTTAATTTTGTTGTGCTTAATTACTATTTATTGTATTTAATTAATTTGCATGCCTAGTTAAACCTGGCGAAACATGTGAATCTGTAACATTGCACTATCGTAACATAGCATATTTATACGCAATTAAAGAATTTAATAGGTTGATTGATTTATATTCGACAATGTACCTACCTAACGGTAAGTCACATACTATTTTATTAGAAAAAGAGTGTAGGCAAATAATCAGTTTTAAAACGTATACGTATAATCAATGAGGTTCTATACATATGGACACATCATTTGCAGTCTGATTTCGGAACGGCAAAAGTGTGCTTAAAGACAATGAGAGCACACTTTTCTCCATAGTCGTTTGTCAACTGTATGACAATCAACAAGTCTAAGTGTGCTATAAAAAAGTGTCCAAATAATATATTCACGACGCAAAAAAAATGAAGGTGTGACCTATCACCGGTAAGTTTATTTTATTCGTATAAAATGGATCGGCAAAGAGCGTAAATAATTTAGTAAAATGAATATTTTTTCATTAAATATGGTACAATTATTGACAAGTATTCACATCCCTTTTTCTCCCGCTTGTCAGAATGAGACAAGGGCAAGGACGCGACAAGCCCACAGTCAGAAATGAAAACCCGTTCGTTCCGAGATAGTGAAAGAGAATTGGCGCTAGTTGATAGCAAGATGGAGATGTTATGAATTTTACAATTCAAATAAGTGGCATTTGCTCGAATCCTTTCCTCGAGGTTGATTTATATATCACCACTAAAAGATTTAATCGTTTAATAATTCATGCTCATAAAGCATGATAAAAGCCTTTTAACATTAAAAGTATCGAAATGTCTTTCGAAATTCAAAATATTTTGTCATTATGTCATATTGAAGCACATACAAAAGTCACAAGAGCTGTCATACCAAGATATGTTGGTGTCCGATTACTACAAATTTAAAAAGCTGTCTATGTCTCAAAGACCTAATTTAACAAAATAAATTTATTTCACATTTTAATAAGCAGTTTTACTTTTGCAGTAAAACTTATAGCAACCCTATTTTACGTCTGGGCTAAAAAAAATACCTATCAGCTACTAAACTGAACAAGTGCTTACATTGTTGCGTATTGACCAATAATATTTTAAACGACTGGAGTAATCGCAGAAATGAACAGAAAAGTTATTTTGGTATCATTTGTGGCATGTCTATATGTATATAACGTCATTGCGTATAATTGTATATACTCTATAAATCGGACAGCATGTCAAGTATTTACATCCTCTTTGTAGACAATTGAAAATTAAAAAAAATATATGCACTGTAGTCTGTATTTATCGTATTCGAATAATCTTCAAATTTTTATTTCATTTCATAATGCCAAGTATTGTTGAAATAAGTTGCAACTTGCAGTAATTAGCAAGCTGTTAAAGCATCAGTTCATTATATTGTATGCTTAATAGGAGCTCGTGTGCGTTATTTTGAATAAAATGGATGTTGATACAGGTAAGAAACTTTCACAGTAATTCTAACCTTAAGATGCAAACTAAAAAAAAATTATATTTTGTACACATTATGCACTTTAACTAGGTACAATTTTAACGTGTGTTAATATGTACATCACTGTATTAAAATTGCAATTTTTTTTTGCTAATGCTACAGACATTAGGTGGCTAATAGTCAATTCTCTGAAAGAGTTTAAATTTGTAATTTCAAGTTACAATTGCAGCATTATGCTTAGCCCATTTTAAATCAGAAGCCAGGTTCTTTGAAGGTTTTCCTTATGATATCTCCACCCAGGTTATAAGGTACTCTAGGATTATTATTACCTAAGTACAAAATATTGCAATTGGCAGGGTATAGTTAGATGATCCAGTCTTTGGTTTTCTTCTGAATGTGGTCATCTTGTGGTGGCCCTGGGTGTATGAGTGGGTTGGCTAAAAACTTACCACTATCAGTGAATAAAGCAGACTGGAAGTCTTATAAGTTCAATAAAATCAGTTATGTATATTTCTAATAGATGAGGTACAAGTACAGATCCTTGAGGTGCTCTGCTTACCAAGTTGTAACTATTTTTTTGCCTCTAATAAGTCTCTCTTTTGTCCTCATTATTGACATCTCTGAATGATTCATGGTCTTTATCCACCCTGAATGATCTTTATTTGTCCCAAAGTATTTTGTCTGTAATTAGTTCAACCATGCTCTCATCAATCAGCCCAGAGCTTATTTTTGCCATGATATGTTTCTGGGACATGTTTGTTGCTTGTAGTATTGATTGTTGTCAACATTTCTGTTCATAATTATTAGTCTTTGTCACATTGGGGGTTCATCTTTAATAAAGTAGTTGGTAAAGGTTAGAATTGGTAAACAGGGCTGCAGACCCAGTTAGGTGTTGATTGCCAAGTAATGGCCACTTTATGTATACATAATTAAAATCACCAGCTATTAATAAAGTATTACGTTATTCAAAAGAATTGTTAATTGAAACGTTTGTGTGGTAAAGGTTACTATAACACAAATGATATTCTTAATGATACCACAGATTGGGAATGGAGTGACCACCCTCAGGCTATTGAATAATAAGTTTAATTGTACAATATTACTTTTTAAACATATTTATTTGATGAAAAAAAAGTTCGCTGAGTTTGTTGCACCCATTCTTCTCAGGTGTAAGGCATTAATTTTGGAATGGGTGGTAGTTTTTGACTTTCAATAAGTGATCTCACATCCTATTTTGAATAAAAATATTTGAATTTGAATATGAAATTAACAGTGGGAGGCTCTTTTGCACAGGATGCCAACTAGATTATGGGTACCACAACGGCGCCTATTTCTCCAGTTAATCAATAATGCATAAGTATAATTGTGTTTTGGTCTGAAGAGTGCCGTAGCTAGTGAAATTACTGGGCAAATGAGACTTTACATCTTATGTCTCGAGGTCACGAGTACTTGTTGTATTGGCACTCAGAATTTCTTCGTTTTACATCAATCCTTAGCAACACCGCATTTTAATGGACAGGGTGTATCAAATACCATGAACTGAATGTCCTGCCCTATCTAAATCAAATTAACTTGTTTCAACATTATACCACAAATGTATCAATACAAATTACTTACTATACAATACTCCCTACCAATAAAAATGCTCCAGCGGGAGTGTTAGCTACTCATTCTGTACCTACTGAATATATATCAACTATGTGCTTCCACTTAGTACAGTAAACAGTACCAAGGACACTTTGTTACCAATATTATTGTAGATGGTTGAGAATGTTGTCTCACTGATGACAACATTGGAGCGCAGTGGTGACCAATCTTTAATACGCAAAATTTATTTTAGCAGAGTGTTGGTGGGCTATGTATGCAAAGAAGACATCTTAAATTTAACATTTTGTGTAATGACTATGACATTATCATTGCTATGGAAACCTGGCTTACAGATGGTTTTTATAATAGAGAATTATTTGATGACCATTATGACATTATTAGGTTTGATCAAATGCTAAGAAAACTAGCGGTGGCGTCCATGATTTTTTATAAAACTACTTGCTACTACTACTAGAAAATCTGAATGGTCTTGTCTTGGCATAGAATCAATTTGGATTACCATACAGAGTAGTACACTAGGATCCTGGAATCTCTGTAAGCTTCACGTTGGTGTTGTTTTATACCACCTGATAAAAACCAGGCCTCAAATACCGTGATGTTCACTACAGCACACTCTAATTATTTAGCTAATATTCAAAATGATAATGTACTTCAAAAAAGGTTCAATAGGTCTTCAAAATGCTGCCTTAGAATTTTCGGAAGAGACCAAAACAAGAAATCTGTTGGTGAATGGTCAAACTGATGGACACATTAAAGCCAGCGAGCCAAACGTTCTTTAATTTTGCTGAGTTGTTAAAAATGTGTGTCACCATTATTGTGACATTGTGTGGGCTAGATTATGGGTACTACAATGGTGCCTATTTCTGCCGTGAAGCAGTCATGTCTAAGTATTATTGTGTTACGGTCTGAAGGTCACCATAGCTAGTGAAATTACTAGATGAGATTTAACATCTTACATCGTAAGGTGACGGGTGCAATTGTAGTGCTGCTTAGAATTTTTGGGTTTATCAAGATACCTGAGCATACCTTGTAATGGGTAGGGCATATCAATAACCATCCCAACGTCCTGCTTGTCTCGTCCTTATTTCCATAAAAAAAAGACAATAGCACACAATTTTTTAAGATCTATTATTGCTGCTTTATCTCAACTTGTTGCTTTCAGCTTATCTGCAGTAGAGATCCCAATAGATGGTTCTTCAACATAGGTCTAAATCTCATAAAGAACAATTCAAAATCAAATATTATTATTCAAAAGAGGATTTAAAATCACTTATTGAAAGTCAAAAACAACCACCTCCTAATCCCTCCATACACACAGCATTACCTAATTGCGATATAATATTGACTCACTTTTTACACAAATTATCTTGCCCCAAGTTAAGCATATATAGCCTGTATTATGGGTTACAAGACAATGATATATTTAATACAATATAAACATAAATTCATATGAACATACATAAATACATTTAAACATCTATGACTCGGAAACAAACATCCATATTCATCATATAAATGCTTGCAACCTACCGAGATTCGAACCAGGGTCCTCTAGCTTAGTAGGTAGGATCCCTAACCACTCCGCTATACAGGTCATATATATATATCCTGTTTATTTCTTTTTAATGTGATATATTTTGTTTTATAAAATGTTTATTGTTGCATGGGAAAAACACTTGTCAAAATTTTATCTGTCTTCTATAATTATTATATTTATCTGTTATAATTATTATTTTTTATTTCAGACGGAAGGACATCGAGGTCCAGGAGCAGATCGGTAAGCTGTGCTCATACTGTTACTATGAAATCAGGAAACAAGCTGCATGAACCCTCAGGGATTCACAAAATTGCCTGCTTTGTCAAGCTGGTATTATTGGTGATAGGAATAAGATTAAAAATTTCGTGGTGGTGATTCAAGTGACCAAGTGATATTGAGTTTGTCCAATAGACTGGTGGATATGAGGAGGGTGATAATCATAGTCATTAAGATAATTTATTATATTTATTTATTATTATATAATATGTACTCGACTATTATACCAAGTAGTTGTTTATGGAAGAGGATCAAGCCATTGTTTGTGATGACCACTATTGCTAACGTCATACATCTTAACTAACGAACCTGCGCGTCATATGAAGTGATCACCACGTCGACACTCTTGCAACACCAACAGGAATCACAGGTGCGGTACCGGCCAGGTGACCCGTGTGGTGTCGTCTTGGAGACACGGCTCCAGGAAGCCTTATTCTTGTTGCATGGTTCAGTATATACTAAGTCATGCTGTACTGAAATCTACGGCTCATTCTGGTAGTAATTTAATTATATCTCGCTGCCGGCATTCTTTACAGCCTGGTATCTCACACGCTGCACGTCCAGGTGATGACACACCACAGAACATACTGGCGATGATAAACTGAATTACTTTGATAATAATTAATGATTGTTGATAATGGTACTACACTATGTGATGACGCGTCAGCGCCTTGCACGTACCTGTGATGCTACCGATTGCTTTCAGGTGGAGTCGAAGATGTCGCACGACGGCTCCAAGTCCCGGTCGCGCTCCAGATCTGGGTCCAAATCGTCGTCTCGCTCCCGGAGCGGGTCGCGCTCGTCTCGTTCGAGATCCGGTTCGGCACGATCTCGCAGCGGTTCGCCTCAAGCGATCTCTGGCGGCAGTCCGAGGAAGTCGAGGTCACGCAGTTCGTCGCGTCGCTCTCGTTCCGGGTCGGCGTCAGCTCGCTCCCGCAGCGGCTCAGCTTCAGTAAAGTCCCGCAGTGGCTCCCGCTCGCGGTCTCGCAGTCGAAGCCGCTCCGGCAGTGTCTCTCCGAGCAGAGCCCGATCTAGAAGCTCCAACAAATCTGTCGGTAAAAGCAGCAAGAACAATTCACCGGCTAGGAGTGTGTCGCCCGCTAACAGGAGCGGGTCTGTTGAGAAGATGGATGTCGATGCTGAAGAGAACGCGCCCTCCCGAACAGGTACCCCGGCATATACACATGTAAAAATGTCATGCAACTTATTTTTTATTTAGTTGTAGTTATTTATCAAGTAATGTTAATAACAAATAAGCTATTTAGTAGTTACTACCAAATTCAATGGCATGTGCAACAAAGCTGGGGCAACGCCATAAGCTGTAGCTTAGCCTTATAGGTATATAAGGCCCGGTTTCTCCTCCCCGCTACACATCTCCTCTCCGCTTTGGTGGAAATAACCCGACCGCTTCGCGGCTAATCTCCTCTCGTCTCCTCTCCTCTCGGCTTGATCCATTTCCACCGAAGCTAAGCGGAGAGATGTGGAAATATCGAAATTTGATTGGTTATCAAAAGATACATCCTCTCCTCCCCGCTTTGGTGGAAACCGGGCCTTAAGCTGTGTTGTGTGTGTGCTTAAGGTTTTCGTGACGAACTAATGTTTTATAATACATATTTGCAGGTTCCCGTGCAAGTCGTTCCCGGTCGGTGTCCAGGTCTCGTTCCCGCTCCGGCTCCAAACACAATTCGCCCGGTATGTGCGGTCTTTGTTAGACCTCTGTATCGTCTGTTTATACGCTTTAGGCACACTACTGGTCTGTATGACCAGTAGTGTGCCTGTGCCGATAGCAACAGATAATTAGTTACATCACATCTAGAACATTCTATATTGAAAGTGCATAAATCCATCCTCCGTTAGGTTTCTTTTACATTTTAAACGTTTCAAAGGATTCACCTTCCTTAAAGGCCGGCAACGCTCTTGTGATTCCTCTGGTGTTGCAGGAGAGTGTGGGTGGCGGTGATCACTTAACACCAGGTGACCCGTACGCTCGTTTGTCCTCCTATTCCATAAAAAAAAAAAAAAGGATTCTAAAATTACAATGACGCGTGTAAATATTTCAAATTAGACACTTGAGATAATAGAAGCCTACAAATGTATTGTCGAATGAAGTTTTATATATGAATTTAAATAAACACGACACAAGCAATTGTAAAATAGATAAACAAAACAGACAGACAAAAGGTAGTTTCGTATTTATGATGTCAGGTAAGGGTAAGTATGTATTCTAATATTATCAAAAAGGAAACCATGAAATTAATTTATAAAAATTATGGATACTGGTGGCAGTAGTGAAGAACCGATACGATGGTGGACTAGTACTAGAGGTGGACTAGTAGACCTTATATATCGTGAAGGTCGGTCACACTACTGGCGTTAAGACTATTTTAAGTGCCACAACAGAAGTTAACCGGCTCGTCTACGAAAGGACTGGCTACTTCCCCGCCCGAACACCACAGACCTGCCGCTTCCTTTTTCCACTCAAAACTCTCCTCTCCGAGTCCGAAAAAACTCTTGGACACTGCAAATCTGCAGTGTTTGATCGCTTCTACTTTTATAAGCTCGTGATTCTCAATGGGTTTCCAAGGAAGACCAGCGTTGTGGATTCTTTCGAAACCACAACTATGCTGAGTTGGGGGCCCATTGGCGTCATTAGATCATAATTAGATTAGTATAACTTTAAGAACTATTATAAGAATGTATAATGACGTCAATAAACATTTTTTCTTTCTTTCTTTAAAATACAGCTTTATCAAACACCTCCCACGTGTTTCTTGTTAATGATTTACGTCACTGTGTTAAAAATGGTTAAATTTTTCATTAACACGGCGATTTCATACTTTATGAGTGCGTATTCGATGTTGCGTAGGTACAATATGGAATTTAGTGAGACGCTCACGCTCTCGATGTTTGCAAGCAAAATATATTAGTTATTTAGAAAAATATAATATAATAGAATTGAATAGAAATTCAAATTCTGGTATATAATGTTACAGTGAATTGATTTTGTTTTTGTTAATAATACTGTTTTCATATATAATAGCCATATTTTTTGTTATTGATGCACTTTCAGACTATGTGTTCCCCTGCACAAATGGATAAACGCACTGCACAAAATATAACATTATTTTTATTCATCCTGAAAGATAATTATATTTTCGTGAAACGCTACAAAGGGATTGCATTCTCTTTAAAAATTGTAAAAGAAAAATTATATTTTTACCCTCTTGTTGCACTAAATCAACTCTTAATCGACTTAAACTCGATCGAATACGCGCTCTTAACCCCTTTTGGCTTATATTGTAGCGATACTACATAGCATTGGTCAAAGTAATTCTTAAAAGAGAACATTAATTTAATAGAACATTATTTAAGTTATTTATTAGATAATTATTGTTAACAATTCAGAGGTGTTCGCGATGTTAAAGACATGATCAAGTCGTCTGCAGGTGTATTTATACACTGAGTATGAAATTTGTTTCTAAAATACAATTATTTTTTTGCAGAAGACGCGCGAGCCAGCCGATCCCGTTCTAGATCCCGTTCTAAATCTGGATCTAGATCACCCATTAAGAGGTCTAAATCCAGATCACGATCAAAGTCAAGGTCTCGATCTAAATCAGGTTCCCGTTCTAAATCTCGATCACGATCCAAGTCTGGTTCCCGCTCTAAATCTAGATCAAGGTCAAAATCTGGATCAAGATCTAAATCTAGATCACGATCCAAATCTAGGTCAAGGTCCAAGTCAGGATCGCGCTCCAAATCACGGTCAAAGTCACGCTCTAAGTCAGGATCTCGCTCAAAGTCCCGGTCTCGCTCCAAGTCAAGATCTCGTTCCAAATCAAGATCACGCTCTAAATCAAGATCTCGGTCCAAATCAAGATCTCGCTCCAAATCGAGATCAAAATCCGCCTCCCGAGCGAAGTCAGGCTCACGATCCAAATCTAAATCAGTTTCCCGATCGCGGTCGCGGTCAAGGTCGCGCTCGAAGTCACGGTCGCGAGTCGGGTCACGCTCAGGATCGGCAAAGTCTGTTTCTAGGTGAGTTTAGTTAATATGCTATGCTGTCTTTAATTTGTTGCGTCCGCTCATACTCTCTTGCTACATCGGAGATAACGAAATATTATAAAGACTATTATTATTACCTTTGGGAAATATAATATAGTGAACTAACAGTGTCTTAGTCGTAATCTTTGGTGTTTGTACGTTCGAACCCCGCATCGTCCATTGAGACACAAATTAAAATTAATAAATACTAGATTAGTATAGGAACTGAAGGCGATTCACTTACATTGTGTGTGTGTGCAGGTCGCGCTCGGGCTCCAGGGCCGGCTCGCAGTCTCCCGCCAGGAAGGGTGAGTTATAATAAACAAATTAAAAAATTTTTTTGAACTCATGTGATCGAACCTGGACCAATAGTGCTTTTGTCACAGCTCTACATTTTGAACTGACTGGCATACATTTATGTCTCTAAAAGACGAATATAACGGCAGTATCTCTGATCCGATGAATACGAAGCCGACTTTACTCATCCGTTCTTCTCGATTCCCATCGGTGGAAGGTCTCAAACTTGGTATGACTGCTTCTGCAAAATGGCCTTTCGCCGAAACCAATAGTGCAGTCGGGTTTGGCTCAATGCTAGTATCTAAGGATGAATATATCAGCTAACTTAAAAAACACTACAACCATACTTCCTGGTCCCTCAAAAGAGTTTTTACTGAGGCGGAATCGAAGCACAGAGGCAGAGTGGACTTTCGCGCCTTCTCAGTACGCAAGACTTACCCACTCGTACGTTCTGGTTACTCGGTAAGGCAGTCCAAGGAAATTTTTGTTGATATTCCGCCACTGCATAGGGACGATGACTTGCTGGTCCATGACGCGAAAGGGAAAGTGATTGGCTTCTTTTCGCGTTTAACTTGAATCTGGATGAGCACGGTGGTAACACCAGCACCACCGCTTATTCTGCGGTGCGACTCAAATGCCGGAGGTATATATGTACTACGTTCGGTTCTAGATGCCAAGAAACGGCGCACAGTTCGGCTCGAGTCGGATGATGAGGGAGAAGCGCCCGCCGCCGAGGAAGCAGCGCCTGCGGACGAGCCACCGCCGCCGGCGGACGACTCGTCGGACGATGAAGTGGCACCCGACAGCAAAAGGTGCGGAACCTTTGAATGTGTTTTATGTAAACTGACAATAACGGACGTGTTCGAAGTAAATCCATCGAACAGCATTATATTACAAATATTGCTTGGTAGATAAAATTAGTAATTTTATAACCATGTGTTGCCTTCAGTAAGGCAGTACAAATTATTAAAGCATGAGGTAGATACCTGTAATTGTTTGTTACATTAAGTACATTATGTTTAGTCTGTATTATAAATATATAACGCATCAATGTTGGTATTTCTAAATAAATTACAGAGCTGGTCCCAGTAACCATTTTAACCAATAAATAGTAGAGATCCGCGTACTCACAAGTAGAACCATTAATTAAAGTAATTTAACGTGTCATAGATTAATTTAGTACCTTAAGTGAATAAATATTATTACCAAAAAAACCAATATATACAGGGTGTCCCAAAGTTTTGGGACATGAAGGGAAAGTACCTTAAATATCGAAGATAGGCTATTTTACTGAAAGAAGACTTTATGTTATTTTTAAAAGTTAGTAATTCTGCATTCAAAGATTTTCTAAAAATTACTTGCCTCGTCTGGGAATCGAACCGACTTAAATGTAAAAAAACACCCCTACTCTTATGATGCCAATCGAAAGAATGGCCAAAAACTAATAACTCTTCTTAAGTAACATAGTATTTTAAAAGAAAGTAGTCAATTAAGTGGGTATTTTTATGTAAATTAATTAATTTAATGCTCAAAATGTGATCCCTCTTGTCTTACGCAAATCGCCAATCTTTTAATGAGTCCGCTGCCTGTTGATTTTCTTATCATTTTATGGTGAATACTCGATATGATATGGCACAATTCTGTTTGTAACTCGCCCACGTTCTCGTATCGCTTTTTGTATAGCATATCTTTCACATATCCCCAAAAGAAGAAATCTAATGGCGTAAGATCCGGGGATCTGGCCGGCCATCTAATCAGTCCATTCGTACCAATCCAAGTAGGAAAACATTCATTTTACGTTGTTCATTTCTTTTAAAATACTATGTTACTTAAGAAGAATTATTAGTTTTTGGCCATTCTTTCGATTGGCATCATAAAAGTAGGGGTGTTTTTTTTTACATTTAAGTCGGTTCGATTCCCAGACGAGGCAAGTAATTTTTAGAAAATCTTTGAATGCAGAATTACTAACTTTTAAAAATAACATAAAGTCTTCTTTCAGTAAAATAGCCTATCTTCGATATTTAAGGTACTTTCCCTCCATGTCCCATAACTTTGGGACAACCTGTATATCTACCTCTAAGTGCACCCCTTTTCATGGTCCTTCGAGCTGGATTTTCAGGACGCTCTGTTAGTTTGACGGAAGAAATCAACAGAAGATACTATAAATTTAATTAAACTCAACTAATAATTTAATATTTAATGAAAGAAGAGGTGAGAGAGCCTTTCCTGATCTTTTGAAATACATAAAATTGTACCTTAGCGTAAATCAGCCGGTTCTTGATCCTGCCTGCTTGCGTGCTTGCTTTGGATTCTCTTTTTTTTGAATGATATTAATCTGTACAAAAAATGGAAAAAAGTGTCATAATTCGTTATCTATATCAATAATAACTTTACATTATGTATTGTAAAACTCATGTGATACTATAATCACACGAGGCGAAGCCGAGAGAACCTACATTCATATTTTAATAACCCTTATTACACAACAATTGCATAAATAACTATTACGCTCATATCTACGGGGTACTCTAAATGTTATTATGCAAAAGGGCTGGAAGGTCAATCACGTTATTGAGAATTTTGAAAAATAACATAGAATCAAAATAATTGCGACGAAGCTGTAAAGACATAATATTGTATTTTTTTTTACTGAAGTCTCATAGTGCACCATGACCAAAGCTATAATCCAGATATCTTACAAACTTTTTTTAAAACGTTATTAAATTAATTTAAATACTGACACACTCTTACACAAATTATCTTGCCCCAAATCCCCTAAGCATAGTATTCTGGGTACAAGACAACGTTTTAATTAATACAATATACTTACTTAAACATACATAAATACTTATAAACATCCATGACTCGGAAACAAACATTAATATTCATCATATAAATGTTTGCACCTACCGGGATTCGAAACTGGGATCTCTATCTCAGTAGGCAGGGTCACTAACCACTGGGTTATAGGGGTCGTCAGGTATTTTTTTTATGAAAATACGAGACGAGACGAGCAGGACAATCAGCTGATGGTAATTGATACGCCCTCTCCATTACAAAGCCGTGCCGCTCAGGATTCTTGAAAAACCCCAAACATTCTGAGCGGCACTACAACTGCGCTCCTCACCTTGAGACATAAGATGTGAAGTCTCATTTGCCTAGTAATTTCATTAGTTACGGCGCCCTTCAGACCGAAACACAGTAATGCTTACACATTACTGCTTCACGGCAGAAATAGGCACCGCTGTGGTACCCATAATCTAGCCGGCATCCTGTGCAAAGGATGCCTCCCACTATATATGTTTTAACAATATTCAAATAGGGTATATTTAGTTGAAATATTATTTTTTCTAATTTTCATCATTATTTATTTTATCTTAAATAGCAATTTTTATTAAATTTGTGCAGAGTAAAAAATATTAAATATACATATGTGCAATGAATACGTGTGAAATATAAAACATCGAAACGCAATATTATTGGTTGAAGCACAGTGTGACGTCAGAATCTATACCAACAATCTATATTGTACTAATAAATATATGGCCGGTTCTTTCCTTCGGTTATACTGCGAGAACTACTAAACAGATCAGAATAATTCTTGTACCATTAAATGCAGCGTGTTTCGGAGAAGATTTTAGTGTATAATATGTTGGTGATTTACTTATTTAGAATCTATTTTTTTTAGCCCGCGCAAAATGGCGCGTTTGAATAGCCGAAATATCTTGCCGGGAAATAATATTTATTTTTTCAATTGAATATGAATGTTTGTATCTATAATTTGATGTGTTTGATAATTTTGAGGATGTAAACAATCAAATTTGAGTATTTTTTAAAATGCATGCATATACCCTATTGTGGTCGACGACAGCCATTAATTGTTTAGTGATAATTGTTAGCGCGGAGATGGCGGGCGGCATGTCGGACTTCGAGATAATGTTGGCCCGCAAACGAGAGGAGCGTCGCGGACGGAGGCGGCGGCGCGATATTGACATCATCAACGACAATGACGACCTGATCGCTGGCCTGCTGCAGCGCATGCGCCAGGCCGCTGACGATGACCGTGAGCTCAACCGCCGCGGCCAGCCCGCCGTGCGCAAGGTGTCGCTGCTGAAGGCCGCCATGTCGCAGCTCATCAAGAAGGACCTGCAGCTGGCCTTCCTCGAGCACAACGCCCTCAACGTTCTGTGCGACTGGCTGGCGCCCATGCCCAACCGCGCGCTCCCCTGCCTGCTCATCCGGGACTCCATCCTCAAGCTGCTCATGGATGTAAGTGATACACCTTACTATTGGTCTAAGAGCCCGTGGACCCCAGACCTACGTTATTTTATAACAGCTGAAAGTTTGTCAGCGCATGCTCACAACACTGTGAGCTGTTTATGCGCTCCGAGCGCGCTCAATAGATATGGCGAACAAACGAATGCTTACCTAGTTCCTCGCCTAATTAATGAATTACCCACTGATGTACGGAACTGTATAAATCCTTGTAATATTAAGAAAAAACTGAAGTCATACTTTTTAAGTCACTTAAAATAAATATATTTACACAATTTATCTAACTGGCACTAATGTTCTGTAGTTAATGTACCTAGATTTAACTCATTGTTAGCATATATTACAAACCCGTGTGGTTTTCTGATGCTAGCTTTAAGTATTTTCTTTTGTAAATTTTAATGTAAATAAATAAATAAAAAAAAAAAAACAAGTGAGTACCCTGGACCATTTTGGAGTTTGGGTTACCGTGGCTTTGGCAGGTAAACGATACTAAAAGTGTATAAAATACCGATCTAAATACATCAAATAATAAAGTGCGATTTTTCGGTATTAACTCCAGAATATTATTAAAATCACGTTTTTCATTAACAGACACTAAACGTCGTGGAAACCCCTTACCAGACACCCTTAATGTTCATCAAATTATAATTTTACTTACGTCATAGTATAAAAGCTGATTTTTATATATAATACTTGGGTAATAAGTAGATGCTGTTTCCTCCTTAGCCAGACACTTGATAGTTCTCTCTGGCAATGAATAACGTGATTTTTAATAATATTCTGAAGGTAATTGAAAAATTGCACTTTATTATTTGATGTATTTAGATCCTCTGTTGGGAGCATGCACTGACAAGTTTTCAGCTTTTATAAAATAACGTAGGTCTGGAGTCCACGGGCTTTTGCTCTATATAATACTCTTTCAGATTTATTTATTTTTGGGAAACAAACAGTATTTAAAACATTTACAAAAATACATTATAAAATTGTACACACATCAATAAAATTTCCACTAATATACATATCATGTGAGCAGTCAAAAAAGAGGATAAACCAAATTAAAAACTTACAAAACTTTAGAAGAAAAAAAAACCAAAGTTTGATCGAACAAGTATGTAAATATATATTATTAAATTTTACTTTATACTTATTACAAGCCCGATATAAAAGTATTTTGAACATATTTAGTACTTGTTGATGGAACATAAAATAATGACTTATTTCTAGTGTCAACCTTAGGACATCTGTAGTGAATATTAACAAAAATGGAGAGTCCATAAAATTGTTAAGAATTTTGGACATAAATGTCATATCTCGCTCTGTTCTACGATTTTCAAATGAGTGTAGGTAAACTGTAGAGTGATCATGGTGAGGATATCTATATTTAAGATGCTTAGTGAACTTATTTTGTATTTTTTTTAAGATCCTTCACATGTATACCACAAAATGGATTCCAAATGATTCAACCATATTCCAATGTAGATTTTACAAGAGATTTATAAAAAAGAATCAAAGAATTAATATTTTTGAAATCTCTACTTGATGATGATGCGATTTTGAACAAAATTATTTTATTTATTAATACGGCTTTACTCACGTTTTATCGGTGTCGGTATCGACTAGTTTCGGACCATTCAGAGATCTTTCATCACGGTGAGTGGAGGGGTTCGCGATAACGTCCCACCTCTTACTGCGGACTTGGGCTCGTAGTGCGCGGCTTGACAGGGCAGGGTGCGCCGGTGATGTCGAGCACGGTATCACTGACACTGTGTCAGTATTGGTGTCCACGGGTGTACAGAATGTATTCACAATGTCCACTACGTGATCATCAGCACTATAGGTCTTATTACGAGACGCAATAAGACCCATAATGATCCGATGAAACGCGAGTAAAGCATAAGGGCCGGCAACGCATTTCTTGACACACCTGTTGTTGCGAATGTCCATGGGCGGTCGCCGCACCTCTCCCTATCCCGTGAGCCTCTTGCCCGTTTGCCCACTATTATATATAAAAAAAGTAACTGAAACGCTTTAGAGAAAACAAACAATGACGTCACCTAAAGCGCGCGTTTAATGTATCACATTTATTCAATGTCAATTCAATTTCACTGAAACATTATTTGACTATTTTCAAATGTATTTGTATTGTATTCTATTTTATAAAGATGTAAATGATTCATTTAAGAAATTTAAAAAATCATGCTGTTTCAATGTTCGAACTACGTTTCAAAAGATAAAAATCACTGCCACCACTTTATATATGGCAGAAACGTAACTCTGTTCGTCGGAGTGCTCATGTCGCCCTATATTTGTATGCAATTTCATTTTAATTGGGCGGTTCACGAGTTTTAGGTGAAAATCATACACACAAACATTTTCTTTTATATAAATAGATAACAAATTAATGGATTTTTTTAAGAAACCATGTAGTATTTCAGTTACTTAATCTTTATTTTGCAATGAGATAAAATAGAGTCATGATGATGCAAGAAGTACCAGTCGTGTAGTGGCCATACTGCCACTTGTGCTGTCTGTTTTTTAGGAGGAGCAGGCCAAAGAGCGTACGGGTCACCTAATGTTAAGTGATCACTTTTAGAAAGGTGTACGCGCGTTTATTGAATGTCGTGAACCCATGTCGTATCGTACCGGAAAAAATGAATAAGGAAGCTCATTCCACAGCTTTGTAGTACGTGGAAGTAAGTTGCTACATAATTGTACTGTGGAGGAACGCCACATCCAGATGGTGGGGATTGAATTGGGTGGGTGAACACACCCCTGAATATAATTCGGCACTCAAATCTGATTCTCGCCACTGTTTCTTACTTATTGTTGTCCCCTTGTTAGTGGATGTGACTTTTTTTTTTATGGAATAGGAGGACAAACGAGCGTACGGGTCACCTGGTGTTAAGTGATCACCGCCGCCTACAATCTCTTGCAACACCAGAGGAATCACAAGAGCGTTGCCGGCCTTTAAGGAAGGTGTACGCGCTTTTTTTGAAGGTATCCATGTCGTATCGTTCCGGAAACACCGCACAAGGAAGCTCATTCTACAGCGTTGTAGTACGAGGAAGAAAGCTCCTTGAAAACCGCACTGTGGAAAACCGCCACACATCCAGATGATGGGATGATATCCTAACTTGTGGCGTGTCGTGCGAAGGTGGAATTGTTATTATCTTATCTTATTCTTTGGAATACTTGATAGAGCCGCAATGATTTCAGTTCCCGTCCATCGACAAGTCGCTGCTGAAGCAGTCCGGCATCGGCAAGGCGGTCATGTACCTGTACAAGCACCCCAAGGAGACCAAGAGCAACAAGGAGCGCGCCGGCCGCTTGATTTCCGAGTGGGCCCGCCCTATCTTTAACCTCTCTACCGACTTCAAAGGTACTCAGGAGAGGGAGAATACACACATTACTTTTTTTTTTTGAAAATAAATTTCGAGACGAGCAGGACGTTCGGCTGATAGTAATTGATACACTCAGCCCATAACAATGCAGTCAACAAACCTGAGCGGCACTATAATTGCGCTCGTCACCTTGAGACTTAAGATGTCAAGTCTCATTTGCCCAGTAATTTCACTAGCTACGGCGCCCTTTAGACCGAAACACAGTAATGCTTACACATAATGCTTCACGGCAGAAATAGGCGCCGTTGTGATACCCATAATCTAGCCGGCATCCTGTGCAAAGGATGCCTCCGACTGGTATTATACATATATATGTGATGGAGGATCCAATGGAGCCTCCCACTGCTACTTGTGTGGTTGTGTATCCGAAAGCATACCAACGGTAACACTTTTACTTAAGACATTGCTGTCTTTTGGGTCGACTGCCAGCGGGCTGAATCTCATAGCCCTATCAAGCATTATGGACGCGACCGCAAACTCCTCTCATTTACTCTTAGAAAGAACCTCCGAGTGGTATGAGGATACTACTACTACCAACACCTCTTGTATGTGCCTGGAGCCGTTATAAATATATCTAGCTAACTAGCGGACCCGACAGACGTAGTTCTGTACACACTTCTTAAATTTTAAAAATCGGTCTAGCCGTTAGGTGGAGTTCACTACTATACACATGGACAGGAGAATTATAAATGGACTGAATTGTGTTGTATCTCATATTCACTGGAACACACGAAAGAAAACATCAAAATTTTGAACCGTTTTGGAATTAGTTGTGAATCTAAACCATCCTCGTATCTACCTGAAGACAAACAGAAACTTTCATTGAAATCGGCTCATCCATTTAGGTGGAGTTCACTATCAACACACGTACAGATGAATTATATATATAAAGATAATGTATCATAAAACATTCATACTCAATACAAACTAGTGTTCTCTCCATGGCTGGCCATAGATCTTTAGGAGAACGACAGTTATTGCTTGGCACGCCGGTGTTCCCCATATGTTGAGTGTGTCTAGTATGTAGTGTTGTGCAGGTGACAGGTGGCAGGGGACCACTGCCGGGTAAAACTCGCGGAATGTGGTAAAATAAACCTTGTTCAATTTCTCTTACGAATTATTTAGAAATGAATTAATTAAAAGAATCTATCTACACCCATGATTTAAATTCTTTGTTAAAGATTCTGAAACAGTAAGCTTATTACCAACATTAAAACACCCAATGTCGTAATAACCATTACATCATCCAAACGAGTGTTGTAATGTTGTACTGAATTTCATAACAACACTTCATGGTTTTTTTTTTCGATCCCTTCATGCGCAAAGAGTTTCAACAAACAGCCACATTCTTATTGCTCGATGCGTGGTATCTGTATGAATTTCAAAAAAAGAACATTTTCGTTTACGCGCGTTCCACACTACCAGAATATGGCGCGTCATAAAAAAACGTAGGTAATTCGAAACCCCGCCATTTTTCTTGAAAAAATGAGCGATTCAAACTTTGACAGCACACCGCCGGATATTTTAAACGCTGCAAAATAACATAATATTTAATTGAATTTTAATAACTGCACTATACGAAATGTAAATTACTACTAAAATTAATAATTCTTTCATTAATACTTAGTTTATTTGTATATAATAAGTAAGGGATGATATTAGGTTACTACTAGGGCTGGCTGTTTTAATGTTAGCAGTAAGCTAACTATTTCAAAATCTTTTATAGAGGATTCATATTATGGGTGTAGATAAAGTCTTGTATGCAGCTGTTGATAATTAGGTATTTAAATACTCATGTGGTACTATTAAACCCATATTCGTGTTTTAATACCCCTTATTACACAACAGTTGTATAAATAACTATAGTATCAGCTCCGCCGTTCTCTCACAGCGATGACCCGCGAGGAACGACAGGCGCGGGACGAGGCCATGGCAGGCGGGCGCCGGCGGGATGATGGACCTTCGGCCAAGCAGCCGCGGACGCTCACTGACTCGCAGCGGTAATGTGACACACACACACACACATTAGAATATAGGAAGGAGAAAACACAGTAATTACACGCACAGATATTACAACGCGCCAGTTTTGTCTTTCAGACTTAGACATCTCTTAGTAATAAGACCGGCACAGGTGAAATGGGCAATTAAATCGTTCCAACTCTATAAAGCAAGTGGGGATGATGGCATCCTTCCTGTCTTGCTGCAGAAAGGATTTGATATCTCCTTCCACATTAACTCAGGATCTACAGAGCGAGTTTTGCATGTGGACACATCCCAGTGGACTAAGGTCAAGGTACTGTTTATTTCCAAGGCTGGTAGAAAGGACTACTCAATTCCAAAGTCCTTCCCACCAATGAGCCTTACCTTATCCTTATTGAAAGGTATGGGGAAGGTGATAGGTACATCAGAGATATGGTTTTACCTGATACCCCATCCACGTTCATACCATACGTTCTATGGATAAGCGACACTGGCCTTACAGCGAACGATCGAGACTCGACTACTGTTCCGGCGCGGGCGCGGGTCGTTGAACTATATTATTTCTGCGCAGGCGCAATATTCACCGGTTGCCAGCGGTGGATTTCCACTGCACAATACTTAATATTTTATGTAAATATTATTCTACATGTTTGAGTGTAAGTCTGTAGTAATTAGTATGCTAGTTTTGGATATATAATTAAGTGTAAATATTAATATTGTTGTTATTATAATGAACATTTGAACATGTGAAGTAAACATTTAACCTAAATAATAATAATAAGTAGTAAGTATATAGTAATAAGTTATGTGTTGTGTAAGTGTATGAGTAGGCCACATACTCATTCGACCACTCAACATCATTCAACCGTCCAAGTACAATTACTGTTAAATGTTAGTTATTCCAAACCGCAATCGATTTGTGCAACTTTTGCCAACAATTTTGTTTCTGTGTGTTTGTGCACATCCTCACAATATACTAAACTTGCTTCAGCAACATTCAACCTTTACAGGTTCATGTGGCGTACAGAGATATTAGTTAGTTTCATAGAGTATGGCAAATATCAATCCTAAATGAATTAATTGATTCTGGCGTCTTCAAACTTCTTTGGTCTCACTTAGGTTTAATTTTATTTTAAGTAATAAATTATTAAAATATATATATATATATATATATATATTGAATTAGGCGTTACTTTGCGGAAATCCATAATTATACAAATGATTTAAGTTTTCTTTAGTGTTAATTCCGCCAATATTTGTTTTTAAAACAATTCGACACGTGTTTCACCTCTAAACGAGGCATCCTCAGGACTTGTTGTCTCGCCAAAATCTGGCACGAGACTGAATCAAATGAACCGGAAGCCGCTCTTTTATACCCTCGTCCCATGAAATGACGCGCTGTGATTGGTCGGCTGTTGTGACGTATTACCCCCGGAAGAGACACGTAACAAAGATGATGGGACTAAATTTGTTTGTTCATTCAACAATGTAAACATGTTATTTTTGTGTTTTATTATTTCTAATAGATCTCAATTAAAAACAAATATTGGCGGAATTAACACTAAGGAAAACTTAAATCATTTGTATAATTAATTATTGATTTTGGGCTACAAGTAAAACACTTAATATAATCATTTTTGGCAATAGTTATGAGAAGAATACTGCTTAGAGCGTTTGGACTCCTTAATATCATTTTCACATTTTTGAAAATGTTGAAAATTTATTAATATTTTCTTCACAGTTCACCCAAAAAGTCCCCGTACTTTGAGGTTACCATAATTGAAAAACTTATTTCAATATGAATTCTTTGGTGGTCGTTAGCCTTGCGTGCTTTGATCCCGGATGCATCTAATATCGTGTACAGAGAAGCATTGTTATAATTCTTTATGAATATCCGCATCCATATGGCCATCCACAACCAAATCCACTTGATACTACCAAGCTACCAGTATACATTTCTTTACGATGTTTAGTAACTCTAATTTAGACATTCCGTCCTCATGTAGCCCATGTTCAACTACATAATATATAATTGCTTTTCTTGTCTCTTTCTAAAAATTTTCTTTAGCAATAGGTTTCAATGTTTCCTCTATTTTTTCCATTATTGTATTGGCAATTCTGGTGTTTGTTTCTGAGTTTCATCTTATTGAATAATAGTTGAAATTGTATATATTAATCATAGATTTACCTGGTTTTAATTTGGTTGTCGCAGCACGGTGCGGCCGGGTGAGCCGGGTTGGGTCGCTCGTGCACGAGTGCCGCTGCCCTCCAACAAGGACTATGTGGTGCGGCCCAAGTCCACCTGCGAGACCGACATGTCGCGGGTGAGTGTCCCCCATGTGTAGGGCGGTGTGGAAGGAATGTAGCACCGACATCCCAAACACATTGAGTCAAAATTATTACTAAGCAACTCTTTTAAATAATCTCATAGAGTGCTGCAGTGGGGAGTGAAGATCAATATTAGTTAATAAAGAATTCACGATTAAAAAGCCTTGCTCCGGGCGGGGTAGTTTGAAATCAATTTATTGTAATATTTTTAGGATACTTGCGATACCGATACATAATTTAAATAAAAATAACAAGTTTTGAATACGACGACTTTATTTTCTAGAGATTTTAATTTAAAATATTTAGCGTTTGAGAAGGGGTACTTAGGAGTAGATATATATATATATATTGGTATAAATATTTTTTTACTTAAGGTACTAAATTAATCTATGACACTTGCTTAATAACTATAATTAATGGTTCTACTTGTGAGTACGCGGATCTCTACTATTAATTGATTATAATGGTAAAAAATGGTTACTCGGACCAGTCCTGTAATGGTTATAGACGAATGGTTAATGGTAACTAGGACCGGACCGATCAATGGTTACACGCGTACTGCCTTACTGAAGGCAACACATGGTTATAAATAATTAATTTTATCTACTAAGCAATATTTGTAATATAATACTGTTCGATGGATTTACTTCGAACAGGCTATATAATAAATATGAACCGCTATGTCTTGTGTCCTTGTGTACCAGAAATCGAGTAATAATATAATAATAATTTATTTATTTCGACCAACAAAGGATCGTAATGTGTTAGTAACAAATATGTTTTGGATAGCGTTGAGTTCATATTGTTTCTGCTGGCCTAGTCGCCAACAGCGTTAAAATCATGTAACAACGCTCAATCATTACGCTACTTAATGAATCTGTTCAACTTTAAATCATATACTAAAAAACTACAAACAGCAAAGGCCCTCGGAGAGATCCTTGGGGTATGCCAAAAAAAATGTGAAAAAAATTGTGTTACACGTGGAGGCACAATTATTTGTGATGACTTTTTTAAGACTTACCACCTAGGTAGGGGGTTAGAGATGCCGTAGTTGAAAAGCTTAATCCTAACTAAGTCTACTCCTAAGTAGATTATGGTCAACTTTATCAAACGCACTACTGAGGTCCGTGTAAACTGTAAATGATATCAGTTTGGATACCGTTATAGACGCTTTCAGCAAAAGTCATTAATAAAACTTATAAGATTTGCACAGCAGATTTGCCACTAACAAAACCATGCTGAGTGTTAATAATGAAGAAGTATGTTCTTTTAAATTCCAAATCATAAAATTCATTCAAAGACTTTCGGATATATAGAAGGCAGAGAAATGCGGCGATAATTATAAACATCAGATTTTTCTCCTTTTTAAAATATTGGTACGACATTAGCTAATTTACATTCAGTGGAAAAAGTAGATGTTAGCAAGCAGTGTGAGAATATAATTTTTAGTGGAATGGCGAGTTGTCCACCACGTTAGTATTTATCTGTGGAATGTGTAATTTTCAGGATTATTCTTAAGATTAACACCACACGCATTTAGCAACCATACTAACCAATAGGAATAATTGTCGCCGCAATCCTTATACAAAGTGTCCGTAGGGTGTTCTCGTAACTTCCTGCACATGACTTTGAGAAAGGCTCGTTAAGCTCTCTCTAAAATTATTAGATGCTATTTTGCAGGTCTTCTCCAGTCTCTTATGCAATACATGACGACTGACTCATAGGGTTGAGACTCTTTCAAATAATTATAATAAGGGGCTAATGCCAGCGTGGCTGATATTTAACGAACTGTCAATGAAAATTCGATTCAGGCAACAATAGAATTGCTTTTCAATCTTGCTGTATATCCGTTACAGATGTTCGTCTCTATCGAACGCTATGTTTGTCTACATTATGAGTGTATGAACAATATTGACTTCAAACATTCATTTTTTTTCTTATTGACAAATTACATATTATACATAAAATACTTATTGTACATACAAAAATTCATTCGAGTTTTACCGTGTACAAAAGGTCATCGGAATACATAATATTATTTAAATTTGAAGTGTAATACTCAATTAATTATAAAAGAAAAAGGAAACAACTTAAAACTACATACAAATATTAATTATGTAGAAAAAAAACAAAAGGTTAAACATTTAGGTGCTAAGACATTATATAAACAACATTAAAAACTAAATAATTTACAAATACCCTTAAAATTAATACTAAAAGTATTTTTGCTTTCTATACAGTGTGGTTATTTTATTAACAAACAATATAACACTATAAGAACGACGAACATATATCGACTAAAGTACAAGATAAATGTCTGTCGGTACAACATTGTAAGTCTTAGCTTCATGGCTCGACACCTTACTCGTCTTGTGATCTGTCAGTATAGCGCGCCATTGTCTCTGTCTTCAGGTGAGCAAGAAGAAGATGACTCGCTACGAGAAGCAGATGAAAAAGTTCATCGACCAGAAGCGGCTGAAGGGCGGGTCGCGACGCGCCGTCGAGATCTCCATCGAGGGCCGCAAGATGGCGCTGTGAAGGACGGAACGAACTGGACTCCTACTACTAAACTGACACTATGACAACGACAGTGTAGTATTAGGTCTCTCAATAGGTACTGGTGTGATGAACGATACGTGCCGACTAGCTGCTATAGTGTTTGGTTCCAGTGTACCACAAAAACACAACGGAACCACCAAAGTTGTGCTGCATTGAAAGCAACCGTCAACATCTCATTACATATTTTATGTCAATTATAAACAAAATCCCATGAAAAATTATATGAATTTGTTTCCTGCAAAAAGTCGGCTCATAGATATTAGGCTATTTGTTTCTATTTTAAGATAAGACTATCTTATATATATGTACATATTGTGTAGTTAATAATGACATCCTTGCTAATATATGAAATTAGTAAAAATAGGTATAAAGCTTAAAACTCAACTTTAAATAAATTTCATGAAATAAACTTACTGAAAGAATTACGGAATCTCGCTCCCGGTTTGAAGAGAAATTTCTCGCGCATGAAAAGAACGGGCGAATCAAACTAGAGAGACTTACTATTGGAGTACAATTAAATTTATTTCATGAAACGGCCTTGGCGGGTTTGTCGAATAAATCGTAAGGTGCGCTACCATATATAAAAGTCGTTTGTGATATTTTAACGTTTACAGATGTTTTATATTACTTAGCAGGCACAAGTTTATAATGTCATAAACATATTTTCATAAATTAAATTCGTGTGCCTATAACATAGTATTTCAAATATTTGCAAGGGAAAGGAAATGTAACCGTCAGCTTGCTTCTCGCGTCTCTTATAGCGGCCATATATATTGGTATCTGTTACACTATTGAACTCATGCAAGCACAGTTTTATTGAATGGCGCCCAATTGATTTTTACGATCATCAAATAAAATGTTACTGAATGGACAAAGGTATCAGCCCTGCCAACGGCAATATTAATGTAGACGGGCCTCGTTTATAGCTCTTTCTCGCTCACAATCAATTGCTGCATATAGCCATACACGCGGCAGCACTGCGTGCAACAAAATCAGTGATTAAAAAACATCTGACTAAGTACAAAATGTATAGTTAAAGTGAATCGCGGAATGTATACTATAGCAACTATCACTGTATATGCTGACTGTACTGTCGCACTACAAGCGGCCATCTTGTATCTCTCCTGTATCCACTAGACGTAATGTAACCTGCCAGGATAATAATATGGTGTGCCCGCTGTTCACATGTTTGTGTGGTGTAATGTAAAATAGATTATGTGAAGAAGAGATTGTGATTAGTTGAGGTTTATTATTAAAGGACTGAAACAGTAACTGTTGGTCTCACTTTAATATACGTTAGTCTTTTATTATCCTTTATGCGTGTATAGTCTAGGAGGAGTAGGGGAATGTATGGCGTTGTAATAAATAAATATATTGTGTTCTTGAAGTGACTCTGGTACAAAATTGACATGTTTTTTTATCTGTGTGTGTTTGAACTGAAGAAGAAAAAATGTTCAATTAAACTGATATATTTGATAGTTGATTTAAAATTTAACAGTTTTTTTTTAATTACTTTGCTAATGTTACTGACAGGCTAAATATAAAAAACAGGAAGCGCAATTGCCAACAAAATGAATGAGAAATTCTGTTCTAAACTGCACATTTATTTAATTATATTTTTTTATCAGTAATTATTACAATGTTAATATCTACTAGCCATTTAGTAGATTTCAAAAAATGTGATTCTATTTAGTTAAAAGATTACTAGAGAGTTCAATTTGCATTTACGTAAGTGCAATTCACAATGCGCATCTTCCTAGCATGAAAATCCCGATAGCAAACAAATTATTAAGTTAGCCTTTCTGACCCGGCTTATTTCGTCCAATTTTTAGAATCAATGCGTATGCCGAGGTACTCTACACAAGCAGAATTGAGAGAGGAGCAGTTACAGGTGAGACATGTTGAATGACGGGTTTGTATAGGTATAGATAATACTAGCCGTTCCCGTTGCCCGCTTCGCTGGGCTAATTTTAAAAGGAAATAATGGACTTTGGAATTCCAAAAATAAGTAGCCATCTAGAATAAATTTCGCATCGAATGGTGGTAGTTTCATGTCGATACGATCAGTGGTTTAGGTTTGATTGAGCTTCAAATAATGACCATTTTCATTATATATATATATATATAGATAGATTGGAGTTACCCAGTGGCACCGAGGAAGCAGACGTTAGGCAAAAAGGAACTATTTGTGTGTTCCAGGTATTTAAGTTTAGATCTATAGATCGTCCTCAGACTTACGTAAAACTCAGCTGAGTTCAAGCTGAGCGCAATCTTTAATTTGGTATTTATATTTATTTGACAGCTGACATTAGGCCGAGCTTAAGCTAATACAGCACAATAGAAAGGTCAAGCACGCCATTCATTATACACAGTACATTGTCGATTATTATTAAACAAACTTTTACAATAGAAATTATAACAGTATTTATCTGATTATTAGTTTTATTGACATAAGTGGAAATCGAAGAATGATGTATGCGAAATGCGGACGTAATAATTTATTTAGTATGAGAAAAGGTACGCATTTTTAGGCCGGTTTCAGTGCTCCACCGACCGTCGGTGCGTACGTCAGTCGCGCTTGTCATTTATATGAAAATTCATTAATCGTACAGTGCTGGACTGACTTTTGATCGACATTCTGAAGTAATTGAAAAAATTTCTTTTCCTTCGCGAAATAATTAATATAAAATGGTAAATGTAATTGTTGTAATGCTCTTTTAGGGACGATTGGGTGAGCATGATATTTACGTCTTCTGTTCCTAATATGTCTACGAAGATAATAAGCAGTAATTAAACTACTCGAAATTCGCGTCCATTTCGTGTACTGACTGTACCAGTCAGGTCAGTTTGTTGGTCAGGAGAGCTATCGGTGACAGCAGACAGTGTATTAAGCGACTTTACGGGAATTTATTTTTTTTTACGGAATAGGAGGAAAAACGAGCGTTGTGGCGTGTTGTGCGAAAGTGGAATTCGGCGGTAGGAATCAGGTTAAACGGCTCTTCGGAACACTCACCGTGATAAATGCGGTAGAAGACACACAATGAACCGACGTCTCTACGCAACGCCAAGTGATCCAGCCGTTCACAGAGCACTGAGTCCGCGACAATTCGAGCTGCTCTGTGTTGTATGCGGTCGAATGGATCAAGCTGATACTGGGGTGCGCCAGACCGGAGATGACAGCAATACTCCATGTGTCACCGGACCTGCGCTTTGTAGAGCGCTAGAATGTGGGCCAGTTTGAAGTATTGCCGTACTCTATTAATGACGCCCAGCTTCGAAGCCAATTTGGCTTTGCTCTCCAGATGGCCACGGAATTGGCAATCGCTCGAGATTTCGAGACCCAGTATTCCAATACTAGACGAGGCTTTAAGGGAAGTCTTGTCGAAGAGCGGTGATACGACAAATGGGGTTTTTGTAGTGGTAAACGCGCAAACTTGAGTCTATAAGACAGAAGTTTCTCCCGGCACTAGTCTACGATTTCCCGAGAGAGACCTGCATAGCCCGTGTATACGGCATCACCAGTGTTATCGTCTGAATAGCAATGTATGTTGTAGGTGTCCAACATATAATTGATATGCAGAAGAAACAGCGTGGGAGATAGCACACAGCCTTGGGGCACTCCAGCGTTCACGGGCTTCGAGTTCGAGCAATAACCGTCGACAACGAACTGTATGCTGCGCCCAGTGAGGAAACTGGAGGTCCACTTGCATAAGCTCTCAGGAAGCCCAAATTATGGAAGTTTTGATAGGAGCGCCTTGTGCCATACACGATCAAAGACCTTCGCTATATCCAGGCTAACGGCCTTCACCCTTGCTTTCAATAGCCGCCGCCCATCTATGTGTATACCAGAAGATCGCCTGCCGACCGACCATGGCGAAAGCCGTACTGTCAATCGTTGATCAACTGGTGACCTTCTAGGTATACCAAGAGCTGGCGGTTAATTATGCTCTCCATGATTTTGGAGAGCAGGGAGGTAATAGCAATAGGCCTGTAGTTTGCCGGATTCGAACAGTCTCCTTTTTTTGAATCGGATAGACAAGGGCTGACTTCCATGAGTCAGGGGCTACGCCTTTTAAACAAGAGTGCCGGAATAAACGCGTTAGGACCGGCGTCAACTAAGGGGCACACGTTCTAAGCACGATTGGAGAAATGCCGTCCGGCCCGCTCGACTTCAATAATATATTCTTTGGTCACTACTAAACTACGAGTCGCATTGTTTTCACAAGACTTCACAAGCAATTAGTTTTTTTCAAGTTAAAAATACAGTCTTGTAGCTTAAGACTAAAAGTTCTTCCTAAAAATAAAATAAAGAAGATATGAATATCATGTTTATTTTAAGTCACGGGATGAGGTATACGCCCATGGACGTCCGCAACAATAGGTGTCAAGAGATGCTTTGCCGGCCTTTAGCTTGTGCCGAAATGTAAGAAATTTAACAGTAAATATCCTATTTTTTACACCTTACAAATAAAAAAAGTTATTGAAAAGAAAAGATAAAAACCCTCTGCTTACACAAGTTTAAATTTGACTCTTTATGACGTAATCACGTCAATGAACTTATCAAAAAACTTATTCAAATAAGTAATATAATCGGCATTGAAAATTATATTGCAAAAAACCCATCATAAAATAAAATATTTTTTTCCTGGAAATGGCAGTGACGGTAATAAAGCTAAGGCCATCATATACTTTTTATATTGAGGAGCCTAGCGAAACTTACGAAAAAAGCAATTCACACGATCGTATGAACTAGAAGCGTGCAGTCATTGACAGATTGACAGTAGACGGCTTTGATCTTAGTATTTACATCCTCTTCGGTATTGAGGTTTTATATATATATATATAACCTCAAAATATGGTTATAATTTTCTATTGATATATAATCGTTGATTCGAATCGATGTTTTAGTATTTGAATCGATTTTGGCAAGATGAAAGTACTAGTCTCGTATAAGTATTTTTAAAGTAATCGAAACTAATTAAAAACAATTATCGTTATAAGCCCTTATTCCTTATATACTATTATATTATTAAATAAATTATAATATTAATAAAATTTTTCGGTATTACATAGTCTAAAGATGTGTTTAACATAATCTAAATCTACATACAAGTCAAAACATCTGTATAGTCAATTGTTCTATAGTTTATAATGTGTATATGCCAACAGATGAATTAGATAACCGTACCGACAGTTAAGTCGTTGCATCGCAATCCCGTATATTGTCAGCCGCATTTTTTGACGCAGTATTCAAATGAGCGTATTAAAATTTTCTAGTGCATTAAAAAAAACTGTTGTTGGAGTACTGTCATATTAAAATATTAGGCGTAAAAGTGGTTTATACTGATTACGAGATCAAAGTACTGCGAGAACCTTGTCTTGAAAACGCCAATGCTCTCAGTAGAATATGGCGGTGATTTATGACGTCATGTTTCCCTAGGGTACTGCGGCAGTATACTGACAGTCCATACCAGAACAAATTTTTCTACAGTGATAGCACAGTCACTGTGCAGTGCTCGCAGTGCTTACTGCATATCGGAACATACCCCATATTTATTACAAGTTGCTAGAATAATTAACGTTTCAGAGTTCATACATACAAACTTGTGTCTTCTATCGAGTCCACTCTCGAGATGGTGGCGGAATGGAGTAAATTGAACTTTCTCCAATTTCACCCCCAGAAGACTCAAGTTTGCACGTTTACCACTTTTAAAAACAACATTTGTCGTATTACCGCTATGTGACAACACTTCCCTTAAAGCCTCGCCTAGTATCGACCACATATAGAGTATTGCTGTCATCTCTGATCTGGCGCACCCCAGTATCAGTTCGATCCATTTGAGCACGTGCAACGCAGAGCAGCTAGAATTGTCGGGGACCCAGTGCTCTGTGAACGGCTGGATCACTTGGTGTTGCGTAGAGACGTCGCATCATTATGAGTCTTCTATGGCATTTATCACGGGGAGTGTTCCGAAGAGCTGTTTCACCTGTTTCTCAAAGCTCATCCTACTTCTAGTTTTGGCCAAGTTTTTGCGACGAGCAGTAATGGATATAGGCAGATATTGCACAATTAGGTATAAGATCGGACGCATTCACTTTTATATTTTCATGCTGGAAAGACGGGCATTCGCTACCCGTTAGGGATAACATCCAAATCGACAAATATTACAATTTGTGTAAAAATAATCTAGTCAATGTTAATGATAATTTTGAATGTATGGAATGCGAAACCTCTAAACACTGATAGTTTAGGTATTTTTTTTTATATAGATCCATTGTATAGTCAAATAGTTGAAATCATGCAACGAAGTGCAAAATCTTCATTAGGAAGAGCTTAAAATCGAGGTATATAATACCCAGAATAAGAAACAAGTGACGGGCTGGAATCTGCATGTTCAGAAAAGTCTTAAAATTTATAGATTAAATTTAAAAAAATTGGTTAATGGCAGGTAAACCTTCCACTGGAATAATATAATATGATCAAATGGTTATATCACGTAAGAACTTTAAAAATAGACTTTTTTATGGAATAGGAGGACAAACGAGCGTACGGGTCACCTGGTGTTAAGTGATCACCGCCGCCCACATTCTTTTGCAACACCAGAGGAATCACAAGAGCGTTGCCGGCCTTTAAGGAAGGTGTACGCGCTTTTTTTGAAGGTACCCATGTTGTATCGTCCCGGAAACACCGCACATTCCACAGCATCGTAGTACGAGGAAGAAAGCTCCTTGAAAACCGCACTGTGGAGGACCGCCACACATCCAGATGGTGGGGATGATATCCTAACTTGTGGCGTGTCGTGCGGTGGTGGAATTCGGCGGCAGGAATCAAGTTAAACAGCTCTTCGGAACACTCCCCGTGATAAATGGGGTAGAAGACACTAGTGTCAAAGAAATGAAGAGACTGTAAAACTAGACATATTGGCTATGCACAAAAAACAATGTAACTTTTCAAAATGTTTGTAAAGAAACCAAAAACTTTAATCACAGACAAAGACGGCCGTTAAAGATAAATGGGTAACAAAAACACGCACAGATAGTGAATATGTTTGCTAACGAGTTTAAAGTACTTCTTCGACCGATATATGCTGACTTAAGAGCTAAATACTGTCATCCTATAATTGCACCCGATAAACCTGTGGTGCAATTTACTCCTAACCAAGTGACTAAAATAGTTCGCGAAATGAAGCGTGCTAAGTCACCAGGTCATGATGAGCTTAGTTTATTACTCTATGGAGGTGAACTATTGCGCATTAAACTATGTAGGCTATACAATTTATGTATAAGATACTGTTACCTCCCACAAGACCTAATGAAGACAGTGGTAGTACCGATCGTCAAAAATAAAACCGGTGATTTGGGTTCAGCAAATAACTACTGCCTATCTCCCTGGCACCATCACTGGTAAATTTTTGGAGTGGTTGTTGCAACCTGATCTGCTGCAAAATATTGTGATTGATGATGCGCAAATTGGTTTCCGTACTGGTCTCTTGGCGGATTCAGCAATTCTTAGCTAAAAGTATGCCGTAGACTATTATGCAAGTCGAGAAACATCAGTGTACGCATGTTTTATGGACTTGAGTCAAGCTTTCGATCTGGTGAATTATGACATTCTCTGGGCGAAATTGTACCGTTCACAGGGTCCAAAAGATGTGGTGGGTCTCTTGACATACTAGTACGGAAACCAAATAAACGCACGTCTTATTCTTATAGACTGCGTAGTACGTCAAGGAGGAATCACCTCTCCGGATCTATTTCATTTGCATGTAAATGATTTGATAGAGGAGTTGAGAACTACAAATATCGGATTCACATCGGTAACACCTGTTTTAACAGTCTCAGTTACGCCGATCACATGTTGGTTTTCAGCCTGTCTATCAAGGGATTTAGGAAGTTGCTTTCATTCTGTGAGCAATATGCCAATGCTCACGGACTGAAACATAACGTTAATGAGTCAGTAATATTGGTATTTCCTGCGGGGAAAGGTCCGAAGGGAAACCTGAGGTTTTGTTGGATGGCTCAGCGGTTCGTGTTGTAACAATGTTTAAATACTTGGGAAATGTTTCTACAGAGTACCTGAAGGATGACTGTTGATGATGATGACAGAGGAGGACACTCTCGATTCATTTCGACATGTTAGCCCGAAGAATACAATAGATACTGCAGTGCCTCCGGTTTGTTGCTGAATCGAGGGTGCGTTATTTCTATTCCGTGATGAGAAAAAGATTTTCTTCTTTCTGAGATAGACTCCGCAAATCTCAGAACGGAATTCTCCAAACGGTTTGTGACGGGATGCCATGCAATATATTTTCATATTGTCTATCTGTAAAACAAAAATAGGAAATAAAAGAAGATGCTTTGACCAAGACGCCTGGCTAGGGCCTGGGAAGAGCTTTTTTAACCTTTCCCGATAGTTTATAAGTTTCATGTATATTTTACTTTTTATCTTTATCTAAATGTATTAGAATATCATTGTATCTATTTGTTTCATATGTAAACTGGGTTGCCATTAAAAAAACTTATTATTATTATAATACAAAAATTGTTGTTCCATAAACAATTTTGTCAGTAGTATCTCTTATTACGATTTACAGATAATATATTATCATCATTTTGTTAAAATGTAATGAGAATGTTAAAATTATAATATTTAAAACATTGTCATAATTTGATACGATACATCAATATTTTATAGTAGTACGGTATATCAAGCGTATATCTTTATATAGGTCAGAATATCGTACAGTACTGTACCGATATTACGATATATCCGAATCGGTTAACACTTATGACTTAGTAATCAAATCAATATATTATTACCTACTCTCGGTCACTAGCAGGCTATTTTAGTTTTTAGTCTTTAGAGTTTAGTTTAAAAAAAAATATGTCGGCTACTGAATTATGATATGACTATGGAGAGCGTATCGAGTTGTAGTTTTGTAATTTATACTATGTTAGTTCGTAGACAAATCATTAATGTAAATAATTTTTGTTTATAACTTCTCTCATTGTTAAATCGTAATAAATTCGTATATAGATATAAAAACATATTTATTACCCGACCCAGTGTTTTGAAGGTGTACGCGTCATTGGTGATCGGGCCTGTGTCTAGTTGGGTTATGTTTTATGTTGAATGATTTGGTGATAAATTGAAAAGTTATAACCATGTCATTTCCACCACGGCCGCCAATGGTTCCATACGGAATTGCACCAGGCATGGTCACCATGCCAATGGCTACTCACGTAAGTTTTTATTCGTCTTATATATTAGTATCATAATGCCTCGTATAGCAATTAATCACCTTTTTTCACGGTGTTGCTATCGACCAAACATTGTACATAGAAATTAGTTTAACACAACGCATATCTAGAGAAAACTGAGATTATTAATATACTGTTCATGTTTAGCTACAAATATTTTTAAACTTTATTTTTAGTCAACAATCTGCTAAAATATATCACATAAATAATATGCTCATCACCATACACATTGACAAACTTATAGGGTTGAGATGAACCTATGTATTGTAACAGATTCAATAAACCATTCATGGTTGTCATTTTTGAAAAGATATCAAAACATCAGAGGCAAGGTCTGATCACCAATCACTACCATTAAAATTAGAAAACAAATACTCTAAGCTTGGTGGTCTACTTTAACACATGGGCTAACTTGTGGTATACCTTCCACAGACCCCACAGTAGGAAGAATAGAATAGATGAAAAGGGCAGATCTGTACCTCAAGTATCAAGTAGAGTGTACTCTGGAGGATATACATAACCTTTGACTCAGTAGCTCCTTACCAAAACCTCTTTAGTATATTAAAGTGATAAAAAGTAGATTGTCCACTTTGAGAGCAACACTATTCAAGCCCAAGTAAAGTAATTTGATCTCTTGTTGCACTCGGGCTTGTAATCTAGACTTCTTTACACAACCCGGGATACAGAAAAACCCTCATCATTAATTGTTTGGTCTTTGGTTTTGATTGTTTTGGTTTGGAATTTTACTATTTGATATATCTGTGGTGTGTTAATTGTTGTTGGTCACTCTCCAGATGATGGTTGGCGCCTATGGAGCTAGCAGCATGACTGGTGGCCGGGGTGCACTGCTGCCTGCACCTCCCGCACCCCCAACCAGCCAAGCCAAACCCATGCGCCTCGTCAGACCACAAAATGGGGCAAATGAAGGACCCCCTGTTACTGTTTTTATTGGTAAGTTGCACATTGGCTGCGGTCTCACACATATATTACTTTCACAAGATCTAGACTGGTAATGAGTATTTATTGCAGAACATCCTTCAACCAATCATCATGAAACTTGTTAGAGAATGTGTCAGGCGAGCATACAGCATATTCAAATTCATAATTGTCTTCAAAGTCACGTACAAAATGGTTCAATATGAAGGTAGACATTATGTTATAAGACCCTACAAGGGCACAGTGTAAACAAAATAATATTAGGAAGTAAGTACCACTTATAATGCATAAGTACTTATATTTATTACTATAGTGTTATCTGTATTACATCTAGTTATAACAATAATAACTAATAATATTAAATTTAAATTAAATTTTTTAAGGTATATTTTCTATAAAATAGGCTTCTGTTTGAGATATGTGTACAATTTTTGTATAATTTATATTGATATGGCTGATGATATTTTATCTCAATATTATTAAGTTCTCCCGTGGGTATAAAGCTTTAAATTAAATTAAATTTAGAGGGAAAATGAACAGAAACTGAAATTTATTTTATCATGGTGATGATTTCTTGTTAAATACTACTCTTGTCTACAAAATTTTAACAATTTAAATCCTGAGGGATTAATATAAGTTAAAACATTAACATAAGTTCTGAGGAACTTGTAATAAGAAAGTAATTTATTTACATTATAATTTTAAACTTTATCATTATAATGCAAAATGGATTTTTGAATGAAACTTTAATTAAAAGCTATGATCCATGAAATGATTACATACTCACAAACACAAGTTGGACTTAACATTGTTCTACTGTTTTCAAATAAAGGCTTGTTTTCAATCAATAATAAATAAGTTGTAATACAATTTATTGCATTTTGTTTTATATTCAATAGATCTGTGATCATTAAAATTAGCATTTCTAACACTGTAAGTGGATGTAGTTACATAAAATAATGTTCACAACATCTGCCATCATTAGTACAAGATCTGACTGACTGAGAGACCACCACCTTTTTTTTTCAATATTTCCTTTAAAATTACATAAAATTGTTTAAACAAAATATACTTGCTCACGCTTAACTAGAGAGAGATTAATTTATTAAAGGCATGGCAACCTCTGCCCGAGGCCATTTTTAACAGGCAACTATAGGTTATTGTTAACAGTACCTGAATAAAATAAGCTTCAATTTTGTATTAAAATTTAAAAAAAAACAGATGACTGTAAATTATCAACACAGATTTACCTGTTTAAACTTGGCAACCCTAATGTTGCAGTGACTGAGGGCTGCCAAACATATTTTTTTCAATTATTTACATAATTTCTTCTAAAATTTTGTACAATTTATTCAAAAAAATATATCGTTGCATTAACACCAGAAAATTAATTATACTAAAGTAAATTACAGGCAATTGCGGCCATTTTTTTAAAGACAACCCTAATACATTGCACTCTAAAGGTTCTTTTAAAATTAGTTTTATCAAAAAAACCTGCAGAATAATCGAGTGGTGGGATCTTAGGCTATTAGGACTAAAATTAGGACAACAGTTTTCTTTGTTAAGTATGTACTTCATTTTAAGCTGCTTTTGATAGTTGTCACGGGACTATATAGACCCCTTCGGAGGGTGTGTGATGCTTCAATTGGATTTTTATTGCCAATACGGTGATGTCATTGGCAAGTGTAGCAACTAGCAATAGTGATATCCTCTGTTTTGAATAGGACAGATGTATGAAATGCGTACACAGGTCCAACCAAGCACTGAACCTTGGGGAACACCAGTAGTGAGAATATCGTCCTTATTTTGGAATATGAGTCAGGCTGAATAGAGCTAAGTAACATGAAGATATTGTGTGACAGCTGGCTTTAATATTCCAATGTCAAGGATGCTGAGGCACAGTTTGTTTTCCAATGTTTGTCTGTCACGCATGATGTACCTATGCAGTTGCAGAGTGGTGATGTGTATTTAAAATAAATAGTAATTTTTCAATTAGGTACTAATGATAAAGACTCATTTATTACAAAACAGTTTTCTCACAAATCAAATTATTAGTAATATTTACTAGGCAAGTTCAAATTCTAATTGTTTGATGAATTGTGTTTGAGTACAGGTTCTATAATGTCCTTTTTTTTTGTTTTATTTATCCAGTCTTTTCCTGCAATCTCTATTGTGCCATCAGTTCACCATTTGGTTGATCTTCCAATGCTTTTGCCTAGTATTGGTTCATTCCATCTTGTTTATTTTTATTTTTTTTTAATGCTCAAAGCTCTGAGCCTTTTGTCTTTGAGAGTTTTAATCATTCCCCAGAAAGCACTGTCTTCTATTGGAGTAGGAGAAGAAGACATGAACTGACTTCAATGACTTCAGCAATTTCTTCTGAGTAATTCAAGTGTTTATTCATTCCTCCATTCATTTAGCTTTGTTTTCAAGTTTGTTATATTTCTATTTAAAACTCCTTTTATCGTTGTCTGTGTTGCTTGGCAATAACTGAATTGGCATTTTGTGGTAAATTTTAGCCAGCCAGCCCCTGGGATTAGTTTAGTGAAACTTTCGTGGAATTTTTAATGTCGTCTAATTGTAGAACTGAGACATCAAAAAGAAAATGAGAAGATGTAATATAACTATAACAGTTAAAGCAACATCGTAATGAGTAATAATGCGTGACATCATTTACTATCATTGATTCTTGTCAGTAAACATGACCAATTTTCTAATAGACCAGTGTCGATAATTTTTGAAACCAAAAAAAGTAATAATTGGATGAAACCCATTGGAAATGGAAGAGAATATAACAAAAATGAAAGGAAAAATAAATTACGGGCGATCTGAGGTCCGGAAGTATTAAAGGTGGGGTATAAAACGGTTTATCTCGATTTCCGGCAAAACTACAAGTCCTATGGAAATAAGTCAAATGGCAATATTTTTTCTTTAATTTTTGTTATATTCTCTTACGTTTCCAATGGGTTTCATCCATCCTCAATTTATAATTTTATATCATTAGTGGTTCATTGGTCTTCTACCGAGGGTAGCCAAACGGAACTTGCGAGGAGTCCGTCCTTCTGCAGTCCGTCCGTCAGCGGGCTGCTAATCATTAACCGCAATAGTTAGTTGAACTATGTTCGGTCACGTGTCGCAGGCAACATCTCGGGGCGAGCGCCCGACGCCATGATCCGCGCGTTGCTGAGCGCCTGCGGGCCTCTGGCTAGCTGGAAGCGTGTGAGCACCTTCGGCTTCAGCGAGTTCCCCGGGCCCGAGGCCGCCTTGCGCTGCGTGAGGCTGCTGCACGACCGGCAGCTGGCTGACAAGAAGCTGGTGGCACGCGTCGACGGCAAGATGCAGGCGCTCGTAGACACCTACAAGAGTACGTATCTGTCAGGATACCTGTGTCAGGCAAAACATACAATCGTTACATCATTTTATTTTAATATATTTATTTATACTTTACTGTAAATAACAAACAATTTATAAACACATATTCCTCTCACAAAAACGCAAGCACTCTGTTGAAATCGTCTGCTGTCCATCCGCAAATAAATCACAAGCAGCGTTGGCTTCGAGAAGAGCGTTGGAGAAAGACCTTGGTATCGGTTGGTTGGTGCGCGCCACAATACGATGAGTCGGACTCGCGAACAATCTGTGCCTGCGCCTCGAACACTAATTGTCCGGTACAAAGATTCTACATAGCTGTTGAGCAAACTCGGTGCATCTATATCACCTAATAAATATAATATGTGCCTACAGCGGAGCAACGATCCCGCATCGACGCGGAGGAGGCGAGCGGGGGTGCGTCCGCGGGCGTAGGCGAGGGTTCCTACCTGGACGCCAAGCAGCGCGGCATGGACGAGAGCGCGGAGAAGAACATCGCGCAGATCTACCGCGACTACCAGGAGGATATCAACAACTACGAGATCCTGCAGAAGGGTGAGAGCAGCTGTGTGCAAATACGTTAATGTATATGACGGGACCGGGTTGTCCATTGATGTGGTAGGCGTTGAACACGACAGCTAGTAAAATTTAGGATATTGACTAGAGGACGTCGCTCTCTCAAATCTAAGTCTTTCAAATAGAGTCCAGTCATCGTCCATTAATTTTGGTCTAGGTCAAAAATCTTTAAATAGGTTATTAACGTCATTATTATCTTTCATTAAAACCGTTTTACTACCAAATAGTATGGACCTATTTTAACTTATATGCAAGTGGGACCACAGTAAAAAGGAACGTTGACGATCTTTAAGAAAGCCCATGTCTTACCGACTTGGAAACACCGAGCACGGAAGCACTCATTCCACAGTTTGGTTGTAAATAGACTGTGGAGGAACCGCACTGTGGAGGAACGCCAAAGATCCAGATGTGATATCCAAGCTATTGGCGTGCCTTGCGGTGGTTTAATTCGGCAGAAGGAATTGGAACATAGTATGTTTCCTTCCTTACGCCATACGCGTATACGCGAGATAGATTATTTTTGTTATAAACTAAAATTGTATTATTGGTCCAGTGTTGCCTATCCCCTGGGAAAAGCCTGTTCCAACCTCAAAATATCAATGCGTCTTAAATTTTTGAATTCATCTTACAATTTCTTCGGGGCTCTTACGGCGAAGGAAAATATCGCGAGGAAACAATCTGCGAAACACCAGCGAAAGGGATCAACGGTTGGTCGGCCAACTTGCACTGGGTTCAAAATGGCTTGACCCCAGGACGCTTTCACACACGATATTCGTGAAAAGTTGAGGTCAATTTAGTATTTAATATAAATATTTATGACAGTTAGTATTAATGTTTGTTTGTGGATGTGACAGAGGAGGCTATCTCCAAGACGGCCCGCGTGCTGGAGAGTGCCGACATATCGGAGGAGAAGCGTGACGTCATCCACCGTGAGATTGGCAAGTTCCGCGAGAGCATGAAGGTGAGCGAGAACGCACACACACACACGCACACATGTACGGGCGACCCGCCGCGACCGCACGCCGCTCGATCCAGACGCGCTCTCGACGCTAACTGCTTGATACGTCGCTATTTGAATAGTTTCGTCCCCAACGCGATCCTTGCTCGAATTTTAAACGATAAGCCGCAATGGCAAGTTATTGAAAGTTAAATGTTTGAAGTGGTTTGATAATAGGCAGTGCCAAGTTAATGGTTGGGATCAGGTCTGGTTGAGTAAAGGTAGCGCGTTCGCTGCGGGTCGCTGAGGTTGCGGTTTGCGGCAGGTCGGCGGCGGCTAGCTGCTGATACCGGTGAGTTAACGACGGCGGTGAGTTGTATTCGTCTTATATATACATATATATCTACCACTACCATCCACCTCACTGATAATCAAGTCCACACAATATATAGGAGGGGCGACACTCCTGCGACTGGCATCGCAAGAGGAATGGGCGCGGTGATCGTAACTATTAAATGACCCGCATGCTCGATTGTCTTTCCTACTTCATAATAAACTCTGATGTTTTGCATAAAAGCTTCTTAAATTTATCATGTTTCTTGTACCTCGAAGGTATTCAGAATTTTGTAACACAATATTGCGAATTAAAATACAACGTTGTAAGTAAAAACAGGACAATGATAATATGGCAATAAGTTTACCATGACCGAAGTAACATCTTTTTCAATTAATCCATTTAAACACTTGATACCTGTTTTTCACTTTTTAGCCATCTTCGAATACCGTGTCTTAATTGCAAACCTTCCATTCTCTATCTTCTCTTTCTTATAAGCAATTTGAGATTGTAGTTTCGTACGTTTGTGATTGAAACACAACAGCAATCTTAATTGTATTCGTATTATGAGTGATAGTCTATTGGTTGGCATGCTGTTAAGTTTACGCTTAATATAAGTAATTTCGACTAAACACTCCATATCGATATTAGATACGTTTGAAAAGTATATTCAGTACTAAAAAACCGTCGTTACGGTCCAAGTGCTTGAAGTTGTCTGTTTCTTAGCGTAAGAAATGTAGATGATAAGCGCGCAACGATGAAAAAGAATGAAACTCGATCTCGTCTGTAATACATAAAAATGTTGAAATTATCGAAAGCTATTATTAGTATAATACATTAACAATATATCAGTAAGAGACGCGTGCTCTTTTACAACCTACGCGTAGCTGACAGAATTTCGGTCAATGACCTTAGTGACCTCAGCCAATCAAAATTCAATCTAATTCAAAAAAGGTCATTGTTCGAAATTGTGGCCGGTTCGCGATCGTACGATGCTAAGTATTGTATCGATCTGGAGTGCGGTCGAGGGTCGCACGTCTACATTTGTAAGTTGCGGACGTGTGGCTCGCTCCCGTGCACTGCATTTTCGCACACTTCGCTTACTTCGTAGATAATCGTCAAATGTCACCGTGTCGTGGATAAATTGGATTTATGAAGTGGAACGTAATTCTTGAGTGCAGTAACGGTTATTATCGGTACATACGAAATGTAAGTGCGGAAATGTGTTGCGCGGGAGCACGTAACCTAACGCGGCGGCATCAGCGAGACAACGGCGCGTGACCAGCGCGGGGTGTGACCAAACCCCACCCGACGCGCCCGCGAGCCATGAGGCGCCCTGCGACGCGTAAGTTGAACCGTTCTGTGCGCGCGACTGAGACGAACCGCCGCTTGCAACTGACCAACACACAACACACTCACACACACACACACACACACACACACACACACACACACTGTTTAAATCGAGGTGGTCGTCAAAGACTTTTTCAATTTTCCGTCAAAGGCACAATTAGTATTGCCAAAGATAACGTTTGCTGTCCGTAGCGTTGGCCACGGATAGCTTTGCCAATTTAAGTGTTGCTGTTCGTATCCAATGATAGCATGTTTTCCGCAGTTTTGACCATTGATTGTGTATGAGATAACCTTTAATGATAAGTTCGAGAGAAGTAAAAGTCTTGTAAAAATGATATATTTATAAAACGATAAAATAAACTGATAAATTCGTAAATGATATGTTAATGAGTTACGCGCGGCGTGATTGATCACCGATGACGAACTGCCTGTTTAAATGACCTAAGTTAATGCTTGTGGAGTAAAAGTGCTGAAATAACAAATGTACGTGCGTTGGCCCGTACAGATTGAGATTATTATTCATTCTAATCGAGTTTTTTTTGATCAGTGGTGACAACTACCTCGAAGTGAACGGTATTTGGTAAGATGAGAACCCATGGCGTTATTTCCCTTCAAATTGATTCCTTTAGAATTCTTTTTGATGTCATTTCTAATATACTAGATACTACTACTCTACTTATTATTAGATATGGACAGGAAATTTAAACCAGCAATACCCGTTCTTAAATAAATAGATATTATTTTACATAGAACAAGAGCAAACTGTACAGAATTCATTTGAACCGTCATTTATAAAAATTAATCATGGAAAATCGTTGGTCGGGCTTTTTTGATTTATTCAGGTTCATTCAAAGATTGTATACTTAAGGATTTTTTTGCAGCCAAAATATATGATATCCGACCGCAAAGGATTTTCTCTCTTGATTCTTTCTTTTTTGGGAAATACTCACACATGTGTCAATAGATGTTGTTTTTATAAAAAAAGGGAACTACTTCCTCCATCTTGAACATGCTTTGCTTTTTTAAAGTTTTTTTTAAATACTGCACCGAACAATAATCCCTGCAAATAACAAACTATGTTTTTTTTTACCAATTACCTACATACACTGTGGATAACTTTATTGTAAAACGTCAGTCAATATCACAATACAATTAATTTTCAAATGACATAATTAACAATTCATAGGTTTTTAATACACCTACACTTTTCATTCACCAAGCTCCGTTCGTTGAAGCTCACACACACGTGTGTGCGGCTCTATATTGCTCGTCAGCACACAATCATCAAGTGAATCCTTCTGCCACTCTCTCACCACCTTCCTCTGGTTTCTCTATCACCTCGGCCGCGAACTAATGTCCGCAGAATAATTTCTATCTCAGATAAATATTTCTACCGATATACCATCGTTCGGTATGGGTAGTAGTCAACTTAAGTCTGCAAATTATTCTAAGTCCACTATATAACAGTTTAAATAAGATATTTTTTTTTTATATCTGTTAGTAAGTTTAAAAGTTGTTCTTCTATAATACAATTACAAAAGTTGTTTCAGTAGGGCTCCATATTGTTTTGTGGAGAATTAATCACACTGTGGGTGATAATGGCAGATGATATTGCATGCGGCAGGTTATTTTATAATTCATTTGAAATAAAAAATGATTTGAGCCGCGATAGTGTGAGAGCGTGGCAGATGATCATGTTTTGTTGATGAATTAATTATTAGTCGACGAGGGTGTGACCCGTGCGTATGAGAGGCCCGTACATTGAGCTGTTCTTGTGCAGGAAGAGGCCCACGTGGTGGGGGGGCGACGTAAGAAAGACTCGAAGGAGGACAAGACAGAGCGTGAGAGGGAGAAGGAGAAAGATAAAGACAGGGACAGGGAGCGAGACAAGGACAAGGAGAGAGACAAGGACAAGGAGAGGGACCGAGAACGTGAGCGCGATAGGGATCGGGAAAGAGAAAGGGACCGCGAGCGGGAACGGGAGCGGGAACGGGAGCGCGAGCGGGACCGCGACAAAGAGCGAGACAGAGATCGCGATAAGTCCGTATCTCGAAGACGGAGAAGTGTGTCCAGGTTGGTATTTCTCTTAACTTTTAACGTTCCATCGGTCCAGATGTACCAATTGAAAATTACAATAGAACTAGCTGACACAGCAACCGTTGTATTGCCATATAAAGTAAGGAAAAAAAATTCAATCATTAAAATTTTTGTGAAATAAAAAATAGATGACGACTGATTCTCAGACAGAGATATCGCACAAAGTTTATCGTACTACAATAATCATTATGTGGATGGAATAGAATAAGTATTAATATCGCGGTACAAAAATAGGTGTTGATCGTAGACGGGTGAAAATTTGAAAAGTTGTATGTGTTTTTTAATGCTGATTCATAATAAAATGAAAAAATAAAAAAAATGACAAATAATAAAAAAAAGTATTTCGGGGTAGGTGACCCTTATCATTTAGGGGTATGAAAAATAGATGTTGGCCGATTCTCAGACCTACCCAAATTTTCAAACAAATTGGTTAAGCCGTTTCGAAGGATGATAACATCGTTTGATAACAAACATCGGGACACGAGAATTTTATATATAAGATAAAAGTCTGTTAAATTCTGTACAAATAAAAAAAAGGACAATGGGATGTTGGCATACAAAAGTTAACGGAAAAAAGGGGCGGGGACTTCAGTCTCTATCAGCCGCCGACGTGATAGTGAAGTACGCAAAATTTTTGCCTTTTTTTTCGAAGTTTTACCCAAAATTTGGTAGATTCCTATTTTTATAATACATGTAGATAATATTTCCAAGACATTAAAATTGTATGAAATATAGTTTTTGCTGATATAAATTCGACTTGAAATAAGAGTCCATTTTAATTTAATAAGAACTTTATCATGCCGGACATTAAGGTTTGCCGCGTGTCCGTCACCAGCGTCCTTTAACGCTGTACATCTGAATCTTCGGTGAAACGCCTCTCCTTACTACTTACTCTTACTTCTCCCAGGTAATGCTCTGCGCTCTTTCTTCTATATCGCCGTCCTTCAGATCATCAGTGACAACATGGCCTACATATTTATTATATAATACATTCATAACAAGTATTTTATTAATTTTAAATACTTTTGATACGATAGTCTAGTAAATGTTTGTTGTTACAGAAGTAAAGATCGTGATCGGGAGCGGGAGCGAGAAAGAGAACGCGAGGAGAGGGAGAAGGAGCGTGAGAGAGAGAGGGAGAGGGAAAGAGAGAAGGAGCGGGAGCGGGAGAGGGAAAGGTAATGTATATTTATGTATATGTGTGATTGTCTATAACAACATCAAAATCCGATCTCTCTGTACAATGAAAGCACACATAGCAAAGATTTTAGGAATTGTTTTCCGTTTGTTTTTCTTTGTTTATTAGCGCACTGCTGTTCTTTTTATTTCAAAAAAGAATTTAAATCCATTTTTTGTCATTCGGACTGGTTTCTTTATTTTATTAATATTAAACTCTTACAGTATACATAACGCGATGATGATACTACGCAGTTTAAAAGCTTTATCGCTGTGTATCAACTGTACAATAAAGAGGATGGTAGACAAGATGCCAACCTACATGAAGAATATTGCCATATACTAACACGATTTTTTTTTCTAAAACATGTTTAGATTTTCTTATAGCTTTTGCTGTAATTAAGAACAATAAATAGACTATATTTAATTATAATCGTAATTCGAATAACAAACTTGAAGTAATTTTAAATTATTTTAAAACATTTCTTAGAATTTATAATTTTACATAGAAGTTATAAATTTATTTAATTAAAAATGTCAAATGAAAGAAGTGTTCTGTAACTGCTCGTACATTTAAACGTTTCTCTCGGGATCCAATGCGATATTGTACGCAGAAAAAGTCGCGGCCATAACCTAGTTATTAAATAAACCAAGTTGACAATTTGTATCATGATTGTTGGACTCTTTCCAGGTAGATACATTTTAATATAATGGGATTCTCATTTAACATTGATACCATAGCTGTGCTCGTATTAATATGTGTTTATAAACTCGTGACACTAATTTAGCCAACTTGCAGAGAGGCGCGCGAGAGAGAGCGGGAACGAGAGGCTCGCGAGAGGGAGAGAGAGAGGGAGCAGCGGGAGAGGGAGCGGTGAGTCACGAGTTTCAATGTTGCTGTGTAGTGAGTTAAATAAATGACACCGGGAAGAGATATTTGTGATTTTAACATCTGGATCCGGCCTACGCGTGCTGTTATTTGTAAGTGATAAGATAGAAATAGCAGCCAGCAGTCATTGACACTGAACAAACATTCCGGTCTGGTGATGGGCTACGTTCTGCTCTCTTACCCAGTTCCCCATCACCTACCGTGTCTGTTCATTACGATTATGCAAGTCGTAAGGAAATTACCTCAAAAAAGATACCAATACACGTTATTTGTCATTCTTTGTATATGCAGACATAAAATATGTATGTTCTTCTAATTGTAAGTTCGATTAATAATCTGGCCAAGAAAGACGATACACTAGGACCGAAGACAAAATTACCGACTTTGCCTGCCTTTTACCTTAAGAAATACTCCTTTATAATACTTCTACAAAGCGCAGGTCCGGCTTAATGGAGTGTTTCTGTCATCTCTGGTCTGGTGCGCACCAGTATCAGCTCGAACCACTTGACCGTGTGAATGTGTGTTTTGAATCGATAAATGTCCACAAATCGTTTCTATTTATTGGAATTAATTACACTCTATTTTACATTTTTTTTATATTTATTATTATACATTACATTCATTCGATAAAAAATGTTAATATGGAGAATTATTATTAGGTTGGACCAGGAGTATTTATTTTACATAATTCTTTATCCTCTATATATTCTAATCGTATAGTAGGCTTTTTGAATAAGGTGTCCTGTACTTTTCCCGGGGCGTAAAAAGAATAGGGGAGTCCCAGGCCCATGGGTGTCGTAAGAGGCGACTAAGGGCTTTTTAGAAGTGGGAGAGTCACGCTGCCGTCTTTTGACGTCAGCACAATCGGGCCAGACTCGTGTGGGTTAATTACCACACTCGCACAGAATACCGGCGTGAAGTAGCGGCCTAGTGCCTCTATGTTTCGCATAGGTTAATGTCGAGGACCGGTGGCCAAATCGCCCGTGCGAAGTCTAAGCACGTCGTCAAAATCGGCGAGCAGCTTTCCAGTCTATATATATTTTTTTTAATTTAGAAGGAGTTAGACATGTAATACTATTATATTATTTTAAAAGATAATCGATTAATTCTGTGATTGCCTGTCAATATTATTATCTAATGTTGTGTCGTCTGCGAAAACAACAATCTCACATTGGCAAATCATTAAAGTAGATGAGGAATAAGAAAGGTCCTAGGATTGAACCCTGAGGCACGCCCATCCGCATTGCAGCTCCTTGTGAATGCACATTATTACTTAGGTACTCATTTCTGAGTTTCTGAGAACAAAAGACACAGATTTTTATATGAGTTGACTTAATTGTAAGATGTATTGGCTTGTAAAAATCAAGATTTAGAAAAACGATTAATATATGACACCATATTAATATAAGTGTTATTTAAAATGTTTGTTTTTGTTTTTCTCGCAGTTCTCCGCTTGTTTTATGTTTTGTATAACTAGATTAGAAAGAGTTATAGCTATAAATGATGCAATATAATAATGAACATTCTAACAATCATATTATTCGACTAACCCGCCTCTTACTATCATTGTTCTTTGTTATTAGGCTGCATTTACTGTACGTCAGCGCTGACCGTCGGTTGAGCGTAGCGCGTACCATACACGCTGATCTTGTTGCGTTTAGTGCTCAGCTGACAGCAAACTTGATTGCGTGTGTACAGTTGCGAACAAAAAGGAATACTTTCTAAACCTCTTTGATATGTAATTTTTATAACGCAAACGATTACGGAATAAATGACGGAGAAGATATCATGTTTACCCAATTATTATAGAGCGACAAATTGAATAAAACAATTAAACAATATATTAGAAATTGTCAGAACACGATTTTTGATGACGATGTTACACACGCGCGTAGTCGGTCGCTCGGTTGCCATAGCGCTTCAGCGCACCGTCGGTTCTTCGTCAGCAATTCATTAGCTCTGGCTAGTGTTTTCGTTGTTATAGCTATGCTCGACCGACGTCAGCGCTGATCGTCGGTCGAGCACTAAATGCAGCATTAGACCAGGGCTGACCAGCCTTTGAAAATGGTAAAAAGTGAAAAAGAAATAATAGTAGGATGAAACCCATTGGAAAAGGAAAATAATATAATAAAAAATTTATGGAAAAATTATTTTCAACACACTTGGTCGTAAAGTGGGCCCTTACATATATAAGGGCCATAAACCGAACTATAACACACACGTACATAATAATGTTACGCAGATTTATCCCTATGAAGTTAAGTCAGTCCCTAACTGCAAATTATACGAGAGTAAATAGAGCATATTCAATTTAACCGGGTAATACAGATTTTTTGTAACATCAATGAGGTTTTATGCCGCTGAAAAACCATTTATATTTTTGGATTGAATAAATGTGTCCCAAGTTAAGACGAATATTAGTTTGGAAAACATATATAGCGCTATATATTATAGCTACTTCTGTGGCGTACATAGTGTGTGTCCCTGCATGAGTCACGCGGCATGGAGCTAACGAAAGAGTGTTTAACGTGACCGACGATATTAATGATACTAGTGTTGATTTAACACTTAATCCACTGTTAAAAGTGAGCTAACTGAATAACATAATCCATATTAGACTCTGTTACCGGTTCTAGATCTTTTATTTATTTTTTACTAGCTGACCCGACAGACGTTGTTCTGTATATAATAAATAAAATAATGTTTTTATATAAATTTGTCTATAATATATCATAACATAAAAAATTACTTCGTAAAATATGCACCCTGCTGTCGTAATGAAATTGTTTCACAGCAGAACTGTCAAACCGTGCGTCAATAAATTCTCTCATAGAAATTATGTATGGACACATCAAAGGAAAAACAAATTTGTTGTTTTTATTTAATTTAGCAGCATTTTCCTATTTATTCACCTTTTAAACCTTCTATGGACAAAAAATCCAAGACCTAAATTTGCCAAATCGGTCCAGCCGTTCTCGAGTTTTAGCGAGACTAACGAACAGCAATTCATTTTTATATAAATAGATTGTATTCTCGACTTTGAATTATTATAATTAAACGAAACATAGTAATACTAGGTTTATAACGCCAACCCTTAAATGGTTGTGAGTACACGCGAAAACACAAACTGAACGTGAACTGTGGGAGATTCATAAATTTTGACATCAGTTCAATTCGAACGAAGGCGGGGTGGATTTCTAGTAGCACCATAAAACTGTTGGCCATTTTGCTTATCGTAAAATATCGGTAAACCTACATCTTGTGCAGCGATAGTGGTCAGTAGTTGCGATCGTCGTGCGTCGTGCGTGCGGTGTTGTATGTGGTACATGTTTGTAGGCCAGTTTTGAATAAGAACATTCTGCAGAATAAAGACGGAATTCAATCAACGGCATTGAACTAACTACATTAACTATGAACAAGAACGATAAGGATCACATGCTGTTGTGTTATTAATAAGTCAGTTGTTAAAAAGTTAATACCTCTAGCGCTATGAACAGTTATATTATAATTTTCTGGTGCCCGCAATCAACATCCCTATCCCCAAGAAAAAACTGATAGTTGTGAGACTATGGTCCTACCGTTAGAAGTGAAAAGATAAAAGTTAGCTTCACAAATTGTAAATAATTTTTACTAAATTTTTATACTAATAATTTCATTTATTCCGTATTTACATGTAAAATAAAAAATATAAATTTTCATATTTTTGTTAAATACGTGACGTATTCCACGTTGGCTCGAGCCTACTTTAGCCGAACGAGCGTCACATAACCGAGCGGTATGGCTCACTCTCATTCAATCCACAAAATACCTCAGCGCACCTAAAGAGTCGCGCACAGCTGCTACATGTTAAAAGCTCTTTCTGTCTGTCATGTTGAAACAATTTGCTGATTCCTGAACGTTAGAAAGTGGTGCTTGTTGTGCTCGAAGTAGTGAAGTGTGGTGAGAGAGTGGCCCGTGGCGTACGGCACACTGAGAGGTGTATTGCGAGGCACAGGTGCACCAAGTGCCAACCTAGAACCGTGAACAGTTCAGCAGACAAATGCTATGTGCGGCTCCACGGACGCTACATCTGCACCCCTACATTCGCACGCGACACGAGATCGCGGCGGCTGCGCGGCCCACCGCGATCCGGTGAGTCACCACACCATGAACTGGAACACTGGCATATACTCCAGAACTACTTTAGGGTCATTGAGCATTTCATTCAACTTTAAAAGATTCTCGTTACTAGCTTTTGCTTCACTTTAACCTGAAGGTACTTGTTTTTTTTCAATAGCTTTTATAGTAAACATTGCAAATGATTTTAATGATTATTTTACAAATAAGACAAAGTTTTAGGTTAAAGAAACAAAATCGAACTATAAAATGATAAATTCGGTAAATTCCTCAATATTCTTAAAACCTTGTACGGAATAATAATAGCAAACAACTCTTAAAATAACACCAAGGTTGTAGGTCTTGATAACATAACAAACACGGTAATAAAAACATACAAAAATGCATTAGTTGCAGCGCTGATATATTTAATCATTTTATCATTTGAACACTTCATAAAAAGGATACGGAAGTTATTAAATAAAGACCAATAACTCTTCTATCTATTTCATCTAAAGTTATTTAAAAATAAACCGAACCCTTAACGGAACAATACGGATTTCAACAAAATATAATATCTACCACAATGGGCACACATAAATAAGTTATTAACCTAATAACAAAAATAGATCAAAAATTTTGAGTAACAGCAGTATTCTTCGATTCGACCCAAGCTTTTGACTGTTTTGACTTTGAAATTTTTATAATTAAATATAATTTATATGAGCTTAGAGGTGTCACTTCAAAATGCCTGGAAATACCTTAGGGCAGTGTACTTGGACCACTCTTTTTTTCTACTATATATTAACTAACGATCTACCGAATATCGCAGAAAATAAGTGCGTGATATGTGCTGATATTACAATAATTATCCCTAACACAAACTCAAAAAGACCAAAGACTCAGTTATAAATGACGACAAACAGGAGCTGACCATGAAAAAACAATTCTAAATTTACGTTAATTATAGATTTTTTTTTTGTTTCAATAATATCGATCCTGGTCTATTTATAATTGTTGCTTTAATTGACATCATTACCTAAATGACATTGCATTGCATAACCGAGGTTGACAAATGTTATGCAACATGATATTAACGGAACCAATTTTTAGTTGTAAATTATGAGGTTGTAATCCAGGTAATTACAGTGAATTTTCTCGTCATGAATATGGCAAAAATGTACTTTATAAATAATATTTATGTAACATAAATTTTACATATTTATGCAAATGAAAACTTTGACTTTAGATTAATATAGTAGAAAGCACTACGTACCGCTCGGGGGAACGTTCAATTCCACTACACTGATGTATTAAGGCAAATGCACCATCAGGAATCCATAACTTTCTAATCTTGGTGAACGATGTGATTCCGACAGCCTTAATGACTGCCGATGGCCCAATTAACTAAATAATTATGTATGTTGAAAATTACAGCGAACGAGAGCGAGAACGCGAAAGAGAACGCGAACGCGACCGAGATAGGGACAGAGATAGGGACAGAGAGCGGGACAGGGAAAGGGGCAAGGGTGAGACCGACGCGCGGCGAGAGAAGGAGATAGAGGAGGAGATCAGAGACAAAAAGAGATTGGAGAAGAAAGCTAGAGAGAAGGAAGCCGCTTATCAAGAGCGGTATGTTTGTTTGTTGTTCTTTAGTTTAGTAGGGAATAAAAAGTATTTAAAGAAGTCTCTCGCCAATTCCACCTATAGCTTGAGGCATGATTGTAGTGTTTTTAAGTTTGCTGGTATTTTCATCATAGGATACCATCGCAATGACCTATGCCTGATAGACACCTGCTTTAGGCGAGAAGCCATTTAGCAGGAGCGGTCAAACCAAAGTTGTAACCCGATACGCACCGAGGAGGGTGGAAGGAAGAGTTCTATACCATGCAGTGCCACATCAGCAACAGCGTCAGCAGCGGCATCTGGAAATTCAGCGAAAAACAGATCTGCCTCCACGGGTAGGATGTAAAAAATACCACATCTCAAAGCAGTCTGCTGACCTATAGTGCCAGGCGGCGCAGTTAAGCAGTTATTTAGTTTGTATCCCGGGTAGGAAGGAGAGGTAAAATATTTACAATCAATTGAATTTATTTCATGTGTCAGGTTACGCAACTGGGAGAGCCGTGAGCGACGAAAGGCGAAAGAGTACGAGAGGGAGACAGAGAGGGAGCGATGCCGGGAGGAGGAGAGAGAGAAGGAGGCAAAGAGACTCAAGCAGTTCCTCGAAGATTACGACGACGAGCGCGACGACCATAAATACTACAAGTGAGTGTTTCTCGTATTGGTATAAATAATGATTTGAAGTGAATACCTCTTCCACTTTTCTCATTAAAGTATTGAAATGACAAACAACTGAATACAATATGAGACCACACCGTAACAATTTTGGATTTTTTCTAATAAATACATATTATGGATTGGTCTTTCAGCTATTTTTTAAAATCTGCTTAAATTCAAATTCAAATATTTTTATTCAAAATAGGATTTAAAATCACTTATTGAACGTCAAAATCTACCACCCATTCAAAAGAGACTGCCTCAGACCTGAGAAGAATGGGCGCAAGAAACTCAGCGGGCTTTTTTTTAATATAAAATATGGATTACAATGTAATATCGTACAATAAACATTTATAATTAAAGAGCCTGAGGGTGTTCGCTTTATTCCCAGTCCGTGGTGTCATTAAGAAAATCGTTTATGCTATAATAACCTTTCCCACACAAACGTTTTTAAACAATTCTTTTAAATTTCGTAACACATTTGTTTTGTACATTTTTTGGGATCATATTGTAGAAGCATATACATCGCCCAACAAAAGACTTACTAACTCGACCCAACCGAGTAGTAGACATAACAAGTTTATGTTTGTTCCTCGTGTTAACATTATGAATGTCACAGTTTCTAGAAAATTCCTCAATGTGTTTATGAACATACAAAACATTATCGAAAATGTATTGAGAAGCAACAGTCAAAATGTTTATTTCTTTAAATTTTTCTCTTAATGATTCTTTAGGACCTAGGTATAAATCGCGCGAATAGCCCTCTTCTGCAGCGCAAAGATAGTATTAATATCGGCCGCACTGCCCCATAACAATATACCATAGGACATAATACTATGAAAATAAATAAAGTATACTAATCTCGCCGTATGTATGTCAGTTAACCGTCTAATTTTCTTAACCGCATATGCTGCAGAACTAAGCCTATTCGCCAATCCTTCAATATGTGGGCCCCACTGCAATTTGGAATCAAGAGTATTGCCAAGAAATATAGCAGATTCCACTGGTTTTACCACCTCTCCATTTAATAAAATATTCGCATCTACATTTTTGACATTTGGCGCAGTGAATTTAATATATTTGGTTTTATGATTATTTAACAATAAGTTATTGGCGCTAAACCAGTACACGATGTCAGATAGAGCATTGTTTACTTTGCCATATAAAACTTGGCTTCGTTTCACTTTGAATATAAGTGAAGTGTCATCCGCAAACAATACCACCTTGTGTTTTTTTTCTACAAGGTTAGGTAGATCATTTATATAAATTAGGAAGAGGAAGGGTCCAAGAATAGACCCTTGTGGTACCCCCATACCGAGAGGAGTCCCAGGAGATCTCCTGCCATTCACCTCGACCCTCTGAATCCTATTATTTAAATATGAGATCAGAAGATCGAGTGCAGATCTTCTTACACCATAGTGGCATAGCTTCCTGACCAGCGTTGAATGCTGAACACAATCAAAAGCCTTAGATAAATCACAGAAGATACCAAGTGCATTCTGTGATTCCTCCCAGGCCTCAAAAATATTCCTGATGAGTTCAACACCTGCATCCGTAGTCGAGCGTCCCCTAGTAAAGCCAAATTGCTTTATATGAAGTAACTTATAAGTGAGTAAGCATTTGGCTTAAATTAATTCTTTCAAAAATTTTACTAAGGGTCGGCAACACCGAGACAGGGCGATAGTTATTCGGGTCAGAAGTGAGTCCCGATTTAAATATTGGTGTAATTTTACTATACTTCAGAAGGCCAGGAAACACGCCATGTTCAATACAGCTATTAAAAACTAGTGCTAGATATGGTGCTATGACGTCAATAACAGAATTTATTATTTTTACAGATATGCCCCATATATCAGCAGTCTTTTTCATTTCTAAGGATCTGAAAGTTTTAATTATTTCTGCTGGGCTAACAACACTGAATTTAAAATTTTGTTTACATTCCTTAACATTTTCCAATAGAAGTGACTCGGCAACACTGGTGGAGGAGACAAATGCATTTAGAACCCTGTATAAAACTGTTTCACTGGCATCATCAGATTATTTCATAATTCTATGTAGCTTTTAGCATCATAACACTTTAAATATATAAGTAAAAAGTAGTTTCTGTCAATTTCGTTGGTATTAATGAAAAATTATCCCAGAGTCTAATCAGCTAGTTGCGTATCTATTCATTAAATAGAAAGCACGCTAAAAACTTAAGTTTTTTTAAACATAAAAATAAAAAGTAAAAGTTCAATATCGAGTGTGACTCCTTCTTGCTAAAATGACAGCTTGTATTCGTCTATATTTCTATTCTTAATTGTTTCTTGTGGAATACGCTCCCACTGCGCAACAATTACATTCCTTTAGTTCTCTGATGTTTTGCGGCGCGGGCTGCACTGATCTTAACTATTCGTTCTAGAACGTCCCAAATGTGCTCTATGGGATTGAGGTCGGGACTTCGAACTGGCCAGTCCAAACGACGAATCCTTACCTCTTGAATATACGCTTCCACGTCGCCAGAAAAGTGAGCTTGAGCGTTATCGTTCATAAAAGTCAAAATTTCTGCAAGAACCGTAATTGCGGGTTGTACGTAAACAGTTAGGACTTCTGATATGTACCGGTGTGCATTCAACGTGCCGTTTTCTATGAAGACTAACTCCGTACGGTCCAGTACATTAACCGTTGCCCAAAACATAAGGGGTTATTTCTTCAAAGCAAACAACTGTGCCCAACGGAACGTGCCCCTTCGCAGTACTCGCCGACTTCGGTCCTCTATACCATATAGTGAAGTACGGTACACAATTTTGAGCGAAGTTAAGTCTAGCAACTCTGTGCTCGTGGAGTAATATAGGACCACGGGCTGGACGGCGAATACACATCGCAGGCAGCGAGAAACCTCCGGTCCATAAACTTTGCACACTTCTCACTTCCTCTAAGAGTCTTTTTGAGGTCGACATAAGGAGATTTGCTATTTCTCAATGCCGGGTTCACTAGGAAGTGGTCAATTCAAAATACTGTGCACATTTGTGTGCAGTTTATAGACACACCTCTTCTAACAAAATCAGTCTTATGTAATAAATGTAATTTTCAGAACTAAAGAGCTTCAGCGTCGCTTGAGTGCGCGCGTTCGTGAGGCCGAGAGCGACGCGCGCGAGCGGCAGCGGGAGCGGGAAGAACTGGACGCGCTGCGGGACGAGATCTACGGCAGTCGGCCGGACGACGACCCCGCCGCACGCGCCGCCTTCGACCAGGTAATACCGGCCGCTGGCCGCCTGAGAGGTAGAGAGCGACGCGCGAGCGGCAGCGGGAGCGGGAAGAACTGGACGCGCTGCGGGACGAGATCTACGGCAGTCGGCCGGACGACGACCCCGCCGCACGCGCCGCCTTCGACCAGGTAATACCGGCCGCTGGCCGCCTGAGAGGTAGAGAGCGACGCGCGAGCGGCAGCGGGAGCGGGAAGAACTGGACGCGCTGCGGGACGAGATCTACGGCAGTCGGCCGGACGACGACTCCGCCGCACGCGCCGCCTTCGACCAGGTAATACCGGCCGCGGGCCGCCTGAGAGGTAGAGAGCGACGCGCGAGCGGCAGCGGGAGCGGGAAGAACTGGACGCGCTGCGGGACGAGATCTACGGCAGTCGGCCGGACGACGACTCCGCCGCACGCGCCGCCTTCGACCAGGTAATACCGGCCGCGGGCCGCCTGAGAGGTAGAGAGCGACGCGCGAGCGGCAGCGGGAGCGGGAAGAACTGGACGCGCTGCGGGACGAGATCTACGGCAGTCGGCCGGACGACGACCCCGCCGCACGCGCCGCCTTCGACCAGGTAATACCGGCCGCGGGCCGCCTGAGAGGTAGAGAGCGACGCGCGAGCGGCAGCGGAAGCGGGAAGAACTGGACGCGCTGCGGGACGAGATCTACGGCAGTCGGCCGGACGACGACTCCGCCGCACGCGCCGCCTTCGACCAGGTAATACCGGCCGCGGGCCGCCTGAGAGGTAGAGAGCGACGCGCGAGCGGCAGCGGGAGCGGGAAGAACTGGACGCGCTGCGGGACGAGATCTACGGCAGTCGGCCGGACGACGACCCCGCCGCACGCGCCGCCTTCGACCAGGTAATACCGGCCGCGGGCCGCCTGAGAGGTAGAGAGCGACGCGCGAGCGGCAGCGGGAGCGGGAAGAACTGGACGCGCTGCGGGACGAGATCTACGGCAGTCGGCCGGACGACGACCCCGCCGCACGCGCCGCCTTCGACCAGGTAATACCGGCCGCGGGCCGCCTGAGAGGTAGAGAGCGACGCGCGAGCGGCAGCGGGAGCGGGAAGAACTGGACGCGCTGCGGGACGAGATCTACGGCAGTCGGCCGGACGACGACCCCGCCGCACGCGCCGCCTTCGACCAGGTAATACCGGCCGCGGGCCGCCTGAGAGGTAGAGAGCGACGCGCGAGCGGCAGCGGGAGCGGGAAGAACTGGACGCGCTGCGGGACGAGATCTACGGCAGTCGGCCGGACGACGACCCCGCCGCACGCGCCGCCTTCGACCAAGTAATACCGGCCGCGGGCCGCCTGAGAGGTAGAGAGCGACGCGCGAGCGGCAGCGGGAGCGGGAAGAACTGGACGCGCTGCGGGACGAGATCTACGGCAGTCGGCCGGACGACGACCCCGCCGCACGCGCCGCCTTCGACCAAGTAATACCGGCCGCGGGCCGCCTGAGAGGTAGAGAGCGACGCGCGAGCGGCAGCGGGAGCGGGAAGAACTGGACGCGCTGCGGGACGAGATCTACGGCAGTCGGCCGGACGACGACCCCGCCGCACGCGCCGCCTTCGACCAGGTAATACCGGCCGCGGGCCGCCTGAGAGGTAGAGAGCGACGCGCGAGCGGCAGCGGGAGCGGGAAGAACTGGACGCGCTGCGGGACGAGATCTACGGCAGTCGGCCGGACGACGACCCCGCCGCACGCGCCGCCTTCGACCAGGTAATACCGGCCGCGGGCCGCCTGAGAGGTAGAGAGCGACGCGCGAGCGGGAGCGGGAACAACAATTATTTATATTATTTTTTAATCTCGACAAATTAATTTGTTTTGTATATTACAGTCATTGTAAGAAACTCTATTTTATTTAAATTTTATTTTATTTAATTTTGACTTTAAAGCCGCGAGTGCCGTGTTGCACTTTGACTTTTAAATACCTTTATATTTTTATATATCATATTTAATTACTAATGTGTTAGGAAATTACTATTTTATTATTATTATAAAATGTAATAATAATTCATAAATACCTGGTAAAGTAAAATAGTTACTTTAATTATTTTTTAAGTTTTGATCTCATTAGTAAAAGTTGCAAATTATGTATGTTTTCCAGAAAGAATAAATATAAAATAAAATAAAAATATCCCGCACCTTTAGCCATGACATCGCCGGGTTATAGCTAAAACATAAATAATGTAATGTAATGCTTCTGAAGAATTGTTACGCTATTTATTTTGATTCGGACTCAAAATAAAACAATTATTAAATCTGTAGTTATTTGTAACAGGCACGCAAGGAACGCGAAGAGTTATACAAACCGCGGCTGTTGGTCGACCTGACGCTAGACCAGGAGCTGCAGCAGGAGCGAGAGAAACAGCGTGCGTCGCAACGAGAGCGAGCGAGACAGCAAGCGCGAGAGCGCGCGGAGCGGGACAGAGAGAGGTATTTACGGACGCGCGCCGAGCGGGACCTGCCCACCGAGGCCGAGCCCATCGACAGTGACGACAGGTGAGAAAGACTGCGACTAATTCAAATTATTCTGCGGAACAAAAACAAATATAAAGTTTCGTACAATTTTAATAACCTTATATTGCGCTATTAGTTGTTAATTCTATTTAAACCCAAAACAAAATGGCTGACAGCATAAAGATTCAATTTATCAATACTATTTTGTCTGCTTGTCTTATCACTACTCTTCGACAGCACGTAATATTTACACATACGCATAATGCTATAGCGTACTGATCTTATGAAGCAACACACTACTATGTAAGAATACAGAGTTATATGGATTTTATAACTGGATATTTGAAAGGTTTTTGAAAAAGTGTCTTAAAATTTACAATTATTTATTGGATACTCCTTACACACATCAATATTTTTAGCAAAGAAGTATTGTTTTATCAAATAAATAAAATAACTAATATTTATTATGTATAATTTGACGTCATCAATCAAAAACTCAAACACGTGACATCTCTATACTACTAAAAAATAAGTAACAGATGATTGATATAATGTGACGTCACGCACAACGGACAACATGGTCATCGCGTTTAGTCAACAAATAAAAAATCGCTTTTTATATTTATATATTTAAAATTCTTGCAGTTGACAGTTTCGCAAAATAAATATTTTAAAATTAATGTCTAGTTATAAGGTATGTATGAGAGATAATTATGTATACAAATTACAATATATTTCCTGCCCATTTTATACTCAATTGCAACTCGCAAACATGTGTAGAACAATTACTGTACAAGTTGTGTAATATATTGCGCCACCCACGTTTTTGACCTCATACAACCGATGTATAAAATAAGTTTTCATACTTAATTTAAATTAATTAATTAATTGCTTAAAATATCCAATTGTTATATCACGCTTTAATTGCATTACTGGTGTGTAGATAATAATTTAAAAAATATTTAATTAGCGGAGGCGGAGCGGGCGACGCCGACGTAGAGATGGAGGAGGAGCCGGAGGAGGGGCGCTCGGGGGACGGGTCACTGACCCCGCCGCGCACGCCGCCGCGACACCGGCACAGGCACCGCAGGCATCGCCACCACGTACGTCCTATTATATTATCAGACTCCAAAAGCTGCCTTCAATCCATCCTCTCAAATCCATTACGCTCAAAAAGTAGGATTCCAATTACTTAAGATAAGGGAAAACTTGAAAGAGTGCTGTGATCTCAACATCAACATAGTTCTAGCATGGATACCAGGCCATGCAGGTATAATCGGCAATGAAAATGCTGATGCTTGTGCCAGGTCAGCTGCTGATACAGGTTCCCAACAACATTCTCAAATCTTCTCTCGTGACTTGTGCTCCACCTTGAAAATAAATATGTTTGAGAGGTGGTCAAACATCTGGCAGGTTTCCAAAACTTCTAAAGGCGTCTTTTATGGTGATATACAACCTGTAATCCCTTTAAAACCGTGGTTCTCAAAATTTAGATAGCCCAATAAATCAATAATATCAACAGTTTGTCGGTTACGCTTAAACCACTCTGCACTCCAGTATTCCTAGCCAAACTAAGAATTAGAGACCATTGTTTATATGACTGTGGACTTGATGAGGGAAATGTAGACCATTTATTCTTTAATTGCCCTTTAATGAAGTCTTCCTTGTACAACTTTATACCTCCTGAAATCCCCCGCCGCACCTCCATGAACCTCACCTTTGTTTTCACTCCTTTTGTAAATCTTTATGTAAATATATTAAATAAAATAATATTAAGTTATAACTAACACAATAAATGTTTTATATAAGTAATATTATCAGTGTTTGTCCATTATAATCTAACAGCATGTATATTTGTTTCAGGTGTAATATAAAAAGATTAATTGTCATAGAAGTAATTTGTATTGTATTGTGTGAATGTTGAGTTATTGACTGTTTGTTGCAGACCGCGTCAGGTGGCGCCACTCCTCCGCGCCCGCCTTCTCCCGACCTGAGCCCGCACGATAGATACGTACGTACACTCGCATTACTCATTCATTACCTACATAAAACTCTATTTAATGATACAAATCGAATGAAATCATTAAATTTAATGTTTTTTTTACTCTTACACAACCAATGTAAATATCGAGCTTGCAAAAATTCTGGAAGAAATGTTAACAATTATAGTTGTTGACTTTCTGTTGTTTTCGATTGAAGTACTAACTGAACATTCCGGTGACTTCGTTCGATTGACAGATTAAACATTTGGTTCGAGAAGTATTTCACTTAAGTAGGCTTTATGAAGAAAAAACTAATAATTCTAGAACTTTAGAAGATATCAATTCCCTTTCAAAACGAGCATTTTAACTCATTCCAAGAAATGCTAGAAACCTAACCGCCGCAGAGTCTAGAAACTATTCACTCTGGGAAATAGCCATTGCTTTTAACCACCTTTTAATTGCAATGAAGGATGGCTGAGGCTCCTCATTCACACATGCGATGTTCTCAGGGCGAGGGTGTGAGTGGATCAACATCGGCCGCACCGGTGGGCGTGTCCGTAGGCGGGGCGTCGGTTGGCAGCTCGCCAATCTCCATCAGCTTCCGCAACAAGTCACCTGCCAACACACCCAACGGTAAACAACTATCATTTATTTATTTATTCAGGAACAAAACAATCTTTTACAATAGTAAGGTTACAAATATACATAAACTAGAAGACAAAACAGTTCCATACATTAAATAATAATTATGTTTACAGTGGACACTAATGAAAAAGAAAACAACATAAATATTTTGAACCAAAAGTGAAAATTACAGAATTACAACAAATAAAACGAAAATTTAAACAGTTATAAGAGTATTGTGAAAAACAGAGAGCCTACCATCAACTTTTAATAAGCGATGCGATTCCGATGCAGTTCAGTTTAGGTACCTAAACTGAATCACTAAAATTCGTACCATGCATTGCTTTTTATTGAATGGCGTTTGGATCGCTTAAGAAAGATGAACGAAATAAATTTGTCTGTGGTCTGCGGTGTGAGAAAGAGATGACGCTCTACAGTCGTTGCATAAGTTTATCTCTCTTGCTCGAACCATATACGTTGCGTTCAAATCAAATCAAACCTAAAATGATATGCTTTTAGCGGTTTTTTTGCGTAGAAAATCCTAAAATACATTTTAAAATTGCGCTTTATAGCGTCAAATTATAAACCATTAAGCCCTTTTTTGTACTTATTAAATAATAGTAATATAAATAAATATAGTTCTTTGAATTACAAATTAAATGTTTGCTTCGGTGTTTTCGTAAAAATAACGAGTTATGAACCATTGATGTCTGATTTGACAGGACCACAGAGTACATTTTTTTTAATTCGTTCTTGCGAACAGGCTATAACCCGGGCCCTTACAGCCTCGTCCTTAGTATTTTCATTTTTGATATTTATTTTCAGTATTTTGTTTTCTTTATTATTATTGTTGTTTTCTTTGTTATTTTTATCATTCATTAATAAAATTTTCCTATTCTGTATGCTTTCACTATTTTTTAAAAGTTATTAACCCACACAATTCACTTTCCTCTAAGGAAGTAGCAACTTTTTTCGAATCGCTCACTTTGACACAAGCTATCCAGTTTAGGTTGAAATATTACCTCATGGTACGAATGAATGAACGAACTAGTTCTGTTTGCGATTCAGTTGATATCATTTTTGACATTTAATTGACATCATCGCGATCTTATCAGTTGATTTGACGTTAACCTAAATTAGATAGCTCTAAGCTAAGCTCTCAAAGTTTTCTGGCAAAGCAACACATCATAAAATTCTTCACACACCTGCGAAGTAATTGAAAGTTTGTCTTGTTGTAAAACTGAATATAAAAAGGTTTGAAGATACTTTTAAAAATAAAAAAGAGTGGCACCCGGTAGTGATAAATGAATGATGTTTACATTAGTGCCTGAATAGATTTCAGTTAAGTCTTTCACGTTTTATTCCATAGACATTTGACCCTTATCTAAAAAAAGTAATGCGATTAAAACTTTATATTAAATGAAGATTCATTTAATATAAAGTTTTAAGAAACAACGTAGTTTTATCCGTGTTTTAATGAGAAACAGGTACAATAAAAGCAGAAGACCCCGGTTTAGTTTTTTTTTGTTCATGTTTAGTGTACATTCTTAAAAATCCGACCAAGGTTCGGTCGTCCAGGTATTATAATATAATTTGCAGTCCCAAGCTATGGATAATTCGTTTGTATGCATATCTTTATCTATTAAGGATTCCAAACAGCCATTGACATTAAATTCAGCATTTGTCACACGGATATTTTCGGTTTTATTTTATTTAGTCGAAAAACGCGACATGTCATGAAATATTTTCGATATTGATATGGTCATTATAGGGTGTTCTTAGGTTAGCTAATTACGTTATAGCTTAAGACAGAAGTACCTGTTCGAAGTAAATCCATCGAATAGCATTATATTACAAATATTGCTTAGTAGATAATATTAATTACTTATAACTATGTGTTGCCTTTAGTAAGGCAGTACGCGAGTAACCATTGATCGGTCCGGTCCTAGTTACCATTAACCATTTGTCTATAACCATTACAGGACTGGTCCGAGTAACAATTTTAACCAATTAATAGTAGAGATCCGCGTACTCACAAGTAGAACCAATAATTATAGTTATTTAGTAGGTGTCATAGATTAATTTAGTATCTTAAGTAAATAAATACTCTTACCATAAAACCAATATATATATATATATATATATATATATATATATATATATCTACCCCTAAGTGCACCCATTTTCAGTACCCTTAAGTAGAGACTAAATAGATTGACCGACTTGGTATTACATGGACCTCACAACTTTTTATGGTATAAGAACTGAGTTGCGAGACTTGGTTTGTTGCAAGTTATGTTATTGATTGAGTATTCGGTATAGTATTTGTAGTATCTTGTATTATCTAAGTCTTAGAATGGCACTCACAAATAGTTGTAAGGAGTTTAAAAAAATGTAAGAATCTTAAAAATATGTAAATAATTTTGTGTTACAGCGGAGATGGGTGGACCTGCGACGGGGGCTACGAGACGAGTGCACGCGGCCTTCGTCGACGACGACGACACGCTCCCGCCACGACACCGACACGGTACGTCACTGTCGCAGTTACTGTCTACAGAGAGAATAACATGACGACCGCACACCGTGTCCTCGTGTTGAACACAGTGTTCTACCTTTTGCCGCGGTGCGCGTCACGGATCGATATGAATTTGATTGAAGATAACTTAATATTTTTTTAAAAGTGGCAATTATTTAAAAAAAATGGCTGATATTTCTCCGCCAACAGCTGTAACAGTTACGCCTCGCGTATCGCAGCGCTGTGTGTCAAGTCCATAAGACCAAAGCTTTATCAGGTATACGGCCCGGTGATTATTCTGGAACAGCGTCCAAAGATCTTTGCTCTTTTTAGTTGGCTATAAACCTTATCTGGTCCATCCTGACTCACAAGACCAGGAAGTTACAAGAAAAATGCTCATCTAGATCATCTGTATGTCAATATCTTTATCACTTACTCCTCCCAACTACATTTATCGATAATGATAAATGGAGAGCCCTTTTTTCCTTCAGGTGTATTGCGAAACTGATAGAACTAGAAAATCGATCGGAATAATACTTATGTCATACATAAGTAGGTTTTAGTAATTTATGGTGATTACTTATCTGGAACCAATATTTTTTTAAGATATACCTAAATATTCCCAATACAAATAATGCAATCAATGACAATTCATACAAAGAACAAGTGTGGGGTACTTAATTTAAATGGCAAAACAACGTTTAGTGGATCATTTAAATTACAACTGTCAAGTACTAATAAATGATAGTTATAATTGTTATTGAATACCATAATTTTTATTATTTATATATTTATTCTATATTATATTTTACATATTTCTTCTTCTCAGAACTGTTTCTTGACTCCAAAGCTACTGAGCTAATGACTAACACTTAAATTTTTTAATATTAATTTTAAATAAAACAATAATTTAATGCAATGTAATGTAATATTTATATTAACAGGTAAAGATAAAAAGGAAAAACGAAAACGAGAAAGCAGCGAAAGCGGTGACAAAGAGAAAGAAGGAGGAAGTGGAAGCGAAAAGGAGAAAGAGAATAAGTCGGCGGAGGAGAAACGGAAACAAGTGAAGAGTCTGATCGATAAGATACCCACGCAGAAGGAACTGCTCTTCCAGTACAAGCTCGACACGGACCAGGTAAGACTGGAAATGAAATCCCTGATGGCCTTGTCCGTTGCTTAGTTGTTTGCTTGGTTTTATCCTCGAGAGGCTCGAATTTTAATGTGATTGTTAATTGTCTGACAGATCGATAACAATCTGATGGAGAAGAAGATCCGGCCGTGGATCAACAAGAAGATCATAGAATACATCGGCGAACCAGAACCCACTCTGGTGGACTTCATCTGCAGCAAGGTGCTCGCAGGCAGCGCGCCGCAGGGGATCCTCGACGATGTGCAGATGGTGACATATATTATATACCTTCATTCATTCATAGCTCACACTCTTTTTTATATATTTTAATCCTGAATGTGATCGGCCCTTCAAAAACTTATGTTGTCAACAGCTCTATGTACTTAAATCTCTGTGGTGAATAGATCAAATCAAATCAAAATCTCGGAGGTCACGGAAATTACACTTATTACTGTCAAAAATTACTTTTCTTGTTTAATTTACCGCCACTTCGTAAAGGTCGAGCTTTAATGATAAGAAGTGGCAAGAAACTCATTGCCTCTCTTTTTTTTTCATACATTCATTTTTTTCATCGTTTTACAAATCATTTATAATTACAATAATACTCAAACTTCAAAATATAGTCAATGCAAGTAATGTCAAAAAAGTATATGTAAATGAATACAAAAGTTATTGACAGTGCATCATCCAGACAAACCGTAAATAAATGAAGGTATTTTGCAAGCATTTTATTAGCTTTATATAAATTATATGATTGACAAATGAGTGTATTTCAGATACTTATGTAGATAGTTTTGCAATACTGAATGTTGACGAAGTGATCACTTGTGTCTCAGGTGCTAGACGAGGAGGCGGAGGTGTTCGTGGTCAAGATGTGGCGGCTACTCATCTACGAATTAGAAGCGAAGCGCGCCAACCTCTCAAAGTGATCACCTGCTCCGGTCGGTCACTACTAAATAACAAACGTACTGTAATTAGTTAATTATAGAATAACTGGTTCAAAATAATAAAGTCTGATTCGTTTCAACAGCCCGAGTTTTAGTCGAACGATCAATAGAAATCAAGGCGTTTGCCCGCTACATTGTACCACACCGGATCCGGATTGGGTCTTGTGAAGAATAAATTAAAATTTGGATTGAAAATTATATATTTCAATAGACCGTTCTGTAATCGATCACCGAGCGGCATCTATTGTGTGATTCCCTGGTGATACGTTCTGGTGGGCATAGTAGTCCTTATTGTGTTCCTACTACCCTGCTATGACCGCATCAATCGTCTCTGATACGGTCATAGCACGGTCATGGTGTGACACTATGCAGTGGGCAGACTGCTTAAAACACTGACCTGTATAAATACCACAGGACAGGCTGTTCCATATGTTTGACAGCAAATTTTTTGTGCCTATTTGAAGCGCCACTCGTGAGCGTCCAGAGAACTAATTTTAACGTGTAATACAAATGGCTGCGAAGGAACGTACAATACTCTGAAGTATTTTTGCATTTTGAATCAATTTCGTTCGTTTTCCGTGTTATTTATACTTCTGGACTCAACGTAATAAAGTACACAATTTTTTTTTGTAAATAGTTTCCCACCATCTATCGATGTTGCTGAGGTTGTCATCATTAGTTTTAGTACTGCAGGCTCTCGCTACATGGCCAACAGCGCCAAAATGGCGAATATCAAACAGGCACAAAACCACTTTGACATCTGCCAGTCCAGTGGTATATAGTAGAGGTCAGTAGCTTAAAACTATGACTGACAAATACTGTGATGTCACAATGATTTATCTGATTGTTTTTGAATTTGAAATATTCATTTTTATTAACTATTGTCGACATTAAACTCAATATTGACGTATAAAAAACATGGTATTTATACTGTAAATAACTCTGTATTTGCACTTTGACAGGTTTTTTGAGTTCCCTGACGAATTTCTACCTCGCTTTTCACGTGATTGGAAATGGGATACCGTATTACCGGATTAACAGTATTTGAAGGAACAGAAGAATTAAAATACAACTGTATAAAAATGGGAAGATCAAAATAATATCTACCAACTACTTATTAATGACTATTCGCCCATTACCACCACGTTGAAATATCAGTTATAAAATTAATATATTTTTTCAAAATTAATGTGGGTGTCTAATCACCACCACCAACCACTTAAAAACTTGGAAAATAAATGGTGTTCTGAGAGTTAACAGAAGGAATAAAAGGAAACTCAAAAATCCTTCAGACGCTTTTAAAATCCCGTTAATATGATAGTGCTATTTTTTATGTATGTATAAAGTATATTATGCAGTATGTATGTTTGGACATTTGCACAGCATACTGATTTGGGTAATCAACTGGGGTTTTGTGATGCTGTCTGTGTCTGGCGGTTATAAGTCTAAATCAATAGAGAAAATAATCTTAAATGGCGGTTTGTACTTCTAACTACAGCAGTACGGTTAGTAAAAAAGTAATTCGAATGTACTATCGCTATATATTTGTGCCATTACATTTTTTCGCGAGTTCAGATGGAAATAGGGTGTGCCAACATAATAAGTCCCGCCATTTTAAACATTTCTGTATTGACTCTTATACGAGTATTAATGTTTGTGTCGGATCGAGACAAGACTCAATGAATTTTCGAATTTATCTGTTAACCGGCGTGTAAATAATAAATAACTATAGACGCCTGCATCTATAATGCTGAATATTGAATTTCTTGGCAATAAATTTTAAGACAATATAATTTATTTCAATCACTGTTTATTGTACGTTTGAACAGATTGCCTTCATTGTGAATTTGACTTGAAAGTGTTGACGTAATTGACGAAATTACGGATTAACTTGGAGTTAGATATTTTTGTTATCATTATAATAAGCAACTTCCCAGTGCTACCTACCACCACGTAGAATTTACTTTGTTTAATTTGACTATTGAGACGTATAGACATTAGACGGAGACGCCTAATAAATTTAAAATGTCACGAAAAAATGTTTATTACAGTACAAGGAAAACTCTTGTCAAATCTTGAGTAACTTTGCTTCTTATAAATTTCAATTTTAATCTATTTACTGTAAAACGGCACCCTATGATGGCTGTTTTGACAATTACAATACAAACACACATAAAGAACAACAATTTACTTCCTTCTAGTGTAGTTATAAAAAAAATCCTTTTGTTCATCCTTAAACAAATAATTGGCTTACAAATTGACAAGTTTTATACATACATTCTAATTTTTTTTATGATTTTTTGAATATTTATCAAATTAAAAATTAAAATTCACTATTATATAAATTAAATGAGTTGTGTATGTAGGTAATATTTATTAATTAACCTTAAAATATAATATAATAATCATTAGATTAGAATGTCGTTTATAATTATTATTGTTTTTATTTTTATTTTAAGGATCTCAATGAGACCTCCTCCAGAGTTTTCCAAGTCTTCCTATCTAGAGTAGTTATCAGTTTAATAAACTTAACGAACGGATAATCGTTAAAACGGCCACCATAGCCCCTCATTAGTTTAATAATGATGTTCTCCTTAAAGAATGGGATTGTAAATAGCGTCATCTATTTCGCTCATAAATTATAATCACACGTGTTGGTATCGAGTGCAAAAATTTATGATTTACGTACATTACATAAGAGTTAATGAATAGATTGTTATCGTAAAATTGTTCATGTATTAATATGCTGACGGTACAAGCCAAATGAGCTGTCATGTCTATTCCCGTTGAGTATGAATACTACGCATAGTGTAATGCGCGGATATGCGATTGTGCGAGCGAGACAGATCTAGTTTTGAACGTGTTGTAACAACGCCTCTGTCGCTGCTGAGTGCATGAGTGAGAGAGACGTTACATGTTTTGTAAGTTCACGATAGTGTTACGGTAATAAAATATAAATATTATTGAATGTGCTGTTGTATTATTCATTTTTGATATTTCCACTAGGAACGCGCTACCAAAGAGGATGTAAATACTACGTAATAAGAGGCAGGACTGCCTAAGTAAAAATTTAAATTGAGTTTAGTATGAAACGTGCAGTTATTTGACATAAGTTTGAAATAGTAGTAATTACAGTATCGCGATTGGCCACGAAGTATAATCCGGCGAAGTTTGAAAGCTAACAGTTGTTTAAAGCGTAGTGGATTTCGGTTATCTCCGTTTTTATACAAGATTATAGCCGTCATCTGTCAATCTGTCAATGACTGCACGTTTCATACAATCGAGTGAATCGCTTTTTTCTTAGGGAGTTTCGCTAGCCTGCCCGCTACGGTTGTCTTTCGAAAATTTTAAATTAAAAAATATGTAGGATCATGAATCGAAATGAAAACTATCCTGTCCCACAAGAAGAAACTGCACAATGTGTACAAAAGTTGATGAAAATCCGCTCAGGAGTTTTGGACTTCATCGCAGACAAACAACGTGACAGGAAGTTTTAATATAAAAATAATTACTTGCCGAATCTGTCCGTCGGAGTAACTACTAGGTATTTATTAAAAAGGAAATTTTAAACACAAAATTATTGTGTTACATTTTATTATCATATCTTCATATTAACTGGTAAATCACCAGAAATTGAATTAGCAAATGTCGAAGGCAAAATAAGACTGAGAAAGATGTTTCATCAATTTTAATTTGAAGTAATAATAATAATTTAACAATATTTCATGACAATCACGAACTAGTAAAAAAAGGAGGACTCCGCGCCGTGATATTAGCAAGTGAAACCTTTATGCTAGTGTGTGTGCGGTTACGGGGTATACCAGGTACACAATTTTTTCTCCCTTAAATAATCATATATCCACAAATACTTTTATAGTATTGTTTTTAGACTTTATCACAACGCACGACGGCATTTTTTAAATATTTTATTGCGACGCAAACTGATATGTCACAGACGATGGCAAATCTCGTAATGGCTGCCGATCGGCTTGTATTACACGTTTACCGGCTTGGTGCCTCACTGTTATGTAAGGTGACACGGAGTCCTTCGTATTTTACTCGTCTGTGATGACAATACAATTTTTCATTACTGTGCTCTAACAACCCTTCAAAGATCAAGGATAGTCGACACACGCGCGTCTGAGCTGAAATAGAGCGTGTTTACTATAAGTAGGGATGAACTAGGATCCCACTTTTGATGATATTCTGAATTCTTAAATATAAATAATTTATTATTACAAAAAAGAGGCTTTATAATAAAAAATAAGCTATGCAACGAATTCTCGATATTTAAAAGTATTTCTCTATTTTAGTTTTTTTTTTTTTTTGAATTCATTAAATCTTTATTTAACCGCATGCCTAGAAGATATGTTCTTTACAATCGAAGTGTCCAGGGGTACTACATGCACCCCAGCACAGACTTCTTGCAGCAGTTGCAGCAGCGAGGCAGCAACAGGCGCGGGCGGCGCGTCACGTTGTAGGAGCGACGACCCTGTAGTGAATCAACACACGATAAGGACCCGTTCACACACTGGACTTCGCATATATTCGCAATACATTGTTATGTCATCAGTCAACGAACCCAACTGAGCTGGTGTGGGACAATTGTTGCTCGTTGGCCAGGTGATAATCACGTATTGAAAACAATCTTATCTTTACCAGTAGGAGGCTCCTTTTTACAGGATGCGGTTAGATTATAGGTACCACAACGGCGCCTATTTGTATCGTGAAGCAGTAATGTGTAAGCATTATTGTGTTTCGGTCTGAAGGGCGCCGTAGCTAGTTAAATTACTGGGCAAATGAGACGTAACATCTTATGTCTCAAGGTGACGAGCGGACTTGTAGTGCCGCTCAGAGTTTTTGGGTTTTTCAAGACTCCTGAGCGGCACTGCATTGTAATGAGCAGGGCGTATCAATTATCATCACCTGAACATCTTGCTCGTCTCATTTTTCTAGTGTATTTGAAAGAAATCGCCCTTTATAAGGTGTCTATGGGCTATAGATCGATGTCTAAGGCCGTATTCACATAAAGAATACAGATCTTCTTCGTCACTCGCCACACTACACACGTTTTCTCTTTCATTCGTTAACTAGTTAGTTATATTGTGTGCATGCGGCCTAATACAAACGTCGCTACCTATATAAAAATAAAACATAGAAAGGTGAGTGGGCATAGCATAGTACTCGTGCCAAAAGGCAGAAATATGTTGTGTGCCATGATTTTGTAAATGCTCACTGATTCCCATATTCGAACTGCAAACATAAGTGGTGAAGCAGAATTCTGAGATCTGGTAAGTGCGTGTCTCACGTCACACGAAGGGTACCAAGATATTTAACACTAAAAATACCTACTTTTTTTAAAAACACAATTTATTTGCTTGGCAGCCCTTTCGGAATTCCCATCAATGTTATATTTAAAATAATGTGAACGATTTTTTCGATACAATCTATTATGGAATACAACAGCCGTTACAGCCCAATTAATAATTAATACTCAGCGTTGGTAACTCCTCGCAAGTAACGTACCGCGTGCGCCGCGAGGTAGATCTCTCCCTTGCTGTCATACTTGGGTCCCTCCGGGATGAGCACGTGGCGGTGGCACAGACGGTTCTAAAACACACAATGCTTACTGTCATGACTTTTTCACGCAATCAGGATCCAGATCTCCGATTATGTATTGGTCTCGCCGCTTTAGTGTGCTTCTACTGTTTCACCTGATTCCTGGCGCCTAATTGGCAACCGTTTACAATATACACTGGTCTTCAAAAGTAAGTATCACACTTTTAAAATTGGGATAACGTTTTAAGTTCGCAAGATATACTTTCGAAATAAAAAGGGCTCCAAAGAGAATTTAATTTTGTACATAAAAACTTTATAGTCGGTAACCTTCTTTTAAGAATTGGCTGAAAAAAAACTTCAAAAACAAAACCATTCCTTTTTCAAAGTGGACGTTTCCGAATTACAAATTTACCATTCACATTTTTCTTTCTGTTTTAAATTTTTTTCAACATCGATGAGTCTTGTTTTAAAAATTTATGCTAAAAAGCACATAACATTTATTTATCATGCCTCTTTCAGTTGAATAATGTGCTAGGATCATGGCTTTTCTGGAACTAGGCATCAGTATGCGTCGCACTGCAAGAATGGTGGGTGTGACGGTACGAACGGTCCAGAAGGTAAAGCGAAGGTACGAAGAGACTGGACACCATCTAAGGAGACCTTGTAATGGCAGACCCAGGTGTATCAGTGCCCGAGAAGATCGTTATATTATTTCCACTGTGTTAAGAAATCGCCACCAAAATGCAGTTGAAGTCCAGCAACAGCTACTTCAGACCCGGAGGGACTACATTACTGACAGTACAGTGAGAAGAAGACTTGCTGAAGCAAATTTGAAACCCCGAAGACCAGCGAGTGGCCCAAAACTCGAGAGACAGCATCGAGTAGCGAGACTGCGATACGCCCGTGAACACATGCAGTGGGATGAAGAGGAATGGTCAAGAATTTTGTTTGCAGATGAGTCTCGATTCTCCCTTTACACTTCTGATGGAAGGCGAAGTGTTTACAGGCGACCTGGTGAGCCCTTCAAGCCTGCATCTCAGAAAGAGTCCAATACGGTGGAGGCAGTGTACATGTATGGGCTGGCATATCTTCAGAAGGTCGCACAGAGCTAGTAGCCATAGAAAATGGCACCCTCACTGGGCAAAGATATGCTCAAGAGATTCTCAATGAGTATGCAGGGCCGTATTTAGCAAATATGGTTGATGGATCGATGCTGATGCATGATAATGCCCGGCAACACACGGCTCATATCGTACAAGAGTATATTCAGGAGGTCAGTATCAGCGTGATGGCTTGGCCATCAAGAAGTCCTGATCTCAACTCGATTGAACACGCCTGGGATGAGCTTGGGAGGCTAGTCAGAAATCGCAGACCACCACCTACTACCCTCAGGGCACTAAAGCAGGCCCTGGTAGAAGAATGGGAGAATATTCCCCAACATCGGCTCCAAAACCTAGTGTTCAGTATGCCAAACCGGCTCGAAGCAGTAATCAGAACTCGATGAGGCAATACCAGTTATTAAAAATTAAATAACATGTAATACATTTTAGTTGAATTTTTTTACACTAAACTAAAAATGTCTATTTTCATTGTTTTATCTTTTTTAAGTTAAAAATGTTACTAATGTATAATTTTAGTTTCTAAGAATTAAAGCCTATAAAAATTGCAACAAAACGTTTTTAATCTTAAATCTCTACCTTCTATAGTTAAGAAAAAAATTTAATTTGAAAAGTGTGATACTTACTTTTGCAGGCCAGTGTAATATTGACACACTTTTTATACAAATTATCTTGCCCCAAGTTAAGCATATATAGCCTGTGTTATGGGTTACAAGATAATGATATATTTAATACAATACACTTACTTAAACATACATAAATTCATATAAACATTCATTTAAACATCCATGACTCGGAAAACAAACATCCATATTCAACATGTAAATGCTTGCACCTACCGGGATTCGAACCCGGGACCTCTAGCTTTGTAGGTAGGATCGCTAACCACTCCGCTATACAGGTCGTCGTTTATATTATGTGGATGGTGCAGAATTCTAGGAATTGGATCGACTCTAGGCAGCCAGTTTTAAATCATCACATTGTATGGATGAGAATATAATATTATTCTAATAATGCCACTTTAAAATAGTATCTGATGGTTTCAAAACCAGTCAAATGTTTTTCCTATTCCTTATTATTCTTACTATTTGAATAACTCGGTGAAAAAGTAAGAACGGGGTTCTTAAACTTATCGTTGAAAAGACAAGGAAATAATAAAAAGTCAAAGGATAGCAAAACTTGGTATGATAGCTCATCGAAAATAATTTTTAGTTGGTCACACGTCATTTGGATGTGTGATTTACCTACGCAATTTGTTTTCTAGGAACTGTCTTCTACGTTCAACCATAGCATTGAATGATCTTCCTTACATGGTGATTTATCTTTTAAAAAGCGCAAACCCAATATGTCTGCAACGCTCATGCTATTCCCCCACCTCAAGAGAGAAGTGAGCATAATACAGAGTGCCGTGGTGGAGTAGTAAACTTTAGTTCTATCATTTTCAGTTCAGTTCAGATCGATATGTTCGAACATATTGAATAGGGCACAGCTTAGACTGAACACAAGTCTGCCTTTAAAATGGGGTGCTAAAGAAAACAAAATTTCATTTTATTAAGATTACGTCTTATAAATATATTTTTTAACAGGACTTATACAGGCCAGACTAGGTTTAGGAAGGCAATTAATTCCCATGGCAATGGTTTCGTAAAAATCCCTTTCATAACTTTTTCCTAAACGTCCCATAAAAGGTGTAAGTTTAAAAAACATCTCACCCGTAGCCTCATGGCGTGAATGTGTCCTCCCTTAGCGTTCACCATGTCCAACGCGTCCGTCCTGTAAGTAACCGTCTCGTTAACGTCTCCCTCTTTCGCCGTCTTCGTGTTGCCGGCCAAAACAGACTCTATTTCCATTTTAAGCGAGCTCATATCCTTGCTGTCATCATTCGTTCTTGGAATCTTTTTCTCGCTCACATACTCTTTGAAAAGATCTTTATTTTTATTTATAAACGCTTTGAATTGTTGCATTCGGTTTTTGTTCGTTTGGGAGAACTTTTTAATAATTGGGGACGCATGAGTTGTTAGAACAGTACCTCTGGTTGTGGAAGATCGCCGCGTGTTTTGTTGGGACAGCTGCTTATTGACTCCAATTCTTAAGAGAATATTTTTGGTAGTTTGGATTAATTGTTTGCTGATATGTTCAGGAGTATAAGATGTGTCAATTACGTTATCAGTTGTATGATTTACTTTATTAGGTTTTTTGTCGCTTCTGTCCAAGAGGCTCTGACTCTGTATTCCACTATCATCTTCTAAAATAATATTAGCTTTTCTAGCTCCGTACAATTTGTTTATAAATTTAATGTCTTGTTGTTTTCCATACACAGGGAAGCCACGTGTCGATGGTGAAGCAGTTTGTACACTGTTGTGTTTTATTTGTTCTGCATAGTCATCGTTGTTTCTTCTTAAATTTAACTTAATTACTTCTAAGAAGTCAGAATTGCCTGAAATGAAATGATAACATTAATACTCTTCCTCCACGAAAAATAAGCTTTGTGACTTCTTGGATAAACCCTCCAGAGTGTGACTGTGCGTTATGATGACCGCGCTGCACCTTTTGTCCCCTGAGTATTTGACATTTTGCTTGATGTATTCATTTCATCGATGAGGAGGATATTGCTACTCATACGATTCATATTTGTTTTCTCCTCGACGACAATCTTTACTGACTGTCCGTCGAATTTGGCTTAAATACCTCTGGAATATGATGAGCTTCACTCAATCTAAGTTTACTTGCAAACGGTACGTGGCTATTGAAGTATCTGCCGGTAATCGGTATCCGATGATACTATGACGTTATTAAGATTGCGGCCCGTGATATCCCGGCGAGCGAACATGAACAGAATTTGGAAGAACCTATTATTAATTATTATTATGAGTTGGGGAGTTAGATGCACTTAAATCCTAGGATCCATTGTGGCCCCTGCTTGCGCTAGCGCGCCTACCCTCAACTTCCTATGTCTAAAAAACGAATGAGCTATGGGAAAATCGAGACTACTGACTAGGAAACGTGTGCCGGGATTTAAATCATATTCTCAAGACCTATTACTTTTAAGAAGCGTAGGATCCTCTGAGGGTCTAAGCTGGGAACTGGAAGAACCTAACGATATAGGTAGTTAAGTAAAATAACTAGGAACAACCTGCTGAAGTCTCCACCATACGCTTGGTGACAGCTAGATCGGCTTCTACTCCAGCTATCGATGTGCACAGCACTAGCACTGACACGTACCACACAATATCTGGCATGTTTATATGTTTTATATGAGTTACAATTGGTGCACGAGTTTATTGTCGCAAATAAATTTTATTGCATCTGTGATACAATTACAATATTCTTTAACAGAAATGTTTTTGTTTAACATTGTACCAACGGATTTCTTTAACATATTGAATTAAATGTAACGAGTGTTCATGTAATTATTATTAATATTTTTTTTTATAACAAGGGACGAGGTGTGCAGGATGTTCAGCTAATGGTAATTGATACGCCCTGCCCATTACAATGCAGTGCCGCTCAGGATTATTGGATAAAGCAAAAATTCTGGGCGGCACTAAAACTGCGCTTGTCACCTTGAGACAGAAAATGTCAAGCCTGATTTGCCCAGTAATTTCACTAGCTACGGTACCCTTCAGACCAAAACACAATAATGGTTACACATTACTGCTTCACGGCAGAAAAAGGCGCCATTGTGGTACCCATAATCTAGCCGGCATCCTGTGCAAAGGAGCCTCCCACTGGTGAACAACAAGTGAGGATCATACAACGTACTCTGTGATAGTTAACATGGAGTAGTTACTCTAGGAGCAGCTCGGATCATGGACGATTAAATCATCTCCGATCTGCTTGATTCTTTGGCGTTGGGTAGAGGTTATAGGTTCTCTCTGCATCTCCTACTACATGTGTCGCAGGAGTGCCCAGACGAGTTTTTGGGTTGACAGCAGCTGCAGTCGAATTCCACCACTTGCATTGAGGTACTGTAAGCAGCTAGACTCCATATTAAAAGATCGCCAAAAAAGTACAAGTGACGTTGCATATACCGATATACGTATGCATTAAAATATTCATTCAAATTAACACCTTATTTCGTGGCAGTAATGTTTAAAGTCTATTGTATGCGTCATAAGAAGATTATGGTACGAAATGTACGAAAGAGTTGTCTCTTTCGCACATGATGATGGATTTTGTTTTTGCAATATTTAGCAAAATAATTAAAAACGTCAAGTTAGTTACTTAATTTTGTTAATTTAAAGAGGCTTACCTGTAATACGACACTCCATTCTTTTAAGTTCAGATATGCTGTTATTTCGAACACATTGTCGTTGCGTGGCGTTGTATTCAAAGTACGATGAAAACACAACTGAACGAAAACTCTGCCTGATAGGACGCGTAGGCAGAGTTTTGCTTCAGACAATTTTCGTGATTGTACGTCATTAACAATGACAAACGTAATTACAAGTCAAAATGCGAAATTTCACTTGCATCATGTTGACGTCTGGCATTCTATAACCGCGTGTTTTGCGAGACATTTCTTGTCTCGCAGAGCCACCTTGTGGAATAAATTATTGGCTTAAGTTTTTTCAAACTGATTCGACTTGGGGTCCTTTAAGCTTAGAGCTTATCTACTCACATCTTAAAGACCAGCAATGCATCTCTTAAACCCTAATGTTGTGGATGTCCATGGGTAGCTACCTCATCCCTCCCCATCACGTGAGACTGTTGCTCTTTTGTCCCTGTTATCAAGTTTTGTAAATATATATTTATTCCAAAATATTTCTCTCAATCGCGTATATTTTTTTATATTATAGTGAGTCCTCAACGACTCGCGACTGACGGCGTAAAATAACTTAACAGTTTAAACGTAATTTTTTCCTACAAGCACTGAAGTAAATGAATAAAATATAATATATTAAAACTTAATCAATGCTATCTCCTGCTTTGAAAACATTCTTCTTCATGGAATCCGTATCCACTTTCACCTTGAAGTGTATGGTGGCATTTTGTTAAGGCGCGTGCCGTTATTACTGTTTGCGTATTACAATTCACTGTTCATTACCCACCGTCCGGTTCGTCGTTCAACGTCAGGCGATGTACTAACGCGCAGTGAATATTTCATGGTAAACGCGTGGACTTCATGTGGCTTACAAGTGGACATCGCGTGGTGTAGGGTTTGGGCATTGTTTAGTTCTGCTCTTTGAATTAATTATTGTTCCTAAGGGTTAACACATCACTAAGCATGCACCTTTTTAGACTGGGCGTAACGGGACAGTCCTAAGTGCAGAGGCTGTCTAGCCGAGGATGAAACGGTCACTCATGTAATCATGGAATGTGCTGGGATAGCCAACCAACGCGCAAAAACCTTAGTAAATATTAGGTCACTCCGGGAAGTGCGAATACTCCAGGAGTGTTCTGAACTTCTGTATCCTTCCAGTTGGGCTGATTGGAATGACTTGCCAACACTGCAACTTGATTGACTTGCAAGTGGACCCAACTTAATGGTCTAATTCCCGAAACAGGAGACCCTTTACCAAAATGCTCTTTGAATTGGGAAGTACGCGTAGGATCAGGGAGTAGCGTATCGGAAATTCATGAGTGTCATTTCCTTGACTAGCTGTCCGTTCAGTTAGGCTTTAAGAATAGCAACACTACATTTTGAAGTTGGTGGCCATGGACTCCATTAAACTACTTAAAAATTACGATATTCCACACTTACGAGTAAAAAAGGATGACTCCGTGTCACAGTGAAGCACCAAAACAAGCCGGTAAACGTGTAAGTACATAGCCCCATGCACACACTTATACTAATACAAGCCGATCGGCCGCCATTATGAGATTTCCCAGATCAGGTTGCGTCGCATTAAATTTTTTAAAAATGCCGCCTTACGTTGTGAAAAGGTGTAAAAACAATACTATAAAAGTATTTGTGGATATATAATTATTTAAGGAAAATTGTGTAACTGGTATACCCAGTAACCGCAAACACACTAGCATAAAGGTGCTTCATTTGCTATAATCACGGCGTAGAGTCCTTCTATTTTTACTTGTCCGTGGTGATATCAAGAACTAATTATACACTGTCGTCATATCTATGATGTAAGGATTACTGATTCTGGAAGTTGCACTAGAATCGGTAAACGCGGGAACATTTGCGTTTCCTTCCACGTCAACTGGATCTGTGGCCGCTCGGCTGTCGTCATGTTTCTCAGCTCCGAGTTCTCGGTCGAGGTCGCTAAGTTCGTGATTGTGGTCGTGCATGTATTGCCGCCGTGACTGTGGCAACCTGAACTGAGGCATCGGCCCTCCACCCAACTTCATGATGACCAGCGCTCCGTCTTTCTCCTCCTGGATGAGTGACTCGCTGAATTTTCGTCGCGATTTATGTTTTGACTGAAACAACGATGCGTTGTATGACTTGAGTTATGTTATATTATGGAAATAAATACTTAAACTATATCTAGCAAAGTTAGGAAACAGTTCCCTACACGTCATTCTTATAGTTTAAACGGTGAGCCTTAAGACTGTACGGCAGAAGTAAAAACAAGACAATGTAAATAATACGATATACAACTACATTTCAGTCTTCATTAGTTGACTTGAACCTAATGGAATGGATAGTTTCCTCGAGCGAAAACCTAAAAAATTTGCTAAACAGCACGCCAGGTGTGTAGGGTTTAACCTATGCGTATTATCCCTTAAAAAGTGTTTTATTTAAATGATTGTACTCTTTACAGTACTCGCAAAAACTTTTATCTATCAGCAATTCAACAATTTTAACAAAAAACAAATAATTTTGCTTTGGATTTTTTGAATCATACCTTTATTAGTTTATATTTGACACTAGTCGTCCCGTCTTTTTCATAATCCGGCTTAGCTTTGGCAAGGTGCTTATCATCAGTGCCAAATAACTGTTCTTTGTTATCTGGTGGTCCATCATGTGATTCAGTGTCTGCTTCGTACCACACTCCACTATTGTCGTCCTCATCAATTTGAGAATTTACATCTACGGTTGTTATTTGATAATCGTCGTGAAAGTCAGTTGTGCCAGAGTTTTGAGGTTTTGTTTCTCGCTGTGTTTCAGTATTTTCATTAGAGTCTGTGCGGAGGTGTATAGTTCCGTTGATCTCGAAGTAATCGTAGTTGTCATTCACTAACTTTTTTTGTAAACTAACGGCAAGAGGATCTGCAGTGGTTTCGAGTGTAGCGTATTCTGAAACTGAGGTATCAATGCTGTATTTTGATATTGCTATGTAAAGGAGTTTTCATTCACATTTATTTTGTCTTTGTCAGTGATTTTGATTTATGACATACGAACGGTCACTCACTACTTTGCCCGCATTGGAACTTTTTAAAGGTAAGTATTTCACTTGTAGTGACACGGTAATAACGCGACCAGAGGGCCTACCATCAACTTTTAATAAGCGATGCGATTCCGATGCAGTTCAGTTTGAGTACCTAAACTGACTCACTAAAATTCGTACCATGAAGTGCCTTTTACTGAATAGCGCTTGGATCTCTTATGAAGAATGAACGAAATAAATTTGTTTGTGGTCCGCGGTGTGCGAAAGAGATGACGCTCTACAATCGTTGTATAAGTTTGTCTCTGTTACTCGAACCATATGCGTTGCGTTTCGAAACCAAAAATGATATGATTTTAGCGGTTTTTTTGCGTAGAAAATACTAAAAATACATTTTAAAATTGTGCTTTATAGCGTCAAATTATAAACCATTAAGCCCTTTTATGTACTTATTAAATAATAGTACTATAAATAAATATAGTTCTTTGAATTACAAATTAAATATTTGCTTAGGTGTTTTCGTAAAAATAACGAGTTATGAACGCACCTCCATTGATGTTTGATTTGACAGGACCAAAGAGTACATTTTTTTTATAGTTCTTGCGAACAGGTTATAGCCCGGGCCCTTACTGCCTCGTCTATAGTATTTTAATTTTTGGTATTTATTTTCAGTATTTTGTTTTCCAAAAAGTCCAATAAAGTATTCTCATCTCATCTGTCATCAATAAAATTTTCCTTTTCTGTATGTTTTTACTATTTTTTAAAAGTTATTAACAACACGATTCACTTTCCTCTAAGGAAGTAGCAACTTTTTTCGAATCGCTCACTTTGACACGTAAGCTATCCAGTTTAGATTGAAATATTACCTCATGGTACGAATGAGTGAACGAACTAAATCAGTTTCTGATTCAATTGATATAATTTTTGACATTCAGTTGACATCATTGAGATTTAATCAGTTGATTTGACGCCAACCTAAATTAGATAGCTCTAATCACGTCGTGGTACGAAATAGCAAAGCAGTACATTTTAGGTTGTCAATTGAATCGCAATAAGAGTTCATGGTAGGCCCGCAGTACCAATAAAATTTAAAAACAACTCGTTTAATGATAAGATAAAGTGTAACAGTATTAATGACATGACATTATTAGGAGCTCACCTTTTGCACTGAGTACTGTGACGCACAAGTGAACAGCTAGGGTTGCTACACCAGCATACAAACTCATTGTTGACTACATCTTCCTGCCCATCTCCCCTTGCGTTGATGTCAGTTCAAATGTAATCCCACTATTCACAAGTCACAACACAAGAGAACTGGTGAATCATTAGAAACAAAGTTATGCTCTTCTATTAAAAAAACATGTGTTGCCCACGTTGTGTGTTTGTTTCGAATTTTTATTTTTAATATTTTGCAATATGAATATGCACAAAACAATGCTTTATAGCTTTGAACGGTAATGGGTTTCTGTATTTTATATTATATGAAAACAATAAACGTAGGTAGACTTGATATCGTTACAGCTATATTGTAGGGAACTAACAATTTTTTTTTATGGAATAGGAGGACAAACGAGCGTACGGGTCACCTGTTGTTAAGTGATCACCGCCGCCCACAATCTCTTGCAACACCAGAGGAATCACAGGAGCGTTGCCGGCCTTTAAGGAAGGTGTACGCGCTTACCCATGTTGTATCGTCCCGGAAACACCGCACAAGGAAGCTCATTCCACAGCTTTGTAGTACGGGGATGAAAGCTCCTTGAAAACCGCACTGTGGAGGACCGCGACACATCCAGATGGTGAGGATGATATCCTGACATGTGGCGAGTCGTGCGAAGGTGGAATTCGGCGGCAAAAATGTTGACTTTGGAAGTATCAAGGCGCAGGAATTCTCAATTTGTGCATACTAGACTAAGAAGTTTTTACAGTCCAGATTTGTGTAATTTTTTAACATCAAATCCTCCGATAAAAACCCATAGAGACATTGATGGGCTTTGAGAAAAACTGTACCTGAAGCTCAATAAGTAGTACGGGAAACAAAAAGACAGCTCATAAGACAATCAGTAGGCTTCAAGAAAATCCTGTCGTCGGTATTCAAGAAGTAGAAGGTACCAGAAATGAATAAAGTTGGATTATCTATAAAAAAGAAATCGATGCCATCAAAAACATAACTTGCAAAAAAAAAAAACAAGTCTCGCAACTCAGTTCTTGTGCCGTAAAATGTTATTAAATCCATGTAATACCAAGTCGATCAATTTGTTTAGTTCCTACTTAAGGGTCCTTCTGTCTTAATTTATTACATAATTAGCTTACCTAAAAACATCCTAAGTGACCATATAAATATTGAAATAATTATTTGCTTTAAATAAATACATTGTATTTTTAATATTAAATTCATACGTGTTTAATGCGATGGCCAAGTTAATCTATTTATTTAAAATATATACATTTACTGCAGATACTTATTGATTTAAAATTTCACTTCTTACGTGTTAACACTATTACACACTTCTTTTTTTTACGAAAACTGAAGATAAACTAAATATAACCGCTTGTATAGTCACTACATACAGCCACTTTGGGGCTGTGAATGCGTTCCAAATCAAGACGTCGCTCGCTCAGGAATACTATAATAACTATTTTACTGATTTGAGTTCCAAAAAATGCGAAAGTCAGTAATGCAGGATTGGAATAAAAATTAATATATCATAAACACGATAAGTGGCAGTATTAATTTTAATCCAGAAATTTGCCGTATAACCTAGGTGTCTATAGTAAAACTAGATCTAAATGTATGTTTGAACTAGATTCCCACCAACATCAAAACGTTGATTAAACTTTTCAGGTATCAAGGACTGATGACTGATGATCAGCATCAGGAGAATCCATTACCACTTAAGCACTATGAATACGTCTAGATATTAATGACCAACTCTACATCTACGTTACTGTGTATAGGTTCGCACAAATTCGCTCTGTTGACAATTCAAATTATTGATAGTGAAAAGTCTCCTAATACTACTGATTTTCATGATTTTCTTACGGTCTTTCCCAATATACTATCTACAGATAGAGATAAATGACTACCTTCTACTGTCAGTAATTAGCTGTCAATAATCTGAAGCTGTCCCAATATACCCGATAAGTCATTCTTATCGCCTTATATAGGGACGGGGGAATTGTAATTTCCATACAAACTTTAGAACTAGCTATACGTCGTCCCATTGACAGACAGCGTGCTCGGATAAGGTGAGTTACCGTCGATAAGTTTATTGGGACAGAGAAGTCAAGGATAGTTACGATTTTTATCTCAAGATAGACTGAATATTGGGAACGGCCGTTAATGATTTGTAACGCAGCATCGAATCGTCGTCGTGTCGGATGCTATAAGTGTGTATTTCACTCATCTCTCATTGTTCGCGCACTAAATTGAAATCTTGTGAAATTGAAATGACATTTATATTTGAACGAAGCGCGGGAGTCTCATTAGATTAGCTTCCTAATAAGTTTCCATTTCAACGCAGCTCTGAGATTCTGTCTGGGTCTCGTTGCCGGTTCAAATCTATTATTCGCTATCTCAATGTTGAGATAAGTGTCCTGAACTTACCAATAATAGTTTGACGAGCGCCTTATAATAAAATAAACGTTTGAGTGTATATTTCGAAATAAATAAATAAAATGGGTGTGTTACTTGTGCCAATAATCATTGGAAAGAAATAACAAACCTTTGCTCTCAAAAGATGTAATCCATGTTAGTCCTAAGTTTGTAATTCCCAAAGTTAAAAGTTAATCGAGTGACGTTGATTGATGATGTGTGGAAAAATATATATTGCTTAGCATAAAGCTATCCAGTTTAGATGTTCTGCGTAAGGAACTATATTTCCTTTGAAAGAACATGAGAAGTAACCCTATTGTACCCAATTTTAGATTTAAAGTCGAAAATCTTATTTAAATCCAAAAGTGATAAAGAAAAATTATAATTTTAATGTTGGGGCAGGCATGCGTTCCTCAAAATTGTATCACTACCATTTTTTTTGTATGAAAATAAGGAACGAGACGAGCAGGACTTTCAGCTGATGGTAATTGATACGCCCTGCCCATTACAATGCACTGCCGCTCAGAATTCTTAAAAATCCCAAAAATTGTGAGCGGCACTACAATTGCGCTCGTCGCCTTGAGACATAAGATGTTAAGTCTCATTTGCCCAGTAATTGCACAAGGCCTTCAGACGGTAATGCTTACACATTACTGCTTCACGGCAGAAATAGGCGCCGTTGTGGTACCCATAATCTAGCCGGCATCCTGTGCAAAGAAGCCTCCCACTGGTACTAGCTTTTGTAAATTCTCGATGAGTACTTCGATATTACATGTGGACGGTGGACACAGATGGATTATCGTGATTAGACACACTTGAAAATGGGTTATGTTCATATTTGCTGTGTTCATTGATCACGTTGCACGCAATCCACTACCGTGCGTTTAACTAGAAACTTCTTGCCACACGTGGAATCACCTGCCGGTCTTATACTTTGTGTAATCTTCTGCCGGTCTTATACTTTGTGTAATCACCTGCCGGTCTTATACTTTGTGTAATCACCTGCCGGTCTTATACTTTGTGTAATCATCTGCCGGTCTTATACTTTCTGTAATCACCTGCCGGTCTTATACTTTGTGTAATCATCTGCCGGTCTTATACTTTCTGTAATCACCTGCCGGTCTTATACTTTGTGTAATCATCTGCCGGTCTTATACTTTGTGTAATCATCTGCCGGTCTTATACTTTCTGTAATCATCTGCCGGTCTTATACTTTCTGTAATCATCTGCCGGTCTTATACTTTCTGTAATCATCTGCCGGTCTCATACTTTGTGTAATCATCTGTCGGTCTTATACTTTGTGTAATCATCTGCCGGTCTTATACTATGAAGAATCATCTGCCGGTCTTATACTTTGTGTAATCTTCTGCCGGTCTTATACTTTTAAGAATCATCTGCCAGTCTCATACTTTGAAGCATCACCTGCCGGTCTTATACTATGAAGAATCATCTGTCGGTCTTATACTTTGAAGAATCATCTGCCGGTCTCATACTTTGTGTAATAATCTGCCGGTCTTATACTGTGAAGAATCATCTGCCGGTCTTTTACTTTGTGTAATCATCTGCCGGTCTCATACTTTGAAGCATCACCTGCCGGTCTTATACTATGAAGAATCATCTGCCGCTCTTATACTTTGTGTAATCATCTGCCGGTCTTTTACTTTGTGTAATCATCTGCCGGTCTTATACTTTGTGTAATCATCTGCCGGTCTTATACTATGTAGAATCATCTGCCGGTCTTATACTTTTAAGAATCATCTGCCAGTCTCATACTTTGAAGCATCACCTGCCGGTCTTATACTATGAAGAATCATCTGCCGGTCTTATACTTTTAAGAATCATCTGCCAGTCTCATACTTTGAAGCATCACCTGCCGGTCTTATACTATGAAGGATCATCTGTCGGTCTTATACTTTGAAGAATCATCTGCCGGTCTCATACTTTGTGTAATCATCTGCCGGTCTTATACTTTGAGTAATCATCGGCCGGTCTTATACTTTGAAGAATCATCTGCCGGTCTTATACACTGTGTAATCATCTGTCGGTCTTATACTTTGTGGAATCATCTACCGGTCTTATACTCTGTGCATCATCTGAGTTTCTTTGTGGAATCATCATCTTCGAAGTGAAAACTCCTTAGACGCGCTGAACACTTTAGTTTGTTAGTATTATATAGGACTGAATCGAAATACTCACCAATTTTACTATAGAAGAGGTGGACAAACTTGCGTATGGGTCACCTGATGTTAGGTAATTACCACCGCCCACCGAACATTCGGCTTACCCGTTGCGTGTAGATGTAAAATATTTTAACAAAATATAATATTTAAGAATATATGAAGAATAAGTAATAATATATGCCATCAAAAAAATAACAGCTGTCTCGCAATTCAGATCTTCTACCGTAAAACACTGTGAGATCCAAGGGTCCTTCTGTATCAGGTTATGACGTAATAAGCTAACCTAACATCATTTTACAGTGACCATATCCATGTTTTTAAATAAATGGATTAACTTGGCCATCACATGACAACACAGTGTATCTTTTTTATTTTATTAAAACACAATAAATTTCACAAGTAATATATTAAATTAGATTATTGTTTAGTGCGATGGCCAGACAATCTATTTATTTAAAATGCGGGTTTTACTTGCACACGAATGGTTCCGTACTATTACTGAGACTTAAATTAACTATTAATTAATTCACAAAAAATATACATAATTAATTATAGTGTTCAAATTAATTAATTTGTGATACGATATATAGTAACGTAACATAGTTTCAATATAAGCTTTCTGTGATTGTTCATATATTGATTGTTGCACATTTACTCTCCCAGGAGTGCCTCGTTCACGTATAAGATAATTTATGATAGTCAGTACGCAGACAGACATACACGGGAAGGCTTTTACGATATGTATCGAGGAATCACTGTCATTCGTTGATCGGGGTCCAACTAGTATAAACTAGATATACTGAGTTCTGTCAAAGACAAAAACATTCTCGTACCGCGATCCAATATCGATTGTTCCGATAATCAAAATAAAGACTAACGGCTGTTCCTAATATTCAGTCTATCACTTACTTGAGATAAAAATCATAACTGTCGTTTACTTTTCTGTCCCAATAAACTTATCGACAGTAACTCACCTTATCCGTACACGCTGTCAGTCAATGAGACGACGTATAGCTTACCAGCAATAGAAGTTTGTATGGAAATATCAATTCACGCGTCCCAATATAAGGCGATAGATTCCTATCATTCGACTTATCGGGTATATTGGGACAGCTTCAGATTATTGACAGCAAATTACTGACAGTAGAAGGTAGTAATTTATCTCTATCTGTAGATAGTATATTGGGAAGGGCCGTTAACCTCCAGTTTATCATAGTTGGGCGAGTTACAAGAGCGACATCTCAAGACAATTTCCTAATATGCAAACATTGGGGTTGAGCAGGTTATCAACTGTAAAGTAGATTCTGTAGATGAAGCTACAACCTGAGAGTAGTGCAAAGCATACAAGATTTTAAGAATTCAGAGGGTCGACGTGAATGGCAGGACATCTCCTGGGACTCCTGGTATGGGGGTACCAAAAGGGTCTATTCTTGGACCGTTCCTCTTCCTTATCTATATAAATCATCTTCCTAATCTTATAGAGAAAAAACATAAGGTAGTATTGTTTACTGATGACACTTCACTGATTTTCAAAGTGAAAAGAAACCAAGCTATGTATGACGAAGTGAACGATATTTTATCTGACATCATGTACTCGTTAAGCGCTAATAACCTATTGTTAAATAGCAAGAAACCTAAATACATTAAATTTACCGTACCAAATGCCAAAAATGTAAATGCAAATGTTTTGTTAAACGGAGAGGTGATAGAACCGGCCGAATCTGCTATATTTCTTGGCATAACTCTATTCCAAATTACAATGGGGCCCCCATATTGAAGGATTAGCGAACAGACTTAGTTCTGCAGCATACGCGGTTAAAAATATTAGACAATTAACTGACATAGATACGGCGAGATTAGTATACTTTAGTTATTTTCATAGTATTATGTCCTATGGTATATTGTTATGGGGCAGTGCGGCCGATATTAATACCATCTTTGTGCTGCAGAAGAGGGCTATTCGCGCGATTTATAACCTAGGTCCGTAAATCATTAAGAGAAAAATTTTAAGAAATAAACATTTTGACTGTTGCTTGTCAATAAATTTTTGATAATGTTCTGTATGTTCATAAGCACATTGAGGAATTCTCTAGAAACTGTGACATTCATAATGTTAACATGAGGAACAGACATAAACTTGTCATGCCTCCTACTCGGTTGGGTCGAGTTAGTAAGTCTTTTGTTGGGCGATGTATATGATTCTACAATACGATCCCAGAAAATGTACAAATTCAAATGTGTTACGAAATTTAAAAGAATTGTTAAAAAACGTTTGTGTGGGAAAGGTTATTATAGCATAAACGACATTTTCTTAATGACACCACGGACTGGGAATAAAGCGAACACCCTCAGGCTCTTTAATTATAAATGTTTATTGTACGATATTACATTGTAATCCATATTTTACATTAAAAAAAAAAGCCCGCTGAATTTCTTGCGCCCATTCTTCTTAGGTCTGAGGCACTCTCTTTTGAATGGGTGGTAGTTTTTGACGTTCAATAAGTGATTTTAAATCCTATTTTGAATAAAAATATTTGGATTTGAATTTGAAGCTATAACCTGAGAGTTATGCAAAGTATACAAGATTTTATGACGATACGTCACTTGAACGGTGAACTCAGTTCGGAGAGAACTGGCACGGAACGTCGGTGGTTCGAGTCCCGCATCATTCATAAAATTTTGTTTTCAAATTTTATTTCTGTACAATATTTGACCTGTAATCAGACTCTTGAGTTGCTGATCACTGCTTTTTGAAACTTTACCGAATTTCACGAATGGTCTAATGGTCAACCTGGTGATGCTTGAGAAATGAGTTTTTGCCAGAAGCAGTAATGCTAGAATATCTCGAGTTGGACCTGCAGAAAAATAATATATTTTGCTACCAGACAATAGCACAAAATGTAACTATTAACCAACTAACTATAACATTTACCAGTGGGAGGTTCCTTTGCACAGGGTGCCATCATGGGTACCACAACGGTGCCTATTTCAGCCGTGAGGCAGTAATGTGTAAGCATTATTGTGTTTCGGTATGAAGGGCGCCGTAGCTAGTGAAACTACTGGGCAAACGAGACATAACATCTTATGTCTGAAAGGGGACGAGCGCAATTGTGTTGCCGATCAGAATTTTTGGGATATTCAAGAGTCCTGAGCGGTACTACATTGTAATGGGCAGGGCGTATCAATTACCACCAGATCAACGTCCTGCTCGTCTCGTTCGTTATTGTCATAAAAAAAACTATTGCACTCAAGCGGCCGGCAAGAAATAATGTCATCTAAACACAAACAGGAAATAATATATATTGAAAACTGAGTTTTTAAGTACGACACAACTTAATTTCATTTGCCCAGCGAGTGGCGTCTAGTCAGGTAGTGGAATGTTTTTTCTCAATTGCGTTTTGTGTGGTAGCGCCATAACATCTACGATTCTTCATCTAATTCCAATTATATTATTATGTTTCAATCAGGGGCGTGCATTGGTTTTCTAGGTTGGCACTGTAGATCTTACTAGTCGTAGTTGCGTTTTAGTCCGACAGTACGACATAAGTTGTATGAAACGCTGCTTGCTTCATATATGCAATCTGTAGACTGCCCACCGTAGGTAGTAAAATAACATTAACTAGTGCTAATCCAAATGTGTTGAGTTTTCTTTAGTATTCATTCCGCCAATATTTATTGTCTTTAAACAATTCGACACGTGTTTCACCTCTACACGAGGCATCTTCATTAGATGTTGACTAGCCGAACTCTGGCACGAGACTAGACTCAGTCAAAACATTTGGATAATTATGGATTTCTGCAAAGTACCGTCAACTTCAATAAATTTTCTTTAACTAGTGCTATATTTATTTATGCACTGGTAGACCAAAGCAGAGATGGGCAGATGACATCGTGCAGTCGGTGGGGAGAAACTGGATCGATCAGGCCAAGGATAGGGAAAAATGGAAAAAGTTGGGGGAGGCCTATACCCAAAATGGTGTCCATAACCAAAGTTATATAGAATAAATATTTAAACTGGTCACTTTAAATAAAATAACACTAGATTTTAAGAACTTTGAATGACTAACATTTGTATGTATATTATGGGTAATGGAATAAATGGCTTACTCTTATATTTATTTAGGTTCATAACAAGGTAGGCACTGCCTAATTGCTTATATGATATGCACGCCCCTGGGTTCAATTGTAAATAACTAAACAATTTGTTATGTTTTGTTCCATTCCATTCCAAAGTGATAATCCTCACTTCTGGAATTAATTACACAAATAACTGTTTGTAAACTACTGTTTTCAGAATAATCTACAGTCAGAATTTTGTAAACATTTATATCTAGTTCAAAATAAATCCGAACTTTTTAACAAATTGTCTTGTATACTATATCGGTTAATAATGAAAGTGTTTGAAATGTTCAATCAGCTGAGCAGGAGACGGTCCCAGAGGCCCGAAGGGTGGAAGGCGGGAGTTAATTTCAGCTGAACGTGTCGAGCTAATGATTTGAGTACACCCCTCTGGGGGTCACCTGGAGCCCGCGCCACTCTACCGCCGCGTCCATTGTCGCCGCAGATGGTTCAACACAATCATTTGGCAAATTGTCATTATCACTGATTGAAGTTTCTTATTGTAATTGATTTAATTACGGGAATAAGATGGACTAGCGGGAGTCGGACCCGCAGTGAGGATGACGTCCCTATACAAAAACAGGAACAATATTTACTCAATGTAATTGAAGTGCTTCTTAGAACATCTACGAAGACAAAATATCATTCTATAATATGAAGGCAGAAAGATATTTCAAATCTTTTCGGCAGCTTATGTTAAAGTACATTCACAATGGGGAAAAAATAAACAATACCAAACGGGGGTGTAATTTTTAGGCAAGAGACGAGGGCCTCCATACACCCGAGTTAGAAAATCGCATTTTCCCCCGAGTAATATATAGTGCTTTCCAATTTACCTAGGAGGAAAATAAAAACGATTAATATTTTAACAAATACATATACATTTCAAGCTAATAAAAGTGGGAAATAGTATTAAAATTATTTTATTGTAATGGGTCTTTGATAATATAATGCAGGTTCAAATAAATTCAAAGTCTTGAAGGGGTCGAAAAGAATATTACCTAGATATACCAAGCTTATAAGAGCATGTTAAAAACAAATAAAGAACGCGAAAACAATTGTTATATTCCGTATTTTTAATTTGGTTGATTTAAAAGCTTTAACTGGATAAAAATATATTAATTTTTTTTTTGTAGGAGTGGAGGACCAGCCATCGTGGGTTCACATGTTGGTCACCGCCGCGGCCGCCCATAGGTTCTCTCTTGTGAACTGTTATAGTTATTTATGCAACTGTTGTGTAATAAGGGGTATTAAAACACGAATGTGGGTTTAATAGTATCACATGAGTGTTTAAATACCTAATTATCAACAGTTGCATACAAGACTTTATCTACACCTATAATATGAATCCTTTAAAATATTCTGAAACAGTTAGCTTACTGCTAACATTAAAACAGCCAGCCCTAGTAGTAACCTAATATCATCCCTTACTGATTATATACAAATAAACTAAGTTCTAATGAAAGAATTATTAATTTTAGTAGTAATTTACATTTTGTATAGTGCAATTATTAGCGTTTAAAATATCCGGCGGTGTGCTGTCAAAACTTGAATCGCTCATTTTTTTCAAGAAAAATGGTGGGGTTTCGAATAACCTACTTTTTTTTACGGCGCGCCATGTTCTGGTAGTGTGGAACGCGCGTAAACGAAAATGTTCTTTTTTTGAAATTCATATAGATACCACGCATCGAGCAATAAGAATGTGGCTGTCTGTTGAAACTTTGCGCATGAAGGGATCGAAAAAAAAAACATAGGAGTGTTGTTATGAAATTCAGTACAACATTACAACACTCGTTTGGATGATGTAATGGTTATTAGAACATTGGGTGTTTTAATGTTGTCAATAAGCTAACTGTTTCAGAATCTTTAATAGAGGATTTAAAGCATGGGTGTAGATAAAGCTCTTTTTTAATGTATCAGGATAAATATTTCGCGAGGAAGCCCATTCTTTGAAGATATTTGACAAACATTTCGTAAATCTACAAATGATGAAAGTATGAGATGACCAGCAAATATCTAACTTGTCAGAATCTCTTAAAGATGACTGACTGATTCTAACTTTTTATTACTATAACATGGTATTTCAAAGTTTTGTTACACATATTTTTTTTCGTGAATTGAATTTAAATTGAGTATACCCTCCGAATCGATTCCATAGATAGAAATAAATCAAATCCAAAAATATTTTATTTCGTAGGTAAATTGCATTACACTTGTATTATGCAGCTCCTACGTAAAGCAGATTTCCATAGAGGTTGCTCTTTTCAAAACAGAATGGTATTACAAGTTCATATTAACAATTAAATTTACAAATCATTTCAATTACATAGTTATATTTTTTTTATAGAATAGGAGGACAAACGAGCGTACGGGTCACCTGTTGTTAAGTGATCACCGCCGCCCACAATCTCTTGCAACACCGGAGGAATCACATGAGCGCATTTTTGAAGGTAGTATCGTCCCGGAAACACCGCACAAGGAAGTTCATTCCACAGCTTTGTAGTACGTGGAAGAAAGCTCCTTGAAAACCGCACTGTGGAAGACCGCCACACATCCAGATGGTAGGGATGATATCCTAATTTGTGGCGTGTTGTTCGAAGGTGGGATTCGGCGGCAGGAATCAGGTTAAACAGCTCTTCGGAACACTTCCCGTGATAAATGCGGTAGAAGACTGTGTGTCTTGAAACGACATCTCTACGCAACTTATTAATGTAATTTCAATTTAATTTAATTAATAATTAATAACATTGCAATTAATTTAATTTCTAATTAATTACTTTTCAATTAATTTAAAGTGATGCAACAAAAATACTCAAACGTCAATTATTAAATTCCTTTAAATAAGAAATAGGTCTCGCAGGTTCTTATTTTTACTACGTACCTTCCGGGCTACTTACCAGAACACTCTGATATTATTCTCATTAGTGCCTTTAAATTTTGTTGTTTGCAGTCGCTTGAGCAATATCAACACACGTGGAATAGAAAGAGTCTGGTGGTTTCTTTATTAGTTCCACTTCACGAAGAGTTGCCTCAATTACTTCTTACGTTTGATTATCTCAACTGAACATTTTTGGGACCGATCCTTTAAAATGACCAAAAATATAAATCAAGCGACATAGTAAGTAATAAACACAAAAAATACATATTAAGTACAGCTTTAGAAGTTCCACTTTTTTAAGAGCCGGTAAATAAAATATTAGTCAAACAACGTCCCAATAAACTTCAAATCTAGGTTTATGATAATCATAATAATATTCAACAATTGACTCACAGGCAAACGTCAATAATTATGTTAATGAATTCAATATGCAGCTAAGTTCTTATCTAACTCTGTCTTCCGCATATTGGGCCAGTATTAATATACACAGTAGTACTTATTATATATGGTATTTTAGTATAAAAGAGCTTTATTTCTTATGTAGACGTTTGATGTTATATAAGTATACGCTTGTAAAGTTTAAGGTTATATCTGCGTCTTATAGTATTTGAGTATAAATGAGTTTGTTTGAGTATTAATTTAATTCTATATTTTATATAATTTTATTATAATTAAGGAACACCAGGAACAGACATAAGCTTATAATGCCTACTACTCGGCTAAGTCGAGTTAGTAAGTCTTTTGTGGGGCGATGTATATGCTTTTACAACAAGATCCCAGAAAATGTTCAAAACAAAAGTATTACGTTATTCAAAAGAATTGTTAAAAAACGTCTGTGTGGTAAAGGTTAGTATAGCATAAATGACTTTCTTAATTATACCACAGATTGGGAATGGAGCGACCGCCCTCAGCTTATTAAATAATAAGTTTAATTGTACAATATTACTTTGTAAACATATTTTTTGATGAAAAAAAAAGCTCGTTGAGTTTGTTGCGCCCATTCTTCTCAGGCCTGAGGCGTTCATTTTGGAATGGGTGGTAGTTTTTTTGTCTTTCAATAAGTGATGTCACAACCTATTTGGAATAAAAATATTTGAATTTGAATGGGCTTATCCCTTTTGTCTACGTCTTATAGTATTTAAGTATACATGAGCTTATATGTTATGTCTCATTTCAGAATCATGTTATATCATGTATGATGGTATGTACCCCTTGGCAGGACAAACAGGAGCCGCTGTGTCACCTACCACCACCTACTCATCTAGCCGGCGTCCTGTGAAGCCATCCACAAAACGTACATCTGTTTACATCATACATTGATTTACTTTTTATATGATAAGAAAACCAACAGCCATATAAACTTAAGATAGTTAACATAATTATAAATAGCCAATTAGTATTCGTATATATTTAGTATATTGTAAAACAATGATAATGTATGAGCATATACTAATTTAAGCTTATAAAATAATTTCTTATATAATTTATTTTCTATAGTTAAGTTTGATTCTGACAATGAACATTTAAGTATAATAAAATATTGACACACTTTTACACAAATTATCTTGCCCCAAACTAGGCATAGCCTGTAGGTACAACACAATGAAATATGTATTACAATATACTTACTTAAACATACATAAATACATATAAACAAACATCCATGACTCCGAAACAAACATACACATACAAATGTTTGAACGTACAGGGATTCGAACCCGGGACCTCTAGCTCAGTAGGCAGGGTAACTAATTGGCCTATATGGGTCGTCAAGTATTTTTTATGTTTTGAAATCGTTAAGGTATTTTGACGTTTGGTGAAGGGCTTCAAATGATTTTTTTTGTCAACTTGAGTATTAAAAAGTAACTTTAAATAGTATTGAACAACAAGTTTATGAATAACCTTTAAGCATATGGTAACACAATAACCATTCAATCAAATCAATCAATCAAAATCAGTTTATTCACGTAGGTCACGGAAACGACACTTATGAATGTCAAAAAAAAATCTTATTGAATCTACCGCTACTTCGTAAAGGGTTGAGCTAATGAGGAGAAGTAGCAAGAAACTCATTGCCACTCTTTTATATCAAGATTTACATTTACATTGATTTACAAATTATTTCAATTACAATATAATATGTAAAATGATGCAATAAACACACTCAAACGACAAATAGTCAATGTCTTACACGAGTAAGTCAAAAAAGTAAATGTAAATGAATACAAAAGTTATTGAGTACAGTAGCTGCATCATCCACATACACCATAAATAAATAAAGGTATTCTGTGAGCATTTAATAAGCGATTATAAATAAATAAATATGTATATTGATCATATTAACATTGATCAATGTTAACTTGTGAACATTAATAATTATGCAAATATCTACAGTCCGTTTACAGTTATGTTCCCACTACCATACTACCTTGACACAGATTAATTCATATAACCTATTGTTTTATTTATAATTCATTCACTAACAGAAAAAAATACGCCTAGTTAATCATGTCAAAAATGATGAAATATATAGCTCGCAATGTTCAAAGGGAAAATACTAATAAAGCTTCTCTGATTTCAATTGAAAATGTTTATCCACGTGTAGCGGCCATGACAGTTATGTCAAAAAGGGCTACGTCAAATTATTAGATACGTATCTATCGAAGATTATTTTTTTATGAAAATAAGGGACGAGACGAACAGGACGTTCAGCTGATGGAAATTGATACGCCCTGCCCATTACAATGCAGCGCCGCTCAAGATTATTGAAAATCCCAAAAATTCGAAGCGGCACTACAACTGCGCTAGTCACCTTGAGACATAAGATGTCAAGTCTCATTTGCCCAGTAATTTCACTTGATATGGCGCCCTACAGACCGAAACACAGTAATGCTTACACATTACTCCATCACGGCAGAAATAGGGGCCGTTGTGGTACCCATAATACAGCCGGCATCCAGTGCAAAGGAGCCTCCCACTGGTAAAGATACGTAAGATTGTTGGAATTGTTCAGATTCCAACTATATTCGTTAAAATATTAAATACTAGCTGCTACCCGCGTCGTCGTGGACACTAAAAAAAATGTCTGCACCGCTACGACGCATGAGGTCACCCAGAGGCGTGCATTGCTTTTCTATCAAGGTAGGCACATTATCTAGTCGTACATCTAACTAGTCGTAGTAACGGTTTATTCCGACAGTACGACATAAGTTATATGAAACGCTGCTTGCTTCGTATACGCAATCTGTAGTCTGCCTACCGTAGGTAGTATATTAAGGCGACACTAAATGCAAGCGACCTTGAGCGATATGACTTCACGGTTGCCGGCCCGTCATCTATGTAACAAAGCCAATATTTTCAAAATTCTTGGGTGGAAAACAGTTTATATGCTTACAATCCTCGTTATTCACTACTAATCTGAATAAATGAACCTACACAAAAAAGTACAAGCTATAAGAATAACTTTTCAGAGAGAAGTACCAAAAAAATGCGTCACGCCATGCCAAAAAACTTGTTTAATTACAAAGAAAAGTGGTTGTTCAAAAAGGCTCGGCAGTGTTAACTATAACCAACAGCAAACATTAGCAACCTACAAATAAGACTTAAGGATATGTGTAACAGGATTAAGTAGTGTTCATAGCTCGAAATGCTATACTTTCACCACAAAACTTGTCTAAAAACACCATGTTTGCGTGTTTTCTGCTTACTCTTCGCCTTAACTTTAACACGAGTGCGTAGAGTGAGGAGGTAGGCACTGCCTTATTGCTTATATGATATGCACGTCCCTGCCCACACCGTATTATAATATCATTGCATTATCTTTCTTAGATTTACATTTTTAATTTGTTATATCTTTTGAATGGAATGTCCGATTTTAATAATTTAAAAAGTATTTTACAAGTATGGAAATGGCCTTCAATAAAATAATAACATGGTTTGATTATTGTTGCCACTTTTATCAACTTTTAAAATGTTAAAAAAGTAGTAATTGCATAACTACAGTAGTTGGACATTATGGTATGGCAAAGTTTTTTTTGTAAATATTGATACGTTCTATAATATTTAGAAAATTATTTGTTCTATCCTCAATAGTTTCCGCAGCGCACGCGGTGACAGATTTTTTATGACAATTTTTTTCACACCTTTTGTTATTATTGCAATTTTATAAGGTATCCCTATGTTTTTTTTTAAAAAAAATATAGCCTATGTCACTCAGTGAAGTTGCAGGTTTCACTTTTTTGAAATCGGTCTCAAGTGTTTCTGCTTCTTCTAAAAAAAATCCAAATGTCAATGCTATCTACTTTTAAATGAACCCCTTGAATGAATGAATATTAATCACTAATTTAATCATTTGTGACATTACCATTTATAGAGCCCATTCCTAATTTCAAAACATCATTAATATTATCTGAATGTCAGTCAGCACAATACAATTACTAAAGATGGTGATGTTGTAGCAACACGGCACACACGCAACCAACAAAAAGAAATTCTTTAGAATATGATTTCGATCGCTGTGCCATAATGAAATCAGGATGTTATCATCAATACATGAATATAAATTAATAATCAAATTTGTGAAATGCTTATAGCATAAATTGATATCAAATTTACTTCTTAACAGCGTACCTAACAGCTAAAGCTTAGTTAACAACTAAGAGATATGCGATTTACAAGCCCTGAAGAGGCGGTGAATGCGTTCCACGATGCCCTCGAGGAACGCGTTCAAGACGTAGGTGTAGTAGAAAATTGGAAAAACTGTTTTAAATACAATAGTTCCAAATAATCCAAGAGTGTGTCAATAGTGAAGCAATATGCTTTAAAAAAACAGTAAATATGTCGTAAACATAACAAGTACCATTATTAGTGGCAATCCAGTAACTAACAGAACTATCTATAGAACCTAAGTAACAAGAACTCGTCGATTGTATCAAATGATTTCAAACAGACAGTAATGAGTTAATATCGAGCACAAATAAATAATAACGTTGCGGATTTAAGATGATGGAACGTGAAACAAAACAGAAGTAATTGTATAAAGCAGCGGGTACGGGCGGATTTACGGCCTACTTCCGGTAAGGTCGACGTGTTTGACACTCGCGAATGATTCGTAGTGTTAGTAACACGAGTCAATTGAGAATATATATATAAAATTTTAAACGTATATTTTGATTGTAACATTACTTACATTGTAGTCAATAATTTACTGATGTAATGTCACGAAAATATATTGGTCTTAGATTGGGCTTTATTCCTTATTAGATTCTACCGCCTGGCCAAATCATCGATTCAAATCTCTAATTTGACAGAAGCAGCCGGAATTGATCAATAGAAAAGTGTGGTTTTTCATGACGATAACACTAGACCACACTTTAGCTGTTAACAGCAAAAATTAAGAGAATTTTGTTATGATTGTCTTGCACAAAGTGGGCATGGATTCAGTTATTTTGAAGACACTGCAAAAGCAAGGTATCAGTCGTATATATTCATATATCGTACTATCGATAAATATACCGACACATCTTCTATAGAAGACCATAAAGGATCTATCGGTCGCGTGGTCTTAGGACTAAAAACAGTGCTGATGATGTTGAAGCTAGAATCCCCCGAAAAAATATTATAGCGAGAAATTAATTATAGCGAAAGACAATAACGTGTACGCTCATAGCTCAAAAATACATTTTTTTATTTGTAACAGAACTAATGGTTAGACTAATTACACGAAGCGCAAGAAGTAACTAGCCCGGTTTCTCGTACCGTTCGCACCAGACGTGAAACGAAGACGGTGAGATTTTATTGTTATTTGAATTATGCCGCATATATCAAGCAGGTTCATTAACGTTTCCTTTAAAATATATCATTTTTATTTTTATCAATGCAGATAGTTGATGGTCTCCTTCGCGTACAGAATGTGCCAACGCAAATCACACCAAATACAGTGTGAGTAGCGGGAGCACTCGACTCGTTCGCGGAACTCGATTGTAACAATTCACTTTGGTTCATTCAATTTCACCTCGCGCACTTCACTCTGCTATAGTTTTCTTAAAAATACGTTATTTATTAAATAACTTTAAGAGATTCTTATAATCCTTTTGTGATATTGCTATTTGAGTATTAAAAGTTGTAGTCAAACAATGGTTATGCTATTATAAGATTCTTAAGCACTTTTGCAATTCAATAATAACATTTTCTCATTTACGATTCGTAAATGTGGATGTTGAGAATAATGGCAAGAACTGCAATATAACATAGTTGTTGCTCTTCAAAGATCTCATTCTTCTTGTGTGTGTTAGGCCACGTGAATAAACAGAGGGCTTTTCAACCGACTTTATTAAGAGGAGGAGTTATTTTTTATTTAAGTTTGTTACTTCATGCCTTCGCCGTTAATAGACCGATTTGCATTTTTTAGAGGAAGTTAAACATTTTGTTTGAACCGGATTCTCATGAGCATTGACGAACCCGGTCGACTTTGAAGCGCTGTAACAGCGGTTTAAATGAATGAAATTAAAAAAAAATGTACGGAAAATTTTTCCGCAAAAGATCATCTACAAGATTGGTCTGAGGTATTTTTTTTTTGTAAAATGTATAAAAAAAAAGTAATAGAGCAAAAAAGTATAAAAAATTTCTCACTTTTATTTAACATATTTGTAGGCGTTACAAATTATGTCTTTACGAATTTTTTGTAAGACGCATAGTTTCCGAGATATCACGAAGAAAGTGTTTCACTCCTTTTTCTAAAATGGCGGCCGGGGGACAATGGTGGTGACCCCACAAACTTGAGGTTAAGCTTCTATTGACACATATCTCAAAAATAAAATTGCGTTCTCTAAAAAATGCAATATTCGGTCCTTAAATTGTATCATTTCAATGGCAAATTGACAAATACTGTCCAACCTTATTCCTGTGTCACTGTCTTCTTTTTTATGTTTTGTCTCCGAAAGGTAACTAAGATTCCGTTGATCATCCGAACATACTTCACAAACTGCGACAGTTAGCCAGCCAACATTGTAACAAGCGTGTATTGCTATAACGACAAGTAATGCTGCTGTAGAATTGGCGAATTACAAAATGGTTGCCATCATCATCATTTAAGCCAGGAGAAGTCCACTGCTGGACAAAGGCCTTCCCCAAAGATCGCCATGACGATCGATCCTGCGCTGCCCTCATCCAAACTGTTCCGGCAATCTTGACCAGATCGTTGGTGCATTTTGTGGGGAGCTTTGCCACGCTATCTAGAAAATATTAAAAAAATAATAATAGGAGGGACACACACGTTGATCAGAACGTTACTTGAAGAATCTAGAGGCTACTAATACTCTCAAATTCAATGTCCAAATCATTAGTCTTTTGGATAGGGGCTAAAACAAGGTCCACTTCACATTTTCATGTCTGACGTGGTAGAAAAAAAATCCTTTTCCTTTTTTCTACCCCTTCGTATGGTGTGTTGTGGCAAAAATAATAATATTTAGTTCAAAGAGATTACATACAATTGAGAAATGATATATACGTCACATGGTGACCATAATTGTTATCGCTCTCTCCAAATAAAGATTATTAAAATAAAATTATAATAAATAGAGGGCGTGTCGTGGTGCGGTAGGAAGCGTTGACACGGGAAGGGCGTGGGTATGATGGTCCAAAGGATGGGTCATACGCATTGCTTATTCAATTGATTTATTCTGTTGCCAAACAATCTTTACAATGCACTTTATATTATTATTATTTTTTGGGTAATAAGGGATGAGACGAGTAGGACGTTGATACGCCTTACCCATTACGATGCAGTCGTCTTCTGTCTCGTCACCTTCAGAGATAAGGTGTTTAGTCTCATTTGCCCAGGAATTTTACTAACTACTACAACATACTAATGTTTACACATAACTGCTTAGCGGCAGAAATAGGCGCCATTGTGGTGCCCGTAATCGAGCCGGCATCCTGTGCAAAGGAGCCTCCCAATCCATCTTTCCAAGACCCTACAAATGATGTGCGACTAAGATCTCAACTAGCGACCAATTCAAAGCCAGACGGAAAAAAATTACTGGTGGTGGCTAGTATAACTTTTACAGGTTAATTCTTAAAACGTCTGCTCTCTAAGAGATCGTAGACACAGCTGTGTCTCAAGCTACCGCCAATGGTCGTTGATAAATCATTATGGAGAGGATATGAAATATCAGGTTGTTACTTGTCAGTTTTAAAATACTGCCAACAATAAGGAAGCTCCTCTCAAAACATACGAAACGAAGCATACATAATATAGTTGAAAAAATTAGAATTATTCTACAATTAAATACCATTTTAACTGATGAAAATTATAATGTTGCTGACGTACTTATATTATATTGACACGAGAGTGGGTCAGGATGTGGAAAAAAATACTCCACTTGTTGGAACGAGTCTTTATTTGCGTTCACATATCTGAATATGCACTTCGCCGGTCTGCCCCTGTTTGATTTGATCCTGAACTTACTAGAAATTTCCATTAACTTTACAAAACCCAAAAAATCCATACACTGGTAGGTCTATGGAACCCGGGTCTACAGCGTTTGAAGTAAACACTTTTCCGCTGAGCTACGAGTATTGCTGACGGAGCTGTCGAAATTATCAATCCCTTGAAGTTTGACAACTCTCTTCATGTACCTCGATGCGTTGCTACGCGATAATATCTTTTTATTTTGGAATAGAAGGTGACAAGGATATGGTTCACCTGATGGCAAGTAATCACCGCCGCCCACGTTCTCCACGCAACACCGGGGGAATTACAGGAACGTTGCTTGTCGGCCTTTTAAGACGGGGTTTTTTAAGGTACCCATGTCGTATCGTCCTGGAACGCTGTATAAGGAAGCTCATTATAAAGTTTGATTGAACGTAGAAGAAAGCTCATGGACTGCAAAGAGCAATACAACACATCCAGATGGTGAGAATGAGGATTTTGAGATACTTTTTCTTGAGAATTACGTATTCTTAGTGAAATGACATTGATCTATTCCGTAGCTATCTGTATTATCGTGTCAAATCTTAGATTAAGGATTGGTTGTCGTTGCGCTCCAACTAGATACCGCACTATCTAAGAACAATAATAATATTTTACATTGAAATTAATAAAATTCAAATACTTACAGATGTGATGCGATCCCAGTGTCTTTTATTATTTTTACAAATTTTACTGCGCAATCCGGCGACTACGCCTGCAGTATCTACTTGGAGTCTTAGGGACTACGCGCACTTATTCAGCGCCCTTTCGCTGAACGAATTTGGTCACACTTATACAGCTCTGCTTCTATCAGCCGCGTACGGAACTTTAAATCACATCTGCACTCTTTAATCTTTTTGTGCATAATGATTACGTCAAATCAATGCAGGAACAATACAGGTCGCAACTTGTCGACAAGGAGTCGCGAACCATCCCTCTAAGGCCTTGGCCACACTAGACGGAAATTCCGTCGCCGAACTTTCGCGGCGGTCAATCCGTTCTATGCGATACCAGCCACACTTTATTTCAGTGGCAGATCATCAGTCGGCTGCCTGCGCTTATATGGTGTGGTCGTAATTCGTGATGGATCCGATAGAAGTGATAGCTATTTATGAGGCATTAGAAGAAGAAACCGTAAATATTGGGTTCATCCCCTAAATACTCTTCGACTAGAAATTGGGCAATTTCATACCCTGTATATGCAACTAAGACTTAATCCAGATAAAACATTCGAATATTATCGTATGTCCATACAATCATTTGATGTATTGCTGAATTTAACCAAGGACTACATTACCAAGGAAAATACAAAACTTAGAACAGCTGTACCTCCCGAAGAAAGGCTGACCGTTACATTAAGGTAAGATACATTTTAAGTAAATAACGCCCGATTTTTGAATTGTGTATTCCAGCTGAGAACAACTTAAGTATCGTTCTGTCGCATTGAAATCTTAACAACTGAATGAGACAAAACGATACTTAAGTCGTTCTCAGCTTGAATACTCAATTCAGAAATCGGGCGTAAGTATATGAAATGAAACAAATTATTGATTAACTACTTAACTTTTTATTGAATAAAATTTCAACTTTAAATTTTTTATTGAATTAAATTGCCGCAACATGTCCTGTATTATCTTAATTAAGTGAACCTTTTCTGAAATAGTTCACCTAATTCCTCCATTGAGTGTGCTGTTTCAGTTTCAGCTGATTCAATTTGACGTACTTGGATTTGGTCTGGTGGAGGAGGTGACTGTATGGTCGAATAGGAGCTTGCACTGTTTGTATTCGAAGTATATCCTTGGTACACCGGCGTTGACGCATATCTTGTAGGTGTATTATATGTTGTAGGTGATTGTTCGTGTGTACTATAGCCAGGATGGTTGTAAGAATACGTTTCATTATGTGACATGTTAAATGAGTTACGATATTTGACTTTATAAATCAAATTCATCACTTCGATTCTGAACTCAAAATTTTGTCTTTCATTTAGGCTCTTAATTTGAGGAAGTAAAGAAAGTAAAAATTTCGTATCGGCATCTTCTTCGGCTGCTTTAGGTGATTGTTGCTTTTTATTCATTGCTGTAATTAAACTCTGTTGAAAGGCTGTCATTTTAGGTTTTTTTTTCATTTGAGAGGTCCCTGAAACTTCAGTTTGAGGTGGAACAAAATTCTCAGTTACAGTTTCTTGTGCGTTTGCATTTCTTGGTTGAGTGTTTGTATTAGTTGATATTTCATCACAAGAATTTTCATTTTGGTCATTATCACCTTCCAGAGCGCTTATGTTCCCCGATGACGCCCGAGAGTCTTTCACCACATCCAAGAATCGCAGCAATTCAAAGTACGAGTTTTTACGTTTCTTAGGTGCTGCACTTCCACTTCTTGAATTATCTTGTTTTTTTTCTTTTACGTAATCTCTTAAGTGCTTCCATTTCTTTTGAAGTTCATCCACTGTAAAATTAAATAATACAAGTATCAACAAAATATCGAAATAACTTAGCTTAGGGTGATATAGATAGTGGCGCCCCTAATATAAAATAATTAATTATAAGTATAATTACTATATCAATACCACATAATATGGAAAATCCGCTTCGTTGACCCCCTCAATACTATATTTAACTATGGTTTCACATAGTGTATTAGCCACTTTTCTGTTTATACGCCGAAGGTGAAAGTTGGCATCACTAGTAAATTATGTAAATCGATGCGAAACATAGTTAAATGTAGTCTTGAGGAATTGACCGAAGCAAATTTTTCATAACTTTGTATATAAATGTTTATTAATTATTTTAGATTGGGGGAGCCACTGGGGAGAAAACGTGATGATGCTGAACGTTTTTTTTGTTACAGGTATTTGTCTACCGGAATGAATTTTAAAAGTTTATCTCACGATTTTTTGATGGGACGATCGACTATTGCAGAAATAATAAAAGAAACTTGTGAAGTAATTTGGAAAGTACTGCAACCACTTGAAATGTCTGAGCCAAATAAGGAATCGTGGTTAAAAGTGGCAGAAGAATTCCGTAAATACGCAAATTTTCCAAACTGTTTAGGAGCCGTGGATGGTAAACATATAAGAATAATTAATCCTGACAACAGCGGATCTACTATTTTAACTATAAAAAGTTTTTTTCAATTGTTCTTATGGCAGCCGCAGATTCTAATTATTGCTTCATTTTTATCGATGTTGGATCTTTTGGAAAAGAAGCTGATAGTAATGTATTTAGAAGTTCAAATTTCGGACAGAAACTTTACCATGACATGTTAGACCTACCCGAGGATAAAATACTCCCCGGTACTACCAGCCCAGCACTACCATTTGTACTGGTAGCTGACGAGGCTTTCGCTTTACATAAACATGTTATGCGACCCTACCGCAATAAAACAATAGACATAGAAAAACGTACGTTTAACTACCGCCTATCTCGTGCAAGGCGTTATGTGGAATGTGCTTTCGGCATATTGAGCAACAAGTGGAGAGTTCTTCACACGGCCATACTTGTTAACCCGGATTTTGCTACAAAGATAGTAAAAACAACATGTGTTCTTCACAACTTTGTACGGAGACGAGACGGTTTGAACTACAATGACGAATTGTTAACTTGTGATCTACCTACATTACCCAATTCTAATACATCTAGACCCTGTAATGCCATAAACGCGAGAGATTTATTTAAAAAGTATTTTATGGAAGAAGGTAAACTAGAGTGGCAACACAACTTCATTTAAGTAGGTAAGGTTACTGATATAATCATTGTTCAGTAGGTTTATATGAATGATAGTTTCAATAAGTACCTACATGCATACGAGTACTTATACTTAGATATACATAGGTATTCGAAAATTAATAAAGAGATAAACTCACCAAGTTCTTGCTGTTTTTTTTCTATTTCACTATCCCAATTGTCGTAAAATATTTTCGCAATCTCTTCCCATGCTCGTTTCTTTGCATTTCTATCCGGCTTTTCTCTAGAGTCCCAAAGGCAAATGTATTTTGCACTTCTATAATAAATCGTTCAGTGTCAAACATCCTGTGCGTGCGTCGTCACTGCGAGTTATCCGCTGAATGTGGCGCGTCGCATACAAATACCTGTAATGCGACGTTGCCGATCTTACGCTGACGGAAGATCGGTGCGCGACCGAGCAGACGCGAACGAGTGAGCAGTCCGCTATCGTCCGCGACGGAACGACCGATCTTCCGCATAGTGTGCCCGATATTTGTATTTTATATGCAATAACATGTATTGGCGTTCCGCCGCGGAAGTTCGGCGACGGCATTTCCGTCTAGTGTGGCCAAGGCTTAAAGAGCTGTTCCGCCGCATTCGACGGCGAATAGCGCTGTACGCGGCGGAACAGCGCCGAACGCTCTCTATAGCATTCGCATAATAAAAACACATTTATCCTCATTTTATGCTGGTTTGCCGCGAATGCTTTCCATTCTGCTGAATGGACGCGGAAAGCTGGATCGACGCGTACACGTCTCCATACAAAATTCTTGTTTTCTATGGACAAAAGCTGAAAAGAGCTGAATAACTGCGCGTAGTCCCTTAACCTAAGTGTCTAATATTATCTTATAAACATTTCATTAAACTGATAAAGCATAAGTTTCTGTCGTAAGTATCTAGTGAAGGCTCCAAACCGAAATACTAAATACAAACGTAACAGAAACTTATTTCCTTTCATACAGTTTCGTATTCACAAAACTGGCCGCAACTGGAAATCATATCACAAACTGGTGCATACGTTCCTCCGTAGACACGTATAATGAAAAAGTAATATGTTTCTCATTGAACGCTAAATTAAAAGTGAATGAAGCGTGGCCGGCGAGATGGTTTGATAAATAATGATACCTCACACACAGACTAGAAACATTCAGTTTAATAAATATATTAATAATAAAAGGCATAAAAGGCATTTATTTTCTCAAAATTGATTCCTTTAGAATTCTTTTTGATGTCATTTCTGATAACTACTAGATACAACTACCGCTTCGGAAACAAATGGTGCTCTGAGAGAGAAGAAGCGCTCGTTTCAATAAAAATATACAATATTGTACAGTCATTTCTATCGCTATAAAATAATCACAATCTAGTCCCAGGCTGTCCGATCATTAAGATATTCAGCAGTGGATTAATAGGATTTGCGACAGAGCCATTTTTGTATAAAACATTTAAATTTATTTATAGATAATGCCTGAACAGTGGCTGGGACTTTATTATAGAAGTGTATACATTTACCCTGAAAGCTATTATGTATCTTATGAAGCCTATTTATTTCCAATCTAATATTAAATATCATTCTTACAGTTATATTACAGTTATATCTGTTATTACATACACTATAATAAATATTACAATTATTTACATAGATAAGAAAAAATATAATTTTTTATTTAGTATTAATAACTGTTGTTATGAGCTGTCTTCATCATTATTGATTGGAACCCATTCTTAGGTATAGGCCTCCTTCAGCTTGTTACATGCCTCTCTGTCCATTGCTATCTTTTTCCATTAGTATCCTGCTGTCGTTTGAATGTCTTCTATCCACCTTTTCCTAGGACGTTCTCTTCTTCTTTTTCCCACTGTCCCTCCCCACATAGTTACCTGCAGGTCCATCTATTGTCACTACATCTTGCTATATGTCCAGCCCACTTCCACTTCAATATTCTTAATAAATATATGTATGTATTATTTTTTGTCATAACAGAATTATTTCATATTCATTTTTTTGAACACACTGCTTACAATATGTATACAATACTCAGTAATAACAAAAAAATACAACATGCTGATTTATTGAGCTAAGCGAAGCGAAGCTGAGCGGAGCTCCCACCGGCTCCAATTGATTTCTGTGTAAAATTAATTCTCGGCCATTTCTGGATCGATTTTAAATATTTTTGAGCTCTTAGAAAGCTTTCAAAATTTTCTAGGTTATTGTCGTGACAGAATTTTGAATTTCGACTTTATTCAATTATTATAATTAAAAACAAACATGATTAACAAATTATTATAAATTAGCACGCGCTATTTATATTTATTTAAAAATTGAGCCGATTGATCAAACCTTGTTTAAATTAATTTTGTTTTGTATTTGTACACAGACTTAGTGTACCTCGGTTCGCTCAAATATATGCCGCAGCGAAGCTGTACAACGAGCGACTAAAGGTGTATCATTGAAGGTTTTTCAATTAATTTAACTGTTTTTTGTCAATATAATATATAATAATATAATATAATATTGACACACTTTTTACACAAATTATCTGTATGGTCAATGGTCAACAGGTTGAAAAAACTGTTAAATCGTCAACAGGTTTTGAAAAAATCGGTTTATGCATTTATTAATAATTTAGGATTTTATTAGGTTTTCATTTCGTCAATATAATATCAAGTCAACGTTTTCGTTCGCAAATTCGTCAATTGTTTTGAATTAAGCTGTTTTAGTGAGGCATTCAATTTCATCATTTATTGCGAGTTACGGACGAAGACGTTGATTGAATTTATTAGCTTATTATGTTGAACAGGTTTTTTCGTTGAAGAAAAACAGTTAATTCGTTAACGAATATATAACTGTTAATAAAAACAGTTTATTGATTTAACCTCTAGTATTTTGATGAAAATTTATCAATACAATAAATACGGCAAGCATACCGCCCTGCCAATAGCGGGGTATGGAGTTATTAATAAAATTGTGAATTGTATGAACATACACAATAACAGTAATCTATTGTCAATTATTTGCTATTTTCGTGTGAGATCTAATCATTGTTCGACAATTTGTAGTTTTACAAAAAAAAAAAAATACAAATATTATAATTTAATAAACACTGCCGTAAGAAACAAATGAATAATTTGGCTTTTTATACGCTTTATATTAGCTTCACCTGTATGTTTGTAACCGACTTCTTTGGGCGCGATTTTGACCCACTTTAAACGGCTAGATTTCGTTCAAACTTTGTAGATTTATCGAGGACCGATGACATTACACTAAATTGATAAAATTATTCAATTTTTCAATTTGCAAATATGATTTTTGTTAATTTATATAATTATCATCTATAGTCGATAAGGCAGAAATTGATGTTAAAGTACTTAATAGTTTTTTAAATACGCTTTTATAGAAATTTAACTAAAAAATGAAAAATAATAGTTAAAAAAAACTAAAATGCGCGCTTTATATAAAATTCAACTAAAAAATAGAAAATAAATTTAAATTGAAAATAGTGTAAATAAAATATATTTTAATGTAAAAAAAGCGTGGGGTGCATTTTAAGATATTAGTAAAATAATAATTCTTCTACACCCCACGCTTTTTTTACAATAAAATATATTTTTTTTACACTATTTTCAATTTAAATTTATTTTCTATTTATTAGTTGAATTTTATATAAAGCATGCTTTTTAGTTTTTTTTAACTATTATTTATTTACTCATCAAATAAACAAAAATATTTCTAAGTACAAATTGACGCATCTTGGTGAACAGTGTTGTAAAGAGCATTCTCTGACTAACTGCATGTCCTTTTTTACACTGTGTCCCGGTGTCGATCAAACACAGTGAATTGCGCGATATGTACTTAGCAACATGTGTGATTATTGCCTGCACATACCTCGCCGTGGTGAGTTACCATACACACAGCACCCTACACACAAGCTGTTTGAGATTCTCATTTAGATCATCCGTGCTTAATATCAGAATTAAAAAAAAACAGTGGTGCCGTGGAATAACTGGTAGGAACGAAGTTTCTCATGCTATTCGAAATATATTTCATTTATAAATATTACAATAAAAATTTCGCTCATAATAATACAAGGTTTTTTTAATGAAAAAATGGGATGAGAGGAACAGGATGTTCAATTGATGGTAATTGATACGCCCTACCTCTCAGGATCCTTGAAAAACACAAATATTCTGAGCGATAAGATGTTAAGTCTCATTTGCCCAGTAATTTCCCGAAACACAGTAATGCTTACACATTACTACTTTACGGCAGAAATAGGTTTTTGGGTTCGTTTTAAGAGGAACTATATAGTTTATGTGTGTGACTAAGGTTAGATACATTAAAGAATAACGCAAAATTTTAGAATCTTGATTAGGTAGGTCATACAAGAATATATTTTTTTAAATTTATGTCCCCATACCCATATTTAAGGTATAAGTTTCACTATCAAGGATTTTTTGAAATTATTACGATTTGTTATTTTCTCTGGACATCAACAGGTCCACACCCTGGTCCCTTCCATGATTATTGTTAGAGCTATTTTTATTAAAATGTTATTTATTTTGATTGCCATGAATTATATCATGTATACTTCGTATCGTGTCCCAACAACGTACACTTTCGCCTTATCGCAAAAATATGGCCGCAGCATAAGAAGTACCAAAAAGCAAAGCAAGCAAAGTAAGCAAAAATGTGATATTAAAACGTATTACTTTATCAATTAGATTAGGTTACTGTTTAAGTAGAAATCTGTAATATAATTAAAAATTGGTAAATAATGTGTTTGGAGTACAGAAAGCGACACACATCTTCAACGTGGAGAGAGACTTCAGCCGGCTGAGCAAAGACGCGGAGCTTAGTAAGTATGTACGTATGAACCAGTGTTACTTACTTTACTGCATGTTATTAATGTGAAGATTGTATGTGCATCAGTTTACTGCGGATTCTTTATAACTTGAATCGATCGTAAATTTTCTAGAGGCTAATCATGGAAAAGGAGAAAAAACGAGCGTACATGTCACCTGGTGCTATGTGATCACCACCGCTCAAATTGTCTTGCAGTACTAGAGGAATCACAGGAGCGTTACCTTAAGTTACGTTATGTTAAGGTCTACGTGCTGTTTTCAAGGTACCCATGTCGTATCGACGTGGAAACATCGCATCGGAAGCTCATTCCACAGCTTGGTTGTAAGTGGAAGAAAGTTCATTGAAAACCGCACTGTGGAAGAACGCCACACATACAGACTGCAGAAGGCTGCAGGAATCAGGTTTAAAAGCTCTTCGGAACACCGCCCATGATAATTGCGGTAGAGGACACACAATAAAGAATGTCTCTACGCAACGAGAGGTGATCGAGCCGATCATAAAACACTAGTTACTCGACAATTCAAATGGTTCGAGCTGATGCCGGGGTTCGCCAGAGCAGAGATGACAGCAATACTCCATGTGGCTGGACCTCAACTTTTAGAGTGCTTGAATGTGGGCCGGCTTGAAGTATTGCCGTGCTCTATTTATGACGCCCAGCTTCTTTGAAGCCAATTTGGCTTTGCCCTCAAGTCGCTCAAGATTTCGAGACCCAGTATTCCGATACTAGGCGAGACTGTAAGGGAGGTGTTTTCGAAGAGTGGTGATACGACAAAAGGTTTTTTTTTATTTATTTTACTCAAATGTCCAGGTGGGAGAGATAATAGCCAAGCTGAAGACTTTCAAAGTCCAGGTGCACCCCCGCATCCGTCTGTTCTACCAGTTGCTGAAGCGAGGCATGATGGACTACCGGCAGAAGCATTCCGACTCGCTCTACAACCCTGAAGCCTACCAAGTCAAGGACCACAACCTGGAAACTAACACTGGATCATAGACGCAGCACCCAGCATTAATATAATGTATCATACTCAAATAAAAATCAATTAACATATGTTTTTCCTTTATGCGATCAAAATCTAATCATATCTCATACGTCATCTATTCTTTTTCTTTTACAAAAGTATCCCAGGATAGGATAGTAGGTACAACATATCACCGTCATCATCATCAGCCGGAAGACGATCTCTGCTGCGAAAAGGACTCCCCCAAAAGATTGACACGAAGACTTAGAGATAGACACGAAGATCGGTCCTGCGGTGCCCTCATCCAACGTATTCCGGCGATCTTGACCAGATCATCGGTCCATCTTGTACCAACCAACGTACCAACACTGCGTCTTCCGGTACGTGGTTGCTATTCGAGGACTTTACTGCCCCAACGGCCATCTGTCCGTCGAACTATGTGCGCTGTCCACTGCCACTTCAGTTTCGCAATCATTTGGGCTATGTCGGTTAGTTTGGTTCTCCTACGGATCTCCTCATTTCTGATTCGTTCTCGTAGGGAAACTCCTCTCCATTGCCCTCTGAGCGACCATGAGCTTTCTCATTAGGCCCATAGTTAGCGACGTTAGTTAGGTACATTTAGTACACAGTTAGTTAGGTGCGTATTCGGAAATTCAAAGGAATTTTTAATAAACTTTATTTTGTAGCAATATGACATGAATGGAATTAATTTTTTTTGACTGTAATGCAATTTTTAAAGAGGATGTAAAGACTACGTAATAAGATTCGGGACTGCCTGATTAAAAATTGAAATTTAGTTTAGTATGAAACGTGCAGTGATATGACATAAGTATGAAATAGCAGTAATTACAGTAATGCGATTGGCGACGAAGTATAATCCGGCTAAGTTTAAAAGCGAACAACTTTTAAAACGTAGTGGATTTCGGCTATCTCCGTTTTTTTTACAAGATCATAGTCGTTATCTGTCAATCTGTCGATGACTGCACGTTTCACACAATAGAGCGAATTGCTTTTTTCTTAGAGAGTTTCGCTAGACTGTCTATTTTTGTCACAAGACTATAGTTGTGACCTAACTCTATGGTTCTGGTCTACATCGTCTCTGTCTGTCTAATAACTACGTGTTTTTTTAGTCAAGCAGTGACGATAATTTTTTTTTTTTAATGAAAATAAGGGTCAAGACTAGCAGGACGTTCAGCTGATAGTAATTGATACGCCCTGCCCATTACAATACAGTGCCGCTCAGGATTCTTGAAACCCCCAAAAAATCTGAGCGGCACTACAACTGCGCCCGTCACCTCGAGACAAGATGTTAAGTCTCATTTGCCCAGTAATTTCACTAGCTACGGCGCCCTTCAGACCGAAACACAGTAATGCTTACACATTACTGCTTCACGGCAGAAATAGGCGCCGTTGTGGTACCCATAATCTAGCGGGCATCCTGTGCAAAGGAGCCTCCCACTGGTGTTTAATTAAAGTACATACTTATTTATTATAACATTTTCATTGATATCATGTTTAATATAAATACACGCAATTTAATATAATTATCATATTTTTTTTTCGTATAATCTCTTAATGTGCCACATCTCAAAGAAAGTTTTACCGCGCTGCGCGTTTTATATATTAATACTAGCTGACCCAGCAAACGTTGTATTGCCGATATTAAATCGCGATTAGATCGCCATACAAAAGTAACTGTTTATCGTAGATGGGTGAATTTGAAGTTGTATGTATTTTTAATGCTGATTCATAATCAAACAAATTAAAAAAAAAAAATAAAAAAAAATAAAAAATAAAAATTCGTGTGGACACCCTTAACATTTAGGTGGATGAAAAATAGATGTTGTCCGATTCTCAGACCTACCCAATATGCACTCAAAATTTCATGGGAATCGGTCAAGCCGTTTCGGAGGAGTTCAATGTTTAACACCATGACACGACAATTTTATATATTACATATAGCTAGTGAAATTACTGGGCAAACGAGACTTAACATCTATCTCTAGTATAGTATATTCGAATATGTCTCAAGGAGACGAGCGGAATTGTGGTGGCGATCAGAGTTTTTGGGATTTTCAAGAATCTCGAGTGGTACTACTTTGTAATGTGCAGGGCGTATCAATCACCATAAGATGAACGTCCTGCTCGTCTCTTTCCTTATTGTCATAAAAAAACTATTATAATTATTAAGAAACAAACTAAAAGACCTTTGTCCTACCAAGTCCTTCATATACCTAAAAAAACTGATTTATACCTACTATTGAACAGTAGATAGGTAGCTATCTACAGTTCAATATTAATTCTATTATATTTTTTTATGAACCAATAAAATAATTTAGGTACAAACTCCACCAAACTTAATTTCGCATGTGTAACTGAAAACGTTTGTAGAGAAATATATTTCGCGCGCAACATTTATTTGTTACCGCTATTCAATATTTCGGCAAAAAAAAGCAACACAATCCGACATTCGTTATTGTGTCGGACACTTCGTCACGTTCTGAGCACACTTCGCTCGTTAGTTCGTCACTCGTGCTTGTGGAGAGACGGTAAGGGCGGGAGGAGGAGGGGGGTGGGAAAAGAGTCAGTCACGGGGCTCACTCGATGTCACTTAAATGTTTTCGATTACAAACATCGATGTAATCAAATACACACAAATCCACAGTCACTGCTTGTGGCAGGGACATGGGACGGGTCGTTCCCTTTCCAATGCGTCATGCTCGTGAACGGGCGCTACTTGTGGTGCCGGATGATCCTTTTACCAGAAACTCTCCTTCAGATTCTTAACATTAAAGTAATTCTATTTTTTATAATTGCTAATAAAATGCTCACAAAATACCTTTATGTATTTACGTTGTGTGTGGATGATGCAACTACCATACTCAATAACTTTTGTTTTGCATCAATTTACATTTATTTTTTTGACTTACTCGTGTAATATATTGACTATATTTTGATGTTTGAGTACTTATGTTGCATTGTACATATATTGTAATTGGAATGATTTGTAAAACTATGAACTTGTAAATCTTGAATAAAAGAGTGGCAATGAGTTTCTTGCCACTTCTTCTCATTAGCTCAACCCTTTACGAAGTGGCGGTAAATTTAACAAGAAATGTATTTTTTTTGACATTCATAAGTGTCATTTTTGTGACCTACATGATAATGTGATTTTGATTGATACAAAAGTTACACTGAAAACTGTCTTTAATTGTGTAAATACGCAGTTACAATTACTTGACAAGGTTCAAGTGAAAAAAATTTTAATCAAACAAATTTTTTCGAGTTATGTTATGGAGAATTGTTTTAACGAATTCTTTACCTATTGTTTATTCATCAAATCAAATCAAAACAATTTATTGAAAGTAGGTATTTCAAATACAGTTTTTCACGTGAAACAATTACAAAATAATAATGTTATTCAAATCAAATCAAATCAAAATTTATTCAATACTAGTTGACCCGACAGACGTTGTTCTGTATATAATAAATAAAATAATGATTTTTATTAATTTGTCTATCATAACATCAAGAATTATTTCGTAAAATATGCTCCCTGTTGTTGTAATGAAATTATTTCACAGCAGAACTGTCAATCCGTGCGTCAATAAATTCTCTCATAGAAAATATGTCCATACAAAAGAAATATCGGACGACGGGGGACACATCAAAGCAGAAACAAAATTGTTGTTTTTATTTAATTCCGAACACTTCCATATTTATTCACCTTTTAAACTTTCCCTGGACATCCACAAATAATTCAAGACCAAAATTAGCCAAATCGGTCCAGCCGTTCTCGAGTTTTAGCGAGACTAACGAACAGCAATTCATTTTTATATATATAGATAGGTACAGGTATAGGTTTATGTATGAAAAAGATATTAACATAGATACGGCACGACTAGTACACTTTAGTTATTTCCATAGAATTATTTCCTATGGTATAATAATTGCTATGGGGCAACGCTGCCGATATTAATACATTATTTGTGCTGCAGAAAAGCGCTATTCGCGGTATTTATAACCTAGGTCCCAAAGAATCATTGAGAGCAAAATTTAAAGAAATTAACATCTTGACTGTTGCTTCTCAATATATTCTTGATAATGTAATGTATGTTCATAGGCACATAAGTGAATTTGTTAGAAACTGTCATAAACATAATGTTAACACCAGGAACAGACATAAGCTTATAATGCCTACTACTCGGCTAAGTCGAGTTAGTAAGACTTTTGTGGGGCAATGTATGCTTTTACAACAAGATCCCAGGAAATGATAATGTTAACATTATTCAAAAGAATTGTTATAAAACGTTTGTGTGGTAAAGGTTACTATAACATAAATGACTTTCTTAATCATACCACAGATTGGGAATGGAGCGACCGCCATCAGGCTATTAAATAATAAGATGATTGTACAATAATACTTTGTTAACATATTTTATGATGAAAATAAAAAGCCCGCTGAGTTTGTTGCGCCCATTCGTCTCAGGCCTGAGGCATTCATTTTGGAATGGGTGGTAGTTTTTTTGACTTTCAATAAGTGATGTCACATCCTATTTTGAATAAAAATATTTGAATTTGAATTTATTATTATTTGAGAACATCGTCTTACTGTTTTTGAAAACAGTTGAAAATTAATTAGATTATGTTTGTTAGTTTTCACTACTATCGTGTGGTCGTGAGCACAAAGGCTGTTTTATATTGACTTTAATATTATTGATTATTCATTCATTTTAACAAGGCTTACATTCTGTTTATTTCATGAAGAAGGTATCAAAGGTATACATTTGGTACATAAATCCTGTTCACTATAAATTACCTGCAGTGTTGATTACCTCGGGGTGTAAGCGTTGTAAGAATAACAATCTTCGCTCATTAGTATGACTTCGTTAGAGTCTCTCGTGTTACGGTAGCAATACTGTATTCACTGCAACAATAGTAGTATTGTTGGACTTTACAAATAAATTTTATATTATCAAACATTTTATGTAAAGATTATGTACTGAATTCAAAATACGGTTATTTCTCAAAGCAAGGTAAGTGTTAAAAACGTGGCTATCTTTAATTTCGAATGTAATTGAATATAAATTATTTTTTTTCACTGCATATACTAGAATATAATGAATGAAATCAAAGAGTGAATTTACCTAATATTACTGGAAAATATCTAATCTATGACTTTATTAAAAAAATGAACCTGATGGTGTAGTTGGAGCGTGGGGCATTTATTTTTGGATAATAACCTCGTGAAAGCAGAGATAGACAAATTGTCGAAGTACATGTACGTACGCACACGAGGTCACTGACATGTGGAATTTTGATTCAACAAAAAATAATTGTCGCGATAGTCGTTTCCGTAAACGTTCTTATAGCAAAGAGCCTCGACCATGATCTCAACAGGCTCTCGCTTAATAACTGGATTAAGGGTCAGAAGGCAGCTGTTTTGGGAATGGCACTTATCGTTGTACTGAACCTAGGCCGGTGGAACTCTATTTTTGAAGTAAAACTTCATTAGGCGCGACTATGAGGTAACTGGACGACAATGCAACGGAACCGGAAGTCCGTTACGGCAAGATGGCGTCACTTTTCTGTACCATCAGGTTTTTGGTTTCTTCGTCGATTATTAGGACAGGCAATGGGTTCGAGCCCATACATCCATATTCGTTACTATTCAATAACATCGTTATATTGATATGTGGTAATAAATAATGTTACTTTCAATTTCTTACTTTCAATTATTTTATTTTATGAGTGAAAATTTTAAAACGTGCGAGTGGTATTAATGAATTAATTATCAATCTTAATATATTTAAATTACGTGACACGTTGTTTGTCTGCGATGGACTAAAGTAATAACCGGATTTTAATGAGGATTACTTCATCGAGTGTAGTTTAGTCTAACGTGAGAGATAGGATAGTTTTTATTTCGATTTGAGACCCATAATTATTTTTAATTCCAATATTTGTTTTTTATAGACATATTAATTTCTATGAGAGAATTTTTTGACACACGGTTTGACAGTTCTGCTGTGAAACAATTCATTATAACAACAGGAAGCATATTTTACGAAATAATTTTTGATGTTATAAAATATTATTGACAAATTCATAAAAAAAAAAACAGTATTTTATTTATTATGTACAGAACAACGTCTTTCCGGTCAGCTAGAATAATATTAAATGACGATAATAATATAATAATAATCAGATAAATGAAATGGCATTATTCGAGGAACGTTTTACTCTTTCATCAATAAATAAGAATAAAAGAGACAATCAAGAACCTAATAATGACTTGACCTGTAAAAGATGTAAGTGTTTTTTTTCTAATGAATACTATCAATATAACTCTATATCATTCTTTGTGTACGGTACTTGCTGATTTTATTAGGAATCATGAGGGTAGTTGTACGTGGTACGATAGCCGATGTCACAATCCCCGCTTGGGTTGACAAGCGGATAGAGGCTTTTGAGCTTTGCTCGGGCGTGGTCGCTAGCACTACATCTGTAATCCGTGTTTACCCCGAGTGATATCCTGTGGTCATCAAGTCTACCACAAGCCTCGTGACTCTCCACCAGTGTTGACGTTCAATACTAGTGTTTTTCTGTTATCATTCATACAAACTTCGCAATCTTGTAAACGTCACCTTGGAATACCAGAGTCAGGACCGTTGGAGCTACTGCGCCGCCGTCACCTGAGTGGCATGGGAGTGTTCAAAGGTTAGTGGAGTACATTTTACTTCCTTCCTCATGATTCTTGGTTGATTGCAAGTCTCTACATAGATTCATTCAGTAAACGAGCCAAAAACCAGCGAACCTATAGGAAACCTTAATACAAAAAAAAAATATTGAAGTAGGTGTTACTTTGCGGAAATTCATAATTATACAAATGATTTAAGTTTTCTTTAGTGTTAATTCCGCCAATATTTGTTTTTAAACATTACGACACGTGTTTCGCCTCTACACGAGGAAGACTGCCTAGCAGTCTCGTGCTAGATTTTGGCGAGACAACACGTCCCAGGCATAGTTCCTCGAACCGAACACTTTGTAAAATAAATAAAATCTCACTTATTAAAATAATATAATTATAAAGATTTTTTTCTATTCTAGGTAGAGAATGAAATACAACTTTGCTCAAAAGATGTGGTGATTTGGAAAAGGTGGCTGACGCGTTTCCAAGAAAAACAATAGCAAAACAATCTAATAAGACTCCTATCTTTTCAAAAAGTGCTTAGTTGGTTGTATATTGTATCTGTTAATTATTCCTAAAGTTAATTATTATTAAGTTTTGCTTCAATCGCGCGTAAAGATTACACGCACACACTTTTTTTTATAAATATGTTATCTTTATATATATATTTCTTGTGTGCGTGTGTATGTCACTGAACTCCTCCTAGTGGGCTGGACCGATTTTGATGAAGTTTTTGGTTGTTCCAGTGAATTTGAGATTGGTTTAGATTCTCAATTCCGTCTATATAATATAATTCTCCTGCTCATATGTTAGTGAACTCCTCCTAACGGCTGGACCGATTTTTTACATTTAAGACGTGTGTACAGTACAACGTCTGTTGGGTCCACTAGTCTATATATATATAAATGAATTGCTGTTCGTTAGTCTCGCTAAAACTCGACAGTGGATGGACCAATTTGGCTAATTTTGGTCTTGAACTATTTGCGGAAGTCCAGAGAAGGTTTAAAAGGTGTAATAAATAAGTAAATGCTGCTTAATTAAATAAAAGCAACAAATTTGTTTTTCCTTTGATGTGTCCATTTCTATGAGAGAATTTATTGACGCACGGTTTGACAGTTCTGCTGTGAAACAATTTCATTACGACAGCAGGGTGCATATTTTACGAAGTAATTTTTGATGTTATGATATATATTTTTGACAAATTCATATAAAAACATTATTTTATTTATTATATACAGAACAACGTCTGTCGGGTCAGCTAGTTTATTATATAAATGTAGGAAATAAGATGAAACTATAATAAAGAGTATAATAATAATAATCTTTATTTGTTTTTATTGATATTAAATGTCCGTAATGCACAAAGGCCGATTCAATATTCGATCCAAATTTAAAATTACTTAAAATATAAAATTTTATGTCACAATCAACCGATACCGAATCTGCATTTCAATTTTTATATATAATATTTATTCAGAACAAAACACTGCTTATAACTATATTTAAAAACTTAGTAATATAATTTCATGATATAAAAACTATCACTACGTAAGTGTACCAAGAATACTGGCAGCATTTACACGTCAGATAGCTGGGCTGATCTGTTGGCAGAATAGAATGAAATAGCCACCACGAGTCTGTACAGCTACAGTTTGTCTCAGCGATGTGCTGACACAGACTCCTGTGTATCCGAGTGAAATATTACAGTTGTGTGCAATAAGTTCATGTGAGCTATCCCGCAGATATATGTTCGCTACTTAAGGTTGTATACTAGATGTATTTATGTTTCACAATATAAGCTTTATGGTACAACTAGCAGCCGCTTAGATTTAGTTCACGTGCAAGTTGTAATATTTGATCTGATTTAGTTCAAAGATTCGGCTAAGAGAACAAACAGGTCTATTATTTTATTATTATTATCTAAAAAAAATGGCTCTGTCATAATCCTATTACTCCTCAGCTGGATTCGTAATTGATCGGACAGCTTGGGACTAGATTATGGTTATTTTATAGCGATAGAAATTACTGTACAATAATAAAAAAAGTGTTTGATTTGAATGAAATACAAATATTGCAGTGGTTACGTTTCATAATTATTATTATAAATTAACATAAATCAATAATCACTGGTACATTCAAGTTGGCAAACGTAAAGTCATACCTAAAAGTAAAGTCATACCTAAAACACCATACAATATAAAATTACAATCTGTACTAATATATAAAGCTGCAGTGTTTGTTTGTTTGAACGCGCTAATCTCTGGTACTACTGGTCCGATTTGAATGATTCTTTCAGTGTTGGTTAGTCCATTTATCGAGGAAGGCTATAGGCTATGTTTTTTTTTGAAAATTAGGGATCCGTATTAAAATTGCTATTTTGTAACACAAGGTGTAAAATCGAAAACCTATTTTTGCGTGCGCTGCAAAAACTATTGACAATAGAACAAAATGATGTATACAGGCTTATAATATAGGCAATATTTTATTACTTATAAAACTATCGCGTGAATTATACTTTATATGGCAAAACAACGTTTGCCGGGTCAGCTAGTAATCAATAAAATGCTAAGAGATAATGAAGTACAAATAACCACAAAAAATTATAATATTAAGAATAAGATTGGTGTAAGTTACCACATCGTTTCAAGTGTATTGAGTAATAACAATATTTTTAATAGCGGTTATTATATTATTCTTCTTGATAAATTACTCAAATTAAAATTAAAATGTCTCTAATTAACTAGTATTTTAAATAACTGTTGAATATCAAACTTTATTATTTTTATTATTATTGGGGAAAGGAACACTTAAATCTGTAGATCTATTGTGCTCCCTACATGTGGTCGGACGCATGCCCTAAGAGCGCTTTCGCACTACCGATCCGAATCCGATCCGTATCCGTGAAAACACGGTCCGAAGTAGTCGTAGAACTATTTCGATGGTAGTTTACGGACTAGATCCGGCTTCCGTCATCTGAGTTCAACCGTTAGAAATACGACTACACCGGACCGTTTTTCACGGATACGGATCGGATTCGGATCGGACGTAGTGCCAAAGCGCTCTCATGATGACTATATTATGCTCGTTGAGCTGGGCAATGTTTAGGTAAATTATTTCTTGCATAATCCTACGTCACTAGCCCCCTTTCAAAAATTTATCTGAGATGAACAGTCGTACAAAACTCAACAGACTTCTTTTTTTTAAATAAAATCTTTATATATATAATTCTTGTGTGCCTGTGTATGTCACTGAACTCCTCCTAGACGGCTGGACCGATTTTATTGAAACTTTCTGTGTGTCTTCAGGTGGATTCGAGAATGGTTTAGATTCACAATTGAACTACCTCCTGAACGGCTGGACCGATTTTGATGAGATTTTTGTGTGTTCCAGTGAATTTGAGATTAATGTGTGTCTACGGGTGGATTCAAGAATGGTTTACATTCACAATTGAACTACCTCCAAAACGGCTAGACCGATTTTGATGATATTTTTGTGTGTTCCAGTGTATTTGAGATTGGTTTAGATTCTCAATTCCGTCGATATAATATAATTATCCTGCTCATGTGTATTTAAGTGGACTCCTCCCAACGGATGGACCGATTTTTCAAATTTAAGACGTGTGTCGGAAATTTCCGACAGGACAACGTCTGTTGGGTCCACTAGTGTCTATATAATAAAATAGCCTGAGGGCTAGTAGTAGCTGCATTCCCAATCTGTGGTATCATTTATGCCCTAGTAACTTTTCGTTTGTTCTTAGCGTTGACATTATGATTATCACGTTATGTTATGTACCAAGAATATATTGAGAGGCAACAGTTAAAATGTTTGCTTCTTTAAATTTTGCTCTTAATGATTCTTTAGGACCTAGGTTACCTATATAGCCCTCTTCTGCAGCAAAAATATGGTATTCATTCAAGTCAAAAAAATCTTTATTCATTGTTAAGCTTTAAAAGTTATTAAGTGCAAGTCAGGATGAAGTACAAAAGTTACAACAGCATTCAAATGAGTATAACAATATTCATTAACAAAATTTAGAACATTAATTCCAACTATCTTTATCATTCAAATAATCTTTCACATTACAATAGGCCTTAGATGTTAATTTATTTTTTACGATACATTAAAAAATTTTAATAGGCAATTTTACGGAGCATAGTAGATGGAATTGCGAGTTTATGCTTGTTTCGAGTATTGACATTATGTACATCACTATTCTTTTTAAATTGGCTAATTATATTATCAGGTATATCTTAGTACTATTTAAATAACTAAAGTAAACCAGTCCAAAGGAATAATGCAAACAATTGACAGGTGCCTGGAAGCACGCTGATTGGACTATAGTTTTCTAAATTAAGTGCCCTTTATAAATAGTTATATTGTATCAGAGGTGCAATACTGATTTGGCACCTTTTCCGTATCGAGCATCTTATTAAGACGAACATTTAACTCTATTTAAATAATACATTGAATTGTTGTACCTATTCATGTATAGATATCTGTTACAGACAGTATTTGCAGCAAGAATGAGTAACTACGTGTTTTATGTGCAAGGAGCCGCTGAACTTATGATACTTGTTTATTTAAAACTTTGATTTATTTAAAATTATAAGCTTTATAGGATTAAGCCATTAAAAGATATTTCTGAAAACTACTCAAATATCCTTGAGCCCATATCAACAGATGCCAAACATCTAGTCACATAAATAAAATTAAAAACTAGTATTTTAAGTGTAACCCATACCACCAACCACCTCAGTCAAATACGAGACAAAAGAATGCTGCTTTGGAATTCAAAATTTTTCATAGAAAAGAGGTTCATTGAAGAACGAATGATCATTACAATATATCATTTCAATCAAGGAAAGTATTTTTGAATTCTAAATTCATTGCACAAATTGAAATTCAAACAGAGTAAAAAGTAAGAAGACAAAACATTTAGATTAGATATTAGACGACCCCTATAGTTCAGTGGTTAGTGACTCTGCTTACTGAGCTAGAGGTCCCGCGTTCGAATTCCGGCAGGTGCAAACATTTATATGAAGAATAATGAATGTTTGTTTCCGAGTTATGGATGTTTCTTTGTATTTATGTAGGTTTAAGTAAGTATATTGTGTTAAATATATCGTTGTCTTGCACCCATGGTTACAGGCGATGCCTAGTTTGGGGCCAAGATAATTTGTGTAAGAGTGTGTCAATATTATTATTATAAGATATCTTAATTTATAAGTATATTTTTAAGTATTTGTTCACCATTTTGCTTAAATTTTAAATAGGCTCTATATCTGGTCGGGTGTTTAACGTAGTTCGCGCACGTAATAAATAAATAGTGAGAAAAATAAAATTTTAAAATCTGCAACGATCAAGCAATAAGGTTTATTTTAAAGGTAAATTTTCCAAGTAGTCTACAGTAAATGCTTCCGTACTATTAGGCATCTCTTAGTCTATGTGGTCAGTGAATATTAGATTGGTATGCAATAACCTGAGCACGGCTGTGCATTTGTGTGTGTAGTTATGAAATACATAGAGACCACACAGGATTATATCACTGCATTTTCGTGTGATTTGATTTTAAACTTTATAAAACTGTTGGAAAGCTGGCAAATTATAATAATAGTAATATCTCTGTGCTTAAAGCTAATTACTAGCGTAAGACAATTTTGCTTTACTAACGATTTCGGCACCTTTTTGAACAACCAAGAAGGGCGCCCAGCTAACTCAGAGCTCCTAAAACTAAAATCGCGGGTACGCTTAATTTTATAATAAACCTGAGAAATAATACTCAGCAGTGTTCAGGGCGTATCAGTAACCAATCAGGTAAACGTCACCCTTTTTAATATTATAGGGGAACTGAACGGAAAAACCTTTTGAAAACACCAGATGCTTCGTTCTGAAGTGGCCAAGGGCCTGGGGAGATGAAGGCAAATGCAGGAAAGGTAGGTATTGAAATATCTGCCTTATAGAGAGGAGATGAAGAGTCAAGGCAAAACTTTAAATATCGATAGCAAAAGTGAGAAACTTTCCCTGCATTGTATGGGAACTAAGGAGAACGGTGGATGTTGAGTTAGTATTGATTTTTGATATGAATCCGAAATACGGGATCGTCATCAACTGCAAGCAATATTTCTTAAAATTAACCAGAAAAAAGAATTTCTTGATTTTGATTAACCTGGGTGTTAATGTTTTTGGGCTAAGATGTAGCTTCGCATATTTTTGAGTAAAATACCAAAAGACAGATAAATGGATAGATAGATACTCGTAGACCGTTAACCGCAATACCATTACGTTTCCAATATTCAGTCTGTCTCTTGTTGTTGCCTACTTGAGATAAAAATCATAGGTAACTATCGTTGACTTTTCTGTACTAATAGACTTATCGACGGTAACTCACCTTATCCGTACACGCTGTCTGTCAATGGGACGACGTATAGTTTACTAGCGATAGAAGTTTGTATCAAAATTGCAATTCACGCGTCCTAATATAAGGCGATAAGAATGACTTATCGGTTATATTGGGACAGCTTCAGATTATTGATTACTGACAATAGAAAGACGGCCGTTAGAGGTGACAATTTGAGCGTATAGTATTGTTGCTATAAAAAAATATTATACCAAGATTGCTAGTTTCCAGACTAAACACCACGCAAACTAAAAAATAATGTTTTTTTTCACGAAAGAACTGTATAATAACATAGTGTAATATCTTGAGCGGTGGTACGATACCCTTCGTGTGGGAGACTGACTCGAACTTGACTTGTTTTCCAAGAGAAATTATATTTTATTTTATTTAGGACAACAAACAATCAGACAAACAGTGTTACTTATAACTAATTGTCCAAATATTTGTATATGTACAATCAACCCCGTTATCCACGACTTACTAATGATAGTAGGGTATATATATCTAAAATATATAAATTACGTGACACGTTGTTTGTCCGCGATGGACTCCTAACTAATAACCGGATTTTAATGGGGATTACTTCATGGAGGGCAGTTTAGTCCAACTTGAGAGATAGGATAGTTTTTATTTCGATTTGGGACCTATAATTATTTATATTTCCAATATTTATTTTGTATGGACATATTTTCTGTGAGAGAATTTATTGATGCACGGTTTGACATTTCTGCTGAGAAAGAATTTCATTATAACAACAACGAGCATATGTTACGAAATAATTCTTGATGTTTTTAAATATTATTGACAAATTCCTATATAACAGTATTTTTTTTATTATCTACAGAACAACGTCTGTCGGGCAGCCAGTATATATATAATAGAAATGGTCTTTGTTTGAGGCTCAATCATGCCTAAACCACTGATCGTATCGACATGAAACTACCACCATTGGATGCGAAATTTATCATAGATGGTTTATGTCTACTTAGTTTTTTTATTGTATTTGTAATAAGGTGAATAAAATTTAATTTATTTCCTTTTAAAATTCGCCCATCGAAGCGGGCGGGAACGGCCAGTTCTTATATATAAGTACTAGCTGACCTGGCAAACGTTGTTTTTCCATATAAAGTATAATTCACGCGATAGTTTTATAAGTAATAAAATATTGCTTATATTATAGCCTGTACATCATTTTGTTCTATTGTCAATAGTTTTTGCAGCGCACGCAAAAATAGGTTTTCGATTTTGCACCTTGTGTTACAAAATAGCAATTTTATTACGGATCCCTAATTTTGAAAAAAAAAACATAGCCTCTAGCTTTCCTCGATAAACGGACTACCCAACACTGAAAGAATCATTCAAATCGGACCAGTAGTACCAGAGATTAGCGCGTTCAAACAAACAAACAAACAAACACTGCAGCTTTATAATATTAGTATAGATTATTTATGGTGTGTGTGGATGATGCAGCTACACACACACACACACACACATACTCACGCCTTGTTCCCGTCGGGGTAGGCAGAGACAATAGAATGCCATTTGCTTCTATCCTTACAAACCTCACGCGCTTCCTCTACATTCATTACTCTTTTCATACATGCTCGCCGGTTGCGGGTGCTTCGGACCTCTCCTTTTCTCAAAACGTCCCCAATTTGATCGACGAATGTTCTACGAGAGAGACCGCGACCGGCTTGCCCACACACACTTGCATTATATATTTGATGCGTCATTCTTTCTTCACTCATTCGCTCCACGTGTCCAAACCATTTAAGCATTCCTTTTTCAGTCCTTGTCACAACATCCTCTTTCAAACCACAGCGCGCTCGTATTACCGCATTCGGAATTCTATCAGTCAGTCTTACCCCACACATACTACGCAGTGATCGCATCTCAACTGCGTTAATTCTGCTTTTATGCTTCTTCTGCCATACCCAACTCTCACTTCCATACATTAACGTGGCGACAAGCACTCCATTATGTACAGCCATTCGCGCTTCTATTGGCACAGTCTTACCGTTTATAAAGGCATGCAGCGCTCCATTCACACAATTTCCCGCAGTCACTCTCCTTTCAATATCACCTTCAAATCTTCCGTCTCTTGTAAACATGCTACCCAAATATACGAATTCTGTAACTTGTTCTACCCTTTCATCTTCAATCGTGATAGTACACTCAGTCAACCTTTCATCCTTCTCAAATACCATCACTTTCGTCTTTCTTGCATTTACTTTCAAACCTCTCTCTTTAAAGCTCCCGTTCAAACAGTCAATCATTTGTTGCAACTCATTTACCGATGATGAAAAAATGACTTGATCATCGGCGTACAAGAGGCACTTAACACACAACCCTTCCATATTGATTCCACATTGCATTTCTCTCACATCATTCATGCATCTATCCATGAATAGGTTGAACAACCAAGGCGACGCTACACAACCCTGTCTGACACCTTTGGAGATATCAAACCAGCCCGTATAGGCACCATTAACACGAACACAGGCTTGAGAATCCCTGTACAGAGATTTCAGAGCCCTTATCAGAAAATTGTCCACCCCATACATAGATAAGACCTTCCATAATTCCTTTCTATTCAACCTTTCATATGCCTTTTCCAAGTCTATGAACGCGCAATATACTTTCTGGTTTTTTTCCAGACATTTTTCAGTGATGCAGCGTAAGGAAAAGACTTGATCCGTACATCCCATTCCCTTCCGAAATCCCGCTTGCACATCCCATACCTTGTCATTAGTCACATTCATTACTCTTTCAATCAATATTCTGGCATACACTTTTCCAACAACACTAAGAAGGCTGATCCCGCGATAATTTTGACATTCCTGCTGCGAGCCTTTGCCTTTATAAATTGGGACAATCACTGCCTTCGTCCAATCGTCTGGAACTTGGCCCTGTTTCCAACATAAATTAAAAAGGCGATGCAGCAGGCTCACTATTAGTCCATCGCCAGCCTTCAACATTTCAGTCGTCACTCGATCATACCCAGCAGACTTTCCCGACCTCATACCTCTTAACGCTTTCATAATTTCATCCAAACCTATTTCATCACTCGGGTCCACAAACATATCTGTTATCTCTTCTTGCTCTTTTTCACTTACATCTTTCTCGTATAAGCTCTCAAAATAATTCTTCCAGCACTCTAGTATCATACTTTCTTCATGTAAGACCTCACCTTGTTCATTCCTAATCAGTTTCATAGATGAATTTATATTTGATGCAGCTACTGTACTCAATAACTTTTGTATTAATTTACATTTACTTTTTTGACTTACTCGTGTGAGGCATTGACTATTTAACGTTTGAGTGTTTATTGCATCATTTTACATATTATATTTTAATTTAAATGATTTGTAAAACAATGAATGAGTTTCTTGCTATTTCTTATCATTAGCTCAACCCGTTACAAAGTAGCGGTAGATTCAATAAGAATTTTTTTTTGACATTCATAAGTGTCATTTCCGTGACCTACATGAATAAAGTTATTTTGATTTGATTTGATTGTATATAAACTAAGTACTTAGCTACTACTTATAAACTAAGTTTACGAGATGTTTCCTGAAGCAAACAGTTTTAAATGTTATTTAACAATTTTAATTTTTCTAAGACTTAGCGCCTATTATGAGTATTTATGCTTTTTTGCATTAAAAGTGTCGGTGTCGTTGAAATTTGCAAAAAAAAAAAGTGCATTGTAGTGTCGTTCGAGAACACCTAGTATTTTGTTGTGACGCGTTTCCTATAATGTTTCACACAAATTAGTGCTAACAGTCTGCCGTGTGTACAAATGTACCGCGGCCGCTGCCAGCGTTGTGGGGTAAATATAGCAGCTACGGTACTGTTCATATTAATTGTACAAGCATTATAATTTGGGAAAGTTATCTACAGTTTTTAATTTGAATTAACAATTAATACTTTATTACTAATGATGTCATTATATAAATGAGGAAGAGTCTTACTCCACTGTATATCTATAGCAGGCTCAATCTCATTACCTCATCGCTACTGTATCGTACTATTAATATGTACTCTATAACTATAACTATGTTTTTACTTATGTAGGTATGTATTACAATGATTAGTAAATTTAATTGAGAATAAGAACCTGTAATACCATTCAGTTTTGAAAAGAGCAACCTTAGAGTATCTTGCTCGTTCTTCTCTAAGGAAGTCTGCCTTCCGAACTAGCTGTATGAAAAGATGACATATTTCAAGTGTAATGCAATTTACCTACGAAATAAAATATTTTTGATTTGATTTACATCAACCCAGCATATCTGCGCTGATCTGCACTGTCTTGCCCCCTGAGGTTCCTATTCTTTACATGAAGTTTAACGGATGTTCGGTCACAACGTAAACTTTATATCGTCATGGGAACGCCTCGTCCGCTAGCTGTCCACTCGCGGACAACAAGTGCACCACTCATCCATTATCAAACCCCTGCCCGCATGCTTGTATTGCGTTGAAAACTTATATAGACTATACTTTGAGAGGATCAATCAATGGGGTGAATCATAAGGATCCAAGAAGACAAGATACTTGAGTTTTATTCAAGGCTCTACCACATTACTCATGTTGGTATTAAACAATTAACTTTGCACTAACTATTAATATAAGAAAGTGTTAATATAGGTGTGAGTTTTTGCGTAGACATGATATTTTAAGATTCCACATGTTCGAAAGTGCTATTGTATCCATTGAGACTGAGATATCACGTTTCGCTAAGTTACCCTTGTTTGGGTGAAGTCGGATCGAGTCGTTTAATGGAGCATGATCTGTGAGATCAAATTTAACTAGTAATTTATCCATAAAAATGATTAAATAAATGATGATAATCGTCGATTAATTTAAATTCGGAATAAAATAATGTAAAACAGTATTTTTTTTTATGGAAATAAGGGACGAGACGAGCAGGACGTACAGCTGATGGTAATTGATACGTCCTGCCCATTACAATGCAGTGCCGCTCAGGATTCTTGAAAAACCCCAAAAATTCTGAGCGGCACTACAACTGCGCTCGTTACCTTGAGACATAAGATGTTAAATCTCATTTGCCCAGTAATTTCACTAGCTACGGCGCCCTTCAGACCGAAACACGGTAATGCTTACACATTACTGCTTTACGGTAGAAATAGGCGCCGTTGTGGTACCCATAATCTAGCCGGCATCCTGTGCAAAGGAGCCTCCCACTGGTTGTTTGTTAATTTGTGATGACTCATTACATAAAAGACAGCAGTAGGGACATAGACCCCACGAAACAAGCGCAAATGTTTGCGCGTGTTATTTGTTCCACGTTTGTTTGTACGCTACATTTTGTATTAGTCTGATTTGCGGCGCGATATATATTGTGATCGCCATTCGTTATTAATTGATGCCGTACTTAGCTGTTGTGCGATCTGCGGTTTGCGGTGGGAGATACACAGAATGTACATTATTGTACCTAGTCTGCCTTAAGTTCTATTACAAATAATAATGATTTTTTTTAAGACTATGTAATTTTAATTAACCTTGAATGTATTTATTCATTTAAGTTTTAGGAATAAACAAAAATAATTCTACATGAAAATGAGTACCCTTGGCTTTAATACAGTACACTTAATCAGTCTAGCCATGAATCTATGGATTAACGCACTGTTTCCATGGGGAAATTTAGTCACTACTTATTCTAGAGATTTCATAAACGACTTGATGTCGGCCTGTCACTTAGATCAGGCCATTTCTTCTAAATTAGACGAGATACAGACTTTAGCTCTTATAAGGTCCAGAACGTTGACTTCTAGCCGAGCTTGGATAGTTCGTGCCATGTGCCAAGGCGCGAACTCGCTGGAAAGGGCAAAATTCTTTTATAAAAAGCGTAACTAGCTGTTGGTTTGGTTTCTCCTACGGCGGAATGTTGTCTGAATTGTCTTTATTGCAGTGGATTAAGGTGCACTTCGAGCAGACTTTGTGTTGCTTCCTGAGTTCCTTCTATTTTATTGGAATGTTTGTACTCTTCGATGGGGTTGTCTATTGTTGTCGTTATATTGAGATTTTATATCATATCTGCCGTTGTTTTTAAGAGTATCGGTCACCCTATGTTTGTGGTTTATCAGAAGCCTCAGAATATTGTATATAGCCCTTATAGCTGGCCGAGCGATTATCATGTCGGGGCGCACTCTTTAACTAAAAGGATTCATTCAGGGCATGTCCTGTACATTGACGATATGAACCAAGCCTCAGCTCTTTTTTGATGATACGCTAAAGATTCCTAGCGGCGATCTTAATTTATCGTTATGTTTTATTTTTTATTTCCTTATATGATTTCGGCAAATTCTAGCTTTAACAGCATTGACAGCCTTTTTAGTACTAACAGTACGCGGACGCCCCGATCTTGTTGGGTCTTCGACGGAGGATATATTACCTTATACGTTGACAAAATCATATTACTGTATAAATCTGTGGGTTTTTTCTGTAATTACAATTATTTGTGAAATTTTATGATAAATAATAAGCACTATTAATATAATTAGCTTCTTTATTGCATTTCAATTAAGTCCAGTTCTGAAAATGGCATTCATGAGAAAACCATATAAGTCTTAAATTGGCATTATGTAAGTATGTGCGCGACAAATAGACGAATAATTCAATATCAAGCTGGTTAGCGTTATCTTGAGTATACTAAATTGGTTAATTTCGATGATTCTTTGGATGGATGTATGGTGAGAGTTTAGTTAGGTTCTGATTATAAGATCCATGACAAAGCAATGGAACTTTTCAATTCTTAGCAGAAAATTACTTAATTAAATAATACTTGGCCGAATCTTTTATATGCTATCCGGATATTTACAAAGAACTGAACCAATACAACAAGAATGAAGGCACAAATTCGATGAATTATTATAACGAACCATGATTATTTAATATATTCGAACCGGGCGTATATCCGCCTTGAGGCAAATTGTCTTCAATGTTGTACGAAAACGGTAAATCAATATTTGTTAAAATAAACGCAATTTTCTTATTGGTATTATTGGTTGTTGGTTAGTATTTCTTCACTCACCATAATGCCTGGCGTCGATTGCGGCGAATCTAGTCGAACCGAAGCGAGCCAATTTTTAATTCTACGTGAGTTTTTAATAAAGGACGTTGTTTATTAGCCTTAGACCGCTGAGGGTATGATATATTTTTTATAAAAATAAATTTATAACCCAAATATTATAATTATAGCTACGAAGGTCACGTCGAATATCATTTCGCTAGAATATTCGTGTTCAGTATTATCTAGTATGTAAAGAGTGCTTGGTAGGAGTTGTTTTACTGACTGCTATGACGTGTAATAAATTACAAGTGGCATAATATTAATGTTTTCTGAATCGCAAAGTACTAACACTAAATCAATTGCTTTCACCCTTTACGTTAAATAATCCACTACACACCAAGCAATTTGATTTACCAGGGGAAGAGTCAACTATGGATGCTGGAATGGCTGCTAAGTTTGACTCTTGGGATGCAATAGCTATTTTTTGTAACCTTTCGAAGGCTTTTGATTGCGTGGATTGTAGTATCCTATTTACTTAAGCTTAAGTTTTCGGTCTTAGTGACAATTATTTAAAATTAGTGACTTCTTACTAAAAGAATCTTAAACAGCTTGTAGAAATTTGCGGTATACAATCAAAAGGCTCCGATGTAGAGATAAGCGTGCCACAGGGTTCGATTGTTGGCCCCTTTCTCTTTTTAGTTTCTATCTACGATCATTCATATATTTAATCAAAATAAAACGGAAGGACAAATGATACTATCTTCACAAATAATAACAATTGTATTAGAGTTCAACTACGATATATGCAACAAACAGAGGTCAAGGTAATGGTAGATTTAAAAACTACAATAGATGCTACGAGTCGCTTTTGCTTCGAAAAAAATCAATTTGATAAACATGCTAACCCTGTCCTCACAATAATATATGTATAAATAATGAATTTACTGTTAGGAACAATATTACTGAATTCAAGAAAAATTGGAGAGGTTGATCCATTCATTTCAAGAAAAAAGAATAAGCTGCACGTGCTGTGTAATAGGTAAACTAGAGTTAAGGGCTCCTTCATAGGTTTTGGTATTAAATTATACAATAAAATACTAGACAATAAAATAGGACTCACTGAGCGCAAATTAAAGAAATACATTAAAGTTTCTTTGAAAAAGAACGGTGCAGTATAGAAGATTCATGGCTATTGTCTAGTTCTGCATAGACCACCTTAAATTGTATGGTGTTAAATACTAAGTAAGGTAAGTTGTTATATGATCTATAATATGGGTGCTTTTTATCAGTTCTTCTCTCTCTGTCAAAGCTCCTTAAGGCGACACTAAATGCCAGCGCCCTGAAGCGATATGAGTTCACGGCTGCCGGCCCGCCATCTATGTAACAAAGCCAATATTTTCAAAATTCTTGCGTGGAAAACAGTTTATATGCTTACAATCCTCGTTATTCACTACTAATCTGAATAAATGAACCTACACAATAAAGTACAAGCTATAAGAATAACTTTTCTGAGAGAAGTACCAAAAAAATGCGTCACGCCATGCCAAAAACTTGTTTATCTTCAAAGAAATGTGGTAGTTCAAAAAGGCTCGGCAGTGTTAACTATAACCGACAGCAAGCATTAGCAACCTACAAATAAGACTTAAGGATATGTGTAACAGGATTAAGTAGTGTTCATAGCTCGAAATGCTATACTTTCACCACAAAACTTGTCTAAAAACACCATATTTGCGTGTTTCCTGCTTACTCTTCGCCTTAACGAACTAATGTAGCTTCATGACATTTACAAAGTGTTTATGCAATATGTTATGTTTTTGTCACTCCCTATGGTAAATAAATATATTTCTATTAAAATAGTTTGGACGGCCGACAAAAATATTTCTTTTTGATAGAAAGTTTAAATACAAGATTGATTTTGCGTCGGGTAGTAAATAATATAAGAGGAATACTTGTGCGATGCGGTTCGACTCTACTCAGAAAAACTAGTCTACGCGAACCATTAAGTACTCAATCTCGGCGAACATAATTCATTTTATACAAAATTTTACTTGACAATCATGAAATCGGAATTCATAGTGAGTAATAGAAAAATATTTTTGCACTTCAATCTTTAGAGCTAATGCTCGTAAAGTAGTTCTTTAGGTCGAGAGACGGCTACATAAAATGGCTTTTTATGATCTTATGCATAAAGTAATTTTTTATTTAAAGACTTTAAATAAATTTACTTTTACTTTAAATTTTACTTTTTTATTTTCTTACATTGAAGTGAAAAGCAGATTGTAGAAGTCAACCTTAAATTTTACCCTCCACTTAACTATCCATCAGATATTAATATAGGTACGTCCCAGGTCAATGCTCTTGTACAACTTCTCTGTACCTACAACTCGAACAGTACCTCCGTAGATACTACTAGGCCTAAACTGCGTCTTTTATTTCCTACAAATAGTATACAGCAGAAAATATTGTGTTATTACATATTAAACGTATTCTTCATCTACCTCCTGTTTACCTATTCAATAACCAGTATCATCATCATCAACCGGAACACGTCCACTGTTGGACAAAGGCCTCCCCCAAAGATCTTCACGATGATCGGTCCTGCGCTGCCCTCATCCAACGTATTCCGGCGATCTTGACCATCTTCATCGTCGGTCCATCTTGTCCTATTGAAAATTTCTTCCCTCCCTTAGACATTTGAATTTTGTGAAAAATTTAGCATTTGCTGGAAAATCCTCGAAAGTTGTATTTTCATTGAGGACATGTAATTCTACTGAGTTGGCAAAAAAATAGAAAAATGTGAGTAAACCGCACAAAAAATACCTCATGGACGATTGGACCAGCTTCTCTCGACCATTTTGTACTATTTTAATGCCTCTTTGATTCATCAAAATACGATTATAAAAGGATCAGATTATATTATAATATCGCATTAAGTTACTTATTGTAATTTCAACATTATTCTTTTCTTTTTATGTATCCATTATGATTTGAATGGGAACTCGAGCTAATAAAATGAATAGATGAGTTTCTTAGAGCCAACCAACCAACCGGTGCGCGCGGGGCCGCTGTCGCCATTACACTGCAAAAAAGGTGACGGTAGGAGAAGGATGAATTTAAATCTACCCACCAAACCTTACAATGACCGAACAAGGTCTGAGGCACACTTTTTCGAACGGGGGTCGTAGTTTTTGACTTTTAATTAGTGATTTCATATTCTATTTTGAATAAAAAAAAATGAAATTAAATAACGCAAGCGTAAGTTTAACTATGTTGGTAGTTAAATTGTTTGCCGCCGTTTTTATTTTAATTAAATGTTGAATAATAAATAGTTTAGTTAGCAGTGGACGAGTGCATTCAAATATTTACAAATCGCCAGCAATTTGGATCAATTTGAGCGGGACCGGTTCAATGAGTGCAATACTTTCATTCAATTAATATATTATTTTGTTTGATTTTATATAAACTGCGGCCAAGTGACTATGACTCGTGCATCAAATTCAATCAATCAGTTCAGTTCTGACTGTGGTTCTGATGATATAACAAGGTTTAATGACATTATTTCAAACTACCTACATATCGGGAAGGCGTGACCTAACCTGAAATTAATATTTATTTTAAATAATTTTTGCTATTTAAACTCAAATTATCAATATTTAAATAAAAGCAAAACACCACTCACTTACTGACTGACTAATTACGAAATCTCAGAAAGTACTGAGCCTACATACTTGGAATTTGGAAGGTAGGTTATTTTTAGGACGAAAATGTCATCTAAGAAACGGATTTGAGAAAATTCTCCCCTAAGGGGGTGAAAGAGAGGGTCGAAAGTTGTATGAAAGTCCTATGTTTTTGATGTTAGAAACGTGAAAATCGACATTTAGGTAATTGACTTTAACTAATAAAAATCTGTATAAGTCATTTTGGAAAATCCCCTTTTAAGGGTGGTAAAATAGGGGGGTAAAGTTTGTACAGAAAAGTTGTAATTATATTTTAATTTTAACTTCTATACGTAGGTTCTTTCTAGGGGACAAGTGTAAGAAGAAAGGATCCAAATACAATGTATAATTCTTCCTATCTTTATCTCATTTTCCCTCACGTTAAATCTTATGAATTTATGTGTGACTTTCAAATCACAACGATGCTAAAGAAATTTTCACTTCAATAATAAAATATTTTTTGAAACGTATTTCAAAGATTTCACTTAGCTTGGTCCTTGGAATCTAATTTAGGCACTTTTAAACAATGGGTGTAATAGAATACTAAATATTATACAATTCCAACAACACGCCCCGACATACTGAAAATAAATGATCTGTCTTTCCGTCTAATCTATTACCAATTTTGACTCTTATTGGATGCAAATAGTTTACAGTTCAGAACATACAGTTAAACAAAATATTACTGAAATATCTCTCACATAAATGAAGTTTCAATTTGTAATATAATGATTAAATTAGTTTAATTAAATACTAAACATTCCCTAATATATGTAAATTCCATACAAAATTGTACAATTAACAATTCGAAATCCACAAACATATCAAATGTACCTAAATACAAATTGCTTTCAAATTTCCCTAAGCTTATTTACAACATCCATGCGATTATAACCTTTATAGGCTCGAGCTTAAAGACGATTATTCGTTAAAGGTGTGCTTTTGTGGGTTCGGGTACTTCATTTGGTCAGAAATTAATCAGAGTAATGTCTTAACCGCGTCACTTGTCCGTATAGAAGCGTAAAATCTATATGGTTAACTTGTCCCCTACTACTGTAACCATTAAAAGGCATACAGGCATTTATTTTCTCAAATTTCTTTCATTATTTTTGATGTCATTTCTAACATACTAGACACTACACTACCGCTTCGGAAACAATTGGCGCTCTGAGAGAGAAGAAGCGGCGCAAGAAACTCTATCAAATATACAATATTGTACTGTCATTGCTATTGGCAATAGACAAGATTATGATTATTTTATTGCAATAGGCAACAGCTTAATCTAGTCCCAGGCTAGATTAGGCTAATCTTATCAATCAGATATTCAGCTGTGGAGTAGTTACGACAGAGCCATTTTTAATAAAACATTTGATTTTATTTGGGACTTTATTATAAAAGTGTATACATTTACACTTAAAGCTATTATGTATCATTGAAGTTTAGAGATAGAACTCGTATTCGTGTAGAACAAGTTTTTATTGGAATGAAGTTCTTTATGACGCATTAAGGCGAAAATGACTTCACGAGTTTAAAGCTAAATATTACGATAAAGTATTATCTCTCGCTCTGCATGAGAGAGAGGAGAAAAGTTTCTTTTTTATGATAATAAGGGACGAGACGAGCTGGACGTTCAGCTCATTATAATAGATACTGCCTGCCCATTACAATGGAGTGCCGCTCAGGATTCTGGCAAAGCCCAAATATTCTGAGTGGCACTACAATTGCGCTCGTCTCCTTGAGACATAAGATGTTAAGTCTTATTTGCCCAGTCATTTCATTAGCTACGGCGCCCTTCACACCGAAACACAGTAATGTTTACACATTACTGTTTCACGGCTGAAATAGGCGCCGTTGTGGTACTCATAATCTAGCCGGCATCCTGTGCAAAGGAGCTTCCCACTGATGGCAGGATGATCCTGTTAGGAGAAAATCTGCTTCTAGTTTTTGGAATAAAAGTTATTATATTTTATACAGTAATAAAATTGTATGCGTATATAGGTGTAGATATTAATATATATTTACTTGTTTGACTTACTCGTGAAAGGCACTTCTTTTAAGTAGTTGTCGTTTGAGTATTTTTGTTGCGTCACTTTTTCATATATTGTAATTGAAATAATTTGTAAAATGTTGAAACTAAGTATTAATTTGAAAGAGTGGCAATGAGTGTTTTGCCATTTATTCCCATTCACTGAACCTTTTGCAAAGTGGCGGTAGATGTAAAAAGAAAAGAAATTGTCATTCATTGACCAACATGAATAAAGTGATTTTGATTTGACTTGGTTTAGATATATTTTTATATAATTAGTGGTACCCTAGAAAAGGGAAACGACAAAGAGGACGTCAAATTAAAAGATGGGAGGACGATTGACCAACAGGATGGAGAAGGTTAGCTCGAGATAGAGATAAGTGGAAGAAACTGGGGGAGGCCTATGTCGAAAGAAAACCTGACCAATAAAGTAGTTGCTGTACATTAACAGCTTTATTATTAACAGCGTTATTTAATTTTGCTTTTTAAAAGATTTAAGAAAACATCTTTAATAAGTAGTGTATGAGTTTAAAATACATGGTCAGTGAATAAAGACTTTTATTATTATTCTCTTTATTACAATTTCATCTTATTTTCTACATTTATATATATAACATATTTATAAAAAAACAATATTACAAATATAAATATAAAAAATAGAGTCCCGCCGGCGTTGGTTCACGACAATTCCGCCGGTGGTTAGGGCGACAGACTGAGGAACTTCCGCACGATGCGTGCCGTTCCCAAAACAGCTGCTTTCTGTAGAGATGATGGTCGAGGCTCTTTGCTATAAGACCGTTTACGGAAACGACTATTGGGACAATTATTGTTCAATCAACATCCTACATGTCAGTAACCTCGTGTGCTAAGTCTAGTTATTATTATTAGATATATTTTTTAAATATTAAACTTTAATGTGTTTCTCTGGTATCATAGATTTATTTTTCAAACTTTCTGCTGACATTACTATCTTATACATATAACTAAAGTCATATTCATGTACTAACCTGTAATCAAAGAAAGTAGTACTAGTAGGTAGGGATAATACTGAAGTTCGAGTTATGAGTGAGTATTGAAGACATATAGTAGGGTCCGCTGCCAATAATACAAATGGGTTAGGAACAGGGTAGCGTCTTATCTCCCGACTCAGTGAGCCCGACTCCCGGATAGCCAGCTTTTTTCATCCAGACGTTATCGGCAAGCCGGCGCTATCTCCACAGGCCCGGCGTGAGCGATGCGATTGAGGGCTGGATGTTTCTGTGATTGGAGAGTCATTGAAACGATTGTTAAATACGAAACGTTCATAGAACGAGTGGTAGAAGCTATATAGATATAGCGATATGAGTACACTGTGTGTAGACAAATTTTCTATAACTATACTGGTCATATCTTAATATACATAAATTACGTGACACGTTATTTGTCCGCGATGGACTGCTAAAATAATGAACGGATTTAAATGGGGATTACTTCATGGAGTGCAGTTTAGTACAACTTGAGAGATAGGATAGTTTTTATTTGATTTGGGACCCATAATTATTTTTATTTTCAATATTTGTGTGGACATATTATTTTATATGAGAGAATTTAGTTACGTACGGTTTGACAGATCTGCTGTGAAATAATTTCTTTGTAACAACATGTTGTGATGTTTTGAAATATTATTGGCAATTTTTTTTTAATATCTACAGAACAACGTCTGTCGGGGCAGCTAGTAATATATATTTCATAAATATTTTCATATATTGTAGCAGAAGTAAATTGTATAATAATAATAATAATGACTAGCTTAAAACGAAAATAATAAAATTGCTGTAGATACTGCAAAGAATATCAACATGTTACAAATGCAATTTATTCCATCGGAAGGGAACTAGTTAGCCCCTGTTTAAAAAAACACGTATCTAAGTGTTAATTTTTTTTCATAATAACGCCGGTTATCTTTATGGTGTTTATCAAGATTATCTCTTGCGCATTTTTGTTATATTTAAATCACTACTGCTTTGAAACGCGGTGATGATTATGTTTTTTTTTTTTAATTAAATAACTACACTTTTAACTTATTGATATATCTTGCCAAACTTTAACAGTTTGTTGGCAAGTTAATGCGCTTAAAAACACATAATTTTGTATACATACTTAACTACTACTTTATTATTATTATTTGAAGAGGGTGGCTATTTCCTGGTCCTAAAAGGTTTCTAGTAACACCGCGTCCAGAATTGGACTATTGTGTTCGCCACTCATACTAAAGCTCATCGTCAAGCCCTACCGCCTTTACGAACCGCAGTAGTTCCTTGACGCGAGTTTTGCAAACACTATCTGGTGGTACGAAGTAGTTACCAAAGATTGTGTTACGCTTATGCATTAGTGGGCCGCAGTCGCAGAGTAGATGAATAGGTGTTTCATCATCCTCAAGGCAGAACCTGCAAGCTTTGTCGCTTCTGATGCCGACCACACTGAGGTGCTTGTTTAGGCGACAGTGCTACTACTAAACTACTACTTACTTTAGACTAAACTATTAGGACTTACAACTAAACATTTACCAATTTTTTTTGACAAAAGTTGTTGAATAACATTGAACAACATTTGCCAACATGTTGCGTTAAGAGATAGAACGACTCATGTTCTTGTCATTTACGTTGAACTTTAACATTTCGTATTCGTTGCTCTTCAAAGGAAATTTATTGTCCAGTATTTAGAGTGCTAAGAGATCTTCAGTATCATATACCAGCGGGGGGCTCCTTTGCCCCTGATGCCGGCTAGATTATGGGTACCACAACGGCACCTATTTCTGCCGTGACGCAGTAATGTTTGCACATTACTGCGAGCGCAATAAAAGTGCCACTCAAGATGTTGGGATTTTTCAAATTTTTAATCTTAAGCGGCACTGCATTGTAATGGGGCAGGGGGTATCAATTACCATCAGCTGAACGTCCTGTTCATCGTGTCTCTTATTGTCATAAAAAAAGATAACAGTGTCCTTGAATGAGAAGGCTTTAAGGAATTCTGATCTAAATGAAAACGGAAATTCATATTATCCCAGATACTTGTCTCTCTTAGCTGGGGCGAACTCCGTTGGCTTACGGTTTGATAAGGAAGGGTCCCTATAACAGACGACGGCAAAATTAAGCTACGTATTGAAAGAGAAGTGTACTTGTAGCGAGCCGGGGAAAAGAGAGGAAAGACCTCTTTCTGGCTTCCTTTAATTTTTTTTTAGTTCTACAGTTTCTATATCTGTGGTCATATGGGCTATAGCCGTAGAGTAGAAACAGAACACTCGAAGGACTAGAAGTTCAGGTTAGTTAAGTGAGATAGTTTTCGAGTAAATAATCCCTTAATTTAACTCTTCTAACTAATTATTTAGGATGAGATGATTATCGTGCAGTATAGGATCTGCCTCGAATCTCTGCTTATGTCTTATGAGATCAAGACGGTATAAATCTTCAGACTGCTGCATCTATATATGTGCAATCTTAATTCTTCTTAATCTTCGTTACACTCTTGGCAGAGTGGTCGTGGTCATCACGGAGTGATTTCTTTTGGGGCAGATGTGATTCGCCGCACGAGCATAAGCCACTTCTCCCTGCTGGCCGACAGTCTGGAACACTCGTTCAATAGACCGCCCACAGCAGACCTAATTTGGTCGGTACATCGCATGGGCGACCTTGCTCACCCTCTGGTGCCCTCCACTTTACAGTGCACGACAAGGCGCTCAAAGGACTCAGACGCCGGGAAACGTGTCCGAAAAACTTAAGAATGCGACCCTGTACTAACACCGAAAGGCGATGTTTTATGCCAAGCTCTTGGAGAATGGAGACGCACGGTCTACGAAACTCCCAGCATTTTCCTCCAGCACCACATCTCCAGAGCATCAATTATCATTTTCTTGTCGCAAAGTCCATGTCTTTTCAATCTAAATATGTGATCAGAATTAACTGAATAGCTAACTGCATGGGATTTGGGATCTAGTAAAGCAAGTTTACAGTAAGCTCACTGTTAATAACTAACATAATAACTTATATAATAATAAAAAGATTACAACGTCACCGCATTCGGTGTCACTACATACTTTTACCAGTGGCAGGCTCCTTTGCACAGGAAGCCGGCTAGATTATGGTTACCACAACAGCACCTATTTCTGCCGTGAAACAGTAATGTGTAAACATAACTGTGTCTTGGTCTGAAGGGCGCCGTAGCTAGTAAAATTAATGGGAAAATGAGACTGAACATCTTATGTCTCAAGGTGACGAGCGCAATTGTAGTGCCGCTCAGAATTTCTGGATTTTTCAGGAATCCTGAGCAGCACTGCATTGTAATGGGCAGGGCGTATCTATTACCATCAGCTGAACGTCCTGCTCGTCTTGACTCTTATTATTATAAAAAATAACTCCCAGTATTTCAAGGAAATAGGCGTGACAAGATTTTTTTCTCTTTTAATTGTGGTGGTGATTAAAGACTGTATTATTACGACATTTTAAAGCATTTAAAGAGTTTCTTTTACATTTAAAGAGTTTCTTGCGCCGCTTCTTCTCTCTCAGAGCACCATTTGTTTCCGAAGCGGTAGTAGTATGTAGTAGTTATTAGAAATGACATCAAAAAGAATTCTAAAGGAATCAATTTTGAGAAAATAAATGCCTTTTATGCCTTTAAGCATGGACTGCACAAGCAGTGATGATAATCGGAATAATTGGACTTGTTACACTCCGGAGATTTTGAAACGAGGACTTAATCATCGTCGTAATCATGAAGCCAGCAAATCCAATCAATTGGCATATTATATTAATTTTTAGTTTCATAAAAAAAAACTACCATCAACAATAAAAATTAACTTCGACTGAACTCAATATCATTGTGTAGCTAATGACATTATATTATAAATTAAAATGAATAAGCCTATGAAATAATAATTATTGTATGATTGATGTTAATTTAAGTTTGCTTGGGATGTATATCTTTTTTTAGTATAGTACAGTATAATATAATTGTTACAGAAATTAAAACGTGAACTGACTATGTATTCCAATATAAGTTTGCATGCCTTATGGGTTAGGATAAGAGCACCTGTTAAGTATAAGCCAACAACATCTTATTATTACCTTATCTTGCAAATAAAGATAATTTGTTTTAATTTGATTTGAGTTGTACTGCCATTAACATCCCCCGCAGGTAATTGCGCTTAGATGTATTGAGTAGGGCCGCGGTAGCGAATACTAACCATCCAATTACTAATAATGTCAATGATTTTACAGATCAAACTAATAAACATTGATATGCTGAAAGGATAGCCTAATTATCCATATTATCATCTGGGTTCTACTTGGACAGGGTACATAAGTCTCCGGGGATTGGGCAAAGTTAGGACCGTTCGCGTCCGTTGGGAACATTAGTCTAAATTATTGTTTAATTAAGACGAACAATGGCCAGAGTAGTATTGACCCACATAGCGCTGGGTGCAGGTGGCGATTCAATATTGGCGTGGTGTTATAAAATTATCTAATAAATTCAAGTCAAATTGTTAAAATAATAGTTTTACTAAACACCACATCGAGTAATTCTATTTTGTTCTATGCAGCCTTGTAATAGAGAATTAAAATTGTCTCTATTATTTTTATTCAAAAAAGGATTTACCAGTGGGAGGCTCCTTTGCACAGGATGCCGGCTAGATTATGGGTACCACAACGGCGCCTATTTCTGCCATGAAACAGTAATGTGTAAGCATTACTGTGTTTCGGTCTGAAGAGCGCCGTAGCTAGTGAAATTACTGGGCAAATGAGACTTAACATTTTATTTCTCAAAGTGACGAGCGCAATTGTAGTGCCGCTAAAAAGTTTTGGCAGGGCGTATCAATTACCATCAACTGAGCGTCCTGCTCGTCTCGTCCCTTATTGTCATTAAAAAAATCACTTATTGAACGTCAAAAACAACCACCCATTGGAAATAGTATGCCTCAGACCTGAGAAGAACGGGCCCAAGAAACTCAGCGGACGTCTTCGTTTCTTCAAATAAAATTTCACGACATTATAAATTCGTACAATAATATTTATTATTAAATAGCCTGAGGGCAATTGCTCGTTTCCCAATCAGTGGTATTATTTTGAAAGTCATTTACGTTGTTATAACCTCCACATAAATGTTTGCTTAACAATTCCTTTTGAATTACTTTGAATAAAAATATTTGAATTTGAAACTATACAGACGGTTATTGTAATACAGAAAAATAGAATTTCATAATGTTATAACCTCGCATTGATGAAGTGTTCACTTCTATCGTGTGCTTTCTCTCTTATTATTAAGTAGTTCCGATGTCAATCTAACGGCTTCATCACCTCATTAGCTAATTTCAATGGTAACATTATCTTAAGAATATTCGGTAGGTAAGTTACCGGCGCATAACTTTAAGTTGAAAAATATTATTAAACAGATAAAACAAGTTCTAGGTGATATTTTAAGTAATGTTTGTAATGCCTATAAGCTATAATGGGTTGTTCTTAGAACTTTAAACAATCTGCAACTCTTGTTAATTTAGTTTAGTTAAGTTTATTAAGTTGCAATCCAGAATAACGTATCTCTCGTAATACCCAAGTATTATAAAATCTCTCAATAAAATGATCATAAACAAAAGAGGTCCATTGTGGGCAACCATTTACTTAGAATTAAGCAAGGAAAGAAGTCGAAAGTTAATAAATGTTATTATAAACAATAGAACTATATTATTAAAACTAGCTTATCCCGGTAACATTCACTACGGTTCAATTTTATAGTATAAAGAAAAATTGTGAAAAAAGAAGATTGAAAAAAGGCAAAAAAGGACAACGGAATCCAGAATAGCCAATGTTGAAATCTTAAAAATTTATTACATGAATGCGAGCAGATATATCGCACAAGCGTCAGAGACATCCCATGTAGGATTTCTTGCAACACTTCCTACAACAAGGATACAAAATCCGGTTACCCGACTTTGTTTTAATAACTTCTTTTTTGGGATTTTGATCCTTGTCATCATCACAAAGGTGTTTGTATTTATCTTTGTACTTTTGCTTGAGACTCTTTTCATCAACCTTCCTTTTCTTTCCGCTAAAACCGAAATTCGGACACTTTTCAAGATTCCCTGATCTTATCAAGTACACATGTTCCATTGTAGCTTTCTTTTTTTTCTCTTTTTCTTTTTGTCTTTCTAGAATCCATTTGTCTAATTGTTGTTTTATTATCTCACGGTTCTTTAAGGCCTCTTTCAGTTTTTTTGACGAGATTCGTTTCTGGTGGAATATGTACAGGGAATCGTTCTTATCTTTTTTTAATTTAGTCCCGTGGCTTCTTCTATTTTCTAATTCACTGCCGCTATCTACCTCTATACCAGCGACTTCTAAATCAGTAACATTATCATTTTTTATTTTATCTTGTAACTCTTTTAAATAATCTACAGCCATTATTGCTTCAGTTTCATTAAAGTTTTGTAATGTTCTCACGTTGCTTTCAATCTCCTCATTAATTTGCTTATACAGGGTGTCTTTTTGTTTCACTAATTCCTTTATGACCTCTTCAGTATTGTTAGAATTTCCGGCGACAATAATAAATGCAAAGTGTAAAATATACAACGACTGTATTTCATGCATTGTATTGTGAAATATCAATTTATGAGTGGCAGCTATATGGAGAGTTGTTCTGAGCGATAAAATATTATTGAACGATGAAAAATAATATTTTATATCAATTTATTTTATTTATTGAAATAGAGATCTATGAATAAGGTTTGTTTTACCTATATTGTTATACACAAATAATAGTAATGTTTTCAAAACATTGTGATCATACGAGTATATAGGTACTTATTATATTTTTATAAATGGGTAGCATTACAGTTTGAAAAATTTAAACAAAATTAAATATTAATTACAATTATAATAATGTAAGTAAAAAAATATAAAGATTTTTCAAATTTCAATATAATCTTAAACCTTTTTTGAGAGTTGAACAAATATACCAGAATTTTTAAATCACTAGTTGGTAAGAGCACTAGGGAGTTACCCACCCGTTCGAGTCCCGAATCGTTCATAAGTTTTGGTACAAATTGTATATTTAATCCCAGAAGTGAGAGAGGTCACATATGAATAAGAAATGGTTTATTTATTTGTTTTTGTTTAAAATTTTGTACAGATACCTACGTAACACTGAAAGTGTTTAGAAAATGAAAAACGACTTAATGTAGAAAGTTGCCAATACTTTTATTGTTTTTCGAAGTAATCTGCGTTCCTCTCTACACATCGTCGCATTCGATGGAACCACTGAGAAAAGCAGTGGGCCCATGCTTCCTTTGGGGTCTCTTCTATGGCATTTTCGTACGCTTTCGCTGCATCGCAAGTTCTTGGGAATGATTAAAAGTAGCAGGGTGCCAGGTCAGGACTGTATGGCGGATGACTCATTATCTTGACATATGCCATAGTCAAATGTTCAGCAGTCCGTTTTGCGGAGTGCGCTGAAGCACTGTCGTGGTGAAAGAGGATCCTGCTTCGAGGGCGCTGCTGTCGTTTTTTTTCCAAGACAACAGGCAAACAGCGATTTACATACTAATCTGCAGTAACTGTTCTTCCATCTTCTAGCACAACTGTCGTAAAATGACCTCTCCGACCAAAGAATGAGTTGTTCATCTTTTTTCCTTGGTTTCGAGTTCGTAGCAATATATCCAGCTTTCATCACCTGTGACGATGTTAAATACAGCATTTGAGTCACCGCCGTTGAACTTATCCAACATTTGGGGACACCAGTCCGTATCTGATGATAGGTCATTCTCTAATCTTCCTCTATCATGCGTCGCACAGCGCTGATGTTATCTTCAGTAGTCGCTGTATTTAAGGACGTCCCTCACGCGGATCATCATTGAGATTGCTGCTTCCACGCTTAAACTCGTAAAACCAATTGTAAATAGTGGTACGAGATGGGGCTTCATTCAAAAATGCTAATCGCAGCCTATCATAGCTTTGTTGTTCAGTAAGCCCACAACGAAAGTCATAATAAATCATTGAACGAAAATTTTCTCGCGTTAGGTTCATTTTCACGTGTAACATGAGTTTTAGATTTGCCGCAATTCACAATTGTCATTTGTTTGACAAATGAATTCAATTAAATTAGGTTACCAAAGAATTCTCAAATTGAAATTAAAAAAAAAGTTTTCATTTTCATTAGCAATGTTTCTAACTGGCCAGTTCTAAGCATTTTCAGTGTTACCACCTAGTCTTGCCATAAATACTGAAACAACGAACAAACAAAATTTTCTATTGCAAATAACATTTATTACTTTTACAGTGTGTTAGTTTAATACATAAATGTAAAACAATTTAAAATATAAAAAGCTTATTCGATGTGGTCTTCATTGGGTGCAATATAGTCCTTTAAACTTTGAGGCCAGTTATCAATAGAAGCACGCTTTTTCCATGGCAAAATTCTCATTTGCCAATCATACGGATTCCAAATTATCATGGCGTTTAGAGCAAGCCGTACTCTCTAAAACTGACCATAAATCATTATCCAGCGGATTAAGAAACGGACTAGACTACGGCCAGTCTTCAGCTTTGATGAAGTCCGAAACAATCGTTTCGCCAGACTAAGTAGTATCACTAATAGTACCTCCACAATTAACGAAGGTCCGCGTATGTGTAACATTCTCCACGTATAAGTCTGATATAAACTTCCATATTTATACTATTATTCTCCCATAACGCAGAGCGATTTGACATAAAAGAAAAACAAGACAACCACCTAACAGGTCGGCGATTCTCTTGTGATTTCTCTGTTTCCATTGCAAGAGATTGTAGACATTGGTGATCACTTACCATCAAGCATTTGAACCTTTCCTCTCATTTTTCTTCTCCGACAAAATATTTAAAGTGATATCCAAGTTTTTCAAATTTTCACGATGTTTTTAATAATTTGTAGCGGTTTGTGTAACAATAAAGCGAGCAAAACCAGCTCAAATACTAAACTAATCACGGGACACGCTTTAACCCGAGATGATATTTTTTTATCTTTTATCGCTTTTTCCACTTGGGTATGGAAGCCACTACTACTTGCTAACTCGAATTTGATTTAGAAACAAACAAGACTCACTCGAAATAATTAAGTCGATTGTTTTCTGAAATTCTATGAAAAAATTTAACTATTTGAAGTCTTACTTCTTCAGGCGCGTTATGTAAAAATAATGAGAGTGAAATTGTATCACTGTGACACAAAAGTAGCAAGTAAAGTAAGGTTGAAGTTGGTTCCTAAGATTTTCTGACGTTTCCGACATTCGTTTTTTTTTTGGTTTCTTTGTCCATTTTTAGGATAGGCCGTACAGCCGTATTCGTTATTTAATAACTAATTGTCAACGTTGCAAGAATTTTACAATATTGTTCTTCCTAAAAACGTAGAATAGCACGAGGAATAATAATAAAATAATTTAGAATGTCTGCCTTTGTTAGGCCAAAGAAGTATAACTTCTTGCATGCATACATAAGTACACACACACTTTTTTTATTGAAGACAGTTAAACGAGCAGTTACAAAAAATATATTGCGGACTCAATTAAAAGCCTACAGGATTTAAACCTCCGCGTGTTTTTATCTTTCATTGTTTTATACATATACTAGCTAAAATTGACAATGGTTCAAGAAGTATTTTTCTGTATACTAAACACGGAACTGTGAACACCTTGCACCAAAAACAAAATGCTAGATAGCAAATAATTCCATGATCGAAAATCTGGGTACACTATTAATAGTGTGTGAAAGTAAAAAATATTTTTAAACTTGAGAGTTTATAATGCCATCTATTTGTGAAATGCGTCAAAGTTAGATCATAGAAACTATATATGGAAATCCAGACTTATATATTAAACTAGCGGACAGACGTTGTCCTGTATACACGTCTTAAATTTAGAATTTAAAGAAAAATCGGACCAGCCGTTTGGAGGAGTTCACGAATATACACACAGGCAGAAGAATTTTATATGGGCTCATTCTCAAATTCACTGAAACACACAAAAATCATCAAAATCAGTCCAGCCGTTTAGGAGGTAGTTCAATTGTGAATCCACTTGAACACACACAAAAAAATTGATTCAAATCGGTCCAACCGTTTAGGAGGAGTTCACTGTCAACACACGTACAGAAGAATTTTATATATAAAGATTTTAAGCCAACTTAAACTATCAGAAAATTGGAGCAACAAACTTACGTAAACTCAGATAGTAATATTTATTACGTAAAAACATGTGCACCTAACATATCACATTATCAATACTGCAAGTGTACGAGTAGATTGTTTAAATATAAAAGTTCACATCGGTTTGAACAAGTGAGTTCCAATGGTAGGGCGTCGGAAACATTACTATGATGAGCGCGCTTATCGTCCGCGCGCCGCGCCCTAACACTCGCTATTTTTGTCTCCTGCCTACTCCTGCGATCCTGGTAACGTCACCTCAATGGAACCCATTAACTTGGCTTTAATTAATTCCCTTATATTCACTTAATTAACTAATTAAATATAAGATGTTACTGGGAAATGTTTTAAAGAGAAACTTTGGACATTATTTTATCCTTTTATGTATCTATGTTCGCATCTCAATGAAAATTGCAATTTGCTAGTTTGTTGAATGCGGATAAATTAATATTTTAACAGGCTTTGAGTAATTTTATTTTCAAAGAATCATTTTTTTTTTATGGAATAGGAGGACAAACGAGCGTACGGGTCACCTGGTGTTGAGTGATCACCGCCGCCCACACTCTCCTGCAACACCAGAGGAATCACAAGAGCGTTGCCGGCCTTTAAGGAAGGTGTACGCGCTTTTCTTGAAGGTATCCATGTCGTATCGTCCCCGACAATTCGAGCTGCTCTGCGTTGCACGCGATCAAATGGATCGAGCTGATACTGGGATGCGCCAGACCAGAGATGACAGCAATACTCCATGTGGGGCCGGACCTGCGCTTTGTAGAGCGCTAGAATGTGGACCGGCTTGAAGTATTGCCGTGCTATATTTATGACGCCCAGTTTCTTCGAAGCCAGTTTGGCTTTGCCCTCCAGATGGCCACGGAATTGGCAATCGCTCGAGAGTACGGGGGGGGGGGAGGGGGAAGTACGGGGGGGAGGGGAATGGCCTCCGGTTATCGACACTAACCTATGCGAAACATAGCGGCACTAGGCCGCTACTTCACGCCGGTATTCTGTGCGGGTGTGGTAAGTAACCTGGACGAGTCTGGCCCGATTGTGCTGACGTCATAAGACGGCAGCGTGACTCTCCCACTTTCAAAAAGCCCGTAGTGACCTCTTACGACACCCTTGGACCTGGGACTACCCTATTCCTTTTACGCCCTGGGGCAGCACGGGGCATTTCATCAGGGCAATCATTTATCCCTCGTATATTAAATGTATTATCATACATTTACATATTTTGTGGAGCTTTAGTTGAATCAATCAACGCATCCATACTCTGGTTAAATTTAATATTGAAATTTTTAAGTGTACTGCGGGTCCGCGATGTCCGAACACTTAGATTAAGACATCTACAGAGCGTGCTTAGCCTTTGCTCACACTTTACCTACGTTAAGCTTGGCTGTGTGTAATCTTTTATTTCGTTTGTATAGTCATTTGACAGCAGAAATTATGCTGAGTTTAAGCTGGGACAGCCCAATGCACAATTCACCTTTTATCGCACTCAGCAAAGTTTTACGTAAGTAAAGGCTTACCAAAGACTAAGTACGCTCTATAGATCTCAACCTTAGACCTGCGCGCCTACCATTAATTGTTATTGCGATTCAAATGACGACCTAAACTGAACTGAAATCGCTAATTAAAAGTAAATGGTAGGCTTTCTGTTCTCGTGTCCGGTGAGTGTACTCACTAGAGCTCCTTATTAAACAGTTTGTGTTAAATTAGAATAATATTATCTAGCTAATTAAGTTCTTTTTACCAAATATGTTTTATGTGATAATTTTTAATTTTTAATGTTTCGTACTCTGTCGCATTAGGTTAAGTCAAACCTGCAAAGCTCTTTTCAGACTACATCATCATAACCAGCCGGAAGACGTCCACTGCTGGACAGAGGCCCCCCAAAGATTTCCATGACGATCGGTCCTGCGCTGCCCTCATCCAACGTATTACGCCGATGTGTATATTTAACGAAAAAAATCTGCTACCGTTGTGTGCCAAGCAGATGTACGACGTCTGGTTTGGCACTGAACGGTAGTTTTGATAGCAGACGACAGACGTCTGATTGGCACCTCGCGGGTTAAGGACATGCTTACACTTCACTGTACGATATATTTTTGTCTTACTATACGCAATAAAACTGAGCTTGTGCTGAGTTCAAGCTGTTCTATATCGTTAGCTGCCCTCTTCCTCCTTCTTCCATTTTCAAAATGTTTCAAATCACTACGTTCTCAAATTGTTTAGATTTACAAGAGCGACATCTCAAGTAAATTTCCTAATATGCAAATATTGGAGTTGAGAAGGTTATCAACTGTAAAATAGATCCTGTAGATGAAGCCACAACCTGAGAGTTGAACAAAGCATACAAGATTTAATAACGGTACGACACTTGAATGGTTAGCTCAGTTGGTTCGAGCACCGGCGCGGAGCACCGGAGGTCGTGGGTTCGAGTCCCGCATCGTTCATAAAATTTTGCTGTTTTTCACATTTTATTTGTGCTCTACGCTCTCCTCTAAACTTTATATCATTTGATATCCATGCTCTGGCATTTTTCTTCTTTCGTAGCATTAATAACGAGATAGTCTCAAATTCCGCATTGTCTTCATCGCTCGATGAACTCTAGTCTATCCATTATTAAATCCATTGTGTCGATCGTGTGCACACTCTTCAAAGATCGCGGTCAACTGGGCTTGTCATATACTATAAAAACTTGCGATTATATTGCGTTATGTGAACGCCATGCATTAGGTCCTTATTTGCTATACTATATAGCTCAATAGTACAGCGTAGTCTTTTTTTCAATGACTTGTCCCTTACAAGACGAGCAGGACGTTCAGCTGATGGTGATTGATACTTTCTGCCCATTACAATGCAGTGCCGGTCAGGATTCTTGAAAACCCAAAAACACTGAGTGGCACTACAACTGCGCTCGTCACCTTGGAGACATAAGATGTTCAGTCTCATTTGCCCAGCAATTTCACTAGCTACGACGCCCTTCACACCGAAACACAGTACCTAATGCTTATACATTACTGCTTCACGGCGAAATTAGGCGCAGTTGTGGTATCCATAATCTAGCCGGTATCTGGTGCAAAGGTGCACTGGTAGTCTGTAAAGAGCTTAATGATAGATGATAGTTGTTAAATAAATAAATAAAAAATATAATGGGGCGAACAATTACTAAACATTTCATACCACAAAGTATTGTGCTGTACTAAAACGCCCTTAATATTGACACGGGAGTGGGTCAGGGATTGGAAATAATACTCCGCTTATAGGAACGAGTGTTTATTTGCGTTCACTTTTTCTGAACTTGCACTTCGCCGGTCTGCCGCTGTTCCTCTTGTGGGCGGCGGTACCTTCAACGCGTCACACCGCACCGAACACTAAGTCTCTTCTATCTTCTTCCTCTTGGAACACTTCCACAGGTCACTACTTCTTCTTCTTCTTTACACTTTCGAGTCAGAACTAGAACTGCCTTAGGCCACGCTTAGTACGGCTTATATACCCCCGGATCCGTTCTATTTTCAAAATGATTCTCCCATTCCATCTTTAAATTTAAATTGTACTAGAAAATTCTTTTAACTATTTTTATCCTGCTTACACATTTTGCATCCCTTTTTTTCTGTTTGATTTGATCCTGAACTTACTAGAAATTTCCTTTAACTTTACAAAACCCAAAAAAAATCCATACACTGGTAGGTGTATCGAACCCGGGTCTACAGCGTCTAAAGTAAACACTTTTCCGCTGAGCTACGGGTATTGCTGATGGAGCTGTTGAAATTAACAATGTGTTGAAGTCTAACAACTCTCGTCATATACTACGAAGGGTTGCTAAGCAACACTGCCCCCTCCCAAGACATGATCGTCCCGATCATCGTAGCTTCCGTAGTACTTAGCCACCCGATCGACATGTACGATTTTTGGGGGACTTCGAGGGGTACGCTGGATCCTGAGAGTCACATCATTTATCCTTGTGATTACTTTGTATGGTCCCTCCCAACTTGGTTGGAGCTTCGGAGACTTCCCCTTTCGCCTTACAGGATTGTGTAACCAAATCAGGGTTCCCTCTTCAAAACTAGGAATATTAGCTCTTCGATCGTAGCGGGTCTTCATCTGTTCACTTGCCTTAAGCCCAGTTGTTCTAATTTCCTCGTAGATATCAACCATCTTTTTCCGTAACTCATCCACATATTCTGTTATACTTTTAGGAGTATCCGGTGGACAGCCTGAGAGTAAATCAGCTGGCAATTTCAGATCCCTTCCAAAATTGGCCTACGCAGGAGTCACCGTTGTCGTCTCGTGTATTGCGCTTCTATACGACATAAGAAACAGTGGAATGTACTCATCCGGGTTATCCTGATGGCTGTCCACTACTTTTGCCAGATGTCGCTCTAATGTTTGGTTAAACCTCTCCACCATCCCGTCCGACTGTGGATGATATGGCGTAGTTCTGGTCTTATGGATTCCCAAGATCTTGCAAACTTCTTGAAATACTTGTGATTCGAAGTTCCGCCATTGGTCACTGTGCAACTCCAAAGGCACACCGAATCTGCAGAAAACTTCATTCACCAGCTTCGTCGCAACGGTAATTGCTTCTTGATTCGGTAGAGCAAATGCTTCCGGCCACTTCGTGAAATAATCCATCACCACCATTATGTAACGGTTTCCAGATTTGGTGACTGGGAACGGTCCGGCCATATCCAGAGCTACTCTTTCCCACGGAGCCCCAACATTGTACAACTTCATAGCTCCTCTGCTCCGGGTCTGAGGTCCTTTGACAGCAGCACAACTCTTGCATTTTCGGCACCAGTCTTTCACATCAGCATGGCAATGCAACCAAATGTAAAATCGTTCTTTAATTTTTGTGAGAGTTCTTCTTATTCCCAAATGTCCACCTGAAGAACCATCGTGATAAGCTCTCAGGATCTCGTTCACCTTCTTCCTGGGAATGACCAGTTGCAGATGGCAATCCTTTCCTTGCGGGGTTTCCCATTTACGGCAGAGCAACCCGTCATGCATCACCAAACTGTTCCATTGTGCCCAGAGACTCTTGGTAGCCGTACTGTGTCTAGCCACTTCAGACCGTTTTGGTTTAAGTGATCCACTTGCTAGCCGATGTAAAAGTGGTTGAAGATCCTTATCATTTTCCTGAGCTCTCCTCATTGCATCGTTGCTCCAGTTCTCGTCGATCCAATCTGTTCTGATCAGCCGGATCATAAAATTCTCTTTCTCCTCCTGACGAATGCAATGTTTGCATTCCATCGGACAAGGTCTTCTAGATAACGCATCTGTATTTCCATGACTTTTTCCTCCTCGATGCTCGATTTCAAAGTCATACTCTTGAAGTTGCTCAATCCATCAGGCCACTTGTCCATCCGGATTCTTTAATTCTAGTAACCACTTCAAGGCGGCATGATCAGTCCTTACGAGGAATTTGCGACCCAACAAGTACTTTTTGAAATGTTGTAATGTCTTCACCACGGCCAGTAACTCCCTACGAGTTACACAGTAGTTTCTCTCCGGCTTTGATAAAGATTTGCTAAAGTATGCAATTACAACTTCTTGATCTCCTCTCTTCTGAGATAGTACTCCACCAATTCCGGTGTTTCTAGCATCAGCATCCACTATGAATCTTCTCTCTGTGTCAGGATATCCGAGGATAGTTGATTCACATAGTCTTTTCTTCAACTCTAAGAAAGCTTGTTCGCATTCTTCATCCCAGGAAAAGGCTCTTTTCTCCTCCGTCAGTCGATGTAAGGGCTTAGCAACATCAGAAAACCCTTTCACAAAGCGTCGATAATAAGAGCATAGTCCAAGGAATGCTCTCAAATGTGTCTTTTCTGTCGGCGTCGGCCAGTCCTTGACAGCACTTATCTTGGCAGGATCCGTCGCAACGCCTTGCTCCGAGATAACGTGCCCCAAGTAATTCACCTGACGTTGAAAGAAGGAACATTTCTTTGGACTCAACTTCAAGTTGGCACCCTGCAGTTTTGCGAAGACTTTTTCGAGCTTCTTGAGATGATCTTCAAAACTTCGTCCCATAATGATTATGTCATCCAAGTAGACAAGGCAGGTTTCTCCCAACATACCTGCCAACACATACTCCATCAACCTTTCGAAAGTAGCTGGGGCGTTGCATAATCCGAAGGGCATTGTTTTGAACTGCCATAATCCTTTTCCGGTTGAAAAAGCCGTCTTCTCCTTGTCTTTAGGGTCCAGATCGACTTGCCAGTAGCCACTTTTCAAATCAAGAGTAGAGAACCACGTCATGCCACAAAGTGAATCTAATGTGTCATCGATTCTTGGCAATGGATAACTGTCTTTCTTGGTTACATCGTTCAAACGCCGATAGTCCACACAAAATCTAGTTGATCCATCCTTCTTCTTCACCAGAACCACTGGAGAACACCATGGACTCGATGACGGTTCTATCACACCATTTTCTTTCATATCCCGAATCATGTCTTCCACTTCTTGTTCACGTGCAAACGGAATACGTCTTGGTCTTTGCCGTATCGGAACAGTGTCTCCTGTGTCGATCATGTGTTTCACCAAACTAGTTCTTCCGATGTCCCCGTCGTTCTTCGAGAACATCCCGGCGTAGCGTAGCAGGAAATTTCTCGCTTTTATTAACTGTATCTTGGCAAGATTGTCCTTACAGCCATCCAGAAGTTTCTGTATGTTCACATCCTGGCTTGCAGCTACGGTCTTCCTCCCTTCTTCACACTTTCTTAACCAAGCTATCTCCTCACAACCTCCTATCACTGTTCCTTTCCTAATGATTTGCTTATCCTCATGAGGATTAAACACGGGAACCATCGCAATTTGGGAGTTTCCCACAACAGTCCTGGCTGGGATCCATTTCGTGTCCGATGTCTCTCTTTCTATTAAAGCGCATTTACAAGGTCTTCCTCTGTCATCTCTTGGCAGGACTACCGGGACTAGGGTCTGCGATCTTGGATTTAAAGTAGTGTCTCGTAAGTACAACACTTTCCCAAAAGTTCCGCCTTTTATTGGAATTTCTTCACCTCCATGCTACAATACATCATGTTTCATGTTAATCGTACACTGATGATTTCGAAGAAAATCCAACCCAATGATGCAGTCATCTGTGATATCCGCGATTACCACTTTTTGCCAGTACAACGTATTACCGATTTTCATGGCCACTATCTTCTCTCCCTGGACTGGTATGCGCTGGCCGGTAGCTGTTGTGAGTGTTAAGTTTGCATTTTCTCGCATATGTCGTCTTCCGATGCTCTCTAGTCTTCTTTGGCTAACGACTGTACGTGAGGCTCCCGTATCCAAAGTGAAACGGCAAGATTTTCCATTTATCATTCCCTCTATAACTAAAGTGTTTCTGTCACATGTCTGCTTAACGAAGATACTTGGGGCTTTGCTTCTTCGACGCATGTGCCACCGCTTCCTTCAAGCTACTATGATGGCTCAGTCGTACGGCTGCTCTTCCTTCGGCGTCCCGTATTCCATCGATGAACACTTGGAGCAACATTTCTTCTATTGCAGCTGGCGACGACTGATATGCTTTACGCACTAGCTTCTCAGCTTCGACGGACCACTGCTGCAGAGTTTCGTTGACCCTTTGACTGCGTTCCTTAAGCTGCGCCCGATACACATGCTCAAGTGTTTATCGCCATAACGTGCCCCCAACGCGTCAAGAAGGTCCGTATAGGTTACTTCCTCCTTCCCAGCGCCGAGTGCTTCCAATACGGAAAGTGCTTCATCACGGAGCGCTAGTGTGAGGGCAGAGTGTGCTTCTTGGTCATTCCAATCACTTGCTCTTCTGACCGTTTCTAATTGTAGCTTGAAGGCGGCCCAGGAAGACTTGCCGTAGTAGGGGGGTACTTTCAAACTTCTGGTCGATGTGATTCCGCAGGTGACTCCTGGGTTGGCTGAAGGACCCCCACACACGACCTTCCTATTGAGCTGATGAATAGTTGCTTGCATCTCCCCCATCTTCCTTTCCACAGTGTCAATCCGGGCGATCTCCTTTTCTACAGTGTCAATCCGGGCGATCTCCTTTTCTACAGCGTCAATCCGGGCGGAGTTTTTCTGCACCACTGATAAAATTTCGTTGGAGAGGCCTTCATGCAGACCTCGCAGCTGCTCCTCCTGTCGACGCACTTGGTCCTCCTGTCGGAGCGCTTGTTCCTCTTGCAAGCCCCGCAGCTGCTCCTCCTGTCAGCGCGCTTGCTCCTCCTGTCGGCGCGCTTGTTCCTCTTGCAAGCCCCGCAGCTGCTCCTCCTGTCGGCGCGCTTGCTCTTGCGTCATGGTGGCCATCTGCTGCATGAGCGCGCTGATGTCTACGGCAGGAGCCTGCGGTGCTAACACGGTCGCACTGAGTCCAGAGCCGGATGCTTGTTGTGATTCGTCCTCTGCCGCTGCAGCTGCTCCCGCTCGCGTGGTCACTCCCTTCTCGTTCCTGGGTCCTTCTGGTTCCTGGTCCACTTCTGACACCAATTGACACGGGAGTGGGTCAGGGATTGGAAATAATACTCCGCTTATAGGAACGAGTATTTATTTGCGTTCACTTTTTCTGAACTTGCACTTCGCCGGTCTGCCGCTGTTCCTCTTGTGGGCGGCGGTACCTTCAACGCGTCACACCGCACCGAACACTAAGTCTCTTCTATCTTCTTCCTCTTGGAACACTTCCACTTTTCACTACTTCTTCTTTTCTTCTTCTTCTTCCTTACACTTTCGAGTCAGAACTAGAACTGCCGTAGGCCACGCTTAGTACGGCTTATATACCCCCGGATCCATTCTATTTTCAAAATAATTCTCCCATTCCATCTTTAAATATAAATTGTACTAGAAATTTCCTTTAACTTTACAAAACCCAAAAAAATCCATACACTGGTAGGTGTATCGAACCCGGGTCTACAGCGTCTAAAGTAAACACTTTTCCGCTGAGCTACGGGTATTGCTGACGGAGCTGTTGAAATTAACAATGTCTTGAAGTCTGACAACTCTCGTCATATACTTCGAAGGGTTGCTACGCAACAATATATATTCACAAATATCTAAATACCATTTGAAAACACATCATACAAAAACAACAATACTACATCATGGCAGATTCATATCTCGTCATCCATTTTAAAGAATGTCCAAAACGTAATTGATTGGAAGGGATATAATCCATTAGTATTAATAATTAAGTCGGGATCTCTTTTAATTAAGTCCCTGTTGAGTGATTTTCAATCATGGCCCACTTAGATAAGTTCTTAAAATGCTTTTAGGGCGTTTGATTATGCAAAGTGTATTAATTACTTGTCTGTCGTAATAAATTGGGTAATTTTTTAATTTTATTTGATTGAGTAGGGCTTTTAAGAAGTACGAAAGACAGTCGCCGGTACACAATCTTGGTGGTACCTTACTATTTGAAGTTCATCCTTTATTCGCTATTATAGTTTGGGTTTGTTATAGCATTGTTATGAGAGTGGGTCAGTGATTGGGAAATAACTATAAACCTTAAAGCCTTAAATTTATTGCGTTCACTTTTCCGAACTTGCACTTCGCAGATCTGCCGCTATTCCTCGTGCCGTTGGCGGTTCCTTCATCAGATCACACCGCACCGAACACTAGTTCTCTTCTATCTTCTTCTTCTTCTCCTGGATTACTTTTCACTACTTCTTCTTCTCTTCCTTCTTTTCCTTTTCACTTTCGAGTCTGAACTAGAACTGTCATAGGCCACGCTTAGTACAGCTTATATACCCCCGGATCTGTTCTATTTTCACAATGATTCTATTTCATTCCATCTTTAAACTTGAATAATTGTACTAGAAATTTCTTTTAACTATTTTTATCCTGCTTACACATTTTCCATCCTTTTGCTTTATTCGGTTTGATCCTGAACTCACTAGAAAATTCCGTTAATTTTACAAAACCAAAAAATTTCTTACATTGTTTGGTATCGAACCCGCGTCTACAGCGTCTGAAGTAAACACTTTTCCGCTGAACTAAACACTTTTCCGCTGAACTACTAGTATTGTTGACGAAGCTGTCGAAGTTATCAATCCCTTGAAGTTTGATAACTCTCGTCATGTACGTCGAAGCGTTGCTACGCGACATGAAGTTTGACAACTCTCGTCATTTAGATCGAAGCGTTGCTATGCGACACTATTCTGTATAGCTTAGAATATTGACACTAATGATATTTAAAAGTATAGATAGGTTACGTAGACAACATTCGGTGTTTGAAAATGATACACTAACTCGTGCATGAATAATTTAACATTGCAATAGCACACTACATTACAACAATTACACGTCAAAGAAGGATAGTAAATGCAATTATCGCAAGCGAAAAAGAGATAACTCTATTTTGCTAATTGCTTCGTATTTGTATAGAGAAAATACAGTTAATTCATCAGATATGATTTTTTACCGTATACAGTGATTTATTGCTAAATTACGATCCATTCATGAGTTCATGTAGTAAAAGTAAAAGCTATAAAGTAGTAAAACTGCATTGAAATTAGGTAGATAATGTGTCATTGATTTTATAAAAAATAATTTAATATTGATTATAATATATAGCCACATTGATGATATCAATTATTTATACATAAAATAATGAAAAACATACAGACACCAAAACAAAACCGAAAGGTATCTACAGGGTCCAATTTTTACAATTTTACTAACGACGGCTCCCAAAAAGTTTTGAGATTACAATTATTATTTTTTGTATCTTATACTCGTATTATTTATGAATGTCTTTTTGTTGAGGGTTTATTACAATAAGGTAATGGGAGAAGAAGAAAATGATCCATTGATTCTTCTGCAGTTAGCAAGGGATATACTGAAAGGGACAGACAGTGTTACTGAAAAAACTCCAACGTAAACAAATAGCACTCACTGTCTACATCCGCTACGTACCCTAAAACTTGTTTTAGTAGTTTGATAGTTCAGCTACCTACATACGCACTTGTTTATTAAAATTATTACATTCACTGCAAACAATTACTTTTTTACATACATTCCTAAATATTCTACCTCAATCATACCGCAATAGACAGCATCAATATTTTGTCATTTCTGTACGTTAATCTATGATCAGCTTGGCGGCGATCGTCGTTGTCATGGCAACATATTTATTTTGTTAGATAAATAATGAAATCAAATAAAATGTTATAATTCAAGTTTTGTTAACTGTGATTTTTTTGTTGATGTAATTCTATGTTTTTTTTTTTTACTTTCGTATCATCAGTGCGTCTTCCCATAATACAAGACGGCATTTTAATGTTGTACCTATATCAAATTGTAAGCAATTCTGTCAACAACAAACGCGTGTTTTCGTATCGAGAGAGCGACTACGACCAAAGGAACCAATTGACTTAATTTAGGAGATTCATTTTCGGCGCGCTAGTGACATAATATCTACCTCTTTTAATACTATAATATCATTGATTGACACTATATAATATAGTCACGGACGAGTAAAAAAATAGTATAGTTTTGGGTCATTCTATCAGACTCGTAAGATGTTCCGTAAGTAATAAGGATTTTTATAGCTATTCTATTTTCTATATTCGTCCTGTCTGCCTGTATGACCGCAGTTTGCACAAAAACTTGCAGGTAGTAGAAAGTTGGACGTTGGTATGGTTACATCTTGTACTCTATTAACTATTCTCGTACATACAATATGTATTTTTGAATCTATATTGTGCCTTCTTTAAGAACCTTTTCCCTCACAGCCATTTTATGGAAAAATCTGCCAACTGCTGTATCATCGAACACATACGACTTTGGGACCTTCAAGTTCAGACCATACTCCCACCTTCAAGGCCGGCAACGCATCTCTTCACCTCTGTTATAGCAGACGGCTACTATTAATTTCTTATCAGATGACCTACATGCCATTTTGCTCCCTCTAATACTATAAAAAAAACATATAAAATACATTTCGAGTTAAAAAGAATTGTGTGAGAAATTTCTTCCCTAACGTTGACACGTTTGTTCAAATTAACACGTAAATACAGTTAAAACAATAATGTTAAATCAATTTTTGTGCTGCAGACTAAAATAGTATTAGTTGTAATCTTATTTCGTCAAACACCCAAAAAGTGCCGGTAATTCTTCGATTGTCTCGCAATATAAAACAATTATTTGTAACGAGATTTCGTCACCCCACAACCTGTCCCCTTCTGTAAGCTGAATGCAAATAATATGTTAGAGTAGGACGCCACGATCTGTAGCAAACCGCTTTGTCGATTGTTTGATTTCCGCAAGCAATGCCGCTACCTGTGCTAAATGTGTTTCGTTTAGTGCTGGGATAGCCTCACTCCCCTGTTATATTAATTTATATTATATTAATATATTTATATTTATGTTATATAAAACAAATATATCTATGTATATAAGCTATGTTTTATCTTTGTTGCATATTTGTATCACTCATTTAAAGTCTGAATCTATAACCTCAACTAAGAAGAATAACTGCAATAAATTCTAAAGAACTTTAAACGGAAAAAGATTATCAAAAATACAACCGACTTCAAAAACACTATTCCAAAACAAAAGATATAACATGCACTAAAATAATATCTTAATTTAATTCTAGTTACGATTATTGTTATTTTTGGAATCGGTGTCCTCTCGCCTCTGTCCTCCTCACGTCGCGCGTGCGAATCAAGCACATCTCACCTATAACTATGTATGTTGTTACAAACCTACCTGACTCTTAACTTACTCCAAAAATAACAATAATCTTTTTGATATTTGATGTCATTTGTCCCACTTTCTCTTCAGGCTCCATATTTTGTTTTTTTTTTCTATTCGTTTTCTAAATGATTATCTCTACCTTGTAAAAACTATGAATTAAACTATTTGCAATAACCATGAAAAAATTGCTTGATCACATATTAGATTTCTGATTTTCTATTTATCGAATTATAAATGTTTGAGAAATATCGATACCAATGTGTAGTGATCGCACATCACTAGAGACACGAGAACCATCACCTATATATTATACGTGTTAGATGTTGGTTCTATCTCGTTAACAATTCGTTATTTCTTTACTAAGTTAAATTAATTGTTGTATTTAGCACTTATGAATGTCTTTGTGTTATATTTGTGAAGATCTGTGATATATAACATAATGCACTACATCTTTAGTTCCACACAAATCCTAGTGGCCAACATCCGGCCAATCTTTCTCGACTCGTAACTATTCAACCATTTTCTATGTTGTACATTTCTCCCTATAAAGTTGGTGCCAAGTTAAACATAAAAATAACAACATGTCATCACACAGTAGGTATACTTATGTGTAAGGTATAATAAAGTATACTTAATGTGATGTGTATACTTAATATTATATTGTTGTCAGGTAGTAATTACCACCATTTTCAAAATTTTGTGGAGAAAATTTATTTTTACTTTTCAGGTAAATTTTACCTTTTTTATTATACATTTAATGCAGAGGCTACAATGTATTAGTCATGTTTGAAATCGATCATCAAGGTGTCAAAAAGCTTCATTTTTGTGAAAAAAGTTTGATCACTTCAACCAAAGTGTATCAAGAGACTGTCTTAGATCGTGTTGTGAAATGTCTTAATAATACGCTTTTAAAAAACTTTGACATTCTAGCTAGACTCTGTCAAAAAGCATGAACTGTTTTTATGGAATAGGAGGACAAACGAACGTACGGGTCACCTGGTATTAAGTGATCACCGCCGTCCATAATCTCTTGCAACACCAGAGGAATCACAGGAGCGTTGCCGGCCTTTAAGGAAGGAGTATGCGCTTTTTTTAAAGGTACCCATGTCGTATCGTCGCGGAAACACCGCATAAGGAAGCTCATTCCACAGCTTTGTAGTACGTGGAAGAAAACCTTGAAAACCGCACTGTGGAGGACCGCCACATATCCAGATAGTGGGGGATGATATCCTAACTTGTGGCGTGTCGTGCGAAGGTGGAAACTACAGATCTATAGAAGCTTGGCTGGAACTCAATATTAAAGGCTTTAAAAGAGCTGAAGCCTGGCCCTTGTCAAGCCCAGATCTGAATCACTTAGAGTACAAATTATGCTAAGTTTTATAAGAAATGGTCTGCTTAAAGCAGCACGACATCAAATCGTTTGTGAAATTTCTAAAACAATCAGTTCCCATGGAAATAGTGACGAAATGGAGATTCTCTGCTCTAGCAGAGAATCTCCATTTCAGTCTACTTGAATAATTTTTTAAACGTATTCTCAACAATATTGCTGAGACTTCAATTAGTATTTGCACATATAGACCAGGGTCGATAATTTTTCAAACCAAAAAAAATTACAGTAGGATGAAACCCATTGGTAAAGGACGAGAATATAACAAAAATTAAGGGAAAAATAAATTACGGGCGATCTGAGGTCGGGAAGTGGAAAAGCGGGGGGTGTTTTAGGGTAAAAAACGTTTTTTTTTTTAAACATTTTAACTTAATATCAAAAAAGCACCCTAATTTTCAATCGAAAATTATGACGTCAAAATATCAGCTTTTTTCAAAAAATTTGGGGGCTTTTTGTTCGTTGAAATATTTACTTTCTGATGGTGTAAAAAAAATAGTTCGGAAAATTTAAGTCCAACAAAAGGCATTTCATAAAGAATTCACACCTGTTATTAAGTAGCAGCAAAGGTTACTACATTGTATTTGACCGTTTAAGACTTTGTACAAAAATATTACTTCGGCAAGAGATCTCCGATCGAGCAATGAAATCATATTAAATTTCCTGAGGCGCTGATGGTACGGGTGTCTATGAGAGAATTCAGTACTAATGTATGCTTATGGTATAAGTAGGTACCTATCTCTATTAAAACAAAGATAAAACAGATAGTAAATTATTATTCTTTTGTTATGCATATTATATTTAGAGAAATGTTAAGTCGTTTAGATATTATATATTATATAGTCGTAGTATTAGCTAACACAAAGCATATTATTAATAACTCCAATTATTATTGATAAACGATCATATTAATGTGTGGTATTTGAATACACATTACTTTCCATAAATTATAATTACATTATAGTTTAAAATTTGTTAGAAAGCAAATTTAAAAACCTTTTCAATCAAATTGGCAGAAACCGCCTTCCGAAAAATTGGTGGCAATTTTTTTTCTATCCGTATAATGGTTAATTGATAAATCTTGTACAACATCGTTACATTCAAATTCACAAATCAAAGTCATTGCGAGCTGAAATTGAAACGTAAAGAGTATTTCGTGCCCAGCCGGTGTGCGTTACGATGGCGGGACATTTATAACTTACTTATTATATATCTATATTATATATTTTTTTTATTTTTTTATTTTACACACAAAAAAGTATTTTACAATTAACTTAAATTTAAGTAGAAATATAAACCCATTCGGATTTAACCGTGTACTACACTCGTCGCATGTTATTAATAACTAAGAGAAAACTAAGAATATACTATATGACATAATATCAGTACTTCAAACTAAAACTAAAACAAAACTTAATTACAATATGACTTCAGAGCATTTATTACAATTAATAACATTAAACACTTATTCAAATTTTTACAAACTTATTATATAAAATGACCAGTTGCCGGCCTTTAAGGAAGGTGTACGCGCTTGTGTATTATAGTTCTCTGTTGAGGGTAAGGTAGTTTTATTACGACATATACAGGATGTTTGTGTTTCATACTTATCTATTTATTATGTAATTATTACTATTTATATTGACACGTGAGTGGGTTAGGGATTAGAAATAATACTCCGCTTAAAGGAACGAGTCTTTAGTTGCGTTCACTTTTCTGAACTTGCGCTTCACTGGTATGCCGCTGATCCTCTTGCTCCTCTTGATCCTTGCTCTTCCTCGCGGCGGTACCTTCATCAGATCACACCGCACCGAACACTTGTTCTTTTCTATGTTTTTATTCTTCAGCTTCTCTTGGATCACTTTTCACTACTTCATCTTTTCCGTTACACTTTCTAGTTTGAACTAGAATTGCCGTAGGCCACGCTTAGTACGGCTTATATACCCCCGGATCTGTGATAATTTCAAATGATTCTCTTCCATTCCATCTTTAAATTTAAATTGTCCTAGAAATTTCTTTTAACTATTTTTATCCTGCTTACAGATTTTCCATCCTATTTCCTCTGTTCGATTTGATCCTGAACTTAATAGAAATTTCCCTTAACTTTAAAAAACTAAAAAAATTGCACTGATAGGTATATCGAACCCGGGTCTACAGCGTATGAGGTAAACACTTTTCCACTGAGCTACAGGTATTGTTGACGGAGCTGTCGAAATTATCTTTACCTTGAAGTTTTGACAACTATGGTCATGTACGTAGAAGCGTTGCTACGCGGCATTGTCAATCTTAGATTAAGGATTGGTCTCCACTGCGCTCCACCTGGATACCACAGGCGTAGTCGCAAAGTGCAACAACTTATTCTACGCCCAAGTGGACGTACTCGAGCCAGTATCAAACAATATGTGACGTTGACGTGCCACATGTTCTGTTAAACTTTGCTAATTATTGAAACTTAAATTGGTTGCTTAGTACAACTTTGTAAAAATATTATTTTCTAAAAATAAATAATAGTTAAGAAAACTAAAAAGTACGCTTTATATAAAATTCAACTAAAAAATAGAAAATAAATTTAAATTGAAAATAGTGTAAAAAATATATATTTAAAAAAAAAAGCGTGGGGTGTAGAAGAATTATTATTTTAATAATATCTTAAAAAGCACCCCACGCTTTTTTACAATAGAATATCTTTTTTTACACTATTTTCATTTTAAATTAATTTTCTATTTTTTAGTTGAATTTTATACCTATAAAGCGTGCTTTTTTGCTTTTTTAACTATTATTTATTTTTCATTTTTTAGTTAAATTTTCTATAAAAGCGTATTTTTAAAACTATTAAGTACTTTAACAACAATTCCTGCCTTATCGACTATAGATGAAATGTATAAATTAACAAACATCATATTTTGCAAATTGAAAACTTGAATAATTTTATCAAATAATAAGTGTAATGTCATCGGTCCTCGATAAATCTACAAAGTTTGAACGAAATCTAGCCGGTTAAAGTGGGTCAAAATCGCGCCCAAAGAAGTCTGTTACAAACATATAGGTGAAGCTAATATAAAGACACTGGGATCACGTATCATCAGTAAGTATTTTGTATTATATTAATTTCAATATAAAATTTCAAGAAGCGTAAGTTACAAAATTTTAAAGAAGCCATTGAGTATCAAGATGCATTTCTTAGGGACAACAAACAGTTCACACATTACATTTATTATTTCAAAGTACAGTAGATATTAAATTAATTCTAGTGAGAACCCACACCGTTATCCACAGGTTAATTTTACAATTACTGGTAACTAATTCATGATAAATAAAAATTTTTTAACATTAATTAAAGTGATATGTACATACAAAAAGAGGAAAGAAATACAAAATTCGACGCCATAAAACCAAATTATTTACAAAATGATATTACATTTAAACAAAAGAGTTACCTAATGAGATTTAACATAAAAAACATATTAATCCTGTCCACTTAAAATGTCATTTAGTTGCTTTTTAAATTTTGTTTTTGTTGAAAAGAAAATGTCAAGGTCATTAAAAAGTCTGTCCTGTGTGTCGACCAATCTGTGCAGTGGGGCGCGACCGCCAGCGTACGTGCGGTAGCGCGGCGTGTGAAAAAAACATATAAAAATACATACACAAAACACATAAAAAAAAAAAATAATAAAAAAGCTATTGTTCTTAGGTAGTGCGGTATCTAGTTGGAGTTCAGCGGAGATCAATCCTTAATTTAAGTTATCAATATATATTCAATTTAATCTTATTTATATTAAATTAGTTAAAATAACAATTAAATGAAATATGTATATTATTATATTATCATTATTGCCTTAATTTAATATTTTGATAACTGCAGCTAATGTTCTATTTTGTTTTTTTATATAAGTATAGTATACTATAAATACAATTTGAAAACAGAATTATATGAACGATGCGGGACTGGAACCCACGACCTCTCGCGTTCCGTGCGAGTACTCTCCCAACTGAGCTTACCGTTCGAGTGATGTATCGTGATAAAATCTTGTATGCTTTGTTCAACTCTCAGGTTGTGGCTTCATCTACAGGATCCACGTTACAGTTGATAACCTGTCTTTGCCTATAGCCTTACATCAATCCCAATATTAGCATATTACCAAATTGACTTGAGATGTCGCTCTTGTAAATCTAAACAATCTGTTATGTTTATAAAGTGATAACCCTCACTTCTGGGAAACAAAATATGGTATAGTTATCGCTGTCAGCTAGGTAGTCCTGCCATATTAACGCTGACAGCGCCCGCAAATAGAAATCTTCGTTCGGCCACTACAAGCTACATTCCTTACCTTTGTATGTAGTAACATGTCATGCTGTACACCAAGAGATGAGTATTATTTTTTATATCATAAAATATTGGTGCCTTTTTTATGAAAATAAGGGAGGAGACGAGCAGTATGTTCAGCTGAAACCCAAAAATTCTGAGCAGCACTACAACTGCGCTCACCGCCTTGAGACATTAAATGTCAAGTCTCATTTGCCCAGTAATTTCACTAGCGACGGCGCCCTTCAGACCGAAACACAGTAATGCTTACACATTACTGCTTCACGGTAGAAATAGACGCCTTATCTGTACAGGACGACGCGACGTCATGATGGGACCAGTACTGCTATGTAGTGAGTGGTCTACCTTCTATCCTTTATAATTTTGGTGTTTCTGGCGTACAACACTTGTACTCTTATTTTTTTAAATTAATGTTACGATATGCTACTTAGCTAGATTGTCTTATATTATGATAACTGGAATTATATTGACTACCAATAGGTTAAGGGTATACACTCAATATACAGTTATATTTAAGAAAATATCAAAACACTCATAGATGACGCATTATAAATTAACCTGTGCTCGTCATCGTAAAAAAGAATAGATTATAAATATATTTATGTACCATAGGGAGTGATAGTAACATAACATATTGCAACAACACTGGGTTAATGTTATGAAGGTGTACGTGCTTTTTTTTGAAGGTACCCATGTCGTATCGTCCCGGAAACGTTGCACAAGGAAGTTCATTCCACAGCTTTGTAGTACGTGGAAGAAATCTCCTTGAAAACCGCACTGTGGAGGACCTCCACACATCCAGATGGTGGGGATGATATCCTAACTTGTGGCGTGTCGTGCATGGTCCTGAAGCTGCATCATTTCGTAAAGGGGCTTTGATACGGGGAGAAGAGCTGATAAGAAACTGCCAGCTCATCTTTTAAATCATATAATAATAACATTGCTTAGCCTTCTTAACATAATGAAGACCATTCTCATTATATATATATATATATATATCCTAATATATATAAATAAATTTGTAGTACAGAGAGTGCATACCTACTCAACTCGGCTATCTAACAAAAATAAGCTAGTGGTACCTAAAATATGTAATTATTACGGTATGCGTAGCATGCAATGGGTAATACCTACATTAATAAATAAATTAACTACCCATATAGCGTCACAATTGTCGAAAAAACAAAAAATCAGGTGAAAAACTTATTGCGAAAATTCTACTTAGTACAATGTTCATAATAAATAGACTTAAGAAATACTGGTAGGGACTTTTAAATTGTCACAAACAAAAACATAATATTGATTTGATAATTTGCGAAACACGAGAATTACTGTCTGAAAAACTGCTGCGCAGTTTGGCAGAATAATATGTATACATCGCTTTGTAATGTTGTATCAGAAAGAAAAAGTTAAAAAAAAAATTACGTGACACGTTGTTTGTCCGCGATGGACTCCTAAACTTATCAACGGATTTTAATGGGGATTACTTCATGGAGGGAGAGATAGGATAGTTTTATTTAGATTTGGGACCCATAATTATTTTTATTTCCAATATATGTTTTGTATGGACATATCTTCTGTGAGAGAATTTATTGACGCACGGTTTGACAGTTCTACTGTGAAACAATTTCATTATAACAACCAAATAACAACAGGGAGCATATGTTACGAAATAATAGTTGATGGAAATATATTTGACAAATTCATAAAAATCAGTATTTCATTATTATGTACAGACAAGGTCTGTTGGGTCCGCTAGTATATATATATCTTAATATATATAAATTACATGACACGTTGTTTGTCCGCGATGGACTCCTAACCTAAAGAACGGATTTTAATGGGAATTACTTCATGGAGTGCAGTTTACTCCAACTTGAATGATAGGATAGTTTTTATTTAGATTTGGGACCCATAATTATTTTTATTTTCAAAATTTTTTTTAAATGGACAATTTTTCTGTGAGAGAATTTAGTGACGCACGGTTTGACAGTTCCGCTGTGAAACAATTTCATTATAACAACAGGGAGCATTTTTTACGAAATAATTCTTGATGTTATGAAATATTATTGGCAAATTCCTATAAAATAGTATTTTTTTATTATGTACAGAACAACGTGTGTCGGGTTAGCTAGTATATATATATATAGATTTTTACCGACTAACTGTGGCGGCGATGGTGGCGTGATTGCTACTAATCCCGTTACATTTAGGCCACCGTTATAAACGCAAGTGATTCGCGAATCGCATGGCACCGCTTGCTGACTGCAACGCAAATCAACTGTGATCACACGGACCGCGTGGTTAAGCTCGCTGCATCACCGTATTTACTAGTGAAAGTATGAGATTATAGTAGTAGTGATTCGACTAATTTTTAGGTACCTAAAGTGTAGTCTGTGAACTTCCTGGACAAGAGACTATTGAAGCTTCATCTGCGCACGAGCATATCATATATGACCAGTGGGTTGCACAGAAAGCCGGCTAGATTATGGGTACTACAACGGCGCCTATTTCTGCCGTGAAGCAGTAATGTGTAAATTTTACTGTGTTTCGGTCTGAGGGCGCCGTAGCTAGTATTTCACTACTACGACTGGGCAAATGAGACTTAGACTTGAACATCTTATGTCTCAAGGTGACGAGCGCAATTGTATAGCCGCTCTGAATTTTTGGGTTTTTTCAAGAATCCCATGGGTAAGGCGTATCAATTACGATCAGCTGAACGTCCCGCTCGTCTCGTACCTTATTTTCATTAAAAAAAATACCACAGATGTTGCAAAACACCTGTGATATCCAGGTTAGTGCGCTTGCTCCTTTAATCAATCTTTTTGTTCTCGCCTTAACTCATCCCGCAACCTACAGTCCACTCGAACTGCACACCAGCTGGTGATTCCTTGAGCCAGATTTACCAAACATACTGTATAGTTGAAAATTAACATAATAAAAATTTATTGATTAGATCAACACATGACAACAGAATGAACTGAGTTATTGGCATTCCAACAACGAAATATAATTATAAATCGGGGAAAACGTCTTAGTATATTTAAACTGTAATAAAATACTCTTTGGCAGTATTATTTATTTGTTTGTTTCGATAACAATAAAATTGTAATATCATAAAAAAAAATAAAAAATGAAATAAAATGTTTGTTTCCTGCCATTTTTCATTTGTTTTTCATTTTGACAAGACGAGTGAATCCGAATAAATTCGATACATTTTATACTTTTATTACAAATGATCAATAAACGCAAGTGGCGAAAAAAATTTGTAGCATTTACGGATCAATGTCAGGAATGTTGGATATTGATTTAAGTGACAGTAGTAGTTTTATAAATTTGTGTAGAAAAAGTAATCAGCATCTCTTACGCTACGTGACGTGGCTGTTTCGAGGTCTATTTTAGATTCTGAAATCCTCACAAACTGAAGTGAGCTTGCGTAACTTAGCTTCAGCTCTTATTCGATCAATTCTTTATAGTTTCTACATCCGGGGTCATTCGGTAGCCGCATCAATATATCTTCGAAGAGAACAAAATGAACAATGGAGCACACTCGATGGTATGTGATTACCGCCGCCCCGGTCGGTGCACTACCAGAGGAGTCACAACAGTGTCGCTGGCCTCGCTGGGTAGATGCGCTTTTTAGTTTAACTGCGGCCCGTATCCCAGAACGTGCTTCAATACGTAATCAAGAGACGATCTCATACTCTTTTTATATGGAAAAGGAAGACATATGAGCGTACGGGTCACTTGGTGTTAAGCGATCATCGCCGCCCACAATCTCTTGCAACTCCAGAGGAATCACAGGAGCGTTTCCGGCCTTTAAGGAAGGTGTACGTGCTTTTTTTTGGAGGTACCCATGTCGTATCGTCCCGGAAACGTTGCACAAGGAAGTTCATTCCACAGCTTTGTAGTATGTGGAAGAAAGATCCTTGAAAACCGCACTGTGGAGGACCGTCACACATCCAGATGGTGGGGATGATATCCTAACTTGTGGCGTGTCGTGCGAAGGTGGATCTCGGCGGCAGGAATCAGGTGAAACAGCTCTTCGGAACACTGGATTCGGTATGCGGCAGAAGACACACAATGTAGCGACGTCTCTACGCAACCCGAAGTTAGAGCACTGGGTCCCCGACAATTCGAGCTGCTGTGCATCTATACATTTACGTATTTACTTATAAACTGTATTTATTAGTATGTGTTAATATTTCACTATTTTAAATAAAAGTATTTTATTAGTATTGTTATTTATTATCTTCGATATAAGGATTCAAAGCCAGTCAAAGCCTTCTCCATTATTTTCCACTCGTCTCTTGCAATTCTTGTCTACATTTATCCTGCTGTTTCTACAATGTCGTCGCTTCATCTCTTATTAGGCCTGCCTCGATTTCTGTAACTTTCTTTAAGCTCTTAGATAATTAATACGTAAAGATTGAGTCTCTTGCTGTTAGACAACCGATAAAGACAATCGACAACATCGCCGAACGGTGTCATCTTCAAAGATAACATTCGGGGGTCGGAGATCGAGTCAATACCAGTGGGAGGCCGATGCACAGGAGGCCGGCTAGATTATGGGTACCACAACGGCGCCTTTTTCTGCCGTGAAGCAGTAATATGTAAGCATTACTGTGTTCCGGTCTGAAGGGCGCCGTAGCTAGAGAAATTACTGGGCAAATGAGACTTAACATCTTATGTCTCAAGGTGACGAGCGCAGTTGCAGTGCCGTTCAGAATTTTTGGGGTTTTTCTAGAATCCTGAGCGGCACTGTATTGTAATGGGCAGGGCGTATTAATTACCATCAGCTGAACGTCCTGGTCATCTCTTCCCTTATTTTCCCTTAAAAAAAGTATTTTTACTGGACTGTTTTACATATAAAGGGATGTATTATCTATGCACAAACAAATAAATACAAAAACATAGCAACCTTAATTGCAACTTTATAACTTCACTAGCTACGGCACCCTTCAGACCGAAGCACAGTAATGTTGACACATTACTGCTTCACGGTAAAAATAGGCGCCGTTGTGGTACCCATAAACTAGCCGGCATCCTGTGCAAAGGAGACTGCCAGGAGATATCTAATAATTTTCCTTAAATCCCAAAAATTATGTTTAAACAATTTGTTGAAGTTTTCACTTCGGTCATGTTTTATGGCTGGCGGTTTTTTTATTGCCTTTGTTGTGGGGAGCACTTTTTAACTTTATGGTAGAAAGCATTATTCCTGGGGACATAATATCCGATAATTTGTTATTATATCATGACGTATACTTATGTATAAATATACTCGTACTTCAAACTTACACGCGATTTAATATTTTTTTTCAAATTCATAAATTTTTATTCATAACTAGCTGACCCGACAGACGTTGTTCTGTATATAATAAATAGAATAATGTTTTTGTATGAATTTGTCAATAATATATCATAAGATCAAAAATTACTTCGAAAATATGCACCCTGCTGTCGTAATGAAATTGTTTCACAGCAGAACTGTCAAACCGTGCGTCAATATATTCTCTCATAGAAATTATGTATGGACACATCAAAGGAAAAACAAATTTGTTGTTTTTATTTAATTTTGCAGCATTTTTCTATTTATTCACCTTTTAAACCTTCTCTGGACTTCCACAAATAATTCAAGACCTAAATTTGCCTTAGAATGGAGAATAACGCAAGAAACTCAGTGGGCTTTTTTTTTGTATAAGGCAATGTAAAATCGTACTTTAAAATTTATTATTCAATAGACTGAGGGTAGTTGCTATATCGCGGTTACTAGATTACTTACCGGATGTTCCGAAATAATATTATAGAAAATTGATTTAATTAGGTGAATTATGTATTTTTAATTTTGAATTTATATCTTGTATTTTAGCTCCAACTGTATAATATGATAATAATTGTCTGTAAATTACTCTGATGCATTTAGCTCTCAATGATCGCGAGCCCTTAGAATAGAATAGAAACACTTTACTAGCAATAAAAAGACACACAAAAACACAATAATTTACAATATTAATTGAAATCTTAAAATACTAAATGAAATAACTTAACAAATATTATAAAAAAACTAGTGGACCCAACAGACGTTGTCCTGTCGGAAATTTCGGACACACGTCTTAAATTTGAAAAATCAGTCCATCCGTTGGGAGGAGTCCACTTAAATACACATGAGCAGGATAATTATATTATATCGACGGAATTGAGAATCTAAACCAATCTCAAATTCACTGGAACACACAAAAAAATCATCAAAATCGGTCAAGCCGTTTAGGAGGTAGTTTAATTGTGAATCAAAACCATTATCAAATCCACCTGAAGACACACACCAATCTCAAATTCACTGCAACACACAAAAAAATCATCAAAATCGGTCCAGCCGTTTAGGAGGTAGTTCAATTGTGAATCTAAACCATTCTCGAATCCTTTTGAATACACACAGAAAGTTTCATTAGAATCGGTCCAGCCGTCTAGGAGGAGTTCAGTGACATACACACGCACACAAGAAATATATATATAAAGATTAAAAATAACAGTGTGAGCGTGATTCCCTGCTAAAAGGAGCTGACTCAGTATATTTTTGTGTTAGTGCAGAAGACACCAACACAACACTGGTTTTCAGCAGCCCCCCGTGACATTTGAAGTAGACAGTTCTTTTAGTCTTCCCATTGCAAAATAATTTCTGTAGGTAGCAAAGGGAATGACTAAATATTATATTTTTTCTTGATTTTTCGTTTTCTTTAATTTATAGTGTAATAAAATAAAAATAAATAAATATCCATCCCATCAAGCTGTTTTTACACTAGACTTATTTCGGACACGCGTTAATGTAATTAACTTAGATTAAAGATTGGTCTCCGCTGGGCTCCACTAGATACCGCAGGCGTAGTCGCAGTGCGGCAACTGATACTACGCCCAAGTGGATGTCTCGAATCTCGAACCCAGCCCAGCCTCGAACAATGTGTGACGTTGACGTGCCACGTGATCTGTCAAACTCTGCTAATAATTGAAACTAAAATGCCAGGGTGCGTAGTAAGACTTGGTAAAAAAAATACTACAAGAAATAAGAAAGACACTGGGATCATATATCATCAGTAAATATTTTGTATATTATTAATTTCAATGCAAAATAACACGAACCGTATGTTACAAAATTTGAAAGATGCCATTGAGTGTCAAGATGCCACGCACACAAGCATCTAATACTTGCCGCAATAAAAAAGCTATTGTCTTTAGGTAGTGTGGTATCTAGTTGGAGCGCAGTGTAGACTAATCCTTAATCTCTAATAAAGTCTCTAAAAAAATCTCGCAATAAAGTTCTTTATTTATTCACAATACACTTTTATTTCAACAGTACCGACCGGTGGTCGTGTTCAGCCCGCTACCGCTCATGACTTACACGTTTCAATAATAATGTTGATCAAGTTAAAGCCGCAACAAGTAACTATCCCGGCATATCTCAACGAAGATCATAGTGGGTCAATATTAACACGCTGTTGTAGACTCGAACGTTCGCGAACCCCGGCCGGTTCGTTTTAACACAAACTGTTTAATTATACCATGATTCATTCATGACTAGAACGGATTCCTTGTTTATTTGAGGTATGAATAGATAATTTGTTATTATTACATGGTTTCCCTTACTTCTGGGAAAACTATTAGTATAGATTGTATAAAAATGTATGACATAACACAAAGACGGCGACAGTATTATATTCAGTAGAAAGGGAAAAGGCAGTACACTACGAAATTACACTAACTCAACCCTATATGGATATTTCACTAAAACTGTTAATTTTAATGACACCGACAGAGTTTCCGCTCTCTTCTACTACTCTTTTCTTTCTACGAAGCAGAGTTTTCGATAAAAGGATTCTTGCGGTAAAGCTCAACTATTCCAAAGTGGTGATAAACGGTGAAATGGACAATTTGTCATTTATTATTGTTAAATTGTTGACTTACTTCTAAAAGTAGCTGTTGAATTTTAAATATTTAAAATAAAGCTTTGTATAAGCCGATCGGAGATGACTTGATCGTCGATGATTCGAGCCGCTCTTCGTTGTATGCGGTCAAATGGAAGAAGCTGGTACTGGGGAGCACGCGCCCAGAGGTGAGAACAGTACTCCATGTGAGGCCGAATTTGCGCCTTATAAAGTTGCAGGCGGTGGCTTTTATTATCTCGCCTTACTGAGTACACCAAGCTTTTTTGAGGCCAGTTTGGCCTTCTCTTCAAAGTGACCACGGAACTGAACGTCGCTCGATATATCGACGCCAAGTATGCCAATACAGGCTGTGGCAGTTAGAGGACTGATCTCGAATCGAGGGGATACGACAAAGGGAGACTTTTTAGTGGTGAACGTACAAACTTGTGTCTTCTTGGGGTTGAATTGGACTAAATTTTGTCGGCCCCATTCCGAGACTTGCAAAGCATAGTCTCGATTTCAGACACAAGTTTGTTCCGGTTCTCGTCGACGCTATCCCGGGACATGTTGGCACGGCCGGTGTAGGAAGCATACCCTGTGCTGTCGTCTGCATAGCAATGAATATTGCTGATTTGTAGCATATCATTGATATTCAGAAGAAATAGCGTAAGGGATAGCACGCCGCCTTGCAGGACACAGGAGGTACAAAAAAAACATACCAGCGAATAGAACCTCCTCCTTTTAAAGAGGGCATGCTTGGTTTTCATACAGACGGAGGGATTTGCGTTATCTACTTGGATATATGTCTGTGGTATGAACGGTCCGTTCAGTGTAACGTATGGTGATGCAAAACAGAACTAAACTTTGAGGTAAGGAAAACGCAATTCTCCCTGAGGCAAGAGTGTATCAATTAAGAAATATAGTTTAGTTACAGTTTACAGATTAAACCATATTCTGTGGATGTTTGTTATGGTTTCTGTGTGAGGTCTAATGTTACAAACATGTTGCATATAAACATAGAGTTTGAGAGATCTGATCACTGAGAAATGACCTTAGCATTATTTTATAGTTAATACTAGCTGACCCAGCAAGCGTTGTATTGCCAAATAAGGTAATAAAAAAAAATCAATAGTTAAAATTTTTGGGGTATTAAAAATAGATGACGACCGATTTTCAGATCAACCAAATATATCGTACATAAAATTAATCGTACTACAATTATTGTATTCTGTTGCCATCTTGCAACCCTATTGCGGATTTGTGGATGGAGCAGAATAATATAAAAATCGCGATACAAAAATAGGTGTTGCAGTGTAAGTGTGTGTGTAGGTGATCATAGATGGGCGAAAATTTGAACTTGTTAGTAATTTTTATACCGTAGTACTAAAATTAATAAAAAATTAATTTTAGTACTACGGACGTAATTTAGGGGTATGGAAAATAGATGTTGGCCAATTCTCAGACCTTCCCGTACACAAAATTTCCTACAAATCGGTTTAGCCGTTTCTGAGGAGTTTGGCAACAAACAACGGGACACGAGAAATTTATATATAAGATATAACATACAGACATAGAGACGGACAGACAAAATTTAATAAATTATCATTTACAAGAAAATACACAATAGACCTCTACTTTGTTCCATAATAATCCCACTCCCATATAGTAATAGGCCTGCGAGCACATAATTGTAAAGTATACAATAGATGTTAATATAATGTAATAAACGATAATTAATTTTGGAGTACTATTTACTCGTCAGTATGGAGTTCTGTGTTTTATTCTGTTCTTCCCTGAAGCTCTGTGTCCCACAGCGCATGGCGACCCTGCCATGAGGCTTGGTAGCCACCAAAGCGGAGAGGAGAGGATATAAGCCGCAAAGCTATCAGGTCATTTCCACCAAAGCGGAGACATGTGAGCTGTGAGAGCTCGAAATCAGTCAAATTATGTCTACGTAAAGCACGCATCACCGCTCTGTCGCACCGCTTGATCGCTGGATGCGGCACAAGATTCTATAAAATCCCAAAACAAGATCCCAGAAAATGTTCAAAACAAAAGTATTAAGATATTCAACGAATTGTTAAAAAACGTTTGTGTGGTAAAGGTTACTATAACATAAATGAATTTATTAATAATTCCACAGATTGGGAATGGAGGGACCGCCCTCAGTCCGCCCACAGAAGATTACTTTGTTAACACATTTTATGATGACAAAAAAAAAAATGGCCGCTGATTTTGTTGCGCCCATTCTTCTCATGTCTGAGGCATTCTTTTTGGAATGGGTAGTAGTTTTTGACTTTCAATAAGTCATGTCACTTCCTGTTCGAATAAAAATATTTGAATTTGAATATAGACAAATGAGACATCTGCTCTCCTCTTCGCTTGATCCATTTCTAAGCTAAGCGAATGGAGGAGGAAATAACGAAATCTGATTGGATATAAAAATACATCTCCTGTCCTCTCCGCTTTGGTGAATATCGAGCGTAAGACTGCATAATGGCGTTTGAATTCTGATAATAACGGCCTGAACTAACGGCAGATTAACTGAATTACGACAATGGGTGGCTCTTCAACAAAAGAAGAGGTAATTATCGCATAAGCAGCATCAGGGAGATCCAGAATCGCATCAGCCACTCAGCAGCAGCAAATGTCGCAAGTGGCGCAGTAGTGTGGTTTCTCGATACGTGTTTTTTGGTTGGATTATTATAGCTTAGGTTAGAAGCACAAGATGCAAATGGTTCAGTTAAAAAAAAAGTGTGTGTGTTATGTTTGCACGCAATAAGTTATACTTCATTGGCGTAACAAAGTAAAATCCTAAAGATTATTTATTCCTCCAGCTATTCTACGATTGTAGAAAGAACAATATTGTAAAAATCTTGCAAAGATGGCATTGACAATTAATTATTAAATAACGAATACGGCTGTATGGGCTTAAACCCTTTGCCTGTCCTAATAATGGACCAAGAAACCAAAAATAAAATAACGAATGTCACAAACGTTCGAAAATTTTCAGGAACCAACTTCACTCTGTTACTTTTGTGTTATAGTGATGCGCGCTTAAAATTTCACTCTCATCATTTTTTCATAACGCGCCTAAAGGAGTATAACTTCAAAAATTAACCCTCAAATTATGAATTTGATTGTTAAATTATCGTGTAACAATATCTGCGCAAGTAAAGTGAAAGTCGCGACTGCAGGTGGTCCATGTAAAGTTAGTTTTAATGAAAGATGTATAAGTTATGTGTTCGTTCGTGTATCAGCTAGGCGGGCTCATATCTATTAAGTTTAACAAACTTACCGCGTTGTTACAAAGCCTCCTCGTGTTCACTTTAATATCGTGTAAACTTTCAATTAAAACGAAACCTATCGATAGTCAAAGTATTACAAAACATAGATTATATCGCGATACCTTCAAACAAATAATTCAAATAAAATTGAGTGTCAAAGTCTTTTTTCCCTATCTTAACGTTTACGAGTGATTTTGAATTTTACAAATCGATATGACGTGTTCGATCAATGTGTAAATGACGGTGGTGAATAGAAGTGACCGCTAAAGTTATATTCTCTAACTACCCTCATCTTGTCTAAAAGTTTCCTTTTTTTTACTCAAAAGTCATTGTCACTCTTTTAATCCAACATTTACAGCTTCATCGTTATATGAACCGTTTCAATCACAATATAATATGTATCAGAAAAAAAGTAAATGTAAATTAATAAATCAAAACACAAGAGTTAAACGCAAATAAATACAGGAAATATGCGAGCATTTTATAAGCGGTTATAAAAAATATAATAACTTTAATTTAAAAAACAACAAATTGTTAAAAAAAATATAAATAAATAAAACACCAACTTCTATATCAATTAATTGATGAAACTTATGTATTAGGCTGGAAAGTAAATTAAACTTCCTACATTTTTTTTTATAAAATAAATATTAATAATAAACCGAAATGATTAAGAGTCACTGATTGAGCGCGTACTAATGTTGCGTGGACGAAGCTAGTTTTTTTTTTGAGGGTAGGAGAATATTTTTACGTATTGAAAACCCCGAAATGGGGACCATATGTCGGGCTCGCGTGTAGACATCCCTACCTACTAAAGACTTCCTCTGGGCTGATAGCCCTAAAGGCTATTTACCAGTGGGAGGCTCCTTTGCACAAGATGCCGGCAAAATTATGGGTACCACGACGGCGCCTATTTCTGCCGTGAAGCAGTAATAATAATATATAATATATTGACACACTTTTTACACAAATTATCTTGCCCCAAGTTAAGCATATATAGCCTGTGTTATGGGTTACAAGACAATGATATATTTAATACAATACTTAAACATTCATAAATTCATATAAACATACATAAATACATTTAAACATCTATGACTCGGAAACAAACATCCATATTCATCATATAAATGCTTGCACCTACCGGGATTCGAACCCGGGACCTCTAGCTTTGTAGGTAGGATCGCTAACCACTCGGCTACACAGTAAGGTGTAACCATTATTGTGTTTCAGTCTAAAGGGCGCCGTAACTAGTGAAATTACTGGGCAAATGAGTCTTAACATCTTACGTCTCTTAACGAGCGCAGCTGTAATGCCGCTCAGAATTTATGGGTTTTTCAACAATCTTGAGCGGCGCTGCATTGTATCAGTTAACATCAGCTGTACGTCCTGCTCGTCTCGTCCCTTATTGTCATAAAAAAAAGACGTATGAAACTCGGGGACTGCCGCGGTAAAGCTATTGCATAGCATTTTTTATCAACTTATGCAATTATAATTATTTATTTTATTTATGCAGTATTTTTTTTGGATAAAATTAATTAAAAAAAAAGCAAACGGGAAGTGAGTAAAATTTAACATGCAAGATTTGATTACAGACAGACAACGGGACAGGTGAAACTAAATAAAAATGCTTGTCATACTAATAAAAATTAAAAAAACGTGATAAAAAATAAAGAAAATAAAAAAAACAAGATGTACCCCAGGCTCGAACCTGGGACCTTCTGCACAAAAAGCATACGTGATAACCGCTGTTCCACGGCAACTGTAATGACCGTGCCGAAATATCTATTATACATCTAGTAAGTAAGTGTTAGGTTATTTTCGTTACGAAATTTCTGGATTAGGTCTCCACGCGCAAGGCCCGCGATAGAAGCTATGCAATAGCTTAAAACAATGTTGCGTGAAGCTAGTATTACAAAGATACAGGTGATCCATTATTAACCTAGTTCATGACAGCTGATTACGAACTTAATTAATAGATAATGAGGCTGTAGCGTTCAATCGCGTCTTATTTATATTTACAGACAGAACAGACAGACTCTCCACCGCTCGCGCTGTCTACAGCTCTCTCGTTAAATCAATCATTAATTTCATTCCGCTAACGTAACTATTTGTTAGCGGTAACTAACTTTGAGAGGTTCCGCTTCGGAGGGCTTTTGTTTAGAGTCAGCTTTAATTATAGACATCTAGTACTGGATAACTTAACGATCTCATATTTAAACTAGACTAACTGACTCGATAGACGCTGTTCTGTCAAACAAAAAGATTATGTAAAAGTTTTACCTGTACGAGTAAGAGGCTCCTTTGCACAGGATGCCGGCTAGATTATGGGTACCACAACGGGACCTATTTCTGCCGTGAAGCAGTATATATGTTTAAACATTACTGTGTTTCGGTCTGAAGGGCGCCTCAAGGTGACAGGGTTTTTCAAGTTTTCTGAGCTGAACTGCATTGTAAAGGGCAGGGCGTATCAATTATCATCAGCTGAACGTTTTGCTCGTCTCGTCCCTTATTATCATAAAAAAAGTATCCGGGAATAATGTATTTATTTATTTATTTATAGGACAACCAGTAGTTGTTACATTCTAATACGCTAAAAAAATATCAAATATTAACAAATAATGAGTTGAATGTACAACAAATTAAGGTGCACAAATTAACATGCACAGTCTTTGCTTCCGTGACACCAAGAAAACAATTAGATAAAATAAAGCAAAAATTATAAAATCAAGAATCGAATTTGAAACGAAGAAAAAACAAGAAGAAGAATATTAATCATTTGGCGCCTAACAATCTCGTAATATTTTTTTTTAAACGCAGGTAAAGAATCTTTAAAAATATCTACTTCACCACAGATGGAGTTATAAAGTTGTAACTTGATAGACGTGGTATGGGAGAAAATTGCTTAAACTTAGTTTTGGCAAATGGCTGATGGAACAGGTCAGCTCCGACCTGCGCACGCCTTGGTACTCGGCGGGGAACTCGTAAGCTGATGGAGTGCACGAGTGATGGACTGTCGAGCTTATTTCTAATTATTTTGTATAAAATTATTAGATCTAGCATTTGTCGTCGAACAGAAAGACTTTTCAAGTTATAGTGTCTCAACTTATCCCAGTACGATGGCAATTGCTTATGTACTTGTGGGGAACTGTTTTTGAATGCGTTCAACTCTTAATTGATGAATGTTGTATTGAGGTGACCAAACAATGCTACAGTATTCTAGATTACTGCGCACATAAGCATTGTACAGGGTTATTTTAGTTGTTGGATTGCGGAATTGTTTTCAGTTACGGATGATAAAGCCTAGCATTTTTAACATTATCAATATGAGGCAGAAACGTTAATTTGTTATCGATGTAGTCATCAATGAGTTAAAAAGGACACAAAAACGTATCTCTGAATGATTTTATAATATGTTATAAAAAATGATAATGATTTAGGTGTATACAGCTTTTATATTATCGTCTTATAATTGCCAATATTTTAAAGTATTAATATGGGTATAGCATGTTATCCTTAAGAAATCCATATGCCATCGATTTTTCTGTAGACCAATATAAGATACGCAATTCCACCATACATTATTTTGTTATAGCTCAAAGCGTTTTCGTTAAAAACTCCAAGATGGCTTATTTTTTTCTGACACCTCCAACATATATCGTTTATATATAAATATGTATACATACTTAACAAATTATTAAATTTAAACCTTCCTAGAGAACCACGCTATCCATTGGTAAAAACAGAATGAAAATCGGTGCAGGAGTTTTTGAGTTTGTCGCGAACAGACGGACAGACGTGGCGAAGGACTTTGTTTTATAATATGTACCACCATCACCCACCATCTGAGAGCCAGTTCACTAATTTGCTCTTCTCTGGAGAAATCTGCCTCCCGAATGAGCTGTAGTATTAAAAAAAATATATATATTTCAAGTATAATGTGATTTACCTATGAAATAAAATATTTTTGATTGATTGATTGATTACCACAGTGTCTGAAGACGAAGGTGAAACGACGCTCTAGTTTAAACCAGTGCGTGACTTACGGCCGTACCCAATATTCAGTCTATCTCCGGTTGTGGCCTACTTGAGATAAAAATCGTAATTAACGTTGACTTTTCTGTCCCACTAAACATATCGACGGTAATTCACCTTATCTGCACCCGCTCTCTGTTAATAGGAGGACGTATAGCTTGCTAGCTATAGAAGTTTGTATGGAAATTGCAATTCACGCATCCCAAAATAAGGCGATAAGAATGACTTATCGGTTACAGCTTCAGATTATTGACAGCTAATTACTGACTGTAGAAGGTAGTAATTTATCTCCATTTGTAGATAGTATATTGGCCGTTACGGTGGCGAATACAATGGCGACCACGTCCCGGAAGATGTTTATAGGCCTTACAAGATGGACCGATTATCTGGTCAAGGTCGCCGGACTACGTTGGATGAAGGCAGCGCAGGACCAATCGTCGTGGAGATCTTTGTAGAGTCCTTTGTCCAGCAGTGGACGTCTTCCGGCTGATGATGATTGATTGATTGATATTTTCATAAGAAAATACGATTTTAAAGCGCATGTAGGGAACGGAACGAATGTATGAGTATGACAGAGTGCCAGTGCTAGGTGGAGTTATAATCCAAGGATGACTCCACGAGCACTATATCCTGTCAGTAGATGTATTAGAACATCAACAAGGCCTGATTTACAATTAAATGCCTTTTGTTCTTTTTTAAGTTAAATATTTAGTTAAACATTAATTTATAATTATTCTATATTTTCTTCTCGCCTTCTCCCCACACACATATTATCTTTACCTCGTAGCTATGTAGTACCCGTTGGATCCCAAGCCAATCAGACCGAAGCATTAGGCTAAGCTTATATGACGCTAAGCAGCGCGGTTGGAGCAATCACATCACGGCATACTGTCTACCGCGGCAGTCTGACATAAAAATTCATTGAATCTATGCGTCTGTCTGTCTCCACTCGCGTGGGTCAACTGATCAGGTTATCAAAGAGGATGTTAATACTACCTACGTAATAAGAGGCGGGACTGCCTAGGTAAAAATTGAAATTTGGTTTACTATGCAACGTACTGATCAGGTTATCAAAGAGGATGTTAATACTACCTACGTAATAAGAGGCGGGACTGCCTAGGTAAAAATTGAAATTTGGTTTACTATGCAACGTGCAGTCATTTGATTTCAAAAGTATGAAATAGTAATAAGTATCGCTATTAGCCACGAAGTATAATCCGGCTAAGTTTGAAAGCGCACAGTTGCTTAAAACATAGTGGATTTCATCTATATACGTTTTTTACAAGATGATAGCCGTCTTCTGTCAATCTGTCAATGTCAAACGTTTCATGCAATCGAGTGAATCGCCTTTTTCTTAGACAATTTTGCTAGCCTGCAGTTTATTACAGGTCTATGAACCGTGCGGTCTTAATATGAACCTTCGCCTTCACCTGGTAGTCCTTTTAGTGTTGTTGATTAATTGAGGTTTCGGTTTTATGGAGCGAAGCTGCACGGAGCTCCCACTGGGTGACTCCAATTGATTTCTGTGTTAAATTGTTTCTCGACCATTTCTGGAGCTATATAAAAAGTTTTTGAACTCTATAGCCTAATCTAGAAGACAACAATAACATAATATGATAAAAGTCTAAGGATTTAAGGTAATAGATGCTTGTTCATCTATTAATAAAAAAAAGTCAAATTTCAAATATCGAAACATTAATTTTAAAACGAGATATCAATAATACGAGATATCGAAATAATCTAGGTTATTGTCGACAGAATTTTGAATTTCAACTTGATTCAATTATTATAATTGAAAACAAACATGACTTAAAAATAATTCTAAATTAGCACGCGCTATTTATATTTATTTAAAAATTGAGCCTATTGATCAAATCACAAAAAGTTTTAATTGTAACACTGCTGACCGATTCCGCTACCTACGCTCGAACGGACGAGACGTGTTTGCGCGCTGGTTTTCGTGGAAATATTACTATCGCAATTTCTTGTATAATTAACTATACGCGCCCCTCTGGCGCGCTCTTAACTATTCGAAGCAGTGAAGAGTTAATACGAGTGTTTGATCTGTGTCGCAGGACATGAAGAGGAGAGCTGCCCTAGCCCCGGTGAGCAACCCTCGGCGAAAATGATCGCCGAGATGGAGTTCGACAGTCCGGCCTCGCCGCCGGAGCCCGAATCCAGACAGCGGCTGCACGGCGGCCTGCCTGACTGAATCGCCGTGATGCGACGACGTGCGGCCGCTTAGCCGCGCCCGGACAGCGGGAGCCCCAAGCCGTTGGCGAGGGCCAACGTTTTCAAGCCGCTACAGGGTACGGTACAGGAGACACCGGGAGCTCAGGTAACGGCCAATCCCTCACAGGTGAGGCCAACCCCAATTATTATCTCTAAGGAGAATTTTTATTTTGATCGCTGGAATCAAAAATTTTAACTTCAATATCCAGCCACATATGGCACAACTCTCCTGCAAGACTAAGGCCGATAAAGAATCGGCCTTAGCTGCGCTCAAGGGTGTGGAACTCTTACAGTTCCACACATATACCGATAAGGACGACACAGCCATCATCTCTGTCGTCCAAGTTTTATATTACAGCTCCGCAGGAGAGCTAGGCAAGGCACTGCAAGAACTGGGGTTCAAACTCATTAATGTTGTCGCCTTCAAGGGCGACGCACTGGTACTGAGGTACCAAGTGACGCTCCCGAAGAGCACTGACATCGGTGCCTTCAGAAAAATAAAATATATTTGTCACCAATCGGTGCGAATATTTAAATACATGTATACATACCATGTGTTCCAGGTGCCAGACATTCGGGCATGCAGAACGGAACTGCAACCACATCCAGTAGTACCAGGTGTTCCAAAGGGCTCCATCATCTCACCGAGAGCATTTTTACTCTATATGAGAGATATACCAAAACCTCCGAACACGGTTCTCGCCCTGTACGCTGATGACACAGCTTAACTGTGCAGCAGTAAGAACATCAACTCTATAGTCTCCCACCTTAGTACAGCCCTCCATTCTGTGAGCAACTACTTCTACAAGTGGAATCTTAAAATCAACGACACAAAGACCGAGGTGGTACTTTTCTCATACATAACATCCCGTAAACTCAATCTCTCATTAAAACCACATTTTAATAACCACCCGGTCGAATGGCAGTCACAGGCTAAATACCTAGGACTTATCCTCGACCGGAAACTTTCCTACACGCCTCATATTAATTACGCCCGCTCTAAGGCACTTACTGCCTTGAGCCTGTTGAGACCCATTTTCTATAGGAATTCCACTCTCTCAACTAGTAACAAGCGTCTACTATACCAGTCCTACATACGCCCGGTCATGACATACGCAAGTCCGGTATGAATTAACACAAACCAAAACAACTATCGTAAACTACAAACTGTGCAAAATAGATCCCTTAAAACCATCTACCGGACCCACCCGCGTACAAATCTTAAACGACTTCATATAAAGAAAAACATCCCAACACTAGAACAACACATACAAGAGGTATCTGAAAGTTTCTACAGAGGGCTACGCCGACTGAAGGACGGAATAAACCCCGCCCTCCGGTCGACTTGTAGTCGTAAGTCACTCACAGAGTACTGCCTCAGCATAAAACGTTACAAACACGCATTAGCACATCACAACTGGTTAGAACTCACAGAACACTAGCGACACACACTCACACACACGCACACTGAGTTCTAGCTAGGTCTGAATCAATGTAAAACCAATATATTGTCAAGTGGTTTAGTTGTAAGTATTAAATATCGGCGAAAACTGGCCTCCTATTTCCTCTCCCTCCTTTCCTTTTCTGGGATCCCCCGCCACCCCACACCCCTCTTATATTTATATATTATACATGTATATACATATCTATGTATTTATTTACCTTAGTTTTAAGTTAGTTTTACGCTCTAGTCATTAGTCTTAAGTCAGGTTAAGTGATAGCAAATAGCCAGGTTTTCCCAGTTTCCTGGATTTTCCCCCACAAACCTAATGTATTCGTTTTTTAAGCATAATAAAGATTTATCCCTCAACACGTAGATAGGGTTGTAGAAATAAGTTTTCTGATACCTACATATACAAGGCTTAATTGTTAATTGCTTAAATAAGTAGATTATAAGTAATTTTGTATATATCTTATTAACAAATATAGAAATTTGTTTTTTTTTGTAACACTGCTATCAATCGAGTGTGATTCGACTGCCAGGTTCTTAGTTATTGAATATGCAAATCAGCACAAGTTTCTCATTTGACCAAATATGGTGCCAAATTCCAAAACATTCTTTTTATTGTAATTGTTTGGATTAATTTTGTTATGTTTTTGTACACAGACTTAGTTTACCTCCCTTCGCTCAAATATACGCCGCGCGGTACGACGAGCGATTGCGGCATCCTAGTAAACTTATTAACATACTATGCTTTTTAGTTTACGTAAGTTACTGCTTGATGGTTTTGCGATTTATCCCCTTGAACCATGGTAGATTGAGGTAAAAGAAATTAACCACGCAGTTATAATGTAGCCTGTTAACAGCTAAGTATAATATATTGAACAAGTATACAACTTACTGTGAGAGGACATCACGTAGAACTCATGCCGGCTCACATATTATATGAAGAATTATTGATGTACGAGACACAGGGCGTGAACGAGTTATGACTGGGGTGACTATTATTTACTCATTTTATTGGATGATTCTTATGAAAAGTTACGAAATAATAATAATAATACCAGGTTACTGACACGTGGGATGTTGAATTAACAATTATTGTCCCGATATTCGTTCCCGTTAAAACGTTCTTATAGCAAAGAGCCTCGACCATCATCTCAAGAGACTCTCGCTTAATAACTTGTTCAGTTACAGAAAGCAGCTGTTTTGTAAACGGCATGCATCGTGCGGAAGATCCTCAATCTGTCGTTCTAACCACCGACCGGCAAAATTATCGTGAACCAACGCCGGCGGATATCTACGTTCGTAATATTGTTTTTTTTTTTTATGAATATGTTATATATATAAGTAGAAACTAAGATAGAATCTACACTAATTATTTTGTCGAAATATAGGCATATTTACATAAATAAATACGATTTTAAAGCGCATGAAAGGAAAGAAACGAATGTATTGGTGCATGACAGAGTGCTAGTGCTAGGTGGAGTAATAATGCTCTACCCGAGGATAGCGACTCTTGTTGTGTAGGTCTATCAGGTATGAGGTCGTAAATAATAATATAAAAAAGTAATAAAAACCAGTCAAATGCAGTCAGATTCGCGATACGAACTTACAAAGTGAATTGTACGTCAAATAACTTCGTGGTTAGTGACCCTGCCTAATGAGCTAGAGGTCCCGGTTTCGAATTCAGGTTCATACATTTATATCAAGAATATGCTTGTTTGTTTCTGCGTTATGGATTATAGGTATTTACATATGTATATATTATATTAAATATATTATTATCCTGCACCTTAAAGGCTTTGCCTAGTAAAGTTTGTGAAAATGTGTGTTTGTATTATTATTAAATATCACTTTGAACTTTTTAATTCTTTCATTAACGTTCACCTTAACACGAGTGCGCAATTTTCATGATAATCAGTTGAGTAGCTTTTCTTTTTTTTATGGAATAGGATGACAAACGAGCGTACTGGTCACCTGTTGTTAGGTGATCACCGCCGCCCACAATCTCTTGCAACACCAGAGGAATCACAGGAGCATTGCCGGCCTTTAAGGAAGGTGTACGCGCTTTTTTTCAAGGTACCCATGGCGTTTCGTCCCGGAAACACCGCGCAAGGAAGTTCATTCCACAGCTTTGTAGTACGTGGAAGCTTAGGCAAATATTACAAACAAACATGCAAACATTGTCAATTTAAATATTATGATTAGTGTTGTGAGATACTGATTTATCAACGCCGAACCTAAATCATTTTCGTCTACAAACTGTATATTCTAACACTTAAAAAAATTTACTAGAATAACAATGAAATCATAGTCACCCCAATTCAGGATTCATAAAGCTAAAGATATAAGATCACGAATATAATTTACATCGTATTGTTCTCGTTTTGTTCTAATGAGACATTGCTCGGAGTTATGGCGACAGATCATCTATAATTAATTCATTTTGCATTTATTAACGTTTTATGTGAGTTCACGTCTACATACTTCCCATACGTTTAAACCTAGGTTTAAATTCGCCCCTCAACAGAATGAAACGATCTTATAACAAACTGCAAGCTAATAATAGCGCTATCGATATCTTCCGATATAATAAAGGGTCCAAGTTTATAAGTGAACTAAAAAAACTGATGTCATAATGCTTACTGTTTTTTTTTAATTTAATTTAATTTTCAATATTTTTTGTTTTTACTAACGTTTTGTTATTTTTGTTTTGTGAATGCTGTATACACTTTATTAGATGTTACACTTCGAACCAAAGTTACAAGTTATGAATAATTATTATTAGTTATTTATAATATTTAATAGTTTATAGTTTTAATAGTTATAATTGCTTAGTGTAAGATCAATAGTGTATCATAATAATAATATATAAATAAATACGTTACACGGTAAATCCCCTCTACGGCAGTTTGCCGTCACTGAAAGCAGCACGCTTTCAAATTCCGTCATCTTCTTCTATTTTTAAACTGAAAGTTTTGTACAGTGATACAGTATAACATGTAAGTCTACTAATTAAATAAATATGATAGTCTACTAATTTTATAAGTGTGAATGTAAGTTTGTTTGTCATGCTTCCACGCTTAAAATCAAAACAACGTCACGGATGCACCCGTAACTTCGAATTAAATTTTGATTATATATATAATATAATCAAAATTTATAGCCATTAATATACCATTTTTTGTAAAAAGGGCATGAAGGGGTTGAAATAAGGGATGGAAGTTTGCATAGGATTTCGTCATTTTCGGAGAAAAAGCCATGAATCTTTGTATTTAGGTACTTGATTAAAAGTCATTTATAATCATATTTTGTTCGAGCATTTTAAAAACTTTGACCTAAATGGGGATGATAAATAAGAGATTAAAGTTCACAGGGAAATACTATTAAAGAGACTGCCCACTATGACAAGGGAGTTTTGATGTTTATTATTTTCAAAGTATCCTTAAAAATAAAAAATGGTACCCAAAGTAACTATACCAAGGGACGAAGTTGGGGGTAAAAGCTAGTAATAAGTAATTTCCAAAAATAACTCTGATGAAAATGAGTTTTTCATGTGTACGCACAGAAACATAATTTATGCTTCACAAGGCAAAATAATTAAAGTATAGCTACTATAATATATAGTTTGAAAAGTGATGGATAACGAGTGCCCTATTTATAAGTCTTTAACGTATAAACTCATTTAGAATTGGTACCAGGTTAACATGAATGTTATGGTAATAATAGAATATTGTGTTAAAGTGTAACAATGGAAACCTCTAGTCATGTCCGATGTACTGATACTGTGTATCAGGACGTTATAAGTTCAGAGGCATGTTCTTTTTTATGTAGGGGCGATAAACGAGCATACAACTGCAGATGATGTGATCACCTTAGCCCATATTATATGGGAACACCAGAGAGACGTGCATGGCAAGGTAGGCACTGTGGATCTAACTAGTCGTAGTTGAGCTTTGGAATATGCAAAGATTGCTTACCGTAGGTATGTCAAGCGAAGGAAAATTTTTATGAGTGAGTGTCAATAGAAGTTGGTTATAAAATAATGGAACCCAATTTTAGTAAATTAACTTTAACTATTTAAAGTGTAACAATGGAAACCTCAAGTCATGTCCGATGTACTGATACTGTGTACCAGGACGTTATAAGTTCAGAGGCATATTCTTTTTTATGTAGGGGCGATAAACGAGCATACAACTGCAGATGATGTGATCACCTTAGCCTATATTATATGGGAACACCAGAGGGACGTGCATGGCAAGGTAGGCACTGTGGATCTAACTAGTCGTAGTTGAGCTTTGGAATATGCAAAGATTGCTTACCGTAGGTATGTCAAGCGAAGGAAAATTTTTATGAGTGAGTGTCAATAGAAGTTGGTTATAAAATAATGGAACCCAATTTTAGTAAATTAACTTTAACTATATATAATTGCCTATATGATATGCACGCCCCTGCAGAGGAGTCACAAGAGCGTAACCGACCTTATAAAGCTCAAAGGCGAGGATTATTTAGTAAGTGACACCGAGCATAGGAACAGTTATATTATATTATATATACAGCTAGATTATGGGTACCACAAAAGTGCCTTTTTCTGCCGTGAAGCACTAATGTGTAAGCATTACTGTGTTACGGTCTGAAGGGCACCGTAACTAGTGAAATTACTGGGCAAATGAGACTTAACATCTTATGTCTCAATGTGACGAGCGCAGTAATTGTAGTGCCGTTCAGAATTTCTGGCGTTTTTCAAGAATCTTGAGTGGCACTGCATTGTAATGGGCAGGGCGTGTAAATTACCACCAGCTGAACGTCTTGCTTGTCTCGTCCCTTATTTTCATTTTAAATTTAGTTTAGATTATCTGTGATCGCGACTCGGACGCTGCGGCCGGACGCCAGTGGCCACATTGTCGCGATAAGGCGAAGATGTGTGTTAAAAATTATTTTTAGTTGTTTCTGTTTCTGAATACCAAAGAAGTGTAGCTTCTTACGTACGTATATGAACATACACCTTATTTACCTTACAGAATTTTTATTTTAGTATAAATACTATAGTGTCCATGTAAATTCAAGGCAAAAGCTGGTATATTATTATGTCGTACGTTTTCTGTGTTAACTATTTAAGAGACAGTGAATTTCTCTCCTCGACTAACGAAATAAGCTGGTTAAGGATGAAAATTTGATCCAAAATTTTACGTGACATGGGTACGAAAAGGACCCTCAGTACGAGGAAGGCAGAAAATTAAAACATAATTCTACATCAGTTGCCCTTGAATATGATTTTAATCTTTAGAGTTTATTAAGGGAGCTCAAGTACGGACTCAAATTAGACAGAGTTGCTGTTTCGAGGCTCGTAGTATCTTCGCAAGTCCACTTCACGAGTAGGGGTCGAAAGTTAATCGGCAAAGTTCGGAAACTCTCGGCCTGAGATTGGACCGAACATTGTACAAATATTTATTAAAGAACGCACTCGAAACCTCAAAGAATACTTGCGATTGTGTTGTCTTGGTCTAGGGTTGTCTCTGCTTCCACCATAATTCTATAAAAATTCCTTGAGTGTATTCCAGCCGATTAAATTTTTTTCTAATTTTAAAATAGTCTTAATTTGTGGTAGGCAAAAATGATAAATAGTTAAATTCAGTCTACCAAAAAAAGTTATGTAATTTTAAATTTGCATACATAGATTGCGAGCGAGCATATTTCCTCTGAAGTCAAAAGCAATGAACGTATTTAGTAATATAAGTTATGTATAATCTTTATATATATAATTCTTGTGTGCGTGTGTCACTGAACTCCTCCTAGACGGCTGGACCGATTCTCATGAAACTTTCTGTGTGTATTCAGGTGGATTCGAGAATGGTTTAGATTCACAATTGAACTACCTCCTAAACGGCTGGACCGATTTTGATGATATTTTTGTGTGTTCCAGTGAATTTGAGATTGGTGTGTGTCTTCAGGTGGATTCAAAAATGGTTTAGATTCACAATTAAACTACCTCCTAAACGGCTGGACTGATTTTGATGACTTTTTTGTTTGTTTCAGTGAATTTGAGATTGGTTTAGATTCTCAATTCCGCCCATATAATATAATTCTCCTGCTCATGTGTATGTTAGTGAACTGCTCCTAACGGCTGGACCGATTTTTCAAATTTAAAACATGTGTACAGGACACCGTCTGTTGGGTCCACTAGTAAAGTTATATTATTCTTTTTAAGTACACTTTTAGTGGATTGAGAACAATAATATAAGATATCTCTTTATATTATATAAACTACATATTTTTATGGTCAGTGTTTGCTTTGAGTAAAAGTTTGAAAGATTATCCTCATATATTTAGCGAAATTTAATTTCAGGTCAAATTATTTTGTTCCAGGTAGAAATTACTTTTGCAAGCACTACCCAAAGGAGATGGAAATCTGTTGGAAAAATGTAATAAGTTGTGATATGATGTACAAAATTTGTCATATTTACGAGTATGTATATCATAATATCAAAAGTCAGCTCAATTCTCAATCTGGTTCAACTTTTCAAGTTATAATTATTCACATTCGCATTGGCCTTTTGGCAGTGACCCGTATAAGTACCACTGGACAGGCTGTTCCATATGTTTGACAGCAAATTTTTCATGCCTATTTGAAGCGCCAATTGCGAGCATCCCGAGAATTAATTTTGACGTATAATACAAATGGCTGCAAAGGAAAGTACCATACTCTGAAGTATGTTTGCATTTTGAATTAATTTCGTTAGTTTTGCGTGTTATTTATATTTCAAGAATCAACGTAATAAAGTAGACATTTTTTTACATAGTTTTCCACCATCAGTAGATGCTTGCTGAGGTTGTCATCACTAGTTTTAGTACCGCAGCCTCTCGCTACATGGCCAACAGCGCCAAAATGCCGAATATCAAACAGGCACAAAAGCACTTTGACAGCCGCCAGTCCAGTGGTGCATAGTGGCAACGATCTGTCATTTTGACGGACCAAACCAAACGCCATGATTTGACAGCTCGAAACAAAAATCACTGAATACAGATTTACGATAACGCGAATGTCTCTTAAAAACTTACACTAGCATACCAATCATAATAGGACTTCAAGTTTTTCCCAACATATAAAAACATTAGTGATTAAAGAGCACCTTTAACTGTTAGTTAATAAAGATTGTAATATAACCTTATTTTTACTAAAACTAATAACTCGGCTCTCAGATTGTCAAAACTTACAGAATTTTGAGAGAGGGACTGACAAGTCCCAATCTCTTAATTCACATCAATTTAGTCTCAATACATTTGGGTATAAGTTAGTATGTTATCGTGTCCGTCTCCTTTAGCTTAATTGACTGGTATGATTGTCGCCTAATTGAAATCGAAATCTAGAAGGGCTAAGGTTGCTTGTGGTGTGGCCGTGGGGCGGATTGTGACCTTCAAGACGTTAAGATATTATGTACCTAGCTACATCTGGTCCATGCTTCGTGTTAGTGAATGGTTTTTTTGTGGTGCTCGGTCAGTCAGGGATTTTTGTGTATATTTTTCATATTATTATTTAAGTAGTACTTCTATTAATTTAAGTTTTTAAATATCACCATTTATTTTATTTCACTTATTATATGATAAGTATCTTTCTTTTAATTTTTATCTCTATAAGGGACGAGACGTGCAGGAAGTTCATCTGATGGTTATTGATTCGCCCTGCCCATTACAATGTAGTGCCGCCCACAATTCTTGAAAAACCCCAAAAATTCTGAGCGGCACTCCTATTGCGCTCATCTCCATGAGGCATAAGATTATAATATTTAAGCCCTTCAGACCGAAATACAATAATGCAAACATTACTGCTTCACGGCCGAAATAGGCGCCGTTGTGGTATCCATTTTCTAGCCGGCATCTATGACGGATCTACCTTTTTTGCCTGATTCAACAAATGATATTTTCATTTATATTATAAAGACATTGAACACAAGAAATTGAAGCTCCATAATATAAATAGTTGTAAAGAAAATGTTTACACGTGACAGCCCTGTAGTTAAATTATTATTTGTTTGGTATTTGTTGTACTGTTGACGTTCTGTTACAAGTTGTTTGAATTATTCGATATACAATCTACATAGATAGGACTTCCTCAAGTTCAGATCGTTATTCCAGTCAACAGTCCTATTGTACGGAGACGTATAATATTGTTTTTAATCTAAATCGGATGACATTAGTCTCAGAGAACCTTGTCTTGCTTATGTACATAATATCCGGACGACCGAGCTTCGCTCGGATTTTTAAGAATGTACAAAGCTTGAACAAGTAAAACTAATAAAACATCTGGATTTGAACCGGGGTCTTCTGCTTTCCGGATCACCCAATGTCCCATCTGAGCTTTTACAGTCTTGTATATAGTGGCGAAATTTACCATTATATTCTAATGTTATGGTAGCTGTTTCTCATTAAAACACGGATAAAACTATGTATATTTTTTTAAAATTGAAACCTCGATAGCTATAGATAAAATTGAAAGCTAGCTAATTCCATTTATCACCCCGAAATCCCCTGTATACTAAATTTTATGAAAACCGATGGTGTCGTTTCCGAGATTCAGAATACATATATATATTTTTATTCAAACATATTGTAATGGTAATTTAACATTGTAACTATTGTCTGATACAAATGACTCACTAATTGTAGTGCTATGGAAATTAAACGAAATTAAAACATTCTTAATATCTAATAAAATTGTTATGTTTTTAAATTGATAACATAAAATTCGTTCATAAAATTTTGTTTGAATACGCTCAGCGCATATACTTTAAGGTTAGTAGCGAACTTGTAACACTATTGGTGTTGCATGATCAACAGAAACTGTTTGTTACATAGAAATCAGAATTTATCACGCCTTTGAAAATAAACGCCTCGGAACTGAGACGGCGCGGCGAGGGCAAGTGACTCATTTGCAAAAATATGTTGAGACCATTAATCAACAACAACCATATTACTGGAGACTGTCTTATAAGCACTAGTACCAAAAATTGATACTTAGAAAAATATTGGTGGCGATTGCACCATTCCCAAGGTGTGATACCATTTTTGAAATTATTTATGTGAACCCAACAAACGTTTTTTAACAATTCTTTGAAACTAATTGAATTAAGGTACCTAACTAAGAGGCTATAACATATATTTAAATTTTGTGTGAAATCATCATCATCAGCGGGAAGACGTGAACTGCTGGACAAAGGTAAAGGTTCTCCAAAGATTTCGACGACGCTCGGTCCTGCGCTGCCCTCGTCCAACATATTCCGGCGACCTTGATCAGATCTTCGATTTATCTTGTGGGGGCGTACCAACACTGCATTTTCCGGTACGTGGTCGCCATTCGAGGACTTTACTGCCCCAACGGCCATCTGTCCGTCGAACTATGTGCCCTGCCCACTGCTACTTCAGTTTCGCAATCATTTGGGCTATGTCAGTAACTTTGTTTCTCCTACGGTTCTCCTCATTTCTGATTCGATCTCGCAGGGAAACTCCCAGCATAGCCCTCTCCATTGCCCTCTGAGCGACCATGAGCTTTCTCATAAGGCCCATAGTTAGCGACCAGATCTGCGTACCGTAAGTCATCACTGGTAACACACACTGGTTGAAAACATACATACCAAGATACTTGAATATAGTATTTTTGTAAAAAGTTTACTATTTTAGTTCATAGGTACAATAATTATGAGAACTTGTGCGTCTCATGACAGTTCAATGAGTTGTAACGCGAATAGAATTTATTTATTTGTAATTATTAATATTAAATTATATTTTTTTTTACATTTTAAAGTCAAAATCAAATAAACTTTATTCAATTAGAATTAAACTAAGCCCTTTTGAATCGTCACTAATAATATTTCTCTTAATAATTTACTGAATCTACCATAAGTTCGGATAATGTAGAGCTCGTGAAAAGAAAATTCAAGAAACTCAACGGCCACTCTTTTTTTTTTATGGGATAGGAGTACAAACGAGCGTAGGGGTCACCTGGTGTTAAGTGATCACCGCCGCCCACATTCTCTTGCAACACCAGAGGAAGCACAGGAGCGCTTCCGGCCTTTAGGGAAGGTGTAGGCGCTTTTATTGAAGGTTTTGATGTCGTATCGTCCCGGAAAACCGCACAAGGAAGCTTATGTTATTCTGATCTATAAGCTATATTATTGTAAAGTTTCATTAAAATCCATTCAGTAGTTTTTGTGTGCCAGAGTAACAAGCATTAATAATCCACGTCACGCTAACGTCATAAGACGGCAGCGTGACTTTCCCACTTTTAAAAAGCTCTTAGTCGCCTCTTACGACAACCTTACTCCTGGGACTACCCTGTTCTGTTTACGCCCCGGGGAAGCACAGGGTAAACGAAAAAACAGGGCAAAAGCTCTGTTTGTGACAGAAAACCATCTGACCATCCACGTAGTGATCGTACGAAAAAGGTGGTCAAAACAGTAAGGAAAAGAATTCGAAGAAATACTGTCCGACAGAAAAAAAAAATTATTTCGGGAGGTGAAGATAGCATTAAAGATGACTTAGGACTTGCAGTGTATCAAGATACCATTCTTGAGAAGGTTGTGAAGCCCCTTAACAACACCATGTTCAATACACAAGAATGGTCCTTCAAACAAGACTGGGCGCGGGGGTCTACGCAGTCTTTTTGGAAACGAACGTTTCGGACTTCATCAGAGCTGAAGACTGGCCGTCGTCTAGTCCCGATCTTAATGTGCTGGATTATGTTTTATGGTCAATTTTAGAGAGCACGGCTTGCTCTAAGCGCCATGATATTTTGGAGTCCCTAAAACAATCCATACATTCGCAGTGAAGAATTTTCCCATGGAAAGAGTGCGTGCTTCTATTGTTAACTGGTCTCAACGTTTAAAAGAATTGCAGCCAATGGAGACCAGTTCGAATAAAATTTTTATATTATAAATTGTTTTATATTTATGTATTAAACTAACACACTGTAAAAGTAATAAATGTTATTTGTAATAGATTTTTTTTACTTTGCTTCAGTATTTATGGCAAGACTAGTTAAATCAAAAGAATTCAATAATTTATTATTATTCATGTTACATTCATGAGATTATAAAATCCTAATAAAATATACATTTATTATTAGGTGGACCAGAATCTATTTTGCACACTTCTTTATCCTCTAAATATTCTTTAATGATCAATTTTAATCGAGGCGACCCCACCTGAACGAGCGTTATAAAGCCGAACGTGACGACTCAGTGTAATTCAGACTTGAAACTTCAATTATCTCGTTAGAAATTCACAAAATTAAGCTAAAATACTTAAACAAAAATTTCAAAATATTCATAATAACTTGATGATATCAACATAATATTACAGTACTAATCATAATTTTGATACGTATTTTACCTTAGTATTGATATACATACATTTATACAGATATTTTACTAGAGAACTAATTAAAAAATTAGGACATATCCTACTAGTACACCTGCAGTAGGTACAGCTGAATACTTTACGCCTAGGTATCAGAATGAATAGATTCTCATTTCGAGATGCTCATAGATATTAATCTATCAGCACAAAATCCTTAAGACAGCCATTAAATATATATTACTTTAATATATAAAGATAATAAGCAATTAGGAGGGGCTTATAGTACACGATTGCCATAAATATTATATTGCACGATAAAATGATAACGCCTTATAATATTTTACGAGCAAACACGCGTTGAGACATATTGACCGATTGAATAACAAACTGAAACGAGGCAATATTCGGATTGTTATTAGCTACAGCGTGTATGATTCAAATATTGTAAAAAAATATACTATCTTCTGTCAGTGACTTTATTATTGTGTAAACAGACCAATAAAGAATATTCAAATATTCTTCTTTTATTGTATTCTTAGTAAATTAATTACTAACATTCAAAGTAGGTATTTAGTACCTACTACTTTGTGCATTATATGAATTATTTGAAAGTGTATTGAAGGAGGTTTTTATTAAAATTGTCTGAGTCGCAGAAGTATATTATTATGATATGTGGTGACTTTAATATTAATTTATTAGAAAAATCCACCGCCAGTATTAGATTCAGATCTTGATAGTCTAAGAGCCCGTTAACCCCAGACCTACGTTATTTTATAAAAGCTGAAAGTTTATGAGCGCATGCTCCCACCCGGTAAGAACAATGGAGGATTATGGAGTTAAGGTTACAGTGGCTTTGGCAGGTAAACGGTCCTAAAGGTGTGTAAAATACCGATCTAAATACATAAAATAATAAAGTGCGATTTTTGGTATTGGTGCCTTACTTTTGTTGCAAATAACACAAATTAAATGTATCACCAAGGACTTGTTTTTGAAACAAACTCACTTTTATTTACAAAGTCAAATAAACTAATAGTAAACATATAATTTACGTATCATACGCCAATTATATTGAATTAACTTTATAGTCTATATATATTCGAAATATTTTATATTGTTACTTAATAATGAATATTAAATGAATATTACTTGAAGATAGTATATAATATTATTGTAGCTGATGTAAACAAGTACTAAATACGAAACAATACATGCGCAGTAGAAATACCAACTACGCTGTGAGGGACCGCGGTAGACTTAACTCACCATCTCACTCGCACTCACCCATATGTATACTGCCTCGCGCTCTCCTACAGCTACCCACACATGCTACATGCTTGTCTGGCAAGGGGTTGAAACTATCAAAAGTGTCTGGCTGATGAGGAAACATCATCTACTTATTACCCAAGTATTATATATAAAAATCAGCTTTTTTACTATGGCGTAAGTAAAATTAAAATTTCATGAACATTAAGGGTGTCTGGCATGGGGTTGCCACGAGGTAAGTGTCTGGCAAGGAATGACGTGAATTTTAATAATATTGTGAAGGTAATATACAAAAATCACACTTTATTATTTGATGTATTTAGATCGGTATTTTACACACCTTTTGCACCGTTTACTTGCCAAAGCCACTGTAACCCAAACTCCATAATGTTCCATCGTTCGTACCTCTGTTGGGAGCATGTGCTGACAAACTTTCAGGTTTTATAAAATAACGTTGGTCTGGGGTTCACGGGCTCTTGCTCTATGACCTCTGGTAGTGTGGGGAGGTTTATGGGCAGCTGGTTTATACTTTTCATTATGTGAGTTACGTCTCAAGGAGACGAGCGTAATTGTAGTGACACTCAAAAATATTTTTATTTATCAAGAATCCTGAGCGCACTGCAATGTACCTAATGAGTAGGGCATATCAATTAACATCGGATGAACGTCCTGCTCGTTGTTCCTTATTGTCATAAAAGAATATTTTTTATGTACAAAACAACGTCTGTCGTGTCAGCTAGTAAAGAATATATTTATTGGCATAATTGATTCACTTTTGGGGACTCTCCTTTAGCGTTCTCACCAACAAACAACAAGTCTTGCAAGCAATAGACATGAGGGTCAGACCGACAAGGATGGCTTCATTAAGGTGGAGCGGAAGAAGAGGACGCCTCCTAGTCATAATCAATGTGGCACAGCACCGAAAGGACAGAACCAGCTCTTGCGTCAAGTAGTCCCAGCGACGTATATCTACGTCTCTCGCTTTCATCAAACCAACAAGGCCTCCGACATTGTTCAGTACTTGGTGGAGAAGACAAGGTTCCCGTTGGGTGTCGAAAAGTTGGTGTTGCGTCACTTTAACTCTTTTGTTGTTCGCGTCCCAACAGAACATATATCGACCTTCCTATACGTGAAGCTGTGGCCGAAGGGGGTCGTGTTCCGCAAGTATCGCGGACGTCGCCGACCGCCGGAACTTACCGAACCAATGCCTCACATCGCCGCGAAAATGTGACGTAGATTTAAGTTATATAAATATGTATGTTAGATTATAAGGTATTTATTTTATGGGCCTTGTAGCCTGAAATAAAATTATAATTATTATTATTATTATTATTATTATATTTTTATAGCAAAGGCAAAGTGATTATTATTATAATGAAATTACCATTCATGATGGCTAGCTATTTATTTCCTTTAAACTAAGTAGGTTTGACTATGTCGTGGTCTTCAAACGCATACATTACTATCTGCAACTAATATAGGTTTGACAATAAAAACATATTAATTAAATTACAATTACATACCTATTTATGTTATAGAACAAACTGAGCTATTTTTATTGCGACCTGGTACTAGGTATATACAGTTTTAGGTTAAGAAGTCAACCCTTATGTCGTTAGAAGAGATAAGAGTCACGCGTTAGAAAGAGATGCAACTTCTAGATAATCTGAATAAAAATGTAGGTTTGTAGCGCTGTGCGATCTGAATTACACCTTATTGTATGACCGCAAGAGTCCCTATTACTTTAATTGATTGAGAGTGAGACTTCCGTACTTGTACTAGTATATATTCATTGGTAAAGGATTGAACATCTACAAACAGTAACAGCGATAGATCGCTTTGTGCACATTGCCGGTGGTCTCGTGAGTGGCATTTCATTTGGCGGCAACTACATTGTGGTCCGATACACGTCGTGTGCAGGTCGAGTAGGAATCTATATTAGAGCCGATGATACTGTTTTAATTGGCTTTGTCCTGTACTCTAGAAAATGTTGTAGAACGTAGGTTTTATAAAAGTACTAACTTTTACTCGCGATTTCGTCCGCGTGGAATAGTTACTTTGGGCAATATTTTAATTTTTTAGGATACTTTGCAAATAATACACACACAAACTGCTCTTTCCGCAGCCGGTGGCGCTCTTCTATGATACAGTGGGATAACCCTTCTCTATGTAAACTTTGAATCCTTAATAGTATTTTCCTGCGAACTATAATATCCTATTTCATCCCCATTTAGGTCACAGTTTCAAAGATGTTTGAACAAATGTTTATAAATAACTATTTATCAAGTGCCTAAATACAAAGTGTCATGGTTTTATTTCCAAAAATGACGAATACCCATACAAACTTCCTCCCTCTATTTCTACCTCTCCATTTAGTTTTTCGCCATTAAAAGTAGCCTATGTCAATTTTCAAATTCTAGTCTCTGTATTAAATTTCATCAAAATCAGTTCAGTTTTCTTAGGCGTGAATGCGTAAGAAACAAACTTACATTCACATTTATCATATTATTATTTGTAGGGATTATTACAAGACTGTATGATCTATGTTTACATGTAGGAAGTTAAATTACTTTAGCATAAGATTACTCCAATTCAAAATAGGATTTTTAGATCACTTAATTATTGAAACTCTTAAAATACCACCCATTCGAAATAGTATGCCTCAGAGCTATTTGTAATAATTAATTTGTAATATCGTACAAAATCATCACCATCAGCCGGAAGACGTCCACTGATGGACAAAGGCCTCCCTCAAAGATCACCATGACAATCGGTCCTGCGCTGCCCTCATCCAACGTATTCCGGCGATCTTCACCAGATCGGCGGTCTATCCAGTTGTAGGGGTCATACCAACACTACGTCTTTTAATTGGATGATTAAATTTTGAGGTATTTTACGATCTATCTTATGTCAAATAAGTTGAATTTGAAAAACAGGAATAAGTTGTCAATTGTCGACTCTATTTTTATGTATGTTTGTTACATGCCGAATGCGACTCTATTTTTATGTATGTTTGTTACATGCCGAATGCGACTCTATTTTTATGTATGTTTGTTACATGCTGAATGCGACTCTATTTTTATGTATGTTTGTTACATGCCGAATGCGACTCTATTTTTATGTATTTTTGTTACATGCCGAATGTGACTCTATTTTTATGTATGTTTGTTACATGCCGAATGCGGCTCTATTTTTATGTATGTTTGTTACATGCCGAATGCGACTCTATTTTTATGTATGTTTGTTACATGCCGAATGCGACTCTATTTTTATGTATGTTTGTTACATGCCGAATGCGACTCTATTTTTATGTATGTTTGTTACATGCCGAATGCGACTCTATTTTTATGTATGTTTGTTACATGCCGAATGCGACTCTATTTTTATGTATGTTTGTTACATGCTGAATGCGACTCTATTTTTATGTATGTTTGTTACATGCCGAATGCGACTCTATTTTTATGTATTTTTGTTACATGCCGAATGCGACTCTATTTTTATGTATTTTTGTTACATGCCGAATGCGACTCTATTTTTATGTATGTTTGTTACATGCCGAATGCGACTCTATTTTTATGTATTTTTGTTACATGCCGAATGCGACTCTATTTTTATGTATGTTTGTTACATGCCGAATGCGACTCTATTTTTATGTATGTTTGTTACATGCCGAATGCGACTCTATTTTTATGTATGTTTGTTACATGCCGAATGCGACTCTATTTTTATGTATGTTTGTTACATGCCGAATGCGACTCTGTTTTTATGTATGTTTGTTACATGCCGAATGCGACTCTATTTTTATGTATGTTTGTTACATGCCGAATGCGACTCTATATTTATGTATGTTTGTTACATGCCGAATGCGACTCTATTTTTATGTATGTTTGTTACATGCCGAATGCGACTCTATTTTTATGTATGTTTGTTACATGCCGAATGCGACTCTATTTTTATGTATGTTTGTTACATGCCGAATGCGACTCTATTTTTATGTATGTTTGTTACATGCTGAATGCGACTCTATTTTTATGTATGTTTGTTACATGCCGAATGCGACTCTATTTTTATGTATGTTTGTTACATGCCGAATGCGACTCTATTTTTATGTATGTTTGTTACATGCAGAATGCTACTCTATTTTTATGCATATTTTTGCCGTTTGTAGCGGATTTTTTTTTTGGAATCTGTGATTAACTGAGTGAGCTCCTTATAATGTATACATGCCTTTATATACACGAAACATTATTTGGTAAATTGGAACTAATGTATAAAAGTTACATATTATTTTATTTATGTATGTAATGTAAGAAATTTAAAATTATAAGTAGTCATAGTAGTAATATCTAGTTGGTAAATCTTTTTAATAAATAAATGGAACTATGGAATTGGCGGAACTATTTTAAACACGTGTGGTGGCCATGTGGTTAAGTGTGACTGTAACCATCCAAATTCAAAGGAAATGAAAGTGCCATCGAGCTGATCTGATCATGAAGCCAAAATTTTTTTTTCGAGAGGAGTAAAATACATTTACGTATTAAAGACCCCGAAACGGGGCCCATATGTCGGGCTTGGGTGTTAACACCCTCTACCGACTAAAAACCTCCTCTGTGCTGATAGTCCTGAAGGCTTTTACAGCGAAGCCGGGCGCACAGGCGCGGGGCGTCTCGGAAGGAGACTCGAACCTCGGACCGCCTGCTCACTAGGCTGGATGGGGAGCCGAAACGAAGCCAGATCCATGTATGCCAGTCGGGCTTTTGTTTATAACAATAATTGTCATGTAGCTTATCGCAATCAACCACACATTGACACCTTCTATTGTGAAATTGACTGTTTGCATTTGCTAGTGAAGTAATATTCAAAATACTAAGAAGCTAATGCCAGTGGCTGATATTTTATGACTTGCATATTAAAATTGGTTACTATAATAGATTAGCTTGCCTTTTCGTTTTTGCTGTCTCTCCGTTGTATGCTCTTCTCTCTCGCAAAAGTTGATCATTCGTCCATGCAGTAGCGATCTTGCAGTTTAAAATTTTTAGTTTGCCGCCTGGATTGGCCGCAGTTAGAACCTACGAAGTTTGTCACAGCTGTTCACTTAGTGCGCCGTGTATCAGATAGATGTCGCTACATTCTTATTATGTTCGAAACTATAAGCACAGAGTAGGGATGGTTACTTACGTATTAACTATAAGTGAGAGTTTGTTCGCAAGTTAACTTGAATCTCTGTTGCTAAGTTGGTGACATCTAACTTCGTTTAACTTTATGAGTTATGGTAGTTGACTTTGGATCTGAATGGCGTTATTATTGACATTTATAGATATTATAGACTAGCTGACCCAGCAAACGTTGTATTGGCATATATAGTAATAAAAAAAATCAATAATTGAAATTTTGGGGTATATAAAATAGATGCCACCGATTCTCAGACCTACCTAATATATCGTACTACAATTATTACATTCGATTGCCATCTTGCAATCCTATAGCGGTTTTGTGGATGGAATAGAATAATATAAAAATCGCGTTACAAAAATAGTTGTAGATCATAGAAGGGCGAAAATTTGAAATTGTATCAATTTTAAAAAATAAAATTAAAAAAAATTGCAAGTATTATATTTAGGGGTGGGTCACCCTTATCATTTAGGGGTATGAAAAATATATGTTGCCGATTCTCAGACCTACCCTGGATATCGCACATAAAATTTCATAAAAATCCGTTTCGGAGAAGTTTGGTAACAAACACCTGGACACAAGAATTTGATGTATTAGATTTAAAGCAGTTTTCGTGCTCTTAATTACAAATTTAAAAAATATTTTAAATACCTTATTTTTCCTCAATATTCATATTAACATCCTTGATAAAATAGGATTAATTTAAGGAAACGGAGAAATGAAAAAACCGGAGCAATCTGCTTTATTTCTTGGCATTACTCTGGATTCCAAATTACAATAGGGCCCCCATATTGGAGGATTGGCTAATAGAATTAGTTCTGCAGCATACGGGGTTAAAAAGACATCACTTGGCGTTGCGTAGAGACGTCGCTTCATTGTGTGTCTTCTACCGCATTTATCACGGGGAGTGTTCCGAAGAGCTGTTTAACCTGATTCCTGCCGCCGAATTCCACCTTCGCACGACACGCCACAAGTTAGGATATCAACCCCACCATCCTGATGTGTGGTGGTCCACAGTGCGGTTTACAAGGAGCTTTCTTCCACGTTCTACAAAGCTGTGGAATGAACGTCCTTGTGCGGTGTTTGCGGGACGATACGATCTTATATCTTTAGCTTTATGAATCCTGAATTAGGGTGACTATGATTTCATTGTTATTTTAATTACATTTTTTACGTGTTACAATACAGTGTGTAGACAAAAATGATTTAGCTTCGGCGTTGATATATCAGTCTCTTACAACACGTCATAATATTTAAATTGACAATGTTTGCATGTTTGTTTGTAATATTTGCCTAAGCTTCCACGTTCTACAAAGCTGTGGAATGAACTTACTTGTGCGGTGTTTCCAGGACGATACGACATGGGTACCTTCAAAAAAAGCGCGTACATATTCCTTAAAGGCAGGCAACGCTCCTGTGATTCCTCTGGTGTTGCTAGAGATTGTGGGCGGCGGTGATCACTTAACAACAGGTGACCCGTACGCTCGTTTGTCCTCCTAATCCATAAAAAAAAGACAATTTTCCGACGTGACGTAGATACGGCGCGATTAGGTAATTTTAGTTATTTTTATAGTATTATGTCCTATGGTATATTGTAATGAGCAATGCTGCCGATATCAATACCATCTTTGTACTGCAGAAGAGGGCTATTCGCGCTATTTATGACCTAGGTCCTAAATTTAAAAAAATAATGACATAAACATCTTGACTGGTTCCTCTCAATATATTCTTGATAATGTTATGTATGTACATAGGTGTATGTAGGCACATAAGTGAATTTGATATAAGCTGTGGTAACTATAATGATAACACCAGAAACAGACATAAACTCATAATGCCTACTACTTGGCTAAGTCGAGCTAGTAAGTCTTTTGTGGGGCGTTGTATATGCTTTTACAACAAGATTCCAGAAAATGTTTAAAACAAATGTATTACGAAATTCAAAAGAATTGTTAAAAAACGTTTGCGTGGTAAAGGTTACTATAACATAAATGTCTTTCTTAATGATACCATAGATATGGAATAGAGCGACCGCCCTAAGGCTATTTAATTATAATAAGTTTAATTGTACGATATTACTTTGTAACCATATATTTATGAAAAAAATTAGTCTGAGGCATACTTTTACGAATCGGTGATAGTTTTTGACTTTCAATATGTGATATTATGTCCTATTTTGAATAAAAATATTTTAATTTGAATATACAATTTCAGTTTTCTGCACTTCGATGTACTCTATTATTTCATTAAAAAGAGCGCCATTTGTTTCCGAAGCGATAGTAGTGTATAGTATATTAGAAATGACATCAAATAGAATAAAAAAACAATTTAGAGAAAATAAATACCTTTAATGCCTTTCTATGTGCATTTGCACAACTCCGTAAAACACATTACTCGCATTAACTACATTACTCTGTGTTCGGCGATATATTTCAAGAGGGATAATTTTTTTTTATAATATTACGTATTAAGATACTAATGATAATGCAACTACTATACCCGTCTAAGGTACGGGGGTGTTTACTTCAAAAGCAACCTGCTATATACTATCTAACAAAAAATACGTAAACACAGGTGTACAGAGACAGAACGATATATCCGTCCTTTACACCTGACGCGACAGCTGTTGTCCGACCGTTACGCCACAGAGCAGGCGAATGTCAAGCCACAGCGCCCGCCTACTGGCTGGAACTAGGATTCATGTTGAGTGTTTATTTATGCTGTGACGACGCATTGTCATGAGGTGCGCACGCGCTCAACTGTGAAATTCTTTTTATAAAACCATTTGCATATTTACAACAATTACAATATATTGCCCCTTAGTTTAATATACTGTTGCTGACCGGACAGTCCTAGTGCTCTAGAAAAATTAAAAATTGTGATGATTTTGTGAATCTAAGTTAAATTCCATTGCAAACGTCTTAAATCCATCCAATTATATCCACAGTGCGAGGTTCACAGGAAGCCGGCTAGATTACAGGTATCACAACGGCGCCTATTTCTACCGTGAAGCAGTAATGTGTAAACATTATTATGTTTCGGTGTGAACGGCGTCGTAGCTAGTGAAATTGCTGGACAATTTAGACTTAACATCTCATGGTGACGAGCGCAATTGTAGTGCCGCTGAGAATTTTTGGGTTTTTCAAGAATCCTCAGCGGCACTGCGTCCTGCTCGTCTTGTCCCTTATTTTCATAAAAAAATGTTTTAAATAAAATAAATAGAATGAAATAAATTATTGCTTAAATAACTCTACCAACTTCGCATGACACTCTACTAATTAGAATATCATCCCCACTATATGGATGTGTGGCATTCCTGTACAGTGCGGTTTTCAAGGAACTTTCTCGCAGTACCAGGTTATGGAATTAGCTTTCATGTGTATGTTTTCCAGGAAGATGCGACAGGGGTGCCTTTATGTGCACGTACACCATTCTAAAAGGATACCAACATTCCGTGAATAATTTGGTTTTGCAAGAGTATGTTTGTTGCATCACTTTACATATCATATTGTAATTGAAATTATTTGTAAAACAATCAAAACATAAATCTTGATTTAAAAGAGTGGCAATGAGTTAATTGCTACTTCTTCTCATTACCTCGACACTTTACGTAGTAGCAGTAGATTCAAGAAGAAAAAAAAAATTTTGATATTCATAAGTGTCATTTCCGTGACCTATGAAGTGATTTTGATTTGATTTGAATGCGGGCGGCTGTGATCACCTAACACGAAGTTTAAGAAACCTCAAACGCTTATTTATCTTATCGGATAAAAAATCGAAAAATAATACCTTTAAATGATAAAGAAGATAAAAACAACAAGAGGCCAAGTGTATCTTCGTGAACAACGATATTTTGTTTTTAAGATTGTATGTATGACGTCATCATTTGGTACACTAAGAACCTAAGTTGATCGCAGCATCTTCTATTCTTTGGGTGTGGAAATGAATCAAGAAAATATGCAAACAATGCTTCTTCTACTGACAGAGGACAGTGTTACCCGTGTCATCTTCATAAAATAGTTATATCACCTTAGATTAAGGATTGGTCTCCGCTGCGCTCCAACTAGATACCGCACGACCTGACAACTTTTCTATTACGGCAACTATTAGATGCTTGTGTGCCGCACTTTGTGACGTCTGCGGTATCCAGTTGGAGCACAGCGGATACCAATCCTTAATCTAAATATATCAAGCTATATTTATAAAATTATATATTTCACTTTACACTCCTAGTCGATAGATCTTTTTTTATGAAAATTAGGGACGAGACGAGCAGGACGCTCAGCTGATGGTAATTGATACGCCCCACCCAGTACAATGCAGTGCCGCTCAGGATTCTTGAAAAACCCAAAAATTTTGAGCGGCACTACAATTGCGCTCGTCACCTTGAGACATAAGATGTCAAGTCTCATTTGCCCAGTAATTTCACTAGCTTCGGCGCCCTTCAGACCGAAACACGGTAATTTTTACACATGGCTTTTATTTTTTGACATTCGTAAGTGTCATTTCCGTGACCTACATTAATAAAGTGATTTTGCATTTGAATTTGAATTTGACTGCTTCACGGCAGAAATAGGCGCCGCTTTGACACCCATAATCTAGCCAGCTTCCTGTGCAAAGGAGCCTCCCACTGGTAAACTATGTGTCAATTGAAACATAAACGAGAACCGTACGTAAGTCATAAGATATTCTAAGCGAAATTTGTGTGCAGCTAAATTTCCCCAAAATATTTCCCCATCCATAAGGCGCAATTTTACACAAACTATTATGCCCCAAACTAGGTACAGCCTGTATGTAGGTAGTATGGGGACAACGATATATTTAATACAATCTATACTCGAAAACACACAACTATATTCATTTCATTCATTCATATAAATGTTGACTCCTACCGGAATTAAGCCCGGACCTCTAGCTGAATAGACAGTATCACTAAGCACTAAGCTATAAGGGTCGTTAGTACTCAATAACCATTTTTCAATGGTAAGTTATCGGGTGATGTAATTAAACCGAAGTGTTTGCCTTTATTTGTTATTATTCATTTTCCGGAAGCAATTCCCACTAAGAAACAATTTGTTTGTTCAGTTAATGGTTATTGATACGCCCTGCCCATTACAATGCAATGCCGCTTAGGATTCTTGAAAAACCCCAAAAATTTTGAGTGGCTCTACAATTGCGCATGTCACCTTGAGACATAAGATGTTAAATCTCATTTGCCCAGTAATTTCACTAGCTATGGCGCCCTTCAGACCGAAACACAATAATGCTTACACATAACTGCTTCACGGCAGAAATAGGAGCCGTTGTGGTACGTATAATCTAGCCGGCATCCTGTGAATAATATTAATTCGAGTTATTTTAGTTCGAGTTCAAATTAAAAGATCATTTTAATATTCAAGGAGTGTCCCACAAGATCGTTTGATTGCTAATTTGGTGGTTCTCCACAGTGCGGTTTTCAAGGAGCTTTCTTCCACGTACTACAAAGCTGTGGAATGAACTTGTGCGGTGTTTCTGGGACGATACGACTTCAAAAAAAGCGCGTGCACCCTCCTTAAAGGCCGGCAACGCTCGTTTGATTCCTCTGGTGTTGCAAGAGAATGTGGGCGGCGTAGATCACTTAACACCAGATGACCCGTACGCTCGTTTGTCCTCCTATTCCATAAAATAAAAAGATATAAAAACTTTGTCTATGTTACAGTTACAATATAAAGGATTAATTTCAAAATGGCCGCCACACATCCAGATGGTGGTTATGATATCCTAATTTGTGGCGTGTCGTGCGGAGGTGGAATTCGGCGGCAGGAATCAGGTTAAACAGCTCCTCGTTTGTGTTTTCAGTGTCATTTCATTCATGTATTCAGGTCTTTCATGGAATAATCTCAATTGGATGGTTTACTATGGTCAATTTTGGCTAGGTATTCTTTTAAATTTGAAAAGGTCAAAGAGGGCTACTCATATTTGACTCCTGCCCACCTCTATGGATAGCTTTAACTATCCTTAAATGTAACCAGTCAAAAGCAGGTGCAGTAACTAAATCTAATGACTAATAAAAGGCATAAAAGGCATTTATTTTCTCAAAATTGATTCCTTTAGAATTCTTTTTGGTGTCATTTCTAATATACTAGATACTACTACCGCTTCGGAAACAAATGGCGCTATGAGAGAGAAGAAGCGGCGCAAGAAACTCTCCCAGCATTCTTTTTTTGCGCTCTTTTCAACAAAAATATACAATATTGTACAGTCATTTCTATCGCTATAAAATAATCATAATCTAGTCCCAGGCTGTCCGATCATTTAGATATTCAGCAGTGAAGTAATAGGATTTACGACAGAGCCTTTTTTTTATAAAACATTTAAATTTATTTATAGATAATGCCTGAACTGTTTAAACATCATCTCTACATTTGAAATTTACAGAGATCTTTAGTTTTCTTTAGCCACTCATGTACGGCCGTTCCCAATATTCAGCCTATCTCTTACTTGAGATAAAAATCGTAACTATCGTTGACTTTTCTGTCCCAATAAGCTTATCGACGGTAACTCACCTTATCCGTGCATTCTGTCTGTCAATGGGACGACGTATAGCTTACCAGCGATATAAAGTTTGTATGGAAATTGCAATTCACGAGTCCCAATATAAGGCGATAAGAATGACTTATCGGGTATATTGGGACAGCTTCAGATTATTGACAGCTAATTACTGACAGTAGAGGGTAGTAATTTATCTCTATCAGTAGATAGTATATTTGGATCGGTCGTTAGTATACAAAATTCAAATTTAAATATTTTTATTCAAAATGAGATGTAATATCACTTATTGAAAGTTAAAAACTACCACTCATTCCAAAAAGTATACCTCAGACCAAGAAGAACGTGCACATCTACTCATGGGCTTCTTTGTTTTAAAAAAAAATATCATTACAAAGTAATATCGCACAGTTAAACTTATCATTTAATAGCCTGAGGGCGGTCGTTCCATTCAAAATCTGTGGTATCATTAAGAAAGTCATTTATGTTATAGTAACCTTTACCACACAAACGTTTTTTAACAATTCTTTTGTATTTCGTAATACATTTGGTCTTGAATATTTTCTAGGATTTTGTTGTAAAAGACTTACTAACTCGACTTAGCCAAGTAGTAGGCATTATAAGTTTGTGTCAGTTCCTGGTGCTAACGTTATGATTATCACAGTTTCTAGCAAATCCACTTAAATCACTCACAGGTATTCGACTCCCTTCCAGTGACTTCCTTCCATACGATAATATCAAATGAAATGAAAATTTATTTATTTCGGAAGTTAAACTTTGCCACTTATTCAAACAAAATAAATAAATGAAAACAAGTATTAGGTTACTATTAAATACAGAAGAAAAAAAAAAGAAATACTAAATGATCTGTGGTCTTCGAAAACTGGAGTCGACTCAGTTACAGTTATGTCCTATTTGAACATAGCACACATTTGAACATAGTACACTTTGTGACCTAATAATGTGACGTTTAGGAGAAAAAACATAAATAATTGTAGTACTAAAATACATATAAGACAAAATTGAGATTTATAAAATGTAATTAATGATAATCTGGTCTGTTGTTATTTGTTAGCATTGTTGAGAAAATCTTTTCAATGATTCGGTAAGCTGACATTGCTAGTAAACAACTTGCTTGTGTATGAGAAAATAAAATAAGAAAATAACCCTTGTAGCAGTGCGAAAGTTGAAGAAGGCGGGTCAAAGCTAACCGGGGTTGATTTACTACGGAGTCAAAAAAATCCAATAAGATAATAATATAGGTCATAAACTCTGGTTGTCTTTACATTCAGGCTTGTCTTACCAAAACTGTAACACACAGACGTACCGCTACCCTACGGCCTACACACACACACAGGCACGCCCCCGGGTGAGAGCTTTCAGAGCTTTAGTGTGACTTTAGCCGTCGCGACGAACGCATGTCTCTCCGCGCGCGTTGTGTTTTGGAATATATCGATGTCGATGTGATGTGAAAAGTGTTCGTGGATTGTGCAGGAAGGTGGGACTAATTTCAATTGTAAGTATTTTCCTAAATAAATTTATAAATTAAATTGTGACGTTCTATTCATAACTTTATCGCTCACTTCCTTAATGCTACAAATATATTTGGCAGATTAAAATATTTTAATGCATATCTCGAGATTAAGGATGTTTGCATCTCTAAAAAATGTAGATTTTAAATCTTAAAATAAACATACAAATTAAGAATTAATCGTAAAATATCTTGATTTTGTTAATTGAATTTCAAAGATTTCTTCTATCTTTCCTTACGAATCAAACTCAGTTAAATCAAAATTTTGTTTTGTAAAATATAATTTTAACCTCATAACAGTACTAATTTAAGATTTCAACTTGATTTTCACCCCACCAAAGAAAAACATCTTGCAGTACTTCTACACAACTAAAAGAAAACCACTGCGAATTTTTGTGTCTGTGATAAAAGGCTAGAACATAGGCTCGGCTTTTTATTATGGTACGGTCACATTAACGTATCGTCTACTGCCTTTTACAACAATAAATAAGGCATTCAGTTTTCGCGGGAAATTATGTGGAGAGTAGAGTTTATCTAGATGTAGCAAAGATCCAGCGGGAAAACCAGAGAGATTTTCTAACTTGGAGGTTGAAGGAATGATTGGCATTGCTGAAATATAGATATAAGTCGTGGCTGTACCTCGGTATTCATTGCTTTAATTATGGACTGAAACATTTGCATATCACGGTAGGGCCACCATACCATTATAGACTACCTTTCATTTTGATAATGCAAACTCTACTTTTAAATGTTTTGTGTCAGTATTTCCTAACTTCTGTCCGCGATACATTTATCCGATCCCGGGAACTCTAACAAATATCTCGATATAAAATACTTAAATTATCTTGTCTGACAACATATGATCAACTAACAGACTAGGTACTTCATGTGTATTTATAATATTAGTTGTTATTCTCCAGAAAGCATCGAATCTATCTTATATCTCACGGTGACGAGCGCAATTGTCTACAATTGACGTTCAGAATTTTAGAGTTTTTCAAGAATCCTGAGTGGCACTGCATTATAATGAGCAGGGCGTATCAATTACCATCAGCTGAACGGACTTACTGTCATAAAAAAAATCCTGAAAAAAAACCCTACTCTTTTGACGGCCTCCAATAGGATTGGATACGTTACAAATTATATAAATAGTACTATCATTTAAGAAAAATAAAATTATCAGTATGAAATTAGATTTCGCTTACATGGCAATCTGATAACTTAAAGTTTTTTGTTCATGTGGGAATATATTTATTTACAACTTAACAACCTGTATATTTATTTTGTTACTTAATGATGGAAAAAGTATCACTACTTGTGTATCAAGAATAATGACAGCATTCCGCATTGGATAGCGAGTCTAATCCTTTGAAATACCAGCGCTTGGATTTCCATTGATAATTGTATTGAACGGAAAAGCGGACCTTTGCTTAGTAAAATCATAATAAATATGTAGGTACATGTCCATGAAAATACCATCAAAATTAGTCCAATATTTTGGAAAATCAACCGAAACCAAAGACAAACATATAAAATAAACATCCCGGCATCACATGTTACGGTTAATGTATTATATTTAAGCTATTTCGACAAAATTATAGATTATACATATAATTTTTTTATACCAACTTAACTCTTTTGCTTTTTTACTGATTAGAATAAAAAAAAACAATTAATTAATATTAAGATAAGATTGCTAAAATATATCAATGATATATATAAATAAGTTAAGCCGTTTCTGAGATCAGCGTCCGCAAATGCAAATTATACCAACGGCAAACAGACAAAAATTTTAAGATCTATTTTTTGCAGAACCGCGGACTAGATTACATTTAAAATCAAATCAAAATCACTTTTTTCATCCAGGTGTACGAAGAGACATTTATGAATGTCAAAAGATTTTTTTTCCTTCCTACACTTACCACCACCAAAGATTGAGCTTTACTGAAGAGAAGTGGCAATCGTTGCCACTCATTTAAATCAACATGATTATGTCAATATATTGCATCAGGAACAGACACATTTCTGCTAGGTTCTGCTTTCAAACTCACATGCAAATAGTGTGTTAAGTATGCGGCATAATGAATTTATTTCGCATGACTCCCGGCGCGAGAGTGAATCCATCGAGCGCCTTGTCGTGCAGGGCAAATTGGAGGGCACCAGAGGGCGAGGAAGGTCACCCATGCTCTTTTTTTTTGAGAGGAGGAAATACAGTTACGTATTTACGCCCCGGAACAGGGGCAACAGAGGGTGATACTTATTGCTCGATGTGTGGTATCTGTATGAATTTCAAAAAAAGAACATTTTCGTTAACGCGTTCCACACTACCATAAAGTGGCACGCCGTAAAAAAAAAGTAGGTTATTCGAAACCCCGCCATTTTTCTTGAAAAAATGAGCGATTCAAGTTTTGACAGCACACCGCCGGATATTTAAAACGCTGCAAAAGAACATAATATTCAAGTGAATTTTAATAATTGCACAATACAAAATGTAAATTACTACAAAAATAAATAATTATTTCATTGATACTTAGTTTATTTATATAAAATCAGTAATGGATGATATTAGGTTACTACGAGTACTACGACTGTCTGTTTTAATGTTAGCAGTAAGCTAACTGTTTCAGAATCTTTTAGAGGATTCATATTCTGGGTGTAGATAAAGTCTTGTATGCAACTGTTGATAACTAGGTATTAAAACATTCATGTGATACTATTATAAACCCACATTCGTGTTTTAATACCCCTTATTACACAACAGTTGCATAAATAACTATTATTATTGACCATAGTACCTTCGTCTGGCATTCTAAAACAGCGCGTTTTGCAAGAAGCTTTTTCCTTTGCGCAGCCACATTGTGAATCAATTACCAGCTACTGTATTCCCGAACCGATATGACGGGATCTTTAATCTGACAACATAGCCCACATTAAAGGCCGGCAACGCAACTTTCAATGTATGGTTTTGCGGAAGTCTATGGTCAGTTTTTCCACTTCCCATCCCATAAGCTCGTTTACCCCTTTATATATAAAAAAAAGGCAAGGTCAATCGACTTCATATTAACAAAGGAAGTTTTCAAGTCGTATATAATTATTATCCTATGTATCTAGTAGTACCTCAGACGTGACACACCAACATACATAAAAACAAGCGGTATATATCTATCAATAATTTATATTTCATCAATAGTTTTTTCCAGTAAATAAGGACTCCGTGTCACCTTACATAACAGTGTAGCACCAAAACAAGCCGATTAACGTGTAAATAGATAGCCCCACGCACACACTTACACTACTACAGGCCGATAGGCGGCCATTATGAGAATTGTCGTCGTCTGTGACAGATCAGTTTGCGGCTCAATAAAATATTTTAGAAATTCCGTCGTGCGTTGTGAAAAAGTGTAAATACGATACTATATAAGTATTTGTGGCCATATATGATCATTTAAGGGAGAAAAAATTTTGTAACTAGTATCGTTCGTAACCGCACACACACAAGCATAACGGTGCTTCACTTGCTAATATCACGGCGCGGAGTCCTTTTTTTTCTCGTCCGTGACTTCAAGTCTATATTTTTATTAGTCTTTAAGTAAATGATCGTGACTATCTCAACGTACATCCAAAATATTTTTGTCAAACCGCGTCTCAAAGAAGAATGGCGAGTTTGCATGTATTAACAACTAGCTGACCCGGCAAACGTTGTTTTGCCATATAAAGTATAATTCACGCGATAGTTTTATAAGTAATAAAATATTGCCTATATTATAGCCTGTACATCATTTTGTTCTATTGTCAATAGTTTTTGCAGCGCACGCAAAAATAGGTTTTAGATTTTACACCTTGTGTTACAAAATAGCAATTTTATTACGGATCCCTAATTTTGAAAAAAAAAACATAGCCTTCCTCGATAAATGGACTACCCAACACTGAAAGAATCATTCAAATCGGACCAGTAGTACCAGAGATTAGCGCGTTCAAACAAACAAACAAACAAACAAACAAACACTGCAGCTTTATAATATTAAGTATAGATAAAGCAAATGAATGAATGAATGAATGAATGAAAACTTTATTAATAACAAACACAAACCACACAGAATAATACAACTAAATAAGACTTACAGAGGTAAAAAATAATAATTAAAAACTTATAGCATAAAAATATACAAATGATAAAAAAAAACAAATGTATGCATAATATTTTAGTGATTATCTTAATTTAAAAGTACTGTGCAGCAGTTATTGTTATCAAAAGGAACTGACTCAGCATCATGCTGCATTGGAATAATACCAACACAGCGCTGATTTTCAGCAGTCCCCAGGTGACCCATTGAGTAACTACTATTGTTAAAAATATATTTAGTTTTATTAAAGGTTCCAAAATATTTTTACATAAATATTAAAATAAAAGCAATTTTAGAAGTATTGTCAGAAACAAACTAGAACTTCGTTCCCATTATGTATTATTAATAAGATATATCTAATTATGTAGGAATTATGCACACAAATTGTGAGATGTAGGGAAATAAGGATGAGATTTGGTGGTAAGTATATCTAAAAAATTGGGAGAAAAAAGATATAAATAAAACAAACTATAATAATTAAGTGCCTAATTTTTATTATTAATACAAGCTGACCCAGCAAACGTTGTATTGCCGAAATTAAAATCGCGACACAAAAGTAACTGTTGATCGTAGATGGGTGAAAATTTGAAGTTGTATGTATTTTTTAATTTTGACTCATAATCAAACAAATTTAAATAAACATGTCAAAAAAAATTTGGCGTGGACCACCCTTAACATTTAGGGGGATGAAAAATAGATGTTGTCCGATTCTCAGACCTACCCAATATGCACTCAAAATTTCATGAGAATCGGTCAAGCCGATTCGAAGCAGTTTAACTACAAACACCGCGACATGAGAATTTTATATATTAGATTATACCAAGACGTGCGGGTACATGTTATTGTTACCGATATATTATAATTGCTTACTATTATGAATCTGCTCATTATAAATGTTTATAATTAAATTATTGTATAAACCTTGCTATTCAGGTCAAATTCAAATTCAAAAACACTTTGTTCACGTAGGTCACGGAAATGACACATATGAATGTCAAAAAAAATTGTTTCTTATTGAATTTACCGCTACTTCGTAAAGGGTTGAGCTAATGAGAAGAAGCAGCAAGAAACTCATTGCCACTCTTTTAAGTCAAGACTTACATTTTAATTGTTTTACAAAATTCATTTCAATTACAATATATGCAAAGTGACGCGACAAAAATACTCAAATGTCAAAAACTGAAAGGCTTACACGAGTAAGTCAAAAAAGTAAATTAATACTTATAAACACAAGAGTTATTGAGTATAGTGATGCATCAATCTACACATACCGTAAATAAATAGAGGCATTATGTGAGCATTTCATAAAATAAAATATGTTATAACTTTATATATACCTTGCTATTCAGGTCTTTAGTAAAATGAACGTAAGTACTTAAAATTGTTATTACCTAGTTGAAAGAATCTTTACAGGTAGGTATCTCATGTTCATGTTCGTTGTTCATAAAATAAATGACTGTATTAATTAACGGCCGTTTTAAATAACCTATCTATCCTTAGTTTAAATTACTAGAGGTAAGACAAATCTATCCTTTTACGCTTACTTACATTTCAATAATCGACATTGAGCATTGGACTATAACTATACTGGACATAACTATGGATAGATAAGATCTTGTTATTAAACGGTGACAGCAATTTATCCGTAACCAGAGATACGTTATTAAAAACGGCTGTTGGCCCTGAAGGCCTTTATAGGACATAGGACATGGGCCGTGGAGGCCGCAAAGACTACGCAACAACAGTCGCGGTTAGAGTCTCCTTAGGAGACCCTAAGGAGACTCGAACCTCGGACCGGCTGTGTGCTTGTGGGAAGGAGAGAGAATGAAAATGAAGATGAAAGAAAAAAAATTTAAAATAACACACTCGCCGGCGAGTGTGGTGATGTTTTGTGTAATGTATGTAAGTGTGTAAGTATGTGTTTATGAATGTATGTAAATTATTTCTTACTGGGGTTTTTAAAAAAAAAACAAAGTGAACTTTAGCTCTTTAAAATGAGGTTCAAAACGAATAAATAAAATAAGATTTAATAAAATGACAACTGACAAGTGGTGTCAATAATTGTCATCACAACAATGTCTCTATGGCATAGCGTTAAATTTTTGCACAACAACTCATTTTGTAACCAATTTTAATATTTTCTTTCTTTTGACTCCCATAAGCTAGAATCTTTATAAATTTTTTATAACTTAATTATAATTTATATCAACTTGTCTATGTAAGATGATTCGTTAATTTTTTAATTATGTGGGTCCATTCCTGCCATACTTCTTTGATACCTTGCGCAATTTTTTACTATAGAGCCGGCTTTATCTTGTGAGCGGGCGGCGGTGATCACTTAACATCAGGTGACCCGTACGCTCTGTTTTCTTCCTCTTCCATATAAAAAGAGTCGAGTTAACCTCCTAAAGACTGAATAGTGAGTTAAACCATAAAGGAGTAATTCATTTGAAATAGTTTTATTCCGGTGAGATTGGTTCAAAAGACAGATTTAATTGAAATTCTCATTGAATTAATGTTGCCGCGAGTCAGTCTCTATTCAAGGCTGCGACGAAACTCCGAGTACGAATAACGGCCGAATTTTATGTACGGAGTTCTCGTAAACGATATTTTTATTTACGACTTTGTATTAACCCTGAATATCTATTTATATACATTGGAAAAGACAAAACAGTTCTCTATACTTTTATACGTTTTATATTAGCTTCGACTGTATGTATATTTAATGCTATGTGTTATCTTAATATACTTAGTCTGGCCATAATTACTGTTACAATTAAAAATAAACAAAATTTTAAACATTTGAATTTGGAATCTGTCATTTTGATATGATTGTTCATTGAGTTTTCTCATTTTGGCGCCAATACATTGTACAATATTTTGCGATATTAAAATGGTGTGGGGTGATAAAGAGAACCGAATCACTGTGATTGCATTACACTAAGTAGGTATGAAGCCAAATGCAATTTTGAAAACTCTCCATACGCTTGGTATTACTTGGTATTAGGTCAGTAATTAGCTGTCAACAATCTGAAGCTGTCCCAATATACCCGATAAGTTATTCTTATCGCCATATATTGGGACGCGTGAATTGCAATTTCCATATCGCCGGTAAGCTATACGTCGTCCCATTGACAGACAGCGTGTACGGATAAGGTGAGCTACCGTCGATAAGTTTATTGGTACAGAAAAGGCAACGATAGTTACGTTATCTCAAGTAAGAGATAGACTGAATTTTGGGAACGGCCATTACTGTTTGTACGAACTATTTGACATGCTGCTTTGAAAAATAATTACAATTAATAAATTGGCTTAAATAAAAAGCAAACTGTATTGTAGTAAATAATTTTCAAGATTTCGTTCCATAAATTTTAGTAAAATTACGATAACCCATACATAAAAAGTGATATTAGCGCCGTTTTTATAGCAAAAGGACGAACCCACCGTACTCATAATTATTACATTGTACATAATAGTGTGTCAAGCATTAAAATAATTCTTTTGATTGTTTTAAAACCGAAATTTAATCTACGGGAACCGTTTTATTTCGAATCCACTGTCCATCCCTTGGTTCATGTTTCTGTCAGTTGCATCTCATATACCTACCGCTATAGTTACACAATTGTAATTATGACAATGTATCTGACTTATGCTCTCTCTGACCTCTACTATTTACTACTGGACTGGTGGCTGTCAAAGTGCTTTTGTGCCTGTTTGATATTCGCCATTCTGGCGCTGTTGGCCATCGCGACAGTCTGCGGTACTAAAACTAGTGATGATAACGTCAGCTAAGCAAACATCGGTAGGTAGTGGGAAAATATTTACAAAAAAAAAATAGTGTCCTTTATTACGTTGATTCCATAAGTTTTTAAGATTCCACGAACAAAATTAATTCAAAATGCCTAAATACTTCAGAGTACAGGACGCTTCTCTCGAAGCCATTTGCATTAAACGTCAAATTTAGTTCTCTGGACGCTCGCGAGTGGCGCTTTAAATAGGCACAAAAAATTTGCTGTCAAACATATGGAACAGCCTGTCCAGTGGTATTTATACAGGTCAGTGTATAAGAATATTCAAGATGGCGGATTACATAATGTTGGCCGTGCAATTACTATTTTTTTTAACAAAAGAATTTAAAATATAGGTAATATTTATAAGAATAATAATATAATTATAGATATTAAGTGGCATTAAAAATATGTTTCTTCTGCATCCTACTTACCCGTCCCATATAATGTGACATATACCACGACCATATAATAGTCTCAAAACGAGGGACTTATAAAATGTAAATGAGCTTCTAACATCGAATACTGGGACGAATTTAAATACAGTTATTATGTTATATAGGCCCTCGTGCTATTTACATATTCATTGGCAGACAATGTGTGCGGAAAACGTTCGTGGCCTCAACGAATACCCTTTATTTTACTCCAGTTTAGTGTCGGGTGGGCGGTCATCTTAAGATACCGAGCAACAGAGAGCGGATGTCCGAGAGCTTGTTAGTTCGACGCTCTAAGATATTATTTATATTACTTTTTGAAGTGAAAACTTCATAGACGCGCCGAGCGCTATGTTTTGTGGTTAATAAATGGGACTTATATGTCACGATCGAGTATGTAGCGCTCGTTCAAGTAACACTTCTACTAAGGAAGAGCGTTTATTCAGAATAAATTTACTGCTGGCTTCAACTATAATTATACGTTAGTATTACATAGATTAAAACGGTAACAAACAGATATTGCACTGGATGCCGGCTAGATTATGGATACCACAATGGGGCCTAATTTTGCCCTGATACTATATGTAAGCATTATTGTGTTTCGGTCTGAAGTATGCCGTAGCTGTTGAAATAAGTGGCCAAACGAGACTTAACATCCTATGTCTCAAAGAGATGAGCGTACTTGTAGTGCCTGCATTGTTGGGCAGGGCGTATCAATTACCATCAGCTGAACGTCTCGTCCCTTTAGATTTTATTCACAATTAAAATTGTATTTGTTGAATTAAACAAGAAATTTATTGATGTGTTGTCATAGGAATATACAAAGAGACATTATATATAGCGCCATCTATTATCGTTTTGTTAGATTATTTCAGTGGGGTCGTTTATTGACTAGGAAGTATTGGCATTGGTCAACTTGTATCTTTAGATAATTTATACGAGACTCTATCTAGAGAGTCTCTTTCTGTTAGGAAACTGATAACAAGTTTAATACTTTAGTGTGCCTGACAAGCTACGTCTTACACTCGCGATTTATATGACTCTTTGTGTTAGTGTGCGTGCATTGCTCAAAATAGAGTTCAACTTTAAACTAATTTTTTTTTGACTTTTTCACAGCTGTCATAGTCTATCTAGACGTATAAATGTTCTAAGACTAGTATAGATAATATAATAATGACGAAGTCGGCCATAAATACTGTTACAATTAAAAATATACAAAATATTGCAAATGAATTTGGAATCTGTCATTTTTATATGATTGTTCATTGGGTATGCTCATTGGCGCCAATACATTGTACGCCAAAATGAGCAAACTCATATGTTGCGATATAAAAATGAAGCGGGGTGATAAAGAGAACCGAATCGCTGTGATTTCGTTACACAAAGTAGGTATGGAGCCAAATGCCATTTTTAAAAACTCTCCATACGCTTGGTATTAGTAAAATGTTTGTGTACCGGACTATTAATAGGTACAATGAGAGCTCGTCTGTTTGTGACAGGAAAAGATCTGACCGTCCACGTAGCGTTCGTACGAAAAATGTGGTCAAAGCTGTAAGGGAAAGAATTCGAAGAAATCCTGCCCGAAAGCAAAAGATTTTATTTACGAACATAGCACCTAGAACCATGTCGCGCATTTTAAATGATAACTTAGGACTTGCAGCCTATAAGAGATAATTTTACAAAGAATAGGGTGGTAAAATCGAAACAACAATTGAAGCGGTACGCAAAGGGATGACGAAGAAAAAAAATTGTTTACAGATGAGAAAACTTTTACCAGTGAGCAATATTTTACTAAACAAAATGATCGCATTTATGCTCAAAGCTCTAAGGAAGCTACCCAAATTAGTCGACAGTGTGCAAATTGGGCACTATCCGACTTCAATGATAGTTTGGAGGGATATAAGCTATGAAAGAGTGACTAATCCATACTTTTGTGAAAAAGGTATTAAAACATCGGCACAAGTGTATCAAGATACAATTCTTGAGAAGGTAGTGACCCCTTAACAACCATGTTCAATTGCCAAATATGGTCCTTTTAGATAATCAACCGGGTCATAAAGCTCTGTCTATGCAGTCTTGGTTGGAATCGATTCACATATAACATAACCTAGCGACATGTAGTCAAGTGGTTAGCTATCCTACCTGCTAAGCTAGAGGTCCCGGGTTCGAATACCGGTAGGTGCAAGCATTTATATGATGAATATGGATGTTTGTTTCCAAGTCATGGATGTTTAAATGTATTTATGTATGTTTAAGTAAGTATATTGCATTAAATATATCGTTGTCTTGCAACCCATAACATAGGCTATATGCCTAATTTGGAGTAAGATAATTTGGGTAAAAAAAATGTGTGTCAAAATTATATTATATTATACATTTTAGACTTCCCCAGAGCTGAAGATTGGTCGTCGTCTTGTCCCGATCTTAATCCGCTATTATGAGTTATGGTCAGTTTCAGAGAGTACGCTGTTTCTTCTGCATATCAATGATATGTTGGACACCTCCAACATTCATTGCTATGCAGACGATAGCACTGGTGATGCCGTATACACTGGCCATGCAGGTCTCTCTCGGGAAATCGTCGACCAGTGCCGGGAGAAACTTGTGTCTTCTATCGAGTCCTCTCTTGAGAAGGTCGCGGAATGGGGAAAATTGAACCTTGTCCAATTTAACCCCCAGAAGACTCAAGTTTGCGCGTTTACCACTAAAAAAGCCCCATTTGTCGTATCACCGCTCTTCGAGAACACTTCTCTTAAAGCCGCGCCTAGTATCGGAATACTGGGTCTCGAAATCTCGAGCGATTGCCAATTTCGTGGTCATCTGGAAGGCAAAGCCAAATTGGCTTCAAAGAAACTGGGCGTCATTAATAGAGCACGGCAATACTTCAAGCCGGCCCACATACTACAGCTCTACAAAGCGCAGGTCCGGCCACACATGGAGTATTGCTGTCATCTCTGGTCTGGCGCACCCCAGTATCAGCTCGATCCATTTGACTGCGTGCAACGCGGAGCAGCTCGAATTGTCGGGGACCCAGTGCTCTGTGAACGGCTGGATTACTTGGCGTTGCGTATAGACGTCGCTTCATTGTGTGTCTTCTACCGCATTTATCACGGGGAGTGTTCCGAAGAGCTGTTTAACCTGATTCCTGCCGCCGAATTCCACCTTCGCACGACACGCCACAAGTTAGGATATCATCCTCACCATCTGGATGTGTGGCGGTCCACCACAGTGCGGTTTTCAAGGAGCTTTCTACCACGCACTACAAAGCTGTGGAATGAGCTTCCTTGTGCGGTGTTTCAGGGACGATACGACATGGGTACTTTTTTTTTGAACATTACCACGCCATTTTTTTGAACCACAGACTAATAAGACCACGGACGTCCATGATTTTTTTTTATTGAACTTTTTTTTATATTAATACGTATTCGACAACTAAAAAAAAGTATCAGGATTATTCATTAGTGTCTCAGCTTTATATTGATATGCTTTTTATAATGTGTAAGAGTAATAGAAAAAAAAATGCAGTTTGAAGAGTGGAAATCGTGTGACCTTGACAGGTGGCTTGAGGCGTGCAAAATAATAAAGACACTGGGATCACATATCATCAGTAAGTATTTTGTATTTTATTAATTATTTCAATGTTACACAAGCTAGGATATCATCCCTACCATCTGGATGTGTGGCGGTCCTCCACAGTGCGGTTTTATAGGAGCTTTCTCCCTCGTACTACAAAGCTGTGGAATGAGCTTCCATGTGCGGTGTTTCCGGGACGATACGACATGGGTACCTTCAAAAAAAGCGCGTACACCTTCCTTAAAGGCCGGCAACGCTCCTGTGATGGTGCTGCAAGAGACTGTGGGCGGCGGTGATCACTTAACAACAAGTGACCCGTACGCTCGTTTGTCCTCCTATTCCATAAAAAAAAAAGTACGGCTTGCTCTAAACGCCATAATAATTTGGAGTCCCTTAAACAATCCGTACGATTGGCAGTAAATAATTTTCCCATGGAAAGAGGGCATGCTTCTATTGATAACTGGCCTCAACGTTTAAAGGACTGTATTGCAGCAAATGGAGACCAGTTTGAATAAGCTTTTATATTTTAAATTGTTTTATATTTATGTATTAAACTAGCACAGTAAAAGTAATAAATGTTGTTTCCAATTGAATTTTTTTTTCTTTGTTTCAGTATTTATGGCAAGACTAGCTATGTAATGTATATTGAGGTCATCCGATTAGTTTTCCAGTTTCAATATCTCAAACAGAGGCTTCCATCCATCTAAGCCCAGTCTAAGTCGAGGCTGGTTCAGTTAGACATCTGCTGAGCTAATTAACGTTGTGTCATCCGCACCTCTGTAGCGCAATGCAGATTCTGTAATCCTGGTACCTGATGCGGCCGTGCTAACTGTCCTCTACTTTGTCATTTCACTAAAATAACATGACTAATCCTTCTTCAGATAGCCATGGGCAAATTTCGTTTACTTGACAACCTGTATAGCCGAGTAGTTAGCGATCCTACCTACTAAGCTAGAGGTCCCGGGTTCGAATCCCGGTGTTTGTCTCCGAGTCATGGATGTTTATATGTATTTCTGTAGTAAGTATATTGTATTAAATATATCGTTGTCTTGCAACCCATAACACAGGCTATATATTCCTAATTTGGGGCAAGATAACTTGTGTAAAAAGTGTGTCAATACTTATTATCGGGGTTTTTATAACCCGCCAAAATTGCTACCATTAATTATTCTTAGTAAATATTGTTACAAATATTATATTTTAATATTCGATTTTTTGAAATTGCAACGCTTTTATTATGTTGGTAACTTCGATCTTTTTACACGTTCGCGCCATTTCACATATTTTTTTCAATATAAATGTTAAATCATAATAATAGAATGGGGTGTTAAAATAAACTAACGCGGCAGTCTAATAACGCGTTTTCATATCTAAGAACAAGCCGATTTCTCTATCGCTTGTTGCCTCGCTGAGCTCAGACGTAACGTGACATTTTTTCATGCGTGCAACCGGCGTTCATCAATTTTATTAGGGGTTATCGCGTTTAAAAATATTAATTACAGAACTTATGAACACCAGTTTTGGTATTTAGTGGGAAGTAGGTAATTGAACTGTACATTCATGGGATAATATAATCTTACTATAGCGCCAGTGGTTGGGAGATCAATACTGATGACGTCACGGGTAACATAAAATGCAAATATACAAGCACTTAGCGAATTGCTCCCGAACTATTGACTGTCGCATAACATTTACGTTCTAGTATGTGAAATTGTTTATGCTCGGTCCGATAACCTCTTTTGATGCTGTGATTGGTCTGCTGGATATAAATAAACTTTTAGGAGACTAGTTCACACGTCTTCCTAACTATATACACACGAAAATAAGCCTTCTAATATTCCATATCTAAATCTAATAAATAAAATTCTCATGTCGCGGTGTTTGTTATCAAACTCCTCTGAAAGGGGTAAACCGATTTATTTGAAATTTTATTTTCAGCCAACATCTATTTTTCATACTCCTAAATGATAACGGTGACCCTACCCTAAATACTCTTTTTTTATAATTATTTTATTTTCATCTTAATTTTTATGATTTTTTAAAGTGATAACCCTCACTTCTGGGTTTGTATTCAGTTTTATTGGGTAGAATAGTAAATGGGTTAGAATCCACGACTCATAAAACGTAAAATTTTGGAGATCCATTATCCTTTAGGGCTAAAAGCATTTATTAATGTCCTTTGATCCAGGTATAAGGCAAAGGATATACCGGAATATATTTCTGTGGGACGCCATTGTAAAATCAGTAACTGAAATAGCTTATGGTAAATACGTCTACCGGCGTTAGCTGAAGGCTCTATAACAGATAATGGTCGCCATGTTATGATGACGCAGATAATTTGAATACATTGATGAGTTCGATTTATAATGTAAGGGTTCTTTATCCTAATAAGACAAAATCTCTTGTTCGTCTTCTCGTTTGTCTGTCGGTCTCTCAGCCGACTTAATAATAAATAAACTAAATAATAAAATCGCCTTATTAGGTCGTCTGTTTGTTTTACTTATAATAATTGAATCAAGTCGAAATTCTAAATTCTGTCTTAACAATAACCTAGAAAATTTCGAAAGCTTTCTATGAGTTTAAAATTTTTTAAAATCGGTCCAGAAATGGCCGAGAACAATTTAACATAGAAATCAATTGGAGTCACCCGGTGGGAGCTCCGCGCAGCTGCGCTCAATAAAACACATTTTAAAGGATTAAAACGCATGTATTAAATATATTTTTATATTAGGTTTTCGCGTAAAACTTAAATTTTTATTATTATTTTACTTATGCCGATTTTACGAGACCTTTGCAGAGCTGTGAGACTGCAAACTTACTAATAATTAAATAAAATACTTTTTAAAGTATTTTATTTAAGAAGCAAATTCCTAAAATCGCGCGCGTTACGTTCATCCTAAACAGAGGCTCCACGTTCTCCTTCCTACCCCGATTTCATCCTGGTTTTCTAAGACTTACGTTAAAAATACTTATCAAAGAATCGGGTATGAAAAAATAATACACAATTCTAAATAAATCTTCAAATGTAATGAAATTAATGACACACACAACTTATCTTGCCCAAAACTAGGCATAGCCTGTGCTATGGGCACAAGACAACAATATATTAAAAACAATTTACTTACTTAAACATAAATACAAACATCAACGACATCCATAATCATTCTTAAGTCTCTAGCTCAGTAGGTAGGGTCACTAACCATTGGACTATATGGGTCGTCTCATATATATGTAACGAAAACTAATATAAGTCCATCTCTGGTGAAGCTACTCTACCGTCAGCTACATAGTTTCACAAAACAAACCTAGTCCAGTTGGCGACTCCTCGGCTCAGCCTCATACATATAACATGACCCCGCCTCAAAGCCAGATCGGCTTGTTTTAAACTATTTCATCTTTAACTCTTTGTAAGTCGGAACAATGCACTTTCCTCGAGATTATTTTGCAGGTTTTGTTTTATCAAAGGACCCGCTCACCCCTGCTGACAATGTTGATCATTTTCCTTCGCGATACATTTTCATTTCCTATTTTTAATTCACAGAACAATATTGTTTCTTAACGCTTCTTTGTACCACCTTTTATTATTTCTGTGAGAAATGTATTTGAATAACGGACTTTTATTATTAAGTATAACTTTAGAATATTAATCAGGAACAACTTCATTTCGTATAAAAAAACTTTTTAATAATTTTATCAAATTAATATATTGTCATCGATCTTCGACAAATCTACGAAGTTTGAACGAAATCTGGCCGTTTAAAGTGGGTCAAAATCGCAGCAAAATGAGTCGGTTACAAACAAACATACATACAGATGAAGCTAGTAAAAAGCATGTAAAATGAGCTGTTTCGTACTCTTTTCAAAAAACCTTTATAATTGTTACCAAATTTATGGCTTTTTTCATGACAACCATTTATTGATGGCCTTATTTTTTGTAGTTATAGGGGCTATAGTAATACACTCTCTGTCGAAATTTTAAGTATAATATTACATTTGTTGTTTATGACTCATGAACGGAATTGAATGTTGGGTATGGCAGAAGAAACATGAATGCAGGATAAATGCAGCTGAGATGAGAGCGTTGAGAAGTATGATAGGAGTTAAACTGAGTGAAAGGATAAGAAATAGTGAGATAAGGAAACGTTGTGGTCTGAAAGATGATGTTGTGACAAATACTGAAAAAGGTTTGCTGAGATGGTTTGGCCCATGTCCAGAAAATGAATGAAGAACGATTGACGAATGATTGGCTAGTCTGAATGAAAGTGTTGGAAGGGGTAGACCTAGGCGGACATTTCGAGATCAAATCAGGGACGTCTTGACAAAAGGCCAGGTTAAGAGTACCCTAAACCGAAGAGCATGTATGAAAGGAATAATGAAAGTGGACGAAGCGAAACAAGTATCTAAGGATCGTAGCAAGTGGAAAGAAGTGGTCTCTGCCTACCCCTACGGGAAAGAGTATGTATGTTGTCTATGAGATACAGCATGCGTCAGCAGAGGACACAGAGAGCATGAGACAGGTGGACGGACAGAAGCGTTTTAATGAAAGGGTATCCGTTGGTATTTTTTATGAAAATAAGGGACGAGACGAGCAGGACGTTCAGCTGATGGTAATTGATACGCCCTGCCCATAACAATGCAGTGCCTCTCAGGATTCTTGAAATAATAATAAAAATGTAACTTTTACGCAATAATTCAATTAATTCCATAACTTCAAGTACCAGTCTTGGGAGAAATTTATTCTCTTTTACCTTTTTGTATAACTAACACATTGTAAATGATTGCGAGGTTATTACTGTATGTGTTGCGTGCATTAATGCGTGTTTTATATAAGTTACAAGAAGTAACTTAGACGCACTTAACATTCACTTCACGTCTAACTTATACACCACGTGCGACTAACTACTGATTTGGTTGGAATTGGAATGGCGGGGATGAAACAACGCGTAAATATGGTGTATTTTATTTAGCTATACGCCATATTATGCGAAAACCCTTCCATTACCTTTTTATATATATATAATTATTCACATATATATAATGAACTGCTGTTTTTTTAAATTAAAATATATGAGTATCATATTTCCGTCATTTTCCGTTCCTTGTAGGTAGGTTCCGCGTAGGTAGGAATGTAATGTATGAAACGATAGTAAATAAATGTTCACCAACTAGATATCTGATGTTACTTCAAATCTAAATGTGAGAGGCTCCTTTGCACAGGATGTCAGCTAGATTACGGTCTCAAGGGCGACGTGCGCAATTGTAGAGCCACTCAAAATTTTTGGGTTTTTTCAAGAATCCTGAGCGGTACTGCATTGTAATGGGCAGGGTGTATCAATTACCATCAGCTGAACGTCCTGCTCGTTCCGTCCCTTATTACCATAAAAAAATCACTCAATATTTTTTCTATTGACACACCTTGTCAGTTCCTTGAATCGTTAAGTTTGTTGTTGCGAAATCCACTGCAGTCCTTTTCGTCGAATTACGATAAGCTATTTAAAATCTTTATAAAAGACATAAGTGTGTTAAGTATTTGCGATGTTAAACTTGAAAACCTTGTTTGTATATTGCCTGCTCCCGCGTTGAAAAAAACATCAGGTTTACTTGTTTACGCGCCAAGTAACAAAAAAAAAAGTTGTTTACCATAAAACATTTGAATGAGCACCATCAAGTTTATAAAGTATTTCAGTATACGAAATAGAATTATTTTTGTGAGTAATCGTCACTTATTATTGAAACATAAATAATGGGATCACTCGGACATACGTGTCTGTCTGGGCAACTAGTATAACATAAATTCAATCGATATAAACCACAGGAAGAAAAAGGAGTAAGCGTACCTACTAGGGAAATCTCACAAGAGCCTTACCGACCGAGTATTTTTGTTGCGTCACTTTGCATATATTGTAATTCAAATGATTTGTGAAGTGTATCTATATATATAAAAATTAATTACTGTTCGTTAGTCTCGCTAAATCTAGAGAACGGCTTGACCGATTTTGCTAATATTGGTCTTGAATTATTTGTGGAAGTCCAGAGGAGGTTTAAAAGGTAAATAGATATGAATATTCTCGGAACAAAAATAAATAAAAACAAAAATTTTGTTTTTGCTTTTATGTGTTCCTGTCGCTCAGAAACCAATTGAAAAAATAGCTTAAAATAACTAATTAGAATCTTTATATCTTTCAGGAAGTGAAAATAAACTTAATTTTAGTTAAGGAAGGTTTACATATATAATTTATATCGCAAAACAACGTCTGTCAGGTCAGCTAGTTACATATAAGAACTTGTAACAACTTATTCTGTTTTGAAAAGAGCAATATTAGAGTTTCTTGCTTATTCTTCTCTGAGGAAAACTGCCTTCCGAATGAGTTTTATGAAAAAATATGATATACTTCAAGTGTAATATGTATTATCTATGAAATAAAGATATTTTTGATTTGATTTGACCATATATATCGTTAAATAAACGTACAATTGAGTTCCAAAATCGAAAACGCATAAGCACGTGGTAGGCGAGGATCGAACCGAGGGCTCAGTGGTAAGAGTCAACTATTCAACCTATTGCGCCGCCGACACAACCGAACCAAACTGAATTTCTAGTGTCTCTAGGTAATGATTACAAAAAATTAACGATTCTTTCATGAGAAACTCAGTGCGTTTCTATAACAAACTCCCATCAAAAGTGACAGAGCTATCAATTCGTCATTTCAAATCTTATATTAAAAAACAATTAATTAAGGAAGCCTATTATAGAATAGATGATTTTATAAATGCCAAGAAAGCTTGGCCAGATGTCGCTCCATCTCGCAATGACAACTTGACAATACCTTAGGTTCTTGTAAACCGGTGTAGAGCTATGACTTGTTTTTGTACAACATAGTACAATAGTGTAATTATGAATACAACTTTGTATTTTTGTATATTAGAATTATTTATTTTGTGACGATTCAATGTGATCCTCGAGATTTTATTGATTAAAGATATTCTGATTCTGATTCTGATCTTATGGCTCTTAGAGAATTCTAACCATCAGCGTGAGTCATTGAGCAGCATGTCACGGACCATCAAGTCAATAGCCCTGCGTGTCTCGTGACATCGTATCATTTAAATAATATGCTAAAAAATTAAAATATGCAAAAATTATAGGCCAGTATAAAGGCTTTCCACTTTAAATTAATTTCTAACTTGACATCCTTTAAAGCCTTAAAAGGCTAAGCTTTGATAAAAATTCGCTTCGACGTAAAACAAGAAAAAGCGTTCGGCCCGACCTGAAAAATTGTGAGCTTTCCCGGCTTGAGCTTTTAGATTTTTTTCTATTTACCATTCATTAGTGCTTGGAATTAAAGATGGATTCTCTAATGGTTGGCCTCTTTACGTGATAACATTGTCTCCTGTTGTTCTAATACTTTGTAAAACGACTCATTAATAAAGGCATAAAAGGCATTTATTTTCTCAAAATTGATACCTTTAGAATTCTTTTTGATATCATTTCTAATATACTAGATACTACTACCGCTTCGTAAACAAATGGCGCTCTGAGAGTGAAGAAACGGCGCAGGAAACTCTCCCAGCATTCTTTTTTTTTGCGCTCTTTTCAATAAAAATATATAATATTGTACAGTCATATCTATCGCTATAAAATAATCATAATCTACAAAATAATGCAAGGAACAAAATAAATGTGTTACGAAATTTAAAAGAATTATTAAAAAACGTTTGTGTGGGAAAGGTTACTATAGCATAAATGAATTTCTTAATGACACCACAGACTGGGAATGAAGCGAACACCCTCAAACTCTATAATTATAAATGTTTATTGTACGATATTTCATTGTAATCCATATTTTTATATTTAAAAAAAAATCCGCTGAGTTTTTTGCGCTCATTCTTCTCAGGTCTGAGGCAGTCTATTTTGAATGGGTGGTAGTTTTTGACGTTCAATAAGTGATTTTGAATCCTATTTCGAATAAAAATATTTGAATTTGAACGGGATTCAGTGGTGATGAAATGAAAGAAGAAAGTCTTTTAATATTATAAGTTGTGATTGCAAATTCGATTCAATTCAATTTATTCATTAAGAGATTATTAAAATAATAATACAATAAAAATAATTATTTAATAATACAATGAAATGATCTGTAATATGGCATGATTTACATTTAAATACTTTTATAAACGAATTATTAAAAAAAATAGTAGTAAATTGTTTTTTTTTGTGGGAGGCTCGTTTGCACAGGATGCCATCTAGTTTATGGGTACCACAACGGCGTCTATTTCTGCCGTGCAGCAGTAATGTATAAGCAGAACTGTGTCTCGGTCTGAAGGGCACGGTAGCTAGTGAGATTACTGGGCAAATGAACATCTTATGTCTCAAAGAGACGAAAACAATTGTAGTGCCGCTCAGAATTTTTGGGATTTCAAAGCGGCACTGCATTCATACTATCAGCTGGTCGTCCTGCTCATCTCGTCCCTTATTTTCATACAAAAAGTGCGGTTTGAGACCTTTCTGCCTAACTACGACCAAGTAATGTCAGTTAAAATTACTACACAGACATGGAAAGCCATAAAGCAGAAGGTAGTGTTAATTAAATAACATCATCACAATCTGCCGAATACCTGCAAGCATAACCTCATTATACTAATGAGTAAAATAATGCGACGACTCAATTATACGGTGAACGGATCAAGATGTATCCATCTCGCTTACTCCTATGTTGTCCAGCCATGGTGCAAGCGTTTTGTCTCAATTTCAATCGGATGACCTATTTTTTATTTAGGTTGAAGATGTAAGGCATATTTTTCTAGAATTTTCTGTAATGAATGCTTTGATTTTTAGTGACCCAAATACAACTTAGGCAGGGAATGTTACAAAATGTACAGGTATCTTAATTGTAACGGACGTTTTTGACTGATTTTAAGTGGCATTATTAACTCATAAGAATAATAATAATATAAAATAATATTTATCGCAGACAGTTAATATCCCCAAGGCAATTTTAATTTATCACAGTTAGGTATGAAACTAGTAGGACGTTCAGTTGATGGTAATAGATATGCCTATTACAATGCAGTGTCACTCTGGATTCTTGAGAAACCCAAAAATTCTGAGCGGTGCTACAATTGCGCTCGTCACCTTGCGACTTATGATGTTAAGTCTCATTTGCCCAGTTATTTCACTAGCTACGGCACACTTCAGACCGTAACACAATAACTGCTTCACGGCTGAAATAGGCGCCGTTGTGGTACCCATAACAAAGACGACATCTTGTGCAAAGGAGCCTTCCACTAGTGAAATCTCCCATCTATCTTGTAAGCTTCAGTTCTCACTTTTTAAATATATACTCTCGAAAAGGGATGTGTTATCCTTAAGGATCCAAGTTATTACTGAACATACTTTGCGTTAGCAATAAAGTTGTAAATTTGTTATGAAATCTTACAATGTTTTGTACAAGTCAATATTATGTGAGGCGTAACTTTACTTTGTGTATCGTAACTTCAGATACTTCAATGTTTCACCCAATTATTTATTCGCTGCGGGCTGATTTTGCTGAATATAAATATGCTGATAGGCTTATTTAAGAAGAATACTCAATATATTTTTATGTCAAACAACAGAAAAATAATTTCTACAAAATAAAATTTCTAAGGCCTTCATTATAAAAATGCTGTTTATTTACTTCATTTCTTACCGTGTGTTCTGTTAATGGGTGTGGTTTTTTTGGTTTTTTGAGTTGTTGTGGACAACGAAATCATTTAAAATATTGTAAAATTCATAAGATGACAAATAGTACTTGTTCACCAAGAGGGAAGGTTAAACTTTTTGCACAAGACGAAGTCGAAGGCCTGAATGCTTCCGAGTAATGGCAAACACACCTACAAGAACAATAAATGCAAGTGATTATAATTTTAGCAAGATAATAGTGAATACAAATTTTACAAATTAAATGAAGCTATTTAAATTCGTTTTAAAAAGTCAATTTATTTTAATATTACAGATATTTTGTATCGTAATTATAAGTAATATGGCAGTCTGTGAACATACTAATTAAAAACTTACTTGTACCAACATATAAAAAAGGAATAGCATGTTAGAACTTGATTTTTATATTCCATTTCTGCCGCTAAACTTAAAAAGTTAATATGAAACGTGCAGTGAAATTTGACATAAGTTTGAAATAGTAATAACAATATGGTGACGAAGTATAATCCAGCTGAAATTGAAAGCAAGCAGCTGTTTATAACGTAGTGGATATCGGCTATCTCCTATTTTTATAATATTATACTAGCTGACCCAGCAAACGTTGTATTGCCGATATTAAAATCGCGATACAAAAGTAACTGCTGATCGTAGATGGGTGAAAATTTGAAGTTGTATGTATTTTTTAATGCTGACTCATAATCAAACAAATTTAAAAAAAATGCGTCAGTAAATTCTCTGATAGAAATAAAGAAAAACAAATTTGTTGTTTTTATTTAATTTAGTAGCATTTTACTATTTATTCACCTTTTAAACCTTCTCTGGACTTCCACAAATAATTCAAGACCTAAATTTGCCAAATCGGTCCAGCCGTTCTCGAGTTTTAGCCAGACTAACGAACAGCAATTCATTTTTATATATATAGATAACCGTCATCTATCAATGACTGCACTGTACATACTCGTACAATCGAGTGAATCGCTGTTTTCTTACGGCCGTTTTCAATAACGTATCTCTAGTTACGGATACATTGCTGTCACTGTTTTTGACATTGTCACTGTTTAATGACAAGATTTTATCTATCCATAGTTTTGTCCAATATAGTTATAGTTCAATCATAGCTTTATGTCTATAGGTTATTTAAATGAAAGTAAGCGTAAAAGGTTAAATTTGTCTTCTAGTAAGTTAAGGTGACACTAAATGCCACCGACCTTGAGCGAAATGAGTTCACGGCTGCCGGCCCGCCATCTATGTAAAAAAGCCAATATTTTAAAAATTCTTGCGTGGAAAACAGTTTATATGCTTACAATCTTCGTTATTCACTACTAATCTGAATAAATGAACCTACACAAAAAAGTACAAGCTATAAGAATAACTTTTATGAGAGAAGTACCAAAAAAATGCGTCACGCCATGCAAAAAAACTTATTTAACTTCAAAAAATATTGGTAGTTCAAAAAGGCTCGGCAGTGTTATACATAACCAACAGCAAGCATCAACAACCTACAAATAAGACTTAAGGATATATGTAACAGGATTGAAGTAGTATTCATAGCTCGAAATGCTATACTTTCACCACAAAAATTGTCTAATAACACCATGTTTGCGTGTTTTCTGCTTACTCTTCGCCTTAAACTAAGGATAGATAGGTTATTAAAAATGGCCGTAAGAGAGTTTCGCTAGGCTGTTTAGTTTGTCAAAGCGCGTTTTCAAAAATGGTTAATCTTGAACTGCTTGTGGATATTAAGTAGGTTATTATTTATAATTGAAAAATTTCAGTACAGTTTGTCAAATCAGTATCTTTTGGGTAGACATGTTCCATCGTATTCTACAGGATATGTATGTTAGTGCACTGAATTATTAAAACATGGAAGAGGATGGTGGTCGCTGAGGGAGCTCGGAGTCGACTCGAGTCGGTTTTATCCAAACGAATGTGACATAGCCGAGCGTGAAAGCTTGGGCTCATTCAATGTCATATGATAGTGTAAATCATAAACTCTTTATCTGGCTAGAAAACATGTAACAATAGGTGTGAATAATTTTAAGGTGTATGTAATAGGCCTTTTCTGGCATGCAAAATTATTCATCGTCATCACCAGCTAGAAGACGTCCACTGTTGGACAAAGGCCTCCCCCAAAGATATCTACGACGATTGGTCTTGCACTGCCCTCATCAAAAGCATTCCGGCGATCATGACCAGATCGTCGGTCCATCTTGTGGGTGGCCTACCAACACTACGTCTTCCTGTACGTGGTCGCCATTCGAGGATTCTACTGCCCCAACGGCCATCTGTCCGTCGAACTATGTGCCCTGCCCACTGCCACTTTACAATTATCATTAAGTATTAAACCATTTTTCATTCCATTTCATTAATTACAAAATTCTAGTTATTATTATAATTGATTTAACATTAATAAACTCTATATTTTTAGCACTTAGGGCAATTTAATAATATTATAAATAAAATAATAATAAAAAATAAACTAAAAAGCCTTTATTGTTTTAACAAGTTTTACACAGAGTAGTTTCGTGTGCCTAAAATTAATTTACTTATGACTACTATCTAAAAAACACATTTGACTATTAACTAGAGTTTAACTAATATACTAACAATTTTCATATCTATTGATTATCGGCAAAGGGTAGTTCGGTTACAACTTGTCTTCCGGCAAAGGCCTCCTCTAAAGTTCTCCAGTCTTTTCTCATTTTTGCAGTGCGAGTCCATGTTGAACCCGCTATTTTCCGTCATCCTCCCATCTCTTAGCCTGTCTTCTTCTATGTCTCTTTCCTTCTAAAGGGTACCATTCTGTGATAAGTCAATTAAATAAAGCGCATCTAAAGATATAAAGTCAAAAACAAAACCGTCCTGAGCTAACTGTAGTTCACTGAACTCACAAAACTGAAGTCTAGCTCGGTCACTTGACCTACATTGCGATCAATTTGTTAAAATATATCTAATGTATGACGCTGAACGTAACACGATGTTACAGTTTCCGTGAACGCCAACTTATGAACAAGCTTCCAAAAGAATATTACTAACTTTTCAATCTATTTCTTCTATGCATATGATAAATTCAAAAGGCATAAAAGGCATTTATTTTCTCAAAATTGATTCCTTTTGAATTCTTTTTGATGTCATTTCTAATAACTACTAGATACTACTACCGCTTCGGAAACAAATGGCGCTCTGAGAGAGAAGAAGCGGCGCAAGAAACTCTCCCACCATTCTTTTTTTGCGCTCTTTTCAATAAAATATACAATATTGTACAGTCATTTCTATCGCCCTAAAATAATCACAATCTAGTCCCAGGCTGTCCGATCATTTAGATATTCAACAGTGGAGTAATAGGATTTACGACAGAGCCATTTTTTTATAAAACATTTAAATTTATTTATAGATACTGAACAGTGGCTGGGACTTTATTATAGAAGTGTATACATTTACCCTTAAAGCTATTATGTATCTTATGAAGCCTACTAGAATTAGTTACAAGCAATCCCTTATTTCTAGTGTTATTATACAAATCAAATCAAAATCTCTTTATTCATGTAGATCACGGAAATGACACTTGTGATTGTCAAAAAATTTTTTTTCTTATTGAATTTACTGCCACTTCGTAAGGGATTGAGTTAATGAGAAGACGTGGCAAGAAACTCATTGCAACTCCTTTAAATCAACATTTACATTTTTATCGTTTTACAAATAATTTTAATTACAATATATGTAAAGTAATGTAAATCTTCAAACCTATCAATAGGACACATACAAAAATGACAAAATTTTATTACTATTAAAGGTTTAAGATTTGCATTAGAGGTGTATTAAATTAAATCATTTTTTAGTTATTTTATACTTGTCAGTCTTCGAAGTTGGTTATTTTTAACATAATTTTTGTATCTTCTCACATTTTAGTGTCATTAATCAGGTAAACTATAATATTTACTTTTTATTGTCATATATTAAATAGTAATTTTTTAAAGCAGATATGTCGACACATATACGACACGCGACACGCAGGCCGACGCCTGCGATAGGTTCCGCGTGCCTTAAACTTCTTATGAGACACTGAAATATCGTGATGAACATTTACTAGGAATAACAGGTAGCCTAAGACCCACTTATCGGCAAACGGTTTGGTTTATAGTTATCAACGGGTTAATAACATAATCTAAATGAAAACTCCTAAAATCCAGTATATAAACTATAGTAACATCATCCACGTAAACTAAAATAATCATAAAATTAAAACTACTGGGCCAAACTATGTCAAATTTTCATGGGACCAAATCGCAAATATTTTGCGTCAAACTTCGCGAATCGCGAAAATCAGATCATAAATCTCAGCGTAATCAGTGCACATACATAAAAAAAATACCAATCGAATTGAGAACCTCTCTCTTTTTGAAGACGGTTACAAAGTGAATAATTGTTAGAGTTCAGTGCCACTTTGTAGTGGCGGTAGTGATAAAACAGACAATCATTTGTGAAAATATAATAGAATTTTTAAGTACACGACAATATGATATAACCATCCTTAAGCCTACAGACAGAGCGATGTTACAAGTTTACGGATATAAAATATGTTTGACTCTGTCTGTGGCATCGTAGTGAATATTGAGAGCCGTGACTACAAATCAGTTATGTACAACACATGTATTTGACTTGCGTATTATAAATTCTAAATAATAACATTTGAATAATTAGCTGATAGGGATTATCGGGCGGTAATGAGCGTTTAGCTTTGATTACTAATTACTAGGCTTACATTAATTATATTATGTAAATATTTAGAATTGAGGGGATTTGTCGCTAATCCAATATACTATAGCGAAGCCATACGCGACTGTGATTTCAAATGACTGACTGTTTCAAAACTTACGTCGACAACTTAGCATTGATAAGTATATATACCATGGAATTAACAATACTTCTGTATAGTATATTTTATATACTTGTGTGCATATTTATACTTTTTCTAATAAAAATATGGGAATGAGACGAGCAGAACGTTCAGCTGATGGTTATTGATACGACCTGCACATTACAATGCAGTGCTGCTCAGGATTTTTGAAATACCCAAAAATTCTGAGCGGCACTACAACTGATGTTTGTTTGTTTGAAAGCGCTAATCTCTGGTACTACTGGTCCGATTTGAATGATTCTTTCAGTATTGGGTAGTCCATTTATCGAGGAAGGCTATAGGCTATGTTTTTTTTTCAATATTAGTTATCCGTAATAAAATTGCTATTTTGTAACACAAGGTGTAAAATCGAAAACCTATTTTTGCGTGCGCTGCAAAAACTATTGACAATAGAACAAAATGATGTACAGGCTATAATATAGGCAATATTTTATTACTTATAAAACTATCGCGTGAATTATACATTATATGGCAAAACAACGTTTGCCGGGTCAGCTAGTTGATACATAAGATGTTAAGTCTCATTTGTCCAGTAATGTCACTAGCTACGGCGCCCTTCATATCGAAACAATAATGTTACACATTATTGCTTCACGGCAGAAAAAGCCGCCGTTGTGGTACCCATAATCTAGCCGGCATCCTGTGCAAAGGAGCTTCCCACTGGTATAATGCACTTACTTATATGTGAGTGGGTGGTTAAAGGTACATTGCTACAATACTTAGCCCCATTTGATTTCGTTCGAGAGTTTCTAAGATATTCCACAAACGCAAAGACAATTAGAGAAAAAAAAATTTTTGACCTTTGTGACCTTATGACTCGTTCGCATGTTCGTTTGTCCTCCTCTTCCATCAAATATGTAACATGAGAATAATAAGAGTATAGTAATAATGATGGTCCGAGGACATGAGAGAACAAATGTGAGAGTTCAGTGAGATACGTTGTCCAATATTTAGGTCGAACGCATCTATTTTATAAATACTCTGACACCGACAAATCGCTTCTTCGTAGAATCGTTGTAGGCCAAGAGCTGGTGACAAGTAAATAGTTTTAAAAATTAAAACCGATTCGTTCGTCATAACGGCAACGTTGTGATGTTCTTTTAGGCCATGATTCCACATCTCCGTTGCTGAATTTTTTTTATTGTATTTGTATTGTAAGCATATTATAATAATGCATAAATACAACAGCGATATAAGTTATTTCTTATCACTAGCACAGACTTCCAAAATATGTAACTATTATGGAAATACATAATTATCTTAAAGTTGACATTTACAATTAAAATAAGAAAGTATAAAAGTTGATCTTAACTCGTTTTAAAAATTTTGTAAAATTCTGCTTGTAAGTGGTCCGTAATAGTGAAGCTTATCTAAATAAAAATAAATTATATTTAAAACTATTTTACGTAAAATTATTTTAGTCCTCCGTGATTGCAGATTATTACTTTTAAGAAGACAATGATTTATATGTTAAATACATATTCTGCTTACTGGGTAGTTCTCAACGTATAATAACAAACATTTTCAATAAATATATAATTCTTAATACGTTTTTCGGATATTTCTATGTAAAAATTGAAAAAAATTTGTATTGATATACTTGAGTTATCCCCCTTATATTAAATAAATAGTAAAAAGACCATGTTGAGTTTATTAAACTTGTAGAATTATTAACGTACGGCAAATGAGAAAATTGAATAACGGGTCTAAATCTGATTGAATAAATTGGGTCTCACGTAGCCACATAAAAAATAATGATCCATATTTTGACTGAAACAAAACAAACGTCATACTCAAATTAATATAAAATATAGTTATTGCGACATAAGCAATATATCATCATCAAACAATTATTTATTTTACCGTTGAATGCTTGACTCCACATCTGAAGGCAACAAATTATAACATTGAATGAGTTTACAAGTAACCTTGCGGATGACGTCACATAACATCATAAACATACTTATTGGAACTATTCGCGGCCGGCTCCTGGCCTATTTTCTCCTCTATAGAATGCTTTTACGTAATGAATGAGCAGCAAATATCTTTAGCCTTGGGAGCAATCTTTTTGATATTCAGATTCCTTGCTTTTTGCGTGTGATTCTTTGGAACAGAATTGAAATGATTTCTATTTTTACATTTTATATCTGTAGAGTATAAAATTTAATGATAATAATCATAGTACAATGCGATTCAATTTCTATAGAAATAAAAAAACTCAAAAGACTGTGTCATCTTTCAATGAAGGCAATACCTTTTTTTTTAATTATTCTGTAATAAACGGATCAAATACGATTTGGACTTTGTAGATACCTAAGATATTATTAGTATCTAATGTTGTAGTAATAAGTTATAGTAATTACTAATTAGGTAAATATTATTATACTTGTACGAAAATTTTACGACGACATGGAATTACTCATAATTTTGTATTTAAACATTTGATGATTACGTTGGTGTTCCGGCGAAAGGAAGTCACTAAAAATATTTTCAACCTATTTTAATAATTAATACATAAAATTGTACTATATTTCCCCGTCATGTTGTTATTTATTTTAGTAATCATACGGGTTCTAGGCAACTTGAAAGTTGTATAAAGTAATAAAAATATTTAATGTTTTTAACAGTGAAGCGAAAAAGGTTTTTAAGGAAGTTTAAATTTAATTTTGTGAGCTTTAATTTTAATTTATCAATATGATATGCAAAGCATAACTTACTTTTAACTAGTACGCCTAAGTCTACTTGGGATAATTTATTAAGACTCACATTAACTAAACTGAATGCAAGTTATTTGTGCGCTTTTATGAGAATACTTGAATAATTTTCAATAATTTAGTTTAGATAACTTTGATTACCAAAACATAAAAAAATGTAGAAATAAAATATTTAGTTTCTATTTAGGTATATCTATAACGAAATGTGTAAAAGACATTCAATTCACTTTGAACCTCCATGCAATCATCAAATGATTGCATAATAATATAAAAAAGTCTGGGTTTCATCGGCATTGAACATGTATTGAAGCATTTTATTACTTCATTAATAAAAATATTTAATAACTCGGGTCCTAAATTGGTGCCTTGTGGTATACCTAATGTAGTAGCTATTAAATAAGATATTTTTAGCCCCTTTAAAGCAACAAATGAACTGAATGAACAACTGACATTTTCAGTGCTAATACTAAGTTAGCATAACATATTATCGTGGATTCCGAGTTAAGTTAGTTGTGTATTAAATTTTTTTTTGGAAATTTATCGAAAGCATTTAGAAAAATTGGCATCACAGCCTTATAACCTTTTCTAATCATTTTGACACAGACAAATTCACATAATTTATATTCAGTCAATTGTTTGTTATTAATTTCACGATGATTATATGTTTTGACTAATCTTACTGCTACAAATAATAAAACATACATTTTTCAAAAGTATTTTGGGACACGAAGACAAACTAGATTCCTGAGTTATTTCATCATAGCTGCACTTTTTAAACTGAAAAAAATCTGCGAGTAGTTTAACATTAGTTTGAATTCTGTATAATACATAGAGAGGTTTCATGTTGTAAATATGAATCTGGTTAAAAAACTATGCAGAAAAACACAGATAAGTCAGCATTACTACTCAACGCTGAAAGAACAACATGATTAGAAAATGCTGCATCTTTACAGTATGAGTATTCAATGGTTGGAGCTTATACTGGGATGCACCAGTCTAATAATAAGTGCAATGCTTTGTCTTTTATCTTTAAACGAGCAATTCTTCTATATATATAATCTGAATGTCGAAAACGACTCCAACGATTTTCATAAAATTTTGAATTTTCGGGGTCGATAAATCGATCTAGCTAGGTTTCAATTTTGAAAAATGTAGTTTTATCCGTGTTTGAATGAGAAACAGCTACAATAGCATCAGAATACAAAGGTAAATTTTGCTACTATATAAGACACTATAATAGCTCAGATGGGAAATTGGGTGATCCGGAGCGCAGAAGACCCCGGTTCGAATCCAGGTATCCTATTAGTTTTTTCTAGTTCAAGTTTTGTAAAGTAAATAAAAATTCGAGCCAGGTTCGGTCGTCTGGATATTATTCTATAATACAAGATGAACGAATTAATACTGCAGCGAATTTTAGGCCAAGCAAATCTCACAGGCTGAAGTCACTACTAATTTAATAACAGATTTCATAGATACGGAAATAGTAATGAGTGAGTACATACCGGGCGGTGGTTGGTCGACCGGCGCTGGTGACGGGAACCGGAGGCGACCAGCTGGCGCGGTGCCAACAATGACCTCAGCGAACACATTGGTACAGGACACACGCTCAAGCGAAGATTTGACGCGGTTTTGACGGCCGTCTATTGGTATTAAGAGTGGCATGTTTACAGAAGCTATGATAAAGCAGTAGAAACTACATTCCTACATCAATACATATTATAAAACGAAGTCATCCATCGTGTCTGTCTGTCTGTTCATTTATTGAAGTAGGCGTTATTTTGCGGAAACCCATAATTATCCAAATGAGTTTTCTTGAGTGTTAATTCCGCCAATATTTGTCTTCAAACTCTGGCAGGTCTCATGCCAGAGTTTGGCAAATCAACATCTGCTGAGGATGCCTCGTGTAGAGGCGAAACACGTGTCGAATTGTTTGAAGACAAATATTGGCGGAACTAACACTCAAGAAAAGTCAAAACATTTGGATGTCTGTCTGTTCGCTATAAATTCAAAAACTGCTGCACTAATTCTCACGCTGTTTTCACTAATAGATAGCGTGGTTGTCGAGGAAGATTTTTGGTATATCATTTATTAAGTTTTTGTATACATTAACGATATTTGTTCAAGGTGTCGTAGAAAAATAAGCCGTCTGGGAGCTTTCAACGAAAACGCTGTCTAAGCCCTTTGAAATATAACAAAGTAATGTATGGTGGAATTGTGTATCCTATATACCTAGGTCTACAGAAAAGTCCGCGATGGCATATAGGCTCTTAAGGATAACATACTATATCTATTGTTTCATCTTTAACTAATTTAATAATAATACCATATTTCCGACTACATTTCTCCCGAATACTAAAATCAAATTTTATTTCTAATAACAGAACAGCGTCTGTTGGGTCAGCTAGTAATATGCGCCCGCATTATTTCTTCAAACTTCGGCGCATTATTACAAATAACATATCTTATATCTTTAAACGAGCAATTTTTGAATATTTATATATACTAGCTGACCAAGCAAGCGTTGTACATTAAAATGTTGATATTAAAATCGCGAAATAAAACTAACTGTTGATCGTAGATGGGTGAAAATTTGAAGTTGTATGTATTTTTTAATGCTGACTCATAATCAAACAAATAAAAAAAATGTCAAAAAAACGCCTAACATTTAGGGGTATGAAAAACAGATGTTGTCTGATTCTCAGACCTACCCAATATTCACTCAAAATTTCATGAGAATCGGTCAAGCGGTTTCGGAGGAGTTCAAAGTTTAACACCATGACACGAGAATTTTATATATTAGATATATAATCTGACTCTCGGAAATGGCTCCAACGATTTTCATAAAATTTAGTATACATGGGATTTTGGGGGCGATAAATCGATCTAGCTAGGTTTCAATAACGTTAGAAAGGTAAATTTCGCCACTATATACAAGACTATAATAGCTCAGATGGCACATTGGGTGATCCGGAAAGCACAAGACCCCGGTTCGAATTCAAATGTCCTATAGGTTTTTTTTTGTTCAAGTTTTGTACATCCTCAAACATCCGAGCAAGGCTCGTTCGTCCGGATATTTTTTTTATTTGTGAACCGAATGAAAATTACGAGTTAAACAATTTATTCCGCCTCGGTTATACAAGTGGAAAGTGTACCTATTAATTAGTTATTTTGAAAAATATTTAAGATAAAGTCATGCATGGCGCGCTTGCCTTATCAACTGTGTGGCGTTTCTATTCAGTGCAGTATTCAAGGAAGTACAATTAAATGACCCTTCAATAAAACCGGCAACGCTCCTGTGGCTCCTCGGGTGTTGCAAGAGCGTGGGTATCGACCGTACGTTTGTCTGTTTTCCTATTCCATAAAAACTGTGAGCTAACTGTGAGCTAGCTAACTCAAGGCTAAGGTTGATAATTAAATCTAGAAATAAATATAATGTAATTTGGAAATACTTCGAAGTTTCCATATTCTAAACAATATGTTATGTTTTTAAAGTGATAACCCCCACTGCTAGGATTAATACACAAATAAAATTTGAAAAACAAAATTTTATGAACGATGCGGGATTCGAACCCGACCTCCGGCGTTCCGTGCCAGTGCTCTAACCAACTGAGCTAACCTTTCGAGTACCGCCTCGTTATAAAATTCCGTTTGCTTTGTTCTACTCTCAGGTTGTGGCTTCATCTACAGGATCTACTTTACAGTTGATAGCCTGCTCAACCCCAATATTTGCATATTAGGAAATTGACTTGAGATGTCGCTTTTGTAAATCTAAACAATATTTTGTTTGTCAAATTTTATTTGTGTTTCCATATTCTTTTAAAGATCTCATATTCCTTCAAGCCCTCATCACATTTACCGTATGGTATAAGGTGTAAGGTAAGTTCAAAATGGCACCCATAAAATTGATGGAACATTAAGTGCCTTCTCGTCTCCTAGGTGTGAACTAAAGTGTGATCCATACCTTAAATTAATATTGTTTACAATGTAACAACAAATATGTTTCCATGTTATTTATTACTGGGCTTTGCGTAAACTAACATTATGCTTTGAGTATTAATAATTAAGGAACCGTACAAATAAAAACATACTGATAATAGATGTAACAACGAAATCAAAACTATCAACCTTAGGAATGCATGTCTGAAGTTAAAACTTTGTAGCTTCGCAGACACACACTGTTTTTTGGTATTTTTCTTTTGGTTTTTAAGAAATATTATAGGTAATATTTTTTATACGCATTAATAAAGTACTAAAGTTTCAATTTATTACGTATTGCCGGTAAAACATATATAAAATTAAATTTATTTTGAACATGTTGGAGTTTTTTTACTACACGGTAGTTTTGAGGGCAAACAACCGATCTAGCTATATCAAAATCCCATCTCGGTGGGAAAAGGGTATTTTTCCGAATTTTCTCGCCCATGGTGTTTCAGGTAGTACTACTAGTTAATTATTTACATGCTTTTATTGTTAATTGGTAATAAAACTCAATAACATTTTTGCAGTGTTTTCTCTCACTCCAAAACTATATCTTCAAAGTCAATGAACTAATGTTTAATTAGTTTATTTATTTTATTATAAATGGAAAACTAACAGATTAGCACAGTAACAGCTAGAAAAGTATATAAATTATTATTTATTTAAAAGTTTATACAGATAGTAGGTAAGTTTACCAGTGGGAGGCTGCTTTGCGCAGGTTGCCGGCTAGATTATGGGTACCACAACGGCGCCTATTTCTGCCGTGAAACTGTAATGTGTAAGCATTATTGTGTTTTGGTCTAAAGGGCGCCTTATGTCTCGAGGTGACGAGAGCTATTGTATTGCCGCTCAGAATTTTTTTTTCAAGAATCCTGAGCGGCACTGCATTGAAATGAGTTGGTATAGAATACCATGAACTGAACGTCCTGCTCGTCTCGTCCCTTAATTTCATAAAAAAAAGTTTAAGTCAAACCTTTTTTCTGTAACAGCAATGCCTTTACATAGATGGGATACTAGTCACTTAGATGTTAAACAATCATAACATTATATGAGTATCTCTTTCTCCTCTACAAATTCTTTCGAAGAAAGTGTGATATAAGAACCCGTACTGTATCCCTAACGTACCTGGTAGTTACGTTACATAAAAGTGGAAGCGTTGGTCTAGAAAAATAAGAGCAACCGTTTAAAGCTCATTATTATACTAATTGCACTCATTAGCTGAAACCTACTTCTGTTGCAAAGTGCCCGAGGAGCCTAGACTTGAGAGAGATCGTAAAGCACGTTAACTATGTATTCTTGCTTTAAAAGCTCAATGGGATTGGGAGTTTTGTTACGTTCTGGCACACTTGTTTCAGCAGTTTGTTATACGCTTTATATTAGCTTCACCTGTATGTTTGTATGTTTGTAACCGACTTCTTTGGGTGTGATTTTGACCCACTTTAAACGGCTAGATTTAGTTCAAACTTTGTGGATTTATCGAGGACTGATGACATTATACTAATTTGACTAAAAAATGAAAAATAAATAATAGTTAAAAAAAACTAAAAAGCACGCTTTATATAAAATTCAATTAAAAAATAGAAAAATAAATTTAATTTTTTCAATTTTAATTTTACACTTTTTTCATAGTGTAAAAAAATAAATTTTATTGTAAAAAAAAGCGTGGGGTGCTTTTAAGATATTAAAAAATTAAAATAATAATTCTTCTACACCCCACGCTTTTTTTACAATAAAATATATTTTTTTACACTATTTTCAATTTAATTTTATTTTCTATTTTTTAGTTGAATTTTATATAAAGCGTGCTTTTTAGTTTTTTTAACTATTATTTTTTTATCAAAACACATCGTTTGATAAGTTCAAAGCTCTATTAAAAGCACATCGTTTGAAAAGCTCAAAGAAGGAAATACCTGTTATGACTTTTTATTATCTAAGAGTATATTTATAAAAAAATCTTATTGGATCACAAAATTAATACTTTTTGCTATTGATTGTGATTTCTATTATTAATAATACTAGATATAAAGAATTGACTTCAAAACATACAATGTGGCTTTAACTAATGTAATAATTATATTTTTGTAATAAATTTCCAGTCACTGTTCAGGTATTTCTGTAAAAAAAAATCTTTTGAAAAAGGCTCCGCTGTAAGTGCTATAATCTACGTGATTTGTCAGCTGTAGTCGGCTCTAGTTGACTAAAGGAGCTACTAACTAAATCTAAATATATATAAAAATGAATTGCTGTTCGTGGCGCGTAAGGCGCGCTGAGATCTTTGTTATTGGAAATTGAATGAGGCTGAGATGTCACGCTTGGCTATGTAACGCTTGTTCGGGTAAAGACTCTGAGTGTATGCCTAGCATAATCTTTGATTTTGTTTTTATAGTTATGTAATATGTATATAAAAAGCTCATCTATATATGTAAAAATGAATTGCTGTTCGTTAGTCTCGCTAAAACTCGAGAACGGCTGGACCGATTTGGCAAATTTGGTCTCTAATTATTTGTGGAAGTCCAGAGAAGGCTTAAAAGGTGAATAAATAGGAAAATGCTGCTAAATTAAATAAAAACAATAAATTTGTTTTTCCTTTGATGTGTCCATAAATAATTTCTATGAGAAAATTTATTGGCGCACGGTTTGACAGTTCTGCTGTGAAACAATTTCATTACGACAGCAGGGTGCATATTTTACGAAGTAATTTTTGATGTTATGATATATTATTGACAAATTCATATAAAAAAAATTATTTTATTTATTATATACAGAACAACGTCTGTCGGGTCAGCTAGTTATGAATACAAATTTATGAATTTAAAAAAAAAAATAAATTGCGTGTAAGTTTGAAGTACGAGTATATTTATACATAAGTATACGTCATGATATAATAACAAAATGTAGGATATTATGTCCCCAGGAATAATGCTCTCTATCATAAAGTTAAAAAGTGCTCCCCACAACAAAGGCAATAAAAAAAACCGCCTGCCATAAAACATGTCCGAAGTGAAAACTTCAACAAATTGTTTTAACATAATTTTTGGGATTTATTGATATATTTATAAATAATATTATTTTAATGATATCAGAGTAAAAACAAGTTGTTTCATATTATTAAACTCATCTTGATCAAGTTTTTATTTCAATCGTGTGGTCTTAACACACACCGTTTTATTTTTGAGATGTTAAATATGTATTTTGAGAGATTACGATACCACAGACGACATTGCTATGTTATCAATAGCTCTCTGCGTACAATTTATAATTTTGATGTAAATTGAACTTTATATATATTTTTAATAGAAAGGGAGGACAATCCAACTTATGGATCGCAAGTGTCAGGTGCTCCACGCCGTCCAGATTCGCTTGCAACACCAGAGGAATCCCAGGAGCGTTGCCGGCCTTAAAGAAATGTGTACGCGCTTTTTTTTTTTGGCAGTTACCTATGTCTTATCGTCCCGCACAAGGAAGCTCATTCCACGACCTTGTAGTACGTGGACGAAAGTTAATTGAACCGCACTGTGGACGAACGCCACACATCCAGATGGTGGGGATGATATTCTAATTTGTGGCGTGTCGTGCGAAGGTGAAACAGCTCTTCGGAAAACTCCCCGTGATAAATGCAGTACCTATAAGACACAGTGAAGTGACGCCTAATTCAATATTAAATTTACCAATGGGATCCTCCTTTGCACAGGATTCCGGCTAGATCATAGGTACCACAACGGCGCCTATTTCTGCCGTGAAGCAGTAATGTGTAAACATTATTGTGTTTCGGTCTGAGCGCCGTAGCTAGTGAAAGTAATGAGCAAGGCGTATCAGTTACCATCAACTGAACGTCCTGCTCGTCTCGTCCCCTATTTTCATAAAAATAAAAATCCAAATTAAAATAATTTGTGTTAAAATAATGTTCCTCGTTAGCTATAATTATGTGGAGGCCCTCGTGTTTCGTCTCGTGACTGCAAATTGCATTTCTGTTACGAAGAGCTCTCTCCCTTTTAACATTTGTAATATAAATGGCATTCTGTTGCGAGATTCTTGTCTGCAATTTTTGTATTTTTATTGATTCCTAAAAATCAATATAATATACAAGTTCGATTGTTCTCGTGAGTCTTGTCTTCAACAATGAAGTAAACAATCCGTCCCGCAGACCGGAGACCAGAGACGACACTGGCAGACCTCCAAGTTATAATGCGGACGAGTTGAGATGACACCGTGCAGACAGACACATTATGAATGCTCTTATCTATTATATTTATTGAGATTCTAATTACTAGATGCTCGAACTCAGTATCACTTCCGAATTGGCTGTTTATGGTGTGACAAAGAGTTATAGTTTTTGTGTCGAGAAAGTTCTCAGACTATCTCTCTATATATTTAACACGACATGAGAATACTTTAGCTCTCTTTTTTGGATTTTTTTCAGACGAGGTGTTGTATGTTATAACATAGTGGAAGTTTATAATATTTTTTTTTATAAAAATAAGGGACGAGACGAACAGGACGTTTAGCTGATGTTAATTGATACGCCCTGCCCTTTACAGGGCAGTGCCGATCAGGATTCTTGAAAAACCCAAAAATTCAAAGTCACTTAATTCTTCATTAAGTCTCATTTGCCCACTAATTTCACTAGCTACTGCGCCCTTCAGAACGAAACACAGTAATGCTTACACATCACTGCTTCACGGCAGGAATAGGCGCCGTCGTGGTACCCATAATCTAGCCGGCTTCCTGTGCAAAGGAGCCGATCACTAGTAGAAGCAGTTCAGAAAACTGTACAATTACATTCAATCATGTATTAAAAATTAATTTATTATATTATTTATATTAAATAATTCAATCAGATTAATATAAATAATTATTAGCATGGAACCTCTAGTACTTATTAAATACTTCTAGTAAAAAGTAGTGATGTTACTAGTATTTATCTCTGACGCTAAGAAACGGTGCATTTTAATGTGTTGCAATTGAAGGTTTTTTGTCCGAAATGATGGACCAGTCGTTAAAACAGAAAGATGCCATTGAAAAAACTATAAATATATAAAAACTCCAGTCTTGCATGGGCATACTCTGTCCAAAATTTCAGAGGTCTATATATATATATACAGCCTGGTGAACGACAGACAGATTGATGAACAGACGAACGGAGTTGTTTAATATTGTTCTCGTTGGTTAAACTTTGGGTACAAAAACTACAATTAAACAAAAAACGGCCAAGTGCGAGTCGGCCTCGCTCTTGAAGGGTTTCGTAGCAAGTAACATTATATAAAAGTTTTTGTAGTTCGTTGTAACGATTTTTGATGTTTTAAAAAAAAAAACTACTTACTAGATCTCGTTCAAACCAAATTTTCAGTGGAAGTTTGCATGGAACATATATACATTGTACATCGTATATTTTTGATAGTTTCATCATTCTCTTATTTTAGAAGTTACAGGGGGGGTGACACACATTTTACCACTTTGGAAGTACTCAGTTTAGAAAAAAATTATATTAGAAACATCAATATAAAGTTCATCCATAGATATGAGTTTGATGAACAAAAATTTTTGAGTTTTAGTTCTTAGTATGGGCAGCCCACAAAATTTATTGCTTTTTTTTATTTTTGTATGAAAATCTTAACGCGCTTCAGAGAATACATCTACTTACCAAGTTTCAACAGTATAGTTCTTATAGTTTCGGAAGAAAGTGTCTTTGACATACAGACAGACAGACATGACCAATCTATAAGGGTTCCATTTTTTGCCATTTGGCAACGGAACCCTGAAAAAGGCTAATGAAAATTTGAATTTCAAAGAATATATACATAAGTTTTGAGTATCTTAGAGCCCATAAAAATGTTCATCCCGCAATTATCAATTAGGGTTACCAAATTATCGTGGTAAATACCATTAATATCAATGAAAGGGATACCTCATAATGGTAAATAATCATGAAACATTTGTAGCTACACAAACTTTTATTACAGCATCTGTTTATTGCTAAAATATAAGTAACTTTATAAAGAACAGTGTTTTCGAGACCCTGTGTTATTGAGTAGGGTTACCATAACGTCTTTTGGGCCCTTTTCGCGATAGTAAACAGGATTAATACTTTCCAGGGGTGCTAATAAAGAGGGTAATCTAAATTTCCTCATGTGCTCTGATTAACTGTAATTTTTTCCCCTTTTGCTGGTTTCCTTTAAATTGAAATGATGGTTTTAAGCGATAGGTTATATCAATGGTTAGATGTCCATGCGTCACTCTGCCATTCTGTTTTTTTTTGCTTGGTCGTAAGACCAAAGAGGATGTAATTATACTACGTGATAAGAGGCGGGATTGCCGATCTAAAAATTTAAATTAAGTTTAGTATGAAACGTGCGGTCATTTGTCATAAGTTGGTTATACTAGTAATTACAGTATCAGGATTGGCCACGAAGTATAATCCGGCTATGTTTGAAAACGAACAGTTGCTTATAACGTAGTGGATTTCGGCTGTCTTCGTTTTGTATAAGATTATAGCCGTCATCTGTCAATCTGTCAATCACTGTACGTTTCATACAATTGAGTGAATCGCTTTTTTCTTAGAGAGTTTCACTAGGCTGGTAAGACTTCGTGGTTGTAGAGTAAAATGTTGTGCGATTGGCTTTTAGTGTTTCCATTACTACAACCAAAGAGGTTCTTTATATAAAACATTAAAATTGAAAAATTCTGAACGCTGAAGTCAAATTCAAATAGTTTTATTCAAAATAAGACATATTATCACTTATTGAAAGGCAAAAACGAAAACCTATTCGAAAAAATATGCCTCAGACCTGAGAAGAACGGAATCTCACTTGCCGTCTCTTACAAGCTATTTTTTAACTTGTGTCAAATCTCGCAAGTATATTTTAAAGCCTTAAACGATTAAGATATTAAATAACATGAAACTTTTATCTTTTGTAGCTCCTTTTTGTAGACAAGACTTCTCGTCTTGTCTCAATTTAACCCCCAGAAATTTGTAAAACTCTCAGGTTATGGCTTCATCTACAGGATCTACTTTACAGTTGATAACCTCAATATAAATTTAGTAATATTTGCATATTACTAAATTGACTTAAGATGTCGCTTTTTCAAATATAAACAATTTGTTATTTTTTTAAAGTAGTAACCCTCAATTCTGGAATTCAATCCAATCAAATGGTGGTTTGAACTATTGAAATACCTCTAAACCGCAATATTGTTTGGTTACATCGCTCGGTAGAGATATCCATAAGCGAGTTTTACCACACAAAGTCGCAGCCGGACACTTGTTTTAAAATATAGATCCATCATTACAATGTTTAATAACCATAAAATAGCATCAGAACGATAATTTATTTCGACTCAAACTATACAATTAAATTACACCCCATTAATTCTAAATGAATGGACACCCTACCGAGGGCTGCCAAAACCCTTCTTATTTATAATCGCCTTTACAATTAAAGCCGGTAATTATTTGGAAAACTTACGTCTACAATATATTGTACTTAGAGAAAGATTGCTTTATTTTATTAAAACTTAACTTATGTAACACTGGCTAGTAAATGAGTAAGTATTTGAAAGTTGCAACGTTGACTCTGAACTATGTAGTCACCGGTTCTATCGTCGCCCACCGCGTAACAATATGAATTCGGTTTTTGAATTCATAAGTACGTTTATTCAATTCTTTATAAAGTCGCCAACGCTGTTGATTCCTCTGGTGTTGAATCTATGTTCTATTAATTTATAATTATGTTTAATTATCATAAAATTAAGGACAGAAACATTAGAGCAGAGAAGTGGGAACTCTACTATTAGACTTCAATGTAAGTCCGCATGGATGCAGCCATCTGTCTGTATCTCATTAACCGCAAAGTTAAACGGTTGAAATGTTGAAAAAAATAATTATACGTATCTTTGACAAAAATATAATTATAATATATATATATATATTTAGGCACTTGAGGTGAAATAGAAATAGAGAAAACTACTACTTTCAACAACAAAATTAGTTACAAAAATAAAATAATTCTAACGTATCAATAATTTAAAGGGATACCAATCTAAATTACAAAAACAGGTTGTCTTTCCAAACGCAAGGGGGTTCGCCCAGCCTAGTGAAACTGTCTAGGAAAAAAGTGATTCACTCGATTGTATGAAATTGATAAATCATGAAAAAAAACCGAGATAACCGAAATCCACTACGTTTTAAGCAAGTGTTCGCATTCAAACTAAGCCGGTATATACTTCGTCGCCATATTGTTATTACTATTTCAAACATATGTCAAATCCCACTGCACGTTTAATTTATACCTCGGCGGTACCGCCTCTTATTACGTTGTACTTGAATACTCTTCGGTTTCGCTTTATACTGGTTGACGTACACGATATTCGTTGAAGCGCGCACGGGCTCATATAATAATAATAATAATTATAATATTGACACACTTTTTACACAAATTATCTTGCCCCAAGTTAAGCATCTATAGCCTGTGTTATGGGTTACAAGACAATGATATATTTAATACAATATACTTACTTAAACATACATAAATTCATATAAACATACATAAATACATTTAAACATCCATGACTCGGAAACAAACATCCATATTCATCACATAAATGCTTGCACCTATCGGGATTCGAACCCGGGACCTCTAGCTTAGTAGGTAGGATCGCTAACCACTTGGCTATACAAGTCATCTATACAGACTCACCGACACCACCACTGCTTGTCATATCCTCGATGACATCTGCTGTCATCCCTTCCACGATGACGTCTGCTGTCATCCTTTCCAAGATGATATCTCCTCACTATGCGTCTAACAATATTGTTAAAACTATACCTTATAGTAAAACAGTACAATGTATATATTACTATCGATGCCAATCAGTGGCTTAAGTGGCTTGCTCTCGTACTATGAAAGAGGGGGAATTTGTCTTCCTCTTTCATAAGTACAAGCGTAACGTAAGCGTAACGTAAGAGTCACTTCATGTTAAGTAATCATCACCACTTGCAACACCAGAGGATCCACAAGAACGTTGCCAGCCAACAAAATTACAGATGAAATAATAAAATATAATACAGAATATAATTGAACAACAAATTACTATTAGATCATTTTTACGTCTAGATAGAGTATGACAGCTGTGAAAACGTCAAAAAAATTGAATTTTGAACTAACCTCCATTTTGAGCAATTCACGTACTCTAACACAAAGTATCATACAAATCGCCAGTGTATCCCCTCGTTTACACCAAGAAACAAGTCAAAAACTTGTTTTATACAAAACTTGTCAAAACATAATTATTTGTTTTTAGCATGTATTACAATTGTCTGAAACCTTCTTGCGTTCACACTGTGTTGCCTACAAGTTCTTATACAAGTATAAAACACATTTGAATTCACATGTACTATACAACTAAGACATGTTTAATACAGTCTGATACATTGACAGCGTTCACACCAACATAAAACATACATGTTTTTAACAAGTATTGTTTATTTTCTTGAAGTTTATGTATAATACTTATTTAAAACAAGTTTTAAACATTTACCGGACAGACCGCTTTTTTATGGTGGAGTGGTCAAAGACATAAGTTATTTATTACTATCAATATCTACCTCGGTTTATATTAAGATACTAGCTGACCCGACAGACGTTGTTCTGTTCATAATAAAAAAAAACTCTTGCGGATGGAATTTTGGCAAAACCGTTCTTAGTTAGTTAGAGGTCAGCTCTACTCGGTGAAAAGAAATTTCAAGTCTTTAGCTCTAATGGTTCCAGAGATATCGTGATGAGTGACTATATACGTGGAAATCTCTTATATATACATATATATAGATAGATAGATTGTTTTGATACTTTTATAATCATTAACAAGCATGAGTAATGCATTAACTACATTTTGCCTTTGATATTCAATGCAAATAGAAAGAAGAATATGAGTCACCAGTAAGTAGGAATCTCAAATAAACAGCCAGGTAACAAAAAAAAGCACGTAAGCCTTCCTTCAGGGCCGGCAACGCTCCTGTTATACCAGAGGACGGTATTGCAAGAGAATGTGTGCGGCGGTGTCATCGCGTATCACCAGATGACCCGTGCGTACGCTCGTTTGTCCTTCTTTTCTATAAAAAAATAATTGCTCAGCTGGAGTGATGGCATTTCAATACTGTGAATTCTGCTAAGAAAAGTACGGTGCTACTTTTTGAAGCAAATTCTCCAAATTTACTGGTCTCATTCTAAGAAAATTTCTGAATCCACTTCTGTCTTCAATTCTTAAATCTATAAATTCAATAAGGAACGATAGGCCCCTTCTTGGTGTCGTCTCCTCAAAAATGATCGCAACCAGTACTTGCGTGGTTTCTTGAATTTCCTTCATTATGTATGATGTACAAGTATAATACACTCATGAAACAAAATTCCGCAGTACCTTCACTTTCTATTGTCTGTACCAGTAGTCAATTGTGTTGTCAAATTCATTAACTTCTGCACTGACGTGTCTTAAACAAGTTTAGCTACAAGTCTACAACAAATATAAAATATGAGATCATATACATGTAGGCAATAATTAATTTTGCCTAACAATTTTGTTAAAAAGTTTTTCTTTGTGAACTGCAGTGAAAAACTACGTGTTCAATAAATTTTGTTTTTTATCATTTATCGGATGTTGGTAGTGTTATTGTTAAAAAGAAACACTTTTGATAAGAAAACAAGCAATGATTGATCTATTTAATTGCATTTATTTATTTTTTTGAGTTTTGGATGGCTATCTTAACTTTCACTTGAACTAAAATTTCGGCTACTGTATTAATAGATAAATAGATATAGACAGTTATTGTGAAAAAAGACATTGTAATGTCAGACGAGGTCGTTTAAATTCAGTTAACATAGAGCGACCAATATTATTTATTACAAAAATTGGTATAGCATGGTCACCCTAGCCAGGGCTGCCACGACCCTTCTTATTTATAATCTGTGCTACAATGAGAGCCTACATTTAGACAAGGGCTCAAGTAAAAGCATTTGCTTAATGATGAGTGAGGTTAAGTTGACACTTGCTATTACTTTCCGGGTCCTTAACTAACTTGGTCATTAAGTTATTTTTTTATAATTTGATGTGGAGAGATGATCAAAAGTTTCAACGGATAGTAAGTGATACGTACTGCTTATATTCAATTCAATTCAAAACAAAATATATTTATTTTCTCACCCAATAAAAACTTAGAATACACAGCTTATCAAAATCTTTATTTAAGCATTGTTTTAATTGTGAGAGACTTTAATTGTTCTTGAAATAGGTAACGAATACCTGTGCTACAAGTCACCGGGCCCCTAGAGCACAAGGTGATGATATAACGGATATACAAAAAATAAATATATTATAATAAAACTTAATTAAATAAAGAAAACTTACTAAGACGAAGAAAGTAATTGATAGGAAACATTTTCCGTTTTGGGAAATACAAACCAGACAAAATACGCCATATCAAAGTGTGTTTAAAAACAGAGAATCGGTATTAGTGTGGGTGATGGTTATGTGTAAGTTTGTGTGTTTATGTGTGTGTGTGTAGTGACTTGGTGTATGTGTTGTACAAAATGTTTACCTTATAATATTAAGTAAGTTTTCAGTTTTAGTGTAGTCCAAGTGTTTCAGCCATTATATATTATATACATACATTAAATGCAAAAAACAAAAAAAATATGAGTTAACTGCGATTGGGCTTGTGGAATTCGTTTAAAACCATAATTATAATCTGTCTGTGGAAGGAAGTGGTTCTGATTGATGCTGTGTAATTGTGGCAACAGTTTCACGTTGAACATAATTCGCGACGTATTTTCATGACTATGTGAGCAGTGCCAATTGTCCTCAAGTAGTCAATGGTGACATAGATATAATCTAGATGAAGCCACAGCCTGAGAGTTGAACAAAGCATACAAGAATTTATCAACGATACATCACTCGAACGGTTGGAAAGACCACTCGCACGGGACGCGAGAGGTCTCAGATCCGAGTCCCACATCGTTCAAGAAATTTTCAAAAGGTCTCAGAAATTAATTTAATTCAATTAATAAGAAATGGTTTTAAATCAAATTAAAAAAAAAAAAATTTGAGTCTTTTTACAAGTCTATCAAATTTAAATGAATATAGTTTCTCTTCAGAAAACGTAAGTTCCAACGATATATAAATTTTCTTGGCCAATATTGATCATGAATGAAGAATGAAACACACAATCCTTCGCTTTCCTCGCGGTGTGGTCATTGTTTGAGCGGGTTTAAATTTTCTACTAAATTGCTGACATACGGTATGTCACATACCTAATTATAGAATAGTTTCAATAATTTTTTGTTCTTATAGTCACTCAGTCTAATGGTCGTAAAACAGTTTAAGAATTATTTTTAAGAACTGTAACCGAGCGTATTTATAAATGCCTAGTTGTTGAATTGAAAACTTCTTAACGCGCTCAGTGCTTTATTTTTTTTGTTTTGAAAGCAGCTGAGTTGCTTTACTCGTCTACATAACGCTCATTCATGTAAATAATAAATATGAATTATAATATGAATAGTTGTATTTTGTATTATAAATCTCGATTTTATTAAGTTAAACTTCTGTGGCGTGGTGGATATAGCAAACAGACAAACATTTCAATTAATTTAATTAATTAAGCAAGTATCTAGTGGCATAATTATTCTCAAATATGTCACTTATATATTATATACTCAAACAATTGCCCACACATCATACTTATCAGGTATAGTTATTTAAGTAACGTTTTGTTCAATATCTTCTGTCGCGTACGTAGTAAATGCAATATAAATAGTACGTAGTAATGAAAACAAGCATATTTTTAAAAGCTATCCGCTAACACTGGCACCACGCCTTATTCATAAGTGCTGTCATTCTTGGCAAAGTTTGAACTTCAACAAAGTTGTGATTTGAGTTAAAACATAAATATTTATGATTATAATATATAAGTTAAGTTTCGCAAATTGAGTTTAAACCTACTTAAGTGAAGAGTGTTTCCCTTCACCATTGTGTTAGCTTTGGTAGCGATCTATTTATATGCAAATTTGAACATTTTAGTACTACAAACACATTATATACTATAATAATTAGTGGCTGTGTATAATTTTATCTAGTTATCTGTCACCAAAAAGAGGCAGATATATACTTCAACTCTTTCATGTCTTCTTTTTAACTGAGTATAAAAAAGGAGGAGGTTATCAATCAGTGTATGTCGAATTGTTACCCACAGTTAAAAATTTTTTCTTCCTTTCAAATGGTATTTTCCCAGATTTGTCTTGTCTGTGCATTAAATATTAAAAAAAAAACAAATTATAGACATTTAATTTATGTAACCTAGGTGTAATAATTTTCTATATTTGATTATTCACGCTTATCACTGAAATAGTTAAACTGATTTGTATTCAGTTTCATTGCATTGTATTAAATAATATGTAGATAATCTTAATATATATAAATAACGTGACACGTTGTTTGTCCGCGATGGACTCCTAAACTAATGAACGGATTTTAATGGGGATTACTTCATGGAGTGCTATTTAGTCTAACTTGAGAGATTTTATTTAGATTTGGGACCCACAATTATTTTTATTTTCAATATTTGTTTTGTATGGAAATATTTTCTGTGAGAGAATTGAGTGACGCACGGTTTGACAGTTCTGCTGTGAAACAATTTCATTATAAGAACAAGGAGCATACATTACGAAATATTTCTTGATATTTTGAAATACTATTGATAAATTCCTATAAAACAGTTTTTTATTATCATCTGCAGAACAAAATATTTAGTTAATGGACAATAAAAAAAACAATAAGTATATTTTTAACCAAAATGAAAATTACAACAAAAAAAAACTAAAAATTTAAACAACAATAAGAGTTAAGTTAATAATTACAAGTTCTAGTAATAAAAGTAAATATATAGTCAAGAACAAGACACAACAACCTTAATTAATTATAAATAATAATATTCAATTTCAAATTTAGATCTGATGATAAAATTTGATGAAGAAAGCCGATACGAAATTCAAAAGAACAAAAGAAAAAGGAAAAGGTTACTATAACATATATGACTTTCTTAATGATTCTATAGATTTGGAATGGAGCGACCGCCCAGGCTATTAAATAACAAGTTAAATTGTACGATATTAGTTTGTAAGTATATTTGTTATGAAAAAAAGAAGCCCGCTGAGTTTGTTGCGCCCGTTTTTCTCAGGTCTGAGGCATACTTTTCGGAATGGGTTTTTTTCTTTCACAATGTGATATCACATGCTATTTTGAATAAAAATTGTTGAATTTGAATATGAATGGTAGCCAGAATTTTTTTATTAGAGATAGTCTAGATAGTTTACGACGAAAGACTATGTAATACCAGATAAATGCAAAAGAGGTACCAATGAAAAGAGGAACCGTAAAGTTGTAGATTAAGCTGGAAGGTAGATATTGGAACTCCTTGATAGAACTTTGTTTTCCTAGCCGTGTTTGGACTTATTGGAAATGTCATGAAGCAGACTCTTTCTATGTATAAATTCCCTTTCTTTCTTTCTTGTTAACGCTACTTGTAGTAAAAATACAAAAAATATATACATACGTGTGCAATTGCCGTATAGACAAATTTAAAAATTTTAAATGAAAACGTAAAAGTTTTACTTTTTCATAGTATATTAATATGTACTGATAAACCTTAAATAGTATCTATAAGTTAAGCCTTTTTCGTTACAATATACTTCTATCAATCGCTTAAATATGTTGACATTGTGGATAGGAAGTGTTATTAAAGATAGAAAGCTAAGAAAGATTATAAGAACACATGCTCGTAAATTAATATGTCTTTAACTTTCTCATGTAAATCAATATCACAAGGCAAGCTCATATTATTAAGACTGAGCGTTAAAAATGAAAATTGGTTTCAGTTATTGAAGTTATACTTCTCTAGGCGCGTTATGAAAAAAATTATGAGAGTGATATTTTAAGATGCACGCGCATCACTGTAACACAATAGTAACAGGTTGAAGCTGGTTCCTATACTTTTCTGACGTTTGCGACATTCGTTATTTTGTTTTTTGGTTTCTTCGTCCATTATTAGGATAGGCAAAGGTTTCAAGCTCGATTAATTGGCAAAGCCATCGTTGCAAGAATTTTTACAATATTGTACTTTCTACAAAAGTAAATTAGCGCGACGAATAAGTAATTTAAAAAAATTTTGCTTTGTTATGGCAAAGAAGTATAACTTCTTGCGTGCATACAGAAGTACATACATACTTTTTTACATTTGTATTTTACGTAGATGAAATGAGTTCATGAAACTCATACGTGAAAAATTTTAATGTTTTATAAAAAAAATGGCCCTGTCGTAAATCCTATTACTCCACTGCTAAATGATCGGACAGCCTGGGACTACATTGTGATTATTTTATAGCAATAGAAATGAATGTACATTATTGTTTATTTTTATTGAAAAGAGCGCAAAAAAAAAGAATGCTGGGAGAGTTTATTGCGCCGCTTCTTCTCTCTCAGAGCGCCATTTGTTTCCGAAGCGGTAGTAGTATCTAGTAGTTATTAGAAACGACATCAAAAAGTATTCTAAAGGAATCACTTTTGAGAAAATAAATGCCTTTTATGCCTTTATGAAAAAATTCCGAATTCTCGTACGTGTCACATACGCAAGTTGCAATAAAAATAACAGCTATGTCCACGTAAATATTAAATCGAACGCTTGTAACGAAACTGTGCGAATAGAAAACAAATCTAGTGACGAACAAACACAACTCACTAGGTTTTTATTTGCTGTCACAGTATTACAATGATCGATATTGTTCTGTTATTTTAGAGATTACTGATTGAGAATCGAATGATATATTGATATACGGGATAAAAGAGGATGTAAATACTACGTAATAAGAAACGTGCAGTGATTTGACATAATAATAATACTTTATTTCAGACCCTTGATCCATAGTACAGACACAGTATAAATTATGTAATTAAAATAAAGTTAAAAATATAAATTACAAATAAAAACTAGGTTGCAATATTTACCCAGCGTCGATACATTTCTGAAAGCCTGTCAGACAGACATCTGATAATGCCGTTATTACACGTCTCAACCCTGGACATGAACGATGCAATTCTTTTACGTTGGATAGAATTAAATGAATCAATCCTAGCCTTCGCGTACATTTCTGAAGCGCTGCAGCAACGTTTCAGGCCCTTTGGAACCTAAAAATGTTATTGTAGGCGACTCGTATGCCATCATGCGACTTCTTAGAATAATTAGTCCAAACCTGACACGTGTAAAACGACTGGCAGAATGACTCAAAGAGAGTAATTCTCACGTCAGGCGCTGAACGGTTAAATTTTCTCGCAATCATATTGGCCACCACACAAAGAGCCCTACGTTGACGCTTGATATCCTCGCTCCTTGAGACAATGTGGCCAAGGTACTTGAAGCTGTCCACTATCTTGACAGGTTGTCCGTTAATACTAACTATAAGTGTGAAATAGTATTAAATACAGAATGGTGATTGGCGACGAAGTATAATCTGGCTTGGTTTGAAAACGAACAGTTGTTTTAAAAGCAGTGGACTTCGACTATCAACGTATAAAATAAAAATAAGCCTTTATTGTTGTTCACAAATATTATAAATGATACTTAACTAAATATTAAATTAAATCTAAATTATATGTTAAGTTAAACAGCTTGTCTTTCGACAAAGGCCTTCTCTAAGGATTTCCACGTCTCTCTGTTTCTTCTATTTGGATCCATTTAACCCCGTGAGTCATTTTACTTCATCAGCTGCAGGTAGTAAAACATAATATATCAAAATCTAATCTAAGAATAATCGATAAAATAGTTAAGAATAGAGAACTAACTCAGCTATTACAGATATACGATCCACACAATTATATAAAATTTGTTACACAAATAACATTTGGAAACAAAATTTTATGAACGATGTGGGACTCGAATCCATGACCTCTCGCGTTCCGTGCGAGTGCTCTTCCAACTGAGCTAACAGTTCGAGTGACATATCGTGATAAAATCTTGTATGCTTTGTTCAACTGTCAGGTTGTGGCTTTAACTACAGGATCTATTTTTACAGTTGATAACCTGCTCAACCCCAATATTTGCATATTTGACTTTGAAATTTGAGAGTTGAACAAAGCATACAAAATTTTATGACGATACGTCACTCGAACGATTAGCTCAGTTGGAAAAGCACTCGCACGGAACGCGAGAGATGGGTTCGAGTCCCACATCGTTCATAAAATTTTGTTTCCAAATGTTATTTGTGTATTAATCCCAGAAGTGAGGGTTATCACTTTAAAAACATAACAAATTGATTAAATTTGTTAATGTGAATGTCTTCAGGAAAATTATAGAATTAAACGCTGCTGTGGTTAATAACTTAACATCAGCTGACCCGTGCGCTCGATTGTCTTTTTTTTATGAAAATAAGGGACGAGACGAGCAGGACGTTCAGCTGATGGTAAAGCCCTGCCCATTACAATGCAGTGCCGCTCAGGATTCTTGAAAAACCCAAAAAGTCTAAGCGGCACTACAACTGCGCTCGTCACCTTGAGACATAAGATGTTACGTCTCATTTTCCCAGTAATTTCACTAGCTACGGCGCCCTTCAGACCGAAACACAGTAACGCTTACACATTACTGCTTTACGGCTGAAATATGTGTCATACCCATAATCTAGCCGGCATTCTGTACAAAGGAATCTCCCGCTCCTTGCTTCCCGCTTGAAGTCCGTATAGAGATAACTAGATTTCGGAGAAGACCTTATAGATTACTCTTATTGTGAGCCATACAAATGACGTATTATTTGCTAGTTCTAATGAGAGGTTGGATCAAACATTGGTCGTTGTTCGAGTACCGGCTCACAGTAACAATTACATTGTACTATCGCATATTCCCACGTGTTGGTTTACTTCCCAGCTTCAATTTGGGTGCTCTAAGTTACAAGCTTAAGTAACAACTATAATAAAATGAATTTAGATAAAAAGAGTAAGAGATACTGTTTTTATCATAATTATTTATATATTCAACTTAATTCTCTGAAAACATTAGCTGTTTTCGTGTTAATTTTCAAAGTGAACTGAGAACCTCCTTTCCTTGAGATCGATTGAGAACTTGATTTTGGCTCGGCAACATGACAAAATGTGTATAAATTATTTTGATGGAAAACATATTTAACGTGCAGACATGGTGTGCGTATAATTTAGGAAAATTTATTTAAGTAGGCGTTACTTTGCGGAAATCCATAATTATACAAATAATTTGAGTTTTCTTTAGTGTTAATTCCGCCAATATTTGTCTTTAAACAATTCGACACGTGTTTCGCTTCTACACGAGGCATCCTCAGGACGGAGGATCCACTTTAAAAAAAACAACATATTGTTTAGATTTACAAGAGCGACATCTCAAGTCAATTTCCTAATATGCAAATATTGGGGTTGAGCAGGTTATCAACTGTAAAAGTGGAGCCTGTAGATGAAGCCACAACCTGAGAGTTGAACAAAGCAAACAGAATTTTATAACGAGGTGGTCCTCGAACGGTTAGCTCAGTTGGTTAGAGCACCGGCACAGAACGCCGGAGGTCGTGGGTTCGAATCCCGCATCTTTCATAAAATTTTGTTTTTCAAATTTTATTTGCAAATGAATATGAATCACGATCCTCAGAAGTGAGGGAACGACTACGAATAAAGAGAATGTAACTTTATATCTTGTTGTGATAAATATAGTATTAGTATTCAATGTTTCGGGTTGTTTTTAAAAAGTGGGGAAATATTTTTTAGCAACAAAGAAAAAAAATGTATATTATATTATATATATTATATTATATTGCATTTAAAGACAGGCTAATACAGACATTACAGTCAGACCATACATTTAAGCTTCATACTGTATTTCTCTCTTTAGATTTCCTGGGAATTCGCAAGCTTCCAAAAAGCACTTATTCTATTGAGTTCCGTTACGATGAAACTTAAGGACTTCAAAGTATTCAAACACTAATTCCCTCAGTGGATCCAATTCATGAAATGCACCAAATCAGCGCTGAATAGAAACTATCTGACAGATAATTCGCTAGACAGTTATAAGGAAGAGAAGGAAGGGAAGGGAAGGGTACAGATGTGGGACGCGACTTGCGTCGACACTCTGGCTCCTTCTCATGTGCAAGGTACGTCAGATGGTGCTGGGTCTGCTGCTTCGACTGCCGAAGACAGCAAGCGTCGCAAATATGTCGGTCTCAGTGAGTCTTACATCATTGTGCCGATTGGATTGAGACTGAGGCACTAGGCCAGTGGGGCCCAGAGGCGCGCAGAATGTACAAATTACTATCTTCGCGCCTTAATAAGGCTGTTGGAAACCCAAGCGCTGGCAGCTATTTTTGTCAACGGATCAGCCTAGCTATCCAACGTGGAAATGCTGCCAGTATTCTTGATATGCTTCCCCGTAATGATAGGTTTAATTTTATGTAATATTAAATATAGTTATAATATTCGTTTTTTTTTAAATTGCAATGTTATAAGGAACTTATAACTTGTACTGTAGTTGAGGTCGCATAGAGCTAATAATACCCAGTGTTTCACTTTTTTGCAACTTATTAGAACGTTGAAAGACAGCACTTGTTTGCTATTTCTGCTATTAGTAAAATCTTTAGCATTTTCTTCGATGTTCACAAGCTGATGTCACGCTAAACCACAGAACAGTTTAAAGAGATCTCCTTTACCTGTTCTGTGTGCAAAAAACGCGCTTAAGACAACACGATCCAACTACAACAACTATATATATATATATATATATATAGTTGTTATAGTTGTTATAAATATATATATATATATATATATATATATATATATATATATATATATATATATATTTGTTATTTTAAAAAGATACCCCGCACTTCTGGGATTAATTATACCAATTAATTTTGTCATCAAAATTTATGAACGAAGCGGGTCTCGAACTCGAACTACTCGAACGTTTGGCTCAGTTAGTAAAAGCGCTCGGAGGGAAACCGAGAGGTCGCGGGTTCAAGTTGCATCGTTAATAAATTTTGATTACAAATTTAATTTGTCCATATATTTTTTGTTTTATATTAATAAAATATTCAGATTCACAATATATAATGAATTTTTATACAGGACGTATATGGCCAAACCCAAAACCATTGGGAACTTTGAGAAGTACTCTAATAAAAAAAGTAAAAAAATCGTAATATAAAATCATAGTCAGGAATCGAACCCATTGATTTTGTAAAAAATACAGCTGTACTATTACAACAATTTGATAGTGTCGCTAATAAAGATCTAATTCTATTGAAAAGCATCTTGAAAAATTACACATACATACATCTTATTATCCTGGTAGCAATGGGTCAGAAGTTAGTCCTAATGGAAATTTTAGTATTAGTGTCAGTCCTTGATATGGAAGCAAATTTTCTTCTAAGTCCGACGTCTTAAGTCGGTGCCAATTACGTTTAAAAATTCCGTTCGATACCTAAAATTTAAATTTCACATCATAAGTTCTAAATACCGGTTTCAACTGGATAATACTCCATTAATCGACCAATCGAGTGCAGTTAAATGGAGAATTTGCAGTTTCTGTTACTTTTAAAATTATTAAAGCTTGTTTTTATCAAATAAATGTTGCTTTAATGCTTAGAAAATTAAATTCCCTATACAATGAGGTTAGTTAAAATCCAAAATAATTATTCAGGTCAAAATTAGGAATCAAAGAAGATTCACATTCAGAATTTTGTTTTGCCATAAATAATAATTCATAATCTGCTCCATTGATAAGCTATCCGCATAGTGAACCCCATGTCTTGTGTCTATTTATGCCCCTTTCTTTAAAGTATATTAGCAATTATAAAACTGAGAACGGGTGCCGCCATTTTGCTGCGAGCCAGACCTCTTTTGTTTCACTTTAAAAGATAAGTGACATTCAGTGTTGATGTCATCCGTGAAAACTTAATGAGTTCTTTTTATATTGGATTTATAATTGAAATAATTTAAAATGGATAAAGCATTTCTGAAGGGATTTTAATAAGAGGAAGTGTGCTTGAATAGTATTTTGAAAAGATAATGTACATGAAAAAGGACTCAATGGGCTTACAGATTCGTATTCTCTGCCTATATTTATCTTTACAGTTTCTTTTATAGAAAAGATTGACCAACGAGAGTACTGGTTACCTGGTCGTACTGATCACCACCGCTAATCGTCTTCTGCCACACCAGAGGAATCCAGGAGCGTTGCCAGATTTTTAGATAGGTGTAAACGCTTCTTCTGAAGGTAGCCATGTCGTATCGTCTTGAAAACATAGTTTGGTTGTACGCAGATGACGAGAATTTTGGAATGCGGCAGCGGAGAGCATATCAAACTGCATTAATATATCCATCACTTATATTTGATAAACTTTTATGTTCCGGCCAGAACTGTACCAGTAAATAATAGTAATCTTAAAGGTCCAAGAAGACGAAAAGGTTAGAGATAGCACAGAGAGGTTTAATTATAGAATTATATAATCAATAAGACTACCGAATCTTATGCGATTACTAATTATGACAGTAATCATCACTTGTTCTCGAAATATCCTTACACAAACAATGAATTTATGCTCTAAAGGTTGATGCGTCCAATATAAATTATTTAAATTAATACAGTTTATAATTTATTACTTTTTGTCACGGACGAGTAACAAAAGAAGGACTCCGCGCCGTGATATTAGCAAGTGAAGCACCGTTATGCTAGTGTGTGTGCGGCTACGGGGGATACTAGTTACACGATTTTTTCTCGCTTAAATAATCATATATGGCCGCAAATACTTATATAGAATCGTTTTTACACTATTTCACAACGCACGACGGCATTTTTAATCTGATCTGTCACAGACGATGACAATTCTCATAATGGCCGCCTATGGGGTTGTAGTAGTGTAAGTGTGTGGGGCTATGTATTTACACATTAATCGGCTTGTTTTGGTGCTACATTGTTATGTAAAGTGACACGGAGTCCTTATTTTTTTACTAGTCCGTGCTTTTTGTAAAATATTTGATAATATTTCAACGCGATTCATATATTGGAGGCAGCGCCTAACAAACTAATTTGTTATGTATATTACAGCTAATGTAAGAAACTCTATTTAAATGAAAACAGTGCCGTTGAATTTCTTGTAAATTCTTCTTACGAGCTCTTACGTTTGCGGATATATAGTAGATTCAGTTATTTAAATTACTTAATTTTTTTAATGAATATAAAAAAGCTCTTAGCATAAGTATATTTGAATAAAATTTATTTAACTTTAATTATGCAAACAACTTATGACATTTTATAATAAAAATAAAACCAATACTGAAGAATTAGATTGATATTTTCTTTAAATTTCGTTCAATGAACTAAATTTCGCTTCTAAACGTAATAATCTCCCAATATCCATACCTGCAGTGTACCTCGTTACATATTACCTTCAAACACGAACATCTACGTAAGAGAATTGTTATTTTAGCCCTAACAAAATATGAAGCACCGTCTCGTAATCAAACAAGCTGGAAATAGTTCGCGCGTTCGCAACACCAAACTATAAATACGTTAACATTCTTTATTTAACGGATGGAAATAGGCTCGTGGCGTCATCACTGTTGCAAACTGTGATGAGTACGATATGATTTCACTGTTTATTCATATTGTACTAACTTCTGTACACGGCTTTGTTAGCGTGTACTAGAACCAGTGGGAGGTTCCTTTGCACCGGATGCTAGCTAGACTATGGGTAGCAAAACTGCGCCTATTTCTGCCGTGAAGCAGTAATGAGTAAACATTACTGTGTTTCAGTCTGAAGGGCGCCGTAGCTAGTGAAATTACTGGGCAAATGAGACTTAACATCTAATGTCTCAAGGTGACGAGCGCAATATTTGTAGTGCCGCTCAGAATTTTTGGGTTTTTTAAGAATCCTGAGCGGCACTGCATTGTAATAGGCAGGGTGCATTATTAAACATCAGATGAATGTCCTGCTCGTCTCATCCCTTATTAAAAAAAACATTTATTTAATTAAGGTTAACAATTTGTTATGTTTTAAAAGTGATAACCCTAACTTATAGGATTAATATACAAATAAAATTTAGTTTAGGTTACTATGTTGAATTTATAACCCGATTCGGACAGTGACAATTGACACACGACTAAGGAAAAAGTGTGCTTACATGATCGCTTCGCATGATCTAGCCGGCATCCTGTGCTAAGGAGCCTCCCACTGGTTAGATCGCTGCTTGTACATTGATGCTTATTGATCAAGAATGTTTTAAACAACTGGAGTAAATAAGGTAATGTATTGATTTCGGCTATGTTTTATACAACGTGATTTGTCTGTGTGTAGAACAACTTCGAGTGACAAGGATATTTCTATACTTTTAACACTCCTATCGGGACAGTAAACATTTTGATCGAACCAGTCTCTTTAACTGTCAGGTCCGTGAAAAAGTAATTGTTACCGCAAGAATATTGTTTTATAACATGTGTGTGACAAGGATCCCTACTGAACTTGTTAATTTAATATAAAAAAAATGTTAACAAAAAACAACTGACTTCAAAAACACTATTCCAAAACAATAGATATAATATACACTAAAAAGTATAAAAATAATTAATCTAATCTAATTAATTAATCTAATTCTTGTTACGATTATTGTTATTTTTGGAATCTTCCGCCGCGGCCCTGCTCTCGCCTCCCGCCTACTCACGGCGCGCGTGCTACACAAGCACACCTATACAAGGTTTGTAGCATGGCTGACACCGACTTGCAATGGGACCACACGAGAAGCACCAGCTTTCAAATAAAATAGAACTATCAAAATCAGTTCACCCAGTAGAAAGTTCTGAGCTAACAAACATAAAAAAAATCATACCGACGAATTGAGAAGCTCCTCCTTTTTTGAAGTTGACTAAAAATAATAACATGCTGTGCTTTACTTTCAGGTATCATCATGGTGTAACCTAGTACAGTTGGAAGCAATAAAGTGTTTAGCTCTTGCACTAGTCTGTGAATTGTGTGTGATGTTGAAGTGAGTGATTGACTCCGGGACTATATCTGTGAATATTGTGTGATGGTGAGTTTGTGATTCAAGATGGCGGTGAAGATATTGATTCTCATACTTGTTGCGGCGGCCTGGCAAGCGACGACAGCTGAAAGAGGTAAGTGTGTGATAAAATAATACTTAATTATTAATAATAATTTGAGTTAGTCAGTAAAGAAAACGATTACATTTTTCATTCATGTCCAAGCTATTGAATTTGCACCACATAAAAACGCATAAAAAGCATTTACTTTCTCAAAATTGATTCCTTTAGAATTATTTTTGGTGTTAAAAAAATTCCAATATATACGATTATAATACGCGAGTGTGTGTTACATTTAAATAAAACACTTTTTAAAGGATTAAAACGCAAGGAATTTTTTAGGGGTAGATCTGGAAGAACGAGATCAGGAAGGTCCTTTAAACTTCGTGTTAACTAAAATAATAATAAAAATGTTACTATTACGCAAAAATCTAATGTAAAAACAAAAAAAAAAAAACATCCAATATATTATAATAATCTTATATACATTATACTCCCTTAGTCATCTCAAGCCGACTTTATCCCAAAGTGTTACATAGCTAAGCGTAACAGCTTCGTCATCAGCCTCATCAGCTGGAAGATGTCCACTGCTGGACAAAAGCCTCCCCCAAAGATTTCCACGACGATCGATCCTGCGCTCCCCTTATCCAACATATCTTGACCAGATCATCGGCCCATCTTGTGGGAGGCCGCGTCTTCCGGTACGTGATCGCCATTCGAGGACTTTACTGCCCCAACGGCCATCTGTCCATCGAACTATGTGCCCTGCCTGCCTCCATTTCAGTTTCGCAATCATTTGGGCTATGTCGGTAACTTTGGTTCTCCCACGGATCTCCTCATTTCTGATTCGATCTCGCAGGGAACCTCCAAGCATAGCCTCTCCATTGCACTCTGAGCAACCATGAGCTTTCTCATAAGACCCATAGTTAGCGACCACGTCTACGTACCGTTAGTCATCACTGGCAACACACACTGGTTGAAAACCTTAGTGTAATAACTTAATTTCATACAATACTTACAAAATAAAGTGCCCGCGAGCCTAAAGAAGTCTTCACTTTAAAAACATTTTATGAAATACTAGCTCATCAGACATACTTCGTACTGCCTCAATCGATAAATAAAATACCTAAATATTTGTGTAAAATAAACTTAAAACAAACAAAAGGAATCCTTTTTATAAAAACAAATAAGAAAAATGCTCGGTACGAATGAAACTTTATTATTATTTTTGATTCATTACACAAGTTTTTTTCCTTACTTACAAAACAAAGTTTTCCTGAAAAACTGGCTATTTATAAGGTTTCAATTTGATATTGATAGACACACACAGTTATGATACAGTCTGTTAATCAATTCAAAGCTTTCTGATAAACTTTTTGTTTTGTTGGTGCGGCTAGGTTCAGAAATTTTACTTTTGGACAAAACTTAAGATTTAAAAATAATCTGATTTATAGTTAACAACTGTTCAAATGAGAAAGTTAATTCATTATTCATTTTAAACTATTACTTTGATTTGATTTCTGAACGACGGGGTACATTTTTATTTAATTCCGAGGATTTTCATATTTATTCACCTTTTATACTTTCTCTGGCCTTCCACAAATAATTCAAGACCAAAATTAGCCAAATCGGTCTAACCGTTCTCGAGTTTTAGCGACCCTAACGAACAGCAATTCATTTTTAAACATATAGGTAGATTATTTATTTATTTATTTGGATCATCAACATTACATATATTACACATTTATATAAACTTATGCTAGGTACAATTATTCTGATATATGTAACAATTAAAGATGAACACATCATTCAATGGTAACAGTGAACAGTGTGATTTATATAGTCAAAAATGTCTAAGTACTAAAATGTATGTATTATGCTGCAATACAATAAGGGCACGCCAGTTTGAATATATTTTTATCTATATATGTTATATTTGTTCTAACAAACACAACTCGGGCCGCTCCCGGCTCAGATTTGATTGAAATATAAATATTACGAAACGTGACAATTTATTGTGCGAATCATTCTTTGCCCGCGCACTTGTTAGCTATAACTCGGTTATTCGGTTTTTTGGCTCGACAATTCGCAGTAAAAATAGTTTTCAATTAATCTGTAGCAGGCGCCGGTTTGTCACTATCCGGTTTTGAGTGATCGTTTTATGTAATGTGTGTGTAAGCCTCGATATCATTTCCGGTATGTGGGTAGTAGTGTGGAGTTAATTCCTTCATGTAATTTTAGATTTTTATTTGTATGAATATATGTTGATTATATACATATTATATATATATTGTCGCGTAGCAACGCTTCGACGTATATGACGAGAGTTGTCAAACTTCAAGACATTGATAATTTCAACAGCTCCGTCAGCAATACTCGTAGCTTTAGCGTAAAACTGTTTACTTCAGACTCTGTAGACCCGGGTTCGATACACCTACCAGTGTATGGAATTTTTTGGGTTTTGTAAAGTTAATGGAAATTTCTAGTAAGTTCAGGATAAAATCGAATAGAAAAAAAGGGATGGAAAATGTGTAAGCAGGATAATAATAGTTAAAAGAATTATCTAGTACAATTTAAATTAAAAGATGGAATGGGAGAATTATTTTGAAAATCGAACCGATCCGGGGGTATATAGGCCGTACTAAGCGTGGCCTACGGCAGTTCTAGTTCTGACTCGAAAGTGTAAAGAAGAAGAAGAAGAAAAGAAGAAGTGGTGAAAAGTGGAAGTGTTCCAAGAAGAAGAAGAAAGAAGAGACTTGGTGTTTAGTGCGGTGTGACGCGTTGAAGGTACCGCCGCCCACAAGAGGAACAGCGGCAGACCGGCGAAGTGCAAGTTCAGAAAAAGTGAACGCAAATAAGGACTCGTTCCTATAAGCGGAGTATTATTTCTAATCCCTGACCCACTCTCGTGTCAATATGTATGTATGTCGGAGATTTATTTGGATTTAAAATCGGGCGTCACGGTGTTGGTATCCACCATGTTATTTAAGTCGATCAGTGCGCACAACCGGCGCGGGCGCTAGCTTGAAGACGAATGCGACTTCTTAATGAGCGCTCTACTGATGGACAATAATAACTAACTTCAATCGTGTCACAGACATTGACGTACATAATGACAACTTCAAATGCACTTTGACAGATGACATTCGCTATCAGTTCAGGCACAATACAAAGAATAGAATTTATTCATAGAGGCAATATTACTATAATTTCTTAATTCTTAATAATAATATATATCTATATATATATTATTTGTATGATAATAGTATTCTATAGATACTTTAATTTATTCTGAAATTAGTATTGACATATTGATTTCAAACATTCAGGATTGAGCGACAGAAGAAAATAAATCTTTATTCCAAATAAAGCTAGCGTATAAACCTGGTAAAGTAATATTATCTTGTGAACTTAGATTTAAAGTTAGAAATATGTTTCCTACAAAATTGAAGAAATGCCCACATAAACATTTAAACCCATATTTCCCTATTAGGAGTACAATTTGTAAAATGCTGGTATAATTTAAGCCAGAAGCATACATAAGACATAAGCTATATTAAATTAAAAAAAAAAAAAAAACAGAGATCTCTAATAAGAATTCAAAAATATAACCCAAGGTGTGAAAAAGTTTGTTATGAAAATCTGTCATCGCGTGTACTGCGGAAATTATTGATGATAGAACAAAAATATGTTCTAAAGTATTATAGAACGTATCAATATCTACAAAAAAGTCCGCGATACCATTTGTCCAACTACTGTAGTTATGCCACTATAACTACTTTTTTTAATTTTTAAAGTCGATATAATTGCCGACAATAATAAAACCATATTAATCATACCTCCGTTCTAGGCCTCATGCCATTTTAAATGTATTAAAGACCAATTACTTACCAAATACTAAAATACCTGTAAAATACTTTTTAAATTATAAAAATCTGACATTTCATTCGAAAGATATAACGAATTTAAAAAAGCCAATCTAAAGAAAATAATGCAACAATAAAATAGCAACTAATTGAATTAAAACTTTTATGTTAACAAAAATAAATCTTTAGTCCGACTAACGGCCGTTCCCAAAATACTATCTACAGATAGATATAAATTACTACCTTCTACTGTCAGTTATTAACTGTCAATAATCTGAAGTTGTCCCAATATACCTGATAAGTCATTCTGATCGCCTTATAAAAACTTCTATCGCTAGTATGCTATAAGTCGTCCCATTGACAGACAGCGTGTAAGGATAAGGTGAGCTACCGTCGATAAGTTTATTGGGACAGAAAAGTCAACGATAGTTATGATTTTTATATCCAGTAGGAGATAGACTGAACTAAGCGAGTGAACCCGCGGGGCATTCCTAGTAATCAATAAAATAATACCAAAACTGCTGAGTAATACGAAAAGTTTTCCCACTTCGCGAAATAACACGTTATTTTCAGTATGCAGTTTTTTTAAACTCATACATTTCACATATTACTAGACTCAATTTAAATCCACGAGGACGAAATCGTGGGCACTAACTAGTATTATATTATAAAAGATAGAAGAAAAGTGTTACAACGAACAGCACTCAGGCAAGACAGGCATATTTGGAAAGATGACAGATGCAGAGCATCCTACTGATAAAAATGAGGAAAAATATAATAATTGATACAATATTAATAAATGGGCCGGGAAAGGTGAAATTGTATAAAATTGTGAAGTCATTCCAGAAATTGCATTGGGCCGGGCGATATTAAATTTACAAATTTCCCTCCCGTTAATATCTTTTGATGATCCGAATTATTTAAATAAGGCAATCTTGTGCGTGAGTGAGTGACATAAATTAATGTTTTTAATAACACGTATCGGTCTGAGGATTTGTTGTTTAATACGTTTATAGAACTACTGTCGGGTTTGAGTGTTAGGAAGGCATATGTAAGTCTCTTTTTAACCGACTTCGAAAAGGAGGAGGTTCTCAATTCGATCTGTATTTTTTTTATGTATTTACACAGATTACGCTGAGCTGTATGATCCGATTTTCGTGATTCTTCTTTAGTTTGATGCGTAATGTTTGCCATTTGGTCCCATAAAAATTTGACATAGTTTGGCCTAGCAGTTTTCTTTTTTTTTTTCATTTCGGAACACTCGTCGAGATGAAGCTGCTAAAAAATTAAAAAGAAAAAACTAATATCTTGAAAGGAAACAAAATATACGTCCTTTTTTAAAATTTCAAAATAATTATTATTAATTATTCAAAGCGACATATTTTTTATGATGATAATGGCAATGAAGACGTACTAAGTGCTGATTTTTTTTTTAAGTTTTTAAAAAAAATGTTTTCATCCACATCTTTTTTAAAAGAAACGCTTTCATTTTGATTCCCATATTATTATAGTTAACGAAAACGAAAAAATGAAAGAGTTCTCTCTAAATAAACGCTTGTAAAACTTTCGAGAGTTCATTTGAATAAAAATACATTTTTATTCATAATGTTGAATTATTTCTTTGTTATACAAACATACAATATTATGCTTAATTTTCCCTGAAGGTATTTTGGCAAAGGCTTAATAAGGCCTTGTCGAAATATTTGTCTACTAATTTTGAAACAAAATTTATATTTAGATCTATTATAACAATTTTCCCGGAAATTTTCCTTGTTTATTCTGCTTCATAGTGTAATTATCAATATATTGTGAGCAATGTTATATTATGATGAATAATAAAACGTTGTTACCAACCAATATTTTTTATTATAAAAATTAGACAAAACATCGGATATAAAATATAAATATATATTAAATATATATATATATATATATATATATATATATATATATATATAATGTTAATATTAACCAGTTGGAGGCTCCTTTGCACAGGTTGCAGGCTAGATACACGGGTACCACAACGGCGCCTTTTTCTGCCTTGAAGCAGTAATGTGTAAGCATTATTGTGTTTCGGTTGAGGGGCGCCGTAGCAAGTGAAATTACAGGGCAAATGAGTCTTAATACTTATGTCTCAATCTGACGAGCCCAATTGTTTTTCAGGAACCCTGAGCGGCACTGCATTGTAATGGGCAGGGCATGTTAATTACCATCAGCTGAACGTCCTGCTCGTCTCGTCCCTTACTGTCATAAAATAAATGAATAAAAATTTCCCCCTTATTTTATTAACTTTATTGCAACGAGGATCACCTGTAATAAAATAGGTTAAAATATAAGGATCTAACTTATTTTTTAAGTTTTACTTCCGTATGCTATTTAAGTTTGTTAAAAAATTTAAGTTTTTATGGATTAAGTATGATATTTCTGTTTTATCGTCCTGGGTACTGTGGATTCAAATAAAACCTGCTTTGTGTGAGAGTTGAGAGAGAAACTTTTCTGAGTACATAAAGTACAGATAGCAAAAACATTTTATATTTATTAATTTTATTTTTTTTAATATGTTTTAATTGACACCGTTTTATACAAGTTATCTTGCCTCAAACTAGGCCTGTGCCTATACACATACTACTAATACATACTAAAATATAGATAATTATCCATATTTATCATTTAGATGTTTGTCCCTACCGGGATTCGAACCCGGGACTAAACACTGGGTTATTAACCACGGATTGGATTCTTTGAAATTTATTGTCAATTATTCATTTGACTTTTATTTCATAACCTCGATTGATTGCCGATATAAAAATAATTATCACAAACTTTTAGAAAACTCGATAGAGATTTACGACAGCTAATATAAAAGAAATTATTAAAAAATCTTAGAATATTAAGAAAAAATAAAGCAGAATGTAAATAAATAAACATTTAAACTCAGATTAAAGATTGGTCTCCGCTGCGCTTAACCGCACTACCTAAGATCTTGACACTCAATAGCATATATCAAACTTTGTAACATAGGCTTTGTGTTATTTTACATTGAAATAAATAAAATACAAAATACTTACAGATGATATGTGAGCCCAGTGTCTTTCTATTTCCTATGGTATTATTCTTACAAAGAATTACTACGTATCCCGGCATTTTAGTTTCAATTATTAGCAAAGTTAAACAGAACTTGTGGCACGTCAACGTCACGCATTGTTCGAGACTGGCTTGAGTTGGGCGTAGTATATGAGCGCAGCGGAGACCAATCCTTTTTGTAAGTATTTAAATTTAAAAGTTCAACGCACAGAGGTATTGAAGTCTGCTTGACAGAGCTGTCATACAGTATGTTTTTAAATTGTATCACACTCAAAATATTCGATAGCCAAATAATAGTACGAGTACGTAATCGAGTACGTCCACTTTGGCGTAGTATTAGTTACCGCACTTTGCGACTACGCCTGCGGTATCTTATTGGAGTGCAGCGGATACCAATTCTTAATTTAAGCATTTAAATAATATATTATTTTGAAATTCAAAGTCTCTACTTATTAACACATTCCACCAAAGACCAGGTTATAACTTCACCAAAAACCGAACACCATTATGGTAATTAAAAATATTTGTACCTAACCCCTCGAGAGGTCCTTCTATTAGTGAGTGAAAAATAATCTTTGTAATAGTAGATAAGTTATTTATATCGTGACTCCAGTCGCTCTCAGATAAAGGATAGTCGTCAAAGTATTAAAGTGACTCTCAAGTGATCCATCAAACTTCTGACCAGAGCCTTATTCTAGTAAAATCGAATTTATCACTTTCCTAGAATATAACTTAGTTAAGTTAATGTACAAGGTAAATCTATGTTATATATTAGTTAGTTATCGAATACTTTGAGTGAGATACAATTTAACTTTTAAATTTAAATACTGAGATAAAGTAGTGGTCTCCGCTGCGCTCATATACTACACCCAACTCAAGCCAGTCTCGAACAATGCGTGACGTTGACGTGCCACATGTTCTGTTTAACTTTGCTAATAATTCAAACTAAAATGCCGGGTTACGTAGTAAAACTTTGTAAAAATAATATTACAAGAAAAAAATTGGAAAATCCAAAAGTGCACACCGCGATCGCTTATGATATATTCTTTAATGTAAATTTTCGAATCACCTGCGTTTTTTTAAAAAAAACGAGAAAGCCTACAGTAGTGATTTTCAAAAGGAACCTTCTCTGCTTAATTCTGAAAATTGTGAAAAAAAAAATTACGTCGTATCGTCAAGTCGTTCTCGAGATATTCGTACCACGCCATTTTTTTGAACCACAGACTAATAAGACCACGGACGTTCATGATTTTTTTATTGAACTTTTTTTTATATTAATACGTATTCGACAACTTAAAAAAAGTATCAGGATTATTCATTAGTGTCTCAGCTTTATATTGATGTGCTTTTTATAATGTGTAAGAGTAATAGAAAAAAAAAAGCAGTTTGAAGAGTGGAAATCGTGTGACCTTGACAGGTGGCTTGAGGCGTGCAAAATAATAAAGACACTGGGATCACATATCATCAGTAAGTATTTTCTATTTTATTAATTATTTCAATGTTACACAAGTTAAGATATCATCCCTACCATCTGGATGTGTGGCGGTCCTCCACAGTGCGGTTTTATAGGAGCTTTCTCCCTCGTACTACAAAGCTGTGGAATGAGCTTCCATGTGCGGTGTTTCCGGGACGAAACGACATGGGCACCTTCAAAAAAAGCGCGTACACCTTCCTTAAAGGCCGGCAACGTTCTTGTGATTCCTCTGGTGTTGCAAGAGAATGTGGGCGGCGGTGATCACTTAACACCAGGTGACCCGTACGCTCGTTTGTCCTCCTGTTCCATAAAAAAAATGTAAAATAATACAAAGCGTATGTTACAAAATTTTATAAAGTGTCAAGATGCCACGAAACAAGCATCTAATAGGTGCCGTCATAAAAAAGCTATTGTTCTTAGGTAATCCTTAATCTAAGTTTTAATATTTTTTCAGTATCTCCCCCGTAGGTGTGGTATAAAGCAATATGTATCACTTGGGGAGAATGCAATTCAACTGGAGCTCCGATGTGCCCTCGACTTAGACGTGCACAATTGATTTTAATTTACAGCCCGCGGTAATGTAATCAGATAGGGAGAAAAATGCAGTGTTAACATAAAGTGATGTGGTTACTGTATCCCTTTGTGCAACATATTCGCACCTCTTTATAATAAACACGTATTTAAAAGTATCAAATTCAAATATTTTCATTCAGAATAAAAAAAAAGGCATAAAAAGGCATTTATTTTCTCAAAATTGATTCCTTTAGAATTATTTTTGATGTCATTTCTAATAACTACTAGATACTACTACCGCTTCGGAAACAAATGGCGCTCTGAGAGAGAAGAAGAGGCGCAAGAAACTCTCCCAGCATTCTTTTTTTGCGCTCTTTTCAATAAAAATATACAATATTGTACAGTCATTTCTATCGCTATAAAATAATCACAATCTAGTCCCAGGCTGTCCGATCATTTAGATATTTAACAGTGGAGTAATAGGATTTACGACAGAGCCATTTTTTTTATAAAACATTTAAATTTATTTATAGATAATGCCTGAACAGTGGCTGGGACTTTTTTATAGAAGTGTATACATTTACCCTTAAAGCTATTATGTATCTTATGAAGTCTACTAGAATTAGTTACAAGCAATCCCTTATTTATAATTATAAATATATATATATATATATTATTGTAATAGGATTCAAAGTCACATATTGAACGTCAAAAACTACCACCCATTCAAAATAGACTGCCTAAAACCTGAGAAGAACGAGCGCATGAAATTCAGAGGGCTTTTTTTTATAAAAGTTTGTTTTACAATGTTTAAACGTACAATAAACATTTGTAATTAAAGGCCTAAGGGTGTTTGCTTCATTCCCAGTCTGTGGTATCATTAAGAAAATCGTTTATGCTATAGAAATCTTTCCCACACAAACCTTTTTTACACGCTATTTATTAGCTTCTCCTGTATGTATAATCATCTTTAAATCATCTTTAACTGATTTATCTAATATTATGAAATTTTCGCATACTAAAGTGAATTTTGTGCTTTTCAGCGTGTATATAGGTTTTAGAGGCCAAACGAGCGTACGGGTCTTCTGGTGTTAAGTGATCACGCCGCCCACAATCATTTGCAACACCACGGCCTTTAAGGAAGGTGTACGCACTTTTTTTTAAGGTACCCATGTCGTATCGTCCCGGAAACACCGCACAAGGAAGCTCATTCCACAGCTTTGTAGTATGTGGATCGCGTGGACCGCCACACATCCAGAAGATCCAACTATTCTTTTAAATTTCATAACACATTTGTTGTTGCGCTCTGATGCTTACACAAAATAATGTCATCAGTCTCAAAGAAACTTTCCGACCAACCTATGAAATAGACTGTGTCAATACGATATGGGACCTTCAAAAAAAGCGTGTAGTAAGAGTGCTTTTGCACAACGTCCGATCAGAGTCGGTTCCGTATCCGTGAAAACATGGGCCGAAGTAGTAGTAGAACTATTTCTATGGTACGAGTAGTTTACGGACTAGATCTGGCTTCCGTCATCCAATTTCTTTCTGTCAACCGTAGTTGTGCGAAAGCACTCTAACGGCCGTTCCCAATATACTATCTACAGATAGAGATAAATTACTACCTTCTACTGTCACTAATTAGCTGTCAATAATCTGAAGCTGTCCCAATATACCCGATAAGTCATTGTAATCGCCTTATATTGGGACAGGTGAATTGCAATTTCCATACAAATTTCTATCGCTGGGAAACTATACGTCCTCCCATTGACAGACAGCGTGTATGGATAAGGTGAGTTACCATCGATAAGTCTATTGGGACAGAAAAGTCAACGATGGTTATGATTTTTATCTCAAGTAGGCCACAATCGGAGATAGACTGAATATTGGGAACGTCCATCCATTCAAGTAGAGGCCTTTTAAAGTTTACCTCCTTAAATGGCCGGTGACTCTTGTGATTCCTCTGGTGTTGAAAGAGAGTGAGGCGGTGATCACTTAATATCTGTTTGTCATCTATATTCAGAACTCTACCGTCGCACCTTCATCACAAGGATGGAAGTGGGCGGTCGCGGTGTACCGTCCGCATATTTATCACTAGAGGCGTGTTTGTATTGTGTTTCGAAGGCTTTAATTTACTTAGCTTCGTGTGACTCCATTAATAAAATACTATTATTTTGGAAAAAGATTTTCGGGTCGTTTATTTCGATGAATTTAAAAAATTTAAAGGTCTTATTTATAACTTTCTATATTTATACATGTACTTAATTGTTGACTTTTCGTTTCTTTATATTTGAGATTTTTGAAAATAAGGTAGAGAACACTAGATATAAGTAAATATACATACTTAGTAACGTACGTACTCTTTTTACTACTTTTTTATCTGTGTTACGTTACAAATAAAAAGTAAAGTGAATATAAATAACTTAGTAAGTTAATGACATGTAAAGTCCCAGCGCGCGACTTTTTTAGAAATATGTTTGAGGTCGGTAAAAATATTTCGGTCGGTTTCTAAAAATATTTTTATGATAATAAGGGGCGAGACAAGCAGGACGTTCAGCTGATAGTAATTGATACGAACTGTCCATTACAATGCAGTGCCACTCAGGATTCTTGAAAAACCCAAAAATTCTGAGCGGCACTACAACTGCGCTCGTCACCTTGAGATACAAGATGTTGAGTCTCATTTTCCCAGTAATTTCAATAGCTACGGCGCCCTTCAGACCGAAACACAGTAATGCTTATAAATTATTGCTTCACGGTAGAAAAAGGCGCCGTTGTGGTACTCATAATCTTGCCGGCATCCTGTGCAAAGGTGCCTCCCACTGGCAAGACTTTCGCGTTTTCTACAATTTGGACATTGATGACTAATGAATAAATTTCATAATACTATGAAATTCTATATTCAAATAATATAAATACATTTATATTAACTTGAATATTTGTATTTCAACTTTGAACGAAACCTTTGTTGATGAACTCGAAAATTTACACATTTTTCACTCACGAATATCACATTTCTAAATTAATTAAAATATCAACGTGTATTATTAGAAATAACAAAACCTTTATAATGTAAGCTTGAAGGAAAACAAGGCTTTCGTGATGTAGCCGCCGTGATAACGCTTGAAAAACAACGTTGGATAAATACGATCACTTTTATATTTTTTTACATTTTCGTGTTTTTCTTTCACTGAGTGAAATAAGCTTAAACTTGTTTTCTATAATGACTGATAGAATTCAGAATGCGGTTATACGAGCGGGCTGTGGTTTGAAAGAGGATGTTGTGACAAGGACTGAAAAAGGAATGCTGAAATGGTTTGGACACGTGGAGCGAATGAGTGAAGAAAGAATGACGCATCAAATATATAAGGCAAGTGTGTGTGGGCAATTCGGTCGCGGGAGACCTCGTAGAACATTCGTCGACCAAATTGGGGACGTTTTGAGAAAAGGAGAGGTCCGAAGCACACGCAACCGGCGAGCATGTTTGAAAAGAGTAATGAATGTAGAGGAAGCGCGTGAGGTTTGTAAGGATAGAAGCAAATGGCATTCTATTGTCTCTGCCTACCCCGACGGGAACAAGGCGTGAGTATAGTCTCATTCTAGAGTATACTCTAGAATGAGACTAGACTATAGTCTATAATGAAAAATATAGAATCATTGATATGAGCAAATGAGAAAATAGCTCTATTATTTACAAAATTACTTTTCGACTTCGCCGGAGTTGTATATACGTTATAATGACCAATGAATTCGACTTTTTAAACAGAAAAATTATAAATAAAAGTATTTATTTTATATATTACCAGTGGGAGGCGCGTTTGCACAGGATGACGGCTAGATTATGAGTAACACAAAGGCGCCTATTTTTGCCGTGAAGCAGTAATATGTAAGCATTATTGTGTTTCGGTCTGAAAGGCGCCGTAGCTAGTAAAATTACTGGGCAAATGAGAATTAACATCTTATGCCTCAAGGTGACGAGCGCAAGGTGTAGTGCCGCTCAGTGTCTTTGGGTTTTTCAAGAATCCTGAGTGGCACTCCATTGTAATGGGCAGGGCGTATCTATTACCATCAGCTGAACATCCTGCTTATATCGTTCCGTACTGTCAAGTAATTTTTTATTTAATTAGGTATAAACAGCCATCGCTTCCCTAGACCATAAACTTCAATTTTATTTAGATAAATTTACGTGTCCGTTAAAATTATTCAATATGATATGTTTCAGTAATTCAGATTCAATTAGTCCCTTATATTATTTCACACAATATAGTCTCGCTTACATAAATAAGATACATAATAGCTTTAAGTGTAAATGTATACACCCAGCCACTGTTCAGGCATTATCTATAAATAAATTTAAATGTTTTATAAAAAAAATGGCTCTCTCGTTAATCCTATTATTCCACTGCTGAATATCTAAATGATCGGACAGCCTCGGACTAGATTGTGATTATTTTATATCGATAGAAATGACTGTACAATATTGTATATTTTTATTGAAAAGAGCGCAAAAAAAGAATGCTGGGAGAGTTTCTTGCGCCGCTTCTTCTATCTCAGAGCGCCATTTGTTTCCGAAGCGGTAGAAGTATCTAGTAGTTATTAGAAATGACATCAAAAAGAATTCTAAAGGAATCTATTTTGAGAAAAAACATGCCTTTTATATAAATGCTTAAAAATATATCCCAAAACTCAAGGTTTCTGTTTTTTGCGCACAATGTTAGCTTCCATCAGCCTTCTATTGGACAATATAGTACGTGTCCCGAATGCTAAGCCAATTTTGAACAATTTGTAAACAAATTAAGTGAGCTACCTAATTGGCTGGGCATATAAATTGTACATTATCGAGTTAAGCTTTCGGTGGGCCTATTCGAAGATAAAAGGCTTAGGGAATACAGATTACTTCTTGTCATTTGAAAATGTTACTGTGTATTGAGAATCAAATTGAGTGATTTTATCTCAAACTTTTTTCGCAGTGTTTTTTTTGTTCCGAGTTTTGTTGCCAGCAATTATTTTTTTATTTCTTCATTCTATCATTGACATGACAAATATACATAAATTAAATTTAGATTTTATTAACGTTACTGGATTTTTTGAACAATTTTCCAAGTTGTAGTTTATGTTTATTCCTCATTTTCAATTTATATGTTAAGCATGATAGTAAACTACACTAATTAAACTGAAAACAAAATTTTGAGAAAAAAAAAAGGTTGAGAACCTCAAAAACCTCAAGAATCAACGATAAGTCACTCGAACGGTTGGCTCAGTTGGTAAGAGCGCTCGCACGGGACGCGAGAGGTCTGGGGTTCGTGTCGTTCATAAAATTTTCTTTTTAGTTTAATTTGTGTTTATTTGTGTATCACTTTAGAACAACAAATTGTATATGATTAGTAAACTGTTTTTTACGTACTTGCTTCCATTTGCGAATTGTTCCATGTTACATATTTGGAGGAGGCCTTTGCCTATTGGCAAACAGATCCACAAAAAATAAAAAAACACAGATACTAGAATAAGTTATTTTATTTCTAATATTTTATGTTTGTTTAGAGTATTGTTAGTTATCTTTGTTAGTTAAGAATAAAGGCTATATTATTATTATTACATATTTAGATATAGATTATTATAATCGATAGACAACAATTTTTTTTATGATAATAAGGGACAAGATGAGCAGGACGTTCAGCTGATAGTAATTGATACGCCCTGCCCATTACAATGCAGTCCCGCTCAGGATTCTTGAAATCCTCAAAAAATCTGAGAGGCACTACAATTGCGCTCGTCACCTTGAGACATAAGATGTTAAGTCTCATTTGCCCAGTAATTTGACTAGCTACGGCGCCCTTCAGACCGAAACACAGTAATGCTTACACATTACTGCTTCACGGCAGAAATAGGCGCCGTTGTGGTACCCATAATCTAGCGGGCATCCTGTGCATAGGAGCCTCCCTCTGGTAGTAATTGAATGAGTAACAAATTCAAATTCAAATTTAAATATTTTTATTCAAAATAGGATTTATAATCACTTATTGAACGTCAAAATCTACCACCCATTCAAAAGAGACTGCCTCAGACCTGAGAAGAATGGGCGCAAGAAACTCAGCGGGCTTTTTTTTAATATAAAATATGGATTACAATGTAATATCGTACAATAAACATTAATAATTAAAGAGCCTGAGGGTGTTCACTTTAATCCCAGTCCGTGGTGTCATTAAGAAAATCGTTTATGCTATAATAACCTTTCCCACACAAACGCTTTTTAACAATTCTTTTAAATTTCGTAACACATTTGTTTTGTACATTTTCTGGGATCATATTGTAGAAGCATATACATCGCCCAACAAAAGACTTACTAACTCGACCCAACCGAGTAGTAGGCATAACAAGTTTATGTTTGTTCCTCGTGTTAACATTATGCCCTTCAGACAGTTTCTTGAAAATTCCTCAATGTGCTTATGAACATACAAAACATTATCAAAAATGTTGAGAAGCAACTTTCTTTAAATTTTTCTCTTAATGATTCTTTAGGACCTAGGTTATAAATCGCGCGAATAGCCCTCTTCTGCAGCACAAAGATAGTATTAATATCGGCCGCACTGCCCCATAACAATATACCATAGGACATAATACTATGAAAATAACTAAAGTATACTAATCTCGCCGTATCTATGTCAGTTAACCGTCTGATTTTCTTAACCGCATATGCTGCAGAACTAAGCCTATTCGCCAATCCTTCAATATGGGGCCCCACTGCAATTTGTAATCAAGAGTAATGCCAAGAAATATAGCAGATTCCACTGGTTTTACCACCTCTCCATTTAATAAAATATTCGCATCAACAACATTTTTGACATTTGGCGCGGTGAATTTAATATATTTGGTTTTATGATTATTTAACAATAAGTTATTGGCACTAAACCAGTACACGATGTCAGATAGAGCATTGTTTACTTCGTCATATAAAACTTGGCTTCGTTTCACTTTGAATATAAGTGAAGTGTCATCCGCAAACAATACTACCTTGTGGTTTTTTTTCTACAAGGTTAGGTAGATCATTTATATAAATTAGGAAGAGGAAGGGTCCAAGAATAGACCCTTGTGGTACCCCCATACCGAGAGGAGTCCCAGGAGATCTCCTGCCATTCATTTCGACCCTCTGAATCCTGAATTTAAATATGAGATCAGAAGATCGAGTGCAGATCCTCTTATACCATAGTGGCATAGCTTCCTGATCAGCGTTGAATGTTGAACACAATCAAAAGTCTTAGATAAATCACAGAAGATACCAAGTGCATTCTGTGATTCCTCCCAGGCCTCAAAAATATTCCTGATGAGTTCAACACCTGCATCCGTAGTCGAGCGTCCCCTAGTAAAGCCAAATTGTTTTATATGTAGTAACTTATAAGTGTTAAAGTGAGTAAGCATTTGGCTTAAATAATTACTTACTTAATTTTTTCAAAAATTTTACTAAGGGTCGGCAACACCGAAACAGAGCGATAGTTATTCGGGTCAGAAGTGAGTCCCGATTTAAATATTGGTGTAATTTTACTATACTTCAGAAGGTCAGGAAACACGCCATGTTCAATACAGCTATTAAAAACTAGTGCTAGATATGGTGCTATGACGTCAATAACAGAACTTATTATTTTTACAGATATGCCCCATATATATATATATATATATAACTTCACAATACATTAATATTTCTGTATATACAGTTTGTAATAGTGTGTGTTCACATTTCAGCAAGCTCATTGCGTTATGAATGACACGTGCTTATTATCGCATAACATTTATTATGTACAAATACTCTGTTGTAGAACTTGTATGAAAATCCATTTACAACGGGCTCTTTCATTTGTATTTTTGTAAGTGTTTTCCATTTTTACACGCTTTATTTTAGCTTCATCTGTATGTATATGTGTTTGTAACCGAATCATTTGGGCGCCGTTTCGTCCCATCTTAAACGGTCAGATTTCGTTCAAACTTCTTAGATTTATCTTAATGTTTTCTATTCTTTCCTTTATATTCTAGACGGACGAACAGTGGTCGTACTAGTCAGATTCCCCTTGGTAACCCTTCGGATATAGAACCCTAAACGAAAAAATAAACACAACATTTTTTGAATAAATATGCTCCGACGGTTAGTTAGTTAATTAAAACAAATAAATAAATATAAATATTGACACAATTTTACACAAAATATCTTGTCCCAAACTAGGCATAGCCTGTACAATGGGTGCAAGACAACGATATATTTAATACAATATACTTACATAAACATACATAAATACATATAAACATCCATGACTCGGAAACACACATTCATATTCATCATAAATAAATGTTTGTAACTACCGGGATTCGAACCCAGGACCTCTAGCTCAGTAGGCAGGATCCCTAACCACTCGGCTATAGGGGTCGTCACTATTAATTACTTTATTAATTACACCGGGTGGTACTCGTATAAATTTCTAATTAAGTTTCCAAAAAAGTTAATTACATGACATAAAATAATTTCCCTTTGCTAATTAGGCTATCTGCAAGTATCAGGGGTCCTCACTCAGCTCAGAACGGTATTGCACTCTCAGGATATTTAGCTTCAATACCTAATTGCCTGAGGTCGTATGTTATAAAAGCCGATGTAAAGGCTCTCGGGGTCGCCGTAAAGCTGTCTCTTATAAATGGAGGTCGGGACAATTTACTGCAGCTCGACACGATTCTACCTATAAAGGTTTTGGGACTCTGGAATGGGATCGAGTTTATATTTAACCTGGATGTACAGCTAGGGACTAAATGAAATAATGGTTTATGATCTCGTGTTGCTATAACACTTGTAACACTACGTTTATTCTGATTATTCACTTTTCACTAATTTTAAGCTTACAAAAAGTAGAAGTTTCTCGGTTATTGAAACTTCAAATTTTCATACTGTAAAAACACACGCAAATAGTTTGCAACTCACAGCCAAGTTTATTTAAGCCTAGGGTTACTATGGATGCGAGTTCTGACGAAAAATTGTTCTGACGAGTTCTGACGGATTCGTCAGAAGAAACAAATGCCTGGTATCCAATGACAGAGTTTACACTGGCAACGACGAACGCGTCAGAACATGCACGACGTCGTACGTCGGACGTACTCGTCAGAACAAATTTTCGTCAGAACTCCCATCCATAGTAACCCTAGCCGACTATGGGAATGCTGTCTTTGCCCTTGTGAACATTTTATTCTCGTTCAATTTACAAGTTATGAAAGAAAGGGTTTACAATATTTTAGGTTAATTTATTTATAATAATTATTGTTTATTTTATCTCTCATAAAATATGAAAGAAATATGAAAGAAAGGGTTTACAATATTTTAGGTTAATTTATTTATAATAATTATTGTTTATTTTATGAGAGATTTGTCATTATATAGCAAATAGACGACTTAAAAACTGTTTATCCTAATGGTGCCTTTCTTTATTATCCAAATTAATAATATTATAAGGATTATCCAGAATGTAGCCGGATTGTGCATGTATTGTTTCTTTCTCCTTCCATTGGTTTACATTTTCATGTTGACTTATGACAAATTCATGATTGTTTTTTTATTATTATGAACTGCACGACGTCCGTCTGGTAAGCTAGTAAAATTTAAATTTAACTCTGATATTTTGACGTTGCCGTGCAAATTTAAAGTAGGAATGGTATCTGATCATACCTACAAGCATCATAATTTATTAGTTATTTCAACAAGTGCTTGGACTTATTACTAATCCCTATAAACTGTCAAAACTAGAATTTTCGATCCTTTAATTATTTTTATAACTAACTTCAGTTATTCGTGCTACATCTGATGACAAAATATTTCGCAACTCACAGCCGAGGCAGCGGGATTTGAACACAGGTTAGTTGACCCGCTGGTATTTGTTTATTTAAGGCTATGGGAATGCCTCTTCTTTGCACTTGTTCTAATTTTATTCTCTTTTTATTTACAAGTTATGAACGAAAGGGTTACAATATTCTAGGTTAATAATTATTGTTTATTTTATGAGAGATTTATTATTATACAGCAAAAGATGAGTTAATTAATTAATTAATTAATTAATTAATTAATCAACTACTAATTCTAATAGTCGATTAATTTTAATGTTAATAGTGACTTTTTCTTTATAGTTCAAACTAATAATATTATATGGATTATCCAGAATGTATCCGGATTGTCCATATGTTTTGTTTCTTTCTCCTTTCATTAAGATTTTCATGTTGGCTCATGACAAATTAATAATAACTTTTTTTTTTTATTATTATGAACTGCACAACGTCTGGTAGCTTAACTTACTAGTAGCTAAGTAATATTGATATAGAAAATTTTATAAACGATCCGGGACTCGACCTCCAGCGTTCCGTGCCGGTGCTCTAACCAACTGAGCCAACCGTTCGAGTGCCGCCTCGTTACAAAATTCTGTTTGCTTTGTTCAACTCTCAGGTTGTGGCTTCATCTACAGGATCTACTTTACAGTTGATAACCTGCTCAACCCCAATATTTGCATATTAGCAAATTGACTTGTCGCTCTTGTAAATCTTAACAATATATTATGTTTTTAAAGTGACAACCCTTACTTCTAATTCATAATTTCTGGTTCATAAAATTTTGTTTTTCAAATTTTAATTGTGTATTAATCCTATAAGTGAGTGTTATCACTTTAAAAACATAACATATTGTTTTGAACTCTGATATTTTGACGTTGCCGTGCAAATTTAAAGTAGGGAAGCTATCTGATCGGCTTAAGTGTTTGAGTTTATCGCGTGTATATGTTATCGATGGCCTTGCGTTCTTGTAAGTGTGGCAGCCAGGGCGATGCCGGAGGTGCCAGCAATATTTAGTGCCTTGTCGAGACGTAGATAACCCGCCTTACATAACCTATACCTCTTCACTCGACAACTTATAACTTAATACGTTAAGTTTGTGCTAAAGTTTTATATTTTACGCCCAAAGAAAAGGGAGTCTAATAATTTGTATCTGTATGTCGGTCTGTGATGCCGTAGCTTCCACATTAATAATGTTTGACCTTATTTGATGCAGTTTTAGTAATGGTTCTTAATTATTTCATATTCATAGTTATTAATTGTTGAAATGAATATGTATAAGATAAATTACTTATGAACTTACGAACTCACGATGACAAACATATGTTTTGAGGTTTTGAATTTTGATTCATATCATTATTGTGTAAGATTTTTCTGAAAATATCAAAACAGAAGAAAATTACGAAGCCATGTCCCTAAATAAATATTTACTTTTTATATTAGAAAACAAGTTTAGAATTTGTCCAAAAACATGAAAAATTATGGCAAAGTTGTCGACTCGTATTAAAATTTAAAAATTTCAATCAGTCTGATTAAAGTATGATTTTCTAAATATTACGGATAGATCTTCTAGGAAAATGCCTTTGTAATAATATGATAACTACGCCGGAAGTGCAATATTAATAATATTATTTTTCGATTTTATGTTTATGCTATATTCAGATACTAAAATTTTGTTACATATGTAAAAAGCATGCTGTGCACGCTATTTATACAGATATGTAAATACATATTATATTGTATAGTATATAATTTAATTCAAAATTTAATATAGTTTGTTGGTGTGCCTAAATAAATAAATTAATTAATTCATACGAATATTCCGGCAGTAATATTGTATGAAACTCTATTTGTAACGTAGTTTCCAGAGAAAATTTATAAAAATCCATTTTTTACGTGTTGGCCATAGCCATAAGGCTACAAATGTTTCAATATTAATTAATAAGTACTGCAAAAATTACAGTTTACACGGTGAAGAAACGTGAAAACTTAAGAATTACAATAATACAGGGTTAAATTTTTTAATTCAATCGTTGTTTTTGTTTTTTGCAGCAATGTCAAATGATAAAATTCTCTGCTGTTGAGGAATAGAACGTCAATTATTATTGAATTACACCTTTTTATTTATTTATTTATTTATTTATTAGGTTCATTTACAATCACTTACAATAATACACACAAATATAAAAAGTAAAACTAAAAACTAAGAACTAAATGTAGTGATTACTTAAAAATAAATACAGCATGCACAGAAATAATTAATTTTAGGTATTATATAGCACTAGCTGACCCAGCAAACGTCGTTTTGCCATATAAATTATTTTTAGAGCTAGACCGTTTCTTGGAAATTACAACAGTACTTTATTTTTATAAAATAAAAGAAATTTTCTAAAATAAACGCCTATCTAAAATAGCCTAAGTTACTCCTCATTACATCAGCTACCTGTCAATCAAAATCGGTCCAGCCATTTCGGAGATTAGCCGGAACAAACAGACAGTCAGACAAAAATTTAAAAAAATGTTCATTTGGTGTAGTAAAAAATAAATGTAGTAAAAAACGGTTATTTCAATATTAGAAACAGACACTCCAATTTTATTTATATGTGTGTATAGATAAGTTAAGAATTTAACAGTGTTTTTAAATAATTAATAAATGAGTAGGTAGCATAGTTATGCACATTAATTTCCAATATCAAATCAAAATCAGTTTATTCACGTAGCTCACGGAAATGACACTTATGAATGTCAAAAATAAAATAAAATTTTTTCTTATTGAATCTACCGCTACTTCGTAAAGGGTTGAGCTAATGAAAAGAAGTAGCAAGAAACTCATTGCCACTCTTTTATATCAAGATTTACATTTAAATCGATTTACAAATCATTTCAATTACAATATAATATGTAAAATGTAAAATGATGCAACAAACACACTCCAACGTCAAATAGTCAATGTCTTACACGAGTAAGTCAAAAAAGTAAATGTAAATTTATACAAAAGTTATTGAGTACAGTAGCTGCATCATCCACATACATCATAAATCAATAAAGGTATTCTGTGAGCATTTTATAAGCGATTATAAATAAATAAATATGTATATATCCATACATATATACTTATAGCATTATTAAAGATTACCAAATCAAATCAAAATATTTTATTGCAAGTCACATTTTACAGTAGGATGGTTGGCACATTAATGGGTAGACAATATGTGACGCCCTGCAAGGGCACAGCAACGTTATACATAAAATAAATAAGTCTTATACATTTTATACATTCTTATACTATATTGTAACTAATTCTCACACTTGTAATAAAAAAATTCGGGTAAATCGTAAAAGTATTTTGAAATTAAAAAAAATTTAAGATGTCTTTTAAATAGAAAAGGCTTCTCTTTATTTTTAATTTCGTTTGGGATGTGATTATAAATTTTTATTGCCATGTGGTGAGGGCTCGATGACACTAATGACATACTTGTTTGGGGAATTTTTAATTTGTTTAAATTTCTATTATTTCGCTTGTTATTTGGTAGTGTTGAGTATAATTCCGAATGTTTTTTAACAAATTTACATGCTTCTAGGATGTAAATTGAAGTAAGAGTTAAAAATATGGTCTACATGAATCCATCTGCTGAATATTTTCTAAAATTCTGATACATTTTTTCTGTTGAATAAATATATCTTTTATTTCACTACAGTTTCCCCATATTAATATTCCATATGATAATCTAGAATGTGCATATGCATAATAAGCAGCAAGGGCAGATTTGAATGACCAATGATGGTACAGATGGTTTTTTTTTCAAATTCTCTCTATTCTATGAACTATGCTCGAAATACGACCTCTATTAATACTAGCATTCACAATAATACCTAACAACATTATCCAATTACAGTGACCATTAAATCCAATAACTAAATACCAAAATTCCATACCGGCACTGTATTAATCAATAGAAATTGCGCTATCAATGTTTTTGTGGAATTTCGTACGTAAGCCGACAGTTCGGAGCAAAGCCGGTAATTGTGCAGCAATGAAGCTGAATATCGTCCGGTATTCAGAGTGGAGTGATGCTATTACAAGAGTAAACCATTCGAACAGTTAGCTGTTGATAGCTTGTATCAAAATATATCAAATTTATTTCTAACATTCTTTGATTACTTAAACTATCTAGATACAGCTTTTTGCTGTTAGGCCGATGCCTATGATATGCATGACAACATACCTTGTTTACTAACGGCCGTTCCCAATATTCAGTCTATCTCTTACTTGAGATAAAAATCGTAACTATCGTTGACTTTTCTGTCCCAATAGACTTATCGACGGTAACTCACCTGATCCGTACACGCTGTCTGTCAAAAGGACGACGTATAGCTTACCAGCGATAGAAGTTTGTATGGAAATTCCAATTCACTAACGGCCGTTTTCAATAACGTATCTGTAGTTACGGATGCATTGCTGTCACCGTAAAGTGACAAAATCGTGTCTATCCATTGTTCTGTCCAATATAGTTACAGTCCAATGCTTTATGTCAATAAGTTATTGAAATGTAAGTAAGCGATAAGGATAGTTTTGTCTACCACTAGTAAGTTAAACTAAGTATAGATAGGTTATTGAATACGGCCGTAAGGCGATAAGAATGACTTATCGGGTAGGTATATGGGAGTGGGACAGCTTCAGATAATTGACAGCGAATTACTGACAGTAGAAGGTAGTAATTTACCTCTATCTGTAGATAGTATATTGGAAACGGCAATTAGTGTACAAATATCTAATAATATATTATCGTGTCCCGTTGTTTGTTACCAAACTCCTCCGATACATCTAAACCAATTCGTTTGAAAATTTTTATGCATATCGGGTAGGTCTGAGAATGCGCCTATATATTTTTTATTTTTTGATATTTTTGTATTTTTATATTATTATGATTCAGCATTGAAAAATACATACAACTTCAAATTTTCGCCCTTCTACGATCTACAACTATTTTTGTATCGTGATTTTTATATTATACATCCACAAATCCGTTACTAACCCAGTAACGGGCAAGATGGCAATCGAATATAATAATTGTAGTACGATATATTTGGTAGGTCTGAGAATCGGTCAGAATATGTTTCAGATTTATGTAATTCGTTATTACTTTACAGCCGACAAACAACATCATAAAATTATTTTTCATGCATGTCTGATTGCCTGTGAGTAGAAACGAAATTATAATTTTTTTTAAGTATGTTGTAGTTATAATGATATGTATGTTGTAGTTTCTGTAGGTAATCTTAAATAAATAAATAAATCTCGATTTGAGATGTTCTTTTGTCGATATACCACCAGAAACTACGAAAATATGACCAAAAGGAAATTTATAAAAAAAATCTTCTTCTTCGTCGGATTACTCTTGACAGAGCAGTCGTGGTCACGTCAAACGACGAACGATTCTACGCCAGTTATCCCTGGCTGTTGCTTCTCTGGCACATGTGTTGAGGGGAGTATTTGTAAGGGCTTTGATCTGGTCTGTCCAGCGTATAGGGGAGCGTCCTCTTGACCTACTGCCGTTGACCCTTCCCTGAACAACAAGTCTCTCTATGGCATGCTATCCACGTCGCGTGATATGTCCGAAGTATCTGAGGATACGGGCTCTGACTATAGATGAAAGCCTTTCTTTCACCTTGAGCTCTTCAACTATCGAGACGTTTGTGCGGCCTTGTGTCCAAGATACTCGTAACATTCGTCTCCAACACCACATTTCTAGTGCGTCAATCCTTTGTCTCTCTCGTTCTTTGACTGTCCATGTTTGGGCACCATATGGTATCTAGATCTTACTAACTGAACTTTAGTAGCTTTGGTGATATTCCTGTCCCGCCATATCCTCGTCAACTTCTGCATTGCAGATCTGGTAATAGCCATTCGCCTTCTAATTTCGTCTTCTGAGCCACCAGTATTAGCGACCAGTGATCCTAAGTATATGTATGACTGTACAACCTCGCAATTAGCAATCTCGACTATATCTGGTGTATTGTTTTGACTTCGATCGACAATCATCATTTTTGTTTTCTGCCGGTTTATTTTAAGGCCATACTGGAGGCTGGTATGCTCGGTACGATGTAATAATTCAGCAATGTTTTCCTTACTTGTCGCTATTAACTTGGTGTCGTCGACATATCGGAGATTGGATATGTTTTTGCCGCCAATTGGTATGCCATCTGTCCAATCTTCTAGAGCTATCCTCATAATGTGCTCCGTATAAATATTGAACAGAAGAGGCGACAAAATGCAGCCCTGCCTGACTCCTGCCGAGGGATGAAGTGGGTCGGACGTGACATTATCCACCTTGACTGAAGCGGAACCATGTTCATAAAGGGCTCTGAGGATTTGCACCAAGTGCTTGGGCACTCCCATCTCTATGAGGATCTTCCATAGTTGTGGCCATTTAACAGAATCAAATGCCTTTTGGAAATCAACGAAGCATATGAAAGTCAGTCTGTTGAATTCCTTTGCTTTCTCTATTATTTGTCTAACAATTAGGATATGTTCTCGTGTACCTTTGCCCTTTACGAAACCGGCCTGCTCTGGTGCTATTTCCTTCAGAATATAAAAAAAAATAATATATAAATAATAATAATGATATTGACACACTTTTACACAAATTATCTTGTCCCAAACAAGGCATAGACTGTACTATGAGTAAAAGATAACAATATAATATTTAATACAATACAGGGCATTCTGGGGCGATAAATCGATCAATCTAAGTCTCAATTTTAAAAAATGTAGTTTTATTCGTGTTTTAATGAGAAACAGCTACCTACAATAGCATTAGAATACAAAGGTAATTTCGCCACTATGTACAAGACTATAATAGCTCAGATGGGACATTAGGTGATCCGGAAAGCAGAAGACACCGGTTCGAATCCAGATGTCGTATTAGTTTATTATTTGTTCAAGTTTGTACATTCTTAAAAATCCGAGCAATACTCGGTCGTCCGGATATTAATCACTTGAACATACATATAAACATCCATAACTCGGAAACTAACATTCATATTTATCATATAAATGTCTGCACCGGGATTCGAACCCAGGACCTCCAAGCTCAGTATGCAGGGCCACTAACAACTGGAATATAGAGGTCGTCAAATAAAACCCCAGAGCTATTTCCTATAAATGCAGAATTTCCAAGCTTGTAAATATCGTCTTTAGTTTGGCTTACAGTGTAAATACAAAAATGAGAGCAGAAACATCTCTCATCTTAGGGGGCAACTCATTTCAAAGTTGGTACTATTCCCCAGTACCTGTTCGTTCAGTATTATAAAGTAGCTCTGCGAGAACCTTTGAGACGTCTCGCCAACATTAAAATGTAAGCTGTCTAATGAAAAGCACATAATATTCAGCGACAAACAATGATTGTACTGTTTTCTTGCTATTCTTAAGAATTTCAATTTGAATCGCTCTGTCGAGGACTAATAATAATTCTCTTAAAGCTCAAAGTATTAATGGATTCAGACGCGATTGTATATTTTCTAATTTTAAAATCAGCTGAGTATGAGACTTTTTAGTGTTTCCAAAGCAGTTTTTATTACGGCAACTATTAGATGCTTGTGTGCGTGGCATCTTGACACTCAATGGAATCTCAAATTTTGTAACATACTATTCGTGCAATTTTACATTGAAATAAATAAAATACAAAATACTTACAGATGATATGTGATCCCTGTGTCTTTCTTATTTCCTGTAGTATTATTCTTACAAAGAATTACTACGCAACCCAGCATTTTAGTTTCAATTATTAGCAAAGTTTAACAGAACATGTGGCACGTCAACGTCACACATTGTTCGAGACTGTATCTAGTTGGAGTGCAGCGGATACCACTTCATAATCTAAGAGTTAACGATTCGTTAGAATTTGCCTTATTTGAATAAGAATGAAATCCCGCAGAAACTTTTGCGTGGGTGATCAATAAACATCAAGTATACGAACTTCCACACTTACAATTTCGTAGTTGGACGATGTCAACACTTTTTCCATCTCTTTTTATATTATTGAAAGGTCAAATTTATTTGTTTGTTCCTATACTGACTTCTGAATGGTAATATGTATGTCCTACATATGAAACCAAACTGTCTCATATAATTATGTTTGGTATGAAAATGTCTTAGAGCACGTGGATACTTTTCGTTTGGGGAAAACAACTACCTTTAAAAAAACAACTTGAAAAACTTAAAAGCATAAAATAACTTAATAAAGATTTAAATTAATACATACTAAATTAATTTATACATATGGAATAGGAGGACAAACGAGCGTACGGGTCACCTGTTGTTAAGTGATCACCGCCGCCCACAATCTCTTGCAACACCAGAGGAATCACAGGAGCACTATCTCTTTAAGGACCGCTTTCATAATCTTTGTTGGGAAAGGGAGGGGGGATGGCCACCGGTCCTCGACACTAACCCATGCGAAACATAGCGGCACTAGGCCGCTACTTCATTGCCGGTATTCTGTGCGAGTGTGGTAATTAACCCGGACGAGTCTGGCCCGATTGTGCTGACGTCAAAAGACGGCAGCGTGACTCTCCCACATCTAAAAAGCTAAAATAAAATTAAATTAAAATATTAGGAGTAATAATCGCGTAAGTGATGCCTTCAACAAGAAGTAATTAGATAATCGAGAGCTATGTCGAGCTGACACTGACAATGTGTGAACAGAAGTCACTACTACCGAACATGATATTAAACTGCTTGTTATGTCGGTGTTGTTCTCATTATTTACACTGTCTGATTCATCTTTGTCTTTTGTAAGAAATAGCGTTTGTATTATTTATGCGGGAAAAGTAGTATCTTGGCACTCACTGTTGCGATTGAAAAAGAGACGATTGTCCATTTTAAAATTACGTGCGTGAGTTTTTTTTTTGTAAATTAAACTGTTGTTTGAGTGCGAAAAATTTACTTGTCGCACGCAAATTATACTTGGCATACATTGGCAAATTTACTTATAATAACAAAAAAACACAATCGAAATAACAAAACTAAATGGAGGTTAACGCGTCTGACTTAACTTGAGTTTAACAAATAAAATTATAATTTAGGTTACATAAGTTTAAAAACGAATATGGAGTCGGAAATAATACATAAATCGTCGCACGTGTTGCACAATATACTATAATGTATGAACACAATAATAATGTCACAGATTTAATAATTCGATTCTGAACTTTCATATGAAAGACTTGTATCTGAAAAGCCAAGTCTACATAATTTTTATTCCATCTATACTATATTTTTTTATAGTCACAAACGCACTCTAGAAACGGTACAAGTTTTGACTTAACACTAGCAAAGTAAACATTATTTAAGTACAAGTACATTGCTTCAAAAGTACAAACTTAATGTGAAAAGAATAAATTTGCTTAGTTAAGAAATTAATGATATTAATGACAAGATGAAATAGTCAACAAGCGGTAACAATTCGGTGTAACAGTCGGCTGAAACATTTGAGAGACGTCTAAGGGGCATTATACGAAACATAACACCCCTACAACCCCACCTTTCTACCACAATCACACCTAAACGACACATCACGACATTATCATATCCGTTACTCAAGCATTTCATAATTTATATCGCAACGTTGTAACGGAATGCGCAGTGTAAGCGATTATATAAATTAACTGTTAGCGTCGCTGATATGATGGTACGGGGTGCGTGATTTACGAGGGGCGGTCAAAAAGTTCGCGGAATGGCGGGGTTGGCGGGGGTGAGGTCGCTCCTCCAGGTAGCCGCTACTTGAGTAACTCATAATTACTATATATGCCAATTTCTAGCCTAATTGGGTCATTAGCTTTCGAGTTACAAACGAGTGAACAAGTAAATCGGGAACAAACTAGCCACTATGGAGAAAATTGAACATCGCGCCGTCGTAAAGTTCCTCACCAAACAAGGAAAAACGCCTCAAACTATTTTGCAAGAGATGTTAGCTGTTTACGGAGACTCTGCTCCTGGTAAAACCATGATTTACAAATGGCACGGCCTTTTCAAGCAAGGAAGGGAGTCAATTGAAGATGATCCTCGACCTGGACGGCCCATTGAGGCCACTACGCCGGAAATCATTGAAAAAGTTGAAAAACTTGTATTGGAAGACGGAAGGTTGAAGAAGAAACAACTTGCAGCATCAGTTGGAGTATCAGAAACCACAATTTTAAATATTCTTCATCAACATCTTGGCATGAGTAAAGTGTGTTCAAGGTGGGTCCCGAGAATGCTCACGCCGCTGCAAAAACGTGAGCGCGTCAACTGTTCCCGCGAGTATTTGGACCGCTGTGGAGAAGTTAGGGAAGAAATTATGGCCCGAATTGTAACCGGTGATGAAACTTGGGTTCACCACTATGAGCCTGAGTCAAAGCAGGAGTCGATGCAGTGGCACAAAAAAGGCACACCACCCCCAAAAAAATTTAAAGTGTCGCAATCGGCCGGAAAGATCATGGCGACTATTTTTTGGGATACTGAAGGTATTCTTTTGATCGATTATAAAGAACGTGGTGTTTCTATAACGGGAGAGTACTACGCTTCCCTATTGGACCGATTAAAAGAAGCTATTAAAGAAAAAAGAAGAGGAAAACTGACAAAAGGTGTACTCCTTTTGCACGACAACGCGCCCGTTCACACGAGTCATGTTGCGACGGCTGCCATTCATCGATGCGGTTTTGAACAACTACGCCATCCACCCTACAGTCCAGACCTGGCCCCTAGCGATTTTTATTTATTCCCAAAGATGAAGAAAGAGCTGCGTGGAAAAAAATTTAGAGACGATGATGAAGTCAAGTCGGCGATTTCGGCGTATTTTGACGCCCAAGACAAAACCTATTTTTTCGACGGTATTAATAAGTTATATGCCAGATCCCAAAAATGTATTCGTGTTAAGGGGGAATATATTGAAAAGGAAAAATAACATAATGTATCATTTCATCTTTTTTCCCAGTCATTCCGCGAACTTTTTGACCTCCCCTCGTAGTTGAGAAATGTATCTTTCTACCCTCAAATGTCATTTATTTTTTCGTATCGCAATGGGGTTATGAGAAATAATGTGTCATTCTTGAAAATTATAGCTTTGATATTCGGTTGAGAGAAGTTATGTTCTTGTTTTCTGCGTAATAAGATATCTTGTATTTTATCTACCTCCGTATTGTATTGCCTTGATAAGATGCTTGTAGGAATATTACGAAAGCAATAACGGATATGACGTCTTCCATTCATAAAGATTCCATAATATAGAAACCTTCAACATTCAGTCAGTGTTTCAAAGTTTAGTTTACATGATATGTCGCAGGTTGTCAAAGCCGTGATATTATAATTTACGGGTTGATTATCAATAGACTTCATCATTTCTTACAATTTAACGGCCTGATTTCAATCTACCGGCAAATTATAATATCACTAGTGAAATTGTAATATTACGAAAATATACGTACGACATATATATACTTTACTTTATACTTAAGTTCGTACCAAAAACAAAATTTGCCTGAGTAGATATTAATATACCAACTTAAAAAAAATATCAATGTTCTGCTTAAAATCAAAATAAGGAAAGGAACAAGCGATTTGCGAAGAAAATTGTGAATTCTAGGAAATTTGTTAACAATTTGCTGTTTTCGTGGATATTTTGATAGTTTTATTTATTTAGTTTCTCATAAATATATTAGGTAGCTGATTTTTTATGGTGTTTAAAATGACGGTGTATATATACGTAAATAATAATAAGTGGTTCACAGTTTTTTTATTTTTAAGCGATATACCTCGCTTTTTAATTTGTTTATTTTATTTAAGGAAAACCAACAGCTAATACAATTTCTATAGATACTTAAATAGTAATAGACAGCCAATTACAGGTTTTCACTAATATAAGTATTATTAAAGATGGTAATTGTACGTGAAAACTATTTTTCAGCTCAAATTCATGCCAATAAAGACACTTTAAAAAGATTATATAACAAAAAACAATACTTAATTAAAAAATTTAAAAAATTTTTTTTTTTGCGTTTTATGGAACAAACGAGCGTACAGGTCACCTGGTGTTAAGTGATCACCGCCGCCCACATTCTTTTGCAACACCAGAGGAATCACAAGAGCGTTGCCAGCCTTTAAGGAAGGTGTACGCGCTTTTTTTGAAGGTACCCATGTCGTATCGTCCCGAAAACATCGCACAAGGAAGCTCATTCCACAGCTTTGTAGTAAATGGAAGGAAGCTCCTTGAAAACCGCACTGCGGAGGACCGCCACACATCCAGATGGTGGGGATGATATCCTAACTTGTGGCGTGTCGTGCGAAGGTGGAATTCGGCGGCGGAATCAGGTTAAACAGCTCTTCTGAACGCTCCCCATGATAAATGCGATAGAAGACACACAATGAAGCGACGTCTCTACGCAACGCCAAGTGATCCAGCCGTTCACAGAGCACTGGGTCTCCGAAAATTCGAGCTGCTCTGCGTTGCACGCGGTCAAATGGATCGAGCTGATACTGGGGTGCGCCAGACTAGAGATGACTTGAATTGACTGCCTTGCCTTGAAAATGCTTGTAGCAAATATGTCAATATCTAATAATCTACTAACATCATTCTCTGTTCTACACGCCCGCCTATAATTGCCCAAAATCACAAAGGCTACATCTAAGAGAAATTTGGAATTTAATATATAAATTTAATTTGTATATAATTCATGGACGATGCGGGACTCGAACCCACGCCTCCCGGGTTACGTTCGGGTGCTCTTAACTGTGCCAACCGTCCGAGTGACGCATCGACTGAAAATTTGAAATTTTACTCAGGTTGTGGCTCTATCTACAGGATCTACTTTTTGGTCGATAACCTGCTTAACCCGAATAATTCCATAGTAGGCAAAATCTGTTTTGGTTTTTATTTGGCGCTGGTAAAAATTCGGCAAATTTTCACCTCGAATGTCAATCTCTCACGCTTCACTTCGCCTAAACGTCCACTACTTGATCAATTATCCCGTGACGTCATTTCACGCCTGTCTGCCCCCTAAAGCCTTCGGTTGCCAAATAGATTCAGTTTACTGTGCAAGTTTAGTTTGACGTGGCAGCCTGAATATTTTCTGTGTTGGTATGGATTAGCTCATATCATTTTGATGTTAATTTATAGACACATATATACATAGGTACATAAAATTAAGTAATATTCGACATTTAATTAGGGATCTGCATGAGGACCGAAGTTCTTCACACCTTTTCTCAAACTCTGAATATTATTTTTTTATGTATATTCATTTTTTTTATAATTAGGAATAATATTTATTACAAATAAAGAGAGTGAGAAAAAGTTAATTAGAGGAGACGAAACGATTACTCCTAAAGTCACGAAAATTAAACAACCAAAGCTAAAAATACCTAGGTATATTTTTAAAATACCCGGTCTTTACACCCTTTTTTAATTTCATTAAAACTATTTTTCAAGGTATTATAAAAATTGGTGATAATATGTTATATTTTAGAATCTTTATACCAGTGGGAGGTTCCTTTGCACAGGATGCCGGCTAGATTATGGGTGCCACAACGGCGCCTATTTCTGCCGTGAGGCAGTAATGTGTAAACATTACTGTGTTTCGATCTGAAGGGCACCGTAGCTAGTGAAATTACTGGGCAAATGAGACGTAACATCTTATGTCTCAAGGTGACGAGCGCAGTAGTAGTGCCGCTCAGAATTTTTGGGTTTTTCAATAATTCTGAGCGGAACTGTATTGTACTGGGCAAGGCATATCAGTTACCATCAGTTGAACGTCTTGATCGTCTCGTCCCTTATTTTCATAAAAAAACGGTGAAACAATCTGTAATATGTCCTGCAGTAATCGCCATTACTTTTGATTGCAAGACTGATATAATAGTAAGGCTAGGTGGCACCAACTAAAATTTGAAATAACAAATATGTTAAAGTACCGCTCAAGCAAAAATTGAGTGGCAACATTTGACACTTTTTAGATGACATCATAACCTTAACTGTTAACCGTAACCGTCCACTCTTCATCGGTTCAAGCTATTGTTATTGTTAAATAGTTGAATAGCGACCTGACAAAAGTTTCAGATAAATATTCGATATTGACTTGATATTTCACATTTTAACCCTAACTTTAACTATGCCAATGAAAACAATGGTGCAAGACATTCCGCAGTTGATATTAAAGTTAAATTTGACTTCAAACTTAGTTATAACAGTTATATGATGGAACCCTGCCTAAAACTTCTAATTTCACGTTGCTTCAGTTTGAGTACAACTTTTTATGCCAACAAAAATGACAAACGCCTTCATTACCTCGATTGATAATAAATTATCATGAGCGACGACAACGTGATAAATAATTAAATTGATTTCAAGTTCCCCGAAAAGATCCTGATATCATCTCCGTCATTCTCCAATCTGTATTCACTAAATTGTCCCCGATTTTTCCCCTTACCCTCAAATTCGATGACTGTTCAAATAACTAAATAACATTATTTGTGCTCGAGATTACCCCATGCTGCATTTGACGTTAAGAGCAGTAACACTTTGCGACCCCTGAACCCCATAAAGTTTTATCCTTTTAACACCCTAGCAGCATAATGGAGACGGTTTTTAAAGCAATTGTAGATAGATATCGTTTGGAAGAAAATAATTTTTGAAGTGAAACTTCTTTAGAATCTTTGTGATTTCAAACCCGATGCAAAGGAAAAAACGACAGGTAAGAGACACAAATACAAAGATGTGTAGGATGAAGCCGGCAAAGAATGAGACAGAAATATGCACACTATTGAAGTGAAAACTTTTTTAACGTCGTTGTCATTTGAAAGTCGATGAAACGGAAAAGTGACAGTAAAAATAGCAGTCACATCAATTCATAATATTTTAACATGGGAGATAATGAGATAGGAAGCATAATACAATGTTTTGGTACCAGGCGATCATAGTTAAAGAAGAGATTGTCTTAAGTATGGCGCGAGTATACCTTAATATATTCTGACTCCAAGCGCACGACGTATTACTACATAGACACCAGGAGAACATATTATAATATATATTAGTGGTGGTAGAACAGTCTTTCATAGCGGTTGAAATCATGTGTCATACTAGCAACACGTACCAGGAATTCATATGCAGTTTAGAGGTTCATGCACCATGCAGGTTTCACTTTTGACATGTGTACTTTGTACACACGCAATGTTTTTTTTGCATTTGAAAAGTTTTTCGAAATTTCAATGAAAACTTATACTCTGTCGCATATCTAAGTTGCAATTATAGTATAATTGTAAAGAAGGTCCCTTGCTGCTTTTGCTTATCTTGAGGTAACTAAAGAACTGTGACAGATGTTTTCTGTCACCTGCAGAAGGTGAAGAGGAAAATAGTTTTTAAGCGCGTGTAGCCCTGGAGAGATTACGTACAGGTACTTGGTAACACAGCTTTCGTGTTAGATCAATGCAAACATATTCATTATGGCATATGTTATATAGAAGCATAACTTCAAGTTGTTCACGCCTGGCTTTTAAATCAAGAATATTGTATTTTTCAAGCAATTGATCATACGAAATATTAGTTTTTGTTCATCTGTTATGCATACTGCTTAAAAATATTTTTTGTATTGATTCGAGATACACACTTTACAGAACACAGGTACATAATATGTAAAGTGGGTTCCAAATTGAAATAGCATATTCAAGTTGTTATCGTCCAAGTGATTTGTATAAAAGTAACAACGTTGAGAGGAAGGGACCCATCATTGAATCTTTGTTTTTCTGGCTTATAAATATTCAATATTGATGCTGGAAGGGGCTAGGGGTAACAGCTTACCAAAACCGTAAGGATTGAGAATATGTCAAAGGTCTACTGTTGTTTTGGGCAAATCTCTGTATTGCCGGTTCAAACCTATCAAACTAGTTCCAACTGGTTTTTACTACGCCACCTTTATTATCATTGTGCAACCTCTCATTCGAATACTTAACAACAGGAGACGGCAAACTAGGGTGAAACTCCCGTGTGTCCCCACACCCGCTGGCTAGTGCACTAAAATCAAATTGTCTCGCTCTGTCTCACGCGGGAATCGAATTGGAGATTGTTTTGGGTTTATTGGGGGATCTATCAACTAATCCTGAATCCGAATTTGTTTGCTATGTACTATATTAATACAGTCTATAACAGTCAATTTCAAATAAGTTGTCATACAATCAAATTACATATTATTAACTGACTCAAAAAAGTAGAAGGTTCTCAATTAGATTGTTTGTTACCTCAGATTTTTCGACTGGTTGAACTGATTTTGATGATATTTTATTTATTTGAATCCATGAGAAAACCACATTATTCTTAAATTTGCATTAGGTTTCCAAACCCAACAAGGATTGTATTAACATTATATTATTAAGTTGTAGAAGAATACGCAATTATTTTTTTACTTTTAAGTGGGTATTATATTGTTTTGACATAGTTTTTTTGTTGTTTGTTTTTGATAAATGTTATGGAACATTAAGTGCTTGTTTGCTAGCAGGTTAATGACGCAATTTTTTTAATAATGTTGAGACCACCACCAGTCACCAGATAGTAAGAGACATTGCAGACTTCCGAAATACCATAATTCTCACGATTATACCATGAGACACGAGCTCATTAATTCCTCTAGCTCTTAAAAATACAAATTACACTGTTATATTGAGTGGCATAAAAACTCTAATGATGATTTTATATACAGCATGCTAATTAAATTTTTACATACGTCGAATGAATCAGCGAATCGTCTCGCATTAATTGCTGAAGTGAAAATTACATTGGAAACGTAATTAGTTCGTGGATATCTCTAGCACTTTAACATTCAACTATGATAAAATATCGAGCCTCGTATCTTTTTTTCACTTACCATCACTTCAGCTCAGTACATTTTACAAGTGGGAGGCTCCTTTGCACAGCGCCTATATCTGCCGTGAATCAGTAATGTGTAAGCGTTACTGTGTTTCAGTCTGTAGGGCGCCGTAGCTAGTGAAATTACTGGGCAAATGAGACAGCTGTAGTGCCGCTCAGAATTTTTGGGGATTTTCAAGAATCCTGAGCGGCACTGTATTGTTGGGCAGGGAGTATTAATTACCATCAGCTAAACGTCATGCTCGTCTCGTCCCTTATTTTTATTAAAAAAAAACACTAAACTGTGAGTATCACAGAACAGTTTAAAGAGATCTTAAAATTCTTTGATATTTTGATTTGCAAAAAAAGATCTCTATAAACTGTTATGTGACTATACTAAACGTTTTTGATAATATTGTTAAAGAAGCTTTTTTTATTTTTCTTGACGTTCATTTTGGTATTGCCATATGGTCATTTTTGTGTTGCCATGCGGCCATTTTTGTATTTTATTGTTTTTAATGGAATGATAACAGTTATTTAGCAAGTGGCAGCCATATTTAAAGAAATAAATTCTATTGCAATGTTATTTACACTTCGCGTACAATATGTAAAATATTCTTAAACATAATATATTTGTCCCTTAAACAAACATATTTTAACGATAGGTATGATGAACAGTCCTTTATGCAGGGGATGCATGGAGGCAGAAGAAACAACACTATATGTGTTTACAGAGTGCAACAGGGTGGGCAAACAACGGGCACTAACTCTCCAATGTCCAGTATCGCTCCCGGATGCCTACAGCAGTCTGAAAAGGCTATCTTTCTGGGACGGCCTGGGCTGGTTAGAATAAGAAGATTGACTGACGCGCACAATGACCCAATCAAGAGGATAAATGCGCATTTAGCCCAATCAAACTAACTCACTCATTTAAGTTTTTAATAAAACATTGAGACCTTTTCTACACAATAGAAAGACAAACGAGCATACGAGTCACGAGTACTCCTTTTTACAAGATGCCAGCTAGATTAAGGATATCCACAACGGTGCCTTTCTCTGTCGTGTAACAGTAATGTGTATGCATTATTGTGTTTCGGTCTGAAGGGCGCCGTAGCTATTGAATAACTGGGCGAATGAGACTTAACATCTTACGTCTCAAGGTGACGAGTGCAATTTTAGTGCCCCTTAGAATTATTGAGTTTTTCAAGAATCCTGAGCGGCACTGCATTTTAATGGGCAGGGCGTATGAATTACCATCAGCTGAACTTCCTGCTCATCTCCTCCTTTCTGTCATAGAAAAAACCTGATGGTCAGTGATCACCGCCGCCCATAATCTTTTGAAACATGAAGGGAAAACAAGACAATTGGAAGTATTTTCTCATAATTGTAACTTGATTTTAATTTGAAATTATTTGCAGCAAAATGTGTTGTTCGTCTCCTCATTATCCAAGTGTATTGAATTTCCTTTGAAATTATTAATATCAACGAGAATCTAATAACGAGATATCTATAATCTTTTCATCGTTGAAAAATTCCACATCAACAGTTTTTGCTTTACTGTACATTAGAAAAAGAATATTTAGTTTGAATATATCGTACATAACTATTGAGTAGATATAATTCTTATTTTCAATTTGCTATATTAAAATTAACAATGCTTCTGTAAAGAGTTTCAAACCATCATAAGTTTTGGGGCTGTACACAGATTTTTTTGTAGTGAAGACACGTTTTTTTATTAATGAAAATAAGGGACGAGACGAGCATGACGGTGATGTTGACGACAGCTGATGGTAATTGATACGCCCTGCCCATCACAATGCGGTGCCGCTCAGGATTCTTGAAAAATACAAAAATTCTGAGCGGCACTACAACTACGCTCGTCACTTTGAGACGTAAGATGTCGAATCTCATTTGCCCAGTACTTTCACTAGCTACGGCGCCCTTCAGACCAAAACACATTACTGCTTCACGGCAGAAATAGGCGCCGTTGTGGTACACATAATCTAGACGGCATCCTGTGCAAGGGAGCCTCCCACTGGTGGTAAGTATATATACTTAATAAATAAGTATACTTATTTGATTTGATACAAGGTGCAGTTCTGAAACTGCTCCATTACGTAATTATTGCGTGAGTTACGTGAGTGATTGTGTGATTGCAAAAAAATCTAAGTTGTATATCTAAAAAAGATACAAAGATTTAAAATCGTAGATATTCCGAGATACTTAAGGCTACTAAAATGGTCTCGGGGATATCTAATAAATGTATGGCAATGCATGAACAGATACGATTTCCATCGAATACAGAACTAGATCAGTTAAATGAGTTACGTGCGTTGAGTTTCGATGAAGGTCTGATAAAATATCAAATGTTGACTCATAATCTATATTTTAAATATATTACACTTGGGGCTGAATTTGTATGGGCTGAATATAGCTAGTGAAATTACTGGGCAAATGAGACTTAACATGTTATTTCAAGGTGACGAGCGCAATTGTAGTGCCGCTCAGAATTTTTGGGTTTTTAAGAATCCTGAGCGGCACTATATTGTACTGGGTGGGGCGTATCAATTACCGTCAGCTGATTGTCTCGTCCATATTTTTTTATAAAAAAAACCTATTATAATGATTAGTCAAGTATAAACGTACGGGCCTATTTCTTTTATTTAGTGTTTTAATGCAAAAAGTAATCTACGTTTCCCGAATACCGCAATTTATTTAATTGATTAATCCGTTAAATTAATATTAATTTATTTCATTCACTAAATTTAATTTTCATCAAATTATTTATTAAAAACACAAATAAAGTTTGAAAAACAACAAAATTTTATGAATGATGCGGGACTCGAACTCACGACATCCGGCGTTCCGTGCCGGTGCTCTAACCAACTGAGCTAACCGTTCAAGGGTCGTATCGTTATAAAATCTTGTATGCTTTGTTCAACTCTCAGGTTGTGGCTTTAGCTACAGGATATAGGTGAGTTATCAGTTTAAAAACATCAATTTCCTAATATGCAAATATTGGGGTTGAGCAGGTTATCAACTGTAAAGTAGATCCTGTAGATGAAGCCACAACCTGACAGTTGAACAAAGCATACAAGATTTTATAATGTCGTTCGTCAACATCGTTCATAAAATTTTGTTGTTTTTCAAATTTATTTGTGTATTAATCCTAGAAGTGAGGGTTATGACTAAACATAACAAATCGTTTAAACCCAAAAAAATCGGTTTTAATTCTTGTGTTAAAAAAAAAAATGCGTAAGAAAATAAAACAGTAAATCTCAATTCGTTATGTTGTCACATGCCAGCCCAAAATGAAGCCGTATGTACGTTCTATGCTCCATCTAACATTCCGTCTATATTTGTAAACTGTGGCTCCTTTATCAGGCGATCATAACAGTAAAGAGCCTGAAATTGTAACTGAAGCCCGGATCCCGCGTGACTAACTTTAAACGTAATGGATTTTCTCTATCTGCAGTTGTTATCTTATTGCAACTCTTTTTGTTCCCGTTTAATAGGGTTCAAAGTCCAGAGGGAAACATTGCTAACATTCATTTTAGAGATGGGTGTTTTTTACTAGTAAGTTTGTTTCAGTAAATGTTAAACTATTTAAAGTGAAAACCTAGTTTAGCGCACTGAGCACTGAGCTATATCACGCTCGTTGGGTAAAGTAATCTCTACGTATTTAACTATTTTTACGAAATGAACAAAAAATTGTTTTATTTCGTATTAGCCTTGCTTTGATGAGAATAACAATTTTTGGAACTGTTATATTATATTCCAAGACATGGATTCGTATGTAAACTATTCATGTCTGTCTTATCCCCCGGAATACACTTAATATAAAAGAGGTCTATTCACGCTATTTATAATTTACGTCCTATAGAATGATTAAGAGAAAAATTTTGACTTGGTGCATCTCAATATATTCATGATAATGTTCTGTATGCTCATAAGCACATTAAGGGATTTGCTGGAAACTGTGACAATCATAATGTTAGCATGACGAACAAACATAAACTTGTTATGCCTACTGCTCGATTAAGTCGAATTAGTAAGTCTTTTATTAGGCGATGTACTAATTGTAAAAGAATTGTTAATAATGTTTGTGTGGTAAGGGTTATTATAACATAAATGATTTTCTTAATGATACAACAGACTGGGAATGGAACAAACTAGATACTATTTAAATATTAATATTTATTGTTCGGTATTACATTGTCATCCATATTTTTATTTGAATTTGAGATTGATTATTTTTAACTTTACAACTTAAAGCTCACAAGCAGTTCCTCCCCAACACGAGCAATGTAATTCTTAATTAATACAAGAAAGGGATGTTAGAAATTCCCCTCCATGTATCAAGTAACGACGAAGGAACTTATACAGTGCCATAAATAAGCTAAATACCGCCTTCAAAGAGACACGATTTCGTAACGAGATCATCGTGAATATTGCTTTATTTTATTTGCTCCTCGCTCTTAGTGTCGCTCTGGTACCGAGGAGCCTTAGTTATCTTGTTTTTAGACTTTCCATGCAAAATTTTTAACTGAATTTAGTCGGTACTGAATTTAAGACAAGTATAATACTCGAATTTAGCATCCTAACAATCCTTACTTCTAAATCTAGATTCCTAAATTCAGAAGTAAGGATTGTTTCTCAATGACTGAATCATTTAGAAGCTTAATTAGAAACGCATTTAGGAGGGTATAATCGCAATTAGTTACTGATTTCAGTCGCTAGTTGCTCTTCGTGCGTGGAGGACGTATCTAAGTCTTATGTTCTTATAATTTAAATTCAAATATTTTTATTCAAAATAGGATGTTACATCACTTATTGAAATTCAAAAAACTACCACCCATTCCAAAATAAATGCCTCAGACCTGAGAAGAATGGGCGCAACAAAATCAGCGGCCATTTTTTTTTGTCATCATAAAATGTGTTAACAAAGTAATCTTGTACAATTTAACTTATTATTTTTTAGCCTGAGGGCGGTCACTCCATTCCCAATATGTGGTATTTATTATTATTAAGAAAGTCATTTATGTTATAGTAACCTTTACCAAATAAACGTTTTTTAACAATTCTTTTGAATAACGTAATACTTTTGTTTTGAACATTTTCTGGGATCTTGTTGTAAAAGCATATACATCGCCCCACAAAAGACTGACTAACTCGACTTAGCCGAGTAGTAGGCATCATAAGTTTATGTCTGTTCTTCTGTTCTGTAATAGTAATAGTAGCCTAAACAAGTTTCAGAGATAGTTTTTGTCAGCAGGGCTTGGGATTTTAAAGAAATAAAATTTAAATCTTGATATGAATTTCCTGTTGAAAGAAATCTTAATGTTACGACCAATTTTTCTTTTGCACTAATACTGTCTCGTAGGAGTAGTAGTATCAAGTAGAATTTGTATCTTGCTTTTGAATAAATGGTGTCATATGATTTAATTATATTATGTCAAACAATCTCGTATCCATTATAGATCATTTATAAGTCTGCTGGTTCTAAAATACCTATTCTCTTTGTAATGTTTGCTAACTTCCATTTTCTTTTTTCAATGATTGACCATGAATGACCCATGATTTTCATTTTCTTTTTTCAATTTTGATTGAGCCGACGGCCAGGGCTAGACAAAGGCCAATTTTTGGTGCCTGGACAACACTGGAGCCATCCTCGTACTTATACGACACGTCCGAATTTGTCGCGCTTTAAGTGGTGACTGATTCAGTAACTAAATTTAGCATAATGTGATCCGAAGCTTCTAATATGTTTCTAAATTTGCTTCTGAATTTAGATGACTAAATTCAGTTAAGTGTAATAACCGCATTTTTCTTATTAATTTATTATATTATAATAACCCATCTAACGGAATAGATATCGACTTTTTGAAGTGAAACTTCTTTAGAATCGTTGTGATTTCAAACCGGAAGCAACGGAAAAACGACAGGTAAGAGACACACATACAAAAATGTGTAGGATGAAGCCGGCACAGAATGAGACAGAAATATGCATACTATTGAAGTGAAACTTCTTTAGCATCGTTGTGATTTGAAAGTCGATGAAACGAAAAAGGGCGACAGTAAAAAGAGACAGACACCATAGATTCATAAGAAAAGTGGGAGAAAATGAGATGGTAAGCATTATACAGTATTTTGGTACCAGGCGATCATAGTTGAAGAAGAGATTGTCATATGTATGACGCGAGTACCTTAATAACGTCATGCGCACAACGTGTTACTACATAGACACCAGGAGAACATAAATTTGGTAGCTGTTATAGTAATGTTTTTCATAGTTGTTGAAATCATATGTCATTCAAGCAACATGTACCAGGACTTCATATGCAGTTTAGAGGTTTATGCACAATGCTGGTTTCACTTCTGACTTGTGTACTTTGTACGCACGCAATTTTTTGATACGCCAGTACATCGCCCTAAGAAACTTCTAAATGATACATTTTTTAAACGTGCGTGAATAACCAAGCTTATAAGGAATACTTTTACTACTACTAATAATTTTATCACTATTAAAATATGTAATCAACTAATTTATCGTTGCGACTTTAATTTAATCCTTTTGTTTTAATTTTTAATCTTATTAGTATTTTTTATGAAAATACGAGACGAGCAGGACGTTCAGCTGATGGTAATTGATGCGCCCTGCCCATTACAATTCAGTGCCACTCAGGATTCTTGGAAAACCCCAAAAATTCTGAGCGGCACTACAACTGCGCTCGTCACCTTAAGACATAAGATGTTACGGCCTATTTGCCCAGTAATTTCACTAGCTACGGCACCCTTTACACCGAAACACAGTAATGCTAACACATTACTGCTTGGGGTCTCCATAATCTAGCCGGCATCCTGTGCAAAGGAGCCTCCCATTGGTAAAATAAAGTATAACAATTAGTGAAAATTTGGAATAAGCCTTCAGTACTTAATTATATACCTATTTGTTAATAACCTAGCTGTTAGTTTTCCGAAAAAAGTAAATAAAAATAACAAACAAGTTAGATATGATGGAAGAATGCGAAGTTTAGTAAAAACATAGAATTAATATCAACACAACTTTTTCAGTGATAGAGTGTGGTATTTGAAAATAATTTGTACAGCGAATACAGAAGTTATTTCACATGCAAAATGTATCCTCTAACGGATAGTACGAGAGCCGAACGCTATTTTAAATGTTAGTCGATTTAAATAAAATACTAACAAAAATAGATTCACTCCAAAATATTTACGTCACTCGCTTTCAGTAAATTGAACGTAAATTATAGAAGTTGCGAAGTTTCAAACATTTACTGGAGAAAACATTAATCTGTTTTTAATTAAAGAACAAGACATTAAGTTGCGAATTTAAGCTTTCGAAAGTTGCGAAGTTGAAAAATTTAACTTAGAGTTCGTTTTTAACTTATTTCACCGACGGCGTACTTATGTTTTGCTATCATTTTGTTTTTTATCTCCCTTCGTCAGCAATGGACATGTTGATGGTTTTCTTCTTTGGGTACAGTGTGATAGATCTCAATGAAGGTTGTTTGACTAAGTTGAAACACACAATTTATTTTATCACAGTCTTGATGAGCTAGTAACGAGAATAGTATTGTTGAATGACCGCTTCTTTAACTGCTTATTTATAAAATTTTAGTCATGTAACGTTCGTTCGGTAAAGTAGGCTCTTGTCGCTTGAAATAATATCGAACAATAAAATATATTCAACAAATATTGACATAGTTTTTGTGCAAATGATAATCAAGTGTACACAATTCATATTGTAGTTACAACAAAGCTATTGTTCCATTTTAGAGAACGATACTAAGAACGATCAGCCAGAACAAAATTTACCAGTGGGAGGCTCCTTTGCACAGGATGCAGGCTAGTTTATGGGTACCACAACGGCGCCTATTTCTGCGATGAATCAGTAGTGTGTTTCGATCTGAAGGGCGCCGTAGCTGGTGAAATTACTGGGCAAATGAGACGTCTCAAAGTGACGAGCGCAATTATTTTAGTGCCGCTTAGTATTTTTGGTTTTTTTAAGAATCCTGAGCGGCACTGCATTGTGATGGGCTCCTGCTCATCTCGTTCTTTACTTTCATTAAAAAAAACTTTAATTATTTACTTTGATCTGTTGCTGATTGTGAGATAGTCTTAATAATAGGGTACATTTTGATCTCTTAGGGTACGGGTAACAATCACTATTAAAAATATTTAACCAACATTAATAACTACTACTTTCCTTTCAAACTAATCACTTCGAACAAAGTTTATGTTTCATATCAAGTGGTACACTAATGCAAGTTTGGTGACTGCCAAACTTATAAACATTAATTTAATTAGGAAGTTAAAGCGAACTCCAATATTTACTATGTTCAATGCAACTTATGAATGTCGCTAATACGACATCAATTTGATTAGATTTGAAATATGTAACAGTTTAGTTGAGAAATTAATATGATATGATAGATATCTTGCTATCTACTACAAACAAGGAACGGTAGTGAAACGAGGCTTTGGCCATTCAGAAATACCTTAGATATATGATACGTCTAGATAGAGCCTCTTACTGTTAGACAACTGATAAAAACACAGGCCAGCAGGCCTACCATGAACTCTTATTGCGATTCAATTGACAACTTAAAATAAACTGCTTTGCTATTTCGTACCACGAGCGACGTGATTAGAGTTATTAAGATGAGATGAGAATACTTTATTGGACTTTTTTGTAAAACAAAATACTGAAAATAAATACTTAAGATGAAATTACTAAAGACGAGGCAGTAAGTGCCCGGGCTATAGCCTGTTCGCAAGAACGAATTAAAAAAAATGTACTCTGTGGTCCTGTCAAATCAAACATCAATAGAGGTGCGTTCATAACTCGTTATTTTTACGAAAACACATAAGCAAACATTTAATTTATAATTCAAAGAACTATATTTATTTATATTACTATTATTCAATAAGTATAAAAAAGGGCTTAATAGTTTATAATTTGACGCAATTGCGCAATTTTATTTTATTCATTCTACATAAGCGATCCAAACGCCATTCAGTAAAAGGCACTTCATGGTACGAATTTTAGTGATTCAGTTTGGGTACCTAACTGAACTGCATCTGATTCGCATCGCTTATTAAAAGTTGATGGTAGGCCTTCAGGAATATTAGTTTAGTGTGTGTGACAAGCTACGTCTTACACTCGCGATTTGTATGACACTTTGTCTTAGTGCGTGAATTGCTCAAAATAGAGGTAAGTTCTAAACTCAATTATTTTGACGTTTTCACAGCTGTCATGGTCTATCTAGATATATAAATGCTCTTAATAGTGATTTTCATTATTATAACACTAGAAATAAGGGATTGCATGTAACTAATTCTAGTATTCTAGGCTTCATAAGATACATAATAGCTTTAAGGGTAAATGTATACACTTCTATAATAAAGTCCCAGCCACTGTTCAGGCATTATCTATAAATAAATTTAAATGTATTATAAAAAATGGCTCTGTCGTAAATCCTATTACTCCACTGCTGAATATCTAAATGATCGGACAGCCTGGGACTAGATTGTGATTATTTTATAGCGATAGGAAGAACAAGACATTAAGTTGCGAATTTAAGCTTTCGAAAGTTGCGAAGTAGAAAAATTTTACTTAGAGTTCGTTTTCAACTTATTTAAATGACTGTACAATATTGTATATTTTTATTGAAAAGAGCGCAAAAAAAGAACGCTGTGAGAGTTTCTTGCTCCGCTTCTTCTCTCTCAGAGCGCCATTTGTTTCCGAAGCGGTAGTAGTATCTAGTAGTTATTAGAAATCACATCAAAAATAATTCTAAAGGAATCAATTTTGAGAAAATAAATGCCTTTTATGCCTTTTCAAAAGATCTAAGAGGAAAACGTGTTGTTTCATTTTTCACTTATTAAATTAAATTACATATTTCCGATGGCTTACTAGACTACATTATTCTCGAATACTTACATCATATATTTTTTCTTTTGACAGAACAGCATCCGTCGAGTCAATTATCTAAATATATATAAATTACGTGTCACGTTGTTTGTCCGCGATGGACTGCTAAACCAATGAACTAATTTTAATGGGGATTACTTTATGCAGTTTAGTCCAACTTGAGAGATAGGATAGTTTTTATTTCGATTTGGGACCCGTAATTATATTTATTTTCAATATTTGTTTTGTATGGACATATTTTCTATGAGAGAATTTAGTGACGCACGGTTTGACAGTTACACTGTGAAACAATTTCATTATAACAACAGGGAGCATTTTGTATAGATTTATTTTACAGGGTATATCAACTCATTCCAAAAAAATATTGAATATTAAATGGCAAAAGGCATTTATTTTCTCAAAATTGATTCCTTTAGAATTCTTTTTGATGTCATTTCTAACATACTAGATACTACTACCGCCTCGGAAACAAATGGCGCTCTGAGGGAGAGGAAGCGGCGCAAAAAACTCTCCCAGCATTCTTTTTTTGCGCTCTTTTCAATAAAAATATACAATATATTGTTATATGTCGTATGTTATGGTAAATAGTAGTATGTTTAAGTTTTTTCTATTTCTGGTGTGATATATTATTTGTAATGTAATGTAGTTTGATTGTATGATTAGTTTTAGTTTGATTTGATTGTTGTTTGCCGTGTTTGTAATTCTTGTTTGTTTGTAACTGTCGCATTAGGTAATACCTGTAATGATAGTTGCTATGTGTGTGAAATAAATAAATAAATATTGTATAGTCATTTCTATCGCTATAAAATAATCGTAATCTAGTCTCAGGCTGTCCGATCATTAAGATATTCAGCTGTGTAGTAATAGAACTTACGACAGAGCCATTTTTTTATAAAACATTTAAATTTATATATAGATAGTGCCTGAACAATGGCTGGGACTTTATTATAAAAGTGTATACATTTACCCTTAAAGCTATTATGTATCTTATGAAACCTACTAGAATTAGTTACAAGCAATCCCTTATTTTTAGTGTTATAATAATGAAAATGACTATTAATTTTTAAGCATCAATTTAAAGCTTAAATCATATTTCACATCTACAGTACTTATAGCTAATCTGAAGCTGCAACTGATTTCGAAATAGGGAATGCAGGTCTCACTGACGAAACTGGAATGAGATTTAATCCCAAATGGGTGATGATGTATGTATAGAGAGAGTGAGGACTAATTGCGACGTCCACAATGGAATCATTAATTGTGGCCCCGAGTTATTAGATCAAGTGCCATTGGAAACTCTGTTGGATTTGGTTCCCTGTTTTCGTTGATATCTTTGTCAACGTGATTAACAATTACATTGATATTTCTATACCTATCTAGCAAAGGGTTGCTGATTCGATCCCAGTTGGGAACTGAAAATCATAGAAGTCGTTGACACATGCCTTTGAATAAGTTTAAATATTTGATGAAAATTACGGAATCATCTCTGTGTTTCATGTAGAATAATTGAGTATATAGAACACCTTTTAAATGAATGTGTCCGATTTCAGCCAATTAGAGACAACATTGTAGGACTTATGTGTTTGAACAGACTTGATATGGGCATGTTTGTAAATATACTTGCCATCCTGCATCTAAGGATGCTTATGTTATTCTTTATTTTGCTTTTCTTCTGTTTGAGTGTTAATGTACTTAGATTATAATGGAGATGACATGTACATAAATAAATAAAAGCCGTTTAAGTCTGACTTTATAAGAAGAAGGCTCAATTCGTGTGATTTTTTATGTTTGTTAGCTCATAATATGAGAAATGGGAATTCCGGGGACGTGAGCGAAGTAAGACGGTCTCACGCTAAATACTAGAAACTTAACATTTGCGAATAAAAAGTATAAAGCCAATCAGCCTCACTCGATTATTGATGAGTTAGATAAGAACAATGAAAGTAAAACTGTTTAATATCACAAAATATGTTGAGCACTTAAGTTTTTGTATATCATAACGTGTTTATTGTTAAGTAATATTTTTATGTATTTCCTAGAATGATATGGTTGCTAGTGCTATTTAGAAGACAGGCCCGATTAGTTACAATGATTCAGGTACTGACAATCAAACCTGTCAGCAAATGCCTAACCATTCACAATAGTCTGCTAACTTAAAGCATTGCTAATTCTCACTCTGTCTTCTTCTATTGACCTAAGTCAGAATGAGAAAAAACACTCCTAAGCGGCTGTTTAAATTTAGCGGACCATTATGAATAAGGGGGTTAATGTTTAGACTTATTGAAATTGATATGAGGCTATAGACAGAATTAATACTAGACCGCGCTGATCCTTATGACGTGTATGGACTTAATTATCTTTTATCATATGCCGTTTAAGATTCCTAACTTAAAACTGTTATATATACAAGTTTTTACCGAAAAATAAAAATACAGACTCCAACTCAATAGCTTTAGATAAATAATTTTATAGTAAAAAATATTTATCACCACAATTTATATTCTTTATTCATGTCATTTTTATTTTCTTAATGATCCTGATAAGGAAAGGAAGTTTTATAAGAATATTGAATTGTAATCGATCTAAGCCATTTGTTATGTTTTGTGATTAAGAACACAAATTAAATTTGAAAACAAAATTTATGAACGATGCGGTACTTGAACCTGCGACCTCTCGCGTTCCGTCAAACTGAACCAACCGTTCGAATGACAAGGCAAATTTTGTTTTGAAAATTTTATATGTGTAATTTAAAACATAAAAATATTGTTTAGATTTGCAAGAGCCACATCCTAAGTCAATTTCCTAATATGCAAATATTAGGGTTTAGCAGTTTATCAACTATAGTAGATCCTGTAGATGAAGCCACAACTTGAGAGTTAAACAAAGCATATAAGATTTATCAACGATACGTCACTCGAATGGTTTGCTCAGTTGGAAGAGCGCTCGCACGGGACGCGAGAGGTCGCGGGTCCGAGTCCCGCATCGTTCATAAATATGTTTAAAATTTTATTTGTGTTGTAATCGATCCATTAAACGTATTTACGTATAATTTTCTAATATTTGTGGCGAAATTTATGTAGCATAATATCTTTACATACGTTACAGAGGTAAACCAATTATACAGACACTTTATAACATAATATTACATCATATTTGGTCCCTACACTGGCATAGCCTGTCCTGTAGGCAACCAATTTACATCCTAAGGTTAACAATATGAACCGAAAGGTCAAAAAGTGCACTCTGTATGCGTGTGTGCGTGTGTGTGTGTGTGCGCTTGTGTCTATGGGTGTGAGTGAGTGTGAGTATCTGATTTATCATGTTACAAACTATTAACATTATATGAATGCTAAGCTATCACTTTAAGAATAGCTATCATGTCTGCATAAGTGAGAGTGTGTAACCATTTCTGTATTTTAAATTTGACCTGATGGACCGAGCAATTTTTAATAGAACATTTTAAATTTACCTTGTTGTATATATATATATGTATGTATATATACCTATAGCATTGTTCGTGTAGTTGAATGTAAATTAAGGCTTTTCCCGAATTCAATAACCAAAACGATCCCTGGTTAGTGCTTACTCAAACTATCCCCGAATCATTATAAACACGCTGCAAAACCCTAATAACATCAATATTCTTCGCCATAACTCAGGCGTTACGCTCCCCCATCCTGTTATCCCTGACACCCGGCCGGAATTATCAGGATCCGAATGATTCATCCCGACACGTTATGTTCACATCATAATATCTTTATCTGGAGGTGTAATGGAGATCGAATTATGAGCTGGAAAAACACGATTTTCATTTTATCAGTATAGAGATATATTAGATATGATGGTGTCATGGTAAACTACGTCTTGTGCATTCTGATGATGGCAGAAATAGGTTTGGTAATCCCCGGTTAGACCCTGCAGATACAGTTTCTACTGCTGCGAAAGTCTACAAACATTTTAAAGTGTCACTGTAACTTCAACATAATGCTGAAAGCGTTTTTATAATCTCGCAATACATTAAACAAACTTCGGGAATATATCACCACCGATGTACTGGCAAAAGATGATCTGCTGTTACAACAAGTGAATTTTTGGGCAATAATATTACATAATTCCTCTCTGATATTTAATTTTTGCACAGCTTTTTGTTGCAATGAAAGGTGTATTAAATATCGCTAATAAATCAATCCATTTATGGTAAAGGATCAAGATTTTTTCATGTTCAGACTTTTGTGGGCAATAACAGTCGGTGCTATAATAAAATTGTAAGCCATAAGCTTTAGCGATGCACTTAAGAATAGAGCTGTAGAATAGGAAGGCAAGTGATGGAAAATAATAAGTGAAAGATCTCATCTCTTATTCAAAAAATATTATGTTTAGTACCTATAATAATAATTAAGCATTTATTTAATTCCATGCATTACAATTGGTAACTTATTAACCTATATATTAAAATACATTTATTACACTTAGATAAATTTGGTTTCCAAGTATTCATTTATTAGAAAGGTTTACCAACTAGATATACAATTAATATTATGACTACCTACTTATAATGTAAAATTTCTTATATTTAATACTTATATATCTAACTTATAGGTATGCACAGCGTTGCCTTATTTTCTTATTGTAAGTTAAGCAATACTGCTACTATTGTACATTTAGTATTACTAAAACTGTAAGTGTTTTTTTATGGAAATAAGGGACAAGACGAGCAGGACGTTCAGCTGATGGTAATTGATACGCCCTACCCATTACAATGCAGTGCCGCTCAGGATTCTAAAAAACCCAAAAATTCTGAGCGCCACTAAAATTGCGCTCGTCACCTTGAGACATAAGATTCTAAGTCTCATTTGCCCAGTAATTTTACTAGCTTAAGTTTATACATCCAAAATATAAGGGTTCAAAAGCGTAATTATTAATTCTAGTTTGTGATTAGCTTAATTTTTATTTGTTTTAATTATCAACTACTTAATTATTTAATGCATGAACCCCGTTCGGGTAAAAGCCTCCCCCAAGGAATGCCATTGAGGCTTTTTAATACCTATGCTTAGAAATGAATTTATAACTATTGACTTGACTCAAGAGTCAATACAATATCTCGTTGGGTAATACAAGTATGGAAACTCAATAGTTTCCATACTTGTATTACCCTCAAAACTCAATAGTTTCCATACTCATATTACCCAACGAGATATTGTAGTCACTACTATTTTGCTGCAGTTTCTTGTTGAAAAATCCAGATGTTATATTTTTAAACTTTAATATTCTACCGGATATTTTGTATCATACAATTATTTACCTTAAATTCTTAATAAATCAGGATGAAAAGAAAAATCACAGCAATCCGAAAAATTCCCACAGGACGTAGCAAGTGGTAAATATATCGTGTTACTTAGGATATATGTAGCTCAGCCTTTGTCTACAAACGTGACCTAATTTAGAAGAAACAACCTATATCTCGAACACCAAATCACTTAGCCCATCACCAAAACAAAATCACTCTTAACACCACTGGATAAGGCGTAATGAACCAGCAAATAGAATTTGGTCAAATTGATTGGATACAACCGTTGAAACATTTGGCCCATTCCAATTTCTACTTTATTGTTATCGATATAGACTTTAAGTTATAGGCATTGGAAAATTTTGTAAACTCACAGAATGGCCAAGAAAATTTGGTGTCTGTTAGGAGATTTTGAACTTTATATCAACCTAAAAGAGTAGTAGATGCCGGTACTATAAAGTTTGCTGAATTCGTGCAAGGCACTTGTTTTCAATCATTCGAGGAATAAAATTCGGGATTGCCCTAACTCCAATACCGGCTGATTTGGAGACAGTGACGTAGGTCATTTTATCTCAACGATCCGAAATTGCTGTATCAGATTACAGCAAGAATATACCAGAAATAAGACGGGATTTTAAGGACTTGAAAGCAATTCTTCGCAGGAAATTGTCGAGTAAGGGCACAATACTTAAAGAAATATCGACACGATTTTCATATTTATTTCAGACCAGGAAAGTCCATTATTTCAAATACTATTGTAATGTCGATGAATTACGTAGTATAAAGTCGTCAAGAACAGTAGTAATAATTAAAATGTTTTCGAAGTGAACACCTATTATGGGATGCTGAGTACTTTCTTTTGTATATTTGATGAGACTGAGCTGCCATGTAATGCTCGTTCGGGTAATATTGGCTGACTTCGACGAAGAAAGGGTAATAATTCAAAACAAATTTGACCAGTGTTATTCTGTAGACAATTATAATTATTTATGTTGTGTTGTTATTTACTTTATGAATATAGATTTATATCGTAGTATCAACCTCCCGTTGATGATGTCAATTTATGTGCGTCTGTGTGACTGTCTGCGTTTTCCCGCTAAACTGTTGGGCCAAATGATCGGATTTATAAATTAAATTATTTTGATATAATCCAGACGTACCAACTATCTTTATATTGTCAATATAGTCTACACCGGAGATATCATCAGTACCTGTTAATTATGAACTCATTCTTAAAGTATCAGTGTACAGAGGTCTTTTTAGAGTTCCGTACCCGAAGGATAATAGAATCACTATAATTATAATAATAATAATTATAATATTGACCCACTTTTACACATAATTATCTTGTCCCAAACTAGGCATAGCCTGTACTATGGATGCAAGACACCGATCTATTTAATACAATATACTTACTTAAAACATACATAAATACATATAAACATCCATGACTCGAAAACAAACATCCATATTCATCATATAAATGATTGCACCTACCGGAATTCAATCCCGGGACCTGAAGCTGTCAAACTATAACTCAGACTTCGCCATCCGCCTGCAGTCCGTCCTTCTGTATGTCAGCGGTTTTAAAAAAGCTATAGTGTGGTTTTATAGAACTTCGATGCAAGTTAAGTCACACAGAAAGAAAAAAAAATATATTATAAAGATATGCTTTACTTATTCATAAATAACTTTGTGGTTCGAACCCACGCACCCTCTCCGAAACCAGAGTTTAAAACTGGTGCCTTAGCCTGAATGATGGATCTGAAAATTTTAGGCAGCGTAGTAAAAGTTTCACTTTAAAACACGATGGTGAATTACAAAAAAAAATATGTTGCAAAAATACTTTTTTGAAACCTTTTAAAAAGTGCATAGTGATTATATATTTTACGAATGTACAGAAACCTTCGACTGAGAGTCCGACTTACACTTGATGGGTCATGTCTTACACGTGGCCAGTCGCTTCTTTATTCTCGACGTAGTCCAGAAATTCCATAGGAACACATCATCACGAAACTCATTCCCGTCAGATGGTATTGGTATGAGCGCTATAAAAGTCGTAGAACACAGTAGCACGTAGCGGCGATGTGTTCTCGCCCGCAGCGCTGTGCGATGGTTTTATTAGAGAATCATTTTGACAAACGAATCACTTTACATTGTTTATATATTCATCTTTATTCATACTTGCGGCTCTGGATTTACGTGGAAATTAATTAGGTGAACAACGTGTTTATAACTGTTAATATTATGAGCTTCTTATAACGTATTTTGGTGACTGTTTTGTGTGACTTTTGTTTGATTGGCTAGTTTTAAACAGCTGTTTTAAAGTTATTCTTGTGTTGGAGCGTTTTGAAAAAATGATGAGAGTGATATTTTAGGATGCGCATCTCTGTAACACAAAAGTAACAGGATGAAGTTGGTTCCTAAAATAATCTGACGTTTGCGACATTTGTTATTTTTTTAGTTTCTTAGTCCATTATTAGGACAGGTAAAGGGTTCAAGCCCATACAGCCGTATTCATTATTTAGTAATTAATTGTCAAAGCCATCTTTGCATAATTTTTACAAAATTGTTCTTTCTAAAAACGTAAAATAGCATGAGGAATAAATCATTTTAATGATTTTTGCTTCGTTAGGCCAAAAAAGTATAACTTCTTGCATGCATGCATAAGTACACACCCACTTTTTTTTAATTGAAGCGCCCGCCCAGAGAGAATGAGACTTTATGTGAGGCCGAATTTGGGCCTTATATAATTCCAAGCGGTGGCCTCAAAATAAGTTATGTCCCGTGTAGTGTTCGGTTCAAACTCACATCATGTTTTTTGTTTTTTTTTAAATGTTATCTGTACTTACAATTATGTTTTCTTGTTTTATTCTTTTAAAGTTAATTATGTACATAATATGTGTTATACAATTGGCTTTTAACTAACATGTCCACTTAAAAATTTCATATATTTTAATTAGACGATTTTTCAACACAATTGTAGTAAATTTAAATTCTATTATTCAAAGACACCATTCCATTAAATTTATCTTTCACGGTGTTTATGGAAGCATGTAATGATGTCCTGTTTCCTTTGACCTGCTCTCCAGTCGAACAAGAGACACTGAAAGTCAAAATCAAAGCAGATATCTCCCCCTATTATCTGAAGCAGTTTTATGTTTTTATACATCATTATGTATCGTATAATTAGTTATCAATAGTAATAATATAATATAATAGTAACTCGGTTACACGTCATTTTATTATTTGATTTCAAATTCATTTAAATAATTTATCATAAAAAAGAAAATATGAAAAGTTATTCCAAATACGCAAAATTCTACCAATTGAAAAGAAAATTGTAATTAACTTACTTATAATATTAAATTATAATTATTAAAACGATGATTATAAAAAAAACATATTCCTAAAAAAATATTCCAAAAACAATACATTTTAAAATGTGCACTAAAAAGTAAAAAAATCTGGTCATCATAATCAGTTCACCCAGTCGAAAGTTCTGAAATTTCACCTTAAATACATTCCTTAAAATCATTAGATGATTTGTTGCGAGAATTGCTGCTGACATAGTTCGTACGTAGTTTGGCAGATTGTAATCATGAAAATATATGTTTTGGCTACTTGAATAAATAAATTTAAAAACGGCAATGCAACTGCGGTTACTCTTATGTTCTTGTAAACTGAGCCATAACCACTGATTATGACACTATGAGTTTATAAATTCGTCTGTAATGCGATAAAAGACGAGATAATTTACTTCGAGATATATTATTTATTGTAAGTACATAAACACAAAACTATTGTACCGATTTTAATTAAATTCTCACATACAGACAGATACAGAGCCAAACTTCATTAGTACCTACTTAAAGCATCTCTCACAACTCAAAACTATGTTTAGTGTAAATTACACATTAAATAGATAAGTTATAGAAATGACTTTTTTAATACTAATAATTCAATCAAGGGGTGTCAAAGCAAATACTTATAAATATATTTTTATATATATATAGCATATTGTTATCATGACTATGTTTTAAATTGTACACGAACGAAGTAAGAGGTAGTAGCTAGTGCTATTTGCCCAATAGATGACGTGACAAAAACATAAGCGGTAAGATAAGACAACAGAGGAATGTTAGCTCAGCGGAGAAGCATTAAAAATAGATTATCTAAGTAAAATACATTAGTTACTTAACCTCTGCAAACATTTGAGCTTTACTTAGAGCCTCTCTAAGGCTTTTCATGTGAAATACATTCCTTCTCGATAGTTTTGTACTTGTAATTTTTAAATAGAATTGGATGATTATATATGGTCAATTGTTAACAGCCGATTTATATGGTAACTCTAAATTGATTTTTATATGGGAAATACACACGTGCTAGAAGTGAAACCTTTAAAAATTATGAAGAATTTTATTATAAAATGATGAAAAATATCTATAAACGTATAATACGTACACTTATACAAAACACCACGGTTGTTGTGATGCCTTTTCTCAAGCTTTGTACTACGCATGCGCGCACAAACACCTATTAACACACGTACAACGCTGTGGCCCAAGCAAACTGTGGGAGTTTGCCTTGAAAAATACATGTGGATGGGGTATGATGCAGAGCTCAAAGGGAACCTCCAACGAACAAAAACAACGCGTCAGCACTTGTATAATAATTTTAAGATGTGCATTGTGCATGAACCTCTAAACTGCATATGAAGTCCTGGTACATGATGCTAGGATGACACATCATTTCAACCTCTGTGAAAGACGTTACTATTACCGCTACCATCTTTATGTTCTCCTGGTATCTATGTAGTAATATGTCGTGCGTATGACGTCAGGATATATTAAGGTATACTCGCGTCATACATAAGACAATCTCTTCTCCCCCTATAATCGCCTGGTACCCTAATGCTGTATAAGGCTTCGTATTTCATTATATCCACCTTAATCTTATGAATTTATGTGTCCGTAAATACCTATTTGTGACTCTATCGTCTCGCTTTTTCGTTTCATCGAGCTTCAAAACACAACGATTCTAAAGAAGTTAAAATTCAAAATTCAAAAGAAGTTAAGTTCAGAAGTTAAGCAAGATACAACTGATGGAAAGCGATGATTGAACCCAAATATCTGAGCGATGTGGTGCGCTCATTATTCAATGTAATGTAACAAAACAAGACAACAAATATTAGTTAAATCACAATAATTAATTAACCCGGTAATTTCAATTACGCGCCCTTCGCACAGTATAATAATGCTTCTATCCTAATGACTGCTTGACGATAGAAAAAGTGCATCTTTTTTACTGATTATAAGGGAGAGATTCTCGTTGATATTAATAATTTCAAAGGAAATTTAATACACTAGGATAATGAGGAGACGAACATCACATTTTGCTGTAAATATTTTCAAATTAAAATCAAGTTACAATTATGATAAAATACTTTCAATTGTCTTGTTTTCCCTTTGCTAAAGATTATTGGCGGCGGTGATCACATACTTTCAGGTTGTTTTTATGACAGTAAGGGATGAGACGAGCAGGACGTTCAGCTGATGCTAAATGATACGCTCTACCCATTACAATGCAGTGCCGCTCAGGATTCTTGAGTAACCCAAAAATTAGTAACCCAAAAAAAGCTGCGGCGCCCTTCAGACCGAATAATGCTTACACATTATGCACCGTTGTGGTACCCATAATCTAGCCGGAATCCTGTGCAAAGGACCCTCCCACTTGTGAGCCTCTACTGGGCAGCCTGTGTAAAGAAGCCTCTCACTAATGGTATTTGCTTTTGGTATTTTAATAACCAATACAGGAAACGTTTCAATGATATTTTTCCAATCCAGCAATTAGAAGACGAATGATGAAATGAACGAAAATTAAGATACGAATGTGATGCACTTAGGATTTTTTATACAATACGGATTTGGAAATTAAGATTGTATATTGAGATGTAGATTCAGGAGCTTGATTACAAATATCATGAAGACTGTATTAAAATTGAAATATTTTATTCAAATGAAGGATTTAAAATCATTTATAAAACGACTAAACCTATGCCCATTCAATATAGACTGCCTCAGACCTGAGAAGAACGGGCGCAAAAAATCGGGCTTAATCTTTAGTTACAATATATTATGTAGAATCATACAATAAATTTATAAATAAACAGTTTAAGGGCGTTCGTTGCATTCCCAGTCTGTGGTATAAATAAGAAAATCATTAATGTTATAGTAACCGTTACCACACAAAGCATATATATCGCCCAATAAAAAACTAACTCGACTTAAGAGAGTAGTAGGCGAGACAAGTTTATGTCTCTTCTTATTATTGTCGTTATTATAGATTTTTTTTGAGTTATGTTGCGTGTTAGTTCCGCTTATATTTGTCTTCAATTCGACACGTGTTTCACCTCTACACGAGGCATCCTCAAGAGATGATGATTCGCGAAATTCTGCCCAATACTCAGTTGTTGTTATTGTAAGTAATCATGAACTATAGAATAGATATTGAAAGCGACTTATATACAACTATGAAAAAGTTAAAATAAAAAATTCAAAATAAGTTCAAAATTGGTAAAGATCTCTCGGACTACATTGGTCCACCGCTAGAAGTGAAATACTTGTATCCACATAACAAGGTACACTCCGGAGGAACACCCTACACATAAAAATAAGAATGATAAAAATAGATTCTCAATGGACGCAGAAATCGGATAACATTTACGGAAATAACAACGAACTTCCTGTTGTAAATTGTATAATATTTATTTGATTTTATTTTGGCATCAAACAGTCACAAAATTACAATTTTAATATTATATTATTACTAAAGAGAAGACTTATAGTGCTGAAAACTACTAATATGTTTCCGTTTGTAAGCTAAGTGATAAAATTTCACTTTTTGTTATATAAAATCGATGTAAATGTAATAATTTTTATAATAAAATAAATTAAAGTTTGAGAAAACTAAGAAAATACGCTTTATAAATAGAAAATAATTTTAAGGTATAGCGATATGTATATTCAATTTATAGCGATAAAACCCACTCCTTTATTGGCCTTACACACTATTCCAGTGGCACTAGAACTGGCGAGCTGGAATGAAAAGTCAATTGGACTGGATTGATCACTTGAATGGAACATTTCAGTGCAGATTCAAATTATAGCAGTAAAATTCCAGCGCTGAACTGGAATAATGTGAACCGAGCATGAATAATTAAAGATAATATGTACCTACTGCTCAATTTCACTTATTAATTAATTCATTCATTATGATTAGAAAACCGAACTAAAAAATATAAAATTTATGTAGAAATTTAAAATTAACATCAATTCCTGCCTTATATAACGATAGATGAAAATGATATAAATTAACAAAAATCTAATTTTCCAAATTGATAAATGGAATAATTTTAACAAATTAATATATTTTCAATAGTCCTCGATGAATCTATAAAGTTTGAAGGAAATCTGGCCGATTAAAGTGGGTCAAAATCGCGCCCATTTGAGTCTGTTACAGACATACCTACTGTGACCCTTACGCTCGTTTGTCCTCCTATTCCATAAAAAATGACATACATACTCGTACCTACAGGTAAAGCTAATAAAGAGCGTGTAAAAAAGATTTTTTCTTTTGAGACTCAGCTGTCACACTCGGCTATTTAACGCTCGTTCTGGCAAAGCTGACGGGGAGCGCGATCAGTCAGAGGCAATTTTATCAGAGTTATTTATACTCAATTATAATCATATAACTACGAGAATTAGAGGAAAGTAGTGAAATCAGTCATGCCCTCGATTTTTAAGAAACTGATAACTGCATATTTAGTTTTTTTTTTAATTTCTTGAACTTTTGACGGAAATCGACCCAAATGATTTTTCAAACAATGTAACAATATGATGTAATTTCATCCTGTATTATTGAACCAATAGATTCTGTTGCTGAAAAGGATCAATCTTTGCAAAGAAATGTTTTACTAAAAATGAAAGGAAATACCTAATTTTTTACTTTATTATTTTTAACCGGAAGAAAACTTACCTCCTTTTCAAAAATGTAATTATGCAATTATTGGTTTATTGTAAATCTAGGGCATGACTCCTTTCGCGACTTTTCTCTAAGTCTCGTTTTTTGCGACTTGGCCATCACCGCCCTTCTCAAAAAACCATATTATAAATATATTTTTTTTTTGAAAATAAGATACGAGACGAGCAAGGCGTTGAGGAAGCTGATGTTGATTCTTGAGAAATAAGATGTTAAGTCTCATTTGCCCAGCAATTTCACTAGCTACGACACCCTTCAGACCGAAACACAGTAACTGGCATAATCTACACTATGGGTACAAGACAACGATATATTTAATACAATATACTTACTTAAACTTACGTACAGATAAACATCCATGACTCGGAAACGAACACCCACATTCACCATATAAATGATTTCACCTACCGGGATTCGAAACCGGGACCTCTAGCTTAGTAATCAGGGTCACTAACCATACGGCTATATGGGTTCATTGTAAATAATAAACATAAAAGTCCACTTCTCTGTTTTGATTCCGGATCTTTTCATAAGATGTTGACCAGACCAAGTGGCGTTGAAACTCAAGCATCTTAATATCATGTACCAATAGCTTACATTGATAGTCCGAAGGAAGTTCGATAATCATAATATTCAAATTCCTTGCAATCAATCATAGAGATGGTTCGAACTGAACGCAATCACAGCCGTGGAAAGTTTCCCGCTTATCTGCCGATGTTTGCTCAGGACCTTAGACCCTGAACTGTGCGGGTTACCTTTCTAAAGAAACCGAGATATATATTTCATGATTATATAACACACATTCACATACCTACCTCAAAATGTATTCTGTAAAGCGTTAAGGACGCTTTAAGTGGTTTTAAATTGAATATCGATCGCTCTCTGTGTTTTAATCCAAAAAGGATTGTCGATAGATTATGTTTTTATGTTCTTTCAGTGATATACAAAAACTCGTATTACGCTCGGATTACGTAGGCGTATGTTTTGTACAGTAAAATATCTTTTTTTTTTTTATTACAAAAGTGGTGAAGTGTGAAGTTGGACTTATACCTAATAGCAAGTAATGCCCCCTGAACGTTTTGCATTTATATATATATATTGCATTTTATATGCACTGCTGCTCAGAATTCTTGAAGTGTTTATTGTTCAGGTGTCAAAAACTTTATTTATCTCAAGAAGAATTATAAATACACTTACTGCGATTATACTATTCTAGTAAGAAAAATATATATATAAATGAATAATGTAAAACAATTAAAAATATAAACAAACAAAACATGTACTGTATAAGACATTACAAGAAGTCTCAAGAGTGATCGCTCTTATGTTATTGTTGCAAAGAAGATTTTCCTCCGTTTTCCTCAGAGGGGTTTCAAAATTGATCTCAAATTCATTCTCTGACAACTGAAGAACTTTGAAATATTAAATCAATATTGTTGTAAGACCGATTTTGAATTTCATACTGTATATAAATACCTCATATTTGACAGCGTTATTTCTAACAGCCGTTCTCAATATTCAGTCTATCTCCGGTTGTGGCCTACTTGAGATAAAAATCATAACTATCCTTGACTTTTCTGTCCCAATAAACTTCTGGACGGTAACTCACCTTATCCATACACGCTGTCTGTCAATGGGAGGACGGAAGTTTGTATGGAAATTGCAATTCACTAAGAATAACTTATAGGGTATATTGGGACAGCTTCAGATAAATACTGACAGTAGAAGGTAGTAATTTATCTCTATCCGTACATAGTATATTGGGAACGGCCGTAAGTAAAACTAGATCTTACACATCATAATATGTAACTCAGGTGTAAACTCCTGAGAAATATTCACATATTTTTTTGTAGATTCGATCAAGCCTTAGGTAATTTATATGCCTAGATAGAACCTCTGGCTTGCTAGATAACTGATGAAAACATGCCAGGTTTATTAGTTTAGTGTGCGTGACAAGCTACGTCTTACACTCGCGATTTGTATATCACTCTGTGTTAGTGTGCGTTCATTGCTCAAAATAGTGGTTTACTGTCAACCTCAATTTCGATCGACGTTGTTATTGGATCAAGCATTCACTATCAATTAAATGCTAAGAATAAGGCTATACAGTATCTACCGTATTAGTTGAAATAATATATGAATAACAAATTTGGCAGACAGCGTTTGATGATAATCCTCGACCTACACGAAAATTACTGCATTGATTTTCTTTATGTGACGATATTATCAGTAAAGTATGCATTTGTTCATGACAACACCACATATATTACATATATACGTGGTAAATAATTAAAAATAGGATGTCATGAAAAGGACACCCACTCATCATTTTTGGAATTGAAATAAATAAACTTACCAAGTTGACCTGTTGGCAACCCGGTTCGTTTTGCGATAGGTCTTAAAAGTGACCGTCTAAAAATAGTAGAAAAAAAGAAGAAACTAAAATTTTGAATTCTAATGGGAGTTTTAAAAGATATTTTTAATTAATTTAAATAGGATATATAATTATGATTTTTATTTATTGAAGCTGTATATTTTCGGATTACTATTATTTTTATGCCTCTGAACAGTTTTGTTTTAGTTAATTGCAGTTTTTTTTTTTTTATGTGAATAAGGGTCGAGACGAGCAGGACGTTCAGCTGATGGTAAATGATACGCCATGCCCATTATAATGCAGTGCCGCTCAGGATTCTCAAAAAACCCAAAAATTCTGAGCGGCACTACAATTGCGCTCGTCACCTTGAGACATAAGATGTTAAGCCTCATTTGCCCAGTAATTTCACTAGCTACGGCGCCCTTCAGACAGAAACACAGTAATGCTTACACATTACTGCTTCACGGCAGAAACAGGCGCCGTTGTGGTGCCCATAATCTAGCCGGCTTCCTGTGCAAAGGGCTCCTTTGCACAGGTAAAGTACAGCTAAACATTGTTTTAAACAAACGTGTGATAAAGGTTACTATAACATAAATGAATTTCTTAACGATACCACAGATTGGGAATGGAGTGACCGCCCTCATTACTTTGTAAACATATTTATTCGATGAAAAAGAAAGCCCGCTGAGTTTGTTGCGCCCATTCTTCTCAGGTCTGAGGCATTCATTTTGGAATGGGTGGTAGTTTTTGACTTTCAATAAGTGATGTCACAACCTATTTTGAATAAAAATATTTGAATTAGAATTTAGTAAACAAGCCTTAATTTGGTACTTTAAACAAACTTATTAACAAATTTTTTCGCAAAATATTGCAATTTTTTGTTTTTTTTTTAATATTCTGTACATGTTTTTGTTTTTTTAATTTGCTGATAAATGTACCAATGTTTCTGCTATAAAAATTATTAGAACATTTATAAATAGAATAGTGTAATTAATACAATCATATCGGTTATTGAAATTTGAGTTTTCAAATGCTTTAAAATAAATAAATATAACATTATTTGATAAAGCCTATTCAAGTAAGCGTGCCTATCTGTGTTGGCACAGAGCACAACTTTCAGTAAGCCAAATGGCGTTTACGATCTGTGTGCAACGTAATATACTGGATGTGGCTTGGGTCTGAACTTAACTGTGGATAACTTGATGCTACTTTGCAATTGAAAAGATTTTTAAGCAAGTTAACTGACAATGTAGGAACCGAACCTGCACTTACGGATATAAATTCTTGTAAAAAAGCCTGTTTTTTAAAAGCAATTGTTAAAATTTATTAACCTCAGTATGCAAAATCCCCGTTTAGTAATTTTAATCACAATTTCCCATCTCGTGAGCCTTTTGCCCTTTATTATATAAAAAAAAATACAGGAAATATTTACATCGCATTTACAAAAAATAGATTGTAGACTTGAAAAACATATAATTAATATAATTTATAAACAAATAAAAAAAAATGATAATCTTTATCAAATACCGGCATTTGTCGTTTCTTGTATGTTCTTTTCTATGAGTTCTACTCTTTCCGAACACAATAATATTATGGTAGATTTAGTAATTTAAATTAAATATTTATAATAAAGATTTAAAAGGTTTAAGCCTATTTTCGTAAATTATTTTACCAAAACTGAAAGAAACCTGTCTGATGACTGATATCATACTATTAAATTATTAGAAATTTCAAGATACACAATAAGCATTCAATTCAATTTCAAAATATCTTTATTAACAAGTAAATTAAGTTATGTACAAAACCAGTGTAAGTAGATCGTAGTAGTACATTATCGTGATTTTAGGTATTGTTTTGTGGGTAGTTAGGCCTAATCTTAATATATATATAAATTAGGTGGCACGTTGTTTGTCCACGATGGACTCCTTAACTTATGAACGGATTTTAATGGGGATTACTTCATGGTGTGCTGTTTGGTCCAACTTGAGAGATAGGATAGTTTTTATTTCGATTCGGGACCCATAATTATTTTTATTTTCAATATTTGTTTTGTATGGACATATTTTCTATGAGAGAATTTAGTGACGCACGGTTTGACAGTTCCGCTGTAAAACAATTTTATTATAACAACAGGGAGCATTTCTTACGAAATAATTCTTGATGTTTTGCAATATTATTGGCAAATTCCTATAAAATAGTATCGTTTTATCATCTACAGAACAACGTCTGTCGGGGTAGCTAGTAAAAATAAATAAAACAGAATAAATTCAGTACAAGGTAAACAAGCGTTGTTAAGTATAATAATTATTGATTCAGCAAGGTTTAGTCTATGTAAACCTTAGATACAATATTACATTTTATATCTCATTATAAACGACGGCTTTACTCACGGTATGTCGGAATTGGTACCGACTAGTGTAGGACCATTCGGAGGTCCTTCATTGAGGTGAGTGTAGTGGGTTCGCAGTGACGTCCCGTCTCATGCTGCGGATTTGTGCTCACAGTGCGCGGCTTGACAAGGCGGAGAGTGCGGGGTGAGCAGCGGTAATGAAGAGCACGGAAGTATTGAGATTATAGTATCACTATTGATGTTCACAAAATGTACTCACAATGTCGACTACGTAATCATCGGCACTGTGGGTCTTATTCCGAGATGCGTTTAACAGCACAGGATTCCAAGTAGCTGGCAGTGACCAATCCTTGTATCTATTAAAATTAGGTCGTCGGTTGATTTCCATGGCTTCCAAAAGCTTGCGAGACACAAAGTTCTTGCCGCGGGTCAATACCTTCACCTTATCGAACCTAATACAATGTCAGGTATCGGAGTTGAGCGCATGACAAATCGTGCGTATAGCCTTTTTAAATAAATACAATAATTAATCCTAGATTACCAACATGTAAGTTTTTTTTAAATAAAATAAGAGACGAGACGAGCAGGACGTTAAGCTGATGGTAATTGATACGCCCTGCCCATTACAATGCAGAGCCGCTCAATATTACTGAAAAACACAAAAATTCTGAGCGGCACTACAACTGCGTTCGTCATCTTCAAATTCAAGTCTCATTTGCCCAGTAATTTCACTAGCTACGGCGCCCTTCAGACCGAAACAGTAATGCTTACACATACTACTTCACGGCAGAAATAGGCGCCATTGTGGTACCCATAATCTAGCCGGCATCCGGTGCAATGGAGCTTGGTAAAAGTGGTGGGTGTTGTCATCTTATTCCAAACAGAAATATAGTGTGTGATTTAGGTCACACGACAGATACATTTAATAAAAAAAAACTATTTTTTTGTTCTTAATTCATAATAACACTTACAAGATATATAATTATCAAAGGCTCTGACTAATCGTTCTACATTAACTGACTTGAGCCAACATTGTTTCTTGCGCACATTCTTCTCAGGTCTGACGCAGTCTCTTTTGAATGGTTGGTAGTTTTTGACGTTCAATAAGTGATTTTTAAACCTATTTTGAATAAAAATATTTGAATTTGAAATTTGAATTCAACCTGAAGAATATTTCACTTTAAAAATAAATGAACGCCTAATGAATATAGTCTTTGTATGTATGTATATTAATCTAACAGTAATCACGATATGGGTAGTGATTTTCTTAGATCGAATACAAGTAAAAACTCTGAGAACTAATTGTACTTAAAAAAGAGCCTTAATTGCTGGTTATAAATCTGAAAATATATTGTCAGCGCTACTTTTACGTCATTATTGGAATTTACACTTTATATTAGTTACAATAGCGTCGAAAGTGATTTGTGTGTGTGTATGTATGAGGCAAGAGTCGTGTGAACATTTCTCACTATTGTTTTTAAGTCTGTAACCTTTTAGTTCGATGAACTATGACTTGCATAGACTTATAAAAGACTAGAAAGTGTCTTCTGTCGATATATTATCATAAAAAAATCTATGAAATTTAAAATTCGTTTACGTTTTAAAAAGAAGGCGGTATAATAATTCGACATTTTTTTCTGTATATTTATCACCGCATATCTACGTCATTTAATAATAATAATAACGAACGATACGAATTTTTCTATTAGTTGAATGGTTTAAAATACAACCTGAGAGTTGAACAAAGCAAACAGAATTTTATAGCGAGGCGGTACTCGAACGGTTAGCTCAATTGGTTAGAGCACGGAACGCCGGAGGTCGTGAGTTCGAATCCCGCATCGTTCATAAAATTTTGCCACTAAAACACTGCCAAATTTATATGACTCGAAATAATTAAATAAATGAAAACTCAAGGTTATATTCAATACTCTCTGTCTATTCATATTAAGTCGCTCGAGTTAAACTGTTATTGTAAGATTCAGTTTATCTTTTGTTAAATTATATAATTTAAATTGTGAGGTCGAATGTCACTACAAAGGGATTTCACAACTGAAATAAAACTCGAGAAAAGCGAAACAGAATACCTTTTGGGGAACTCTTTACGGACTTTTCTTTTTCTTAGCCATTTAAAGGGGTTTTCTTCAACAAAACTCTTTTGTTTTACCGTCAGTGTGATTTCAAGTATTTGTCTTTTTTTATGGAATGGAAGACTTTTTTGAATAAAAAGTATAAAAGTATTTTCAATAATTATATGGTGACTATAAGATATTGTTAGATAAGCTAATTATGTAATAACTTAAGTCAGAAGTACCCTTAAGGAAATCCTATTAATATTATAAATGTGAAAGTTTGTATGTCTGGATGTATGTTTGAACTTCTTTAACGCAAAAACTACTGAATGGATTTTCATGAAACTTTACAATAATATAGCTTACACACCAGAATAACACATAGGCTATTTATAAAACTATCGAGTGAATTATACTTTATATGGCAAAACAACGATTGCCGGGTCAGCTAGTACTAAATAAATTGACAGAATTGGTGTTACATAGATCTCACAATTTTTAACGGTAGATGAACTGAGTTACGAGGTTTTTTTTACAAGTTATGTTTTTTTTTTTGTTTATTTGTTTAGACCAGTGGTAATTACGATAGTACATTTATAATTATTATGCTAATTTACAAGGGTCTTATTACTAAATGCATTACCTTTTAAGGTGAATACCGCATGCTAAATTATGTGTGAAATAGTTACATAAAATAAGTATAAGTTATAAAACAACCATTCTATTATGTAGTGAAATTAAGAAAATTAAAAACGTATTAAACAAATCAAGAATACTTATAAATTATTTATTTACAATACATTATTGCGAAACCTTGGCAACGAATCACTGAATGGGTCTAAGCATTTATAATCTTTTATAATTTTGCATAATCGCGACACAGGTGAATTGATCCCCAAAATAGTTCTGCGAGAAGGTTTTTCAAATAAGTTCACAGGTTTACGTGGGCATCTAGGCACTCTAAAATTAAACATAGACACAAGAAAGGACATTTTTTTGTAGATAATACAACTATATTCATTTCCGGTACCTTTTACTTCTTGAATACCGACGACAGGATTTTCTTTAAGCCCACTGTCTGTCTTATGAGCTTTTCTTATTTTTGTAGGTAGTGTTCCTTTTTATTTCAGTACTACTAATAATTGAGCTTCAGGTACAGTTTTTCTCAAAGCCAATCAATGTCTCTATGGGTTTTCCTCTAAGGCTGTGATGTTACCTTTTTTCACAAATCTGGACGGTAAATGCTTTTTAGCCTATCATATTCAGATACTGAGAATTCCTGCGCCTCAATACTTCCAAAGTCGACATTAGTTATATGTGACTCTCGAAAGTGCCAAGTAAGCTTGCAACACATACACCAACTGCATAACTTTGTAATCTCATCTATATATACAGATAAATAAAATTGGAGTCTCTGTTTGCAATATTGAAATAACCGTTTTTTATTACATGTATATATGGATATATACGGTACATACACCAAAATAACATCTGTTTGTTCCGGCTAATTTCTGAAGTGGCTGGACCGATTTTGACGGGACATTTATTGGCAGGTAGCTGATGTAATAAGGAGTTACTAAGCTACTATTTTTAGAAAAATTCTTTTATTTTAGAAAAATAAAGTAATGTTGCAATGTCCAAGAAACGGTACTCTAAAGATAATTTATATTGCAAAACAACGTTTGCTCGGTTAAAAAGATTATTTATCCAAATGGTGTATCTAGAAAACTTGACCAATATTCCAAAAAAATTTAATTTTTCCTTGACTTATACACTAAACACTAATTCTATTCTAAATTTGAAGCTTCTATGTCTGCTAGAAGTGCCTTAGACTTTTGATGATCGGTCAGTCAGTCAGTCAGTGAGTGAAAAAATTGAGAAACTTGGACTAGATGTAATTCTTAAACTACTGGTTAAAATCGATTGAAATTTTAAATATATCGTATTTATACACTGAATGCTTGGTTACTGAAAATTCAGACTTATTATTTTATCCACAACCAAGTTATAGGGGGTCGAAAATGGCCTGAACTGCTTGTTTTTGCTCGACTTGGCTGGCACTGCCGTACTCCCAGATAATCAAATTCAAAACAGACTAAAGAAATCTTAAATGCGAATATTTCTTTTTACAATTCCAAGTTGAGGATAAAGTTATAAAGGAGTTATTTATTACATTTCGACAAGTTCTACTTAAAAGGCAGTTTTGGGGTTGTGACAACTCCCTCGGGATGATCCTGTAACCCCTCCAGAAATATAAACCGTAATTATTATAGCATTGAAACAAAACAATTTGTACATATTCTGAAAGTGTAGAAATATTGTCGTCGAATGTCGCTTTAATCACAAACAGTGAGATAATGTCATTGTTATCTCGTACACTTTGAATAACGCTCATTTCCGTTTCGCTCGGGATTACGTGTGCCTCAAGTTATACACTCTTTGTGAATTTGTGTCTTTGTTTTGATATCTTAGATTTAATCAGCAAACGATTTCTTAAGTTCTGTTTATATTAATACTAGCTAATACCCGCGACTTCGTGCGCGTGAAAAAGTTACTTTGGACAGCATTTTGTATTTATTAATATACTTTCTAAGTAATACACAGCGAACTGCTGTGGTTAATATATTTTTATAAGCTACCAACTATAGAACTTTCATCCCCTTTTACATCCCCACACATGTCTAAATTTTAAAAATGCAAAAACTAATATTTAATTATTTCTTATTAAGAGCCTAAATATAAATTTTCATGGTGATATCCTCGACAATGACGAAATTTCATACAAACTTCTTTGCCTTTTATTCACGATAAAAGGTAACCTATGTCCTTCCTCGAGCTCTTGTCTATCTTTATCCTAAAGTTCATCAAAATCGGTTCAGTGGTTTAGGCTTGAAAGCGTAACAAACAAACTTACATTCACATTTATAATAAAAATAACGCCTTATTCAATATTTTTTTATTATATACCAAATATTAAATTATTTTTGTCGTTCATTAAATAAACAATAATTTACATGAAATATATAATTTTAATGTATTCAATACATATTTTCTGAAACTTCACTGAAGCTCAATTGATTATGGATAACACATTCAAATCTCAGATTGAATATTTGAACCACACATACGAACTATAACAACAAATTTTACATCAGCTTGTAATAAAAAGACCGACTTTAAACATTTTATTTTTGGGATTGAACGTAAGAGTAAAACTTTTTGGCCTTACAAGTAAACTTGGTATAAAGTTATACAGAGAATAATCCAAGAATATGCCAAAGGTTGACTACATCACTGACAGATATAACAATACAACGAAATTCTTTTTACGAAAATCAAACAGCGTGATTTGACAGAATAAACCAATCATAAGCAAAATGTATATTTGTAAACATTTGGCATATTCTTGGATTATTCTTAGGTACAACTTTATACCAAGTTTATTTGTAAGGCCGTCTAGCTTCACAAACTTGTAAATATTATTTTTGGATTGTTAAGAAAGATTTTCGCGAAATATTTCATATAAACTTTCGGGTAAAAATGAAGAAATACGTAATGACGAGTCAGATTGGCCAGCTCTGGTTGCTCAAAAAATAATAGGCATTAACAGTAGTAGGTTATTTCTTTGTATTATTATATAATATTGTATTGGAATAAATATATATTTATAATCGCCTAATAATTTATAACTCAGCACCGCAACGTCAAGTGTCAAACGGGAGCTACTGAAAATCAGTGCTGTGACCAATTGTCACGGGTAACCTGAGTAGCATCCCTTTTGATACACACTGCCACACAGCTGCTATATATTGATATCTTGGGAAAGTTATTTATTTATTCTTTATATTATATGTATAGGTTACTTATAGTTATAATTTTTCATTGTTATTATTATTTTTGTAGCAATGTAATGTTTCATATGTGTGTCAAATAAAAGATATTATTATTATTATAAGAATAACTTTTTCAACTTATAAATATAGTAAAAATATTTTCATTTATTCCGCTATATATTATAAATACATAAAGTAATTGGATTTTTTAAACATTATTTTCATCAGTTTACTCTCATCTTTACCATTGTTATTGTAACAATTTTATTAAAAAATTAATACAATCTGATATAACTAAAATTATATATAAACGATTTTGTCACATCTATAGAAATATTTATGTATCTGAAATCCCACGCACTGAAATGACACGCAAATTTAGTGCTTTTCCACATTTCTGAAATTCCCACCTGCCAGATAAAACATTTCTCACTTTAAAAATTCACTTTAATGAAAGGGATTTTCACATTATACACAAATTGTACCACACGAAGGGAGGTAGCACAGAAACGGTAAAAAGTCATTGATTTCGTATTGAAAGTCGTTTGGGAAACAGAATGTGGCTTACATAGTGCCGAGCGGGATTTTGTAGAATAATTTATTGAATGAGACAATTTTTGGAATTAGGGCGAGTTGTTCGTCAGATAACAAGACAAATGTCATCTCAAAAGTCAAAAATAATATATTAGAATGATTGTTTTAAAAATGTCTATTCTGAGTCGCGCGGCTGTAACTATTCTGGCTACAAAACTATATATTAGAGCAATATAAAGTCCAGTGTTTTATTTATTTTAAGAAAATGTTACCTTGAGAAAATTACTCTTAAAACAATATTAGTTATAACTCCAGCAGCCTTAATAGTTTTTTACATACGAATCCACCGAATGCAACATAAATATCATAATTAAACTATCTATAATAATTATTACTGTGAAAAGCCTTTTAATATTTACGTTTGAACCAAAATTACTTCAATATCAAACTCATATTTAATGTAAAGCTTCGATTAATCGCGAAACCGTGAAAGCCTTTTCAAACGAGATTAACCCTAACATTAATTGGAATATTTAATTGGAAGTCTATTAATTACTGTGGTATAAAGTTTGGCGATGTGAGGTTCAACAGTTTGGAGAGTTTTATAGGAGATAACGCTATAATCTAAATATCATCACAATTTTCATGGTTTCGCTCTAATAACAAACTCAGGACCTCAATCCAATACGTAATCTTTGATCAAGTTTGTTTTGTCAATGTCTTCATTTTCTTTTATGACATTAAGGGACAAGACGAGCAGGACGTTCAATTGATGGTAATTGATACGCTCTGCCCTTTACAATGCAATGTCAAACAACTGCGCTCGTTACCTTGCGACATATGATGTTAAGTCTTATTTGTCCAGTAATTTCACTACCTAGGGCACCCTTCAGACCGAAATCCGATAATGCTTACACATTACTGCTTCACAGCAGAAAAATGGTGCCGTTGTGGTACCCATAATCTAGCCGGAATCCTGTGTAGATGAACCTCCCGTTGATCTAAAGATTGTAGAGTCTCCATCCATTCAATAAGACGTAATCCTCAGCAAGATATACAAAGATAACCAAACTATCCGCTCCCACTTCCAACTTCCCGCTTCCCGCTTCCCGCTCGCCGCACGCCGTAGATACGCCACTATTTATGTGACAACCTGAATCCTTTCATATCACTCTCTGCTATCTTTAGTGTTTAAGTGTTTATTTTACGCGGTACATCTTTTTGGAGTTGCACTTCAAAAAAAAATTGTGAGTGATTTTTGAAAACGCGCGCTTATAGCGTCACTTTATTACTTTACTACTTATTTTCCGACACCATGAAGCAAGTCGCCATCTGCCTTAAGTATAGTGTGGAATTCATATTTATATATAAACTAGCTGACCCGACAGACGTTGTTCTGTATATAATAAATAACATAATGTTTTTATATGAATTTGTCAATAATATATCATAACATCAAAAATTACTTCGTAAAATATGCACCCTGCTGTCGTAATGAAATTGTTTCACAGCAGAACTGTCAAACCGTGTGTCAATATATTTTCTCATAGATATTATGTATGGACACATCAAAGGAAAAACAATTTTGTTGTTTTTATTTAATTTATCAGCATTTTCCTATTAAATCACCTTTTAAACCTTTTCTGGACTTCCACAAATAATTCAAGACCTAAATTTGCCAAATCGGTCCAGCCGTTCTCGAGTTTTAGCGAGACTAACGAACAGCAATTCTTTTTTATATATATAGATAGTACTATTACGTGACACTGTTAGTATATAAGAACAGGTAACTGGGACAAATATAGTGCTACAGAGTTTTGTATTCAAAATAGTTTAACTTCGTTTAGCTTCTATTAGTTATGGCCCGATAAGGCAAAGATTTAGATCTTTGGACACGTTTGAACTAGCAACTCGTCAATGTAGACTTATAAAAAATAACAAGACGGATACTTGACTCAATAGAGTGAGGCAAGTAAAATTTAGCCAATTCGATTATTGGAAGCCACTGATGTCTTGCGGTAAGCATACACCATCTCTAAGGCTGCATTTAGTGGTCCACCGACGACGGTCAGCGCTGACGTCGGTCGAGCGTAGCGCGTACCATATGCGGTGATCATGTTGCGTTTAGTGCTGAGCTGACAGCAATCTTGGTATGTTTTTAAAGTGATAACCCTCACTCATAAGATTAATACACAAATAAAATTTGAAAAACAAAATTTTATGAACGATGCATGACTCGAACCCACGACCTGAGAGTTGAACAAAGCAAACAAGATTTTATAACGATACGTTACTCGAACGGTTGGCACAGTTGGTTAGAGCACCGGCACGGAACGCCAGAGGTCGTGGGTTCGAGTCCCGCATCGGTCTTAAAATATTGTTTGTAAAATTTTATTTGCTATATAAAATTGCATTATACTATTGCAGTAGTGCTGCAGCGGACCGGCATAAGCCGGTCCGACGAGCGCGACCGACGCTTCTCGTCAGTTTGACGTAGCTGTACGCGCGTAGCGATTCATTAGTGCTGCACCGTATGCGGTCATATGTTTTCATTGCTACAGCTACGCTTGACCGACGTCGGCGCTGACCTTTGATCGACCAGTAAAATCTTGTTACGGATACATTGGTATCACCGTTTAATGACAAGATCCTATCTATCCATAGTTATGTCCAATATAGTTATAGTCCAATGCTATCTGTCGATAGGTTATTGAAATGTAGGTGAGCGTAAAAGGAGCGCTAGCGCTCTACAAAACGCAGGTCCGGCCACACATGGAGTATTGCTGTCATCTCTGGTCTGGCGCACCCCAGTATCAGCTGGATCCATTTGACCACGTGCAACGCAGAGCAGCTCGAATTATCGGGGACACAGTGCTCTGTGAACGGATCACTTGGCGTTGCGTAGAGACGTCGCTTCATTGTGTGTCTTCTACCGCATTTATCACGGGGAGTGTTCCGAAGAGCTGTTTAACCTGATTCCTGCCACCTTCGCACGACACGCCACAAGTTAGGATATCATCCTCACCATCTGGATGTGTGGCGGTCCTTCACAGTGCGGTTTTCAAGGAGCTTTCTTCCACGTACTACAAAGCTGTGGAATGAGCTTCCTTGTGCGGTGTTTCCGGGACGATACGACATGGGTACCTTCAAAAAAAGAGCGTACACCTCCCTTAAGGGCCGGCAACGCTCCTGTGATTACTCTGGTGTTGCAAGAGATTGTGGGGGTCGGTGATCACTTAACAACAGGTGACCCGTACGCTCGTTTGTCCTCCTATTCCATAAAAAAAAGGATAGATTTGTCTACCTCTAGGAGTTAAATTAAGGATAGATAAGTGATTGAATACTGCCGTTAGTGTACACATTTTTAGTATATAAGATAGCACACAAGCATGTTAATATCTCGCATTTATAAATCATATTACAACAAAATTCACGCAATTAAATAACACACGATATATGTGTATGTTAAAAGTTTTCAAATAAAAATTTCTGTTAAACGTATTTCCCGTTCTCGGGAATATTTAAGCCGCGATACGGGCTTGCTCGTGACATTTATCGTATTAAGTATAACTTACATTTTTATGTTTAGTTTCTAGTTTAGCAATGTTTACAAGTCTAATTAATTTCAAGATTTTCAATTGTTTTGTCTACAATTTTGTTTTTTAAAAGCTTTACATTAATTTTTTACCACTTAAAGAAGAAAAATAATATTTAAAAATTAGCCTCGTTCGTGTACTTTTTTTAAATAACAATAAGAGACGAGACGAGCAGGACGTTTAGCTAATGGTAATTTGATACGCCCTGCCCATTACAATGCAGTGCCTCTCAGGATCTTGAAAAACCCAAAAATTCTGATCGACACCACAACTGCGCTCGTCGTCTTGAGACATAAGATGTTGAGTCTCATTTGCCTAGTAATTTCACTAGCTATGACGCCCTTCAGACTGAAACACAGTAATCCTGTGTAAAGGAGCCTCCCACTTTGTCCTCAGGAACGCAGAAGAAATTAAGTTGAATTAATATACACTACATATTATCATGATAACACCAAAATAGCAACAAACAAAAATAAATAATGATCTTCGCCTATTTTTTTTTGTTTACATTAGATACGGTGTGACTTGATTTCTTAAATGTAATCAAAAATTATTGAAGCTAATAATAGTATTTCGACATTAAAACACCTTTTACAAATAGTATAAATAGAATTTATAGATTTAATAGTATTTATAGAGGAAACAAATATATCTAGTGTTCATGTAACTGCAATATAATATTGTAACATATTTCATATATAATTTTTTTGTTACAGGTACGCATCGTATATTTGGAACTCGAAAAATATTGGAACACCGTGTATGTATACGATTCAATTAAAATTTAATCAAGATTAATACTGATCTACAGCCGGTCCACTCGTAAACGTTAATTGAAAAAAATCTCCAACGATTCAGAATTTTGCGTTGATTTTCATCTGCTTCATAGATTACAATTCCCAGATGCTCTTTGACAGTGTAATACAATGACCTCTACTGTATACCACTGGACTGGCGGCTGTCAAACTGCTTTTGTGACTGTTTGATATTCGCCATTTTGGCGCTGTTGGCCTGAGAGTCTGCGGTACTAAAACTAGTGATCTCACCTCAGCCAACATCAATATATGGTGGGAAACTATTTACAAAAAAAAATGTGAACTTTATTACGTTGATGCTTGAAGTATAAATAGCACGGAACGCGAACGAAATCAATTCAAAATGCAAAAAATACTTCAGAGTATTGACGTTCCTTCGCAGCCATTTGTATTATACGTCAAAATTAGTTCTCTGGATGCTCGCGAGTGGCGCTTCAAATAGGTACAAAAAATTTGCTGTCAAACATGAACAGCCTGTCCAGTGATATTTATACAGGTCAGTGGTCTAATACCAAATCAGAATATGTCATCTTATAGAAATGAAACTTCATTATTATGAAGTTAAGTCAATAGGGCTAAAACTTTCAAAAAATTATAAATTTGTTAGATATCAGAGATTTGATTATGTTCGGTGATAACTACTAAATAAAAGGTTAAAAATTTCAATAAAATGTATAGAATTCTTATTCCTAAAAATTTACGTCTTATCCCAAAAAAAAATTACCATGAAATAGTCGAAAAAAATAACTCAATATATCATATATGTATCAAATAATTTAATTTTCATATTTAAATCCAAAATTTAGCCATAAAATTGTTACCTGGTCTACAAGTGTATAAATTTTAAAACAAACGCAAAAACGCGATCATTCTTTTGAAAAAAAAAACGTATCCCGTCTGAAACATCCATTACTGAAGTGCGAGTCTGTCAGATGTCATTAAGTATGAATTATGCCACGGAGATGGTCCCGCCCAGAGCCTTATTAATGACGCGCTCAGATAAACGACTGGCGTAAAAAATGTTGTGGTTCTTCATACAGAATGCGGCTCGAACGCATTTAAGTTTACCTACAATTCAATTAAAATTTAATCAAGATTAATACTGATCTACAGCCGGTCCACTCGTAAACGTTAATTGAAAAAAATCTCCAACGATTCAGAATTTTGCGTTGATTTTCATTCGTAATGACAGATGGCGGTTGGGGCAGTAAAGTCCTCGAATGGCAACCATGTGCCAGAAGCCTTAGTGTTGGTAGGCCGCACACAAGGTGGACGGACGATCTGGTCAAGATCGCCGGAATAGGTTGGATGAGGGCAGCGCAGGACCGATCGTCATAGTGAGCTTTGGGGGAGGCTTTTGTACGACAGTAGACGTCTTCCGGCTGAAAAAAAAAAGATGATACGAATACGTCATTCGAAGCTCGTTGTTTTGCCCTTCCGAAAGTACTTTCGGGAGCCGAAAAATGAAAAAAGAGAAGTACAACGTATTAATTACGTACACAAGCTAACACGTATATTTGTTGTTAGCAGTATTTCTTTGAAATTCATAATTGAGAAAAATATTCGTTAAATATAAAATGTTCCATTCCTGAAATATTCTGATTCATACACATTTTTTTAACTAAAAGTAAACATTTAAGCTAAATTGTATATTTCACCATAAATATATTATGATCAGAAAATATTGTTCCATAAAATCGAAAGTTTTTAAGTATTTCTGCGCCACAAGAAATCACAAGTGCGTGTGAAGAGCCCTTTAATTTAAGGAAATCGACTCAGGCTGTTGTCTTTGATGCCGTGTTTGAATTTTTAAGCGGAATGCATAATTAATATTACGCCTGAAGTATTTTGTTTGATGTATTCAACATAATAGTTTATATTATTATATGAAATCCTCACGCGCAATGTTATAAGTTTTCATGGTTTTATGCAAGGTTATAGGACATAGTCGATAGTATGATAGGCGGTTAATGAACCCCAATATTTACAGATTAGCTTTGTCAACAAGTATAAACAAGCTAACTAAAACATACTGTGTTCCTGTTGTTTAGCGTTCAAAATTCTTTAGACATTCCTTATATTTAAACACGATTCGAAGCTTTTCTAATGTGTGTCTAACGGATATTACATCATATTCATATAGAAGATTTAGACTATCTGATGACAGATAGATGACAGCTGTCAAAAATTGCGTTCCATTCCTTTAAATGATCCTGTTCACTTCAGTTTATGTTGTGCTTAACGACGTTTTAGTTAAACACAAGCTATACACTGTTTTGTAGTAGAAAAGATAAACTCCATTGTAGACATCGTTATTTTAGTCGTCACTGACGTTGTTATAGTTACGTCCACGTGAGATAGTGAGTCTAACAAAACACGTGTTTAAGCCATGTTTAAATTATTTTTTTTTGTAATAACAACGTTTAGATTTAGGTTGTGCGTCATAAGACACACACAATTAGCAATTAATTACTATATAAAACCTGAATATTGTTAAATTAATTTAAATACTGTTTTGTAACTCTGATCAAATAAATATATTTTGTAGTATTTCGTTGTTGGTTCCTTTAAAGCTGTTAAGCACGAGAGAGTAATTATTAAAACATTTAACATATAACGCAATTTAATCTAATTTTTCAATACATTTGCGAGCATTTTTCTGTACTCGAAATACTTTACCAGTGGGAGGCTCCATTGCACAGGATGCCGGCTAGATTATGGATACCACAACGGCACCTATTTCTGTCGTGAATCAGTAATGTGTAAACATTATTGTGTTTCGGTCTGAAGGGCGCCGTAGCTAGTGAGATTACTGGGCAGATAAGACTTAACATCTCATGTCTCAAGGTGACGAGCGCAATTGTAGTGCAGCTCAGATTTTTTTTTCAATAATCCTGAGCGACACTGCATTGAAATGGGCAAGGCGTATTAATTACCACAGCCAAACGTACTGCTCGTCTCGTCCCTTATTATAATAAAAAAAAATACCATAGCTTCGGAAAAATAGGGTTTTAAATAGATTTTAATGAGGAAAATCACGTTGTATTATGGTTGAACGGCATTATAGTATTCTTTAATAAATATTCCAATATATTATTAGGAAATTTTATTGATGTATATATTCTTCGATTTTCGCTCATGCATAAAATCCTCTAATTACCTTTGATAGCTTTATTTCTTAAGTCAAGCGTAAAATATCCCGGTCTTTATTTACGATCTATTAATTCACATCAAAAATATTGCGCCATTTCTTAACAATTCGCCCGAAATTAATTAACAAATAACCTTTAAAAGTTTACCTTATAAAGATCTTAGCGTGACATCCGAATAAAGACTTTGTTTTCTATGAGTTTAAGAATACAATTCCTTGAACAATAAATGAAGACGTAAAAGCACTTTTACGAGACGCCGTTATAGTATTATAGCGCTAAATTCAATGATGATAAGAATCATTTCTGAGTGCGATTTCATGAAATAATTAAACACTTTTACAGCCGTTTAAAAATGTTTTATTGCCAAGAACTTAAGATTCAATATTGTGTGTACTGGCGTGAGCGTGCTTTTATATATTTTAGTAATATAATTATATCTAGAAGTTCATATGATTTAGATGTAACTGTATGTATAAATTCTCATGGTATTTGGTTTAGTTTAAGTAAGTTTTTAATGTTTTTTATTTATTTACTACTCAACATCGATGGTATGGCAGATGTTGGAATCGCGCTCCATCGGCGCGTGCGACCACAGAGGTGCTCAGGTGACGAACGAAGTTGTCCAGGCTCTCGATGGTTGCATCTCTGGAGGTTACCTGATTTCGTACGAAGCGTGGTGCTCCGGGGATGGTGCGGAGTGCCAGCGACTGCTGCCCATGCCAAGATATTTGGCCTTCGGGGACCATTCGACGTTCTCGCCCATGAGTGATATCGGGGGTGGCAATAGGCGCGCCCGCCCGATGGAAATCGCCTGAGTCCTCGCCACGTTGACCTGAGTCTAATTAGCAGATCATTTTTTTGCTGAAGGCTATACAAAGAGCTATAAAATACTAGAAGCCAGTTTCAATCTTATGCAGCGCCATCCATGATCTAAACGACAGTATATTACACGCGTTACCATGAGCGTCTGATTACACATCTTATATAATTACCGACGTACATAAGTGTATTTTCTTTTACATAAATGAATAAAATTAAAAAAATATTAATAGTTAGGTACTAATTTTGTTGTTATAACTGGTAAACTTATAAAGAAAAAATCGCTATAAGAGACAACCACTCCGAAAAATCGCTCCGCCAACGCTTGGAAACAAAATAATTGACAATTGCCAAGTTAAAGTGTTGCGAAGTTCAACTTTGTCATTTGAGATGTTTCTTGTAGCGCTTAATGGATCTCTATTTTGCGGGAACAATAGTTTTAGATAATAAGATAACTGAGATAATGGACCAAGAAAATAAACTAGAACAAAGGCCGAGAGGAAAAGATAGGTTAGATGGTATTATAACGCTTATATTGCTCTTTTTTTTAAGGAAAAGGAGCTCAAACGAGCGTACGGGTCATCTGGTGTTAAGTGATCACCGCCGCCCACATTCTCTTGCAACATCAGAGGAATCACAGGAGTGTTGCCAGCCTTTAAGGAAGGTGTACGCGCTTTTTTTGTCCCGGAAACACCGCACAAAAAAGTTCATTCCACAGCTTTGTAGATCGTGGAAGAAAGCTCCTAGAAAACCGCACTGTGGAGGACCGCCACACATCCAGATGGTGGGGATGATATCCTTGTGGCGTGTCGTGCGAAGGTGGAATTCGGCGGCAGGAATCAGGTGAAATAGCTCTTCCATAATAGTTATTTATGCAACTTTTGTGTAATAAGGGGTATTAAAACACGAATGTGGGTCGAATAACATACTTTTTTTACGGCGCGCGACGTTCTGGTAGTATGAAACGCGCGTAAACGAAAATCTTCTTTTATTGAAATTCATATAGATTCCACGCATCGAGCAATAAGAATGTGGCTGTCTGTTGAAACTCTTTGCGCATGAAGGGATCGAAAAAAAAACAAAGGAGTGTTGTTATGAAATTCAGTAGAACATTACAAAAATCGTTTGAATTATGTAATGGATACTAGGACCCAATGTGTTTTAATAATAAGTTAACTGTTTCAGAATCTTTAATAAAGGATTTAAAGCATTGGTGTAGATAAAAGAAAGAACGGTTTCACATTAAAAATGATTATTAAATATTTTATAATTTAATTCAACATAACGTTCCCTCTGTTAAAGAGTCGCACGTGTAGAAAGGTAATCAATGGGTTGCCCATTACTAGGGCTAAGATCTATAGATCGTACTTCGAAATTGCTCAGACTTTAACAGTGGGAAGCTCCTTTGCACAGGATACCTAGATGCTAGATTTAGGGTACCACAACAGCGCCTATTTCAGCCGTGAAGCAGTAATGTGTAAGCATTGTTGTTATTCCATCTGAAGGGCGCCATAGCTAGTGAAATTACTGGGCAAATGAGACTTTTTATCATTATATCTCAAGGTAACGAGCACAATTGTAGTGCCGTTCAGAATTTTTGGGGTTTTTAAGAATCCTGAGCGGCACTGCATTGTAATGGGCAGGTATTAAATGCCATCAGCTGAACGTCCTGCTCGTCTCATCTCTTATTTTCATATAAAAAAAACGTTAAACTTAGTTAATTGTGATAAAACGCGAACTTTGCTTTTGCATTGGGTTGTCTAGCTTAAGCACAGCATAATTTCAGATGTCAATTGACTAAGATTTTGAAGATGGCTTCTTCTCTCTCAGGGCGCCCTTTGTTTCCGATGCGGTCGTAGTATAATGACATAAAGAAAATTCCAAACGAATTAGTTTTGAGAAAATAAATGCCCTTTTATGCCTTTTACTATAAACTAGGAATCAAAGAGCTTACTCTCAGCTAAGTTTTATGTAGGTAAAGTCTGAGCAATGCCTAATCACGCTCTATATATATCAGCCAATGATTGATGTCTGTCCGTCCATCCGTCAATCAGCGCGCTATACCTCTAAGACCGCAATAAACAGCTTATATTGATGTCTTCTCATACTTTTTCAATTTAAAAATCTGCAAACTTGTGTACAAATACAATTTTAGTTGAAACGTCATGTAAACCCGATTCAAGAATTCACTCAGAAAAATAATATTCATTTTAGAGTGCATTTAGAACAATTGTAATGGAAATATTACGCTCTGTGAGATAAAACCTCGTCCCGTCCTCACTCATAATAAAAACGACAAATACCAAGAAAATAATTTCAAGGCGAGGACCCAATTACTTCTATACTAAAGCTTTAACTACTATTTTCTGAAGCACATAAAGATAACAGATGCAATATTTTTTACATTAACTGCCCCAGGAGTGTCATTTATATCCTGGTCTGTCCCTTCCTTCTTACTCAGAGCAAATACGGCGACATTAACAACCAACGCTCGGTTTTCAAGTGTCATCGTAAAATGGTTCTTGTCGTCCAATATATGATGAACCGCGTTCTTCACACTGCATTGCCGTAAATCGTCTGGAACACGTGTCATTTTATATTGGACCTAATATCCAGTTTACTTGGAGCCTGTGGTTTAAGCTAAATGGTTTTAAATCGCTGTTCTTGTAGGTCATAGATGAGTGGTTAGCTGAGTGGTTGACTTTATAATGTGGGAGTAAATTTGAAACGTGTGTCCAGTATTGATTTTAGATTTAAGGCATAGTTTATTTGCTTTTCCTAAGTAATGGCATAAGGTTATCGTACAGTAGAGATATAATATTATTGTTAATATATGTATAAGTAATGTTATCATGAAATCTATCAGGGCTGGATATCATTATGGTGTGAAATACTGTCTGGCATAGCAAGCCAGAACTATATTTATTATATACACATTTAACATTCACAGATATTTGTATAATACCTTATTAATACTATAAATGTGAATGTAAGTTTGTTTGTTACATAGGCTACATTTTTCCCGAAAAAATTCATGGTTCCCGCGGGATTTGTGAAAAACTGAAATACACCTCGATGAGCTATAACTATACGAATAGTAGGTTTAGTTTTCCATAGCAATCTTCCTCGAAATAAGATTCATATAATATGTTGCGAAGAATGCTGCAACTGGCGGAGAGCCTTTTGAGACACTTCAATTAATTATAGAACTAATTAAAAGAACATATAAAATAATATTGCAGCACTTAACACTCACGACTCCGTTTTGGCACCCAGTTTTATTTCCAAAGAACTTTGTCGCCTCATTAATTTTCAATGATTCAAGTTTCTTAACTTCTGCGGCTTACTCACTCACTTAGATCTGAATATTGGCCAAGTTATACTTAGTTATATACGGAACTAATAGTTTTCCAACGGCTAGTCAAACTTTAAATTGCGTGGTTCAAGTTTAAATTTTAATACGTCATTATCATCAAGATAGATATTTCTATTCGTAGAAATCCGTTTCGGGACCTTTGCACGTTTTCAGGGGGACTGCAGGAAAACGTGCTCTGGAAAGATCACCAAACATCGGGTCTAATAAAATATAAATAAAATGTAACTTTTAGGCAATAACCTAATGTAATAGTAACACTTATTCATTTTTGTTTTAAAAAGTTAATAAAAGAAATTATTGAGTTTTGTTATTTGGCCATTTTCTTCTTATTGTGATGTTTGCAAGTTTTATGTCCTAAATTTGCACATATCTCGAATATCTCGTGGAGTAACTAGTATTTATAATACAGGACCAGCCTAGTTACAATAAAATCATATAAATTCATTAAATTCGTTTTTTTAAGCTTTAAACTTTTACCAGTGGGAGGCTGCTTTGCAGATGATGCCGGCTAGATTATGGGTACCACAACGGTGTTTATTTCCGCCGTGAAGCAGTAATGTGAAAATATTATTGTATTTCGGTCAGAAGGGCGCCGTAGCTAGTGAAATTACTGGGCAAATAAGACTTAACATCTATGTCTTAAGGTGATGAGCGCAATTGTAGTGCGAATCAGAATTTTAGGGTTTCACAAGAACCCTGAGCGGTACTGCATTGTAATGGACAGAGCGTATCAATTACCATCAGCTGAACGTTCTGCTCTATATCACTCCATACTATATACGGGTAATATATCTGCGGTCTTCACGGTGTCGGAAAATTATGCTGATGACCTCGCGCATTGCAAAAAATATAATTAAAAAAATATTATTGCTTTCAAAACTAAAACGGTTTTCAAGGAGCTCTCTTCTATGTACAACAAAGCTCAGGAATGAGCTTCATTTTGCGGTGTGTCTGGGACGATCCGAAATAGGTACCATCAAAAAAAAGCGTACACCTTCCTTATAGGCTGGCGTCGCTCCTGTGATTCCGCTGGTGTCGCAAGAGAATGTGGGTGGCGGTGACTACTTAACACCAAGTGATATACGCTCGTTTGTCCTCCTTTTCCATAAAAAACGTAGTTACTAACGGAAAAGTTGCGACAATTTTAAGTATTTATAGAAAGTAATATAAAAATTGAATAATATTTTTTTATTTAATATCATTTAAATAGTATTAAACTTTAAATTATTTTTTTTATATATTGTGACCATAGATTTGTCCAAATGTTAAAAATATAAATTCTTATATAAAGTTATGGATGAAAATTTCTATTTTTAAATAACTTACCTTCCTAATAAAACAATATGTATAAGGAAACTCATGAATATATTTTGTAGTTTCTACGTTTAACGAAAGACAGATTACATTGACAAAAAAAAATCTTTGGTATATTAACATTACTTATACTGCAGAAAATTTCCTTATTTCTATTTACATAAAAGTAACAGAATACCTTAGAATAAAGAGGTTCACGGAGACAAGATAACAAGAGGTAATATAAACATTCCTGCAGTGACACGTATACGCTACGGACCGCTACGTCGACTACAACAGTCGCTACGAGTAAGGCGCTACGTGATATAATACACGTAGTATATGCTACAGCATGGCGATATAATTTTGTTCCTGTATTGGTTTGGATAAAATATAAAATTGTTGAAAAAATATAAAAAAGCCATTTATACACGTTCATTTCAGAATATTGCCAGAGTGATAACAGCGAGGCTTATCAACGAGGAAGCCTTTATTACCCCAATAGGAAAAAAAAGGCAAAAGGCATTTATTTTCTCAAAATTTATTCCTTTAGAATTCTTTTTGATGTCATTTCTTAAAACTACTAGATACTACTACCGCTTTGAAAACAAATGACGCTCTAAGAGAGAAGAAGCGGCGCAAGAAACTCTCCCAGCATTCTTTTTTTGCGCTCTTTTCAATAAAAATATACAATATTGTACAGTCATTTATATCGCTATAAAATAATCACAATCTAGTCCCAGGCTATCCGATCATTTAGATATACAGCTGTGGAGTTATAGGATTTACGACAGAGTCATTTTTTTATAAAACATTTAAATTTATTTATAGATAATGCCTGCTTACCCTTAAAGCTATTATGTATCTTATGAAGCCTACTAGAATTAGTTACAAGCAATCCCTTATTTCTAGTGTTATAATAATGAAAATCACTATTAAGAGCAATAAAAACCAAGTGAAACGGAAAGCAAGAGCGAAAAAGCCACAAAAGGCATTTTTTTGGTTACGGGTAACTTCATGCTAAGCGACCATTCGTAACAATGGCCGGCTTCTTTACATATTTTGCTAGGTGGGTTGGTACAATAGAGACATTTTTATCCGTCTTAATGTGCAAGCATTTAGCAAGCATTTTGGTGCTAAGCAAGTGAGGCAATTAAGATGCCTATCAGCTTTTTTTTATTTGTTTATTACGGAACAAAACAGTGTCTTACAATAGCACGGTTACAAATATACATAAACTAGAAGACAAAACAGTTCCATAAATTTAATACTCATTATGTTTAAGTGGACAATAATGCAAAACAAAAAACAACAAAGATATTTTAAACCAAAACTGAAAACTACAAAATTACAACAAACAAAACGAAAATTTAAACAGTTATAAGAGTATAGTTAAGAACAGGACACAACAACAATGATTTTATTATTTACAGTTAACAATTGTTTACATTGAGTATAATATCATACCAATCATAATTTTATTTTGGATTCACGCAAGAATATATATGTTTAATAGGCAGACCGTGTTACATACCGTCATATCCTTTACAATAACTTGAGCGTTGAGAGTCTTTCAGGAAAGTGTGTACAAGCTTTATTGAAGATACCCATCTCGTATCGTCTTGGTAACACCATGCAAAACATGTGGCAGAAAGTTCCTGCATGCCACACATGAAAATGCTAGAATGAAGCTAAAATGCTACAATTAGCATTGTAGCATTTTAGCTTGTAGTATGACCGTTATTTATGACCCCCAGTTTATATGATCCTCGTACCAATTTGACTTACCCTTTCAAATGACCGCAAAAGTGGTAATCTCTCGAGTTTTCAACACCCAATATTCCGTTAGTAACTATAGCAGTGGAATATTATCGGTGGCACCACAAATGGAGTATTTTTATTGGTTAACACGCAAACAATCAAGTGCGGTTTTCAAGACGCTTTCTCCCTCGTACTACAAAGCTGTGGAATAAGCTTCCTTGTGCGGTGTTTTCGGGACGATACGACATATGTGCCTTCAAAAAAAGCGCGTACACCTTCCTTAAAGGCCGGCAACGCTCTTGTGATTCCTCTGGTGTTTCAAGAGAATGTGGGCGGCGGTGATCACTTAACACCAGGTGACCCGTACGCTCGTTTGTCCTCCTATTCCATAAAAAAAAACCATTTGCACTCACTTTTCTTGCGTTATTTCTGGCACACATTTTGAATATGAGTTCTGGAATATACGTGTTATCATCGCAGTTAACTCAGGCACACGTTCTGGACACAATGGGAGAAATTCCATGTGGCCACATCGACTCTTAACAAGAGAAACAGTACAATCTGAACAGTTTTTGTCTGAACTGAATTTCATGATGTCTGCAATGCCATGATGTTAAGAGTCAGGTTAAAGGCAAAAAGAGAGTCCAAAACATCGGCATTCTCTTTTCCCACATGTGCCAGGGTGTCATTCCCTGTGTGGTAGTAGCGTAAACGTAAACAGCCATTTTTGAAGTAAAGTTTATTTAGGCACACTGATTTATATATTTTGTATAAATTAAGCCATCACGCCCGACTTCGTAACGCTCGTGTAAAATCAATGAGAATCAGAATTTTCACTTCTGTCGTGTTGTCTTGAGTACACACCGTTTTATATTTTCTCAGTGAACTGCCTTGGAAACATTTGTAATGCTGTTCGGAGTATTAAATCGGTAGGCAACATATTACTGATGTTTTCTCCTGACATTAACTGAGCTGAATAAGTCTCATACCTCATAAAAGCTTCCCAAATAAAACATATGAACATTTTTCCATTAAGAATATTATATTTACAATATTGGAAGTAGTTTTATTCATACTTTTTCGGTTGTAGATCCTTGTAAAAATATTTTTTTTAATTGTGTATTTTTTAATTTTATATTTGCTTAATATGTATGTATACATTTGATAAAATCTGATGCATATTGAATTAAATATAACAGAGCTCGGATGCTAAATACTAAAACGAGGTATTACTTTTTGTATGAAAATAACGGACGAGACGAGCAGGACGTTCAGCTGATGGTCATTGATACGCCCTGCCCATTACATTGCAGTGCCGCTCAGGATTCTTATAAAACCCCAAAACATCTTGAGACATAATACGTTAAGTCTCATTTGCCCATTAATTTCATTAACTACAGCGCTCTTCAGACCGAAACACAATAATCTTAATATATATATTTCTTGTGTGCGTGTGTATGTCACTGAACTCCTCCTAGACGGCTGGACCGATTTTGATGAAACTTTCTGTGTGTCTTCAGGTGGATTCGAGGATGGTTTAGATTCGCAATTGAACTACCTCCTAAACGACTGGACCGATTTTGATGATATTTTTGTGTGTTCTAGTGAATTTGAGATTGTTGTGTGTGTTCAGGTGGATTCGAGAATGGTTTAGATTCACAATTAAACTACCTCCAAAACTACTGGAACGATTTTGATGATTTTTTTGTTTGTTTCAATGAATTTGAGATTGGTTTAGATTCTCAATTCCGTCCATATTACATAATTCTCCTGCTCATGTGTATGTTAGTGAACTCCTCCTAACGGCTGGACCGATTTTTCAAATTTAAGACGTGTGTTCAGGACAACGTCTGTCGGGTCCACTAGTGTTTATATATTACTGCTTCACGGCAGATATAGGCACACCCTCTACTCTACTGATAAAAGAGCCTCCCACTGGTTGTATATATTTGTTTTCATTCCAACCATACTAATTCAATTCATAATAACACACTCAATATTTTTCAATCATTTTATTCCGCCTCTCGGTTTAATGTTAGCTAAGGATTCCAGTGTAATAATTTGTGTAATTTTTATTGTGTAAGTTGTTAAGAAATTATATTGGCGCTTTGCATTAGTGCACTGTTGGAGCAATTTATAAAATAAATGTATAGATGTAATAGCTTTTACCCGTTACTGCGTCTGCGTTGAATAGTTGTTTTTGGTAGTTTTTTTTTTTATATTTTAGGGTACTTTTCCAATAATTCACATACAAACTGCTCTCCCCTGATAGCGCTATTCTTTGACATCCCTTGTCATTGTTGACAGTCTCTTTAATAGTATTTCCCTGTGAACCTTAATCTCTTATTTCATCCTATGTATTTTAAAAAGCTCTAATCAAGTGCCTAAATACAAAGTTTCATGGTTTTATCTTCGATAATGACGAATTTCCATATAACTTGCCATCCTCTATTTCAACCCCTATATTTATTTCTTTGCAAGAAATGGTAGCCTATTTTATTTTTCAAGCTCTAGTCTATCTCTGTACTAAATTTTATCATAAGCGGTTCGGTTGTTTAGGCATGAAAGCGTCACAAACAAACTTACATTCACATTTATGATATCAGTAGGGATGTATTATTGGTTTCGGTGACGTAACCTTCAATATTGCTTGCTCTTAATCTTAATCTACTAAACACGCCAATAGAGAATTTCACTCCACTTAATTTTATATTTGAGAAAATATTTCAGATTTTAGTTGTTTTGTAGAATAAGTTAAAACCTTAACAACATTCAACAGTACAATTGGCGATTTAAACATACCTTTGTAGCTACTGAATGGCGTTAATGATTTAACAAGTTCAAAAACAAACATGAGCCTTACCTAATGTTTACGATACAGTTTATAGATCGTCATAAAATAGTCATAAACTGTTTGTCAGTCAGTACATCATGTTTATAGAGCCAATAAAATATCCTATCTCGCTCTGGATGCGGCCACAGCATAGGCACACACAGTTTATCACTGAAAACAACTTGGAGATGCGTAACGTCAGAAGGTCGCACTGAGAGAACTATGGTGTAGACTTAACATTGACAGTATAGATATAAAATCGCATGACATTTAATATTTCTCAAATATTAATTGTGTATAACCAGTGGGAGGCTCCTTTGCACAGGATGCTAGCTAAATTATGGTTACCACAACGGCGCCTATTTCTGCCGTGAAGCAGTAATGTGTAAGCATTATTGTGTTTCGGTCTAAAGGGCGGCGTTGCTAGTGAATTTACTGGGCAAATGAGACTTAACATCTAGGAGTATGTCTCAAGGTGACGAGCGTAGTTGTAGTGCCGCTCAGAATGTTTTAGTTTTTCAAGAATCCTGAGCGGCACTACATTGTAGGGCAGGGCGTATTAATTACCATCAGCTGAATGTCCTACTCGCTTATTTTTTTCACTTCCGACAAATACCGTTAATATATACAAAATGTAAAAAAAAACTAAAATTATATACCTTCCTCGAGAACCACGCTTTGCATTTGTTATAACAGCATGAAAATCGGTGCAGTATTTTATGAGCTTATCGCGAACAGACAGACAGCGGAGGACTTTGTTTTATAATATGTAGTGATATACATAATTATATATTTATATAATTTACACATAATTATTTGCTCTAGAGTTTAGTACTAGCTTTGCTTGTGTCTGCCTCTAGAATAATCTTTTTATTACAATTAACCCCTAAATATTTGTCTTGTTAATAATTATTTAAGTAACTTATGATAAAGATAACTCTTTTTAGTCTGCTAGCTACTTATAGAATTATCTTAAAAAGTTCATAGTGCATTATTTTGTACGGACCCCAATGAGTGCGAGAACAACTCGTGCTTAACCTTTTCATTAGCTTCACCTGTATTTATGTTTGTTTGTTACCGAATGCAATAGGTGTGATTTTGATCTACTTTAAACGGTCACATTTCGTTCAAACTATTAGTCGAGGACCGATGAAAATACATTAATTTGATAAATTTATTCCATTTTTCAATTTGCGAAATATGTTTTTTTTTAAACAATATTAATTTTTATCTATCGTCAATATGGCAGGAGTTGATGTTAATTTTAATTTTCAACCAGTATCTTTAACCGATTTATCTAATTATTAGGAAATTTTCGAATACGAAAGAAAATTTTCAATTCTACAATACAAATTAAGTGCAAGTTTAAAAAAAAAACTAAAAATCACACTATATATAAAAGAGAATGTATATTTGTATGTTCCCTAATAACTCCTAAACTACTCGACCGATCTCAATTAAATCTTTTGTAATAGATTTGTTTAAGCTCAAGGAAGGTTTAAATATAAAATTTATATGGCAAAACAACGTTTGCCACGTCAGCTAGTTATAAATATATTATAAACCAAACTAAAATTTCTATAAAAAGAGTATTTTTAGTGTTTTTTTTAACTATTATTTATTATTTCGAAATATCGTTAGTATAGCAACCTTTAATTATTAGTTTTATAAACTTGAATACTTGAAAATTTCCAAGATGCAAAATTGTAAACACTTACAAACCGAAATTCTTAAACTGTGATACAACCTACAGGTGCCAAGCTTCGACAAAACGGGCTTTATGTGTAGGAAATAAGATAGAATATTGATTGTTAGGGGCTCTGTGGTGTCATGTCCTGCGATATGGTAGGAAATGAAAGTGGGGTTGCACGTAAACTTGATTTATGTTCATGTACAACGTGTCAAAGTCAAAGTGAAATTGTAATTAATGGAATTGAAGGGACACCTTTGCGTCGGTGCGTCTGTGGTGTTGTAGCAAACATAGTGATATGTTAGTAGCCCTTGCCTATAACCCTTTACGAGGTAAATCATATCAATAGTTAATGTAGTTTCTGATTGATAATGTTTGTTTCTAACATGAAATGTGTTTTAATATAATTTTAGCAGAAAGTAATGAAAATGAAATGAAATATAATATCTTTATTGAACACCACAAAATAATTAAATAAAACTCAAATCGAGAATACATAACAAGCAATAGGCGGTCTTATCGCTTAAGAGCGATTTCTTCCAGGCAACCTGTGCTGATATAGGTTTAGTTGATGTGAAAACAGCAGGTGTTGTTATCGATATACGAGTACATATAATTTAACATACAACTAGCTGACCCAGAAAACGTTGTATTGCCGATATTGAAATCGCGATACAAAAGTAACTGTTGATCGTAGATGGGTGAAAATTTGAAGTTATACGTATTTATAAGGCTGACTCATAATCAAACAAATTTAAAAAAAAAAATACAAAAAAATTAAAAAAAAATTCGTGTGGACCCCTTAACATTTAGGGGGATGAAAAATAGATGTTGGCCGATTCTCAGACCTACTCAATATGCTCACAAAATTTCATGAGAATCGGTCAAGCCGTTTCGGAGTAGTACGGGAACGAACATTGTGACACGAGAATTTTATATATAAGATAAATATTACCAAGAAATGAACTAAAGAATTTGACACAGTGATAAATAATAATTAAGGAGCATTGTTTTCAAAGATTAAAGAGTTTGAGCCTTACTGAATTCAGTGGGAAGAGAATTCGATACTTTAACATCTTGCACAGTAAATGAATTGTTAAAGATTATGTCTTATCAACAGGTGTATAAAGGAAAAGATGATGGACAGACCGAAGATTATGGAACATCTTTTCTAGCAAGAATAATAATTTAAGATTATTTATAATTTTTCTATATGTGTGTTTGTCTCTGTACTCCCCTTAAAGGGATAAACCAATAAGGATTCCGTTTTGTATGTTATTCGGTCCGTTAGTATTACAATTAAATGGAGTAGGTAATTGGCACTATGATTGATTTCAAAGATATTTTATTATTTCTTGTTTTGACAAGACAAAATAAAAAAAATAATTATTGTCAGAGACGCTTATTAAATATTACTACTACATACATCCACTACATCCATTTCGGTCAACGTATTTTTATAATTAGGACAAACAAAAGAAAAAGGTTTTCGGAAGGCGGAGTTCTGAGATTTGTATGAATTTGTAGAGAGCTGCTATTTCGGTATTACAAATATTACTTTGCTCTTAGGAAATGGTAACACTGAAAATAATCGAAAAAAACAATAATTAATGCGTGTAATCCAAAAATAAAGATTCAAAAAATTTGTTAATTTTACTGTCAGTTGATTGCTTTCTAAATTTTTCATCTTTTCTTTTAAATTACATTTTTACAACAATAAAAGCAAATAAATAAATAAATATTGACACACTTTTACACAATTTATCTTTCCCCGAACTATGCATAGCCTGTACTATGGATACAAGACAACGATATATTTTATACAATATATTTCCTTAAACATACATAAATACAAAGATCAATGACTCGTAACATATATATATTATAATATTATATACATCATACACGGACTAGTAAAAAAATAAGGACTCCGTGTCACCTTACATGACAGTGTAGCACCAAAACAAGCCGATTAACGTGTAAATACATAGCCCCACGCACACACTTACACTACTACAGGCCAATAGGCAGCCATTATGAGAATGGTCATCGTCTCTGACAGATCAGTTTGCGGCTCAATAAAATATTTTAAAATGCCGTCAACGTGTAAAAACGATACTATATAAGTATTTGTGGCCATATATAATTATTTGAGGGAGAAAAAACTGTGTAACTAGTATCCCCCTTAACCGCACACACACTAGAATAAATGTGCTTTACTTGCTAATATCACGGCGCAGAGTCCTTCTTTTTTTACTCGTCCGTGAAATCATATAATATTATAGTCTTTCAAAATATTGTTTGAATTAATTGAATCTGATGACTTATACGGGATAAATAAAAAACGGTCAAACGGTTGACATCACGGAGCAAAACTAGTGTATAAGTAATGAAATTCGGACTGTGTAATGAATGTTAGCTCACTGTTACAGTGATACATTCGGTGGCTCGTGTTGTATCTTGTGATTTACATGTGGGTGCATGTGTTCATGTGAATGATAGTACGATTGCCCGACATTACTTTCTAGCTCTTGAATTCTTGCACATAAATCTCGTAATAAATTAGAACATGTAACTTTGAATATTTGTATAATAAAATTTATTGATTTAGGCGTTACTTTGCGGAAATCTATAAATATACAAATGATTTAAGTTTCCTTTAGTGTTAATTCCACCAATATTTGTCTGTACACGAGGCATCCTCAGGACGTGTTGTCTCGCCAAAATTGGCACGAGACTTGAGTCTCGTTTATCTCTCTCTTGTTTTAAAGACAAATATTGGCGGAATTAACACTAAAGAAACCGTAAATCATTTGTATATTTGTATAATATTAAGCCAAAAGTTATTCTTTCATGTACGCCAAATTTAATAATTTTTGAAGGGAAGAGAGGAAAAACGAGTGTACTGGTCACCTAACGTTAAGTGATCACCGCCGCTTATATTCGCTTGCAACACCAGAGGAATCACAGAGCGTTTCCGGCCAAGACACACAATGAAACATACGAGGGGTGGCTGATATAAAATCTACTTTGTTAAAGAAAGTTTTGTAAATCGAACTGGCCACTGCAAAATCATATTATATATTTATTCCTTTTTCAAAATTATAATGCTTATTTTTTTTCGCTTGCTTTTGTTTTTTTGGCGCGGCTTTGATTTCACCATGTCGAAAGAAAATTGTAAAATGATGAAATTTGAGCATCGAGCAGTGATTAAATTCCTAAGTAAAGAAGGAAATACGCCTACGCAGATCAGAGAGCGCATGTTAAAGGTGTTTGGTGATTCAAGTCCTTCTGAATTCGTCATAAAGTTTTGGTCGAAGCAATTTAAACATGGCCGTGAGAGCCTGGAAGACGACCCACGTAGTGGAAGGCCAATTTCTGCTGTTACCGCAGATGATGTTGAAAAGGTGAAGAACCTGATTCTTGCAGATCGGCGAATCAAGCAGTGGCAGATAGCCAGAGATGTGGGCATTAGCAAGGAACGAGTTCATGAAATTATTCACGAACATTTGGGCATGTCCAAGGTGAGCGCGCGTTGGCACCCTAGAATGTTGACCCCCTTTGACAAACAGAGGCGAGTAGAATGTTGTCAGGCATTTCTAGACCTGGTCAAAGGTAAAGAAGAAGAGACTATCTCTCGAATTGTGACCTGTGATGAAACTTGGATTCGCCAGTGGGATCCGGAAAGCAAACAAGAGTCAATGCAATGAAATTTAAAGGAGAAAAGCCGCCAAGGAAGTTCAAGGTTCGGCCGTCGGCTGGAAAACTAATGGCCACCGTATTTTGGGATGTCGAAGGGATTTTGATGATAGATTATTTGCCTAAAAATACTACAATGAATGCTGAATATTATGCAAACTTGCTTGACCAGCTTCGTGAACAAATCAAAGAAAAGCGGAGAGGCAAACTCAGCAAAGGTGTTCTGATTTTACAAGACAATGCTCCTGTACACACAGCCTTAACGGCGAGGTCAGCCCTGAGCAAAAACGGCTTCACAGAAATTAACCATCCACCTTATAGTCCAGATCTGGCTCCCTGTGACTATTTCTTATTCAAAGATTTAAAGATAAAATTGAGGGGTCGCAGATTTTTGACGGACGAAGAAATGAAGGAGGCTGTGACTGACCATTTTGACGAGCAAAATAAAAATTACTATTATAACGGCATGATGTCATTTATTTGCAAATGTCATAAGTGTATTTCACTTGCAGGAGACTATATAGAAAAATAAAGAAAAAACTAGCCATCAAAGTCTTTTCTTTCATAGTTAGGTAGATTACTTATCAGCCTCCCCTCGTACCTACGCAACGCCAAGTTATCTACACGTTCACAGAGCACCCGACAATTTGTTATAAAAGTTGTGTGTGATTGCGAATTGGGCGAGATTCAGAGGCGACCAGCCTCAACCTGCTCCACTTACTGCGTCGCTGACGCATTAATGTAATTCTACCACTATATGTAATGTAATGAAAACTGTTAAACATAAATCATTTTTGTTAGAGAGTACGGATCATACATCTATATATATAAATTAATTGCTGTTCGTTAGTCCCGCTAAAACTCGAGAACGGCTGGACCGATTTGGCTAATTTTGGTCTTGAATTATTTGTGGAAGTCCAGAGAAGGTTTAAAAGGTGAATAAATAGGAAAATGCTGCTAAATTAAATAAAAACAACAAATTTGTTTTTCCTTTGATGTGTCCCCCGTCGCCCGATATTTGTTTTGTATGGACATATTTTCTATGAGAGAATTTATGGACGCACGGTTTGAGAGTTCTGGTGTAAAACAATTTCATTACAACAACAGGGAGCATTAAATATGCGAAATAATTCTTGATGTTATGATATATTATTGACAAATTCATAAAAAACATTATTTTATTTATTATATACAGAACAACGTCTGTCGGGTCAACTAGTATATAATAAAATAGTTGGCTCATACTGTGTGAACAAATTATCTTGTCCTAAACGAGACATAGCCTGTGTTATGGTTGTCAAACTACTTTGTATTTAATTCAAAACACATATGTCAAAACCCTTTAAAAAAAAACAAAAATAAAATAATACACACCATGAATACTTTTGCACCTAATAGCGTGACTGTCGGGTCCATCAAAAACCCTCATTAAACTTTTTTAAATGTGAGAAATTTGTATTTGTTTGTTTTCTGTCTGGGGTCAAAACATGAGAAGGTAGTATGCTTTATGTTCAATCTAAGGTCCCTGAGTCGTATCGGATCGGGAAACTACAGCCAGTAATTGATTCCACAAAGTGGCTGTACGAGGCAAGAAATTCCTTGAAAAACGCGTGGTTATGGAATGCCACGTCTCAACATGATGGTAGCCAGAAGGATGGACCGAATAAGATAATATTTTAGTTTGAAATAAAAAAATACTAATCATTACTCAAAAGTTCACAAATCTGTAAAAATCTTGTGAAAAATAAGCATAGAATTTGTGTAGCAAGGGAAATTCATTATGTGCCAGAGGGAAAATTAGAAAAGTTTTACAAAACATTAATCTTTTTATACTAAATAGACATTTTTCACGAGATTGTTTTGTTTTCAGTTATTATTTAAACAGCTGTGATGGACAAGCGGTATAATTAAATATTTTTCTGTGATCAAATGGTTTGTGAGGCGAAATATATTTCAACAGTTAAACTTTCCATCGCCTCTACCAGTTAGATGCGCTAATTAATAGATAATATCAAATTTTATCCCACGAACGTAGCAAATCATAATAAATTTTTATTCATAAATCTCTAGGGGCTAGGCAGACATGACCTCGCGGGGGTGCCCTTTTCTTGCCCCGCGCTACTCCGTCTCTCCAAGGGAGGTCGTTTGCTATACTTTTATAAATAAAAATACTGCGTTTATTTTCTAATCCAAAACTCTAGACAAAATTTTTGAAAATTATAACTTGTCTCTTCATAATCATCATTATTAGCATCCGGAAGACTTCCACTATTGGAGAAAGGCTTCCCCCAAAGATCTCCATGACGATCGGTCTTGCGCTGTCCTCATCCAACCTATTCCGGTGATATTGACCAGATCGTCAGTCCATCTTGTTTTATAATAATAATAATAATTCCTTTATTTCAGGCTACATGGACCATAAAATAAATACCTTATAGTCTAACATACATATGATATATAACTTAAATCTACGTCACATTTTCGCGGCGTAGTGAGGCGCGGGTTCTGTAGCTTCCGGCGGTCGGCGACGTCCGCGATACTTGCGGAACACGACCCCCTTCGGCCACAGGTGCACGTCCAGGAAGGTTGATATATGTTCTGTCGGGACGCGAACAACAAAAGAGTTGAAGACTACTGCGTGACGCGTCACCAACTTTTCGACCGCGAACCGGAACCTTGTCTTCTCCACCAAGTACTGAACAATGTCGGAGGCCTTGGTGGTGTGGTGAAAGCGAGAGACGTAGATATACGTCGCTGGGACTACGGGGTTTTAAGGGGACCCTACCAACACTTGTCAGCTCTAACTGCCAAAAAAATATTTGGTACGGTTCTTCCTAATCTCAGACTATTTTTTCTTTTTTGTAGCTTTCTCAATGAGAAGTTCCCGAGTTTATTATGAAACAAGTGTAACTCAACTTTAAAGAATTTCCAATCGTTAAAACGTCATATGTAAAACCTGTTAAAGTTGAGGAATTCCTCCAATTTCTCACACATCATACCACAAGTTCAATCGATCATATACAAAAAAAAATATAGATACCAATATCTGGGGGATCAAATGAAAAGAAAACTCAATCGAATTGTCCTTCTTCTTAAAATCAATCGATTGTTATAATTTTTTTTATTCAGAGAAAACGTGGCGAACAAAACGTTCACATGGTGGCATGTAATACACTTGCAATATAGCGCCACTTATGATTCTTGATTGAACCCAATAATCTGTAGCAGTCTGCGGCATCGTAATTGCTTTCTTCACTATGAGACATCAGATGTTATCTCATCAGTCCAATGACTTCACTTGCTACAGCGCCTTTAAATTTGAAACACAGAAAAACTTAAACATTACTGCTTCATGACAGAAAATCTCCACTCAATAAACCTCCCACAGGTAAATAATGTTTCTGTTGAATGAATCAATCGAAATAAAGAACACGTCACCCTGTCAGCCAGCTGTCAGAAACTCAAGTGTCACTCTCCTACGCTCTGTCAATATAATCCCGCTAAAAAATCCCACTCTGTCTGTCTCTTTCTCTGTAGTAATTTACTAAAACAAGTACTGAGTCTTTTCAAGTATTTTATTTATTTTAATCCTTCAGTTTCAATCATATATGAATTGTAAAGGCAAACTTTTAACGAAATACACGGCCGTTAACCTCTCTTAAAGTTAAATTCAATCCAAATAGCAAATTTAAGTTAATCTAAAACAATATCGCCTCACCTCATTAAAAGTTAAACCTTCAACTTAAAATAAACTAATTAAACCGCCCGCAAATACTAAACGTCGGCGGATCACACACAGATAAAAAGGTGTAACTACAACTGTTCAGGGAAACTCTTAACTGTTGCTTACTACGCAGGATTATGACGGTGGTGCAAGTCATAAGACTTTGTAGTTAGTCATAGATGCTAGTTGTTTGATGACGCTAGACGTATGCATAATAGTTATTTATGCAACTGTTGTGTAATAAGTGTGTTAAAACACGAATTATATTGCGAGACAATCGAAGAATTACCGGCACTTTTTGGGTGTTTGACGAAATAAGATTACAACTAATACGATTTCAGTCTGCAGCACAAAAATTGATTAACATTATTGTTTTAACTGTATTTACGTGTTAATTTGAACAAACGTGTAAACGTTAGGGAAGAAATTTCTCATGCAATTCTTTTTAACTCAAAATGTATTTTATATGTTTTTTTATAGGGAGCAAAAGGGCAGGTAGGTCATCTCATAAGAAATGAATAGTAGCCGTCTGCTATGACAGAGGTGAAGTGATGCGTTGCCGGCCTTTAAGGTGGGAGTATCGTCTGACCTTGAAGGTCCCAAAGTCGTATGTGTTCGATGATACAGCAGTTGGCAGATTTTTCCATAAAATGGCTGTGAGGGAAAAAGTTCTTAAAGAAGGCACAATATAGATACAAAAATACATATTGTATGTACGAGAATAAATAATAGAGTACAAGATATAACCATACCAAAGTCCAACTTTCTACTACCTGCAAGTTTTTGTGCAAACCGCGGTCATACAGGCAGACAGGACGAATATAGAAAATAGAACAGCTATAAAAATCCTTATTACTTACGGAACATCTTACGAGTCTGATAGAATGACCCAAAACTATACTATTTTTTTACTCGTCCGTGACTATATTATATAGTGTCAATCAATGATATTATAGTATTAAAAGAGGTAGATATTATGTCACTAGCGCGCCGAAAATCAATCTCCTAAATTAAGTCAATTGGTTCCTTTGGTCGTAGTCGCTCTCTCGATACGAAAACGGTACACACGCGTTTGTTGTTGACAGAATTGCTTACAATTTGATATAGGTACAACATTAAAATGCCGTCTTGTATAATGGGAAGATGCACTGATGATACGAAAGTAAAAAAAAATCATAGAATTACATATCACAGTTAAGAAATCATGAATTATAACATTTTATTTGATTTCATTATTTATCTAACAAAATAAATATGTTGCCATGACAACGACGATCGCCGCCAAGCTGATCATAAATTAACGTACAGAAATGACAAAATATTGATGCTGTCTATTGCGGTATGACGCACGAGTTGGATGATAATAGTATCATATGAGTGTTTTAATACCTAATAATCAACAGTTGTGTAAAAGTTTTTATCTACACCCATGCTTTAAATCCTATATTAAAGATTCTAAAACAGTTAGCTTACTGCTAACATTAAAAAAGCCAGTCTTACTAACCTTATTATCATCCAAAGGAGTTTTATTATGAAAACGGATGATATAATGTCGTACTGAATTTCATTACAATAGTCGTTTGGATGATGTAATGGTTATGGATATTGGGTGTTTTAATGTTGGCAATAAGCTCACCGTTTTAGAATATTTAATAGAGGATTTAAAGTATGGGTGTGGATAAAAGGTCTTATGAAAGTGGAGGATGACAATTTGCTGTTTGACGTGCCTTATTGACGACCTGTTATAGTTAATAAATCATTGTATTTGATGGATGTAATTAATAAATTGTGACAGCAATCACAAACATCATGTTTACGAAGCATTCTTACACAAACAATGAATTCTAGCTCTGTAGGTTGATGCATCCAATATACGATAATTTATATTTATACAGTTAATTCTTTATTACTTTTTATGAAATAATTTACATTATTATAATATAAACAGTCATATATTAGATGCAGCACCTTACAATCTTATTAGTTATGTATATTACAGCCATTATGATTGAAAAGAGTGGCCGATGAGTTTCTTGTATGTTCTTCTCACGAGCTCATCTTTTTACGAAGTAGTTAGTTTAGTTTAAGCCTAATTTAATAAAGTTTATTTGATTTTGATTTTGATATTAGCACTGAGCTCTCTGCTCGTGTTGCTCTCTCTGCCTAAGCAATATCATCGGTGACCTATAAGTGCAGCGTTAGATGTTCATTCTGTGAATGAACTTCATACAGATTCAACAGTCAAAATCCTATACAAGATTGATAAGTTTAGGTTAGTTTTTATTAAGTCGTTAGTTTATGTTAATAAGTTTTTGTTTATGGCAGTAAGGTACGAGATGAGTAGGACATTCAAGTGATGGTAATTGATACGCACTGCTCATTACAATGCCGTGCCCCTCAGGAGTCTTGAAAAACCCTGAGAGGCACTACAATTGCGTTCGTCACCTTGAGACAATATAAAATGAAATGAGACATTTGCCCAGTAATTTCACTAGCTACGGCGCCCTTCAGACTGAAACACAATAATGCTTGCACATTACTACATCACGGCAGAAATAAGCGCCGTTGTGGTACCCATAATCTAGCCGGCATCTTGTGCAAAGGATCCTCCCATTGGTAATTTTTCTTATGCCGAGGTTTTGTTTATTTGTGCAACTCTGGGAGACAGCTGGCAAATATTATAAAAAACCGCCTCAACTCATGACCAACACCACACCGCACCTGCTTACAAGAGTGGAAGTTACGTTTGATTTGTAAGTGCTTACGTCATGCACTAGTTCGGTTCCCGATTGAGGCAATTTGTGTTTCTTTATAGCGGGTTAAGGGTCGAAATAGTACACACTCTGCATTTTATTTTGATGTTGCCAAAAGATTTCCTTATTGGGATCAAAGTAGTATTTGCAAGTAATGGGAAGAGACCTAATGTTTTTTTTCAATATATTAATAAAATTTATGAAATTATTAATGTGTTTCATTATAGTGATCTTTTTTAAGGAATTAAAAATAAAACAATCTTGTCCGCATAGGAGTTACACAAGCGTTCTTCCAGGTTAAGAGCACTTATTTCGATGGTACTCATAAATACCCATGAACACTCTAACTAAAAACACAGCACAATTACACTCCTTCTTTAGTTATGTTGAACATGAAAGAAAATCATGTCATTTATCATTAATTATCGCGGGGAGTATTACTAAGAGATTACCTGATTCCTACTGCCGAATTCCACCATCTCATCGCTACAAATAATGATATCATCCCTACCATCTGCATGTGTGGCAGTCCTCAACAGTGTGATTGAAAGAGATTTCTTCCCGTACTACAAAGCTGTGGAATGAGCTTCCTCGTGGTGTGTTTCTCGGATGAAATGACATGGTTACCTTCCCATGGACATGGATTCCTCTGGTATTGCAGGAGAATGTGTAAATTACTTAACACCAGGTGACCAGTACGTTTGTTTGTCCTCCTTTTCCATAAAAAAATATCTGGTTGTCATAAATTTTCATTAAAGAAAGCATTTAATCAAACACTAGCTTCATTATTCAAGGGATATAAAAGAACAAAGAACATAAAACTATAATCCGGCACGCCATCAATGCACTATTTAATCCAATAAAACACAAATCACATTATCAATGTCGCTCCATCGCTTAATGAGTGAACGGACGAAGATCCCATTGCGAGCTCTAGCTGGTAATATGTCTCCCGCTTTGTATGTCACCCACACTGACCCACATAGCCCCGTGGTAGGTGAACCTACCCCCTGTTAGAGGGTACTGATTCGAATCCTGATAGGTGTAAACAATAATATGATGAATATGTATGTTAATTTCCGAGTTATGTATGTTTAAGTAAATATATTTAAAATCCCGTTTGGCACTTTTGGAGTGCGTTTGACATTTGACAGTAATTTTAAAATTGAATGTGTATATATGTTTATATGTTTTATGTCGATTTTTTTTTGTATTGAATAGATAAATACTATTAATTTTCAAATGAAAACAAAACTTTTAATACAATATGCTTTTATGTTCTATATTTGGAATCAGAGGATGGAACTTCCTTCTGTTATTTATTCAGATCAACGTGAGAAGGAACCTCCAAAAAGTGAATACACCCACTGGCTGGTTGGCTGGAAACACTTATTAAATTTCATCAATAACAGGCATGAATGGCCGTACCTTTAGTAATTGATTGGATTAGGAAGCTTGATCAACCCCTTTTTAGTTGAAGGAACAGAAAACATGAGTAAAAAAAAATAGAATAAGCTCCTTTGCCCTTTGGTTCTAGGACATACGAGTAGGTTCTTAACGTGGGCGATAACGCCCCCTTGTGGGCGTTTGAGACTTTCGGGTGGGCAGTAGAAGACCCAGAGATAATTAGGGGGCATTGAGATGGCGCAGATGGGGCGTGGGTAGATTAAAAAATATAGTCTAAAAAAGCAAAAAAATACACGAAAATACTCTAGAAAAAAACATAATCTCAAAGTGGGCGGTGAGCAAAATAAGGTTGAGAAACTATGTTCTAAGACGATAAGACTTTGTACGTAGTACGTAGATAATACTTTATACATTAAAGTACCCACCTTAAGAAAAACACGTATACCTTCCTGAAAGGCTGGTAAGGCTTCTGTGGTGTTGCAGGAGAATGTGGGTGGAGGTGATGACTTTAAATCAGATGCTTTACTCGGTATCTCCTCTTACATAAAAATATATTTGATACTGATTACTTCACACCTTGCTCAGTAAAAGTGACAGGTGAACAGCGGGACGACAGAGTGAACGCAGAAGGGTTACTTTAAGTGGAAATTCAAATATTTTCATTCAAAATAGGATGTGACAGCACTTATTGAAAGTCAAAAACTAAATTCCAAAAAAAAATGCCACAGATTTGAGAAGATCGGGCGCAACAAACTCAGCGGGCTTTTTTTCATAAAAATTGTGTTAACAAAGTTATATCGTACAATTAAACCTATTATTTAATAGCACGAGGGCGGTCGCTCCATTCCCAATCTATGGTATCATTAAGAAAGTTATTTATGCTATAGTAACCTTAACCACACAGTCGATTTTTAACAATTCTTTTGAATATCGTAATACTTTTGTTTTGAATATTTTCTTCAGGATCTTGTTCCAGAAAATCCCATCGTCCCACAAAAGACTTACTAACTCGACTTAGCCGAGTAGTAGGCATTATAAGTTTATATCTATTATACTCTGGTGTTAATATTATGGTTATGACAATTTCTAGCAAAAACCCGTAACACTTGCAAGTATAACTGCCCAACAAGTTACTAACAATTTGGACTGTAATCAACACTATTTTGATACACGGTCGCGACAGCGCTGTAGTCAGACACCATTATACAACATTATTATATTAATAAGCCCGCCATTATAACAATTTAATGCACATTTTCGTGTCGAAAATCAAATTTACGCCAAAATCCGATGAGCCGTAACACCCTACAATGAGTTATAATTTGCAAATATCAATAGATTATATTGTTAACGAATATTAACCTTAAATCTAAATGGGATACGGCTTATGTTCGCGCGTTAGCAATATTTAATCAATTATTATTAGCGACTGTATAGGCTTGGGGGAATGTAGGTGAGAATTTTACTGAACAACTTGATGCTTGCGGCTTTGGTTATGTTAAATTAAACATTGAAATACATTGGTGCGGTTGTTTGTGTTAACTACTACGCTTTTAGAATAATTAATAGTTAATTGGTTTATTGATACTCAACAATTTGAACGGTAATTGTAAAGTAGGACATTATTAGTGGTCACTGGAGATAAATCGTACAATATTCAAATTGAAAAAACAAAAAAAGCGGTGACAGAAATGAAAAATTATGACATCTTTAGTCGACTCGAGCAGTACACAAATGTGCGTTACTTAACCGAACGTGATGACAAACTCAATAATCACAAATTAAAGTGCTCAGCTCATACAACTCAATTTAAAAATCATTTCAATTTTACCATATAGTTCTACTTCTGAAAAGTTTGCTAGAAACTCATTGCAACTTCTCAAAATTTATCTTTGCAGGTTTAAAATTTTACTTAATATTTGTACAATAAAGATTCTACAAATAGTATGAATGCTGCATTAGCAGTGTTTCTTTTATGACAATAAGGGACAAGATGAGCTGGTCGGTTAGCTGGTGGTGGTTATACGCCCTGCACATTACAATTCAGTGCCGCTCACAGCCTGAGCGCCACTATAATTGCGCTCGTCTTCTTGAGACATAAAATGTTAAGTCTCATTTGTCCAGTAATTTTACTAGCTACGGCGCCCTTCAGACTGAAACACAATAATGTTTACAATACTGCTTCACGGCATAAATAGGCGCCTTTGTGGTACCTATAACCTGGCTGGCATCCTGTGCATAGGAGCCTCCCGCTGGTAGATATTGGTGGTCACTGTAAATAACTAAGGTATTTTAACTATCTTCCCAACTTATATTATAAATGTGAATGTGAGATCGCATGATTGCTGTTTTTTTGTTTGTTTCGTTTGATTTCACACCTTAAAGACTCAACTGATCAACAATAAACTTGTACACGCTTTGTAAGACATATATATAAGGATATAGAAAATATTTTATAACAAAAAACGTGATACGGATTTAAGGCTCAATTCATATATTACAATCGACGGGGAAAGTAAGGTGGGGTACTATAGAGGAAGTGTGTGGTCACGAGGCGGGTAAAGAAGAAAAAATCTTCTTTCGTCTTCGTTACAATCTTTACAACGCTTTTTGGGTCTGCCTTGAGGTATTTTCTTTTGCAGTATCTACTAGAAAGGTGTTAAGATCAACTATCTTTTATTTTAATGATATCTACGGTAAATTTTTTGTTCTTTTTGTTTCCTCCAATCTCCATTCCAGTTTTTATTAGCCTCTCGTGTCCACAACGCTAATGATGTCATTATCCCATTTTATTGTGGTCTACCTCTTATATTTTTACCTTTTCTAAAATGCATCTTGTAACTACTAATTGTCTTGATCTCTCTTCATGTGCCTTTCCCAAAATTTTTCAAATATTTGTTGTTTTGTCCACCTCTGTTTTGCTTATATTGATACATTTTTACTTCTGTTCTGCTACTAATAATATTTTTGGTTTCTATCTGACTTTTTTCATTCAACATACTGTTCCCTTGCGATAGATTTTGTTTCGTTATTAAGAATAGGTAGCACGGAGCTGTTAAATAATTTGCATTTCATACTGAAATGAAAGCTTCATCATTAATCATTTCACCTGTCAGAAGCCTCAATATCTTCTTCAAAAACGAATATTATATAGGTAAGTATATATTATGTATCAGTTTCAGTTATAATCACAATAATTATAAGTGTTTCTCGAGAGAAATCTATATCTATATCTCGGTAACTATTAACTGAAATCGAGATTTCAGTTAATAGTTACCCAGCGGGAATATTTTGGTAAAATTAAATATTGTTATGATATATAACAGCATCTAACCGCTAAAAGCAATTAATGTAACCGCTTAATTGATCTGTGAAATTAAACGTTTGTTATTGGAATGCACACGGCTATTAATGTATTGTTCTTTACCAGCCCAATTTCAATCATTTTGATACAATATTAATTACAGCAGTTTTTCCGAGATTTAAATTGATTCTAGATGTGTAAGTGTGTCGTCTGTAACAATAATATGCATAATTGATATAGTGAGTACAAAATGATTTTCAAATAGTCAAACTCCAGTGATTTTTTATCTAATAATAATATATAAAATTCTCGTGTCGCGTGTTTTGGTAACAAACACTCCTCCGAAACGGCTTAATCGATTTGTATGAAATTTTTTATCGAATCTGCCAACGTCTATTTTTATTACCCCTAAATGGTAAGGGTGACCCAACCCTTTAATGTTTTTTTTATTTTCTTATTTCACCCTTCTATGATCTATCCCTGTTTTTTAATCACGGCTTTTATAATTATTATGCTGTTCCATCCACAGATCCGCAATAGGGTTGCAAGATAGCAATCGAATGCAATAATTTTCTTTTTTTTTAATTTTAAGTACGAAATATTTGGTAGGTCTGAGAATCGGTCGTCATCTATTTTTTTATACCTTGATTAAGTTTCCACTTCTCTCGTGTGAATATTTTATTTTTTAAACAATTTGTAACATTTTTTTAAAGTGCCCTCACTTCTTGGATTTAATTGAAAACAAAATTTATGAACGATAGGAATTATGTGCACGGAACGTGGATTTTTTTTGGTATCAAATTTACCGATTTTTATCTATTAAGTATTTTTAAAGAAATTATCAGGGATTTAGTTGGTTGAGGATTAATTTATCTACATTGCAACATAAACGATAACATTAAAACGAATGTAATAAAAAAGGCATTTATAAATAGAAATGTCGCTTCTTTTCGACATTAGGTGCAGAATATGAAATAGATGGAGCGGTGTACACGATGTGCAGTTAATAGGTGATATCTTAATTTATTCATAAAATTTTTATGTTTCTGCATCTATTAGTATATGAGTTGTGTCTAAATACATCACTAGCTTGCATTTCTAAAATTTATAGTCACTATACGAAACACAGCCAACTGATCAAGGAATTATGCTTAATTAATGCGATTTCTCTTCTCGGGAACTAACATCAAATTTTTTTCAACTAGAAAAATTTAAATACATTATAAATTTATTACTTTCAACATAATATAATTCCCATTCGGATGCACCGATATCTATATTTTAAAGTAATTAATTAATAATTTTATATTATTTTGTTTAGCAGTAACAATCAATTTTTAATCCTATTTAGTAATATTACTAATATTATTAGAATTTTCTTTGATTAAGGCGAGTGTTATTTATTAAAGTAAAACACTTTTAAAGGTTGAAAACGAGATCTAGAAAGGTAAATTAATTGAAGTAGGCGTTACTTTGCGGAAATCCATAATTATCAGAATGATTTGAATTTTCTTTAGAGTTAATTCCGCCAATAATTGTCTTTAATAAATTCGCGGAATTAACACTAAAGAAAATTGAAATAATTTTGATCTGGAAAGGTCTTGAAATAAAATAATAATAAAAAATAAAAATGTGATTTTTAAGCAAAAATCTTACATTAAAAACAATGTAAAATTACACGCGTTTTAATCCTTTAAAAGTGTTTTATTTAAACCAGTTAAACATTACTTAGTGAACATAATTTTACGCCGTTACACGTCCTTCTTGTTTTGCTTAAGTCTATGGATGATAAAGAATCATTTAAAACATTTCAATCAAATGGATTCAATTATTCGAGCAAATGTCAGCACCGTAAGCGTTTTACAAACTTGGGCTGTTTTGTTCGCTTCGAATCATCTTTTCTTTTTTAATTTGGTTCGGAATTTTACATTTATATTAGATGTTTTGTTTGATGTTATTGTTGTAACGAATAAATTGTAAATGTCAATTTTACAAATTAAACACAGACAGAGAGCTATTTGAAGTATTTTTCATAGTGTATATGTTTATTGCAAGTGTCGATATTGCAATTCGACTCGGAGCGACTATAATGAATGTGCGTTACAAAGCCAAGTGCGTTACAGCTCCGTCTCATCCATTACCAATAACATGAGATGCTTAATGGCCGTTTTCAATAACGTATCTCTAGTTTAATGACAAGATCTTATCTATCCATAGTTATGTCCAATTTAGTTATATTATTAGTTATAGTCCAATGCTATCTGTCGATAGGTTATTGAAATGTAAGTAAGCGTAAAAGGATAGACTTGTTTACCTCTAGTAAGTAAACTGAGGATAGATAGGTGAAAACGGCCGTAAATGGCCTTGAGACATTTACAATAATAGTTAAATAATAGTCGTTTGAATAATCTAAAGGCATAAAAGGCATGTATTTTCTCAAAATTGAATTCTTTTTGATGCAATTTCTAATATACTAGATACTACTACCGCTTCAAAAACAAATGGCGCTCTGAGAGAGAAGAAGTGGCGCAAAAAACTCTCCCAGCATTCTTTTTTTGCGCTCTATTTAATGAAATATACAATATTGTAATGTCTTTGCTAAATATAATAATAATATAAATATATTTAAGATTTCCACCTATATATGGTCTCACCACGATATCTCTGAAACAATTAGGTGTAGAGACTTGAAATTAGGTAGGAATATTCCAAGTAGAGGTCAGCTAAGAACTGATTTTATGGAATTCCATCCGCAAGAGTTTTTTTAAAATCACGAACAGAATAATGGCTGTCGGGTTAGCTAGTTAATAATAATTTATTTAAAAGTTTTATATTATTTTTAGTTCCAATAGTTTAATTTTAATTACAATAAATAATAAAGGCATTAATAAGGTAATATTTAACTCGGATATACTAGTAAAACTGTTAATGGAAAATATACCATACCTCGTTAGCATAAAGTTCGAATTCGCCGAATGTCCAGTAAATCTTGTAATATCTTGCCAGTCATGACATGGGAATACCAATCTTATATGATTAGGATAAGAGTCATATTGTAAGAATTGGTTTGTTTTAGATAGATAATTTATCAAAGAGGATAGAACCTGTCCGGACGTGATACCGGGAGATATATTTCATGTGAAGGTGATATTTTTTCTTTATCATACGTATTACAATGCTAATGTAAAAATGCTCCTTGTAGACTTACCGCTAGTTGCAGAAAGCATCCATAAAAATTCATAATAGATCCTACCTACTAAGCTAGAGGTCCCGGGTTCGAATCCCGGTAGGTGCAAGCATTTATATGATGAATATGGATGTTTGTTTTCGAGTCATGGATATTTAAATGTATTTATGTATGTTTAAGTAAGTATATTGTATTAAATATATCATTGTGTTGTAACCCATAACACAGGCTATATATGCTTAACTTGGGGCAAGATAATTCGTGTAAAAAGTGTGTCCATATTAATATTATTATAAAGTGTTTCAACTTTTATCATCATAGAACTTTAACATTGTTATTATTATGACGGGCACTCACGATATATATTTTAAGGATTTAATGCCGATTTTTCGATCCATTTGCATGAAACGTGGTCACAGCGGGACTGAGGAGGCGGCGAGAAACACTTGACATATTGACACTTGACACTAAAAGTACATCAATCTGTCTACTTGGCGCCTAGTTCGTTTTGGTCTTTGATCTTATTCACGACCTTCACTACTGACGACGTCCATACTTTGGGATCTTTTTGTTGCACTCGTACTGCAGAGAGAGACCACGGGATTCCATTTTTGCGCTAGCCTAAAACCATCCTCCCTATTAAAATTGTATATTGCCAATTAATTTTAAACAATATAAAAGGTATTCGTTATGATTTCAATACTTGAACTATTTGGTTTTTAAACATTCCAACTGACGTGCTAAAAATATTAATATGATTAAAATTTACATTTTATGCTTCACCAATTCGATATACCGGCAAGGGTTTGCCTGAAGTGTCCTAGAAGGGGAGCTAATGAGCATAGAGCCAAACCTAACTTTCAAGTGGCTTACGGCCGTTCTCAATATTCACTATCTCTTACTTGAGATAAAAATCGTAACTATCCTTGACTTTTCTGTCCCAATAAACTTACCGACGGTATCACACCTTATCCGTACACGCTGTCTGTCAAATGGGACGACGAATTGCTTACCAGCCATAGAAGTTTGTATATAAATTGCAATTCACGCGTCCCAATATAAGGCGATAAGAATTACTTATCGGGTAAATTGGAAGTGGGACAGCTTCAGATTATTGACAGCTAATTACTGACAGTAGAAGGTAGTAATATATCACTATCTGTAGATAGTATATTGGGAACGGCCGTCGCTGTTTTTTGTACGTAACACTTTCGCTACTAAACCGTTTCAAACCAGCTTGTCGATATATCCCAGTACAAAAGAACGTAAAATATATCTATATACGGCAATAAATCCAGAATTTTCCTAATAAAATTTCTATGTTAGTTAGTTAGTTTGAGATTACAAGAACTCATTGTACTCCGACATTCCACACAAATCAAACCGTAAACTCGCGTAATTAAAACTTAAAATCAACTGTTCTGTTGAAAAATAGCTCCGAATTAAGGGAAAGAAATTAACTATTTGTAATAGTTCGGAACACGCGAACATTCAATTCCGAGATTCTTGTTGTTTGTGTAAAAACAGACCTATTTATATATAGACAGGAGTCAAATTGACGTGTATTGATTGGGTTACTTCGAAGTTTGAGCTTGGACTGTTCTAGGGCTGTCTCCGTGTATTATTTATTGATTAATGAATCATTGTTTTTTTTATCATATCTCCATGCCGTAATTAAGGTACAGGCGACTAGTAACGACCTTTTAATAATGGCTAGAGTGAACTCGAGGTTATTATTCCACCATAATCCATAAAATGTTAAAGATACAATGTTTTTTATTTTTAATCTTTATTTACAATACTTTTATATTATATTCACTCAACACACAAACATTTTACCTAAAATAAAATGATAATTAATAACATAAATATTAACACTTTCAACTTTACAGTTGTAATCTATCTCTGTAATTACCTACATTAAATTTAGGTAATTACAGAGAAACCTAGATAAGAGTACCTAAATTAAAAAAAAAAGAATCGGTCGTATAATGTACACAAAGTAATAGGTGTTTAGTTGTTATTATGTCGTCAGTACGGTAGGTACGGTACTCGGCTTAGAGCTAGTATTTCTCGGTTTTAAAATTTTATCACATACATGTAACCCTCCGAAATCGGCAGTGCCGGAGGGCACTAGATTTTTCAGATACACCAAAACCGAGTGTGCCGCATAGTACCTTACTCCCTCACCAAGTTCTGACACTTATTTTGTTTATAAGATGATTTATTTTGCATTGTCTTATAGCTTGTTTCAATAGCTTTCTTATCATCAAAATGCAAATGCAAACGAAATATTTGAGATCAAAGTGGACAGTACGACAAAACGCCAAATCCATATGAAAGGACCTAATATAAATATGGATTAACAATCACAAGATTATTAGATTGAATACGCTGGAAAAGACTGGCTAATATTGGGCAAAGACCAAATAGTGTGGAAAAAAGTGGAGGAGGCCTCCACCCAAAGAGGGGCCCATACTACTAATTAAACATTTATTATTAAGAAATAGAAAAAAAAATACTATGATAAAACTATTCTCTTTTTAAGTTCTTTTCATATTAGGCTTAAGTTAAGTTAAGTTTACTAACAATAATTATAAGTTTGTTTTAATTTTTAAATTTAGCTTAACTTAATTATGTTATTATGTAATTTAGTATGGAAATAAAAGGCTTTTTTATTTTATTAACAATCACAAGGGTCGTCCCTAAATTTTCAGCCTCAATTGTGTATAATATTTAAATATAAACCTAAAACAACGTAATAAAGTTCTATTTTACATAAGGGCTGCAATAATTGCCGACTTCCGAAACGCTAAGTGTTGTTCCAATGTTGGTACGAGTTGAACACAAGTTTTATCGTCAGCTATCACTCATATTCGTTAACTACTATTATTAAGGTGATTGTTTCGCTATTTCGTGACAAACATAGCAAACCTTGTTTTATGTTTAACACATTTATACAGATAAAAACGGTTTGTGCTTACAACCAACACAACAGAACAGAAGTGAAAACTTTAGTAGGGCCAGGTTCATTTTCATTATCAGACGGAAGACGTCCACTGCTGGACAAAGGCCTCCCCCAAAGATTTCCTCGACGATCGGTCCTACGCTGCCCTCATCCAGCGTATTCCGGCGTTCTTGACCAGATCATCCGGGCATCTTGTGGGGGGGCCTACCCACACTGCGTCTTCCGGTACGCGGTCGCCATTCGAGGAATTTACTGCCCGATGCCTTAATCATACGAAATAAAATTTTTGGTTCTATAATAATAAAGTAATGATATGTATGTCGGAGCGGGGTCATTTGCGCGGCGATAAATCTAACAATCCCCATCGCCCTCATCAACACATTGCATACTTTAAGGCTATTTTCAAGAAATAAAACGAAATATGTGTTAAGTCGGCCTGTTCAACAAAGGTATACTAAGTTTCAATAATTTAACTCAACAATAGAACACAATAGGTACGGATGGAAACGGATAAAAAGCGCAGGTGGTACTACGTGCGACTCCGCCAAAGGCCTTAACACGACTGCCACCAACCTTTAGACTAGTTCTGTCATCGGTTATGAAAGTCACTTTCGAAGTCTAAAACTAAGTGTTACTGTCAAGCGACATGACACAGGGAAGTTCATTCCACAGCTTTGTAGTACGTGGACGAAAGCTCCTTGACTACCGCACTGAGGAGGACCGCCACACATCCAGATGGTAGGGATGATATCCTAACTTTTTCTCGGAGAACATTCCATAAGTGACAATTAAGGTGTAGTGAATTACTCTTAGCAGCGTTCAGCGCACCCAATTGTACAATATAGTACTTTCTCAGTTATGTGGTTAACTGCTAGACTATTAGCTGAAGACGAGAAGCAAAGCTATGTGCCTCAACAAGTGCTAAGATATATAATGCGGGCAACACAATTGATGGCTTTCCCTAACTTGTCTAGTGAAGCCGGATCCCTAGTAATTAATCTTTTAAATTACTTTGCCGTGTACTTGCTCGGAACTACCGAATAACATGGCATTTAGCGTTAAGGCAATGCCTGATGATCCACCCAGTTGATAGCCTGGTTCATAAGGACTTGGAGAAGAATCAAACAATAACTTGTTAAATCTAATTAAATTTATAACTCCTCTCATTCTAAGATTACTTTTAATGTATCACTTTATAAAACCAATTATGCCTGAAATACATTTGTGAGGCGCTCTTGTAGTTTTTACAATTAACATCTGAAATTGATATATTTTCATTAAATATACAAAAATATAAGAAAATAGTAGGTGATATTATACTCAAAGTAAAAAATTGTTAACTCTACATAATAAAATCATTGTTGTTGTCTCCTGTTCTTAACTATACTCTTATAACTGTTTAAATTTTCGTTTTGTTTGTTGTAATTATATATATTATAATATCTTTGTTGTTTTTTCACTATCGCCCATTATGAACATAATTAGTATTTAATTTATGGAACTGTTTTGTCTTCTAGTTTATGTATATTTGTAACCTTACTATTGTAAATGACTGTTTCGTTCCTGAATAAACATAAATAAATAATTAGGCAGAGACAATATAATGCCATTTTCTTCTATCCTTACAAACCTCACGCACTTCCTCTACATTCATTACTCTTTTCATACATGCTCACCGGTTGCGGGTGCTTCGGACCTCTCCTTTTCTCAAAACGTCCCCAATTTGGTCGACGAATGTTCTACGAGGTTTTCCGCGACCGACTTGCCCCCACACACTTGCTTTATATATATATGAGAATGTATCGTGGAATCAAATTAAGCTTTTATACCATTTGACATTGCTGTGGCTAATTTTGAAGAGACTCTAAATATATCGATACAAATTCATTATTGAAACATAAAAACAAAAACATGCCAAACTGTTTGTGTTTGTGTGCGCTTGTGTGTGTTAGTGTGAAAATTGGAGGTGTTTGTGAAATAACGTGTAGGTGATTCAAATCAAATCAAATCAAAATCACTTTATTCATGTAAGTCACGGATATGACAATTATGAATGTCAAAAAAATATTTTATTCTAATTGAATCTACAGCTACTTCGTAAAGGGTTGAGCTAATGAGAAGAAGTAGCAGGAAACGCATTGTCCACTCTTTTAAATCAAGATTTAAATTTTCATCGTTTTTCAAATAATTTCAATTACAATTTAACATAATGTAAAGTGATGCAACAAAACATACTTATACTGTGAGACAATTTAAATATAAGGAATCAAAATATTTTCATATTTCATACTCTATGTTATATATAACCACGGACAAGTTAAAAAAAAAAGACTCCGCGCCGTGATATAAGCAAGTAAATTTACTGAGACGCAAACTGATCTGTCACAGACGATGACAATTCTCATAATGGCCGCCTATCGGCCTGTAGTAGTGTGTGTGCGTGGGGCTATGTATTTACACGTTAATCGGCTTGTTTTGGTGCTACACTGTTATGTAAGGTGACACGGAGTCCTTATTTTTTTACTAGTCCGTGTATATAACACGTTAATTTATTAAATTATATAAATACCTTGATACTTCAGCTAACAGACGTTCCGAAAATTTTGATGTAAGTTTTGGCGAAGTAAAACATAATATGTGCGTTTCAGATTATTGTAGATGGCTTAGATCGCTGTATAGTTAGAAAACGGTTACTTTTTTTAGTTTTTTCCGATATTCTCGTTTAAATTCAATTTTATTTACAAAGAGTTCCACAAAATGAGACTGCTTCAATGAACTGTCTTCATGAGACTATCAATTTTACAAAATTTTATTTGAATAAAAACAAAATTCAATCAACTTAAGTTTATAGTCAGATAGTTATTAAATATTTGATTTAATATTTCTTTTCTATACGCTATGATCAGAAAAATATTTTATTATATATAACTCGTTCGTTACTTCATTTCCGCTTCCGTTTACAGTCGCTCCGCGCGGAAACGAAACGCATCGACAAATAAGTTCAACTGTTCTAAGCTAACTGCGCTTTTCAACAAAATATAGAGATGAAAAACGTAATTAATTTAAGAATTTAAGCTGGATGTGGGCAGCACAGAACCATTGAAATTCAAATATTTTTATTTAAAATAGGTTTTAAAATCACTTATAAAAAATCAAAAACTACCATTTATTCGAAAAAGTATGCCTCAGACCTGAGAAGAATGTTCCCAAGAAACCTCAGCGGAGATTGTCGTGGAGATTTTTGGGGGAGGCCTTTGTCCAACAGTTGACGTTTTCTGGTTGAAATGATGAAGATGATGAATGTGAAAATTTATTAAGGCACGGTAATGTATTATTATATGTGCGAATATTTATAATGGAAATTGTTAAGGGTTGGTAAATAACATAATATTTACCAGTGAGAGGCCTTGCACAGGATGCCAGCTAGATTATGGGTCGCCTATTTCTGCCGTTAAGCAGTAATGTGTAAGCATAGTCTTTCGGTCTGAAGGGCGCCGTAGCTAGTAAAATTACTGGGCAAATGAGACTTTACATCTGATGTCTCAAGGTGAGGAGTGAAACTGTAAAGCCGCTCAAAACTTTTGTGTTTTTCAAGAATTCTAAGCGGCTCTGCATTGTAATGGGCAGGGCGTATTAATTGCCATCGGCAGAACGTCCTCCTCGTCTCGTCCCTTACTATCATAAATAAAATATAATTACTTAGTTCGCTTTGATAAGCTTTTGTCCAGTATTGCACACCATTACTAATAGGAATTCCATAAAGGAACATTAAATTATAAACATATGCACAGACATTGAAATAATTATTTATATTAAAAGTCAACAGCACACCGCAGTCCGAGAAAAAGTACACAACATAATACAACATGGGATTAATTGAAAACGTGAAATCCAATCAAGTAACACTCAAATATGTTTAATTGGAAGCCTTTGTTCGATAATTCGTGACGTCATTATTAAAGTTGTGTCATTAATTCGCGCATCCGCGTCACGTTGTTGTAGTCTACACAGTCTTTGTAATGAAAATTACAGAATACCCGGAGATTTCATTAATTATTTTTCCGTGCCGGTGGGAAAATAATTATAGTTATTTTATTATACAATTGTTGACGTTATTGCTACTATATGGTAGTCTTAGATCTTTATTAGCATCTGCTGAGGTTAATATCAACAGCATCTACCCACCACCAGTGGGAAGCTCCTTTGTACAGGATGCCGGCTAGATTATGGGTACCACGACGGCGCCTATTTCTGTCGTGAAGCAGTAATGTGTTAGCATTATTGTGTTTCGTTCTGAGGTGCGCCGTAGCTAGTAAAATGACTGGGCAAATGAGACTTAATATCTTATGTGTCAAGGTGACTAGCGCAATTGTAGTGATTTTTCAAGAATCCCGATTCACCATTAGCTGAATATCTTGCTCGTCTCGTCCCTTATTGTCAAAAAAAAACAAGGATCTATTGTTTTGTCATCTGCTTATGCTGATTGGATACTTTAAAGGACTTTTAGAAAGGTTCTTATATGAGAAGAAGTGACGAAACCAACAAGATGTTCAATTAATGGTAAGTGAGACAGCCTGCTCAGTTCAATGCAGAGCAGCTTACGCTTCTTGGAAACCCGGAAACATAAGTCTCATCAGTTCTGTAATTTCACTAGAGCAACTGGGACATCATGAGTAAAGTAGCCTGGCTGAATGGGTATAGAACTGTCCAGTGTGAACCTGGAAACACACCGCGACACAGTTAGTTTGGTACATTTTTCTATATTCTCCTGCAGGCGGCAGGGTCATCGGAAATTCTTTCATCAATTTATCTGTCTCGTAGTTCCTCACCAAGAAAGGAGGAAAAGTAATGATATATGTCACAACTTGTCTTCAATCCAGTGGCAACAATATTGCTCAACTTACGGACCAAGTATCGTTAAGTGATTTACTTAGTTTCTGCACCGATTTACTTAGTTCTACAACTAAAATGGAAATGGAATAATCAACCCATTATATTACCAGTAAAAATGTCGTAGAAGGTAGCGTATATATAATATCATTTATACAATAAAGAGTAAAATAATCTGTACATATAAATAAAATAAAATGGGAGTGTCTGTTTGTAATATTGAAATTTTTTACCACATGTACATTATGATTATACGGTACATACACCAAAATATTATTTTTTACAATTTTTGTCTGTCTGTTAGTTTCGGCTAATCTCTGTAATGGCTGGACTGATTTTGGCAGGTAGCGGATGTAATAAGGAGTAACTAAGTTACGTTTAATTTTAGATTTTCTAAAGTTATTTTTTTCTAAATTTTCTAAAGTCTTTTGTTTTAGAAAGTAATGTAATGTTGCAATGTCCAAGAAACGGTCTAACTCTAAAAATAATTTATATGGCAAAACAACGTCTGTCGGGTCAGCTAGTTATTAAATAAATAACATTATTGAGACTATTGCTTCATCATAATATAGTATATGGAAAAAGAAGTAAAAAAAAAAAGATTTATTAACTATAACAGGACCTGGCACCACAAGCAGAACCCGTTCACGAGTTGACGCATGGACCAACCAACGTTCCCTTCGCACATATTTGAGGGAAAGAGACGACTCGCTACACGACGCCGCCGCAAGCATTGCCATTCAGTGATGTATAGGTATGCTCTAAGCTTAAAGCTCTCTAAATCTTATTGGTTCGGGAAAACTGCAGATAGTAATTGATTCCACAAAGGATCAAAAAGTTTTATAAAGATTTTTTTTTCATTTCAAGGATTTTTTAATGTTACATGTTTTTTAATTTTTTTTTTGTGTATTAATCCTAGAAGTGAGGGTTATCACTTTAAAAACATAACATATTGCTTAGATTTACAAGAGCGACATCTCAAGGCAATTTCCTAATATGCAAATATTGGGGTTGAGCAGGTTATCAACTGTAAAGTAGATCCTGTAGATGAAGCCACAACCTGAGAGTTGAACAAAGCAAACATAATTTTATAACCCTAAATAATAAAAAAATGCTGTTTTATAGGAATTTGCCAATAATATTTCAAAACATCAAGAATTATTTCGTAAAATATTCTCGCTGTTGTTATAATGAAATTGTTGCACAGCGGAACTGTGAAACCGTGTGTCATTAAATTCTCTCCAGACAAATATGTCCATACAAAACAAATATTGAAAATAAAAATAATTTTGGGTCCCAAATCGAAATAAAAACTATCCTATCTCTCAAGTTGGACCAAACTGAACTCGATGAAGTAATCCCCATTAAAATTCGCTCATTAGTTTAGGAGTCCATCGAGGACAAACAACGTGCCATGTAATTTATATATATTAAGATGTAAATTGGAATAAGAATTGTACTCATTGTAAGAGAATCACAAAACCCCGCGATGATACCAACGTGGTAGCAAACAAAAATGAAGCGCTTACGAATATCGCTGCAAATGAACCCCGGCTAAACAAAGAACCTAAAGAAATGAAAATATTTAGCAAATGACATTCTGTCCGGGTGACCATCCCGTCCATTACAGAGTATAATTGATGTACTACGGTACAATCAGGAGAAAAAATGTCCTCAAATATGTATACACACAGTGTGGTCACAGCGCAGCGACTTGTAGCTTATCAACGCTAATGACACTAATACCCATATATTCTGATGAAAGAAATGAAATATTTTATTTATTTTAAAATAACCTTTACTGTAAATAATAATAATATTGACACACCTTTACACAGATTATCTTGCCCCAAATTAAGAATATAGCCTGAGTTATGGGTTACAAGACAACGATATATTTAAAACAATATACTTACTTAAACATAATAAATACATATAGACATCCATGACTCTGAAACAAACATTAATATTCATTATAATATAAATGCTTGCAACTACTGGGATTCGAACCCGGGACCTCTAGCTAGTAGGTAGGATCGCTATCCACTCGGCTATACAGGTCATACCATACCATTACATCATTTTCAAGCTGCTGTATTTAAAAAACGTTTTTAAAAAAATCGCTTATTTACTATAATTTATATATGAAATCAGAACATATTTTTTTGGAATATATACAGTATAATTTACTTTATTTATTCACATATTATTATGTGTGATGTGGCACGGGCAGAGCTCACGCTTAAAAAATCACATTGTACGCAAGAGGCCGATCGTTTTGTTTATTATTTTACATTAAAGGTTTCATCTACGTACTGGCTTTAATAAAAAAAAAACCCCAGTCAAAGATATAATACAAATCTGCTAACTGATCTGCCTACACTGTGTCACACAGATAGCGCGCATCGTACGATAGCATTGGTCGCGATTGTACTCACAGTTAATATAGCGCTGCTTTTGACTCCGAATGTTAAATGAATAAAATTTTATGAATAATATTTTTTGCGTTTGTTCCAATTTTTCGCGCCTAAAGTGTAATCAAGCAAATGGGTGCTCTAGTTATTGAAATATATTGTTTTTCATTTTTGTATCTCGTTGATGTACTATGAAATGGGATTACATCGGTTTTGTCGAATATCTACATTCAGCTGAATGAATTAAAGAAAAATAACAGTGACGTAAGCAATAGTTTACTATATTATTATCATGTAGAATAGAAGCAATTTTGCAATTGTTCCCACTTTGGTTTCGTGGTCAATATTATTTGAAATCAAAATGCGTACTATGTAAGACGCTTTCGAGTCACACACTGTTCAATTAATATTAACTATATTATTATTTATAATAAAATCTAATATATAATAGTCTCATACCGCGGTGTTTATAGTTCCTTCGAAACGGCTTGGCCGATTCTCATGAAATTTGTAGGCCTAGTAGTAATAAAATAGTGCATATTGTAGGCCTAAGAATCGGACAACATCTATTTCTCATCCCCCTAAATGTTAAGGGTGGTCCACGCCTAATTTTGTATTTTTGTGACATTATTTTTTTAATTTGTTTGTTTATGAGTCAGCATTAAAAATACATACAACTTCAAATTTTCACCCATCTACGATCAACAGTTAGTTTTGTATCGCGATTTTAATATCGGCAATACAACGTTTGCTGGGTCAGCTAGTTATAAATAATAATTTCATGTCAATTATAACACTTTGGCATATACATTCTTTAATGCCTTTATAAATATTTTATACATTCCTATATAATATATTTTAGCTAATTAAATTCCATAAGTATGGAATATATTATATATTCATCATTCATTTCAAAATCACTTTTCCACCAAATCGCATCAAATAGTCACCAATGTGATACCTGTCTTCTAAATATTGTGTTTACTTCCCTGATGAACTTGCCAATGAAATACTTAACTGATTTTAAATATCACTTAAAATTCAAATGTCATATCTTTTGTGCAAAATATAGCTTTTCTATATGAACATAACAATGACATTCTTGTCATAGGAACATCTTAATATATATAAATTACGTGACACGTTGTTTGTCCGCGGTGGACTCCTAAAGTAATGAACGGATTTTAATAGGGATTATTTCATCGAGTGCAGCTTAGTCCAACTTGAGAGATAGGATAGTGTTTATTTCGTTTTGAGACCCATAATTATTTTTAATTCCAATATTTGTTTTGGATGGACATATTTTCTATGAGAGAATTTATTGACGCACGGTTTGACAGTTCTGCTGTGAAACAATAGCATTATAGTTAACAATAGGGAGCAATGACGTTCTATACATCATATAGAACGTCATTGACAGGGAGAATATTTTACAAAATAATTCTTGGTGTTATTGACAAATTCATAAGAAACAGTATTTTATTTATTATTCACAAAACAACGTCTGTCCGGTCAGCTTGTAACATATATATTTTGCAAGTAAAATAATATTTCATCAATCATTTATTCTTAAAGGTTAGCATTATCGAATCAGTGCTAAACTTTTCCACTCCAAATTCCACGTCAATACATGATGAGAAATTCCCTTAAGGGCTTAAAAAACTCCCGAAAACTTTTCCGAAGGTAGCCGAAGTTGAACAGCAAACGTTATCAGACGGCTCTGTTCGGCCGTAAATCAGTGAACTAATACAAAAAGTGTCCGCGGGCCTCAACTAGCAGCGGTACAGGTGCGCACATTTGATTTACAGCCCGGCCCGCCACAAATCACTCTTTATGTTGTGTTGTAAATTTTGCACGTGACTGTACTCGAATTTCGCAGGTTTGGTTTGTGATAAATATTTTAAAAGCGGTAGTTAGTGGGCAGTGAAAAATTGAAAGATTCCAATTGAAGTGGTATTTTTTAATAAATTATTCACTAAGGGGAGCGTGTTAGCGGTGTGTGTCCTTTATACACCTTCGAGAATAAAAATATTAAATATTTTAGTGAAATTATTTTAATTTGTGCAAATTAATTTTACAAATTAATCCCAGTCTTTTGATGGTATTTTAAAATATATATTTTGGTGGCTTTCATATTTTATGTTATATCTCAAAGGGTTTAGAGAGCACTTTCGTTAAGCTCCCAAACGACTTATTTTTATCCGAAATGTCAACAAATATCGTTAATGTATGCAAAAACTTAATAATTTATATACTTAAACCTCCCCGAGATATCTATTGGTGAAAATAGCATAAAAATTAGTGCAGTAGTTTTTGAGTTAATTGCGAACAAACAGACAGACAGACAGACGCGGCGGAGGACTTTGTTTTATAATATGTAATAATGTGACATATTTATTCTCTGAGTCATGCATAGACATGGCACGACATGCCACACACTTGGATATCATGTTCACCATCTGGGTGTGTGGGGTTTTCTTCAGTGCAGTTTTCAAGGAAATTTCTTCCATTTGAGATCTTCCAGATGTTTGTAATTATATTTTAGGAAATAAGATCAAAAGGGGCTTTTTATAACAACTAACAAACTTTAATACCACTTACTAAAAATTCACAAACAAGCTAATATATTAATAATTAACTTTTAAATGAAATAGATAATTTTTTTAAACTTCTAAGAATAAATTTCAAATAATACCATGACTATTATTCGAGCAGAGATTGGGCAAAGTAACGACCCAATTCGTCAATGGTTGCAGCGGAAATGTGTCGACGCTTTTTTTTTAGAGAGGAGGAAAATACATTTACGTATTGAAGACCCCGACGGGGGCCATATGTCGGACTAAAAACCTGGTCTATGCTGTCAGCCCTGAAGGCTTTTACAGCGACATAGGACGTGGGCCGTGGAGGCCGCAAAGACTTCGCAACAACAGTCGCGGGGCGTCTCCTAAGGAGACTCGACCCTCGATCGGCTGTGTGCTTGTGGGAATGTGTCGACGCTAGGAAGACATTGCCTTTTATAGACATGTTCACCCTGTCTACGTGTCACTGTCAAGATATTACATGCTGATTAGCACAAAAGTGATCGTCCTGCATCATACAAATGACCAGAATGTAAAGATTGTTTCAAATAGCGATGATGAGTGTCTGTGTTGGCTGTGCATTACGTTCGCGATATGTGAATATTTCGGGCCGCGCGCCGCGATGACGACAGCGGATGCTGCGGTACAATCTGACCGCACTCGTAGGGCTGTCACACACAGCGATTCAATTTATTTTGTATTTGCTTTTATATGAATTTAAAATTCTTGATGAAAATTTCAACAAGTTCCATGATGAACATAAATATTTATTTTCTTTTATGCCTGAGTGTTATCACTTTAAGTACAATCTAGCTTTAAGTAGAGTAAAACTAAGAAAGTGTCCATTAGCACTATTCTTATTGTCTCTATTAAGGGGAAGACATTATTTTCTGGTGTTCTTTACACTTAGTACATGTTATTTTCACTTTTCATTGCCTATTACAATAGCTTTTCACTACACTAACTCAAAAGGACTACATCTGTTGAGTTAGTTCCATGTGGAATATATATAATATATATACTACAAAGATTTAAGAATGATTTCATGTTAGATAGCAAAGAGGACATTATTTATTTCTCTTTTTTTTCAATTTCAATTAGTATTGAATAAAAACTTTTTTTATGTACTTAGATTTGTATACCTCAAAGTCTTACATAGTAAGTTGTGGATAGCGTATCTGATTAAAGTTTAATTAATTAGTCTTATATTATGACATTTCTTTATGTACCTACTCTTTAAGTAGTAGTTGTTTGTTTTTCCTACTAAAATAAAATAAAAATAAACTCTTAAACCATACTTTTTGATAGTCTTTTTGTATTTTTCAGTTTGTTTTTAAATATGTATTACGTCGAAAGCAAAAATCCAAGTGCTTAAATGCCATATGGCATTTTAAATTTGTTCTTAGCATAAATTCACATAAAATAGAAAAATATTAAAACGTTGACAGCCCTAGAGAGTCAATTTAGGTCACGGGCTATTCTGAAACCATCGATTCCCATACGTATCTGATGCGAGCGATAAATTTCTAATAATAGAAGTGATGCTCAGGGAAATTTACTCATTCATAAATTACGTACATACTGTACATATACAATTGAATGTATTTAATTTCCTAGGCAGTGAATTTCTTGAAAAAACTCTTCTACTTACTTACACTACCATGGAGATTAGTAACCTTAACCTGCCAATCAAGGCATAAAAAGGCATAAAAGGCATTTATTTTCTCAAAATTCACTCCTTTAGAATTCTTTTTGATGTCATTTCTTATACTACTAGATACTACTACCGCTTCGGAAACAAATGGCGCATTCTTTTTTTGCGCTATTTTCAATAAAAATATACAATATTGTACAGTCATTTCTATCGCTACAAAATAATCACAATCTAGTCCCAGGCTGTCCGATCATTTAGATATTCAGCAGTTGAGTAATATAATTTACGACAAAGCCATTTTTTTTATAAAACATTTAAATTTATTTATAGATAATGCCTGAAATCAGGGTATGTTATTCAACATTCTACAAGAAAACGATGTTCTAAAGAAAGAAAGAAAGAACAATGGCTACTCCTCGTCACCTAGAGACATAAGATGTAAAGTCTCAATTGCCCAGTAATTTCAGTAGTTACGGTGCCCTTCAGACCGAGATACAATAATTTTTAATTACATATTACTGCTTCAAGATATACGCAGGAAAAGGATACGTCACTAGAACGGTTGGCTAAGTTGGAAAGAGCGCTCGCACGAAACGCGAGAGGTCGTGGGTTGGAGTCCGCATCCTTCATAAAATATTGTTTTCAGTTTTATTTCTTTAGATTTATGAACTTCGCATAAGCAATAGTACTTTGAAAATACTGTAGGTGTTTCCCTCCACAGAAATCTTTTGTTTTGTGAATAAAATAAAGAAATGTTCGTGTTCAAGGCATTATTATCGTGAAACATCAATCACGAGTGCCAACGGACAGACATAGATCTGTCTTTTTCTATCATTAGCGTTAATACTTAAAGCGATAAGGACAGAAGATTGATACGTCATTCGTCAATGAAGAGAGTTTTTCTTCGGATAATTTCATCTTATCCGTATTGTTGAAAACCTACTCACCTTAACTAGACCTTGATTTTTACATGTTTTTTATAAGTTTCACCTGTATGTATGTTTGTTTGTAGTCGACTCATTTTTGACCCACTGTAAACGGCCAGATTTCGTCCAAACGTCGTAGATTTATCGAGGACCGATGACAATACATTAAATTGATAAAAATGTGGGAATTGATGTTAATTTTCAATTTCTAACAAAAAATTCTAGTTTGTAGTTCAGTTTTTAGTTTTTTTTAACTATTATTTATTAGCTGAGTGCTTTCATGGATAACCATAAGTGTGTTTATTTAAGATTCTGAAATAAAAATGAACCTGTGAGGAAATGTAAGGAAGTGTTCACGATTTTAGAGGTCTTTTAGAGCATAGAGCTCTCATGTCTGGTCTGTTGCACCCGAGTGACGATACTTCGTCTTGAGCCATTTGGCAGAGTGTAACGCAGAGCTGCTTGAATTGTTGGGGATCCAGTATTATTTGAATGGATCGATGGCTGGACGTAGCGAAGCACACTTTAAGAACTTTTTGACCTGAATCCTGTAGCTAATATTACATCGCATGATACGCCACAAATATGTCCATCATCACCTGCGTTACCAATCTATAGTAAATACCGTAGATTAATAATTTACACGATAATGATAATTTAATGAGTGAAGAAAGAATGACGCATCAACTATATAAGGCAAGTGTGTGTGGGCAAGTCGGTCGCGGGAGACCTCGTAGAACATTCGTCGATCAAATTGGGGACGTTTTGAGAAAAGGAGAGGTCCGAAGCACTCGCAACCGGCGAGCATGTATGAAAAGAGTAATGAATGTAGAGGAAGTGCGTGAGGTCTGTAAGGATAGAAGCAAATGGCATTCTATTGTCTCTGCCTACCCCGACGGGAACAAGGCGTGAGTATGTGTGTGTGTGTGTGTGATAATTTGTGACCAATTTTGATTTGTCAATGTGTTAGATAATGGTTAGGTAGTGTAATATTTAAAATATTAAGAAAAAAATTCCACGTGAGATTGACTTTTTATGACCTGTCACCCGAAATCGGTTACAATAAAAATAGATTCACTTTTCTTTTCTATCTTTTCTTGTGACAGTAAGGAAAGAGATGAGCAGGACGTTTAGCTGATGGTAATGTAGTGCCGCTCAGGATTCTTGAAAAACTAAAAAAAATCTGAGTGGCATTAATCTTGCGCTCATTACCTTGAGACAACATGTTTAGCCTCATTTGCCCAGTAATTTCACTAGCTACGGGACCCTTTAGAACGAAACACAATAATGCTTACACATTACTGCTTCACGGCAGAAATAGGCGCCGTTGTGGTAACCATAATCTAGCCAGCATCCTGTGCAAAGGAGCCTCCCACTGGTATCATACTGTATCTCCGTCAGAGATGTTCTTCTCTCTCGCACCTTTTGTTTTTCTATACGCTAGTGTATTGTAAACTTATGGTAAAACTATGTGTAGTTAAAAGCACACGAGAGTAGGTCGTAAGCTTCATCAATACTTTATACAACTATACTCACCAAGGCAGTTATCGTTTCAAGTCGACTAGACTTGATCGGACTATACCCGAAGAAGCGTTACATAGCCTTGTGTTGCGACTCATTCTCATTTGATACTTAGTCACAAAACATGCTCAGTCATAATGCATCGCAAAATCATTGCGTTCGCAAACATGGCGTACCGTAATGTGACCCCGTATACACCATCCTGCGCCAATCTTCATGACACTTGAAGATGGACGGGCCCATGTGCCTGTAACATAATATAGTGACCATTCCTCAAACCGAAACACAACAGATCAAGTACATCGCTACCGATAGAACTTTTGCCTTGAAGCCGATGAAACGCCTCTTCATCTCCTCTGAAATTGCAGCCCACTAATGCATAAGCGTAACTCCATCCTTGGCGACTACACCCTACTCTCAGATACTGCTTGATATACTCGCGTCAAGAAGATACTGCGGTTCATAAATGCGGCAGGGCTCGACGACGAGCTATAAGTATGAGTGGCGAACATAATAGTTCAATTCTGGACTCGGTGGTACTAGTATCCAATCAGGACTAGCCAAATAGCCACCAATTTCAAATAATAATAATAATACCGATACAACACGAGGCTCATAGATCTCAAATAAACCCAAAGTAACCAATAGTGATTGTTTGTCATATGATGTCATCATTTCCTGACCAATAAGCGTTCAGTCCACGCCCGCTCACTACAGTGGTTGATTGAATTGTTTGCTTTGCGTTATAAGGTGGATTGGAGTCAGTATTGGCATGAATACCATCTGCAAATATTATAATATAGTTCTTCTGCAATTAAATTACTAGTAAACACTATAATCTCTCTCTAAATCTATAATATCTTTTAAATTAATAAATATTCATGTTCATACGCCATTTTATCGCAGAACATAATATTTAATGGCTAAATGGCAAACTGCTACAACATATTTAAAACCAATATTGAAATCTAGTCGTTTTAATACGAGTTTTTAAAGCTATTTTAGATGTGTTGAATAAAATCAATTTACTTTATTAAAAACCAGTAGTCTGTAAAAAGAATTAATTCTGGCTAGAAGAAAATCTCTTAGAATTTAACAATAATTTTGTCAGACTCAACGAACCGACTAATATTGTAAACATACAATCCTTATCTCGACAGCCATAAAGTTTAAATTCCTTTATCACTACTTTGTATACACTACTTTTATAGCAACATTCCCATACACTTTATTTGTATTCTAATAAGGCTCAGTTTTGACTGTCCGAATAAAATTTACCCCTATTTTTAAATATAGGACACGAAGCGTAGCATTTTGAAATGCAATTTTGAAAACTACGCTAACCAGAAACTTGTATGGGAATCTCGAATTTGTATCAGCGTATTAAGACCCGTATTAGCTCGAAAGGTTTCTAAAATTATATTCAAATTTGTTACTACTCTGCCATGTAAGCTTAGATTTTACTGCGCTGGTTTAAGGTTGATATTACATTGGCTGTGTTTGTTGTGCAAGTAAAATTTGAGATACAAGTTATTGCATGTGGCTTCGGCCGAGATTTGGAGGCTTTTGTTAACAGTTGGAGTGCTTACGGCGCCGTACAAGACGCAGCCATTTTAATCTTATCTTGTTTCCAAGTATAACAACCATATTATCTGGCAACACTCGAGTAGCTGGAATATTTTCGCTAAAATAATAAGCATTGATATTAACAAGAGAAGTTTTCTTTTGTAGAATTATTTATTATTGTATTATTAGGAAAGGAACACTAATTCAAGAAATATTTTAAAGCTTCTATGACATAGAAGGCTTACTATACTATAGTAGGTTATATTATAGTTATAGAGGCCAACTAGCGGCCCGCTCCGGTATAAACGCTACGTCCCGCCATTTTAAATCTGTAATATCTTCGAAAATATTCATTTAAATCATATGCTGTAAAGGGTCATATAGAGCTATATTAAATCAACAATGTTTTTAAGGTATTAAATTAAATAAGAAATAATGCTGTATTGGTTAAAATCGCTTCGAAAATAAGCCATTATTTGTCGTAAAAAGTAAATGACAAAAAATGTTAATGTGGGATATTCATAAGAGATAGACATATACCATAGTGGAGTTTTCTGTAGACCTTTTCAATGTGTACAATACTTAGTACATAATTTTGTTAACCTCGTAGGGTTCAGCCTGCGTTTGCAATGTAAGCGGAAAAATGGAATTCGACATCACATTAGAAACCTCAAAAATAACAGTATTTCTAAACTATTTAGTGGATGTTATTATATATATAAACCTTCCTCTTCAATCACTCTATCTATTAAAAAAACCGCATCACAATCCGTTTCGTAGTTTTAAAGATTTAAGCATACATAGGGTTATAGGGACAGAGAAGCATATACTATATAGTGATGATGCATGGTTACTGTCTGGTACTGTGCAGGCCACCTGGAATGGATTATTCATACAACATTTCTGCCTATATATTTGTAAGAACTACATGATGCAGTTTCATCCCAGTTGTTACGTCAAGACCAAACCTTTCAGGGAAGGCTTATCAATACACATAAATAAAATTGAAGTATCTTTTTGTAATGTAATATGAAAGTGTATTCGATACCGATAACAAAACAACAAATTTAATGCGAGGTAATTAGGGATCGTCAAAAAAAAACCCACGTAACGCGAGCTTATTTCCGAAACGGCTGGATCGATTTAGAACTTTGATTTCAAAAGACTGCCACTTCTTCTCAACGTCTATAACAATCAATAAGTCACAAGGGCAAAGGTCGAGCAAAATTGTTTTATGACAATAAGGAACGAGATAATTGATATGCCCTGCCCAATGCAGTGCCGCTCAGGATTCTTGAAAAACTCAAAAATTCTGAGCGGTACTACAATTGCGCTCGTCACCTTGAGACATAAGATGTTAAGTCTCATTTGTTCTCTAATTTCACTAGCCACGGTGCCCTTCTGAATGAAACACAATTATGCTTACACATTACTGCTTCACGGCAGAAATAGGTGCCGTTGTGGTACCCATACTCTAGCCGGCAGTCTGTGCACAGAAGCCTTGCACTGTCATAGATTTATCTAAGGGTTGCTTTTGGCATTTATTTTCTCAAAATTGATTCCTTTAGAATTATTTTCGATGTCATTTCTAATATACTAGATACTACTACTGCTTCGGAATCAAATGGCTCTCTGAGAGAGAAGAAGCTGCGCAAGAAACTCTCCCAGCATTCTTTTTTTTTCCGCTCTTTTCAATAAAAATATCCAATATTGTACAGTCATTTCTATCGCTATAAAATAATCACAATTTAGTCCTAGGCTGTCCGATCACTTAGATATGTATTCAGCTGTGGAGTAATAGGATTTACGACGGAGTCATTTTTTAATAAAACATTTAAATTTATTTATAGATAATGCCTGAACAGTGGCTGGGGCTTTATTGTAAATGTGTATACATTTACCCTTAAAGCTATTATGTATCTTATGAAGCCTACTAGAATTAGTAACAAGGAATCCCTTATTTCTAGTGCTATAATAATACATTCCTATGGTCAGCCGTGGCATGTTTACGTGCGCGGGATGCTACTAGAGTTGTTGATTTAGCTCAAGAAAATCGTACTAATAGTCAAACTTCACATAGACTGAAAAAGAAGAATAAGTTTCAATTAAGGATCGAGTATTTCTTTACAAACTTAGATTAGGGATTAGGGGGGTCTCCGCTGCGCTCCAAATAGATACCGCAGGCGAAGTCGCAAAGTGCGGCAACAAATACTACGCCCAAGTGGCTCGAGCCAGTCCCGAGCAATGTGTGACGTTGATGTACCACATGTTTTGTCAAACTTTGCTAATAATAGAAACAAATGATTAAAGTTTTCTTTAGTGTTAATTCCGCCAATATTTGTTTTTTAAAACAATTCGACACGTGTTTCACGTCTACACGAGGCATCCTCAGGACGTGTTGCCTCGCCAAAATCTGGCACTCGGTGATTTTTGTATAATGATGGATTTCCGTAGAGTAACGCCTAATTCAATAAGTTTTTTTTTTAATAATAGAAACTAAAATGCCGGATTGCATAATATAACTATGTAAAAATAAGACAAGAATAAAGAATGTCAGGGTTCACATATTATCAGTAAGTATTTTGTATTTTTTAATTTCAAAAATAACACGAAGCGTATGTTACAAAATTTAAAAGATGCCATTGAGTGCCAAGATGTCACGCACACAAGAATCTAATAGTTGCCGTAATAAAAAAGCTAATGTTCTTCGGTAGTGCGGTATCTAGCTGGAGCACAGCGGAGACCAATCCTTAATCTAAGCTTACAAATAATACTAAATTAATGATTTTTCGTAAATACTGCGAACTGAGCACACCTCTCTTTGTTAATTCTATAAGGACGAAGTCGTGGATAGCAGCTAGTTTTAAAGTAATTGACTGTTTGTCAAAATGAACAGTTTATACGATGAGCAAGTTAAGTTTGCACTTGATCATAAGACAGGAATCGGGATACAAGATATCTCGGTGTTGGGAAGGCGGTTGATCCGGTAACATGTCACGGGTGTGAGACGTGATCCTGATACCTGCGGTGTGCGGTCATCCAGAACAGGTTGGAAGCATCCTGTTTATCAGCTTGGGTTTTTATGATTTCATTTTTTTATTAAACGTCAATCTTCCCTGCAACACCTGAAAAATAAATAATTATTAGCAATAGCTACTGCCCCAAATTCATCAAAGTATAGGTTCGTTTTATACCTCTCCACCGGGAACTGAATTTAAAAGCAATACCTAAAATTATTAAAAGTGTGGTTTCTTCTCTTTTCGAAGCCAATTTGCTACTGAATGACTTTTTTTGTGGCGCGTTACGTGCTACTTGATTAGACAAAAATTCCGTTGATTTCCGGGGTAAAAAATAGTATTTTCCTTTCCAGGGTCTCAACTTATGTACGTACAAAATTTCATCTAAATTAATTCAACAGAATAAGCATGTGTAAGTGTAATAGAGAGAGCTTCTCTCGCATTTGTAATATACGTATGGACACAAATGAACATATATTTGCAAACTCTTATATATATAACTTAATGAAAGAATCAATCAAATTTAGCAGTTACATTTACATAGACATATTGTTAAACTTAATCATTTCATGATGTAATATATAACCTTCTTAGCTTTTGTGGGTCCTCAAACTAGTGTGGTCATAGAAAATTTATATGTCTAGGTAGATTTTGACAGCTGTGATGGCGTCTAAAAAATTGCGGCGAACTCTTTGCCTCGATTTTCAGCAAACGCTCGCACATTAAAACAAAGTGACTGACGTATCGCGAGTTTAAGACGTAGCTGTCATCCACACTAAAGTAATAAACCTGGCGTATTGTCATGCCCTGCCTAACAGCAAGAGGCTCTATAATGTGTGGTTTATAACAGTACATTGCACAATGAATGGGAGTATTACTACACCTACGTGGAAAATAAAAAGAAATTATTTAACAAATAAATTGTAAATTTGACTTAACAATTTCAACGTAGAGAGCTATTAAAGTGTGTTTGACAGCGCTTAAATATTTTAAAAGCTGTCAGAATATAGTTTGCTTATAAATTGTAACTGGTCAGTGTAGTTTTCGTTCTAAATATTCAAAAGCCGAACAAAAGAGCGAATAAAAAATGCGGTGGTTTTTCATACATTTTCACATTTGTTCGAAGTAAATCCATCGAACAGCATTATATTACAAATATTGCTTAGTAGATAAAATTAATTCTAATAAAACCATGTGTTGCCTTTAGTAAAGCAGTACGCGTGTAACTATTGGTCGGTCCGGTCCTAGTTAACATTAACCATTTGTCTGTAACCATTACAGGACTGGTCCGAGTAACCATTTTAACAAATGAATAGTAGAAATCCGCGTACTCACAAGTAGAACCATTAATTAAAGTTATTTAGCAAGTGTCATAAATTAATTTAGTACTCTAAGTAAATAAATACTTTTACCATAAAACCAATATATATATCTACCCCTAAGTGCACCCCTTTTCAACATTAATAATGGGTTACGATACAACTATCCTCGCCGCATATTTATACGAAATAAATGACGCTTTTGCCACTTGCCAAGACACTTTCGCTATTGTTATTGTTACGTTAACACAGAGACAATTTCGGATCAAGTGTAAAGCCATTTATATGACGACCCATATAGTCGAATGGTTACTGACTTCTAAGCTAGAGGGTTCCCGGGTTCCCAGGCTCGAATCCCGGTAGGTGCAATCATTTATATGATGAATATGGATATTTATTTCCAAGTCATGGATGTATATATATATTTATGTGTGTTTAAGTAAGTATATTGTATTAAATATATCGTTGTCTTGTACCCATAGTACAGGCTATGCCTAGTTTTGGGGCAAGATAAGTTGCGTAAAAGTGTGTCAATATTATATTGACCCAGCTTGACCGATTGCTGACCCAGCAAACGTTGTATTGCCGATATTAAAATCGCGATACAAAAGAAACTGTTGATCGTAGATGGGTGAAAATTTGAAGTTGTATGTATTTTTTAATGCTGACTCATAATCAAACAAATAAAAAAAATGTCAAAAAAACGCCCTTAACATTTAGGGGGATGAATAATAGATGTTGTCCGATTCTCAGACCTACCCAATATGCACTCAAAATTTCATGAGAATCGGTCAAGCCGCTTCGGAGGAGTTCAATGTTTAACACCATGACACGAGAATTTTATATATTAGATATTATTTTAAATATGATATGTTTTTCGCCACAAACGCTTAATAAGCGTTAATACTTTAACAAGACGCTTAACAGCAAATACTATAATCCGGTTGTTAAAACATATACTTTACCAAACAAAATACCTCCCAATTCGACTTAGTACGCCCAGTATATGTGGGCATATTTATAATCGAAATTTTTCAGGGTTGGTAAATAAATAGTACGCGAGGTATAACCTCGCTTATAGATTTTATTAATTATTACCTATAATGTAGAATGAGATCACTGGTAAGTTGAGTCGCATATAAAATATCACGGATAAATCAGAAAATATCTGATAAGTACACTATGGCCGCTTACGGGACTATGACTAAATTATTTGACCTATATGACTGATGTAATAGTTATTTTTGCAACTGTTGTGTTATAATGGGTTTTAAAACACGAACGAACATGAGTGTTTTAATACCTAATGTTGCATACAAGACTTTATCTGCACCCATAATATGAATCCTCTATAAAAGATTATGAAACAGTTAGCTTACTGCTAACATTAAAAAAGCCAATCCTAGTAACCATAATATCTTCCAAAGGAGTGTTATTATGAAAACGGATGATATAATGTTGAACTGAATTTCATTACAACACTCGTTTGGATGATGTTATGGTGATTAGAACATTGTGGGTTTTTATGTTTGCAATAAGCTAACAGTTTTAGAATCGTTAATAGAGGATTTAAAGCATGAGTGGAGATAAATGCTTTTATAACATGATCCCAGAAAATTATGACCCAGTGCTCTGTGAACTGCTGGATCACTTGGCGTTGCGTAGAGACGTCGCTTGCTTGTGTGCCTTCTACCGCAACTATCACGGGGAGTGTTCCGAATAGCTGTTTCATCTGATTCCTGCCGCCAAATTCTGCCTTCGCACGACACGCCACAAGTTAAGATATCATCCTCCTACCTAGATGTGTCCTCCACAGTGGGGTTTTCAAGGAGCTTTCTTCCACGTACTACAAAGCTGTGGAATGAGCTTCCTTGTGCGGTATTTCCGGGAGGATACGATATGGGTACCTTTAAAAAATGCGCTTTCACCTTCCTTAAAGGCCGGCAGCACTCCTGTGATTCCTCTGGTGTTGCAAGAGAATGTGGGTGGTGGTGATCACTTAACACCAGGTGAACCGTACTCTCGTTTGTCCTCCTTTTCCATAAAAAAATCAACTTTAAGCAAAATATGTGCTACCAAATTCAAAAGAATTGTTTAAAAACGATTATTATTTGTGTGGTACAGGTAACTATAACATATATACTTGACTGTGACATATTCGACCGCACTCAGGCTATTGAAATAATAAATTTTATGGTACGATATTATTTTGTAAGCAAATTTTATTTAAAAAAAGAAGTCCGCTGTTTTTTTGCTTTTGCCCCGCTTTTTTCCGGTCTGAGGCATACTTTTTCGATAGGTGTTAGTTTTTGACGTTCAATAACTAATTTTAAATCCTATTTTGAACCAAAATATTTAAATTTAAATACAGTAAAAATATTGCAATGCCACCTTAAATTCGGTGTCACTACCTTAACACATTGTACGGTTATAAACCAGTGGTATATACCTACAAATATTGCACAATATCATCATCATCAGCCGGAAAACGTCCACTGCTGGACAAGGGCCTCCCCCAAAAATTTCCAAGACGATCGCTCCTGCGCTGCCCGCATCAAACGTATTCCGGCGATCTTAACCAGACCATCTTGTGACGGGCCTGCCAACATTGCGTCTACCGACAACACACACTGGTTGAAAATCTTCGTCTTCAGACACTGCGGTATTTGGGACGAGAAGATTTTACGGAGCTTCCCGAACGCTGCCCATCCGAGTTGGATTCGACGAGTGACCTCCTTCTCGAAATTGGACCTGCCTAACTGGATGGTTTGTCCGAGGTAGACGTACTCGTCAACAATTTCGAGAGTACAGTTCTAGAAGCTTAAAGACATCTTCCAACGCTTAAAGGCATCTTCGAACAACTTGTGAACAGCTTGGGCGATATGACATCGCCTTGTCTGACTCCCCGCTGCAGCCGGATAGGCTTCGAGATCTGATCCTGGAGACGGACTGACATGGTGGCGTTTCTACACAAACACTTCAACGCTTCGATATATTGGTAATCAATGTGGCACCTCTGGAGAGACTAAAGCACCGCCCAGGTCTCGATCGAATCAAAGGCTTTCTCATATTCCACGAACGCCAAGCATAGTGGCTGGTTATACTCCACTGTCTTCTGTATAACCTGCCGCAGCGTATATATGTGGTCTATGGTGGTCTAAAGCCTTTTCGGAATCCGACTTGTTCGGGAGGCTGGAAGTCGTCGAGCCTACGCACGAGACGATTCGTGATAACCCTAGAAAACAGCTTATATACATGGCTCAAAAGTGATATGGGCCATATAGATGTTCAAAAGCATTTTATCGCCCTTTTTGAAGAACAGCACCACTATACTTCTGTGCCATGCTTGCGGCGTTTTGCCCTCGAGGATGACAGAATTGAATAGTTTTTGGAGGGTCTTAAGTACAGGGGTACCACCAGCTCAGTTGTAATTCCATCATCACCCGGCGCCTTTTTTTGTGTTTTTAAGCTGTTTTAGGGCCATAATAATCTCGTACAGGACAATATAGTAAATTATATCATAGCTGAGTAACCACGGAGCCCCGGTTCGACTCTCACCCGCCACGTACCAATATGCTTTCGGTTTTAGAATTCATTATGTACGTTTATTCGATGGTTTATAAGGTCAGCGATGCTCTTGTGATACCTGTGGTGTTACAAGTGAGTATATCAAAGTCAAAGTCAAATAAACTTTATTCAATTAGGCTAAGCGCTTTTGAATAATAACTATAAATATTTCTTTTAATTACTGAATTAACCAGTTGAGCTTGTGAGAAGTATATACACTGGCCTTCAAAAGTAAGTATCACACTTTTAAAATTGGGATAACGTTTTAAGTTCGCAAGATATACTTTCGAAATAAAAAGGGCTCCAAAGAGAATTTAATTTTGTACATAAAAACTTTATAGTCGGTAACCTTCTTTTAAGAATTGGCTGAAAAAAAACTTCAAAAACAAAACCATTCCTTTTTCAAAGTGGACGTTTCCGAATTACAAATTTACCATTCACATTTTTCTTTCTGTTTTAAATTTTTTTCAACATCGATGGGTCTTGTTTTGAAAATTTATGCTAAAAAGCACATAACATTTATTTATCATGCCTCTTTCAGTTGAAGAATGTGCTAGGATCATGGCTTTTCTGGAACTAGGCATCAGTATGCGTCGCACTGCAAGAATGGTGGGTGTGACGGTACGAACGGTCCAGAAGGTAAAGTGAAGATACGAACAGACTGGACACCATCTGAGGAGACCTTGTAATGGCAGACCCAGGTGTACCAGTGCCCGAGAAGATCGTTATATTATTTCCACTGTGTTAAGAAATCGCCACCAAAATGCAGTTGAAGTCCAGCAACAGCTACTTCAGACCCGGAGGGACTACATTAGTGATAGTACAGTGAGAAGAAGACTCCTGAAGCAAATTTGACACCCCGAAGACCAGCGAGTGGCCCAAAACTCGAGAGACAGCATCGAGTAGCGAGACTGCGATACGCCCGTGAACACATGCAGTGGGATAATACGGTGGAGGCAATGTACATGTATGGGCTGGCATATCTTCAGAAGGTCGCACAGAGCTAGTAGCCATAGAAAATGGCACCCTCACTGGGCAAAGATATGCTCAAGAGATTCTCAATGAGTATGCAGGGCCGTATTTAGCAAATATGGGTGATGGATCGATGGTGATGCATGATAATGCCCGGCCACACACGGCTCATATCGTACAAGAGTATATTCAGGAGGTCGGTATCAGCGTGATGGCTTGGCCATCAAGAAGTCTCTCCCGATCTCAACCCGATTGAACACGCCTGGGATGAGCTTGGGAGGCTAGTCAGAAATCGCAGACCACCACCTACTACCCTCAGGGCACTTAAGCAGGCCCTGGTAGAAGAATGGGACAATATTCCCCGACATCGGCTCGGAAACCTAGTGTTCAGTATGCCAAACCGGCTCGAAGCTGTAATCAGAACTCGAGGAGGCAATACCAGTTATTAAAAATTAAATAACATGTAAATACATTTTAGTTGAATTTTTAACACTAAACTAAAAATGTCTATTTTCATTGTTTTATCTTTATTAAGTTAAAAATGTTACTAATGTATAATTTTAGTTTCTAAGAATTAAAGCCTATAAAATTTGCAACAAAACGTTTTTAATCTTAAATCTCTACCTTCTATAGTTGAGAAAAAAAAATAATTCGAAAAGTTTGATACTTACTTTTGCAGGCCAGTGTAGTACAAGATACTCAAAGGCCACTCATTTCAATCAAATAGAGTATTTTACAATGGCTGTAAAATTCAAAACAAATAAGTTTGTAAGGTGCTGAATCCAATATTTGGCTCGTGTTTAAATATTATAATAAATTATTTCATAAAAAGTTAAAGAAAAAACTGTATAAAAATTAATTATTGTGTATTAAATATAAGTAATTATAGGTCCCAAACCGAAATAAAATCTATCCTATCTCTCAAGTTGGATTAAACTGCATTCCATGAAGTAATCCACATTAAAATCAGGACACTGGATTTTTATAGATAATAGGTCGACCTGGCACCACAAGCAGCACCCATTCACGAGTGACGCATGGACCGCGGAGATCTTATGAGATCAGCATGCACCCGTATGATGATGGTATGCCATCAGATGACCATACGGGTGGCCTGAGGCTCGTTTGTTCTGCTTTTCCATAAAAAAAATATGGTTTGCACTCCGGGAGTGCCGGCAGAAAATTTGAACTTTAACATTTTTGAATATTTTGGAATGGTTAGGGAATAATTTTGCAAGAATTGCTTTACTTATCAGTATAAAAGTACTATCGTTTTTATGTGGTTAAATATATCTGTGATTATATATATATACGGCGCCTATTTCTGCCGTGAAGCAGTAATGTGTAAGCATTAGTGTGTTTCGGTCTGAAGGGCGCCGTAGCTAGTGAAATTACTGGGCAAATGAGACTTAACATTTTGTCTCAAAGTGGCGAGCGCAGTTGTAGTGCCGTTCAGAATTTTTGGGGGTTTCAAAAATCCTGAGCGGCACTGCATTGAAATGGGCAGGGCGTAATCAGATCATCACCATCAGCTAAACTTCCAGCTCATCTTGTCCCTTATTTTCATAAAAAAATATTTATTATGTCGAACACAACAATGACAATGTATATAACATAAATAAAAAATATATATAATTCAGAACTATTACAATTATTTTACATTAAAAAGAGAACTCCCAGAACAATCAACTATCCATAAGTTCAACGAATGTCTTACGAATTTTCGATCAGGTCACGTGTCCTGACGCGAGTTTAACATTTAATATCCATCCCTATAAAAGTGCTCAAGGCCGTTAACGAAGTTTTTACTTGAAAAAAAAGGTTAAGGATTGATAGAACCTTCTGTCACTTCGCCATATTGCGAGCGTCTTACCTTCACACACCTATGAACTTAGTGGTCAGCGAGGCGGAAAGCTACGTAGGGGACGCGTGGGAACCTTCGCGTATCATGTTTTTGCTACCGAGCACTCATATGGAAAAATATATGTTTTATTATGTTAGAATATTTTAGACGAGAAATAAAATCCGTTAAAAATATTTTTGAAGTGTTTGTGGGTGTATGAAAAATGCCATCATTGCAGTTAAAATAATGATTTACTTTACCGCTCATTATCGATGTCTTCCAGGTAGTTAGTCACATCCGGTCACTGTAATAAGAAATTTGCTCTTAATTCCTATGCTTCTTAATGATTTAGACATATTTAACCTCTTTTTGCAAAGTTGTTAAATAAAGTATGTTATGATACGTTGGACACCTCCAACATACATTGCTATGCAGACGACGCCACTGGTGATGCCGTATACACGGGCCATGCATATCTCTCTCGAGAAATCGTCGACCAGTGCCGGGAGAAACTTGTGTCTTCTATCGAGTCCTCTCTTGAGAAGGTCGCGGAATGGGGTAAATTGAAACTTGTCCAATTAAACCCCCAGAAAACTCAAGTTTGCGCGTTTACCACTAATAAACCCCATTTGTCGTATCACCGCTCTTCGACAACACTTCCCTTAAATCCTCGCCTGGTATCGGCATACCGGGTCTCAAAATCTCGAGCGATTTCCAATTCCGTGGCCATCATGAGGGCAAAGCCAAATTGGCTTCGAAGAAGCTGGGCGTCATTAATAGAGCACGGCAATAATTCAAGCCGGCCCACATTCTAGTGCTCTACAAAGCAAAAGTCTGTCCACAAATGGAGTATTGCAGTCATCTCTGGTCTGGCGCAACCCAGTGCAACGCAGAGCAGCTCGAATTGTCGGGGACCCATCACTCTGTGACCGACTGGATCACTTGGCGTTGCGTAGAGACGTCGCTTCATAGTGTGTCTTCTACCGCATTTATAACGGGGAGTGTTCTGAAAAGCTGTTTAAGCTGATTCCTGCCGCCGAATTCCACCTTCGCATGACACGCCACAAGTTAGGATATCATCCCCACCATCTGATGTGTGGCGGTCCTCCACAGTGCGGTTTTCAAGGAGCTTTCTTACACATACTACAAAGCTGTGGAATGAGCATCCTTGTCCAATGCTTCTGGGACGATACGACATGGGTACACCTTCAAAAAAAGCGCGTATACCTTCTTTAAAGGCCGGCAACGCTCCTGTGATTCCTCTGGTGTTGCAAGAGAATGTCAGCGGCGGTAATCACTTAACACCAGGTCACCCATACTCTTGTTTGTCCTACTATTCCATAAAAAAAGATAGTTAAGTAAAAGACTGTTCTATACATAGACACCTAGGTACTGTAAAAAATCTGAATTAGCTCCCGACTCTTTAGATTGCTTTCTTTTTCTTAGTGTGATTTGAGTATTAAAATTAGTGAGCTTTCTCATACATTTTATATTATGTTCCAATAATTAAGTTTCAGGAAACTATAGGCTTATAAATAATATTCGATTTTGTATAACCGATTAATGTATAACTGTATGTTTGTCTGAATAAATAAATATATTTTTTTAAAGATTAAGCAGATTTGATCTATACAATATTAGGAACAGATCAATAAGCAGTCGCTATTCTAGAATTGTTTATTTTATGAGCAGTTAAGCGACAAAGATATACATTGTAATCGTTTACACAACATGCACGCACATCTTCTTATATATAAAATTCTCGTGTCACAATGTTCGTTCCCGTACTTCTCCGAAACGGCTTCCGATTCTGATGAAATTTTGTGAGCATCTTGAGTAGGTCTGAGAATCGGCCAACATCTATTTTTCATCCCCCTAAATGTTAAAGGTGGTCCACACGTTTTTTTTTTAAATTTGTTTGATTATGAGTCAGCATTAAAAAATACATACAACTTCAAATTTTCACCCATCTACGATCAACAGTTACTTTTGTATCGCGATTTTAATATCGGCAATACAACGTTTACTGGGTCAGCTAGTAATATATATAAATCCAGTGTCCTGATGTTTGTTTACAGTGAACTCCTAAACTAATGAACGGATTTTAATGGGGATTACTTCATGGAGTGCAGTTTAGTCCAACTTGAGAGATAGGATAGTTTTTATTTCGATTTGGACCCATAATTATTTTTATTTCCTATAATTGTTTTGTATGGACATATTTTCTATGAGAGAATTTATTGACGCACGGTTTGACAGTTCTGCTGTGAATCAATCACGAAATAGTTCTTGATGTTATGAAATATTATTGACAAATTCATAAAATCAGTATTTTATTTCTTAAATTCAGAACAGGTCAGCTACTAATATATAAATTATTTGTAGTGTGTATGTATAAAAATAAAAGCCAAATGGAAAAGTAGATAAAAATTTAATATTTTTTTTTATGGAAGAGCTTGCCAAATGTGCGTACGGTACTTGATGTTAAGTGATCACCGCCGCCCACACACGACAAGAGACCGAGCATTGCCAGTCTTTAATAATAATAATAAATTTATTTATTTCAGGCAGCATTACCCATATATTGTTAGTATTAACTTATTCTAGGATTAGTAATATTACAAGGATTTATTTTTAGGAAGGTGGTATTTAAGGAAGCTTAGCTTTAAGGAAGGTATACGCGCTTTTTTGAAGGTATCCATGTCGTATCGTTGTCTTTGAGGGATACGTGTATAAAACTTCCTTAAAAAACGCACTGTAGAGGGAAGCCACAATAAAATATAATTTAGGAATAGTGTGATTAGCAAAAGAATGTTTTTTTAGTAAAAAGCGAGGGGTAATTTATGTCTATTGTAACTTACATTTTAAAAGGCAAAAACAGACATAATTTTTTTAGGTTTAAAAATATTACAAGTTTCACCGTCGTGTATTGTTGTTCAATGTTGCGTTAGAGAGTTGTAAAATTGTGTCCTAGGGCCCTGTGCACATAAAACGCCGTTTGTTTCCCAGCCGTTACACATTATTATCAGTTAACCTTATTTCCGATATCGCCACGATATTCCTTACCACTGACCTTGTAGGGACAAAGCAGGATTCATGCTTCGACGCACACGCCTTGGCTTCTTTACTATACACGATACAAATATCGTGTCGGATCGATTGCACATTTATTTTAGTAATACTAGTTACTATTGATATTAACGACTATTATTAAAAAAAAATCATATTGAATAACACATTTGGAAATTATTGTTTAATATTTTAAAGTCGTCGAGTAAAACTCTTAAGTGTATATTATTATTACTTGTTTATTTAAATCATTCCAAGCAATAGGTGGTAATTTTATCATAATAAATGAACATTTTAGAATATTCATAAAATTTATTTAGATATAAAAAGCAAAGAAAATTATCAATTCAGTCGTCTAGTACTAAATATTAACCATGCAATTTATTTGACGTTCTGACTCTTGTCTGACATAGTCAAAAGTAATGTAGATTAATGTTAACATTGAATTCTTTAATTTAATAAGTTGATTTGAAATATAATTATTTACAATATTATACGTAAATGCTTTCTGCACTTTTTCTTTATATAAAACTTTCATTATGCGAAAACTCATACTCCTCCGAAAAGGTGATTAAAAAGGTACAAAATCTTTTCTTCAAGTATTAAATATTATATAGATGACTTCTAATTTTAAATTCTTATCTTAAATTACATAACTTGTAAGTTTGAAAGGCCATATTGTAACAAAGTACCAAAACTATAAGTATTTTGTTTGACCATCGTCCTTGTCAAAAAATATGAATATGCGATAATTTTTATAGTTGTTGGAGTCTTGCGATATACACATTTTAATCACAATATATATGATATAATATATAAACAGCAGAACCAAAATAATATATAATCTCTTACTCTTATTAAGTGGACAGCATATTAGTTGCTGAATATAGGCATATTTTACTCAAAATTTAGTGTTGGCAATAAACTAACGAATATGGCATGGAAAATACTAAAATATTTGGAATTTTAATGAAAATTTCATATGGAACTGTTATTTTTCATATTTGTCGTTGTACCAAATTTTGAATATCTAAATATCGTTACGAGAGAATGATCGGTTGTTGTAAATATGTATCTGAGATCGACATGCATTGTGTTCGTACCCACAAGGATTCACGGACGGACGGAGAGTGCCTTTGTGTTTTTATGTAACTTAATGATGCTAACCGATCACGATATTTTGTGAAAGTCATGAATGAAAGGCCAGAGTAAACTTTATATCTAAAAGCCATTGGAGAATTTTTCTACTTTTTACGATTACCCTTATTCAACAATGTAGTCTTAAAATTTCCATTGCATTTTCCTTGATTCAATGCAAATGAATGAGACAATATATATATTTAACTCTTAGTGGGACGGGCGCAGTATAACGCGATTGGCTTTGAATTAATAAAGTATAGTTTAAAAATAACTACAAGAAAGGGACACAAGACTCTTAAGACTAGACGACAGATGTGGCAACTTCATTAAGGGGAGTTTAAAAATACGATATAAAAGTATAAAATAGTCCACTCGAGTAGACTTTACTTAAATGAACGTTGCATAGCCTAGCGTGACTACTCAACATCATGATCATCATCATCATCAGCTGGAAGACGTCCACTGCTGGACGGCTAAATGACGATCAGTCCTGCACTGCCCTCATCAAACGAATTCCGGCGATCTTGACCAGATCGTCGGTCCATTATTTGGGGGTCTACCTACACTATGTCTTCCGGTACGTGGTCGCCATTCGAGGACTTTTCTGCCCTATCGGTGAATCTGTCCATCTAACTATGTGCCCTGCCCACTGCCAATTAAGATTTGCAATTACGCGAGCTATGACGGTGATTTCGGTTCTCCTACGGATCTCCTCATTTCTGATTTGACCACGCAGGGAAATTCAAATTCAAATTCAAATATTTTTATTCAAAATAGGATGTGACATCACTTATTGAAAGTCAAAAAACTACCACCCATTCCAAAATGAATGCCTCAGACCTGAGAAGAATGGGCGCAACAAACTCAGCTGGCTTTTTTTTCTATTATTTAATAGCCTGAGGGTGCTCCATTCCCAATCTGTGGTATCATTAAGAAATTCATTTATGTTATAGTAACCTTTACCACACAAACGTTTTTTAATAATTCTTTTGAATAACGTAATACTTTTGTTTTGAACATTTTCTGGATCTTGTTGTAAAAGCATATACATCGCCCCACAAAAACTCCGAACATAGCCCTCTCCATACCGCACCCACTCAATCTAATATAATTAAGAGGCGCAATCACTCCTTACTTAATTTTTCGATGTATTTATTTATTATTTTGAATAACTGTTGGAATACGAGGTTAAAGTAACAAACAAAATGTATTGTTATAGGTCCTTGATATATGCATGCAAATCATGTTCCAGGATTCCTCGACATACAAACATACTGACGAGTTACAACACTCGTATAATATATTGTGCTTAAGAACCGGATCATATTATGATCATACACAAAAACGCAGACGGGTACAGACACATAGACATACACAGATAAGTTAATGAAGATTGATCATACAGGTGCCATAGCTGTGTCAGACAATAATATATTTTATGTTACATCTGTACATTCAGTTTGGGACTAAAAATAAAGTGCTTACTATCCCGAGTATTTATTATTTATTTAAACTACTTTTTATTATTGAAAGTGTTTAATCGATTAACGACCGTTCCCAATGTACTATCTACAGGTAGAGATAAATTACTACCTTCTACTGTCAGTAATTAGCTGTCAATAATCTGAAGCTGTCCCAATATATCCGATAAGTCATTCTTATCGCCTTATATTGGGACGCGTGAATTGCAATTTCTATACAAACTTCAATCGCTGGTAAGCTATACGTTCTCCCATTGACAGACAGCGTGTACGGATAAGGTGAGTAACCGTCGATAAGTTTATTGGGACAGAAAAGTCAACGACAGTTACAATTTTCATCTCAAGTAGGCCACAACCGGAGATAGACTGAATATTGGGAACGGCCGTAAGAGTGGCATCTTCATAGTACATTTAAAAATATCGATTTCTTTTGTGAATATAATAAATTATTAGAATCGAATCGATACAACTCGTCATGTGGTGTGTCTGTGGTTTCAATCGGTGTGATTAATGCGTACTGAATAGTAAATACCTACACGTGATTCGCATCAGCAAAGGATATTTGAATTATTATTATTATTTCAATATCAGTATTAATTAACTACGAATTAACAGTAGTATGAAGTATCATACCTACTTACGATAAGTTACTTATTTTAAGTTATACGTAACTTTTAGAAGAGTGGTGCTCTTTACATTCCCCATAGGCTTAGGCATAGGTAAGCTTCATACAAACCAACGCTACTATCTTATCAACCAAACATTCTTCAAAATTGTTCTTCTCTGAATCTGGGATTCCAACAATAAATATATTATATTATATTATATATATTATAATATTTTTGTGAATGAAAATAAAATTATTCATGATTAATGTTTACATTTATTGAGACACAAAACTATTTGTAAGTGGCCCAAGCTCCATTCAATGTTGGTCATTCATTTTATTTATTTTTGATGGTTTGATGATTGATGATTGTTGATGGTAATTGATACGCCCTGCCCTTCACAATGCAGCGCCGCTTAAGATTTCTGAGCAGCAACTGCGCTCGTCACCTTAAGACATTTCACTAGCTACGACGCCCTTCAGACCGAAACATAGCAATGCTTATACATTACTGCTTCTCGGCAGAAATAGGCAACGTTGTGTTACCCACAATTTAGTCGGTATTCTGTGCAAAGGTGTCTCCCACACATTATCCCTTTTTTTTGTGTTTGATTGAAATCAATACACGGTAACTAAAGGTTAAAAACCAAAAACACCCCGTAAGCAATAGAGTACAATATATAACTTCAATCCTAATATAATACTAATGTAATATAAAATAGAACCATGTCGATCTTCAAGTTGATTCCCGAGGGGTGGGTGTACTAGATACTAACGAAGTTGCAATTTGCATTGCTAAGCACATTACAATCATAAACATACTTTGGGCTGTTGTCTAAGTGCGGGTAGTACAAAATTATTATCTACGCATACATAAACTGAAGGCTGACTTTATATGAAACGGTTTATATATAACCGAAACAATAGTAATTAAAATATGTTGTTGTTGTAAAATCAGCCGGAAACCGCTCTCTCATTTAACTCAGTCACATGCCAGAATTTGGAATACATCAATATCTCCTGAGGATGCCTCGGGTAGAAGATAAAGTAAGTAAAGTGTAAACTCAAGATAACTCAATAAAATTGGATAATTATGGATTTCCGCAAAGTAACGCCTAACTAAATAAATTTATTGAAACGCATCATAAAAGTTAGGTGGTGGTACTGTAGCGCACTGCGATACAACCCCGAACATAATATCGCTCTGCACACGTCATTGTGGTGGATAGAATGTCTTAAAATCTTACTGTGTATGTATTATATTTTTTATGTTAAGGAACCCTGAAAATGAGAAAATCTAATTTGTAACATTATATAAAGCGGCAAGGCTTTGATAAAGGCTGTATAGTAAGGACAATCTTCTAACAGCAAACTCCGTAAATATAAATTGAGGGATACAAAATAATAAGATAAAAACCTTCCGAAAACGAGTTCTATTCAATACTTATTTGATATAATGTATATGGAAAGGTTATGTTTTATACTTAAGTTACTTTGTAAATTATAATATAATACAGGGAATAATATATTTTGTGTAAGTGAGTGTCCCGTGGGAGAACTGTGTAGCGATCCGTGCAGAAGGTTCGGCACTGTGAAATTGAATCTTTTTTAGACTAAGAGTTAACGGTTAAAAAGTATTTGTGAAAATTTTGCACAGTTATGATATAATACAGGATTAAATTGTAATGTGACCCCTACAAGTAGCCCAAGCAACTTTAGGATATAAAAGTATGTAAAATATATTTTAAAGTTTGTTCCAATAAAATATAATCTTTATCTATTCCACTTCTGATATAAGCCCAATAAAATTTATTGAATTAGGCGTTACTTTGCCGAAATCCATAATTATACAAATGATTTAAGTTTTCTTTAGTGTTAATTCCGCCAATATTTGTTTTTAAAACAATTCGACACGTGTTTCGTCTCTACGAGGCGCCTCGTGTAGATGCGAAACACGTAATGCCAAATAATTTGGTATTTTATGCACAAACGCATGTCTGTTTTATAAATAAATAAAATTTAGGTATGGGATGCCTATAGTATATTGATCTAGTATAAAAAAGATAAAAAAACCTTACCAATGCACAGATAAAAGCTAAAAAAAGCTTAGATAAGTTGAGCAATCAGCGCCCACAATACCAGTATTCATCGACATATCCTCAGTCCATAGGGCTTAGGTGGACAAAAAATTTGTAGAATCAGGATTGAGTAGATTGAATCTGATTATTACCTAACATTGTTTTGTCATCAAATAATATTCCGGTTCAAGTTTCATTGCTTTTATATTTGCTCTTATCAGTACACTTTAAACAAAACGCAACTTAAGTTTCCAGTTGCAAAAGTTCACTATCTCTAAGACTACAGGTAAAGGCTTCATTTCTTGTTCCACGTGATGTCATTTGCGTGATTACTGAAGTGTGCAAATAACGCGATTATCTTTGTATTACTTGTGTTCTTTGGATGAAATCCTTGGGCTACTTTACTATGTATAGAGTATGACGTCACGGGGGACCCGAAATAAGCGAGACTCCAAAGTGTCGGATATGATTTCTTTTAACAATTATTTACGCTGAACTAGTCTTCCTTAAAATATTTTTTAAAAACTTTTTCAAATAATGAGGAGGTAATCGAGTGGGGATTATTTAGAAGTGAAAACTCTCCGCACGTTGGGCCCTTTGCGGTGGGGAAAAGCACTGACAACAAGTGAGCACCATGCAAATGAAATTATTGTATCTGTATGACAACTTCATTGACTGTATGACTGACATAAAGCAGAATTATAATAAGTTTTCTTTTTAATAATAATAAAACTTTATTTCAAAATAACCACAGACTCAAAATCTTATTAGACTTCTTTTTGTAAAACAATTCCAGTGAAATCTTAATATACTTAAATATCTTTCCGTAACGTGTTGGTAATTTGCCAGAATTTTGGAAAAAACATATGTTTCTTTTAGTAACCATACCCCACAATATAAGACTTTCAATAAAATGATAGATACTAATTTGAGAATTTTATGTATTATGTATGTACACCGATTACGCTGAGATTTATGATTCGATTTATGTGATTCTTCTTTAGACTGATGCAGAATACACTTGTCTACGTGGATGATGTAATGTTAGTTTTTCTATGACTTTCTTAGAAGTTTTCATTTAGGTTGATTATATTGTCGCGTAGCAACGCTTCGACGTATATGACGACAGTTGTCAAACGTCATATCGTGCAGCAACGTACATAACGAGAGTTGTCAAACTTCAAGACATTAATAATTTCAACAGCTCCGTCAGCAATACTCGTAGCTTTAGCGTAAAAGTGTTTACTTTACACGCTGTAGACCCGGGTTCGATAGACCGACCAGTGTATGGAATTTTTTGGGTTTTGTAAAGTTAATGGGAATTTCTAGTAAGTTCAGGATCAAATCGAACAGAAAAAAAGGGATGGAAAATGTGTAAGCAGGATAAAAATAGTTAAAAAAAATTTCTAGTACAATTTAAATTTAAAGATGGAATGGGAGAACCATTTTGAAAACAGAACAGATCCGGGGGTATATAAGCCGTACTAAGCTTGGCCTACGGCAGTTCTAGTTCTGACTCGAAAGTGTAAAGAAGAAGAAAAAGAAAGGAAGAAGTAGTGAAAAGTGGAAGTGTTCCAAGAAGAAGAAGATAGAAGAGACTTAGTGTTCGGTGCGGTGTGACGCGTTGAAGGTACCACTGCCCACAAGAGGAACAGCGGCAGACCGGCGAAGTGCAAGTTCAGAAAAAGTGAACGCAAATAAAGACTCGTTCCTATAAGCGGAGTATTATTTCCAATCCCTGACCCACTCTCGTGTCAATATTAATATTAATCCGTGTCCTGATAAGTGGGTCTTATGCTACCTTTTATTCATAGCTAAAAGGTTCTTCATATATCACTGTCTATACACTTCATATAATAATATTCATATTTAAATGTCTTAAAAGAACGTGAAATAGAGATTCAAACAGCATTTTTTGGCGTCATATCCTTTCCCGTTTCTTGGGATCCCGTTTATTGTTTATGGCACCATTTACTATATGACAATATAATGCAATGCAATGTTATAGTTTACAGAATAATCTATTTCAGACATGAGACACCAAAAAGTATAAAATAACTTAATTAAGATTTAATTTAATGCACCTCTCATGCAAACCTTCCTGGGTACATTACCTGGGTACCTTCAAAAAAAGCGACTACACCTTCCTTAAAGGCCGGCAACGCTCTTGTGATTCCTCTGGTGTTGCAAGAGAATGTGGGCGACAGTGATCACTTAACAGCAGGTGACCCGTACGCTCGTTTGTCCTCCTATTCCATAAAAAAAACCTAATACCTCATACCTTTAATATGAATAAATTACTATTATTTGTATGTGCTATATATTGATAGGTTTGAAGTCAATATTACTATATTAATATGTTGATAAAAATAGTTTCTAGTAACAAACTACACACTAACGGCTGTTCCCAATATTCAGTCTATCTCTTACTTGAGATAAAAACCGTAACTATCGTTGACTTTTCTGTCCCAATAAACTTATCGACGGTAACTCACCTTATCCCCACACGCTGTCTGTCAATGGGAGCACGTAGAGCTTACCAGTGATAGAAGTTTGTATGGAAATTTAATTTCACGCGTCCCAATATAAGGCGATAAGAATGACTTATCGGGTATATTGGGACAGCTTCAGATTATTGACAGCTAATTACTGACAATAGAAAGAAGCAGTATCTCTATCTGTAGATAGTATATTGGCAACGGCCGAAGTGAACTGCAAGACCTTACAGTATTATTGGATTGTTTTCTGCGTGTATGTAAATTTAAATTAATTAACTCCACCGGGTCTAAAAACAACCATTAAGAAATAAAATGCTAAGGGTCATAACTATAAGGAAATAAAGATTATTCCTATTTTTGTGATTGTATAAGATGGTTGTTTTGTAGGTGAATAACGGGTTTTTATTTATTCATTACTTACTAAAACTTTTTGTCGTTTAATTTCTAAAGACAAATTAATTAGTAAGAATAAAGTTACATGTTATTAAAATCATAAACCTGTCGTATCTCTTCGTTCAACTTTTTTCTGTATTAATATAAAGTGTCGTGCTTTTCAATGCTAATTAAGAAGTATCAAAAATCCCATGGAAAAAATGACGACCAACCAAACCCGTAAATATTCAGGGGGTCTGAAGAGCCCTCGGCATTCAACCAGCTATCCGGAGTGCTCTCACGACCCCTTTTCTATTATTTTAGGAGAGGCATTCACAATTTCAAGATTGTAGGAAAATAAGAAAAATTGCGAGGCTCATTTTTTTAACACTGATCCCGAACGTTCATTACGAGTTTTCTTATATTTATTTGCGTTTCACGTAATTACAAATCGTGCAGCAGGTAAATACTTGAGTGGGCGCCTATAAGTGTTGTTTTCGTATTTAAATTTTAACTCCTAATAGTATGTTTATTGTACCGGCCTTACAAATAAACTAAAGGTACACCAGGTTTATAAATATGATGAACATAACAAAAACCTGATGATTCCAAAACAAATATTAATATTTAAAAATGCAATAATAATTTTCTTGAAATCTGAACAATTGGCGATACAATTGCTTTTCCTTACTTCAAATAGAAAATTAACATTTTTTTACGATACATACAAGATAAGGTACTATTGTAATAGTAGAAAGTCTTATCGGATAGATCAAATTATTGTATGCATGTTTTGAAACGCCAGGAAAAGTGTAGATTCCGAGTTTGTTTTATTATTTTTATATTTTAAATAGGAAGTTTTTTGTGAGTTCTTCGTATGATTGAGTTGATGTCACATCTAAGTGTTATAATATGTAAAAGGAATGCGCGATCTCGAAACTAAGTATATAAATAAATAATCTCGGTAAGAACCAAATGTGTTGAAACCAAATCTACCAGTCAAATGTTTGCAGAAACTGTATGATGAAAATGATATAAATTTATTTAGAAACTTTTAAGAAAATATTTCATCAATAATTATTAATTAATTCGTTGTAGCAAATATATCTATTAGGATGTCATTGTCAATGTTCACCACTGTCGCTGTTTCAATGTTACGGTAGTTTCATTCAATATGGGAGCTGCTTTAAATATATATAAATATATCTATAGATATATAAATATATATTTAATCAAAACAAATCTTATAACAATATTTACAATACTTCGACTACATAAAATTAAAACTATCATTACGTGGAAGCGTACCAAGAATACTGGCAGCATTACCGCGTTGGATAGCAAGGCTGATCCGTTGACCGAAATAGCTGCCAGCGCTTGGGTTTCCAGTAGCCTTATTGAGGCGCGAAGATAGTATTTTGAACATTCTCCGCGCCTCTGGGCCCCACGGGCCAAGTGTCTCGACACCAAACGGCACAAAGATGAATGACTCACTGAGACCAACATATTTGCGACGCTTGCTGTCTTCGGCAGTCGAAGCAGCAGCCCCAGCACCAACTGACGTAACTTGGACATAAGAAGGAGCCAGAGTGTCGACGCAAGTAGCGTCGCACACGAGCGCCCTTCCCCGTGCCCAAGCCACCAGCGTCATTCCATCAGGACGCTTGCCATCGCGGCGGGTAATACCATTTGGCTCTAAAACAGCTGGTATATTAAGAGCGACAAATGCCCTGCGGATGACTTCATTAATGCTGGCGTGACGACTGATACGGACTGCCGATTTTAGGCAGGATAACCCGTGGCGTCCAAGAGCATCTACCTGAACGCCACATCTACATTGATGTGGTTCATTCAGTTTTATACCTAGCCGGAGTGATACGCATATTGACAATGTCATATTGTCAAGTAGCGTTCCAATCGGCGCAGAAGGCAAGGCTTGTAACCAAAATCCCGACTCATTTTCTGTCACGGCCAAAAGACGAGCACGCTCTGTTATGTCAGTAGATGAGATCAAAAGATCATCAAAGGCTGACTTACAAAGAAGTGCGTCCCATGCTTTTTGACACTTTAAATCGTCTGGAAAATTTTGAATGTTTGCAATATTTAGCCAAGCATTGTTAGCTTCGTTCAAATACACAATCTCTGAGTTACCTGGTACATGATTTACAATTCTAGTAACCAAAGGCTGCGCACTATGAACTGAAGATAGAAATGGTAAGGCAACGCCCGAAACTTTGCGAGTACCCAAACCTCCAAACCGTATCGGTAAAGAGGCTTGAGACCATGCACGATCTGTAAACGCGCAATTCAAAACGGTTTCGAAAAAAAATTTTTAAGTGAAATATCAATCACATCAAGCAAATTTGGAAATTTCCATAACGGGCTAGACCTTAAGAGGTACGTAAATTTTGGAACAAATAAACAAGACCGAATAATAGTTAAGGCCATATGAGAATTAATTTTCAATAATCTGTCCGAAACGTTATTAAATTTTTTAATGTGATCGTTTAAGATCGTTGGAATTGAAACAGGAAATAATGGAGCTCCAAGAAGGTGAAGTGAATTCTTATCCAAAACTTTAATATTGGGGGCCAGAACATTAAATTTATTGGTAATATCAACCCGGTCTGAAATTTGGAAATTTTCGCCGATAAAAAGCTCGCATTTTGAAAAATTTAACTCAAGGCCGATTGAGCTAAAACTTTCTATTACAACTTTCAAATCATCTAAAACAGAGTCTACTTCACCACCCAAAGTACCATCATCCAAGTACCAAACATTAAATTTTGATTTTAGTTTCGTTATGGCGGAATGAATGGCAAGGCTAAATATTGCTGGACCAAGAGGGTCGCCTTGCTGACAGCCAACAGAAGACCAAATATTATGAGTTTTGAATAATAATTTGGATGGTTTACTATAACATTGCCAAATATAATGATAGATTGAAGGAATTGAATTTTTAACTTCTCTCAGCGGACCTCCCCTATTAACAGAGTTAAAAGCATTTTTCACATCTAATTTTAAAAAGACATCACCAGAGTTCCTCTCCAAAAAAGTTCGCGCAGCGTGGACTGCAGCTTCGCAACCACTTTTGCAGCCGAAACTCAACTGAGTTGGAATGAATTTAGTTGATAGGAAAGGAGAAATATGTTTACAACAAATTTTAGAAACAAGGCGTCGAAATGTGCAGCCCACGGCTATAGGACGAATACCACCATCTTTTTTCTTAAGATCACATGTATTCGCACCATATAAAATTTCGGTAATTTCGGTATTAACTTTTCCAGAAAGCATGAGATTTACTAAGAGAACAATGTCCTCAAGCAACGCTCTACCCGCACCCCCTGTGGAAGGACATACCAGATGTTTAAGATGCTGGAGTGTCAGTCCATCGGGGCCGCCGGCAGAACCAGTCTTAAAGGACATTATTGCTTTTAGTACATCACCACCATTAGCCCGTAGATGATTATCGGAAAAAGATGGTTCCGGAATAGCACAATTAGCATCTGGTGATGGGTGTTTACTTTGTAAAGCCAAAAGTGTTTCATTTGAGTCGGGTGCCAGGATATCATTTGAAAAAAGTATAGATGCAGCACCTTTCACGTCACCGTCATTAACTTTCTGTTCTACTTTTCGAAAAATGTTGAATTTTGAATTTTGGTTACTATTTAAAATATTGCCAAAGATATTTGGGTCAGAACAATTTGATTTTATTTCCTGTGTGAGTGAACTGTGGTCATCTTTTTTTGCATGTAAAGTTGAATATGCGAACATGAACAAATGCTCCCAACTATCTTTTGAATTTTGGTTTACTGTAGATCGAATGACTTTGGAGAGTGCAGTTGCAACAGTAATGCGAGTCCCTTTTGGAATTCGCTTTACTACTGGAACCGAATTCTTTAATTTTCCTAATAATTCCGAAAAATTTGTTGTAACATGATATGCGTTATTTGTCGAAGGCAAGGTGCTATAATGTATATCCGAAACTAACGCGGAACTGTGCTTTTTACCGGTGTGAATTTTTAAGCCTCTTGCACCTCTAAAATAACGTGTAGGAGAGCATAGGTCACATTTCACAAGATCACTGGCTTGGCTACAAACATTGTTTATGATGTGATTATTATCACTCATTAATTCACTATTCACTATTGGTCCATTTAACAGTCACTTCACACACAAGCTCAGCTATTGGTCCTCGAATGACACGAACTGCGCGTTGCTATGTGCAGAAGACAAATCTGAAAACAATAAATACCTTAGCAACTATATTAACAGGACAAAAATACTTAGGAAATATACTATCCCAAAACATTTTGATGGGTAGCCACACCGACACACCAACAGACAAATTGTACCGATGCAGCACCACTTTCTGAGGCTGGGATGGGACAGCATGCGCTGATATGCAGCGAAAATAATCTGAAACAGAATTAAAATATGGATCAGTAGTATGTTCTGCGTGACAGCTCAATGACATAACTTTCTATTACAACTTTCAAATCATCTAAAACAGAGTCCACTTCACCACCCAAAGTACCATCATCCAAGTACCAAACATTAAATTTTGATTTTAGTTTCGTTATGGCGGAATGAATGGCAAGGCTAAATATTGCTGGACCAAGAGGGTCGCCTTGCTGACAGCCAACAGAAGACCAAATATTATGAGCATATGGGAGCTGTCTTTCTGTTAATTCGTTAGTATCCATCCCTACTCTGCGCAAATAGTAATGGATGATACCTGAATTTATTCCAATTTTAAAATTCTAATTGTTAATATAAACAAAGATAGATATTTATGTGTTACGCTGTCTTATACGCTAGTGCGCCCATGTCATAATATCTGCTTGTGGTGAGCATTAAATCTAAATGATTAACTATAGAGGTAGAGTTCCGCGAGTCGGAACGTTTTATTTGGTGTTATCCTTTCAAAAATTCCTTTATTGAAGCCATAACCTGAGATTTGAACAAAGCATACAAGATTTTATAACGATACGTCACTCGAACGGTTAACTCAGTTGGTTAGAGCACTGGCACGGAACGCCAGAGGTCGTGGCTTCGAGTCCGTGCGTTCATAAAATTTTGTTTTTCAAATTTTATTTGTGTATTCATCCTAGAAGTAAGGGTTATCACTTTAAAAACATAACAAATTGTTTAGATTGCTTTATTTGTACAAAGTCATTTACAACCACATAATATGAAACTCTCTAGTCGAATAGAACATCGAGGATCGTTGCTCAAATGTATATACTGAATACCCGAATGTTGTCTTTGTTACATTACACCTCGTAATACCGCGGCACTGATTAGTACTCTATGTTATATAATTAAATTATATAATATAGTAACCTTAATTACATTATATAGTAACCTAATTATTTTATATAGTAACCTTACGTTATATAATTAAATTCATTTCGTTGAAACCTAATTCAAAATAGATTAGCCGGAGCATTAAAAACACAAAAAGACTGACACTATAATTCCTTAAATCGTTATCTGGTTTAAGTTTAAGTTTAAGTAGTAAATAAACCACGAATATGCTGAATGTTGACAATATCACTGACAATACTGTCTGATAATTCTGAAGTTTTCTGAATGTCAGACAGCCTTGCAATCAAACTATTATGGAGAATATCATAAATATTTAGATGTTTTGTTTCAATGCGGATTTGTAATTTATTTTAAAAGCTCATGGTCGATCAGTGGGCATGGAGGGGGCTTAGCTCGAAAAGGAGGAGATCCGTAGGAGAACGAAAGTATACATGGACATGGACGTTCACGGATGGCCCGGGGGGGGGGGGGGGGGGGGGTAGGTGGTAGTAAAGTCCTCGAATGGCGACCACGTACCGGAAGACGCAGTGTTGGCAGGCCCCCCACAAGATGGACCGATGATCTGGTCAAGATCGCCGGAATATGTTGGATGTGGGCAGGACCGATCGTAATGGAGATCTTTGAGTGAGGCCTTTGTCCAGCAGTGGACGTCTTCCGGCTCATGATGATGAATAATTGGATATAGGCAATTGATTTGAATTCATAATAGTGCGAAACAAAACCTTCATTCATTAGCAGCCCGGGAATAAAACCAATAATTCCGCAATTAATCTGAAATTTTAACAAGTCTGAGTAGTTTGTGAAAACTGTTTTCAGTAAACATTGAATGGCCCGTACGCGTATTGAAGCGAGTGCAGGCTAATTTCGACCGTGTTGCCTTTTGTTTTGTACGAGAGCTTGAGTGCAGTGTCCATTGTAGCGAGGCTTGGAGTGGATAACATTTTCAAGTGGAGAAACATGTTGGATTTTTTATTCCGCGGAAATTCTTAGTTCTTTAGAATCTGCACAAGTTTTACAAAATGGTATGACGTAATGACGTAACGCAAATGACGTAAAAAATCCTTAACGACAATTGGACGATTTAATTAAAGTTTTTTTAAATGAATGTTATTATTTAGACCGATATACTCTAAAATAGTTAGAGGCTTGACTGTAATTTATATTCAAGTAAAAAAATAATTATTTAAATATTTTGGGCCCCACTGATAAAGATAGCGTGCGTGTTGGAAAAACAGTTATAGTTAACGGGATATAGGTAAGAAAAAAGCAAATGGTAACTATGTCTATGAAAGAACGAGAAAAAGGTTGCTGCCGATAGTCTATAAGTGCTTACTGTATCATAATATATAGTATGATATATTCTATAAGCTTTATAGTAACAAATAAATTTGATAATTAAATTATAAATTTGATAATTACCTAATTGAAAAAATCTTAACATTACTGAATCCATTTCTGCCATTTCCTTTTGTGTTTTAAGCAAATGAATAACACTACATTGATGAAAATATTATAATTCCGTCATTTCTGTTGAAACTACAAGTCTATAAAAAGATCTAGAATTTTTATTTCTACACTCTTTCCACATATCCTCAAAATTTATGAGAATAATTCAAATAAGTAACCAAGTTTTTTGTTTAATATTTGCATCTTTTACAAAATAAAATTCCTACATCATCTACTTTACAGTTGATAACCTGCTCAAACACAATATTTGCATTGGAGATTAGGAGATTGACTAAAGATTTCGGACTTTCAAATCTAAACATGAAGCCACAGCCTGAGAGTTGAACAAGACATACCAAGATTTATGAACTATACGTCAGTCGAACGGTTGGGTCAAACGAAACAACGTTTGGCGGGTTTGTGTCCCGCATCGATTATAAATATGTGTAATTAATCCCAGAATTGGGGGATATCACTTTAAAATAGTATTAAGTTGAGTGTATATGGGTATGTATATGAGTTACCCTTTTAAATGAGGTGCGTATTCATCAATCTGTTACTCTAAAACTTATCGCTAGCTAAGCGCAAGTGGCGACAGGTCCGCGAGTCCACGTTCCTGCTATCAACTTCCGCGCCCCGCGATTGCCGCGTATACCGCGATTCACGCGTGACCAAGAGCGTTATCAATTAATTAACTTTCGATTAGGTTAACTAAGTAGTCATGTGTAAAATACTGTTATAATAAAAATATAAATAAGAACAATTTGTTATGTTTTTAAAGAAAAATTTGTGGGTTCGAGTCCCGCATCATTCAAATCAATTTCATACAATTTTGTTTTCAAATTTTATTTGTGTATTAAAGGATTAATAGGAGGAAGTGAGGCTTATCACTTTAAAAACATAACAAATTGTTTAGATTTACAAGAGCGACATCTCAAGTCAATTTCCTAATATGCAAATATTGGGGTTGAGCAGGTTATCAACTATAAAGTAGATCTTGTAGATGAAGCCACAACTCGAACGGTCAGCTCAGTTGGCAGAGCATGGCAATATACTATATAACTAGCTGACCTGGTAAACGTTGAATTGTCAATTAGACAAATAAAAAAAAATTTTGGGGTATACCTAAAAATAGATGTCGACCGATTCTCAGACCTATCAAATATATCATACAAAGAATTTATCATACTTTAATAATTATTGTATTCGAATGCTATCTTACAACCCTATTGCGGATCTGTGGATGGAAAGAATAATATAAAAATCGCGATACAAAAACAGGGGTTGATTGTAGAAAAGTGTTATTTTGAAGTTGTATGTATTTTTAATGCTGAAACGTAATAAAATAAAAATAAAAAAAAATTTAAAAAAAATAAACTAAAATATTTAGGGGTGGGTCACTCTTATCATTTAGGAGTATGAAAAATAGATGTTGGCCGATTTGAAGACCTACTCTATATGAGCACAAAGTTTCATACAAACCACTCCAGCCGTTTCGGGGAGTTTGGTAACAAACATGAGGACACAAGAATTTTATATATAACATAAAAAAATATGTTGAGATGTTAAAATAAGCACAATGAACATTAATTGTTCGTATGAAAACCCGCATCACATAACCAGTTAACATTGTCTCACGTAACTCGCTACAAGCAGGGTCGAGCTGACCCCTGGGCATTGTGAGGCTTGCTAGACCCTCGACAGCAGACGAGGGGTTGTTTTCTCGGGGGATGGACACAGATATGTTGATGCTACAGTTTTTAAAGGAAACTTATTATTTGTCGCTGTTTCGAAGATGTTTGAGATAAACCAAAAAGTAATTTTTTTTTTTTTAATGAAAATAAGGGACCATTATGATGCAGTGCCGTACAAGATTATTGAAAAACACGAAAATTTTGTCATTTTGTTTGTTAAAATTACTCAATTGTAAAAACATCTCATCTGTAAACAAAATTTTACTGTGATCTCCCTTTGCGTACCACTTCTATAGTTGCATCGATTTTACCACCCTTTTCTTTTTTAATTTTTAATTTTAAATTATTATTATATTTATAATTTATCAGTCAAGAAATAATCCGTGCGTCTCTTATACGCTGCAAGTCCTAAGACATCTTTTAAAATCGCGACATGGTTAAAAGTGCTATCTAGATAATTTTTTTTGCTTTCGGACATGATTTCTTCGAATTCTTTCCCTTACTGCTTTGACCATCTATTTCGTACGAGCAGTGCGTGGAAGGCTAGATCATTTTCTGTCACAAACAGAGGAGGTCTCACTGTACCTATTAATTGCCCGGAACACAAACATTTTACTAAGACCAAGAGTATGGAGAGTTTTAAAAACTGCATTTGGCTCAATACCTACTTTGTGGAATGCAATCACAGCGATTCGGTTCTCTTTATTACCGCATTCCATTTTAATATCTCAAAATATTGTACAATGTATTAGCGCCAAAATGAGAAAACTCAATGAAATCTCATATGAAAATGACAAATTCCAAATTCAAATGTAATATTTTGTTTGTTTTTAATTGTAACAGTATTTTTGGCCAGACTAAGTACACTCATCGTAAAACTAATTTCGTAAGCAAAATTAAATAATACCTCTCTCATCCTGTCACTCCAGTAAACAAAAGTTTTGTTGTATAAAGTGGTCACTTGTCCCTCGAGGAGGTGGGTCAGTTAACCCTCGACTGACAACGGGTTGATGGCGTCCCCAGGGTGGAGAGATACGGAGAGTTTGTTCAGATGTCACATTACTGATAGCAGGGACCTTTATTAAGATAGGATTTTTGTAATAAGATTTTATTTGACTTGGGTGAGTCGTTTTCGCCGAACGTAATAACTGTCCAAGTAAGAACTGAAGTTAATGTATTTCTTATCAAATAACGATTCATGTAACTGCGCGCTTTACTTAAGGTTCTAACCTTGGTATATTAAATAACTGTATGGAAGTAGGCAAACGCTTAACGTAACATATATTTAACATAATATGACTACAGAAAAATTCAATTAATTTTATTCAAAGCTTACCGCAAATATACTCAAAAAATAATTATAAAAATATCGTTATTCAAGTAACAAGATGTACATCTTACGCGTTACACATTCGCATAAAAGCCTCTTTAGACGAGAGCCTCTTACCGTTTAAATATTACTCTTTTCGTGCGTTTCTCGGAGTGACTGACGCTTATAACTTTATATTTAATATTGAAGGGTTTGTCTGAGTGTTTTTGGTCTGTTAGTTCGTGGTCTTAAACTGAGTGTGTTATTATTTATTTTAATTGGAGTTCAAATGTAGAAAATCTTATTTAAATTTAAAGTTAGTAATAATATTTAAAATAAAACTAACATTAAATTAGTCTTAGTAAAGTTGTATTTTATATACTTCTAAGACCCTATTTGCTATTGCAGGAATTAAGTTGAATTACTTTCTTTTCTAAAAGGTTCATAAATCATACGATGAAAATTATTATAGTTATCGTATTAGTAGCTTTTGCGACTTAGTTCGTGTCAATGGAATTCCTAACTGTTATGGGATAAATGTAGTTTATGTCCTTCCCTTTACCGCGAACTTCGTTCTATTGTTGTTCCTCTGGTGGTACACGAGAAAGCGGTGCGAGCTCTTGATACCATAAGTAGACACTTTCCTACTATTTCATTAAAAAAAGATGTGTCCATCAGCAAAGCTTCTTAATTTTTTTGCCCTTGTTTTTAAAATAATTACGTTACCACGTTATAAATATTATCCATCCAAGATATATATCAATAAAAATAAATATATAAATACCACAGTGTCTGAAGACGATGGTTTTTAACCAGCGTGTGTTGCCAGTAATGACATACGGAACGAAGACGTGGTCGTTAACTATGGGCCTTATGAGGAAGCTCATTGTCGCTCAGCGGGCAATGGAGACGGCTATAAAGTTTCCCTGCGAGATCGAATCAGAAATAAGGAGGTCCGTAGGAGAACCAAAGTTACCAACATAAGTTATCGACGGACAGATGGCCGTTGAGGCAGTAAGTTCCTCGAATGGCGACCACGTACCAAAAGACGTAGTGTTGGCAGGCCTCCACAAGAGTGACCGACGATCTGGTCAAGATCGTCGGCCAGAGCAGCGCAGATCCGACGTCTTCTGGCTGAAATGCTGATGATGATGAAATTTCTATTTATTTTCTCCTGACAAAAGACCATAAAACTAAAACAGTACAGCAGTATTACATTCTTAACAGCTGGTATTTTGTGACGAGCTGGTGTCTGAAGTATATTAAAGGGAAATGAAATAATATTTTTTATTGCGTCGAATACAGTATATATTATATTCGGCTAATTCATATAAGCAGGCCAAAAATTTTAAAAATTATTATGGCTATTTATTAAGTTTATCGCCCATTGCGTACCTAGGACTGTACTTAGCTTGATCTATTTAAAAAAAATACTTTCAAGTCTGTTTGGTATGCAATAAAGTGTCTATCTATATACATATTAATATTTTTATTAATTATTAAAAAATCCATAACACAAATTTTTTGCCCATTAACCATTTAAACCAGAAAATTGCTTGGGGTAACTTGTCTGATATGATAACAACTAAAACTATAAATGTATTCAACCTTATAAAATACTTAAATCTATTTTTTGTTTACAGGTAATTCACAACATTGCTAAGGCTTCACAACAGACGGTATCGGTGAGATAAGAAATTCCACAGAACGAAACAAATCACCGAACAAAGGGTTGAATCTAATTAGCACTTTACTATAATTACTGACAACAAATGAGCCCAGAACTGGTCCAAAATTGCCAGCATCTAAAGTTAAACTTCTGTTTTCCATTTCATTAACATATCACAAATTATCATGCAAAGTGCGTAATATAATGAAACTATAATAAGTAACTATTAGGGTTCCACACGTAAAGGGTAACTAACGCGAATCCTATTAATAAAACTAAGCTGTCAGTCAGTCCGTCTGTGTATCAGCTGACATTATCTCATGAACCGTAACAGCTGAACTGCTGAAAATAAAAACAAGTAGAAATTCGAAACTAGCTGAAACACAAATTAAAAAATGTTTTTTTTTTTTACAAAAGTATCTGAGCCACACAGGAGAAATTGTAATGTTGATAAATCCTTTGCAACCAAAGTTTATGGATGATGCGGGACTCAAACCCACGCCTTCGGCAGCCGAAAGCACACATCCTTTAGAAGACGTTAACACACACACACGCCCGTGGAATAAAGGGAGAATTTGACAAGGGAGGACAACTCTTGCAATATCATACAAAATAGGCAACATTCACCAAATATAAATGTTACTGCTATAGATAATCATAATATAAAGCTCAAATATTGTTTACCAGAATATACAAGGTATCTCAAGTAAGGAATTAGAAATTGAACTGTTTTTGAGCTGCTGTAATATAGATATATTATGTATTACAGAACATTGGCGTAAGAGTCATCAGTTCCAGTTTAGTTTTAGAGAACATAAAGTAGTCAGTTCGTTTTGTAGAAGTAGGGCAATACATGGAGGTTCCCTAATTATTATTAATAATAGATTAAAATGTAAAAATAGAAGAGATATTGTTAATCTCTCTATAGAACAACTAATTGAGATAGCTTGTATAGAACTAGAGCAATTTATTATTGTAAGTGTATACCGCCCCCCCACTGCATCATATGAACAATTCCAACATAGAATGGAGGAGGTACTATCAAAATTTAGTAAAACTAGCATGTCAATTATAGTGTGTGAAGATTTTAATATAAACTTGCTTGAACCTTCGGCCAACTGTACTAGCCTTAAAAATTTATTTCAAAATTTTAATTTGTTCAATGTATTTTGGGAACCTACTAGAATCACTTCTACAACAGTAACCTGTTTAGATAATATTTTTACAGATGTTACTATTACTAGTAAACTCATAATTAATAATCTTCAGTCTGACCATAGTGGGCAACTTATAAAACTAAATACAAGATTGGACAATGTCAGACCAAAAAAGGTGACGATTATACCAGTTACGGGTAGCCGTCTTGAGAGGTTTAGAAATAATTTGGTAAATACGATACCATTTTTACACTGTGGTGAAACTGCAAAATTTCACTATAACTTAGTCTTCAATTCCTTCTGTGAGGAATTTGATAGGATTTTTACTCCAGTAAAGGTGACAGTAAACAACAAACATAGTTTTAATGATTGGGCAACAATGGGTATCCACAAAAGTCGTAAACGGTTATATGACCTTTATTATGAGAAACATTACAATAATAGTGAAGAATTTAAAATATATGTAAAAAAATACTCCAAGCTCTTTAAAGTAGTTTGTCATGAAGCGAAAACACGTTTCATTGCAGATAAAATTAAAAACAGTAATAATAAAGTAAAAGCGACTTGGAGTGTAATTAACAATGAAACTGGTAGATCGAATTGCCGTAACACCTCTATCTGTTTAAATATTAATAATCGCGTTATAAATTCGGAAATAGAAATTGCAAATGAATTTGATAAATACTTCTCCGAAATCCCGATTGTCACGACCAAAGACCTTAACTCTTCGCCAAAAGCAGCATATGATATGCTTAAATTACACGTACCAGTATCTTCCACTGATTTGAAATTTAAGTATGTTACAGGTAGCGATATAATAAAAATCTTCAAATTAATTAACCTAAAAAATACAAAAGACCTATGGGGCCATTCGACTAATATTGTAAAAGACATACTTGACATTATAGCACCTGAATTAGCAATAATATTTAATGAATGCATAGATGAGGGTGTGTTCCCTGACCTCATGAAATACAGCAAAGTTATACCTTTGTTTAAATCGGGCAGTTCTTTTGACCCTGCTAATTTCAGACCTATTTCAGTGCTGCCTGTTTTTAGTAAAATTTTTGAAAAACTTTTGCTTCAACAATTACAAATGCATTTTTGTAAATTAATGAACAAAAATCAGTTTGGTTTCACTAGGGGCTTATCAACAATTAATGCGGGTACTAGACTCATTGAGCACATCTTTGACGCCTGGGAAGAGTCACAGGATGCATTGGGCATTTTTTGTGATTTGTCTAAAGCATTTGACTGCGTCCACCATGAAACTTTACTCCTAAAACTAAAGCATTATGGAGTGAAAAATAGAGCCCTAAATCTGTTAAAATCATATTTAAGCGAAAGAGTTCAGATAGTCGATGTAAATGGCAAACGGTCTTCGGGTAAACCTGCGGAAATAGGTGTTCCACAGGGTTCTATTCTCGGTCCTTTCTTGTTTCTTGTATATATTAACGATCTACCATTTGTGGTAGATGAAAGCCATGAGATTGTATTGTTTGCTGATGATACTTCACTTATTTTTAAAGTGAAGCGACGTGCGGATATTGATGACGAGGTAAGCAATGCACTCTCAAAGATAGTGCGTTTGTTTGAGACGAATAATCTGCACTTAAACAGTAAAAAAACAAAGTGTTTACGGTTCATTACACCAAACACAGCGGAGGTACAAACCAACGTACTTATAAATGACCAGAGATTGGAACTTGTGGACACTACGGTCTTCTTGGGTATCACGTAAGATAAAAAGCTTCAGTGGGGTCCACATATTACCCATCTAGCAGAAAGACTCAGCTCTGCGGCATATGCAGTTAGAAAGCACTAAAAATAAGGATAAAACACTAGAAATAAGGGATTGCTTGTAACTAATTCTAGTAAGCTTCATAAGATACATAATAGCTTTAAGGGTAAATGTATACACTTCTACAATAAAGTCCCAGCCACTGTTCAGGCACTATCTATAAATAAATTTAAATGTTTTATAAAAAAATGTCTCTGTCGTAAATCCTATTACTCCACTGCTGAATATCTAAATGATCGGACAGCCTGGAACTACATTGTGATTATTTTATAGCGATAGAATAACACTGTACAATATTGTATATTTTTATTGAAAGGAGCGCAAAAAAAGAATGCTGGGAGAGTTTCATGCGCCGCTTCTTCTCTCTCAGAGCGCCATTTGTTTCCGAAGCGGTGGTAGTATCTAGTAGTATAAGAAATGACATCAAAAAGAATTCTAAAGGAATCAATTTTGAGAAAATAAATGCTTTTTATGCCTTTTAAGGGGTGTTCCAGCTTTTACCCCGGGTAGAAGAGGTGGGGTGTATCAGCCAGAGGGGATATCTGTGTCTCGGTCAAAAAGAACAGGGCCGGCTTCGCAGTCTCCAGATGGAAGTGGCATTTAAATTAGATTGATGCCCTCTGATGTTCCAGACATTCACAGCGAATGTGGAGGAGGGTTCTTTGAGCCTCTTGCTCTGTTTGCCCTGAATCAGCACGGTTTTACCCACCAGATAACGCGGGGCAGCCCAGGCTTCCACCATTTGTTCAAAGTCTGAATTGTGTTCGGATTCTCCGGGACTGCTGAGTAGTCTATTTTTCCCTTTTCACGCTGGTTTTAAGTGAGAGAGTGGTATTTTTCCGAGCATGGTACTGCCAGTCATTCATAATTCTTAAGCCTTTATATTCGCCCTTGCTCGAATGAACGTCAAAGCGTAAGTATCAAACATAGAGACCTACCAATTTATGAACGAAAACCCGAGACCCCTCGGGTTTCGTTCGAGGACTCTTACCAACTGAGCCAACCCTTCGAGTCCCGCATCGTTCATAAATTTCGGTTACAAATTTAATTTGTATTATTTATTAAGAAGTGAGTGATATCACTTTAAACATAACAAATTGTTTAGAGCCATTAGAAGTTTTCACTTCTTACATGCAGCTCTACGCCTGTTTTTTTTTAAACTATATGATATAAGCAACTACGGTATTTCTTATCAAAAATATCTCACACTACAGCTAACATACAACATTTTGTAGTACCATTACTTTTATAATGAAACATGTGTTTAAGAAGAAATGAAAGCACCTGCATTAATTAATATCCGCTGTTGATTAAAATTCACTCACAAAAATATAAATTTATTTCAGCTTCTGCGTTTTCGCTCATTTCTGATTCATATTTCATCATCATTATGCTCCAAAGTTTAATACAACTGTTTGTACCCGTCAAATTTTTACTATGCGATAAAATAACTCAGTCCAAAATTATTATGAAATTCCACGAAAATGCAACAGAATGCTTATTAAAAATTCACACGTAATATGAAAAGTTGCAAGGTTGAAACATATTATATTCTACGTTGAAACTCAAAATATATTCTAAATATGAATTAATAACGTTGCAAATGTGCGCGTGTCACACCATTCCGCCATTTTGTAAATATATCAAATTACACTTCTTAGTTGTAATGAACAACTGTTTAGCACGATATCTTGTGTTGCGATATTTTAATGCTATTTAACGAATACACAGCTATTTTACTATTCAAGAAAATTCCGGCATTTGCGAATTAAGTAAGTTTAAGTTTAGGCTTGACCGGGCATATATTCAAAATTTTATTAAATTAAATCTACACACTTACATGTATAGTGAGCCTTATTACATCGTTCTTAGGGCCATAAACCGAATATAACATAATATTGCACACTAGAGCTTAATAGAATTATCCCTACAGTTAAGTCAGGACCTAACTGCAAACTATATGAGAGTAAACAGGGCATTTTCAATTTAACCGGGTAATAGAGTTATGAGTATAAAAACTAGCGCGCCATTTCCCATAACGTTCAATTTTTTTTGTCATATTTGTTACTATGTGGTAAATAATTGTGATAATGTCAAGTTTTAGTATTGACGATAAACAATTGATAGATATAATATATAGCCATAAATACTAAATGCAGCAAAAAAATGTAAACGAAAGCCTACAAATCTAGAGAAAAGTACTTAGCTACTACTACTTTTGTTTATTTTTTAATAATTTTTGTTACATTTAATTTAATTTATTACTTTAAGATTTATAATGTAAATTGAAGGTGTGTGTTTTTATTGTTAATAAAGTGTTTCTTTTCTGTTCTATTCTACTACAATAGTTTAAAAATGTAACTTAGCTCACTAGACACTCGGCTGATTTAAGATTACTGCGACCCACAGCCTCGTGTATAATGAGTATCTTAGCTCACTAGACACTCGGCTGACTTAAGATTAATGCTACCCACATCCTCGTATATAATGAGCAACTTAGCTCAATAGACTCTCGGCTAATTTAAGATGACTACGAAGCACAGCCTCGTGTATAATGGGCAACTTAGCTCACTAGACACTCGGCTGATTTAAGATTACTGCAACCCATAGCCCCGTGTATAATGGGCAACTTAGCTCACTAGACACTCAGCTGATTTAAGATCACTGCAACCCACAGCCTCGTGTATAATGAGTAACTTAGCTCACTAGACACTCGGCTGACTTAAGATTAATGCTACCCACATCCTCGTATATAATGAGCAACTTAGCTCACTAGACACTCGGCTGATTTAAGATTACTGCAACCCATAGCCCCGTGTATAATGGGCAACTTAGCTCACTAGACACTCAGCTGATTTAAGATCACTGCAATCCACGGCCTCGTGTATAATGAGCAACTTAGCTAAGATAATATTAAAATTTTACAAGAACCGATATACTTTTTAAAACAAATCTCGATTTAATATTGCATCGGTATACATTTGCGCTTTGTTACTTGTTAGCGAAATTTTTACCTACTGTATGTAGATAACTTTATTTCCAAATGGAATATTTGTCGCTTAGTTACTTTAAATGGTGCTTTTGCACATTTACTATTCCTTTTACCCGGCGTTGGGGCCCCTTTTGCTATCTTTTTTGCTGCACATTTAAGCTATACTATTCTTGTGAGATGCTTTATAGACCGTTCTTTCTTCGGTGGTCAAGCAGTACTCAACATCAGCTGGAAGACGTTCAGTGCTGGACAGACGACTCCCCCAAAGATTTCCACAACGATCGGTCGATCACCCTACGTATCATCCATCCATGACGGCGATCTTGACCAGATCGTCGGTCCATCTTGTGTGGGGCCTACCAACTCTGCGTCTTCCGGTACGTGGTCGCCATTCGAGGACTCTACTGCCCCAACGGCCATCTGTCCGTCGAACTATGTGCCCTGCCCTCTACCACTTCAGTTTCGCAATCATTTGGACTATGTCGATAACTTGGGTTCTCCTACAGATCACTTCATTTCTGATTCCATCTCGCAGGGAAACTCCGAGCATAGCCCTCTCCATTGCCCTCTGAGCGACCATGAGCTTTCTCATAAGGCCCATAGTTAGCGACCACGTCTGCGTACCGTAAGTCATCACTGGCAACACACACTGGTTAAAAACCTTCGTCTTCAGACACTGTGGTATTTGGGACGAGAAGATTTTACGGAGCTTCCCGAACGCTGCCCATCCGAGTTGGATTCGACGAGTGCCTCCATCGAGAAATTGGACCTGCCTAACTGGAGTGTTTGTCCGAGGTAGACGTACTCATCAACAATTTCGTTAGTATAGTTCCCAATTGTTATGGGAGTAGGCGCGACATGGACTTTTGACATGATCTTCGTCTTGTCCTCGAGGATGACGGTATTGAATAGTTACTGGAGGGTCTTAAGTACAGGGATACCACAAGCACTCAGAAGCTCAGCTGTAATTCCATAATCAACCGGCGCCTTGTTGTTTTTAAGCTATTTTAGGTCCATACTAATCTCGTACAGTCGTAATCTTTGGTATAGTGTCAGGTTAATTTGTCTCTTGTGTATAGGTATATATATATACTCAAGAGCCAAATTATCTATAAAGGCTATAGAACCTTATTGGTAACAGATGCCCGTACGGTCGGGTATATTGCTATATTGGATGCAGCACTTTAGAAACTAATTTGTTATATTACAGCCATTGTAAAATACTCTATTTGATTGAAAAGAGAGTTGAGTTTCTTATAATATTATTCTTCTCACCAGGCCAACTTTTTCCGAACATATGGTAACTTCAGTAATTTATAAGATATATTTGTAGTTACGATTCAAAAGCGCTTAGTTTAACCCTTATTGAGTAAATCGACATGCCGGGACACGCGCGGTGTGGCACCATTTTCTATTTGACTTGGACTTTGACTTAATGTCTCAAAGTGACGAGTGCCGCTTAGAATATTGGGTTCAAACAAGAGTCTAAGTCACTGAATTGTTGTTGACAGGGCGTTTCACCTACCTTATTACCTAATTCTAGGCTTGCGCACTTTTGCGATATTTTAATGCTATTTAACGAATACACAGCTATTTTACTATTCAAGAAAATTCATTTGTGACTTAAGTAAGTTTAAGTTAAGGCTTGACCGGGCATATATAATTCAAAATTTTATTGAATTAAATATAAAACAAAAATCATATACAATATTTTAAACACACTTGCATGTATAGTGAGCCTTTTTATGCTACTACCTACGTCTTGCGCACTTTTTTTCTTAAAAGAAAATGACAAAATGCAGCAGACTCCTCAATGACATTATCATCTCGTCACCACAAGTAGCACCTATGCAGATCATGATTGATTGGAAATTCTTGATGATGGCGATATTTTAACTTGGAAAGAATAATATGTTGCATGCAAAGTTTTGCTGCCTCATCAATGGTTTACTCGTGTATTATTGCTAGTATATATTAGCAGGCGTTAAAAACATTTTTGGCAATTTATGCGAATTAATTAACAACTTATGAATAACGTAACAACCCAGCTGAACTTCATAGTCTTTTTTATGGAAAAGGAGGACAAACGAGTGTACTGGTCACCTGGTCACAGCTGTCCACATTCTCTTGCAGAACCAGAGGAATCACAGGAGCGTTACAGGCCTTGAATGTCTTGTGTTCTAATTTTATAACAGTGTACTAAACGGTGGTCTCATGCCGTTGCCATATGGCAACGTACGCAGACAGGAGAGTGACAGGAGAGTGACAGGAGAGGGACGCGCTTTTTTGAAGGTACCCATATCGTATCGTCCCGGGAACACCACACAAGGGAGTTCAGTCCTCTGCTTTGTAGTACGTGGAAGAAAGCTCCTTGAAAACCGCACTGTGGGTGACCACCACATTATCCTGATGGTGGGGATGATATCCTAACTTGCGGCGTGTCGTGCGAAGGTGGGATTCAGCGGCAGGAATCAGGTGAAACAGCTTTTCAGAATACTCCCCGTGATAGCTTGTAATAGTATCAAGCTAATGTAAAAAAAGCCTCATCTACTGAGGTATCTATACATAAAAATAAATGAAGCTCATTGCAGGCTCCTCAACTAAATCCATATAATAAGATTTAAACTATACTTTTACCAGAACATCGATTCTGCCCATTTCTGTTTTTGGCTAATCTCTTATACGGTTGGACTGATTCTTAGGAAACTACTCGTATTACATACAGATTGATCATGATGTACAAAGTAACTTTGGCTTACATACAGGCAGGTCGCATAAATACCGCTCGTTATGTTACGATTTTCTTACTACTTCTTCTCATTAGCTCAACCCTTTATGAAGTATTGGTAGATACAATAAGTAAAAAAATATTTTTTTGACATTCATTAGTGTCATTTCCGTGACCTACATGAATAAAGTTATTTTGATTTGATTTGTTTGTTTTTCTTTATAAAAATAAGGGACGAGACGAGTAGAACGTTCAGCTGATGGTAATTGATACGCCCTGCCCATAACAATGCAGTGCCGCTCAAGATTATTGAAAAATCCAAAAATTCTCAGCGGCACTACAATTACGCTCGTCACCTTGAGGCGCCCTTCAGACTGAAACATAGTAATGCTTACACATTACTGCTTCACGGCAGAAATAGGCGCCGTTAACCCAAAATCTAGCCGGCATCCGGTGCAAATGAGCCTCCTACTGGTAAAGAAAACCCTTTCAAAATTAAGAAATAAACCGACGTGAAGCCGACACTCGCTTGTCTATTGTTTCACATAACAATAAAGTCACGTTACACAGCTTACAGTGACGACGAACTAGTTAAGATGCGATGTCAATCTTTGTGGTTTAAAGTTAGCGAGCATCGGCAGCCGACGCTGAATACTAAGTTATATATGAAAATGAGAAAATATTTTCCATGAGGAGAATAACTTGTGTACAGAGTTCACTTAATGGGGTGTTAGGTAGTTATTTTATTTATTTTTTAGTTTTTATCGACGACCCATGTAGCCGAATGGTTAGTGACATTGACTACTAAGCTAGAGTTTCTGGGTTTGAATCCCGGTAAGCCCAATCATTTATATGATGAATATGGATGTTTGTTTCCGAGTCATAGATGTTTATATATGTTTAAGTTAGTATATTGTATTAAATACTAGCTGACCCAGCAAACGTTGTATTGCCTATTTTAAAATCGCGATACAAAAGTAACTGTTAGTCATAGATCGGTGAAAATATTAATATTTTTTAATGCTGTCTCATAATCAAACAAATTAAAAAAAAAAAATTGGCGTGGACCACCCTTATCATTTAGGGGGATGAAAAATATATGTTGTCCGATTCTCAGACCTACCTAATGTGCACTCAAAATTTCATGAGAATCGGGCAAGCCGTTTCGAAGGAGTTTAATTACAAACACCGCGACATGAGAATTTTATATATAAGATATTATCGTTGTCTTGTACCCATCGTGCAGACTAGAACTGGATTTAACTGGTTATGTGCGACTTAGTATCAACCAGGAATGACGAAACGTAATTATATAGAAACAATTTAGTGAGTACTACATCGCGAGACAAGCAAGCTTTATTGAAGTGAAAACTTCTATGGCCGCGTTGGGCACTTTGTGGTAGTTCGCGTCACCGACATGCTTATATCTATATCCATACTATGCTATGCTGATGCTGTGCAATGTTGAAATAGTGGATTTGTTTGAATAGTGTTTGCACTGTTTAATTGTAGAATCATTATGATAATTAAACATTATCAAGTGCATTAAAATTTATGTTAATACAAATACTACACATAAATTGAATTTCAATTGATTTGTATTTGAATATGTTTGCATTTTAAAATGCATATAATTTTTGCTAGGAGTGTTATCAGACGTAAAAACCAGATTCATGTTGATAATCTATCTTCTATCTATATATATAAAAATGAATTGCTGTTCGATAGTCTCGCTAAAACTCGAAAACGGCTGCACCGAATCGGCAAATTTAGGTCTTGAATTTTTTGTGGAAGTTCAGAGAAGGTTTGAAAGGTGAATAAATAGGAAAATGCTGCTAAATTAAATAAAAGCAACAAATTTATTTTCCCTTTGATGTGTCCATACATAATTTTGTATGAGAGAATTTATTGACGCACGGTTTGACAGTTCTGCTGTGAAACAATTTCATTACGACAGCAGGGTGCACATTTTACGAAGTAATTTTTGGTGTTATGTTATATTATTGACAAATTCATATAAAAACAATATTTTATTTATTATATACAGAACAACGTCTGTCGGGTCAGCTAGTTTTAATTAAAAAATGATGAAATTCAAAATTTTAATTCTGAAACAATTAAGTATTCATCGGCAAGACTTCAATTGGCAGTCTTCAAAACTGCAAATTTATTTTTTATATTAGTGGGGTGAAAGAGACCTATTTGTAATTGAAAGTAAAATTTAGCTGTCCATGCATATTCACAATACCAGAGGCCAAGATATACGTTACGCTTACGGCGGTCTTTTTTCGTCATCATCATTCCGCCGGAAGACGCCCATTGCTGGAAAAAATCCTCCCCCAAAGATCGCCATGACGATCGGTCCTGCACTACCCTCATCCAACCTACTCCGGCGATCTTAGATCTTGATCTTAGGTACTGAATTAGCTATGTGGCTGTGTGAGGTGAAAAATATCTTACGTAAGGCGCAGATATGGAATGTCAAACATCAACACCTCTGAGCACTGCTCGCGCTAGAAGATGCCTATCGGAGATGATTTAATTCTAGAATATTCGAGCCGCTCTTCGTTGTATGCAATCAAAATATTGTAGGAATTGGTACTTGGGAGTCCCGTCCAGGAGTGAGAATTTTCACCTCTTTTATGTTTTACGTAGTTTTATTTATGACAATTAGGTACGAGACGAGCAGGACATTCAGCTGATGGTAATTGATACGCCCTGCCCATTACAATGCAGTGCCGCTCAGGATAATCAGAAACCCCCAAAAACTCTGAGCGGAACTCATTAACCACTCATTTCACTAGCCACGGCGCCCTTCAGACCGAAACTTACCTCTCACCTCTCCATTTATTTTTATTGTATTCGTTTATTATTCATTGTTAGGAGCAAAAAACAGTAATATCTATGAATCCATGGACGTACCCTTAACTAAAATATTTAAACTGCAATTAAATATAATGCTGCCAAAACATTTGATAGACAACAAGATAGACAGATTCAAATTAAATAATCGTATTTTGCTATACAATGTAGTATTCTTGTGCGTTTAGTACAAATATATTTTTAAGTTTAAAAAATAAACGTCAATCCTATTTGTATAATAAATTAATATGTACTCGTTCAGCTATAGCTGTAAACATATCTATTATAACTGTTATCAATTTTGTATCAATCAATGGAGACTTTATAGTAAATAATGGAACTATTAAATACTGAAAATATCATCTCAGTTTACGGTATCCCATAGACATTGTTCTAAAGCAGACAGAGCCACAAGCCCGCACTAGCTAAAAGAAACACTAAACACGTTTTATGTGTCAAACAATAAAACGAAGATGACGTCATTATTCGGGTGAACGCAATAAAATTACAATTTTGAACTTTATTATCTTAGCAGTAAGCGCGATCGTTACGATTTGAAACGTGCCACAGCAATAAGCTTTTATTGCTTTTATGTTTATGTAGAAATATGAGATTAGATTATTATTTTTCTATTGAAAGATAGATATACTTAAGAAATAATATAAAACATAATAATATCTATTCCCGATCATCTTTATTTTGTTGAAATACCCTTCAGAAACTTACGGGTTAAAGAACTTTCAATCTGCCCGTTGAGGTGAGTTTCTGCAAATGGAGCCCTCGCATAGCTCTCGAATGCATTTCTGTTTCCTCTGCTGTTACTAGAAACCATCTTTGGTGACTTACCATCTTGCGTTTTTTTATATTAGTGAGAGGCTCCTTTGCAAAGGATGCCGGCTAGATTATGGGTACCACAACGGCGCCTATTTCTGCCGTGAATCATTAATGTGTAGGCATTTCTGTGTTTTGGTCTATAGGGCGCCGTAGCTAGTGAAATTACTGGGCAAATGAGACTTAACATATTCTCATGTCCCAAGGTGTCGAATGCAATTGTGTATTAATTACCATCAGATAAAAGTCCTGTTCGTCTCGTCCTTTATTTTTATTAAAAAAATAAGTCACAGTTATCCAATCACAAAAAATTTAACTAGCACATAAGTGTTTTGTATTTCTTAAAGACAAATACGATGAAGTTAAGACCACACAACTGTGGCTTTCTGGCGAGAAGTAAGAAATTCGAAGTCTCCTTTAGTCAGACCGAGCTGACTTTGCTGAATGATCGCGTATAGCCAGCCAAACGTGACAGCTAAGTCTTAGTCAATATCTGCAATACAATTCCCGCTCAATACCCCTACAGAATTTTTACTTTGAACAATTAGCAGCACCTGTAAGTATCAAGTTGAAGCATCGAAGCCTTGAAGCAAAGAATTTGTGACAAATATAAAATAAAGGGCTGATTTTTGGATCAAAAGATCATAATTAGTAATTTTATGCCAATATGGGTCGAGACGAGCAGGACGTTCAACTGATGGTAATTGATACGCCCTGTCCATTACAATGCCGTGCCGCTCAGGATTCATGACAAAACTCTGAGCGACACTACAATTGCGCTCGTCACCCTGAGACATAATATGTTAAGTCTCATTAGCCTAGTAATTTCACTATCTACGTCGCCCTTCAGACGGAAACACAGTAATGCTTACACATTACTGCTTCACAGCAAAAATAGGCGCCATTGTGGTACCCATAATCTAGCCGACATCCGGTGCAAAGGAGCCTTCCACTGGTAAAAACTATAATAACAACAAGGCAGCAACGTTAATAATTTAAACGTGAAATTTTTCATATGCCTAAAATTAATTTAGGAAGGCAATTTTCATCGCTTTGACAATTTCGAGTTTAAATTTTCGGATGGATGTTACCTCTGTCTTATATATTAGTAAGTCTATGCAATAGTTTCCAGTGAGGGTAGATGAGGGAAGACATTTCAAAGTTGCTACTTGCTATCGATCTCAACTACATGAAGTATCGGTACAACTTTCAACTCATAAATATTAACAACTTCCGTATCTTAGTTTTAACTAACTTTCACATAACACAAAATTTGTGTTGAATTTTAGTATCAGATAGCGTCCTTTAATTTAATTTGTTCACTAAAATATTGCTCACTTTAATAATGCACAAAAATCAAAAATATGATCTATTATAATTTGACTGGAATGGAATTAAAAGTTTTGGATTGACATGATCCGGTTTTTTTAAGACTAACTTTTACCCGGGACTTTGTTCGTATGCAATAGTTACTTTGGGCAGCATTGTTTATTAATTAAATAATACACATAGTAACTGCTTCAGTTAATGCATTTTTATAAGCTAGAATCTTGAGAACTTTCATCCCCCTTTTTTATCCCCACACGGGTGTAAATTTTAAAAACGCTAGAACAAATATTTATTTATTTTTATCAAATGCCTAAATACAAAGTTTTGTGGTGTTATCTTCGATAATGACGAACTTTCATATAAACTTCCACCCCTATTTCAACGAAAAGTTAGCCTATGTCCTTTTCCAAGCTCTTGTCTATCTCTGTACTAAATTTCATCAAAACCGGTTCAGTGGTTTAGGCGTGAAAGCGTAACAAACAGACTTACATTCACATATATAATATTAAAGTAGGGATTACGAACCAGGGCTCCAGAACTCGGTAAACATCAACGTAGTTCCACAAACAATTAATTATACGCTCTAGCTGTCAATAAACTCCTTCTTAGTAGGTATAAATAATACTAATCATATTGTTGATGCAGCCGCCGCCCGCAGCTATATCGCTTGTTATAATCGCGCTGAAAGTTCTCCAGGAACGCTTAGTCACTGTATCTATTAATGCATCAAGATGGCCCTTTATATTTTACCCAATCAATAAGAAAGAATAGATTAACTATATTTGTTAAAACGTATTTTAAGCCTATCGAACGTTCGATACAATTCGTTATTCATAATCGTAAGATAAATCTCTCATACCTAATACGTCTCTTTAGTACGCAATGTTACCATTTCGTACAAAAAAACATGATTTTAACTAATTTAATGAGGAACTGTCAATGGAAACAGACATCTTTTCTATGTCAGTGGTTTGTCAGTTGTCAAAAGTCGATGTCAAAAATTAAAGCTTTGAAGTCTGTCGGTTGTCAATCTATGACGGATATCCAACAAGTTTGAGCGGGAAGCTATTTATCACATTATTTAACGAACAGCTGATGTCAGCCATGGTTTTTTGCGTTCGAGTGCTTAAAATAGGTTTATAGTAGGGTCCTGGCTACTATAAGTCACGTCAGCTTTATCGAAGAGATAATGAGCGTTTTAGCTCTAATATGCGATTATGAATACTATTTTTAACAAGCGCATATTAGCGATGTTTTAAATCTCCGTTAAGTCATTATGAATAAGACAGTAAAAATATGTTTATTCAAAACATAGGAAGTCATAATTACATACCATATTGCAATAACACTTGATTATCGTCATGAAGCTACGTCAGGTTGTAAAGGGGCTTTGACAAGGGGAGAAGAACTGATAAAAAACTACTGGCTTCTACAACCACCTGTTTTTTTTGCCTCGCACAGCCACTTTGTGGAGTCAATTACCGGCCTTCAGGGACCTTCAAGAAAAGAGCATAAGGGACTACGCGCACTTATTCACCTCCATTCGCGTTTCGCTGAACGATTTTGGTCACACTTATACAGCTCTGCTTCTATCAGCCGCGTACGGCGTCGTAAGAATGAGAATAATGACAGCGAACAGCGCTGTACGCGGCGGAACAGCGCCGAGCGCTCTCTATAGCATTCGCATAATAAAAACACATTTATCCTCATTTTATGCTGGTTTGCCGCGAAAGCAGAATGGACGCGGAAAGCTGAATCGACGCGTACACGTCTCCATACAAAATTGTTCTATTCTATGGACAAAAGCTGAAAAGAGCTGAATAAGTGTGCGTAGTCCCTAACCCCTACTTAAAGGTGCCGGCTTATATATCTATTCACCCATGGTGTTGCGGATGAGACGAACCTCACCATACTACAACATGAAAGCCTTTAGCCCTTTTGCCCCCTCTTATATAAAAGATCAACCCATCTTAATTCATATTATCAAAATTGGTTAGTCTTAAAAATATACATACAAGTTTAGGTGGCCTATACAGAATAAGACACAATAAACACAGTCAACAAGTAATCAGGTTGTTTATGTAATTGAAAGTCATATCATAATCGAGCTTATAACACGAGACATAAGGTCAAATTTCCTCTACGGTGGTAGGCTTACCTATCGAAAATACCAACACTGGCGTTTCGTGATTTTCGTAACAAAATGAGGACCTCAGATGCCTTGTAATTTGCATAAATACTTAAATTTTGTATTAAGTTATATAAATTTAATAAAGTTAGTAAAAAGTAGAATAAAGTAGAAAATATCATACTCATATCATATCATATTGATTGAAGTTAAAATTATTTTTATCTTTTATTGTTGGGAATTACTGAGAATCTGCTATCCGTCCGTATTTCTGTCAGCGGGCTGTATCTTATAAACCATGAATGCAATAAATAGGCAGCTTGTGGCACTAGTAAAAAAAGAAGGACTCCGCGCCGTGATATTTTCAAGTGAAGCACCTTTATACTAGTATGTGTGTGTGGTTACGGGGTTACAGAATTTTTTCTCCGTTAAATAATCATATATCCACAAATACTTTTATATTACTGTTTTAACACTTGTTCGCAACGCACGACGGCATTTTTAAAATCTTTTATTGTGACGCAAACTGATCTGTCACAGACAGTAAATCTCATAATGGCGGCCGGTCGGCTTGTATTAGTGTAACTGTATGCGTGGGGCTATATATTTACACGTTTACCGGCTTGTCTTGGTGCCTCACTGTTATGTAAGGTGACACGTAGTCCTTATTTTTTTACTCGTCCGTCGTGTGTGTATTACTGTTTCCAATATAGCAAAAAATAAAAAATGCGTTTCCGTCTCGGGCACGAATAATTCCGTTTCTTCATACAAAATATGACTTAAAGTAAGTATGTAATCCGATGGTACCCTAGAAAGGAATTAGAAATATTTAAATATTTTTAAATAACTATTTTTGTTCATAATATGTATATTCGCAGAAATATTTTATATTACCCCCGCCTCCCCTATCCACAACATATTTTTCTAATATTACTAAACTATTTATTGTAGTGTAATTCAATCATTTAACCTTTTATACCCATAATATTAACGATTTACTGCCTCATAGAGCGTTATTAAAATAGTTTAACGTATGTAACGAAAGTTATAGTGTATTAACGAATACATTAGAGAGACTTGTTAAGGAAATCTCATCTATAAATTGTAGCTCGTACGGTATATTTTTGTATAATACCTATTGTTATCACCATAATTCAGCGATAGTAAACAGGATATTATGAACTTTGAAGGCTTTTAGGGAATTCTATTAATTTATCTTTTTAGATGCTTGGTGCTGAAATGTTTCTCAATTCACAACTTGAGGATGTATTAAAAACAACAAGATAATTATTATTTCTGGATCTCATTTCAATGATTACCAGTGGGAGGCTCCTTTGCACAGGATGGATTTTGGATCCTACAACGGCGCCTATTTCTGCCCTGAAGTAATAATGTGTAAGCATTATTGTTTCGGTCTGAAGGGCACCGTTGCAAGTAAAATTATTGTTCAAATAGGACTTAACATCTTATGTCTCAAGGTGACGAGCGCAACTGTAGTGACGCTCAGAATTTTTGGGTTTCTCAAGAATCCTTAGCGGCACTGCATTGTAATAGGCAGGGCGTATCAATTACCATCAGCTGAACATCCTGCTCGTCCCGTTAGTTACTGTCAAAAAAAAATAATATTCAAAGTGAAAAGAAACCAAGTTTTATATATCGAAGTTATATGTTCTATCTGACATAGTGTAGGTACTAGTTTAGAGCTAATAATCGAATATTAAACAACAAGCAAGACTTGACAAGAAAACTTGTCTCGTGCCAGAATTTGGCTAGTCAAAATCTCCTGAGGATGCCTCGTGTAGAGGCGAAACACGTGTTGAATTGATTACTTAGCGGAATTTATACTCAACAAAAATTTGGATTATTATGGATTTCCGCAAAGTAACGCCTAATTCAATATATTTTATCATAAAACATGTCATCAAAGACATAAGTCAAATAAGTAAGCAGCACCCGTTCACGAGTTGACGCATTGAGGGAAGAAGACGAACCGGCACACGACGCCGCGGCAAGCAATGCCATTCGGTTAACATGACGAACCATGTTATAGCATACCTACGCATGATTACTAAAAAACACAAAATTAATGCTAACAAAGCTATCCCACAATTAATTATTCTATATAATGCAATTACAGTTGATTCTATAATCTTTATAAACCAAAAGAATATACAATATTTATGTTACGTTCGATTATATAATCTCAATATAAATAATTATTAGGTGGACCAGGAGCATCTAATTCCCATACTTCTTTATGTATTTTTTTATGATCATACGGAAGGAGATGAGCAGGACGTTCAGCTGATGGTAATTGATACGTCCTGCCCATTACAATGCAGTGCCGCTCAGGATTCTCGAAAAACCCAAAAATTCTGAGCGGCACTACAATTGCGCTCGTCACCTTGAGATATAAGATTTTTACTATTTGTCCAGTAATTTCACTAGCTACGGCGCCCTTCAGACCGAAACACGGTAATGTTTACACATTACCGCTTTACGGCAAAAATAGGCGCAGTTGTGGTACCCATAATCTATCCGGCATCCTGTGCAAAGGAACCTCCCACTCGTAAATGTATGTATTCTTCTCTTATGTATAATTATTATGAGTAATTATTCTTACATACATTACTTAGTTCAATATAATATTATATTCCAGACTAAAGGCAGTAAAGCTCACCAAACCATTGAATGAAATACCTATTAATGTGTGTATTAATGTGCCGCAGCTAGAACGTAATCTATAGCCAAAACCGCGTGAATAAACTAGTAATTTGAAAGCAATACAAATGGCTGCTTTTAGCCAAATCGTTTTCGCGGTTTTGATTCTTATTTGAACTTGATAGAGACGGACGTATACGGGTATTAATGGGTGTGAGGGGGATGGAGCTATTCAGAGAAAATACGTGTACTTTCCGAAACGTGGATGCGGTTTTATCTGGAATAGGGTTGGCACGTAAATAAATGTTGTTTTTAAATTATAGCTATGCATTTAGAACGAAGTTAATTTTAATAAATTAATAAAGTATAAACCGTGTATGTAGGAATAACAAAAAGTCGATTGTTCACATTTTTTTTTCTTTTAATTTCTTGCGCCGTTTCTTCTCTCTTAAAGCACCAAGTTTATCCATGGTTGTAGTGACTTAATTGAAGCTGGCGTCAATGTCAGTAAGTTTTGTGAAAACTCATTCATCTATATTATATCACCTCCCAGGCAATAAACGGCGCTAAACAACCTATTAACAACAATGAAAATTACTTCTCTTGTCAACGTCAGTCACTCTCGAATAAGTTGTTCTAAGTAGACGAACGTTGGAATAAATTAATTCTGAGAAATTATATTATAAGCGAAGCCGACTTCGATAAAAGTAAAAGTTGCGTGCATGTCACAAGGGAAACCTGCATTGTGCATGAACCTCTAAACTGCATATGAAGTCCTGGTACATGTTGCTAGGATGATACATGATTTCAACCGCTATGAAAGGCATTACTATCACTGCTACCATATTTATGTTCTCCTGGTGTTTATGTGCTCCTGGTGTTATATAGGTCTTGTGCATGACGACACAATGTATTAAGGCATGCTCGCGTCAAACATAAGACAATCTCATCCTCAAGTGTCTCGCTTTTTCGTTTCACCGACTTTAAATACACAACGATGCTAAAGAAGATTTAACTTTAAAAACTATCTTACCTACGTTACTTACTTCGTTTATTTAATTTTATTTTTTGCTTATACACCTTTGTATTCTTATGAATAAGACCAAGTTGTGTGCCCATAATTTGATCTACTTACGCTAGTGATAATTTAAATTATTTCTATGCTTAATTTTTGTATTTAATATGATGTAAATCTGTTGGTGAGCCCTCTATAGCACAGGTAGCGTAAACGTTAAACGTAACCTTGTTGGAAGTTACATTGGAAGTTTCACTTCAAAATAATTAAAAAGAATTTGTTATAGTCCTCTGAGAGTACAGGGTCCATCGTGGGGAAAAGCAAGCAAATTCTAACCGTGCTCGAGACATGCGATACGGCTGTAGGTTCATGAGCCACTTAGCTTCTAGCACTTTTGCCCTATGCTTCCCCGGGGCGTAAAAAGAATAGGGGATTCCCAGGCCCAAGGGTGTCGTAAGAGGCGACTACAGGCTTTTTATAAGTGGGAGAGTCACGCTGCCATCTTATGACGTCATCACAATCGGGCCAGACTCGTCCGGGTTACTTACCATACTCGCACAGAATACCGGCGTGAAGTAGCGGCCTAGTGCTGCTATGTTTCGCATAGGTTAGTGTCGAGGACCGGAGGCCATCCCCCCCTCCCCAACAAGATTATGAAAGCAGTCCTACAAGAGATATTACCCCAAGAGGGTACCGGCTCTACCAGACCCGGAGAATCCCTCCCCGAGCATTCTCGCTCGGGCTGCCCCTCTTATTCTGGGGAGGGCACAGTACCGCGCATACCAAAGGACAAACAGGGCATCAATACCACGGCACCCCGCTCCGCGCTTAATGTAGACTTTTGTAAAATCTGGGGAATTCACTCCAACTTAAACGCCGTCCACCACCACCTTGAGACGGCGCAGCCGGCCTTGTGTTTCCTTACGGAGACGCAGATATCTCGACCTAGCGATACGTCTTATTTAACGTACCCCCTTTCACCTCTCCAAATTTGCTAAGAATATGATAGTAAAGCTTTAGGTGTCCATTTCTAGCATAGAATTTACTTCATATCTTGACAGGCTTTAGTAGTTTGTTGGGAGATTATACTTGTCGCAACTTCTATTACGCTATATATAATACAAGTGCTGACCCAGCAAAGTAAATCAAAAAACATAGGTAATCAGTTAAAATTATATACAAAAACCTTTTGCCGAACCGGTCCTGTACAAGTTGCTAGGATGACACATGATTTCAACCGCTATGAAAGATATTACTATCAACCCTACCGTAGTTATGTTCTCCTGGTGTTTATGTAGTATGAGGTCGTGCGCGTGTGACGTCACAATGTATTAAGGTATACTCGCGTCATACATATGACAATCTCTTCTTCAACTATGATCGCCTGGTACCAAATAAAAATAAAAAAATAAATTATCAAGAAATATAAATTAAATAAATTATGATAAGTAATCAGCATAAATGATATATACCAAAACACGCTGCATCTGCTGGTGTAAGTATTATTCCAATCAGTTCAGTAGTTTTCGCAGTATTATCAAAGGAAAAAACGGCTCTCCATTTATTTGTATAGATATAACAAATAATCAATGTAAAACATCAATTTAACGACTATATTACACGTTATTTAAACCTGAAAGTTGTATTTTACTCGCGTTAAAAAAAGAATTATAACACAAGTAGATACATTTATGGACAATCTGCCTAGAACGTTCAAATGTTCTTAGATTCCTCAACGATATAATATAAGCAATACAGAAGCAGTTAATATTTATGAGTTGAAAGTTGTACCGATAGTTAATATAGTTAAGAAGTTGTGATCGATAGCAAACTGAAATGTCTTCCCTCGTCTACCCTACTCACTACACAGGTGAAATAATAGATATAGACAGAGAAAACCATTTATGAACCATAATATAGATGAACACGTTTAAGCGCGCGATATTATGACATCACTTAGGTATTTCACGACTTTTGAAATCTATACTTCTATACTAATATTATAAAAAGGAAAGGTTTGATTGTTTGTTTGTTTGCATTGTATACCGAAATTGAACCGATTTGAATAATTCTTTCACTGTTGGGAAGCTACATTATCCCTGGGTGTATTAAATTTTCAAAAAAATATATTTTATTATTTATTTGAAAATTTATATTTAAAAAGAAAAATACAAAAAATATTTTTTTATTATATGACGTATTTTATACAATCTAATTAATTAATCTAATTCAAGTAACGATTATTGTTAATTTTTGGAATCGGTCACTGCAACCCGTTCTCGCCTCTCGCCTCCTCACGACTCAAGCACATATCACCTATAACTAAGTATGTAGTAACAAACCTATCTTGATCAGAACCTAACCAAACTATCTTTGAAGTATATGCTTTAAAATAAAAGAAGAATCATCGACATCGGTTGGCGCGATATTGAGTTATTCGTAAATTTATCATCCACTTTGCTATACGCATGCATAGCAAAATTTAAGACTTTTATAGTTTTCTCATAGATTCCATTGTCAGATCTAGACCAAATTATAATGGGACCACTCGGGAAGCACCAGCTTTCAAATAAAAAAAGAATTATCAAAATCGGTTACCGACGAATTGAGAACCTCCTCCTTTTTTGAAGTCTGTTAAAAATAATTAATATTGTATAGTCTTCTATGGTATTGATTTGATATAACATATTAAGAAGATCCCTGGAATATCTAAAAGGAAAATATTTAAATCATGTATTCTGCGGAAAATATGGAACTCAGACATGGGGCTCATAAGCTAATATTCTGGATATTGAGGACTAAAAACTTGCAAACACAGCATTGAAAGAAGCCTACTTAATATTGAAATACAGGACAAAGTACGGCTCTGAACAATAAAAAAATAACTGAACAAATGTAAGATTCTACATTCCAAGTCTAAAACAAATAAACTTTATTCAATTAGGCTAACTTAAGCGCTTTTGAATCTTCGCTATGAATATTTCTTTCAAATAACTGAATCTACCATATGTTCTGAAAATGTAGAGCTCATGAGAAGAACATACAAGAAATCCAACGGCCACTCTTTTCAATTATATAGAGTATTCTACAATGGCAATAATATACAAAACAAATTAGTTTGTAAGGCGCTGAATCCAATATATAAATTGTGTTTGTTAAAAGCGTTTGAAATACCAAATATTTAACAAAAACTAATAAAGTATAAAATATATAAAGTATCCTTCATCAACCTTTAGAGCTTGAATTCATTGTTTGTGTAAGGATGCTTCGTGAACATGATGGTCGTGATTACTGTCATAATTAGTAAACGCATCCAACCAATAATCTGATTTTTTTGAATATGTCATTAAAACTTTAAAATGAAACTTGGGTGGTCATTTAATGAAGAGCAAAGGAGACGAATAGGCAAAGACATGACAGAGTGATAACCAAGACAAAACAAAAGAAGAAAGAGTAGAAAACGTCTTAAATGGGAAGATGATATTAAAAAAATGGCCGGTTCACATTGGTCCAGTGCAGCTATAGATCGGGTATTCCGGAAAATCTTGGGGAGACTGACCAGCAAGGAAATCAATAATAGTAGGAATACTGGTAGAAAATATGTTATTTGTACTATTTCATGTGATTGTTATTTGAGCTTGTTATATAAACGACACAAACAAAATAGACCAGTGGGAGACTCCATTGCCCAGGATGCCGGCTAGATTATGGGTAATACAACGGCGCCTATTTCTGCCGTGAAGCAGTAATGTTTCGGTCTGAAGTGCGCCGTAGCTAGTGAAATTACTGGGCAAACGAGACTTAACATCTTATGTCTCAAGGAGACGAGCGCAATTGTAGTACCGATAAGAATTTTTTGGATTTTCAATAATCCTGAGCACTACTTTGTAATAGGCAGGCCGTATTAATAACCATCAGAAGAGACCTGCTCGTCTCGTGTGTTATTGACATAAAAAAAAGATTATATGATAAATAAAATACTTTCTAAAGGATTAAAACGCGTATAATTGTAACTGTGTGGGAGGAGCCCCCACGCAACGTGAAAACGTGATCTGGAAAGGTCTTGAAACGTCGGATGAACTATAAGAATAATAAAAATGTTACTTTTACGACGCAAAATCTATTATGTGTAAACACAATAACAGTTATACACGTTTTACTCGATTCAAAAGTGTTTTATTTAAATGTGTATAATTCACGTTAATTAAAGAAAATACAAAGCTATATGCTTTAAATATTTCAGCTGGTTTGACGGGCTTAGTGATATATCCCAGTTTCATGTGAAAAGTTAATAGTACAAACAGACACCTACATTATATTTCTACTTATTGAAACGCTTAGACCAAAATACCGTGTACTAACATAGTAAGCTGTCCAATATTCTTTTATTTAACAAGTTCCAGTAACAACTACGTACTATAAAATAAATCGTAAAATTCAAATCAATATTGCAAGTTGTAAAACAGCACTTGAGTGCAACACCGTACGAGCCCGGAACGTTGCTCATACTTATTTTACGAGCGGCAGCAAAAGTTTGAACTTTTCACATACCGATGCTAAGCTATAAAGTTTCATGGAAATATTTTATGAGAACCACTTAAGTGCAGATGAATTTTTGGAAACTTGTTGTTATGAGCTAATACTATGAATACAAAAGTTAAGGAAACGTCAGATAAGTACAATGTGTATAAATAACTTATTAGTAATATACAGTTATTTGAAATAATTTTATAATATTATCCAAGTTTTTTTTATGGAATAGGAGGACAAACGAGGTCACCTGTTGTTAAGTGATCACCGCCGCCCACAATCTCTTGCAACACCAGAGGAATCACAAGAGCGTTGCCGGCCTATAAGGAAGGTGTACGCGCTTTTTTTGAAGGTACCCATGTCGTATCGTCCCGGAAACACCGCACAAGTAAGTTCATTCCACAGCTTTGTAGTACGTGGAAAAAAGCTCCTTGTAAACCACACTGTGGAGGACCGCTACACATCCAGATGTTGGGGATGATATCCTAATTTGTGGCGTGTCGTGCGAAGGTGGAATTCGGCGGCAGGAATTAAGTTAAACAGCTCTTCGGAACACTCCCGTGATAAATGCGGTAGAAGACACACAATGAAGCGACGTCTCTACGCAACGCCAAGTGATCCAGCCGTTCACAGAGCACTGAGTCCCCGACAATTTATTGAAGGCTGCTTCTAATTGTCTTAAGACTTTATTAAAATATCTGTGATAACATAAATTGCAACACAAGCATGCATAAATTACTTTTTAATCCCATATATTATATATAATATTACAAATCGATTTATGCGATTGGTGTATCTAGAAAAGTGGACCGAAATTGTAAATTATTTAAGTTTTTCATTGACTTATACACTACACAATTATTCTACACTGGCCTGCAAAAGTAAGTATCACACTTTTCAAATTAAATTTTTTTCTTAACTATAGAAGGTAGAGATTTAAGATTAAAAACGTTTTGTTGCAAATTTTATAGGCTTTAATTCTTAGAAACTAAAATTATACATTAGTAACATTTTTAACTTAAAAAAGATAAAACAATGAAAATAGACATTTTTAGTTTAGTGTAAAAAAAATCAACTAAAATATATTACATGTTATTTAATTTTTAATAACTGGTATTGCCTCCTCGAGCTCTGATTACAGCTTCGAACCGGTTTGGCATACTGAACACTAGGTTTCGGAGCCGATGCTGGGGAATATTCTCCCATTCTTCTACCAGGGCCTGCTTTAGTGCCCTGAGGGTAGTAGGTGGTGGTCTGCGATTTCTGACTAGCCTCCCAAGCTCATCCCAGGCGTGTTCAATCGGGTTGAGATCAGGACTTCTTGATGGCCAAGCCATCACGCTGATGCCGACCTCCTGAATATACTCTTGTACGATATGAGCCGTGTGTGGCTGGGCATTATCATGCATCAGCATCGATCCATCACCCATATTTGCTAAATACGGCCCTGCATACTCATTGAGAATCTCTTGAGCATATCTTTGCTCAGTGAGGGTGCCATTTTCTATGGCTACTAGCTCTGTGCGACCTTCTGAGGATATGCCAGCCCATACATATACACTGTCTCCACCGTATTGGACTCTTTCTGAGATGCAGGCTTGAAGGTATCGCTCACCAGTTTGCCTGTAAACACTTCGCCTTCCATCAGAAGTGTAAAGGGAGAATCGAGACTCATCTGCAAACAAAATTCTTGACCATTCTTCTTCATCCCACTGCATGTGTTCACGGGCGTATCGCAGTCTCGCTACTCGATGCTGTCTCTCGAGTTTTGGGCCACTCGCTGGTCTTCGGGGTTTCAAATTTGCTTCAGCAAGTCTTCTTCTCACTGTACTGTCACTAATGTAGTTTATCCGTGTCTGAAATAGCTGTTGCTGGACTTCAACTGCATTTTGGTGGCGATTTCTTAACAACTGGAAATAATATAACGATCTTCTCGGGCACTGGTACACCTGGGTCTGCCATTAGAAGGTCTCCTCAGATGGTGTCCAGTCTCTTCGTACCTTCGCTTTACCTTCTGCACCGTTCGTACCGTCACACCCACCATTCTTGCAGTGCGACGCATACTTATGCCTAGTTCCAGAAAAGCCATGATCCTAGCACAATCTTCAACTGAAAGAGGCATGATAAATAAATGTTATGTGCTTTTTAGCATAAATTTTTAAAACAAGACCCATCGATCTTGAAAAAATTTTAAAACAGAAAGAAACATGTGAATGGTAAAATTGTAATTCGGAAACGTCTACTTTTAAAAAGAAATGATTTTGTTTTGAAGTTTTTTTTCAGCCAATTCTTAAAAGAAGGTTACCGACTATAAAGTTTTTATGTACAAAATTAAATTCTCTTTGGAGTCCTTTTTATTTTGAAAGTATATCTTGTGAACTTAAACCGTTATCCCAATTTTAAAAGTGTGATACTTACTTTTGAAGGCCAGTGTATTCCAAATTTGAAGCTTCTTATGTCTCCTAGACTTGCCTTAGACTTTTGGTGATCGGTCAGTCAATGAGTGAGTGATAGTTCTTAAACTATTGGTTCAAATTGACTGAAATTTGGAATATACATTATTTATACAATTTCTGCTTGGTAACTGAATTCAGCCTTTTAATTTTATCCACTAGAAAGTGATAGGGGGTCGAAAAAGGGTTTTGCTCGACTTGGCAGTGTCATGCCCTCTGATGATATAATGGATCAAAAAATATGTCATATTTAAATAAAATACTTGCATGATTTTAGTATGTATTTTAGAACACACAGAAAGCATACTTTAAAGCAATATTCAATGTGCAGTATTAAGTTTGTTACAATTTGATGTATAGATTAGCATTTTACAGAATCTACTTCACATCATAGACGGGTTGTTAAATAAACGGTGCCTTTTACAGGCCGTTTCAATAAAGCAATGAATTACACACCTTTTGGGCTATTTAATTGATTCAGGCGAGGGAATCCATTGAAATTTATCAAGGCACGTAACTGGGTGAAATACTTCTTTCAACACTCGTCACTTCAACTTAATACGATTTTTTTACTTTAAAATAATTTGTAAGTTTCTCAAAGTCAAATAAACTTCATTCAATTAAGCTTAAACCAAGCGCCATTGAGTCGTCACTATATATCTTTTAAGCAAATAGAAAGAAAAATAGTTCCAATAATAACAAAGTGTTAATGACACTACGTTTTGTCGGTCTGCATGTAGAATGCATTTCTCGCTTCATCTTAGAGCTAACTCTAAGTAGCTCCTTCTAACGAGTACTAGAGTAACTCGCCGTAAAGACTTACACTCGTCCTCCATTGAAGAATCGGTCCACCCTGTGCCCCCGACCAAACGAATCAGACGACGTTTGTCTGGGGAAGTTATCGTTCATGTAGTAGTGTTCAGTTCATTAAAAAAACCTCTTATAATGTTGTAACAAATGTAAAATCTAAGCCAATGAATCTTAACTAAAGAAATCAGAACCAAAACATTTTTGAGTGATCCATATACTATGTATTGACGCCCTCGCAACCTCCCTTGCTGTCAGATCACCTCCTCGAAAGGAATATTCCTACCAAATTTCAAGTCTTTGGCGGTTCCATAGGTATAGTGATGAGTCAGTAGATAGGTGGAAATCTCCTCTTATAAACATAGATTTGGCAGATAGCTAAGTGAATCCGTACATTACCAATCGAATAAATAGCATTAAGAACAATATGCTACAACTGTGGCTACAACGATATAATGTATCGTAGCGCGTATCCGTTACATTGTAGCGTGACGCGTAGCCGTTACTTAAATATTTGACAAACTAAATATTTAATAGAACTAATATGATAGATATGCAAACTTTCTTCACAGTACGATGAATGACTGGCTTAGGGGACTCGTAAGCCCTCCGGCACTCTTAAATTACTAAAGATTTTTCAATTTCACAAATGTGGCAACCGTCATATGTTAAAAGGGTTTTATATAACACCTTCTTGGAAAGTTCTGTGGCATTGATGTGACAATTGGGCCGAAAATGCGTCATTTATTATGTGCAATTATGCGAGCAGAAAATTTGTATGATAATCTATTTCTAACGTGGCTTATCGGGCCAAAAATATGTATAAGGCCAAAAATATGATGTTATTTTTTTGGTTTGGATATTTGATTCTGGACAGTTACAAACTAAAGACAAGTTTTCGTAGCTGCCCAGCTTTACACAAATAACGTAACACTTATGAAAATTAAAAATAAACGAAACAGCAAAGATAATAGAAATGTTTTAGAAGAATTCAAATATAAGAAAAAAATTGCGAATGTTGATGTATTCAACTCTATCTTGGGGCAGGGTGGATAAATTATAACTCGTTGGGCGGCACATATATAATATATAATGATATTAGCAATAGAAAATAATACACATTACACATTATGAAAATAATGTTAGTGATGCCTGCAAGGGTGCATTTTGCAAGCACTAGGAGAGACTGATGACCTCAATGCACTCGAAAAGCATTTTCTCGAGAGCGATACATTGTAATGCCTACTAGATACAAATATTGTAGTATCTTGCAATGCAGATGTTAATTTAACAAATAGAATGCAGAGCGCTGTTATAATTCCTTTTTTATAGCCTGTCATATAAATGATAGCTGCCCTGGGTAATTATTAACCATCAAAATATTAATATAAGCAAGTACACGTTAGAAATGGATTTTTACACAATTCGTCTGTTTCGAATTTTTCCGCATTTACTCAATTCGCCTAATGCATACCTTAGTAAAATCGATAGCTTTCTATCCATATGTGCTAAATGTACTATTGTTAGCTTGCAGTATGCGACTGCCGTATTACTATTACTAAGCAGAAACCGCGCTATTTGCTTTGAATGTAGGAATGCTTGACTACCCGTTTGATGCGGTTTTGTTCACTTAAGTGGTATTTGTACAAGAATATCCAATTATATTATAATAGAAAGCGTTGTATTACTGCAGCTTATTGAGAAGAATTAACTACTTTGACAATGTACTGGATGATCGTGAGTATCTTCGTCAGAGAATGAATGTTCTAGAAGATATACTCAGCTGAAATTCAGCTATTAACATATTGAACTAATTGTAATGCTAAATAATTATAAACACAATAGCTTTAGGCCTCCGCCAAAGATCTCCACGATGATCGGTCCTACGCTGCCCCCATCCAACGTATTCCAGCGATCTTGACCAGATCTTCCGGTACGTGGTCGCCATTCGAGGACTATTCTGCCCCACCGGCCATCTATGTACCCTGCCTACTGCAACTACAGTTTTGCAATCATTTGTGATGTGTCGGAGGTTCTCCTACGGATCTCCTCATTTCTAATTCGATCTCGGAAGGAAACTCCGAGTACAGCCCTCTCCATTGCCCTCAGAGCATCCATGAGCTTTCTCATCAGGCCTATAAATAGCGACCACATCTGCGTACCGTAAGTCATCACTGGCAACCCACATTGGTTGAAAACCTTCGTCCCAAAACTTAAAAGCTGTTGTGGTTGTCGTGACTGTTGCTATTTGATTTATATAACAAAAAACGTTTTTTTGAAGTGGCTGGTCCTCAGATCAACCAATTACCTCATTATCTGGTACTAACAAATCAGCTGGCTGAATATTGGGTCTAGGGAAGAAGCCCCAACCCACCAAACCCGATCTGCACCTCACTACCTATTAGATCATAGTTAATGACTGATTGTAGATTACCAATCTCTATACTACTGTAAAATATTCAATCAAACCCACGTATACATGTTCTTATGTACTACAGTATCGCTTTGTACAAACCTTGACATAAGTCTCCTATCTAATTCCTCTTCTCCCGGAGTATCTCCTCCAAAAAGCTCTCTGTCCCTCTCACACAGAGCTCTCTTTTCGCCGTTTCGTGGCTTGGAACTGTTCCAAAACATTTTATGGACATTGATGCCTTGCATGTCATATTGAGAAATCATGTCTTTGCAAATAAAACAATATTATTGATATGATGAAAACTACGTACGGTTCAAAAGAAAAGCCAAATTTACATTTTCTCTTAATACGTGAAAGTACTTGAATTTGCTACAATAACATATTACTTCCCATTAAGAATTATGTGACGACAGCAATCTTACGAAAAACATTCACGAGCTTCTTATGTTGTTCGTTTAAGGTTGAATTTCCTTTGAGCCGGGCGCAATTTTCAGCGGAAAATTGCAACGCTATCAAGGCATCTCATACACGTCGTATTACAGGGAAATAAAGTTGAAAATTGTTTATTTTAGTGTTATACCGCAGGTAATGTAGGCTATGTAATAATTCTACAATTAAGCAGACGCCTGGAACACGAGAGGGTAACATTACCGCTCAAGCTATAGGCGTAAGCGGCTTTATATTTCAAACGACGTATATCTATCATTTATTTTAATAGAGCAATATTATATTCGATTTTGACATTATTTACATTGAAATTATTAAAAATTCAAATAAAAAAATTTTGTTAAATCAAATCAAATGGTTGATGATAATTATTATGATTTATTTCTTAAATTACTTTACTCATTAACATACACATGAAAATCTTTTCTGAGTTTTAACTTTCCGCAGACATGTGTCAATAATTCTGTGATTTAGATACAAAAACATATCTAGGGATGAGCGAAATTCTTGAACCCACTTGAACCAGATATACATTTGTTTGTCAACATTACACCTAGGTATCTGATTACGAAAATTTTGTAGGAAATTCTTTCTTCAAAATGTGACTTGTGCCTCAGATTGGTTCTTGACCTTACTGCCATACAGCCAATTAGCGTAACAACAGCGTGTGCTGTCTTTTTGCGCTCTTCAGTCCTATAGTACCTATTTTTTTATGGGGAAGGAGGACAAACGTGTGTACGGCCCTGAAGTGATCACTGCTGTCCACATTCTCTTACAACACCAGAGGAATCACAGCAGATTGAGTAAACTAATTTATCTGTGTTGTAAGCCGTGTGATAAACTGAGGACGACTTAAAATTAATCTTATTAGTGGTATTTATATATATATATTTATTTATAGCTATTTCTTTAAAATTTATTGACAACGTGAAACACTTCTCCTTTTTATTATGTGCCAACAATTTAAAAGAAAATGAATAAAATATTATTCAAATTACCATAAAAAAACTCGAAAATCTACACGCAATAATATTAATAAAAAATATTCTTACAAAGATGGGGTTTTAACAATATAATGTAAGCGTGTTTATCGTCCAATCGCAACAGCACGTAACTTGTACCAAGTCCTCACAACACAGCTCAGAAGCGAAGATTTATGAGCTGACCCGAAATGAAATTGAGTCGACACACACTTAGACGATTACCGCTAATACACTGACGTTTCTCAACGATGCCGATTTATCGATGCTGAATTACACGATGGCATTTATTTTGGTACGAAATTAAATTTGTAATTATAAATTCGCTCTTAAAATAATCTTAAATGTTAAAAACAAATTTACAATATGTGCTACCAGCCTGTCAAAGGGGGTCCATCCGTTTTGGACAGATCCTGATATCAACCCTGGCGTTGGCCACGCCAGCGTGGCTATCCAGTAGGGACTCACGAGTGCTCGCGACCGATCAGTGGCGCACGCGTGAGCTTTGATCGTCACCCATTTCACCGAATAAATCACAACATACTAAAGGTCATTGCGAATAAAAATGTTGTTTAATACCGCTGTGCGAACTGAATTGCACCTTATTGTATGGTCGTAAGAGTCCCTATTTCTTTCATCGATTTTCCAGAGTGAGCCTTCTGTACTTGTACAATTATATATTATTTGGTACAGTTTTCATTTCTGTCGTGTGGTCTAGTCCACGAATCGTGTTGTTCATCAAGAAACAATTCATACATCCTGTACTCTTGTTACCAATGCCAAGACGTAATTAAGACAATTTTTGAATCGCAACTCAGAAACGGCTATATCTCCACTGATGTAGTGTGGCTCGTAATATTTAGTGTTTCAAAAAACTTAAGTGAATTGTAATTTAGTATAAATTTAATTGTAATTTATTATAAATTTAATTGTAATTTAGTATAAACACATACACTCACATACACTTGCAAGGGTAATAAGAATACTTTTTTTTTAATTAACATTTTATAAAAAAGATAGCTTTAGTAGGTAATCGGGGAACCATAATACATCCACTCCCACTCAATACCTTAGGGAGGAGGGGATGGCTGAAAAACAGCGCTGCATGGAAACATAAATCCATGATTCCATGTCAGATGAAGCTGAGCCTTTTCTTTTTGCCTGTGTTTCATCGCGTAGCCTAATTATTCATTTTATTTTGTGATGTTTTGTATGGCAATAAAGCATTTATTAATTTAATTATTGACGAAATCTACGCACAAAAACTAGCATGTCTGCTTGTAATAAATATAGAAATAAAATAACAAATTGTAAACTAAACGAGTACTAATAATCTGTTGTTGTTTTTAAAATTCAAAATATCTATATTGAAAGTGAGTTGTATTCACAGTGGTACGTGAAGCCTCATTCAGCGTAGACAATAACAATTATTTACTGCAGCCTTTGTTCAAGTTCCAATTAGTCTGTCGAGATATTATAGTGAACAACAGTTCTGTTGCAGTAATATTATTTTATTAAAATAATGCCACGAAAGTTATTTGAATAAAATACTTTTACTGGAATTGTTTATATATTTTTAAGCAATTGTAGTGTAAATTTAATAAAAATAAAAACTAAATTTTATTCAGAAATATTAGTATTTACTGGTTTAGCATTGCTTATTTGCTCAAGTATACATACAGTACGAATACATACAGTATTTTTTTTTATATGAGAGGGGGCAAACGGGCAAGAGGCTCACGGGATGTGGAGAGGTGAGGCAACCACCCATGACATCCGCAACAGCAGGTGTGTCAAGAAATGCGTTGCCGGCCTTTAAGGTGGTATGCTTTTTTCTTGAAGGTCCCTAAGTCGTATCTGTTCGGGAAGACCGCTGCCGGTAGTTGATTCCACAAAGTGGCTGTGCGAGGCAAGAAATTTCGAACAAAACGCGCGGTTGTGGAATGCCAGACGTCTACGTGATGGGGATGGTACTTTGCACGTAATGTCCGGTGGTGGAATTCGGCCGCTCGAATCAACCCGAACAGCTCCTCTGAGCACTCCCCGTGATAAATGCGGTAGAAGATGCAGAGAGAACCCACATCTCTACGCAATGCTAGAGAATCAAGCCGATCGGTGATCACTTGATCGTCGGTAATTCGTATGAAAAACATGCGGCCTTACTGTATAATAAAATAGAAAAACTCAACAATATATATGCAAAGTCATACTATGAATGAAAGAAAATAATAATTCAGTGGTTGAAGTCTTATAATTATGTCATCATACAGGATACAGACCTACTTATATTACCTAATCAATTTGTTATGTTTTTAAGTGATAAATCTCACTTCTAGGATTAATACACAAATAAAATTTGAAAAACAAAATTTTATGAACGATGCGGGACTCGAACCCACGACCTCTGGCGTTCCGTGCCAGTGCTCTAACCAACTGAACTAACCGTTCGAGTGACGTATCGTCTTAAATTCTTGTATGATTTGTTCAACAGTTCTAGTCCGGATCGTTCATAAAATTTTGTTTTTCTAATTTCATTTATAGTACCTAAGTTAATCTTTAGTGTTCTAATATACTAAAACACACACACACACACACATTAAGATACATACATACACACACCCACACATACACACACAGCACTCAATGTTTAGATATATATAAATCAACTTTATGTTATTATTGTTAGTAGTTTTCTTTCTATCATTCTTTAATATTTATCTTAAGGTTATTTATTATAACATCATATTATGTTTTTGCTATGGAACAGCGTTTCCTCCTACGACAGGTAACTCAAACTTAAAAGGAGACCCCAACACGAGTAGTGTATGTTTTTATATTTTGTTGTTATAAAATGTTATTATTATTAATTGCTTTCAATGGTTAAGTGAAATTTGGTAAAGGCAATAATAATCGTTATTATAAGTGTAAGTCTTGTTATCTTCTTAAGGTTAATTAATCAATCAAATGTCATGTAGATGTTAGATTTGTTACATGTCCTGTACTTTGTTGATCATTTATTTTGTAAAGCGAATGTATGTGTCAGGAAGACTGAATGGTTAAACTATTTTCCTTGTAGGGAGGGTAGACGCAAGGAAAATCGTTTCTTAAGGGAAAAAACTAAGTCCAGCTTATGTTGTAAATAACAGTTCAAAAAGTTGCCACAGTGGCGCTGGTGTAGGCACAGGGTATGGAATGAAGTATGGTGAATGTAGAAATTTTAACATCTTGACTGTTGCATCTCAATATATTCTTGATAATGTAATGTATGTTCATAGGCACATAAGTTAATTTGCTAGATACTGTCATAACCATAATGTTAACTCCAGGAACAGACATAAGGTTATAATGCATTCTACTCGGCCAAGTCAAGTTAGTAAGTCTTTTGTGGGGCGATCTATATACTTTTACAAAAAGATCCCAGAAAATGTTCAAAACAAAAGTATTACGTTATTCAAAAGAATTGTCTAAAACGTTGGTGTGGTAAAGGTTACTATAACATAAATGACTTTCTTAATGATACCACAAGCTGGGAATGGAACGACCGCCCTCAGGATATTAAAAAATAAGTTTAATTGTACAATATTACTTTATAAACATATTTTTTAATGAAAAAAAAAGCCCGCTGAGTTTGTTGCGCCCATTCTTCTCAGGCCTGAGGTATTCATTTTAGAATGGGTTGTAGTTTTTTGACTTCCAATAAGTGATGTCACATCCTATTTTGAATAAAAATATTTGAATTTGAATTTGCACAAATTGATGTGTGCCGAGTTAAAAAAAATAATATTATTGTCGACTAAAGTAGTTAATTATGAAAAATTTCAACAACTTCCTCTATACAAAATATATAGGGAAACGTGCACCTAGAATAGTTATATTTTATATTTGTCGCTTCTTTTAAGACTTACCCTGATGCTACTGTTGCGCCACCCTAATTTAATACATTTTGACAGATCCTTTTTTTTATAAACAGATGATTCTCCTTACCACTACCCACCATATTTCGATGCTATACCTTTTTCCAGAGACATCATACGAGGACGCATGACTGGTCAGAATGGCCCCAAGAACGTCGGGCATAGGAAACGAACGAAGGTGTTTCGGTACTCATCATGGCTCGGGTGTAAATCAGATAAGCTCAGGGTCATTCAATACGCTTATAAAGACGACCCATATAGCCCAGTGGTTAGTGACCCTGCCTACTGAGCTAAAGGTTCCGGGTTCGGATCGCGGTAGGTGCAAAGATTTATATGATGAACTTTATGTTTGTTTCCGAGACATAGTTGTTTATATGTATGTTTAAGTAAGTAAATTGTATAACATATAGCGTCGTCTTGTACCCATAGTACAGGCTATGCCTAGTTTGGGTTAGATAATTTGTGTAAAGGTGTGTCAATACATATTTATTTATTTATAATAAAGTGAAAAAATTTTTCACTACAAAAATACTATTTAGCAGTAAGCGGATAAACAGAATGACAAATAATTTCCACACATAGTAGAGTAATATTCAGAAGTCATATCTCCCAGTACATTCAATGCCTAACCAAATACAAAATTGCTTGGTAAGTGGCTGTCATGCGCAGGACACTTGTAAAAACGATATGAAAGCCTGAATTCGGGAGGCTTTCAAGGAAATCGACCGACTCTCTATGTGTATTGAGATTAATTGTTTGTGAGAACAGTTTGCGTATTTCGGTATGACGTCCGGATTGGATGTTTGCCTTTGCGGATACAAGGCAGTCAATTGTTTTGAGATAAGACTTGGTCTGGTTGGTTTTTAACGTTTATTAATAAATCGTTTTTATTAGCTTGACTTTTGCGCTGTCTGTTTATATACAAACATCAATCTCAGAATATATCATCGTAATCTAAAATTTTATCGATTTCAACACGTGCATATTTTTCAAGAGCTTTCACCATATTATTTACCAGTGGGAGGCTCCTTTGCACAGGATGTCGGTAATATTATGGGTACCACGACAGTGCCTATATTTGCCGTGAAGCAGTAATGTGTAAACATAACTGTGTTTCGGTTTGAAGGGCGCCGTAGCTAGTGAAATTACTGGGCATATGAGACTTAACATCTTACGTCTCAAAGTGACGAGCGCAATTGTATTACCGCTCAGAATTTGAATTAATTTTTGCGTTTTTCAAGAATCCTGAGCGGCATTGTAATGGGCAGGGCGTATAAATGGCCATTAGCTGAACGTCCTGCTCGTCTCGTCCATTATTTTCATACAAAAAAACCAACCTAACTCCGACCAGGAGGTTCAGAGAATTCAGGGTATATTCCCAGACTTCTCAATTTGTTATAATTTATAGTATTCTATTGATAACAATTACACATACAAAATCTGTTTCAATAGTTATAAATAACAAAAGATTTGAAATTTCAACATATTTATTGCATTTTTTCTGTAAAACCTATCGAATGACTAATTAAAACTCATCAGCCTGTTATAACTAAACTTAAGTGCTGCATACAATCTATCTGCTCACATCAATTAATGAAACCATGAACTCTTCAATAAAATTGAGAGTGTGTTTCGGCTCAAGTGACCCGTCAATATCGGTGGGCGGCCGGCTAGCTCACATTGTTTCACTAACTACCGTCATAACAATTAATTATTATCTACAAGCCTCGCACTGGTACAATAGAGTTTTCCGGCAGGGAATCAAATGTACTAAGAAGAATGATTTATATAATTTGTAGCAGGTTATCAACTGTTAAGTAGATCCTATAGATGGAGCCACAACCTAAGATTTGAACAGGATTTACTAAAATTTACAACCACAAGCGTACTGGAGCGGTAGGCTCAGGTGGAAGGTTCCTTGAGGTAGCGGTTTCGAGTCCACCATTGTACATAAATTTTGGTTGCAAATTTACTTTGTTTGATTAATTTCTAAACTAGCCACACTAGCTAGACACTACAGTTTATTTTGTTCTAACGAAAGAAAATTTTCTATTCTGTATTCTTTTGTAGGAGCGTTGGTACCCTTTAAGATTTACTTTGACGTTTGGGTTTGTTTGACGTACCCTAGTATCTATACAGAATTATCAAGTTCATTTCACAATTAAGCTGTACTCGGAAGAAAGTTCCTTAAGAACCACCGTGCATTTCAAATGTTGAGAAATATTCTAATTTTCCGTAAAGAAGCCCGCCGAGTTTCTAACGCCCGTTTTTCTCAGGTCTGAGGCATACATTTTGGAAGGAGTGGTATTTTTGAAGTACATTATGTGTCTTCATATTATACGTTTTTGAATACATATATATGAATATTCATTTGAAAATAGTACACTCGTCCTTGGAAATATAACTAAGACATTAATCTTAGCTCGGTTATCAAAGATGTTATCAAAGCAAGTTAACATCTGTTTAGCAATCTAATCTCAACTCTGTAAACAATGAACGGATGTATATAACACTGTACATAAGGATTTAAATGAAGCCGCTCTTACTGCTCCAAATTTAATAAAGCTACGGTTTAACATTTTTGATATAAATAAACTAGATGTGACATGAACCACAAATTATTGATTTATGTTTTTTTTTGAAGTGAAAACATCTTAACGCATGCTGAATACTTTATTTTGTAACAATCGTAAATTTATTTTTTTATTTTGACACACACAAATAATTTTGCTTCAAACTAGGCTGTACTACTTAATTGTTAACAACTATGTTACCACGATTCATACAAATAAAACATTTCATTTCAATTCATTTCACTATGGGTACAAGGCAATGATATATTAAATACAATATACTTACTTAAACATACACATAAACAGCTATGACTCTGAAACAAACATCCATATTCATCATATAAATGATTGCACCTACCGGGATTCGAACGCGGGACCTCTAGCTTTTAAATAACTCTAAGCCGTAAGGTTCGGGTATGTACCGCTCGTTAAATGAAGTAATTAATTAATTTAGTCTTAATGTCTTTTTTTTTTTAATATACTGTTAATCTTGCTGTAGCAATATATGCAATAAATTTTAGATGCCATTTTAGTAATAACGTAACTTTTGAAAAAATACATTTAGAAAAAGTCCAAAAAGCTTAAATAAAATCAATCAATGTAATGATGTTAATTTACTCCATGAGTAATAAGTTGTGTGAAAAGATTCTTAGCATTATAAATGACATTTTCTCAATGGATTTTTACATTTAACTACAGTTACAAGACGCCGTTGCTTTTGAAATTTTGAGACTTCTGATAAAAAAACAGTAAAAAGTAATTTTGGCAGTCCCCTCTTTATGTTAACCTGACCCTGTCTTAAGAATTCTGAAGAGACTGAAACAGGTGAAAAATGTTTTGCCTCGACATATCCACATCTAGTCATATCCAGAGATGTTTATCCATGATATATGAACCGAACAGTGTTGATGCTTGCGTGTCGAAAATAATCCGCGAAACCACGATTAAACCGATTTAATCCAGCTACAGTAATACTACGAGATTTATCGTTGTATTTACTATAAAATAATGACAATCACTTTATTTCACTATCGAATTGTATTGTTACAAAAATCCAATATTGTTTTCAATCTATTTATTGTAAATTAAAACTTAAAAGTAGAGATTACCCCCTCACGACAGAGCAGCCAAGACTTTTTGATATGAAAACTTAAGGCACGCTGAAAATTTTGCGTATATTGAATGAAACTGAGCCGTCACGATCGACTATGTAACACTCGTAACTAAGTGGGGCTAGCTCGAGTGAGTCGTATTTAATTTTTACTTCTATCGTGTGGAAAATGAAAAGGAAAATGCACACCGTTTTTCTACTTCATCAAGAGGTCATTGGGGTCAACTACTCGGGTGGAATGTAAATATTATACTATATTTAAAGATTTTTTTTCTTGAAAAACTATTAACTGTGTCACGTGTGTGTCACGGCTTTCCGAACCAATAATTCCATTCCAAACTTAAGATAAAATGAAGTATCGTTTAGGCGGTTGATAGTGCAGGGCCAGGTGGACGGGAAAAGAGGACCACCCACGCGATTGGCGCATCTGATCAAACCAGTGACCCAGATACATGTGGTGGAGTACTCCCGCAATGATACACACCGCCAAAATTGGAGGAGCATCGCACGGGACGCATTGCGACCCAAGACCAAACAGACCAACGACGACTAATGTTGCGTCATTTTAGCAGCCACGACACAAGAGTGACCGAGTGAGAAGAAGTGTCACATGGCACCGCTGATCATCTTTTACAATAGCTTAGGAATCAAGGGCTGAGTGATACTGGTTTTACAGGTTTTTCTGGGTTTATCTTCGAAACATAAAATTTATCAAAATTAGGTTACACTATCACATTAGCCTTACACTCTTGAGTCTCATATATTCCAAGCAGATCCACGTGCATTTGCCCGATTAGATATCTTTTTCATGGAATAGGAGGTCAAGGTAGCAAACATGATGTACATTTGATTAAAAAGAGTGAAAAAAAATGTTAGGAGAGTTTCTTGCGCCGCTTCTTCTCTCTCAGAGCGCCATTTATTTCCAAAGCGGTAGTAATGTCTAGTATATTAGAAATAACGTCAAAAAGAATTGTAAAGGAATGAATTTTGAGTAAATAAATGTCTTTTATGCCTTTCTTTACATGTGACCTGATGCCATGTAATCTCCGCAGCTCTAACTCTCTTACAACACCAGAGGAATTACATGGGCATTGCTTGCCCGTTACGAAGATTCATCGGTGCACTTCTTCTTTTAATTTAACTTAACTGATTGAATCAGAATCAAGAATTACAGCAAGCTTTCCACAATACGTCAGTAAGATCTGCATTCATTGCAAATGGTTTAAAACTTTAACTTTCAACATTAGCGCCAACGATGTGCATTTGCACAGACAAAATTTAAAAAAAAAGTATTTTTGGCTTCAGTTACAGTTTTTTTATATGTATTTAATGAAATACAATAATATGTTATTGTAATCGAAAGATAGGAATAGTAAAAATATAATAACATCTAGAAACTGACTGCAGCGCCACCAACCGGAGTAATTGTACATTTAATCCAAACTGACTTACAAACTTTAAATACGCACAAAAATTCGTCTAAAACCGTTAAGAAATAAGAGGCTCAGTGATATTATACATTCAGAATAACTGTATTAGGATAATACAATAAACCAGGTATATTAATATGGACTACCCAATCAAAAAATAATAATATTAAGCTATGAACATAATGAAATCCACTCGTATGAAGCGACCGCACAATGTTGATGCTTGTACACTCGCTCCTAATCCGCAAAGCCAGGCTCAAAGTGGTATAATCTGGCTATAGTGTTTCATACGAACGCTATTAATAGTAATATCTAGTAGGGCTGTCAAGACTTAAATTATTATTATTGTTTAATAATTTAATGTAGCACTTAATTGAGTTCACATGATATATTTATATATGAATTGACATTAAATAGTGAACGATTTTTTTAATTAACTAAAAAAGCAAAGTTTTAAATTTTATTCTTCACTAGCTGACCCGATAGACGTTGTTCAATTCTTTATAAAAAAACTCTAGTGTGGTATTTCCTAGAATTTTTAGCTGACCTGTACTCGGCGAGAGGAATACTCTTAACAAATTTTAAGTCTCTACACTTTATGGTTCCAGAGATATCGTGATGAGTATACAAATTTGGAAATATATTATATTATATTCTATAATATATAGAAGATTAATACTACATAATAAATTTTCATGCAATATTATTATTTTTTTATGACAATAAGGGACGAGACAAGCTGGACGTTCAGCTCATGGTAATTGATATGCCCTGCCCATTACAATACAGTGCCACTTAGGGTTCTTGAAAAACCCAATAATTTTAAACGGCACTACAATTGTGGTCGTAACCTTGAGACATAAGATCTTAAGTCTCATTTGCCCAGTACTTTCACTAGTTATTGCGCCCTACTACTTCACGGCAGCCAAGGCGCCGTTGTGGTACCCATAATCTAGCCGGCCAAAACTATGCCGAAGTATTTTTAAGTATCACTGAAAATAGATCAAGATTTAACTTATATCAATACAAGCTTTTAGTATCATAGCAGTCCATTTTTATTCTTTTTAGAATTTATTTATTTTGACAAGGAACAACAGCCCTATAATCTTTTAATGCCAAACTTTTCCTCATTTGGGATAAAGTTTTGAAAAACGCCGATACTTAATATGTGTATATTTAGTTAAAAGCAGGTATATATTATTTTGCAAATATCGGACGAGTTATTAGATGTATTTTAAGAAAAGATATGATAAGATCATTTATTTGTAGTCCTGGGTAGATGTTTAGACATAGATGTTTCAAATCACAATAAAAGTTCTCCATTCCTTGCCCGCATGCTGTGGCGTACAAATAGTAATTAATAACAAGTCAAAAAAATATATTTATACACAATGACAGTGAATTGATATACATATCAATAATTGAATATTTTGAAATAACGTAATATAACAAGTGAAATTGGTAAAAAGAAATTAAATTAAGTAAAATGATATTTTAAAAAATGTTAATTGAGTGTTGTATCTGAAAAGAAGTCTTTTATGGAATAGTACGATTTTGCACTAGCACATTAAATAGTTTCTTTTTTAAAACACGTCAACTTAAGTTCTGTGATAGTTGTAGGTATCTTGTTAAATATTCTCGGCGCCATTTCAAGAACACTATTGTACAAGCTGTGTTGCTGCCACGTAAACGTAATCTATTCTTGCTTCTCAAATTAATATTGTGGATTTCAGATGTTCTGACAAATGTATCAGGGTTAGTTTTTACAAATAAGAAGATAATTAAGATAGAAGAAGATAGATGACATTATAAGTTGAGGTATTTAATGAATATATTATACATGTCGCAGGTATATTGTTAAAGCCGTGATATTATAATTAACCGGTAGATCGTCAATCGACTTAATTTCTTACAATTTAACGGCCTGGTTTTGGTGACATTGTAATTACACGGGTACACTATAGTGATATTGTAATAAATCTAGGTACATTACAAATGAAGTAACAGAAATTTGCAGAACAATACTAGTAAACATTGGAGTCAATTCGGTTCTGGCACTCGCAGGCCCCTGCCGCGGCACGCTACGCTCGGCACGTGCGTTGTGGACAAAAGTCAAAATTTGTTTCTGGGACCTACTATAAACATAGCCCGATACAATTAGATAACAATTAATTGATTACACTAATTCATACCTAAAAAATAATGACTATACAATTGATACAAGAAACAGGCCAATCAGAGACGGCCTCATAAACTAACGACCAGTAAAAGTGTCAAAATATCATTGACTTACAATGTCACTATATTGTACCCGTGACATTACAATGTCACTAAAATCAGGCCGTTAAATTGTAAGAAATGAAGTCGTTTGACAATCGAGCGTTAAATTACCATGTCACTAATGAAATTATAATATCACGGCTTTGACATATACCTGCGATATATATATTATATAAAGCACACAGACGGCGTTGGAAATTATATTCCTCAGCAATCACAATAGGTACAGAACCCCATAATATATCGTTGCGAAGGTCTTGATGAGAAAAGCTTAAAATCGTTTGGGTTTCTATGTCAAAAGCAATTCAAGTTCAAACATTCCCATAGAGTATTCCCATTGAAAATGAGGTTTTCTTACTAAAACGTGTCAACAATAAATTAAAACTTAGAAAAATTGAAGCATTTTTCTTAGTCTTAACAACCATTCAATAATATATTTAATTTTTACACGCTTTTTATTAGCTTGTAGCCAATATGTATATTTGTTTGTAACCGACTCATTTGGGCGCGATTTTGACCCACTTTAAACGGCTAGATTTCGTTCAAGCTTCGTAGATTTATCGAAGACCGATGAAAATACATTAATTTGATAAAATTACTCCACTTTTCAATTTTCAAAATCAGATTTTCGTTAATTTATATAATTTTTTCATCTATCGTCGATAAGGCAGGAATTGATGTTCATTTTACATTACAACCAATATCTTTTCAACGAGAGCGTGTTTATAGTTATTTTAAACTACTTTTATTCTTTGAAAAGATAACTTATCCGAAATAATTGAACATACTGTCGTCGTGTCGAGCACTCATAACTCTCCAGTAAACAGCAGGGTGGGTGATAAAAAAAACCCGACAAATAGCGACCCAGTCGCGAAGTGGGCTATTTCTCAGAGATCCCGCTCCTTGAACAAATATGGGACCATCTTTAAAATATAACTCGAAGCGAATGGATTTATTGTAGAATATGGCGCTGGGAAAATCTTGGTTCATTTGCAGGAAATATACTGTAAATTTATAGTTTATTTTAATATAAAAGTGAATATAACAGTAGATTTTTTATTTCATTTTTACTTTTTGAGTCTGGCGATATCCAAGTCCATTTCCTGTTATTTCGTTTTTTGAAAAAGGTATTCATTACTTTGAGGTTGTTTGCTACAAAAATCTAACAGCATTTGTCCTCTCTGATTTCTGGTAGCTTGTATCATTAATAGAATATTGTAAGAAAGTAAGTAAGTATATCTTTATTTACATAATGTAAGTAGAATGAATGACTGAGGTGTAAATATAATTCCAAGATCAACTATAATCGTGGCTAAAGTTATATGAGCGGTCTACAACGTTACCCAAAACACAATAAATTAGCGGATAGTTAAGAGAAACAATTAACGAGATCGGTAAATAGAATTTAGGAAGAGATTGATGAGACTAATTGTTTCGTACTCGATTCCCGGTTCTGATTTGTTCCGAAACTGGTTCCTGAATTAAATTTTGTCCATTGATTAATTGGAGCTGTTATTAAGTGTTCATTTATTAAACTTTATTGCTATTCAAATTTAATTTGTGCCAATACTAAATGTGCGATGTGGGACTCATAATCGAGCCTTTTGGGACACGCCCCAGCGCTCACAGCATTAAAAAAATATATACTTTTTTTTATATAAATAAGGAACCAGACGAGCAGGTCGTTCAGCTGATGGTAATTGATACGCCCTGCCCATTACAATACATGCCGCTCAGGATCCTTGAAATACCTAAAAATTCTGAGCGACACTACAATTGCGCTCGTCACCTTGAGTCATAAGATGGTAAGTCTCATTTGCCCAGTAATTCCCCTTGCTACGGCACTCTTCGAACCGAAACACAGTAATGTTTACACATTACTGCTTCACGGCAGAAATAGGCGCTGTTGTGGTACCCATAATATAGCCAGCATCCTGTGCAAAGGAGCCTACTACTGGTGAATACCTAGGTAACACTGAAAATGTTTAGAAAATGAAAAACGGCTTAATCCCTAAATATACTAAAGTATAATAATTTTATTAAATATTTTCAAAGTTCTCTCCACAACAAAACCTCATGCGTCTAAACCAATAAATATAATAAACTAAAAAAACCAAGTAATTGTAAGGCTATGATTTGCTATCGTGAATCGTGTATACAAAGAATTTGTCTTAAATCGTTAATATTGAGGTTTCTAACATCATTTTTGCTAACAGTTTGCAAGAGAGACACTTCCAAAGTGTTAAAAAGTCCCCCCCCCCCTTTGTAACTACTAAACTAAGAGAATGATAAAACCTAAAAAAATATAATATGATGTACATCACCATGCAAAGTTCCACAAAAAACTGGTTTGAACGAGATCTAGTAAGTAGTTTTTTTTAATACGTTATAAATCGTTACAACGAACTACAAGAACTTTAATATTATGTTACTTGCTGCTACGGAACCCTTCTGGGCGAGTACGACTCACACTTGGCCGCTTTTTTATTCCTCATTAACAGTTATAACATACCGAAGTTGAGTTGCAGTAGAAATTTATGCTATAAGTTATAGTTAGTGATTGAATCATTATTAAAAGTATACATAAGTATTTGAACATATAAATAAAATCAGAGTGACATAGATGGATAAACAAAAAACCGCAAATATATATTTTAAATCAGTCGTTGAAACTTTAATAAACAAAATACAAAATAAAGTGACGCAGGCGAGTTGTTATGTCAATTATCAAAAATAACCACAACTGTATTTCAACTCGAAAATCATTTTTGTTCAAACGGAAATTCTGATTAAAAAAGTTGAACAGTTGGACACGAGTGAAGTGCGCGACATATCGCCACCTGATATAAATATTGAGAGTTCGACGTTCGTTAATGAGAATGCGGTTGTTTGGTTGATGCAGTCACATGCTAGATACATATATCTACAGACGGAGCCTTACCATTCAGTTTGTGTTTTGCCTGGGCGTACATACAGACAAACTGAAACACATATTTTTGAAGTGAATACTTCTTTAGCGGCCTTGAGCACTTTTTTGTGATGGGAATAGAATTTTAAACTCGCGCCAGGACACGTGGCCTGATAGAAAATTCGTAAGACACTCGTTGAAACTATGGATGAAAGATTAATGCTTCTAACTGATTATAGTTCGACTATTTCAACTAAATGATCATGGACAAGTGGTTTAATGGGTGAAATTATGGGTACCACAACGGCGCCTATTTCTACCGTGAAGCAGTAATGTGTAAGTATTATTGAGTTTCGGTCTGAAGGACGCCGTAGCTAATTGAATTAAAGGGCAAATGAGACTTAGCATCTTATCACTTGAGCAGATGATTTTTTGGGTCTTTCAAGAATCCTGAGCAGCACTGCATATTAATGGGCAGGGCGTATCAATTACCATCAGCTGAACGTCCTGCTCGTCTCGTTCCTTATTGTCATAAAAAAATCTTTATATCTGCTGTCAAATTAAAATTAAAATAATTATGTTTATTCCAAATAGGATCTTGAATCACATATTTCATTTTGTAGGATCTTGTAATGTACGAATGTGCGGCTGAACGAAAATATAGAGATATTTTAGTTTTCATTTCTAGTTTTATATTTGGGTAACAATGTTTGACTGAACAAAAGGAGAAATGGTGTGGAATTATGAAAAGGAATCCTCATAATTTTGGTATAAGTACCTAAATAAATGGATAATAATAGTTTACAAATTATTTTATTTGTTGTGATTTCTTAAAAAAGCATGTAGAAATTATTGAAACAATATAATTAACAGTTTGATTACCAAACATTTACACAAATGATTTAAGTTTTCTTTAGTGTTAATTCCGAAATTATTTGTTTTTAAACAATTCGACACGTGTTTCGCCTCTACACGAGGCATCCTCAGGACGTGTTGCAGTGTAGCAGTCTGCCAGCAGTCCTGTGCTAGATTTTGGCGAGACAACACGTCCTGAGGATGCCTCGTGTAGAGGCGAAACACGTGTCGAATTGTTTAAAAACAAGTATTGGCGGAATTCCGCAAAGTTCTTCGATAAATTAACGAGATAAGACGGAGCCTAACCATAGTTTGCGTGTTGCCTGGGCGTACATACAGACAAATTGAAACATATATTGGAAGTGAAAATTTTCATTAGCGGCATTGAGCACTTTTCTTGGGATGGGTAAACAAGTTTATTCAAAATTGGATCTTGAATCACTTATTTAACGTCAAAACTATTGCCAATTTAAAAAACGACATTTAAAAAAGGATCATGTAATGTAATGTATACTTCGCCCAACAAAAGACTTACCCACTCGACTTAACCGAGTAGTAGGCATGATAAGCTTATGTCTGTTTCTCGTGTTAAAAGACTAGACCGTAGACCCAAAATAGGAAATGAAATATGCATTTCAATTGCTAGGCCTTATCATTTTTTTTGCTAAATTTTCAGCAGAGTTAATATGTCCGCCAAAAACTGTCACTCTGTCTAAGCCTTTAATGTATCACAACAAAAGCAAGTGTATGTGATGAAAACTGTCTGTTTGTATGTCACGTGTCAATTGTTGTTCGCTCCAGGGTTGTTTCAGTTAAGTGCTTTCAGATGTACATTAGTTGCACACAAAACTGCGGCTGAACGAAAATATAGAGATATTTTAGTATTCATTTCTAGTTTTATATTTGGGTAACAATGTTTGACTGAACAAAAGGAGAAATGGTGTGGAATTATGAAAACAAATCCTCATATAATGATCAAAGCATTTTACGTAAGTGTTAGACTATTTGGTATAAGTACCTAAAAAATGGATAATAATAGTTTAAAAATTATTGTATTTGTTGGATGTGATTACTTAAAAAGGCATGTAGAAATTATTGAAAAAAAAATAATTAACAGTTTGATTACCAAACATTTCTTAAACTGAGCTAAATTTTTAAAGAAGTGGCATTTATAACTTACTTAAATAAATGCCTAAATTTTGCACGAGAAAACCTTTATATAAGACATGAAATCAATCGAAATGTTACGGGTAAGAAAGTAAAGAGTGAATGTTTAATTTTAATTTAATTTCAAACATATTAATTAAGAAAAATTATTTGAAATCACTTATTTAACGTCAGCACCATTCAGTCCTATTCTAAAATGTATGCCTCAGAACGGAGAAATACGGGCGCAGGAAACCCAGCGGGCTTATTTTTATGAAATTTCTTTACAATTGAATTTATAATTTTAATAGCTAAAGGGCAGCCGTTTCATTTACAACTCATGCTATCAATAAGAAAGTCATTTATGTTAACCTTTACCACTAACGTTTTTAAACAATATTAAACATATATTCGTTTCTAAGCCACAGCGCGAGTTTGTCTCGTAGCGTAATGGGCTACGCTTAAAACCAGCGCTGTAGCATTTGCTACAGCAAACGCTGAGCGGTGTCCATTTTCGCATCATTCTTGATTGTATCGTTGATTATGTAATCATTTTCACAAATATTATTTTACTTTAAGTGATACTCTTATGTTACTTTAAGGTGTATAATAAAACTTTGTAAATTAATTTGTGTGATATGATATAAAAATATGTCTATGTCTAAATAATTTATTCAAACAAAGCAAATCTTATAGCTACATTTACAATACTATGATTACTTTAAATTAAAACTATCGTCACGGGGAAGTGTACTAAGAATACTGGCAGCATTTCCACGTTGGATAGCTAGGCTGATCCGTTGACTGAAATAGCTGCCAGCGTTTGGGTTTCCAGTAGCTCTATAGAAGCGCGTAGACAGTAGTTCGTACATTCTTCGCACCTCTGGGTTCCAAGGGCCAAGTGTCTCGACACCAAAGTACACAAAGATGTAAGATTATTTTTATTATAAAAAAATATTTAACAATTCCCTAAATCTAAATGAAAATATAACCGTTCATATATTTGTAGTATTATTTATACTTACTTTTTTATGTATTATGCTCTAAATTAAAATACTACAAACTAGAAAGGATATTTGAAGCAAATAAATAATAGAAAATTGTTCGCTTAACAAAACAGGAAGGAGCGGGCAATTAGAAGCAGTGAGTGGTTTCATATTTTAACAGAATTCCGACGTAAATCTGCCAGAAATATTCCTAGTTTCCATAATTTAACAAATGTGCCAAGTTCGCGACGACACTAATAGACAATTTTCTATCTCACATCGCTGGAAATATACGAAACTGCATTCTGTTATGGTTCTGCGAACGAATAATATCATGGTTTTGTATTATTTTAGTTGGTTTAATTTATCCTACATTTTATAAGCATAAAGAGCCGAATTAAATCTTCACACAGTATGATTGTGCTCTTGTTTACAGTTAAGAAGAGATTTAGACTTTTTAATTGGGGTCTATTTTGCGTGCACGATTGAGAAGTTACTCCAACCAACCCAGCTATTTCCAATAGCAGTTCAGAACATTCCTGAGATGTTTGCGAACTTATCGGAATCTTTTATGGAATAGGAGGACAAACGAGCGTACGGGTCAGAGCGTTGCCGGCCTTTAAGGAAGGTGTACGCGCTTTTTTGGAAGGTATCCATGTCGTATCGTCCCGGAAACACCGCACAAGGAAGCTCATTCCACAGCTTTGTAGTACGTGGAAGAAAGCTCCTTGAAAACCGCACTGTGGAGTACCGCCACACATCCAGATGATGGGGATGATATCCTAACTTGTGGCGTGTCATGCGAAGGTGGAATTCAGCGGCAGGAATCAGGTTAAACAGCTCTTCGGAACACTCCCCGTGATAAATGCGGTAGAAGACACACAATGAAGCGACGTCTCTACGCAACGCCAAGTGATCCAGCCGTTCACAGAGCACTTGTGGTTAGCCACTTCTAATCATTACAGGATCACATGTTGACCATTGCATCTTCAACCAGATAGTCTCTACACTGTCCATTACATCAATTATTGTATAATCGTGCTTGTTTATTGATTAGCCGTTACGGTGCTCCTGCTCACTATAAAACGTAAATTGTATCTACTTAAGCAAATGAGTTGACGTGTGAGTTTGGGAAACAGTACAACTTTCGCTTCTTTCAAATACTTGTGAGGTTTGCCAATCAAAAAAACTTGTGTAATAAGTAATAAGGGTATTAAAACACGAATGTGGGTTTATATATAATAGTATCACATGAGTGTTTTAATACCTAATTATCAACAGTTGCATACAAGACTTTATCTACACCCATAATATGAATCCTCTAACAGATTCTGAAACAGTTTGCTTACTGCTAACATTAAAACAGCCAGTCCTAGCAGTAACCTAATTTCATCCACTACTGATTATATACAGATAAACTAAATATTAATGAAATAATTATTTCTTTTAGTAGTAATTTACGTTTTGTATAGTGAAATTGTTATTGCTGCGTTTAAAATATCTGGCAGTGTGCTGTCAAAACTTGAATCGCTCATTTTTTGTAAACAAAACAATAAAAATATCGAAAAAAAAAATGGCGGGGATTCGAATAAAATATTTTTTGTAAAGGCGCGCGACGTTATGGTAGTGTGGTAATTTAAATTCATACAGATACCACGCATCGAGTTATATGAATGTGGCTGTCTGTTGAAACTCTGCTCATGAAGGGATCGAAAAAAAGGACAGGAGTGTTATTAAGAAATTCAGTACAACATTACAACATCCGTTTGGATGATGTAATGTTTTACTTGGGACATTGGGTGTTTTAATGTTGGCAATAAGCTCACTGTTTCAGAATCCTTAATAGAGGATTAGATAATAGATAGGAGGTGTAGATAAAGTACCTTACAACTCAGTGTTACCAGAAGAAAGAATTACCTACTTACGTAGGTACAATATTTATGTTTGTTTTATTACATTTTTTCAGCTACTTTGTTTTTGAGATAGATGTACACTGTTGTAATTTAAAAATTAAGGAATATATGTAACTATGACTACAATAAAAGCGGCACCTAAATTGACCGATTGACAAGCCCTATTTACTACCTGTAGGTATGTTTATGTTATTTTTTTGAAAATAAGGGACGAGACGAGCAGGACGTTCAGCTGATGGTAATTGATAGGCCCTACCCATTACAATGCAGTGCCGCTCAGGATTCTTGAAAAACCCAAGAATTCTGAGTGGCACTACAATTGCGCTCGTCACCTTGGGACATGAGATGTTAAGTCTCATTTGCCCAGTAATTTCACTAGTTACGGCGCCCTTCTGACCGAAACACAGTAATGTTTACACATTACTGCTGCAGATATATAATAATATATATACAATTGGCGCCGTTGTGGTACCCATAATCTAGCCGGCATCCTGTGCAAAGGAGGCTCCCACTGGTAAAGTCAGAGTGACATACGCATGATGAAAGTGCCCAACTAAACAATTTTTCACTTTAATATTTCTCTATGAATAAGTTTTTGAACAATTCTTAACAAAATGCTATTACATAAACACATCACACGCCAGAGTTGCCCAGTTTCTCATCAACTTTATTAACTTAAGTCTTTCAGGCAAGCTTTTAGAAATTCGTCTCCTTCCAACGCATAATCAAAGTCCCGAAATAATATTTTAATCTGCGGGAACTGTCGCAAAAAACCCATTAACATCGTCATAAATCTAACTAGATAGTGTACGTCACAGTATACATTATGGACGTTCAATCAGCGTCCTTTATACTGGTATAGATTGACCCACACCAACACAGAACACCCACACCAACACACCTACGCCGAATAAATCACGGTCTTTGTTGCTGCAAGATACTGACAGTCGAGAAACTGCTTATCATTATTCATTTATACTTATTTTTTTACTATGAATCTGCGAATGGGTTTATATTTTTCTCTTTTAGATGGATCTGTGGAAATGTCTTTTAATGAATCTTCTTTTGCATTCTGTTTGATATAATTTAATGTTTTTGATACCTGAACTAATATAATAGTTTTAACTTCCCGCTAAGAAAATTGAAAGTTTCGAAAATTCTGCAAGTTATTGGTTTTTTCCCGGTTTTCGAAAATCGTTGGTGTCCGTACGTGTGTATGTATGTATGTGTGAGTTTGTATGTAAACCTCTTATAGCTTTTGAAAGGCTCTACCGATTTTATCGCAGTTGGCGCCATTCGAAAGGGCTTGACCAAGCTAAGATCTTCAGTACAATTTGATAACCGATTACCGTGTACCGATTCGGACCGGTAGATTTAAAGAAATCTCAAAAAAACAACGAAATTTCTTTTTTATATGTGTATTTTTTTGGAATTTTAAGCTAACAGCTACATCAAAAAACCACGTTGCTCGCTATCATACCAATTAAGATCGGTTGATTCATTTGTAAGTTATCGTTGACAAAAGAAAATTGAAACTCAAAGATATTTTTATGAGGCTTAAAAAGTCAGCCGCCAACTGAGTGAAAATCGGTTCATTCCTTCAAAAGTTTTTTCGTTTGAAAATTCAAAAAATAATGAAATGAAATATATCTTTATTGCACACCACAAAATAATTAAACATAACAAAAATCGAGACTACAAAAAGCAATAGGTGGCCTTATCGCTTAAGAGCGATTTCTACCAGGCAACCTGTAATGAATTAGTTTTAGTTGAAAAGGTAACAGAAGGTGGTGTTATCGATATGCATATAATTTAAAGATACACATACAGTAAATAATTCCAAGAAAAGAACTAGTAATGAATTTGTCACAGTAATAAATAATAATTATGGAGTAAAACAATAGTTTTGAAAGATTGGAGAGTTAGAGCCTTTCTGATTTCAGAGGGAAGAGAATTCCTTTCTTTTCTAAGCTTTCACAGCAAATGAAATGTAATTTAAGAGTAAAAAAAAGTTCTATGGAAAAAAGTAAAAAATCGAAGGTGTAGATAATAAAAAGATGTACAACTTTTGTTTTAAACCAAGTTATTGGTTTTTTATTTTTATCTTTTACAAAAAAAATTTAGATAAGTTACCTTTTTATGTCCAAAATACACTGTAATTTATTTGAATTGAAATATATATTTTTTCACCTAATTTTGACTCTAATATTGAAAAAGAACCCTTATTTTAAATCGAAAATTCAAGTGCGCTAGACACCTTGAGACATAAAATGTTAACTTTCATTTGTCCAGTAATTTCACTAGATACGGTGCTCTTCAGACCGGAATACAGTAATGCTTACACATATAACAGCTTCACGGGAAAAAAACGCGCCGTTGTGGTACCACTGATCTAGCCGTCATCCTGTAAAACATGCCTCCCACTGGTAAATGCCCATAATGCCCTTAACATTATTAAGAGTTCCATGAAAATGTAAAGAAATTGCGATCAATCCGTCTCTGCTCCTAATATTTTAATGTAAAAGTGAAATAAATATGGTTCTGAGAAAGTTTTTCACTTAGTATACGTAACTTCCAGGATGTGATAAAAATGTATTCAATTTATAACGAGTTGGACGACAAAGTTGGCTGGTTTCCTGTTTACATATTATACTTACTTAATTTAAGTTCTGGTTGAGTTTGGAAGTTTGTTGGTAGTTTTAATAAGCTCTAGTTATGAAAAAGATTAACTTCATAATCATTATGCTATTTTTAGTAGTTATTTTTATATATAACAAAATAATCTTGGTCTGAATTCATTCCATCAAATTGACGGCCTTCTATCACATCCTATACTTTAGCCCCTTCGAGTCAAATCTTATTTTTACATTCGAATATCGAAAAGAATCGATGGCGTAAAAGGTACTTTTGACTCTCACGACGGATCCCCCGGTTGGATACTCGTCGGTCACGCACCAATTTGTATTCAAAGTCATGTTATGTATGTTTTATGCTTTATAAGATCGGCAACGCTCTTGTGATTCTGGCCGCGCTATAACATGACATCAGAGGATCCGCATGTCACTCATTTGTCCTCCTTATCCATAAAAAATGAATTATTCTCAAAATCCCTCTTTTTCTTTGTTATGGAAGAAGGAGGACAAATGACGACGAAAAAGCTTACTTGCCACCTGGTGTTAAGTGATCACCGCCGCTCATATTCTCTTGCAACACCAGAGGAATCACACCAGCGTTGCCGGCCTTTAAGGAAAGCTTTTTTTTAAGGTAAACATGTCGTATCGTCCCGGAAACACCACACAATAAAGTGGAAGAAATCTCCTTGATTTATGCACATTTTCATCACTTGAGGGACTTTTGTGGAACATTTCGTGTTTGTAGCGTCAGTGCCTAATAATTTGTCCCTCCGCTGACGAATAACCAAAGAACTACCGATTATTTATGAATGGGTGAATGTATAAAAATAAATAAATAAAATTATTACGATCTGACACTGTTAATAAAAATCCGCGTTCATCTCATTCGAAATATGAAATGCTCTCATATATAAATTCTCTCAACTAGATTTCATGCCACAAAATTAGTCTGCGTATAAATTCAATTTTCCATCAAATTTACATAGAGATCGTAAAAACGGCTACAGAAGTAATTTGTATAATATGATCGAGTCAAACGATTATCATTTCTGTTGCGTTCGTATAAGCTTTAGTCGTGATAGCTTGAGAATTTAATATATATTTTAAAGGAATTTCTCTTGCGCAAAGTTCGATAGGAGTTCAATATTGTAAATCATCACGTTAGGAAATAGCGCTATTCTTAGTGTTTTTTTTGCGGCGTCATGATTTCAACCGGAAGACGTTCACTGCTGGACAAAGTCCTCCCCCAAAGATCGCCATGACGATCGGTCCTGCAGTGCCCTCATGCAACGTATTCCGGCGATCTTGACCAGATCGTCGGTCTATCTTATGGGAGGACTACCAACAGAGGACTTTGCTGCCCCAACTGCCATCTGGCCGTCGAGCTATGTGCCCTGCCCACTGCGACTTCAGTTTCGCAACTACTAGGGCTATGTCAGTGACTTTGGTTCTCCCACGGATATGCTCATATCAAGTCTTCTTGGAAAGACAAAATTCTCTTTGTTGCCCTTCGGTTGCAGAACCGTAAAAAGTTTTCACCACGAGCAACACAAAGTCAGCTATTAAGTTCAGTTACCAGTATTCCTTTTAAAATATACGGAATATTCCGAGAAGTTGAATTTACGAGGTAGCTATAATATTTCAGTTTTATCAGATCCAATATTCTATAGTTACCAGAAAATTTTTCACAAATTTAATTGAGATGAAAATTGTACGTGCATCGATACAGTTAAATCTTTTATGTTTTTATTTGTTGAAATATTTTTTGTTAACTCATATTTCCAATTATATTTCGGTTCTAGGATATTGACTATTGTACTCTTAGAGCTCGGACCCAGTTATTAAATGAAAAGGTATCACCACTTTTAAAATAATTCTGTACCAACGTCATCTACTAACCAAATGCAATCACGTTTGAATGAAAGTTTGAATTTGACGAACTTGTTGTTCGAGTAGTGTAGGTGTCAGCAAGAGGCTCCGGGTTTTAGCTCTATAAGCTCACTGCACAATTTAATACTTTTTGTGGTGTAAGAAAAAACCCGAATGGCTACTGTTTGTGGTATGTCTTCAGTACTTCAAATAAAATGGGCAGATTTTTTAAAATAAGTTCATATACGCGACTTACTATTAACCCTACTTATTACTCATGTAAGTAGAATAAACTGCCTGAAAACACATAGACTTAGATTACTTAACAGGCTACCTGACAGCAGAATAATGAATGAATGAAAAAACTTCATTTCACTAAAACATATGTATTAAAGTTATGGTAGCACATTTAGGCAATCAGTGACCAAATTTTGATTTGTCGATGTGTTAGATTGTTATACACAACACAAAGGAGCTCCTTATCAATCCTGGCTTACTGTTTCCAATTACTTACGTGAATTATAATCAGTTAGAGTAACAACATATTCACCAGTGGGAGGCTCCTTTGCACAGGATGCCGGTTAGATTATGGGTACCACAAGAGCGCCTATTTCTGCCGTGAAAAAGTAATGTGTAAGCGCTACGGCGCGGCTACGGCTACGGCTAGTTAAATAACTGGGCAAATGAGACTTAACATCTTATAACTCAAGGTGACGACCGCACTTGTAGTGCCGCTCAGAGTTATTGGGTTTTTCAAGAATCCTGAGAGGCACTGCATTGTAATGTGCAAGACGTTTCAATTACAGCGAGCAGGACGTTCAGCTGATAAACGTCCTGCTCGCCTCATCCCTTATTTTCATAAAAAAAAATTGTAAGTTTTCTGGTTTCAGTAGAGCTATCTCCGTTTCTTTAGAAACACCCAAAAGCATTCCCTAAAATTATAACGATGAAGATATTCAGCTTGTGTCATTCCAAACAAATCGCGCCGTAAATTCAAAGTTTAACCTTTTAAAAACTATTGCAATAAAAAAGAAATATTCCTTGGAAGTTGGGTCATAAATGAGCAACTTGGTAATTGGTCGTTTTGCGAACGATTTATGATCGGTAATCTTCGGTGGATCTCGGTTACACTGCGGATATGTAGATGTTCGAGCAAAATCATATTTTGTTGTTCGACTTTATGTCCTATCCAATTCGACTTAAATTCAAGTATCATTTGTGTAGAGATCCGAGTTATGAGGAAAACAATTTCATGAGAATTGAGCTAATGGAAATAATTTCTTGTGTAGTAACGAGTGTTATTCGACCAAATCCAAAGGTGATAAGCATTTTGAAATACTCCGTAGCGTGGTGACATTGCATGGCTAACTAACGTGGCCTTTAAAAAAACCTCGGGTTTTCCAATTATCTTTAGCGGCAATGCAGCTGAGCGTCTTTATCGTCTCATGACCTTTTCTGATAAAAAAAATTCAACCTAACTTACAAAATATGTGGACCATATTCATTTCAATTAAATCTTTTTGTTAAGATTTAGAAACCCCTATGTTTGACCCACGCTAAAATATTAAAAGTATATATAACTCTCTCGCGTTTTAGTCGCTAGTAAACAAACGATAAGAAGTCTATCCTTTTCTCAAATTGCCTTTTTTTTTCTTTTAAGGAGGGGGTCTTCGGATACAGACTGAAGAGAATGCAATTTCACATTTGTAGGTTGGTCCGTTCCCGTTACATCTGGGCACCTTCCAGTCTAAGAAAGCGTCAACGTATATCTGGACCTCTAGTATAGCTGATATCCAGGGGTGGGTGTTATTTTCAGTTTTCATCAGATAAGCCACTTGTCCGTACACCAAATCTTTGTAAAATGAGGTCCTGCTCTAGTGGGTATTATACTCTTTTAAGCTAGTAAGTTGGGTTTAAATTATTTCAAACTTTAATTATTTACACAAAAATATTTTACACATTTTTTTATCGTGCGGAAAGTTATTCGTTTCCGCACTTGTGCTTTTTGCTTTTTTTTCTGTACAAAACTTTCTCATGAAATTTATATTTTTTTTTAATGGAAGAGAACACAAACAAGCGTACGAGTGCCGTCTAGATTTTGGGTACCACAACGGCGCCTATTTCTGCCGTAAAGCAGTAATGTGTAAACATTACTGTGTTTCGGTCTGAAGGGCGCCGTACCTAGTGACATTACTGGGCAAAGGTGACGAGCGCAGCTGTTGCACTGCCACTCATAATTTATGGGATTTTCATTAATCTTGAGGGGCGCTACATTGTAATGGGCAGGGCGTATCAATCACCATTAGCTGAACGTCCTGCTTGTCACGTCCCTTATTTTCATAAAAAAAAACACCGCATAAGAAAGTTCATCCCACAGTTTTATTTTACATGTTAGACAGTCTTTTGAAAATCACACTATAAATGTATAGCCAAAATCTGTATAAAAAAAGAATAATATCTCTAACGGAGAAACAGCAAGATAGAAAGTGTTAGCGAATGTTTTGATACTTAAACCGATTTTAAGATTAAACGATTGATAAGCTTGGCAACAGTCAACCACGCTTGGCATTAGCTTCGTAGTATTTTGAATATTAAACTACCCACGTATAGCTACCAAACTCATTCACAAATCAAAATTGGTCACTTGTTATCTGGCTGTCAGGGATTCTATACGCTATTATATACTAAGTCTACGGTAATAGTTGATAGCCGATTGGTCACACTGCACAGCGACGATTCCCTCCACTGGTTAATCACAGCGACAAAAACAAACAAAAAATATACTCACTTGGCGATCAGAAACACCAGCCGAGCGACTCAAATAAAATAGATTTAGTTGTATATATTCTTCCTCTGATACTCACCATCCATGACTAAACAAATACGACAGGGTACTAAAGTTTTAATAATATGTGTATGCTAATCTTAGACTGATAAAAATGATAGACAGTGCCGCAGTGAAATTGATATCATATACTTTTGACTTTCTCTATCTTTTTATAACTATAGAATGACCAAGCGTAGATAAAAAGTTCGTTTATATATCAATGTACGCATGTTAGAATCTATACTTCTTTGGTATATAAAAATAACTACAAATTTTCATCATGCGTACATCAGTGACTTAATAACAAACAAAATAGAGGAACTAAATATAATTGATACATATTTAAATCCAATTTTTTTTTTCAAATTCAAATATTTTTAGTCAAAATGGGATTTAAAATCACTTATTGAATGTCAATATCTACCAGCCATTCAAAAGAGACTGCCTCAGACCTGAAAAGAATGGGCGAAAGAAACTCAGACGCTCTCTCTCTTTAATTAAAAATAACTTAGTTAACACCATTGATACAAAAAATATGTAAAAGAAGTTACACATAATATTGTGCTGCAATTGCGGATTCTGAAATATAGTTCGCTGACAGACACTCGGACGGTTAGATAGGGAAGTCTTAGTGATGCACTGACTGTTAATAACCCTTCGGGTACGGACACTTATAAGCAAGACATACACGCATAAGGTATCTGAATAGTACAAAATAAAAAAAAATCTTTATCAAATCAGTTAAACGATATCATTTCAAATATGAGTCATCAAGTTCAGTTTCGAATGGTCCATCTATTTTATATAATTGGTCTATGGCTCATGAAGCTATCCGAAATTATACATTGACAAAAAATGAAACAACTTTTACAATGTCGTCCTTTCACGGTTTCCTATTGGAAAACTTTTCATGCAAACTTTTTACAATAATGATATTGTTCGAGCTATATGACAAGTAATATTCAGTGATGCCCGTCTTCCTATATTTAACATGTAAAGTTGAAATTTTTAAGATTTCTTGAAACAAAGTTCTTTTGCACGACTTAGATAAGTGAATTTTCAGAAAATATTACATAACGATAATTGGCTAATTAATTTATTAGGTTATAACAAATTAGTTATAACTATAGAGTTAGAATACACACTTATACTAACGCATAGACAACATCACAGCATGATAATGCATAGCCAATATTGAATTGTCAATGTGTGCGTTAGTAAGTGATTCAATGTTTAAAATATCAAAGAGCTAATGCTTAACGTCGCTGTTTGTTTACAACTTGTCAATAAAAATGGGTTACAGTAACTATAGATACGCTTACCTTTTCTAATTTGCTTTATATCTCCATAAGGTTTATTTTTCTTTATTTTCCGTCTTGTTCATCTATACGTTAATAAGTCTATGGTCATTGACGACCTGTATAGCCGAGTGGTTAGCGATCCTACCTACTAAGCTAGAGGTCCCGGGTTCGAATACCGGTAGGTGCAAGCATTTATATGATGAATATTTTTGTTTTTTTTTTTGAGTCATGGATGTTTACATGTATTTATGCATGTTTATGTGTATGTATATATGTATTTATGTATGTTTAAGTATGTATATTGTATTAAATATATCGTTGTCTTGTAACCCATAACACAGGCTATATGCTTAATTTGGGGCAAGATAATTTGTGTATAGGTGTGTCAAAGGTGTGTCAATATGTAGTTTATGTCAATAGGATTAACTAGAATAATACTTTCTTTAACCCGTACTCGATCAAGTTTATACTTCTATGATCTAAATAACAGATTTTAATAATTGCAGCGAAAGGAACTTCTCTTGTAAAGAAAGGTAGCGTAAGTTAGTAAAAAGTGTGAGTCGCTAGCTCAGAAAGTGAGGAATTTATATCTACACACACAATCCATTTTTATTATTAGTACTAGGCTCACATAAATGATATAGAGGTCGAATAATCTATTTTAAGAGTGATGGATGACACGTACCTTAGTAAGCATTATTCATTAAATATCTTCTGCTACTAGCTGGTTCTATACCAAAATGGTTCTATACACAGTACCAAGCACGCTACTATCGCCAAATTATTTCTTTATCACCATCACGCCTTTGGCATTGTCTGTTGAGGGCTTAGGTAATGAAACCACAGAACATACTTCTTTCTGCAAATACATGAATAAAAAATTATGCGTGAGTTTCGCGGAAAACTCTCGAAAACAATAACAGCAAAAATATCATATTTGGTTTTGGTGAAAAAAACAATTTTTGAGTTTCAGTTCTAAGTATGGCCCCCCAAAATTTATTGTTTTTTTTCTATTTTTGTCTGAAAATCTTAATGCAGTTCATAGAATACATCTACTTACCAAGTTTCAACAGCATAGTTCTTATAGTTTCGGAAAAAAGTGGTTGTGACATACGGACGGTCAGACAAGCATGACGAAGCCATAGGCGTTCAGATTTTTTCCAATTGGCTATGGAAACCTTAAATTTGCCTGTAAGAATTTGTATTGCTATGAAGTGATCCTTACTTAGGGAGGTCGGAGCTAAACCGATGTAATAAAACATTATACAAAGCATTAATTTCTATCGCTTCGTTTAATACAAAGTTGCAATAATTTCTCCATTAAACTCCAAGAAAGAAATATCCATCATAACAAAATTGGACATATTAACTTTGTTCCAGGAACATGTAAATCACTTATCCCGCAAAACGGCCGGGATATTATCCGCGACATTAGCATCTTCCCGCCACATAAATCGGTGGCTAATTTCACAACTTTTTGGCACTCGGCGAAAACCACAGAGCGTTATGAGGCAAGTTTGTGCGGTGATTTAGCAGGTTGATGCCTCAATGCGGGACTTTGACGAAATAAGTTTTTGTTTTGGTTTTAAAATGAGCATTTCGTGCTTTATCACACTTTTACTCGTATAGTGACTGTGTTGTATAACGTATTTTATACGACTAAAGAACCATCGTATTAATTTTTAACCGACTTCAAAAAAGGAGGAGGTTCTCAATTCGCCGGTATTTTTGTCACCTCAAAACTTTCGACTGGGTGAACCGATTTTAATAATTCTTTTATTTGAAAGCTGGTGCTTTCCGTATGGTCCCATTGTAATTTGGTCCATGAGAAATATCATAAAAGTCTTAAATTTGCTATACATACTTATAGCAAATTGGATGATAAATTTACAAATAACTGAATATCGCGCCAACCGATTTTGATGATTCTTTTTTTATTGGAAAGGATATACTTCAAACATAGTTGGGTGAGAGTTTGGTTAGGTTTTGATTACGGAATCCATGGCAAAGTAACGGAACTCTTCAATTTAGCGCTTACGTTCATTGCTGCATTGAAAAATTTAGTATATCTGCACATATATTTAGACAAGTTGTTAGTGTACTTCAAATTCACCAAAAACGAAAAAAAAAATAAAAAATATACAATAATCGTAACTAGAATTATATTGAATAAAAATACGCAATTATTTTTATACTTTTTAGTGCATATTATATCTATTATTTTGGAATAGTGTTTTTGAAGTCGGTTTTTTTGTCAAATTTTTTTTAAACTGAAAATTTCTTTGGGCGCGCTAAACACTTTATATTAGAGGTAATGAATGAAACGTAGCCACCACGCTCGGCCATGTATATCGATCGCCGATAGTGGGCTTATTTTTTACCCTCCTCGTTCTTGTAGAATTATATTGTTAATTGATAAAATAATCACTCTGTATAAAAAGCAACAATAAATACTTTTAGTGTTAATATTGAGGGTATTCGTAATTCTTTAGTTTGTAATGTTGTTCATATAGGTAATGTCTTAGCACCTAAATGTTTATGCTTTTGTTTTTTTTCTACACAATTAATATTTTTTTGTAGTTTTAAGTTGTTTCCCTTTTATTTCATTATTGATTTAGTATTACACTTTAAATTTAAATAATATTATGTATTCTGACGACCTTTTATACACGGTAAAACTCGAATGAGTACCTATATGTATGTACAAGAATTTTGATATTTATAATATGTAATTTGTTAATAAGAAATAAATAAAAAAGCTTATCCTCCAAGCGTAAGTGTCATCTGGAATGAAGTGATCACCGCCGCCCAACCTGTCTTGTAATATAAATTAAATTTAAAATAGCTCTGATTTCTGTTAACAAAAAGTAATATTTCGATTTTGTTATTAAAACTATTTTTACTTGTTTTTATTTCATCGTAAATGTATTATAAAATATTTTGTATCCCACAGGAGATAGTTTAATTTCCTTAATCAGGTGTACTGAGGTGATCGGCTTCACCTGGTGCCAAGAATCTTGGAATTCTTGGAATCACTGACATTCTCCCCTCGACAAATAATGTACTATTTTGCTTTTTGTAAATATTATTCTTAAAGAGTTAACTGCTGTACTAAAAAGTGTATTTTGTACTATTGTTTTGGACGTTAAAATATCTTCATGGTATGTCTATAAATATCAGAATAATAAATAAAATTCCTTTTCCAGAGAAGCGAAAAATCGTGAATTACTTTGAATAGTTCGTTGAACTAAAGCTCCGACGAAATATTCTCTTTGTAAATAAAAATTCATTTGGAAACTGATAACTCGTCAGTCTCCACAATGTCGGAATGCAGTCAGATATTTGCACAATTTAATGTAATTTTTCACAATGTGTCGAAACTGTGAATGTTGTTGGGCACTAGAATAAAAATTAATATGTTGCATGTATATAATAATGGGCCTTATGACTAAGCTCTTTGTCGCTCAGAGGGCAATGGAGAGTGCTATGCTCGGAGTTTCCCTGCGATATCGAATCAGAGAATAAGGAGATCCGTAGGAGAACCAAAGTTACTGACATAGTCCAAATGATTGCGAAACTGAAGTGGCAGTGGGCAGGGCACATAGTTCAACGGACAGATGGCCGTTGGGGCAGTTAAGTCCTCGAATGGCGACGCAGTGTTGGTAGGCCCTCCACAAGATGGACCGACGATCTGGTCAAGATCGCCGGAATATGTTGGATGAGGGCAGCGCAGGACCGATTGTCGTGGAAATCTTTCGGGGAGGCCTTTGTCCAGCAGTGGACGTTTTCCGGCTGATGATGATGATGCATTTATAATATGATTGTGTATATCTTTGAATCAGCTCTAACGATAAGGATGATATCTACTGAAACATGGAGATTTATGGGGGTGAAAAACTGAACTGTGGGAAAACGACTTTCACCGAGTTTTGTCCTTATACCTTAAGACGTTGTTTTATTAATCTTTAAAATTATATTTAAAACAAATGGCCGCCGCGAATTCGTATTTTATAACCACGTGAAAAAAAATTAAGATTAATGTTACATTCGGGAACACTGTTTTTCATTATGGCTGGAAGTAAGAAATGATTCAAAAGCGTCGGCTTCTTCAGTGTCTTCGTTTAAAACTTAGTCGTTCTTTTGTAATTTGTGATTATTAATTAATCGACTTGACTTTTTCAACTTTTATGACTTACTATGTAGTACTTATTCTATTTCTGTTATTTTTTATTTTTGATCTTAGAAATTTTGATCTAAGAGACAGTCGGCTCTAAGCTGCTCTTAGTACTATTAAACATATTCCTTAAATGTATCGCTTCTGTTGAATTGTTTTGCTCTATATTATAACAACACATACATTGTTTTCCTCTGTTTAAGTTAGTCAGGTGACAGGCCCATTCGCTGAGCAAAGAAATATTCGAGGCGATTATCGATCTAAGTATAAATGTTTCTTTTAAAAGATTGATAAGGAAATAATATACTTTTCATTTGAAGTTAACTTACAAGTCACACATTACTTTATAACTAGCTGTTACCCGCAACTTAGTCTGCATTTTAAAGTGTAACCATATATTTGTACCAATGCTGCGCATATACCTATTATATAAAAAAAAATATAATATCTATCAACGTTAAGGAGGCGTTCTTAAGAAACGATTTAATTCGATCGCTTTTTCCCCGAATAACTTTGCAAATCCGACTACCACGAGATAGACTTATCATTTTTCTAAGTTAATATATAGCCTTTGACACTCACAAATAAAGTGGCTTTCTATTGGTAATAGAATTTTTAAAATCTCTTTTTCTCTTTATGGTATTACTTATATTTAGTATTAGCTTAGAGGTGGGTTTGATTTTACCAGTGGGAGGCTCCTTTACACAGGATGCCGCTTAGATTATGGGTACCACAACGGTGCCAATCTTTACCGTTAAGCAATAATGTGTAAATACTATTGTGTTTCGGTCTGAAGGGCGCCGTAGTTAGTGAAATTACTGGGCAAATGAGACTGAACATGTTATGTCTTAAGGTGACGAGCGCAATTGTAGTGACGCTCAGCATTTCTGCGTTTTTCAAGAATCCTGAGCGGCAGTGCATTGTAATGGGCAGGGCATATCAATTACCATCAGTTGAACGTCAAAAGCTATAAGCCTTTTAATATAACTTATGAATCTATCATCCAAAACTATTTGTTCAAATCTGACTAATAGATAACAAACAAACTGAAAACCTTTCCAGCTTTAGAGTATTTATTAGTATAAGTTACTAACATGGTCCTTTCATATTTTACCAACCTATTTCATTCACCTTCTAACTCAGAATTTATGTAATTCATTACGTCCGTCTTTGATGTCTCTATGACGGTATCTTTAATTAATTAATCCGTAGTTAAATATAATGAAGCACGGCCGTCGATATGAAATTATAGCCCACCAACGTATAATTATATTTTCTTGATTGCTGCTTTAATATTTATTACTATATAACGGTTCACATCGATAGCTGCTTATTTATTTGGTTCAAATATTATACCGAAAGCAGAATTCTACAAACAGCCATCCTGTCAAAATGTGAATTTTAATTTCATGAGTGTTGTCACAAAAGAGGAAGCGGACGGTCTGAATGCTCTCGAGTAGGGCAATCAAACTTCATCTCAAGTGGTTAATACAGTCAAGCTAATATGTATACAAATATATATTATTGAATGACACTGAGTTGTCACGCTCGGCTTTGTAATGCTATAGCTTGTGCCTATTTGAAGAGTCCTGAGAACTAATTTTGACTTATAATACAAATGGCTGCGAAGAAACGTACAATAATCTGAAGTATTTTTGCATTTTGAATTAATTTCATTCATTTTCCGTGTGATTTATCAACATAATAAAGTACACAATTTTTTTTTGGAAATATTTTTCCGCCATCTATCGATGTTTGCTGAGGTTGTCATCACTAGTCTTAGTACCACAGACTCTCGCTACAGGGCCAACAGCGTCAAAATGGCGAATATCAAATAGGCACAAAAGGACTTTGACAGCCGCCAGTCCAATGGTATATAGTAGAGGTCAGTGTCCTTAGCACACACTTTTGTTTTAGTGACAATAATTGTAGCAATAATATCCAGTGTGTCAAAATTTCAGCTGTGATACTATTAGCTGTCTACTGTGCTATTAGAGACCCCGCAAACTGCAATAGTTAATAGCTATAGTGTACCTGTAACATCTCCATTATTTTTTGAAGTTATACTTCTTCAGGCGCGTTATAAAAAAATTATGAGAGTGAAATTTTAAGATGCGCGCTCATCACTGAAACACAAAAGTATCAGATTGAAGTTGGTTCCTAAAATTTTCTGACGTTTGCGACATTTGTTTTTTTTTTGGTTTCTTCGTCCATTATTAGAACAGGCAAAGGGTTCAAGCCCATACAACCGTATTCATTGTTTAATTAAATTAATAATTAATTGTCAAATACATCTTTGCAAGATTTTTCTTTCAAGCACGAGGAATAAATCATTTTAATGATTTTTGCTTCGTTAGGCTAAAGAAGTATAACTTCTTGTGAGCATACAATGCAATACAAAAACAATACAAAAAATGCTCTGAAACCTTACCTGCACTGATATCCATAACTACTATTGTAGCGGGTGTGAATCTCAAATGTTAGACTTTCTATAACACTATATTATCATATAACCTTATATTATCATCGTCCAATATTGTTTGATTAAGTATCATAATATCAAGTTCGGCAATCTCTCGTAGTATAATCGAAGCTCGTGGAACATAAGCTTATCAATATTGCGCCACAGCACAGAAGAGCCGGTTCGTCGGGTAGGTTGGGGAGACGTGCCTGTACACCTAACTCGCGGCTTACTCAATAACTTGGCAGCACTTTTTAATCCCTGTTCTCGAGTAAGAACAAGGGTTGTTTATTTTTCATTTACAAGGAAACCCTCGATTCTTTGCGAGGAAACTTGTGCTTAAGGTTTTCCAACTTTAAAAGAAGTGCTCTGAAGAAATGACGTAATCTTATTTATTAAATATACAACTATTGACAAAATACAAATAAGCTTATATGATGTATCCCGGATATGGCTCAAAAGAGATTTATTCAAATCATTATTGTCGCGGAACTTAAGCATTGTTATTACTATTACCTACAAGTACTCAAAACGTTATGCAATTTTTTCATAGCTGATATTTCGATCCCGAAAATTCACACTTCGCGATACATTTAATTGACACCGGTCACTCACTCGGAAACAATAATCATTTTAATATTTTACATATATGTGAAAAAGAATTTCGCTTGAATGTGTTTGAGCAATTAGAAATCATAAAACACAAAAATAACATGTTAAAATTGTTGAATGAACAAATAATTTGGTCCCTTCACCATTGTTACGTATCTCTTCCGGGGGTAATACGTCACAGCAGCCGACCAATCACAGTGCTCATTTCATGGCATGAGGGTATAAAACAGCGGTTTCCGGCTCATTTAATTCAGTCTCGTGGCAGATTTTGGCGAGTCAACACGTCCTGAGGATGTCTCGTGTAGAGGCGAAACACGAGTCGAAAAGTTTAAAGTTTGAAAGTTTGGATTTCCGCAAAATAACGCCTACTTCAATAAATAATCTTGACAATCTAAAAAATCTGTTTTAAAAAGTACAAATCTGTCAACGTAACGTGTATGTGATTCCATTCAGTCTATTGTGCACCAATTCCCCGCCACTTTTGCGCTTTTTTTTATTATTAAACACGTCTTTTTTTTAACTTACACAAAGTAAGTCAAAACGCTTGAATAACTCTGGCGCATCACTTTACATACTATGTAATATAATGTACAATGTAGCAATGAGTTTTTTTTTTCACTTTTTTCACGCTCAATTTTTCCGAAGTCGTGGTAAAATCTGACAGTCATAAGTGTCATTTCGACCTCATTGAATAAACGATTTTTCTTATATTTTTAACTGGCCATTGTGATAACAAGTCATTGTAAATGATTCTCACTCTAGATAACAAAGGGGATGTAAATACTACGTACAACTAAAATTAAAATTAATTTAGTATGAAGCGTGCAGTGAGATTTGACATAAGTTTGAACTTGTGATTACAAATGGGCGACTAAGTATAATCCGGCTAAGTTTGAAAGCGAAAAGTTGCTAAAAACGTAGTGGATTTCGGCTATCTCCGTTTTTAACAAGATTATAGCCGCCATCTGTCAATTTATCAATGACTGCACGTTTCATACAATCGAGTGAATTACTTTTTTCTTAGAGAGTTTTGCTAGGCTTCAATTCTCAACACAAATCACGAGCAACCTCTACACGTTTGTACAATCGATTAGTATCGGCTTTAAATAAATAATGCAATATCATGAGAATCTATAAGAATCATAACAGAGTTTGTTGAAAATCAATACAAAATGTAAACGTGTTTTACCAAGTTTTCGGCTACCGTTTTCCCGATATCTTTACCTGTTTCTTCGCATGCGGCTTCATCTCCTTCACTGTTTTGGATAACCTTTTATGTAATAGCCAACCCAATAAGTTTTTACATACATCGAGCACATTTTAATACATAAGTCAATACTTTGGTTGGTATCAAATCGGGCAGTTGCTTGTTTTCATTCAAACTAGTCAAAACATAGAAAGTAAGCAACTGCCCTTGAGACTTCATCGTGTTTTTTTTACAGTTTTTCACCCAGAGCTTCTTGCTTCTTATAACATAAATATTTAGTTTATGTTATAAGCAAAACCGGGGAACATTACTGGTGGATACCAGAAATGGTAAGGATTAAGTTAGTCGGAAAGACAATAATTTTAGTTTAGTTTTCCTATAATTTAAGTGTAGCGATCTAGTTTTATTTCATGAATTTGAATTAAAACGCTGATATTTTTATATTAATAGTATCATTCAACGTAATTTGATGACCTTTAAGACTACCAAATTATTTAATAATTTTTATACGTACTTATTCAATAACTTTAGCCAATAACAATTCAATCTTTGTTGAAAAACCTAATAAGAACCACCAAGATATATAAATAATTTTTTTCGACACATAAACACAGTTTTGTAAACTAGCTGAACTAATGAATGAAAATATCTTTTAAGAATATTAAGTAGCGTAAGAACCTGCGACGATAATGTTGTAAAGGATATGTAGCCTTAAGAACTTGATATTTTCAAGCACAAAATATAATATAACGCTTAAAACTAAACCTTGCTATCGAAGAGGCCCGGGTGATACTAAGTAAATTTGACTTAAGCATCAAGTAATAATTGTAAACACAGTTAGACAGGAAGTTAACCGGCAGATTTACATTTCCAAATTAAATAATCCGGGGTCAAGCTGACCCAACCCTTGATTTAACCTAAGGGCACAGATTAGCAATAACAGCGATTGCAAAGATATCTTACAGTTTCGATTTAATATGTCCTTTTTAATTGCTAAATCTTTTAAAGTGGATTGTGTTATATTTTATAATAAACCCCCAAATGAAATTAAAATATTACCTATTAAAAAATTTAAATGTATCGTAAAAAATAAATTAACATCAAAGGCCTATTATAATGTGAAAGATTATTTGAATGATAAAGATAGTTAGGAATTAATGTTCTAAATTTTGCTAATGAATATTGTTATACTCATTTGAATGCTGTTGTAACTTTTGTACTTCATCCTGACTTGCACTAAATAACTTATAAAGTTTTACAGTGAATAAAGATTTTTTGACTTTGATTTTGACTTATAATTTAAAACGTAAATAACTAGCTGTTTCCATAAAAACAAAGGATTATAATCCTTTATTTGATTGATAATTAATTATCAATGGGAGCACTTTAATAATTTTAACTGTATCCGTCTGTTTGTCTGTCTGTCTCATAGTGTAACTATATCAAATGTAACAACTACAATTTTTTATAAAGTAACCAACGGAAAATATTTATAAAGTCACCCACAAGAATCCATGTAAGGTCGGTCGGTCTATCCGTGGGCACGAGATCGCACTTAATTATTTACATTATAATTAAAAGACCTAAACTTTTGTATAAAATAAACTTAAAACAAACAAAAGGAATCCGTTTTTTAAGTGTTACCTGTGTTTTAAGGAAGTTTATTTTTTACCTCCGTAAAAAGTTAGAAAAATATAAAAATTACTAATTAGTTACTCATTTTAAACTATCATTTTTATTTGATTTCTGAACGACGGGGGACACGTCAAAGGAAAATCAAAATTGTTTTTATTTAAATCCGAGGGGGAGTCTTGAATTATTTTATCCAAATAATTCAAGACCAAAATTAGCCAAATCGGTCCTGCCGTTCTCGAGTTTTAGCGAGAATAACGAACAGCAATTCATTTATATATATATATATAGATAATGACAAAATCTATTGAACAAAAATTGTGAATTACAATTTTTCATGAGAGTATCTTTTTGAGAAGTGTAAAGTATGGAACTCTTCGTATACGGCTCGAGTCTACCTCGAATTTGACCAATTTTTGATCATAACTTTTGCTGTATAGCTGTTATTGCTAAGCTGTGTCAAGGGTAGAATTACACTTACAATAAAATTACATCTGTGATACAATTTAGGGACGTTTATATTTTAGGGCAAGCGTTTGAATATTGAGACACATTAATGGCATTTTGAATTATTAACTACTAGCTGACCCGACAGACGTTGATCTGTAAATAGATAAAAAAAATACTGTTTTATAGGAATTTGCCTATAATATTTCAATACATCAAGAATTATTTCGTAAAAAATGCTCCCTGTTGTTATAATGAAATTCTTTCACAGCAGAACTGTCAAACCATGCGTCACTAAATTCTCTCATAGAAAATATATCCATACAAAACAAATATTGAAAATAAAAATAATAATGGGTCCCAAATCGATATAAAAACTATCCTATCTCTCAAGTTGGACCAAACTGCACTCCATGAAGTAATCCCCATTAAAATCCGTTCATTAGTTTAGGAGTCCATCGCGGACAAACAACGTGTCACGTAATTTATATATATTAAGATTATGTATATTATATATGAGGTGGTAACATACTGGATGTCAATATAATAATAGGTACGTAGCATGCTTGGACAAGTGGCGTATACTTTTCAGCCCCAAATCAGAGTCTTTTGACTTAGATTAAAGATTGCTCTTCGCGATTGCGCTCCTACTAAATATCGCACTACCTACTAACAAAAGCTTTTTTAGTACGACAACTATTAGATGCTTGTGTGCGTGGCATCTTGACACTCAATGGCATCTTTCAAATTTTGTAACTTACGCTTCGTGTTATTTTACATTGAAATTAATAATATACAAAATACTTACTGATGATATGTGATCCCAGTGTCTTTCTTATTTCTTATTGTATTATTTTTACAAAGTTTTACTACGCAACCTGGCATTTTAGTTTCAATTATTAGCAAAGTTTAACATGTGGCATGTCAACGACACATTTTTTTCGAGACTGGCTCGAGTACGCCCATTTAGGCGTAGTTATAGCTGCCGCACCTTGCGGCTACGCCATCGGTATCTAGTTGCAGCGCAGCGGAGGCCAATCCTTAATCTAAGGGGCTAACATACGAACTGATCATCATGAAATTCTCACAGAAGAAAAGCACTAGCAAGAAAACCGAAGCCTTAAGTCTTAGGAATGCATAATTAATTGTAATTAAGATGAATGGAAAATATAATAATATACTATTTGGTATGAATCATTCTTACACCTTGCCTTGGAAACTAAAGCTTAGAAGGAGAATATTTCTATATAATGCATCATTTTTATTTAAGATGTAGCAGGGTTTGTTTTCCAAGAAGAATATTGTTGAATTTGCATAAAGTATGACGTCATAAGATATTAGCTACGTAACATTGTTTTGACGTCATGTGCGAGGTTCACGTGCTACATGAAACTTGATTGGTACAAGTTAGAAGTGCCCAGCGATTATTTTGGATTCGGCTGAGAATATCTTGCTTATATTATTTTAATTATATTATTTTTCAGAAGAAGCTGAAATATTTTTATAACGACCCCTTCCATAACGATATTTAAGCATTCTTATTCTCAGTAAGATTATATTTGTTTTTTTGTTTGTTTCAGCTATCTTTATTTTCTGTTTCCATAATAAATCTACTATCGTCCATCTTAATATTATATTTTGAGGATACAAAATATAATTATGCTATTTATTACCTCACTAGTTACACAAATGATTTGAGACAATACGTCCTGAGGATGCCTCGTATAGAGGTGAAACACGTGTCGAATTGTTTAAAGACAAATATTGGCGGAATTAACACTAAAGAAAACTCAAATCATTTGTATAATTATGGATTTCCGCAAAGTAATCATAATCAATAAATTTACCTCACTAGTTTTTACTAAAAGTCATTACGGTAATAATATATTAGAATGATTTTGCGACTTGCACCAATATTTTGTACGCTTTAAATAATTACAATGAAATAATTTGAAAAAAAGATAACATGAGGCAGGTGGCATCCTAAAATTATAGTTTCACGTAATCCTGTACTAGCAATTCGATAAATTAGTTTTTTTTTTTACTGTAATTAAATACAATAACATTTTAAGTCTCTTTGGCGCATTTGTGGTTTTAGATAGACATAAATTCTTTAACCGTTAATTAACATGTTCTGTCAACAGTGCACCCACGTGGTTAATTTATCGTATCTTAATGGAAAACGTATAATTTTAAAATAAAACAAAAATAATATGGAAGTTAAAAGAAACACCAAGAATTAATATAAATAATTTTCCACACTGCCACACACATTTTCCCTACTGCCAAAATAATTTGCGCCTTAAAATTGCATCCAATGCACACAATACTAGAATAACTTGAATTGCTATCGTATTTGACTCGAACCAAGCCACACTCGGTTCTTTTCCACAAGGGTTCAGGCGTAGGTAATCCGAACACTTACGTATAATTCTTGTTGATGCTGAAGAATATATACGCTATAAAGCTAGTTTTAAATTTACTTACTGAATATGAAAATATGGCTCTAAGTGTATTTTAAGAAGAGGTATTTTATAAGTTCAACTTTATATTATACACTATATTAATAAATTGTAGTTTAAAATATATTTTATAGTTATCGCTCCCATGATATGTACATACATAACATATACTCATTCTCCCGTCGGGGTAGACAGAGACAACAGAACGTCTCCTGGTTCCATACTTACAGCCTAAACAGACCGTCGGATTTGCTACGCCCCAACCATCAGGCGCGGTCCAGTAGCGGAGCATTTTTAATGGTATGTCATGTTGTCCATAGGACAAAATTATTATAATTACCGAGTACGACGCCGGAGCAATCGGTGCCAGCAATTCTACTAATATATTTTATTCATTGGTGAGGCGCCCAACGGACCGATGGTCCGGCCGTACCAAATCCGACCATGTCTTTGAGTTATTACAAATCTCACGCGCTTCCTTGGCATTAATTACTCTTTTTATGCATGCTTGCCGGTTCTGATAGTTAAGATAATATCAGATTTTTTTACTATTCACAGAACAGCGTCCGTCGGGTCAGTTATATAGTAAGTAATAAAGGGAAGAATTTTTTTATCAAAAAGCTCATCGTTACGACGCGGCGACATCGCCAACAGTCGAACTCGTATTGAGCCTTTAAGTTTATTATATCATTATTTTTGAATTTAGTTTACATATATTTCAAATAGATTTTTTTTTCAAACAAAATTGTGATAACCCTCACTTCAGGGATTAATTACACAAATTCAATTTAAAAACAAAATTAATTTGCGTAATTTTTTTGTAGTTATATTTGTTAAAGTTTCATTGAAAAAAAATATGGAAGTGAAATTAGTCAATATTTCACCTCTATCTAGTATTATTGTATCTATACTAATGCAGTATAATTTATTACTTGCGTATTTATTTATACTTAAACTTTTTATATTCGTAATACCTTCGATATTTCTTATATGTGAGTCGTCATCGAATATTTTTTTTCTCAAATCAAATCAAATCAAAAATATTTTTAATTCATAGGTAAATGATATTACACTTGAAATATTTCATTTTATAATACGACTCATTCGGAAGGCAGATTCCCGTAGAGAGGAATGAGCAAGAAACTCTCAGGTTGCACTTTTCAAAACAGCTTAGGTGTTACAATTTCTTATATTTAATGCAATTTACAAAACATTGAAATTACAATATATGTAAAGTGACGCAACAAAAATACTCAAACGTCAAAAACTATAACGCTTACACGAGTAAGTCAAAAAATAATAATTATAAGCACGAGAGTTATTGAGTACAGTAGATGCATCAATCCACACATACCTTTAAATAAATAAAGGCATTATGCGAGCATTTTATTAGATAAAATATATAATAACTTTAATTTTAAGATAATTAAAGGAAATAAAAAAAATTAAACAGACTGGGTGGTCTACCGGGAGGTAGCAAAATCATCGTAGGAAGCCGGCTAGAATATGGGAACCGCAACGGCGCCCATTTCTGCCGTGAAGCAGTAATGTGTAAACATTACTGTGTTTCGGTCTGTAGGGCGCCGTAGCTAGTGAAATTATTGGGCAAATGAGACTGAACATCTTGTCTTAAGGTGACGAGCGCAATTGTGATGAAGCTCAGAATTTTTGGGTTTTTCAAGAATTCTGAGCGGCACTACAATGTATGGGTATATATAATATTTTCATAAAAAATAGCTTTCTATACTAATAAAGTATAATTTATTACTTGCGTATTTATTAATACTTTTTTCTTATATAACATCTTTCATCTTTCTTATGTGTGAGGCGTCATCGAATAAATTGTTTCTCATGTAACCTTATCCTCTTTATAATATTATCATATTTTGCCTACAGATCACGCATCTGCACTAGTTGGTCAGACGGCTCGCCTACGCTGTCGGATAGATGGCAGAACGTGCGGTCAGATGCACAGCATCAAGTGGTACAAGTCTGACGTCAGAGTGTACGTGTACTCTGCCTCGAGTGGCGCCGGCATCAACAGACCTGAGGGTGATATGATGGACAGGTAAGTGGCAGCCATTATAACGTATATTAGCTTCTACATCCCATACTGTTTGCTACTCATTTACCCTTTGATTTCTTTTAAGCAATTACCGTTCAAATCTTATATTATTCGGTACTCATTTACCCTTTTATTTCTTATAAGCAGTTAGCTTTCAATTCTTTATATTGGTGGCTACTCATTTACCCTTTGATTTCCTTTAAGATATTAGCGTTCTAATCTCAAACTGTTCACTTTTCATTTAGCCTGTGAATTCTTCTAAGCAGTTAGCGTTCAAATCTTATATTATTCGGCACCCATTTACTCTTTGATTTCTTTTAAGAAATTTGCGTTCAAATTTTATATTGATCGCTACTCATTTACCCTTTGATTTATTTTAAGCAATTAGCGTTCAAATCTTATACTGTTCACTAAACATTTACCCTTTTATTTCTCATTAGCAGTTAGCTTGCAATTTTTATATTGTTTGCTACTCATTTACCCTTTAATTTCTTATAAGCAATAAAACTAGCTTTCAATTCTTATAGTGTTCGCTACTGATTTACCCTTTATATTCTCTTATAAGCATAATATATTCTGATCCCTGTACTTTCTTACAAGCAGTAATACTTCATCTAGATCATCTGTGCACCTCGGAGATAGATCAGAACTCTCAGAGTTGCACTCCGGAACAAACATCATCAAATATCATAAACGAGTATCACATAGATTATGGTAAACACAACGGCTCCTATTTCTGTCGTGAAACAGGAATGGGTAAGCATAATTGTCTTTCGCTGTGAAGGGCGCCGTAGCTAGTGAAATTACTGGGCAAATGAGACTTAACATCTCATTTCAAGTTATAAGCTATGAAAGAGCGGAGTCTTCTAACACAGGCGCTATAGTGTTTAAAAGGAGGCTCCATTCATGAAAATTAATTTATGTACATACTTGATAAAGAAAATAACCGTCTGTATTTATATTTTGTATGTCTCAAGGTGACGAGCACAATTATTGTGGTGCCCCTTAGAATTTTTAGGTATTTTCGGCTCGATCCTGAGTGGCACTGCATTGAGGGCAGGGCGTATCAATTACTATCAGCTGAATGACCTGCACGTCTCGTTCCTTTACGTAATAAAAAAGCCGTTCTTTAAAGACGAAATTGGTGACGGAAAGCGTATGTTACATACAAGCAATATATTTGAACTAATACAACGGAAACACACAATATGCGAAAACTATTAAATGGTCTAAAATGTTCACACTATTGTATAGTAATTATGTTATTTTAACACTGTAAGTTTTCCAAATAAAATAAAAATAAAAACAATTAAATAAACTTCAATGCATGAACTCGGGAGTAAGAAGCTATTATCAATAAGATATTTAACAACAGTGTAGCACAGCTAAACAAGACAATATTGTCTTAATCCGAAGTACACGTTCTAAAATGGAAGACCCTACAGCTAATTACCTCAAGGATAATTCCAGAGACTTGTTACAAATCCATTGGGAAAATCCCTTGAGCTAATTTGAGATCGATTGATTCCAAGCGAACCGTCGTTCCAGCGAATAATTCGCAAGTTTCTTTTTGTATCGTTAGAATCTTATGCCAACTACAAATTATCGATATAGGGTGGCTATTTGAGACATTGCTTATCCAAATCCCCATTTTAAATATAAAAAAAATACTACTACTAAAACATTAATTTTACTACTCCTTAGTAATTGAAAAATTTAGAATGTCACTTTATTCTTTATATAACGGTAAGTAATGGTAATTGATAAAAGAATCTTCTGTCCAAATAATGTAAAGTAAGCCATTATTCATTGTCGTCATCATCATCAGCTGAAAGACGTCCACTGTTGGACAAAGGCCTCCTCCACAGATTTCCTCTACGATTGCTGCCCTCATCCAACGTATTCCGGCGATCTTGACCAGATCCTCGGACCATCAGTCTACTATTACTGACTACAATAATAAATTTAGCATCTTAATTTAGCACCACCAACCGGTAGTACGTAAGTTTGCACTTAGCCAAGACCTTTCCAGTATACTGTGTTTCTCGCCAATATTCTGCAGTTTCCTCCAGATCACATATTTAGACCTCCAATCTTTTTCGTTGCCTTTCTCTTGCTCCTACCACTGCCACGATCTTTAGACCATTTGCCTTACAAGACGTGACCTATTTAGGCTACCAGTCAAATTTTATTTAAGATACTTCTTGGTACACTTTATGTCGCAACGCCTATTCTTTCTGAGATATTATTATGTCACCTCGTTTCCATGCTATTTCAGCACACTTGGAGATTTTCTATGTTTTTTTATACTTAGTTTTAACTAAGATATTTCACCAGTTATGTTTAACCCAACAATTTTTATTTGACCCACTTGAGATGTGGATTTCACCATTGGGAGGCTCCTATGCACAGGATGCCGACTAGATTATGGGTACTATTTCCACAATGGTGCCTATTTCTGCCGTGAAGCAGCAGCAAACATAACTGTGTTTCGGTCTGAAGGGCGTCGAAGCAAGCTAAATTACTAGGCAAATTAGACTTAACATCTTATGTCTCAACGAGCGCAATTGTAGTGCCGCTCAGAATTTATGGGCTTTTGAAGAATCGTGAGAGGCAATGCATTGTAATGGGCAGTGCGTATAAATTACCATAAGTCGAACGTCCTGCTCGTCTCGTCCCTTATTAACTTTAAAAAATAAAACATTCTGACAAATTCTGCTGAAAAGAGATTTTTAAAAGTGGATCATCTCTTGCGCTTTTCTCCACCTTATGTATTCCATAATTTTTCTTCTTAATTAAGATTAATATTAGAAAAGGAATAAGGTAAGTCCGGGGTAGTTGGCCATAGCTTCTCTTAATGCTGTTTAAATAATCTTTACAAAATTGTATATAAATTTTTAGTTGAAATTTAACTTTAAACAATCAACTTTGGAATAATTACGAACTATTAAAACAATTTTTTGTTTATTTAAAAAAAATCTCATAAATCACGTTTGGCAATCTCTCCCGCGGTATCCGGGTATGATGACCCTGGCATAAGGTAAGATGGCCATATTATTATTTCTATTCCTAGCATAATTTTTGATCTAATTGCATATTTTTTCTCTTGCCCTAGATCATTGGATATACATCTAAAGTTTCTCAACCGAATACAAACTACCTAACAGCGAACTTCACCCGTGAAATCCAATTGATTTGATTCAAATTATATATTCATAGCATTGTTATCTGGTGACTAAACCATGAATATTTCAAACCAAATCTTACGTATACGCTTTTATAATTAAATATCTTAAATTAAAATCCGAGTCGGTCAAGCGCGAACTAAGATTGTATCCAAGTTAAAGTTACTGCCCCTATCAGATATAACTTAAGTTAATTAAGTTACGGAAAGTTTTTTGCTTTGCTATTTCAAATCTGTTTATCTCTTCGGTGCGTCGTTAAGTTGGCTTTATTATAAGTCAAAGGAATCGCTGTTTGATATGTTGTCAGCTCTTAAAATATTTTTTTCAAAGTAACTACAAAAAAAAAAGAAACCGTTTCTCGATTCATTTTTTTTTATATTTGTTGAGCTTCGACATTTATGAAAAGATATGGAATTTTGTTTTGATAAAAATACAGATTTCCAACATGAATAAAATAATTGAAAATGGAGGTAACTCAGTAGTTATAATAAAAAAAATCTGTTCTTTTTTTTAGTCTAAGGTACAAGTGTTATATACGCTAAATAAAAATAAAATTGTTATATTTGTAGTATATATTTAATAGAAAAATACAAAATCTATTCGAACCAATCTCCAAAAAGGTAGGGCTGGTTTTGATGAGACTACCACCGGCACTTAGACTATAATTGTCATCTATTTAAGAATAAATAAGGTATCACAGACAAAACTCACAAGATTGCCAAATTCGCAAACACAAATGACATCGCGAAATTGTAGTAAAATGGAACAAAAGTCGTTATATTAATAAATAAATATTCTGTTATTTCCAGTTATAAAAATTTTGTTAAAAATGACTAAGTCGGCCCCAATATTCATCATACTAAAAGCTGAAGTAAAAACGTTGAATTCTTAGAAAGCTAACCTTTTAGAAAAGTGCCTTCGAAGCCGAATCGAAAGAGGAAACTAATATTTCAAATATGCTTAATACGTTGAATAATTTAGACAAACCCGGCTGCCAGCACTTGTAAATGTCATGCCACGTATGCCGGCAGCCAAGTTACGGGACTTACGGCGTTATCTCAAAGTGTTAAGACTTTATTGATGGCATGCAATATGTTTTAGAAGTTGTAGAATGTAGAATGAGATTGAATGGACTTATTACGTGTGCAGTTACTTGCTCTTGTACATTATTGCTATTGCTTTCAGAGTCGAATATTTTTAACGGAATGAATTCATACTAAAATATAAACTTAATAATAATATATATGAGATAAGAAATATAAGCGATTTTAAAAATTCTATTAATTTTAGTAAACTATATCAGTGACTAATATGAGTTTTAATTATGTAACTTTTTTTTCAATAAAATTGTAATTATTATATTATTGGTTATAACCAGCGTATCAAAATTTTGCTTTAATATACTCTAGTTCTATTAGGCATAAAAGGCATTTATTTTTCTCAAAATTGCCTTATGCCTTTTATGCCTTTTTATTAGTTGGGCGTGGCCTGTGGAAACGATTGAAGAATTATAAAATAGGCTGTATTTCATTTTGAAAACCGAAGGGAAGATTACCAGTATATTAATTTACTACTAATGAGTATTCTTTTAATTTTATTACTATTCTTCTGTGTGTTATTATAAAGACCATCGAAGCTTTCATGATGGATAAGTTGAGGTTATTTTTATTTTTAAATCCAATTAGCACGGGAGCGCCTTGCTGTTAATCGGGGAGTTATTAACTGAAATTCCTACAAATGATCATTAGTTTATTTATCAGCATAATCGGGATACCTGAGAAAAATGCGGTACAACACTAAGATTATTAATACGTCTAAATAGACAATGACAGCTGTGAGAACTCGAAAGAAAATTATGTTTATAACTAACCTCTATCTACAGCAATTCACACACACTAACACAAAGTGTCATACAAAACGCGATTGTAAGACGTGGCTTGTCACGCACACTAAATTAATAATGCTGACCTGTTTTTATCGGTTGTCTAACAGCAAGAGACTCTATCTATATGTATAAATTGTCTTAGGTACATCAAATCATCAATATATCAGGCGCTTGAGTAAGTCCCAAATTTTCTCTTGGGCTCCTTTACTATTATATTTTTTAGGAATATGAGCATAACAAGCATACGCGTAACTGGTAACTGATTGTAACCGCCATTCATTCTATATTTAAAAAAAAGCTGATAATCCCAAATACTCAGGATTAATTCTTAAATGTAGTAAAATGTAACTCAAACTATCACAATATAACTACATAAAATATCTCAAATATTCTTGGCAATTTCTGTCTCGAACGACAACATAATGCGGGGGTCTTTCGCAAAATCTAATCTCAGCAGTATTTAGTTTGCTTTCAGCCTTCCTTAAGCATATAATTATAATCAGTTGTATAATTATCAGAGGACTGTGGAGTACACTCAATGTTTATTCGTAGCTTTATAATTTACTCTAGAAATAAACTTTTCGTTATTGTGAGTTATGCTGAGTGAAATCAAGTTAAAACTTCATTGTGAAATATCGCTGAGTAATCCGCAGTGAATATCAAACCGAACAAGGGGCTTACATTTAGAAAATAATTACATTTTGATTCTTAGATTAAGGATTTGTGTTTTGAGCTTTTTATTACGGCAACTATTAGATACTTGTGTGCGTGGCATCTTGATACTCTATGGCATCTTTCAAATTTCGTAACATACGGTTCGTGTTATTTTACAATGAAATAAATAAAATACAAAACACTTGCTGATTATATGTGATCCCAGTGTCTTTCCTATTTTTTTGTAGTATATTTACAAAGTTTTACTACGGCATTTTAGTATCAACTATCAGCAAAGTGTAACAGAACATGTGGCACGTCAACGTCACACATTGTTCGAGTATTATTAGTTACCGCACTTTGCGAGTTCACCTGCGGTATCTAGTTAGAGCGCAGCGGAGACCAATCCTTAACATATGTTTTCATTCTTAAATAAATATTTCAAGTATCAACAACAGTCTACACTCTCTAAATAAATACAATAACACTGTAATAAGTTCCCACAGACTTATAATTGTTGTGAACTTCTTCCCCTATATTTTGTGCTGAATATTTTTTTTATGAAAATAAGGGATGAGACGAGCAGGACGTTCAGCTGATGGTAATTGATACGCCTTGCCCATTACAATGCAGTGCCCCTCAGGATTCTTGAAAAACCCAAAAATTCTGAGTGGCACAACAATTGCGCTCGTCACCTTGAGACATGTTAAGTCTCATTTGCCCAGTAATTTCATTAGCTTCAGCGCCCTTCAGACCAAAACACAGTAATGTTTACACATTACTGCTTCATGGCAGAAGCAGGTGCGTTGTGGTACCCATAATCTAGCCGGCATCATATTCAAAGGAGATGGTAGATAATAGGACGTAATATTTATAAGTATGACATTATATAAAGACCTGCCAATACTAAATATTTTAAACTTGTTATGCCTATTATGTGACAAAGTCGAGCCAACCGAAGGTATTGGACGAAGCAAAATACATTAATATATTACTTATTGCAATGGCATATAATTGTTTTCAAATGCCAAGTAAAAATTAAAAAAAAACGTAAAAGGGCGTAAAAGGCCTTTCAATTTCTCAAGTATTTAGAGTACTATCTGATGCAAATTAAAGCAACAACACCGCTTCGAAAGCAAGAGAGAAGAAACGGCGCAAGGAACTCGCGAAGTATTTATATATTTCTTGCCCTTTTTTTAAATACAATTTGTGTCATATCTATTGTTGCTATAATAATCCAGTTCCAAGCTCTCCTTCGCTTAGATATTCTGCTGTTGAGTAGTAAGACTTACAACACAGCCTTTATGTTAAATTTATAAGTGATACTACAACCCAGGAAGGGGGTGAAAACTACTAGAAAATCCTGTTGGTATTGTTGACTCCAGTATCATTTTATGTAAATTAAGTAAGTTAAATAAATAAACTTGATATCAAGATATTTAAATAATGTATTTACAAACACGATCGCTCAGGGTTGCCTGCTTGTAAAACATCTATTTGAAATCCTACTGATTTTAAACAATTATAACCTTGATTATAGACTAGAGTTTTGAAAAACAAAGTGTGCGAGACAGATGAACAACTCTAACAGAGATACAGCAAGATAGAATAGGAAAGTGTATCTTTTGTAACTGTAACCGATTTTACACGCTTTTTATTAGTTACACCTGTATGTATATTTGTTTGTAACTGACTCATTTGGGCACGTTTTTGACCCATTTTGAACGGCCTGTAAACTCACATTAACTTCGTAGATATATCGAGAACCGATAACCGTACATTAATTATTTGATAAAATTATTCCATTTATCAATTTGCAAAATAAAATTCTTGTTAATTTACATAATTCTAAATTTATCGTCGATAAGGGAGGAAATGATGTTAATTTTAAATTTCAATCATTATATTTACCCGATTTATTAGAAAATTTTCGAATACCAAAAAGAATTTTGTGCTTTTAAACGTGTTTATTAGTTAATTTAATTAATTTTAATTTAATTTACACCTTGTGTTACAAAATAGCAATTTTATTACGGATCCCTAATTTTGAAAAAAAAAACATAACCTATAGCCTTCCTCGATAAATAGACTACCCAATACTGAAAGAATCATTCAAATCGGACCAGTAGTACCAGAGATTAGCGCGTTCAAACAAACAAACAAACACTGCAGCTTTATAATATTAGGATAGATTAGTATAGATTATTGGTTGACATGTCTTAGCAGGCAGTCATTCTATTCAAGTCAATACCAGTTACTTTTGAATGTTAAACTAGCTAAAGCCATACATTAAAAAATCAAAATTGGTCACGAATTATAGGAGCATGGCTGTAATCTCTGGTCTACCGCACCCCTGTATCAGCTCGATCCATTTGACCGCGTGCAACGCAGAGCAGCTCGAATTGTCGGGTCCCAATACTCTGTGAACGGCTGGATCACTTGGTGTTGCGTAGAGACGTTGCTTCATTGTGTGTCTTCTACCACATTTATCACGGATAGTGTTCCGAAGAGCTGTTTCACCTGATTCCTTCCGCCGAATTCCACCTTCGCACGACACGCTATAAGTTACGATATTTTTTCCACAATCTGGATTTGTGGTGGTCCTCCATAATGCGGTTTTCAAGGAGCTTTCTTCCAAGTACTACAAAGCTGTGGAATGAACTTCCTTGTCTGGTGTTTCCGGGAAGATACGACATGAATGCCTTCAAATAAAGAGTGTACACCTTAAAGGCCGGCAACGCTCCTGTGATTCCTTTGGCGTTACAAGAGAATGGGGGCGGCGGTGGTCACTGAACACCAGGTGACCGTACGCTCGTTTGTCCGCCTTTTCCATACAAAAAAAGAATTATCGGGCTGTCACATCGTCTAAAGTCTAAGCGCTAGTGTTTTCCAATTCTATGGCCTTGACAGACATTTTTGACAGAAAATCTTTTAACATTTAATCCATCAAACACGTAATAAGCCCAACTCTGTCGCACCCAGTAATGCACTCACTACAGTAATCTAACTGGATCTATTAAGCGGCGGTAATGGCATTGAAACTGTGTCCATTGTACTGATTTGGAAGAGAAGATACAGTTACAGAATAGTTGGAATAAATAGTAGTTAAAATAAACACGCATTTTATAGAATTTTTTTGTTTGGTTTATATATAAAATCTTGTGTTTTTTAGTTTTTTTAAACATCCACTTAATTTGCATTGTTGAATAAAAAATTCTCTCCTTTCTCTCTCCTCTCTCTTAATATTAGATAAATCCGTTGTAGATAATGGTTGAAATTTAAAATTAACATCAATTTCTGCCATATAGACGATAGACGAAAATTATATAAATTAACAAAAATCTTAAATTTTATCAAATTAATGTATTGTAATCAGTCCTCGATAAATCATAGATGAACGAAATCTGGCCGTTTAAAGTCGGTAAAAATCGTGCCTAAATGAGTCGGTTACAAATATACATACAGGTGCAGCTAAAAAAAATCATGTGAAAAATCTTTTGTTTAGGCGCGCTTTATTAGCTGTGACGCTTCTCTACTGAGCGCTATCATTCTGATATATCTCAAATAATATCATTATTTTATGAAAATTAACCTGCTTGATAAAATTTTCACTTGTATCCGTTGATGTACAATATACAACTAGACTTACTTATGATCACACTCAAAACTTGTCTGAAGCAAAACATTGCCTAGCCGTCTATTTGGCAGAGTTTTCGTTCAGTTGTGTTACGACCGCGCTTTGAATATAACCCCACGCAATCATAAAGTGTTCAGCAAAAAACCATCCAATTAATAGCGTATCTCATCCTAAAAACGATGGAGTGTCGTATTTCAAGTAAGTGCCCCTTAAAATTAACAAAATTGTGTCTTTAATTATTTTACTAAATAATTCTATTTCATTTGCTAAAACAAAATGTTCTTGTCTTTTGTTCGCGTCCGAGCTTCTAACGAGATTACTGCAACGAAGTAAGGTGTTCATTTGAATGAATATTTTGATGTTAACTGTACTATTATACATTTACACCGTTATGTATAAGTATATACAACGCCGCTCGGATATTTATTGACAACCTTTTAAGGCAATTAATAGTCTAGTAGATTATCGACAATGTTAGAATCGTATGGTATATGTACAGCACACACAACGTCTTTTAGTATACTAATGGGAGGCTACCAGTGGGAGGCTCCTTTGCACAGGATGCCGGCTAGATTATGGGTACCACAACGGCGCCTGCTGTGAAGCAGTAATGTGTAAACATTACTGTCTTTCGGTCTGAAGGGCGCCGTAGCTAGTGAAATTACTGGGCAAATGAGACTTAACATCTTATGTCTCAAAGTGACAAGCGCAATAATTGTAGTGCCGCTCAGAAATTTTGGGTTTTTCAAGAATCCTGAGCGGCACTGCATTATAATGGGCATGGCGTATCAATTACCAACAGCTGAACATCCTGCTCGTCTCGTCCCTTAATTTCATAAAAAACAAATTACTTTTGCAATATCTTCGAAGCATGCAAAAGGAACACTAAATTCAATAAGAATAAATATTTTTATTTTTTGACATTCGTAAGTGTCATTTCTATGACCTAAATGAATAAAGTGATTTTGAAATTGAATTTCAAATATTGAGTTCTTTTTATAAGTATTATATTTTCTTTAAACCAAATCATTGTATCTTAAGAAGTTTTCACTTCGAAAACTCTACAGCTTAATAATATTAATTAGATTATACTTCTGTATAATATTCCTATAGAATATGAAAATTAAATAAATGAGAATAGATTATATTTTACACAAAGAATTAACAATGGAACCATTACTGTTGCTAATAATTTTTCCATGGATGTATTTCGTTGATACAATTAAAAATTAACTCGAATGTACGGCTAGTCCTTGGACTGAATAAATCTGGAACCATTTTAGTTTCAATATTAGTGCTCAGCACTATTTTAGATTTATGTCCATTATGCTATTAACTCTACTAAATTACGCCTGAATTCAAAATGTATATTACCGTATCTCCGACGTTTTCACGTGTGCTTGCACGAGAATGCTCTTAAATTCCCGATAGATTTTTTATTTCTGTCTTTATGTTGATGTTCTTACAGCTTATTAATTTATATTTATTTAATGTTTTTATCAAAATAGGTCTTACATTACCTTTTAGATCGAGTAAAGTAAAAATGGTGCCAAAGAAATACTTATTTGATACGTATATATATATACGTATATACGTAATAAGAAATTTTACTACCAGTAATCTGATTCACAATAGCTTATCTTTTAAATGAACTGCCGAGTATAACCAAACATAGATATTTAAAAAAAAAAAAAAAATAATTTGATAATTTTATCCTACAATGCGTAATCAGTAGTGTCTCCAAAGTCAAAAAAACAATTGAAAGACTTACGATATTTTTGGATTTTTAATTTTATAATCAGATGGAGAGTGTTTGCGGCGAGGCGAGCGAAAGACATAAAAGACCGCTCGCTGCATAAGACCTAAGTTCGTTACTTAAACTTACTCTGCGGTTTAGTACTTGGACTTGCACTAAGACTCCTCGAAAACTTTAATCCTCTTAATTATAATTAAATTATTAGCAACATCTAATAGAGTTGTGAGCAAATGATATACAATTTCTGTTTGCATCGCCTAAAGATGTTTCCACTTCGAAAGTGGTTACCGTGGTATATGTTTTCACGACGCGGTTTCATTTGCTTAAAACCAGCGGCTCCTTATCGTATTCCGTATATTACGTAAATAAAGTAAGAATCACTTAAAGCCACACTCAGAGGCTGAGAATTAAAACCAGAATGCATAATGAAACAAATCTGCATTCATGTTGCGAGGGACATCACAATATTTGTCCAGTTGTAACGTTCCCAATGTAACTGGATTAACTAACTTGCTGATAATGTTCTACGTGAGGGTAGGCGAGATCACGTTGAGCAGTGTGGAACAAGACAGTGCCTCAAGCGGGAAATTATTGTGCGTACCACTGTGGTAATACGTTGTCAAAATTAATAACCTGTTTAGTGCAAGCAGTTCTGACAGAACTGGTTCCATACCATAATAGCTGTATGTAAAATTTTTAACACTTTTTCTAAAGAATCGTTTTGCATGCATGGCAGCCATTTTGGAATTTTCCATATAAAAATATTATTATTTGTTTTTGTTATAGTGGCAATAAATTTTTATGTTTTGCTGTTACGCCTTATGAGTACATCCCGTTGACAGAACTAACAGAAGAGTTCCAGATTTTTAACATTTTTTACTGTTATTAGGTTTTTTGTACATTCTTAGGCAGATGCTGGTATTATATTATTTGTAAAAGTTGAGTTTTTTGCCACTGAATCACACAGTGTTTGCAAACTTTTGGATGAAATTTGGCTCACATTGAGATACTTTTTAAACTGTTATACTCGAATTATTGAAATATTTATATTTATTTATAAACTAATATTTGCATTAATTAAATTATTTTAATTAATACTCTTCAGCTTGTACATTAGACTAGCTATAAAGTTGTCTGTTGGATTTAAATTTATATAAAATTGTGTTCCACAAATTATGAGAACTGGGACACTATTCCATTCCTGAACCCCAAACTAGTTTTAGCTTAATGAAATTAACTTCTAACTTACTAAACCACGTAGTTACTCGTCTTCTAGTATAATTTGTATGTGGGTTTTACAATACTTACATTAGTGTATGACTTCAAAAATGAGTTTAAACAATATAGGATTTAAAAAAATATATTGAAGTAGGCGTTACTTTGTGGAAATCGATAGTTATACAAATGATTTAAGTTTAGATTTAAGTCTCGTGCCAGATTTTGGACAACACGTTCTGAGGATGCCTCGTGTAGAGGCGAAATACGTGTCAAATTGTTTAAAAACAAATATTGGCGGAATTAACACTAAAGAAAACTTAAATCATTTGTATAATATAGGATTTATATTTCGCTTCCAGAGATAACATCTCCGGCACTCTTAACCCAGTGTACAGCTAAGCTAACCGTTCTCTGATTATCTTATATATCATCCCTTCTATATCTAGTCCTAATCTTTTGTTTTTACCTAGCCCTTATGGGCATCACACATCTTCGGATAAAATCACGCCACAGTCTTTTTAGCTTCTGCATGATGTTTCACGACAGCTACCAAGTGTAGTTTTTGCAACATCGATGAACAATTTGAGTTAGACTCAGTTAAAAGTCTTCTTGCTGGAAACTTATCGCTTCCCAGAAGTATAGGACACACATGAAAATAGAAATTGTCAGTAGGATTTGATTCATCATGTTGCGAACTACCAATTTCGAGTTCGCGATGAGGCGAGCATCTCTGCGTTACGATCATGGGAGCTGCAAATTCCTTTTTCTGAATCTATACGGAACTTTAAAATTGGTAGAGCCTTTTGCTTTTAACTAAAGGTTTGTATAATATTTATCATCTTTACTTACACTGTACACACACACAAACTAAAAAGAGAATGACACTCTATTGGAAGCATTCATATTTTATATTTAGTCTCAAAAATATAGACGATAAAATGCAATTATAGTTAGTTCAGAGTGGGGGGGCCAGGAGACTCAAAGCACAGCTTCTACCTAGTTTAAGCTCCTGTCTCCCAACTGTAGCTTACCATTTTAAGAATAAGTATTGCTGTACTATTGTAACTGTACTACATATTGGGAGAAATATACTTATTTGATTTATATTTGAAGAGGTTAAAACTATTACGAATCTAAATTTTTATTTTATATGACGTATGACTAGTTAAAATAGGTTTTCTTTCATACTGCAAGCAAGCTTATAATCTTAGAGTTACTTAGATCACTGTCAATTAGTTGTAAAGCGAAAACAGTAAACGCGTATAATATGCAGCAAAATAACACGACTTAGTAGTTAAAACTACCTTCATTATGACAAGCATTTAAACTGTGCCGTAAAGTTGTACAAACTTTAGATTGTACAGTTTGAGATAAATTAACCTTACACTAAAAGGTGATCCTAAACTTTGTCTTATTAAGTCCGTGAGTAACGGCTCTGAGGGAACGTTTTATGTTATGAGACACAACACGCAATGCTTTGAATTTTTTGCGGAAATTTTAAAATAAATAATATCTGAAAGGTTGTTTTTTTTACTGTCTGTAGCTTAATCGTAGCAATTGGTGACTATAGAATACTGCAAATTAATTCATGAAAAAAAAATTTAACAAAAGTACAACCAACTTCAAAAACACTATTCCAAAACAATAGATATGCACTAAAAAGGATAAAAAGAACTGCGTATTTTTATACAATCCAATTCTAGTTACGATTATTGTTATTTTTGGAATCGGTGTGCTCCCCAAGCGGCCTCACTCTCGCCTCTCTCCTCACGTCGCGCTTGCGACTCAAGCACATCTTGCCTATAACTATGTATGTAGTTATAAACCTACCTTGGCTGACTACAGTTGAATGTTTCACTACATATTTTATTGGAAAGCCTAGAGTATATATAAGCTTAGGATTTCACTCTCTAGGTTTAACTTTTGCGAGTAAACTGATCCTGAAATGATCATCATCCTGACTTCCACTGCTGGACATAAGTTTCACCCAAAGATCGCCATGACGATCGGTCCTGCGCTGCTCTTATCCAACCCCTACATCCCTACCAACATTACGTTTTCAACATTCGAGGACGTTGCTGCCCCAACGTCCATTCGTGCGCCGAACTATGTGCCCTGCCCACTGCCACTTTAGGTTCGAAATCTTACACGGTGTTTATGCCGGCACTCACATTAAAAACGAAGAATTCTGTCAAATCAAAGCTCTGATCTGGTTACCAGCTCTTCGAAGTTGTGAAAAGCATGCTAATGCCAAAATTCTCAGTACAAAGAATTAATATAAAAATGTTATTATCACGCCCAGTGCGTCTTAAAAAACTTATAACTGGATGTATGTAGTATTTTTTAAACTTGAGCTTATTAAAAGTACAAATACCCACTTCCAAACTTTAACACAACTTTAATTAAATCTGTGTAATATGTAAACAGGAAAACATCCAACTTTGTCGTCTCTCTCTCGTTATAAATACATTTTTATCACATCCTCTATGTCACGTGTACTAAATGAAAAACTTTCGTGTTACATAATAATTAAACTGCATTTTAATTATAAGTTTCAGGTTAAATTATTTTGCAGATTTCGAAACATAATAAGGAGGTTTCAGTGTATTATCAGTTACCATTTTATAAGAGTAAAACAGAACTGTTAAATTAAATTAAAAATCGTTAGGCTTCAACCTTTTTTGTTAAATAAGTAAGGTATAGCTTTGACGACCTGTATAGCTGAGTGGTTAGCGATCCTACCTACTAAGCTAGAGGTGCAAGCATTTATATGATGAATATGGATGTTTGTTTCCGAGTCATGGATGTTTAAATGTATTTATGTATGTTTATATGTATGTTATATGAATTTATGTATGTTTAAGTAAGTATATTGTATTAAATATATCATTGTCTTGTAGCTAGATCTTATGTGTAAAAAGTGTGTCAATATTATTATATTTTATTATTATTATTATAGCTGATAGAAAATATATTTAGTGAACTACATAGCAGAATTGAAAAACGGTATGGGCCTTAATCGGAATTAATAATAATTAATAATCAACTGATCAATTATCTATCCGGAATACGTTGGATGAGGGCATCGCAGGACCGACCGTCGTGGAAATCTTTGGGGGAGGCCTTTGTCGACAAAACTTCATTAAGGCGAGATTAATAATACGAATTACAACTTTTGTTTTTGTTTTACATTTATAAATTTAATTGCATCAATTTCTCTTGTACTGTGATCTGACTGAATAAATTTTCTTCGAAAGTCGAAAATAGGCGTGCATGCTAGTGACCGACATTGAGAGAAATTCAAAATCATACTTATTTTGTATTAAACGTGAATATTAGACTTAAAATATACTGGCGTACACATTACGTGACAGCCCGATAGAACGTGACCAATTTTGATTTGTCAATGTGTGTGTTAGCGTGGCTGACTGTTTACGACTTATTAATAAAAAAATCTTACAATAACAGCTGATTCGATTCCTTTTCTATCTTGCTGTATTTCAGTTAGAGATAATCTTTTCTCCTGCACGCTTTTTGTATAAACGCTAGTATATTGTAAGAATTGCTATTTCCACCGAAAGAATAAATCATTTATTTTATGGCAAGAGAAGAGACGAGCAGGATGTTCAGCTGATGATGATTGATGCGCCCTGCCCATTACTATGCAATGCCACACGGGATTCTTGAAAAACCCAAAAATTCTGAGCGGCACAACAATTGCGTCATCATCACCTTGAGACATAAGATGTTTACCCAGTAATTTCACTAGCTACGGCGCACTGCAGACCGAAACACTATAATGCTTACACATAACTGTTTCACGGCAGAAATAGACGCCGTTGTGGTACCCATAATCTGGCCGGCACCCTGTGCAAAGTAGCCTCCCACTGGTAAATTGGTAAACTAGTTAGACGGCGAAAGGAGGAATTTAATAAAAAGTAAGAATTCATGTGATGTCTGTTATTATTACAATAATGATTAAACATTAAAAGCCTACATCCTAACACCTATCAATGTGACTCTGGTGCCCACTATTTGTACATAAATATCTGGCGTGCATCTCAATATCGCGTGAAATGGCTCAATTAGCCTCGTAAATGCACTGAATAGCCAATTGGACACAGCTGAATCGCCCAGGGTCCCTAAATGTTATTGTACTGAACTCGGATGTTACGCTTGTGGCACACTGATTGCGATTCTGATGCTATATTTGGTAGATACCTGTTTGGTTTGGGAATTATAACGAAATAAATTTTAGTAATAGAGAATGATTTTATGCACACAATTACTAATTGTTCGCCCTGGTTCTACACGTATAGAATTTGATCGATAAATTTATATAGTACCTAGTCTTGCCATAAATACTGAAACAAAGAAAAAAAATATATTGCAAATAATATTTATTATTTTTACAGTGCGTTAGATTAATACACAAATATAAAACAATTGAAAATATAAAAAGCCTATTCGAAGTCGTCTCCATTGGCTGCAATACAGTCCTTTAAACGTTGAGTCCAGTTATCAATAGAAGCACGCACTCTTGCCATGGAAAAATTCTTCACTACCAATCGTACGGATTGTTATAGGGACTCCAAATTATCATGGTATTTAGAGCAAGCCGTACACTGTAAAACTAACCATAAATCATAATCCAGCGGATTAAGATCGTGACTAGACGATGGCCAGTCCGAAACGTTCGTTTCCAACTAATATAATATTAATATTGTTCAACTTTAAAATTACCAGATAAACAAAACATAACCAAAGTGCAACTATCGAAAGCAAAATGCTTATAGCTCTGTTGGTACATTTACATAAATGACTGTTTTGTGCATAACTGTGTTCCATTAATAATAGGATTTAATTAGAGAATATAATATTATAGAAGCCGAAGAACCCTGCAAAATATTTTTCTATTTGTTTTTCTTAATTAAAACAGCTTTTCAGACTTTCTCCACGTCCTCACTTTAAAAATACGTTGAATGACCAACGCATACATGTAAATAGCAATTATGTTTTGTAGTAGAAGGTGTTGTGTCTATAAAAACAAGACCCAAGGTACGTGAATGCCACGTCGCGACATCCATAAAACGTTCTCTCCGCGATGTTTACGTGCCTGTGGATGTTTTTCTACAAAAGCTTTTATTAATACTATACGTTTGTTATGTTTTTAACGTAATAATCCTCACTTCTAGGATTAATATACAAATAAAATTTGAAAACAAAATCTTATGAACGATGCGGAAGTTGAACCCACGACCTCTCGCGTTCCGTGCGATCTTTGTTTGTTCTTCTGCCAACTGAGCTAACCGTAGCAGGTATTTTTTTCAAATTTTATTAGAATACTATACGTAGTCTTTTTGCAATGATTATATATGGACTGAGTGTAATAAAACAGTAGTATATTATTTACCAAGTGGAGAACGTTAATAGTTCCTATGAGGGTGCAATTCTCGGCCCAATGGCTATACAGCCGAGTTATGGAACGCATCGTCTCCCAAGTCTTCATAATAATTTCAAATTGAAGGCAGATAATAAAGGAAAATTGCAGCCAGTAATTGATTCCACATAGTGGCTGTCCGAGGCAAGAAATTTCTCGAAAAACTTTCTGGAATTTCTAATTTTGACCTTATGTCCGATGGTGGAATTCGGCTGCTGATAATAACACAAACAACTCCTAAGAGAACTATCCTTGATGAATGCGAAGAAAATCTCTACAGCATGCATTCATCTTCTTCGAAGAAGCTGTACTGAGGAGCGCCCACCCAGAGGTTAGAACAGTACTCCATTTGAAGCCGAATTAAGCTGTGACTTATAAGTTACATGTGGCTTCAAGCTCTTTAGATGACAATTTAGTGATTTAAACAAGTGACAACGGAACTTAATGTCGCTCGATATATCGACGCCGTGTATTCCAGTACAGACTGTGGCATTTATAGGAGTGATCTCGAATTGAGGGGATACGGCAAAGCGGGGATTTTTAGCAGTGAAAGCACAAAATTGTGTCTTGTTTGGGTTAAATTGAACGAGATTTTGCTAAATTTTACAAGTTATTCGGTTGCAGTCTCGATCTTAGACACAATCGATCGATCTGCGATGTCGTCTGCATATCGATGAATACTGCTGATTTGCAGCATATTATTGATATGCAGAAGGAACAGTTTAGGGCAAAGCATGCACCCTTGCGGGACACCGGCGTTTATGGGTTTTTAAGTCGGAGCATGTCCGACGATAACAACCAAATTCTTTCTCGTTTCTTTGTTGACTCGCGCCAACTATAACCGAACGAGCGCTACATAGCTGCGCTCAGACTTGAAGACACACTAAATAAAATGACCGACGCTTCTTAAGAAAATATCACATAAAAAGCATACCTAGGTATTACATATTTTATTTATTTCTAATTTAAATAACATAATGTGTGATGAATGATGTACAATATGGCCGCAATGTGAATAATTTAAGACTCTTATAGTGAAAAATGATCAGTTTATATTTATGATATAATATATTTTATTTATTAAGACTAACCGATAATAAGTAATATTTTTCCTGGTACAGATGCAGGTTATATAATAGTAACTAATAGTTATGAGTATTTATACTAAGTCACTACTAACTCGTCGCTTGTTTATAAGTCACATGTTAGTTGTGATGTTAAACACGGCTGTCACTTCTAGTATATTCGTATTAAGATATCTATGGCGCATGAACGAAAACAAAATTGGGATGATGATGTCATCGTTAAGTACTTACGTCTCTCATCTTTCAGTGGCAAGCACACCTATCTGCATAATGCCAGTTTTAATTGCCTGTCCGACGTTTAAAGCGTTTTGTCATTAATTGAGTTTTGTTTGTGCTATTTGATTTTTAATTAAGTCCTTTATTATTTAGTTAAATCCTTTTAATACTGCGCTTACATTCATTTCATTAAAAACAGTAACATTCATTTTTTCCTTGAAAAAGTTCGTTTTATTGTAATTGCTTTATATGAATCTTGAATGGGACTCATTCTTAAATACGGTTTACTTAAATTTTGTTTCATGTGCTAAGTTTAAGGTTACATTATACAGTTTTTTATGTTTTAAACTGAAACTTTTACTACATCGTCTCAAACTTTTTCGTCTGTGTGTTGCATGTCGCGTGACGGTCGGGCAGTACCACGTTCGCAGCAGCTGACCGTGTAGTGTATAGACAAGTACTCATTTGTGCCAGTTCTCCACGCTATTTTGTTTGTTTTTGTCAGTGTTGTTATTAGATAAATGTCTATAATGTGAAAAAAAGTTTCACTTTTACCATGGTTTTATAAAATCACACAATCCTTTTTTATTGTAGCATTTATATACGTGGATATATTATTGTGGGCGTGTGTACTCGAGCACAAATACGCTTTCTCCCACTTCTTTAGATTTAGGTAATGAAGGCTTAAGGCGACTATCCCAAGAAATTGCCAAAATAGCGCATAATTAAAACCATTTCTTAACGGATTCTATAAAGCTTTTATTTTTCTACAGTCTACAGAGTATTAGAAGAAAATTCATTTTTTCTTTACATTTATATCTTCAATAGACATTGCGAAAAAAATTACCAAAATACCCCTTTCTAGAGCCATGTTAAAGCCAATCTAGATAAAAACTGTATGAAAAATTATTCACAGTTTACCAATACTATTTAACATGACAAAGATTTTTTTATTTTTGTAAAGAAAATTGTATTATGTTTGTAATAAATTAAAAATGGTTCTAATTATGAATTAGAACAATAGCGATTTTGTGCAAACGAGGTAACCTAGCTCCGCTCGATTCCTCGAGGCCGTTGGCTCGGTTTGGGAAGGCCTTAAGGGGTCTTCCCAGTACAAGGTATGACATATGGCTATGGCACCATACCAGGTAACACTTAAGATTCTTTAAGAAGCTGTCACTTATTTTTTTCATAAATTATTACTGACCAATGTCATTTTCGGTCAAAAATTCAATGGCAAAACAAATGAAAAACGAAATAGAAATATAATTAATAAAAATAGGAATGTTAGTAATAAATTTTAGAATAAATTAATGACTCACTTTTTCACATGAATACGAATCCTTAGAGCTGGCTTAGTATGCATAAAGTACAAAGCATCTATTTGAAGTCAGAGATACCAACAATAGAGACGGTGCCGAGAATCAGGGGCTAGTCAAACAGCAAATGGCGAATATAAAATAGAGCAGAGATTCGCAACAAACAAAGAAAGATGAATGCAAAGTTAATTTCGCAAGAGTTTCATAGTTTCTCACAATATGAACTTTTCGTATGAGGAATCAGGCTGCAATATAACGTGGAAAGGAGCGCAATATTCGGCCAAATATACTTTAAGATAAATGTTTGAGTTTGCAGAAATTTATAAGATATTTTAATACTCTCCCAAGCGCAAAATATAAAAATTTATACTAATGTAATGATATATTTTCTCAAACTATATGTACTACTCTCTACTCATGCAGAAGCTTAAAATCCGATCAAGTGCAAGTAAGAATTGCATAAATAGGATTCCGTACCATCGTACAATATAATATAATATTGTGTACTTTCTAAATATTTTTGTAAAAGAAAATTTTATTGGCGTCATTAAATCTTTGAATTTGCTTCTTCAATAGTGAGAGACATTCAACTAAGGCAATGAAACGAAATTTCGGATAGAGTTTGGTGTTGTAGCTTCATATCTATCATTTTCATCCAAAGTTTTATTTATTTAAGTTCCTGTATCCCCTAGCTGGGACAGAGGGCACCCACAGTGCAACTGCATCGCGATAGGTTCTGAGAATCTCTTTTAATTCCACTGTCTTTCCGATGTCTTTCGCTTCGTCAATGACAGTCCACCGCAAGGTTTCCTTTGGACGGCCACATTTGCGTTTTCCTTGAGGGTTTCCGTCTAGGCCTCGGTATATGGTTGGGATCCATCTGGAGGGTGTGGCCAATCCAGCTTCATTTGCGGCATTTTATCTGTTCCTTGATTGGGACTTCATGTCAGCGTTGCCAAAGATGATCGTTGGAAATTTTGTCGTGCCAATGAATACCAAGGATATTGCGACGGCATCGGTTAACGTAAGCCTGAAGTTGATGAGAGATGGGCTTGGTGACCATCCACGTCTTACACCCATACAGCAATACGGTCTTCTTGTTGGAACGGAATGTCTTGAGCTTAACTCTCCGTGTCAGTTTACGTGATTAAGCATCGAAGCCGTGCAAAGGTTGCTCGTACTTTCGTGATCCATGAAACGATATCTTGTTCAGTCCCTCCCGCTGCGTCACAAGCGTCCCACTGAGGAGTACTGCACACCTCCAGACGGTGGGGATGGTATCCATAATTATGCTCATGAGTCAGAAGGACAGGCGAGTATTAGTAATAAATTTCCCATTTCCCTTCGGTTAGGGGACCCTAAAAATATACATAAATAACACAAATAGATAATATCTTAGATAATTTATACGTATAGATAGAGTCTCTTGATGTTAGACTACCGATAAAGCCAGGAATATTAGTTCTTGTGTGCGTGACAAGCTACGTCTACTACGTCTACGTGAATTGCTCAAAAAAGAGATTAGATCTAGAGTAAATTTTTTTCGACGTAGTCTATCTAGACGTGACATGATCTAAGGATAATATTTTAGTATTTCCTGCCTTTATAGTAATGGAACAATTTAAGGAAAAATTCATCATAGACTGATATAAGTAAATCGATGTTGTTTTCTGTGAATGTTCAAGATATAACATATTCCGCTATACCTCGACTCACTGCAAATATCCTCTTACATTTTATCACTTTGGGAATATTTTAAAATTCATAGTTTACAGTGAATACATATTTTAAAGGAACTCCGAGATAGCTTCACAGCGTTTAGACTCGAGTGCATTGGAACCTATTCTTTGACGGTCGAGGCGCGCTCACTCGGAAAATACCGGCTCAATCTGGCTGTGTCCAGTTTGAACCGGAGTAGGGCTGCTACGATTTCTTTATATCAAATATGTAGTTTATAGGTGAATAATTAAAAAGGCTCCTTAAGCAGTTCCGGGGTTTGAAAGTTCGATAAACTTATGATTCCTTTGTTACTATAGATTATAGAGTTTGGTCGGAGTTATGGTCGTTTGGTATTAAATGATACCGTATTACACTTCTTGCACTCATCACCTTGAGAAATAATATTTTAAGTCTCAATAACCTAATAATGTAAATAGTTACGGTGCCCTTCAAAAAGAAACACAATTAGTCTGCCATCAAGCAGACTACAAGGTACTTGGTGAAAGAAAGGTGACAGAAAAGGTGATCGGTGGTAGCCGGTATTCTCTGCTAAAAGCCAAACGGCATTTTTTTTCTCAGAATTAATTCCTTTAGAATTCTTTTTGATGTAATTTCTAACACATCTGCTCTGCCAGCATTCTTTTGCGGTCTTTTTAATAAAAGATTCAAAATTGTACTGTCATTGTAATTGCTATAAAATAATCATTATCTAGTCCCAGGGTGTCCGATCACTTAGATGTTCAGCTGTGTAGTATTAGGATTTACGAAAAGCCATTTTTAGTACAACATTTAAATTTATTTATAGATAATACCTAAACAGTGATGGGACTTTATTATAAAAATGTATACATGAAGCTATTGAAGCTATTATGTATCTTATGAAGCCATAATGAAAATCACTAATAAGAGCAAAAAGGTAATGATATATCAAATTTTCATTAATGTACTGACCCTGAACAGTCATGTTATGGAGTCTCTTACTGTAAAAGCTCCAATCGGTCCTGTGTTTTTGCAAAGGTACTTTGGAAGGGGTGATTATTTACAAGGTGAATAGAATACTAAATCTTTTAGGCTCATAAAAAGAAATAAGTGTTCCATTTTTGAAAGCACAAGTATTTTGGAAGCCCGAAGAACATACAAGACGTATTGATGTACTTCGGGCTTCCAAAATATAAGGGCTTTAAACGCGCATATTAAAACGACGACCTGTATAGCCGAGTGGTTAGCGACCCTGCCTACTAAGCTAGAGGTCCCGGGTTCGAATCCCGGTAGGTGCAAGCATTTATATGATGAATATGGATGTTTGTTTCCGAGTCATGGATGTTTAAATGTATTTATGTATGTTTATAATATGTATTTATGTATGTTTAAGTAAGTTTATTGTATTAAACATATCGTTGTCTTGCAACCCGTAACACAGGCTATATGTGCTTAATTTGGGGCAAGATCTTATGTGTAAAAAGTGTGTATATATTACAATATTATATATTATTATCATTGACATGATTTTTTTTATGTGAGAGGGGGCAAACGGGCAAGAGGCTCACGGGATGGGGAGAGGTGAGGCAACCGCCCATGGACATCCGCAACATCAGGTGTGTCAAGAAAGGCGTGGCCGGCCTTTAAGGTGGGAGTATGCTTTTTCCTTGAAGGTCCCTAAGTCATATCTGTTCGGGAAGACCGCTGCCGGTAGTTGATTCCACAAAGTGGCTGTGCGAGGCAAGAAATTTCGAACAAAACGCGCGGTTGTGGAATGCCGACGTCTACGTGATGCGGATGGTACTTTGCACATAATGTCCGGTGGTGGAATTCGGCCGCTGGAATCAACCCGAACAGCTCCTCTGAGCACTCCCCGTGATAAATGCGGTAGAAGATGCAGAGAGAGCCCACATCTCTATGCAATGCTCGAGAATCAATAAAAAATATGATTTGCATATACGTACATATAATTTCGATGAACAATAGTATATTTTACAAGTAATAACACGACTGCAACATGTGGAAATTATTTGAAATACAACGATTAAATTTAATTAATAGTTTATGTAAACGAGATTCGTTTAATTAACGATATTATGAAATACGTCAGAACAGGTGAGTCACACTTAATGAATACGATATTCTGAATGTGATGATCAATTTAATTATTGTGTTTAACGTTGCTTGATTGCCGGTACGTTTTAATTTCGAGAAAGATTATATCGTTATTTTGGTTGAGGATTTATATTATAACTATCTGATGTCCGCGACTTCGTCCAATAAGATAATGTTTTTTTTTTTAATAATAAGCAAGATCGGAAATGAAGATTATCTCATGTCCTATTTCAGTTTCGGTTCCCGTTTTCGCTCCAGTTCCCAACATATTATCTATACTAATATTATAAAGCTGCAGTGTTTGTTTGTTTGTTTGTTTGAACGCGCTAATCTCTGGTACTACTGGTCCGATTTGAATGATTCTTTCAGTGTTGGGTAGTCCATTTATCGAGGAAGGCTATAGGCTATGTTTTTTTTTCAAAATTAGGGATCCGTAATAAAATTGCTATTTTGTAACACAAGGTGTAAAATCGAAAACCTATTTTTGCGTGCGCTGCAAAGACTATTGACAATAGAACAAAATGATGTACAGGCTATAATATAGGCAATATTTTATTACTTATAAAACTATCGCGTGAATTATACTTTATATGGCAAAACAACGTTTGCCGGGTCAGCTAGTTATATTATAAATCTTATTTCGAAGAAGATTGTTATGGCAAACTAAACCTACTATTGGTGTAGTTATAGCTCATCGACGTGAATTTCAGATTTTCACAAATCCCGCGGGAACCATGAATTTTTCCGGGATAAAATGTAATGTAGCTTTAGTCTATCGTTGTACCAAATTTCATCAAAATCGGTTCCGTAGATCCAGCGTAAAAGCGTAACAAACAAACTTATATTCACATTTATGATATTAATATGGATTTGATTGAGTTTGGAGTAGAAATAATATTATGGATTTTTTTTATCACCCAAACTTAAAGATAGATATAGCACACACCCAGAGTTGTCATTGGGACATTTAAAGCAATCAAATCAAAGTTTAAAATTTGCATTAATGTCGACTTAATATTCCTCAAGTAAGTGTATTAAGTGTAATTGTAAAAACATATTTTTGTTGCAATAGAATGTTGCATTTTCTTTGACTAACGCGATTAAAATTTGGTTGAATTAGGTATTTTTTTTTAAATAAAATTTCCTTGAAATTCGATACAAAAATTTGCATTTGTGTGTCAGAGTTATTTCAGTAACCACTTTGAACTTGCCCATGTCTGAAGTACCGAGGGTTCCATTAGCATGAAATAATAATATAGCTACGAGAGTGGGTCAGGGATTGGATAGTAATACACAGCTTAAAAGAACGAGTCTTTATTTGCGTTCACTTCCTCGAACTTGCAGTTCGCCGGTCTGCCTCTGTTCCTCTTCAGATGGCGGTGCCTTCAGCAGATCACACCGCATCGAACACTCGTTCCTTTCTATCTTCTCTTCACTGAATCACTTTCCACTCTTCATACTTTTCCTCTCTTCCGTTTTTTATTTCTTTTCACTTTCGAGTCTGAACTAGAACTTATGTAGGCCACGCTTAGTACGGCTTATATACCCCTGGTCCTGTTATATTTTCAAAAATGATTCTCTTTATAAATACTTATGCTCTTAGCTACGATACTTTTTGACGGAGCTGTTGAAATTAAGTTTGACAACTCTCGTCATGTCCGTCAGAGCGTTAGATAAGTGATTAATAACGCGACAATATGAACATAGAATTTAAGTACTTATATTTTTGCTATCAATACTATTAAGGCGACACTAAATGCCAGCGACCTTGAGCGATATGAGTTCACGGCTGCCGGCCCGCCATCTATGTAAAAAAGCCAATATTTTCAAAATTCTTGCGTGGAAAACAGTTTATATGCTTACAGTCCTCGTTATTCACTACTAATCTGAATAAATGAACCTACACAAAAAAGTACAAGCTATAAGAATAACTTTTCTGAGAGAAGTACCAAAAAATAGCGTCACGCTATGCCAAAAAACTTGTTAAACTTCAAAGAAATGTGGTAGTTCAAAAAGGCTCGGCAGTGTTAACTATAACAAACAGCAAGCATTAGCAACCTAAAAATAAGACTTAAGGATATGTGTAACAGGATTAAGTAGTGTTCATAGTTCGATATGCTATACTTTCACCACAAAACTTGTCTGAAAACACCATGTTTGCATGTTTTCTGCTTACTCTTCGCCTTAATATACTTGAGTCTTCATATCATATTCTGATCTTTGTTTCTGATGTTTTTTCCATTATTTATAGTTTTACTAACTGCTTGCTATAAGACCAAGTGGATCGCTGATTTTGATGATTTGGAATGGAAAACCCTTCCTAGATAAAAGGCATGACGCCAGATTTCATATTCCTCTATAATAATGTCGGTACATGACGTTTGCTTATTACGAACAAAATTTAGTAGTTTTAATCGCATTTATGGCAATTATGTCTATCATGTTTATTCAAACAAAACAAATCGTATAACTATATTTATAATACTATGACTACATAAAATTAAAACTAGCATTACGTGGAAGCGTACCTAAAATACTGGCAGCATTTACGCGTTTGATAGTTAGGCTGATCCGTTGACCGCGATAGCTGCCAGCGCTTGGGTTTCCAACAGCCTTATTGAGGCGCGAAGATAGTATTTTGAACATTCTCCGCGCCTCTGGGCCCCACGGGCGAAGTGTCTCGACACCAAAGGGTACAAAGATGTATGACGCTTGCCGTCTTCGGCAGTCGAAGCAGCAGCCTCAGCACCAACTGACGTAACTTGTCTATCATAATAAATAAAAAAGTAAATACAATTTCCTACAAACTTCGCAATACGATATGCTTACTTCTTATACACATATTATTAATCGCTGTCGAAACCACCCTGTAGGTACATTTAGCATACTTGTATACTTCAGTTCGGGTCAGTCTGTACCTAACTATTCAAGAATCGTTTACCAATCGAATGAAAGCCCGGTTCATATATGAAGATTTGTCTAAATGGTTGGTCGTATAAACAAGATGTATATTCAGCTCGCGTTGACCAAAGTGTTTGGTTAGGCGCGGACAGGGCTGTTTATTGTCGCCCTAAGGGTGAGCTTGGATAAATTGTATATATTGCAAGTTTCAAGCGGACAGCGGAAAGAAAAACATACTTTTTAGCGTTACACAAATTTCATATCGGAAGCGTTGCAACTAGGAATAGAATTTAAGCGTCTTTTTGTGTCTAAGGCATTTTATTTAAAGCGCTTACATGGAAAATATACCAGAAAACTTATCAAAATAAAAAAAAAAGCATTTCATTCTACAAAAAGTTAATTTATTTCACTTATTATTCATATGAGTGGCTGAATTAGTTAATCTTGATATGATAAAATTTGTAGCTTTAAAAAATTTATAATTATACTTCTAACTTCTCTCTTCTTAAAATCACGCTCAAGAGTCATTTCCATTTAAGTCTGTATAATAAGTCTGTAAGCAGTAAGTGAAGTATTTCGGTATCCCAGAATTTATGTAACAATGGTTGCGAGACCCAAATACGATCTTTTATTGTACTAAAATAATAGTTTTTTACCGACTTCAAAAAAGGAGAAGGTTCTCAATTCGACTGTATTTTTTTATGTTTGTTACCTCAGAACTTTCGACTGGATGAATCGATTTTAATGATTATGTTTTCGTCAATGTCTTCCAATGTAGGTTTGTAACTACATACATAGTTATAGGTGAGATGTGCTTGTGTCGTACGCATGGACACCTATTCCAAAAACAACAACAATCGTAACTAGAATTAGTTTAATTAATTAAATTGTAGAAAAATACGCAATTTTTTTATACTTTTTAGTGCATATTATTGTAGAAGGGTTTGGTACTTTAAACGCACTTAATAAATTTGAAATATCTGTATTTTACAGTTTCCACTAATAATAATAATAATAACTGACTAAATACAATTTGGGCAGCGTTACCCCTTACTATTCACAATAAGTAATGCCTACTCAAACGTAGCGCTCTGGCTTATATAGGGTACGACCGTCTACCATGATGATGCTACCAACTGTTAGTTGGCACTGCTGTAGTGCCAACTAACTTACACGAATCAAGTTAACTAAATATCTGAATATTAAATTCTATTATTATCATTTCTAATTATAGTGATAATATAATTACTAACACAGTAAGTAATTAAATAAATGTAATTATTAATTGGGATTTCTTATGACAGTTCATGACGTTGGTAACGCTTTTTAACACATCAACTAATGAATATAATATTGCTGACATTATATCAATTGTTTCAGAATAGTTTTGTCACTGACCTCTACTATATACCACTGGACTGGCGGCCGTCAAAGTGCTTTTGTGCCTGTTTGATATTCGCCATTTTGGCGCTGTTGGCCATGTAGCGAGAGTCTGCGGTACTAATACTAGTAGTGATGACAACCTAGTGGACAACATAGCTGGTGGGAAACTATTTACAAAAAAAAAAATGTGTACTTTATAACGTTGATTCTTGAAATATAAAGAACACAGAAAACTAACAAAATTACTTCAAAATGTAAAAATACTTCAGAGTATTGTACGTTCCTTCGCAGCCATTTGTATTGTACTGCAAAATTAGTTCTCTGGACGCTCGCGAGGGCACTTCAAATAGGCTCAAAAAATTTGCTGTCAAACATATGGAACAGCTTGCCCAGTGGTATATAAACAGGTCAGTGAGTTTTTTGAAGTCGGTTGTTATTTTGTTATATAACGATCATTGCTGAACCAGTACAAGCTGATATCTTGTCCCGTACAACGGAAAGCGAAGCAACATAAATACTACGGCGCGATACGAATACAGAGATCTGAGATTTGTACAAGAACGGCGTTTGCATACAGTGCACAAATACTAGCTGGCTGATACGGAGCATCTAATGGTTTTTACTGCTGCTAGGTGAAACGACTTACGTGCATCTCTTTTAGATGATATCTTATTTATAAACGACTTCATCAGAAGAGGGTGGTTTTCAGAGATTAAAACTTCCTTAGTCCTTCCCCGGAGCATTAAAAGAATAGGGAAGTCCTAGGGTGTCGTAAGAGGCAACTAAGGGCATCTAAAAGTGGGATGCTCCTTTGCCCAGTATGGCTAGATTATGGGTACCACAACGGCGCCTTTTTTGCCGTGAAGCAGTAATGTGTAAGCATTATTGTGTTTCGGTATATAACTATTTATCTTTGGTTTTGCAATTGTGTTTATCTGTTGTAAATTTTGCTCTAACTGATCGTGCTCCCTTAGTCTACTTTACCCGTATGAGCGTTACATAGCGTGACAGCTCAGTATCAATCAATAGCCACAAAATTAAATTATTAAACGTGCCTTTTTTATGAGAATAAGGGATGAGACGAGCAGGACGTTCAGCTGATGGTAATTGATACGCCCTGCCTATTACAATGCAGTGTCGCTGAAGATTCTTTAAAAACCCAAAATTGAATACCATAACAGCGCCTATTTCTGCCGTGAAGCAGTAATGTGTAAACATTACTGTGTTTCGGTCCGAAGGGCACCGTAGCTAGTGGAATTACTGGGCAAATGAGACTTACCATCTTATGTCTCAAAGAGACGAGCGCAATTGCTCAGATTTTAATTGTTTTGGTAAGATTTTAAGTTTCATTTGCCCAGTAATTTCACTAGCTACGGTGCCCTTTAGACCGAAACACAACAATGCTTTCATACTTTACGGCAGAAATAGGTGCCGTTGTTGTACCAATAATCTAGCCGGAATCCTGTGCCATGGATGATGCCTCCCACTGATATTATTCCTTATGGCTTTCTGTTCACATGTGATCATCATCAATAACAAAAAAAGCTTCAATCTGCTATAAAGTAATAAAAAGATTGTTTATCTCAATTAAAGTTTAAACATACACAACATTCTTACCTCAAATTCTTTATTCGGTAAAATGTTTGTACGTGGGCATCGTCGAACAAGGGTTTGAATATTTCTATTTCCAAAAGCCTCTACAAAGGCTATATAAAATTCCAGCCTCTGGCATACGCTGCTCTGTGGTCGGCGGTCACTTGCGACACAGAGTAAAAGTAACAGTAGCGAAATCAATGTTATTGTGGGTCAATAAAAAATACATTTAATTAGGAGTCGAGTGCTAACTGCAATAGGCATATGAAAACATGCAATATATTAAAACTATTGACATTTCTACAATCTTTCTGAGATCTCTGACTGGGAGTTTTTGACATCCTGATAGCAAAGTTATTTGTAACTTTGCAGGCCAAAATAGGGGTCCAGGGTTCGGGTTTAAGTTCCTGCTTCGTTTCTGCAAAAATATGAATATTTTTGTTTCTGAGTAAAAGATGTTAAAATATTTATTTGTTTTTTGACAGAATAAGGTATAATAAATACCAAGAGTGGATTAACTCCTTTTTTATACGATGAAATACCTAAGCTGTTGTCTCGACTTGACTTCTAGTAGTTAGAAATATGCACGGATTGTCCCCAAAATATTCTGTAAGGCGTTGTCGAATAGCCATTCACAGCTCAGGTCGTACGCTTAATAATATTGTAAGTATAAAAGTATTAATTTGATAAACGATTTTACTTAGCAATTAGTGAAAGTCTAGAGACTTAGTATTCAAACTAGTTAAAATTTTACTATAGGACATGTCTAGCTTATATAATTTTTATGGCCATCCAACTCGAATTAATCCACCATATTTTTGAAGTTATACTTCTTTAGGCGCGTTATGAAAAAATAATGATAGTGAAATTTTAAAATGCGCGCGCATCACTGTAACACAAAAGTAACAGGGTGAAGTTGGTTCCTAAAATTTCTGACCTTTGTGGCATTCATTTTTTATTTTTGGTTTCTTCGTCCATTATTAGATAGGCAAACGGTTCAAGCCCATACAGCCGTATTCGTTATTTAATAATTAATTGTCAAGACATCGTTGCAAGATTTTCAGTATAATTCAAAGCTTTCTGAATTCGGTATTTTTAGTTCAACCTTAATTTCCTGCTCTGTGACACTGACCAAGGCGGCGGTCACGTTTCGCTTTTATGATGTTCCGGTCCGAATCGTAAATAGGTTTGCGTTACGTTTTTATGAAACATATCTTTTTAATGTTCACCTCTGCTTCTGGATAATGTGCTGATGTAATTTACGATTTATTTAGGCGGGAAAAGGAGTTTATAATAATGAAAATGGATGCTTCAGCTCCATTTGTAATATTTTACTAGAATCTTCAATTTTTTTTTTATGAAAATAAGGTACGAGATGAGCAGGACGTTCAGCTGATGGTAATTGATACGCTCCTTTGAAAAACTCAAAAATTCTGAGCGGCACTAAAATTGCGCTCGTCACCTTGAGACATAAGATGTCAAGTCTCATATGCCCAATAATTTCAGTAGCCACGGCGCCCTTTAGACCGAAACACAGTAATGCTTACACATTACTGCTTACGGCAGAAATAGGTGCCGTTGTGGTACCCATAATCTAGCCGGCATCCTGTGCAAAGGAGTCTCCCACTGGTGAAATCAACTTAGTGTAACCTCTTTCAAAAATTTTTACACTTTGTACCTTAGTAACCGAAGACAAATAAGTATTATGAATTTGCGTCTTTTCTCTTACACAAATAAAATTTCAAAAACAAAATTTTATGAACGATGCGGGATTCGAACCCACGACCTCCGGCAATCCGTGTCGGTACTCTAACCAACTGAGCTAACCGTTCGAGTACCGCCTCGTTATAAAATTCTGTTTGCTTTGTTCAACTCTCAGGTTGTGGCTTCATCTACAGGATCTACTTTACAGCTGATAACCTGCACAACCCCAATATTTGCATATTGGGAAATTGAGTTGAGATGTCGCTCTTGTAAATCTAAATAATATGTTATATTTTTTTTTTAAAGTGATAACCCTCACTTCTAAGATTAATACGCAAATAAAATTTGAAAAACAAAATTTTATGAACGATGCGGGATTCGAACCTACGACCTACGGCGTTCCGTGCCGGTGCTCTAACCAACTGAGCTAACCGTTCGAGTACCGCCTCGTTATAAAATTCTGTGCGTCTTTTCTCTTGTTATGCACACATATCGAAGACATAACTTAAATCTATTTTGAATTGAGTTTTCATTTATGTATTGCGGCAGGTTTTCCATAATGCTTAGCGTTTCATTCCAATCATGAACTGATTAAAAAGAAGATGTTGCCTAAGTAAAAATTGATGAAGCTGGGCTGCCTAAGTAAAAATTGAAATTTAGTTTAGTATGAAACGTGCACTTAAATGGCGTTGGGCAGGACATATTTGTAGGATGGACAATAATAGATGGACGAAGCGCCTAACAGAGTGGGTACCACGAGAGGAAAAAAGGAGAAATGGGAGACCACGTAAGAGATGGAGAGATCTTTAACAACAGATGTGGATCCCATTAGATGCTGACGGCACGAGAAAGAGATTTTTGGAAGGTTTTAGGAGAAGCGACTACTACTTTTAAATACAAATAAAATGAAACTAGCATAATAACATATTAAATTAATTAAAGTCATAAATGTATATAGTTCAAACTAGAGTAAGATATAAAACAAAATTGTTGTAGTAGAAAAATAAAGGCTATTTTTATTTAATTTATTTTATGAAACGTGCAGTCATTTGATATTAGTTTGAAATAGCAATAATAATAGTATGGTGATTGGCGACTAAGTATAATACGGCTTCGTTTGAATGCGAACAGTTTCTTAAAACATAGTGGATTTTGATTGTCTCCTTTTTTTACAAGCCGTCATCAGTCAATCTATCAATGACTGCGTGTTGCACCATCGAGTGAATCGCTTTTTTCTCGGAGAATTTTGCTAGCCTGCAGTTCACAAACGAAATTCCGCTTAGTTCATTGATGAGACTTAAGCCGTTACCAATATTCATATATCTATTATCAATATCTCTTACTTGAGATAAAAATCTTAACAATCGTTGACTTTTCTGTCCCAATAAACTTATCGACGGTAACTCACCTTATCCGTACACGCTGTCTGTCAATGGAACGACGTATAGCTTACGAGCAATATAAAGTTTGTATGGAATTTGCAATTCACGCGTCCCAATATAAGGCGATAAGAATTACTTATCGGGTACATTGGGACAGCTTCAGATTATTGACAGCTGATTACTGACAGTAGAAGGTAGTAATTTTCCTATATCCGTAGATAGTATATTGGGAGCGGCCGTTATGAAATGAAGTGGAGTTTCATGCAAACTTACCGTTCCGTGAATACTGGAGTTCAAGTTTTATCTAATCTTATCAAATACAGTTCAAAATAAGTTTTTATAGTTTAATCTGATAATATGGTTTAAGTTTCTTTTTTCAGTTTTTATTTCAAAAGTTGTGTATATATTTTATATTAAACTATTGCATTTTTTTTATCATGGGGAATGTTCCGAAGAGCTATCACGTGATTCCTATCGCCAAATTCTACCTTCTTACGACAAACCACTACCTTGTCATTTTGGTTGTTTTGGTTGTCATTTTCACCATGTGGAGGGAGGTGTGAAGTTTTTCCACATTTCGATTTTCAAGGATCTATCTACCACTGCCTTGAAATTCTGGAATCAACTTCATTGAATAGTGTTTCAGGATAAACCGATATAATATGGATCTTTCGTTTTTTTAACTATAATTTTTTTTTGTGTTTCAAATTCTGACTGCAGACATTGTGAACTACTAAAATAAAATGAATTAAAATGCTGGGTTTACATATGACGGCATTTCATAGATTATTATAAAAATAATCACGTTTAGAGGGTTTAACTCTAACCACAGGATTGGTACAGGAGTATCCCATTAGTGTTAATATTTTTGTCAAAATACGCGAAGGGTCAAAACGACCGCGAGGAAAATAGTTTTGCAAAGGTAAGGGTTAAAAGGAAAATATAAAGCTTAATAGAAGTAAGTGTATCGTAAAGAGTTTTGGGGTAAATTATATCCAGAAATTTATAATGTATTAAAGTTTTAGACTTTCGTATGAAAATCGCTGAAACGAATTAACATATTTTAGCCTGCAGCAACATGGAGGGCCTTGTGATTTTAATACATCAAAGTAATACGTATAATCTAGTTTAATAATATCAAGTACAACTTTTATGTGTAAAAAAATAGTATGTAGAATCAAGAAGTAGCAACGTGAATAATTTTTAAGTAAAATTCGGTATGCTTAGGTCGTGGCAGATCTAAAGAAAATAAGTACTTACTTCAAATCTAAGATAAAAGCATCCTCATGAATAAAAGTAGGTACTGAGACTGCTTAAGTTTATACAGCAGATATTGATGATTGCGATCAGAAGACCTGGACATGATTAGGTTGTAAACGTGTTGAAGGGAACCAGGTCAAAAATCAACAATGAGAGTGCTTGTATGAAAGGGTTAATGGAAGTGGTAAAATATTTTTCAGAGAACTTTCTTCCTCATACTACAAAGCTGTGGAATGAGCTTCCTTGTGCGGTGTTTCCAGGACGATACGACATAGGTATCTTCATAAAAGCGTTCCTTAAAGGCCGGCAACGCTCCAGTGATTCCTCTGGTGTTGCAAGGGAATGTGGGCGGCGGTGACACAACACCAGGTGAACCGTACGTTCGTTTGTCCTCCTTTTCCATAAAAAAGAAAAATGTCGGGACTGTGACATATAATGGTTTGCCCTATCTGTTTATCTGGAAAATAAGGACTATTGCTTGTGTAGTTTTTAACTGCCATTTATCTAATACTAGCTAATGCCCGCGTCGGCGTAGATAAATGGTTTCTAAAATTAATAAGCAAATTTGAAAATGATGACTATCTACGACTTATTCCAGTTCCGGTTCCCATTTTCGCTCCCGTTTCCAACAATATTATATTAATCTTATTTCAAGGAAGATTGCTATGGGAAACGAAACCTACTATTGGTATAGTTCATAGACGTGAATTTCAGTTTTTCACAAATCCCGCGGCACCAAGGATTTTTCCGGGATAAAATGTAGCCTATATTATTTTCCAAGCGGTAAAGTATCTCCGGCGTAAAAGCATAACAAACATATTTTGGTTCACATTTATAATATTAGTATTATTATAGTATGGATTTTTAGGCGCTATTCAGTGTGACGCAGATGGCTTCGTAGATATCCACGATGGATGGTTTTATGTATTTATTAAACAGGCAACAAACACTTAATTCATTTTTTATCTACACTGCTGTGACCACGGTCCACGTAGGTGCATGACCTCTTCCTTTGATTCACGTTTGATTTTCTTCATGTATCCTAGCCAGGATTTCCAGTTCCTTTAATCTATTCACTTCGGTTTAAGTCTACCCGACTTCATCTTTCAGATACTTTTGCGGAGTTTATTTCCATACTTAAGCGTTCTTCACTTGTTTCTTATGCGTATTAAAATGCTATTTCACCTTTATATTCGAAACGACGACCTTCGCACGACACAACACAAGTTAGGATATCATCCCCACCATCTGGATGTGTGGCGGTCCTCCACAGTGTGGTTTTCAAGGAGCTTTCTTCCTCGTACTACAAAGCTGTGGAATGAGCTTTGTTGTGCGGTGTTACCGGGACGATAGGACATGGGTACCTTCAAAAAAAGCGCGTACAACTTCCTTAAAGGCCGGCAACGCTCTTGTGATTCCTCTGGTGTTGCAAGAGAGTGTGGGCGGCGGTGATCACTTAACACCAAGTGACCCGTACGCTTGTTTGTCCACCTATTCCATAAAAAAATATTACATTTAAAAAGCTGCCCGTGCCCCTTTAAAATGGTCATAAATAATATTACTTCAAATTTCATCATACTAATCTAAGCAATTGGAAGGTTTTGCTATTTTTGTCCGGAAGCTGTTTAAAATTTTTGAAGAGTTGTACGCGTTCGATATGAGCTTGGCATTCCAGAAACCTTACAAATAACTTTATTTACATTTTAAACATTTTCATCATAAAACTTACATATCTATTCAGAAAACTTTTACAAAGAAAACAGGGTGGTATTCGCTTTACTTAAATCAAATCTTAAATCTTAATATTTCTAGGTTAAAATATCACAAAATAATAATATTTTTTATATACCCTCATTTCAGAAAAGTTAAGCTTTTAGAAGAAGTAGCCAAAATATATGTGGAAAACCAACATGACAAATAGCTTTGATGTTTTGATTAACAGGAGTTAATAAATAATAAATAATTATAGGTGCGATAATATTATGAGAAAAGATTTTAACTGTGTCCTGAATGCTGTTCGGTTTTTCAATATGATTGCTAAATTTGTTGAAATTAACCAAGATATTATGGATAAATAAGATGGTGGAGTGAGTTTATTAGAACATTAATTTTTTTGGTTATTATAATAAGGTCCTAAATTTTAAAATTCCTATTAAAATAAAGGTATTTTATATTTTTTTTAAAATAATTAACGCTCAAACTAAAAATTTTCAATTACAATTTTTTTCATCAACCAAAAAAGACTCGACTTCACCACCAAAAGTACCATCACAAATATTATGGCGAATGAATAGCGAGGCTGGATATTTCTGGAACGAAACGGTCAGCTTTCTCATAGCTAAAAGAAGGATTGTGTGGTTTTATGAAACCACGGTACAAGTGAAACTTTTTTTCACATTATAGACATTTAACTAAAAATTTTTCGAATAATGTTCCATTAAGGGTATAAAAATCGCTTTATCAATCTTAATTTTATGCTTGGAAAATTGGAATGATAATGGGAAATAATAAAAACAATAAAAATAGCGTGGAGCACTGGCACAAATGAGTAATATGTATTCTATGCACTACACGGTCAGCTCCTGCGAACTATAGGCACCGCCCGACCGGCACGCGACATGCAACACACAACCGAATAAGTTTGAGACGATGTAATAAAAGTTGCACTTTAAATATGATTTTATTATTTAGATTATAAATTAGATTTGAATAATTTTGATATTTTATTAAAACAATATTAAAAATAAACTGATATCAGAGCTGAATTCCCCTTTTATCTAAATTGAAAGAATTTTTCAAATGCACAATTTTTCTTATTGTTTCAAATAATTAAAAATATTATTTATAAGTTGAATGTGATCAGAGTCCATCCCTGTGTTAACAGAATCACTTACAACTGTCCCAACAAAAGTTGTTTCGAAGAAAAAGTTTGTGAATGCATCGCCTTCTCGCAAGTAAAACTAAATGCAAATCTTATTATATTTTAATGAATAAAATTATATCTCAACTGTTACGTGCTTAAAACTTATATACGTCGTCATTTTGTTTTTTCCGGTTTACAATGGAAAGTTGAAAAATTATTCACTAGAAGAATTTATTATGGCAATTTTAAGACATTGTTTAGCTGTACCAGTGAAAATATGATATAAGTAAGCATCCCTTCTAACCAATATATGACCTAAGCCATAACATAACGTCACGATTGTAAATCGCTTATTAATGAACGTCAAAAAATACCACCCATTTGAATTGTTATGTCGCAACCTGAGAAGAACGGGCGCAACAAACTCAGCGGGCTTTTTTTATTTTTCAACGAAATTTCGTTAAAACTTATTATTGAAACAACCTGAAGGAGGTCACTCCATTCCCATAAAGTTACTAATTTTTGGTAATTTTCTGGAATCAGACTTACTAACTCGAATTAAACGAGTTGTAGGCATAAGAAGTTTATTTTAAGACACACCTACAGATTTGAACATTATCCCTGCTGGACGAAGGCCTCCCCCAAAGATCGCAATGACGATCGGTCTTGCGCTGCCCTCATCCAATGTATTCCGGCGATCTTGACCAGATCGTCGGTAAATGTTGTAGTCTATCAACACTTCATCTCCCGGTACGTGGTCGCCATTTGAGGACTCAACAGCCCCGGTCATCTGACCGTCGAACTATGTGCCCTGCCCACTGCCGCTTCAGTTCATTTTGCACTTTACATGTACACACACACACATGTACACGTACACAGTAATATTTTATGCTGAGCTAGCTGAAATAGTAAAATTAACAGAAAATATAAATATACAAGTAGCTGTGGACAACAACATTACTAAAACTTAACAAATAAAGAAATAAATTTAAAGTAATAAATACACAAGTCTTAATTGTGTTTATGTATATTATGTTAATTTGTTAGAATAGTACCTTAAGAAGAATTTCGGTTTCGACATAAATATTTTGATAGATAGCTTTAAAGCTTTGATAATGGAGTCGAGAGAGAATCTTTTAATTTACACAGCTACCGATTGAGAAACAGTGAGAAAGGGCGAACGTTGCATGAAATACATAGCCATGGAGCGAGAGTAGAGAGAGAGAGAACGAGAGAGAAAGGGATATCGAGACAAAATTCACGCTGTTCGTTGATGTATTCGTTTATTGCACGCATGAGAAATATTTTTTATATTAATTAATTGTTTTGTCGTCGGTCCTTGATACCGCTAGAGTGTTTTCAAAATAAGATATCTTGAAGTTAAAATGTACTAAATGAAGGTTAAAATAACGTTAAAAGATTGCGTTTCATACATAGGCTAGGTTAGAGGCTAGATAAAGCGTTGGAAAACAGTTGGAAGTATTTCCTCAAATTACTCATCTGAAACAGTCATAGTTGGAATCGTGCCATGAAAAGAACCCTTTGGAAATAAACCCTTAATAAACTACTCAAGCACTGGATATGGATACCGCTGCAATTCTTCATTCATTCGAGTACCGCCACATTGTAACTAACACAATACTCAACAATTTTATATCTTTTGTTTCGAGCCGTTCGATACGTCAACGTATATCTACGTAATTGGAGATATAGCAGGCATTACACTTCGAGGCTTTGTTCGATCTGCTAATACTGCTGTCATTCGAAGTCTAAGAGATAGGTAGGATTTTATCTGACTTATTGATCAAAAAGTTTTTTCAAACATAATAAACATTTATTTAGAAATATGTACTTACCAGTGAGAGACTCCTTTGCACAGGACGCCGGCTAGATTATGGGTATCACAACGGTGCCTATTTCTGCCGTGAAGCAGTTATGTGTTAACATTACTGTGTTTCGGTCCGAAGGGTGAAAGGGCGAGGGTCGCAGCTATTGAAATTACTGTGCAAATGAGACTTAACAACTTATGTCTCAAGATGACGAACGCAATTGTAGTGCCGCTCAGAATTTTTGGGTTTTTCTATAATCTTGAGCGGCACTGAATTGTAATGGGTAGGTCGTATCAATTACCATCAGCTGAGCTTCATGCTGGTCTCGTTCCTTATTTTCATAAAAATAAACTACAAAATTTTAGATACTTTCTTTAATCGTGTTAATTGTAATAGTTGTTAATTAAATTATGTGTACCAGTAACACACAATCATACATTATGTATGGGCTGCATGCCACGTAGGTATGTAGCCGACATACCTATCTATGGGGTGCACGTTTGCATACAAATTTACGCGACTAACATGCTGCATATGTATGTCTGGTGTGCGCTCCGCCTTATCTAGAGTTAGGACAAGCGATATTCATTATTTTTATCTACTGTAATCGCTGCTTCATTTGTCGATATTCAATCGCCAGATATCGGCCTCAAATTTTCGATTCTCGAAAAGTGTGCAATGAGCATCCTTGTGCGGTGTTTCCGGGACGATACGACATGGGTACTGAAGGTACCAAAAAGCGCGTACACCTTCCTTAAAGGCCGGCAACGATCTTGTGATTCCTCTGGTATTGCAAGAGAATGTGAAGGTGATCACTTAACACCAGGTGACCCGTACGCTCGTTTGTCCTCGTATTTCATAAAAAAATCTAATTCATAGACTTACAATATACTAGCGGATAGACAAACAACGCGTGCAAGAGAAAAGAAAATCTAGCGGAGATACAGCAAAAAAGAAAGCGAATATATTGTTTCTGTAACCGATTTTGATTGACAAATCGTAAGCAGTCAGTCACGCTTGTCATTAGCTCCTTAATATTTTGAATATTATTAAACAACTAGCTAACGCACACAATGTTAATGTCATATCGGGCTGTCACGTCGTCGATACACTAGTATATTCTAAGTGTGTCATATAAAAAGTAGGTATGTGATTCCGGCAGATGTTGTACTAATAATACTAAAGATACTCTCAGAATTATACCCATCATAATTTCGTCAACAGGTGTAATATCAAAATCTTTGAAATCCGCTCTCAAACTTTTAGATCTTCACGAAAATACATAATATATTCCCTTACAAAAATCAATAATTATAGATACTTAGATAGAACCCAAATTTTTTGACAATCCAAGACGAAAATCATACCAATCATCATTCATTAACACACAACTCATTAACATCACATCTTCATACACAAAACACTTGAACCAAGTCACTTGGCATATGCCCGTACTTAAGTTCATTACCGACCTAAGGTCGAGAACAAAAATCTGTTTTAAAATAATAATAATAAAATATTTTATTTGCACCTAAAAACTAATACATAATTTAATATATTATAATTCTCATGTCGCGGTGTTTGTAGTTAAACTCCTTCGAAACGGCTTGACCGATTCTCATGAAATTTTGAGTGCATATTGGGTAGGTCTGAGAATCGGACAACATCTATTTTTCATCCCCATAAATGTTAATAGTGGTGCAAGCCAATTTTTTTTTTTAATTTTTTTTACATTTTTTTTTAAATTTGTTTGAGAGTCAGCATTAAAAAATACATACAACTTCACCAATCTACGATCAACAGTTACTTTTGTATCGCGATTTTAATATCGGCAATACAACGTTTGCTGGGTCAGCTAGTAATATAATATAACTTAAAATTTAAATGAAACATAATAAATTAAAAGTACTTAAACCAAACATCAGCTGCAAATAGGCACAAGCTCGGCATATGCTGACACACATATCATGTATGTCCAGCGCCGATCTTCCGCTTCAGCTATTCTGTGACCTTGTACCTTTCCCAGTACTGAAATAGGCTATGATTTGTACATTTTTTTTTTAAAATTAAAAACAACCATAATACAACAACAATACCAAAACCACTATTCCAAAACAATAGATATAATATGCACTAAAACGTATAAAAATAAATTGCGTATTTTTATAGAATCTAATTAATAAATCTAATTCTAGTAACCATTATTGTTATTTTATTGTTTATTGTGATCTAGACAAAATTGCAATGACACGGGAAGCATCAGCTTTCAAATAAAAAAAATAAGGAATTATCAAAATCGGTTCACCCAGTCGTAAGTTCTGAGGTAACAAACAAAAAAAATAAACATTGACAGACGAATTAAGAACCTCCTCCTTTTTTGAAGTCCGTTAATTAATAAGTAGTAACTCATTTATACTCACACATATTAGTAGTATTTAATAAGTATGATAGCTCTTGGACTACTTGGCTTCAGTTGTCTATTTCGTTTCCTTTGTTTCGAATGTTCTCGAAGCGACATCCTCTCTCCTATTTTTTTTATCAATAGATTTACGTGCACTTTGGCGCTTAAAATAAGTCACGAAAGTGACTACATGAAAGAGTGTTTAGTACTTTTACGTAACGTATTTCATTTATGTGAGTTCTAGCGTTACTTTTTAGGAGCTTTTAATTTATTTATTAACGAGCTGTCTCATGTCGTGAATAAAGTTTGTCTTTTTACGGGATAGCAGGAAAAAAAGCATACAATATGTCATGCAATATGTTAACCGGTTTAAAGTGATCAACGCCACCCAAATTCTCTTGAAACACCAAAGAATCAAGAGCGTTGCCGGCCTTTTAGAAAATGTTAACTTTTTTTTAAAGTACCCATGTCGTATCGCCCCCGAAACATCGCACAAGGAAGCTAATTCCACAGCCCGGTTGTACATGGAAGATAGTTCCTTGATAACCGCCACATTGATATGGAAATTTATGGCATAACGGTATAATTTAGATAAAAGTATGCGGTATTTTTTTTCAAAGCTCCATCCTTTCTTGTAAACTCCGCACAAGGAAGTCTGTTCGACAGTTTGTTAACCACTTTAGAGTTCCTTAAAAGGAAATGGATGATGTCTTTGTGTATTAGCGCGTGCGTAGGAAAACATATGATAGGTATTAAAAATTAAAAACAATAGACAGATGGTCTGCAGCTGGGGGCCACTACTTATCCTCTAGGAACTCCTCTGCTAAAGTGGGTGTTACTGCCCTCTCGGCGTTTGTAGAATGAAATATGATTGGAGTTACACCAAACTTTGATGCGATGCGATTATGTCGTTGACCACTGATGAAGTATTATTTTAATATTATATGCGTATTGCTTGCGAACTGTTCAGGTGCCCGGTGACAGTTTTATGATTAACCAGCTCAAGAGTCAACTGGCCTTAGATTAACCAATCAGGTATATAATAGATAATACATAATAGATTTAAGGGTAAATGTATACACTTTTATAATAAAGTCTTTTAAATTTAAATGTTCTACTAAAAAATGGCTCTGTCGTAAATTCTACTACTCCACAGCTGAATATATAAGTAATCGGACAGCCTGGGACTAGATTATGATTGTTTTATAGCGATAGAAATGACTGTACAATATTGTATATTTTTATTGAAAAGAGTGCAAAAAAATAATGCTGGGAGAGTTTCTTGCGCTGCTTCTTCTCTTTCAGAGCGCCATTTGTTTCAAAACATAATTGCCTTTTATGCCTTTTACCAATGCGTCTGTTGTCTATGGGTATCTCTCTATTTTTTTATTTTTTTATTTTATTTTATTTTATTTGGAAAACTTACAGTGTTACAATGACTTAATTACTATTCAATAGTGTGAACATTTTACACCATTTAGTAGTTTTCGCATATTGTACAGGAAGTGTCTGCACTATAGTTTGCCATAACAAAAAATTAGAACATAGAGAATATACAAACGCATCCACTTAGTTTGAGATGTTCTGTGACCACTTCCCGTCATAAATATGTTAGTTGATATAGTTTTCAGAGATATTAATATTTTATAACATTTATCGTCTGTTCTCTTCAGAGATTAATGTTTTTCAATACGCCGGATTAATTTAAACGTACAAAAAGCAATCTTTAAAATCAATAATACTGAAATCCCATCAATCAGCGGCAATCACTGCCCAAATGAGTCTTATTATTAAATACCAGGGAGGCAATAACCTTCTTTTATAAATATTTTTTTATGGTGTGATACAAGCTTTTCTCCCCTGATTTGGTGCGCCTTAATCTCATTACACACTCCCACAGGATTTTCGGAATGAAATGGTACCTCTCTTACATTTTTACAGTAGATTAAGGGGGAACAGGCCGGTCGTTATGTAACGAACGATGGAGAAATAAAGACAAGAATGGACAGTGACGATCCAATGATCCTTAATAATATATATATAAATAGTGTGTGTATGTGCTTTATTAACCTATACTTTAAGTGTTCAATAAAAACGAATTATTAACTTTTTAGTAAAGTCATTCGAATGATACAAATTCTTTTTCAAAATGGTCGCCATACAAAATAAAACACATCCTTCTTTAGGCAGCTCACGCGCTCTTAGTGTGACTAAAAAGTTTTCACTTCAGAAAAGTTTACTTTAAAAAAGTATAGAAAATATACATTAATATTTTATATTGTATTAATACAGAACCCATTGTGTACAAATTCAACTCGCACGTGACCTGTTATTATTACTTTTAGATGTACAGAACCATAAAAAAATACGACCTTAATTTAAAACTACCAGGGCATCATATATATGTAGCAAGTTACATCCCCCGTATAATTACGCACAGCAGCAAAATATTTTTCCATTCCGTTGATTTGCAGGCTTCGATGTGTAAGCTCGATACAGGTTACATAATGGATAATCAATAGTTAGTGTTGCGACATTGTAAGCCAGGCGTGTATACAACGATCATGTAAAAGATTTTATGATAATTATCAGATAAGCCTTATCGTACGAGTTAAATTATATTTTATATTTGAATAATATTCTAATCACTTTAAGTTATTTTTTATGTCTTATTATACTTATATTCCAGTTACAATTGTTTTACAAAATTGAAAGCTTTTTTTGCATGTTCTTTCAGTAAGTTATTAGGTTTTAAATTAAAAAAAAAAATAACAGAAAAACAACCGACTTCAAAAACACTATTCCAAAATAATAGATATAATATGCACTAATAGTATAAAATTAATTGCGTACGAGTATTTTATACAATCTTTTTTTTTATTGAAAAGGAAGACAAACAGGCGTACGGGTCACTTGGTGTTAAGTGATCACCACCGCCCACATTATTTTGCAACACCAGAGGAATCACAGGAGCATTATTAATCTTTAAGGTGTAAGCGCAAAGCGCTTTGAAGGTACCTATGTCGTATCGTCCCGGAAACACCGAAAAAGAAAGTTCATACCACAGCTTTGTAGTGCGTGGAAGAAAGCTCCTTGAAAACCGCACTGTGGAGGACCGCCTCACCAGTGGGGATGATATCCTAACTTGTAGCGTGTCGTGCGAAGGTGGAATTTGGCCACAGGAATCAGGTGAAACAGCTCTTCGGAACGTAATAGATGTGGTAGAAGATACACAATGTGACGTCTCTACGCAAAACCAAGTGATCCAGCCGTTCACAGAGCACTGGGTCCCCGACAATTCGAGCTGCTCTTCGCGGTCAAATTGATCGAGCTGATACAGGGGTGCGCCAGACCAGAGATAACAGGAACACTCATTGTGTGGCAGGACCTGCGCTATGTAGTGCGCTAGAATCTAATCTAGTTAATTAATCTAATTCTAGTTACGATTATTGTTATTTTTGTAATCGTTGTCCTCCCGCCGCGACACCGCTCTCGCCTCCTCACGTAGCGCGTGCGAATTAAGCACATCTCATCTATAACTATGTATGTAGTTACAAACCTAACGTGGCTGTCACCGACACTCGACTGGAACACACGGCTTAAACTATAACGAAGTATATTATAATCAAGCAAGCTATGTCAAATATAGTTCCTACTTTGTAATATGATATTGTTTAAACGTAAACGTAGCTACGTAAACATTAAGCCTTTGTTGCTCTTAGCCTCCTCAAAGACCCTCGTTCACATCCTGTTTTCTCTGTGGTATGCCTTCTCTAAGAGGTTATTTTACACTTCATCAAACAGGTATTCTTCGATATAATTTATTAGAGCTCGAGCATGTAGATGGCCAAATCTTGACTAAAATATATAAAAAATGTAACTATGTTGGAACTAGTAAAGGCATTTACAATTTTATTTATGGTAGAGAAGAAAAACAAGTGTACTGGCCGCCTGGTATTAAGAGATCACAGCCCCCATTCTTTTGCAACACCGGACGAATCACAGGAGCGTTGCCAGTCATTAAAGTTGGTGTGCGTACTTTTTTTAAGCACAAATATCGTATCATGTTGGCAACACCGCACAAGGAAGCATATTACACAGTTATGTTGTACGTAGAAGAAAGTTCCTTGAAAATCGACTGCATGTGGTGAAAATGAAATCCAAGTTTGCAGCGTGTCGTAAGAAAATGTGTTTAATTGTGGCTGCGTTCTTACATCAGGTTTTCTTAGATTACGTTTATGTTACATTTAAAAAACACACTTTTAAAGTATTTAAACGCATGTAATTGTAACTGTGTTTTTACATAAGATTTTTGCTTAAAAGTTACATTTTTATTAAAGTTATTTTAACTTACCCGACGATACAAGATCTTTCTAGATCTCGTTTTGAGGGGGACTGCAGATGAAATGAGTCAAAGATAGTATTTGTCATAATTGTCATTATAAAGTTTAGCGCCATTTATTGCCTCAGAGGTGGAATTTGCTATAGAGAGATTTTTGACAAAATTTACTGACAGTGTCCTCTTCTTTTTTGGTATGTGTCTGGGACTGCTACCCCAATTTATAACTAGAAATTGTTAAAAAGCTTTTTAAGGTTAATAAATATGAGCATATTATGTAATGTGTTCAGTTATTCTATTGTTGACAGTGACAGGTGCACAGGGTGAAGACGTCTATAAAACGCGATGCCTCCCTGGCGGCGACACATTTCCGCTGCAACCGTTGACGAGTTAGGGCGTTACTCTGTCCGATTACTGTTCGAATATTAGTCATTGTGTCATTATAAGAAGCTCAGCAAATTGATCTATTTGATTTAACAGTTAATTATTTAGGTGTTAGCTTGTTTGTGAATTTTTAGTAGGTGGTATTAAAGTGGATGGATGGATCTGATTTCCTAGACTATATATATACTATGTATTTATAAAATTGTACTTAAAAACATGTAATATAAAAGTAAAATATAATACTTAAACAAACAAAGGTTTCACGCCAAAAAATTCCAAAATATTGTTACTGCAAGATTGCATATTTTCAAAGGTTAAGTCGGGCAGACTGAAGCCTTATCCGCCAATAAAAATATTACTTGACACGACAAAGTTGGACTCACAACTTATAAACTTATTTCTCAAGCTATGACTAATCCTAGTGTTAAGCCAAAAACTATATGGCACAAGAAACACTCTGCACAGGAAGTTATTTACCATTGTAACTCGAATCAAAAAAATATATTATTTTTATAAAAAATTTAAAAGACCTCATTTCTTAATACATACTGGAGTTACATTAATTGTGCTGCCAGCATACGTATTTCAATGCGATAAAACGTTGCCGTAATATAAAACAAATATTTTAAAAATGGCCAGTCCAATTTATCATTACCAATGTTTAATAAATCACCAAAACGTTCAAAGACGAAACAAGAAGACCGACCGATTTTTCTATAGAAAAGTAATAATCCGGAAATGATCTCGAAGTTATCTCGAAGTTGATTCGATTATAGCAATAGTGACGACACGTATCGCGAACTTAATCTCGGAGTTGTATAGAAGTTTTTATTGTGTACTCGCTTGTAATGTGGTGGAATTAAATGTAGTTTTGTTTTGATGCTTCAGAGTTTCATACGAGATAATATTATGGTACTACTACCTTCGTAAACTTCGTATCTTAGGTATACAACATTTTAGCTTATTTTACTTTATTCGACAAACCAACAATATGTATGCACAAATGTAAAAATATCAACAAGGAGACTTAAAACAAAAAGACACACAGCAAAAATATCAATAACTGGTATGTACAAAAGATTTAGAGACATACAGATTATTTTAGTAGTGTAACAAAAATAATAGTAATTTCTACAAATTACTCCCTTACGCAGGGAGTCAATGACATTATGACGAAAGCAAATATGTTGTTGGTACGAACTGTACGATTAGGGATTTTACAATTGAAATTTATTTTTGGTAATAATGAAGTATCCGTTTGATTATTAACTATTTACTTATATCATTTACATATGACATCAGTGAAAACGTCGAAAAAAAATGAGTTTAGAGTTACCCTCTATTCGGAGCAATGCACGCATACTAACACAAAGAGTCATAAATGTCAAATACGCGAGTGTAAGACGTAGCCTGTCACATACACTAAACTAATATTCCTGATCTGTTTTTATCGGTTGGATTTATTATCGGCCATGTCTGACAGACATACGGACGGCCGCACAGCAAGTATCCATCCTTACTCTGTGGTTTCAGTGATACCTTCACCTACCTACAGGGGTTTTGAAAACTATAAATTTTCTATGCATCTCAACAATTAAGAAAATGTTATATTAAAATGAAATACTTTTTAAAGGATTTATCATCACCATCATCAGCCGGAAGACGTCCACTGCTGGACATAGGCCTCCCCTAAAGATCTCTAGGATAATCGGTCCAGCGCTGTCCTCATCCATTCCGGCGATCTTGACCAAATCATCAGTCCATCTTGTGAGGGCGTTACGAACACTGCGTCTTCCGGTAAGTGGTCGCCATTCGAGAACTTTTCTGTCCCATCGGCCATCTGTCCGTCGTACTTTGTGCCCTGCCCACTGCCACTTCAGTTTTGGAATCATTTTGGGCTATGTCGGTGATTAAACGCTGATTTAGGATTCTAATCAGTACGTTTAACTTTACGTTATACGTTTTAACGCGTATAATTAATTCTTACTATATTTTTTAGTTTTCAGGGAGATACGCGTGCTGCAAAGATAACTAAACGTCGGGTTAAATAAATAAATTATAGAAAAGTATAATACTCGCGTTAATTAAAGAAAATACTAAAATGCTTAGATAAATAATAAATCGCGACAGACAGCTAAAGATAAGAGGGAGTGTGTGTGTTACAATTGTTGCTAGTTTAAGTTATGATAAAAACTAAAGTGGCAAATTCGAAAATCCCTGTCATTTAACACAAAATATATTTCTTTAACTAAAGTATTTATTTTCACACTTTACTGTGTTATATGAAACACTACTATTATGTTATAACAAACATAATAGTGGATGTGACCTTCTATTAAGTGAGAAACACCTGTGCCAGAAGGCCACGCTCTTCCATATCAATTAAAATTAACAGTACCAAAAACTAGGGATCACAAATTTAGTCTAAAAATATAATGTAACAAAAGAAAAATATACAAACAGGAAGTCTGTGTGTGTGTGTGTGTGTGTGTGTAAAACACTAATTGTTGTACTATCAAGAAGGTATACCTAAAATTTACTCCGTCTAATTAAATAGCTCTTCCATTTCCTCATGATTCATGGATTTCAACCAAGTGGTTAAACTTCGTCTACATTCCACTTTGTTACGCGTATAGATCTTGAGTTTTTCATTAATAAGGTTATAACATGTTCTGATTGTTTCATAAACTGTCGCTTTGCAAAAGTGGTCTTTACACTAGTTGGCTTTTATATCTTATAAGATGATACGAAAAATTTTCATGTTACCATTTTATAAGGAAGTATTCAACATAACATAAGCTCGACCGTTGACTTAGAAGAAGCTAATGTCAAGCGTGGCTGACTGCTTACGACTTTTCAGTCAAAATCAGTTACAGTTATAATATTTTGCTTTCTTTTTCTTTCGCTTTCGCACTACGTCCGATCCGAATCGGATCCGTATCCGTGAAAATACAGTCCGCTGTATTCGTTGAACCATTTTTAACAGTTGACGGAAAGAAATTGGACGAGGGAAGCCAGATCTAGTGCGTAAACTACCATAGAAGCTCTCTTAGTCTTTACGTTAGTATATTGTATGAACTCGACATACGCAGCTGCCTGTCATGGCAAGTTCGGCCAAGGAAATGTATCTGGCGATACGTAACAGGCAAGTGGTTTAATATTTTTTTTATTAAATTGGTTGTAAAATATTGAAAGTTTTGACTTTCTGACAAAAGCACCTCTGAGAAGTAATATAAAGTGATATTCCATCGAATATATAAATGTGGAATTGGGAAGAAAATCTAAATGGGTTATATTATGTAGATGGTCTAGAAATAATAACAATATTGGTTATATAAGCGCGTTACAACATGTTACGTGACATTTTTTGCCAGTTCAATCTAGCTAGTAAGCTGCGTAGAAGAACTGAGTTTCAAAAACAAACTAAATAAGCAGCATATTATGCAACCTCGTCCGCTTTTGAATTAGGTTGAAATTTATAAAGGGTCATAGCAAAGGAATTTCGTATAACCTCAATAACGCATGGAAACCAAAATGAATCCTGCGGGATCGAAATAAATCTTTCCCTCAGAGGACAAATCGAGAAAACCCTCATCTTACAGCTGACAATGAATGACGCGATAACCGTGCTATAATTCATATCAACCTCCGTTATAAATATCTGGCATTTCCATACAGAGAGCGCGCCAACTAGGCGGCTTAAACACTGTTTATAAAACTGATGTATTACAACTACTATTCCTACAAGTTCTATTCCTGGATTTTATTCATTTGACTTGCCTTCTATGATTTAATCTACTTCAATACAATACTTTTTAGGATTGAAACTTTTGTGTGAATGAATTTTAGCAAAACTTCGGTCCAATTTGTGAAATAGGTCACTCAGAGTCGAATCCAAATCGCTACGTTAGCGAAGCTCCGTAAAATATTTTTGTCTCTAATATTACAATGTATCAAGACTAAAGTTTTAAACCAGTGTGTGTTACTAGAGTGATGACATAAGAAACACAGACGTGGTCGTTATGAACCTTATGAGAAAGCTCATGGTCGCTTAGACGGCAATGGAGAGGGCTATGCTCGGAGTTTCTCTGCCAGATCGAATAAGATATGTAGGGGAACCCAAGCTGTTGAAGTAGTAAGGTCCTGAAATGTCCCCATCACCGATGATCTGGTCAAGATCACCGGAATTGGGGTGATGAATGCTTTGGGGGAGGCCATTTAACTGCAGTGGACGTCTTCTAGCTGAAATGAATGAACGAGTGAATAATATTCGACATATTAAATCGGAACTTTCGGAATAAACAAAATAAAGTTATTTGGATTTTTTATTGTACATAATATAATATTATGACTATTATATTATGAACTTATATGTCAAATAGATTTCGATACAGAGAAGTTTTTCTCAATTAACAACTCTATAATAAACAACAAAAATCATGAAGCGTTTTTGTAAATGCAATCTGTGATAGGACACCTTTATAGCGGCCTTGTATTTACATACTAGAGCTCGCCCGCGCGGCCTACGGACGCCTGATTTACAGTCGCCTCTCAATGACAGATGTAAATCATAAGCGATAGCGACTTAATTGAAATTTATGATCATCAAATTTTCATTATGAATTTATTTTCGGTACTTTAAATTTCGCTTTCATTTATAGCATAAAATATTAAGTGAAACATTATTTTGAATTCAAGATTTATAATCTCTGATGACAGCGGGCTGTAGTTCATGAACCACAATAGCTATGAAATCATCGCAGATTTATTTCTAATCTATGCTTATTATAAATAATAAAAATAAAAGCGGATCATAAAAATAATAATAAAAGGGGCCTTTCATATAACTAAATTTAAATACTATAATATGTATCATGCACTTGTCTGTTTGCAACAGTGATCTATTCTCATATAGCAACAGTATTGCCCTTAAGAGCCAACATAAGCTGGCACGTAGCGTTTTATTATATTTTTATATTTTGAATAATCGAGTTTTTTATGCAATGTTCGTCCGAAGCAGTATTACCACCGAATTTATTTCTGTAGTGGCAGTAAAAAGAGATTTAACAGTACGAACAGTACTGCTACTACATCTATTTCTGCCTCAATACAGCGGTTCACTATTACTGTTGTGTACTGGCTTAAAAGAACTTTGGGTGCCAGTGTAATATTATATGTTTTTGTGATTTTTTTTATGAATATAAGGGACCAGACGATCTGGACGTTAAGCTAATGGTAATTGATACGTCCTGCCCATTACAATGCAGTGCCGGTCAGGATTCTTGAAATACCCAAACATTCTGAGCAGCTCAACAACAGCGCTCGTCACCTTGAGACATAAGATGTTAAGCCTCATTTGCCCAGTAATTTTACTAGCTACGACGCCTTTTGGACCGGAACACAGTAATATTTACATATTTCTGCTTCACGGCAGAAATAAGCGCCTTTGTGGTACCCATAATCTAGCAGACATCCTGTGCAAAGGAGCCCACTGGTAAACGGTAGACTGCACTGTACAACCCTAGCAGCCACACACTGCAACTACCATCTTTGACGATCTTGCTATTTTGGTCAGAAGACAGCTTAGATTGAGGGGTACACCGAACATAATGATAACGGGTAGCTGCTATTACGATCTATCGATCGATGGAAGGATCTTTGCAACACATTTCGACGTCGGAATTAAATTGGATTGAACCCATCTGATTTGAATTAGATATCTACCAGCAATTCTGATTGTGGCAAAGAGTAAAGTGATGACCGTCCTTGCCATAACAAAGGGAGGTTTGCCCGTTCCTATTTTTTATCCATTACAAATTAGAAGAGAGCTCAGTAGTGCACCAAACAGGATAGAAGAAGAAGAATTATTTAGGGAATATTAGGACAAATGAGCCTACGGCCGCTGCCCGTAGCCTCATGCCTCCGCTTAACAACTTCCGTCAGTTAAATCAAGTCAGTTCAATTAAACATGCCAAAATAAATACAATCGTTACAAGTTCATATCTTGCACCAAACATTCTCTGACATTTGCGGCAAGAATTGGAAATGTTTCCATCGTGTGACAGTTTTTCAAAGTCTTTCATGGGATTGATTTATTTTCTTTATCGGTTTCTTGTAATAAGCTCAAATTTTTCCGCTTTTGACACAAAATTTAAGGTTAATTGAATATGTATTTTCTGCACACCCAGATGTTTCAGTTACTATTAAGCGTATGGTGTTATTATTTTCAAATCAACCATTGTATACAAAAGTGGTCATTTGGTAAATTTACAAAGAAAAATTCAGAATAGCACTAACACTAACTATGTGAGAAGGTGACTGAAGACAGCCTTTGAAAATAGCTAAACGACTTTTTTTATGGAAACGGAGGACAAACGAGCGTGCGGGTGACCTGGTGTTAAGTGATCACCGCCGCCCGCTCCATCAGTGGGCTTATTGGAATGCTATTATCTTATATCGGTGGGCTTATTGGAATGCTATTATCGTAACAAAGGCGTGTACAAGAAACTTATTAAACTGGTGGATAGAAGGAATGTGTTAGATCTTTTGTTTTTAGACAATATTAAGACATAGATTCTCCATCCTTGCTATCAAAATTTCATAATATTATAAACGTTCCTCCAAGGTGAATAAGAAAATATGCCTATTCTATGTTTGTAGTTTTTATTTAAATTTAAAATGTAGGAAATATCTAAATTTCAATGATTCTCTTGCTACGTAAACGAAATCTAGTAATGCAAAGTTGTGGGTGTATATAGGAATCGATGACTAAGCGACCCGTGCATTAAATTTTGCAATAGTTGAACTTACAGTATCTTATGAAACTTAGAAAGCAAATTACAAAGCAACATTTTTTTAATTTCACTATCAACAGATTGCGCTTTTACTAATAACTAATTAATTAATAATTATCTTTTACAATTAATTACGAAAATCTAAAATAGATAGGCTAGGTTATTGGTACCCCAACGGTGCCTATTTCTGCAGTGAATGTGTAAATATTATTTCGTTTCGGTCAGAAGGGTGCCGTAGCTAGTGAAATTACTGGGCAAATGAGACTTAAAATGTTATGTCTCAAGAAGACGAGCGCAAATGCGGAAGAAAGCGGCACTACCGCTCAGAATTTTTGGATTTTTCAAGAATCCTGAGCAGCACTACATTGTAATGGCGGGCGTATCAATTACCATCAATCTCAATCTCATACTAAAAATAACGGCTAACATTAGCTTTTAAATAGTGCTTGAATCAGATGAAGAATTACAAAAACACAATTTAGATAAAGAATTATAAAGAGATTATCCAAACTGTTACCACAAGTTCACAAAGAAGATTTTGTAATAATAAATTGGATGAGAACGTTTATGGACTGTAAAGCGAGTCAGGCCTAGTCAATAAAGTCGGTAATTTGCTATCAGTGCAGGATTTGAGATGAAAGGAAATGTGAGGCTTCACATGAACGGTAGTCACGTACGGTGGCTGTATCCGTGTACAATGCTCTTCGATTGCCAACTCTTGGCTTGTAACTAGCTGGCTATCTTGCGTCAGGTATATTCTTAAGGAAATATTCATAATCCTATCAGCTAAAAAGTCTAATGTGATAATTATTATTATATGCCAAAAAAAAATTCAACAAAAAAACAACTAACTTCAAAAACTCCAAAACAATAGTTATAATAATAGGTATGCACTAAAATGTATGAAAATAATTGCGTATTCTTATTCAATCTAATTAATTAATTTAATTCTAGTTACGATAATTGTTATTTTTGGAATCGGCATACCACGGGAACCACCACTGTACCACTCATTCATGGCATCACGGTAACCAATAGGTTAAGGTTACTCATTCATGAATGAGTAATTCGAATAATATGAGAAACAGATACTAATAATAATAATAATAAAGCATTTTTATTGAAGAATAAAGACTATAATTTCATATATCTAGGATATATAAAATCTCCTCCAACTTTTTCCATCCATTTCTATCTTTGGCATCCCCGCTCCCGGTCACTACTGTGAATTTGGCTAGACCATCTTACCATCTTTGGCGAGGTCTTCCCCTGTTTCTTATGCCATTCTTACGTCACCTTTCTGTGACCTTTTTGTTCCAATTCTCCTTCCCTCTACTCATATACCCAGTCCAATTAAATTTTAGTTTCCTGATATTTGTTCCTATGTCTCGAACCTTTGTGCGTTTCCTGATTTTTTTAACCTTACTTGGTCTTTTTCTTGATCCCCATCATGCTTCGCTCCATCGAGTGCTGGAATAAGTTTAATTTCTTCATCTTTAGTAAGGGCCCATGTTTGTTTTCCATACATCAATACACGGAAGAGAAGAGGGGAGAAACAGTTACTATAATTTATTTATTTGTATAGATTTCAGTAATCCAATGCATAACAGCGATGATAAGCGTTGAACTTAGTTGATGTGATGTAACACCGTTTGGTAGCGAGTTACGAGAAAGTGGACAAAGCTCTCCAAAAAGAAACATTTTTTGATCGCAATCGATGAACTGGCATGCTCGATCCATTTGACTACGTGCAATGCAGAGCAGCTCGAAGTGTCGGGAACCCAGTGCTCTGTGAACGGCTGGATGACTTGGCGTTGCGTAGAGACGTCGCTCCATTGTGCGTCTTCTGCCGCATTTATCACGGGGAGTGTTCCGAAGAGCTCTATCACCTGGTTTGGTGCCGCCGAATTCCATCTTCAAACGACAGGCCAAAAATTAGGATATCATCTCCACCATCTGGATGTGTGGCGGTCCTCCACTTTGAGCTTTTCAAGGAGCTTTCTTGCACGCACTACAAAGCTGTGGAATGAGCTTCCTTGTGCGGTGTTTCTGGGACGATATAACATGGGTACCTTTAAAAAAAGTGCGTACACCTTCCTTCAAGGCCGGCAACGCTCCTGTGAGTCCTATGGTGTTGCAAGAGAATGTGGGTGGTGGTGATCATACTTAACACCAGGACCCGTACGCTCGTTTGTCCTCCTTTTCCATAATAATAAAAAAAATGCATCACAATCTAAGCAACGCATGAATGACTAACATACAAACAAAAACCTTAACTGATAGATACAAAATAATCGAATCGTAGTCAAAGTATTAGTTTAGTAAGGGGAAACCGTTATGCCGCGAACTATATAAATTACCTTAGCCTGAAAACGTCGCATATATCTTTGGGTTATTTCAATTTAAACTAGACATTTTACAGTACAGGTGACAGTTCCCAAGAGGAAGTGTCGCGAAATGTCACTGAAAATAATATTCGTATAATATTTACGATGAGGGAAATGATATTGAAGAATGCTTTGTTTTGTAGAGTATATTTAGCTGTGGGAGTTATAAATTCTGACTTTGAAATGCAAATGATTTGGAAATATATGGACACACCATTATTTATTTAGGTTGAATAAATTATGGTTGAACGAGTCTCCTGTTTTATTCAAAATAACGTTACTATCGTAATATTAGAAACCAAAATACATGTTTAATAAATAAAATAACTTGGATGTTACACGACGCCATGTTATGTCAATGTCAAACATGTCACTGTAATTTTAAAATTCTAAAGAAGATGGATAGTGTTACATTTGTAAATTGATTGATGTTACCAGCGTATAAAACTTTTTTACTTTAAATCGCTCTGAGAGAGAAGAAGTGGCGCAAGAAATTATATTATTAAATTATATTTTTAATTATTTGCAGACAGTACTATCAGCATAGACAGCTAAACTAGTATGAAATGTAAACTAGTATGTGTGCGGTTACGGGGTATACCAGTTACACAATTTTTTCTCCCTTAAATATATCCACAAATACTTTTATAGTATTGTTTTTACACTTATTCACAACGCACGACGGCATTTTTAAAATATTTTATTGCGACGCAAACTGATCTGTCACAGACGATGGCAAATCTCATAATGGCGGCCAATCGGCTTGTATTACTGTAAGTAAATGCGTGGGGCTATTTTGGTGCCTCACTGTTATGTAAGGTGATACGGAGTCCTTATTTTTTTACCCGTCCGTGTGATTGCATTATATATCTGGTTACTGTAACAATAGAATTGACTTTTAGCCAGATTAATATAAATATTTGCTCATCACTTACTCTTGCGAGAGCTTTTGATAAAACAACATATAATGATAATGTTACATGGTCAAACAAACAACAAATTTAGATAACAAAAGCTTTGTAATATATAGACGGCAATTTGATCTGACTCTTAAAGAGGATTGACTCGTTTATATACAGATTTCACCACTTACATAAATATTCCATGTAAAATTTTATTCCATGCTATTTTCTATGCTGAGATGGTTTGGACATGTCGAGAGAATGAATGAAGAACGATTGACGAAGAAAGTGTATAAGGCCAGTGTGAATGAAAGTGTTAGAAGGGGAAGACCTAGGCGGACGTTTCAAGATCAAATCAGGGACGTCTTGGAAAAAGGCCAGGTCAAGAGTACCCTAAACCGAAGATATATGAAAGCAATTATGAAAGTGGACGAAGCGAAACAAGTATGTTAGGATCGTAGCAAATGGAAAGAAGTGGTCTCTGCCTACCACTACGGGAATGAGGCGTGATTATATGTATGTATGTAAAATTTTAACTTGATACTTCGGCGACTGGCGGACAGACGTACAGCAAACTTACCCCACCAAGGTTTCCTGTTTTGGGTACCATACCCAAAATGCAACCAACGGAAATCCAATCACCATCTCCCTCTGATCCTCCAAAACTCCGATCTCGGTTGCTCCGTTCTCATAAATTGCAATACAACTAATGTTTGACAGTGTATTTATAACTGCATCTTGTCGCTATGACAACAATTAATAAAAAAAAATAGTGTTCATCCACCAGTGAAATCTTATCACGGCAAGGCTAAAAATCAAATCAAAATCATTTTATTAATGTAGGTCAAGAAAATGACACTTATGAATGTCAAAAGTTTTCTTTTCTTATTATATTTACTCGCACTTCGGGACAGGTTGAACTTTAATGAGAAGAAGTAGCAAGAAACTCATTGCCACTTTTTTAAATCAATATTTACAGCGTTACCTTTTTACAAATCTTACAACCTAAAAAAATACTAAAATGTCAAATACTTAAGGCCTTACACGAGTACACAGTCATAAAATACTTTGACGCATAAAAAGACAATGTAAATGAATACGCAAAAACAACAGATAGAAATAAATAAAGGTAAATTTTTTTTAAACCAAAAATATGTATTTTTCACTGGTTCATTATTTGTAATATACATTTAAAACTAGATTATATAAAACACTTCCAATGATATATCAAATCATTGTTACAATAACGATCTAATATTCATAACTTCAAGCTGTTCCCTAATAACAGACTGCTTTATCACCGTTTACCAACTATTATTAAGTGATAGAATATTTCAAATTGTCACACCCATTCGCCGCTAAGTAACCTACACCTCACCTACACTTAGCCACTGACTTGACAGCTTGCGTGTGGCATTATTGTCATGTCACCAGCTTGATAAATAGCTGCTACGTCATACGCGGTGAGGCGTTAACAGAAACGAATTTAGATTTAAATAGGTGCTTAATCGAGCAGTATATGTTTTAATGGAATACGAAGATAAAAAGTGAAGAAAGGATAAAAACAAGAAACCTAAATAACTGAAAACAAAATAAATTTGGCTTATTACTTAATTGATTAAAATAAATAAATAATCAGATTGAAGCAAAACTTTTTTATTATTCATAGAAAGATTAAAGATTGGTCTCCAACTAGATATCGTACTTTTAAAAATTAAAATGAGATTTGGAAAGGTCTGGTTAACTAAAATAATAATAAAAATGTAACTTTGACGCAAAAATCTAAAGTGAAGATAATCATTTAATCCTTTAAAAGTGTTTTATATAATTGTGTAACACTCGCGTTAACCAAAGAAAATACTAGGTACCGTACTACCTAAGAACAATAGCTTTTTTATTGTGGCAATTTTATACTGTTGTGTATTGGCTATTTGTAAAGATGCTTGTGTACGTGGCATCTTGGCACTAAATGGCATCTTTCAAATTTTGTAACATACGCTTCGTGTTATTTTATATTGAAATTAATAAAATACAAAATACTTGCTAATGATATGTGATCACAGTGTCTTTCTTATTTCTTGTAGTATTATTTTTACAAAGTCTTACTATGCAACCCAGACTTTTAGTTTCAATTATAAACAAAGTTGAACCGAACATGTGGCACGTCAACGTTACTCATTGTTCGAGACTGGCTCGAGTAAGCCCACTTAAACATAGTGTTAGTTGCCGCACTTTGCGACTACGCCTGCGGTATCTAGTTGGAGCACAGCGGAGACCAATTGCGGAGAAGAAGCCGTCACACACGGGAGGCCTCTTCTCCTTGTGAGCCAACAGTTATTACGACCATGTTCTGCTTTCAGTTACTTTTCCACTAAGTTATCTTTGAACCTATGTATCCCCATGTACCCAAAATATAAAAAAAGGGAAAATAATTTTTCCAACACTATATTTATATTTCCTATTTTTTTTTCCTAATAACAAAAATATCCCATATTCAAATATATAAGTGTATTTCTTTCTTTATCATATTTTATGATACCTGGTGTGTTTAATAATCCTGGTGGTAATGATGGAAGGCTAAAGATATAAAAATATTGTATTTTTTTTATGAAAAAGGAGGACAAACGAGCGTACATGGTGTTAAGGATCACCACTGCCGACATTCTCTTACAACGCCAGAGCAATCACTGGAGCGTTGCCGGCCTTTAACGCCTTTTACGCCTTTTTTACGCGCTTTGATATTGTTATATGTTATATTATGTTGTGTTTGTTTTGGGGCAGCGCCGCTAAATTTAAGTTAAAAGAATTACAAGTAATACAAAAGAAACTAATTAAAATACTTTTCCATTATCCAACACCTACAGACAAAGTTTATAAAGAGCCTAAATTTATGAATATATTACAGTTACACAAATACACAACCTGCATACTAATTAGGAAAATTATAGACAAACAGATACATTCAGAATTAACATTTACAAAAAATAAACAAATACAAAATAGACGCAATAATGACCACTTCATACTACCAAAGCCAAGGACCAATTATGGACTGAAAACAATTACATATGAATGTGCTAAACTGTACAATGGACTATCTTCGGATATCAATGATGCAGGCACTTTTAATTTATTCAAGCTTCGTTTAGCGAGATTATACATCTTAGCAGATGATACTTCCTTTTTCTAGTGCACACACTTATATTTAGTTTTATACCTATGTTTATTTAAAGGACAATTCATAGATTATCTATATATATAAAAATGAATTGCTGTTCGTTAGTCTCGCTAAAAGTCGAGAACGGCTGGACCGATTTGGCAAATTTAGGTCTTGAATTATTTGTGGAAGTCAAGAGAAGCTTTTATAGGTGAATAGATAGGAAAATGCTGCTAAATTAAATAAAAACAACAAATTTGTTTTTTCTTTGATGTGTCCATACATAATTTCTATGAGAGAATTTATTGACGCACGGTTTGACAGTTCTGCTGTGAAACAATTTCATTACGACAGCAGGAAGTAATTTTTGATGTTATGATATATTATTGACAAATTCATATCAAAACATTATTTTATTTATTATATACAGAACAACGTCTGTCGGGTCAACTAGTTATTTATAAATACAGTTCTCATGTAAGTGACAGTTTGTAATGTTTTTAATGAGAATAAATGATCCTTAAACCGATTGTCATTATTCCTTGTTAAGTATGCAAAGTTTTAATTCAACTCAACGTTTTGCAGTAGGCGAAATGCTAGCTCTACTTTTCTGTTTACTTAATACATAGATAGAATGTAAGTTATACACAGCGTATATTAAACGATTTTTATCAGTAAAGAGTAGAAAATTTAGTCGTCTATACTACCCTTAACGAAAAGTTTAAATATGTATGTACAGAAATTACTTGTATAAATAAAACAATTTTCCTTGAACGTAGACATATTCCGGGATTCATAAAATATGTACACATTTGTCGTGCTCTCGAATTGTTTTGTTAAAGAGGGTATCTATTTATTTATTATGAGCTTATAACTTTATCACATTATTATGTTATTGGCCTCTTATTGTTTATCATATCTTGAGTATGTTAAGAATTAGTTACATTTGTTTCTTGTTTTTTTTTAAGAATAATGTCAGGCTAGAGCAGAAATTTTGGCAAAGAAGAACAAAGGATTGTGTGGTTTTATGAAACCACGGTAAAAGTGAAACTTTCTTTTTTTACTTACCTTTCTTTTTTTTCTCGATTTTTACCCTTAATGGAATTTATTTCCAAAAATTTTTAGGTATATGTCGTATGTCTGTAATGTTCGCATTATAGACATATACCTAAAAATTTTTCGAAATAAATTCCATTAAGGGTATAAAAATCGGTTTATCAATCTTAATATCTTTTATACTTGGACTATTACTGTTACATTCCAAATGAGTAATAGTCTATACACTATACGGTCAGCTGCTGCGAGCTATAGGCGCCGCCCGACCGTCACGCAACATGCAACACACAGACGAAAAAGTTTGAGACGATGTAATAAAAGTTTCACTTCAAAAACTGCGAGAAGCTAATAATGTGTAACTGACGGTGAAAGTTCGTAAAGGGGCTTTGACAACGTGAGAAGAACTGATAAGAAACTTTCAGCACGTCTTAAAGGACTGAAGATGATTTAAAAATAATATAACAACTTCTCCTGCTTAAAATCATATTATATAATATTAGGTGGCCTGCGTAGAACTAGACAAGAACCCTGCATCATTATCCTCAATATAATCTACTACATCAAATCAAAACTATTTTTCATTATTGAATTTACTGCCACTTCGTAAATAGTTGAGCTAATGAGAAGAAGTGGCAAGAAACTCATTGCCATTTTGATTAACATTTGCATTTTCATCATTTTACAAATCATTTCAATTACAATATAATGTAAAGTGATGCAACAAAAATACTCAAACGTCAAATAGTCAATGCCTTACACGAGTAAGGCTAAAATGTAAATGTTAATTAATACAAAATAAAAGTTATTAAGTACATTAGATGCATCACCCACACACACAATAAATATAAAAAAGTATTTTGCGAGAATTTTAAAAGCGATTATAAAAAAAATTACTTTTATGAATCTGAAGTGTGAGTGTGTCTGTTGCATCATTTTACATTTTACATATTATATTGTAATTTGAAATGATTTGTAAATCGATGTACTTAATGTAAATCTTGATATAAAAGAGTGGCAATGATATTCTTGCTACTTCTTCTCATTAGCTCAACCCTTTACGAAGTAGCGGTAGATTAGAGATTCAATAAGAATTTTTTTTTGACATTCATAAGTGTCATTTCCGTGACCTACGTGAATAAACTGATTTTGATTTGATTTGATTTGAAGCAGAGTTACTGGTAACAGTACTATACTATAGTAAGGCCTCTTTGCCAAAGAAGCTTTAATATACTTCTTGAATTTGTGCTCAGTGAGTCCTAGTATTATAATATATAGATTATCAGCCCCTATATATTACAACTTCAGAGACATCGCGAAGGGAATACCTACTCATTAAGTTATACATAATATAATAAATAATACCCTTTTCTGTTGGCATGCAGTGCAAATATATTTGTGTTTCCGCTTGAGGGTAGCTGGTAAAACAATTTGGCTACTCAAAAATAACAAGAGCCAAGAGCATCATCTTCTGTTTAAAAATCCCAAGGGACGTCTTACGCTTAGCACCTCACTATTACCAATATTTTTACCAGCAGAAGGCTTCCTGTGCAAAGACAGGATGCCGGCTAGATTATGGGTACAACAACAGTGCCTATTTTTACCGTGAAAAAGTTATATGTAAACATTATTGTGTTTCGGTCTGTAGCTAGTAAAATTACAGGGGAAAAGAGACGTAACATATTATGTCTCAAGGTGACGAGCGCAATTATTGTAGTGCCGCTCTGAATTTTTGAGGTTTTTTCAAAAATCCTGCGCGGCACTGCATTATAATGAGCAGGGAGTATCAATAACTCATTAAACAAGTCTCGTCCCTTATTTTCTTAAAAATAACAAGACGTCAAACACAGCGGTATTATTCTTATCTTGTGACTACTTGAAAAACAACGAGAAGAACCAAAGTTTCAACAATGAAAGCAATCAATTAAACAAGAATACCAATAGCAATTTTTATTGAGAGCGACAAAAAGGCGTGAGACGGACAATATAAAACTCGAGTGGAAAATTCCACTCGAATCTTCTTTTACTGAATGGGCCGTGAAATTCAAAGTAATGGAAATGTAATATTCTTCTGTGCTTAATTATTTAAGCGCACACATGTAGCCCTAAGTGCTAGGTGTTTAATTTTTTACAACTCACTGTGTGTGGCATTTGAAGTTATTGGAGTGATACTCCTTATTGATAAAAGTTTTCCAGTAAAAATATCACGTTACTTACCAGTGGGAGGCTCCTTTGCATAGGAAGCCGGCTAGATTATGGCTACCACGACGGTGGCTATTTCTGTCGTGAAGCTGTTAACATTACTGTGTTTTGGTTTGAAGGGCGCCGTAGCTAGTGAAAATACTGGGCAAATGAGACATCTTATGTCTCAAGGTAACGAACGCAATTGTAGTGCCGCTCAGAATTTTTGGGTTTTTCAAGAATCCTGAGCGGCACTGCATTTGTAATGGGTAGGGCATATCAATTACCATTAGCTGAACGTCCTGCTCGTCTCGTCCCGTATATTAATAAAAAAAACGCTTTAGTCGTCATCTCTCTTCCACTCCAACAAGAATATTACGACTACTCGCACAGATGTCATGCTTCTTTAGGCTTTCACTCTGTCAATACAACATAACATGGTAACCAAGAACTCAGAAGTCTTTATTACAAATAGTTTTAACTTTTTTTACTGCGGCAATATTCTCACCAGAAGCAAGTCATTCGAAATAAATGTGAATGATATAATTCGACCAATTGTATTACGAGGGCGGCACTAAAAATTTCGGGAATCAAGGAAGTGACACAACATTACTATTTAAAAATATATATATTTCTTTTCAAAGTATTCTCCGCGAAATTTGACACATTTTTCCATACGATGGAACCAATCATTGAAGCAACCATTCCATTCGGAAGTTGGGGTCTCCGAAATGGCCGTTTTGTATGCGTCCATAGCTTCTTCAAGTGATGAAAATCTCTGACCACGCGATTTATTCTTTATTTTAGGGAAAGTATAGAAATCATTAGTGCATAGGTTGGGGCTGTACGGCGGATGGTCTAATAATTCTATGTTTTCTTGATCTAAAAACTCTTTTGTTCTGTACGCGGTGTGAGAACTCGCATTGTCGTGATGGAGGATGATGCGGCGGTTGCAGTTCTCTTTACGGAGTTCAAAAACGACCTGTGGCAAACAAATGCTAGCATACCATTCTGCATTAACCGTTCTTTGTCCCTCAAGAAGAATAGTCGCAACTTGACCGGTTTTGGAGACAAACGTGGCCACCATTTTTTTTGCAACACTCAGTGAACGAACAATTTTTGTTGGCTTTAACTCATTTTCGAACACCCAAACTCGTGACTGGTTTTTTTCGGGTCCGTACGTGTATATCCAGGATTCGTCACCTGATACAATGTTGTATATAGCATTTGAGGTACCTGCCTGGAATCTTTCGAGAGTTCTGACGCACCAAGTAACGCGAGCCGCTTTTTGCTCTTCACAGAGCAAATGCGGTAACCATCGGGAAAACGACTTTTTACACCTAATTGTTCATGCAAGATTATTTGTATTTGACTCATGTCAATGTCTAAGGTTGCCTTAATTTCGCGGTATGTCACATCTCGATCTTCCTCAATCAGCTTACGCACAGCATCAACGTTTTCTTTGGTGACTGCAGTTTTTGGACGACCTTGGATCCGACCTTGGACGACCATCACTAAACTTGATACGTCCACGTTGAAATTCAGCAAACCAGCGATAAATTGTGGTTTTGGTTGGGGCTTCATCACCAAATGCAGAAATCATCCGGTCAACACACTGTTTTTGTGTTAAACCACTTCGAAAGTCATAATAAATCATCGCTCTAGAATTTTCACGAGTCAATTCCATTTTCTTAACGACTAAACAAGTTTGACAAGACCTTGTGGCAAGACCGAGAATATTTTTTAAATAAATAAATGGTATTCGATTTTTAAAACCAAGGAGTTTTCAATTAAAAAAATTTTAATATGACAGGAACAGTGGAAATATTCCATTCCCGATACTTTTAGTGCAGCCTATGTATCAACTCCGTTCCTACCTGATTTCCCACTGTACCACATGAATTTTTAATACCTTATTTATGTGTATTTGATTTTGTGTGCACTTTTATCCTCAAAATGCTGTTAAGAATTTATGTCGTCATGTTCCCAGAAAAGTTCACACAACATTAAGCCGCTACTGGATCATCTGTTTATCCATTTTCCTCACGTTTTCAAATATCTAGGAACACGAAAAACTGCTCTATTTATTATTAATTTAGGTATAGCATAAAATGGTTTCTAAGTATTTGAAGTCATAAATACTAAATCTAATTAAGTTGACATCATAAAACAATCTAACACGTAGCATAATGCGATATGACCACGACTTCATCGGGCAGCGTAGCGGCAGCTGAATAAAATAAAAATAAATATTAGAGGCTCGTTTGACCTACTATCCCAGATAAAGGTTTGCATAAGATGTACACTGTGCATTTAGTATAGCCTGCTATAAAGTATGTTTGCACAAACCTATATCTCCCTCGGCCCCCTCGCCCCGAACGTGCGCGTAATTCTTTATGATATAATCCAGTAAGCCGCTTGTTTACTTTGCTGGGCCACGAAAGTAGCGGGCTGATATGATTTCTATACGTTTATCAATTTAAATAAAACTAAAAGCTTGCAGAACTAAAATAACAACTTTTTATTATTGGTTTTTACTTATAATAAAAATGATAACGCGATATATATCTGAGAATACAATATATACAATTTTGTTGATCTCTCCGTTTTCTCTAGCTAAACTCTAAAACGGCTAAAATATCGGGTCTTTAACTGGCTGCTAGCTACCGTGTAGAAAATTAAATACTTTTGCAATCATATATAAAATGTTTAGAAAGTATCAAGATGGATTGTCATTGGAAAAATTGTAGGGACCTTTTTTACAGGATGTATAACTACACCCGATCCCAAATTATCAGCAGGGTGCTTGAATTAATCCCTGTAATAGGGTCAGTACTCTCATCAAACTTATAGTATTCAATCAATAATTTTTATGTATTTTTTGTTATTTATATGTTTATATATAATTAATATTTAACTTTGTAAGGTAGATTTAAAAAAGGATATCGTCTGTCGGGTATTTTTTTAACATTTAAAAGTTTAATGAATTTTCTAACATGAACGCTATTCTAAGTGCCACACTGCGAACTCTAATCTCCCACAGCGATAACAGCCTTCTTCAAACACGAAATCCTTAAAAATTACCCCCAACAAAAGCCTTTGTCATAACTCCCTTGATAAAGTGTGTAATTTTTTTTGAATATTTCCTTTCGGGTGCGTTTTATAAGCCTTATCTTTTTCTAATTGTGCTTCAGGCCTTTTAATTGTATTATACAAATTATGTTTGAAGCTTTCCGTGTTCTTTATTACTACTGAGCTTTGGGTTTGTGTTACAGAAATAATGTTGACATTTGTTTGGTATGTATTTTACACTGGCAGAAAATTTGTCGAATGATGAGACTATTACCGGGTTCGAATCCCGGTAGGTACAATGGATGTTTGTTTCCGAGTCATGTATGTTTAAATGTATTTATGTATGTTTATATGAATTTATGTATGTTTAAGTAAGTATATTGTATTAAATATATCATTGTCTTGTAACCCATAACACAGGCTATATATGCTTAACTTGGGGCAAGATAATTTGTGTGAAAAGTGTGTCAATATTATTATTATTATATATTTACAAGTCAAGATTTGAAAATCAGATGATCTATTGTAGAATCGTCTCCACGTTATAGGTATTGAAAGTTACAAGTCTTATTAATTATGTTGATAGAATCTAAGCGCGATTAAATTCTTGACTGACACCAACACTGAGGGTACTGTCCGTTGACTTATACAATATATTATATATCTTCTCCTATCTTCTATATATATTGTAAAAATGGTCTTTATTTGCAGCTATTTCACGCCTAAACTACTGATCGTATCGACATGAAACTACCATCATTCGATGCGAAATTTATCCTTTTCTTATTGTATTTGTTATAACATGAATAATTTTTTATTTATTTCCTTTTAAAATTTGCCCAGCGAAGCGGGAACGGCTAGTATATTAAAGAAAATAAATTGCAGTGTGTCGGTAATCTTAAACTACTTGACCGAAGTGATAACTTTATCAGGGCGTGTTCATGTTACGACACAACTATTTTATTGTTTCTAACTTTATATATATTTCTATTCATATATTTGATCGTTTTATAATAATAATAGCGATCATATAATATATGTTCAGCTGTGGACCTCTTCCGGCTGATGAGGATGATGATAATGATTTTTGATCGTCAAGGCAGTTTGTAAGAGACTTATAAAACGGGCCAAATGCGATTCAGCCCCGAAGATTCCTAAACCAACGTCCAAATCTATTTAAAAAGTTATGTATTAAAAGAAACATGTTTTGATTTGCATGGCAACAATTTTCTATTAGGGGTTTTTTGTATTTAATTGTTTGAAATTATAGTGGCAGTATAATACAAGCACTGTTAAAATTTCACTTTTCAAGTTATTGAGGCTTATGAGATACAGCTTATCGGCAGACAAACAGACGGCGAGATGGACGGACATTGTAGATTTAGCTTTAAATTCTTACATTCGTAATATCGATAGCTTGTTAAGGACCCCAAAAGAAAATTATATTAAATTGCTTGGTTGCTCACCTTTTAATTAAGATATTTATTACAATTTGCGTAAGACAGGAGGGATCACATATTGAGCATTTAATTAATTAATTTACAAAATATACCCACTTAATTGACTACTTTCTCATATCTATATATCATAAAAGTAGGGGTGTTTTTTTACATTTAAGTCGTCCCAGACGAGGCAATCTTTGAATGCAGAATTACTAACTTTTAAAAATAACATAAATTCTTCTTTCAGTAAAATACCCTATCTACGATATTTAAGGTACTTTCCCTTCATGTCCCATAACTTTGGGACGCCATGTATAAAAATGAATTGCTGTTCGTTAGTCTCGGTAAAACTCGGGAACGGCTGGACCGTTTTGGCTAATTTTGGTCTTGAATAATTTGTGGAAGTCCAGAGAAGTTGGAATTGGAAATTATTCTAATTCTATTCTCGCTTTGACAGCAAAAACAATTTCATTACAACAGCAGGGTGCCATATTTAACGAAATAATTCTTGATGTTATGACAAATATTATATTATTGACAAATTTATTAGAAACATTATTTTATTAATTACCAGCTGACCGGACAGACGTTGTTCTGTATAGAATAATGTTTATATATGAATTTGTCAATAATATATCATAAAATCAAAAATTACTTCGTAAAATATTTACCCTGCTGTCGTAATGAAATTGTTTCACCGCAGAACTGTCAAACCGTGCGTCAATAAATTCTCTCATAGAAATTATGTATGGACACATCAAAGGAAAAACAAATTTGTTGTTTTTATTTCATTTAGCAGCATTTTCCTATCTATTCACCTTTAAAACTTTCTCTGGACTTCCACAAATAATTCAAGACCCAAATTAGCCAAATCGGTCCAGTCGTTCTCGAGTTGTAGCGAGACTAATGAATAGCAATTCATTTTTGTATATATAGATAGACAGAAAACATCTGTCGGGTCAGCTAGTCATCAATAAAAGAAAAACTAAATACAATTTCGGAATTTTTTATTTAATTGAACTGTGAGATTTTGTAACTTATTAAATATCATAATTTAAAAACACTTAACTTTACAAAATTTATAATGTTTAACTTAAGCGGCCCTATCTTTAGGACTCATGGAAGCACAAAGGGTAATTTATCATCAGGAATCCTTATTCCTGAGCTTTAACAGTTTGGGCTGAATTAAATAATCCGCAAATGTTAGATATCTAAAACACTCTTTATCAAATAAAGAGTGCATTACTATTCCCGCTGTGAAAACAATAATAAAAACCTATAATCATTGAGAGCAAAATTTAAGAAATAAACATTTTAACTGTGGCCTCTCAATATATTCTTGATAATGTTATGTAGGCACATAGCTGAATTTTCTAGAAACAGGCATAACCTTAATGTTAACACCAGGAACAAACATAAACCTATTTATTTATTTTATTTTATTCGGAAAACTTACAGTTTACACCAATACAGTTTATTATTAATTCAGTTATATTATTATGTATTAACTTACTGTAAAGAAAAATATAGTAACTTAGAAGTAAAATACAACAATATTATAATGCCTACTACTCGGATAAATCGAGTTAGTAAGTCTTTTGTGGGGCGATGTATATGTTTTACAAGACGATCCCAGAAAATGTTTAAAAAATGTATTACGAAATTCAAAATAATTGTTAAAATACGTTTATGTGGTTGAGGTTAGTATATTTATATAACATAAATTACTCTCTTAATAATAGCACAGATTTGGGATGGAGCGACTCCCGTCAGGCTATAGAAGCCCTCTGAGTTTCTTGCGCCAGTTTTTTTCGGGTCTCAGGCATCCAATTTCGAATGCGTCGTAGTTATTGACTTTCAATAAGTGATTTCATATTCTATTTATAAAATATTTGAATTTGAATGGGTTATTCCAAAATAGCCGCCAAGAATATTAAATTTATTTAAAAATACATACTTTTCAACTTGATGGTACGGAACGCTTCGGTACTTGAAAACTAAACGTTAATTGGATTAAATTTCAGTATTAGCTTATTTATTGTCTATAAAAGTAATGTCCATAATAACTGTGATCGCAGATTGAAACATTTGAGCTTCCAATATAAATGAATCGCTAGATTATATCATAATGAACTTAAAATAAATTAGCAAAACTGTAATTTCAAAAGTAGTTTTAATAAAATGAACAGTAATGTTTTAGTGTTATGGCGGACTATAAACGCAGCTAGCTTCGTACCTAATGACCGATTGGCTTTTATTTTTTATGCTTTTATTGCTTTTTATGTGTTTTGGGTAATAAAGTTTTAATAGTAGCATTTTCACGACGTTGTTTTTATGTCTTTTAGTACTCGGAAATATGTGAGATTTTGCAAGGTTGTCACCTATTTCCTTCAGCTGACGACACGCTTTTCTAATCTTTACTCTTTTTGTGCGCACTGTCCAGCAGTTAATTTTGCTATTTTCGTGATACAAGGTATAAATTATTTATGAATGTTTTATAAGCAATAATGGAAAAAAAGTCGGTTATTCCAAGAACGTTTGAAAGCAGTATCAAATTGTATTTTTAATTTTAAAATCTACGAATAAAATTTGAAAACTAAGTTTTATGAACGATGTGGAACTCGAACCCACAACCTCTCGCGTTCCGTGCGAGTGCTCTTCCAACTGAGCTAACCGTTCGAGTGACGTATCGTGACAAAATCTTGTATGCTTTGTTCAACTCTCAGGTTGTGGCTTCATCGTCAGGATCTACTTTACAGTTGATAATCTGCTCAACCCCAATATTTTCATATTAGGAAATTGACTTGAGATGTCGCTTTTGCTCTTTTTAACTTTTATTTGTGTCCTAGAAGTTCGGGTTATCACTTTAAAACGTACCAAATTGTTTAAAATGTAATCAATGTATATTGAATTTGCCTCTATGATATCATGGGTACTTCTGAGGTCTGAGGTATACTTTTTCGAATGGATGGTGGTTTTTTTTGGATAAAAATATTTGAATTTAAATTATGATTTTACGTCACATATCAATAAATAAGATATGAAATACAGACAAGGTTCCAATTGATGTCATAAAGAATAGATAACAAATGGAAATTAATTTATTACATGATTTTCATTTAACTTTTCATATACATTTAACTAGCCGATCCGACATACGCTGTTCTGCCAATAGAATCTTATATCTTTAAACGAGCAATTCTTGTATATATATATATAATCTGAATCTCGGAAACGGCTCCAACGATTTTCATAAAATTCAGTATGCAGGGGATTTCGGGGGTGATAAATCGATCTAGCTAGGTTTCAATTAAAAAAAAATAGTTTTATCCATGTTTGAATGAGAAACAGCTACAATAACATTAGAATACAAAGGTAAATTTCGCCACTATATACTAGACTATTATAGCTCAGATGGGACATTGGGTGATCCGGAAAGCAGAAGACCCCGGTTCGAATCCAGATGTCCTATTAGTATTCTTTTTTTTGTTCAAGTTTTGTACATTCTTAAAAATCCGAGCAAGGCTCGGTCGTCCGGATATTAAATATTATGATGAAAGTACGAGAATAATATATATTTTAAAGCTATTGGAAATATGATATCAAAGTATATGAGTTAATAATTAAACAAAATGTATTTCTGATTGATTTTATAATATTATATAGTAATAAAATAATAAGGATTAATGAATATAGTATGTTATCCTTAAGATAAAGACATAAGGTCCCGCAGACTTTTCTGTAGAACTATATAAGATACACAAATTCCACCATACAATATTTTGTTATATCTCTCAAAGAGCAGAACACAGAGTAGACAGAATTTTCATTTAAAACTCGCAGACCTTCCTCGAGAACCTCGTTTCATTCATTGGTAAAACCAGCACGAAAATCAGTGCCGTAGTTTTTGAGTTTATCGCAAACAGACAGACAGACGCGGCAGAGGAATTTGTTTTATAATATTTAATGATATAAAAGAAGATTATTTTTTTTGGCACATCTTAGAGGTCAAATTTGCAATTCTATTCGCTAATTCTAAATAAGATTACCATCTTTTAAATTAGGCAATGATAAGTTCATTAATCGAATTAGAGTATTTTTATCCAAAATACGATCATAAATTATTGAACGTCTAAATCTGCCACTCATTTAAATAGATAATAATATATCACGGACTTGAGAAGTACAGGAAAATAAATTTAGAGAGCCACTCTTTTTGAATAAAATTTCGTTAGAATATAATTTATTCAATGAATTTCCTGGGGTCAGTGTCTGTGTTATATCAATTAGAACATCTTTTACCATACAATCGTGACAATCCTTTTTAATTTTTCAATACAATCTAATGATACCTTAAATTCCGCCTTGTTGTTTTTTCATATATTCTTAATTCATTAAATTATTAAAACTTGCCGACTCCAAATAGGAAATGTGCCAGGGGAAGATATAATACTACCTTTAACTGATAAGTAAATAATAAAAGTCATTCTGACGTTAATTCGTTGAAATACATATTTATTTAAATATCATGAATAAATATCTTTATCTATTTCTAATTTCTTTATATTTTATTTCATTATATATTTTTTTTATAAGTCTATAATACAGAATGCCCCTCCCACCCGCATGCGTGCCCTAGAGTTAGGGGTTAAACGCGTGCTTAACCAAAAAATCAGCTCCTATTGAAGCCTCGACCAAACGAGTCGAATAGTTGGTAATATAGAACCGTGCTGGAAATAATTTAACACGTGTTTCACCTAAGCAAGAGGCCCCATCAAGACTTGTTGGCTAGCCGAAGACTGGAGCGAGCGTCAACTTGTTGACTTTAACTCTAATTATCATATTATAATTATAAGTGAATTGTACTCGTAATAAGTTAAAACATAAGCTCAAACCAATCACTACGTTAATATCTCTAATGATTGGCCTAAGGCAAAGGGGGACATTCATATTATTTATTCGTAGCACGACAACGGATTATTAGGTCTACGCCCATACTACGAGTTTGTACCCGTGTAGCACGCGGCGTAGTACCTACATTCAACCCGTAGACACCTTGTAATAAGGGAACCTTTTCATTATCAATGTTAGCAGGTGTTTTGAAATTACATAGGCTTAAATATATAAAAAAATGATTAGCTTGTGACTTGAATACAGATTTTTTTATTCGATAATTTGTTGTAATCTTAACAATAACATAAATCTCTTGGCTAGTAGTTTCATTCGTCTAATTGTATTAAAAAAAAATACTAGATGAAGTAAAATCTATTATGACGTAGATGTGTACCAATAATACTGGTAGTATTTTTGCGTTGGACAGCTAATCTGATCAGTGCCAACCCCTGTCGACGTAAGTCGCGTCCCACACCAGCGCCCTTCCCAGAGCCCAAGGCACATAAATCATATTAATTTATCTTGAATTATTGGTATTATAATTTATGTCACTATGAACTCAGATTTTAAGTTAATGACATTAATTTACTAGTAAGTGCAGATTCTAGACAACTAAATTTGGAATCGAGGATTTTTACAATTTAATGAAATAATCTTTTTTTTTATCTTCACTGTCCGTCCATCTTTCTGGCTGTCATCGAGTAAACTTAAAAACTACAAAGTTGCGTAAGGAGCTTCCGTGTGCGCTATTTCCGGGGCGATACGACATGGGTACCTTCCCTAAACGCCGGCAACGCTCCCGTGATTTTTCTGGTGTTGCAAGAGAATGTGGGTGGCGGTAATCACTTAAAAACAGGTACGCTCGTTTGTCCTCCTTTTCCATGAAAAAACTACAATAATTAAACAGTACTGTTCTCACTATAATTAAAACCAGAGATGGGGAAATCTAAATAAGTAAAACTTTTTCGTAAGTATTGTTATAATGCCCACTCATGTTTGTCAAACAAAAATTTTTCAAAAATGAATATTAGTGGCACGGAACCTTTGTATGTAAGTCCGACTCGGCTTGCGCGTTTTTCTTTTACAGTAACGGAACTCTGACAAAAGAACGATAGCACAATACTTATAAATATCCATGAGGTATACGAACATATTCAGTAAACAGTCTAAGTACTGCCAATATCTACTTCCAGATTCACCTTCACAGTTCAATGCGTCACAAATCCTTTCCGCACAGATGGTTGTCCCTTTCGCTTTTCTCATTCCACTTTCTTACTAACTACCTCGCTGTCTCTTTTATTACATTGGTTATATTTCTTGCCGTCGCCTTGGGAAATTTTATGTTATTGCTGAAAATAATTTGACTTAAGCAATGATTACTAAAATTATAATAAATGTTTCCTTTTTCTTGTAATGTTTTAATAAAATACAAAATAAATTTGCCTTAGTTAATATAACAAATTTTCCAAGGTTAGAAAACTAAAAGTAATTGAAATAATGAATTTAGATTACAAAAACCAGACTAGTATTAATAAAGTCTTCTATAGTTATTATAAGCAAGCCTTCGATCATAAAATATCTTCTATGACTTTCTTTAATTTATTTTCTGCCATAACAAGTTTTGATCAGAAGAAATTATTATAAAACCAAAGGAAATCGGCAAACGAAAAAAGGATTATTAATATAAAATGCATGACAATTTGAAAAAAGTATTGGTTAAAAAGTTAATGGTTTTGTGGAATCAAAGAAATATAATTATTTTTAGGAAGTGGAAACCACGACAAAACTGTTGAGCCGCTTCAGCATTAACCCGACTAATATACTGATAGACAATGTATGTTAAAAGCTGTGATTTTGACACTATAAAAAATTTAATTTTTTTAAATTATATTTATTAATAACTAAACAATACTTACATCGAATTTTCCCTCAAATCCTTCATGAAATGAGAATTATCCTTGTTTAGAAATGGATCAGGAATACTAACTGTATAACCACGTCTGAAAGCTGGTCTGAGCCGTTAGTCGAAGCTACTGCTTTGGAACTGAGAATGAGCCAGAATTTCCTGGAAATATTTGTAATGTTTCCAATAATACAATCCTTAGTTGATGCCTATGTTATAAAATAAACCTAAGTCTCAAATTCAAGCCCTCAAGATTCAGTAATTTCTAACACAACATTTAGTCATTCATTATTGAGCATCACAATCACCATATGGAAGAGCCACACAGACGAGGCTATCAAGCAATGATGAAGTACAGAAATAACACTCAGTAATATATAAGTGACGCACACAATTGATGAGCTCCGAAGCTCATATTTCACGCGAGTCGCTTATATTTTAGCACCTTTATTGTCTTCGCTTAGTTTTAATGTATTTGACCTCAATCACACCGCATAGTTATTTTTTATCTAATGTGAATTTGAAAACGTACCTCAATGAATGCGTTATAACATTTAAATGTACACTCGATAATATGTTTTGCTTCTAATTACATTATGCGTACATATAACGACAGTATAGTCTGGTTATGTTCAACTTAAGAGTAAATAGACATTGACTGGCTGCGTGAGTTATATCTTTGTACTCAGAATCAATTTCCATCGAAAGAAATTGAGGAAAGTCGTTTTGTCAGTTATAAACAAAATAATAGTCGCTAAAGCTAAGTTAAGCCATACTTGACAAGTCAAGCGTTATAACAGCACAAGACAAAGTGTAAGTGTGTGTAGGAATATGCCCTGAATATGATATTTAATTACACAAATTGATGAAATTAAAATAAAAAAAAAAACTTCAATATCAAATATGCAACACCTACTGTTTATAAAATAGCGTTAGTTGTATCTAACTTAATGAATATCGAATATTTTTAGAATAGTTTCACGCTGGTACGATAAATTATTTTTAAAAGTAATTTATTGTGCCAGCATGAAAGTATTATAAATCTTCACAGTAATTTAAAATTAAATTAGTATGTCATTATTGCGCGACGGTGTGAAGAAATCCAGTTTTATATGAAAAGTAGTTTCACAAACGGGCTTTTATTGCCAGTGGCCTGGTTAATGTCGCTACTCGGGCTGGCTTATCCTCGATATTAAATGTGAAATATTCACAATTATTATCAAACTTCCTGTTAATTCTATTTGATATTTTTAGCGGGTATTTTAGAAGTTTCATTTGCTACTTCTCCACAGCTGATGTTCTTCTCAAATGAATTATATGACGATTGTGTGACTGTAATAATGAATTGTATGGAAAAACTATACAAATGTATAAATAAATGTTAATCTTTTACGGTTTTAATTTTTTCCGTCCCTTTATAAAATACAATACCAAAAGAGGATTTAATCATTTAAGAATATTACTGGCACATTTATGAAGTGTTATGGTGCGTAAAAAAATTATTCCAAATTTAAATTTAAGACATAGTCGGACTTTAACAAGAACTTCAGTTCATTGCATATCGTGGCGGGAATCGTTGATAGTTCGTACTTAAATCGTTTTTAGATAATTATTGTTGGATTGTCCTATTTCCTTAATATTTTTAAATAAATAAATTACTCCGCAAGCACAAGGATGCTAGACTTAGCTTCGCTCGAAATTGTGCAACGTGGACTCAAGAGAACTGGGGTAGAGTATTATTCTCGGATGAAGCGAGAATATAGTGAGGACCGACGTGGGCAAGTACTGCGAAAACAAAGGGACATTTCATAGAAGTTTGCTTTGAACAAATAGCCCTTTATGGTGGAGACTCAGTTACGTTTTGGGCAGCGATTAATTTATTGGATTTATTCTTCATAGAAAACGTCACTTTGAATTCACATCGGTAAATATCAGACGTCCTAATTCCTAACATACAACCCGCATTAACGGTTCTTAGAGAAAATTTGTTTTTAATGGACGATAACGCTCACCGTCTTGCTGATGTAGAAGCGTATATTCAAGATGTAGGTATTCCTCGTTTGGATTGGCCAAATAAGAAATCTGAATAAAAAACTTTATTGATATATAAATATATTTTCCAAAAAAAATTGAAAATAATATAATTACGCTACGGTGTGCAAGGGTGCCACTAAGTAGGACAGTTTTTAGCCTTTATTGCATGATGCAGTAGTTTGAACAGTTTCAAGTGGCACTCAGAACAATTTCATGAATAATGTGTGTCGCAGTTATTTCATTAGCCGAATAATTTATAACATGGACGATGACGACTTTATTGTTAAAGTATAATAATAATTGTTGAAAATTATAAGTTGTTCACTAATTTTGTAGATAGATTTAATCTACTGACTTACTAATTATATTATGTAATATTCTATAAGGTTTAATAATAAGATAAGTTACTTTCAAATTTACAATCAAATATTTTTATTCAAGATACTGGACTGTATAAGGCCTGTAAAAAAATGTATACTGACAATTACTAATATTATTTAGTACTTGTGAAATCATTATTAAATTACTTTAACAAGTTAATGAATATTTTATTATATATGTACGAAATTCCTGTAAGGAGGTTGTTGTTTCCAACTCAACACATTAAAAATTTCTATTAATTCCCATAAAATAAAATAAAAACCATAATCCATACTGAACTATGTTTTAAAATTGGTCAAAAATAATTCTAACTAAAACAAACCCGGAAACAAACCGAATTAAAATATTGTTGTTATAAAATATGTAAATGACAGCGCTGTTTCGCGGACGCCATTTTAAAACTTCGTTCCATATTTTCTTATATTAACGACTCACAATTTTATTCTGTTCCCAATAATTTGTGATAATGGATGTTTAACAATTTCAGCGGAAAGCCTTCGTAAAGCGTCACGCTTTATGGACCGTTAAAGTTTTAAGCCGCGTCGCTTTACAGCGCTTTGTTTGCTTTTAACACTTATTGAGAAGTGGCGTAAAAATATTATTTTATAAGTTCTTTATGGAAGCACGTAACAGATCAAACTTACAACTGAAGTTCTTGTTGTTGTTATAGAGAAGAAGTTCTTACTTTTAAGCACTTCTTAAAGCGGAAGGCAAATTTGGTTGCAGGCATCTCTTAATAAAAATAATTATTAAATAAGATAAATGTTTTATTGGCAAGAGAAATACCATAAAAGCAAAAATTTTTATATTATGAAATAAATGGTTCAGTAAGGAATGTTATTGTTTTTAAGAAGGTAATTTATTTGCAACTAAATTTTTTTTTTTTGTGTTACTAAGGGACGAGACGAGCAGGACGTTTACGTGGTGGTAATTGATACACCCTGCCCATTATAACGCAGTGCCACTCAGGATTCTTGAAAAACCCAAAAACTCTGAGCGGCACTCCAACTGCGCTCGTCACCTTGAGACCACCGCGCCCTTCAGACCGAACCACATAATGCTTACACATTATTACTTCACGGGAGAAATAATCTAGCATCCTGTGGTTTCTTTTTGGTAATCGGTAGTGAGTTTCCCTTTTCCGCATGAACCTCATAAGCAGTCTGTTATGCGTCAGGTAGGAGAGTATTTTATTAACCGTTTACCCGTTTTACAAAAATACAATTTGATGATCGCTTTCAGGGTCTCCCTTTTTATATGCTTTATATTAGCTTCACCTGTATGTTTGTATGTTTGTAACCGACTTCTTTGGGCGCGATTTTGACCCACTTTAAACGGCTAGATTTCGATCAAACTTTGTAGATTTATCGAGGACCGATGACATTACACTAAATTGAACTAAAAAATGAAAAATAAATAATAGTTAAAAAAAAACTAAAAAGCACGCTTTATATAAAATTCAACTAAAATATAGAAAATAAATTTAAATTGAAAATAGAGTAAAAAAAATTATTTTATTGTAAAAAAATAGTGGGGTGCTTTTTAAATTATTATATTAAATATATTTTTTTTACACTATTTTCTATTTAAATTTATTTTCTATTTTTTAGTTGAATTTTATATAAAGCGTGCTTTTTAGTTTTTTTTAACTATTATTTATTAGAGTCGTAGTACGCCCCATTGTGCATCACTTTTAAGTATAGCGAGGTAATGTATGTATGAAGTGATGTAGCAATGCATTGATGAAAACTACAAAGTTTAATTTCAGCTATTTTTTTTTTAATTCCAAATTAATCAAAACAATATAATTATAAAGTCCTCGGTCCTTGATGCTAATCCGAAACAAATAAAATAAAATATCACATTAAGATATTTGTAATCAGTAGATTGTTTCTAATAGCATTGAATCTTGTAAGGATTAATTAGAAAACCTCGCGAACAATCTTCTTGTAGAAACATCGAGTTAGGAACAGACCGCGTCTGCTTCGGACTCTTCCTGATCGACTTTTAGTTTCTGATTACTTTGTTTAATACGAGCGTCCGCTTGCGAATTCAACCGCGTAATTTCGTGGTACTTTGAGTTATTATGGCCCATACAATATTATGTCCATAATTACAACCAGACAGAAAGTATATCATTTATTACGCACAAATATGCGGGTTGAAAAGGTGTATGAGAACTCATTTCTAACGTTATCTTCATTCTTTTCGTTCGAATATCGAATGTGTGAAAGTGAAATCTAAAAACTAATAAATGGATTTTAATGGGGATTAATTCATGGAGTGCAATTTAGTCCAACGTGAGAGAAAGGATACTTTTTTATTTCGAAACCCATAATTCTTTTTATTTCCAATATCTGTTTTGTATGGAGATATTTTCTCTGAGAGAATTTAGTGACATACGGTTTGACAGTTTGGCTGTGAAATAATTTTATTATAATAATAAGGAGAGAATAAAATTCTTGATGTTATGAAAAATTATTGACAAATTCTTAAGCAATATATTTTGTTTATTATTAAGCACAGAACAATGTCTGTAGGGTCAGCTAGTATATATATATAAACTCAGTGTCTAAACTAATAAACGAATTTTAATCGAGATTACTTCATGGAGTGCAGTTTAGTCCAACTTGAGAGATAGTATAGTTTAAATTTTGATTTGGGACCCATAATTATTTCTATTTCGTTTTTTTTTTGAATGGACATATTTACTATTAGAGACTTTGTTGATGCACGGTTTGACAGTCCTGCTGTGAAACAATTTCATTATAATAACAGGGAGCATATATTATGAAATAGTTCTTGATATTATGAAATAGTATTGACAAATTCATAAAAAAATAATTTTATTTATTATGTACAGAAATACGTCTGTCGGGTCAGCTAGTCTATACATACATATATATACCTATGTATTCCTCACGATATCACCGAAAGCATAAGGCCCAAGGACTTTAAATTTTGTAGGAATATTGCTTTCGAGTGTGTTAATTAAATATAATCAAGTGAAATCGTTACAGAGTAAAAACTATACATTTAATATTTCTTAGAAGAATAAATATGTTGTACACACAATACTGAAGCCAAAAAAGTACTTTTTAATAATTTATAGTTTTGTTTTTATCTATAATATATATTAACGTATTATTTTTGTCCACAGAATGTCAATATCTCACCAACCGAACGCCACGTTTGCTGAACTAGTGATCACGAACGTGCAGCCGCAGGACGAAGGTGTCTTCCGATGTGAAATAACATATCTTCAGGTCGGAGAGGACTGCAACACCGTGCAAGTCACAGATTTCCACACATACAGTAAGTAACCTACGATTGTTCATAATATATAGGATAATATCCGAAGCCACTGCATTAAGGTTAAGGGCTGAAGCTCGAAAGTTTGTAGGGGTTAATTTCACAAGTAAAACAAATATAAAAGGCATAAAAGACATTTATTTTCTCAAAACTTGTTCCTTTACAATTTGACGTAATTTCTAACACTACCACCGTATCGGAGTCAAATGGCGCCCCAACGACAGAAGAAGTGGCTCATGAAACTCTCCCAGCATTCTTTTCTTACGCTCTTTTTTAATAAAATAAACAATATTGTACTGTCATTGTTATTGCTATAAAATAATCATAATCTAGTCCCAGGCTGTTAGATTACTTAGATATTCAGCTGTGGAGTAGTAAGATTTACGACACAAACATTTTTTAATTAAACATTTAAATTTATTTATAGATATTGCCTGAACAGTGGCAGGGACTTTATTTATTCAACCTTATATAACCTTGAAGCTATTATGTATTGTATGAACCCTACTAGAATTAGTTACAAGCAATCCCTAATTTCTAGTGTTAAAAAAATGAAAATCACTATTTAGACCAAAAGGGTGACGATTTTTGTGAACGTATATTAAATTTTAACAGGAAGAAAAATGTTACTTTTACTTCATACTACTGACCTAGGTCTATTATTGGGTGAAATATATGCTTTTGTAACAGGATCCCAGGAAATATAATATATAAAAAAATATATTATGTTTTGCGAAATGCAAATTAATTGTGAAAAGACGATTGTGTGGGTAGAGATCACAATATAATAAGGGACTTGGTGAACACCACGTCTTTGGAATGGAGAGATAGTCTGCTGACATTCATATTAATTAATTATATGGAAAAGTTATTTAAAATGGAGTCTGCTGATTATTCTGCGCCTGTTCGGCCTGCCTACTCTCAGGACTATCTTTTAGATTGTAAGAAAGAGATAATCTATTTTATCATCTTGATGGTCATTACATGCACACATTTGATAAGGTAGAATCGATGAAAGAAATACACCCTTAATTTATATATTATTCATATTTAATTAAAGATTACTGGCATGCCTTTCAGTGTTCTATTATTATTTTTTTCAGAAACGTTCTATCAGCCGAGAAAGACAATCAAAATATATATGACGAGGAAAGAACCTCTGTATTGATTTCAAAGGTGTGACGTCATTACTGTTGACATCACAATTGCTGAAGATCACTCATTGGTTCTTCCAAAGAAAACTACACGAATAAGTATTTTATTACTTTCGTTTATTCAACGGGCAGCGTTACGACGTCCCAGAGAGGTCCATACCGTACGACAGCCCGAGCCCGACTGACTCAAGTGTCTTTTTTTTTTTTTTTTTTTTGCGCCCAAGCAAGGGAATGGGCTACCCTCCGGGATAACGACGGGAGGGAGGTGGTGAATGCTCATGCATACCAACGCAGCCTAAGTCTGCGTTGGTTATGTGGGACTCACGTGAAACCTAGGTGCCTACCCACTAAACACCACCTGCAGTTGGCTTTGGGCAGGTGCCCTCTAAGCCTACATCGAAGGCGACCTTCTCATGGGGAGAGAGAGGCGCAAGCGGCACTCCCTATGGAGTTTCCGCTGGGATGATGACTCAAGTGTCGACCGTGCGTCTGTATTTATAGGACCCGGCGCACGTGCTTATCCACGTGTTTTGAAATGCGGCCGTATTTATGGGGCTAGGTGCACGTGCACGTGTTTGCAATTCATGTTGTTTATACAATAATTCACATCACAATGTAATCAAAGGATAAATTATGAATTAATTTTAACTAAAATTTGTTAAACTGAATTATTCTCGTTTTTATAATAGGTGTGTTGTAGTATTTGCGCCAAAATATACAAAAAAAATATTTATTGTATTATAGCATCAATTAATATTTAAGTTGAAAACAGGCATCCAATACATGGCTTGAAGACATTTCTATAAATAACATATTAATATCGGGAGATTGTTCTGGAAAATATTAGTAAAGAGGGTCGAAGATAATAGAACGGAGTTAATTTGCAGCGCATATCGTAAACGACTATAACCGATCACATTGAAACAAATCCGCTTTAGGGAAGTTACCGCATATGTTTGTATCGATATTGATAGATATTTACGCATTAATCTATAATTTTAATAATCAATTAACATGTATGATGATAACGACTAAGTAAAAAAAGCGCTTCTATATGCTAACGAAGGTATTTAACCAGTGTGTGTTGCCAGTGATGACATACGGAACGCAGACGTGGGCTAACTATGGGCCTTATGAGGAAGCTTATTGTCGCTCAGAGGGCAATGAAGGGGGTTCGGATGCTCGGAGTTTCCCTGCGAGATCGAATCAGAAATGAGGATATCCGTAGGAGAACCAAAATCACTGACATAGCCCAGATGGTTGCAAAACTGAAATGTATGTATGGCACAAGGTGCTCCTCTCAAAACTTCCATCATTTGGGCTTCCCGAGAGCTTATGCAAGTGGACCTCCAGCTTCCTCACTGGGCGTAGCATACCAGACGTCGTCGACGGTTTTTGCTCGAATCCCAAGCCCGTGAACGCTGGAGTGCCCCAAGGCTGTGTGCTATCTCCCACGCTGTTTCTTCTGCATATCAATGATATGTTGGATACCTCCAACATATATTGCTATGCAGGCGACAGCACAAGTGATGCCGTATACACGGGCCATGCAAGTCTCTCTCAGGGAAACGTCGACCAGTGCCGGGAGAAACTTGTGTCTTCTATCGAGTCCGCGTCGAGGTCGCGGAATGGGGTAAATTGAACCTTGTCCAATTCAACCCTCAGAAGACTCAAGTTTTCGCGTTTACCACAAAAAATCTCCATTTGCCGTATCACCGCTCTTCGACAACACTTCCCTTAAAGCCTCGCCTAGTATCAGAATACTGGGTCTCGAAATCTCGAGCGATTGCCAATTCCTTGGCCATCTGGAGGGCAAAGCCAAATTGGCTTCTAAAGAAGCTGGGCGTCATCAATAGAGCACGGCAATACTTCCAGCCAGCCCACATTCTAGCGCTCTACAAAGCGCAGGTCCGGCCACACATGGAGTATTGCTGTCATCTCTGGTCTGGCGCACCCTAGTATCAGCTCTATCCATTTGACAGCGTGCAACGCGGACCAGCTCGAATTGTCGGGGACCCAGTGCTCTGTGAACGGCTAGATCACTTGGCGTTGCGTACAGACGTCGCTTCATTGTGTGTCTTCTACCGCATTTATCACGGGGAGTGTTCCGAAGAGCTGTTTAACCTGATTCCTGCCGCCGAATTCCACCTTCGCACGACACGCCACCAGTTAGGATATCATCCCCACTATCTGGATGTGTGGCGGTTCTCCACAGTGCGGTTTTCAAGGAGCTTTCTTCCACGTACTACAAAGCTGTGGAATGAGCTTCCTTTTGCGGTGTTTCCTGGACGATACGACACCTTTAAAAAAAGCGCGTACACCTTCCATAAAGGCCGGCAACGCTCTTGTGATTCCTCTGGTATTGCAAGAGAATGTGGGCGGCGGTGATCACTTAACACCAGGTGACCCGTACGCTCGTTTGTCATCATATTCCAATAAAAAAAAAGCAGTGGGCACGGCACATAGGTCAACGGACCACGTATCGGAAGACGTTGTATTGGTAGGCCCCCACAAGATGGACCGACGGTCTGGTCAAGATCGCTGGAATAGGTTGGACGAGGGCAGCACAAGACCGCTCGTCATGGTGATCTTTGGGGGAGGCCTTTCTTCCAGTTGAAATTATGATGATGATGATACGCTAACAAATGTAAATTATGTGAATGCTGACAGAACGGGAAAAAATGGGAGAATTGTTAATTTTATTTAACTTTTAAAACATTAACAAAAAAAATACCATAAAATTAGTATTACTATTTATTTTATTCTTTTGCAATCAACGTATTTCCAACAATAGACAATTCATAAGATGGATTCTTGAAAACCTCTCCTTTCAGCAGGATTACCTTTGTTAGCAATATATTACTAACATGTAATAGCCATCCCTAACTTTATGGGCATTTATTTGTAAAAGGTGATAAATGTTATCTTTATCGATATATTATCGATACTACCCCATCACTTTTTAACCGTTTTATTGCCAATTGGGTATTACGATCCCACCCCACTATTCCATCGAGGTGTGATTACCTCTCTCTTTCATCCACACCCATATGGATATTTGTATCTTACTCTATTTCTATGAAGAAAAATGAACGAGGGTAGTTTATTCGATGGGTTCGTTTCTTGTTTTGAATTTTGTCTCGTCTATTATTTATTTTATTATAATGTATCGATAGTGTGGAGGAAAATGGTGCTTTTGAAAATAAGATACGGTTTTCCGAAAGCGGTTCAGGATATGATAACTTTCCTTTCATCGGGTTATATTTTCTAGTTTGTGTCAGAGTGTACTCGTTTAAATTGTCTTTACATATAAATACAATGAGAGATATTTGCATATCAGAATACCAACTTGTAAAATGTGTGTCTGTCTGTTATGGTTTTGTTTTAAATATCCTTAGCTGATAGAACTTGTTTTGACGGAACTTATGCCAAAAGAATTCTCATGTTACAAGACGTCAGTTGTAGTAATAAAAGAGTCATACCACCGCTTTGGCAAAAAATAGTACTCTGAGATAGAAAATATGGCACAATTAACTTTGCCAGAATACTTTTTGGGCCCTTTTCATTTAAGTAAAACTAACGGACTATATACAACTTAACAATTAAATTGGGTAAGAGCAACAGATGTTACTACTACTGTTTGGCAATTTTCTTTAATACCTCCTTTAAAGTTTTCTACTACATTCTGTCCTCAATCTTTCTTTCCTAACGTGCTTCAGCCTCCAAATTTCATCCTCCAATATTATTTGTATTCCTATCTGCTCTTCCGTTACGATGATACTTTTTATAGGCATCTTCGAACCATTTAACTTTCCCACTACTGAGTATGTCCAGTCCAATTTCATTTAAGTTTCCTCAAGTAATGTGGGACAGGTGTCTTTATCTTATGTCTCTATCAATATGTAAGTCTTATTAATGTGTTATATTACCGTAACGTGTGAGCCCTTCTTGATAGAACGACCCCACGTGTGATCACAAGACATCGTATATTAATTAAATATATATCTCCTTTGTTCTATATTTCATTCAGTTGTTGTTGCATATTACTTCTATTTTATATTATCTATTAACTATATTATTTGTATAAGCCAAAGTCTGATTTCTCTGACGTCAACTGATTATCCGCCTCCTTTTCGTTTGTCACTTCTTCGCGCCTAAGTTTTAAATTTTAAATTATTTATTTTCCGTTTTTTCGATACCAATAAATGTTATCCAGATTACATTTATTTTTATCTGAATTGATCTATATAAATTTTGCAATCACACGAAAAATCACCGCGCTATCAAGTATAGGTCGGTTTCACTTGCGCGAGCGCATAGACCATTACGCGCGGTACCTAACAAAGGAACCCAGCCCAGGTGTAAATTTAAAATCAAGACTATTTAAGCTTAATAGTTTTCATTATACTCATCTTTATGTACTGGGCACGTACAGAGTACGGGATGTTTCACTTGCGGTGTGATTTTAAAGACAATTCCGGTCAGAAATGCTACTTTCGACTGTGTATCTTACACAATTTCGGAAGATAATTATATGAAAATACCTAAGAAAACTTATAAGGTTGCGCTGCTGTATTAGTTAACCCTTTTTGCGTCGCAAGGGAAATCCTACAAAAGTAATGAGGTCCTAGTTAATATGCATTTGAAATTGCGTAATCAGATATTTCACCTTACTATAACTACGAATATATAGAATTGAATTGTCTGTTTAAAAAAGCATTCAATAGCATTTTTTTTAAAATATTAAAAAAAAATAAAATAAAAAAAAAACATTCAATAAAATGTTGTTTAAATATTTCGAAAATAGACTACGTATAGTTCATAATATTTTTATTTATTTATTTATTTCTTTACCACACTTACGTCTAGCCTTACAGGATATTCCTAATGCGCTAGTGTAAGATTTAGCCTAAAAAATAATGTAACATCTAAAATGAGCATTAATTAATTATATTACATCATATACCATAAAGAATATGGCCTATGTTTCACATCAAAAATAAGTTCCGTTTGTGTTGATTCATATACATCTACACTACTATATTATAATGCCTGTGTATGTAGCTTCTTTAACCTATTCTTTTACTTCTATAACTTTAACTAACTTTTCAAAGATTTTTTTGATATTTATTTAATTAATCATTGAGCAAAGTCTCGGAATGGGGCTGACAAAAGTTTAGTCTATTTAAACCCTAACAACAAGAAGTTTGTGCGTTTACCGCTTAAAAGTCTCCCTTTCCTATACATAAACAACGTATCCCCTCGATTCGAGAGCACTCCTCTAACTACCACACATACATACTGCGGCTGCTGTTTTCCGAACCAATACGAGTTAAAGACCTTCAAGAAAAGATCATACTCCTAACTTAAAGGCCGGCAACGCGTTATTTGCCGATGTTGTCGATGTCAATGGGCACTTGAGTCACCATTCCCCATCACCTCTTACCCGTTTCTCCCCTCGTATAAAATAAATCTGTTATTCAACAATAGCATTTGTTCTATCCATATAGTTACATGATATCGGTATATATTTAAAGATAGCTATTTTAGTTGAGCACTCATTGACATTGTCTAAATATTAATAAGGGTCCAGCTCAGAATGGATGAACAACAGTGGATCGCAGGATGGCCTCTATAAATCGCATTGTTCCCGCCCTCTGGTTGTAGCTCGAATGGGTTTATAGAATAGCTAAATCTTTATATCGAGACTTACAATATTTTTGAAATTGTACTTCTTGATGAAATTAAAAAAAAAGTATTTTGGTATTTTTATAACCACAAAATATATTAATCTTCAAATAAAAATTTGAAAAACAAAATTTTTATGAATGATGCGGGACTCGAACCCACAACCTCCGGCGTTCCGTGCCGGTGCTCTAACCAACTGAGCTTAACGTTCGAGTGACGTATCGTCATAAAATCTTGTATGCTTTGTACAACTCTCAGGCTGTCGCTGCAAAATATTAATCTTATTCTTCTTCTGCCTGCCCTAAATCCCATTATTTGGGGTCCGGTCCCCTCACTTGCCAAGTTGAACGATCTTGAGTTTTCTATTCTGGCAATTGGGCTTTCCTGAGGTCTCGCTTTATGTTAGACCACCAGGTCGATGGCAGCTGCCCTCTACCTCTTTTCTGTTCCGGTAAGTTTAGAGCAATTTGCACTATATGGTCTTCCCCTCGTCTTTTCACATATCCATACCAACGGATGCGGTTTTCGGTGATTTTGTCGACAATTGGTGCAACCTTGAAGTATGTATTCATTACGAATTTTCTCCAGCCGTGTTACACCTCCCGCCCACCTTAGCATCTTCATTTCGTTTGTATGTATCTTTTGATCATACGTCTTCTTTGTAGTCCAACGTTCAGACCCATTTAATAGAGCAGGACAGATTGCCGTTTTATATATAATACACTTTACCTTTAGATTTTATGGTTATACGTGGGTTGCACAGCACACCAGTGAGTGATCTCCATTTTTGCCACGCAACGTTCAATCTGTGGGTCACATTAGCTGCAACATTAGCATGAGCTGTGAGCACGGAGCGTAGGTATTTAAATTTCTCTACAGTGAGAATAGGTGTTATCCCTAAGTAGATGGATTTAGGAGTATCATTTCCATAAAACGAATCAATATGTTTTGTAAAATTATTAATAAATTAAGAAGTATAATTTAAACACGATTCTACTAATTATTTGATTAGGTTAAATATTTTACATCTTTTGTGCAACATTCGAGTATTGACGCGAGACAAAAATTTAAACTTATTTTTCTTTCGTTAGGCCAAAAAGTATTTATTATTATTTTTCACCGTAGAGTTTTGAAGTCTGAGAAGGCGGGGTTGCGGGCAATAGCTTGTCAAAAATAAGCCCATCTGTGTAATGCTAGTCGGATAGATTGTTTGAAGATAAATGTCAGAAGAGAACAATTGGATTGAACCCACAAATAGATTGCGCGGTTGGATTGGCCTCGATTTGTAAACATTATCCACATTAATTTATCCCTAACAATAGTTCGTTTATATAACATAGTTTTGTCCGTCATTGAAATTCCATATTGGTTCTCGATATCTGAAAAAAAAACAATTTGTTATGTTTTTAAAGTTATAACTCTCACTTCTAGGATAAATTTAAAAAATAAAAAAAAAACAAAAAATTTGAAAAACAATTTCTTATAAACGATGCGGGTATCGAACCCATGACCTCTGGCGTATTTATTTGTGTATCTGAAGAAAAGAGTTATGTGCTCTACTGATTTTGATGGAACTTACTAATTGGGAAAATTTTAGTTTTTTAATTTAATTTTATTTTTATTATTTTTTATTTTCGGGAAAACCCGATAAAGCCATAAGCCTAATTTTTCTGGGATTATCCAAGTATCTTCCTCTATTTATTATTATTTGGAGTGTCGCATCCAAAGAGAGCCAACTCACAGTTTCACAAGGTTTGTATAAGTATTACCGCCATAAAAAAATATAATTAAAATTAATATGTATAGTAAATAAATGAGTTGAAGTATAAAATTGTTTCTTATTCAAAATTGTTAAAAAAAACCGTGAAATAATTTGTGTCCGAGTTCAACTCCCAATTAACCCATTTAAAGATCTAGAATGCCGAAAACTAAAACAACATCCTCACGTATGGCTGGCTTGCATAGTTACCATATTCCATGTACGACCCAACCATGATATGAACTTCTTTGAGCGGTGTTTGCGGTTGTGGCTTGAGGTTGGACGTGGTTCAAAACACTCTTGAATTTTTTTTATGAAAGTAAGGGACGAGACGAGCAGTACGTTCAGCTGGCGGTAATTGATACGCCCTGCCCATTAAAATGCAGTGCCACTCAGGATTCTTGTAAAACCCAGAAATTCTGCCTATTAGTTTCATTAACTACGGCACCCTTAATCGAAATACAGTAAAGTTTACACATTACTGCTTCACGGCAGAAATAGCCGCCATTGTGGTACCCATAATCTAGCCGGCATCCTGTGCAAAGGAGCCGACTAGAGCTGTTAAAGCATTAAGCAGAGCTAAAGTAAAATTATCATACAACTAAATCAACTAGCTAGGAATTTGTAACTGATGGTTAGTCACAACACAAATTAACTCTACCTTTACTCATATCACACAGTTTTAATTCCAAATATATTTACAAAACAAAAAATAAAATATTAGTACAGAGGAAGGAAAGCGAGAAGCGATGCATTTTTCCAAGCAATTTATTTTGTTCTACACTGCGGGCTGAGTGTAGAACGGAAGGACGTGCGCGATGCGAACCAACAATGGATATGATGTACGGCCTTCGCGTCATAACACCCTTGATATATTACTGTGTCTTAAACGCTGAGAATCACTGGGAGTAAACGAGTTATATCAGCTCTGAACTTTGACTTATGCTAAATTCAAACGTTACGTAGGTACATATCCGATTCAAACTTCACACAGAATTATAAAATAGAAAAGGTATTGTCAAATAGCAATTGAACTAACTTGTTATGAAATGACGTATGACGTCGCTAACTATGGGCCTTATGAGAAAGTTCATGGTTGCTCAGAGGGTAATGGAGAGGGCTATGCTCGGAGTTTCTCTGCGAGATCGAATCAGAAATGAGGAGATCCGTAGGAGAACCAAAGTTACCGACATAGTCAAATTCGGAAACTGAAGTGGCAGTGGGCAGGGCACATAGTTCGACGGACAGATGGCCGTTGGGGCATTAAAGTCCTCGAATGGCGACCACGAACCGGAAGACTCAGTGTTGGTTGGCCCCCACAAGATGGACCCACGATCTGGTCAAGATCGCCGGAAACGTTTAATGAGGGCAGCGCAGGACCGATCGTCGTGGAAATCTTTGGGGAGGCCTTTATCCAGTAGTGGACGTCTTCCGGCTGATGATGATGATAAAGTGACGCGTGTTATCATGGGGGATATAAATAATTGAATACTGTATTAATGCGTGCGTAGGAAAACATATGATATTAAAAAAGATAATTAGTTATGATAGTTTGTTATAAACAATAGACAGACATACCTGAGATTCCGAGAAAGAGATGGTCTGCAGCGGGGAGCCCCCGCTAATCCTCTAGGAACTCCTGGGGCTAAAGTTGTATTACTGTCCTTTCGACGTTTGTAGAATGAATTAAATTGCGTTACACCGAGTAATTTGATGCGATCCGATTAGGTCGTTGACCACTGATGAATTAATAATTTATATGCGTATTGCAATTTGCGATTTGCGTCGGATTCTGTTCGGTTCTCGTGGCAAATTTATTATTAACCGGCGCGAGAGTCAATTAGCATTAGAGTATTAAAACTTTCATGAGTCATTATTAAATTATTTTTTTGATCCGGCTCTACTCACCCATTATGACCCATAGTGCCGATGATCACGTAGTGGACATTGTGAGTACATTTTGTGCACCCGTGGACACCAATAATGCCACAATACCAATGCGTCTGCTGTTTATAGGTATCTCTCTGTTTCCACAAGAATTATATGCACTATAGTTTGCCATAGCAAAAAATTACAACAAAGAGAAAAAAATTACGGCACAACCAAATACAATGAAATTGAATGTAATTTGAACAATATTTTCATCTACATCAGCTTTGCAGTTTTGGGTAGTTAACATATTTTCATCCACCGTCCCTGAAAGTCCAATCCAAATATTTTCTTACCGTTACTGCTACTACCTCTTCTATGAGGCGCTGCTGAAAGCCAGTGTTGTGCTGGTGTCTTCTGCACTGGCCAACAATGCACCGAGTCAGCTCTTTAGGGGCACTAGGAAGCACTTTAGGGAATCACGCGTTGCACAGTTCTTTTTAATTTTATATTATTTCTATTTAATATTTTAGTAATTTTTGTCACCTATTTCTTTAATTTAGTATTTTAAGATAGTAATTAATACTGTAAATTTAGGGTGTGTGTTTTTTATTGCTAATAAAGTGTTTTCTATTCTATTCTATTCCTCAACATAATTTTTATTTTACTACCTACTTCATCATTGTTTCTTAATTTGTCTCAGAAATTAACATTACTAGCTCTCACTACGCATCACATACCGAATTCATTCTTCTACTGCCGACTTTCGCTTAGATAGCATCAGAATCAACACTCCTTCATTAACAGCACATGCCTTGTTAGAAATATTCTGACTGCATAGCATCGTTTACTTTGTAACCTAATTTTATTCTCCTTTCGACGTTACCTTCGCTGTTTCTATCTGTAATAAAAAACTTCTCAAATACACATTCCACATTCGCACGACACGCTACAAGTTAGAATATCATCACCACCATCTGGATGTGTGGCGGTCCTCCACAGTGCGGTTTTCAAGGAGCTTTCTTCCTCGTACTACAACGCGGTGGACCCGGTGTTCCCGGGACGATACGACATGGGTACCTTCAAAAAAGTGCGTACACCTTCCTTAAAGGCCGGCAACGCTCTTGTAATTCCTCTGGTGTTGCAAGAGAATGTGGGCGGCGGTGATCACTTAACACCAGGTGACCCGTACGCTCGTTTGTCCTCCTATTCCATAAAAAAAAACATACTATTTCACTTCTTACACTGTCTCAATCAAAACATTACATTGTTTCATACACTTGTCTTCCAACTCTCAAATTCCATTGCTTTCGTCTTACTCATGTTTAGTTTCATTTCATTCATTTTTAATACCTCATAAGCAACTGTAACTATCTTCTAAAGTTTTTCCACCGATGAGAAACAAAAACGTCAATTCGACTGTACTTTTATTATGTTTTTTGCCATATCTTGATGCTCATGGACTGATCTGATTATGGAAATGTTCGCTTCAAAGGGTTATATTCCTAGATTTGTACCATTGTATTAAATAGTTTTTTTAGGTACCATAAGCCTATAGCTCAGTATTTTTAAAATGGTGTTAATATTCTTAATAATAATAATGTGAGAATTGTGCTATTTGTGTTATTAGTTTCACTTCTGACGAGATATATACAAGTAAACTAAATAAATTTAGTTGTATTCAACATCAACCCCAAAAAGAACCATAAAATAGAAATCAAACTACTTTATCAACACCATCGGGACTTCATAAATATTGAAAGTCGCCCCAAGTCCTTTGTCCCGCAGTTCTAAACTTCAGCGCTCGTAAATATTACATTTATATGTAAATTTCATAAAACGCTCAATCTGCGTCCAATCAACCACCAAATGGCGTTTTCAATTTGCTTAAAGTAAGATTTTAATGTACTTTAAGCGATCCGGTATCGAGCAATCATAAAACAGAATACATTAGGGTGAGCGGCTATTGAAATAACTTCAAAGCTCGATAAATTAATACTTATAATATAATATACGTTGATTTATTATGTTTAACAATAAGCTTTTAAGAATATTTTATATGATGGAAATAAACAATCTAATTGTATCATGAGTTTGCATGACGTATTAGAAATATGTTGCTTGACACCGTATTTCATTTAGAGGCGGGTCATTTCTGTCCCTAAAATATGGCGTGAGATGCGGTGATTGTTCAGCATCATAAACGGGCGCTGCTTGTGTTTTCTTGTCGATACTGTCATCGAGTACTTTCATTTTTTTGTTATCTACATTTCACATATGAGATGAAAAAAGAGAAAACTCAGCGCTTGTCCACAATCTGCCTGCAAAGAATTGTGCGATACTTTGGCCACATTGCTCGCAGAAATGACAATAATTTGGAGCGTCATATGGTGACGGGGAAGGTAGAAGGAAATAGACCGAGAGGCCGGCGTCCCATACGGTGGCCTGACCAAATTTCCAATGATCTGGTGCCAATGAATGTTGCAATACATCAGGCAACGGAACGCAACCAATGGCGACAACTAGTGGACAAGATCAGATGGAGTCACGATCCTCAGCAGTGAGGGAAACGACTGAGAAGAAGACATTTCACATACTATCTTTATTTCTTTTTGTTATTCTACATGTTTCAGTATTTTGCTGCACCACTTTGCATACATTGCATAAAATATGCACATACCTATATAATTCTCACTTATATTTGAAACGAAACTACACGGAATTATTTGAATTTATTGAAAAATTTATTAAAAGTACATCAAATTTCGCAAAACCCTCTAAGAACAAATATTGATTTACATATATGAAAGAGTTATAGGCATAGTCTACGCTATGGGTGCCAACTTCAGTGAAACCACTTGACATAACTAATATTTATCCTCCATCCAGCAGAGCGGAGACAATAAGTGCAGATCTGCAACATTTATTAGCTGTCATACGCAAGCCGAGCGTAATATTAAAATAATACCTAAGACTCTGGGAATAAATGTTTTATTAGAATGAAGGCCTTGCACTAGGCACTAGGCTTGGATTTGATTGTTCTAGATTTAGGTCAATGCACAATGCCCCATTGTTAAATACTGGATGCAATCTATTCTATCATGTGGATTTTATTTAAATACTTTTAAGAGGGCGTACGAACGACATTTATATTTATTTAGCATTGGAATTAAGATGACCCTTTATTTAAAGACTATAGGGTATTACCAAACTATTTTGTAAGTAGCTGTCCAATTTCGGTCATAACTCCTTAAACTTACAATAGTGAAGGGAAGTATAGTTTACAATAATTTCATTTACTCATTATGTGACATGGCAGTGAAAGTTTTATATTGCATCCATTCTAGTTCCCCATTAATAATAAAAATTTTACGATTATTGCAACTAAGTTCTTTAATACATCATGAAGTAGGAGTCAACTTTTTTAAAAGACTGCTCCTGCAATTCCTCGAGAGAATTTTGGCGGTGGTGATCACTTAACATCAGCGACCCGTACGCTCATATTATGTCCTCCTTTCGCATGAAAATAACTGTTAAGAACCATTAAGTATTTATAAATAATACTTCTCATAGCCCAACACATCTCTGGGAAAAATTGTAATTTCGATCATCTGGGAAGATATAAATAAATAAATACTTACCATATGGTTTGACACAACAGCCGGCAGCTACCCTAACGTGAATCCCTCGTGCCTAAAATCATAGATAAACCTTAAATGTGGGATATTCTATGGCCCTCGTTAACATCGTTCTGCCGGCTAAACGGCTCCGTACTAAAATATTAACATTTGAAAAACCAAGAATATTAAGCTATGATCTATAAAATGTCTCTTAGTTCAGCGTGCCGATTGGCAAAGGCCTCCACCAATAATTTTCACTATTTTCTGTTTTAGGCAACTCTTCTCCAGTTAGGTCCTGCTGTGAATTTTATTTCATCTTCCCACCTTGGGTGCTGTCTTCCTCGTTTTCTTTTGTCATCTCTTGGGTACCATTCTGTAACTCTTTTGTTTCATTTCCCCACTTTATCCCGCATTGCAAGGCACAGCCCATCTCCACTTTTTTTGGTCGACTCATTTAAGTATATTGGTAAGTTTCGTAATTTTCCTTAGGTCAGTGTTTCTAATCTTATGTAGTTTATAACCGGCCATTCTCTTCTCCATTGATCCCTGTGTTACGGCAATTTTCTCTCTCAACGCTTTGGTTAGGGTCCAAGTTTGGCAGCCATATGTCCGACAAAACCTTAAATCTAAATTAGATTTGTGCCAAAAACTAGAGTCCTGTAAGTACAGGTTAACAAAAAAAAAACTTGTATAATTTACCTATACATGAAAACCTTATAGAGTTGTAGACAGTAGATCAAAGTAAAACTGCTGTCTCGCCTTACTGAGCATATCATACTTCATAGACAATAATTTAACCTTCTATGAGACTGAGGAACGATAATTTATAATATCGAAGCCAAGTAGGCCTCTGCAAGGCTGTTGCAGCTAAGGGAGGGTTCATAATTCGAAGGGGCACGAATAAATGACATTGTTGTGGAATCGTAAGATATTGACATAGAAACAGCACTGTGTACTTTAAAAATCACGTTATATTTAATTTGTTATTAGCTTCACAATTTCCCATAGAGGCAATTTATTATACCCCTATATAGAACTGTATCATTTTATTCAACCAAACAAATCTTTTAACTATAATTTTACAATACTATGATTACATTAAATTAAAACTATCACTACGGGAGAGCGTACCAAGAATACTGGCAGCATTTCCACGTTGGATAGCTAGGCTGATCCGAAATAGCTGTCAGCGCTTGGTTTGTCAGTAACCTTATTGGGGCTAGAAGATATACGTAGACACACACAGAATAAGTACTTTTTGTGAAACAATAATTAAACAAAAACATAAAATAAAATGAATATCAGTTACACACACACATACACACGCCTTGTTCCCGTCGGGGTAGGCAGAGGCAATAGAATGCCATTTGCTTCTATCCTTACAAACCTCACGCGTTTCCTCTACATTCATTACTCTTTTCATACATGCTCGCCGGTTGCGGGTGCTTCGGCCCTCTCCTTTTTTCAAAACGTCCCCAATTTGATCGACGAATGTTCTACGAGGTCTCCCGCGACCGGCTTGCCCATACACACTTGCCTTATATATTTGATGCGTCATTCTTTCTTCACTCATTCGCTCCACGTGTCCAAACCATTTAAGCATTCCTTTTTCAGTCCTTGTCACAACATCCTCTTTCAAACCACAGCGTGCTCGTATTACCGCATTCGGAATTCTATCAGTCAGTCTTACCCGACACATACGACGCAGTAGTCGCATCTCAACTGCGTTAATTCTGCTTTTATGCTTCTTCTGCCATACCCAACTCTCACATCCATACATTAACGTGGCGACAAGCACTCCATTATGTACAGCCATTCGCGCTTCTATTGGCACAGTCTTACCGTTTAAAAAGGTATGCAGCGCTCCATTCATATAATTTCCCGCAGTCACTCTCCTTTCAATATCACCTTCATATCTTACGTCTCTTGTAAACATGCTACCCAAATATACGAATTCTGTAACTTGTTCTACCCTTTCATCTTCAATCGTGATAGTACACTCAGTCATCGGCGTACAAGAGGCACTTAACACACTGAATATTTGAATATCAGTTACTTTTTAAAAATTAACATGAAACAAGCCCGCTAATACGTTGACTGATGAATGGATAGCAGTGACTAACGGCCGTTCCCAATATTCAGTCTATGTCTTACTTGAGATAAAAATCGTAACTATCGTTGACTTTTCTGTCCCAATAAACTTATCGACGGTAACTCAAGGTTAGTTACCGTCCGTACACGCTGTCTGTCAATGGGACGACGTAAAGCTTTCCAGCGATAGAAGTTTGTATGGAAATTGCAATTCACGCGTCCCAATAGCCAACAGATTCAGATTATTGACAGCTAATTACTGACAGTAGAAGGTAGTAATTTATCTCTATTTGTAGATAGTATATTGGGAACGGCCGTAAGTAATAGAGCCCCGTTGGCACTCATTGGATACGGAACCACGAAAATTTAAACGATTCATTAATTAGTCTTTTCGTTTTAGAGTAATAACCCACTATTGGTTTTAGGTATTTTCAGTTGACAACATTGAAAAAATACAAATTCTTATTGAAAAATGTATTTCAAAATGTAAAAGCAAAATGAGTTGGAACCCCAAATCCCAAAAGTCAATAACAAAGACGAGTTGAGCAAAGAATTGTACGAAGTGAGCTAAATCGTTAGACTCTATCGTGGCTTGAATTTCACAACGAATTACACTGTAGTGATGTGGCACTTATCGGCCATATCGATGTTATATTATTTTGTAATACCGAAAAAGTACGCGAAGAAAATTTTTATTAACTGATGACATTCGAGAATTAAAGAATGTTTAAGCTAAAAAACTGAAATGAATGTATTACTGAAATAAATATATCTTGCAACATATTTGTTTTGTAACTTTTATCATTGCGGAAATTTTACATAGTAATTATTATGACGGGTACTCGTGATATAAATTTTATTAATTGGATGCCGATATTTCGATGCAATAGCACGAATCATGTTAAATCTAGTGAGTTTATCGAGGTAAAAAAATACTACTTTCAATACTCAATTAAAATGGTATAAAGTTTTTTGTTTACTCATTCAACACAAAAAATTGTGATGACAAAGAGAACATTCTTATTTATACTTAAGATATAGGTTTAAATATGGTTTTGACTCCATAACTAGCAGTGCTTTTCCAGTAGCTATTACACACGACTACAACCGAGTTGGTATAAATAAAATATATCGTAAACCTACGTTTAGAGCTAATTATCTAAGTGTGTATTAAAATTCAATATCCGGACGACCGAGCCTTGCTCGGATTTTTAAGAATGTACAAAACTTGAACAAAAAAAAAACTAATAGGACATCTGTATTCGAACCGGGGTCTTCTGGTTTCCGGATCACCCAATGTCCCATCTGAGCTATAATATATATATATATATATATATATATATATATATATACAAGAATTGCTCGTTTAAAGATATAAGATGAATGTATCTCACATTTAATCGTTTTGGTTTGAATGAGTAACAAACATCCAACCAAAAAAAAAATACTGATTTATAGTGTATAAATCCCTTATATAAGTGTATATTATTTATCATATTTCAAATCTTTGCAAACTAGTCTACATAAAGCTATCGATACTGTCACACCACTAGTCAATAGAAACGCCGCCTATTTCACGTGACATTACGCAACTTGACCCACAATGAGTGCCCATCACTAGCCGTATGGTACAATATATCCGAACTTTGCTGTTTCAAGATAATTATCTTCTCACCTTCCTGTCATTACCTACAATGACTTCATTATTATATTCGAAGGCTCCTGTAATTTCAGGCCTAGTAATTTAACTTATTTGTTTAAGTCCTGGTTCAGCGCACCATTCCAGAATGGCAATATAAGGCTTAAAACTGAAGAAGACGAGACTGGATTTATATGGTTAGTGTTCATTAACCGTAAACGAGTTTTGAAGTGAAAGATTTTTCAGATTTTTTTTTAAGTATATACGTCATGAAAATATTTCAAGTAAAGATTTTCCGAATGACCGCTCTGGTACGGGTAAGTCTCTTTGCTGTCACGGGTTTCTTCATTTAACAGGAATTTGGAAATTAAATCAAAATTATTCATTATTTATTAAAGTAAACATAAGCTTGTTAAATATGTTAACATAAATTATGGATGAAAATTATGTGAAAGTTATAGTTAAAATACAATTGTTAAATTCTTATAAAATTAATATTAATTTAACAATTCGTTTGTTTGTATATATTATGACATTCTTTAAAAAAAATACTATTTAAAGGTATAAAAAGCCTGTAAATGAAAACGGATCTGCAAAGGTAGAAATATCGGATAAAATAAAATATGTAAATGTAGCTCTTACGATAAAATTATTTCGAATAAAAATTCTTCCATAAATATTTTTTAAGCCCAAAATAATGTTATCAAATCTGTGAAGCTTAGAAATTTCAATACTTATCTTTTTAATAAAAAAAAAAGTGGCAAAATGAGCAACATGTCTTTGAATAGGTGACTATTAGTAAGTGATGTGCCTAGTCTGTTACAATGGTTGCCATTCAGGAAGACGCAATATTTGGAGGGGCATCCCAATACATTGAAACATAAGGGTAAGCCCATTATTTTTACTAGCACTCTGCAAACCAAAGCACAAAAAGGAGTGTTCCGAAAAGCTCTTTCACCTGATTCCTAATATTAGCCATATTCCACTTTCGCAGGACACGCCACAAGTAAGGATATCCTCCCCACGATCTGGATGTGAGGCGGTCCTCCACAGTACGGTTTTCAAGAAGCTTTCTTCCACGTACTACAAAGCTGTGGAATGAGCTTCCTTGTGCGGTGTTTCCGGGACGATACGATATCTACCTTCAAAAAAAGCGCGTTCACCTTCCTTAAAGGCTGGCATCAATATTGGATGTGGGCGGTGGTGAACACTTAACAACAGGTGACCAGTACGCTCGTTTGTCCTCCTTTTCCATAATAAAAAAAAACAGAAAATGCCGTCGTGGTAGTACAGATATAGTTAGTGCCCAGAGCTCTTACACCAGAAAGCTATCTTGAGCACATCCAAAAACTGGTTTAGCTTTAAAATGGCTATGACATACATATTTTAGAACCACATTAACGAATCTCCCCTTTGCCCTCCTAATTCATAAGGAAATCAGTTCATAGAAGGATTGAATTCATTTTCTTACAGCCCTTCTGCCTTCCTTTGTATATCTTTGCGTTGACAAAATTAATATTCATTATCATAAAACGCAATCTTTATTCAAATAAGAATTAATAATAATTCAGCCATGAACTCTGTAAGAAAACATTTTACAAAATGGCTTGCTTGGTTTATATTTTTACAACATTTCCTTAGATCTCTAGATCTCTTAGATCTCTGTTACCAGTGGGAGGCTCCTTTGCATAGGATACCGGCTAGATTCCCTGATCTGTCCCACAACGTCCCTGATGTCCCTGATCCACAACGCCTTCTATTTCTACCGTGAAGTAGTAATATGTAAACTTTACTGTATTTCGGTCTGAAGGGCGCCGTAGCTAGTGAAATTACTGGGCAAATAAGACTTAACATCTTATGTCTCAAGGTGACGACCACAATTGTAGTGCCGCTCAGTATTTTTGGGCTTTTCAAGAATCCTGGACGGCACTGCATTGTCATGGGCACGGTGTATCAAATACCATCAGCTGAACGTCCTGCTCGTCTCGTCCCGTATTTGCAAAAAACAACCTATTTTTATAAAAAATCATATCTTAGAGGCCCATAAAGATGCTATCTGGGGGCTAGCATCACAATGCCATGAGGTACATAATAGCCTTATAGTAGATGCAATACGACCTGAATCACGTCACCCGGCATTCATCGCCCTGATAAAATAGAAAGTGATCGAACCGAAAAGTTCCACCCGTTCCATCCGTACCGGTTTTAATTTTGGATTCGGTTAAAATTGATTTGTATTAATTTTTTTATAGTGTAAACATTATGGGAGTTGTTTTATAACCGTTATTGACTTATTATTTTAGTAAGAGTTGTAACGAGAGAGATAGAGATGAAACTGTGCTATGACAAACGTCTCGGCGATGGGAAAAAAATGGGTTTTTTCCACAAAACCTTTGTAATGAACATAAATAATCAGTATCTTTTTTGGATGAAAAGCTATCTATGTATTTAAATGTCTACAATTTACAATTTACGGTTACAATTTTTTCGGTTATCATTTCAGTATCTTTAATCGGTTTGTAAGCCTTATTGCTACAATTTATTTAATAATTATAATTGTGCAATTTATAATAGTGTAATTTATGATGTACATCTGTGAAAAGCCGACTTTACTCGATTGAGCATTACAAATCCGAACGCGAAAGCTCGCTGTCATTCAATAACCAAAAAATAAAGTGCTTAGCGGGCCTTTAGAAATTTTTACTTCAACAAATAATACTAAAAATAAAGTTATTAATGGAATCATTATTCTCATGACCTACTTTTACCACACCACTTAAGTACTCATTTAAATTATAATGTCCTCTTTGAATAGAATTCACTTAAAATTTAATTTAAACCTAAATCTGCTATTTTGGAAGGTTATTGTAAAACCTCACGTACTCAGTCATGTATTACTTTTTTAATTTAACATTAAGTATGCAGTTAGTATCATTCATGAGGGGGAGAAAAATAATGGCTCCTCCAAGGGTGCAGTTTATTTCCACAGTTCATCTCTTTTGCGATCATTACTGAACTCTTGATCTCACCCAAGGTCTTTCCAATTATTTCGTTTCGTCAATGACAGTCCACCACCAGATTTTGCTTAGGACGGTTACACTTGGGTTTTTAAGGGTTACAGTCCAGAGCTAGCTTAGTTATATGGTTAGAATCCTTTCTGAATATATGGCCTTTCCAGCTCAGATACAACTTTTTTTTCACGGAACTTTCATCCACCTACGACCAAGCTGTGGAATGAGCTTCCAGCACGTGTTTCCAGCACGATACGACAAGGTACCTTCAAAAAAGCGCGTACCCTTTTTTAAAGGGCCCGCAATTCTCTTGTCATTCCTCTGATATTGCAAGAGAATGTGAGTGGCGGTGATCATCTTAACATCAGGTGACCTGTACGCTCGTTTGACCATACAAAAAACGGTTTGCACACCGGGAGTGCCGCCAGAAGTAAAAACTTGAACATTAACGTTGTGCATTTTTGAATATTTTGAAATTGCTTTATTTATCAGTATAAAAGTACTGGCATTTATGAGGTTAAATGCAATATTCATTTATTGCGCTTTCGTAGACAAAAATGACAATTTATATTACATAAAAAATTTAAAACTTTAGAACTATTACAATTATTTTAAAATAAAAAGTTTATGTCTCAGAAAAATCAAATTTCACCCATAATTTCAACGACTGTCTTACAAATTTTTTGTCCAGACGCGAGTTCAACATTTTATACCCATTCTGAGAAAAGTTGCAACTCCATTAAAGAAGTTTTTTTTTTCAAAAAAAAAAGAAATCATCCTTCGATATTTTTTGGGTTAACAAACAAAATTGAGGTTAGAAGAAAAGTCGTTTTAGCTATGTATTTATTAAAAGTAATTAGAGGTAAGATACACAGTCCTAGGCTCCTGGAGTCAGTACTGCTGTGTGTCCCTGACGCGTGCGCTGCGGGTGCTTAACGCGATGTCGGAACACTTAGACTTGTTCTCGTGTTCTATGAGTGAACTCACTAGAGATACGTATTGAGTAGTTTGTATTCAATAAGAATAACATTATCTAGTTAATTAAGTTTTTCTATTACGAAATGAGTTTTTAATTGGTAATTTTACTTGTTCCAGTAGATGGTTAAATAAATAAATAAATGTTAATGACTAATATTTAAAAAGAAGTTAATTTCTCATAACTTGGAGCAAACGTATTGCGAACTCGAGCTGCCGACAATTACGTACGGAACAGTTGATTTTTAGTAATGATTGAGATTTGGTCGCACGGAATAAATATACTTGCGACACTTTTGTCCAGCTATTCATTATAACTTGAATAGAAGTCATTAGACTGTCAGTGGCAGTGGATAGTTCGACGGACAGATGGCCTTTGGGGCAGTAAAGTCCTCGAATGGCGACCACGTACCGGAAGACGCAGTGTTGGTAAGCCCACCTCAAGATGGACCGACGATCCTGTCAAGACCGCCGGAATACGTTGGATGAGTGCAGCACAATACTGATCGTCGTAGAAATCTTTGGGGGAGGCCTTTGTCCAGCAGTGGACGTCTTAAGGCTGATGATGATGACTATCTTATATTACTTTTGGTGCCTGGTGGGTCATTTATGAACATATATGACATATTTTAAATAGTTATTATTTTAAATATATATTTACTCATATAATAATACATTTACTTATTTACAGCATGTTTGTAGATTGATACATCTACTGTACTAAAAAACACTTTTGAGTTAAACTTACTTACACCTTTGGGAGTGAGCTGGTGAATGCGTGACGAGAGCATTACGAAAAGTGTGATTGGGGCGAGAGTTACGTGTCGAAGTCAAAGTCAAAGTCAATTAAAAAACTTTATTAAATGAGACTTAAACTAAGCGCCTTTGAATAGTCACTATAAATATTATTTTTTAATTACTGAATTTACCATATTATGTTCGGAAAAATTTAAAATCGTGAGAAGAACATACAAGAAACTCAACGGCCACTGTTTTCAATCAAATAGAGTATTTTACAATGGCTGTAATATACAAAGCAAATGAGTTTGTGTGCTGCATCTAATATATGTGTCGTGTTTAAATAATATAAATTATTTTATTATAAAGTAATTAAATTAAAATAATTAAATAAAAAACTGAATTAACTGTATAAATATAAATTATCGTATATTGGAAGCATCAACCTTTAGAGCTTGAATTCATTGTTTGTGTAACTTTGTGATACTTCAGAAGCAATGAATTCAGTTTCGAGAACGGTGATTTCTTGATGAATTATTTATTTCATTTCGTTCTTGAAAATTTTTATAAAATAATATGTTATTTTACTTCAGTCGAATGGTCTATTATAGCACACTCGTTTTTTTTTAATGATGAAACACATCTTTAATTTTTTTTTAATTTTGGCGCATCACTTTACACACAATGTAATATAATATAAAATGCCGAAACTTAAAATAAAGAGAGTAGCAATGAATTCTTTTTTTGTTAATTTTTCCACTTTTATCTCTCTCAATTTTTCCGAAGTGGTAGTAAAATCTTTGACATTTATAAAAGTTATATTGACCTAATTGATTAAAAGTTTTTTCTTGTTATTTAACTGGCCATATTGATAAAATCATTGTAAGTTATTCTCAATCTACGTAACAAAGAGGATGTAAATACTAAGTAATAAGAGTTATTACTTTAGTATGAAACGTTTTTTTTTATGAAAATAAGGGACTAGACGAGCACGACGTTTTGCTGATGGTAAATGATACGCCTTGCCCATTACGATGCAGTGCCGCTCAGGATTCTTGGGAAACCCCAAAAATTCGAGCAGCACTACAACTGCGCTCGTCACCTTGAGACATTTGATGTTACGTCTCATTTGCCCAGTAATTTCACTAGCTACGGTGCCCTTCGGTACCACAGTAATGCTTATACATTACAGCTTCACTGCAGAAATAGGCGCCGTTTTGGTACCCATAATCACGACGTTGAAATTACAACAATAATCACGTGCACCGAGATTTGACATAAGTTTGAAATAGTAATTACAATTGGGCGACTAACTATAATCCGGCTGAGTTTGAAAGCGAACAGTTCCTTAAAACGTAGTGGGTTTCGGCTATCTCCGTTTTTTTACAAGATTATAGCCGTCATCTGTCAATCTATCAGTAACTGCACGTTTCATACAATCGAGTGAATCACTTTTTTCTAAGAGTTTCGCTAGGCTCATATATAAACTAAACATCTTGATATGTCATAAAGTGACGACGGATATCGAATTCATTTATATGGTATTAAAATAAAAAACTATGGTATCATCATTAAAAAATGTCAATAGTAAATTAATTTGAAGTATGTTTGTTTTACCAAAATAACAACTTATGAATAGTTAATATGAATTTTATACCGGTCTAGTTCCAGAATGCCAATGTCAAAAAAACTGTACGTTTTTGGCCGTGTGACAGCTACGGATAAAACAATAAAACGTCTTCAAAGCTTACGCCTGGTTTTGCCAACTCAAATAAAAGACTGTAAAATAAATACGAAAAAGATACACATGACGTTATCTTTGAAAAACCCTTGAAGAAAATCGAGGCATAAATTATAATAAATATAAAACAATTTTAATTAATAAAGAAACATCACCAAATTAATTTTTTTATAACAATAAAGGACGAGACGAGCAGGACGTTCAGCTCATAGTAATTGATACGCACTGCCCATTACAGTGTAGTGCCGCTCAAGATTCTTAAAAATCCCAAAAAATCTGATCGGCACAACAATTGCGCTCGTCTTATTGAGACATAAGATGTTAAGTCTCGTTTGACCAGTAATTTCACTAGCTACGGCGCCTATAATTACTACCTCACGGCAGAAAAAGGCACCGTTGTGGTGCCCATAATCTAGCTGAAGTTCAAAGGAGCCTCCCACTGGAAATATAGAATTCTGCTCTATCGCGCTCTGCAGCCTGAACGTCTCGATGAATTTTAGCTTCAAAGTTGTCGTTAGAATCGTATTAATTGTGAAATTAGCACCGGGTATAAATTTTGAATCAGAACACAACATAAACTGGGCTATACTCCATGCGGCGAAAGTAGTAACAATTTAACTGGCTAAATCTCAAGTTCATTCAGTTATAAAACTAAAAATTATATAAAATAATAAACCGTAATAATTCTAAAAACAAGACGATGAAGAAAGAAAGTCATAAGTCAAAGAAGTCGTCATGCCCGATTGCAGTTAACTTAATAACGTAGCTTTGTAGCGACAATCGTAATCAAAGTCAAATATTTTATTCAAAAAAAGATTTAAAATCACTTATATAAATAACGTCAAAAATTATTATCAAGAAGTGACAGGTGACAACGAACCGCAAAGTTTAATAAAGTAAATATTTTTTTAATTATTAATGTTACTTGTCTGAGTCTGACTTTGTCATTTAACAAAACAAGCAGAACACTGAATAGTTAAATTTAAAATAAATATTATATCCTTCTCTGAGGAGTCCCAAATGATTTGATAAAAATATTCATTCAAATACAAAACACAACAAACACAAACTAAATCAAAAGCGAATTTCAAATTTCTGAATTCTGCCACAAAATATTGTGTTTTACGATTGTACAGAGTAGAATATACACAGATTATAAAATTTTATGTGATGTCATTCGAATAATATATAAATAAGAGAGTTTATTACTTATAAAAAATTGCAAAAATACAAGTTAAGCGTAAGCGTATTGAATTAAAATGTATATATTTTTTAAGATTTAGTGCCCGAAGAGTATTAACTCACAGTGTTGCCCCAGGTTTAATTTTGCGGCCACTTACCAAATATCTTTTCGGTTTACAAATTCATATTCATCATCAGCTGCAAGACGTCCACTTCTGGACAAAGGCCTCCCACGACGATAGGTCCTGCGCTGCCCTCATCCGACGTATTCTGGCGATCTTGACTAGATCGTCCACCGATCGGTCCACCTTATGGGAGGCCTACCAACACTGCGTCCTCCGATACGTGGTCGCCATTCAAGGACTTTTCTGCCCTACCAGCCATCTATCCGTCAAACTATGGGCCCTGCCCATTGTCACTTTAGTTTCCCATGTGGTGTCGCACCAGAATGGCACCACCCCATCTCTACCCGTGGGTGTCGTAAAAGGCGAATAAGGGATACAAGAAACGGAGGATTGGCAGCAGTATCTTTCGTAAAGAGCACCCCCATCTACTATGATCGCTAGCCCGCCTGCCAAGCGCTGCGATGATATAGGCTAAAACCTCCGAAAAACATGATAAATATAATTCATATTATGTACGTTCAATTAATGCTTTGTACGGTAGGCGAGTAATTCCTCTGATATCCACTATGGGCCATAAAAAAATTGAAATAGATAACAATGTACTGTTGTCCGTTTTAATTCTGTTTTCCTCTTGTTACTGAATGCAATTTATTATAAACAAACAAAAATAACAAATCTGATATGAACTTGTTTTTATTCATATTTCTTTTAAATGAGATTCATTTGCAAATATAAGCATGATAGTGCTTGCTATTTGGACCGGCTAGTACAGTTTACTTTTTAATTATAATAGTAATGAGTATCATTGAATGCTGCTTTTATCTCTTCGTTGCCAAAGAAGAATAGTACCACAACCATAGCTAGTCCTGCCAAAGCTTTTAGATACCTAGAGGCATTTTCCAATATTTAAATGCGACCGAATCTCCCCGTCAGCACTATATCTTTTACCTTTAAACGAGCAATTCTTGTATGTATAAATATAAAATCTGAATCTCTGAAACGGCTCCAATGATTTTAATGAAATTTAGTATACAGGTAGTTTCAGGGGCGAGAAATCGATCTAGCTAGGTTTCAATGTTAAAAATTGTAGTTTTATCTGTGTTTTAATGAGAAACAGCTAGAATAACATTAGAATACAAAAGAAAATTTCGGCACTATATACAAGACTATATTAGCTCAGACGGGACACTGGGTTATCCGTAAAGAAGAAGACCCCGGTTCAAATCCAGATGTCCTATTAGTTTTTTTTGTTCAAGTTTTGTACATTCTTAAAAATCCGAGCAAAGCTCGGTCGTCCGGATTTTTAACCTATTATCCTCTAAACTATTTAAAAGTATCCTTTCTCAATTTAACCTAATTGCTATTTAAATGTAATTAACAAATAAACTAGTAAAGTCTTTAAAATAAAGTCACGACGACTTAAGTTTAAGTTTGCCAATAACGCATTTGTCGCAGCGTAACGTTTTTTACTCTGTATATGTATCTAATCTGTTGTAAGCGTAAAGATCTCGCCACATTTTATATTTAAATGATAAATAGAGGAACAATACAAATCGTTTCGTAAACAAATACGTGTGTGTTATTTATTCAACTATTCTGTTTGGAGTGAGTGTTTGTTCGAATAAATAATTATTATTTTTTGTATATTACTCACGAGCGATCTACACTTGCCTAGTTTGTTTTTAATAAAATATGCATTTCCATAAAACACTACAAACTAATATCTCTAGAGTAATTTTAAATGATTTTTATTACAAGTCCTAACATATATTTGTTTTTTTTTTAGTTTTGGTTTAACGTTGCCTTCTTAGAATAAATTATAAGGTATACTATATTTTGTTCGTCTGTTTGTTATCTGTCTCTCAGTTCCTTTTCCTTAGGATTGCATTTAAGTATCAAGTACAACGTCAGTCCCTTGAAGCCAAAAAATTCATATTCCAATAAATATGCTGTACAGCTAAAATTTATACAGTATGTTGTATGTTGCCCGCCCGCACTGCGTTCGTTTTCGGCTTCTTTTTTTATGGTAAAGGATGACAAACGAGCGTACGGGTCACAGGAATCACAGGAGCGTTGCCGCCCTTTAAGGAAGGTGTATTACTTCGCCAGTAATGAACGATCAGTTAATAACACTAGTTATTGTAGCCTGCAGACAGTACATAAATACAATTAAAACATGGATTTTTAAACCTAATATTGTAAGACTAATATCTACCCACAAAATAAAGAGATCAGCGCGTTTGAGGAAGTTTTCACTTCAATTAAAACCTCAAATGCTCGGCAATAGGAAGTGTGTAATGAAATTAGTATTATTTATTTATTTATTTAAACTATTACTAATTTATTTACAATATTTTTTATATATCATCCCACTGCTGGGCAAAAGCCTCCCCCCTTCTTTTTCCATTTGTCCTTATTGTATGTTGTGCGTGACCACATTACTCTTTCGTAATTTCTCTTCTACAGGTCTACCTCTTCTTCTTTTGGCGTCTAATGGGTACCAGTTTGTTATTATATATCAACCGAATTCTAAATACAAAATAACGTTATTTTTCTATATTAAGTAGATGGAAAACATGAATGGTTGATCCTGACAAATAGTCACAACTATTGACCGATGCCCAGTCAAATAAACCAATCGGACACACGTCAAGCTAATCGGTTAATTTATTAACCGGTTTCATCCGGCTCGCGATGAATGTAGCAATTTTGTTAATTAACGTCCCATTGTTTTGTTCCAGCAAAGTTTTAGTTCAATGGTTTACTTTTCAAATTTAGCTTGCAGCATACGTATGACTTATAAACTATTGAAACTCGGTTTATTTCTAAGGATTTTATATACTTAAATAGGATAAATTACCTAATGATATTAACATAAAAGATTTTGTTAAATTAATGATATGAATATAATTTAGTTTTGCTAGTCTGACGGATGATCATCTATGAGATATCTAGACTGATTTTAACGAGTTATAAAGTTAACGTAATTAAAGTAAATGAATTAGGATTCCGCTTAAAAAATAAATTCAATATCCAATAAATTGTAAACAAATATTAACTAATATCTCTAACGTTTTAAAGTTGATTGAAAAAAATAGCGATAGTTGAATAACATGCATATCAGGTGTTATGTCATTACTACTACTTGTTCTGTGACATATTCTCCGGTACTGCCCCGGACCGAAAATGCACGTATTTTACTATGACGAACTGTACACTTTATCCTATCACATTCGCTAAGTATTGATATTCAACAAGATATGCCAAAATCAATGTACAATCCACGCTTCACAACTTCTTCTCTTCATATCAGTCGGTAGACGTCCTCTGCTGGACAAAGGCCTCCTCAGAATATCTCCACGACGATCGGTCTTGCGCTGCCCTCGTCCAATGAATTCCGGCGATCTTGAACAGATCATCGGTCCATTTTGTGGGGGGGCCACCAACACTGAGTCTTCCGATACGTGGTCGCCATTCGAGGACTTTACTGCCTCAACGGCCATCTGTCCGTCGAACTATGTACCCTGCCTTGTATGTACTTCAGTTTGGCAAGGCCTTCCTGATAAGGTCATATTAGTTAGCGACCACGTCTGGGTATCGTAAGTCATCACTGGCAACACACACTGGTTAAAAACCTTCGTACCATTTTATTATTTCGACTGAAGGATTAACATCCATGTTCATGAAATAAATGAAAAAAAAGAAAACCCTCGCCTTCGGCAACTATGGTAAATCATTCATATTGATTATTAAAACACTCCGGAAAGTATAAGTGTAGAGTATTTTATGTTTCCCCAAAAATATTTATTGTTGAAACCTTTTACTGGTGCAAATAAAACGAATTGTCCCGTATTTCCCGCAAGGGTGTGCTCCCGATACATATTTATTCACGCTGGCTCGCTTCCAGGACGTTTGTTCAAGATAAGCTGCGATTGACGCAGGAAACTCTAGACGGAGCCAGCATCTTTAGTTATTTAGAAATTTATAAAGCTATATTTATTTTTTTTTTATAAAAGAAACAATTCAATTTCAAATTTATTTATAAGAATTTTGGATAGCTTAAATAAAATTGGAATCCAGGAAGAAATAATTAGTATGTATGTTGTCCCTTTGTGAATCAAAGAATCCAGGTGACATCAAATAATTAAAACCAAATAGTTAACAAGCAAACAAACCAGTAGAAAACATACTACTTCAGATGGAGGCGTGGGAATTCCACCAGTGGCAAGTTTTTTGCACAGAATGCCGTCCATTTTTTCGCCATCAAGCAGTAAGCATGTATAACTGTGAGAGTATGCAGAATTTTGAGTTCTATGTAGAATCCTGAGCAGCACTATATTATTATAGGTAGGGCGTATCATAAGGTAAGGGTCTTGCACGTTTTGACACATTTTCTCATAAAAAATAATTTTTATAAAATTTATATAATATAATGTCATTTTAAATAATGTTTATTATAATAGAGAGACGGCTGAGTCTCATTAAATACCAACAAAAGAAGTACTCAGTGAGCCTAAAAAACCTTTCCACTTCAAAAACTAATAAATACGGAATTAGTGTTAGTCTCTTTATCGAATACTAGATGTGAAAACCTGCTTCGCTTGGTAATTTTTGATTGTATAGTTATTTGTTAATGTTAATAATCCATCACATTTACGTCACAATTTTTGCCAAAAAATAATTTCTAGATCTTTCTAAAAATGTATAAAATATTTTCATTTGATTAGAATAAAGGTTTTTGCATTTGAATACTTTGTATATAATTCTAGAAATCTCTAAATCATATTAGAATTTTACAGAACAATCCAAGTCATTTTAGATTAATGATAATTTATTTTGGATTTGTTAGTTTTAGAAGCGAATGCTCTGTCTATTTATATTATGTCACGTAAAATCCGTGGAATTGTAACGCAGTCAAATCTGGAACACTTTTGTAATGGTCTTTAGTGATAACATTTCCGTGCGGTTGTATTGTCTACAGCTTTTACAAACAAAACAAATAGGAGCTGGAATATGATGAGATTGTTCGTTCAGAACTTCAAGTGTCGAACAACGGGTCGCAGATTCGGTCTTCATGCTGTATATGGCATATTTTACCAATATGCCCATTGAATGGGTACAATATCGGTACTATTCAAATTCAATTTTTTTTTTTATTAAAATAAGATCTGACATTTGTGACAGTCAATATCTACCACCCATTCCAAAAAGAATGCCTCAGACCTGAGATGAATGGGCGCAAGAAACTCAACGGGCTTTTTTTTTCATAAAAATCAAATATTTCATTAAACAAAAGCAACTTAAAATGAAGAACAATCTGGTCGTAAATAAGATTTCAAGTAATTTACAGCGTCAGCTGTTTCTAAATAAAGAAAAAATTTTCTCATATATAAGCAACATATCTTTTATAAAATTTGACAAATTATGTTGATGCTAAAATGCCTATAAATAAGTAAGACTCCGAAAGTCGTAAGTTAGATTTCTAAAATAGATTATGTGGGCGTTATCGAGCAATGCTGAGTTTTTTATAACGAAAATATAGGCGTATACTTTCTTAACATTTCTGTCTGAATTGAGACAAAATATTATCTCAATAAGAATTATATTTATAAACATTTAGCAATAAGCCTTAAGTTTGTCACATAAGATAACTCTATCGGAGTGTTTTTCGACATTATTGGACCTCGGAGAGTTAACAATAAGCGCCAACTTATACCCAGTCTGAACGTAACAAAATTCTCCATTATTTATTTTAAAAGGGGTGGAATATACACGTCACTCGAAGAGGTCCTTGCCAAGATTTATTTCATGGCAAGCGATTATCTGTAGAGAGATAGGACTTCTGCATATAGACAAAGAGCTGGGAAATATTTTTGCACAACAGTTCGATGCAAATGATAATTTATTTTTGGATTTTTTTTGTCTCTATAGCACTTTAGATACCAAAAATAGATTATGACGTTGATGTAATTGTACTTATTATGCACTGTCAGATATTTTCGTACGAGCGTACGGGACACCTGGTGTTAAGTGATCACCGCCTCCCAGATTCTCTTGCAACAGAAATATCACAGGAGCGGCACTTAAAGAAGGTCATGTAATTTTCCAGAAGATTGCAGTACCATAACTGCATTAAATTTCAAACTATTAAATTTAAAGTGGGTAAATTTATAAAGCATTAGAAATTTATTTATATATATATATTGAAACTTTCAATTAATTTAATTTCTTTGATTCGTTCACAATCATGCAGCAAAAACCAGGTCAAAAGTTCCCATTATAAGAAATATTGTATGCAAGGGTGGTGCGTTTTGATCGTGGTAAGTTTATGCACTTTATGTACCTCCCGTATATTTCCTAACTTTTGTACCTAAATGAAATATGTTTGCATTAAATAATTATTGTATTAAACTCACTCACATTTTTAATGACTAAATTATGAAATATTAACATAAAATTTTTAATAGATGACAAATTACTACAAAACATTACTGTGTTTCGGTCTGAAAAGCGCCGTAGCTAGTGAAATTACTGAGCAAATGAGACTAACATCTTATGTCTCAAGGTGACGAGGGCAATTGTAGTGCCGGTCACAATTTTTGGGTTTTTCAAGAATCCTGAACGGCACTGCATTGTAATAGGCAGAGCGTATCAATTACCATCTGCTGAACGTACTGCTCGTCTCGTCCCTTATTATCATATAAAAAAAATTATATGGGGTATTTTTCCAGAATATTGTTAATAAAACACAATATGAAATAAACTTCTTCAGCTCTTGCACTAGACTGGTACATTGCCAAAAGTGGATAGTTTTTGTGACACATCTGTAAATAGATTATATCGTATAAGTTATTGATGATCTGTTTCCCTTTGTGAAGTTTTATCAAAGAGATCTTTTCATATGATAATCTTGTTTATATGTTTTTTCGTCTAAATTCTTAGGATTAAGTTATTTATTGTTACTTTTCAGGTAATATCGTTTCTGATTTACTTATTGACGATTGAGATTTGCTAGCTATACGAAATGGAAAACTAGAAATTGTGGGATTATTAGCTGTCAAAATAATAGTAAAACCATACCCCTTGTTTTAGGTCAACTCACCTCATACTAGGTTTTGAAACGTCAAGAAACTTTACATTAATTATTTCTATCGATCAGTGAACAATGAAGATTATGATAATCCGTGGCAATAAAATCCATATATTATTACTATTGCATATAGGAAGTAGTAATTGCAACGCGGGACAATATCATTACAATTAAACAAAAGGGAATTTATATAAAGAAGGAGTCCGCCTCATGATAATAATTCCAATTAACCCCAAACGGATACATTGTTCTTTTATGTTTCTATATCTACATTACGGCTTCAGCAGCAGATAAATTTTGATTGAAAATAATCGCCAATCTTGTCACCACACGTGAAGCTCATATTTTTACAAAGTATCAGTAGTTAGTTTTATGAGCCTGGTCTTAATCATGAGTTCACAATTCTTTTTGTATACGAATACTTGATTTGTTGTTGAAACGACGCTATATGTATCCATTAAACTTAAGAGTTTCCATCATCAGGTATAATGTGTGTTACCAATCAGGGAGTTATACCCTTTCAAACGAAAATGAATCAAATCAGACCATAAATGGTGATATTAATGGCGATTTTCTTGTGATAATGCGTCTCCGCAGCGAGTCGTTCTGGAGTCGTCTGCGCGGCGCTCAGAATCGTATCCTTCGAACCATCGGTGATTGCCCAGATAGTCATTTCTTCAGGCATTGGTTGTCCGTGTACCACAGCGAGAACCAAAAATGACCGCGTGTAATTTTATTATTTTTAATTGTACACTTTTGTTTTATATTTTATATCTTATGTTTTAAACTTCACTTATATTTATATCTTATTTGTAATTTAATTTTGTAATATTGACTTGCTCTGAAATAAATGAATTATTATTATATTATTAACAAGTTCAATATCATAGTATAAATAAAGTTGCCGCCCGCTGTCTGTCCCTATCTATGCTCTGTAAAACCACGGATTGGATTTTGATGCGGTTTTTTTTAATAGATAGAGTTATTCACGAGATTATTATGATGTCGTCAATAAACACATTATTTGCTCTAACATTGTGTTCGCTGGCTGAACCCTACGAAATAGATCAATTTATATTGATGCAAATTATAACCCTGGCAAAATTGTATAAAAGTGTATCGTATAGTTATTGATCCTGCATCAACGTTTAGACTTTGAATTAAACATTAAGTTGTGATAACTGTTTAAATTTGAAAATACTTAAAAACAACGACCTAGTAACAGCTTGACCAATCAAGTTAGGATATCATCCCCACCATCTGGATGTGTGGCGGTCCTCCACAGTGCGGTCTTCAAGGAGCTTCCACGTACTACAAAGCTGTGGAATGAGCTTCCTTGTGCTGTGTTTCCGGGAAGTTACGAAATGGGGACCTTCAAAAAAGCGCGTACTCCTACCTTAAAGGCCGGAAACGCTACTATGAGTCCTCTGGTGTGGCACGAGATTGTGGGCAGCGGTGATCACTTAACACCAGGTGACCACTACGCTCGTTTTTCCTCCTATTCCATAACAAAAAAAAAATACTTTCAGAAACTGCTACTTCGACCACGGATGGACCATCGCCTCAGTCGCCAATAAGGGAAGGGACAAACGATCCTCACACGACATAATCGCAATTTATGAAATTCTACTGAATGTTTTTAATTGAAAATGCTACCGTCTACTTTGAATATATATTTTTTTTTTATTTAAAAAGGGAAGTATGAAAGAAAACCGAGTATTATCCGGAACAATTTTGCTTTTAAAAATATTTCTGTTCTAGAAATAATAAAAGTACGCTTTTCTGCGTGAATTTTCAAACGTTTGACAAGAAATAGGACTTAAGCAACAAACAACGTAAAAGGAAGCTGAAATATTTTATATTCAACTTTGTGTGTCAGGAAATCCGAAGAAAGTTAAGAAAAGACTCGGTACATAATTGTCTCCTTCAGACTGTAGTATAGTCATCTCATTATAGGATTTCGATATGTATACCGCGCGAGACGACACCGATACGATAATTTGTTTTGGTTTGAATTGTCATTGAAAATGTCTGAAGGGAATCGTTAGCGAATATTCACAATCAGATGGCGCATTATTTCAAATAACTTTTCAAAATAAAAAACATTTCTGTAATACGTAGAGCTTGCCACAATAAATTAATGAAAATATCATTTGAATTGGTTTAGCTAAGATAAACGTGAACAAACCAACAGAAAAGCCGACAAGCAGTCCAAAAATTTAAAAAATAATTCTAATGCGTAGAAGGCATAAGAACAATATGTATAAAATGTAAACTGTAACTTTAATTTTTAAATATAACGATTCTTCATAATTATATTAATATGTATTGTACGTATTTTTATTGGTTATTCTTTATTTGAATTTGTTGTGGGCGAAGCTAGTTTCACATTTTTGCTGCAGGTCCTTCGGATGGATTTCGCTTCAATAATACTATCTTTTGACAGTTTTGCATTGGACGGCCATGCTTCCGTTTTAATTAAGGATTCCAATATAGGGCTTGCCTCAGCATACGACTAGAATTATTTACGTGAATTACATTCTTGATGTATGACTATTTAGCTCTATTTGTGGCGTATATTCCAGATTAAATTAGAGAGTTCTCAAAGATAATAATTATATATTTATTCTATAACAAAAAGTGATGAAACAAACAAGTCATTTAACTAATGTGCATTGTAATGTGCAGAGCGTATGTGCCCTGCCCGTTTAATTCCCACTGATTCTTGATTGAACCCAAGATTATTTTATTTACCATTGGCATTATACCATTGCGTCGTCACTTATGATAAAATATGTTAAGTATCATTAGCCTGGTAGCTTCACTCGCTATGACACTCTTCAAGCTGAAAATGTGCAAATATAACTCCCATTGGTAGAATTTATCAGGGTCTCTATTTTTTTAATAAAATAACCAAAGCCAAAATGACAATGTGAGTATACCATTTTACTGTCAATATCGTCCACGTTAACGCGATAAAGCAGCAATAATACTATGACTGGATCATGTGTGAGAAAATATGTCCCATATATAGTTTATGTTCCCGATCATAATATTCATGCAAAATATTAATGTTTTTCTCGGATGTACATACAGACAAAGATATAAGCAGACAAAAAATTCCATAAAAAGCTTTCCATGTAGAGCTAGTATTCATTAAAAATCATTTAAAGTAAAGTGGTCACTTTTTGCGATTCAATCGTTAAAACTTTCGAGAGATTAAATTCATTTTTTATTCATTATATTATATATTTATTCAAATAGCACTACTACGATATAATTTGTGTTGTATTAGGGTTTATTTTAAGATTATTATTTTTATAAGGTGAAAAGTTAATTTTTTATTTATTTCACTCGGCTTTACTCACGGTTTTTCGGGGTGGGTACCGATATCGTGTTCGTCATCACCACCAGCGCACCACGTACCCACTGCCGTGTCCAGCCGCGCAGTACAAGCACAAATCCGCAATATGAGACGAGACGTTATCACGAACCCACTTCACTCACCCTGATGAAGGACCTCCGAATGGTCTGAAACTAGTCGGTAGTAAAAAAAAAAAATACGAATATTAATATTTCACCATCTATATATATATATAAAAATGAATTGCTGTTCGTTAGTCTCGCTAAAACTCGAGAACGGCTGGACCGATTTGCCTAATTTTGGTCTTGAATTATTTGTGGAAGTCCAGAGAAGGTTTAAAAGGTGAATTAATAGGAAAATGCTGCTAAATTAAATAAAAACAACAAATTTGTTTTTCCTTTGATGTGTCCATACATAATTTCTATTAGAGAATTTATTGACGCACGGTTTGACAGTTCTGATGTGAAACAATTTCATGACGACAACAGAGTGCATATTTTACGAAGTAATCTTTGATATTATGATATATTATTGTCAAATTTATATAAAAACATTATTTTATTTATTATATACAGAACAACGTCTGTCGGGTCAGCTAGTAAAAAAATAAAAATATAAAAAAATCCTGAACCAATAGTAATAATATCGTAGGGTGTAAATGTAAAGAAGTGACGATCAGAGCGAATCGGAATCATTTCCATAAATAAGTCTCGAGTGGCGGTTAACGACATTTTTAACGTTTTTAACGATACGACTCGTTATCTTGCCCCCCTTTATTAGGATTGAGAGTAACGGGTGCTTTTTTATTGGTGAACGTTTGTGGGCAAATCACCTCCGCTATTGGCTCATGGAAGCTTTAAATGTTAACCAATTCGAGAGGTCTACCTTCAACGTAATGTCTTGTAGTGCTACTGCTTAGTTTCAGTATCAAACAATTATCAACTTTTATGTGTTTGCAGTATGTTGATATCCTTTGAGAGTTCATTTTATGGCAGTTGAAATCTGCATTTCAAGTTTAGTGAATGCCTAATTTATTTTTACTGTGCGCATAATTAATAAGAAAATTCTGCCCATTGTCACGAATGTATACCCTGTATGGTCAGTATAACAAGGATTCCTTAGATATTTTCGATTCCTCAAACTTTAAAAAAAATATTCTTGAAAGAGATATCTTTAATAATATTACCCAAACAGGATCTTAAATCTATGCTTACTAATTTTGCTACTATTTTATGTATGCAATAAAAACATAAGTGTGTTGTTATCGTAATTAAGTAAAATTCTGTGCATGCTGTGATTTCCTGTAAGTGATAAGACACTTAGCATTAATTTAATTGTATTGTTTTTATTGTTGTTGGAAATCCTAATAAAAAAAAAAAAAAAAAAATAGCTTCTTTTTTCTGCAATTTCGGCATTTCAAAGTAACACAAAAGTTAACTACAAAATACATATATCATAGTTTTTGTACGCTTTGTAAAGCCGTGATGGAACACTACCTATGATATTTAGAAAAAAAAATCTAATATCAAATACAACTATCGGATTTTATCGTAAATGTAATCTACATGGGCCGTGACGTGGAACTTACCAATATATGAATCATAACCGTATACACTCCATAACCAATACGTCTGCACTCAAACCAAATACCACAAAAAGTTTCATATATTATTATACAAATTAAAAACATTACTAATCTAATAATACCACCGAAACTTTTTATTCTAGTGGTCGAGGTTCTCATTCAGTTTTGTAATCAGAGACAAATGTTTTTTTTTATGAAAATAAGGGACGAGACAAGCAAGATATTCAGCTGATGCTCATTACAATGAAGTGCCGTTCAGGATTCTTTAAAAACCCAAAAATTCTAAGTGGCACTACAATTATTGCGCTCGTCACCTTGAGACATGAGATGTTAAGTCGTCCGTTTGCCCAGTCACTAGCTACGGCGCCCTTCTGACCGAAGCACAGTAATGCTTACACATTACTGTTTCACGGCAGAAATAGGCGCCGTTGTGGTACCCATAATCTAGCCGGCATCCTTTGCACATGAGCCTCCCACTGGTACATCTCGTCTTCATAATCCATCTCCCTCTGTTAGAGGTCATTCGAGTGCACTCGTCCACAGGATATCGATCACATAGGAGATCTTCCGCGCTATCTAAACAAACAGACTACTTGTACTAGACAGTAAATATCACAACATTCCATAGACGGCAGAGATATGTAGCGAAAACATATAGCAAATGAAAAAACAATATACGGTTAAATTGATAATCTCATTTGTTGTAACCTTGTTTTACTTTAAGGGTACCTTCTTGTACGATATTACGGAGCCCAATGTATAAGAATCTGTTTCTTAAATTTTATCGCATTCAGATCGAATGTCATCAAAATCTGTTCCAAGTTTAGTTTTGCAACTCAGAGACTGCAGGTCTTAATCCTAAACATGACGCTTCTTGGTATGAATCGAGTGATAAATATTGTTACTTAACCACAATGTCTTCCGAGAGTTTCTTAGAAGTATAAAACGTTGCGTGCTAATCCTGACACGCAACTTACTCCATAGAAACTATTGCCTTGTTATTTAACACGAGCTACATTTAACAATGCTTACCTGCGATTCATTCTTACACTGAGATCTATAGATGGCATATCAACTTTACTTACGTAAGACTCAGCTGAATTCAAGTTTAGCACAATCTTTCATCTCGGTGTATGAATCTTGCAAAACACGCGGAATGCCAGACGTCGACGTGATGCGGGTGGTACATTGCACGTAATGTCCGGTGGTGGAATTCGGCCGCTGGAATCAACCTGACATTGAACTGCTATTTGTTCGACTTATAGACTGAATATAGTTTGAATGCTTATAAATAAGTACTTCAACTTAGCTCTCAAGATTAGTCTGAGCAAAGTCTAAAGTTCGCCCTATACATCTCAGCCTTAGATTATAATAGGTAACTTTCAACTTTCAGGTCATTGTTAAAAAACTAAAGATAAACTTAAAGATACATCAAAACCGTTCCGGCTATTTCTTTATTTCCTTTATAACAATATTACACTAATATTTTATGTATACAATCGATAGATCAGCGAAATTTGCCGATGGAAACACAAATGAGAATCGAAGAATCTTCAAGTCTAAAAATATTCTAAACAAAAAGTACAGTTCAGCTAATGTAAAAAAAATTTTTATTATTTAATCAGTAAAACCGAAACTTTGTATGTTCCTTGAACAATATGTAGCTGCAACATCAAACTACATTATTTATTTTTATTTATAGCTTACCTTACATCTATACACTTAGATATTTACTTATCATACTACATAATCATATTTTACTGTCGTAAACAAAATATTGAAAGACCTTATCCACTTCAAAATTATATTTACACTAGTTTTCCGACCGAATGTTACTGTTGATATATCATCACGGAGGTATTTTCCAAAAAGTTAGAAAAATTATTACGAAAATATTTGAATTACAATATCAAGAATTTTAAATCTTCAAATCCGAACAAAATACCTAGTCTAAGTGTCTATACGTAATAAATAGCAGTGGTAAAAGTCGATACATCAGTATGGGCGTGGCTGAACGCGCATGGAGTGAGGCCAACTCGAATATGTAACTGTCGAAGAACTGCTCCGTACTAAGTTACTTTGTACTTGGATTTATTTGTGTACAACATAAAATAAAATTCACATTAATTTTATTACGAGATTGAATAATAACTTAAGGTAAGTTTACTTTACAATAGATTCTATTTGTGTTATTTAATAAGCGCGAAGTAAAGTTTAAAACTTTTTCTGCCTTACAAATAAACTGGGTGTAAAGATATACCTGAGGATAAACCAGAATAGTTGTGATAACCAAAATAATGTGTAGAATAGTTGTCACTTATAACAATTTGTTTAAAAGAGCTGGCATAGATATTTTTCGGCATTCTGCCCCATGTTTGCCCCATACTAGTGGGAGGCTCCTTTGCACAGGATGCCGGCTAGAATATGGATACCACAACCGCGCCTATTTCTGCCATGAAGCAGTAATTTGTAAGCATTGCTGTGTTTCGGTCTGAAGGGCGCCGTAGCTGGTGAAATTACTGGTCAAATGAGACTTAACATCTTATGTCTCAAGGTGACGAGCGCAGTTGTAGTGCCGCTCAGAATTTTTGGGGTTTTTCAAGAAGATTTTTCCTGAGTGGCACTGTATTGTAATGGGCAGGGCGTTGATGAATACTTAAACATGATCATCATCTACTTTAAGATGTTGAACTTGATCCAAATTTAACGACCAATGGTTAAACATTATTTACATTACTTTAGACCTTGGTAATTATTTACATCGGAGAGTTCGTTTTATACCTAGCAATATGAAGACTCTTTGATATCAAAAATATTTCAGAACTCTTTTCTACTTTGATTATGTTCTAAACTATAATTTTTATATTTTCAAATAGAACTTGTTCGTACAATATGCACGTGAACCCATCCCGATATATAATCATGGAGCAGTTCAACAAAATTATCAAGATAACTTCGATATCGACATTGCAGATGTCAAATGGATGTGATATGGAATTTAAAATAAGCTCTATTGGAATTCGTATGTTCGCGTAAATTGAGAATGTTTTGCAATTTATGTGGAATAGGTATTCTGTATGTTTGAACTGATAACTAAAATATTCATGTCATGATTTGTAGTACTGAATTGAATTTGAAGATTTTTTTAATGGAAAAGGAGGACAAACCAGTGGGTCACCTGGTGTTAAGTGATCATCGCTGCCCACCTTCTCTTTCAACACCAGAGGAGCCTTGCCACCCTTTAAGGAAGTGTACGCGCTTTTTTTGAAGGTACCCATGATGTAACGTCATGGAACATCGCACAAGGAAGCTCATTCCACAGCTTTGTTGAATGTGAAAGGAAGTTCATTGAAAAACGCACTGAGAAGGAACGCAACAAATCCTATATAATTATTATATGATATCGTAATTGATTGATATGTCGTGCAAAAGTGGAATTCAGCGGTAGGATTCAGGTGAAACAGCTCTTCGGAACACTCTCCGTGATAAATGCGGTAGAAGACACACAATGAAGCGACGTTATAAATGCGTAGAGAACGCAACGCCAAGTGATCTAGCCGTTGACAGAGCACTGGGCCACCGACAATTCGAGCTCTGCATTGCACGCTGTCAAATGGATCGAGCTGATATTGGGGTGCGCCAGACCAGAGATGACAGCAATATTCCATATGTGGCCAGACCTGCGTTTGTAGTGCGCTAGAATGTGGGCCGGCTTGAAGTATTGCCGTGGTCTATTTATGACGCCCAATTTCTTCGTGGCATCTTTGGCTTTTTACATATAGAGATCAAGAAGTTTTGTGTTTATAAAAAAAGACATACATAAATATAAAAATTTCCTCTTTATAATATCATAATAGACAAACAATATCATTTAAATAATTTGTTAAAGTAATCTCATTAAAATAAATTTCAGACCATCACTCCATTTACAAAACATCCAATTACAGAATTTCAATAGAGATTTGTATTAAAAGGCCTGCTTTAAAACTCAAGAAGCAACTTGAAACATTATATAAATATCAATTAAAAGCTAAAATCAAATTAAATATGACTCGGCCGGACTCGTGTAATTAACCCGTAAAGTTGGGGCGTTAATTATGCGTTGAACCGTGGCCATACTGACGTGGGTTCGCTTAACACTTTAATATAACTGGCTTTTTAATTAGGGAATGATATGGGAGGGTTATTACAGCTATAATTATCTTATGCATTATAATCAGGTGCCCTTTAAATACCGCCCTTGACAGAGAGCTGTGACTTATTATAGTGACATTTTATGGAAGGGCTTTGAAATTCAGATCCGCAACCTTCGTTGACTGAGGGGTGCGATCAGTCAGAACAAAATGTATTAATGAAATAAAACACAAATATAATTATTTATATATAATAATTACTTATAAAAATGAAAAAATAGTTATTTTAAATCTTCGTCATAAATTGGAAAATACATAATTTGACCAGTGGGAGGCTCCTTTGCACAGGATGCCGGCTAGATTATGGGTACCACAACGGCGTCTATTTCTGCAGTGAGTAATGTGTAAGCATTATTGTGTTTCGGTCTAAAGGGCACCGTAGCTAGTGAAATTACTGGGCAAATGAGACTTGAAATCTTTTGTCTCAAGGTGACGAGTAGATATAGTTGTAGAACCGGTCAGAATTTTTGGGTTTTTCAACAATCTTAAACGGCGCTTCATTGTAATGGGCAGGGCGTTCAATTCGCTCGGTCGGAACTCGAGAGGGTGCGAGCGTTCCTTTACATATAAAATAACGAATTATTTATATTTTGCTTTTGTCAAAGTTTTTTTACTCCTTAGCTAGGTTTGACAGGTTGATGTGGACAGAAACACTAACTTTTAAGTCATCCAATGCCACTATAACCATAAAAAAAGACAAAGTATTTTAAACCGGCCCAAAACGACGTCGTAAAAAATATTTCAAGAAAATTGCTTTTCTAATTTATGCTCAGTCGCCACTTTTAATTTTCTACCTTCTTTGTTGCATAATTGGAAATTCCTCTTAGCTACAACTCACAACGAATTACTCTTGAAATGGTTTATTTAAACTAATTATTATGAACCACGTTCTTGACGCAGCTTTCCTTTAAATTAACGGTAGTTATTTGTAGGTTATAGTCCAGAAAGATTTGTTAAGTTCTTAATTATTTGTATAGCGTTGTTTAACTATAAGCAGTGTTTCTTGACCTATTTTTTAAGTTTACTAGCTGACCCACCAAACGTTGTATTGCCGATATCAAAATCGCGATACAAAAGTAACTGTTGATCGTAGATGGGTGAAAATTTGAAGTTGTATGTATTTTTTAACGCTGACTCATAATCAAACAAATTTAAAAAAAAATTTGGCGTGCACCCTTAACATTTAGGGGGATGAAAAATAGATGTTGTTCGATTCTCAGACCTACCCAATATGCACTCAAAATTTCATGAGAATCGGTCAAGCCGTTTCGAAGGAGTTTAACTACAAACACCGCGACATGAGAATTATATATATTAATTGATTACCTATTACTTATTAGTACTAGTATTTCTGCTTTCTTATTATAGTTATGGTGACTTCGTCTGCGTTTTATTTGTTTCATGCTCACTTGTTTTTTTTTTTAATTGCTACCAGGCAAACAAAAATGAAGGGTGTACTCTAAATATACTATGTACCTACACGAGTTGTACTATAATATTGACACACTTTATTTATCTTGCCCCAAACTAGGCAAAGCGTGCCTAGTTGGGGGCCAATATACTTACTTAAACATACGTTAATACTTTTATCTACACCCATGCTTTAAATCCTCCATTAAAGATCCTGAAACAGTTAGCTTATTACCAACATTAAAACACCCAATGTCGTAACAACCATTACGTCTTCCAAACGAGTGTTGTAATGTTGTACTGAATTTCATTCAACACTCCTTGGTTTTTTTCGATCCCTTCATGCGCAAAGAGTTTCAATAAACAGCCACATTCTTATTGGTGGATGCGTGGTATCTGTATGAATTTCAAAAAAAGGACATTTTCGTTTTCGCGCGTTCCACTCTGCCTACACACGACTCGGAAACAAAGACACATATTTATGATATAAAAGTATGCACATACTGGGATTCGAACCCGGGACCTTTAGCTTATTATATATGCCTATTCTTATATAGGTCGATGGACTTACAGTATAATAGCGTATAGATGAAGAACATAGGTAGTGGAGATACAGCAAGATATAAAAGGTAAACGAATATCCCAGAAAATGTTCAAAACAAAAGTATTACGTTATTCAAAAGAATTGTTAAGAAACGTTTGTGGGGTAGGTTACTTATAACATAAATGACTTTCTTAATGATGGCACAGATTGGGAATGGAGCGACCACCCTCAGGCCATTAAATAACAAGTTTAATTGAACAATATTACTTTGTAAAACTATTTATTGATAAAAAAAAAGCTCGCTGAGTTTTTTGCGGCCATTCTTCTCAGGTCTGAGGCATTCTTTTTGGAATGGTTGATAGTTTTTGACTTTCAATAAGTGATGTCACATAAAATTTTGATTTTGAATTTGATTTTGAATATTGTTACTGTTACCAAACTAGTTAACGCACACAATTGACATACTTAAATTGGTCACGATATATCGGGCTGCCACGTCATCTATACAGTAGTATATTCAAAGACTATAATAGTTAAGAACAGTACAAAACTATTTGAAGTGTAAACATGTCAATTAAACACACAGTAAATACAACAGTGACTGGTAAGCCTGATGCTACACGGGAGTTTAGGCCCACGATTTATGTGCTTAAGATATAAATTGTTGGCTTGCTTTACGAACTACCAGGCTTGATGCCAAAATGCAAATCTTTGCTGATACGGCCGAATGTAGGTGAATCATATAATGTTTTGAATTGTTATTTAACTGTTAATAAATTGCTGAAAGTTTGTGCATTTGATTAGATTTCCAGTGAACTCCACCTTCACATGACGCGCCACAAGCATTGATGTCATAATCACCATCTGGATGTGTGGCGTTCCACTACAGTACAGTTTTCAGATTCCTTCTGCTACGTAAAATCAATTTGCGGAATGAGTTTCCTTGCGAGGTGTTACCAAGTCGATGAGTCATGAGTCAATATCATCATCAGTTCACCCGGATGACGTTCACTGCTGGACAAACCAGTGGGAGGCTCCTTTGCACAGGATGCCGACTAGATTATGGGTACCACAACGGCGCTTATTTCTGCCGTGAAGCAGTAATCTATATGAATTACTGTGTTTTGGTCTGAAAGGCGGCGTAGCTAGTGAAATTACTGGGCAAATGAGACTTAACATCTTATGTCTCAATGTGACGAGCGCAGTTGTAGTGCCAATCAGAATTTTTGGGGTTTTTCAAGAATCCTGACCGGCACTGCATTGTAATGGGCAGGGTATATCAATTACCATCAGCTGAACGTCCTGCTCGTCTTGTCCCTTACTTTCATGAAAAAAAAACAAAGGCCTCCCCCAAAGATCGCCATGATAATCAGTCCTGCGCTATCCTCATCCAACCAATTCCGGCGATCTTGACTAGATCGTCGGTCCATCTTGTCCATCCAACCAAAACTACGTCTTCCGGCACGTGGTCTCCATTAAAGGACTTTACTATCCCAACAGCCTTCTGTCCGTCTAGCTATGTGCCTTGCCCACTGCCACTTCAGTTTTGCAACTAACTATGCTATGTCGGTGACTTTAGTTCTCCTACGGATCGCTCATTTCTGATTCGATCAAGACACGAGTAACATTACACCTTGCCAAAATGCCGGCATCCTTTGATTCCTCTGGTGTTGCTGGAGAATGTGGGCGGCAGTGATCACTTAATATAAAGTGGACCCCGCTGCTCGATATTTCTCCTCTTTCATAAATAATTCTTGATTAGAAAAACAGTAATCAGTAAATATTTATATAACTTGTCCAGACTGACCGATCCACCAACGCAGAGCCCTAACCACTGGGTCTTCAAACTTGAAACTTTGCACAAAAGTTCTGTGCTAGCAAGATTAAGGATTATTTCAAAGTAGGAGCATGAAATTGCAAATAAATCATTAATATTGGCTTTTTAATCAACTTCAAAAAAGAAGGAGGTTTTCAATTCGTCGGCATATTTCTTAAGTTAAAAAATCATTATTTCTAAGTTTAAGGTTTTGACGTCGTCATCTCATAAATTCGTGGAATAATTAGAAAAAAAAAAATTATTAAATTGGTCCAATCAGAATGTTTACCCTCAATTAATCGTTTTTTTTAACTATCATAACAATAATTACACAAAAAAACATATTTTGACATAACTGTCTTTACCTATTCAAAATAATTTATAGTAATTAATATTTAATTACTTATTTATTTATTCTTTGCAAAATATGTTCTAGGTTAGTTTTAGTTATAATTTTTCTTTTTTATTCTTATTTTTGTAGCAATGTAATGTTTCAAGTGTGTGTGTCAAATAAAATATATTATTAATAATAATAGTAGTAATAGGTAAAACATACAAATTACAAATTGTGACCAATATAATTGTTATAATTTGTAGTTAATTACATAATTTAAAATAAGAATAAAAAAAATATAAGAATTTAATGGTGTAATATTTACGTATAGTATATATTATACTGTTGTAGAAAATTATTAGTTTTCACTGTATTTTTTGTACATTATTTTAAATATAGTTTTGGGTTCAATTATTGATTCCAACAAACTTTTTTTTTCTGGAAATTCATATTCTATGAAGATAATTGGAAAAATACTCGTATTATAAAATTCAATGATGTGTTTTTTGAGATGATTAATATTACGTCTCACTTCGCTGTGTCGTCTTCCATATTTTTCCAGCTATATTAAAAGGAAACATTGGCAGCTTTGCATACAAACGTTCTACGACGACTATTTTTTTTATTTTAGCCTAAGATTAATATCATTTCATATCTTCTTTAGTATCGTTGTGATTTGAAAGTCGACGAAACGAAAAAGAGAAAGACACATAAATTCATAAGATTTGAGGTGGGAGAAAATGAGATGGGAAGCATTAAACAGTGTTTTGGTACCGATCATAGTTAAAGAAGAGATTGTCCTATGTATGACGCGAGTATACCTTATATTCTGACGTCATGGAGTCAGGAGAACATAAATATGGTAGCGGTGATAGTAATGTCTTTCATAGCGGTTTAAATCATGTGTCATCCTAGGAACATGTAGTAGGACTTTATATCCAGTTAGAGGTTCATGCACAAAGCAGGTTTCACTTCTGACATGCGTACTTTGAACGCTTGCATTATTTTTCTTCATTTTAAGGAAGGTAGAGGGTTATTCAACAAAAAATTCATGGTCGGCCGAAAACGGAGGCCTAGCTTACAACTCTGACAACAAATACCGAAAAAATTTAAACAGTTAGTTACACAGCATAATTCCGTTCAATTCAGTTTCCAAAATTTCATCACTATTCACTATTTTTCAGATGAAATTGTCGAGACTAAAGCCGATTTTTGAGCTTTTTACTCAGGACTTTAGTCGGGGCTGCATTTGAAGTTGGTTTTTGACACACTGATATTTGTTTCACCGGCGTTAGCGCGACAGAAGTATTGTGTATAAATTCATAATTAATTTGTGAAATATTTCTGCGTAATGTTACCTCTTAAGCCAAACCGAGTTGTGTTAGGCTTAGCTTGTATGTGGGCAATGATACCATGGATAAAGTACTCTTGTACTTATAACACTCAATGACGTTTTTCATATTTCAGTTTACTTACTGGTACTTAAAGGAGAACATATTGACTTGATTAGCTTAATTATTAGGCAATTTGTTGTTTTTTTTAAAGGAAAATATTACACCAATTTCATAATATGCAAATATTGGGGTTGAACAACACCAAACTGAAACAACCTGAGAGCTGAACAAGACATACAAGATTTATCAACGATACGTCACTCTAAAGGCTGGCTCAGTGGAAAGAGCGCTCGCACGGAACGCTAGACTTCGCGGGTTCTAGTCCCGCATCGTTTATAAATTTTGATGTCAAATTTAATTTATGTTATTTATTAGGGTTTTCTAAGACCATTGTAGAATTAATGAGCCCTCAAAAAAGTTCTTTGATGTCATTCCATACATTTTCGTTCTCAAAGTGCGCGAGGCTACGGAATTCCACCAGGCAATGAACAAATTGAGCGAGCTCAAGTTGTTTTTCAAAGTTGATAATTTTACGCTTCGTACGGAAAGTTGTTCAGTTCACTCCACTAATACACGTGTGGAACTTTAGCCAGCGGGGCTTAATTGTGTAGAGCTAGGAACACACTTGACGAACTACTTACAATACTATAAAAACTTTTATGTTACCAATGAATAGGATCGTCTAATTTAGCATTTCTTTTATCAATACAATTTGAAGGACTTCTCTTTTAAGTTTGCAAATCCTTAATTATTTATTAATTATGGACTGTAAGAGGTGGGACGTTATCGCGAACCCACCACACTCACCCCTAATGAACGACCTCCGAATGGTCCGATACTAGTCGGTACCGACACCGACAAAGTATAAATAAATAATTTAATAATGACTCACGAAAGTTTTAATAATTTAAAATTTTAAATATTGTGTAAGAATAGACCGCTCTTTCCAACACATAAGAATGCTAATAAAAGGGTTAATTAAGTTATATAATTTTAATAAGTCACTTAATGTTAAGTGATGGTCGCCACCTATATTCTTCTGCAACCTCAGAGGATTTCCAGAAGCATTCCTGGTCTTTATGAAAGGTGAACGCGCATTTTACACCCATGTCATAGCGCCTTAGAAACACCACGCAATGAACTCTTTCCATTGGAAGAAAAAACATTCATAATAGAAATGGCTCGATAATTTAAAATTAATTAATCCCATTACCAAGTGTGTCTATAACATTATGTACGTTGAAAAATAAACAGAGCATTATTAGTAAATGTATCACGCGTATAACTTTTGTAATACTCGGCTGTTTCTCTGTTCTTGCTCTGTAATCCTTTCGGTTACTTTGTAGGATTACGAGCCCTTCGAACTTGCGTAACGACCAGCGGATACATTGTCTTGTATTAAGTGTGTACTAACTTAATGAGAACTCTTTCAGTTTTATAATAGTTATAATTTCATAATTTATATCGTTATAACTGGAATCGTCAGATGTTTTCGATTATTATTTTAATTCGTTTAATTTATATTAATTAATTCGTTATTATCTTAAATAATAACGAAGATAAATTTAATAAAGATGACATAAAAATTATAAAAGGAAAAAAATATTTTTACATTAATAATGAAAAATAACTTCTTTTTTTAATGAAAATAAGGGACCAGATGAGTAGGACGTTCAGCTGATAGTAATTAATACGCCCGGCCCATTACTATGCAGTTTTTCGATTTTTAAGAATCCTGAGCGGCACTACAATTGCGCTCGTCACCTTGCGACGTAAGATGTCAAGTATCATTTGCCCACTAATTTCACTAGCTACCGCGCCCTTCAGATCGAAACACAGTAATGTTTAAACATTACTGCTTCACGGCAGAAATAGGCCCATACTCAGCTGGCATCCTGTGCAAAGCAGCCTCCCACTGGTGAAATTCTGTAATCATAATGCGAGATACACGAGTCTAATTCTAAATCTGTAATACCCTCTCAAACGCGAACTCAAAAGACATCATAAGCATTTCTCTTGGCATAAGTTCTGAGACAGACACTGAAGATAGGAATATAATTAATATAATACATACTAGCTGCCGCCTGGGACTGCACCCGAATTGATTTAGCTTACCAGTTGAACTGACCATTTTTTTCTTCCTTACTTATAACAAACAAAAAATTCATCTCATTACAAAAAAAAACAATCAAAAATTTGAAAGAAAGGGAAATTTATAATATAGTTCACAATTCCAATCCCATTGGGGAATCCCGAATTTGTGATTTTCTATAACAAATTGAAACCTTGTTATCAAATAAAGAAACCGAAGTCTGTCAAGTAGAAACAGTTTCTGGATAACATTTGCTATACAATGTTCCGTATATCAAATAAGAAATAAAAAAGCCGAGAAGTGCAAGTTTGACTGCCACACAAAGTATCCCTCATCTACTGATGAAATAACCATAAAAAAAACATATCCTAAACTATATCTATACAAATATTATAAAGCTCAAGATTTTTTATTTGCTTGTCCGAACGCGGTTATTACTGGATCTATGCATTACTGGATCTGTGCTATAACACGTGCATTCGATATATATGTTAATAAGTAAGTATGTTATGACGAATAGTATAAGCATTCTATTAATAGGCTACACCTCTTAGCTAGCCTTTAAGTTGTGAAGTAGAAGGGAAGTAACAGGGCTACTGAACTATGTATGCATAGTATCGCTTTATAGATTGGTAGATCTAGAGATGCGCGCTGAAGCATAAGAAAAAAAATTAACAATAATATTAGTATCTATAAAGCCTTAGTTATATTTAAACCAAACAAATTATTTATTTTGGAATAAAAGCCCATACAAGATTACGGTATCACCTTCTGTTAAGTGGTCACCGCCGCCTATGCTCTCCTACAACGCCAGTTGAATCACAGAAGCGTTTCCAGCTTTTACCAGTGGGAGGCGCCTTTGCACAGGATGCCAGCTAGCTCATGGGTACAAAAACGGCACCCATTCCTGCCGTCAATCAATAATGTGTAAGCATAACTGTGTTTTGGTCTGAAGGGCGCCGTAGCTAGTGAAATTTCTGGGCAAATGAGACTTAACATCTTACGTCTCAACGTGACGCAATTGTAGCGCCACTCAGAATTTTTGGTTGTTGAATAATCCTGTGCGGTACTGCATTGTAATGGGCAGGGCGTATAAATTATCAACTCAACGTTCTGCTTGTCTCATCCCTTATTTTCATAAAAATAAGACTGTAATCGTGCTATTTTTGAAGGGTAAAATGTTCTAACAACTTGGAAACAACAAGCTAGGAAGTTCTTACCATTTTGATTTTAGTCTATTATTCAGTTCTCGAGCAAGAAAGTTTCTTGAGAAGCACACTGTAGATTATTATAAGACTGAGGTCGAAGATCACGAAATCGCAATAATCCTATAACTTGCAAACTCAGAAGTTATGTGTAGTACGTGTCGACATTGTAGCTTAAGTCTCAATTATATTGTATACTTTAAAGAAGACATTAACTATGATATTTTATTAACAAGCGTGTATCGATAGCGGTATTTTTTAATGAAAATAAGGTCGAGACGAGCAGGACGTTCAGGATTCTTGAAAAACCCAAAAATTTTGAGCGGTACTACAATTGCGCTCGTCTCCTTGAGACGATGTTAAGTCTCATTTGCCCAATAATTTCACTAGCTACGGCGCCCTTCAGACCAAAACACAGTAATGTTTACACATTACTGCTTCACGGCAGAAATAGGCGCTGTTGTGGTACCCATAATCTAGCCGGCATCCTGTGCAAAAGAGCCTCTCACTGGTAATTTGGGATGCTTTTTGACAGTTATTTACGTTTGTTAACCTACACCCATGCTTTAAATCCTCTATTTAAGATTCTAAAACAGTTAGCTTATTGCCAACATTAAAACACCTAATGTCTTAATAACCATTACATCATCCAAACGAGTGTTGTAATGAAATTCAGTATAATATTACATCATCCGGTTTCATAACAACACTCCTTTGTATTATATTATGGTTACTGGACTGGCTTTTTTAATGTTAGCTTGTTTAATGTTAAGCTAACCGTTTTAGAACCTTTTATAAAGGATTCATATTATCGGTGTAGATAAAGTCTTGTATGCAGCTGTTGATAATTAGGTATTAAAGCACTCATGTGATACTATTATCACATTCGTGTTTTAATACCCATTATTACACAACAGTTGCATAAATAACTATTACAGAAAGTTTAACAGTGACAACGACTAGACTTTTTCTTATTGTCACTCAAACTATCCTTATAACATGTGATGCGTGGCACTATAATGATGACATTAACAGCCGTTTTCAATGACCTATCTATCCTTAGTTTATCATACTAGTGGTAGACAAATCTATCTTTTTACGCTCACTTACATTTCAAAAACCTATCGGCAAATAGCATTGAACTATAACTAATAATATAACTATGTTGGACATAACTATGGATAGATAAGATCTTGTCATTAAACGGTGATAGCAATGTATCCGTGACTAGACATACGTTATTGAAAACGGCCGTAAATGAACAAACGCGTAGAGCTATCTAACCTTAATCGTAAAAACGTAAATCTAAAATTTAAAATTTAGTATTGAAATTTTTAACCAAACAAATTATTTATTCGGGAAACAATTTAAATCACCCTACGTGGTCGCATAATGGACAACACGAAGTACCTGATAGTGCCTACGCTAGGGCGCGACTACTAGATTTCTTACAGGCTGTTACGAAATGATATTATGGTAAATAGATTTATTTAAGTGAATTATGTATATAGTAATTTCTTTGATTAACGCGAGTGTTACACATTTAAATAAAACACTTTTAAAGGATTAAAACGCGTGACTATAAAGTAGTAGACGATTAAAACTTCATCTGCAGTCCCCCTGAAAACGAGATCTGGAAAGGTATTGAAACGTCGAGTTAACTAAAATAAAAATGTAACTTTTACGCAAATATCTAATGTAAATCCGTCACAATTACAAGCGTTTTAATTCTTTAAATTTGTTTTATTTAAATGAATTATGTATTTTATTTTTGATTTGTTTTGTATGATATTACGGTTAATAAATTCTACCCGTGTATTTATTAATTGAATTTCTCCATTGTAGCGCCAAACTTTATAATATTTAATAATTAATACTTTCATTCATTTATCTGATAGGTATTATACCAGTACACACCAGCTCCTTTGCACAGGATGCCGGCTAGATTATGGGTACCACAACGGCGCCTATTACTGCCGTGAAGTGATAGTGTGTAAACATTACTGTGTTTCGGTCTGAAGGGCACCGTAGCTAGTGAAATTACTGGGCAAATGAGACTAAACATCTTACATCTCAAGGTGACGAGCGCAATTGTAGTGCCGCTCAGATTTTTTGGTTTTTCAATAATCCTGAGCAGTTGTAATAGGTAGGACGTATCAATTACCATCAGCTGAACGTCCTGCTCGTCTCGTCCCTTATTTTCATAAATAAAGCTTCAGAATAAAAATACACATATACATGAATATTATATTGGTTATTATTTTTCTCAAAAGGCATTCATAACGACAAAAGAAGCATTCATCTTAAAACTTACAGTATAGTTTATAATAATAATAGTAGTCTAGAGTCTTCATAGATTGTTTATATTATTATTAATTATAATTAAATACATTGTTCTTCATGCCTAATATAAATTTACAGTCTCAAAAACAGAAACAAAGAGGCACTTTTAAATTAAATTCCTCTGGATGGCTCACTAGGAAACCCTGTGCAGAGCCAACCAGTGAGTACCGTCTGCTATGTAATTATATCTTATAATAAGAACTGTATAAAATTAAATAATAATAGATAAAGCAAAGTTAATATTAATAATTTTATTATATAAAGTTAATAATTTTATTATATAAAGTTATATTAATTTTGACTTAGTAATTTTCTCGATCTTACTTTGTAAGAAGAGAGGTACGCAATTTTTATTTTATTATTTACTTGGTTATATATTGAAGTATATTATATATAGAGTATATATTATATTTTATATTATAGAGTCCCCATAGATATCGTTTGTATTATTTAATTGCTGATAGTCCACACAATACTTGTATTCCCAACTTATACAGAATGTAGCAAAGTTGAATGATAAATCAACTTGACTTCCGATATCGCTGGAATGTTTCGCATTTCGGTAAAATATAAACTTTTCAGTTTGGAAAAATGAGTTATGCAGATTTCCTGCTGTAGTGTTTTGAGAAATGTGTTTCTTTGTGTTAAGGATATGGACGAGATTTACTTGCAAATGTTGTTGCTAGTGTGATTTGAATCTACATATGAAATCTTTTGAATAGAGTCAAGTACTATTGGGTTATAATAAGGAACAGAGCTTTATTAGCGGCCGTTTTCAATAACGTATCTCTAGTTACAGATATATTGCTGTCACCGTTTAATGACAAGATCTTATCTATCCATAGTTATGTCCAATATAGTTATAGTCCAATGCTTTATATCGAAAGGTTATTGAAATGTAAGTAAGCGCAAAACGATAGATTTGTCTTCCTCTAGTAAGTCGAACTAAGGATAGATAGCTTATTAAAATGGCCGTTAATATTTTATTAAACTGACTTTTGTTTCGTCTATCGGCAGTTATAGTAAATGGGGTGAAACTTCAAATTCATTTTTTTTATTCAAAGTAGGATTCAAAATCACTTATCGAACGTTAGAAAACTACCACGCATTCGAAATAGTGTAACTCAGACCTGAGAAGAACGAGCGCAAGAAACTCCACGGGGCTTGGTTTTTTTCGTGGTTGGACCTTGGCTTTCTTTTGGTTTGCTGAACTTGATGATTTTGAGAGATTGACAGCCATAGGTACGTACATAGTCATTACTGCAAGTAAGAGTTCTTAAATAATTTGTATAAAAAAGGAATTAATCGAGTCCATATGTTTCTAAATAATTTCTTTAGTATTTAAATAGCATATTTTAGGAAAATAAATACATAAAATGTCAACAAAGTGTCTCCAATATCATCAAAACATAAACTAAACATTTGAAGACAATTAATCACAGCCTTATATAATTTAATTATCAAAACACAACTGTAAACAGAAAACAATGCATAATATAATCTGTATAGTGTCAAAACATTACACAATCTGTGGGTTGATTTAATTCGCTCACACAAACTCGTTGACACATGACAGCGGGCTCATAAACGCACTGACAGCTGTCATCACACGTCAGTTACGGCGGAGTGTGTTTCATCTTGAATTGCTTTCCTTGCGATTTCATTAGAGGTGATATATTATGAAGCGAACTTTATGAAGAATAAATGATTTGAAAGTTTTCGTTGAAATCTATATTTAGGATAGATATTTAATGTGCTATTTTACTGATTTATTTTGTGTGATATTCCAATACTATATAGCCGATTGGCTAGCGACCCTACCTACTAAGCTAGAGGTGCCGGGTTCGAATCCTGGTAGGTGCAAACATTTATATGATGAATATGTTTGTTTCCGAGTCATGGATGTTTATATGTTTTAATGTATGTTTAAGTAAGTATATCGTATTAAATATATCGTTGTCTTGTAACCCATAACACAGGCTATATATGCTTAATTTGGGGCAAGATAATTTGTGTAAAAGTGTGTCAATATTATCTTATAATAATATTGACACACTATCTATATTTTATAATTATTATATTATTGTCAGAACCTTTTTAGTTAAATTTCTTACCATCCGGAATACAGGTACATAAATAAAATAGTGAAAAATATGCGAGTCAAACAGCGAACTTCGAACATGCAAACTGTTGACCGATAAGCATAATTATACGCTAAACGGTATTTTTTTAAAGTGTTTTCCATCAGTTACAAAATGCGGACACCAAATTTCAGATCCATGCTGGGTGGTTTAATCGGTCAAGCAGACTTTTTGATCAAGGAAATTATTAGAGTTAGTTTTGTAGCGCTTTGTAGAGCGCTATAATGTGCCTGCCAACATGAAATATTGTCGTGGCTCTTCCTAATACCTTTTTTTAAACAACAAATAATAGTAATAATAGTGACACACTTTTTACACAAATTATCTTGCCCCAAATTAAGCATATATAGCCTGTGTTATGGGTTACAAGACAACGATATATTTAATACAATATACTTACTTAAGCATACATAAATTCATATAAACATACATAAATACATTTAAACATCCATGACTAGGAAACAAACATCCATATTCATCATGCTTGCACCTACCGGGATTCGAACCCGGGACCTCTAGCTTAGTAGGTAGGATCGAACAAATAATAATGACATTGCAAGTCTTTATAAAATATTTTAAATGAATAATATTTGTCAACACAAGTAGCCTTATTAAGGTGAGATAATGTCATAACATCAAAAAGCATAATCTTATTAAGACGTAATTTTTGAATTGCGAACATAATTACATCCAATAAAATGAAGCCAATCAGGTGACGTCATTAAGTAGGAGTGGAACGATGATTGGCTCCAGTGAAGGTAATGTCGTGGACAAAAGTGTTATTGGCGTAACTTATTTGTTTTGTTCGATTCTTTTACAAGACTAGTAAGTGAGTCAATTATTGTATTTAGGGTTCACCTTGACAAGTGCCGTTTGTGTTATGTTATTATGTGAACTGCTAATAGGTCTGATTTTCTGATTTTCAATAAACTTATTATTTTAAAATCCGAAACAAAATAAAATAAAAAATCTTTAAGTAATTTATGACTGGCATATTTTGAATTTTTAATTAATGTTTGACATTCAAAAGTGCCTGTTATGGCCTAATTGAAATAAATATTTTGAATTTTTTAACTCAATATTTAAGCTTAAAAAGCTGTTTTGAAAGATCTTTCAAAACTGAACTTAAGTACAGTAAGCTCAAATTGAATATTTTCACAATTAAATTAATTCTTAATTGTTGTAAAAAAAATGTATTCTTAGAGGCAAGGCACCGGCCTACATTAAAATTATTTACTGGTATGGTGACCAGTAACTTATACCTAGTTTTTTCATAAACTTAAAATACAGCAATATTTTCAACACAAAAAGTAGGTGAAATATTTAAAACTTTGCAAACAACTGTACTGATGACTCCGATGAGAAATAAGAGCGGCTTATTATCCTTATAAAGCCATGTATCTCGTTAGCTGGAACTTTTTGTACCAATAAAGAACTGAAAAGGATTCATTTTAAATGTATTACCGAAACAAAGCTGATGTTATAATTTTACAAAAACGCCTTATTATTAAAATTTACCAAACAATACTCCTAGCCACCGTTCAGGCATTATCTATAAATAAATTTAAAGGTTTTATTAAATAAAAAATTGCTCTGTCGTTAATCCTACTCCTCCACAGCTGAATATCTAAGTGATTGGAGCCTTTGTGTGAGTGAAGGACTATATTATGATATATCTCGCGCCTTCTTCTCACTCAGAGCGCCATTTGTTCCCGAAGCGGTAGTACTATTAGAAATAATATCAAAAATAATTCTAAAGGAATCAATTTTGAGAAAATAAATGCCTTTTATGACTTTTATTAGGAAGCAGAGATAGAAGTGCGTCATCTGCTTAGGTAAATATCCTGGAACCCAACATTCTTAAGCAATCTTGGAAGAGTAGTAAGATCTTATCAAAGTAATAGCCGCGAGTTTGACCTTTCGAATAAGATCTTAGTTTTAGTATTATTCGTATAGTATAGTATTGTTTTGAATAAAACAAAAAGTATTATCTAATTTCACATTTCCACTAAACTGTACAAATTATTTCTCTATTACGAATTAATCACGGGGCAGAGAGGACCAATAGACATAATTTAGGGACGACAAAATGTTCAGATAGGTTTTTAATTAGAACGCTAATTCTCCTAAAGTACAAGAATTTCATTTATACTTTATTTCCGTTATTACATAAATTATTTATTTTACTATAATAACATTTATTTAAAAAATAACGCTTATTAACATAGTAATAAGTATTGTTTTTGATATGAAATTGTAAATACTTATAACAATGGCTACATGATGTAACAACTATCACAAAGTGGAAACGATCCTACCTACTAAGCTAGAGGTCCCGGGTTCGAATCCCGGTAGGTGCAAGCATTTATATGATGAATATGGATGTTTGTTTCCAAGTCATGGATGTTTAAATGTATTTATGTATGTTTATATGAATTTATGTATGTTTAAGTAAGTATATTGTATTAAATATATCATTGTCTTGTAACCCAGAACACAGGCTATATATATGCTTAACTTGGGGCAAGATAATTTGTGTAAAAATAGTGTCAATATTATTATTATTATATTGTTATCGGGCAGTGCAACCGATATTAATACCATCTTTGTGCTGCAGAAGACGGCTATTATAACCTGGGTCCCAATTTTACAATAAAACAAATGTGTTACGAAATTAAAAAGAATTGCTTAAAAACGTTTATTATTATAACATAAATGATTTTCTTGGTTCATCATCAGCTTGGTTATAGACAGTCTCTCAAAGAAAAATTTAAAGAAATAAATATTATGACTGTTCATTGTCAGTACATTTATGAAAATTTAATATATGTTCACAAAAATCGTTACCTTTTTGCTCTTAATAGTGATTTTCATTATTATAACACTAGAAATAATGGATTGCTTGCAACTTATTCTAGTAGGCTTCATAAGATACATAATAGCTTTTTAGGGTAAATCTATACACTTCTATAATAAAGTCCCAGCCTCTTTTCAGGCATTATCTATAAATAAATTTTAATGTTATATAAAAAAATGGCTCTGTCGTAAATCCTATTACTCCACTGCTGAATATCTAAATGATCGGACAGCCTGGGACTAGATTGTGATTATTATATAGCGATAGAAATGACTGTACAATATTGTATATTATTATTGAAAAGAGCGCAAAAAAAGAATGCTGGGAGAGTTTCTTGCGCCGCGTCTTTTCTCTCAGAGCGCCATTTGTTTCTAAAGCGGTAGTAGTATCTAGTAGTTATTAGAAATGACATCAAAAAGTATTCTGAAGGAATCAATTTTGAGAAAATAAATGCCTTTTATGCCTTTTTAAAAATATTTGAATTTGTACTGCCAGGCTGATCTGTTGGCCGAAATAACAGCCAGCGTTTGGCTCTGAATTTGGACTATATGTGCGGAATCATTTGTAAAATGTCCGTGTCTCTGTGTCCCACGCCTTAAGTATCCCTGCGCAAAAACTAACTGAGAATATTTTCAATACTGAATGAAAATCTCTGTCGTAAATCTTACTACTCCACAGCTGAATATCTAAGTGATCGGACAGTGTGGGACTAGATTATGATTATTATATAGGAATAACAATGAAAGTACAATATTTTAAAGATCACAAAAAAAAATGCTTTCTTTCACTTTTTACTTTACTTCTTCTCTGTCAGAGCGCAATTTGTTTCCGAAGCGGGAGGTAGTATTAGAAATGACATCAATTCTAAAGGTATCAATTTTGAGAAAATAAATTTAGCCTTTTAATGGCTTTTATTTGATACTCACTGAGATCGAACTTATTCCTATAATATATTCCTGACGTTTACTGTTATCGTTAACTGAAGCAGTACCCTTAGCACTAACTGAAGAATCCTAGATATGAGAAGGATGTGTGCCAGAGTGACACGTAACGTACCACACTAGAGCCCTTCCCCAGGACTAAGCCACCTGCAGAATATTTAGCGCTTTTGAATAAAACGCCTGGCATCTTCCATTGGTCTGGTGTTGCGGTGATCACTTACATCAAGTGATTCGTGCCATAATTTAACCTCATCTTATATACAAAAAAAAACTATAAATATCAAGGTTACTCATAGATTTCATGGTTTATCAGTTTTTTTTTTTTTCATAAGGAGACTAATCTAAACGAACGAATAATACTGCTTAGTAAAATAGTTTTTACAATTACTATAATTAAAATGTTTTCAACCTTGTCCACAGTAAAACCAAAGTCGGTGGAAGTTAGAAGTGGAGATGGAAAGGTGTTTGCCGATGGAGATACGTACGGTCCACTGCTGGAGCGATCCAGGGTAAACGTGACGTGTCTGGTGTCGGAAGGAAAACCACAACCAAAAGTGATCTGGTACTTCAATGGAAAGGAGAGACTAGATGGTGAGTAGAGATCCAGCACCATTATCTAATAATAAAATAATTAGCGTGCCGATTTTATTTTTAATGAAACTACCTATATATGCTTAAAAATTTGAGGCCAAAACAGTAGCCTGAAGAATTTACATCTGTTTTTCCGTTTGCCTAATTGTTTTGGCCTGCAATCTCAGAAACGGCTAATATAAATGAACGCGGTTTTTCACTGATATATTAGAAAAGGACGAAAGAAAATAACAAAAATATTTGTGACGTTAAAGTACAGTACCTACATCTATGTACAAAATACTTAAAAATTAAAACGTATAAAATTAAATGTAAATTTATGGAATATTATTTTCTATACGTCACAAATGGTCCCAACTCAGCATGTTTGCTGTTTTTAAAACCATCGCTGGTCTTCCGTTGGGCTATTTGGTAACGTCGCCTTAAAGATTATAACTGGTTAAAGGTTTTTTTTTATGGTATAGGAGGACAAACGAGCGTACGGGTTGTTTACCTGTTGTTAAGTGATCACCGCCACCCACAATCTCTTGAAACACCAGAGGAATCACAGGAGCGTTGCCGGCCTTTAAGGAAGGTGTACGCGCTTTTTTTGAAGGCACCCATGTCGTATTGTCCCGGAAACACCGCACAAGGAAGCTCATTCCACAGCTTTGTAGTACGTGGAAGAAAGCTCCTTGAAAACCGCACTGTGGAGGTTAGGCTGTAACCTAAATCTATTCTTAAACCTAAACAGGTTTCACTTGGCTTGATTTTTGTTCCATTCCAATCAATTCAAAATCTCAATGTTAAGTCAATTGACATATTACGTTGGTGAGCCGCCGGCTGTTGTCTTCCGGGACCTACTCGACTCTATAAATCTTCAAGTCTCGAGCATACTCTCATCTCAAAGGCAGGCAACATATCTCTTGACGTCTCGTATTAATATACGTGGGTAGATATTTTTGAAAGTCGGCTACCCACGACTTAAATCCCCTACAATTTTTTTGCGTTCCTGATGAATTTCAATGGCCCATTTATTTTTTGATCTCATTTAGGACACATTTAGTTCCTTATATGATTTTGAGCCACAGTAAACTATAGCTGCGTTTAGTTCGTTTTCTTTAAATAACTATGAAAACGATCTGTGAACTACCTCACCCCAAAAGCCGCGCTACGCTATTTTAAACTCCTCTGGTTTTGCCAGAGCGAATAGGCGACGGTGATAGCTATCTTAGTATATAGTATATATTAGTTATATATATATCCTTTTAATTCCTGAAAATGGCTCATAGAACCTTTTTAGTATGTATATAATTTTAATCGCAATTTTTTCGCCAGTCGCCGATCATTTGTTTTTACTAGAGAGATAAAAAACCTAATCCTATTTTGTAAGCAGTTCCATTTCTGTGGATTTCAAGTTTCTACAAGAGCACGTTTCATACTATAAAGACATAATAAACTTGCACTGTACGAGACACGAATATACACTCTTTTTGTCAATTAGCACACATTGATAACACTTATCCAACGGGCTCACATAATTTATATGTTTAGGAAACTTTAACATATAAAACTTTCTACATGCTACTTGGAACTTTTATCGTTTCATGTCACATATTATTTGCTGAAGATACTTCAAACGGCATTCAAAGCGCGACATAAAACCGATAATGTACTTACCGATAAATATTAATGTCAAATATATTATATTGAGACATTTTATTCTTAAGCATACACAAAAGTCTATAAGTACGTATATAAATCTGTTTGTACAAAATTTGATAATAATTATCATTAGAAAGGAGTATTTTTGTAGCATTATTTAGCCTGTATGAATTATTAGGTATAAGAATTCTTGTCTGTGGTTTTTATCCCATTAATTTCGGAAACAGCTAAACTGATTTAGATGCAGTTATCGGTCATTTAATTGTGGTTTATATGGGAACGGTGTGCGTCACACATGAAAACGTGTTTCTGGGTCACTTTCGTCATTTTAGGAACCTTAGCGCTAAAATTTCAATGTTTTAGCTCCAGTATTTTAGGGTCTTCGTTGATGAATTTGTGGGATTAAATAATTTTATGGATTTTTACCAACTGAGAAACCGTCCGAGTGACGCATTGATCGTAAATCTTGATATCTTGTTCAACTCTCAGGTTGTGGCTTCATTTACGACCTTCTTTACAGTTGATAACCTGCTCAACCCCAATATTTGCATATTAGGAAATTGACTTGAGATGTCGCTCTTTCAAATCTGAACAGTTTATTATTTTTAAGTGACATCACACACTTCTGGGATTAAATATACAAATTTAATTTGTACCAAAAATTATGGACGATGCCGGGCTCGAACCAGCGCTACTTGAGTTCCGTCCGAGCGCTCCTACCGACTGAGTTAACATATAAAAATTTATGATCGATACGTCACTCGGATGGTTGGACCAGTTGGCACGTAAAATAAGTTGTCAAAAACTAAAAAAAACGAAAAATAATTGTTGAACTTTTCATTAAGAAATCCGTTGTAGATTGTTTTAACAGGAAAATATCTACAACTAATTTGCAAGAGAAACGACTCAAACCTGAGAAGAAAGCGCCTAAAAACAAAACGAAATAAGAATAATAATAATGCACAATAATTACTTCACTTTGTGTTTTTCATGTTCTGGTTGGTATCGTTGTTTAATTTCTTCCATAGATTAAGGATTGGTCTCCGCTGCGCTTTAACTAGATACCGCAGGCGTAGTCGCAAAGTGTGGCAACTAAAACTACGCCCAAGTGCTCGTACTCGACCTAGTCTCGATCAATGTGTGTTGTTAACGTGTTACATGTTCTGTTTAACTTTGCTTATAATTGAACTTAAAATGCCAGGTTGCGTAGTAAAACCTTGTAAAAATAATACTACAAGAAAAAAAAAAAAGACACTGGGATCACATATCATCAGTAAGTATTTTCGTATTTTATTAATTTCAATGTAAAATAACACGAAGCGTATGTCACTAAATTTGAAAGATGTTTAGTGTCAAGATGCCACGCACACAAGCATCTAATAGTTGCCGTAATTAAAAATCTATTGTTCTTAGGTAGTGCGGTTTCGAGTGGGAGCGCAGCGGAGACCATTCCTTAATCTCATATCAGAATGAATTTCCTCGCGCGGTATTTTTGGATCGATGTGATATGTATGTTCTGTCAAAAAATATTAACGCTACTGAGATGTTGTTGGGATGCCAACCATTATATTTAATAACAAACACAATTACTTCATAAAGGCTTCTGAATTCAAATAATAAGCGGATCTATTTTAACTGGAACATTCCAGAACGTTCCACACAAATCACACAATTCAGCTCATAGTCTATTCCATTTCTGTTATCTAGTAATAAATTATGAATCGGGAACTAATTTTGTATTCAGTGTTAAATTTGCTGGTACGAGTAGTTAGGTCATCGAGATTAGTGAACCTTTGGCTGGGCGGAATGTAATTATTATTACATCCCTACGGTTTTGTATGTAACTAACTTTATCATTTTAGTTAAAACGACCTAGCATGCGCCTTTCATTTTTCCGAGTATTTTTTGCTTGTATGGAAATATATTGTAGCAATTTTGAAAATTAGAAAGCTATCTGCTAGTAAATACTATAAAAAAAGACGTGTGGCACTCGGGGACTGCCGCGGTAAAGCTATTGCATAGCATTTTTTATCAAGTTATGCAATTATAATTATTTACTTATTTATTTTATTTAAGCAGTATTTTTTTTTGATCAAATTAATTTTAAAAAAAGCAAATGGGAAGTGAGTAAAATTTAACTTGCAAGATTTGATTACAGACAGACAACGGGACAGGTTAAACTAAATAAAAATGCTTGTCATAATACTAAAAATTAAAAAAACGTGATAAAAAAAATAAAGAAATTAAAAAACATCAAGATATACCCCTGGCTCGAACCTGGGACCTTCTGCACAGAAAGCATACGTGATAACCGCTGTTCCACAGCAACTGTGATTTTCCGTGCCGAAATATCTATACACATCTAGTAAGTAAGTGTTAGGTTACTTTCGTTACGGAATTTCTGGATTCGGTGTCCACGCTCAAGGCCCGCGATAGAAGCTATGCAATGGCTTAAAAACTTTTCATTGTATAAGTATTGGTAAACATTCGTATACCATAAGTAAAGTAGAATGCTGTTATTTTCACATTAGTATTAGTTGCTCGAATCTAGTCTTCAAAATGTCCATTTAACAAAGATCGAAACAATACTGTAAGTCTTATATTAACTGGGCATAGCTTTACTAAAAATATTATATTAGCTTATGTTCATTGGACTAGTATTAGTGATCGGACAGCCTGGCACTAGATTATGTTTATTTTATAATGATAGAAATGAATGTACAATATGGTATAGTTTTATTGAAAAGAGCGCAAAAAAATAATGCTGGGACAGAGTCTTGCGCCGCTTCTTACCTCTCAGAGCGCCATGACATCAAAAATAATTCTAAAGGAATTTTGAGAAAATAAATGCCTTTCATAAAATAAATCCATATATTGATATATATTAATCCAATGTCCCGATGTTTGTTTCCAAAGAACTCCTAAACTAATGAACGGATTCTAATGGGGATTACTTCACGGAGTGCAGCTTAATCCAACTTGAGAGATAGGAAAGTTGTTAGTTCACTTTGGGACCCATAATTATTTTTATTTCCAACTATTTGACCCGACAGACGTTGTTCTGTATATAATAAATAAAATAATGTTTTTTATGAATTTGTCAATAATATATCATAACATCAAAAATTACTTCGTAAAATATGCACCCTGCTGTCGTAATGAAATTGTTTCACAGCAAACCGTGGGTCAATAAATTCTCTCATAGAAATTATATATGGACACATCAAAGGAAAAACAAATTTGTTGTTTTTATTTAATTCCGAGCATTTTCCTATTTATTCACCTTTTCAACCTTCTCTGGACTTCCACAAATAATTCAAGACCTAAATTTGCCAAATCGGCCCAGCCGTTCTCGAGTTTTAGCGAGACTAACGAACAGCTATTCATTTTTATTTATATAGAAGCTATCTATCACATAACATATATAAATGTCTATAATAAATGTCTATATAAATGTTTTGTATGGACATATTTTTCTATGAGAGAATTCTTTGACGCATGGTTTGACAGTTCTGCTGTGAATCAATTTCATTTTAACAATAGTGAGCATATTTTATGAGATACTAGCTGACCCAGCAAACGTTGTATTGCCGATATTAAAATCGCGATACAAGAGTAACTGTTGATCGTAGATGGGTGAAAATTGAAGTTGTATGTATGTTTTAATGCTGACTCATACTTAAACAAATTAAAAAAAAATGTCCAAAAAATAAAAAAATATAAATTTCGGGCCACCCTTAACATGTAGGGGGATGAAAAATAGATGTTGTCCGATTCTCAGACCTACCCAATATGCACTCAAAATTTCATGAGAATCGGTCAAGCCGTTTCGGAGGAGTTCAGTTTAACACCATGACACGAGAATTTTATATATTTGATATGTTATGAAATCATAAAAAACAGTATTTTATTTATTATGTACATCTGTAAAAAAAAGTGGGTAATAATTATGTTCATGTATGCATTATACAGATTTGAGCTGAATACCTTTTGTACTACAATTTCTCGGAAAGCGCTTTCATGTCGACGTCACAAGGCACAACGGAGCCGAAACTGACGGCATTTATTTCATTTAAATATGCGGATAGAAAACTAATTGTATATATTGGAATCCATTTATAAAGTGGTATTTTTGCTTTATTTTATTTTTTTGTATTGCGATTGAATATTTACGTAAACTTAAACATGTTATCGTAAATGAAAAGATTTAAATAGCTCTTTAAGTTCGATTTTTAAAATAATTTGTTTTTCAATTAACTCTGGCGTACTGAGGCCTTCGGTTTCGCTTCATGTCTACAATATTTACAGCCTAGTAAAAATAACTATCATGGCGAATGTTCATCAATGTACAAATTGCTAACTTCATAGAAGTCTAAAGGTCTTACTAAAACGTTGGTTATGACTTCCCAACAATGACGTTCCATATATGTACGGACATTTCATTCGCGGTCTGAAAGCGGAACGGCAAAAGTGTGCTTAAGGACAATGTAAGTACACTTTTATTCTTAGTCGTGTCACTGTCGTAATTAAAATTGAACTAAATAAATGTTTTACATTGCTGATTATTGACCAAGAATATTTTAAACAGCTGGAATAAATGCGGCAATGTATTATGGTGAAATTTGTGGCATGTTCTATATTTAGGCTTTGTTTTTATACGACGTGCATTGTTTATAAGTGAGTGTCCCGAAGATCTGTTTCACCAGATTCCTGCCGCTGAATTCCACCTTCGTACGACACGCCACAAGTTAGGATATCACAGGAAGCTTTCTTCTACGTACTATAAAGCTGTGGAATGAGCTTCCTTGTGCGGTGTTTTCGGGACGATACAACATGGGTGCCTTCAAAAAAGCACCGTCCTAAAAGGCCGGCAACGCTCCTGTGATTCCCCTGGTGTTACAATAGAATGTGGGTTGCGGTGATCACTTAACACCAGGTGACCCGTACGGTCGTTTGTCCTCCTTTTCCATAAAAAAACTATGTATAGAATGTAATTGTTTTCCAATAAATTTTTAATCATAAACCTTTTATCCCGGTTTGGCGTATTCATCCTTTGAGAAAGATATTAAATCGTTGGATACTCTCCCTAATAAACTAATGTCCCGATGTTTGTTTCCAAAGAACTCCTAAACTAATGAACGGATTCTAATGGGGATTACTTCACGGAGTGCAGCTTAATCCAACTTGAGAGATAGGAAAGTTTTTATTTTACTTTGGGACCCATAATTATTTTTATTTCCAACTATTTGACCCGACAGACGTTGTTCTGTATATAATAAATAAAATAATGTTTTTTATGAATTTGTCAATAATATATCATAACATCAAAAATTACTTCGTAAAATATGCACCCTGCTGTCGTAATGAAATTGTTTCACAGCAAACCGTGGGTCAATAAATTCTCTCATAGAAATTATATATGGACACATCAAAGGAAAAACAAATTTGTTGTTTTTATTTAATTCCAAGCATTTTCCTATTTATTCTACTTTCTACTCATCCTTTTCAACCTTCTCTGGACTTCCACAAATAATTCAAGACCTAAATTTGCCAAATCGGTCCAGCCGTTCTCGAGTTTTAGCGAGACTAACGAACAGCAATTAATTTTTATTTATATAGAAGCTATCTATCACATAACATATATCTATATATATATATATATATATATATGTTTCGTATGGACATATTTTCTATGAGAGAATTCTTTGACACATGGTTTGACAGTTCTGCTGTGAAACAATTTCATTTTAACAATAGTGAACATATTTTATGAGATAGTAGCTGACCCAGCAAACGTTGTATTGCCGATATTAAAATCGCGATACAAGAGTAACTGTTGATCGTAGATGGCTTAAAATTGAAGTTGTATGTATTTTTTAATGCTGACTCATACTTAAACAAATTTAAAAAAAATGTCCAAAAAATAGAAAAATATAAATTTCGGGCCACCCTTAACATGTAGGGGGATGAAAAATAGATGTTGTCCGATTCTCAGACCTTCCCAATATGCACTCAAAATTTCATGAGAATCGGTCAAGCCGTTTCGGAGGAGTTCAAAGTTTAACACCATGACACGAGAATTTTATATGTTTGATATGTTATGAAATCATAAAAAACAGTATTTTATTTATTATGTACATCTATAAAAAAAAAGTGGGTATAAATTATGTTCACGTATGCATTATACAGATTTGAGCCTTTTGTACTACAACTTCTCGGAAAACTGACGGCATTTATTTCATTTAAATATGCGGATAGAAAACTAATTGTAGATATTGGAATCCATTTATAAAGTGGTATTTTTGCATTATTTTATTTTTTTGTATTGCGATTGAATATTTACGTAAACTTAAACATGTTATCGTAAATGAAAAAATTTAAATAGCTCTTTAAGTTCGATTTTTAAAATAATTTGTTTTTCAATTAACTCTGGCGTACTGAGGCCTTCGCTTTCGCTTCATGTCTACTATTTACAGCCTAGTAAAAATCACTATCATGGCGAATGTTCATCAATGTACAAATTGCTAACTTCATAGAAGTCTAAAGGTCTTACTAAAACGTTGGTTATGACTTCCCAACAATGACGTTCCATATATGTACGGACATTTCATTCGCGGTCTGAAAGCGGAACGGCAAAAGTGTGCTTAAGGACAATGTAAGTACACTTTTATTCTTAGTCGTGTCACTGTCGTAATTAAAATTGAACTAAATAAATGTTTTACATTGCTGATTATTGACCAAGAATATTTTAAACAGTTGGAATAAATGCGGCAATGTATTATGGTGAAATTTGTGGCATGTTCTATATTTAGGCTTTGTTTTTATACGACGTGCATTGTTTATAAGTGAGTGTCCCGAAGATCTGTTTCACCAGATTCCTGCCGCTGAATTCCACCTTCGTACGACACGCCACAAGTTAGGATATCACAGGAAGCTTTCTTCTACGTACTATAAAGCTGTGGAATGAGCTTCCTTGTGCGGTGTTTTCGGGACGATACGACATGGGTGCCTTCAAAAAAGCACCGTCCTAAAAGGCCGGCAACGCTCCTGTGATTCCCCTGGTGTTACAATAGAATGTGGGTTGCGGTGATCACTTAACACCAGGTGACCCGTACGGTCGTTTGTCCTCCTTTTCCATAAAAAAACTATGTATAGAATGTAATTGTTTTCCAATAAATTTTTAATCATAAACCTTTTATCCCGGTTTGGCGTATTCATCCTTTGAGAAAGATATTAAATCGTTGGATACGTAGCAGCTCTCCCTAAAATTCTCTTTGCCATTTTAATATGTCCTTCACAAAGGCCTACGCTGCATTTCGTTGGGAGACAATTTAAAATTCTGATCAGTTACTTATTGCATGATAAAGTGTCTGTCACTAAAACTTACGTAACGAAATCAGTAGAGGTTTAAGTAAAACAAATATTTATTATTATTTAATACACTTTTTTTAACTTAGTATCGGTTAACTTAGATTTATTTATCAACTGGTTGTCTGCAACTAAGTGTAATGTAAGTGTAAATTTAAATATTAAGTGTACTTAGTGAAACTGTTTAAGGAGACATCCTTGTGTCCATATTTCTATTTTTACTTTATCTACTTTATGTTTAAGGATGTATCTGTATTTGTTTCCAAATAAATAAATAAATAAATAACTTAGATGTTGGAATCCCCACGTAAGGAAACGGCATTATGCTTCCACTCGATAAAAGCCCAAATCCTTATTAAATTAAAAATATTTACACCGGTTGAGCCGTTTTACAGATTAGTTTGCATAAACGCATAGACAAAAAGACAACAATTGTTATAAACCACGTATACAGCCTGAAATAGTGCAGGGTAAATGCAAAATTCACAGTTGAATAAAAAAAATTCACTGCAATAATTCGTAAAAATTATTCATAGTAGATCATTATTTAAAAGAAAGGGATTAAATATTTTATCAGGCTTAAAAAACCTTCGCTTGATGGACTATTTATAACCGGCATCGATATAAGGTTTTCCCCTACCAAAATAAGATCAAACTAAGGCAGTTTTCACTTCAAAAATACATTATACTATTGTACGGAACATGTGCTTGTGTAAGCCCAACTTGCACTTGACTTAAAATTCCTAAAAAACCTAAATGAAGTCGGGGCGAACGACTGTTATAGTAATAGGATCAACACAACCCCGTCGGTCGTTATAACAAAAAGACTACGAAATACACATTGTGCCTCCGAAGCGCTCCGAACGTATGAAAACGAAATATCCACAGTCCCAAATAACTGGAATGAAAACCATGCCGTACAGAGTCTATCCTATCAATATTTTTCACTCAGCTGCGTTCCAAAAAAGAAAAAGGCTCGTAACGAAATTCAAACACTGGCTCGGGGCTGTTGCAGATCTATGATACTATAGACTGTTGTACAATTTTTTTATAACAATAAGGGACGAGACGAGCAACGTTCAGGTGATGGTAATTGATACGCCCATTACAATGCAAAAGTTCTGAGCGGCACTACAACTGCGCTCATCACCTTGAGACATAATATGTTAAGTCTCATTTGCCCAGTAATTTCACTAGCTACGGCGCCCTTCAGACCGAAACACAGTAATGCTTACACATTAAATGCCGCAAAGCAGGCAGAAAGAGAGGCCTCGAAAATATGAAACAACAAGACCAACTATGAGGCAGGAATAGTCAGATAGTAAGGCTCCTACAACCATTTTTTAGACTAGTTTTAAAAGGAATGATAGTTTTAATAGTTATTTATGCAACTGTTGTGTAATAAGGGGTATTGATAATGTGGGTTTATTTGAGATTATAGTATCACATGAGCGTTTTAATACCTAATTATCAACAGTTGCATACAAGACTTTATCTACACCCATAATATAAATCCTCTATTAAAAATTATGAAATGGTTAGCTTACTGCTAACATAAAAAAGGCAGGCCTAGTAACCATAATAACCAAAGGAGTGTTATTATGAAAACGGATAATATAATGTTGTACTGAATTTCAACTCGCCGTTGTGGTACCCATAATCTAGCCGGCGTCGGGTACAAAAGAGCCTCCCACTGGTTGAGTACTAGGTTGAGGCTAGCGAACTTTATGAGATTTTATTGGTCCCACACTGGAAGGGCAACTAACAGTAATCTCAATATTATAGTCTACTGTCCGTCCGTCAGCATCTCATCAACAGTAATAGGTATACAAGTAAAATTTTGTTAAAGTTTATAATTAAAAAATATGTAAAGTATATAAATACGTGTGCGTCCCGGGACGCGCGACTGAAATGATAACTTAAACTAATCTAAGTTGAACTATTTAATGTTGAAATTTCTTAAGTTGAGAAAAGCTAAGGTTATTACTTACTTATATTTTATGTATATTATTATGTTATTTATTAATAAAACCTTTTATTGATAATAAAATATATTTTATTCTTAGTTACAATACTTGAACACGTACATTAGAATTTTGTGTGTTTACATTACTAGTATTATTAAAACAATTGGTTAGAGTGAGACAGGAGGGGCCTATGCTAGAGCCTACCGCTCTCGTAAGCATGAGAAAAAAGTATTTTTATTATTACTCCAGTAAGTTTTGATCGATCGAACTGATCAGTAGCTGATCAATATCTTTAAACAAAGTGCTCTCTGCGCTTATAAATATTCGCATCAATAGTTAATATACTTCTAATAATGCATAGCTCTATACTTCTCATCGGGTAGTTGTCAAAAATGTCGTTTTAACGTCGGTCTAATGACGTCACATCCGATACGAGACGTAGGCTTTGTGTAGTTCTACATGGCCTTATTTTGTTGTGACTCCTCTAACGGACAAGAATTTCCAATTTCATTAAAATAATTGAGAGAGAAAAAACTTTTAATACTAATTAAATTTTATCCATAATTTATGAACGATGCGGGAATCGAACCTATGCCTCTCGGGTTCCGTCCAAGTGGTCTTACCAACTGGCCTAACTGTTCGACTGACGGATGGATCGTAAATCTTGGTATGTCTTCTTCAACTCTCAGGTTGTGGCTCTATCTACAGCATCTACTTTACAGTTTATAACCAGCTGAACCCTAATAATTGCATATTTAGAAATTGACTTGAGATGTCGCTCTTTCAAATATATATGGTTCCGTTCAAGCGCTCTTACCAATTGAGCTAACTGTTCGAGTAATACGGGTTGCAGACCAAGAACTAAGCTAAGTTAGTTGAGCTTAGCTCGCATAGCTGACGCAGTTTTCCATACTTGTGTGCAGACCGCAAACTATGCGAACTAAGCTATGTAAGCTAACTAAAATATGCGAAGCTAAGTTAGTTGTGTATGCCGCTGCGCAGCTACACGAGCTAAGCTAAGCCCCTCCCACTACCCCGCACACCCTTTGCACATCCTTCGCCAGTGCTGTCCAGTGTCCTGGCAGTGCTTTGGCGTAGCTGTTGGTGTGCTCGCTATTTATTTCTAGCTTAGCTTAGCCTAGCTTGCTTGGCATTGCTTAGTTTAGCCTTGGCATAGCTTAGTTTTCGGTCTGCAACCGGCTTTACGCATGGATTGTAAGTCTGGGTATGTCTTGTTCAACTCTGAGTTGAACAAAACATACTAATATCATACATTTGTATATGTGTATTTGTATAATTGTATGAATCCTACAAGTATCCCTCACTTTAAAATAACAAATTGTTTAAAACCTCAGTAAATATTGACAAACATAATATTCCTAAATAGTGTACAAGGCTAAAGATTACTTACTCATAGTACTATTGCTCGAAATAATAGTCCTAAGTAATAATCCATACACAAGGCTAAGTTGTAGGTGACAGGTGCCTCCAAATTGTGAACCCACAAGACAAACAATGAGTCAAGAATTTTCAGATAGTAAGGCGCCTATATAATAAATCCACTCGATCATTTTTTAGAGTGGTTTTAAAAGAAAATATGGTTTTAATAGTTATTTATGCAATTGTTGTGTAATAAGGGGTATTAATACTCGAATGTGGGTTTATTTCTGATAATAGTATCACATAAGTGTTTTAATACCTAATTATCAACAGTTGCATATAAAAATTTATCTACACCCATAATATGAATCCTCTATAAAAGATTCTGAAACAGTTAGCTTACTGCTAACATAAAAAAGGTAGTCCTAGTAACCATAACATCATCCAAAGGAATGTTATTATGAGAACGGATGATATAGTGTTGTACTGAATTTCATAACAACACTCGTTTGGATGATGTAATGGTTATTAGGACATTGGGTGTTTTAATGTTGGCATTAAGTTAACTGTTTTAGAATCTTTAATAGAGGATGTAAAGCATGCGTGTAGATAATAGTAGATTGTTAACCAAGGGTCGAAAGAATCAATTCCCGCAGTATTTAGACGCCCGAGCACAGCGAGGGCGCCCATAGTCCGAGTAGGAATTGATTCTTTCGACCCGTGTTAATCACGCTACTTTTCATTTCGAATATCAGGAAAACAAAAGTAGTTGTTTATCTAAACTATTTATTGATAATATATAATAATATTAGTTGTACCTATTTAAAATTAACTGTCAAAAGTACAATTTGTGAATTTAAAAGTTACATTTCGTTTGGAATGTTTATGCTGTTTGATATATTATAACAAATTTGGCTGTTCTGGATATCTGTAAAAGTAGGAGACTGCTATTTCATCAGACGATGGATTCCATGGCGGATACAGCTTGGAAGTTGTCGGCTGAGGCGAATTGGGGCGTATTTTTATAGTTTCAGTTAATTTGGTTGAAATTTTAGTTTTATTTTGGACTGAATGCTCAATGTAGCCTTCGGTGACTGTGCTGGATTTCCAGCCTCCAGTTTTCTTTACATAAAACTCTTCACAGCTGACAGCAGTTCTATTTTTAAAGTTCATTCCGGCCCTTGGGTGGGAAGTAATTTGTATGAGTTTTTCCCTCTCTATTGAGGGAAGCAGCATTTTCCACCCAATAATCAGATCAATACAACATTACTTTCCAAGTATGAAAAATGAAAAGGTTAGTAAACAACAATGTAACAATAACACATGAAATAAAAATTATCGATCCCATCGCAATACGTTTAAAATGTCAGCGTCACGTATTGGAGCGAAACGTCCATTGAATTTGGATTTCAATTTGTTGATCGGCAGATATGCGAACGAATAGTCTGAATAAAAGCACTGGAATGGTGTTTAAATGTTAATAAAACGTCACGGGTGGGAATTGCAACCGTTAGTCTGTGATATGAATTGGAAGTTTATTAGTGGCGGGTATATGTGACGATGTGTTGATTGTTGTAATGCTGTTAAAACTTACCTAAATTATGAAAGATTATGCATAAAAAACAAGGAACCCTTATAGCATTACTTTGTTGTACGTCTATATGCATATAATAATAATGTTAACAAACGGAAAAAAATAAACATAAACCTCTACTAGTCGGTTAAGTTGCGTTAGTAAGTGATGTGTGTGCATTAATATCATGATCCCAGAAAATGTACGCATAATTAATGTATTATAAAATTATAGCAAAAAAACAACTGATTTCAAAAACACTATTCCAAAACAATAAATATTATAATATGCACTAAGAAGTATAAAAATAATTGCATATTTTTATTCAATCTAATTCTAGTTATGATTATTATTATTTTTGGATATTTTTTTTATTTGGAAGCTGGTGCTTCCCGTGTGGTCCAATTTCAATTTTGTCCAGATCTAACAATGACATCCCTGAGTTAACCATTAACCGAACGTTCTGAAATAACAAACATAAAAAAATAAAAAAAGATACCGGCAAATTGAGAACCTTCTTTTTTGAAGTCGGTGAAAATTTCAACAATATTATTGAAAAACGCCTGTGTGGTAAAAGTTATTGTAGCATATATGAATTTTTTATGATTTGAATTTTTTGGAGAATCAGCTCACATAGTAATAATACAAAACTCACACAGTAATGCTTATGTTGTTAACAACGATAATAAACTTTATATAGTATAATTGATTTGCCTTTCTTGCTCTGAAAACTCGGGAAAACGCATTTTGCCCGGATATGAGATCTATCTGTCTCCGTCCAAAATTTCAATGCCGAAAAAGCAAATCTTTAAAGCCAATTCCGACTTTCTCGTAAATGCGTATAAAAATTGCTTGTTTAAATATATAAGATATTAATTTATCGTTATATTCGTTAAAATATCTTTATAAATATTATATACGAAAGTATATTCCCCTGGCACATTTCCTATTTGGGGTCGGCCCTCTTGATACAAGATCGCCATTATTGCGATCTTAGGTCATTACTGTTGTTAGGCCTAGCATGGTCATGTCTTTCTTAACTGTCCTAGTCCAGGTAGTTGGTGGGCCACCTCTTATGACTCTTCTCGTATATTATATACGAAAGTGCTGCAAAATAAATAAATGATCAACGAAATACGAAATTGGAATTAGTGTAGTATTTCTGTGTTGTTTATTCGTACAGACACCATTAAATAGTCGCGATACGAACTTAGCGAAAAGCGTAATGAAATTGTGGTTTCTAAACACGGCGGCCATTTGCGTCCCAGTTTAATAATTCCTATATTAATTATTGCACTGAGATTGTGCATTTAATTTGGTTTATTTAAACGAAAACAGAGATTCAGTAGAATAGATTCAATTAGAATAATATTATCTAGTTAATTAAGTTTTTCTTTTACTAAATATCTGTAATGATGGATGGAGTGTGGTTCTATAAATAAATAAATGAAAATAATTTTGTTTGACACTTTTCTTATTCGTTTTAAATAATGCTAGTTTTAATCCGTGGCTTCGCTCGCGTTGAATTTTTTTATATAAGACGAGGCAAACCGGCACAGGATTCACATGATGGGAAGTGGAGAGGCGTAATGAGATGCGTTGCCGGCCTTTAAGTTGGAAGTGAGCTCAAAGTTTGAAACTCCTTGGGTCCTAAGTCGTATCGGTTCAGGAAAAGCCTGTAATTGATTTGACAAAGATATCCTTAAATACACAAATAAAATTTGAAAAATAAATTATGAACGATGCGGAACTGGAACCCGTGACCTCTCGCGTTCCGTGCGAGCGCTCTTCCAACTGAGCCAACCGTTCGAGTGACGTATCTAAACTTGTAAATCTAAACAATTTGTTATTTTTTTAAGTGATAGCCCTCACTTCTGTGATTAATTTCACAAATAAAATTTGTAAACAAAATTTATAAACGGCGCGGGACTCGGATCCGCGACCTCTCGCGTTCCGTGCGAGCACTATTCCAACTGAGCCTTAAATGGGTGTCAAAATTCAGAATAATTTCCTGTCAGGTCATCCAGGTTCGACCAGGTTTTTGTAAGAATTTCAAAATGTAAAATTCAATTTAGTTGAAAATATTGCTTTATTAAAAATTTGCCTGATTTTGGATCTCTTCATTTCTGTCTCTCTGATATCGCAGGGAAACTTCGAAAATAGCCCTCCCCATTGCCCTCTGAGCGACCACGAGCTTTCCCATAAGGCCCATAGTTAGCGACCAATTCTGCGTTCCATAAGTGATCACTAGCAACATATACTGGTTGAAAAACTTCGTCTTCAGACACTGCGATAGGTATTTGGTATTTATTCCATTGCAAATCAGTACTCATACTTAGGCGTACACGAACGCAATTAGTGTTCTCTTGTTTATATAACTGTACCACTTCTGCACGAACAAATTCATTTTGAGTACGTAGTCCTTAAATAAATATATGTTTTTGGTATGAACCATCTTTGTAACATCAAATTCAAATTCAAATATTTTTATTCAAAATAAGATGTGAAATCACTTATTGAAATTTAAATAAACTACCACCCATTCCAAAATGAATGCCTCAGGCCTGAGAAGAATGGGCGCAACAAACTCAGCGGGCTTTTTTTTTCATCAAAAATATGTTTTACAATTAAAGTAACATTTACAAAGTAACAAAGTAACATTGTACAATTAAACTTATTATTTAATAGCCTGAGGGCGGTAGCTCCATTTCCAATCTGTGGTATCATTAAAAAAGTCATTTATGTTATAGTAACCTTTACCACACAAACGTTTTTTAACAATTCTTTTGAATAACGTAATACTCTCGTTTTAAACATTTTCTGGGATCTTGTTGTAAAAGCATATACATCGCCCCACAAAAGACTTACTAACTCGGCTTATCCCAGTAGTAGGCATCATCAGTTTATGTCTGTTCCTTGTGTTAACATTATGGTTATGACAGTTTCTGGCAAATTCACTTATGTGCCTATGAATATACATTAAATTATCAAAAATATATTGAGCATCATTGATCAGCTGTAAACATTAAAAAACCACATGAAAATCGGTCTATATCCAGGACTATTTAACTCAATTTTTCATCGTTTAAAAAGAATACTTATTTTACTGAATAACGCGTAAGTTCATGTCATATAACATTAACTCTACTTAATAAGTTTGCCTGAAACCAAAGTGAAGTACAATCGCGAACAATTTGAAATTTCAGCACAAAAGCAACAATGTATTGTGTAAAGTACAGTCGCAGTCACACATTCCACACGAGATTCATTAGATTTTAATTGAACCCAGTTATTGAAGTTACTTAACAGTTAAGTTGGACTTGCAACTTGCAACAATGATGCTGGGAGCTCTACGTAGGTCTATTATGCAGGTTTAAATCTGGAATTTTCGTCCATTTTGATTGTCAAACTCTGGTTGGTATTATCTAGAAATTTCGGGTCAGGACATGTCACATCGTGTATTTAAGTTTGATTCTATTTTAGTTTGAATATTTAAAATTTAAAAAAAATCCCTATCTATGGAAAAGGCATAATATGCCAAGGCATGCATCCCTCTTTCTTAATCTGTATAATGAATTTTACGTAAATAATATATTTTTATTAAAGTATGATTCGAATGAATAATATAGGAGTGTAAAATTTATATTTTAAATATATTCAAATTCAGATTCAAATATTTTTATTCAAAATAGGATTGACATCACTTATTGAAAGTCAAAAAACTACCACCCATTCCAAAATGAATGCCTCAGGCCTGAGAAGAATAGGCGCAACAAACTCAGCGGGCTTTTTTTTTCATCAAAAATATGTTTCACAATTAAAGTAACATTTACAAAGTAACATTGTACAATTAATCTTAATTTTTAATAGCCCGAGGGCGGTCGCTCCATTCCCAATCTGTGGTATCATTAAGAACGTAATTTATGTTATAGTAACCTCTACCACACAAACGTTTTTTAACAATTCTTTTGAATAACGTAATACTTTTGTTTTGAACATTTTCTGGGGTCCAGTAGTAAAAGCATATACATCGCCCCACATAAGACTTGCTAACTCGACTTAGCCGAGTAGTAGGCATTATAAGCTTATATCTGTTCCTGGTGTTAACATTATGGTTGTGACAGTTTCTAGAAAATTTAATTTAAATATCATTTACTTACAATTTAAAAAATTATTAAATTTACCTCTTTTTTCTGTTCGGTGATCTCGACAGTGTGCTGCAGCATAAGAACTAAAACTATTTTGATAACCTTTGTAGGACTGCTATGACTTGGATTGCGTCACTTTATAAAATTACATGCAGAGTTTTACACTACTCTGTCCTTTAAATTGGACACACAAGATGGACCGACGATCTGGTCAAGATCGCCGGAATATGTTTTATAAGGGCAGCGCCATGGCGATCTTTGGGGGAGGGTTTTGTCCAGCGGTGGACGTCTTCCGGCTGAAACGATGATGATGATGAAATTGGTATGACTGCTCACGGCGCCACTCTTCCTCATCGTTGCTCTGTCACAATATGTATTTATTACACATAATATGAGAAGTGAAGATTTGATGGATAAATCCTAGGCGAGCTTAGCAAGTCTCAAATCTCCTTTGCACAGGAAGACGGCTAGATTATGGGTACCACAACGGCGCCTATTTCTGTGTTTCGGTCTAAAGGGCGCCGTAGCTAGTGAAATTACTGGGCAAATGAGGCTTAACATCTTATGTCTCAAGGTGACGAGCACAATTGTAGTGGCGCTAAAATTTTTTGGGTTTTTCAAGAATTCTGTAAGGCACTGCATTCAAATTCAAATATTTTTATTCAAAATAAGATGTGACATCACTTATTGAAAGTCAAAAAACTAACACCCATTCCAAATTGAATGCCTCTGGCCTGAGAAGAATGGGCGCAACAAACTCAGCGGGCTTTTTTTACATCAAAAATATGTTTTACAATTAAAGTAACATTGACAAAGTAACATTGTTCAATTAAACTGATTATTTAATAGCCTAAGGGCGGTCGCTCTATTCACAATCTGTGGTATCATTAAGAAAGTCATTTATGTTATAGTAACCTTTCTTTTTCGTCCTGCTCGTCTCGTCCCTTATTGTCATAAAAAAATACGAATACCAGCTTCGCCTCACTTTTCTCGATAGTAAATGAAAAATATAAATTAATATCTGTATGGACGTTGAACTGACCACGTAGCTGGAAACTTTAACTGCATTCTATTTAAATTATAATATAAAATCTGGAACGACAAGCGTCGAGGGAAATCAGAGCTCCCGTATGCATTCATTTATGCTCTTAATTAAATTCCATACCTTTCTAATGCACCCTTCGCATTATAGCATGCATTGAGCTTGTGAACTTAAGGCGCTCCGGGAAGCATAGCGCGACATTTATCGGCAAAAGCGTTGCATCAAATTAAAAACTGATTAAATGCGAGTCGAATCCGCAAACGAAGGGGTTATGAACGATGCGGGACTCGAAGCCGCGATCTGTGGGGTTCTATCCGAGCGCTCTTCTAATTGAGGCAACCATTCGAGTCGAACAAGACATACCAAGATTTACGAACGATACGTTACTTTAATCTTTTTAATTGATTGAAACATAAAATACGTCGAAATACGAGTAATACGCCGAGAGCAAGGTCGCGGCTCATAATTTTTATGACAATTTATGAAGGTTTTTTAAAGCCAAACTTCATAACTCTATAAAATTAGATAAATTTAAATGTCAGCTTGTTTTTTTTTATGAGAATAAATGACAGGACTTTCAGCTGACGGTAATTGATACGCTCTGCCCATTACAATGCAGTGCTGCTCAGGATTCCTGAAAAACCCAACAATTCTGAGTGGCACTACAATAATGTAATAAGTCATGTTTAATTGGAGTATTGTTTGTGTAATGTAATGTTTACACATTATTGCTTTATGGTAGAAATAGGCGCCGTAGTGGTACCCATAATCTAGCTGGGATCCTGTGCAAAAGAGCCTCCCACTATTCCAAAGACCTTGTTGGAAGGATCGCCTTAAGTGTAATAGTCATATTCATCATAATAGTGAATAGACTTTAGTACATAAAATATAGATAATATATAATATAAGTGCGGGAACGACACAGTTCCTTTTATCAAACCCTACTGGTACGAGAGACGCTTTTAAGCAATTATATTTATAGACGATAATACAAGTGCATTTATTTTGCGATTGGTAGTACTTCCACGACCCAACATGTCACAATATTTAGTTCCTCTGCTAATCAACTGAATGCAATCCAAATTGCAAACACGTTTCATTTCAAAAAATCTCGGAAGAAAAATTTCAAGCTCCGAAATTTACAAGTGCACATCAAATTTGAATACGGAAGCTCGTCGGTTACGGGTGACACAGTGACAGACAAACAAGCGGTATCCATTTGCATATTAGTGTTAGTGGTTCTCTCGTTGCAGTACTAATTGAGTTCTGGACCACAGCTCCGTCCTCGCCAGTCTCCTACAGATGGATACGGTATCAAGTCATACGAGGTAGCGGATTAAAAAAAATTAACATATATTCAAGCGAAAAATTAAAAATAAGATCCGACAGGAAAAATACAGGTCAATTGCTGAATCACTCGGATATCAATTTCCTTATAATATAAATAAAAAACATGAAAATCTTGTCACACCAATAATGCAGTGGGCAGGGCACATAGTTCAACGGATAGATGGCCGTTGGAGCAGTTAAGTCCCTCGAATAGCGACTACGTACCGGAAGACGCAGTGTTAGTAGGTGATGACACACGATGACCGACGTTCTGGTCAAGATCGCCGGAATACGTTGGATGAGGGCAGCGCAGAACCGATCGTCGTCGAAATCTTTGGGGGAAGCCTTTGTGCGCGAGAACACTTGCGAGAATCTTCATTTCTCATTACATTTTGTTATCTTAGAATTTCTGGCTTTTACAGAACCCCGATCTTGTGTAGATATAGATTTTCGATAGAGGATGTTATGGAATATTACTGATACCACCCTGTCTGTGTAGGCAATCACTGCAATTCGGTTTTGTTTACACCCTATTTCATTGTTGTGATTTAATATCTAAAAAAAATATGAAAAAGCGGGAAATTATCGAAGTTTCAAACATAATAAACGCGTTCCAAATTATTTCAATTTAAAGAAAATTGAGGTTCTTAACTATCTATATAGCCAGACTAGCTAAAACAAAAAAATACTTGTTTTCGATAAATCACATTTTCTTGATTTTACTTTAATAGAAGAAGTACTCATTCACCTGCAAAAGGTGAAAATATAAGGATATATAACGCTATTTTTTCCTTGATTTGATTTAAAAGTTTTATGTGAGTGACTGTTATACGATCTTAACAGAGAGATGGATGATGAATTGATCATGTTGGACACACATCTCCTATCTTATCTTATTAAATTTATGGTGATCCATGATTGAGAAAAAATCCGCAATTTTCGATGTAATTTTTCAACTTTCGATAGTGGCCTAAAACTGCTTAGCTTGTCACTTGTACCACACGCAAACCTCAAGGAGTTTCCAACATTTTAGCCGTGTTGACTAAGACTTAGTTCGGAGTTATCTTTACGAGGAGCACGTTATTATTATACTTCCATCACTTTCACACGTTTCCTTGCAAACACAACTTCGAATAAATCATAAAAGGGGTTTTTAACGCGTATTAGTTTTATTTTGATGCATTATTCACTGTTATTAGCATGCACAGAATTTCATTTTTTTAATAAAAATAAGGGACGAGACGAACAGGACGTTCAGCTGATGGTAATTGATACGCCCTCCCGGTTTCATGACTACTACAATTGCGCTCGTCACCTTGAGACATAAGATGTTAAGTCTCATTTGCCCAGTAATTTCACTAGCTACAGCGCCCTTCAGACGGAGACACAGTAATGCTCACACGTTACTGCTTCACTTCTCCCACTGGTATCCCATTTATACGTAAGTAAGGCTATGTTCTCACCTCTGAGATATGTCTTTCGTGGCATGGGATGTCGATATAAATCCGGGTTAATCGCGATTACAACAAGTGCCGAAATTTTTAGAGTTGTACATCCATGTCACGGTGGAGTAAAATATTATATTTTATCAAAGATAAAATTGTATAAGATTCAAATTTTTCAACTCAAATTTTACTGTAACCATTTTAAGATTTGTACGTTATCTACCTTATTTAAGTAAGCACTTTGCACTAACAATGTAAGGACGCAATATGTAATTTTTTGGTTTCACTGGCGGTGATTGCGCTAGTAATTGGCATCAAGCTAAAGATGGTCACAATTTTTTGGTATTTTTGTTGCATCATCATCATCTTCAGGCGGAAGACGTCTACTGCTGGACAAAGGCCTCCCCCAAAGACCTCGTCTAACGTATTTCGGTATTTGGGACGAGAAGATTTTATGGAACTTTTCAAAACGCTGCCCCTCCGACTTGGATTCGACGAGTGACCTCTTTCGCAAAATTGGACTTGCCTAACTAGATTGTTTGTCCAAGGTAGACGTACTCGTCAACAATTTCGAGAGTACAGTTTCCAATTATTACGGGAGTATGTACGGCATGACATTTGACATGATCTTCGTCTTGTCCATGTTCATTTTGTGATCATATGTCTTAAGTCTTCCATTGTCTCAATCATGATTTACATTTTATCGCATAACTACATAAAATGTAATTAAAAAAAATGTCAAACGATTAAGTTGAAACTGTTGATTTGGCTTTAAATTTATTACTTCTTGTCTTGGGTAGATATTGAAATGTATTATATCTCATTGATATGTGTGTATGACATGTGTATATCACATTGATAAATGTAATTTCTTTGACATAAGTAAATAAAGTGGATTTTGATTTGGTTGAATTGGATTTGATATTTTTATCCATTCCCTACTTTTGACATATCAGTAACGGATCTATGAATGTTTTGGTGATCTATATTTTCAATCTATCTACGGGATGACGTATGCGTATTTTAAAATTTATTCGAATTGAATTTGGAATTAAGATTGACATATTGAAATACTAATACAGATTCAGAATTGATTGAAAGTCTGACACGCGACATATAGATTACAAATATAGACGACATTTAGATCATAAAAATAGAATATGGTCATAAGACTTTTATTTTTATTCGTAGGTTTATTACTTAAGCAACAAAAACACTCAAAATCTTTAAAACTGAGTTTAAATCGAATCGTAAGTAACCGAAGTATTCCTAATATTTCACGAACAAAAATATTCAAGGAAACAAAGTTATTTGAAACTCTTAAGAGGTTTCGGAACGATTGAATTTAAAATGAATTGAAGTGTGAAAACTTGAGATTTCGCAATAAGGCAAGTAAGAACGCGGGTGGAGCGAGCCGAAGGGATTGTAGCGTCAGCATTTTTTACTGCGAATGGATGGATTTATGTAACAGTGCGACGAAATCAAATCTATACTATATATATATTAGTATATATATATATATATATATTAGTATATATATATATATATATATATATATATATACTAATATTATAAAACTGCAGTGTTTGTTTGTTTGTTTGAACGCGCTAATCTCTGGTACTACTGGTCCGATTTGAATGATTCTTTCAGTGTTGGGTAGTCCATTTATCGAGGAAGGCTATAGGCTATGTTTTTTTTCAAAATTAGGGATCCGTAATAAAATTGCTATTTTGTAACAGAAGGTATAAAATCGAAAACATATTTTTGCGTACGCTGCAAAAACTATTGACAATAGAACAAAATGATGTACTGGCTATAATATAGGCAATATTTTATTACTTATAAAACTATCGCGTGAATTATACTTTATATGGCAAAACAACGTTTGCCGGGTCAGCTAGTATATATATAATATTATAAAGCTGCAGTGTTTGTTTGTTTGTTTGAACGCGCTAATCTCTGGTACAACTGGTCCGATTTGAATGATTCTTTCAATGTTGGGTAGTCCATTTATCGAGGAAGGTTATAGGCTATGTTTTTTTTTTTTCAAAATTAGGGATCCGTAATAAAATTGCTATTTTGTAACACAAGGTGTAAAATCGAAAACCTATTTTTGCGTACGCTGCAAAAACTATTGACAATAGAACAAAATGATGTACAGGCTATAATATAGGCAATATTTTATCTCGGTATTTCCACCGAAACGAGATAAACGCGGGTAAAACCGCGGGGCACAGCTAGTATTAATATAATTTAATTAATTTATTAATCCATTCATCGAGACTTTTAAGTATTACTAGTCTAAGAAAGAGGTTTTATGCTAATAATTGTAATTAAGTCGAAATTTCGCGATACTAAAATTAACTTGAATAATTGTAAATGTCGAGGAAAATACAAAACCCGTCTGTTTTAGAGGTTCGTACTGAAGGATTTAGTAACTAGAACCCTATTACTATTCAGTGTTCTAACTAACCGTTACCAGCAGGACGTTCAGCTGATGGTAATTGATATGTCCTGCCCATTACAATGTAGTGCCGCTTAGGAGTCTTGAATAATCCCAAAAATTCTGAGCGGCAATTCACGATTGCGCTCGTCACCTTCAGCCATAAGATGTTAAGTCTCATTTGCCCAGTAATTTCACTACCTACGGTGCCCTTCAGTCCGAAAAAATTTTTACAAATTACTGCTTCACGCCAGAAATAGGCGTTGTGGTACCCGTAATCTTGCTGGCATCCTGTACAAGGGAGCCTGCCGCTGGTGCTAATAGTGCCCTAAGCGTTATTCGTATACTTAAGTATATCAAATAAATATGTGCACAAAAATTAAGCAAATTAACTTACCAATATGCTAACTATAGTTATTTAATACTTTAAAGGAAATTAAAAATTATATTCATAATAAATGCAACACTTAATTAATTAAACTCGATATTCGAGCAGGTGTTTCTGAAATGTTCAGATAGAATACTTTACGAGCTGAAAGTTGTTCAGTTGCTTTCAAATGTAGAAAGTTACCGTGAAAGTTTCAACTAAAATTGCACTCATATAATGTAACAGAATTAAATGCGCACTAAATTATTGGTATCTTCCAAGTTCTGAGCAATCACCAAAGAATCGCTTTGTAACTTATTGTTTGATAATTGTTTTTTGACACAGTTCTTACATTGTGACTAATAGTTTTATGCATTGACAATATTTTCTGGCTGGATCACTTGGCGTTGCGTAGAGACATTGCTTCATTGTGTGTCCTCTACCGCATTTATCATGGGAAGTGTTCTGAAGAGCTGTTTCACCTGATGCCTGCTGCCAATTTCCACCTTCGCACGACACGCCACAAGTTAGGATATCATCTCCACCATCTGGATGTGTGGCGGTCCTCCACAGTGCGGTTTTTCAAGGAGCTTTCTTCCACGTACTGCAAAGCTGTGGAATGAACTTCCTTGTGCGGTGTTTCCGGGACGATACGACGTGGGTATTACTTATTATACGACCTTCAAAAAATGTGGACGGCGGTGACCACTTAACACCATGTGAACCGTACGCTCATTTGTCCTTCTTTTCCATAAAAAAAAAAATATTCATTGCGTGAATTATTATTTTGTCTGTGTGCTTAATAAAAATGGTTTGTGCATAAGAACATATGACAGAAGTGAAAACGTCATCAAAGTGAGGTAAATAAATTGAAATAGAATTACTATGCTCACCTAGCAGATCATCGTTAGTAAAAAAGCATACTCCCACCTTTCTTGACACCTGTTGTTGCGGATATCCATGGACGGTTGCCTCACCTCTCCCCATTCCGTAAGCCTCTTGCCCGTTTGCCCCCTCTTATATATAAAAAAAGCACTCCAATAACTTTTCACTTCACATATCTAACATGTGCCAGTCTGCTTTAAGGGTTCCGTAGTGATCAAATAAAGACCAAATTAAACGATCCTGCACCCAACGGGGAATCTTTTCCATCCGGTACTAAAACTGTGTATACATCTGTAAGTCTGCCTATTTGCAGGATCCTCCTCACAATTCTTCACCTATGCCACTGATTTTGAGCTTTTTTCTTCAAACAATTTTTTTATTTCTAATCAAATCGGTCATAGATCGGGAAATTCAGTTATATACCAGTGTTAAGCCCTTAAACATTGTTAACCCATCCTATGTATGTCCGATGAATACACTCAATTCAATAGGCTCTTGTCTCCATTTTGCATAACACCATCCTCATACGTCTGCAAGGACCTATATGAGTGGGCCCTACACTGTCCTTTATTGATTCCCTCCGCACTGCGTACTTGTAACTGCCAAGTTCTATCATTTGAAATATAGAAAGAATATAATATTTGGCTGTAGACAAAATAAACGAGTTAATGTTATAGATAGATTAAAATCAGTTCTTTGTGACCTTCTTCATATATGCTAAAAGAACTGCACAACCATCAACACGACTTCAAGATTTTAACTGACAAAACGTGTGCAACGTAGAGCAACTCGAATTGTCGGGTCTCAGTGCTCTGTGAACGGCTGGATCACTTGGCGTTGCGTAGAGACGTCGCTTCATTGTGTGTCTTCTATCGCATTTATCACGGGGAGTGTTCCGAAGAGCTGTTTAACCTGATTCCTGCCGCCGGATTTCACCTTCGCACGACACGCCACAAGTAAGGATATCATCCCCACCATCTGGATGTGTGGCGGTCCTCCACAGTGCGGTTTTCAAGAAACTTTCTCCCTCGTACTACAAAGCTGTGGAATGAGCTTCCTTGTGCGGCGTTTCCGGGACGATACGACATGGGTACCTTAAAAAAAAGCGAGTACACCTTCCTTAAAGGCCGGCAACGCTCTTGTGATTCCTCTGGTGTTGCAAGAGAATGTGGGCGGCGGTGATCACTTAACACCAGGTGACCCGTACGCTCGTTTTTCCTCCTATTCCATAAAAAAAAAGGAAGCAAGGTATTAAATATAACATAATATTGACCCCTCGTGTTGCGGATCCATGGGTGGTTGCCTCACCACTCCCGATCACGTGAGCCTCTTGCCCGTTTGCGTCTTATCTTATATATAAAACTCTCATGTCCCGGTGTTTCTTACCGAACTTCTCCAAAACAGCCAAGCCAATTTGTTTGAAAATTTGTGTATAAATCGGGTAGGTCTGAGAATCGGCCAATATCTATTTTTCATACCAAAATTGATTCCTTTAGAATTCTTTTTCATGTCATTTCTAATATACTAGATACTACTATCGCTTCGGAAACAAATGGCGCTCTGAGAGAAAAGAAGTGGCGCAATTTTTGCGCTCTTTTTAATAATAATATACAATATTGTACTGTCATTGCTATTGCTATAAAATAATCATAATCAAGTCCCAGGCTGTCCGATCACTTAGATATTCAGCTGTGGAGTAATAGGATTTACGGATTTACGATATACCCTTAACTGATAAGGGTATATCGTAAATATTTATTTTTATTTTATTTGACAATTTTTTTATTTTTATTTTATTATGATACAGCATTAAAAATACATATAACTTAAAATTTTCAGCCATCTACGATCAACACCTATTTTTGTATCGCGATTTTAATAATATTATTCCATCCACAGATCCGCGATTGAGTTGCAACATGGCAATCGAATAAAATGATTATTATATTACGATAAATTTTATGTACGATATAAAATTTGGTAGGACTGAGAATCGATCGTCATCTAGTTTTTCCCCAAAAAAAAATTTTATTACTTTATATGACAGTACAACGTTTGCTGGGTCAGCTAGTTATATATAAAAAAAAAACAGTGAAACACCAGGACTAAATTGATACCCCCACCGAAGTAATTTTGTTTAAACTATCAATGATTTGATGTTTACAAATTGAAGTTCTATTTAATCAACTACTAGCTGACCCGACAGACGTTGTTCTGTATATAATAAATATAATAATGTTTTTATATGAATTTGTCAATAATATATCATAACATCAAAAATTACTTCGTAAAATATGCACCCTGCTGTCGTAATGAAATTGTTTCACAGCAGAACTGTCAAACCGTGCGTCAATTAATTCTCTCATAGAAATTATGTATGGACACATCAAAGGAAAAACATATTTGTTGTTTTTATTTAATTTAGCAGCATTTTCCTATTTATTCACCTTTTAAACCTTCTCTGGACTTCCACAAATAATTCAAGACCAAAATAAGCCAAATCGGTCCAGCCATTCTCTAATGTTAGCGAGACTAACGAACGGCAATTCATTTTATATATATATAGATATACGTCTCATATTGTCATTCCAAGCCTCATTTCCAATCTTTCATTCATGAATCGTCCGCTTTTGTTTGTTAAGCAATTGTTGAGTGTGTGCTCAGGTCAAACTATCGGCACCAAAACTCCATTATCTCGGATATAAGTAACAATTAGGGAAAGGTCGAGCCGATATGTTATCACCCACATAAATCGAATTACAAGTCTATCAATAGACCTTTCCTTGAAAAATAGAATTATTTTATCTCGGATTCATTGACATGTGTTGTAAGAAAGAGAGCTTGGGTATAAATATGATGACAATCTTTTTCATTTTTTTTCTTTTCATTTCATCATTTATTTGTAGTCATGAGTATACATAAGATGTTACAAATCACAATAAAAGTTCTCAATTCCTTGCCCGCATACTAATAATAATAATTAATAACAAGTTGTCACAGAAATACATATATATATATACTAGCTGACCCGACAGACGTTGTTCTATAGTTAATAAAAAAATACTCTGTTATAGGAATTTGCCAATAATATTTCAAAACATCAAGAATTATTTCGTCAAAACTGCTCCCTGTCGTTATAATGAAATTGTTTCACCGCGGAACTGTCAAACCGTGCGTCAATAAATTATCTGATAGAAAATATGTCCATATAAAAAAAAATTTGAAAATAAAAATAATTATGGGTCCCAAATCGAAATAAAAACTATCCTATCTCTCAAGTTGGACGAAAATGCACTCCATGAAATAATCCCGTTAATAAAATCCGTTCATTAGTTTAGGAGTCCATCGCGGACAAACAACAAACAAACGCGTGTCACGTAATTTATATATATTAAGAGATATATATATATATATATATGCAATGTTAGTAAATTGATATCTAATTAATTGAAATTAGTAAAAACATTAGCTGGTAAGTAAAAAACCTATTTCAACTAATATTATACGGGTATGATTTTTTGAATTAACCTTTGTTGGTAGTAAATTTACAGAGCTAAAACAAATTAACCGATCTAAAAAATGATTTTACCTATAGTTAGTTACATTATGTGCGAATAACATAGCCTTTATTAGTTACAAAAAAGAGAAAACTTCATTTATGTAACAAAAGTTGCAAGTAATTGCCGATGCTAGTAAATTCTTTGCGAAACTAAATATAGTGATTGTATATTAGCATATGGATTCTTTTTTAATTTATTTGCATTATTTTAATTTACAGCTTACTTAAGAAACTTGAAACATTTCTTACACCCGTATTTTAATTTGATTGAAATTATAAGGTAAAAAGATATATTTACTGTCGAGGAGCTTAACAGAATTGTTCAAGCAGAATTACAATCTACTGATGTAGAGCATTTTGTGAATCTTCCCAAAAGACACGAGTTTTTGGAGTATATACTCCCATACATACGAAAAGTAAAGTGTCATACATATGTGTCTATTATTAGTGTATTTAAAAAAAATGTAGAATGATGAAGCGATAAGTATGTGCCTATTCAACAGAGCGGTGGTTACCTCTTCTAATTAAGGCTCAACTTTCCGGAAGTTTGACAATCATAAGGCGTGTTATTTTAGGAGAACATGATTAAGTAATATTATAATGTATACTTCTGCCTTAAGGTGAGAGTATACTCTCTTCTAGAACATTCGTAAGGTTTTCCAGTTCGGGAAAACCACAGCCAATTGATTCTACAAAGAAGCTGTGCAAGGCAAGAAATTTCTTACAAAAGGATTCTAGGATGCTAGACGTCATTTTGATGTAATGTCAGATGGTGGAATTCGGCCGCTGGTATCAACTACTCTAAGCACTCCCTGTGATAACCAACATCGCCAAAGAACGTCGATGATTCGAACCGCTCTTCGTTGTATGCGTTCAAATGTGGTACTGGGGAGCCACCCAGAGGAGGAAACAGTACTCCATTTGAGGCTGAATTTGCGCCTTATGTCTTGAAGTGAAGTAATGTCTTGCTCTACTAGTACACTAAGCTTTTTAGATGCCAATTCGGCCTTCTCTTCCAAACGGTTACAGTAATCTACTTTGCCGTTAATAGCGTGCTCAACCCTAATAATTGCATGTTATGAAATGGAGTTAAAATACCGAGCTATTAAATGATAAGAATTTTTATCTTCAAACTTGTGCCTCCAATTCTTCAAAAATAAAAATATTCAAAATAAAAATTTAGAAATTAATTTCTCAAAGTGAGAATATTCACTTGAAATATTTAATAAGATATTAAATATCTTTAATTATTGTTAACGTCGATTAAATCATTACCATCTTGTCAAAATTAAATAGCATTATTAACTATTGCATCAGAAATAAAATATTTCTAGAAATAAGTGGAATATTATGGTCTTTAATCACGTATCGGTCTTAATTGATGTCCCAAAACTCGATTCAATTGTGCTAGAGCGCTCGTCTTTAAATAATTGATTTAAAAAATAGCAAATAAAATTCAATCTAATTAGTTGAAAGCGTGTAGTTTAATCCAAATATAAGGAGTCTAGAGAGAAATCTATTGAGTTTTTGTAAGAGCCAGTTATATTTCACGAAATACTTGAAACTGTTCGCAGCAGATGTTGGTAAATGTTAGCAAATTTTCACTTCATTGACTTGTAGTTTCCTTCTTACGATAGTGTTGCCTTTCGCATATCGATGATGACGAATCGTTCTCTTTTTAGGCGAACAGCTAGTTACGTTTCTAGCTATTTTTAGCACTTTTCCAAAGAATTTTGAAAAGTGCTAATAATAGCATATTTGAGACATGCTAAAATAACTTTGACGTTTGAATGGATCTTTGAAATTTATAATACTGTCCTCGCGCATAATGATGAAAAGGGTATATTTAGTGTGTGAAGTCTACGACCTTCTAATCTAATCAAAGAACTAAGAAATGATAAGAAATAATTTTTAATAATTTTTCTTCGTTCTAATTAATAACGTTTATATAATAATAAAAATTATCTAATATGCATATTTTTATATCATAAACCTTGCATACAGCATTATTGTGCTTCGGTCTGAAGGGCGCCGTAGCTAGTGAAATTACTGGGCAAATAAGACTTAACATTCTATATCTCATATCCATATCTCAACGTGACGAGCGCAATTGTAGTGCTGCTCAGAATTTTTGGGGTTTTCTAGAATTCTGAGCAGCACTGCATTGTAATTGGCAGGGCGTATCAATTACCATAAGCTGAACATCCTGCTCCTCTCATCCCTTATTGTCATAAAGAAATACAGTAAGTAGCAGCATCTTAAAAAGCGATTTTAAGATTCAAATGAATATTAATTTATTTATATTTTATTTAAATATATAAATGGGTATATTATTGAAAAATAAGTAAACCTAGCGGATTAATGTAACAATTAATACGAACTTTCGAACTATCGATAGAATGATCCCATCACTATTTAGTATCGCACTAGATTAGGTAAGGTCCGAAACGGTTTTATTTTGCGTTGCTAATCGAATCCGTTGATATAAATCCCTTCGTTGATAAATATATACGGTTCACTTGGTTTCTATTGCCTTTTTATTTATATTGGCTTTGACATTTTATTGAGAATGAAAACCTAAGGTCTTTGTTCGAATGCATTGGCTTGTAGAAGAATGGTTTAGAGGAATGGTTTAGTAGTAATATAAATAAATTTATCTGGGAGCGGGATTTACTCTGAAGTTTTTAGTATATAATTAATCAAAGTGAGATCTTTTGAGGTCTTGTTCTTATTTGAAGGTTAAGTGATAAATTTACTTTTTTTTAGAATACTCTATCTTGGAGAGACAGATATATTTGGAAGAAGCTAAGACTGTATGAAAGTACGTGTCTCTTTTTTGTCTAGCCCATCAGGCCTTAAGGTGGCATTTTGTTTATAATGAAAACAGTTACTTAAGAGAAATTATATATTATAACTAGCTGACCCAGCAAACGTTGTATTGCCGATATTAAAATCGCGACACAAAAGTAACTGTTGATCGTAGATGGGTGAAAATTTGAAGTTGTATGTATTTTTTAAATTTAAAAAAAATGTCAAAAACATTAAAAAAAAATGTCGTGGACCACCCTTAACATTTAGGGGGATGAAAAATAGATGTTGTCCGATTGTCAGACCTACCCAATATGCACTCAAAATTTCATGAGAATCGGTCAAGCCGTTTCGAAGGAGTTTAACTACTAACACCGCGACATGAGAATTTTATATATTAGATATAGTTTACAGCAGGTGTTAGTTTTTGTTTCATTCGGTTTACTTCTAAATCCCTTTTGACTCAATATTAAAAAATGGATGGCAAGTGCGAAAAATCATCAAGAAGTAAGTAATCTGCGTATGAGCTTGAAAACATTTTTTTAACTGTGATATTTTTTTATAAGAAATAAGAGACGAGCCTATTACAAATTTGTGTATTTCTGTTGTTTAGCGTTCAACAATCGCTAGACTAAGAAACATTAGATATTATTCACGAAACTCACATTTCTATCGGGCATGGAGGTAGAAATAGGATGATGAAAGAGCTCAAACTGAAGTACAAAAATATTACTAAAGAGTTTGTGTTGTTGTATTTGGCTTTGTGTGAATCATGTCAAAAAAAGTGTTCCAAAAAAGGGCTAGTAGTCAAGCCTATAAAAAGTAGTGAATTTAACTCACGATACCAAGTCGACCTAATCGACATGCAAACACAAGCAGGCAATGATATTAAGTTCATCATGGTGTATCAAGACCACCTCACCAAGTTTATGATTCTTACACCATTAAAAACAAAACGAGCCGAAGAATTCGCATACCATTTGCTGGATATCTACACAATATTTGGAGCTCCATGCATTTTGCATAGTGATAATGGCAGGGAATTCGTAAATAAAGTTATTGTCGAACTATGCCTAGACGCTTGTCTAAGGGTGACTATGATAATGACAGATAGATGACAGCTGTCAAAAATTGCGTAATGTTCCTTTTATTGTTCCTGTACACTTCAGTTTTAACAACATTTTAGTTAAACACAAGCTAAACACTGTTTTGTAATAGAAAAAGATAAACTTCAATTTAGACGCCGTTATTGTTAGGTCACTGACGTTGTTATAGTTAGGTGACTGTAAGTATTTCATTAAATTATTTGCTAGTCTCGTTGTTTGAAGATAATAAATCTGACCCCTATATTTCATGAAACAATGTTATCTCCCCCGTATATGTTTATTTTAACAATAGAATATGCACTTGTATCCCTTAAATTAACCCACATAAGATAATTTCGGCCCGTAAAGTTTGAAGCAAATAATAATTTAGGTATTTGTGTTTGTCTCGGGACCCGTGAGGTTTGCCTAATTACAGAATAAACGCGCCACAGTTCAACAAAATGCTAATTGGCACATTTACACAATCCTTATATTACACGAAATTATGATCTAATATATAAAATTCTTGTGTCATGGTGTTAAACTTTTAACTCCTCCGAAACGGCACGGTAGGTCTGAGAATCGGACATCTATTTTTCATCCCTCTAAATGTTAAGGGAAATTTTTTTTTCACACGAATTTTTTTTTAATTTTTTTTTTAAATTTGTTTGATTATGAGTCAGCATTAAAAAATACATACAACTTCAAATTTTCACCCATCTACGATCAACAGTTACTTTTGTATCGCGATTTTAATATCGGCAATCAGCTAGTATTTATCTAAGTATGTTTCTGTAAGTAGATAGTTTTGCCGCGCGATCGCAGTAGTGTGTAATTTTTGTCATAAAATACTTTTTTTTTAAAAGGGACGAGACGAGCATGACGTTCAGCTGATGAAAAAATGATACGCCCTGCCCATAACAATGTAGTGCCGCTCAGGATTCTTGAAAAACCCAAAAATTCTAAGCGGCACAACAATTGCGCTCGTCACCTTGAGAGATAAGATGTTTAGTCTCCTTTGCCAAATAGTATCACTAGCTACGGAAAAATTCAGACAGAAACACAGTAATGTTTACACATAACTGCTTCACGGCCGAAATAGGCGCCGTTGTGGTACCCATAATCTAGCCGGCTTCGTGTGCAAAGGAGCCTCCCCCTGTCTTTCTATACTATTACGCCAGTGGAATCCGATGAAGCAGCTTGGGAGCGCCTTTTTGAATGTCTCGAGACTGGCTCGAGTACGCCCACTTGGGCGAAGTATTAGTTCCCGCACTTTGCAAATACGCCTGCGGTATCTAGTTGGAGCGCAACGGAGATCAATCCTAAATCTAAGAGTACATATGAATTCAAAAACGGAAAACACCTTAGTAGGTATCGGGCGAGGGTCAAACCGGGGGCTCCGTTGTGAGAGTCAACAAATCAACTTACTCTGTCACCGATCGCTATTAGTAAAGAATAATAATAACTTTAACTCTTTTTGTCAAAATTGTAGTTTTTAATAATGGGAATCGAACCCGCACCAAGTTATTAAAAAACGTTGAAGTCATTCGACAAACGACACCTTACATTACACACTGAACTATTTTAAAGAACTTTCATTTCTGCAAGTTCTACCTTTTGTGGTTGTCACTTTGATAAATGTCCTGTTTGCGGAAATTAAAAGAGGTTTTAGTGTAACATAATACCTGGACAAGAGATGATTTATGTTTTATACTTTTGTGAAGTAATTATTGTGAAATAGGCATTGGGTAATGGAGCGGGAAGTTCTCAGAATATGTGTTTTAAGTTGCTGTTCCTAATCGATCTAGTTCTTTCGAAGCTTCGAGACGTTTAACAAAATTAGTCGCCGATAGTTTGCTAATAAGTAATGAAGACTTAGAAAACTTTGCCAGCGCAAAATATTATTTCTTAAGTTAGAGATTGTTTATGCAAAAGTAATAAATTTACGAATTATAACTTCGGTTCAAGAAAATATTGAATGACTTTCGTAATGATAGCACAGATTGGGAATGGAGCCCTCAGGCTATTAAATAATAAGTTTAATTGTACAATATTACTTTGTAAACATATTTTTTGATGAAAAAAAAAGCCAGCTGAGTTTGTTGCGCCCATTCTTCTCAGGTCCGAGGCATTTGTTTAGGAATGGGTGGTAGTTTTTGACTTTCAATAAGTGATGTTACAACCTCTTTTGTCACAATCATATTTGAATTTGATTTTGACTTTAACTATCCAATTTTTTTCATCCAAATTCCGACACGAGTCTGATTTGAGAGTCAAAATCTTCTAAGGATGCCTCGTGGAGAGGTTAAACCCGTGTCGAATTGATTGTAGACAAATATTAGCGGAATTTACACTAAAGATAACTCAAAATAAAATTGAATAATTATGGCTTTAGGCACATTAACTCCAAATTCCGCTCTCAGGCTATTAAATAATTAATTTTATTGTACGATATAACATTGTAACCGAATTTCTATCAAAAAAAAGCCCGCTTAGTTTCTTGCTGAGAAAAACGGTCTCAGGTCTGAGGCATACATTTTGAAATGGGAGGAGTTTTTGATATTCAATAATAAATAATAGTGATATTATAACCTTTTTTAAATAAAAATATTTGAATTTGAATATACTATTCAAATAATATCATTATCTGGTAAATTTAAGTAATATTTGATAGCTCCAATCTTAGAAAGCGTGATAAGCGATTCCAGAATTCTCTAGAAGTTTCACTTTAATGATTTGTAAATACCCTCAAACAGGGCTGCGATAAACTTCCGTATTACAGCGTCAGCCGATAGTTATGAAGGTGGAAGTATTATTATGAACGTTAGACAAATTATAGGCAAGAGTTTACACGTTGAATTATATTAAGCTGGTTGGGTATTTATTAAATTTAAAGACTATCACACAACTCTCGTTCTAGAGTTCGGCGAGTCAGTTTACCAGTGGGAGGCTCCTTTGCACCGGATGCCGGTTAGATTAAGGGTACCACAACGGTTCCTATTTCTGCCGTGAAGCAGTCATGTGTAAGCATTACAGTGTTTCGGTCTATAGGGCGCCATAGCTAGTGAAATTACTGGGCAAATGAGACTTGACAACTTATGTCTCAAGGTGACGAGCGCAGTTTTAGTACCGCTTTGAATTTTTGGGATTTTCAAAAATCCTGAGCGACTCTGCATTGTAATGGGTAGTGTGTATCAGTTACCAACAGCTGAACGTCCTGCTCGTCTCGTCCCTTATTTTCATAAAAAAAGGCTCCCTCCAAAGATCTCCACGACGATTAGTCCTGCGCTGCCTTCATTCAACCTACCGACAATCTCAACCATATCAACGGTCCTTCTTGTGAGGGGCCTACCAACACTACGCCTTCCAGTACGTGTTCGCTATTCGCTTGCATATATTTAATCTAATTTCCGTAACATTGTTACAGGACAAACGATAACAGAACAGTCATCGGTGACGCACATGCTGCCGTTCACAGTGACTCGAGCGGAGCTGGCGGGGGAGCTTGTATGTAACGTTTCCTCTACTGCGTTAGACCAACCCATCATACGGAAACTTAAGCTGGATGTCAGAGGTAAGTTAGTACTTACACATAAGTTTCGGAGGTACCATTAACAAGTTTGATTCACTTTGCTGATAATTCTTTTTATAATCATAAAAACAGGTTTATATTTCGGCGCCTACTCCTACCTTGGCAGTGCCGTAGCTAGTGAGATTACTGGGCAAATGAGACTTAACATCTTATGTCTCAAGGTAACGAGCGCAATCGTAGTGCCGTTTCGAGTTTTTGGGTTTTTAAATAATCCTGCGAGGCACTGTATTGTAATGGGCAAGGCGTATCATTTACCATCAGCTCTTTCTCCTCTTATTGTCATAAAAAAATATTTGGAAGAAAAATTGTATGACAATTTCTAATAAATTGAAACTGTCAGTGTCTAATTAAATGATATAAGAGTTACTCACCATCAAGCGAATGTCGACCTACATGTTTATTATGACTATAGGAAAATGACACGATTCAATTTATTGTCGATTGTACATGGATTAGATTAGACGTAGTTCTTGGTAACGCGAGCCAACTTTAGCCAAACAAGCCTAACATAGCTGAGCGTGACTGCTCAGTCTCATTAAGATTTCACTTCAAAAATTGGGATGTTGCTGTACGCCTAGCAGATGTATTACATCGAACTATTTTGTATAGATAATAATATCCACGAAATTATGGGTATTAGAATCTATATATTATTTAAATGGAAAAATTAACATTAGATTATTTTTATTTTGCAAAATCTGATGGGATCCGGTGGCGTTCTTCAGAACTGTTTGACTTGATACCTGCCGCCTAATTCCACCGCACGACACGCCAAAAACTTGTATATAAACCCAACGTTCTGGACGGGTGGCGTTCCTTCACATAGCTATTCATATTCAAATTCAAATATTAGGGGTTAAAGTGTGAAATTGGGGATTTGTACTGAACAATTGATTTTTTTTTAACTAACAAATTTATTTAATCAAAATAATTACCAGTTTTAATATTTATCTATACATTCCTGCCATCTAATAGGAAAGCCATTAATGCCTTTGCGATAGAACTGTGGTGATCTAGATTTGACAACCAGTGTGGAAGCATTTTGTACTGCCTTCTGAGAAGAAATCTTTTTATCACGTAGAAAATTGTTCAAATTACGAAAAAAATGGTAACCATTGGAGCAAGGTCTGGCGAATACGATGGGGGGCGAATGGTTTCTAATTGCAGTTCCTGTAGAATTCAAACGGTCTCACATGCTGTATGAGGTCTTATTCAAAATAAGATATGATATTACTCTTTCTCTACTTATTACTCATTTGAAACAGTATGAATACGAATCTCAGCGGGTCTCTTTTTTTTTCATAAAAAATATTGCTACAATCTAATATCGTACAATAAAAGTTATTATTTAATAGTCTAGGGGCGGTCGCTCCATGCCTAATCTGTGATATCATTAAGAAAGTCGTTTGTGTTATAGTAACCTCTACCACACAAACGTTTTTTAGCAATTAGTTTGAATTTCCTAATACATTTGCTTTGAACATTTTCTGGATCTTGTTGTAAAAGCATATACATCGCTCCATAAACGACGTACTAACTCGACTTAGCCGAGTAGTAGGCATAGTAAGTTTATGCCTATTCCTGCGTACATTAAGGTTCATAATGAACCTTCCCTCAACGAACGAACCCATGGAATTTACTTCCTTGAGCAGTGGTTTCATGTTGATACGTAATTTTCTTCAATAAAACGCATACCGTCATACCATTCCAGGTGACCGTTTGATAGTCCAAAAAACATTACTTCCTCTATCAAGTTCCATAACTGCTACATAGTATAAGTACTATGTTATATCATCCACAGGTCCATAAAATTTCCACGTTATGACAATGCGAGATATTTACATAAAATTATAATAAATTAACAAAAGTCTGTCCTAATACTGAGTTATTGCGACTGAATCACTGAATCTATTCGCATATATTCTAACCGTGCCATAACTACTGTATAATTTAATAAAATATTTTAGAAAGAAGTTCTTTACGGCTCGTAGGTACGTAGTGGCGACAATGACTTCACCAATAAAAGGCATAAAAGGCATTTATTTTCTCAAAATTGATTCCTTTAGAAATCTTTTTGATGTCATTTCTAATAGCTACTAGATACTACTACCGCTTCGGAAACAAATGGCGCTCTGAGAGAGAAGAAAAGGCGCAAGAAACTCTCCCAGCATTAATTTTTGCGCTCTTTTCAATAAAAATATACAATATTGTACAGTCATTTCTTTCGCTATATTAATAATCACAATCTAGTCCCAGGCTGTACGATCGTTTAGATTTTCAGCAGTGGAGTAATAGAATTTACGACAGAGCCATTTTTTTATAAAACATTTAAATTTATTTATAGATAATGCCTGAACAGTGGCTGGGACTTTATTATAGAAGTGTATACATTTACCCTTAAAGCTATTATGTATCTTATGAAGCCTACTAGATTTAGTTACAAGCAATCCCTTATTTCTAGTTTTATAATAATGAAAATCACTAGTAAGAGCAAAAAGGTGACGATTTTTGTGAACGTATATTAAATTTTCAAAATGCGTATGATGTGACGATAAAGCTTTAGTCACAATCTCTCCCCCTCTTCACAAAAGAGAGAGAAAGTAATATTATTTATACTCACACGGCGTACATTTGGTATTGCTATCAGGTGCATATTCTTCTTTGCTCTGTCCCGTCTTAGATAGGGTTGGCTCTCGTAATCTTCTTACGCCATGACATTCTGTGTAGGGTTGTCGGGTTGGAGAAATTTTTTACTTATGAGACGAGAGGTTGTACTCTGTCTCTCTTTTCCCTGGGATGTTTAAGGTCCATAAAATTTCCACAAGACAGCTTCACTATATAGTCTTCATCACGTCTTTTATATGTGACCGTATCACCTGAGGTGGCTCTCTGAGCTTTTCAACTATAAGGGCTAGTTTAAAAGATACGTTATGGTACCAGGTGCACATAACTTAAAGTAATTAATTATTTATATATTTTATTTGAATACCTTGAACCAAGATAGAACTTGTATTTTTCAGATAAATTAGTAAATAACGCAATTTTTAAGTACCTTGACAACTATTTAATTTTGGAGTCCACTGTCTTGTTTTTTTATTTTATTTTTTTGTTGATATAGCGACATTAGTAATACATAAAATTTGTATTGTGATTAGGCGCTACAGATTGTTATCAAATTCAAATTCAAATATTTTGTTTCAAAATAAGATTTTAAAACATTTATTAAACGAAGATTTGACGTCACAATGTACCAGCCTTTCAAATATATATAATATAAATATATTATAACACTAGAAATAAGGGATTGCTTGTAACTAATTCTAGTAGGCTTCATAAGATACATAATAGCTTTAAGGGTAAATGTATACACTTCTACAATAAAGTCCCAGCCACTGTTCAGGCATTGTCTATAAATAAATTTAAATGTTTTATAAAAAAATGGCTCTGTCGTAAATCCTATTACTCCACTGCTGAATATCTAAATGATCGGACAGCCTGGGACTAGATTGTGATTATTTTATAGCAACTGTACAATATTGTATATTTTTATTGAAAAGAGCGCAAAAAAAAAAGAATGCTGGGAGAGTTTCTTGCGCCGCTTCTTCTCTCTCAGAGCGCCATTTGTTTCCGAAGCGGTAGTAGTATCTAGTAGTATAAGAAATGACATCAAAAAGAATTCTAAAGGAATCAATTTTGAGAATAAAATGCCTTTTATGCCTTTTTATGCCTTTAATATATATGCCTCGGACCTGAGAAAAACATGAAACTGAGCGGGCTAATTTTCTTAAATAAAATTAATTAATTGAATTGGCCTTCACAGTCAAATTACAGACAGATGGACTGAGCCTTTCGGTCTTCCTTGCTGTAAATCATAAATTTTGAACGACAAGATAGCCTCACCTTTTTTAATTCCGTAAAAAATTTTTTAAAGGCGTATTATTGACGAAAACTTAATTATGAACCATTTCCAGTCCATTACTTTCCCATCTTCTGCGATATTTCACAAACTAAATTTAAACTAATTTCCTCCAGACATTAGCGGTGTCCAATGTCACGATATTTGCTATATTATATAGAGCCTTCGATATTGCAAGGTGGTAAAATTTCCAACCCCAGTACCCTTAGGGATGTGCGAGTGTATCGATGTCGACACTTTTAATGTTATAATTTTTCTGTCTATTTTAATACGTCTAACGTGTTCCTGTACTTGAACTGGTTGTAACTTTAATGACATCCATCCTAGTTTGCTATAAATATAAGTATCTAAATACACTTCGTTCTTTATCATCTTCGGGATAGAATTAATACTCGTAGCGTAAAATCTGTCATATTACATTTGTTTCTCATTTCAATTATTTTTGAAATATTTAATAATTCTAAATTAATATTGAATAATATCAATTGCTTTGGTAATTCAAAGAGAAACCACATGAAGTTGTGTCTTCCAGACGTTGTAAATGTTATTTAATTATTACGTAAGTGTAATTCCAAGCATTGCTTATGCACCCTTTTTTTATAGTTGAGGGCAAATGTGCACACATAAGGTTAACTTCATGGTTTGTGATCGTCTCACCAGAGGAATCAGAAGAGAGATGTGTTATAAAATTATAATAACTTACATATGAAAACAAAAATCTAAAACAGAATATGATAGGTGGTAGGTAAGAATCGAGTGGGAGCTTACAAGTGGGGGCTTCATTTGCACTAGATGCTGGCTAGATTATGGGTACAACAATGGCGCCTTTTTCTACCGTGAAGCAGTAATGTGTAAGCATTATTGCGTTTCCGTCTGGAGGGCGTCGTTGCTAGTGATACTATTTGGCAAAGTAGACTAAACATCTTATGTCGCAAGGTGACGAGTGCAATAGTAGCCGCTCAGCATTTTTGGGTTTTGCAAGACTCCCGAGCGGCACTGCCATGTAATGGGCAGGGCGTATTAATTACCAGCAGCTGAACGTCCTGCTAGTCTCATCCCTTAATGTCACAAAAAAAATGAACCGGAGGCTCCGTGGTTAGAGTCAAAGTTTTCAGCTGTTACGACACCAACGCTTTTGATAAATATGACTGTTAACTGATAATCACTACGGGGCTTAAAGCATCTGACTTGTCTATGATACTAAAAGTATTACAACGAAAAATCATCATTGTATTTTTGTACAACCGTATTATATTAAGAATGACGATATTTTAAGCATCTAGTCTTGTAAAAATACACTTATAATAAATTAGTAACAAAACTTTGCTCGGGAGTAGAAAACGTCGGACTTAGACAGAATAAATGTTATGTCATTTAGCATACTTAGCGGCCATTGCGAGCTTAGAGAGAATGAAAAATTACGCTCGAGGTATGCAAATATATGTGAAGGGGATTAATTCGCATTGTGAATTAATTGTGTGAGATCCACTCTGTGAAATAAACTCAAATTTGTAGTAGTGACTTGATTTGATGTGAGCTATATATTTTTAATACTAGTTTGTTATTTCATATTCATATTTTTAAAATTAAAGTTTATTTTTTACAATCGTTAATGAAATGCTTGCAAAATATTTTTATTTATTTACGATATGTTCTTGCATCTACTGTGGATCTTGGATCAATAACTCTTGCTTTTACATTTTAATTTACATTTACTTTCTTGACTTACTCGTGTAAGACATTGAGTATTTTTGTTGTATCAATTTACATATATTGTAATTGAAATGATTCGTAATTCGATGAAGCTTTAAAGGTTGATTTAAAAGAGCGGCAATCAAAAACTTAAAGCTCAACCATTTCCGAAGTACTGCTAAATTAAAAAAGAAAAGAAAACTTTTTACATTGAAAAATGTTATTTCCTTGACCTACCTGAATAAAGTAATTTTGATTTGATTCGTACTAGGCTTTGCCGAGGGCTTATCAGCCTTCAAGGAAAATAGAAATAAATTAAAATCATTTAAAAATCCTGTAAGTTTTCGGCATCATTTTAAAAATATTAAGACAGTCATATAGATTGTATATAAATAGTTATACACCAGTGTCATTTTCTATCATAATATTCAATCTTACACAATAAAACAAATTAAAAACACGTTAGAAATAAATTTTCGTACCACTTCTGTCCTCATATTCGTGTACGTAATAAATGACGCAGTTTTAACACTGTTGTAACATTAAGACGAAAACACTGTTTGAAAAGACGAGCAATACGTTCGGCAGTTCAGAGCGACATTGTTTTTACGCTCGTAACTTTGAGACGTGTTAAGTCTCTTTAGCTAACCTTAACCGAAACACAATAATGATTGGAGATTATTGCTTGATGCAGGATATTCGAGCTATTTATAACCTAGGTCCTAAAATATAATCATTGAGAATTTAAAGACTTAAACATCTTTACTGATGCCTCTCAATATATTCTTGATAATGTTATGTATGTACATATGCCCATAAGTAAATTTGCTAGAAACTGTCATAACCATAATCTTAACAATACGAACAGACATAATATACTTATAATGCCTATTACTCGAATAATTTGCCTATTAATATTTAATAATAATACTAAGTATTTTGTTCTTCTCAGGTCTGAGGCAAATTTTTTAGAATGGGGTGTAGTTTTTGACTTTCAATAAGTGAATAGAAGACAGAAAAAGCGCCGCTTTAGTACCCGTCCTGTGAAAAAATGCCTCTCACTGGTAAAGGAACACTTTCCGCGAAGGTGTTGTAAAAAATTTCGTCTTTAAACTTTTTGTAAAGATGTGATGAATAAACATAAAATCATCGATAAATAAATTTTGATAACACCACTACGCGACACTATCTCGCCACTTATTAGCAGTAGACTCGCAATTTATCGAGCTGGCTCGGAAAATTGCTCCGAGTACATCACTCACTTAAGTGATAGCTTAATTCTATGCAAAATGTATAGCGGGAAGGGTGGCGTGCTTTCTTCAAACAGGGCCGTACTTAGTTTCAAAAAAGGTCTTTATTGAATTAGGCGTAATTTTGAGGAAATCCATAACCATCCAAGTGTTGTGAGCCTTATTGAGTGTAAAGTGTATTTCTGAGTCTCGTGCCTAAATTTGGCAAGTCAACATCACCTGAGAATGCCTCGTGCAGAGGCGAAATACGTGTTCACTAAAACGGATTGACTAAAAGAAAAATTTTAGCGGAATTTACATTCACAACATTTGGACCTTTCATCATCATCATCAGAAGACGTCCACTGCTGGACAAAGGCCTCCCCCAAAGATCTCCGAATTGATCGGTCCTGCGCTGCCCTCATCCAACGTACTAGTTCTTGACCAGAACCAGACCATTTGGATCTTTCAGGTCATTTAATTTTGTACAGAAGATGAGGACAAAGGAGCATATCATGTGACGTAAATATGCGCAGACAACGCCACAGCCAAGAACTAGTAAAGTTTCGTGACAGACTACGGTCCTGTCCAGTGTGTAGGTTCTATCTAGTGACAATTAATAATCAAACTTCCATACTTGATCGTTTGTTTAACATAAACTAATCCCGTAAAGTGCTTTACAGTTTGGGATACTTGATAGTTCCTAGATTTATTGGATACTAGCCGGGCCTGCGGTTTTTCATACGCAATGAATATTATATGCGATGCATAATTAATAAAAGTATAATTTTTGAATAAATTATTATACCCGAAGACGCAATGTTGGTAGGCTTGACAAGATGGACCGACGATCTGGTCAAGATAGCCAGAATACGTTGGATGAGGGCAGTGCAGGACCGATCATCGTGAAGATGTTCTTGGAGGTCTTTGTCCAGCAGTGGTCGTCTTCCGGCTGATGATGATAATGATGGTTAGATTTGACACCTAAAGAATCAATGTTTAGGTACAACTACGGAATTTTATTGAGAGAACCTAAGTCAAACGTAGATAGACAGTGAAAGATGATGTTTTGTGTTTTTTTATAATATTATATTATAGCTTGATTATATAATGAACAAAAGAGAGCTATAATGGAAGAAAGAGGAAGAGTTTAATCAATACTATTTTACAGATTTTAATATGTTTCTCTAGCCATCTTACCCGTCACTTTGATAAGGTCATCACTCCACCTCATTTTAGGTCTACCTCTGTATCTGTTAACTGAGGAACCACTCCATATTGTGACTTTTAAAATCCATCTTTGGTCTGGGACCCTAGCCACATGTCCTGTCCATTGCCATTTCATTTTTAATGCATGAAATAAATGAAATATGGCGCCAACAAAAAGAACCATTAAATTGAATCAGTAATTAAAAAGGTTAATATTTTTCCACAATAATTAATCCACGAACTACATACACGCTTTGATAGCTCTATCACCGGAAGCAATACTAATAATTTTCTTTGGTAAAGGCGTGTAATTGTCTTTGTAAATGGTCCGTAATATGTTATTTATCAACTAGAAGATTTCCCGTAAGAAATACATTGTTTCTATGTCATATATAAGCTATAATAACTCAAGAAAAACTTAGGGTCCAAAACGTCACTGACCTCAGAACTTAAAACTTCTTGAGGTACACTAAGTATTTTATTTGTGGATATTAAATGGGACTGAGCTGTCACGTTTCGCTATGTATCGCTCGTTCGGGTTAACAAGTTGCTTTATTTTCAAAGTGTAGCAACAAAAGCATCCAATACATTCTACCTACTTCAGTTAGTGAAATAAAATTAAGAAAGGTAATAATCGTTAATAATTTAAAAAGAAAATGTATGAGTTATTAAGTACAGTGGATGCATCAATGTCGAATTCAAAAGTCAAAAATGTTGTTTATATATGCAGTAGTTGTTGTAATAATAAAATAAAAATAAAAAAGCCTTTTATTCCCATACTAAATTACATAATAAAGTTAAACTAAATTTAAAAATTAAAACAATCTTATAATTATTGTCAATAAACTTAACTTAACTTAAGCCTAATATTATAAGAACTTAAAAAGAGAATAGGTTTATGTTAGTAATTTTTTTTTCTATTTCTTAATAATTAATGTTTAATTAGTAGTATGGGCGGCCCCTCTTTGGGTGAAGGCCTCCTCCATTTTTTTCCACACTATACGGTCTTTGCCCGATATTAGCCAGTCCTTTCCAGCGTATTCAATCACATCATCAGAAGTTGTTATACAGACTATAAATAAATTAAGATATTATACGAACATATTTAGCATTTGAACACGTATTAGAAAATACAGCCTTAGATAATTAATACGTCTAGATAGAGTCTCTTGCTGTTAGATAACTGATAATAACAGGCCAGGAATATTACTTTAGTGTGCTTGACAAGCTACGTCTTACACTCGCGATTTGTATGACACTTTGTGTTAGTGAGCGTGAATTGCTCTAAATAGAGGTTAGTTCTGAACGCAATTTTTTGTCAATTTGCTGTCATAGTCTATCTAGACGTATAAATATAGCTTATTCTGATCCCTGTTTGATATTGTTCAAAAGATTTTTGAAGCGAATACTTCTTTTAGCGCGGTACGTATATTTTTCGATGAAATAAAATCTCTGGAATCGCAACACCATTACGAGACGCAGCTATAGTGTTTGCATATAGCAGACCATGAACGCGTCTATATAAATTAACATTTTTTTTTAAATAATTAAATTATTTATAATTTTTTTAGATGGGTACTACGGTTATTTGTTTATGAATTGTATTTTATTAATTATTAGAAAATTTTAAATTCATTTAATTTTCTTTTATGAATCATCGTTAACAATCTTGACAATATTTAAATTTAAACACACCAAAATAAGTTTTCACTTCTGTTGGCACTCGCGGAGTGCAACCCGTAATTTTTTTTCTGTAATTTCATCATTTTATAAAACATTTTACATTTTCGTGTATTTGAGCTTCCTACATTCCTCTAAACAATTTGTTATTTTTTAAGATAATTACCCTCACTTCTTGGATCAAATACACTATTTAAATTTGAAAACAAAATTTATGAATGATGTACCTACCCTGCGACCTCTCGCGTTCCGTGCGAGTGCTCTTCCACTGAGCTCACAGTTCGAGTGACGTATCGTTGTTAAATCTCATATGTCTCGTCTGTCTAAACATTAATTATACCAAAACCATAAACTTACACTACTATCGACGGCCTGACAACTTGATAAATGTATGTAGGCAGATGCATGAATGTAAAGTGACCATGATAATGTCAATGGAATAATTTGTAACCTGTTAATATTATATTGTTTTAGTCATAATATTTTTATTATATTTTTAGTATTTTTTTTATGGAATAGTAGGACAAACGAGCGTATGGGTCACCTGGTGTTGAGTGATCACCGCCGCCCACATTCTCTTGCAACACCAGAGGAATTACAAGAGCGTTGCCGGCCTTTTAGGTAGGTGTACGCGCTTTTTTGAAGGTACCCATGTCGTATCATCCCTGAAACGTCGCACAAGGAAGCTCATACCATAGCTTTGTAGTACGAGGAAGAAAGCTCCTTGAAAACCGCACTGTGGAGGACCGCCACACATCCAGATGGTGAGGATGATATCCTAACTTGTGGCGTGTCGTGCGAAGGTGGAATTCCGCGGCAAGAATCAGGTTAAAGTTAGTAATTGTAATATAATATAATTACATTCAAAATCTTAGTGATGTCACTTTATTATGAAGTTTGTAGTTTCGTATTATTAAGATTGGTAGTAGGTAGGTATTGGTGGTAGATAGTAACGGTTACGAATTGCCCTCAGCCATTGCGCACTTCGTGTTGAGACAGTCGAAAGTATCGGACGTGCCGGCTGCTGGTCACCCAACTACCCGATTGTTCTAAATCATTAAGTGTTACTTAGTTGTGATTATAGTTAAATTATTGAATATATATTCTATTCAAGTGATTCGTAAAAGTGTTTTATTAATATATTGTATCTAATATAAATATATACTATACTATGGCCAAAACATTTCAATTTCTTTAAAAAATCAGACACTATAAAATGGAAGCCTTCTTAAATCAAAGTCGATAACCAAACGTACATAACCTTTTACAGAGCTTATTCGTCCATCACTGAAAAAAGATAATCAAATAATTCAATATTATAATAATAATTTTCTCAGATTTCTCACCCATAAAATACCTTCAAAGAACTTGACGAAAGCGCCTTTGGCTAAATTAACGAGCTGCTTCCCTAAGTAATTACTTATTTGTCCCCAAAGCTATTGGGTGGCCAAATAATTATGATTTTCCTTCATACTGAGCGACAAATACGAGATATATAGTTGTTATTAATTTAGTGAAGCGAGTTATATGGTTTTATTTGTGTTTTCTGTTAGTTAGATATTAATTTTGTGTATATTTCCTCTATGAGGACTTTTTATTAAGATGTATATTATTTAAATTCTTAGAAATGAGCATCCGCCTAAGACAATATATTTACTAAAACATAATGTACCCATGAGTCGGAAACAAACATCAGATTCGAACTGGAAACCTCTAGCTCAGTAGGCAGGGTCACTAACCACTAGGCTATATAAATCGTGTTTTAATAATATCAAATATTTCATAAAAATAAATAAATTAGTGCGTAGTGCTAGTTACTAAGTGTTATCTTCCTGGAGGGCAGGCCACTAGCTTACTACAATGACTCAGCACAAAGATTTTACCAGTAGGAGGCTTCTTTGCACAGGATACCGGCCAGATTATCGGTACCATAAGGGAGCCTCTTTCTGCCGTGAAAAAGTAATGTGTAAGCATTACTGGGCAAATGAGACTTTATTGTAGTGACGCTCAGAATTTTTGAGATGATTTAAGAATCCTGAGCGACACTGCATTGTAATGGGCAGGGCGTATAAATTACCACCAGCTGAACGTCCTGCTCGTCTCGTCTCGTTTTTTCATAAAAAACTGCTGTGCAGACATTATAACAAACTCATATTAATATATAAACTCATGTAATTATATTAACTTATATAATTATCCAAAAAGTTTCATGAAGGTTAAAAACACACACTTACACTTATGAATGAATAAATGAATGAATGAAAACTTTGTTAACTAACAAAAACAAACCACATAGAATAATACAATTAAAAGGGACTTAGATAGGTTAGAGAAAATTAATTAAAAACTAATAACACAAAAAAATACAAAAGCAAAAAAAAACATTCTATATGTACAGGCATAACATTGTAGTGATGTTCTTAATTTAAAAGTGTAGCGGTCATTGCAATGAAAAGGAGCTGACTCAGCGTCATGCTACGCTGGTATAATATAGCACTGATTTTCAGCAGCCCCCTGGTGACCCATTGAGCATAATTTAGGACCTTATGAATGCCAAAGCTATAATACATTTTACCATTTACCTCAACTTCGGAAAAATTTGACTTGGGAGAAGAAGTGGCAAGAAACTCATAGCCACTTCGTTTATAATTATATCTTTTAAATTTTCTATGTAGTGATTCAGAAAAATATTCAAACGTTTTAACTTACTTAATTAAGTAAGAAAATAAAAATATAACTCAACCAAATAACAAAAGAGGTTTCAACCAAATAACAAAAGATTCAAATGGTGGCTCAAAGGGCAATTGAGAGAAAACTGGGAGTTACACTGAGAGACCGTAAAAGAAATAAATGGGTCAGAGAGTAGAGAAAAGTGAGCGATGTAAGCAAACGTGTTGCGAAATAGAAATGGGAGTGGGCTGGCCATGTCGCCCACAAGCATGGCTCGTGGTGCAAGGCAGTGATAGAATGGAGAACGTGAGAAACGCCTGAGAGGAAGACCGCAGATGCATTGGTACGACGATATCAAAAGATTGGCGGGAACAAAGTGGTTGGAAACTGCTCAAGACCGGAAAAGATGGCATAAGATGAATTAGGCCTACACCTTAGAGATTGAGAACGGCTAAAGAAGAAGAGGCATAAATAACAAAAGAAGATGTTGTTCTACACTTTATATAATGCTCTCTAAATACCTGTTACAAATAGCTTACGAAACTCACTTTCTAAATAACTGAATCTTTATTTTAAATACGAAAGCCGAAGCACCAAAGTTTATCCATCAAATAGTTAATTTAAATGGACTTGAACTAGTCCCGTCTCCGCACCGTTATTGACAAACTTCTGTCGAATCGCTCGTAAAACAGTTTGTAACACCTGACTTAGATTGCCTTTCGTTTGACGACACCTGGAAACTGTTTTAATTTTTAAAAACTAAGCAATTAAATTTATTGTTATATAAGTATTATTTCATTATTTTATCCCTTGCAAGATATGGCCGTGTGTTAAGATTTTTTTTATAGTTCTAATAATAGTGACTAACAATAATAGTAGTGAAGTACTGCATGATTTTTTAAATGAAAAAACGAAGTAAGAAGAAATTCGTTTAATTAAAAATATTTTTGTATGAATGCACATCCGAACTTTTTATGACTAAATATTTCACGTCTAGCGAGAAATTTGATTTGTACGAAAATTTGTGAACGATGCGGGACTTGAACTCGAGCTACGCCCCAAAGCTCTTACCAACTAAGCCAACAGTCCATGTGACGCATAATCCGTAATTTTTGGTATGTTTGTTTAACTCTCCGGTTGTGGGTCCATCTACAGGATCTACTTAACAATAATTGCATATTAGGAAGTTGACTTGAGATGTCGCTCTTTTTAATATAAAAAAAATTGTTATTTTATCCTAGATATAATATTTTTAATCCCAGATGTGAAGGGTTATATAAAAATGACAAATTGTATACAGACAAGATAGTAAAGCAACTGTTACGAACCAAACTTAAAGAGAATGAAACATTGTAGGTCGAACTGATCTGAAGGTAAACCTGGAAGGTAGACGTATGCATATAGAAGGTATATATGCAAATGTTTTTTAAATGAAATATTTCTTTTCAAAATAGGATTTAAAATCACTAATTGAAACACAAAAACAAAACATTAAAAACTACCACGTATTCAAAATAGTATGCCTTAGACCTGAGAAGAGTTGGCGCCAGAAACTGAGCGTGCATTTTTTTTAATTTCGTTACAATATATGCAATATTGTGCATAAAATTTATAATTAAAGAGCCTGAGGGCGTTCGCTCTATTCCCAATTTTGGGTATCATTTAGAACTTACTCCTTATATCGCCACGTCATCCTACAACAGCTATTTTAAAGTATAAAATCAAAAACTTTGACTTCATTTTGATAAACTTTATCGTCGGACAAAGGCAATATAGTTCTCCAAAGTTCAAGATAAACTTCAATAGGAAATCCCCAACGTGTACCAAATGTTTTATGATGTAACTCTGTTTGACATAATTTATTATTCCTTCGGGAAGTATTCGATGCTCCACGATTCCTATGTCATTGAAAATATTGACTTCTGAGCTTGTATCACGAGCTCAACGTTTGTTTACTTATATCTTTTGTGATCTTGGACTAATATATACTATGTCGTACTTACAAGTTTGTGTTTTCACCACTAAATAATGTCCCTATGTCGTATCCCCTCGATTTGTGATCACTTCTCTTACTACCACAGCATGCATAGCTAGCATAATTTGTCAGCTCTATGGTCAATTGGAAGAGAAGAGAAAATTGGCCTTAAAAAGATTGGTCTACTCAGTAAGGCGAAACAATACTTCACTTACATACCATCGCCTTCAACTATCATAATCATCATTTCATTCGGAAGACGTGCACTGCTAAACAATGGCCTACCATGACGATCGCTCCTGCGCTGCCCTCATCCAACCAATTCCGGCGATCTTGACCAGATCATCGGTCTATCTTGTGGGGGGCTATCCAACTACGTCTACGTCAGCCCCAACGGCCATCTGTCCGTAGAGCTTTGTGCCCTGCCCACTACCACTTCAGTTTCGCAACCATCTGTCTATGTTGGTTACTTGATTCTCTGTAGGACAACCTTCAAATATATAAGGCGCAAATTATAGACACTGTTAACATGGAGTACTGTTCCAGCACGTTGTACCAGCAGCCAAATTTCTCCACCGGTCAAAATGCTTAATTTTAACCACATGCCGATATCTGGCATTCTACAAGTACGCGTACTGTGGTAAAGTTTTTATCTTGCACATTTTGTGGAATCAATAACCGGCTGCAGAATTCCCTAACACATACGACTTAGTGAATCTCAAGTTTAAAGCATACTCCTTAAAGATCGGCAACGCATCTTTTAACCTCTAACTCTAAACGCGCTGCGGATGGCCATGGGCGATTGCTTCATCACTATTCTTTTTTATTTGGTTTGCAAAATATTTGTAGCAAACATCTTTCACTGCTTAGAATATTATATTTATATTCCACCTTCTTGGAAAATTCCCTAGCATCGATGTCACAACTAATCAAAAATTTCGAAATTTATTACGCCCTAATATGCATTCGGAAGAAATTTATGAAACCTGTTTTTAAGTTTATATTCTTGCTCATTCAAATTTATTTCCTTGTAAGTATATTTATTAAAAAGCACGATTCAGTGGATTGTGCGATTACACAGCTTGGGTATATGGAGGCACTCGATTACGCCTTGGGCCTGCAAACGGCACTCTCGCAGGAATCATAAACTTTCTTCCTTCGGTGATATACCTACTATTAAGCACTTCATTTGTTCCAGTTCCTCCCAACAAGATCGCGATATCCGGAGTGGGTGAGCACGTCACGCAAGGCACACTTCTGACTCTGATGTGTGTGGTCTCCGGAGCCCGACCTGCAGCAACCATCGAATGGTACAACGGAACCCATCTGCTCTCCACTGACTCACACAACATACAGGTAACATCATCAAGATTTAGATTATTCGCATTAACCACCAATAGGGAACCAGGTAGACTTCTTTGCACAGAATGTCTGCAGATGAGCACCACAGCGGCGTCCTTTTCTGCCCTGAAGAAATAGTCCATATTTCTCCAGTGGGAGGCACCTATTTCTGCCGTGAAGCAGTAATGTGTAAGCATTATCGTGTTTCGGTCTGAAGGCCGCCGTAGCTAGTGAAACTACTGGGCAAATGAGACTTAACATCTAATGTCTCAAGTTGACGGGCGCAATTGTATTGCCGCTCAATATTTTTAAAGTTTTTAATAATCCTGAGTGGCACTGCATTGTAACGGGCAGGGCGTATTAACTACCATCAGCTGAACGTCCTGCTTGTCTCGTCCCTTACTGTCATAAAAAAGAAGTAGACTTCTTTGCACAGAATGCTGGCAGATGGGCACCACAGCGCGCCCTTTTCTGCCCTGAAGAAAAAGTCTGAAACACTATTTGATTTTGGGTTTGAAAAGGACCATAAGCTAGTGAAGTTCAGTGGGAATCAAGTCTTCTCAGATCGGCTTGTCTCTATTGAGTTGCTTAGAGATTTGGGGTCCCCCTATTGGTATGTTGTGATGAATTATTCAGTTGAGAGAGAGAGTTCAGAGGAATCGAGCCGAACAAGCGGAGCGGACGGACGTGTTTAACGATATAGTCATAGATTTATTTTTTACTTATTTCCAACTTTAAACCTAACTACTATTCACAAACAGTGCATTTTTAATTACTCGAAGTGTTAACTCAGTTTTGTGTGTTGCGCACGCGTGACTCGAAGTCGAAACCTGTTTTCTTGGTGAAGTATAAGGGTGCGTACATACCGACGATACATATTATTACAATCTGTCTTTTAAGATTACATAACAAAAATGAACATCATCCGTTCTCCTGCTAAAAAGTCAACTAAGACAAAAAATATATCAGCTGGAAGGAGCAGTAATTCCCAACCAGATCTCTCGAACGCTAGCGAATTGGAATCAGACACGGACAGCGTCTCCTCACGAAAAAGGAAAACACCAGAAAGTGATTTTACATACCAACTTGATCAATTTAAAAACGATATCATGGAACTACTATTGGAATCCAGCAGAAACCAGGCTGAAACCATAAACACTATAAGTGAGAATATATCTTCCATGAAAGAAAAACTACAAGAAGTAAACACTACAATGGACTTACTAATGGCTGAGAATAAAAATATTAAGGAACAGATTGTAGCGTTATCAGACACTGTAACAATAAATAAAGGGAGCATTAAATCTCTCCAAAATGACCTCGCCCAGCTTAAAATGAATACTAACTTATCATCAACGTCTACATTTCCATCGCAAGCTACTTATGATAACTTAATGTACGAACTTAATGAACGCATTGAAAGGAAAAAAAATGTTGTTATAGTAGGCATTCCTGAGAAAAATTTTGAAAATGTTGAAGAAAGACGTGAAAATGATAGGCGGGAGATAGAAAAAATCACAAAAACCATATACCCAGGTTGCCCAAAAGCTGTCAGAGTACAGAGGCTTGGAAAATATAATGCCACTAAAGCACGCCCTTTAAAAATATGTTTTTCCACATCAGAAACAGCAATAGCTATATTGCGTAATAAAAATAATATTAAAATAGATGGTGTTCGAATTTACTCTGACCAGACTATACAACAACAGAAAGAAATGAAAAACCTTGTATTAGAATTGAAAAATAGACAAGAAAAAGGCGAAGAAAACCGGATTATAAAGTATATTAAAGGGTCCCCGAAAATAATAGAACAGAAGGCAAAAAACTAAATTATAGAGAAAATACATTAAATAGTACTACTAAAATAACACATGAACTAACAAATAACTATAAAGATATTACAACTACAACAAAATCAATATCGATTCTTTATGCTAATATTCGAAGTATTGCGAAACCCGGCAAACTTGATGAGTTAAGATGCATTATAGAAACATTCAAAACAAATGTACATATCATAGTGTTGACAGAAACATGGATTAAAGATGAGAATGAAGCAGTAAGATTAAGTCTACCAAATTACACCCATCATTATAATTACAGGACATCGTCAAGAGGTGGTGGAGTTTCAATATATGTCCACAAAAATCTTAAACATGAATTTTTGGATAGCCAGTGTGAAGATGGCAATCATTACCTATGGATACATCTAGAAAAACTATCAATGGACATAGGAGCTATTTATAAGCAACCAGCATCAAACGTGCAAAAATTTCTAGAGACATACGCAAGCCATTTATCCAAAAAAAAACGTATCATTGTATTCGGAGATTTTAATTTAGACTTGCTCAGCAAAGAAAAAATGATCAAAGAGTATAAGCATGTCCTAAAAGAGAATGCCCTGAGGATACTTAACAAAACAGATAAAGAGCACAGTACCCGAATTACGAAAACTTCCAAGACTATACTAGATCACGTATGTACAAGTCTTAAAGAAAACACCTTCCATATGGCTCTCATAGAAAGCTCTATGTCAGATCATAAGCAGATATATTTAGAGGTAAAAAGAATCACACCTGAGCGGCCTTCACGGACAAAGTACGAAGCAATTGATTTTACTAACTTATACAAAACTGTTAAGACCAATATCACCACCAACTTAAGTAATGAATATTCTTTATTGGAAACCATCCTGTTGCAAGCTATTACTGAAAACAAACAAATAAAGACCAAAGTCATGAATCCCCTGAGCAAAGATTGGATCAACAGAAAACTGATCGAGTCAATAAACAAAAGGAATTTCCTGTGGCATTCTCTAAAGCAAGCACCACAAGATGAGAACCTTAAGAGAGAGTTTGTGCAGCAAAAGAGTCTAGTCCATAAAAATATTCAACAAACTAAAAGTCAATATTATTTAAAAGCTTTTAAGAAGTGTGAGAAAAACTCCATGAAAATGTGGCAACTGATAAATAGTTTGGCTAATAACAAGATTCAAAAATATATTCCTTTAAAATTAAACACATCTTCAGGTCAAATCAATGAATCAAAAGAAATATGTGAATGCTTTAATTTATTTTTCTCTAATATAGGCATTGAACTTGCCAATAAAATTCTAAACTCTAAACAATGTAAAGAACCTATGATTTTCTTAAACAATGCACAAGAATATAAAATTAGACTATCTTATCTGAATCCTGCCACTACAGAAGAAGTAGTCAAAATTATTGACAACCTTGATACAAACACTAGCACTGGCATAGATGGCATGAGTACAAAAGTGATTAAATGTGTCAAAGACGTTATAGCTGAAAAACTAACTCACTGCATCAATAGATGCTTAAATGAAGGGAAATTTCCAGATTCCCTTAAAATAGCAAAAGTGATTCCTATTTACAAGTCCGGTGATAAAATGGATCCCAGTAATTACCGTCCAATATCTGTGCTTCCTATCTTATCAAAAATATTTGAGAAAATATTACATAATCGACTCAATGGATTTCTTACATCTACAAATTTTCTTTTCAAAAAACAATATGGATTTCGTTGTAATTCTAATACTCTTGCAGCAACAATTGACTTAGTAACAAAAATTTATTTTATTTATTTATTTATTTAATATTTTTAAGAAAGCCAACAGCTGGTTTTACATACATTAAAATAATTAACAAACATAATTCGTTCGAGCTAATAATAGGCTTCCACATGTACATAGGAACAAGTATAATATTATTAAATGTAACATATTAATTACAAACAAACAACACAAGTATAATTAAAAATTATTAAATAAAACTTCATAAAATTATTAAATAAATTCTTCTCGCACTCCTATCGCCAGTTGAGAGCATGATCAAAAAAGAGTAATTTCATTCCTAATGTTAATTTGTTAATCACTGCTAAATTGGTTTACCAAATGGGCTCTAATTGAATTAATACTGGAGTTAAAGACATCAATATTATCCGTGTCACAAAAATGATTGAATGACTGCATAGCTCTTAAAATAAATGTGTTCCTTCTATAATTTGTGCGACAGAATGGTACAGCAAAGATATGCTGTTGTCTTAACATTCTACTAGGGGCTGCCAGACAGACTTTGGTCAGTAATATAGAACAGTCAATCATACTTCTTAGTATTTTGATTAAGGTGATTATATCAGAAATATCTCTACGAGCTTTGAGTGATAGAAGGTGGAAGCGCTTGCAGCGTTCTTCATAGCTTACATTAGGTATTTTAAACTTAAAGCCTAGATATCGTGTAAACTTCCGCTGAACCCTTTCAATTCGATTAATGTGTTCAGCATACATTGGGTTCCAAATTTGTGAACCATATTCAAGATGGCTGCGAACGAAAGAACAGTAGAGAATTTTTAATGTTTTCATACTTTTGAAAGGTTTGGCTGTACGTATTATGAAACCTAGTGCTTTAGACGCTTTAATGATAGCCTGATCAATATGTGGTACGAAAGTTATTTTGCTATCATGGAAAACACCTAGATCATTTGTTTCGTTTACCACAGATAGAGGTTCCTGTTTTAAAATATACGTATGAGGGAAAGGGGTAGGCTTAGTAGTGTAATGCATGTAGAAACATTTGGATACATTTAGGTCTAATTTGTACACGGTACAATAGTCATCCAGTCTATACAAATCTTCTTGAATGCGTAATGCATCTCTCTTATTATTTGCTATACCAAAAATTTTCATATCATCTGCAAACAAAAGGTAATTCGAATTTTTAATGAATCGTCCGATGTCATTTATGAAAATTATAAAAAGCAGAGGTCCTAGTAATGATCCTTGAGGGACCCCAGAGGGTATATTTTTCCAAGAAGAGCAGTAACCATTGAGAACAACAGCCTGTTTTCTATCAGAGAGATAAGATTTAAACCAATTGTATAAATCGTCACGGATACCAAGTGCTGTAAGCTTTTTGAGAAGAATACAATGGTCAATTCGGTCGAATGCTTTCGTATAGTCCATGTATATAACATCAACTTGATTACCCTGTACCATTTGTTCAGATATGTAGTCATTTAGCACTGCTAAGTTTGTGACGGTAGAGCGTGCTTTTAAAAATCCATGTTGACATTGATCAAAAGCCGAACTAAATGTTTTGTAAACTTGCGTGAACACAAGTCTCTCAAGAACTTTTGCAAATAAGCTAAGTTTGGATATTGGCCTGTAATTTTCTACATTTTCCCTTGAACCTTTTTTATGTATTGGAGAGACATAAGCAGTTTTCCATTTGAGGGGAACCAAACCTTCATTGAAGGATCGCTTAAACAATAATGATATTGGTAATGACAGCTCGAAGGCACATGCCACGATAAATTCAGCTGGTAAATGGTCAGGTCCTGAAGATTTTTTCAGATCTAATGACTTAAGGAGTTCATATACTTGTTTGCAACTGACTTCTAGGTTCCCCAATTCAAAGGCCGGATTTGATGATGGTGGAGGCATTTGAGAGCTAGGCGATGAGTTGGATAAAAAAGTAGTATAAAAATAGTCTGAGAACAGCTCACTAATATCATCTCCTTTAGTACAACTTTTGTCTTCAAATGTCATTATGGATGGAATGGTACCACGCTTACGCCTATCTAGGACGTATGAAAACATTTTTTTGGGATTAGTACATATGGATTGCTCAATGTTGTTCATATAATTATCATAACATTCCCTTTCAGTTGCATCAACACGTTCTCTGAGAACTCTGAAAGAGGCTTCGTCTGATTTGTTTCCATAGACTTTGAACTTTCTAAAGAATTTGAATTTTTCTTTAATCATTCTGATTAGAGATGAAGTATACCACGGGGGATATTTAACATTGCGCGACTTACATTTAGGGACAAATTCATCTCGCAATTTATATATTATTTTGTAAAAAGAGTCAAGTGCTTCATTAATGTCGCCTGAACAGACAATTTCCTCCCAGTCGACCTCTGACAATATTTTACGAATTTTGTCGTAGTTGGCACGCTTGAAACAGTAAAATTCGGTTTTTTGAGGTGATAAGGGCTTAAAATCCAGGGAAGGCACTACACATATAGCTTTGTGAGGCGAGTCCTCAGGTACAAGCGGAGTAGCACACTGGAATACTGATACAGAGTCATTTGAAAGTACGAGATCAAGTATACGGCCGATATTGTTTGTTACGTGATTATATTGTTTCAAACTACACATATTAATATTATCAGCAAAATCGAAGTAAATCTGTTTGGTTAGATTATGCGGAATAAGTCCATCCTCAGAAGATGAAGAAACCCACTGAATTTCACTTAGATTGAAGTCACCTAGTACTAGAAATTTGTCATCTTTGTAGGTGTTAATAAGTGTGAGTAGCTGGTTTTGAAAGTTTGCTAACTGAACATTAAAGGAATTACCTTCCGCCTGATTACAGAGGTAGACTGAACATAAGTGAATGTGGGTGGCTGTGGTTGTTCGAGTACGAGGTATAAATAACGTAACCCACAGATCTTCAGCTGATGAACTCCAGCTCGGGTTGCCCCGGGCATGTATTGTGTTCTTAACAGCAATGAGTACACCTCCACCCTTTGTTTGACGAGTGAGATCGTAGTTACGGTCGTTTCGCCACACATTATACGTTTCATTAAAAAGTTCACTGTCACAAAACATATCGTTGAGCCAAGATTCAGTTAAGACGATAATATCATAATCGCTCATACAGACGTTGCGATAAAAAACATCCGTCTTTGTCCGCAGTCCTCGAACATTTTGGTAATATATTTTTAAGTTACCCATTTTAATAGTAAATTATAATAGCTGTATGACACAAACTCAAATAAGGTGTTAATATAACAGACTAATGCAATAATAGGAAATACAAATAATTTACTATAATAATAACAAAACTGGTCACTGACAACTAGGTAAATAGCACGATCGTTAGTCTTGAATGGTAAGTTGTTAACAAAATAAAAAGTCATCGTTAAGTGTAATTTAAGTTCACTATCTGATTTATAATCTGACCGAGTGTTTACGACACACGAAAACTCACTCAATGAATATAATAGGTATAAAAGTAAATTCAGATTTAAATTATATTTACGGATAAACATCACATACACAAAGAAGCACCCAGAAAATAAATTAAGAATTGTTTGTATTATTACGAAGTGATTAACAAATAAAGTGTCTATCGTTAGTGATTGAATAAAACTTCGATAGGAATGCGAGTAGTCATGAAGAAAAGAGTTACAATGTTGGTTATTGGTTACTATACACAGAATTAAATATACTAATTGATTTTTGATAAGTCTTTCTCTGATCTTATATGTAAAGGGGGAGAACTGTCGGTGAAACGCACCAGTATTTTGCCATGCTGTACCCAAATATACTTGTAGTTTTTTTCCTTTGCTAGTGCCTTGGTCTGTGAAAGGAGCTGTTTATTCCGAGCTGTAAGATGGTCGTTAATAAAGATGTGCTCCTTTCCTTCGAATCCTACGTCCGATATATTAAGACCCTTATAGGCACGCCCGGCTGCAACGAAGTCTTCTTTAGCATATCGGTTTATGAAAGAAATAATAATTGGTTTGTTTTTGGTGTTGTTTCCCTTGCGTACTGGTACTCTGGTTATAAAGTTAACTTTTTCTTTGGACACTGGATACAATATTTTAGTGCCAATTTTTCCTAATAAATCATAAAGATTTTCGTTCGGCTTTTGTGGGACTCCTTTAATTTCCACATTATTGGTTCTTAGCCATTGCTCTTTAGAATTGAGATCTGTTTCCAATTGGAGAACCTTCTCCTTGAGGTCTTTGATCTCGGAATGAGATTTCTTCATATCGGAGATAGATTTCTCAACGGTCATGATCCTGCACTCAAGCCTATTTACTTTCTCAGTGTTATCATGGACAGTTTTTTTAATATCAGATATGTCCCCTTTGATGCTCTGAACCTCGGACAGAAGGGTAGTGAGTGGAACTAGTTGAAGCGCTAAGCCATCGAGACGTTCCATTATCTTCTCTAGACTTGGAGAACTAGGAGACGAACACATATTGGATTTGCAATCAGGGCAGCGCCAAGTCTGTTTTCTTTCCCCCAACTTCCTATATCCCGTTAATTAAACTTGGGATTGATCAAAAGAAAATATCATTAGGAATATTCATTGACTTAAAAAAAGCATTTGACACAGTAAGCCACGAAATCATGCTAACAAAATTAAAAAACATTGGTGTTTCTGGTTCTGCATTTAAAATGTTCAAATCATATCTGACAAACCGATATCAAATAGTTAAAATTAACAGAGTTGAGAGTTTACCCCAACTCATCACATGTGGCGTTCCTCAGGGCTCTATTCTCGGCCCATTATTATTTCTAGTCTATATAAATGACATACATAAAATCGGCCTAAATGGAGATATCACGCTGTATGCTGATGATACAAGTCTATTTTACTTTGGAAATACTATAACAACAATAATAGAACAAGCACAACATGATTTGGATCTACTACACACCTGGCTACAATGTAATTTACTTACTTTAAATACACCTAAAACAAACTACATATTATTCACAGCAAAAAACAAAAAAATTGGAAGCCATAATAACTTAACCATCAATGGTGAAATAATAAACAAAATAAATAAAGAAAAATATCTCGGTCTGATACTTGATAGCAAACTCACATGGAAACCGCATATAGAATATATCCGTAAAAAGTTAACATCACTTACAGGTGCAGTACGTAGCATTGCACGATGCTTCCCAAGGCAAGTGCACTTCACTATTTATAATTCTATGGTCAAGTCTCACTTAGATTATTTAATTGAAGTTTGGGGAACTGCGTCAAAGACTAATTTACAACCGCTACAGATTGCACAAAATAAAATTATTAAATCACTGTTCCGATATAATTTCTTAACACCATCCGCAAAAATTTACCAAGATACCGAAATCATGAATATTTCTCAACTCTATAAGTATAAAACGTGCGTTCTTATTAGGAAAATTCTATCTAAAGAGATACATTCCCAAGTGACATTTACAAAAACATTCCAAATACAAAAAAGGATAACTCGACAAGCAAATAATATTTATATAAAAACACCTAGAACTAATTACGGAAAAAAGAATATCATGTTTGAAGGGGCGAAACTTTACAACAGCCTCCCCAAAGACATTAAAGAAATCAAAAGCTTAAATACTTTTAAAAAAAATATTAAAAGAAAACATTTAAAAATATAATATTTAAAAATATAAATAAAAAATTGTTACAGTTTAAAAATAAGTAGATGAATAATTGTTGCTGCAGTGTAGTCAAAGCTTTATAATATTTACAAATTGCGAATGACGGTCTGCGCATGCGCATCGCGCCGCTCGATCGCGTAATTCACTAAAGTTCTTGTATTATTGTATTCAGAATTGTGTCTTTAGTTGATATTCATTAGTGTAGTGTAGGTAACTTATTTATGAATGTTCTTTAGATTATAATTTGTATAGTTATTTCTTTTTAAGTGTTTCATCTAGTGTGTGTTTACTGTTTTTTTTTTCCACTTTACTTACTCTGTTAATGTTTATAGTTAAAGAAGAAAAAAATAATCGATATATTTTAGATATTGTTATATTCTCACGGCTCGCATATTATATTATATTATATAGTAATTAGAATATATTTTCTCTATAAGTGAATATTGTAATATTCTTCTGAGAAATAAAGTTCTTAAATCGTAGTTACAACACATGCAGCTGATGTTCACCTCCGGATTTCATGTCTAAATTTATTTTCTTTCATTTTATATTATCTATAACCGACATAACTTAGAAACCAACAATTATTTCACTCCAAAGGGCGGTAACACCTCTGTTATCTCCTCGAATTGTGGACTTTGATATTTTAAATCCTAACCAGAAATCTAAAAAAATATCAAAACTCTACGAAACATGAAGGTTTGACGATCTGGTCAAGATCGCCGGAATACGTTGGATGAGGGCGAAGGGCGAGGGGAAGGCTTGTGTTCAGTGGACGTCTTCCGGCTAATGATGATGGGCTTATATTTTCCATTTTGTACAGCAACATATTAATAATATTTTGAGTATAAGTAGCCTATAAAACTATGGATTAGATAAACTCGTGTATTAGCATAGTACGAAAGTTTATTTATAAGCCAAGTGTTAACTGTACGTAACGTGATAATACGATTAATTCTGCGTAACATTTTTCTCAGAATATCTATTCATTGAATATCGTCATAGATTTTCAATTTCTTACAATACGGTAATATCCATTTTTGTCTACAATGTGTTCAACAGACTGGATTATCAATAGCTCTAACAATCGTCCAAGGATATTTGATTCCATATCTTTTTAAGTGTAACTTACTGGCCGTTCGTATACCTCATAAACTGTTATAGCTAGAACTATTAATAATTTGTTATTTTAAAAGCTATAAACCTCACTTCTGATTTATTATACAAATTAAACTTATGACCAAAGTATATGGACGAAGCGGGACTCGAACCCGGGCCTCTCGGGGTTAAAATTTAATATTTATATAGTATAAAGTACGGTGTTTATATTGTCATTAAATTTAAAATGTTTTGAATCATGGTAGGCTATGTTCTTATAAGCGATCGAAATCACGTTTTTTATACATTTTTTTTACAAAATAGGAATAATTTTAATAAACAAAAGTCCGCTGTAACAAGTTCTCCTCAAAAGCTAATCAAATCAAAAGTACTTGAAGGTTTTCAAATATTTGAGCCGACAGCGTTTAATCTAATTTAAATCAATTTATTTCATTGAAAGCACTTTCTTGCCTTCAATTATTCAATAATTGAGAAATGAATTTTGTAGTAGAGTTTTATGTAGGACTGGCGTTCACTTATGGTACAATTGATCGTTATATTTTTAGGATTATTTACCCAAATGCTAACCAATGTAAATTCTATCACTGAGACTTCGATTACCGGAAGACGTAGTGTTGGTAGGCCCTTACAAGATGAACCGACGATCTGGTCAAGATCATCGTATTACGTTGGATGAGGACAGCGCAGGACCCATCATCATGGTGATCTTTGGGGGAGGCCTTTGTCCAGCAGTGGACGTCTTGCGGCGACATCACATCAAACCTTCAAGCTCAGAGCATACTCTCACTCAACGGCTATAATATACACTATAATTTGACATTCAGTTTTGCAGATGGCCATGGGTGGTCTCATTTTTACCCTTTTATTTGCACATATTTTATCCTTAAGATTGAAAAGAAGTAAACCAAATCTAGTCTATGCAGTTACACTGCTGCCTTATAAATATATATTTTTAGTAATTTCAAGAAGGACGGCCGAACTGGAATCCACGCGGTTGGACTTTGTTAGTATATTACACGGCATGGAGTGGCCTATAGCTTTTTTTTTAAATTATACAAACGCTGGCAAATGACACAATGAAAGAGAGAGAGTGAAATTTTCATGGATAGTAAAATACAGCCTAATTATGTATTTTAAGGTACATGTAATTATTAGTATTCTGAAGTACTGAAAGTAATGAAGTAAGTAAAAGTAATATTTAGCCTACGTGTAATACAAATTAATATAAATTTAAATAATTTACAAGGATTCCAGTTTTATATCGATAAAGCTACGTTCCATTTATAAGCTTTAAAGTAGAACTATGCGATTGCACTATTGTATTTATTAAAAATATATATTATACGAAAGCTTATAAAAATAAATACTTTATTATTTAAACTTTCAGTACAGATCATTACAGTTACAACAAAAAATTGGTCATACTTTTAAAGATGATAATCAAAACATACTTTGCATTAAATTTGGCTTAACATGATGACATGATACCTAAACCACTTGCTTAGTCATAGCATTTCTTTAGCTATACTCAGCTTTTTATAAGAATTAGGACTTAGGAAATGAGTTTTTTTGCTATTGGCCGGAGTAATGACCCTACGTATTTTATATTTGATATTTATATTATTATCTTGCTATTAAGACCTCTACTGCGTTGAAATCGAATTCCTTTTAATTTTGTGCCTAATGGCATGTCTCTTGGACTGTTTTTTCCTTTTCCGTGTAACCTGTCTAGCGTAGTAGATTCCGTAATGGAAGTCATAAATAACGATTGTACCCACAATTAAAACGTTTACTGGTATATTATATATGATTTATATACTATTATCATATTTCATTGAACTATCATTACACTATCTGTATTAAAATTTGAATCTTTAGTTTTGTAAGCAATAGTTAACTTATTCAACATGTTTGTCTTTTTTATGTTATTATGTGTAAAAGTTAACGCTCCATCAGTTTGTTATCGTAATGAAAGTATAGTAATCTCTGATATTATTGAAAGTTACAGCGATGGATTAAAAAAAATCATAGATAAAACTTTATATTTAATTAATAAAGAAGTCTCCATAGCTCTGCTTGTTCTACAAACCGTAGCCGTCAGCACCTCCAGGCTCCAATAAGTCAAATTCAATAAAGTTCACAAACGAACGTAACAGTTTCTTACTCCCAACATAAATTCTACCTTTAATAACAAACTCCATCTTACCCTTTTATTATCAAGAAGATAAAAACAGCGATGTTGACAAACTTCGATTGAAATTTCCGGTTGAATTTTATATTTGTGAATTGGTGAAAACAATAGAATTTACTGTAGCAATTATTCTTATAAGAAAACTTAATAATTCATTTTAAGTTTATGTTACTAGGAATGTTAAAAGATAATTAATTGAAGTGTTTGGATCGAACTTGACATTTTTTAAAAACAGTAAAGAAGTGTCCTATAACATTATATTTTTTGCCGTAGATAATTTATACGTCTAGGTAGAGTCTCTTACTGTTACACAATCGATCAAAACAGGAATATGAGTTTAGTGTGCGTGACAAGCCACGTGTTACAGTCACGATTTGTAGGACACTTTGTGTTAGTGTGCGTGAATTGCTCAAAATAGAGGTTAATTCTAGCTGTCATACGGCCGTTCCCAATATTAAGTCTATCTCTTACTTGAGATAAAAATCGTAACTATCGTTGACTTTTCTGTCCCAATAAACTTATCGACGGTAACTCACCTTATCCGTACATACTGTCTGTCAATGGGACGACATAGCATAGCTTACCAGCGATAAAAGTTTGTATGGAAATTGCAAATCACGCAGGGACAGCTTCAGATTATTGACAGCTAATTACTTACAGTAGAAGGTAGTAATTTATCTCTATCTGTAGATAGTATATTGGGAACGGCCGTAAGTCTATCTATACGTATAAATGATCCAAGTTTTTTGCTTTTCGCTTAGACTGTCACCTAACCTTTTTTTTTAGCTATGAACTTAAATATTGATTTACTTGATAAACAATATGTTACGGAGAGGATCAATCAATGATTTGTTGATATTAAAATCTTGTCCAATATTAAAATGACCATTTTAATTCGGTTTTCGTTTATTATAAACATAATTGTTTGTGTGTTTTAAAGAATACATAGAAGCAAAGAATAAATTGAATAATATTACACACACTTATACACTTTACCGGTAACATATACAAGAGTGTAAAACCTATTCCACACACAGTTTTATGAATGATTGTGTTTTGTTTTTGCAGCTTATTCCAAAATGGCTGCTCTCCAAATTAAAGTATGTAGAAACAAACTTTAAAAACACATACTTTATAAGTAATTAGGCTATAAGAATATAAAAATTTTAGTTTTAGGATTGAAAATGGCCTAAACTTTTTAAAAGTCGACTATTAAATGAATCTCTTGATGATTTTTATGACTATTGAAGATTTTTTCGTATTCTTACATCACGGATTAAAAAACTGAGAGCAAAATATTGACCCAAATTTCACAAGTACACATAAATAAACAACCTAGATATAAATTACACCATATATATTACACCGTACCAATGTTTCTTCTTGATTAAAAATTCAATTAACAAGGATCCCTAAAACGTCCCGCAGTCATTTCTCACTGTCAGCCCCGCTTCACGAAGAGCCACTTTCTAAATCTTTTATACATCTTAGAGGTATGTGCTGTTGAGTTAGCAATTATTATTTTATAATTATTTTTGTCGGAGAATATTAATGTTAGACTTACAAGGGTGCTAAGGAGAGTAAAGGTATTTTTTTAATGAAAATAAGGGACGAGACGAGCAGGACGTTCAGCTGATGGTAATTCATACGTCCTTCCTATTACAATGCAGTGCCACTCAGGATTCTTGAAAAACCCAAAAAATGCTGAGTGGCACTACAATTGCGCACGTCACCTTGCGACATACGATGTTAAGTCTCATTTACCCAGTAATTTCACTAGCTACGGTGCGCTTCAGATCGAAACACAGTAATTGTAACACATTACTGCTTCACGGTAGAAATAGGCGCCGTTGTGGTACCCATAATCTAGGCGGCTTCCTGTGCAAAGGAGCCTCCCACTGGTAAAATCATTGAGCTGAGTCATTGTAGTAAGCTAGTGGCCTGCCCTCCAGGAAAATAACACTTAGTAACTAACACTACGCACTAATTTATTACTTTTTATGAAATATTTGATATTATTAAAACACGATTTATATAGCCTAGTGGTTAGTGACCCTGCCTACTGAGCTAGAGGTATTCCCAGTTCGAATCTGATGATGATGAATATGGATGTTGCATATGCCTAGTTTGGGGCAAGATAATTTGTTTGAAAGTGTGTAAACATTATATTGTTACTAGCTGACCCAGCAAACGTTGTATTGCCGATATTAATATCGCGATACAAAAGTATCTAACTGTTGACGTAGATGGGTGAAAATTTGAAGTTGTTTGTATTTTTTAATGCTGACTCATAATCAAACAAATTTAAAAAAAATTGGTTTGGACCACCCTTAACATTTAGGGGGATGAAAAATAGATGCTGTCCGATTATCAGACTTACCCAATATGCACTCAAAATTTCATGAGAATCGGTCAAGCCGTTTCGGAGGAGTTCAATGTTTAACACCATGACACGAGAATTTTATATATTAGATAATAATATAGGATGCACAAACAAATTCACTGTAAAATACTCTATTTGATTGTAAAGAGTGGCCGTTGAGTTTCTTGTATGTTCTTCTCACGAGCTCAAATTTTTCCGAACATATTATGGTAAATTCAGTAATTTACAGAAATATTTATAGTGACAATTCAAAAGAGCTTAGTTTAAGCCTAATTGAATAAGTTTATTTGACTTAAGTAAAAAAAAAGTTTAAGGTTCATAATAATATTTATGTCTATCCGAAACATTCGTGAATGCAGAAAACAGATCTAATATTAAGTTGAATGGATATACAATGGTATCTGCTTTTTGTAGACTTAAGCAAAAGCGTGGTGGGGTCTGCATTCTAGTCAGAGACTATATTGAGGCTGTAAAATTTGATGTCATGGATGAGCTATGTGTAGAATATTCTTTCGAATGTTGTGGTTTAAGAATACCAAAGCACAAATTAATTGTAATATGTCTATACAGGACGCCGAATTCGAACGTTGCTGAATTTTTGAATAAGCTTGATTTACTTTTACACAAATTAAGATATTGGGAGACCAGTAATATTGTGATTGTTGGTGATTTTAATATCGACACTCTAAAAAATACTAAAACGAATCTGGAGTTTACAAATTTATTGCGAAATTATAATTTTTTTAAACATATTAATGAACCTACTCGGCAAAAATCCTGTATGGTCAATACATCTTTGTTAGTGATATAGAAAATGCCACAGGGGAGATTCGTCAGTTAGGCCTATCGGATCATGACACAGCACAATTCTTAGTAGTACCGACAAAAATAAATAATTCAACACCGTCGTATAAGTTAATTTTCAAAAGAGATTTATGTAATCAAAACATAAACAAATTTAAGGACTGTATAAAAAGTCTTAACTGGATAGACGTGTATGATGCCCAGAAATTGGACGAATCTTTTGATGAATTTTACAATACATTAATCATATTTTATAAATTATGTTTTCCTCTTCTTAAGTATAAAATTAATGTTTCAAATTCAAAAATAAAATGGTTGTCCAGAGGTATAAAAAAATCATGTGCAACAAAAAGAAAATTAAGGTATCAATATTATAAGAATAAAATACCTGCCAACAAAAACAAATTTAATAATTATTCAAAGATTCTCAACAAGTGTATAGCTCAGAGAAGTAGTAACAACAATTATATACTTTACTTGAAAAATAAATGCAAAGCGTCGTGGAATGTGATTAAAAATAAAACTAACTCTAATGTAGGAAGTATCGATGAAATTAAATATGAAAATAAAATTATAAATAATCCAACTCAGATTGCTACTATTTTTAATAATTATTTTATAAATACAGTCACACAAAGTCAAAGTCAAAATGTAAAAAATAAAAAACCTACATATAAATTAAAACATAACAATTCAAATATTTTCTTAATGCCAACTGATGAAATGGAGATAATAACCGTTATTAAGTCACTTAATAATTCAAATTCCACGGGCTGCGATGAAATAGCAACAAAGGTAATAAAGGAATGTGCAAAGGAACTAGCTCCAGTCCTAGCCTACTTAATAAATCTATCTTTTGAAGAAGGTACTTTCCCATCAAATTTAAAAAAGGCAAAAGTAACACCTTTACTCAAAGCGGGTGATAAAAAGGATATTAACAACTATCGACCAATCAAACTCATTCCTGTTATCTCAAAAATTTTTGAAAAGATACTGCACAAGCGATTTACATCTTTTTTAACTAAACATAATATCATTTTTGAGGAACAAAATGGTTTCCAAAAAGGAAAATCAACAACTTTAGCGTGTTTTTCGCTAATAAAAGAAATATCGGAATGCATGGATACAAAAATTCCAGTAACATCAGTATTTTTTGATATGAGCAAAGCTTTTGACAATGTTTGTCATGAAAAACTATTAGATAAATGCGCTCAATATGGTATTCGAGGTCTAGCAAATGACTGGCTTAAAAGTTATCTTTCAAACCGTACTCAATACGTTGAAATTGCTAAATTAAATAATAAACAAGAAGTAATACCTTATCGATCAGAACTTAGACTTAAAACAAAAGGTGTACCACAAGGAAGTATATTGGGTCCACTTCTATTCATAATCTACATAAACGACTTACCTAGCATTACTACTAATAACTGTACTCTTTTTGCTGATGACATCTCTATTGTAATTAAATGTAACAATGAATTGACATATGATATAGAAATTAATAAAACAATAAAGGACACAATTGAATGGCTTACTGAAAATAACCTGACTGTAAATATAAAAAAAACAATGTATATGCAGTATTATAATAAGAATGGGAAAGGAAAAGATATTAATGTTAATTATCATAATGAGAATATTAAAGAAGCACAACTTGTCAATTTTCTTGGTATTTCTTTAGACAGCAACTTGTCCTTCAAGTCACATGTTGACAAAATTAGCAAAAAAATTAACCAACATGTATTTGTCCTCAAACGCGTATCAAAAACAATAGGTGAAAAAACAGCGCTAATGGCATATCATGCATTCGTGGTTTCAGCTTTAAGATATGGATTGGTCATATGGGGCGCGTGAGAGCTCGGTGAGCATAGGGCATTTATTTATTGGACAGAAGAAGTGTATCAGGGCGGTTTGTGGAGCCGGCCCCCTAGATTCTTGTCGACCGCTATTTAAAAAATTGAAAATTGTATCGCTGCCATGCTTATACATTTATGAAATAAGCCTATTTGTTCAAAAACATATGTGTGATTTCTATACAAAAAAAAGCCAGAAGGTTTTAAATACAAGGTATCCAAATAAACTCATAATGCCCTTCTGTAGAACTGCATCTTTTAGTAGAAATTGTTTCAGCATGTCTGTGAAAATATATAATAAATTGCCCAATGAATTGAAAGATTTACCGTTCAAAGTTTTTAAAAGAAGACTGCATCAGTGGTTAACAAATAAGTGCTTCTATAGTTTAAATGAATTTTTCAATACAAAATGAATTAGTCTATTTGATAATAATATATGTAAATTAAAATACTTTTATGACATTGAATTTGTTAATATTATACATAGGTACTAAATGAATTATTAAGTTATTTACGTCTCATATTATAGTATTATATAAGTATTAAAATTTCATTTTATAAATATTATTGATATCATTGTGAAATCCGACATGTTTCAATATAACAGTACGATTAGTGTTTAGACAATTTTGTAACATATTTTGCATGTCAATTGACGAAACATATTGGATTATCCATTATATTGTTAACACCTTAAGTACAATGTTTCCTGCAAATAAATTTCATTTCATTTCATTTCATTTCATTTCATTTCATTTCATTTCATTTCATTTCATTTCATTTCATTTCATTTCATTGCTGGTTAATGTTTGTACAAATTAAATTTATTTATTTTATTGCAGTTAAAATAGTTGTGAGTGGAATTATATTGAACTCTCTATATTTAAAAATTATATTCTTCTTGCACTAACAAAATGCCTACTGTGTAATGGAAATAATAATGAACTGAGATGAATAATTTTATGATTAAATTATACCAGTCGCTTCTTAAAAAACAATATTCTTATTTGAACAAAAACGTTGGTCCTTACACATTTTTTATTTATTTATTGAGGAAACAAACAGAAATATGACTATATCTACTGAAACGTCCGGGCAACTAGAGCGGCTTTTTTCTTTAGACAGTCAAACGTCCAGGCAACCAGAGTGGCCCAGTCGACTTGCGTATTTATTTTGTGTTATAATCTGTAGTATGAGTGAATTAGCTTGTCAAATACGATTTTTAAGACTCTATGGTAAGTAATTGTAATAGGCTTATCTTTAAATATCAAGTATCCGAGCAAAAATTAATTGAAAATCGCTTTGCGGGGGGAATTGTCATTTGTTTATTTTTGTAGTGTCAAGTGTTTTGTTATTGTTTTGTTTATCATGTAAGTGTAATATTTTAATTACGTATTATATTTGTTTTATATATGAAATTAATCCTCATGATATCTAGTTTCCGATTTTATCTACAGATTACATATAAAATTCTTCTTACGACATTAAATCGACAAGTTATAACAGTATGATCGATACTACTTTATCGATTTGGTTTAAATATCAAATTTTTATTGTAATCCAATTAATTAACAGTAAATCATTGCTTGTAATAGGGACAAAATATCATAAATATAATGTTTATAATATTCAACAATCTGGATGTATTGAGACAACCAAGTATTTCACGTTTTACTTGTGCATTCCGCAGATAAATTGTAGGTATATACTAAGAATGGGTGCTTTATTTTAGTTTAATGCAACAATCCCGTAAGTCGAAGTAATGACATATTAATATCAAAAAATAGGTTATATAGTCTATTTCAATAATAATCAAGTTTTATTAATATGTGCGCTAATATTTTACATAAAAACTTAATATAATGAAAATGTTATCACATTTCTACCTATAATCTCGATCTTTAACCTTTTATTTATATATAAGTTATAAAACATAATGTAGCTAGAATAGTTTCACTCTTAACAATAACGTTATACGTTAATAATAATTATTGTATTATGCGACCATTATATTGCCTATTCGCTTAGATCATTATTTTGTACGTCTAGATAGACTATGACAGTTGTGAAAACGTCGAAAAATATTGAATTTGGAACTAACCTCTATTTTGAGCAATTCACGCATACTAACAAAAAGTGTCATACAAATCGCGAATTTAAGAGGTAGTTGTAACGCAAACTATACTAATATTCCTGGCCCGTTATTATCACCAGTGGGAGGCTCCTTTGCACAGAATGCCAACTAGATTATGGGTACCACAACGGCGCTTATTTCTGCCGTGAAGCAGTAATGTCTAAGCATTATTGTGTTTCGATCGGAAGAGCTAGTGAAATTACTGGGCAAAGGAGACTTAACATCTTACGTCTCAAGGTTGTACGAGCGCAGTTGTAGTGCCAATTAGAATTTTTTGGGTTTCCAACAATCCTAAGCGGCACTGTATGGGCAGGGCGTATCAATTACCATCAGCTGAACGTCCTGTTCGTCTCGTCCCTTATTGCCATAAAAAAATATTGGTTATCTAACACCAAGAGACTATCTAGACGTATTAATTATCTATGTTCGTTTAGTTTAGACTGAATCGGTTCGAGCTTCGTAGTAATAGATTTATACTACGAGCTACTACGAAACTACGAGCTACGAAAATTTATTTAAGAGCAAAAAATAAAAGCTTACAAAGATTGCATAATATCTTTTATTCATCCCAAAGTAAATTAAACTAAGAACGCAAATAAAAATACTGAGATAAAATCCAATTCATCGCGGGCGTTAGTTTAAGCGGCGGTGATTCCCGAGCTCGTCAGCGGAATGACAGAGCGTCGTTATTACAACAAAAACATTGAATGGGTAACTTACAGTGAATCTCGTAGAAATTGTTTTGAGAGTTTTTGCTGAACTGAAAACCGCTTACAGAACCGTTTGTGTTCTCATATACCCGCATTTTATAGAAATTGGTTCTGTGATCTTATGCAGCGTCGATTGTGAAAAGCAATTTTGAAGTTTCACGGACTACATGCAATAGAGCGGATACTTCAAGCCGAGCCACATTCTAGCGCTCTATAACGCAAGCCCGACCACATGATATAGAGGATTGCTCCAATATTGTGTATGTCTCTTGGTTTTTCTTTTCCTCTAGGGAATATAATATTTTTTTATGAAAATACGGGATCAGGACATTCAGCTGATGGTAATTGATACATCCTGCCCATTACAATGCAGTGCCGCTTAGGATTCTTGAAAAGCCCGAAAATTCTGAGTAGCACTATAATTGCGCTCATAACCTTGAGACATAAGATGTTAAGTCTCATTTGCCTAGTAATTTCACTAGCTATAGCGCCCTTCAGACCAAAACACACTAATTCTTACATATTACTGCTTCACGGCAGAAATAGATGCCGTTGTAGTACCCATAATCTAGCCGGCATCATGTGCAAAGGAGGCTTCCACTGGTAATTCCCCTCTCCCTGTAATTCTCAATAAAATAGTTTATTTATTTATTAAGACTTACCAACTAGATACATAATTTTACATATACGAAAAGTTAAACATTAATAAGTGTTACTATTTACATATCTAAATTAAAGATATGCACATCGTTACTAAACTAAAAAACTAATGCTAAAAACAAATTAGAAAAATAGCAATAATAAATTTACAACTACTACTAATACTACATAGTTACTAATCTATATTTAAGCCTTTTAATGACAAGGACACCTGTTTTTTGTAAAAGTTAATATTTGAAAATACATCGATGTTATTATCTAATTTAAATATTTTATTATAGCTTATACATATGAGTTGAATGGGAGAGTTTAATCCGTAGTTATTTCTATAAAATTTAATAAATATTGGGGAATAAGTACCTATTCGACAATTAAATGACGGTACACAAATGCCAATATTTTGAAGAATATCTGGACAGTCTATAAGATTGTTTATGAGTTTTTAAAGAAAAATCAACTGGGCCGCCTTTCTACGCATTTCCAGGGAATCAATTTTAAGATTAATTAGCCTTTCTTGGTAATCATAAATATGATAGGTTTTATCGATATAATTGAGTCTAGACACGAATTTTTTCTGCACTGATTCTATTCGAGCTATGTATTTTTTGTAGTATGGACACCAAATTACTGAGTTATATTCAAGGATAGGACTTACTAAAGAATTAAACAGTATTTTTAGCGACTCAGTGGATTTAAAGTCTTGATTATTTCGAAAAATAAAACCAAGCATTTTATGACTTTTTTGTGCAATTTTATCAATGTGGCTGCTAAAACTAAGTTCATTGTCTATTACGCCTACGTAAGTACGCCTAGATCTTTAATTTCATCAGTATTTTTAATCAAAATGCCATCTATATTATACGTGGTTTTAAACTTTATATGCTTCCTTGATATTTTTAAATGATTGCATTTATTTTTATTAAGCTGCATAAGGTTTGTAGCGCACCAAAGTGACACACGATCGATATCATTTTGTAGCTTAGTTTGATCAAGACGGCAATTCACTGTTCGATATATTTTTAGATCATCGGCATATAATTCTTTTTTTTTTATGGAATAGGAGGACAAACGAGCGTACGGGTCACCTGTTGTTAAGTGATCACCGCCGCCATTCATAACTAGAATCAATAATATTTTTTGAAATATCGTTAATAAAAAGTGTGAAAAGTAACGGGCCCAAATGAGAGTTTTGGGGGACACCAGAAAGTTGCTGAAATTCATTGGAATGATATCCACTGAGTTTGACAACCAGTGGTCGATGTGATAAGTAAGTTTTTAACCACGCTAGAATATGTTTCGGAATTGTGTATATATTTTTAAGCTTTTTTAGTAATATGTAGTGATCAACTTTGTCAAATGCCTTACTTAAATCAGTATAAATTACGTCAACCTCATTTCCATCGCTTATTTTATCTATAATTGATCCAGTAAAATTTAACAAATTTGTAAGAGTGGATCGATTTTTTACGAAACCGTGTTGTTTTTCCGTAATTAGATGTTTAGTTTGCCACGAAATGTGTGGATAAATAAGCGATTCAAATATTTTTGCAGGGGTGGACAAGACAGTGATAGGCCTATAATTTTTAATATCACATTTGTTGCCCTGTTTAAAAATTGGTACTACTAGACCTCGCTTCCATTCCGTCGGAAAGAATGAATTGTCTAGAGATGCATTGTAAATGGCTGTTAGCGGCAACGAGAGTTCAGCTGCACAACTTTTGTAAAATATAGAGGGTATACCATCAATACCAGCTCCTTTATTTTTATCAAGTAAAATTTATTTACGTTTTACCTCTTCAATTTTAATTTGTAATTTGTAATAATCGTTTTTCAAATTAGTTCTTAATAAGCTATTTGACGTAAATGAAGAAGATAGTGGTTTTATATAAACCGAAGAAAAATATTCTGCAAAACATTTTGCAATGTCATTGCCGTCGTTTGCTGATATATCATTATATTTCATAACTGCAGGAAAGTTGGAATTATTGTCTCGCTTAGATTTTATATAAGACCAGAATGCTTTTGGATTTGTCTTAATATTGTTTTGAATTTTCATTATGTATTCATTATAGGCCTTATTTAAGATTACTTGAGTTCTGTCTTTTAATAAATTATACTGTATTTTATCCATTTCATTTTTATAATTCTTGTATCGTCTACGAAATTTTTCATTTTCATTTAGTAACCTAATAAGAGAATTTGTAAACCAAGGAGGGTATTTCGAATTTCGTTTACGCTTTAGGGGAATATGCTTTTTGATAAGTTTGTTTAGCACAGAGTAGAATTCTAAAACCATTTTATCAACGTCCATACCGTCGACAAATATAGATGACCAGTTTGTAGATGACAGTTCTTGTTTTATACTTTCATAATTCCCTTTATGAAAACTAAATGGTTGCTTATAATCAGATTTATTTACATTTTATTATAATGTTACCCCACTTGTATTATATATCTAGCCCTAACTCAGACTAATGATTAATTCCACTTTAAATTAATATGCTGGATAGTTTGAACTAAGAACGTGTCCATTAACACTTTTCTTAATGTTTCTAGTAAGGGGAAGTCACTCTGTCCATGTGTCTTTTATTATCACTATTTTTGTACTGTTTTACACTAATTTACTAAGCACTATACTAACTCAAAAGGTTTTGTTCATTTTAGTCTTCTTACGCCGCTTCTTCTCTCTCAGAGCGCCATTTGTTTCCGAAGCAGTAGTAGTATCTAGTATATTAGAAATGACATCAAAAGGAATTCTAAAGGAATCAATTTTGAGAAAATAAATGCCTTTTATGCCTTTTCACTATATTAGTGTTGTCAAGGAGACGGATTGTCTCGACATTTACGTGATGATGAAGTCTATGCTGATGAGTTTCAGTGTATTTTTGTATAACTTTATTAACAAACTCGATGCTAAGATCCCTGTTTCGGTTCTACCAAGTCTGTTTCTCGCGACGACGTGCTCATATTGTCGGGGTATCCAGTATTTTCTTGGCTCTGTCGCTTGGTGTTGCTTAGATCACATCATTGTGTGTCTTTTACTTCATTCATCACGGGCAGTACTCTAAACAGACGTTTGACAGGATTCTTCTACCAGAATCCTATTTCTACTTCCATTATATTCTACATTCACGCCACAAGTTTAGATAATTCTCACTTAATGGATGTGTGACAAAACTGTGGGTTTCCTCTAACAAAATTACCTGCAAGATTTTCCATGTCGATGTGGCTTGGGTACCTTATCCCCCATTTCAAAGGCTGGCAATGCTCCTGTAATTCCTCTGATATTGCAATTTTGGGCGGTGGTGGTCACTTAATATCAGGTGCCTTTCACAATCGTTTGTTTGTTTGTTATTTCTCTTTCATAAAAAATTCAACATCTGCTTCATTCTACCTTTACTAATATCTAGATAATCATGCCTGCCAACTAGATGTGTGGTGGTCCTCCACAGTGCGGTTTTCAAGGAACTTTCATCCACGTACAACAAAGTTGTGGAATGAGCTCCCTTGTGCGGTGATTCCGGGACGATACAACATGGGTTACATCAAAAAAAATGCGTACACTTTTTAAAACGCTGACAGCACTACTTTGATTCCTCCGGTGTTGCAATGTGGGCGACGGTGATCACTTAACATCAGGGGACCCGTACGCTCATATGTCTTCCTCTTCCGTAAAGAAAAATTCCCCAATCATTTAAAATGACTCATTCATACAAAGTGGAGAATATAACTGAATAAAGATGTCATAAAACAAATCTTAGCACAAATAGAGTAAGTTGGATATCACCAAATTTCTTCTAAATTCTAACAACGTTATTAAAATTATAATTACCCATGATTGCTATAATTAACAATTGCATAACATCATTTTTTATTTTTATTTTAAGTTCTTCAATTTTGATAAGTGGTTGTTTGCTACTAGGTGTAATTTAAGTGTAAATTTATATATTAGGTGTACTCACTGCTTAAGGACACATCCTTATGTCCTTATTTCTATGTCATTATGTCTATCTTGTATTAAGGTTGTATTTGAATTATTCCAAATAAATAAATATACACTGACTTATAGAATAGACACCAATGAAAAAAATCAAGTCGTAGACGCAAAATGTTATACTTTCTTTGGCAACAGTTATCTTTGTAGCTGAGCCATCTCTAAGCAAGCCTTAGAGGATTGATTTGACAATCTAATCACTGAATAATTAATTGATGGTTGATTTATGAGCTTAATTAGTTAACTTCGATCGGTGATTAAGGTTAACGACGGATGCAATATGTCGTGTGAAGGCTTTTGAGGAACACTATATAATATATTTAGTTTATTACAACAGCCCAAGGCTTTTGGGTTATAGTTTTGCTTTTGAGAAATAATTTATAACAATTTGTTATATTTTAAAGTGATCACCTTAAAAAATAACAAATTGTTTAGATTTGAAAGAGCGACATCTCAAGTCAATTTCCTAATATGCAAATATTGGGGTTGAGCAGGTTATCAACTGTAACGTAGATCCTGTAGATGAAGCCACAACCTGAGAGTTGAAAAAAGCATACAAGATTTATCAACGATACGTCACTCGAATGGATAGTAGGAAGAGCGATAGCACGGAACGCGAGAACTCGCGGGTGGGAGTCCCGCGTCGTTCATATTTTTTTATTTGTGTAGTCAAACATGGACATATTAAATTAGTAATGCATTATCGGGCTGTCGGGTCGCCTATACGACGGTTTATTCTAAGTCTATGATTGTAACATTAACAATAAATTAAAAAAAAAAAAACAAGATTACAAATTGCAACGAAAAATTTTTATAGTGTAGTGTTAAGCTTTTTTCTTAATTTAAGGTGGCCATCTTAGATTTCAAATGTGATTCTAAATTATTTAACTGCTATCTCGAAAAGCATGTAAACAATATCATTTTTAGTATAATGATAATGTTTCGCTGCGGCCATCTTAGATTTAACCTTCAATTTAGATGGTCGTATCTAGGCAGTACTGCTATCTATATTTTCAAATAATTTAGTTGGTCGTATCTAGACAGCTACTTACTATTTATATTTTCAAATAATTTATGCCACGAATTATTCAGTGAACACAAACTTGTTTTTAATTGCTCCCATATCACCAAGGTACGACTACGATTCCGGAGTTACACTAGAACTCCACATTTCGCTCTGTAAATATTTAATGGGTCTCGTCTTACACCGTTTCAGGCCTTTAATTAATTTCACTTCTAATTGAGGCTCTCTCAAGTGGTTTTACCAGGAAGTATAAAGGAAAGGGAAACACTTATGGAAGGGAAAGTCCAAATTGATATGAATCGAGTGAATGAATATGTGTTATGAGTTGGGGTTAATTTGATTGCAGGTGTTAATGTTTGTCAACCAATGAGGAGCTGTTTGAATACTTGGAAATGTCTCAAACCAAATACATTCTAAATAATCATATAAACTTACAAGCAGTTGCGATATATATAACATTTTGATGTAAAACTTCTTTAGGTGCGACTTGGGGGTAACTTAGAATTTTTTTCTGATGGAAGTAACGCTCACTAAAAAAGTCAATTGAAACAATTTTTTAAGCCGTTATAATTTTATAGTTATAGTTTAGTTTTATAGTTAAAGTTATAAGTTATAGTTTTATAGTTAAAAAACATTTCAATATGCTTAGTAATATTTTTTGAAAATCTCCAAGTGTATAATTTGCTTATTTATTACTACTTTTGTAATAAATGATATATAAGTTTAAGTTATCAGAATTTTTCTGACATTTCGTTAATTTGTTTTTGGTTTCTTCGTCCATTATTAGGATAGGCAAACGGTTCGATCCCATACAGCCATATTCGTTAATATTCAATAACAACGTGATATTAAAATGTGCGAATGGTATTAATGAATTATAAATAGAATATAAAATGAAAATAATAGTCAGTCAAATAAAATGGCGGAATCCCAGGAACATTTTACTCTTTCGTCAATAAAAGAGAAAATCAAGATCCTGATTAGCCGTAACCAAAATGGAATTAATGCTGTATTGTTATTTTGTTTCGGTTGGCGATGAACAAAAGAAAGCGTCGATATCTTCTCAAAGATGTATATTTGTCTGTGTTACGGCCGTTCCCAATATACTATCTACAGATAGAGATAAATTGCTACAGATAATCTGAAGCTGTCCCAATATACCCGATAAGTCAGTCTTATCGCCTTATATTCGGACGCGTGAATTGCAATTTCCATACAACCTTTATATCGCTGGTAAGCTATACGTCGTCCCATTGACAGACAGAACAGTGAGCGACCATCGATAAGTTTATCGGGATTACGTTAAGTACGTAAGGTCTGGCGGACCCCAGTATCAGCTCGATCCATTTGACCGCGTGCAACGCAGAGCAGCTGGAATTGTCGGGGACCCAGTGCTCTGTGAACGGCTGGATCACTTGGCGTTGCGTAGAGACGTCGCTTCGTTGTGTGTCTTCTACCGCATTTATCATGGGGAGTGTTCCGAAGAGCTGTTTAACCTGATTCCTGCCGCATAATTCCACCTTCGCACGACACGCCACAAGTTAGGATATCATCCCCACCATCTGGATGTGTGGCGGTCCTCCACAGTGCGGTTTTCAAGGAGCTTTCTTCCTCGTACTACAAAGCTGTGGAATGAGCTTCCTTGTGCGGTGTTTCCGGGACGATACGACATGGGTACCTTCAAAAAAAGCGCGTACACCTTCCTTAATGGCCGGCAACGCTCTTGTGATTCCTCTGGTGTTGCAAGAGAATGTGGGCGGCGGTGATCACTTAACACCAGGAGACCCGTACGCTCGTTTGTCCTGCTATTCCTTAAAAAAAAAATACGATTTTTTCTCAAGTAAAAGATAGACTGAATATTAGGAACGGCCGTTAACAGTATAACAATTATAGTTTCTTGTCTTCGGTGTCATGTGCAAGTAGTTGAAGTAGAATAAAATGAATGAATGTTGTATTTGACATATTTTGACTTTGACTTTGACTATTAAATGAAGAATGAAGTATGATTGACATCGTAGGTGACAAAGTAATATTGGAGTAGATTGTGATTATTTTATAGCGATAGAAATGACTGTACAATATTGTATATTTTTATTGAAAAGAGCGCAAAAAAAAGAATGCTGGGAGAGTTTCTTGCGCCGCTTCTTCTCTCTCAGAGCGCCATTTGTTTCCGAAGCGGCAGTAGTATCTAGTAGTATAAAAAATTACATCAAAAAGAATTCTAAAGGAATCAATTTTGAGAAAATAAATGCCTTTAATGCCTTTATTTGATTGGTCGAGGTGTATGGCTCGATATAATAATATAAAAAAAGAAAGTACAGAGTAAAATATTACTTAAAATAAAATAATATGAATTAGATGTACCTTGATGAATTGAAAGGTAAGCAGACAAGCGAATGGAAATGTAAGGTTTCTTTATTTTTTTTATTATAAAAAATATTTAGACGTTTTCCCAAAAAATTAAAATTTTCAATTAAAAAGTGTAATATTCATAAAAACTGTAATATAAACTTCAAGTACGCAATTATAATATCTTTTGTAAATTTCACGCACATTTGTATATTTCACTCCGCCATCTGCCAGACTTAATCAGAGTCATTAAAGATGAAAATTAAATTAAAACTTAAAGTAAATGTTAATTCTGAACAAGGCAAGAGCCCTCGTGGACTTTTTAACTGCGTACATAATTAATGGCACAAATTAACACTACGCCTTCTAACTTTACAGGGTGGCCCATTGGAACTGTCACAAATTTATTGGAGTTTAATAGCAGTAGTGTTTCTGTGTATTTATCAAATCGATCAAATAGGAGTAGCAGTGGTCATTGACTATTAGGTGATAAGTGTACTCTTTGGTCCTCTTTTTCCATAAAAAATAAAAAAGTGTGTGTGTCAGCTCCGACGCACGACTGGAATCTACTCCTCGAGAACGATTGTCTTTAAACACGTACTAAACAAAATCAAGTCCAATGGAGTCGGTTATAAACAGACATACAGCTGAAGCTAATAAAAGCGTATTAATTAAAAAATCTAATAAATCCTTAACGCTCAAAATATGTCAGGAAATGCCCAAATAGAACTCCTGTTAACAGCGGAACTCAAAATTCCAATTTTAAAAGGTCCATCAAAGAAGTTACATTTTGGCACGCCTTAATAGGTATATTATACATGCGTAAGCTATCACGCAGTATTCTGTGTATACTGCCTATAAACAAGTATATATATACACACACAACACACACACAAACACACAGAACTGAAAAGTAAAAGGTGCGCGAGGAATGATGCACACCAAAAACGTTACTATCCCATTTGATGAGTAGGTTTTACTCTCCATATTATTCTCATACTGGGCGCCTTATATGAAAAATCGATTCTTAAGGAGTAAACTCCAAAAAGAAAACTATGATATAGAGCCACAGTTCACTCTGATTAATCTATTAGTAAAAATAATGATAAAGAATCAATGAAACCTTAAAAACCGGCCAAGTGAGAGTCGGACTTGCCCATGAAGGGTTCCGTAGCAGCAAGTAACATAATATTAAAGTTTTTGTAGTTCATTGTTACATTGATCGTTGGTTTAATAAATAGTGCATTATTTTTAAATTAAGGTATTGATAATAAGATTAATAGAAAGAATTATATTAGATACCTCAATATCATTTTTAAAGATCTAACCATAGATATATCTATCCCCCACACACGTATGGGTTTAATGAAAAAAAAATTGAGTTTCAGTACTTAGTATTAAAACTTATTGATTTTTTTCAATTTTTGTGTGAAACTCTCAATGCGGTTTACAGAATACATCTACTTAGTAAGTTTCAACAGTATAGTTCTTATAGTTTCGGAAAACAGTGGCTGTTACATACGGACCGACAGGCAGACAGACAGACATGATGAATCTATAATGGTTACGTGTTTTGCTATTTGGCTACGGAATGCTAAAAATATGAAGAAGTAATAAACGTTGGTCGTACGAAATATTTTTCGACTGACCAATAATTTGTGATAATATAATTATTTAAAAGGACTTTGGCGGCAATCTCTGTTTCTGTTCTATAATTGACTACAGATTATTTTTTTGTCTGTGTATGACTATTCTGTGTTTGCTTTATAGTATTTTACTTAATATACTCTTTGCTTTTTCAATTCGATGGATTCTCTTTTTTCTACTTACTATATAAATAAAATAAAGGCCGTTATGATTTGAGTTTCATTCCTGAAAAACTATATACCCATTACCAGGTTATCTTTACTTTTCTACCAATAAGAGTGTACTGTTCACCAAGAAGAAAATATGAGCGAAACGTCACGTGGGTTTAATTTGTAGGCAGGAGACGAAGTCAAGGGCCCCACCCCAGTAGTGGAATCGCACTTTATACAGCCTTTGAGGAAAATGACATCCAATTATTGTAATTTTGGCAAATAAATCGAATATATCAAAATTTCCAAATGAACGCAGAGTAAGATACAAGCCCATTGGATAGTTCTAAGAAATGTTTTAGAAGCTGTGATATAGTTTGGGCGAAAGAAAAAAATCTTTAACGGAGATACAACAAGATAGAAAAACAAAGCGAATCTATTGTTTCTGTAACCGATTATGGTTGACAAGTCGTAAACAGCCAGCCACGCTGGGTTCCTTAGTGTTTTGAATATTAAACCAGTAGCTAACTCAGACATTGGCATTTTCGGGCTGTCAGATCGTTTATGCGCTAATATATTAAGTTTATGATAAACTTTATCTAGCTAGTTTCATTTTTCATCAAAATATTTAATATTCAAACAAAAAAACAAGTGAAAAACATGCAAGAATTGGATTTCCATATAACTTTTTTGCTTCCATATTTGTACGTATAATAATGACGTAAGTATCCAATTTTTTTCATCCAAATTCTGGCACTAGACTGTTTGGCCAGTCAACATCTCCTGAGGATGCCTCATGCAGAGACGAAAATCGTGTCAAATTGATTGAAGTACAATATTAGCGGAATTTTCACTCAAGATAACGGAAAAAAAAATTGATAACTATGCATAACTTCCTTGTGCGGTGTTTCCGTGACGATAAGACATGGATACCTTCAGAGAAAGCACGTACACCTTCCTTAAAGGCCGGCAACGTTCCTGTGATTTTCTGGTGTTGCAAGAGAATGTGGGCGGCGGTGATCACTTAACACCAGATGACCTGTACGCCCGTTTGTCCTCTTTTTTCCATAAAAAAAAAGGATTTTCGCCTACTTCAATCAATGACGTAAGAGACTTTCCGAGCAGTTGTAATAAAAAAGAATTTTCTTCTGTCAAGATATGCGTGAGTTATGATAGCCTCATCTGCGTTTGGCCATCGCGGAGATTAAAGGAACATTACTGAGATAAAACGATAATTAAATGCTGCGACAAAGGAAATTATGAAAATTTAAACGCTGATATTAATTCTGTCGTATTTATGCGAAACTATTAGTATGGAGTTACGCAAAACGAAAAAGAGGCAGACCTACTACCAGGTGGATCGACGAATTAATTGCCTTTGAAGGAGTACTCTGAACCCGATCAACAGCTGATAAAATATTTTGCAAGAAAAAGGGGGAGGCTTTCGCCCAGCCCTTGGATGTATATATACTGTTATTCTAGTATAAACTAGAATTTATATTAGAATAACAGTTTTCACAAATAAAATTTGAAAACAACAAAATTTTATGAACGATGCGGGACTCGTGGTTCTTTGTGTATTAATCCTAGAAGTGAGGGTTATCACTAAAAAAAACATAACAAAATGTTTAGATTTACAAGAGCGACATCTCAAGTCAATTTCCTAATATGCAAATATTGGGGTTGAGCAGGTTATCAACTGTAAAGTAGATCCTGTAGATGAAGCCAAAACCTGAGATTTGAACAAAGCATACAAGATTTTATAACGGTATGACACTCGAACGGTTGGCTCAGTTGGTTAGAGCACCGGCACGGAATGTCGGAGGTCCAGGGTTCGGTCCCGCAGCGTTCATAAAATTTTGTTGTTTTTCAATTTTTTTTGTGTATTAATCCTAGAAGTGAGGGTTATCACTTCAAAAAACATAACAAATTGTTTAGAATAACAGTTTTGTATAGTTTAAAGTAGTTTTAATGCTTAAATAAATAAATTAGTATGGAGTTATTTGAAGAGAGGTGATTCAAAGTCAAAGTTAAATAAACTTTATTAAATAAGCTTAAAATAAGCGGTTTTGAATCGTCACTGCAAATATTTCATTTAAATTACTGAATTTACCTTAAGTTCGTAAAAAGTTGAGCCCCTGAGAAAAACACACAAGAAACTCAACGGCCACTCTTTTTTAATCAAATAGAGTATTTTAGAATGGCTGTAATATATATACATAACAAATTAGTTTGTAAGGCTCTGCATCCAATATATGAGTCGTGCTTAAAAAATATAAATTATTTCATAAAAAGTAATTCATCTCTTGACTTTAATTTGATAAGCATTTGTGCGCCTAAAATCGTTAGTTTTCAATTTTAATAGCATTTTGTTTCATCTTTATTCAAAATAGGATGTGACATCACTTATTGAAAGTCAAAAAACCCATTCCAAAATGAATGCCTCAGACCTGAGAAGAATGGGCGCAACAAACTCAGCGGGCTTTTTTTAAATTACAATTAAACTTATTATTTAATAGCCTGAGGTCGGTCACTCCATTCCCAATCTGTTGTATCATTAAGAAAGTCATTTATGTTATAGTAACCGTTACCACACAAACGTTTTCTAAACCATTCTTTTGAATAACGTAATACTTTTGTTGTGTTTTTTTTTGTCACACTTTTACACAAAATATTTTTGTCAAAACTAGACATAGCCTGTTCTATGTCATACATTGACAGTATCACAATAAATAACTTAAATATAGATATGAATTTACACTATACTAGCAGAATATATATTGATTAATTTCACGGTGTCCCAAATCGTAAAAAACTTACTGTCATTATTTTTTCTAAGCGCGCCGTAAGAGGTATAATTTCAAAAGCCTACAAAACTTTTTCAAATCAAATCAAATCAAAATCAGTTTATTCATGTAGGTCACGGAAATGATACTTATGAATGTCAAAAAAAATCTTATTGAATCTACCGCTACTTCGTAAAGGGTTGAGCTAATTAGAAGAAGTAGCAAGAAATTCATTGCCACTCTTTTATATCAAGACTTAGATTTAAGTACATCGATTTACAAATCATTTCAAATTACAATATAATATGTAAAATGTTAAATGATACAACAGACACACCCACGTCAAATAGTCAATGTCTTACACGAGTAAGTCCAAAAAAGTAAATGTTAATTAATACAAAAGTTATTGAGTACAGTAGCTGCATCATCCACATACACCGTAAATATATAAATAAAGGTATTCTGTGAGCATTTTATAAGCGATTATAAATAAATAAATATGTATATATCCCTACATATATATACACATAATAACTTTTAAGAATCTGAATCCGAGTCTCCGGCAACAGGATCATCCTGCCACCACAAGCAGCGCCCGTTCCCGAGCATTCTGCCTTGTGTTTTCAAATTGCATTTCTGAATGAGATAGACAGACGACATTACACCAAAGAAGTTGTCAATTAATTCACTTAACATTGTACAGACTGCACGAATAGATAGAGCCTCGTAAACAGAAGGCAGCAGTCCAATAGAGATTTAAAACTTGTACCAGAGTTATTTACAGGTACAATAGCGACGTTTGCAACGTTTAAAAGAATTAATTGGGCGCTGTTTAGTTTGCTTTGCCGTGTAGTGCTGGGATTGTATCGATAAACTAGATTATTCGAATTGTTTATTGTAAATTCATGGTATTTTTTTGTCATCTATTGTAAATGGTGCAGATATATCTTTTATTAAACGCAGACTTATGTCGAAGGCTTAATACAGTATTCAAGATTACGTAAACGATAATATAATGTGGAATTGAGTTGTATTATAGTTCTTGTAATTATGGATCTTATGGTTCAGACTTGTATTATTTTACTAGTTTGCATTATTTTTAAAATATATATGTTTAAACTTTTATGTAATTAGCATGTGTTTCACCTTGACTTTAACTATTAGTTAGCAAAAATACCGTGTAATTTTAAGGTACCTCCATCATTGGCAATTGGTTGTAAATATGATCTTTCCGTAGTAATAATATATTTGTTAAATATTTCGAAAGGCGATGCGGGATTCAAACACGCGCCTCTTAAGATACTTCCCAGCGCTAGATTAGATACTTACCATCTATGCCAACCGTCAGAATAAATATAAATGAGTTCGTAAGAGCTATATTATTAAATCCCAGAAGTAAGGGAGATCACATAAAAAAACAGATTGAATATATTTTTATCGACTCCACCAAATAGTGTGCACATCCCTTTAGATAATCCTATTACGCTAGTAGGCTGCATTTAAAGTATACAAGTATTAAGTCGTAAATGTTTTCCTTTGCAACTCCGGGATGGATTGTATGCGAAATAATAGTGGGGCCTGCTAAAGTATGGCTGTAGAGTGGAGTTCGTTTAGTTATTAATTGATTTTGTAATAGAAAGAGATTTTACATGCGTTGTTTTGTTTAAAAAACTCATAATAAAATACGATTTGTGCGAGATCGGTTCATTTTCGAAGTGAAAACTTCATTAGCATTGTTGTATCATTGTTGTGACAGACACATAAATTCACCAAAAGGTTTTTATTACTTGTTGTTATACTGACAAAAGTGATACACTACTACAGTTTTTGTAGTAGTAAAACCCTTTCAAAGAAAGTAAAGAAGGAAAAGCAAGAAAAGAAAGACAAGAAAGAAAAAGAAAAGAAAGAAAGAAAAATGTTTATATGTAACGTATTGTAACTACATGTTAATACAAAATACATAAGAAAGAAACAGAAACTTATTGTCTTATGTCTCAAGGTGACGAGCGCAATTGTAGTGCCGCTCTGAATTTTTGGGTTTTTCAAGAATCCTGAGCGGCATTGCATTTTAATGAGCAGGGCGTACCAATACCATCAGTTGAACGTCCTGATCGTCTCATCCCTAATTTTCATAAAAAAAAACTGGAATATTGATTATCTATACGTCACAAAGTGGTCCCAACTTAGCGTGTTTGTTGGTTGGTAAACCAGCGCTGGTCTTCCGTTGGGATATTTAATGACATCGCCTTCAAGATAATATAAATAATGATTAATTTTAACTTGTTAACTATAATTTAGCTATCAAAAGGTGGAGTGAACATTTAGTGAAGGAGAAATAAAAGTGTATTTGATAAACATTATAAATATATATTGTCACTAAAGTTATCACTTGCGTTCGTCAAGAGAAAGGGGAAGCGACTAGCGCAGCTAGTCTTTATGCTGATCATTACGTTTTACAATTATAGTAGGGTGTCCCTAAAATATCCATCCTCAAAGAGCTTCGTATTAAAGACAGACTATCGACAATTGTGCAACTAAGAATACTGAAGTTCTTTGGTCACTTCTCTAGAAATGAGAACTCGATTGAGAGACTGGTAGTTCAGGGCAAGGTGGAAGGCAAGAGAGCACGCGGTCGATCGCCAACCCGCTGGATAGACGCCATCACAAAGGCTACTGAGTCCACCATAGTCCAGTGTACTCGCAACGCCTCTAACCGTCAGAAATGGAAGCACATCGCCAGGAGATCTACCCTCAGAAAGGATATCGACCCACCGAACACCCCACCATGTACTTCGTCAGCGCAACCACGACCACTCTGACAAGAGTGTCCGACTAAGAAGAGATCCCTAAAATCGTCATCCCCTCCCTTGTAATCTAAGACTAATAAAAAAATATAAAAACACTACACACGTATAATTAACACAAATAATTATTGTGACTCAACCTGGGAGTTCAACAAAGCATACAAGATTTTATGACAATATGTCACTCGAACGGTTAGCTCAGTTGGAACAGCACTCGCATGGAAGCCGAGAGGTCATGGGTTCGAGTCCCGCATCGTTCATGTAATTTTATTTTCAAATATTATTTGTGTATTAATCCCAGAAATAAGGGTTATTACTTTACAAATAATAATAATAACTTTTATTTCTCACCAACAACCAAAATTACAATATAGCGAAAACTTAAATATACAGGGGATACATAAGTTTTGGTCGTGGATCGCTGGTGCCTGTGGTAGGTAATAAAATACCTGTATTACTCACCAGGTCACCAGGATTCCACTTTTAGACAGTGACTAAAATGCTTGAAATTCCAAAGGATAGAGGTAAATCTGTGTGTGTGTGTGTGAGAGAGAGAGAGGGTGTATGTGCAAACATGCGTACCATACAAACAACAAATTGTTTAGTTATAGTTAATTTTTTTTTTGGATACGGAGCCCTGAGCACCGGGCCCCTATAATAGCGACCCCCAGTACCTCCCACTATAACATTTCCGCAGAGCTTTATTTAGAATCTGTGTAAGGCTTAGATTTTTCTCTTTTCAATTAAATACATCTTTCCACAAGCAGCGATTAAACTTTTACGGTTTAGCGACGCGGCGCGAGTTCTGTTTTATTTTTGTGCTGTTTTCTGATGTTTAAATATCGTTTATACAAAGTGCTTAGACTTTTTTAAAGTAGACGGAACAAACAAATACGAGAGAAATTGCTTTTTTAAGTGTTTAAATCATTTTTATACCATTAATATGATAAACAAAATCTAGGGGCACGGTAGTACCTCTGCCAAGTCGAACTAAAACAAGGCGTACGTTGCATGGCGGTACCATCCTTTTCTCGAAGCAGTTCAGGCCATTTTCGCCCCCTTTATCTTCGTTCTGCATAAAACTAGGATTCTGAATTTTCAGTTACCAAGCAAGTACTTATTGTATTTTTTTTATAAAAATAAGGGACGAGACTAGCAGGATGTTCAGCTGATGGTAATTGATATGCCCTGCCTATTACAATGAAAAAAACATAATTATACTGTATTTTACCAGTGGGAGGCTCCTTAGAACGTGGGTACCACAACGGTGGTAACAACCTATTGCTGCCGTGAAGCAGTAATGTGTAAACATTACTGTGTTTCGGTCTGAAGGGCGCCGTAGCTAGTGAAATTACTGGGCAAATAAGACTTAACATCTTACGTCTCAAGGTGAGGAGCGCAATTATAGTGCCGCTCAGAATTTTTATGTTTTTTAAGAATGCTGAGCGGCACTGCATTGTAATGGGCAGGGCGTATCAATTACCAGCTTACTTATCAGCTGAACGTCCTGCTCGTATCGTCCCAATTAGTTTTTTTTATTAAAAAGTGATCACCGCGGCCCAAACTCTCTTGTAACACCAGAGAAATCAGGTAGGAAACTTTACAAAGCGCCAAAAAATACTCCAAATGAATTAGAAAACCCCAGACACATTGGCACATGGCGGTCGAGGATCGATCCGGGGGCTCCGTGGTGAGAGTCAATGGTTCAACCTATACGCTACCGATGCTTTAAAAAAAGTATCAAATAATAATAATAGTAATATAAACATAGCTCCGGTGCAATGCTTAAACCAGCAGAATCAACCGATCTGTTCAACTGATAAACTCATAGAAGAAGGTGGGTAATCTCACGAGCATTCGGTAGGGCGAGTGGGGAATCAGATCAGGGCAATTTGCCCCTTATATCAAGTTTATCTCGCCAGGTAATTGACCTGGTCGTCGGAATGGGGAGTAGATGCTTCCCTTTGATGTCATCATCTTCTTATAAGACTCAAATTCAGATGTTCTCTTTGGGATTCCATTTGTTAACTAAGACTTCTTTAAGCACGATTGAATGCGTGAGGAAAGCGTTACTAAACGTGTGATCGGATGAGGCGGAAGTTGAGAAGTTGATATCATTAGGTGAAGATAAAAAGAGAGATAGTTACGTTTCGTATATTACTGTTGGGGCATCGTTACGCGAACGGTGATTTCTTGATTATTTCACTCTAGAACAGTTTTATAAATTGACAACTGTTTATAAATAAAATTTTAAAAAAAGTATTTTCGCACAATCGTTTTTTTGAAGTTATACTTCTTTAGGCGCGTTATGAAAATATTATGAGTGAATTTCAAGATACGCGCGCATCACTGTAACACAAAAGTAACAGGGTGAAGTTGGTTGTTAAAATATTCTGACGTTTGCGATATTCGTTATTTTTTTTTTTTGGTTTCTACGACCATTATCAGGACAGGCTAAGCGTTCAAATAATAAATTTTCAAAGCCATCTGTGCAAGTTCTTTACAATATTGTTATTTCTACAAATGCGTGCTATTCTATAGCACGAGGAATAAATAACTTTGTGAATTTTTGCTTTGTTACGCCAAAGAAGTATAACTTCTTGCGTGCATACTCGTACATAAGTGCACACGCACTTTTTTTATTTGTATGGAGCTTTATTGGCGAAATAAGATAATTAAAAGTACAAAATGAATACATGGCAACAGATGTCTTCTCCAGCGTTATCTAAAAATACAATAAGAAAACAATTGTAAGAAAAATTGCGGTTTGTCTGAATACTCTGTCTATCTTTTTAAAGTCCAAGATAAAGTTATGAACTCTTTTTAACGTTGGCGGTCTGTTTGATGTTCTTTGTTTCAATACTGTTGCTTTGATTAAAAAGTTTCGAGAATGTTCGACTTTCGTAACTCCCGCTCAAAAACTCAATGATCAAAAAAAAAAATTTTTATTCATATTGAATTCAATTTGAACGCTATTTATTCGCCCAAATGCCAAATCGAATTTCTCTATTCTCTAAAAGAGTACAGCGATTACGTTACTATACGAAACTTTACTTAACAAATATTCAAATTCAAATATTTTTATTCAAAACAGGCTGTGTTATCACTTATTGAAAATCAAATACCAAATACCAACCATTCGAGAAAGTATTCCTCAGACGTGAGAAGAACGGGCGCAACAAACTTAGCGAGCTTCTTTTTTTTATAACAGAATATGGTTATAAAGGAAAAGCGTACAATTAAACTTATTATTTAATAGCCTGAGGGCGGTCGCTCCATTCCCAATCTGTGGTATCATTAAGAAAGTCATTTATGTTATAGTAATATTTAGCACACAAAGTTTTTTTTTTTTTAATTTTTTCGATTTAGTACGATATACATCGCCCCACAAATGACTTACTAACGTAGCCGAATATTAGGCATTATAAATTCACTTATGTGCCTATGAACATTCATAACATTATCAAGAATATATTGAGAAGCAGACCTTATAATCAATATTAATTAAAAGTGTAATTAAAAAAGTCTCTGTGCTTTTTAACATCACTTGCATTCTTATAAACGAATTACTAAAGGAATATTAGGTACTGCCCGCGTCGTCGTCCGCGTTGACGCTATAATAATTAAAAGATTTTGCTGCGCGGGTCCACCCACACCGCATTATTTTCTTTAGACTGACATTTTTAGATTCATTATATCTTTTGAATGGAATGTCAGATTTTAACAATTTAAAAATTTATTTGCAGGTATTGAAACGGTCTTCAATAAAATATAGGATATATATTACATTTCCTAAATATATATATAGGTTGTCCCAAATATATGGGACATGAAGGGAAAGTACCTTAAATATCGAAGATAGGCTATTATACTGAAAGAAGACTTTATGTTATTTTTAAAAGTTAGTAATTCTGCATTCAAAGATTTTCTATAAATTACTTGCCTCGTCTGGGAATCGAACCGACTTCAATGCAAAAAAAATACACCCCTTCTTTTATGATGACAATCGAAAGAATGGCCAAAAACTACTAACTCTTCTTAAGTAACATAGTATTTTAAAAGAAAGTAGACAATTAAGTGGGTATTTTTTTGTAAATTAATTAAATTCTCAAAATGTGATCCCTTTTCTCTTACGGCGATTTGCCAATTTTTTAATGAGTCCGCTGCCTGTTGAAATTCTTATCATTTTATGGTGAAAACACGATATGATATGGCACAATTCTGTTTGTAACTCGCCCACGTTCTCGTATCGTTTTTTGTATAGCATATCTTTCACGTATCCCCAAAAGAAGAAATCTAATGGTGTAAGGTCCGGGGATCTGGCCGGCCATCTAATCGGTCCATTCGTACCAATCCAAGTAGGAAAACGTTCATTTTACGTTGTACCTTTCTTTTAAAATACTATGTTACTTAAGAAGAGTTATTAGTTTTTGGCCATTCTTTCGATTGGCATTATAAAAGTAGGGGTGTTTTGTTTTTTACATTTCAGTCGGTTCGATTCCCAGACGGGGATAGTAATTTTTAGAAAAAATTTGAATGCAGAATTACTAACTTTTAAAATAACATAAAGTCTTCTTTCAGTAAAATAGCCCATCTTCGATATTTAAGGTACTTTCCCTTCATGTCCCATAACTTTGGGACATCCTGTGTATGTATGTATATATATATATATAGGAAATATAATAGGATTAGGATTAATACAATACATAATAATAGTTTCTACAGCGTACGTAATGACAGATTTTTATAACTATTTTTTCACTCCTTGGGTAATATTATTGCATTTTTATTAGGAATTCCTATTTTTTTTTAATTGTTATATAGCCTATGTCACTCAGTGAAGATGTAGCGATCTAATGGTGGAAGATATTCGTAATCAGTCCAGTTTTTATGTGAAAACATTACATACATACATACAAAAACACAAATGTTTCCTCTTTGTAATATTAGTTAAGATAACACATATATTATTATTTATGTGATTCAAAATCAAATATAATGTTTTTTTTTGTTTCATGTTAACATCGAGTAGACGAGAGAAACAGAATCGGTAAGTAAATCAAAGCATTTAACACAATAGAGATATTTAAAAAGTTATAAATTATCATCATTCATTTTAATTTCGCAAAGTTTCGCAAAATTACTTCGACACGTACTTTGCCTGTGTACGAGGAATCTACAGAAGTTGTTGGCTTCTTGTTTGAGAGATTTAATTTACCCTCGTCAAATTCATAATTCTTTTTTTAAAGCAATGGATTTTCGAAAAATAACGCCGCATTCTTTAAATTTTTACTGAATATTTGATCTGAATAGTTAGCAATACACCTTATATAACATACTAAAATATTATCGTCACTATTTGGAATGTATTTGGCATTTTTCCATAGTGAGTTTTAAAAGAAACTCTGTTCTACCCACAACCAAGCTATGGCTAGAAATTCCTTGTGTGGTATTTCCAAGTCGATTATAAGCTTAAAATAATAATAATAGCACAAAAAACAATGCTGGGAGAGTTTTATGCGCCGCATATCTCTCGTAGAGCGCCTATTGTTTCCAAAGCGGTAGTTATATTAGAAATGACATCAAAAAGAATTCGAAAGGAATCCATTTTGAGAAAATATAGGCTTTTTATGCCTTTTGATTTTCAGAGTATTTCCAAGTTGGTAATGATCACTGATCAACTGGTAATAATAATTTTCCCCCCAAGTTCGTAAAGAAGATGGAGTTACTGTTAATTTGTAACGTCTTATGGTAAATTAAACCATGAAGTGGAGAAAAGAACGCCTTTTTCGATTTAATAAAACAACAATTTAACAGTTCAGTCAGAATCAGTTTTCTTCTAGAAATTTTAATTTTGGCAAGAAACAGTAATATAAATTCTTTTGAGATTTATTTATCAACGATATCATAATAATAAAGGAAAGGTTCGCAAACCTTAATAACTAAAGAATAAATAGTAAAAAAACACATATAGAGAAATGAGAGATAATCCCAGCATCCGAAGGCTCATTTTTCAATCTTAGGCAGGCGTAGTTAAACGGGCGGGGAGAATCTTCTGTAATCGATTATGAAACAGGAAATATAGCTTAGACTTGATAGTTTGATGATAAAGACACTTAAGCGTATGTTACAATTTTTTGAAAGATACCATTGAGTGTCAAGATGCCACGCACACAAGCATCTAATAGTTGCCGCAATATAAAAGCTATTCTTGGTAGGTAGTGATAAAATTAAAATGAAATGGTGACCAATAATAATCAAAATATTCAACATTGCATTCAGTCAATATATTCACAACGCAAAAAAATAAATTAGATAGTGATATAAATACAAGACATTTAATATTTTTCTGCCAGCGCATTTGTACGGCATGATAAAAAAAAACGTTTAGTATGATTTTAATAATTTGCCTAACAATATTATTATGAACTAAAGTTCATTCAGAGGTGTACTATCTCTGCGTTCCTATTGTATGACATACTAACCCCATTTCATCCGTAGCTAAGGTGTTTTACGCTGCATTACTAAATATTTCTAAACGGTGCTCCACATTCTCAAATAGTTTTCCATTTCTCAGAGCGACACGACATTCGAAACGACTTCGAATCTCACTTTTGAGGCGACGCGCTTTGAGAACGGCCGGAAATTCATCTGCAAAGCTGTCAACGACGCGATGAGAGAAAATAACGATCATCCTATTCATGCGACCAGGGAACTAGAAGTTTGGTGTAAGTAATTTATTGTGCACTATCTCTAATAAGGAAGTATTTATCGGAAAGATTTTTTGATACTTACTCATGTCAAAATGTTTGACGTCAGCATAACAGACATCACAATTGTTGATTTCCTGGTGACCACTCATGATTGGAACATCGAAAGAAAACTGCTCGAGTATTTGATCCCCTTGTATAGTCCACGGGCAGCGCTATGAAGCCCCAGAGAGGTCCGTACCACAGCACGAATGCTTCGAGTGTTGCCAGTGTGGCGGTATTAATAGGGCTCGGCGCACTTTCAATTCATGTTTTTTAACAAGAATTTCATATCACAATCTAGGATTTATGAAATAATCTTAACTAAAATTGTTAAATTGAATTATTCTCGATTTTATAATAGGTGTTTTGTAGTTTTTGCGCCGATATATATAAATACATAAATAAATTTCGTTTATTTCAAAGATTGCATATAGATTATAGTGGTTGAGAGTTCCCAGTAAGTTGTCTTAGGACACTTGTATTGGGAATATCTCGCAACTTTCTTAGCGGATACTTAATACTTGATAAACAATGTAGAAATAAACAAAAATGATTAAAAAACAAATTTAAAAATAATGTAGATATAATTACTAACACAATTAGATTATATAAACGTTTTATTATTATTAATAATCACACCCTTAAAACAAATCTGAAAACTGTGTGCATGTGGGTTTGAGTTTGGACCTTTAATTGGGTTCCATCTTTAGACTGCGTGTGCTTGTCATGTTAGTCTGATCAGAAGATTTTCCACTATATCATGAGTAAGAAAAGTAAGTTTCTTTTAAAAATATAATATTATGTTCATTCTGAGCGTTATTTTGAATTCAAAGCGTAGCGAAGAATTTTAAAGTAGAATCCGTAGCGAGTAATTCAATACACACTATTTTTTATTACAACTGATTATAAAAAAAAACTTGAAACTCGTGTGTGCAGACTGAAACACACTTAACGAACTCGTTTTTAAATATTAGATACATTAACTTACTTAATTGTAGACTGGGTGAAAAAAGAATCAAGAGAAATGAAAATAAAAAAAAATCAAGATGCCCATGATTTTTTTTCAGCGCTCATTGCCGCCAAAACCTAACCAGCCAGTATCCTTGTCATCAAATGTTTCACCTCTTTGGTTTATCTATACTATAATATTATAAAGCTGCAGTGTTTGTTTGTTTGTTTGTTTGTACGCGCTAATCTCTGGTACTACTGGTCCGATTTGAATGATTCTTTCAGTGTTGGGTAGTCCATTTATCGAGGAAGGCTATGTTTTTTTTTTCAAAATTAGGGATCCGTAATAAAATTGCTATTTTGTAAGACAAGGTGTAAAATCAAAAACCTATTTTTGCGTGCGCTGCAAAAACTATTGACAATAGAACAAAATGATGTACAGGCTATAATATAGGCAATATTTTATTACTTATAAAACTATCGCGTGAATTATACTTTATATGGCAAAACAACGTTTGCCGGGTCAGCTAGTAGGTAATAAACAGATACTAGAGAACGCATTTCAATTGAGAATGCTCTAACTCTAAAAAAAAAAACTGAATTTGTTCCTGCTATTCTCTAAAGCAAATTTTTTTCGGGGTGTTTTTGCGAACGTGATAAGGGAGCAGAGAATCTAATGATCAGTGCACACGCGTTGTGTGCGGCATTGAATACACTAGTGGATAAAATAATTATAATAATCATTTATTACCCATCGTAATGACAAATATTTACATTTTATTCATATCTGCATAGTAAATGTTTATTAGTATTAAAATTTTAAATGTTTCGGATATGTAATGTATATATAACTTGCAATGAGACTCAAAGGTAACCGGGATGTTATAAAACACTACTGCGCTAGTGAAGAGCAGTGTCTTTCAATACAGGCATTAATTGCTATCTGAGGACAATAGCCCAAATTATGTTAATGTTGGATTTAAATAATGTAAATAAATATATTTTGATATGATTTGAGTGAGGTAATTAAAAGTATAAACGTTATGGGCAAGAGTGTTGAGAAGAAACTTATCAACTTGTTAATTATATTATAGAACCGCCTTGTACACTGTGTACTTTAAGTAAATTGATGCAGTATTTATATTATTTAATTTGGTAAATCAGTTAAACTATTACAAGTAGAATTAAATAGCAATGCAATGCCTTGATACAAACAAGACATTTATTTGATGCTAAGTGATACAATCCTGCCCTCTATAATTCAATGGGTAGTAATGGGGCAGTCAAATCAAATCAAATCAAAATCAGTTTATTCATCTAGGTCACGAAAATGACACTTATGAATGTTAAAAAAAAAATATTTTTCTTATTGAATCTACCGCTACTTCGTAAAGGGCTCAACCCTTTGAGAAGAAGTAGGAAGAAACTCATTGCCACTCTTTTATATCAAGATTTAAAGTAGTAAAGTAATATTCTAAGCCTCATTCTAAGTCACCTAAGATGATAAGTCTCATCAGACGGCGGCATTAATGATTTCTTTGCAATTATTATATTTCGGATAGCATCCTTTTGGGTGGCTCCACTAGAAACAAAATTATTGCTATTTTGTCTGAGAGTACATGAACAATACCATTTTTAAATATTGGTTAAATGGGCATCATTGTAACAACCATTAATAGCTGTACACATCGAATGTTTTTTTTTAATTCAAATTAATATCTTAATATTCATAAATAGTTATAATTATTTAGTAATTTTGACTGATTGTAATTCTAATTTTGACAATATGGATGTGTCTGAAATAAACATTTATTATTATTATTATAAGCCCCGCATTTTACACATACACACACACACACAAACACAAATAGCCCGAGTAATTTTAATTATTTTTAGGTGGTATCTGTCACTAGATTATTATGTAAACAAATTATAAATAGGGCATTATAATCCCAAAGTTGGCAAAATCACAATTTAGGGTTAAGATTTGAAAAGAGTCATATCAAGTCTATCAACTGTAAAAAAATCCCTGAAGATAGAGAAACCCCTGAAAATCCCTACTTATATTATAAATGTGAATGTAAGTTTATTTGTTACGCTTTTACGCTGGACCTACAATAATTTGGTTCAGCGATACACGAGAGCTTGGGAAAGGATATAGGCTACATTTTATCCGGGAAAAATCCATTGTTCCCGCGGGATCTGTGAAAAACTGAAATTCACGTCGATGAGCTATAACTATGCCAATTAGGTTTAGTTTACCATAGCAATTTTCCTCGAAATAAAAAATAATATGTTGAGAACGGAAGCGAAAACGGGAACCGGAACTGGAATAAGTCACGAGATAATCTTCAATTCCAAACTTGTTTATTATTTTTAAAAACATTAGAACGACAGTATATCAGAATTTGAAATAATCGATATAAGCAGTCTCCCCTTAAGTTTCATTAAGTCGACTCTACCAGAAGGCTCAATCTTATTCATCAAACTGAAGAAATTTTATTTTCGAACAAAAAAGGCAGTTTCAAAATGGACTGCCGTAAGAAATGTGTCATATAAACATCATAATAATACTAAACTTTACTAAGCTCATACCGTGTAATAAAACTAACATTAATATTCATAAATTACAATTTTATATTGCAGACCCGCCGATAGTCCACGTCAGTCCAAGCAACGTGACCGTAAGGGAGGGTAGCAAGATATTACTAAAGAGCGAGTATGAGAGCAATCCGTCATCGCTCACGCATGTTGTGTGGTGAGTTATAACACTTTTACAATTATAACATTTGCTGTTTAAATTTGGAATTACAAATTCAAATGTATTTGTTTCTGTTCATGCATTTTATCTATAGTTCCAATTTTTACAGCATATCAAAATAAAATTATACCACTTATTGAGTCGTTTGTTTGTTAATTCGTTAAATAGTAATAGCAACTAAATTTACGAATAGAAAAATAATATAAATGAAATATTATGATTAAAATTAAAACCATCTACAAAAAAGGAAAGGATTCAATGAAACGTGTTACATAATATACAACGTCTCATTATGAATTGATAAAAAAGTAACTATTTTTTAGTATTATTTTACTATTATAGTGACTAAAAACTAATTAAAATTACAAAACAGTAAAATAAATGGTAATTATAAACGAATTTATTCATTAATAAGTGTAATCTGTTAAATTTTGGCCTGACTGACAAAATTTGCTAGATATTTTCTTATTACTTTATGAGAATTGACCAAAATATGTTGTGTTTCATAATATCTTTTTGACGTTTTCGCTTCTGTCTTATGCTCTAGCGTAAAGTTTTTTTGTTTTTGAAGTGAAAACTTTATTATCATCGTTGTGATTTGAAAGTCGATGAGACGGCGGCAGCAAAAAGAGACAGACATATAAATTCATAAGGTTTCAACGTGGGAGAACATGAGATAGGAAGCATTATACAATGTTTTGGTACCAGGCGGTCATAGTTCAAGAACAGATGGTCTTATGTATGACGCGAGTATACCTTTATATATTCTGACGTCATGAGCATGACGTATTACTAGATAGACTCCAGGAGTACATAAATATGGTAGCGGTGATAGTAATGTCTTTCATAGCGGTTGAAATCATGTGTCATCCTAACAACATGTACTAGGACTTCATATGCAGTTAAGAGGTTCTTGCACAATTTAGGTTTCACTTCTGACATATGTACTTTGTAAGCACGCAATATTTTTAGTAATAAAGAGTTCCTTATTTCCTAGCTAGTGTTTATGCACCTCTAATTCAAAGTAATACATGCAGGAAATCCCCACACAAAGCGTAGAAAAGTTGAAATACAAGTTCATGAAAGCCTCAAAAGCACCTGAGTAGCGGAAAGTTCTGCCACTTTCGTACGCTAGATTAACTCTGGTTTAACGTCGTTATAAATGTTCTAAGTTGGCGACGTTTCTAATTATAATGAGACTAGTTGGAAATGTGGATTTTTTAAATGTTATTAAAAGTCTTCTGTGAATTTCTGTAACTTGGAAGTGGATTTTAAATATAAGTTTTTATATATATGTACTCGTTTTAAGCCGACTTCAAAGAAGGTGGAAGTTATCAAGTCGTCGGGTTTTTTTATGTTTGTTAGCTTGGGACTTTCAACTGGGTGAATCGATTTTTGAAGTCGGTGTCAGCCAGGGTAAAACTTAGTCTACACCAACAGAGTTAAATTAAAAAAAGAAAAAATTGTTCACAATCGTTAGAAACTTAGTTGCAGAAGAGATGTGCTTGTGTCGCACGCGCAAGTGACAAGGCGAGGTTGCGGTCGCAGCGGGAGGACACGGATTCGATTAATAAGATTCTATAAAAATACACAATATTTTTTAGTGCATTTTATATTTATTGTTTTGGAGTAGTTTTTTTTTTTTTGAAGTCGGCTGTTTTTTTGTTAAAACTTTTTTTAAGTCAATGCTCTCATATCATGATGACCTAGTAACTGTGATTTAATAATTCGTTGTAAGCCAGTGAATAAAGTTCCACCTATAGATTAACTGTGCATCCAAATGGTGAATAGAGTATTTGGCATATAGTGGTACGTAGAGCGAAGCTGGATTTCAGGCAAAATTTATCAGTTGCCCAAAAAGTAACTCAAAGTAATATAAAATTGTATCCAATAGCCAACCTACGCATGCCATTTTGGCGCGCTTGGTGAACGAAAATCTTGACGTCATAGTTCATAGCAACAAACAAGTTAACAAGCGGAGTTGTTTGGTTGAAAATTGGCACAGCTGCCATTCTTTTAAGGCGACACTAAATGCCAGCGACCTTGAGCGATATGAGCTCACGGCCGCCGGCCCGTTATCTATGTAACAAAGCCAATATTTTAAAATTCTTACGTGAAAAACGTAACATTTTAACAGGTGCTAACAGTTTTTATGCTTACAATCCTCGTTATTCATTACTTATTTGAATAAATTCACCTACAAAAAAAGTACAAGCTATAAGAATAACTTTTCTGAGAGTAGCACTAAAGAAATGCGTCATGCCATGCGTAACAGGAGGATATGTGTAACAGGATTAAGTAATGTTCATTGCTCCAAATGGTATATTTTCACCACAAAACTTGTCTAAAAACACCTTATTTGCGTGTTTTCTGCTTATTCTTCGCCTTAATTCAACCTTTTGAAATATTTCAAATTGTAAGGGATTATTTAAACATTCATTTCAACTAAATTATCATCTCAAAAATTGACGAAAACTTGTTAGAATTGATTTAAAATATATTTAACTCTTGTTTAATCTAACTAAATGAGTAAATACCCTATTGGTACAATAGAAGACGTAAAATAACTAGCCGTCACAGACAGCTGGATTCTTGATAAATCGAGCGAATACGTTGCTGGCGGGAAACTCGTCCAAGCTAGTACGGTATACCAGACCGGAGATGAAATCAATGCTCTATATAATGTGACCAGACTTGTGTCTTTTATGGTGCTGGTATGTGAGTCGGCTTTAAGTATTCTCTGTTTTTTTTTTATGAAAAGTAGTTATAAGTCGACGCGATGGTGAATTATGGGTGTCCTATCTTGAGACAAAAACTGTTAAGTCTTAGTAGCGCATTAATTTATCTAGCAATGGCACCTTTTAAATTGAAATACAAAAAAACGATTATAAAAAGGCGCTGTTCTGTCTCATGTAGCAGATATCCAGACGGTAATGTATTGCTTGATCCATTGTATGTCCATGGGCAGTTGCCTCACCAAGTTTCATCACGTGAACCACTAGCACTTTTGCCCCCTGTTATATAAAAAATGCTAGATATATGAAGTCATCAACCAGTCTTCAAAAGACCCTGTTTATTCAAAACCGTTATAAATTTAATTTGTATAATTAATCCCAGAAGTGAGAGTTATCACTTCAAAAATAACAAATTGTTTAAAAGAGATTTGATTTCAAAGAGCGACATTCCAAGTCAATTTCTATATATGCAATTATTGGGGTTGAGCAGGTCATCAATTGTAAAGTAGATCCTGTAGATGTTGGAAAGAGCGCTCGGACGGAACAAAAATTTTTGCTTACAAATTTGATTTGTATAATGCTTATGATGTTGGAAATATATTTCAGGTACCGCAACGGAGAGCGTCTGAATGTCAACAGCAGCCACTACGAAGGTGGCACCACTGATCAACACGCACTTATCATCTTGGACGCGAATGGCGATGACCTCGGCAATTACACCGCACTTCTCGCTAATGTTGTCGGCAATGGGACCACGCAGGAGACCATCAGCGTCAACGTCTTGTGTAAGGATTTTATTTACTGCACTAAGGGTTTTACTATAAATGTAAAATAAGCAAACCTCCTGATGGAATTTCCCTGGTGGATTGGGCAAGGGGAAGGGCGCTGGCGTGGGACGCGACTTGCGTCGACACCCTCGCTCCTTCTCATGTCCAAGTTACGTCAGTTGGAGCTGGGGCTGCTATTTCGACTGCCGAAGACAGGAAGCGTCTCAAATATATCGGTCTCAGTGAGTTTTACATCTTTGTGCTTTTTGGTGTCGAGACACTTGGCAAGTGGGCCCTAGAGGCACGGAGAATGTACAAGGTTGTTTTTTATGAAAACAAGGGACAAGGCTCCTGCTCGTCTTGTCCCTTGACCTTTAGCTGATGTTAATTGATACGCCCTACCCATTACAATGCTGTGCCGCTGCCGCAGGATTTTTAAAAAACCCAAAATTCTGAGCGGCACTACAATTGTGCTCGTTACCTTGAGATATAACAAGTTAAGTCACATTTGCCCAGTAATTTCACTAGCTACGGTGCCCTTAAAACCGAAATACAGTAATGTTTACACATTACTGCTTCACGGTAGATATAGGCGCCTTTGTGGTACCCACAATCTAGCCGGCTTCCTGTGCAAAGGAGCGTCCCACTGGTACTATCTACGCGCCTCAATAGGGCTACTGGAAACCCACGCGCTGGCAACTATTTCAGTCAACGGATCAGGCTAGCTATCCAACGCGGAAATACTGCCAGTATTCTTGGTGCACTTCCCTGTAATGATAGTTTTAATTTAATATAATCATAGTATTGTAAATATAGTTATAAGGTATCGATTTATATTATAGAAGACAAGAATAGTTGAATTTCGTATTATTCACCTCGTTTTAATATTGACTTGAGTATTCACTTCTGTTACGTGTTCACTGTTTTTTACTGAAATTCTTTTCACTGTTCCTTTTTACCCGACTGCGCCAGAAAGAGGGTTATGGAGGGAAATGAAGGCTTAATGAATTGAGAGCACATAACTATATTACATTGCAGATTACTCTCAAACTACTTACTAGAATGGGTCACTGCTACAATTTTTCTTGTATTTAAAAATATTTATTTATTTATTTAATACATCACAAAATCCACCGAACTTAAGTTAGGTTATAATAATACTATTGTAGAACTTAGTTCTAATAATGGATTTACAAAATTTATTGTTAAAAATACAATGACCTCCTGTTCTATAATTTACCTACCCCTGTAATCGACTACCCGTTTGCACTAAACTTGGTAAAGTGTCTAAAGACTATTATTTAGACTATTTTGATATTTTTGGTATGGATTTGACGCTTTTATTCATCGCTTTAGTAACTTTGGTGATTCTTAAGTGCAAATTAATAATTTACCCCCGATAGATAATTAATTAAACTTCGACTTTTTTCACAGATGTGCCGCAAGTCCGTCTCGCGATGATTCCTGAAAGTCCAATCTTAGAGACAGAACACAAGAACGTAACCCTCGCTTGCGAAGTAGTGTCTGGTAACCCTCAGATCCTGGATGAAGTAATATGGTATCTGGATGGAGAGATACTGAAACAATTGCCTGAATGTAATGGAACCGATGGTAAGTTTTTATAAGAAGAGGTGACGAGACCAAAAGACGTTGAGCTGATAATAAGTGATAGACCCTGGCCTGAAGCTTGGAATTTTCGGAGAACACCAAATTTTCCCAGTGTTCTGTGAACGGCTGGATCACTTGGCGTTGTGTAGGGTTGTTTCTTCATTGTGTGTCTTCTACCGCGTTGTCCTAACATTATATTATAGTCCTGATCCTGTCGCCGAATTTCACCTTCGCATGACACGCCGCAAGTTAGGATATCATCCACACCATCTGGATGTGTGGCGGTCCTCCAAAGTGCCGTTTTCAAGGAGCTTTCTTCCACGTACTACATAGCTGTGGAATGACATTCCATGTGCGGTGTTTCCGGGACGATACGACATGGGTACCTTCAAAATAAGCGCGTACACCTTCCTTAAAGGCCGGCAGTGCTCCTGTGATTCCTCTGGTTTTGCAAGAGATTGTGGGCGGTGTTGATCACTTAACACCAGGTGACCCGTACGTTCGTTTTTCCTCCTATTCCATATAAAATCCCCAAATTACGGCACGCGATTACGATCGTCACGTTAAGACAACATCATGGTAGACGGTCGTGCCCTATATAAGCCAGTGCGCTAAGTTCGAGTATGCATAACTTATTGTGAACTCTAAGGGGTAACGCTGCCCAAATTGTGATTATTAGTGGAAACTGTAAAATACAGATATTTCAATTTTATTATATGCGTTTAAATTACCAACCTTTTCTACATTTTGTTCACATATAGTTTATTTAGCCATTACACTAGTTACACTAGCCTAATTATTTTGACAGTTGACAGTGTTTAGGTGACAGTTGGTTGACGCTTGAGGGCGCTTGAGTACCACAGAGCAAGCAACCATGGGTTCTATACTGGTTACACCGAGAAAGTCGCAAATCAAAACGTTTATTCACTACAAATTTAAAAAATTATAAAAATCATAGCGTACATACGTATTGGGACAGCTTCAAGGTCACAGAATGGCTCAAGCGGAAGATCGGCGCTGGACATACATGATGTGTGTCAGCATATGCCGAGCTTGTGCCTATTTGCAGCTGATGTTTGAGCTTCTTTTATTTTTATTATATTTAAGTTTCATTTTAATTTTAAGCTGTAATATATTTTGTTTTAATAAGTTTACTTTTGTTAATTACACATTTTTTAGCTGCAAATAAAATATTTTGTTATTATATTATTATTACTAGTACCCGGTATAGAATTGAGAGAGAGAGAGAGAGAGAGAGATATTTTATCGCTATCATATAATAATAAAAAGTACAATCTTGTCGCTACAAACTCTTGAGATGACTTTTCAGCATGAAGATCCCTCTTTATTATTGTTAAAACTATTCTTTTTTTATGAAAAAAAGGGACAAGACAATCAGGATGTTCATCTGATGGTAATTGATACGCCCTGCCCATTACAATGCAGTGCCGCTCAGGATTCTTGAAAAATCCCAAAAATTCTGAATGTCACTACAACTGCGCTCGTCACCATGAGACATAAGATGTTTAGTCTCATTTGCACAGTAATTTTACTAGCTACACATTACTGCTTCACGGCAGAAACAGGACTTCTAGAAAAGATTTATCATAATAATTTAATCTCATGTATTTTTTATAAAAGAGGAGAACAAATAAACACACACGTATCCCCTGATATTAAGTGATCACCGCCGCCGACATTCTTCTGCAACACAAAAGGAATCGCAGGAGCGTTTTCGCCATTTTAGAAAGGTGTACGTGGTTTTCTTGGAATAAGAGGCCAGAAATTAATTTTCTCACGTAATTTAATAATTTCAGTAAGCCTTTGCAATGAGGTAGACCCGTCGATGCTGCTGCTTCAGGACACCACGAAGAGTTTCCATGGCAACTACTCCTGTAAGGGCAGAAATTCTGCTGGTTGGGGCAATGTCAGTCTGAATTCAGAACTCGTTGTTAATTGTGAGTTGTATTCATAATTCGTAATGAACCTTAAACTAAGTGGCAATAATTTCATTCATACAAATTATTGTCTAGTTTCAAACAGGGATAGTATATTGCTGTAGACGACCTGTATAGCCGAGTGGTTAGCGATCCTACCTACTAAGATACAGGTTCCGGTGTCGAATGCCGGTAGGTGCAAGCATTTATATGATGATTATGGATGTTTGTTTCCGAGTCATGGATGTTTAAATGTATTTATGTATGTTTATATAAATTTATGTATGTTTAAGTAAGTATATTGTATTGAGAGAGAAGAAGTGGCGCAAGAAACTCTCCCAGCATTCTTTCTTTTGCGCTCTTTCCAATAAAAATATACAATATTTTACAGTCATTTCTATCGTTATAAAACAATCATAATCTAGTCCCAGGCTGTCCGATCACTTAGATATTCAGCTGTGGAGAAGTAGGATTTACGACAGAGCCATTTTTTAATAAAACATTTAAATTTATTTATAGATAATGCCTGAAATGTGGCTGGGACTTTATTATAAAAGTGTATGCATTTCCCCTTAAAGCTATTATGTATCTTATGAAGCCTACTAGAATTAGTTACAAGCAATTCCTTTTTTCTAGTGTTATAATAATGAAAATCACTATTAAGAGCAAAAAGGTGACGATTTTTGTGAACGTAGAAGCTTTTGAGTTTTTTTTTTTTTTCATTTATGTTTCAGACCCACCCGGACCAGCAAAGCTAACGTATTCCCCCTGGAGGGTGGTGAAGGGAAAGTCTTTAATATTGAGCTGCAGCATACAGGAGAGGGGAAGGCCAGAAGCTCACAGGTTTGATACAAGCTATTTATCTAAATCCATGCCTTAAGACCAACCAATAGGACACTTTACAACGACTCCGATATTCGTTTGTCTCTCAGTGGACTGTATCCTAAAAACCGAATTGAAATTATACAAATTAAATTTGTAATTAACACATTAAGTTAATGAACGATGCGGGACTCGGAATTGGATTCGTCCGAGTGCTCTTCCAGTTGAGCCAAACGTTCGAGTGGTTCGTAAATCTTGGTATCTCTTGTTCAACTCTTAAGTTGTTGCTCCTAGAATAGAAAAGTAATACTTTTGTTTCTACAATAATAATAGATTAAAAAAATACATAAACTTATAATATATAAGCGTATACATATTCGGACAGCCCGATAAATATTATATTTACATTGTAAAAATTAAATTTTTAATCAAAATTTTTAACTAAGCTCTCATTCGGACGGAACCCGAGAGGTCGCGGGTGCGAATCTCTAAATCTGTATAATTAATCTTTGAAGTGAGGGATATCACTTTCAAAATAACAATTTATAAGTTCATAATTCCATTCTCTCTAAATTACTCCAATTACATATCCATTGCCGCTGAAGTTTAACAACTTTTGAAGTATTTGAAATCAGTGTTTTTCACCGATCAATAAATTTCAGATTTCGTTGGCACCGCGGCAACAGAGTCGTCAGTGACATCGTGTCACAGAACTGGACCATAGATCCCGTCACACTGGATCACAGGACAAACTTCTCCTGCCACGGAATCAACGCCGCGGGTGGCGGGGAACCTGCTTTTGTTAATATCGACGTCCTTGGTAAGAATTGTGGGAATATATATAGAAAATACTTTACAGTTTGGCCACTTCCACTTTTACTTATAATTTATATATTATATAAAAATGAATTGCTGTTCGTTAGTCTCGCTAAAACTCGAGAACGGTTGGAGCTATTTGGATAATTTTGGTGTTGAATTATTTGTGGAAGTCTAGAGAAGATTTAAAAGGAAAATGAATACATATGAAAATGCTCGGAATTTAATAAAAACACAAATTTCATTTTTCCTTTGATGTTGTCCCCCGTCGTTGAAAAATCAAATTGAAAGAATAGTTTAAAATGAATAATTAGTTAGAATTTATATATCTTTCCAACTTTCTCTTCAGGTGAAATATAAACTTAATTTTAGCTCAAACAAAATTTGAAAACAAAATTTGTTTTGCCATAAGAAATAAAGATTTTTATAAGTACTACGTGCTAAGTCATGTGTGTACGCGGACGAAGTCGCGGGTATCTACTAGTATATCTATATATATAACATTTAAATATAAAAAATTCGTGTCACGTTGTTTATCCGCGATGAACTCTTAAACTACTGTTCCGATTTTAATCAAGTTTTGCACACGACGTGCAGTTCGATCCAACTTGAGAGAAAGGATAGTTTTTTTTCGATTTTCGATTTAGATTAGTAATTTTTTAAATTTTAATACTGTATGAATAATTCTATGAGAAGTTTTTGACGTACAGTCTGCTGTGACATTATTTCATTGCAAGAACAGTGAACAACGAAATAATTATTTTAATTATTGAATTTCTATAAATTTTGAAATCATTAAAAATTTTTTAATAATTGGTTTAGTGAACGAAAGCACATCGGCCATCTAATTTAATATATAAAATATAATACAACTCTCTCAAAAATATATTAGACAGCCTTCACAGGACGTATTGAGGCTTTCGGCTTATCGAGTCTCGACGGAAACTGGCACTACTTTATTTTTATATTAAAATATACATCTACTTCTTTTTTATGAAAACGACGAGATGAGCAGGTCATTCAGCTGATGGTAATTGATACGCCCTGCCATTACAATGCAGTGCCGCTTAGGATTCTTGAAAAACCCAAAAATTCTGAGCGGCACTACAATGGCGCTTGAGACGTAAGTTGTTAAGTCTCATTTGCCCAGTAATTTCACTAGCTACTGCGACCTTCAGACCGAAACACAGTAATGTTTACACATTACTGTTTCACGGCAGAAATAGGCGCCGTTATGGTACCCATAATCTAGCCCGCATCCTGTGCAAAGGAGCCTCCCAGTGGTAAGAACTCCCAAGAACTTTTCACTATTTTAAAACTCGAATCATGTCTTATAATGTCATGACATTGAGGTATAAATAATTGTAATATATTATTTGTTTATTTCAGCTCCTCCAAGTTTCAAATATGCGATGAATCATTACAGCGGGGCTCTCTACAAATCACAGGTAGATCATAATATTTTTGATAGAAAAGTACAGATAACGCGCAAGTTCAAAGCAGAGTTCTGGAATGCGATAGTGTTGTGACCTAATTATAATTGGTAACGATAATCATGAGTGTGTCGATAAATTTAAACAATACTTTAAAGTTTACCAATTTATACTCGCTTAATATGATGAAAAAATTTTTTTATTGATATTTTCATCATTTTAACTTAATAATTAACTTCAACACACAATGACAAGTATATTTGCTGTATAAAATGAGATTTTAGTTATTCTTTTCAATAATGTCCAACATATATTGACTGTTGAAAATTTTTAAAAAATGTAATTTTTACACTTGTATTCTTGATTTTTTTTTTTTGTTTTAGTCGAAAAAGTCACATCTTAGTTTGACAACATCCTAATGTATTTATTTGTTTGTTTTTTTTTTTGTGTAGAACATCTCCCTATCATGTACAGTGGAGTGCGCCCCTTTGTGTAGCGTACAATGGTTGAAAGACGGTGAGATCATCGACCCGAGCAAGACCGACCGTTACTACGTGGTCGAGAGGAGGATTGAACCGCAAGTCAATCGAAATGATTTTGAAGCGACAGAGTCCACTTTGGTATGTGTTACTGCTATATCCTGAATCCGGCTTTTTACTTATTAAATTTTAAGTTTAAATTTTATTTAATATTTTATTATTATTGTTCGTGGCCCTTGAATATAAAATAAATAAATTTCATCATCACATGTGAAACTATTTCTATTTTTAAACTAGGTATTTTGATTTGAAAACCATACAGTGTGTTTCAACATTTTGGCTTCAATTATACAATTCCAGCACTGGAACATGACCGCGTGGCCGGGCGGAGTGCTGTCTCGCTCGGCTGACACGGCACGCTACTCGTGTCGGTCGTCACGTAACGCGGCCGGCCCTCCTGTCAACAGCACCACTAAGTTTGCTGTCGAGTGTAAGTCTTCCGACACTAAATGCCGGCGACATTGAGCGATATGAGTTCACGGCTCCTATGTAACAAAGCCAATATTTTCAAAATTCATGCTTTAAAATTTAACATTTAGCAGGTGCAAACAGTTTAATTGCTTACAATCCTCATTATTGATTACTAATCTTAATAAATGTACCAACACAAAAAAGTAAAAGCTTTAAGAACAACTTTTATGAGAGCAGTATACTAAACAAATGCATCATGCCGAGAAATAACTTGTTTAACTGCAAACAAAACTGGTAGTTCATAATAGCTCCGGAGTGTTAAGTTTAACTAACAGCAAGCTTAAGCAACCTATAAGTAAGACTTAAGGATATGTGTAACAGGATAAAGTAGTGTTTATAGCTCCAAATGCTATATTTTCACCACAAAACTTGTCTAAAACACCTTGTTTGCGTGTTTTCTGCTTACCCTTCGCCTTAACTCATTCTCTTTTGCATTGCTTTTTTAAAGGTACCTTTGCCGTTTCGTATTGCTAAAATACCACGCAAGCATTATGTTTACAATTGAATCACGAAATTACAATTTTATTCATAAATTACTTTTTCTTTACCTCGCGCTACGAAGTTTATACATATTCATTAATAAATATTGTTTCCATAAATTTGGCCAGATTTCTATTATTTTTCAGTAAAAAAGATCGAAGTGTATTAAAAGTGAATTATAATAGGCTTAAATGATCACAAAAACTTGAAATACGTTTGAGTAAATCTAAAGTTTTATTATTCTGTGGTGAATTATATTAAACATGATAAAATTCAATTTAATACCTAGCGATCATTTTAAGACATAGCCTAAACCCCTTTGATTTATATTTTTCAGATGAACCTGAAAACATAACGGTCACACCAAAGGTGGTATCTGTGATAGAGAATGAGATTCCAGCGAAGGTGACTTGCGCAGCCAAGTAAGTGTTTTTATTTTGTTTAAAAAAAATTCTTATTTGTATTTAAAAAGCTTAGTTATTTTAAATATAAATTAAAAATATTAACAATTAACCTTAGAGATACTTTTCATAAATTATAATATCTAATCTGTTCATAAACATAAAGAACTTTGCCTTTATTTACGAGAAGGATGCTCCTTTGCACAGGATGCCGGCTAGATTATGGGTGTGGTACTCTACCTACCTACCAACGGCGTCTATTACTGCCGTGAAGCAGTAATGTGTAAGAATTATTGTATTTCGGTCTGGAGGTTGCTGTAGCTAGTGAAATTACTGGGATTAGAGACTTAAAATCTTATGTCTTAAGGTTTCTCTAGAATCCTGAGCGGCACTACATTTGTAATGGGCAGGGCGTATCAATTACCATCAGCTGAACATCCTGCTCCTCGTAGCATCCTCCCTTATTGACATTAAAAGAAGATATTTTTGTTTAAATTCGATTTTTGTTTCCAGGGGATTCCCAATGCCGAGCTACTCGTGGCGTCGGGAGCAGCCAAGCAAAAGTACAGCTAAAGATCATACGAATACGTCTCTAATTTTGTCGTCATCCAACACTCTGCTCCTCGGTCCAGTGGCAAGGAAGGACGCTGGTAACTACGTGTGCGAGGCGTACAACCGACACGGTGCTGTCAATACCACGGTCTTCTTGGATGTTATGTGTAAGTATACCTTGGGATTGTCTTCTTTTAGCGCTTTCCTAACTATGAACGACGACGCGTTGTCTTCTCAACCCTGTGTAAGAGCGGAAGGAGGATCTCAGGGCTAAGCCCTATACCATGGTATTTCTTCTCCCAAGACATTGGGAGAGTCTTTGGATTTTATTTTGGGATTGATCGCTATTGGTTTGGGACACGACGATTTTTTTATGAATTTTAAAGATTTTATTTTTGTGATTCAGTCCTTTTTTCTCGTTTTCGGGGTCTTGTGGGATTGTTGTCCTACTCTTCAGTTATGTAGTGCCTAAAACGTTAACTTTCTTCGTCCGGGGGTCTTGCATGTCGTGGGTCAATCCCCACCAGGTATTATTGTATGGAACCATCTGCTCATCGGATCACCTATGATGGCTATCTGTCTGCTGATAAAACAGTTATTCGACTGATGTAATCCCGGGCCATCTCCTGATATTCCATAGGCAATCTTTTCTTCTTCTCTTTCGCTACACCTTGCACATTATCATGAGCTAAAGCAACGTGTCTGTGGTGTCTGAGCATACGGCCGAAATACTCTAAGATTTTCTGTTTTCGGATTTATAGAAAATTTTTAGTCGTATTTTGAGTCATGCTGCCTTGCTGGAGCGAATACGCTCGTGGGTACCGGATATATGCGCGAGAAGGCAGAAACGACAGGGACTGTTCATACACACGCCTTTTACAGTTACATAGAATAATTTAACCAAGCTCTAAGATAGGATTAACTTGAAAGTAATTACCAAGAACTTATATTTAATTTAAGTAAATAACTGAATGAAAGTACAATTCATTGTTGCAGTTGTTCCTGAATGCGGCATAAAGCAAGTAGAGTTGGACGGTGAACAAGTGCTTGTTTGTACAGCTCATGCCAACCCCAGTGAGGTAAATATTTAGTGTAGAAGTCAAATTGAAGCAAATGATTCTCGTAACAAGAATAGTTGAAATGTTTAATAAATGAATAATATTGAACAAGTAACTATAGTGTTGTATTTAAAAACTTGTATGAAATTCAACACTATAGTTACTTTTTCTATATATTATACAACATCTTAAGCGTTTGTCTGTGCGTTCGTGCTAGCTTATCTCTAAAAGCTCATCATTACCATATTTTTTTATGAATATAAGGGATGAGATGAGCATGATGTTCAGCTGATTATAATTACGTACGTACGCTTTGCCCATTACAATGCAAAGCCGCTCAGGATTCTTGAAAAACCCAAAAATTCTGAACGGTACAACAATTGTGCTCGTTACCAAGCAACTCTGTAGGCGCGTCTCGACCCTGCGAGAGGGATGTCATGGGTACGTCAAATAAACTAATTATACCTCTATATCTCTTAAAGAAAGGAGGAACCCAGAATCATTATGTTGTCCATCTGTCTGCCTGTCAAGACATCACTTCTCATGTACATAAGTACACAACTGTTTTACTAATTCCAAGCGTATGCAGAATGAAATCACAGCGATTCCGTTCTCTTTTTCACCCCAATCCATTTTAATATCGCAAAATATTGTACAATGTATTGGCGCCAAAATGAAAAACTCAATGAAAAATCATATAAAAATGACAGATTCCAAATTCAAATGTAATATTTTATTTATTTTTAATTGTAACAGTATTTATGGCCAGACTATACACCTATAATAGATGTACCCGAACAAGCGTTACATATCTGAGTATTTTTATGTAATTATAATATGAGTTGTACCTATTTGCGTACAGCGTTTGCTCAGATCACAGTGTTTTAACGTTATTCATTCGCTTGAGACATAGTGTCAACTGATTTCATTCTTATAATACAAAAAGATTTGGTGAGCTATTTTTAAATTGCGTGATCTCATTGATATAATTAGCTAGCTTCAATTTAAACTAACACATGACAAGTTCTATTTTAATTCAGTGTATTTGATAGCTCCACTAAGAAATGAGCTTGAAAGGTACTTATTTTTTATTGTTTATTATGTTTCTTTTATTGATTTATTTGAGATTGGAACTTATATTAAATTTGTGAATTTGACGTTTGCAATGTTTAGATATTAGATTAATTTACAAACAATGAATTAAAACTCTAATGGTTGATGCATTCAGTCCCTATATTTAGTACTAGCTGACCCGGCAAACGTTGTTTTGCCATATAAAGTATAATTCACGCGATAGTTTTATAAGGAATAAAATATTGCCTATATTATAGCCTGTACATCATTTTGTTCTATTGTCAATAGTTTTTGCAGCGCAAGCAAAAATAGGTTTTTGATTTTACACCTTGTGTTACAAAATAGCAATTTTATTATGGATCCCTAATTTTGAAAAAAAAAACATAGCCTATAGCCTTCCTCGATAAATGGACTACCCAACACTGAAAGAATCATTCAAATCGGACCAGTAGTACCAGAGATTAGCGCGTTCAAACAAACAAACAAACACTGCAGCTTTATATATTAGTATAGATTGTTACAGTTTAGTTGTTTTCACTTTTTATAAAATATTTAAAACGCTTTTGAACTTTGAACACGATTAATATATTGAATCTAAGTACAGTTCTTACCTTACAAATTCATTCTGTATTACTAATTTAAAATGCTTATTGATTTGAGAGTGGTCATTGAGATTCATGTAGGTTCTTCTCACAAGCTCTACTCTATCCAAACATATTGTAGATTCAGTAGATTAAATGAACTGCGTAATGTGTAAACATTACTGTGTTTCCGTCTCTAGGGCGCCGTAGCTAATGAAATTACTGGGGAAACGAGAAATCGCATCTAATGTCTCAAGGTGACTCTAATGTGACAAGGTACCGCTCAGAAATTTTGGGTTTCTCAAGAATCCTAAGCGGTAATGCATTGTTATCGGCAGGACGTATCAATTACCATCTGCTGAACGTCCTGCTCGTCTCGTTCCTTATTATCGTAAAAAAAGACGCAGGTAACGCAGCATAGTACAGATTTCGATTCAAAAGCGCTAAGTGTAACCCTATTGGACTAAATTTTGACTTTAACTTTATTTCGAGCAGTTGAATAAAACTAGAAATGATTTTATTAATAGTGAATAACCTGTATCATTTGTACATCTGATAAGTAGACGATAAAAAAATTACTCGTGGTACTATGGTGCACTTTATAACGTTTATAATCTTATGTATAAAATTCTCGTGTCCCGGTGTTTGTTACCAAACTCCTCCGAAGCGGCTAAACCAATTTGTTTGAAAATTTTTGTGTATATCGGGTTGATCTGAGAATTGGCAAACATTTATTTTTCATACCCCTTAATGATAAAGGTAATTTTTTTTTGACATGTTTTTTATTTTTAATTTACTTATGTACTTACTTATTAATTATTCGGCATTAAAAAATACATACAAATTCAAATTTCTACGATCAACGCCTATTTTTGTATCACGATTTTAATATTATTCCATCCACAGATACGAATTAGCGTTTCAAGGTGGCAATCGAATATAATGATTATTGTAGTACGTATATTTGGTGGTCAGAGAATTGGTCGTCATCTACTTTTTATACCCCAAAAATATTAATTATTGAATTTTTTTATTAGTTTATATGCCAATAAAACGTTTGCTGGGTCAGCTACTAAAATAGTAATTTTATTATTGTATCACAGGTGACACTGTAATAAAAACTGGAGTATGAATTGTATCACGCATAACATTTTGATAAAATCTGAAGTATTTATTATTGTACACAGGTGACGTTTAAATGGAAACTTAAGAATGACAATGACTCACTGACGGACGAGAAGATCTGGGACTCAAACGGCCAGAGCTACCTCCGACTGAGTGCTGGTGTCGAAGTGTATCGAACCTACTTGTGTGTGGCCAGCAACTCTGTGGGTGCATCTCGACCCTGTGAGAGGGATGTCATGGGTACGTCAAATAAACTAATTATACCTCTATATCTCTTAAAGAAATGAGGAACCCAGAATCATTATGTTGTCCATCTGTCTGCCTGTCAAGACATCACTTCTCATGAGCTTGTTGAAATTTACAGCAAATACTTACGTCATAATATACAAATAAACGGACTTTTGTGAGTCTTCGGCTTAATAATACTTTAAATTACGTTATGTAGGTTCACGAGGTGATTCAAACATGGCTACTACTTAGAAAAATTACTTCCTTAAACATTTAATACTTATCTTTGTAATGTCACATTAATGTGACATTGTCGCCCTTATTGGACATTGTTGAAAGAAAGTAACGTAAGCAATTTGTTTGCGCGCGTGCGTGGTTAAGATATTAATATTATTGTGAAATCAGTTATGGCTTAAATAATATGCCGACGTACCTGGTACTCCTGGACGCGATGTTCTTCAGGTGGGGACCGTCTTCTGAAGGACTTCATTAATTATATTAAGAATTTATGCGAATGTGATGATTTGCGTGAGAACTACATTGCTCAGAGACAATTTTGGTAATGTTATCAGGCGGCGAATTAGACAACTGTCATTATGTTAACGTCACAGATATTTCTTTGTCTACAGGAATCGTCGACCATAAATTAGCCACAACCAAATAACATTTAAAATAATAATTGCGTCGCATCCACAATTATTAAATTTATTAAGTTAAACACATGGAAGTTTACATAGAGATATATTAACATTCACTTATACCTCTCAAACCTGGGCATTTGCTTCGAGATCTCTTACAGCAGATACTGTTACGATGAAACTGCTAAACAATTTTAGAATATATAGTTTCACTATTCCAAATCTCAGACTTCTGCTAGCCTGCTATATCTATCATTTTTCTTTATCTCTAAGATATTATACAGAAAACTGACAAGCCTCTTCTTAAAACTGATCATGTTACATATTAAAATTTAAGACTGCATTTATAGTATCTGTTTTAAATTTGCAGCAAACTTGGAAAGCTACAGTAAGTATTTAGAATATTTAACAGTCATTTGGACAAATGTTTAAGTAATTTCATCACAATTTACAGCATCATCGCTTACAAAATCAACATTATTACAACTTTAGAGTATAATTTAGTAGTCATTTAATGTATGAAACGTCTATGAAGATTAAAAAATATTTTGTATTTTTTTTTTATTTATTTTTTTATTTTTTTAGTTATTATTTGGATAAGTTCTCGAACTTTCATTCACATAGTGAATTTTTTGTACTACGTAAAAATAGCATTAATTTATAATCTTTTTTTTTTATGGAAAAAGAAGAACAAACCAGCGGTATGGGTCACCTGGTGTTAAGTGATTACCGCCGCCCACATTCTCTTGCAACACATGAGGAATCATAGGAGCGTTGCCGTCCCTTAAGGAAGGTGCACGCGATTTTTTTGTAGGTACCCATGTCGTATCGTATTCCCGGAAACACCGCACAAGGAAGCTCATTCCACAGCTTTGTACACAGTACATGGAAGAAAGCTCCTGGAAAAGCGCACAGTGGAGGACCGCCTCACATCCAGATGGTTGGGATGATATCCTAATATGTGGCGTGTCGTGCGAAGGTGGAATTCGGCGGCAGGAATAAGGTGAAATAGCACTTCGGAACACTACTCGTGATAAATGCGGTAGAAAATACACACAAATCTCATCATTAAATACCACGGAATAATTAACAGTTACCGAACGCACTTTAAATAAGAATTAATTGCTTCATAAAATATATTGGTGAAATCATGCCATGTACAGTTTACTCAGGAAAAGCAATACTGGCTATTTGTCTAAATAAAAGCTGTCATTACAGGTACCAAGGCTTGGTGGCGCGACCAACAGAAGCTGATACTCATCGGAGGTATAGCCCTCGCTATACTTGTGATCACTGTCATACTATGCATCATTATCATATGCATCTGTAGGAGGATGAGGGCGAAATCCAAGTGTAAGTATTCAGATGATCAGGAAATAATGAATAATATGGAGAAATGTTAAGTAATGATATAAAATATTTTTTTAAGAGAATTGTTCAAAAACATATGTGTGGTAAAGGTATAAGCAACCAATCAACGAATGTTTATACCAATACTCTTTTCTCTTTTTAATGGCTGATTGAAAATATTTTTTATACTTTAAATGAATATTTTAATTAGTGATAAGTTTTTGCATGCTTTAACATAAGCTGGATAGCGGCAAAATCAATAAATTCATTTCATTTCAACGAACCAGCAAAAAGACGAGAGAGTAGCAGACACCCTAAACTCTTTAATTATAATTTTTTATTGTCGATATTATATTATAATTCATATTTTTATAAAAAAAAACCGCAAATTTCAATTTCCGGGAATCATTCACATATTTTTATTCAAAATATGTCTTAAAATCACTTATTGAACGTAAAAAACTACAACCCATTCAAAATAGTGTGCCTCAGACCTGACACGAACGGGCGTATAATACTCGACGGTCGGTTTATTTTAAATAATGATCTTATTCTCGATTTTGCTTTTCTATTCCAGCGTTGTCTGACAATCTTTTCATTATTTAATGATGAATTTTATATGTGAAAGTAAATCAGTGATATTCAGGATAATTATTCCTACAACAGCAATGTATTACTTAACGTTACTCCGTTAAACTAAGGCTTCGCTTGTTTCAGCATTAATAATTAGTGTTGTAATGCAACTTTTAATTAAATACAATTTAAAAAGGCTGTATGTGTTGTTTGTCTGTTCACTAATAATTGTTGATAGATGTAACATTATTAATTTTTTTTATTTTTTTTCTGGATGCTGCTAACTTACTATTGGATGTTACTTAATCTAGACAATAGTCCAGTTGAACTGGAGGAACGAGAGAAGTAAGTATCATGTACATCAATTCATATTTTATTTCTATTTCTTTGAAAATGGTTGATTTTGAAGTTAGTAATAAAATAAATTAAATATTCAAAATGTTTAATACTTTATCTGTTTGTAGTACCAAATAATAATTAACGATACATATATTAATTGAAATAATAATATTTCTGGCTTCAAAGTTAACTTTCGTATTATTATTTTGTATGAGTAAATGTGATATTACGCACTACTTATAAGCAGTAGACAGATCCTTTTTTAAGAAGATATATGGGCTACTGATATTATTATCTATATATTTTTCTTGACAATGTATCCCAGTTTTACAGGTAATTCCCAATTTTTATAGGCGATCTAATACATTTCATACTCCCTCAACATTCAATTGAAATTAGTTTTATCAATAACACATACAAGCAGTGGGATCTTGTGCTATGATATGTCACTTTTTAACTTTAACTTTAACTAAGCCAAGGAATACGATGGCGCAACACACACCACAGTCTATGTTAAAGTCATCGATACTGTTAACGTTAAATTTTACTTAAACCTTAACTATAACAGCTAATATGATGCAACTCAGCCAAAGAGTTGCTAATATTCACAAACAAACAATATTTTCGAGGATTTTCATAGTTATTTAACATCAGTCACGTACATATAATTAATTTACATAGTTATTTATCATCAGTCACGTACATATAATTAATTAACATAGTTATTTACCAACAGTCACCTACATAATATAATTTAATTCCATAGTAATTTAACATCAGTCACGTACGTACATATAATTTAATTCCATAATTATTTAACATCAGTCATGTACATAATATAATTAATTTCCATAGTTATTTAACATCAGTCACGTACATAATATAATTAATTTCCATAGTTATTTAACATCAGTCACGTACATAATATAATTAATTTCCATAGTTATTTCATATCAGTCACATACATATAATTTATTTCCATAGTTATTTAACATCAATCAAGTCAAAATCATGATAACGTCAAAGTTGCACCAAATTTTTAAATATCTTATTTACTACCTTTATGTTTGAGAACTTATCAGTTCTGATATATCTATCATTATTGGATACTGGGATACATTGTGTAACAAATTATTGTACTTATAATATGTATATTTATATGTATCTTTTTGGTATTTATTGTATTCAAATAAAATTTCCAGCAACGCCTTTGGTCCGAGCAGATTCATGGCACACGATATCAATGCCTCCCCGAGGCTAATAGTCAACTCAATCACAGGTCTATTTGGGTTTGGGTTTTCGTGTGGCATTGTATATTGCTTGGACCAATGGCTAATACAACTAATTTTATATCAGATTACTGCATGAATCAAAATATTAATATTGTTTCAAAATGCTTTGCTATCCCCAAAACTAAAGAAAATATAAATGAGAAAAACGGAGTGCGCTTAAAACCACACGAAAGAACGAATTACAAATATGTTGAGTGAGCCAATCTTCCTTAGTCGACTTGAGCCGACTTTACAGCCACAAAATAAAGTACTCAGGGCGCTTAAAAAAGTTCAACTTCAAAATTAAGCTAATTATATTCTGGAATCTTGGAAAAATAAATAAATATATGTATTTTAGTAATTTAAATATATATATTTTTTTAATTTTTGTCAGTCTTATTCTTGAGTGGATATATTGTGAGCTTTGGAGCTCACAATATTAGTAATTTAAAACTAAATTTAATCTTTTTCTCATGTTATAAAGTAAAAAAAATAAATGGATAGTAACTTCTGTTTAACTCAGGCAGAAACACAAAAACTTTTTGATAATTTCTCGCTCAAGTTTTACCGCAGTTATGACTCATTACAATATTTGTTTTTCTATTTCTGTTTCTTTTCATTAAAAAGTAAAACTTGATTCTGTTATTCTGTCGGCATAAAATTAACCCAAGTAAGCTGTACGAATATAATTTAGAACCTTAGATTATTTATACGTCATGATAGACTATGACAGCTGTGAAAACGTCGAAAATAATGAGTTTAAACCTAACCTCTTTTTGAGCAATTCACGCACACTAACACAAATTTTCATACAAATCGCGAGTGTAAGACTTAGCTTGTCACGCACACTAAAGTACTATTCCTGGCCTGTTTTTATCGGTTGTCTAATAACAACAGAATCTATCTAGACGTATTAATTATCTAAGTTTAGAACCCCAGTCCTTACACCAATGCAGTACACAGACATATTAACACTTATTAACATTACTAACATTTTCCAATTAGGTTTCTAACAGCACTGACACCTGATGTCCTAAGACTGACAACTATTAACAGTTCAGGTATACTTATATTATATATCGTTTGAAGAATGCTTTCCTTTGCCTTTTGAGTTGCTTTAGAATTTTTGTAGTTGAGACTTAATCTGAGATCTATGGAGCGTACTTAGATTATATTTGCTAGTGAAATTACTGGGCAAATGAGACTTAACATCTTATGTCTCAAGGTGACGAGCGCAATTGTAGTGCCACTCAGAATTTTTAGGCTTTTCAAGAATCCTGAGTGGCACTGCATTGTAATGGGCAGGGCGCAACAATTACCATCAGCTGAACGTCCTGCACGTCTCGTCCCGTATTTTCATAAAAAAAATGCTCAGATTTTATTAAAGTAAAACATAGCTATCTGTAAGCCTAGCATAATCTTTTATTTCGTTTTTATAGTCATTTGACAGCAAAATATTCCTGAGTTTAAGCTAAGACAGCCAAATACAAAAGTCTAGTTCGTGTTTTAACACAATCAGCAAAGTTTTAGTCTAAGTCTGAGCAAAGTCTAAGTATGCCCTATATACCCTCACCCTTAGTTCTTTGAGTTCACCATCGCATGTATTTTGGAAGCATTCTTCTTAATTTTCTTATATTATTATTTTTGAAACTTATTTTATTTAGTTATATTTTTTTTTATTATATTTAGTATAACGTAATATTATTGATAGGTAACATTTGAGCCCATCGTTTGTGTTTGTGTCTGATTTTAACTAGTGTTATAATATGTTAAGTAATATCTATTTTATTTTGTTTTTGTCCTTTTAATATATATAATTTTAGTGACAACTTATGCTGTTTAATTGTGTGATTACTAAATTGAACCATTTCCTTACTATAAATGCTCTACATTAGTTTTTTATATTTTTCATCCATCACTATTTACTCGAACATTGTGTTATTATTTTACCATAAGTTGCCATTGACTGACAAAATTAACATCAAATCTGACATGACATCAAATTCGAGCATGATTTTCTAACATGTTTTTATTTTTTTTAACTAGTCCGGATGGTAGCTGTCTAAACGAAGTATCAATAGCCCAATCTATAATATCGCAAGCTTTACCTGCTTTATCACCTCGTCTTAATTTGTCATTCAGCCCAAAAATATCTGATAGAACTAGGCTAGTTGATCATCAGAGTGATTCGCACATAGAAATGAATAAATTCCAAGATCGATCCACAAACAGCTTGCAAGCAAGTTTGACTCAGCTAGAGGCTACTATTAATGCTAACAAGGTAACTAATACTGAAAGTGCTGATGATAACGAGAAACAAAATGACACTGGATCTGATAAAGAAAAACCTCAGACAATATCATCACCCAATAAATGGCCTCTAAAACCTGGAGTTTTAGTACATGTAAATTCAAATCATACTTTAAGTCCTAAAAATCAAGCCAGACTTCAAACCAAAAGAGAAGTTGAAGCTAATGTTGATAATAATTTGGGATTATTAGAACGCCAAAAAAATGATACAGATGCTAATCAAATATCAGGTACTCCAAAAATACCAGAAAAACCAAGAAGAACACAGAGAGTAATGACTGACTTGTTAAAAACTTTAAGAAGAAAAAGTGATTCTTCTGACGAAGGGAGTGGTAGATACAAGAAAATAAATAAAACAAATAAAAGAGCAGTCACGCTGATGAGCCTCCATAAAAAATATGGGCCTAGGAAAATTAAATCACTATTTCAAAGTGAAACACCGAATGTAATTGTTACTGAAGGAGGTAGTTATTTTAATACTAATTCTCAAACACACAGTTAAACTTTTTCAATATTATATTAATTCAATATAACGATATAACCACATTCGCATATTGTACATTTTTTTCACATATTTTTTGTTTCCACAACGTCACATACTATTATCTTAATCAAGTCCACTTTTCATTCATAATATACCATTTTGCATGTCTTTTACTTGTGTAATAGCTTATTAAATCAAACCAATCTTATTAATTGCACAAAATCTAAATAAGTGCAATTTATTACATTAATTTCAGCTTTATCTTTAATTAAATTTGCTAATTGCACTACGTTAAATCATTTAACTGATGTGGTCTATTTATGTTTTGCATTTTGTTTGTGGCATGTTTTAGTTGTATCATTCAAAAGGCCAGATAGAATGAATGTTAATGCTAGAGTAGAGCCTTTAAAAGAAAATCAAATAACACGAAAAAGAAAAAAACCTGGACAAAGTAAGTACGCATGATATTTATTCTATTTACTGCTTCGTACTAATATATAACTTCTAGAATTTTAATTCGTTATTATTATTGTAAAAACGATCTAAAATAAACGATATAAGAACCTATATAGTTCAATGAAGACGATTTTATAATGTTTCATTAAAAAATTCTTAACACCTAAAATGTAATCAGCGTCAAATTAAGTATACCTAGCGGGTAAATGGCGATATAATTTTTTTATAAATATTTAATTATAATAAATAATTCTTTATTATTTCAGGCCCACCTACGAATGGCGTAGATAATGCAGCAAATGGTAATTTAGGAACGGACAACCCGGGTCTGTACGAGAACCTTCCGTTCCACGGCTTACAACAACCCCCTAATAAGGTAATTATTTGAAAATATCTTTCTGATATAATTTCCTGTAAAAGCTTCTGTTTCATAATAACAAATAGACTTAAAGAAAGATAAAATTTTAAAGTTTTATACAATTGTGATTCTCTCATAGTTTTTTAGTCATTTATTTCTTTCTTTAGGTTTTAAACCTTAAGCCAGAGTATTTGTGAAATGTCGAGTATTGAAATTATTAATATTTTGTGTTGTTTAATTTAATTTAGTTCTGCTTGTTTTATTAATTTGCATTTTTTTTTCATGTTTGTTTGCTTAGCCAATACAAGCCATTCATCCTAGAATTAAAGAAACTAACACGAAACTAAAAGGCACTAGTGTTGAGTCATTACAAAAGCAACTGACTACTAACCCGTCCTTTGTACCGAGGATTGTTTGTCCGCCATTTATTCACAATGCTGCAAAATATCCCCCGACAACAGCTGAAAATCCTGAATACTCTACAGTTTATAGAACGCCAGTACTGTCCCCTATACAACAAATGTTTCCATTGCAACAAACTGTTCTTTTGAACCCATATTTACCACCAATGCCAAATTCTTATCTTAAAAGATTTCCTACGATAGATGAGGACTCGAATATTGACTCTAGAAAGTTTAGTTCCTTAAATACAAGAAGTTTTAAAGCTAAACCACCAAAGTTTCAATCTATGCGAATCGTGAGAAAACGAAATATAGAAAAATTTTATCCGAACACAGAGTATGGTGAAAATTTCAATGAAATAAATAACAATCTTAAAAATTCTGAATCCGATGATGAAAAAAATGATCAAGAAACTAATATTTATGAGAATTATCCATCACTCTTAAGAATTAAGTCTGATATCAGTGGTGTTGAAAGGTTTGAAAATTTAACAGATTCTATTCAGATTTATGAGGAAACTGGAAGTGAAGAAAATAACTTAAATGCCTCAGTTACGTCATTGAATAGACCTATTCCAGCACCAAGAACAAAGATAACACCAATATCATCACCACTAAGAACTGATCACGTATATGTTAACTTGTCAATGCCATTGATAAGTATGACCCAAAATATCTTCCAAGATACTGTAGATGCACCTATCAGAACAACCAGATCGGAGGAGAATATATCAAAGTTTGTACCGCTTAAAATAATTGATAATGTTATTAACACAAATGACACTAATCATGCTGAGAAAAATAATGAAGATAATGATGATAATTCAAAAAATGAAAAAATTATTGCGGATAAGCCGAACATTGTTGGTGCAACACCAAAGGGAACATCAATAATTTTGCCCTCAACTTCACTTGTTAAATCCGTAGTTAATCAATTAAATTGTCAAAATGTGAACAAAGTCGCTAAAAAGCAAGCTATCACACCAAAGCCCTTACAAATACCAAAGCTAACAGAAAAACCTGTGCCAAAGAAATCATTGAAACGTAGCAACTCTGTAGCAAGTAGCGTTTGTAGTGGTGAAGTAGATCAGGTATATGCGCTTTTTTTTATTTTTTATGCATCTATCATGTTCGTGGGTTTGAGTATGTGTAATAAACTAACATTGTCATTTTCATTTTTCAGAATACTAACATTCTACAACATCAGTACCTACAAAAACGGAACCATTTTCCAAATATTAGTTCAAAGGGAAAAAATAAGAAAAACTTTCAGATTCCACTTCAAAAGCATCATAGTTTTTGTTATTTCCAACCAATCAGAGTAGATAAACGAATACCAGTTGATCAAGAGAGATCTTATCATAACACTATAGGTCCTGTTATATACCAACCGACAGACAATACGGCTCAGTATTACACTAAAACCTTGAATAGAACTAGAGAAAAGAATAGTCAGAAACTAAATCGTTTAAAGAAATCAGAAAGTCTGAGAGAGAAGTTGTCTTGTGTAGGTGTTTATGATAATTACGAAAAGCCCAATTATCCTGAACCAGAATATACTGATTCAGAAAGAAAATCATATTTACAATTATTAAAAGGCAATTACATATCAAACTCATCGAGACACATAGAAAATGATCAATATAATTCAAATCTTAATACTAGAGAAGATAAGAAAAATAAGAAGTTAGTTTACGCAGACTTAGCTTTAGGTAATCATAATTTAAAGTTTAAGAATACAGTCAATTCCAATAGACATTTGTATGATACTTATACTATAGGAAATGATAGTGCTAACAAAGATACTAATATTGCTTATAAGAGTAATGTCGGAAGTAGTCAAAGAAAGGGGCAGCAGAGGAGCGAATATGCTACTCTTAAATTTAATGAAATAGACGTTTAACATACAGGTGAGTTACTCAATTTATATTAATATAACAGCGTTATATTTAATTACCTCGATAATTATATAGATGAACATGAGGATATATCATATGCTTAACCATATTTGAAATTATACAAACTTAAAACTAAAGCTAAACTAGATGTGCCAAAGCAAATTCGTAATTATTGTAAAATATTCTTATTTTCTGATATTTTAAAACTTTGTTCCAAATATTTTTCTGTTACGGTACTGTTAAACAAAACATTAAATCTTAGCTTAAATAGAAAAACATAATATTTACTTCTAATTATTTAAGCACGTGTGTATATAGTATTAAAATATAAGAATACTTTTTATTAAAAGGCATAAAGGGCATTTATTTTCTCAAAATTGATTCCTTTACAATTCTTTTTGATGTCATTTCTAATAACAACTAGATACTACTACCGCTTCGGAAACAAATAGCGCTCTGAGAGAGAAGAAGCGGCGCAAGAAACTCTCCCAGCATTTATTTTTTGCGCTCTTTTCAATAAAAATATACAATACTGTACAGTCATTTCTATCGCTATAAAATAATCACAATCTAGTCCCAGGCTGTCCGATCATTTAGATATTCAGCAGTAGAGTAATAGGATTTACGACAGAGCCATTTTTTTATAAAACATTTAAATTTATTTAAAGATAATGCCTGAACAGTGGCTAGGACTTCATTATAGAAGTGTATACATTTACCCTTAAAGCTATTATGTATCTTATGAAGCCTACTAGAATTAGTTACAAGCAATCCCTATTTCTAGTGTTATAATAATGAAAATCACTATTAAGAGCAAAAAGGTGACGATTTTTGTGAACGTATATTAAATTTTCATATTTTTATCGTTTTAATATATTGTTTTTATAGAAATACTGGAATAAATATCTTAAATCAGAAATATATTTCACACTAAAGGGAGATTTAACAATTTGTTATAATTTAATATTATTTTATATAATAATAATTCTCTTTTAGTTTTGTCCCAGACCTTACTATAACCAGGCTTGTGTCACTCCCCGTGTAGGTATCTAAATAGTAAGTACGTGTGGCAGCCTCTAAACAGTAGGCCAGCCAGTCGGGACTCACGAGCGAGCTTTGACACACGAGCGAGCTTTGTTTGTCACCTACTTTACATGGAAAAATAGATAAACATAAATAAAGCAAAGCATATTAAAGGTCATTGCGATCGAAATTTATTTTTTTAGCTTCCTAAAGACGCTGAAACAATCTAATTTAAAGTGATTATTATTATAATGAAATTACTATTTATGATGGCTACCTGTCTTATACCTATACTATGTAGGTTTGACTATTTCATGGTCTTCCAACGCATATATTACGATCTACAACGAATGTAGGTTCGACAACAAAATAATTTTGATTCAAAATTACGTTTACATACCTATTTATATTTTAGAACATACTGAGATATTTTTATAAGATCACCTTATACTAGGTAGGTATACTGTTAGGTAGAAGTCAACCCTGATGTCGTCAGAAGAGGTAAGAGTCACGCGATAGAAAGAGAGGCAACTTCTATATGAATAAAATTGTCGGTTAGTAGCGATTTGCGATCTAAATTACACCTTATTGTATGGCCGCAAGAGTCCCTACTGCTTTAATTGATTTCGAGCAGTGAGACTTTCGTACCTGTACTATTCTCTGGCTTAACATCAAAAACGTATGCATACAATTACAATTCAATTTTTTTCAAAAATTTCACTCGTCCTCACTATTTTCAGGTAATTACTATTAATTTCTAATTAATTATGTAGGTAGTACCGTGTAAAAGTAAGGCCCTTTCTCCTTTACTATTACTGGCATAAGCAAAATTTAAATTTGAATATTATATAATTTAAATATAACACTTTATAAAGGATTAAAACGCGAGTAATTGTAACTTTGTTTTTTTGTAATTGTATCTAAAATAATAATAATAATGTAACTTTTACTCAAAATCGAATGTAAAAACACACGCGTTTTAATCCTTCAAAAAGGGTTTTATTAAAATGTAACACTCGCATTAATCAAATAAAATACTTGAATATATAACATAATTAACTAATAAATACTACAATAATGTAACGTAAGCAATAGGCATGATTTTAATATGTTGTGACGTTTTCTTTTCTTTTCTAGGATCGCTTTGCTAAGAGTCAGACATACATTTTTTAAATAAAGGTAATTTGGTCATTCTAATAATGTTATCACTGTGCTGTCAATAACCGTTATGCTTTAACGTTATGGGTTTCGTGATTAACAAAGCGAGATTTGAAGCACTCATAAAATTATTAATATTGCTTTAAAAGGTTTTTGTAGAACTAATAAAAAAATAAGGGGCCGGGAGTGCCGGCAGAAGTGAAAACTTGAACAACGTTGTGTATTTTTTAATATTTTGGAATGGTTAGGGTATAATTTCGTACGAATTGCTTATATTATTTATCAGTTGAAATATACTAGCATTTATGTGATTAAATACAATATTCATTTCAGAACTATTACATTTATATTATAATAAAAAGTTAATCTCTCAGAAAAATCAACTTTCGTTCATAATTTCAACGATTGTCTTACGAATTTTCGATTAGGTCACGTGTCCTGACGCGAACATAACATTTTATACCCATCCCAAGTGTTCAACACCGCTAAAGAAGTTTTCAATTCAAAATTCTGGTAATTAAACTACTTTAAAATCGTTTGTAGACGCAATTCAAATACATAATGAAATGATTGATTCAATAATATGTAAATATAATCAGATTCAAACTTAAAAAAGTGTGTGTGTACTTGTGTATGCACGCAAGAAATTATACTTTTTTGTTAACAAAGCAAAAATCCTTAAAATTATTTCTTCTTATTGTACGTTTGTAGAAAGAACAATATTGTAAAAATCTTGCAACGATGGCTTTGAAAATTAATTATTGAATAACGAATACTTGAACCCGTTGCCTATCCTAATAATGGACGACGAAACCAAAACAAAAATAACGAATGTCGTAAACGTCAGAAACTTTTAGGAACCAACTTCACCCTGTTACTTTTGTATTACAGTGATGCGCGCGCATCTTAAATTTAAAAAAAAATTTCACTCTCATCATTTTTTCATAACGCGCCTAAAGAAGTATAACTTCAATCGTGAATATTGATTTATATCTTTTCAAGATGGCCAAATCTGAGTTTAACATCTTTTTATAATTACCGTTAATAAAGTACGTTTAACATCATTTTCCCCCATAATCCTAGAAGTTAATATTTTAACCCTCTAATATTTTCACAATATTTTATAAAATAAGTAGATTTACAATAGATAAATATTAATCCAAAACCGGGTAATATATCATCAGCATGTTATTTAACACCGACTGGATAATTATTTTACTGGCTTATCCTATTTTAAAGATATTTAAGCTATGAATAGTAAAAAACCGGACAAAAGCGAGTCCGACTCGCCTTCCGATACCACCACTAAACGATTTTAAAACTTTAAGATAACCGATGCACGCGTATGAAGGACTGAAGAAAATACAATATTTTACAACTCTTGACAGCCGTTAGATAAAAATATCGATAATAATGAAAATAAATCGAGTCTTGTAATTAGAAGTACCTCCTGTACAGTACGTTCCTGTTTGAAAACGAAATAGACGAAAGTAAAGCATAAACAACAGATTATAATTCTAAAAATGACTAGGCTATGACTCTATTACAAATTTAAAAAATATGGCTTTTAAAATGTTATAAATATAACTACAACGAGAATGCAAATCAATAGCCCGCTCGCACGGTCTAGACTCTAGAGTTAGTGTGCGTCCTGAGTCACGGCGGACCGCGTATAGCGTACTGTAGATCGAGTCGATACCTATCCTTAGCGCAAGCGGAAAAGTTTATCAACTTTGAGCGCATGTGTTTATTTAAACAACATTTTTTTGGAAACAAATTCTCACAGAGAATTAATAAGAACCTTCTGAAAAATGGTTCCTAACTTTAAGGTAACTTTTTTATTAGAACTGATAATATATGAGTTCAAAAAAATAACATCATAACATAATATGTAAGGTATTGTTCATAATCTTCACCAAGAAAGTCAATAATTTACGACATTTTACTTCACTATCCGCGAGTAAAAAACAAAATGCGCGTATTAATGAGCGCATCCGCCAGTAGAATGCGCTGTGAAATGTGCACGCCCGCTCGCACTCCGGACACGTTCAAACATGTCGAACATTTGTTTAATGCGCCGTTCATTCCGCCTGCGCGGTGCGCTGCCACTCAGGACGCAGCCTTCGGGATTAAACTAAGCGGAATTTAAACTTCATATAATTATATTTATTCATTTAAATAGATTTAGATTTCCGCAAAATTCCGCCTATTGCTTCTAAGAACCGATCAAACCAACTTTATTACTTTAGTGTGCGTGACAAGCTACATCTAACACACGCGATTTGTGTGTCGCTTTGTATTAGTGTGTGTACATTGCTCAAAATAAAGGTTAACAGTCCACCTCAATTTTAGATTTTTAGATCCTTAGATCATTTATACCTCTAGATAGACAGTGACAGCTGTAAAAAACGTCGACAGTTAACCTTCACTTTGAGCGATGCACGCACACTAACACTAAATGAGATACAAATACCAAGTGTAAGACGCAGCTTGTCACGCACACTAAAGTAAAAAACCTGGCCTGTTTTCATCGGTTTTCTAGCATTCTTTCTTATTCATTTCAACAAATATAATGATAATTACTACGGATGATGGTAAAATAAAATCCTGAATAAATAAATATTATTAATAGATTTAAATCCGCTTGTTCTATAAACCAAAATAACTGTAGAGGTCCAAATTATTAAAATAGTAATATTTTTTTTAATCCTTTCAGCCCTACAGACCAGACGACCAGTTCATATACGCAGATGCGGACATGAAGGACTACGGTCCAATCAACTATAAGGCGGCCTCGATATACGCTCAGATGAAAAAAGTCAAGGATCAACAGAAAATGCAAGAAATTTACGACAAACAAAACCCCGATGACGATATGTTATAGTTTATTTTTTACACTTTACTAAGCTGTTCGAAAAGGGATCACTGCTCGTGGAGTTAGTGTCATTAGCAAAGCAAGGAATTTTATAAATGAAAGCATTTTTTGGATACAATCAATCAAAAAGCTATTTATGATACATGTCTGACGCTGAGATATATAGGGCATACTTAGACATTACTTACATAAAACTATTAAGCGATTTTTAATTTGGTATTGGAATGAGACTTAACATCTTATGTCTCAAGGTGACGAGCTCAATTGTAGAGCCGCTCAGAATTTTTGGGTTTTTCAAGAATCCTGAGCGGTACTACATTGTAATGGGTAAGGCGTTACCAATCACCATCAGCTGAACGTCCTGCTCGACTCGTCCTATAATTTCATAAAGAAAAACTCGATGCGATGTTTGACCTAACGTTCTAGATTAGTCTGAGGAAAGTGTAAACTGTACGCTCTATAAATTGGTTGGTGTAACGAATTTTTTTTTTAGAAAATATCGTCAAACAGCTTGGTGTTACTGGCTTAGCTCCCTGTTTCTTAATATCTTTGAGCTGCTAATTATTTCTTATTTTAGTTTGTATTTTATAGTCAACTGAATTGATTTTTATTTAAAATACAATTTATTAAACTAAGGCTGGGTTGCACCAACAACCTAATATTAAAGCACCGGTTAAGCGAAAAATTGGTTTGGTTTGTTGGTCATTTGACATTTTTCAGATGACATCATATCTTAACTGTTTACCGTAACCGTCTAATCTTTGCCGGTAAAATTGTTAATGTTAAATAGCTAAATAATAGCGATCTGTCAAAAGTTTCATATAAATAATGGATATTGACAAGATATGTCACATTTTAACTTTAACTATGCCAAGGAATACGATTGTGCAACACATTGCGCAGTCTATGTTAAAGTCAGTGTTACTGTTACCGTTAAATTTGATTTAAACTTTAACAATAACGGCTAATATGATGCAAGCCAGCCTTAGAAAAGTATGTTCCAGTTGACGGATGTTTTATCTAGATATTACTGATTTACTGAAACGTATCATCTTATGTGTCAACGACATGGTTCAGAATTCGGTACGATCAGATCTAAGACAAAATGACATCCGATCAGACTAATATCAAACATTGAAGCTTTGGGAATTTTAATCACTATACAGCGTGTTACAAAATACCCCGCAAAAAATATAGTTAATTATCAAAGCCATAAATTTTGACAACCCTAGTAAGCTGTCATGTTAGGGAACCAGATTATTAAACAGAAAGGCCTGCGTACCTATTTTTTACCTAATAATTGTCTACTTTAATAGTTTTTTTTTTATTTTTCATTCATAAATGTTTGCTACCTCAATACAAGGATGTCATTATACTCAAGTAATGGCTTTAAAAAATGTCTTGTTGGAGAAAATGGTTATGTGATGGACCGTTGGTTGCTGAGATGGAACAGCGTGTTGTATTGGTTTTCGCATCAGTGATACCAACGATGGTGCGAAATGCCACACAAGCCATATCCCGACGAGCGAGGTTGTGTATTGAGCAAGGCGGAGCACACTTTGAGCCGTGTCTGTAAATTTCACGTTTATTATGAAAAGTAAGTATTCGTTTAGGTTAGGTCTCTTAAGATTTTTGACGTCCCACGATTAAGGTCGAAATGTAGGTAATTTTTTTTTATTCTTTAATTTTACTAAAATAGTGTTTGCACATCAGTCAAAATAATATTTTATTTTTTATCTTTTTGGGTATGTTATTCAGCGTTACTACAGTTCTTAAATATGTAAATGGACTCGTTATAAGGCCCCATTTAACCTCCAATCGGCTTTACGGGTAGTTTTGTAACACCCTGTATTATTTTATTAAATTCTATTATGGTGTCATAAAACAAAAGATATGCATATATTTTGTTAAAGTTGTTTGTCTGTAACTCGATTCTGTTGACTATATAATTAAATGCTTGCAAATGTTTATTGCTTTAGCCGGCCTAAAATCTCACAAATTGTTAAGTTATTATCGTTAAGAATTAATACAATGAATAAATTTCTCGAGTTGCGTCCACATTACTTAAGACCTAATATCTCATTATACAATTGCCAAATGAATTGAGACCGTTTTCAACGTAGAATATTATAGAACATTGTAAACATTGATAAGTGATTTTAGATGGAGCATTGCTTTAATACTAATGATAAAAGAAAATTTATTGAAGTTGGATTTCTTTGCGGAAATCCATAATTATCCAAATGTTTTGAGTTTTCTTTAGTGTTAGATATAAGTATAGATATTGAGTCTCGTGCCAGTCAACATCTCCTGACGATGCCTCGTGTAGAGGCGAAACACGTGTCGAATTGTTTAAGGACAAATATTGGCGGAATTAACGCTAAATAAAACTAAAACATTGGATACTAATGATAAAATTAAATAAATCTATCCTCTTCAAACAAGGCCCTTAAATTGCTGGTAGGACCTATTAATAATTTGAATAAATGCTGATAAAATGCATAGTTCTAAAACTAATACGAATTTTAGTAAGTATGCAACAATATTAGATTACTATATTAGAAAAAAATACTGATATTTATAGTTAGTGTTCAGTAAACCAGTGGGAGGCTCCTTTGCACACTTGCACTCCTTTGTACCACAACGGCGCCTATTTCTGCCGTGAAGCAGTAATGCGTAAGCATTACTGTGTTTCGGTCTGAAGGGCGCCGTAGCAAGTGAAATTACTGGGAAAATGAAACTAACACCTTATGTCTCAAGGTGACGAGTGCAGTTGTAGTGCCGCTCTGAATTTTGGGGTATTTCAAAAATCCTGAGTAGTAGGCCATCATCCAAACGACCTGCTCGTCTCGTCCCTTGATTTCATAAAAATAAGTAAAATTGTAATAAATTAGAATAAATTTTATCGTGCAACGTAAACCAATGGATTGCGTTTGCAGATTTCTGTGGATACAGTAAAAAAAAAAATGTTTATTTTATTACTCGTTGTTTTATCTTTGCAATGCTCTATGTAAGATATTAAATTCAATTAATGTAAATGTGTATAATAATGACATTGTAAATAATAGTTTTCGTATTGTGAAAATATAAGGAAAATTGTTACACTTTTAGCAAAATGTAATATTTGGATAGAGTAAGTGACACTATATGTTTTAAATGTTCAAAATGGTTTGAAATGTTGTTCAAAATGTTTTTGAAAACAATTTATAACAATTGCAGTTAGTACACCTTCGTAAGATGATCTTTGAGGCTCGATGTATCGAAGCTGTTATACACAAATTTCATATCTCCGTCCAACGGAATTGCTTAAAATATACCAAATTACTTAAACTAAGTTGAATGAGTCCAAAGATTTTGACTTAAGATTAGTTTAGGTCATGTGAAATGCTTTGTATTGAATTCATCGAGAATTATAATTCAATTATTTTTTTTTTAGCTTGACTCTAGAATAATTATGACTGCTTTTATTTTAACCACTTCATTGGATTAAACAATTTCTTACTTTTAAAGTGATATCCCTTAATTCTGGGATTAATTAAATCAAATTTGTATTCAAAATTTATGAACGATTAAGGACTCGAACCCGCAACCTCTCGGGCTCTGTCCGAGCGCTCTTCCAACTGAGCCAACCGTTCGACTGACGTATAGTTCGTAAATCTTGGTATGTCTTGTTCAACTCTCATGTTGTGGTATCCATTCCGAGAGGTCGTGGGTTCGAGTCCCGCTTTGTCCATAAATTTTGGTTAGAAATTTAATTTTTGTGTTTACTTTTTATTGAAAGAAAATATTTTGATTCCATGTCCACTTGATAATGAACTAACTTTATTTTGCCTATCTCTAAATAGCTCTCCAATAAGTGCACGTTTAGGTTTTGAGTAATTTACAAATCTATTTAGCCCACCTAACATTACTAAGCATAATATTTTTTACTATATAAATCATACAATTTACCCTTATTTTTAAATAAAACCAAAATACTATAGAACTTTAATGTATTTCATAAAGAAAGCTTAACTTTACACATGGACATAGCTACAATGAATGAAGAATTTTGTAATATTTTCTTTTTTATATTTTACATATTTGTTCTTAATAAATTGTGATTATGACAAATACAACGATTTTAATTTTAATTTGCGCACTCATAGAAAAATCTTGTCTTTATAAAGAAATTGTAAAGTCTCTTTCACATAGAATTAGTCAAAACACGTTTTTAACTAAGAGAAACAATTTTTGGCATGTAGCAAAAATAAGTTATTTATTGCTGTGCTTAAAATGGGTATTTCTAAGAACTTGAGACGACAAAACATTCATTTTAGTACACCGTTTTAAAATATGGTAACTTAATTACTTAAAAATCTATTTAAAAGTAGTGTTGCATATAATAAAACATAATATTCAATGTCATTTAACATTCGTAGCAGCATAACAACAGAATTGACTGTTTTTTAAGTTTTTAATAAAGAGTATTGATATCATTTGAAATAAGTAACCGCTAACCGCTGCGGTATTCTATGTGAAAGATGCTTAATACTTAAGACTAATTTAGTATGCACAAGTAAGGTTTATTGTACTAATGTAAATAATAATAAATTAATGTAATAAAACTGGAAATTATCAATGAGTTGATAATTTTAGAGTTTATTCGTTATAAATGTAACTCATCACAAAATGTTTAATATACATGTAAATTATATGAATTAAATTTGATTAAATAAATTAGTACCTAGCCACTTATGATAATTTCAGAAATCGAAGTTGAATAATTGAAATAATCCTGAACAACTCTCGATATCAGAGAGAATGTGAAATGTTTAATTTAAAAAAAAAATAACTGAAGCCACTGTTTCGGAAATTTCGATACAATACAAAATTTATACAAGTATAAATTATCCGTAAATATGCAATCACGAAAAAAGTATGGTCTGTTTAATCTAATTATTATTGTAGGAAATTACTCTTGCCTAACTTAAGAACAGTTAACAGAATTTAATTAGTTTAATTCATATGAATATATTCATGATAAGTTTTGTACATAATGCAATTTGTTGTAATAATAGTGTTCATAATAAATAATTTATGGATTTTTCTTTTGTGTTTTATTATCTATTCTCATGAATTATTTATCCTGAAGACTTAAATAACAAGTTAAAACCGTTTCAAAGAAACTGGGGCAAAAAGAGAGTTGAAAAAGACATATTTAACAAGATTTATCAACGTTATGTCACTCGAACGGTTGGCTCAGTGGAAGAGCACTCGCACGGAACGCGAAAGGTCACGGGTTCCAGTCCCGCAACGTTCAGAAATTTTGTTAATTAATTTAATTAATTAAAAATGAAATTACCGTCATTCAACACACAACAGGTAACTAAAATTTCAACTAATTTAACCGAAGCGCGTGCCTTATTATAATTTGTGAACTTATTGAAAAAAAAAAAAACAAAACGTAATACCACTTGGTGCTTGCCACAATGCTGTTTACAACAAAATTTACAAAATTAATGAAAATCGCATTAAAATCGGTTTAGCCGTTTTGAGATAAGTGTAAACTAATGCGAAAATACGGGGGCAAAACTTTTTAACACTATAAAAACATAACTTGGCCTCATTTCCATAAGAACAGTGTCAACATTCTGTATGAATTCTTAGGTATTATTTTTAAATATTTAATGTACCCACATTTACGAAATTTCAAAATATATAGATTTTTACCAGTAAGAGTACTTATTAAAAATACTATTTTACCTCTCAGGCTCAAAAATGGTGTCTTTGTATAACTCTTGAAAATTTTAGCACATTAACAATATAAATTTTAATCTAACAAATAACGTCTTCGGTAGTATAGTGGTAAGTATCCCCGCCTGTCACGCGGGAGACCGGGGTTCGATTCCCCGCCGGAGAGAATATTTTTTGCTTTTAATTTTTTTTTTATTAATTTATGTAGCTATATTTTTGCTTTTATTTTTTTTTATTAATTTATGTAGCTATGCTAAAAAGTTAACTAGCAACTGTTTTGAATATGATTTTAATATAAACAGACGTCAGAATGCGAAATACCACCCGTATCTTGCTTTTTCGAGAGACTCTTGCCTCGCACAGCCACTTTGTGGAGTCAATATTACCGGCTGCAGTTTTACCGAACCGATACGACTTAGGGACCTTCAAAATAAGAGCATACTCCTAACTTAAAGGCCGGCAACGCATCTCACCCCTCCTCATCACTGAGCCTCTTGCCCGTTTTCTCCCTCTTAAATAAGAAAGATGTATTTCGCATTTCAGACAGTTTAATAGTAGACTCCTCAAAGAGATTATTATTTAGAAAGAAGGAAAAATTTACAGAGTGAATTTTTACGATGCGCGCGCACACCGTCACGCAAATTCGACATCCTGATGTTAGCTGGTCAACTAGACCATTTGTATCATACTTCAGCTATTATAAGCCTCTTGTAAGTCATTATGTATGAACCACATCCAATGGACGAGAATTAAATAAAATTCAATATGTATGAGTTTAAAAAAAACATTGCGTGCGTACAAAGTACACATGTCAGAAGTGAAACCTGCATGGTGCATAAACCTCTAAACTGCATATGAATTCCTGGTACATGTTGCTAGGATGACACATATCAACCGCTATGAAAGAAATTCCTACCACCACTAATATATATAATAATATATTCTCCTGGTCTCTATGTAGTAATACGTCGTGCGCTTGGAGTCAGAATATATTAAGGTATACTCGCGCCATACTTAAGACAATCTCTTCTTTAACTATGACCGCCTGGTACCAAAACATTGTATTATGCTTCCTATCTCATTATCTCCCATGTTAAATAAAATTATGAATTTTAATCACTATACAGCGTGTTACAAAATAACCCGTAAAAATATAGTTAATTATCAAATCCAAAAATTTTGTCAACCCTAGTAAGCTGTCATGTCAGGGAACCAAATTATTGAACAGAAATACCTGCGTACCTATTTTTTAATTTTTCATTCATAAATTTTTGCTACCTCAATACAAGGATGTCATTATACTCAAGTCAGTACTTGGTTGGCGAGATGGAACAGCGTGCTGGATCGGTTTTCGCAAAATTACAAATAAATTAATTAATTAAAAATGAAATTACCGTCATTCAACACACAACAGGTAACTAAAATTTCAACTAATTTAACCGAAGCGCGTGCCTTATTATAATTTGTGAACGTATTGAAAAAAAAACACAAAACGTAATACCACTTGGTGCTTGCCACAATGCTGTTTACAACAAAATTTACAAAATTAATGAAAATCGCATTAAAATCGGTTTAGCCGTTTTGAGATAAGTGTAAACTAATGCACAAATACGGGGGCAAAACTTTTTAACACTATAAAAACATAACTTGGCCTCATTTCCATAAGAACAGTGTCAACATTCTGTATGAATTCTTAGGTATTATTTTTAAATATTTAATGTACCCACATTTACGAAATTTCAAAATATATAGATTTTTACCAGTAAGAGTACTTATTAAAAATACTATTTTACCTCTCAGGCTCAAAAATGGTGTCTTTGTATAACTCTTGAAAATTTTAGCACATTAACAATATAAATTTTAATCTAACAAATAACGTCTTCGGTAGTATAGTGGTAAGTATCCCCGCCTGTCACGCGGGAGACCGGGGTTCGATTCCCCGCCGGAGAGAATATTTTTGCTTTTAATTTTTTTTATCTTGCATTTTCGAGAGACTCTTGCCTCGCACAGCCACTTTGTGAAATCAATATTACCGGCCACAGTTTTACCGAACCGATACTACTTATGGACCTTCAAAATAAGAGCATACTCCTAACTTAAAGGCCGGCAACGCATCTCACCACTTCTCATCACGGAGCCTCTTGCCCGTTTTCTCCCTCTTAAATAAGAAAGATGTATTTCGCATCTCAGACAGTTGAATAGTAGACTCCTCAAAGAGAAAGAAGGAAAAATTTACAGAGTGAATATTTACGATGCGCGCGCACACCGTCACGCAAATTCGACATCCTGATGTTAGCTGGTCAACTAGACCATTTGTATCATACTTCAGCTATTATAAGCCTCTTGTAAGTCATTATGTATGAACCACATCCAATGGACGAGAGTTAAATAAAATTCAATATGTATGAGTTTAAAAAAAAACATTGCGTGAGTACAAAGTACACATGTCAGAAGTGAAACCTGCATGGTGCATAAACCTCTAAACTGCATATGAATTCCTGGTACGTGTTGCTAGGATGACACATGATTTCAACCGCTATGAAAGACATTCCTACCACCACTAATATATATAATAATATGTTCTCCTGGTGTCTATGTAGTAATACGTCGTGCGCTTGAAGTCAGAATATATTAAGGTATACTCGCGCCATACTTAAGACAATCTCTTCTTTAACTATGATCGCCTGGTACTAAAACATTGTATTATGCTTCCTATCTCATTATCTCCCATGTTAAAATTATGAATTGATGTGACAGTTTCTTTTTACTGTCGCTTTTTCGTTTCATCGACTTTCAAATCACATCGATGATAAAGAAGTTTTCATTTCAATAGTATGCATATTTCTGTCTCATTCTTTTGCCGGCTTCATGCTACACATTTTTGTATTTGTGTCTCTTTCTTACCTGTCGTTTTTTCCGTTGCATCCGGTTTGAAATCACAGCGATTCTAAAGAAGTTTCACTTCAAAAAAACATGTATGCAAATCACACGTAGAAAAGTGAAACCTTCAAAAGATTTGGCTTCAAGATAATAAGACGAATGTAAAATTTCGGAAAGAGGATAATTGTAGGTTTTAGTAATGATCATAGTGATACGATATTTGATAATTATTTTACATTTTATTCATATAAATATTACAAAGATTTATTTAGACTCAGATCTTACATTTTTGATAATAATAATATAAGATGCTTATGGTAACTAAAATATCAAATAAATACTTTGGTCTTAATATGATCAATATATCTTTGGAATACTGCGTCAATTACTGTTTTTGATCTTGTTGTTGATACAGTGCGACTGCTGCACATTTTTAAAATAAATTTCGTCCAAAAGCTCAAACACCGCGGTATCCGATGCAAAATTTACATTAAACCTCTGAACTGCATATGAAGTCCTGGTACATGTTGCTAAGATCACACATGATTTCAACTCAACTCCAACCGCTATGAAAGACTTTATTATTACCGCTACCATTTTTATGTTCTGGTGTCTATTACGTCGTGCGCATGAAGTCATCATATATAAGACAATCTAATATAATCGTCTGTTACCAAAACACTGTAAATTGCTTTCTTTCTCAATTCCTCCTTTTACTGCCACTTTAAATCATTTTTGGTTATGTTTAATACCTTTTTTATTACAATATTTTTCTATATACAAATGTAAAATAGCACGTGGAATAAAATTTTAAGGATTCTTGTTTTGTTACTTAAATTTATTAAACCTGGATTTTTGTTTGGAGTGGGTTAATACAGTAGCGCGGGACAGTTCATACAATTCTTCAAATATTGGGTATAAAAGGTTGATTTAACAGGACTCCTAAGGCACCATAGAAGGGATCAGGCCCAAATTGAGTACTTTTGGCACTAATTCTTGCTAATTCGTCAGCGCTTTCATGTGGGAGGGAGTGGGAGGCTCCTTTGCACAGGATGCCGGCTAGATTATGGGTACCACAACGGCGCCTATTTCTGCCGTGAAGCAGTAATGTAGACATTACTGTGTTTCGGTCTGAAGGGCGCCGTAGTTAGTGAAATAAATGGGTAAATGAGACTTAACATCTTATGTCTCAAGGTGACGAGCGCAGTTGTAATGCCGCTCAAAATTTTTGGGGTTTTTCAAGAATCCTGAGCGGCACTGCGTTGTAATGGGCAGGACGCATGAATTACCATTAGCTGAACGTCCCTTTATTTCATAAAAAAATAAAACATGTCCTGGGACCCAAAAGTATAAGTAAGGTTTTTAACCAGTCCTCTCTTAAAAGGATCTCAAATACAATATTATTGTTAAATTCATATGTTTTGGTAGCATGGCGTCACTAACCAAAAAAATAAAATATAACAAATTGAAATCTAGAAAGAAGAAGACTCTGTGTTTTTTTCTACCTATTGCTAGCATTTTTTATGTAGTAAGTAGTACAGTATCTATAGGTCAGCTCTTTCAATAAAACACATTTTTGAGTATAGATGTTTATTTAAATTTAAAATATCACAGTTAATTTTGTCAATCATTGTCTAAGGAAAAGTTTTTCTTCCGTCCGTATGACTTACATACAATTCTGACTTTCCAATTGTACCACCTAATCTAACTAGTACCTTATTGTAAAAAAATAATTAACACTACTACATAGCAACCTATATTTCATATTATATGAGAGAGCTTAAATAATTTATACGTCTAGAAAGACTCAAAAACTGTGAAAACGTCAAACAAAATAGCAGCGAACTGTCAGCATCTATTTTCAGCAGCACAAGCACACTAATACAAAGTGGGAATAATAAACTTGGCCTGTTGTCATGCGTTGGCTAACAGCAAAAGGTTATATCTAGACGTATTAATTATCTAAGCCTCTCAGTTATAAGTTTTTCTATAAATCTCACCGTATGTATTTTCTGCTTATGGTCTATGTGGTATAAAAAATATGTAAAAACTTTCTAATGAATATATTACCTGCTAGCTTAACCTGACCACGCTTCGAAGTAACTCAATTATTAAAGATATTTTTAATCGGATTTCCTTAAATTCTTTGCTTAGTGGGCGAAATCGAAAAAGAGGGAGCATACTAAAATCCACGCCAATCAATTTATTTACTGATTTTGATTTGAATAAGAATTGTTTTTGAACTCAAAAATACGAAGACCGCCGAGCCTCAAGTTGAATTATCACTATCTATAAAAACCTGTATTTTAATAGTTTTACATTTTTTTAATCAAATAATTCTTACCATTGTCATTTAAATCACACCAGTCCATGTCACAGATTAACAAAATGGCACTTCATACGAGTATGTATATTAGCAGGTGTAGAATTATATTATCCCATAATTAAACTTAAATTATGATGTAGCATGAAACTTAAAAAGAGACAATAATAGGTAGATACATGCAACAATATCGTGCCTCTGACAGATTTTATTGAAAATCGACTAATAGATTACTAAACTGTATAAACAATTTATTATATAAGATCTACATTACCATAGTGATTAGCAATCTTATCCTACTACTGACATTGAGATGGAGATTAGTAAATAATCCAATACACACTACAAGGATTAGTAGTAATCTTAACAATATTCAAAGTTTACGTTACAATATTTCAGTGTCGCTGTAGGTACATTCCTTATTTACTATAATATTATTATGTCGTAATCAAGAACGTCGAGCCACATAATGTTTCAGTACTCGTCTTGCAATCTTCAATGCATCAATGATTCCAATCGCGCGGCGTGCAGTGCAAGTGCGGTCGAGTTCGGACGCCGGGCGAGAGCCGAGCAGGCAGTCAGTAAGGAACTATCGAGCGAGGCGGTTGTTTCGCACACGCATGCCGGAAACGCCACGTTCTTATTAACTATCAAAAGGCTTTGTAAAGTGTATCTACCATTACAATTGTAACGTTTATAAGACAGCTGTGTCTTAGTTGCTGTCGTGTTCAACGCTCATAAAAAATGGACAACCACGAAGGAATTATCCTTGGAAAGGTCTTGATGAGAAAAGTTTAAAATCAGAGTTTAGGTTACCAAGTGGTCAAACATTTACCATAGAATTACATTGAAAATGAGGTTTATTCACTAGAATATGCCAACAATGGCTAAATTGGCTCAAAGCCTAAACACATCATCCAATTTGATTTGGCCGAACCATTGGACACGGTCTGGTAGTGAACGATATTCAATGGTATGTCGCACAAAATTATTATTATTACCGTCCAGACCGTGCAAAGTAAGAAGTCCGATGCTCCGGCCGTTCCAAATCCGATCATGTGATGAGGGTATAAATCAGGCATACACGAAAAGGAGAGATGCAAGAGACGGGTCATCACTAGTAACACAATAACATGTACAACGTTATGAAGTTATACTAAAACTATTTTTCGACGATTTTCATTTACTGCACTCAAGGGACGACCAGCTCTTTAATAAACTATTTGATATTCGCCATACACTGACGGCAACAGTGACTCATGTGTGTGATAAAAACGGCGTGAGATAAAACAATCATAAACTGATAAAAACAGTTTTTTCCGCATTCGAATATATCGTGTGAATGAAATAACTTCCTTATCCAGCATGCGGAAACTATTAACGAATTAAAATGAGCCATTATCACACATTCAGATAAACTAGACATACGTGATGAAAACCAAGTACCTCCTAAACTGAGAAATGATTTGACGCTGAGATCTGTAGACTTTACTTACGTAAGACTTAGCTGAATTGACGCTTAGCGTAACCTTTTATTTCGTTTTTACAGTCAATTGACATCTGAAATTATGCTGAGCTTATAATAAGAAAGCCCAATACAAAAGCCAAATTCGCGTTTTGTCACACTCAGCTAACGGCCGATCCCAATATACTATCTACAGATAGAGAAAGACTTCTACCTTCTACATTCAGTAATTAGCTGTCAATAATCTGAAGCTGTCCCAATATACCCGATAAGTCATTCTTATCGCCTTATATTGGGACGCGTGAATTGCAATTTCCATACAAACTTCTATCGCTGGTAAGCTATACGTCGTCCCATTGACGTGTACGGATAAGGCGAGTTACCGTCGATAAGTTTATTAGGACAGAAAAGTCAACGATAGTTACGATATTTATCTCAAGTAAGAGATAGACTGAATATTGGGAACAGCTGTAAATCTATGTTCGCTCTATTGATCTTAGCCTGAGAGTTTTTGGTTTTTGCAATTATAAGGCTACGAACAACATCTTATACAGTATCTAATTGAGCAAGCTTGTGTTAAGTTTTGTAAGTCTACACGACGAATGAATATCTAGCGCGACCGTATGGCCTAGACTTATTGATTTTAAAAAGAGCGCAATAAAAGAATGCTAGGAGAGTTTCTTGCGCCGCTTTTCTCTCAGAGCGCCATTGGTTTCCGAAGCGGTAGTAGTATCTAATATAATAGAAATGACAGAAATAAAGAATTCTATAGGAATCAATTTTGAGAAAATAAATGCCTTTTATGCCTTTACTGAACCCCCGACTGAATCAAATGTACTGGTTAATCAGCAACGTAAAACTCAGCTTAAACCATTTGACACGTGAGAATACTACATGAGGCATCCTCGTAAAGTACTCTCGTTACAGAGTTCAGCGTATGTTATTATTGTAAAGTTGTTAGTTGCATTCTGCGTGTAGATTGTAGACTAACAAATTTTAGCAGAATTAATACTTAAGACAACTGATACCATTAAGATTGCTATATATTTCTGTAAAATAACGCCAATACAGCTATTTCTTATTTTTTACAATTTCCAGTATATTCAAAATCGTCTGATTGCATCCTAAAACAAGTTTTAGGAGGTATTTGATTTATATGTATTAAGTCATAACAACAGACACACAACAATTAAAAATATATTCAAATGAACAATGGCTTTAAAACTAAATTTGTATCCAATAGACGAAAGTAAGTACATTTTCAAATTTCTGCTCACGAATTACCCCTGAATCCAAGATATTCTTTTAGGAACAACTTATGACTAGGTACATTAGTGCTTAAATAGAAATAATAGAATATTGGCCTTAATCTCAAATAACATAGAAGTCATATTCGCCTCTGCCGAAATACACATAATCAGAACACCACTTCCTCGCCTGAAGGTCCGTAGAACAGCAGGCGGGGTACGCAAGTCTGGACTTGGTCAGTTTTGCACATCGCTGACATAAATCTAGCAGCTCATCCTAGAACAGATAAAAGAAATAAACCCATAAATTTCTATGGTTACATTTGAGTATTCTACTTTTGATTAGATTAACTTGATAATTTGTGCTCAGGGAGAACTCGAAAATTTAAAAAAGATTAAAGCTTCTTTGACGTAGAAGGTTTACTATATTATAGTAGTTTTTATAGAGGATTATGAATAAGGCATGGTTCTTGTCTGGTTCTGCGTAGGCTACCCAAAATTGTATAATATTACATTAAATAACGTTAAGTTGCTATATGTTTTAAGAGATACGATGGGAGTTTCTTATCTTCTCCCCATGTCAAAGCCCTTTTACGAACTGATGTAGTTTCACGACGTTTTCCAAGTGTTGTTGCAATATATTATAATACTGTCACTCTCTATGGTAAATAAATACATTTCTGTTTCTATTTCTATTTGCATTACAGAGATGGCTTCGAGAATATTATGTCATATTTAATACCACTTTAACTCATTCAACTTAAAAAATAAACTAAAACGTCTTACTGGTGTACATCTAAAATGTGTTTTTACGAATATTGACACACTTTTACACAAATTATCTAGCCCCAACGACATATTTAATATTACCTTAAATATTAATAGAAGCATCCATGGCTCACAAACAAACATCCCTATTCACTATATAAATGTTTGCACCGACCGGGATTCGAACAAGGGATCTTTAGCTCAGTAAACAATGACAGTGACCATTAAACGAATGACCTATCTTTATATATATATTTCTTGTGTGCGTGTGTATGTCACTGAACTCCTCCTAAACGGCTGGACCGATTTTGATGATTTTTTTTGTTTGATCCAGTGAATTTGAGATTAGTTTAGATTCTCAATACAATCGACATATAATTCTCCTACGTTTGTTAGTGATCTCCTCCTAACGTCTGGACCGTTTTTAAAGCTTAACACGTATGTACAGGGCAACGTCTGTTGGGTCAGCTAGTATGTTATATAGTTGCAGGCGGTACCTTGACTCTTGAAGCCATTAAAAAAAACTGTTATTGTAAACAAAGTAAGTAAGTTATTACAAACTAAGTCGAATAAAACGTTTCATACGAACGCTGCCTTAACGATCAGAGATATAATATGATTGTTTTATATTACATTATATTTATTAGATACATTCATGTGGCAGGCAGCATTGTAACAACATCCAATATGATTCCACTGGTGAATGTAGACGAAGTCGCGGGTAACAGCTACTTATATTATAAAAATGTTGATAATAATAATAATGAGGTTACTGACATGTGGTATGTTGATTCAACAATAATTGTCCCAATAGTCGTTTCCGTTAACGGTCTTATAGCAAAGAGCCTCGACCATCATCTCAAGAGGCTCTCATTTAATAACTGGATAAAGGGTCAGTTACAGAAAGCAGCTGTTTTGGGAACGGCACGCATCGTGCGGAAGTTCCTCAGTCTGTTGCCCTAACCACCGGCGGAATTGTTGTGAACCAACGCCGGCGGGACTCTATTTTTTATATTTGTAATATTGTTTTTTATAAATATGTTATATATATAAATGTAGAAAATAAGATGAAATTGTAATAAAGAGAATAATAATAGTGATCCGAAAGCTGATCGAAGTATACAAATTTTTAATGATAAGTTCTCTGCTTTTCGGTATAAGCTTCGGAAATTGATATGTTGCTAGACTATGTGGCTTGTAATATTTTAGTTCTGCCGTATTTAGGTAAAATAAGTTTTGATAATTTTAATTAATTTTCACTTAATAGAAACAAATTATATAATTGTATTGTTTCTCATTTTATAATTGTATTGTACTCGTATTATATTTTACACAAATAAATTTTAAAAAACAAAATTTTACGAACGATGCGGGATTCGAACCCACGACCTCCGGCGTTCCGTGCCGGTGCTCTAACCAACTGAGCTAACCGTTCAAGTGCCGCCTCGTTATAAAATTCTGTTTGCTTTGTTCAACTCTCAGGATGTAGCTTTTTTTTGTGTATTAATCCTAGAAGTGAGGGTTATCACATTAAAAACATAACATATAGATTATATTTTTATCTTAGTATTAGTTCTTATGTTACACTTAAAATTCAAAAATTATGTATAGGTATGTTATACTTGCATGTGGTCGTTGCCTGTAAGTGCAATAATACTTAGACTTGTTTAGAATAATATTTAATGTAATTAGTTAGTGATTGTGCTGGCTATTCTAATATATAAATAAATAAATAAAATATCAGATGATAAAATTCAATATTGTCAAAGACATAATTGTCTCAAATACATGTTTTAATCTCTTTAAATATCGTTAATGTAATCACGCCCTAAAAATATCAGCTATGTGACCCCCGATATAGTTTAATCTTAACTTAGTTGAGTTCTGGTCAAATTTGGGCTGGAGGGCGACCACTTGTACTGATAATAAGTTCTTTTAATGGCTTAGCAACAGTAGATAATGTAATATAGTTCGTTTGAAATTATTAGGAATGACGGATGATTAGATTAACACTGGGTTATTTTCTATGTTATTGAAGTGAATGTTACCAACCAATATTGTTCTACGAAGTAGAAATATTTTAAAGGCAAACTAACAACCAAACAGCAAAATTTTGCAGAATCTCCCATTAATTGACGTTCGATCTTGTTACGAGAATACGTATCTTACGATTTCCCCAAATCGGAACGCGATGGACACGTTGTTTGTCCATCGCGGACAAACAACATATCACGTAATTTATATATATTAAGATATATATACATATATAAGCTATTAATTAACACTAATTTCATCCTTTTACATCTAGGCCACTGACCTGTATAAATACGACTGGACACGCTGTTCCATATGTTTGACAGCAAACTTTTTGGGCCTATTTGAAGCGCCACTTGCGAGCGTCCAGAGAACTAATTTTGAAGTATAATACAAATGGCTACGAAGGAACGTACAATACTCTGAAGTATTTTTATTAGATTTTGAATTAATTTCGTTCGTTTTCGGTGCTATTTATACTTCAAGAATCAACGTAAAAAAGTACACATTTTTTTGTAAATAGTTATCCACCATCTATGTTGTCCAGTTCCGTTCCGTTTAGTACCGCAGACTCTCGCTACATGGCCAACAGCGCCAAAATGGCGAATATCAAACAGGCACAAAAGCACTTTTACAGCCGCCAATCCCGTGGTATATAGTATAAGTACAGTATAGGTCAGTGATCTAGGCCCAATAATCTAAAAAGGGTATCCGTCACCTTTAAGTTTTTGACATAAGGTCCCTTGTATCTTCGTTATGTTAACAAAACGAGTTTAGGGTTACTGTACAAGTGGACCATTTTTCTGGGGGATACTGTGATAATTTTATCTTCTTCTATTAAATAGGTCAATAAATTATATATGTTATTAAAATTCAATACAAATATTTTTATTCAAAATAGGATTCAAAATCAATTATTGAAAGTCACATACTACAACGAGCGCAAGAAATCAGCAACCTCCTTTTTTTTATAAAATTTACTCAGTTTGTAATATCGTACAATAAAACAGCTTGAGGACGGTTGCTCCATTCCTAATCTATGCTTTCATTAAGAATGTTATTTATGGTAAAGCAACCTTTATCACACAAACGTTTTTTTAGCAATTCTTTTCAATTTCCTAACACGTTTGTATTGTACTTTTTCTGAGTTTTTGTTGTATTCTATATGCTTATACATCATGGATTAAAATAATATCTTAAATCGCCCTTTAAGAATTGCAATTGATTATATAAATCATTTACCAGTGGGGATCTGCTTTGCACAAGATGCCGGCTAGATTATGGGTAACACAACGGCGCCTATTTCTGCCGTGAAGCAGTAATGTGCATCACAGTGTTTCGGTCTGAAGGGCGTCGTAGCTAGTAAAACTACTGGACAAATGAGACTTAGCATCTTACGTCTCAAGGTGACGAGTGCAGTTGTAGTGCCGCTCAGAATTTTTGGGTTTTTCAATAATCCTTACTGGCACTGCATTGTAATGGGCAGTGCGTATCATTTTCCATCAGCTGAACGTCCTGCTCGTGTCGCCCCTTATTATCATTAAAAAAAAAACTTTCGTTAGAGAACTTACGTCAGTGTGACATTCGGCAGATTGTGTGAAAAGACCACTGTTCTTGGACAGCCACGGCGGCATGGCGAGTGACTCCTGCACCAAACACGACGTGCATACTATCACAACTATACACGCGATGGTGATATTCTGTAAAAAAAATGTCTCTTTAGTAACAGGTTTATTTACAATTTTGATGTCAAACTTGTTTAAGCACGCTTTACTTGGAGTGTAAAGTGGTGAATGCGCAACGAACTCTAGCGTTACGCGAACGGTGATATCTTACTTGGAGAGTAGACTAATGAATGCGTGACGAGAGCGTTATGAACCATTGCTAGCGTTATGAACCATTGCTAGCGTTATGCGAACGGTGATAATTGACTTGGAGAGTAGACTGGTGAATGCGTGACGAGAGCGTTATGAACGAACGCTAGCGTTACGCGAACGGTGATATCTTGACTTGGAGAGTAGACTGGTGAATGCGTGACGAGAGCGTTATGAACGAATGCTAGCGTTACGCGAACGGTGATACTTGACTTGGAGAGTAGACTGGTGAATGCGTGACGAGAGCGTTATGAACGAACGCTAGCGTTACGCGAACGGTGATATCTTGACTTGGAGAGTAGACTGGTGAATGCGTGACGAGAGCGTTATGAACGAACGCTAGCGTTACGCGAACGGTGATATCTTGACTTGGAGAGTAGACTGGTGAATGCGTGACGAGAGCGTTATGAACGAACGCTAGCGTTACGCGAACGGTGATATCTTGACTTGGAGAGTAGATTGGTGAATGCGTGACGAGAGCGTTATGAACGAACGCTAGCGTTACGCGAACGGTGATATTGTTGACTTGGAGAGTAGACTAATAAATGCCTGACGAGAGCGTTATGAACCATTGCTAGCGTTACGCGAACGGTGATACTTGACTTGGAGAGTAGACTTGTGAATGCGTGACGAGAGCGTTATGAACGAACGCTAGCGTTACGCGAACGGTGATACTTGACTTGGAGAGTAGACTGGTGAATGCGTGACGAGAGCGTTACGAATGAACGCTAGCGTTACGCGAACGGTGATATCTTACTTGGAGAGTAGACTAATGAATGCGTGACGAGAGTGTTATGAACCATTGCTAGCGTTATGCGAACGGTGATAATTGACTTGGAGAGTAGATTGGTGAATGCGTGACGAGAGCGTTATGAACGAACGCTAGCGTTACGCGAACGGTGATATCTTGACTTGGAGAGTAAACTGGTGAATACGTGTTTAAGCACGCTTTACCTGGAGAGTAAGACTATGTAGAATAGTTTTTGCTGTGGAAATACTTAATAATAATTATATATTAAACTTTAAAAAAATATATACTATATATTACATAAATAATACTAATTAATGGAAATGTATCAATGAGGAAATCCCTCCCCTGGCAGGGAGTGTGCAAAGCGGGGCGGAGAACTAGCAAATTGTCGATAAATTTTGCACAGAATGAAGTTTGTTGATTATTTACTATTTTCATGAGTTTATTTAGTATTGTTAACCGAAAAACTAGTTTATATAAAATACTTTTCAAGGGATTAAATAAAACATTGCGGATATCAAACACATTACTAAATTCAGCAGTGTGTGATGAACTTCCAAAATTTTTGCAATTGGATAGTAAGGTTTCCACCAAAAGTGACACGTTGAAATTAAAAAACAATAAAACCTTAACCAAGATGAAGCTCTTAAATATACAACAGCCGGAATCCAATTATCTCTAAATTAATATCCAAAATTAAATCAAATAAAATTAAAAGAATTAATGGCGCTAAACTTCTTATTGTCAAAAATTAAAAAAATGACTCGACACTTGTCAGCCTTAATCCAACGAAAAAGTAGATCTGGAAAAACGGATCACCGAATAATCAATACATAAATTATTATCGACTATCTTATTAAATAAATCAGTTTGTACGTTCATTAAGTATTTTATTTAAAAATTGTACCTTATAAATACTAAACGAAATAGTAAACTTGATTTAACTAATAATAAAATTGAAAATAAATATAGATACTTACATAAATCTCGAACGATTTTAAGTACTGTCAGTGTTAGGTACTAGTTAGGGTTGCCAGCCCTACTATATAATATAGTATCCTAATATTTAAGGTGTCTATTTACTATTATTTCAAAAATATAACTGCATAATATAGTAACCTAATATTTAGGGTGTCTAATTATTTACCTATTTAACTATTTACTATAATTTCAAATATATAGTAAGCGAAACTACTATATTTTATCAGCATACAAAGAGCATATTTGCTGTGATGAACAAAGTGGAAAAATAAGGGCAAAAGAGCCAGTATCGGCGCATGTGTAGATCTTATAAAAGCTCTAAAATTAAAACCTATCAATAAAGCCTCAAAGCAATAAAAAATATTCAAATCAAATCAAATCAAAATCAGTTTATTCACGTAGGTCACGGAAATGACACTTATGAATGTCAAAAAATAATAATTCTTATTGAATCTACCGCTACTTCGTAAAGGGTTGAGCTAATGAGAAAAAGTACCAAGAAACTCATTGCCACTCTTTTATATCAAGCTTTACATTTACATCGATTTACAAATCATTTCAATTACAATATAATTTGTAAAATGTTAAATGATGCAAGAAACACACTCAAACGTCAAATAGTCAATGTCTTATACGAGTAAGTCAAAAAAGTAAATGTAAATTAATACTATTTATTTGAGAAATATTATAAAAAAAAACTGTATTTGCATTAATACCCTGTCTACTATATTTTTTGAGTACTGAACCTAAAAATACTATAATAGGCCTAAAAAAAAGTCTGGCAGCCCTAGTACTAGTGTTGGGTTGAAAAATTACCAGGCGATAAAGCAACTCCTTTATCGCTTCAAACAATTTTAAATAAATAATTAAAAAACATTGCCACGAGCAAGCATCAGTTGGCAACAAGAATTGAGGTCACGATCCAAATGATTATGATTTATGGAATCACTTATTGGCATCTAATGTCCTAATTTCATCATTCCTGATAACTGAAGGTACTCTTGGTACTCTATCGAGAAACAATGCTACTGGGGGTGGGTCAGAGGTCCGATGATTCTGTCAAGTACGTCATAGTCATTGATATATCGGAGTTTAAATGGAGCAGAGGACTGTAAGAACCAGAGCAAAATATTGAGGATATATAAAGGATAGTAGATTATTATTAATTTAACAAACAGCAAATAATTGTAATAAAATATAAAGAAGTTGTCAATATTTTCATATTTAAATTAGATTTAAAAAAAATTGAATTAGGCGTTACTTTGCGGAGATCCATAATTATACAAATGATTTAAGTTTTCTTTAGTGTTAATTCCGCCAATATTTGTCTTTTAACCATCACGAGATTCAGCATATTAATAATAACGTGTTAACAACTTCTTGACTAGTCATTTAAAAATTAAGGCTTTTGTTTGATTCATTAGAATTTTCAAAGATTGGAATCTGTAATTTTTATATATTTGCGCCAGCCAATACATTGTAAAATATTTTTCTATATTAAAATGGGGTGGGATGATAAAGAGAACCGAATCGCTGTGATTGCATTACACAAAGTAGGTATGGAGCCAAATGCAATTTTTAAAACTGTCCATACGCGTGGTATTAGTAAAATGTTTGTGTACCGGGCTATTAATAGGTAAAATGAGACCTCTGTTTGTAACAGAAAAAGATCTGGTCGTTCGTACGAAAAAGGTGGTCATAGCAGTAAGAAAAAGAATTCGAATAAAACCTGTCCGAAAGATAATTCCTAGAACCATATTTTAAAAGATGACTTAGGACTTGCAGCCTATAAGGTTCGAATCCCGGTAGGTGCAAGCATTTATATGATGAATATGGATGTTTGTTTCCGAGTCATGGATGATTTAATGTATTTATGTATGTTTATATATTGTATGTTTATATAAATTTATGTATGTTTAAGTAAGTATATTGTATTAAATATATCATTACCTTGTAACCACACAGGCTATATATGCTTAACTTGGGGCAAGATAATTTGTGTAAAAAGTGTGTCAACATTATATTATAATATTTTAAGGCACGTACTGGTCACATCTTAACTGATAATTTAAATTAGAATTGGGTTGTAAAACAGAAACAACTACTGAAGCTCTACGCAAAGGGAGGTTACATAAAGATGCTTGTTTACGGATGAGAATTTTTTTACAATTGAGCAACATTTTACCAAACAAAATGACCGTATTTATTCTAGTCCCGATCTTAATCCGCTGGATTATGATTTATGTTCATTTTTAGAGAGTACGGCTTGTTCTAAATGCCAAGATAATTTGGAGTCCCTAAAACAATCCGTACGATTGGCAGTGAATAATTTTCCCATGGAAAGAATGCGTGCTTCTATTGATAACTGGCCTCAACGTTTAAAGGACTGTATTGCAGCCAATGGAGTACACTTCGAATAAGCGTTTTATATTTTAAATTGTTATATATTTATGTATTAAACAAACACATTGTAAAAGTAATAAATTCTATTTGCAATAGATCTTTTTTTTTTCTCTTTGTGTCAGTATTTATGGCAAGACTATATATTATTCAAATATAGACTTTTGCTCTTTTCATTTATATGAAACTTTTTCAAATTATTAATAAAATAATTAAGAAAGAACTTTACTGAACTTAAAAAAAACCTACATTTTGTGACTGGGCAACAGCTGAGTGACATAAAAATTGGTTAATCGTACCTCAGATTGTATTAAAATTTTAGGAACAGTCTTAAAATTAAGAATAGTTCAGATAACATCAAAACTACATTGATAATGATAAATAATGAAATTGGCTAAAATTCATACATAAAAACCTGAATATAAATTAAATTTAAATGTACAAAGTCTTCAGATCTTGAATTAACTAACATTTTTGAAGAATTTTCACTTAATGTTCTGACAACAACAAAACGAAAACTAAACTCTCGGATAAATGGAAAATGTCATCAAAATGAATAACTTGTAAATAAAATAAGTCTTACAACTCAGATCTTCTACCGTTAAAAGTTGTGAGATCCATGTAATACCAAGTTCATCAATTTATTTAGTCCCTATTTAAGGGTGAGGTCTTGAGATTAGTTATCACGAACCAATTATTTTCGTATATTTTTTAATTTCTTGGTCCATCAAAATTTTCTGGCGAATAAGTGTCTGATTCACGGCCATTCCCAATATTGTCTATCTCCGGTTGTGGTAACTATCGTTTCTGTCCCAATAAACTTATCGACGGTAACTCACCTTATCCGTACACGCTGTCTGTCAATGGGAGGACGTATAGCTTACCAGGGATAGAAGTTTATATGGAAATTGCAATTCACGCGACCCAATATAAGGCGATGACTTATCGGGTATATTGGGACAGCTTCAGATTATTGACAGCTAAATCGGCAAATTCGTAGTTCAAATAATAGTAAATTATTCTATGAACTTTGATAATGATATTTGTGACATGCTAACTAAATCCGGGAGTAACTACAATATTTTAAGAAACCGTTGACACGTGTGTGGTACACGTATATATATATATATATATATATATATATATATATATATGTATGTATGTATTATATATGTCGGAGAATTAGAATATAAAAGTAATATGGCCTGTATGATTATATTCTACTCTGTGTATTGGGCTGAACTGATGGCGAACGTCATCTTTCAAAGTGTGTTTGAAGTTGTCACTGTGTACGTCACTGTAGGTGACGTGATTGAAGTTAGTTATTATTGTCCATCAGTAGAGCGCTCATTGAGAAGTCGCCTTCGTCTTCAAGCTAGCGCCCGCGCCCGTTGTGCGCACTGATCGACTTAAAACAACATGGAGGATACCAACACCGTGACGCCCGATTTTAAATCCAACTTAATCTCCGAGATATATATATAGCACTCTCAAATTAATATTTTTTTATGAAAATACGGAATGAGACGAGTAGGACGTTCAGCTGATAGTAAATGGTACGCCCTACACACTACAATGCAGTTCCGCTCAGTATTCTTGAAAGGCCCAAAAATTCTTAGCAGTACTTCAATTGTGCTCGTCAACTTCAATTGTGCTCGTCACCTTGAGACATTTGCCCAGTAATTTCACTAGCTACGGCGCCCTTCAGACCGAAACACAGTTATTGTTTACACATTACTGCTTCACGACAGAAATAGGCGCCATTGTGGTACCCATAATTTAGCCGGCATCATGTGCAAAAGAGGTACCTCTCCTGCTCCCACTGGTACATTTAAGTTTTTTCTTTATATAGAATATATAAAGAAAAGAACTAAAATATGACTCACGTGAAGGAATATAAAGAGTATAATATATTCGAAATGAAATGATTTATTTGTATGAATCGTGGTAACATAGTTGTTAACAATTAATTGGTGTACAGCACAATTCGCCAATATATCGGCATACAAATATTTGATTGTCAATATTGGAATTTTTATATTTATACGTCACTAATAAACATTACATAGTTTTAATTCTTGAATACTTTTGTTAAATATACGTGTTTTTTGTAGTTTAGTATTTTCCATAATATATGTGTTTGTTTATACAAAAAAAAAATTGCTGTTTAACTATAGCTGGTTATGAGATACAGTCACCTGACAAATATACAGATAGATTAACGGACCTATGTTGACGGACAGTGCAATCTTACTTGAGAAAGGTCAAACAGTCTTCTTGCTCAGCAGGGCAAATAAATACTCACTAAATGCTGAACCCTAAATTGGATCCATTCTTAAGGTGCAGTGTCTGAATAACATTAGTGTTGCTACGCGGAAACCTCATAGATTCCGGTCAATAGTAATGAAACTAATTAGATATTATTTGATCAAGTGGTAGTGCAGCTTCCATCTAATGTTATCAATGGAAGTACAAGATAGAAAGTCCATATTAATTGCTGATAATAATATTTTCGATTATTCAGTTATATTAAATCAAGCATTTGGATACTATCTAATCGGACAGACAATATATTTATGTTGTTTAGTGAATAAACAAAACAATGTTTGTTTTCAAGAGAATGTTAAAAAATATAATAAGTATTTATCCTACTTTATGCCACAGACCCAATAACAACCCTCGCAAAAATAATTCATCCAAAAGTCACTATCATATTGTATAGCTACATCTCAAATCATATGATATCCTGTACTGTTCATATTTTTAATATATATGTACATATTTTTGTTTTTATTATTAGTAAACCAAATTTTAATGACCTTATTATTACTGAAATGAAATTTTATTTGCAGAAAACATTGTGTTAACATAATATTATTGATAATCCAATATGTTTCATCAATTGACATGCAAAATATTTTACAAAATTGTCTGAACACTACTGTTATACCGAAACATGTCGGATTTCACAATGCTATCATTAATATATTATATAAAATTAAAATTTAAAGATATTATAATATGATACGTAAATAACTTAATAATTCATGTAGTACCTATGTATAATATTAACAAAATTCAATGTCATAAAAGTATATTAATTTACATATATTATTATCAAATAGACTAATTCATTTGGTATTGAAAAAATCATTTAAACTATAGAAGCACTTATTAACCACTGATGCAGTCTTCTTTTAAAAACTTTGAAAGGTAAATCTTTCAATTCATTGGGCAATTTATTATATTTATGCATGTAACACTATTCACATCTGTAACTGGAAAATGGCGTTGTAAGCTGGGTTACAGCAGCTACTATAGTTTTAATTTATATTTCCAAAATATTTTTTTCTTTTACTTTTCCTTTACCAAAGTATATACTTACGTTTATATATACTCATGTATTCTTATAATTTTTATTGATATTACTAATTTCAAACGATATTACAAAATTAATTTGCATAACTACAAAGACACACCGTGTGATTTAGCTGGTGCTAATAATCGGTTTCTGGTTTCTGAGAAACATCGAAATAATAAGCCAATTAGTTTTAATCATTTAATTACACTCTTCAATGAAACGAGTCAATATGTACGCACTTGCGTAGATGATATTGTGCATTTCAGTAATAATTTAGATAATTTTGACAGTTTAGTGTCAAACGTAGTAATTGTAGTAGCCTGCTTTGATAGTAATATTATTATTAGGGTTACTGATTAGTTTGTAGCAAACATTGATAAGTAAATTATAGGTATACAATGTATACATGTAAGTATGAGAATACGTGATGCGAAAATGTTTTATCTCCTTTTAAATACATTTCGCGCACAAAGAAGTCGAATTTAAATCAATATTTGGCATACTAAAAGTTCACATGGATGCGAAGTGCAAGTAGCTAAAACGAATAAAAGTATGCATTTTAAACCATTAAATTAAATAGTTATTGTTGATGAACTATAAACAATATCAAGAGTAGTAATGTCAGATAAATTGCAGTTGATTTGTTTTCTCCTCTTTTGTGCGTATGTACGAAAATCTTAATGTAATAAAATATATTTATAAGTAGGTAGTGTGTGTATTTTATATAGTGGGCGAATGGTGTTTTTCTTTTTTGTCTAGAAGTCATAATTAATAAAATCTCCTATACTTTTATGTTACCTGGAAGGGATTGCCCAATAGCGACAAGATCATTTAATTTTACTGCCATAACTCTGTACCAATTATAATATTCTTCATGGTGTAATAAAATTTTTAATTCAATAATTCATCATTCGTTCAAGTAACTTCGTTCAGTTTGACGATCTATGAGGACATTTGATAATATATCTCTGCTACCATGGATTGAAAATTTTCGTCCGTATACTATAAAACTAGTCAAGATCGTACCTAGCGGTTCGGAAATCGAAGGTCTCGTCATTGTTCTATTTTTTTACATATGCGGGCAGGGCTCTCATCTGAGCCCTAACTATTGAATATATTTATAAATGAAATTGGAACTTGCTTTCAAAATTCTAAATTTTATATGTTTGCTCCTTTATCCTAGCTTAAATATTTCTCATAATTTTACAATCCTAATATAGTTTATATTGTATTTCGTTGTTTATGTTTATACCATTGTTAATACCCTTTAATTTATCTATTCTCTAATCCAATTTTTTTTCTAATTGAAAAATTATCCTGTTCACGTCCATTTCAAAATTGATTTTGATTTGCACCTTTAATTGGGCTGACAACTAAAAAGATATCTGTGTCAGTTATTAGGAAATTGTATTGGTGTTCATCATATACTTCAATAATATACTGAAGGCCCTTTAATATCGCGGCTATATTATTACACTTGATACAGAATATAGTTATTAATCTCTATCCTACCTAGAAACAGTTCATATTACCTATGTCAATATTTTATTACGAGAATAAATCGGAGATTAACTACAAACATAAACCTTATTCATGAATACTATTGCGTGAATACGTAATTATTTAGGATTAGCACATGTATTATCATATTATATCAATGATCATAGATCAATATTTAAATCTAAAATTGCAATCATAAATTTTATAGATTAGATTATAATAAATATAAGTACTTTAAATAATTGATGTTTTGATAACTGTCCTTTTGTTGGATTATTAATAATGAATAATGATAAGCTTTGTAATGTTACAACATTTTTAAGACTTCCATACCTATAACAGAATAAAACATACTAAAAATAAATTATTATGAAATTTTTAAGTTACAACTTTTGACGAGGGCTTTCCAACTATATATTATAATATATTGATTAGACTATTAATATAACTAGAGTTCAGACTCGAAAGTGAAAAGGAAAAGAAGAAACAGAAGAAGAAGTTGTGATAGGTGGAAAGTGATTCAGGAGAATAAGAAAAAAAGATAGAGCAGAAAAAGATAAAGAAGGCATCGCAACAAGAGGAACAGCTGTAGACCAGCGAAGTGCAACTTCGTGGAAGTGAACGCAAATAAACTCGAAGACTCGTTCCTTGGTCCTTAATAGCTGACCCACATTCGTGACAAAAAAAGAACAAAATCACAGCACCTTATGTGAAGTGAAGATCACTGCTGCCTACACTCTCTTGCCATACATGAATCACAGGAGGGTTTCCTGTCTATTAAGTGTTTGAACGCGTTTTGGTTTTGGTTTCTCATGTTATAAAGTCGCCAAACACATCGTAATTATTACATAGTTTGGAAGTATGTGGAAGAAAGATATATTAGAAACTCTGTGGGATGAGGTCAAAGTCAAGTCAGGTCACTTAGTGTCTCGCTCAATTAGTGATCCCCAGTTTCTTCGAAGCTAATTTACTATCGCCTTCCAGATAATCACAGAAGATACACAGAATAAACTATTTATTTTAATCGTTTTTATTTAATGGCCTTATTTTTAACAGGGGTAAATATATAATACACTCTTAAAACAACTAGCCGATGATCCAACTTCAACCCTAAATAAATTTCATTTCTTAAAAGGCTTACCAAGTTTTTTTTTCGTTTGCTGATTATCTAAAATCTAAACCATCTGACAAACAGTCTGAGAATAGAATGTGATAATGTTAGTGATCACAAATATAAAAATGAAATTTGAAAAGGAATTTAAATACTATTATGACTTCACAGCAGAATTAAGTTGGTTTGACATTAGTAAGTTTGGTGTTTTAGCTACAAATATGTCATCCACATACAAAGTTAACTTATTACAATCAATGGTCAAAGAATCAATGGAATTGTTACGTAGAGTGAGAATTGTAAGTTATTGCACTTGTTTCAGGGGGAAACACCACTCTGACTAATTTTCTCTGTATAACACAACTATCGCTTAGAATATCTTTCGACTTGGAGATCCGTTTGATTGAAGATGTTTGTTTATATTTCAGTCATCAGCTCTCGTTGAGACCTATCGAATGCTTCATAAAAATTGCGTCAAATATCAAAATGATAATTAAATGACGATTATAAAGGGTGGTATAGTAAGGATCATATGTTTAATACTTTGTTCAAAATATACTATATATGTGGAAAGCGCTGGTTAAAAGCAATCTAATGCTACCCATAAAACAGAGTGAAGAGGTGCCAGGAACGTAAACGAAGGAAAGCACCACATAAACGGCCACGTCAATAATATGTCCATCTGGACTTGGGTGACGTAAATTTTATGCTCTTTCGAAATACCAACAGGAATCATCTTCCACTACTAAATCATACTATGCCAGACGAAGTAGGGGCTATAATTGATTTCTTTCCTGATAAGATGGAAAATGTTGCGATGAGTAATACAGAAGTATAAAAAATACAAAATATGAAATCCAAAAGAACTTTTTGTTCAAATTTATCAAAGAAAATTTTGAGATTATGTACCTGACTGAATAATGTGAAAACTTGTTAAGCAAAACACACGGCCGTGTCAACAACACAACCTCGTGTTTTTTTTTGTATTACAGATTATGTAATTAGATTACGATTTTGTTTCTTTTGACCTTTTGACCTTTATTATACAGAAAACCTCACACGTTATACGCGTGGGCGATAGTGAGACCCATGCCTAATAAATAATTATTATGTAACTGATAGTAGTAATTTTATATTGCAGTTAAGTAACAGATAATAATTTATTAAACATAGCTACATGGTTTCTATTTGAAATAATTTCGTAAATATATTAAGAAAGAATAATTATTATGTTAAAGACAAAAAGCTAGAATACTAAAAAAACTAAGGCAACTATTTTGGTTTTTGTTTGGTTTAAAAAGATGATAGTGTCGTAGTAGCGATGTATAATAGCTTGAGGCATAATTCTTTGGTAGAAAGACACTACCGGGTATTGGACATAAAATTATATCGGTATACACAGCGATCATTTTCGTTGAATACAATCCCACATAGCGAATGGTTCTCAAGCTCTCGTTATATGGAGGGTCCCACAAGGGTCCCGTTTGGGACCGTTACTCTTTATTTTATATATTATTGGACTTCCTTTTACATAAAAAATAACTAAATAAATAAACTAAATATAATATAAGTAAATAGAAAATAAATACAGGAAGTAACTAACTCAATCTCGGTGTAGGGTTAAGTTTATTATTAGTTAACCGGATAGAATAAATCAAACACTAAAGGCTTTTATAAACGAAAAAACTGCATTAATTAATTGGTGTATCCTATTCTGAGAAAAGCGTGCACAAACAAAAAGACAAACCAGAAAATAAACAAAAAATTCTAAAAATAATAATTTGTTGTCGGTTATTAAAGTATAACTAGTATAAATTGATGCTTTTTAATATACACGACACGCATACTATTTTATTATCTCAATAGATTTTTCTTTTATTTAAACAATTTATCTAAGTCTTCAATTACAAGACTAATTGTGTGACTTACTAGTTAGGATTATTTGTTTGGCGTGGCTGAATTGCTATTTACAATAAAAAAAAATACTAGTAAATTATGAAGCACTCCAAAAATTAATAACTGACACCTCCTGTATACAGCGTGGCGCAATATTAATGGCAAATAAAATTAAAATAAATAGTTGAAATTTTAATATAAACGAACAAATTATATATTTTTTTTAAAATTAAATTGTAATCACCCTTACGTGGTCGCTACTCACCGACGAGTTCAGAACGGCGTGTGACAAGAAGGCGTCAATACCTACGCTAACACGCGGCTACTACATTAGACAGGAGGCTACTACATTAGACAGGATGTTCCGCAATGTTATCATGGGAAATTAATTTATTAAGGTAAATAATGTCCTTTTTAAAGTCTAGTATTCATTCTAATGTCTAATATCGGGAGCACGGCAGTGCCAATGTGCTGTGAATTCAAAAGAATGTTTGAATGTTTCTTACTCAACACACGAAAACGACAGATTATTAGCTGGGTTAGCAGAAAGGATTTGTTTTATTAATGTTATGTCGACGCGGATGAAGTCGCGATAACAACTAGTAAGATATATCACTTTATACTTTTTAAATACTCTTATTCTTAAAAAAATTAGGGAGGTTGTGTTATAATACATAAGACAGAAGTTGATCTTTACAGAATATTATGCATATGTCAATAATATTTCTTAACATCAAGAATTAATTCGTAAATTATGCTCCATGTTGTTAAAATGAAATTGTTTCACAGCAGAATTGTCCAACCGTGCGTCAAAAAATTCTCTCATATATGTCCATACAAAACAAATATTGGAAATAAAATAAATATGGGTCCCAAATGGAAATAAAAACTATCCTATCTCTCAAGTTGGACTAAAGTGCACTCCACGAAGGAATCCCCATTAACGAACGGCTCGTTCATTAGTTTAGGAGTTTACTGGAAACAAACATCAGGATACTGGATGTAAGAGGGAGCAAAGAGGCAAGAGGCTCACGTGATGAGAAATGTAAAACAGCTGCAACACCAGGGGTCAGGAAATGAGTTACCGGCCTTCAAGGAGTAAGCTCTAACCTTTTTTGGTTTAGGGAAACTGCAGCCGGTAATTGTTCCATAAAGTTGCTGTGCAGGAAACCATTTTCGGTCGAAGTTTACTTGTGGATTTATGACATTTTAATAGAATGTCCGGTGGTGAAAATGAAATCCTGAATACACTAATAAATAAATAAACTCCTCTTAGCGCTCCCCGTGAAATATGCAGTAGAAGATGCTGAGAGATAGCCAAAAGATTCAAACCGATCGGAGATTACTTGATCGTCGATAATTTGAGCCGCTCTTCACTGTATGCGGTCAAATGGAAGAAGCTGGTACTGAGGAGCACCCGCCCAGAGGTGAGAACATTATGTGTGACTGAATTTTCGTCTTTTATGACGATAATAATAATACGCATTCTGGCAAAAGTTCAGCTCCTAGCTGGTGAGTTTCGTGAGCCCCCCTAAGAGATCGGCGGAAGAACATACAGATCAACGATAGATTTATAGTAATTTTATTTCCCGTTGGTCAATCTACGGGTACGCATCTCTGAAGCTATAAGTAAACTTGCCGTAGTATGCCTATTATTATAATTTATGGACAAATCATATCAAAATGACTTTATTCATGTATGTCAAAGAAATAACAGACACAAGATATTTTCTTCTACTAGTTACCACCAATTCGGAAAATTTTCAGCTTTAATGAGAAAAAGTGGCAAAAAACTCATTGCCACTCTTTTAAATCAACTTTTACAAATTCGTCGTTATACGAAATATTTATAGAAAGAAAAATCCTCAAATGTCTTACACGAGTAAGTCAAGTAATAAATGTAAATTAACTATTAATAATAAAAAAACACAAGAGTTATTGATTACAGTAAATACATCAATCCAAGCACACTGTAAATAAATAAAGCTATTATGCGAGCATTTATATGAATTTAAATATAGCAAATAACTTTATTAAGAAACATGAAACTGAGTTTCTGATAACAGTAAACCAGCCAACCACAAGTAACGCCCGTTTACGAGCATGGCGCATGGACCAGCTATCGCCGCGCTCGACCATATTTTAGGCAAAAGAACGATCCGCCCCCCGACACTGCCGCAAGCTATAGCAATTATGCGAGCATGACGAAGTCTGTCACGGGAACTCAACCAATTAACCTAGAGGACAATTTTTATCTATATATACCCACTAAATTGTCAACCTCTTGTTTTACAAAAAATGAGAGTGACGTATTTTAATTAGTAGGTAACTCATACTGCAAAGTCCACGACTAAATATTACCAGTGATGTTGAGCAAAGCTATAAAGTAAATTAATTAAAATAAGGAGATCATTTAAATTGATTTATAAACACATATTTATTGCTGAGACCTGTCAACAGCGAAAACAAACCATTAAGATAATCTCAGACACGACATACCTAATAACCGTTATCTGTTACTAATAAATAATTTCTATAAATACATAACATCTTCTCTCTATATATTCATATTGAGTTTAATATAATTAATTAATGTTTGCAAGCGAAAACCGAGGTGGAATAAAACCAATAACATTACAAATACTGTGATAGTGCTCTCTCGTCTATTTCACAAAAGCATATATGAAGTACCCAGTGATCTTATATTATGATGGTACGGAACACATCGCAAGCAAGTCCGACTAACACTTGAGTCCTTTTTTATTTAGTTAGTGAGAGAAATTGCTATATAAATTAAAAGTTCAACGGACAGATGTCCGATGGTCGGGTCCGGGGCAGAAAAGACCTCGAATGGCGACCACGTACCGGAAGACGCAGTGTTGGAATACGTTATTAGTGAATGCTACGGGATCGAAGACACTCGCGATATGCAAAGAACCGTACGCCAAACTTCTTCATCTTCATATACTCCTCAATAACCCTTTACCATTAAATTAGTTTTTGCATGTGTCCTAAATGTTTTTGCAGGCAATTCTGTTGGGATCGTGGGGAGTTTATTACAGAATCTAACAGATTTTCCCAAAAATAACTTATTTGCCTAAGTGGTTCTAAAAGTGGGTTTGGCAATTTAAATGTTTAAGTCTTGTGTTAATGTTATGCAGTTTCCACTTTTTTAACATCTTTATGAATATTTTTCCTAGTATACATAACATTTTGATAGATATATACTGATGACACTGTAAGTAAATTTCTTTAAACAGATTTCGTAATGAATCTCGACTTCCAAGACCGCACATAACGTTAACAACTTTCTTCTGTAAATAAAGATGCTATCAATATAGGTATATCAGAATACTTTAAGGCATAATATTTGATAGCAGCCTTGTTTTTCAAACGGCGCAGGAAGCTGAACTTAATTTGTATGAAAATTTCTCAATATGGGGGCGCCATTGCAATTTAGAATCTATTGTAACTCCTAAGAACACTGAATCAGAATCTAAGTCTGGGGTTACATTATAAATAATGACTACTAAAAATAAAGTTTTACTGTTTGTTATGTTACATTTAGTAGAGAGAATTAAATACACTTTTAAGATTTTTTGCGGCAAACAGAATGCAATAACATAAACACTGACTTCTTGGTCTCTGAAAGTCTCGTGTGCGTGAAATTTCACAGACCTTTCAAGTCCACAACCAAACCAAAGTAGAAAAAGATGTTAATAGAGAATTGCCTGGACGAGCACTGCATTATAAATTTACGTCACTCAAATCAAATCAAAATTGTAATTTAAATGAAACTTGTATGTCAGTAGTTACATATTTTTTCGATTCAGTACGACTTCGGCAATTGGAAAAGGTTTTAAAAATTATTTTAACTACGATTAACACCACTTCGCAAAAGATTGAAATGAGAAAGGTTAGTTAGTAGAAGAGAAGTTAGAAAATCATTGCCGCTTTTAAGTCAATTGTACAAGTTGTAGATTTTAATTAATCTGTGCAACGAGAAATAAAAATTATTACTCAAAAATCACGAACCGCTCAAGCATTAAAAAAATTAACAATATTAAAAAAAGCCTTGATTTAAAAACATGAAACAGATTTCTCGATGATGACTGGATGACACAGGATGACTGGATATCATTACAAGTAACGCCCGTTAACGTGCACGACACAAAGACCACCCTTGACCATATTTTAAGGCACAATCAAATAAAAAAGAATGTGTAACTTTGTAAGCAATGCTTGCCTAAATCTCTCTTACAATAAAATTTACCATATGTTTAAATGTGTATGTTATTTTCAACATAACGAAAAGTAGATTATGTAAAATTTGGGGCAGCTTGAAGAATTGTCCCCCTCTGTTGCTTTATTATAATAAGAAGAGTATTCAATGCCAAATTTGGCAATCGCTCGGAATTTCTAGACCCAGTATGTACGATACTGGTCGAGGCATTCAGAAGAGTGTTGTCGAAGAGGAGTTATACGACAAATGAGGTTTTTAAAGGATTGATTTGTACACTTGGCTTTTTGGGGAGTTAAACTGAATAGGATACATTTTGGCCCATTCCGAGACCTTCTGAAGGGTGGTCTCGGAATGGGAATTCTTCCGGCACTGTTCAATAATTTATTAAGAGAAACCTTTATGGCTAGTGTATTATGCCATATTATTAAGTGAGGCCAATGTGCAAGTGCAAATCTGTAAAATAAAGTGGGAAGCTACTTTGCACAGGATGCCGGCTAGATTATGGCTACCACAACGGCGCCTATTTCTGCCGTGAAGCAGTAATGTGCAAACATTACTGAGTTTCCGTCTGAAGGGCGCCGTAGCTAGTGAAGTTACTGGGCAAATGAGACTTAACATCTTACGTCTTAAGATGACGAGCGCATTTGATTTGCCGCTCAGAATTTTTGGGATTTTCAAGAATCTTGAGGGGCACTGCATTGTAATGGGCAGGGCGTATCAGTTACCATCAGCTGAACATCCTGCTCGTCTCGTCTCTTATTTTCATAAAAAAAGAAGTAGTAAGGGGTACTTTTACTAATATTAAAAAAAGACTTGTTTGTTTTGTCGGCGCAAATCTCTGGAGTTGGATTTAAATAATATTTTTATCAGATTCATGAGAAAAAAGCTATGTAGCATCAGACCACCTGTCAGATAGTTTAAAATATTTATTTATAAAGAGTGAGCCACAAGGAAATCCATTCCCGATTTACTTTAACCGCTCAGGTTCATCATAATCCATAGTACTTTCTCACAATTAATGTCCCCTTTACCAGGTAACTTCAACAAACTTAACTTTAACAATCTTTGTTTTACAGAAGAGGGCAATTCGTGGCATATATAATATGAAACCTCGCGACTCATTGCGTAACCGTTTTAAAGATATAAATATATTAACAGTAACTTCCCAATATATTTATGAAAATGTATTGTACACGCATAGAAACAAAGATAATCTGCTGAAAAGAAATGATATACATAACATTAATACAAGATACAAGAATAAATTGTTGATTCCAAGATACCAACTACAAAAACTTAACGATTCTTTCATGGGAAACTCTGTGCGTTTCTATAACAAACTCCCATCAAAATTGACAGAGCTATCAATTCGTCATTTCAAATCTCACATTAAAAAACAATTAATTAAGGAAGCCTATTATAGAAAAGATGATTTTATAAATGCCAAGATAGCCTGGCCAGATGTCGCTCCATCTCGTAATGACAGCTTGACATTACCTTAGGTTCTTGTAAACCGGTGTAGAGCTATGACTAGTTTTTGTATAATATAGTGCAATAGTATAATTATGGATACAACTTTGTATTTTTGTATATTAGTATAATTTATTTTGTGACGATTCAATGTGATCCTCGAGGTTTTATTTGAATAAAGATATTCTGATTCTGATTCTATTTCATTTACAAAAGACTGTATAGGAATTTTCTGACAATAATAACGGTAACACAACGAAGCAAAAAAACGTTAGCGAAATGCGATTAAGCTTTCTATAAGATATGAACACGACTCTGTTAAATTTGCGATATTGCGTTGTGTCTTCCCTACGGAAAATACCACCATATAATTGAAATAGAAGCAGCTATCTGTTTGTGTGTATATTAAATTAAATTTGTGCCTTTTTAATAATTATAAGTATACATATTGAAAATATGTATATATTTTCTTTAAGTAATTAGAGGTAGGGTCCACGCAAATTAAACCAACGAAAGAGTGAGCAAAATTCAAATCACTCCAACTATTTCTACGCGGTTGAAATCGGGTTGCCTTTCCTATTTAATAAAAAAAACTATACATGAATTACTTCAGTAACACCTTTATTTCTACTGCGAGTAATTAAACTAATAAAATAAAACCTCTTAAAGTTTAAAGCTAGGATAACTGTAACTAATTAATCTATGTGTAACAAACTGGTTATTTTAAACAACTTATTCTAATTCACATATTCTTACCACTGCTTATTATAATAACTATTAATGTTAATTTTTGTTTAAGTAAATTCACAATACATACACTTATATTTGCGATCGCCATTTTCACTTAGCCAACTTAATAGAGCACCGGCACCAATAACTTGTAAGTCAAGTCTGCCAACAAATCGTCTGCTTTATGTTATCTACAGCTTATCAGCCAAGTATCATGCTTGTTTTGACTGTCGTGATCGATTCGTGAATTTCCCCAATTAATTACAGAAGCTCTTGCACATACATATTTTCTTAATAAAAGCTGAAATTCTTTGTAATTGATAGCTTTCCATTTTTTGGAAATATGCAGGCCCGTTAAAAGTCAAATAATAGTTTTTTGTAAGCTGTGCGAAAAGTTCAAAATGTCTTAATAAATCTAATTTAAGCCCACTTGTTTAGTATAGGGTATATTATTAGTATACAAGGCAATATTATAAAATAAATGGAAGAGAGGGTGTACGAGCGTACGGGTTATTTCATGTTTAGTGATCTCCGCCACCCAACTTCTCTTGCAACACCAGATGAATCACAGGAGCGTTGCCCGTGCCTTTGAAAATTGTACGCGCTTTTTTTGAAGGTAGCCATGTCGTATCGTCCTGGAAACGTGCTTTGCGCCACGGCGCAAGAAAGCAAGTATGTATTAAATTTTTATTACCAAAATATGTCAGTACAAATATTACAATTAACGAAGAAATAATACAATGTGTTGACTCAAACGTATTGATAGGAATAACTTTAGATTCACGTCTGCAATGGAATCCTCATATCACTACCTCATCAGGAAGACTCATCTAGGCTGTTTTTGCTGTTAAAGAAATAAGATTACTGTCTGATGTTGAGACAGCAAGGCTTGTATATTTCAGTTACTTCTATAGTAATATCTCAGAGTAGGGATGGACACTTACGTGGGGATCAGCAGCTGATATTCATTACATTTTTGTATTGCAATAGAGAGCCACACGTGTCATTTATAAATTAAGACCTCGTGAATAAGAAGTGAACACTTAGCAGAATTATTATATTTTTATTTATATTAACAATATTCACAAATTTCAGCCGGTAGCAGCTACATACGCGACCGGGCAGGGGGTGCTAAGTATCCCCGGGTTCGACAACGCTACAAACGAAGGCAGTGTTGGTAGGCCCCTCACAAGATGGACTGACGATCTGGTCAAGATCGCCTGAATACGTTGGATGAGGGCAGTGCAGGACCGATCGTCGTTGAACTCTTTGGGGGAGGCCTTTGTCCAGCTGTGGATGTCTTCCGGCTGATGATGATGATTCACTTAGAGATTTAAAGAAATCAATACAGTTGCTTTCCAATATATACATGAATAATAGTGTTTATCACAATATAAACACGAGAAGTAAAAAAAGCCTTGCTGTTCCAAATTTCAGACTTCATAAAACTGTTCAAACTCCCACATCATGTTACTGAACTTCCGTTACATAAATTTAAGCTTAAGAAAGCGTATTGCAAAGTTCAGGAATATTTAGACGATGAAAATGTATGGATACTATGAAAGCTGTAAAAGGATGATAAAACTTACTGAGTATCTCGCCGGTTCTTCTCAAGGCACAAGACCTTCTGGTAGTCCCTTGAACCGGGGGCATCAAAATTGGCTTTCATAATCGTACAAATCTACCTAATAATCCTAATAATCGTACCTAAATGAATAAAGAAATTTCATTCCATGCACTTACGAAAAGGCTCGTCCATGGATACTAAAAATGTGTTACGTTTTACCACATGCAATGAAAACTGCGCTTAAAATATCATGTATATATTGTAAAAGTGACTTCAAAATCGAGTCAAATGTCTATATAAAAATATACGAAGAAACATACTCCCTAATGACTGACTTTGTGCTCAAAATGTTGTGCTACACTGGAGCTCATTAGAACGATTTTTTTTTAATTGGGGCTGTTTTCGATTTCGCCCTCATTTTTTTTTATGGATTAGGAGTACAAACGAGCGTACGGGTCACCTGGTTTTAAGTGATCACCGCCGCCCACATTCTCTTGCAACACCAGAGGAATCACAAGAGCGTTGCCGGCCTTTAAGGATGGTGTACGCGCTTTTTTTGAAGAGACCCATGTCGTATCGTCCCGGAAACACCGCACAAGGAAGCTCATTCCACAGCTTTGTAGTACGTGGAAGAAAGCTCCTTGAAAACCGCACTGTGGAGGACCGCCACACATCCACATGGTGGGGATGATATCCTAAATTGTGGCGTGTCGTGCGAAGGTGGAATTCGGCGGCAGGAATCAGGTTGAACAGCTCTTCGGAACACTCCCCGTGATAAATGCGGTAGAAGACACACAATGAAGCGACGTCTCTACGCAACGCCAAGTGATCCAGCCGTTCACAGAACACTGGGTCCCCGACAATTCGAGCTGCTCTGCGTTGCACGCGGTCAAATGGATCGAGCTGGTACTGGGGTGCGCCAGACCAGAGATGACAGCAATACTACATGTGTGGCCGGACCTGCGCTTTGTAGAGCGCTAGAATATGGGGCGGCTTGAAGTATTGCCGTGCTCTATTGATGACGCCCAGCTTCTTCGAAGCCAATTTGGCTTTGCCCTCCAGATGGCCACGGAATTTTTATCTTCTTAGTTTAAATTATTTAATGATAACAGTAATAATGGTACATTCTTTTTTAAATTTCTGATTGTTTTTTGTACTTTATAAGATACACCCCGAGGGTTCCCTTGCCGAAACCCTTCGACTACAGATCCCGATTTTTCGGCAAACATTTATATCATAAGTATATCTACAGTCCAGTCAGTATATTGTCGCGGGCGGCTATCGACCGTTTTCCAGAACAACAACATCAAATGAATCACTTTCTCTAGACACAACAGATAGGTAGAAGTCAATAACCGACATTGTGGTACGGTACAACTAACGCGGTCATGCCCGACACTTATATATTAGGTGTTACTATTATGTTTAAAAAAATAAACATTTGGACTGTTGCTTCTCAATATATTCTTAAGTTTCATATGACAAAGTAAAAAATACTCTATCTGACATCGTGTACTGGTTTAGCGCCAATAACTAAATGTTAAATAGTCATAAAACTAAATAATATTAAATTTACCACGCTAATGTTACGGAGAGGTGGTACGAGTTAAACCAGTGGAATCTGCTATATTTCTTGGCATTATTCTTGATTCCTAATTGCAATGAGGCCCTATATTGAAGGATTAAGTTAAAAAATTTGACAGTTAACTGACATAGATACGGCGCCGTGCCGCGACTAGAATTCTTTAGTTACTTTCATAGTATTATGTTCTGGTATATTGTTATGGAGCAGTGCAGCCGATAATAATATCATATTTGTGCTGCAGAAGAGGACTATTCGAGCTATTTGTAACCTAGGTCCTATAGAATCATTAAGAGAAAATTTTAAAGAAATAGACATTTTGACTGTTGGTTCTCAATATATCCTTGATAATGCTCTATAATTGAGTAAAAACATATTGAGGAATTTGCTAGAAACTATGACAATCATAATGTTGAATGAGGAACAAACCCTATGCCTACTACTCGGTTAAGTCGGGTTAGTAAGTCTTTTATTGGGCGATGTATATGCTTTGACAATATGATCATCAGATACAAATACAGATACAAAACAAATGTGTTACGAAATTTAAAAGAATTGTTAATAAAAAAAACTACGTTTAAAAAAACCGACTTCAAAAACTGAAAAGTATCTGACGAGGTAAGAACCTCTGTATTGTTTTTAAAAGGTGTGACGTCATTACTGTTGACATCACAATTGCTATCTTGCTGAAGATCACTCATTGATTCTTCTAAAGAAAACTACGAGTAGGTATTATATTACTTTCGTTTATTCAACGGGCAGCGTTACGACGTCCCAGAGAGGTCCGTACCGTACGACAGCCCGAGCACGACTGACTGCAGTGTCGATCGTGCGGGCTGTATTGTTACGACCCGGCGCACGTGCTACTTTGTGTGTTGTAGTATTTGCGCCGATATATCAAATAACTAAAAATTTTATTTAATACACCTTTACTTAAATATTATTAAAATAGTATTATTTATATGTACTACCTATTAATAGGTTTTAATTCGGTGCCAAGCCCTAAATAAAATAAAACTTTATATTATAAACAGCTTACTTACTGTAATTATTAAGGTTGTCTGGCCACGCGTGTCTGTCCACTTGGGTTGTTATTTTATTATCATAAAATATTAATAAAATGTTATATAATAAAATATGTAGCATATACAAATAATATTATTTTATTAATATTAAAGGTAAATGTGTATTAAATTTAATTTTTAGTTATTTGATACTTTTCAGTTTGGGAAGTCGGTTTTTTTAAACGTAGTTTTTTTTATTGATGTGAAACATGTATAGGCGGAGGGTAAACCTTATTGTTGGCGTGGCGATACAGGCCGTGGCGACGCTTCGCCACGCTATATTGTTGTTAGCGCCATCTATATTATGTATTACGTAGTACTTTCTCTTGTGGTAACTTCGAATTTCAAAAAAATTGTGGTAAGACAGGACTTACATAATTATTTTAACAATTATATAACATCATCTTCTGGAAAAAATTCGTAATATTGTATTTTTTTATCATGCCATACTTAGTTCCTGTCATAATCTGTACTTTTGTGCCTATTACTTGTACAAAATAATTTCGATGTTTCACATCTGCCGGGCGTCCCGTGACGGCTCACAATTTTTTTTTACTTTTTAGTGTCAATTAATAATTATAATATATAATCAACCTGAATGAAAACTCCTAAAAAAGCCGTACACAAAAAATAATTATATCATCCAGGTTAACAAACATTTTCATAAAAAATGTTCACAAAATGAAAACTACTGGGCCAAACTATGTAAATTGGCCAAATGGCATCTATACTGCTGAACGAAAGAAAAAACATAAATCTCAAAGTAATCGGTGTACATACATAAAAAAATACTGATCGAATTGATAGTCACCTTTCCCACACACAGGAGGAGGTTCCTCCTGTGTGTGGGAAAGGTGACTATAGCATAAACGATTTTCTTAATGACACCACAGACTGGGAATGAAGCGGACACCCGCAGGCTCTTTAGTTAAAAATGCTTATGGTACGATAATACATTGTAATCCATATTTTATGAAAAAAGGCCCGCTGAGTTTCTCGCGCCCGTTCTTCTCAAGTCTGAGGCAGTCTATTTCGAATGGGTGGTAAAAGTTTAGACATCTCTGACGACAGAATTGAAAACTTCAAGAGCCAATGATTATAATTCGAAATCACCTACATATTATTGCATAAGGCGGCATCTAGGGGCCGGTCGTGTCCTTTCCTAGAATATTGTCGAAGGTAACGATAGCTGGTCCAAGCTCATCCGCGTGAACTATTGTAGCTTGTAGTAACTGGATCCAGTGATCGAGAACGATACTTTTGTTGTTTTTAAATGTAACACGGTCACTCTGGTGTGTGGTTACCAGACAACCACAAAAATATAAAATGAAACGAGATAGCTGATGAGCTAGCCAATTTTCTTCAACTTTCACTGAACATAAATTCTTTAGTATTGGAGAAGCCCTAACCTGTAGAGCCATGAAGAATCAGGAAACCCGCGAAACAGCTAATCTTTGGATTTCGTTACCACGCTTTATAAGAGGTGGGATGACTTGTGAATGACTTTGCATAAACTGGGCCAGGAGTCAATTACGATGCCTCATAAGTTTGCTAACTTAAAGGACACTTCTGCCAAGAGGCCTACGAAGACTTTAAACAGATTCTACTGGAGTGAGAGGCCACCAGTGAGAGCAGGATAGATTAAAGCCCTAGCACTCCAGCCAGAGGACCTATCCCACTTGAACCCCTTGAGGATTCTGCGTTAAGGGTTACATATAGGTATTGAGGATGTGATTTATATTCATTTAAGAGCGTTGCAAGGAGAAGCTTGATGTTTGATCTCCTCATCACAACGAGTATGGTTGTCATTAGGGCGTGCGTCTCAAGTCAGTACGGGCCGTCATGTAGGGGCCACAATAGATCTGCAGATGTGTTATAATCCCTGAGATTAATAATGATAAACAGTACACAGTACCTGAACAGGTCAATGATTGAAGTACGCCGAGAACTGCGTTGCCCTCGAAGTTTGGGTAGGAGGGTTGTGGATTACTGGTGCTGAGTACCTACCTAATTATTTTAGCTTTTAATACATTTTCTACATGATTATTATAATTCTTTATAAATCCACGTAATTTTTATGTTTATACCTATTAATACTTATTTAGTATGAACAACATTTCATATACCTTTTGTCCACTACAATCTTTAAACAATCATTATTGTGCTCATTTAAGTCTGAGAAATCTGTTGAATAAACATACAGCTTCCGAAGGACAGCGTCTCGTTAAAAATAAACTACGATAAAGAGATCAAAGTGGACGTAAAACAAAACAATGTTTAATTAATTTCAAGCTGTGACTTGTATGTCATGCGTGAAGTTGATTTGAAGGTTGTCAGGGAAAATTCCATCTGATATATATTATAGATTTCAAATTGAGAGTAACGTTGGATTGTGTCACTCGAAAACAGTGCACGCAAAGAATTCTGATAACTATCAGAATGCCACTTTAGATAAATTCGGACAACGGGGAACAGGGAATCCCTTTTCTATGCCACAATCATTCCAATTATGTTGCAAGATGATTCTGTAGTAGCAACCTTGGAGTAAGACGCTGGAATAATAATAATTAAATGGGTTAAGAAGGCGAACTGAATGCATGTGCTATACATGGCAGTACCTAAAGGAGTCCCACACCATTATGTTAGAAAAATATTATATTATCACTAGTATTACGAAGAGATGTTTGATCTCATTTTCGCCGCCGAATTCCACCTTCACACGACACGCTACAAATTAGGATGTCATCCCCACCATCTGGATGTGTGGCGTTCCTCTCCAGTAGAAGCAGAGGGCAGAAGCTAAGGAAGCATCTGTTCAAAAAAAGTCACAGTCATCCACAGATACACATTACCCTCATTAAGGCCACAATCACGAAAGTAATGGTCTCAAATTCTAAGTTTTGCTAGAATACTGAAGTACAAGCGTAGTTAAGACGTAAACGGCAATTAGTTGATATTACTGATTTATTGGGAATCCTTAATTAGGAGAACCAAGGTTTTTGAGGTATTTCAGATTGGAGCTTTCCATAAAATTTGCCTCTTGAAGTTTTGGAAACTTGCTATAAGCTGGACCAACTCTTATACATCTTGGGTTTCAGGATGGTGCACAAGTCATGAGAGACAATTTCAAAATATTGAGTGGAACCTGTTTCATTACCATGGATGCCTGAAGAACCCGGAATCCATGTTTAAACTATGTCAATATTGAAGTCGTAGCACTTTTTCAAAGATTATTCTATTTTCTTTTTTTTAGTTTAATTGGAAATTTACTTTTTGATCGAAATGAAGTTGAGAAAATTGATTATGCAAATAAATGTTTATGCAAATTAAAACTTTGTCTTTGACTTTAAACTAAACGTCATAAAATAATGGTCAAAATTTACTCTTTAGTAAACTTTATTACTTCACAGTTATGCTAAAATTAATCGTTTTGATTAGTGTTTCTTCCGATTTTTTTTAAAATTAGGAAATTAATACTCGACACCATTGGTCACTGCGAATCATACGTAAGTCTTATCTAATTATTTTTGAACAAAGCGCGCCTTAAAGCTAAGCTATTATAGTTTCTGTGTCGGTTGACTTTTATTTTAATATTTTTAATGTAGGTAACATCGATAAGAAATTTATACTTAAGCATATTAAAATGACCCTACGTGTTCTCCCAGATTCTCCTTCGCTACGCGAAATCGGACAAGACTCGTAGTTCTCTGAAAATTGTATTTCGATATTATTCACACGTTATACACGTGAGACTTATCAATATATCCATATAATAGATATGGATATCAGTTTAGTATCGCGTGGAATCGTATTTAGATCCATTGTGTTTATTGCCTTAACGCGTACCTAAAAGCCGGCCTACACTGATACGTGGCGTGGCGAGACGCGTGATAAGACACGCATCACACCGGAAATACACACGTCATCCACGCAAAACAACTGCGTCTGTGTGACGTTGCCGTTTCGCTACACACGCGAAATTTCGGTACGCGTCTGTGTGGTCTTACGCCCGCGGCTAAGATACAATTATAACTCTATAACCCTAGAAATAAGGGATTTCTTGTGACTAATTCTAGTAGGCTTCATAGGATAGATAATAGCTTTAAGGGTAAATGTTTACACTTTCATAATAAAGTCCCAGCCACTGTTATTATTATTAGGCATTATCTATAAATAAATATAAACGTTTTATTAAAAAATGGCTCTGTCGTAAATCCTATTACTCCCCAGCTGAATATCTAAGTGATGCCCGATCACTTAGATATTCTGCCTGCCTGGGACTAGATTATGATTTTTTATAGCAATAGCAATGACAGTACAATATTGTATATTTTTATTAAAAAGAGAGCAAAAAAGAATGCTGGGAGAGTTTCTTGCGCCGCTTCTTCTCTCTCAGAGCGCCATTTATTTCCGAAGTGGTAGTAGTATCTTCGCTTCGCTTGCCGATTGTAGTAAAGTGGAGACGTGTTTTATTTTGCTCCGCAAATAACAAATAAAGAATACTGTACAAAGTGGTTATTAAGTGTAAATCTAAACATTACTATAAAGTGTATAGTTAGTTCTATCAGTGTTTGAAAAATCAACTCATATACTCATATCACAAATATAAAAATTTTAAAAGACAACGTTAACAAGTTTTAAACCAGTGACAGTGCAGTGAGTCATTCGTTCGTGCCTCGCGTCTCGCCGCTCGCTTCTCGCGACCGCGCGCCGTGCTGCGTTTACATCGTGCCGTGCTGCGTTTACACCTTGCCGTTAGTTTAGTAATCAGTGTTACCAACTACGAAATTAACTTTCAATCTTTCTACCACCTTTACTATTACATTTTAAGATACGCAAACACAACTACATAGCTATACAATGGAAGATCAGTTTCAAATATTATTTGAAAAAATTAAAATTGAGATGCAAAGCCAAACAGCAGAACTGAAGGAATCTATTACAAAAAGTATTATGGATTAAATGGAAGAGAAATTAATTCCTTTAGTGGAAGAAAATAAAATCTTAAAAATAAAAGTAGAAAAACTAGAAAAAGAAACAGAGTTCCTGAAAAGAGCGGAGAAGAAAAACAATACTATTGTATTTGGCCTGGAAGAAAAAGAAACGTCAACCTATGAATTACTGCAAAAATTAAAGGAAAACCTGAAACATGATCTAAATATCAATATAGAAGACTACGAAGTCAACAAAATTTATCGTTTAGGAACTAAGAATAGAGATTACAACAAGCCGCGGCCGGTACTATGTTCGTTTACAAGCAACATGAAAAAGAACGAAATAATTAAAAATAAAAAGAACTTGAAGTCAATTAACATTAGTGAAGATTACTCAAAGGAAGTTTTGGAAAAGAGGAAAACTTTGCAAGCAGAGCTAGCTAAAGAGAGGAAAAGAGGCAATATAGCATATTTCAAATATGACAAACTAATAGTGAAACAGAACATACATAGCCAAGAGAAAAGAAAAAGAGAATTATCTGCTTCACCCGCCGCTTATAATGTAGATTATAAAAAACAACAGACTACTTCCTCAATCAAGTCAAACAGGACAAATGCCTTTGATATGATGAGGTCGAGATCCAACTCCCTTTCTACTATATCTAACATAAAAAAACAATAACAATTAAAAATCGGCAAACGGAAACCAAAACCAACCAAAAAAACTAACAACGAAACAAAAATTCTTCAAACTGCCCCAAGCCGACTGGTCCTCGTGGGGCATAGAGACCACAACCCTCCAACAATAAGAAATAACAATAAAAATTATAATTACAAAATACACATCGCAGCCCTCAATGTACTTACCTTGAAAAATGAAGAAAATCTCACAGAACTAATGTATGCTTTAAAACACATCAAATGAGACATTATTGGCCTAAGTGAAGTGAGAAGAATGGGGGAAAATATCATTTCTTACCCTGATTACTTGTTTTACCATATAGGCGAGACCCCGGGCCTTCACGGGGTTGGATTCATAGTAAAAAAGTATATATCAAATTACGTGGAAGGATTTGTAGGTATTTCGGAACGTATTGCCATGCTGAATATAAAATTACCTGGTAATAAAAATCCTTGGTCTATTCTACAAATATACTCTCCAACCGCACAATCTAATCCAGAAACAATAAACACATTCTACCTTGATCTAAACAATGCAATCCAAGAGCATGGCCATAAAAACCTCATAATAATGGGAGACTGTAATGGTCAAATCGGAGATAGGCGCCCAGGAGAAGAAAAGGTACTAGGACCATACAACTACAGTGACAAAACTAGAAGTAGAAATGGAGAACATATCACTAACTTTGCACTACAAAACAACTTAACCATCTTAAATACTCTGTTCAAGAAAAACAATAAAAACATGTGGACCTGGATCTCACCTGATCGTAAAACAAAAAATCAAATTGATTTTATAATGACTAACAGAAATAGCTACTTCACTAACTTCTCCGTGATTAACAAATTGAACTTTAACACTAATCATAGATTAATTAGAACAGAACTGGTAGCAAATCAACCAAAACAGTCTAGACCAAGACGAGGCCCAGGAAATATAAAGCTTGGGAAATATCAGTTAGAACAAATAACAATCAATATAAGGGACAAATTCATAGACTTTCAATCTAACGCAAAGGAGATGGGTACGCAAGAAAAATACAACTGGATAGAAAACACCATAAAACCCAAATACAACTAAATGCAAATACCAAAGATGAACCAAGAAAATGGTTGACAAAAAATACCGTAAGACTGCTAGAAGAGAGAAATCACTTAATCAAAGCCAGAGATACACAAGATAGAAGAAAACATTTAACGAAGATTAGTAAAGAAATTAAAGATAGCATAAGGAAGGATAAGAAAAAAAGTAGAATGGAAATCATAGAAGCGTATATAAGTAAAACGGGTGGAGTCAAAAAAGCATACAAAGAATTGAAGAATTCAAATGATTGGATCGTTAAAATGAAAGATGATACTGGAAAATGGAATCATCGCCGAACCGACATATTGGGAATTGCAACATCTTATTACAAGAAATTGTACAAAAGCAACCCAACAACATGTGAAAACACTTTGGTGGGTACTTCAAGCGTTTCTAGCATTCTTCAAGTTGAAGTCGAAAAAGCTATAGTCACCCAAAGTGTAGATAAAACACCGGGTCCTGATGGCATAAGCAACGAATTCCTGAGAAATTACAAGGAAGTTTTAATACCTGTCCTTACAGAGATGTTTAACACTATCTTAAACACTGAAATAATACCTCAGCAATGGACAGAGTCTACCATTATTCTGCTCTATAAAAAAGGAGATAAACATGATATTGGTAACTATCGCCTTATCAGCCTAATGTCAAATATTTACAAAATCTTCGCGATGATCATTTTAAAACGTATTGAAAGGACATTGGACGAACATCAACCGATAGAGCAGGCTGGTTTTCGTAAGGACTACTCAGTGATTGAGCACATCCATGTAGTTCGTCAAGTTTTAGAGAAGTACAATGAATACCAGCTTACATACTATATAGCATTCGTCGACTACAGTTAGGCATTTGACTCCCTAGTACACAAAAATATATGGGAAGCATTAGCAGGGATTGAGCATAAATACATTCGATTAATAAAAAACGAATACAGTCAAAGTACAGCCAGAATACAACTAGAAAAGAAGAGTCATCCATTCAAAGTAGGAAATGGCGTTATGTCTAACGACTGTCGGGAGATCCCTTACCTCTAAAAATATTTTCAGCTGTTTTAGAATCAATTTTCAGACGAATCAATTGGCAAAATTTCGGGATCAATATAGATGGCGAATCATTAACGCATTTGAGATTCGCTGATGACATAGTGCTATTCGCTAAAACATTCGAAGATATGAAAACTATGATAGAAGAACTTGCAACAGAAAGTGAAAAAATAGGGTTAAAACTCAATCCAGACAAAACTAGAGTGATGACAAATGGGAAAAAAGACATGATACAATTAGGAAATACTGAAATCAACTATACTGATGAATTCATATATCTGGGACAGCTCATAACTCAAAAAAAACCTATGCGCGAGGAAGTAAAGAGAAGAATTACGAACAGCTGGAGAAGATATTGGAGTTTGAGAGAGGTTAGGAAAGACGAAAAACTTAATATTAATATCAAGAGCAAATTGTATAACACCTGTATTTACCCGTTCTGATGTATGGCGGCCAATCATAGACTTTAACTCATGAAATGATTACCAAACTCGCAACTTGCCAATATGCTATGGAGAGAAGTATTCTGAACGTGAAAAGATCAGACAGACTAAAAAAACCGCGTCATCAGAAGTAAAACAAAAGTCATTGACGTCAAATCCAAAATTAGAAGACTCAAATGGAGATGGGCTGGGCACATGGTAAGAGGACATGACAAATGGAGTAAGAAAGTGACAAGATGGTATCCCAGGGAAGGGAAAAGGAAAAGAGGTAGAACCCAGAAAAGATGGGAGGACGATATCAGGGAAGTGGCAGGAGTAACTTTAAACAGTTAAAGGAGGAACAGAGTGGCTCAAGAAAGACACGAATGGAAACGGTTGGAGGAGGCCTTTGCCGATTGGCAAACAGATTCACAAAAAATAAAAAAAAATACAAATACTAGAATAAGTTATTTTGTTTCTAATGTTTTATGTTTGAGTATTGTTAGTTCTCTATGTTAGTAAGAATCTGAATAAAGGCTATATTATTATTATTATTAACGACAATTCAAATCAGCAATTAATAGCACATTGAAACAGCATCAACTTAATTAATGTTATTTAATTAAATTTAAACTTAAATCTCATTGTTATGAAATTAAATATTCTCATTGGAGACTTATATGTAACATCATAATAATATTGTAAGCAACATCTGTTTGTAATAACTACTTTTCTTTCTTGTTACCTAACACTTAAATAGTAGCCCCTGGACATTGTCGTTGGTTATGCAATCAGTACTATTTATGTTATTTCTTCCTCTAATTCATCTAGTATGTAATTGTTTTGTGTCCCAAATAAAATAAAATAAAATAAAATTATTATTATTAGTAGTATCTAGTATATTAGAGATGACATCAAAAAAATGTAAAGGAATAAATTTTGAGAAAATAAATGCCTTTTATGCCTTTTTTAGAACGTAATTTAAAACCTCAGCCATCTTTCCTAGGCCTTGTCCACATACAAGGAAAAGTGGCAAATGAATAAGGTCTACCTTCTCTTTCACTCACCGCGCTATACATATTCTTTCTCTTTTGCCATTTTTCGTTTTACCCGCAAAATGTGGACCTACCTTACTGTATCATTCAATACAACTGATGCGTCCGCACGACAAGTTAATCCACGCATCAGGTATAATTTGGCTAAATCAAGCACTACTGGTGCTGAGAATTTTAAAAATTATAAATCATCGTGGTAACGGAAGTTGGTAAAAATCAATGGAATGCTACTCTTCTTCTGTTAACGGTAAATTTGATTGAGCAGTTTTTAGCACAACTTAAAGGATGAGACAGACATGGATAATGGTGACGTTGATCTTAATTGAAGATTATACTAGAGTAAAAAGCCAAGAAGAAAGAGTCGATAATGTTTGTATGGAAAAATCTACAAATTTTCCCTCTCAAGATTACTTTTCTGGGCAGGTGAAAAAAATTATTACTATAATCCCACTTGATGAACCTCATTGACCATCTTCTTATGACCATTGTTATAATCGCCAATTTAGTGGCGACAGGTCCAGTCAAAGAAAAGTACCATTTGCAAACAAATCGTGTTTCAATTCACATCTTAACCCTGAAACTTGAAATGGTATCCTCTTCTTTCTGCGGCAGAAGACACACAATGAAGCGGCATCTCTACGCAACGTAACCGTATCTATGCCAGGTGATCCAGCCATTCACAGAGCACTGGATCCCTGACTATTCGAGCAGCTCTGCGTTGCACGCGTTCAAATGGTTCGAGCTAATACTGGGGTGCGCCAGACCAGAGATGACAGCAATACTCCATATATGGCCGGACCTGCGCATTATAGAGCGCTAAAATGTGGGCCGGCTTAAGCTGTCTGATGTCCTATCCTTGGAGGAAAGCTAGTATGATTTTTAAAAAAACAATATAATTCTTTTTTTAAATTGGTTGAAACATGAAATAACACATTTCTGTGACCCTATGTAATAGATTTATCTTAAACGAGCATTGACTACGACTTTGTTCATTGCTCTCTATATAATTCTTTTACACAACTGTGCTATATGTTACATTTGTAATCATTTGAATTTATAACACATAATATAATTAACGTGCTATCACGCTACAACCAACAAAATCCTCTTTTATCACCTTCCTTCATTCCTTTTAGTGCCTTCTACGTGATGTGCACACAAACATACAAACAAACTGATATTATACAACTTTATTATAATATTTCATTATTATCTATTGATATAGCAGGAAAATACTGGATGCAAAAGGAAAAATAGAACATTTTGGAAAAAACTGGAGGAGGCCTTTACTCTAACGAGATCCACAACTCAAATAAATAGAGGCATAAGCAAGTAATCTTACTAACACCAAACAATTAGAATTTTATCTTTCCTAGTAATACTACTAATAATTCACTTTGTGTAAAAAGAGTTATGATATAATATATATATATATATATATATATTATATCATAACTCTTATAATATATATATAATAACATATTATAATATATATATATATATTATAATATGTATAGAATAGATAGTTATAGAGTTGCGTATCAAAATAATCTCATATAGATTTTACAAAAAAGGTTTAAACTTTATCTTAAATCATTTATACGTATAAATAGATTGTGACAGCATTTCAAAAAGAAACGAGTGTAGTTGGAAATCACCCCTCATTATCAGTGGACAATATAGGCATATTATATAAACGGATACGCCTTATGCCAATGTGGACTTAAGGTCGACTTTTGTTGGACTTTTAGGGACATACAAATAATAATGTAAACAATGATTTCGGAATAATATGCTCAGAGATATTGTTAATACCCCTGGTACTTACGAATTGGCTTAATTCATGTCGACATTAAGGTGTTTAATCGTAAAAATCATTCAAAAATACGCAGAACCTAAGACTTCACCATCATGTGATCGCCGAGGCTATCCGTCTCTTCGATAATACTGACTTTAAAGAAGATAAGCTGACTGTGGGAGGAGGATGATGAAATTTAAATTGTCAATGACTAATAGAGAATATCCACTTATGCGAATTACATAAAGAAGTATTCAACTTGTAGAAGTTAATCATTGGTCTATAACTATACCTCTATAGGTATTAAACAATTTTATTTGCAAGTTAAATGACACGAAACATTGTGTAATAAACGGCCTAACGAAGCGAAAATCGTTTAAATGATTTATTCCTCGTGCTATTCTGGGTTTTTAGAAAGATCAATACTGTAAAAATCTTGCAAAAAATGGCTTTGACAATTAATTATTAAATAATTAATACGGCTGTATGGGCTTGAACCCTTTGCCTGTCTTAATAATAGACGAAGAAACCAAAAACAATAACGAATGACGTAAACGTCAGAAAATTTTGGGAATCAACTTCTACAACCTGCAACAACTTTTGTGTTACAGTGATGCGCGGGCATCTTAAAATTTTACTCTTATAATTTTTTCATAACGCGCCTAAAGAATTATAACTTTAAAATCATCATACAAATGCCAAATCCGTTTCGCAACAATCATTTTCTTGTGATAATTGGTGTTTTTTGCAGACCGAATTTCTTCTGATAATTTTACAATCGACTTCAACAAAGTAACTATGATAAAAATCAAATCACGCTCTTGTGAGTCCTCTGGTGTTGCAGGAGAGTGTGGGCGGCGGTGATCACTTAACACCAGGTGACCCGTACGCTCGTTTGTCCTCCTATTCCATAAAAAAAAAAAAAATGACACCTGTATTAAAGCACGTATTTGTTGTTAATCATAGATTCCTTCATCATTTCATAGAAATAGTTTATAGTATACCTACTTTAACATTACATGTGTCTACAGCATTTCTGCGCACGGGTATATACATATATAATTCATTTTTATTACTTTTATGTATAGAAATAAGAATAACAATAAAAAGAATCTATATAAAATAAAATTTGCTTTTATGACAAAAAAATGGGAAAATTAAAATTAATGAAAATACATAGAGATGATCTGATAAAAGATACCGAACAACAATTTGCGATATTTTCTTGCAATTGAAGTTTTAAAATAGAGTTAAAATGTTTATAAATAAACAGTTTCACTTTTCCTATCATGTTCAGTAGAAGTTTCTCTTATTCACCCCCAAATATAGTCTCCCATCAGGCATTCATTAAATTTTCTTTAAATTTTTCCCAAATAAGAATGTATATGTATCTTTAGAGATATTCTAGTCGCTCTTTCAAATCTAAACAATTTGTTATTTTTAATGTGATATCCCTCATTTCTGACTCCTCATTAATCATTATCGCATTTAATTGACAAGAAACGAATAAGTGACAGCATTTAATTGTCGAATAAGTAATTATTCCCCAATATTTATTAAATTTTATAGTAATAACTAGCTGACACAGCAAACGTTGTATTGCCCTCATAGTTAACAGCTGTAGTTAATCCACTAAGTATAGGTAGCTAGAATAATGTTCCATTTTTACCTCCTGAGAAACAAAGATTCTAATTAGTTATTCATTTTAAACTATTCTTTCAATTTCTGAACAACACAAAAATCAAAATCGTTGTTTTTATTTAATTCCGAGCATTTTCATACTTATTCACCTATTAAGCCTTCTCTGAACTTCCACAAATAATTTAAGACCAAAATTAGCCAAATCGGTCCAGCCGTTCCCGAGTTTTAGCAAGACCAACGAACAGCAATTCATTTTTATATGTAAAGATTACGGATGAAACTCTCCCATTCATCTCATATATGTATCCTATAACAAAATATTTAAATTAGTAGTAAATTCATATTTTTTATTTTTCTAATTTGTTTTTAGCATTAGTTTTTTAGTTTAGTAACATTGTGCATACCTTTAATATAGATAATCTTATTCGTATATTTTAAATTATGTATCTAGTTGGTAAGCCTTAATAAATAAATAAATTAAATTATACCAACTAACAGTACGACCCAATTGGTTACAAATTAAGTTTCAATAATTAATCACTAATTAATTAATGGGGGGGCATATCCAATGACGTTCTATACAAATAGACAATGCACCTCATACAAAATCAAAGCCGAAATATGGCACATGCAACAAATGACACCATAAAAACCTTCGACTGCTATGTCTATACATTTCTGCGTTTACTCCAGTTGTTTAAAATATAATTTGTCAATAGGCAGCAATGTAAACACTATTTCAGTTTCAGCTGCTTATTTTGAATTAAGAACCCGATTTGGACAGTGACATCAGTGGAGTAGCAGTTAGGTATTTTTTTTAAATCCAGACAAAAACGTGGGTTCCTATAAATTTTACGTTCGTCAGTCTGTCCCATTTTCCGATCAAGATCTGTTCAGTCGGAGTTTTTTACGTTTTTATCAAAAATAACACTCATGTTAAGTATAAAGGGGAAAGTTTGTATGTTTATTTATTGGCTTGAATTTATATTTGTTACTTACGTTATTTGTACGTAAATAGTCATGGGATACTCATCCCAACTTACCTATCCGGAAGTTGTGGTATAGTATACGGGTATGCGACCCCGGCTCCCCTAGCTATTACTGTCCTTATCCTTGCCCTCCTGGGCGGTAATATCCTACATTTCCTATTTCCCACTTTAACTTACCAATCTTCCTTTCACACCACCTATCTTTCCCTTTCCCTAATCCTACCCTCTCCGCCAATCCAACGTCTGCCGCGCGGATGGATGCATGGCTAGGGGCAAGCCTAGTCGTTAGCGTGCCACACTGCCCTGGGACCGGGCGACCCAGAATCAGGCTAACCTTACCCTGGCATGCGGGGCTCTGCTGGGGTGGACAAACCTTTCCCTTGCTATTCGTGGGAACGCAATGGAGACTAATAAAAATAGGTTATTTCGCCAAAATGGCGGCGATATGGTTCGCCACCCATCACGTCTCGTTTCTCGCGGGGGCGAAAAGCGGCCCATGGAGAGCCGCTTTGCTACGTTGAATGTAAGAGGAGTGGATGATAAGGTAGATGAAGTATGTCAGATGATGGATGAACGATCCATAGATATTCTATGCGTGAATGAAACGAAGAGGAAAGGATGTGATACCACGGTTCATGGTCCCTACACGGCATACTGGTCCGGAGTCCCCCAAACCAGTCGAGGCTGTCAGGGAGTTGGTGTGATTCTTTCCGCTCGAATAGTAGAATGTGTGATAGAGCATGAATGTGTTAGCCCAAGACTCCTCTGGATTAGGTTAAAAGTCGGACTCACTCGCTTGTTTATCCTTGGGGTCTATGCACCGACGGATCTGTGCGGATGTGGGTCATTAAAAGCCAAAAAAGAGAGAGAGGAATTTTGGGACAGTATGAGAGAGGTCTTGAATAAATGCGGAGAAAATGAACGGATCGTGATGTTAGGGGATTTTAATGGGTGGGTTGGAGTAAAGCGTGATGGGTATGAAGGAGTTCTGGGTATGTTTGGGGACGAGAGAGTGAATGAAAATAGGAAAAGCCTGCTTGAAGTATGCTTGAAATGGAATCTTTGCGTGGCCAACACAATGTTTAACCACAAAAAGATCCATTTGTATACAAGAGATGAGGGTGAGTCTAGAAGTATGGTTGATTTTGTAATTGTAGATGAAAGACTGAGAAAGAAAGTACTAGATGCTCGGGCATACCGCGGTGTAGGCCTCGACACAGACCACTTCCTGGTCATAGCCCGAATGCGCGGCCTTTTTAAACGTTGGCGACACCGACGAGCTGAGCCTACGAGTGTTTTGGACAGAGTAAAAGTGGAAAATCTACAAGAAAAAGAAAGGAAAGACGAGTATGTAGAGAAACTGAAAGAAAGTTTTAAAGGCATAGAAGAGATAAGTGTGATTGAAGATTTGTGGGAGACATTTAAGAAAGGGGTCGTGAATGTTGCTGTTGAGGTATGCGGGGTAGCTAAAAGAAGGAAAGGAAGAAAGAACTATAATTTGTGGATGGATAAAGAGGTACAAATGGCGGTGCAAGAAAAGAAGAAAGCTTGGTTGGATTGGTTAGCAACAAAAGCTAACCAAAAAGTACAAAAGGCAACGGATGACGAGATAAAGGAAGCAAGAACGAAGTATAAAAGATTGAAATCAGCAGCGAAAGCAGTTGTGTCTAGAAAGAAAGAAGAACGAAAGGATGATTTTGATAGGAGGCTCACTGAAGATTTCCAGTCAAACATTATGTTCTTCTGGAAATCCATGAAAACAGCCAGAGGAAAAACGTCTACCTCGGAGCTCAGTATAATCAGGAGTCAAGATGGGAACATTATAAGAGGAGAAGAATGTGTGCTAAAGAGATGGAAAGAGTATTTTGAAAGTTTGTTTGAAAGAGAGGAAGTGCATGAACAACATCCGGCAGCTTCTATTGAAACTAATATAAATGTTGATGAAAGTGAGATAAGCATGGATGAAATAGTGAAAGCATTGAAAAGTATGAGATTAGGTAAAGCTGCAGGGTATGACAGGATTACCGTCGAGATGCTGAGGGCTGGTCAGGGCATAGTGGCTAGCCAGCTGTACCGCCTCTTCAATTTGTGCTGGCGAAATGGGCAAGTACCAGGAGACTGGTGCAAAGCTGTAATCGTGCCATTGTATAAGGGAAATGGGTCACGACAAGACTGCAGAAATTACCGCGGTATAAGCCTTCTCAGCGTCGTCGGTAAATTGTATGCAAAAGTGTTGATTGATAGAGTTGTGAATGAAACAGACGAAAAAGTATGGGATGCACAAGCGGGATTTAGAAAGGGAATTGGATATACGGATCAGGTCTTTTCCTTGCGGTGCATAGCCGAAAAGTTTTTGGCTAAAAACAAAAAGGTCTATTGCGCGTTCGTGGATCTAGAAAAGGCCTATGATAGAGTGGCGAGGAATGAATTGTGGTCAGCATTGTCGACGAGCGGTGTGAGCAGTGTCCTCATACGAGCATTGCAATCTCTTTATAGAGATTCTAGTGCTTGTGTAAGGATAAACGGGGCATACACTGAATGGTTTAATATCGAAAAAGGTGTTAGACAGGGGTGTGTAGCGTCACCGTGGCTGTTTAATCTGTTCATGAACAATTGCTTGACAGGTTTAAAAGAGAATGACAGTGGTTTGAGAATGAATGAGTTACTCGTCAAATGTTTTCTCTATGCTGATGACCAAGTATTACTTGCATCTTCAGCCGAGGAGTTGCAAGAGATGGTAACTGCTATGAATGGAGCTTTTGGTAGAAAGGGAATGAAGATGAATATAAAGAAGACGAAAGTGATGGTGCTTGAAAGGGATGAGGTAGTGACAGACTGCAATATCGTGATTGGAGATGAAAAAATTGAACAGGTGAATGATTTTGTGTATCTGGGTTCTAAATTTACAAGAGATGGAAAGTATGAGAGTGATATTGAAAGAAGAGTGAATGCAGGAAACATGGTGAATGGAGCTTTGCACTCCTTTATGAACAGTCAGAAGGTGTCTAATAAGGCTCGCTTGGCTGTGCATGAGGGGGTGTTGGTTCCAACACTCATGTACGGAAGTGAAAGTTGGGTATGGCAGAAGAAACATGAAAGCAGAATAAATGCAGTTGAGATGAGAGCGTTGAGAAGTATGATAGGAGTTACACTGAGTGACAGGATAAGAAATAGTGAGAAAAGAAAACGTTGTGGTCTGAAAGAAGATGCTGTGACAAAAATTGAGAAAGGTATGCTGAGATGGTTTGGACATGTCGAGAGAATGAATGAAGGACGATTGACGAAGAAAGTGTATAAGGCCAGTGTGAATGAAAGTGTTGGAAGGGGTAGACCTAGGCGGACGTTTCAAGATCAAATCAGGGACGTCTTGAAAAAAGGCCAGGTCAAGAGTACCCTAGACCGGAGAGCATGTATGAAAGGAATAATGAAAGTGGACGAATCGAAAGAAGTATGTAAGGATCGTAGCAAGTGGAAAGAAGTGGTCTCTGCCTACCCCTACGGGAAAGAGGCGTGAATTTATGTATGTATGTATGTATGTATGTTATTTGTAAGTTACGTTCTTAAGGGATTTGGATTTAAAACGTTAAGGTAAGGTTTAATGAGAGAAACTAATACTCAAATATAATATTTTTATTTAGATAAAATAATTAGTTAAACTGGTTATTTAAATGTTGAGGTCCTTGAAATAATTTAAATTTGTCTTTTAGACTTAGATATTTTTATGGTATATATATGGTAAGCGGACAGCAACATTTGTTTGTATGACAGCTTTTGTCAAATTTTAAATGTAGTTAAATCCGAAAAACTTAAATCTTTTAGTGTTGATATATAAATATGCTTATTTAGTTTGTAAATTTCTTCACATCTCTTTCTTGCCACCAACTGGCGCCAATTTTCTTTCATTATCTCGTATACGGGAAAGCTGAAAAATAATAAGCTTTTACATATTTACGATGTGAACAAGTATCAATTATCACTAGGTTACGATACTTCCGTGATAACGTGTAATTAGCATTAGTATGTAAGCGTTCGCGTTCTTGTAAGCCGTTCACATTACACGAAATACAATATTCAATGTTCACTAGGCCTTTAAAAAAAATTTAGCAAATAAACAACGGACTTCTAAAAACACTATTCCAAACCAATAGATATAATATACACTGAAAAGTATAAAAATAATTGCGTATTTTTATACAATCTAATTAATAGATCTAATAATTACTATCCATCTAGTAACATAGAACATGGAAGCACCAGCTTTCAAATAAAAAAATAATTATCAAAATCGGTTCACCCAGTCGTAACAAACATAAAAAAAACATACCGACGAATTGAGAACCTCCACCTTTTTTGAAGTCGGTTAAAAAGAGCGACTCTATTGTTTTCATTTCTGACTGTGTCCTTTCATCTGTCTCATTCTGATAAGCGGATCTTGTCTGGGGACTTGTCAACAATTAACACCATATTAAATGAAAAAATATTCGTTTTATTAAATTACCTAAGCTTTTTGCATATCAATCTTATATAAATACCTTACCGATGATAAGTCACCACCAAGCCATCTTTTTTTTGAGTCGTTAATGTATTATTTAAGCACTTTTAATAGTACACTTAGGCTTGTTGACGGACACACAGTTGACACACGACTAAATAGAAAAGTGTGCTTATATTGTCTTTAAGCACACTTTTGACGTTCCACTTTCAGACTGCGAATGATATGTCCATATGTATAGAACGTCATTGGGAATATCACTTTGAAAATAACAAATTTGGTTACATTTGAAAGAGCGACATCGCAAGTCAATTCCTATTATGCAAATATTAGGATTGAGCAAGTTATCAACTCTAAAGTAGATCCTGTAGATGGAGCCACAACCTGAGAGTTGAAGAAGATATACCAAAATTTACGACCCATGTGTACTCGAACAGTCGGCTCATGGGAAGAGCACTTGGACGGAAGCCGAGAGGACACGTGTTCGAGTTCCGCATCGTTCATAAATTTTCGTTACAAATTTAGTTTGTATAAATATCCCAGAAGTGAGGGATATACTTTAAAAATAAAAGATTGTTTACAATTGTTTATTTAAAAAATCGGTCAATCGATTTTAAAAGTCGACGTAAGTTTTTTTTATGACAATAAGGGACGAGACGAGCAGGACGTTCAGCTGATGGTAATTGATACGCTCTGCCCATTACAATGTAGTGGCGCTCAAGATTAAAAGATAATATTAGTATTATTAAATATTAAATTTAAAAAAATATTAAAATTATTACATCCAAAAATACAAACATTCTCTAATAATTTTAGATTCTCTTATCTCTATATTGTTATTGGCCTTGTTTTATTACAAAAGTATATAAAGGTCGAAGATAAATGATTTGGCGAAACTAATCAGTTTAATCCGGTTATAAGCACTAGAATTGCTAAGCGATTAAAATTATTACTTTTTTATGATAATAAGGGACTAGACGAGCAAGACGTTCAGCTGATGGTAATTGATAATGCTGCCCATTACAATGCAGTACCGCTCAGGATTCATGAAAAACCCAAAAATTCTGAGCGGCACTACAATTGCGCTCGTCATCTTGAGACAAGATGTTAAGGTTCATTTTGCCCAGTAATTTCACTAGCTGCGGCGCCCTTCAGACCGAAACAGTAATGTATACACATTACTGCTTTACGGCAGAAATATTCGCCCTTAATTCAAAATAAGCTTTCTAGATCACTCATTGAATAAAGAGAGGGTTTGCAGACTGATAATGGAAGCCGTGTTGGTTAACTTTCTCCGTTCGAGAGCGATCGCGAACGGGCGCATGAACATAGAATAATAACGCTCAGAACGATAGTTTCATTCATAGTTCCTGTCATTAAAGAAGTAACATTATGATTTATGTGTGCGTGACGTCACGTACTTACTACTTCTAAGCGTTATTATTCTATGCGCATGAACATCAAGTGACATACCAAAGGGTCTTAAGATTAACCAGAGTCAAACCCTGAAGTTTCATTACAAAAGAAGATAAAGGTAGAAGATTAAAAAAAGAGAATCGAGATCGAAGAGGAGAAATGAGCATACGGGTTACCTGGTGTTAAGTGATCACCACCGCCCACATTCTCTAGCAAAACCAGAGGAATCACAGCTGGCCTTGTAAGATAAAAGATGTACGCGTGTTTTTTCCTACCCATGTCGTAAAGTCCCTGAAATACAGCACAAGGAAGCTAATTCCACAGCTTAGTTGTACGTGGAAGAAAATACCTGGAACACTGCAATGTAGACGAACGCCACATCGCCGGATAATGGAAATTATATCATAATTTGTGGCGTGCAAAGGTGCAATTTGGCGGCAGAAATCAGGTCAATTAGCAGTAGAAGACACACAATGAAGCGACCTCTGTACGCAACGCCAAGTGATCTAGCCGTTCACAGATCCCCGACAATGCGAGCCGCCTTGCTCGCGGTAAAATGGTTTGAGCTGATACGAGGATGCGCTAAGAGAAGCTGGGAAGTGTTATCGAAGAGCGGTGATACGACAAATGGGATTTTTAGTGATAAACGCGCAAACTTGAGACAAAGTCCATTTTACCCCATTCCTTTACGATCTTCTCAAGAGCAAACACGATAGAAGACACAAGAGTCTTCCGGCACTGGACGAAGATTTCCCGAGAAAGATCTGCATGGCCCATGTAGTCCCATCACGATGCTGTCATTAGAGGCGAACTATACATCGTTGATATGCATAAGAAACAGTGTAGGAGATAACACACGCCCTTGGGGAACTCTAGCATTCACAGGCATCGGGTTCGAGCAATAACCGTCGACTACGACCTGTATATCCAAACTAACTGCCAGCTCTTCTCCCATGCTTTCGAGAGCCGCCGACCGAGCAGCGGGCTATCAGCGGATCGACTCTCTCTTTTGCCGTATGGGCCAGGGTGTCATTCCTCATGAGCTGCGGCCGAAATTACCAAGAGCAGCTTATCTGCCAGCTTCGCTCAACAATTTTTGCAATGTAATATAACGTGACTTACAATAATAATTAATTAATGAGTATTGTATTAAATTGATAATAATTATCAGTATGATAACTTTACAGTTATTAATTGATACTTCTTATCTTAAATTAATTAAAACTCCAAATTAAACCTTGTAGGTACCGAAAAATCAACCTTGTCATTGTAATTATGTATTTTTTTTATGGAAGGGAGGACAAACGAGCGTACGGGTCACCTGATGGTAAGTGATCACCGCCGCCCTTGCAACACCAAAGGAATCACAGCAGCGTTGCCGGCATATACGTATTTTCTCATTCCGAGTCAAACGGACTCCTTAATGAATCTGCCCGCTGCCTAGAGCTGAGCGAGTTTATTCAACTCTTTCGGCTCGCTGAGTTAAATGGAGTCCTTTATGGGTTCGCTCCGCTCGCACTGGCAAAATCATGGAGTTATCTCAAACACTGTCTCTTCTTCATATGAATCATATATTGGACTTCTCCAACATATAATGCTATACAGACGAAAGCACGGGTGATGCCGTATATACTAGGGACATCGTCGACTAGTGCCTCTTTTGCGAAGGTCGCGGACTGGAGTAAATTGAATCTTATCCAATTTAACCCCCCGAAGACATATACGAGAAAAGAAGAAAGTATAAGAAAAAACCCCTTCTCGCCTAGTATCGGAATACTGGGTCTCGAAATCTCGAGAAATTGCCAATTGCGTGGTCATCTGGCGGGCAAAACCTAATTGGCTCCGAAGAAGCTGGTCGTCAATAATAGAGCACGGCAATACTTCAAGCTGGCCACATTCTAGAGCATTACAAAGTGCAGGTCCGGCCGGTTTGCCATCCGTGTAGGTTCTATGTTATATATGATTCTGATGTAACGAATAAACCATGTAAACTAGTGGCTAATCTCGTGATGACATAATGCACAACATAATGATTATTCCTCGACCCCATACGCGATACAGCCAATATCAACTTGATTACACCGAGCATGAGGCGTGGCTGTCACTCCTTCACGACACGGCCAAGCGTTGATAAGTTTCACATTCGATTAATTGACATAATAGGTTAAAAGTTAAAGATCATATTAATATTAAAATCATCATATTTTAAAATGTCTTATATTCTAGGATGAAGAATATACCTGGATGTGACACGCAATCACATGGTGCATAAACAAGAACACAACATACAAAAACTGTTAAGTTTAAAAAGCAAGAATTTTTTTTTCATAGATTCTGTTTATATCTTACTCTAACACGTCGGTTGAAATTGATATTAATTTGTAAATTTTGCATGATTGACATTAATTTAAGTGATAAAATTTTGTGTTAATTGAGGATTGCATAATTAATTTTATGGAACAATGTGATATGTTTTATATAGAAGCCGGTCAACCTACTTCGGGACCTGAGTCGAGAAACGACCATTCTCGCTCTCCGCGTTCCCCACCCCCCGTCGTCGTATTAGTAGTAAGGAATATAATAAAATATAAAATAGTTCGCTACTATTGCAGTTAAGGAAATGAACTATTAATTTTTAAGGACATAAACAATCAGGATTTTTGGAGTTTACTCCTTAAGAATCGATTTTCATATAAGGCGCCCGGTATGAGAAAAATATGGAGGGTAAAACCTACTCATCAAATTGCATAGTAACGTTTTTGGTGCGCATCATTTCTCGCGCACCTTTCACTTTCTTTTATTTTGAAGCTTTATTATATTATTGAAATTGATTTATTATTATACTTTCATAAAGTTAAATGAAAATTCTATAAATTATGGAAGAAAGTGGTGTAAATAATAGTGCCGGAAAATCTGATAAACACGTGGGTACTAAGTAAGTTACAATTCATACATTAATATGACATGTATTGTATATATAAACATGTGTGCTTTGTATTTATTAAATATTGAATTATCAATATAGTTCATACAAGTTTATATGAGCTATGCACATAATTTAATGTATAATTTAATATGGAGAGTATTTATAGCGCATTTCACGCCAAATAGACAATTTTTACCTAACCTATTATTTAATTATTTTAATATCTATTTTTTTTAAAGTTATTATGATTTATTTTCTATTAACTATTTTTGTAGTTTCAGTTATGATAATTTATGATTCGATAATATAATTATAAAGATGGAATCATGTAAGATCTACTTAAATGTAAAATATTTGATATATAATATAGCCAATACGTAAAAAACGTAAATAAAATAAAATATATATATATATATATATATATTCTTTTTTAATAAATACGCTTTTATTAGCTTCTGCAGATTTTCTGTTTGTAACCGACTCCATTGGACTTGATTTTGTTTAGTACCTGTTCAAAGACAATCGTTCTTGAAGAATTAAACTCCAGTCGTGCGTCGGATCTGATACACACACTTTTTTTTAATTTTTGTGTTGAATTTGAAACATTATAATATTGTATATGTACCTTGATGTTTTCGACTTTCCGCCCGATAGTCCAACATTAAACGTCCTATAACTCAAATAGTATGAACGAAAAAAAGTTTGGTTCCAAATTTTTAGAGAACAAACTGATCTATTAAAATGGGTGGATGCATTTTTTTATTTAGTTAATATTTTAAGAGTTATCGGCCGAGATAGAAAAATCGGTTTCATGAAATTGGCCATAAATCGTGAAAATAAGTTTTACAAAAAGCTTACAGGAAATAAAAGATGCGAAATTTTATTTTCCACAATAATGGTTTTCATAACTTTTGCTAAGTGCATAGTTTGTGAGATATCGGCAAAACTGTTTTTCAAGAGCTCCATCTGGATCTGGCAGTATTTTGTGATTTTATGCTAAGTGACTTTAAAAAAAAGCTTTATAAAAAAATTGGATCGAAAATTTTGAGCTAGGTTATATTCTATTTTTACTGGCCTACTTGATTAAAAGAGCTTTTGTTGAGTTTTTCTTACTGACCGTAGTTCCAGAAGTGTCATTCGAGCCATGTCCCGAGCTAAGTTGACAGACTTATACATAAGTACGATTAATTTAAATAATTAAACTTTCGGCGAAAAAAGGTTGATTGAATAAAATTGGTACGTTACGTGATTAAATTACACCACATTAAAACATGAGTAATAAATAATAATATTAATTATTATCGCCATAATGAGTACATATAATATGACCCTTAATATTATTTATATATAAAGCTCAAATTATCTGAGTAGAAAATCAGCTGGTAGTTTTTGACTTTCAATAAGTGATGTCACATCCTATTTTGAATAAAAATATTTGAATTTGAATTTATCATTTTCAGAACAAAGGCCACGCTTGTCCACCATTCTAATGATTTTATAATTTGCCCAGTTATAGGGTTATTTGTTCCTTTCGAGTGTAGACGTGCATGGCAAATCCAGTTTGCACTTCATCCAAGTTTTTATTAGCTTCGCCTATTATCTACGTATCTATGTATGTTACGGAATCTTAGAACATGATTTTGACCCAATTTTCAAGCCCGATTAACTCAAATATTTGCCCACGTGTAATGGAGGCCTGACATTACAATATTTTCACCGTACGAGGATAACCTGGAAATTAACATAATGTCACCACAGACAATATAAGAAGAATTCCAATTGTTAAAGGGAAATTTCTTAAAACGAATCAAACATTTTATTTGTGGAAATTGAAATCGATCCGTCACGCTGTCTTCACTCGAACAAGCGTTGCATACTCTGGTATACTGCTTGCTTGAACCTCCTAAGCAAGCAGTAAAAAAACTACAAGCGGTGAACGTATGATACGGTTTAAGTATGATTGTTTTATCATAGTGACGGAGCGGCTGTTCCGCCTTTCCAACCATATTTACCTATTCCGTGTGTGTATAACCATTTACAAATGGATAGATACACATACTTAATATCAACATTGTTTACAATTAGGTACAATACTACCGATACGCATGGATTCAAACTTTGATATCTTTAATAATTACAAATATCACTTGTATTTGAAGGTTTTTGGACATACGGTGGAAAAGAAATCCCTTCTCAGGCCAGGCTTCTATTTATGACACGTTACTATAGTGCAAGGCAGCAAAATTCATCGCGGAGTTCCATACGTTATTGCAATAAGAGCGCGACTGTCAGCTGTCGAAGCTTATTTCAGTGAGATATGATCCGTCAAACATAGGCGCGGCGCGCCTGCCCCGCCCACAAGGCCATTCTAATCTCTTTAAACTGTTCTGTGGGTATACCAGAAGATCACCTGACGATCGACCATGGTGAAAGCCGTACAGTCGGTCGTTGATCAACTGTTGACCCTCTAGAGGTAGGTATACCAAGAGCTGGCGATTAATTATGCTCTCCATGATTTTGGAGATCACGGAGGTATAGCTATAGGCCTGTAGTTTACCGGATCCCAACTGTCACCTTTTTTTGGATCGGATCGACAAGGGCTGACTTCCATGAGTCAGGGACTACGCCTTTTTTATATGAGTGCCGGAATAAACGAGTTAGCACCGGCATCAACTCAGGGGCACACGTTTACGCATAGAGGTCTGGCACCGCGGGATGGTCGGCGGTGTTTTTCTTTTGTCGTCAAGAGTCAATTTGGAGGCAAAAAGAGCGCACAGGAGATCGGCTTTCTCTTTTGCCGTATGGGCCGGGGGGGCTTTCCTCATGTACGACGGCGGCAGGATCGGCTGGTTACCAAGAGCAGCTTTCGACAACGACCAGAACTTGTGTTCCGATCGGGTAACTGGAAAGCTGCTCGCCCTGTAGTATCACATCGGCTACTGCAACAGCACAGGCACTAGGATCATCCGAAGGGAAACTGACCTTTCCCCAAGGGTAGGATGCAAAAAAGGAACGCATCTTATCCCAGCAGGCTATCCGCATCCGGGAGCCGCGTTGGCGACTCAACCAATTGGGACAGACCATACGCCAATGCAAAATTATGCACAGATCGCCCTGCGTAGTCTGTGGTACGTGTACGGGGAAATGGCCTCCGGTCCTCGACACTAAACTATGCGAAACATAACGGCACTAGGTCGCTACTTCACACTGGTATTCTGTGCAAGTGTGGTAATTAGCCCGGACGAGTCTGGCCCGATTGTGCTGAAGTCATAAGACGGTAGCGTGACTCTCCCACTTCTAAAAAGCCCTGAGTCGCCTCTTACAACACCCATGGGCCTGGGACTTCCCTATTCTTTTTAGTAGTCAGGTTGGTGGTTGATATTGTTTGTTGTGACTTTTACCTGACCAATGAGCATTCTCATAATAATGCTGTGTTGGACGATCACCGCACATAGATAATAATTAATACCTAGACATATTTTTTAGCTATTCAATGTACCAATAAGTAGAGGTTATCTATGGCTCAAATATTATAAGTTAATGAGGATTAACTTAAATACAATAACGCCTGTTTTAAAAGGGTAGGTAAACATTAATTAGGTTTTGACGTTCGAGGCAACGAATAAATAATTATAATAAAAAAAAAATAAACTTTTATTGCGTGATCTTGTTAAGACGGGCAGCAATCTTTTATGTCACCTACTTGGTCGCATTCTTCATTTCTAAAGGTCGTATCCGTACTTCAAAGTTTTTGTAAGTTAGTGACTAAAGCCTTCCGGTCCTCGGCTTTCCTTATTGCGGTCGTAAGTGGTAGGCCAGTGATTGTCTTGATCTGTTCCAACCATCGGCTAGTAGATCGTCCGCGTGGTCTTCTGCCCTCCACCTTGCCTATGACTATCAGTTTGTCTAAATTACTGGGAAGGCGTCGATCAATGTGGCCAAAATACCCCAAGATCTTTTGATAGCAGATTGTGGACAATCCAGTGCCAATGCGAATTTGCTCCAGGATAGACTTGTTTGTTCTCTTAACTGTCCACGGTATGCGAAGCATCCTTCTCCAACAGCACATTTCAAACGCGTCAATCTTTTTCCTCTCTGCCGCTCGGATCGTCCACACTTCAGATCCATAGAGGAAGATTGAGAAGACTAAGGTATTTACAAGTCTCTATTTGGTTGTATTAGAGATCTTTTCTTTTTTTTAGAGAGAGAATTCGTCTTGTGATAGGTCCCCCCCACCCCTCCCTTGTCTGAAAAGATCCGAGGTACCCAAATTCGCTTACAAATTCCAAGTCCGAAAGTTCGCTAGTGCTAGCAATTTCACCGGCCCTGTCGATTTGCATAACTTTTGTTTTTGACTTGTCAATACTAAGTACGGACTTAGTTTTAATATTTTATGAATTCATTTAAAATGACACTGATTGAAAACAAAATTAAACTGACAATCTTCATCTTCTTCGTCATCCCTTCACTGTTGAGGATCCTGACTCCGTAGACTGTCCACAGCACGCTTCCATCAGTTACGTTCGCTGGCCTGATGCACTGCTACAGTGGATTTGAAACCGCGACAGTCCCGCATCGTTCATAAATTATGGTAACAAATTTGATTTAATTAATCCCAGAAGTAAGGGATATCACTTTAAAAATAAAAAATTGTTTTATATAAAATCCACTGTCATTGTATTATATAAACTCAATTTGTGGGATTGCTTTGTGATTTTAATAATTTTGTAGTAATCATGTGTATGCTGTAATAAGGTTCGTAATGCTCATCAAAATGGCATTGCTTACGACGGCGTCGTTTACCGGGTCGTAATCTTCCCTCAAATATGTGCGACGAGAATGATAGCTGGTCCACGCGTCAACTCGCAAATGGTTGCCGCTTGTGGTGCCAGGTCGACCTGTTATAGTTAATAAATCATTGCATTTGTTGGATGCGATTACTAATTATGACAGTAATCACGACCACTAAGCATCAGTACACAAACAATGAAATCAAGAACTATATTAAGTTAATGCATCAAATATAGGATAAGTTATATTTATGCAATTTACTTTTGATTACTTTTTATGAAATATTTGATTTCTTAAAACGCTTTTTAGCTTTGAACATGATTAATACATATTAAATGCAGCACCTTACAAACTAATTTGTTGTGAAGGTGTTAATATTACAGCCATTGTAAAAAAAACTAACCAACTTATTCATAATGGTCCGCTAACTTTAAACAGCCGCTTAGGAGTGTTTTTTCTCATTCTGACTTAGGTCAATAGAAGAAGACAGAGTGAGAATTAGCAATGCTTTAAGTTAGCAGACTATTATGAATAAGGGGGTAACTGATATAAGACAGTGGCCGTTGAGTTATCAGTGTTCTGACGAGCTCTACTTTTCCGAACATAATATGGTGCATTGAGTTATTTAAACGAAATATTTAGAATGACGATTCAAAAGAGCTTAATTGAATAAAGTATAATTTATGAACGATACGGGACTCGAACCCGCGACCTCTCGCGTTCCAACCGCTGTTTCCACTGAGCCAACCGTTCGAGTGACGTATCGTTGATAAATCTTATATGTCGTGTTCAACTCTGAGGTTGTCGCTTAATCTACAGGATCTACTTTCCAGTTGATAACCTGCTCAACTCCCTCATAATTGCATATTAGGACATTGACTTGAGATGTCGCTCTTTATAATCTAAAATATGTAAGAGTTGAACAAGACATACAAGATTCGTCACTTTAACGGTTGGCTCAGTGGAAAGAGCGGTAGCCGGGAGGTTCGAGGGTTCGATCCCGCATCGTTAAAAAATTTTGATTCCTAATTTAATTTGTGAAAATCCCGAAGTGAGGGTAACCACTTAAAAGCGTGTGTTTCAACTCCGACGCACGACTGGAGTTTACTCCTCAAGAACAATTGTCTCTGAACAGGTACTAAACAAAATCAAGTCGAATGGAGTCGGTTACAAACAGACATACAGCAAATTCATCAAATGTTCCGCCTTACGACTTATGAATTGTCAAAGCGCATGCCGGTTTGCGTGGGTAATGAATTCTTTTCGCATGGATGGATTTATTTTGGTTGAGAGGCACTGATCTACGGTTGATAGGAACGAATTCTCTGCTGATTGCTTTTGCGTTCGCATTACCAGCCATTTTTCAACGAGCATTAACACCAACTCCGTTTGGAAATAGAAGCTAAACTCGCAGTACTTCATTTTGAGCACCTAATTCAACATATGACAATTTACCTACCGCCCCATTGGCTAAGCCATCAGTGACATCGATGTTCGTTGTTATCATGTATGGCTTATCTACAGCGAAATTAATTTCGTAGGATAAACCTCCTGTGTCGATAGTACTGAGCTTATGAAGCTTTATGGGCTATTCGCGCGATTTATAACCTAGGTCCTAAAGAATCATTAAGAGAATTTTGTTTTAAGAAATAAACATTTTGACTGTTGCTTCTCAATACATTTTTGATAATGTTCTGTATGTTCATAAGCACATTGAGGAATTTTCTAGAAACTGTGACATTCATAATGTTAACACGAGGAACAAACATAAACTTGTTATGCCTACTACTCGATTGGGTCGAGTTAGTAAGTCTTTTGTTGGGCGATGTATATGATTCTACAATATGATCCCAGAAGATGTACAAAACAAATGTGTTACGAAATTTAAAAGAATTGTTAAAAAATGTGTGGGAAAGGTAAAGGTACAGGAAAAGTATTATAGCATAAACGATTTTCTTAATGACACCACGGACTGGGAATAAAGCGAATACCCTCAGGCTCTTTAATTATAAATGTTTATTGTACGATATTACATTGTAATCCATCCATCCATTTTATATTAAAAAAAAAGCCCGCTGAGTTTCTTGCGCCCATTCTTCTCAGGTCTGAGGCAGTCTCTTTTGAATGGGTGGTAGTTTTTGACGTTCAATAAGTGATTTTAAATCCTATTTTGAATAAAAATATTTGAATTTGAAATTTAGCTCTTGCAACCCTTTCTTTTTCGCGATCACCATCACATCCTATTATTTCATCATCAGCAATAGAATTTGATATTTCACCAGATGAGCTTTAAATTCTTAAATTGTAACTATCAACTGAATGGTTGTCATTGAATAAACGAATTCCAATAAGACAACGTTCTTCCACTTCTACCTCTGAAAAGAACCTCGATTCAATCATTTGCAACTGTTGTTCATCCAATTGATCCCATTAACAATCTTTGTCAACAGTGATAAAAATTCAGCATTTTCTTGTCGCATGACTTTATTCAATTCATAAAAAGCAATTCCTCTCCATAACTGCTGACCATCGAATCGCTGGATTTTTTGTTTAGAAATGGGAGTAGCTCTAACAGGTGGGAATTGCCTCAAATCGCCAATGAGAATTATGTGTAATCCACCGAAAGCAGTATTAAAATTGTTTGTTATTTCTATTAGTCTAAGATCAAGTCATTCTAACATTTCTACCCCGATCATGCTGATTTCATCAATTAGTATCATCTTGACGTACTTGAAGAATCTCTAAGATCTATATAAACCCTTGATCTCGTTTGATAATGGTGATTGAAAACTCGAAAACGTGATTTTGAATGCAGTATGAACAGTCGTGCCTCCTATAGCAACTGCGGCCTTCCCTGTAGATGCATAAGCAAGATAAGCGTTACACTAACCATATGTATCAGTAAATCGATTACAAATTTCCATGATAAGTTTAATTTGGAATGTTTTCCCGCATCCAGCAGGACCAGTCAATTAATAGTGATTTTTCTTATGGTCAGGTATCGAAAACTGTTATGTTGTCGTATCACTCGATAGATTCAGTGTTCGATTTGGAAATACCAAATAGTTTATGAAAGTGACACTAGATGACGTTTAATCTAGAATTATTTGTTTATAATTTGAACTAAGATAACGGGTGTCTGTAGTTCGACGGCATCTAATAAAGTTTACTAAGGAAACTAACTTTCACTAGCCACAACACTTCTTATTGCAAAATAAAATAATTTTCAAAAGTAACGCTAGGTGGCCGACAGGAAAATACAATGCTAATTGTTGCCTTATTTGTAAGCAGACAAAGTCTGTTTTTATTAAATTGAGAAAAACGTTACTATCAAATTTTGATGAGCAGATTTTACTTTCCATATTTTTCTCATGCCAGGCGCCTTATATGAAAATCGATTCTTATGGAGTAAACTCCAATAAACTCCAAAAATTGTTTAGAACATAAAATAGTAAAACTTCACAGGGGTTGTAAACGTTTTTATTTATATATTTATATCTGTAGAAGACCAATGTAACGAGCGTCGGGTCGCTGAGCGCTATGTCTCGTGATAGTAATGCGGAGCGGTTTGCATGAGCCACTGTTTGTCTATCCGCATGATGTCCCGCATGTACACCTTATCTCCGGAGCTCTGCACGCTGCCAAACACTAGCCTGCAAAACATTTTAAGTAATAAGTTTTCGTATTTTTGCAGGGCGGTGTCGGAATTTGTTGGATTATAGAATTTATTAAAACTTGCTAAACTACTGTGAGTCTCTTGCACGTTTGCCCCCTTTATTATAAAAAAGCAGTCAAAAATATCACATTGTGTACCCATGTTTAACGTAGGTCATTAGACAGTGATAGGCATTTCAGATTACAGGGGCCGCCGGATTAGACAGAGACCGGATTACCGGAGTTCACTCTAAGAGCGCTTTCGTGCTACGTCCGATCAGAGTCAGATCCGTATCCGTAAAAACACGGTCCGATAGGAGTCTTAGAACTATTTCTAAGCTTGACGGAAAGGAAAGGAAAAAAATGACGGAAGACGGATCTAGTACGTAAACCATGATTTCACAGATACGGATCGGACTCTGATCGGACGTAGCACGAAAGCGCTCTTAGAGTGAACTCCGGTAATCCGGTCTCTGTCTAATCCGGCGTCCCCTGTAATCTGAAATGCCTATCACTGTCTAATTACCTACGTTAAACATGGGTACACAATGTGATATTTTTGACTGCTTTTTTATAATAAAGGGGGCAAACGTGCAAGAGACTCACAGTAGTTTAGCAAGTTTTAATAAATTCTATAATCCAACAAATTCCGACACCGCCCTGCAAAACTTATTTCGGATTACCGAGGGTCCACTGTATTTTAATTTCGAGGTAAAGGTGAAGGTACGAATTTGGCAACGACAAGACAAGGTTTGGTCACCCTCCGCTTATGTGATTCCTCTGGGGTTGCAAAGAATATGGGGGGAGGTGATCACTTCCCCCAGATACCGCACGCACCTTCTAGTGAAACGCGGTTTCTATTCAACACTGTTAAACTTTCTTTTCCTCCTTCCATACAGCAATATATTATCTCTTCGTCTCAGTGTATTTTAGTGAGTTTATTACGGACACCACGTTGGCACCGACTTATTGCCGACATAATTTCGCAGTGAAATATAGCCCTCATTGTTTGAAATTACATCAGCATTATGAATAGTGTTTGTTCTTCTTACATTCTGAATATAATTCTTTTTAAACATTATGGAACTTCAAATTTTAATGCTAAAAGTTTAAAATTTTTCACTTATCGCCAGTCTCTACATTTCACAATTATTTTTTATTTATTTATGCTATTCAAGTATGGTTATGATTTCCCGCGACACCATTATCAAATGCAAGATCCGTAAAGCCAATTCGTGCAATCGTTTCGTTACATTAGAGTGGTGTTACTCACCACTGTGGTTGTTGCTGGTGGTAGAGGCAGCTATCTGGAGATATATGGAGCTCGGCACCTCGCACGCCACGGTAGTGACCTTCGATGCCCAGCGACGCCGCCTGCGGGAATAACCCAGAAACCACGCACCGCATTATACGTTCGCATTTCACTGTGAATACAAAAAGTGTGTGCGTGTAATTTTTACGCGCGATTGAAGTAAAACTTAATCATAATTAACTATAGGAATAATTATTAACAGATACGTATATATACTTTTTTTGCTTATCTGAAAGCTCATAGAAAAAATTAACGAATGTCGCAAACGTCAGACTGAGAACTTTTATTCATTACTAGCTGACGCGGCAACGTTGGTTTGCCATATAAATTATTTTAGAGTTAAGCTGTTTCTTGGATATGACAACATTACTTTATTTTTCTAAAAAAAACGTAGCCAAAGTTACTTCTTATTATATCACCTACCTGCCAATAAAAGGCCCGTCAAAATAGGTCCAGTTATTTCAGAGATTAGCCGGAACAAACAGACAGATAGACAGACAAAAATTATAAGAAATGTTATTTTGTATAAATGTAGTAAAAAACGGTTATTTAAACATTACAAACAGACCCTCCAATTTTATAATATGTATAGATTTATTACAAAGTAGTCACAAATGAAAATATACACTTGGAGATTTTCAGAAATATTACTTGAGCAATTTGAAACAATTTTTAGAACCATTTAATTATAATGGTTAAAAATTGTTTCAATTGATTTTTTTCTGCTGGAAGTACTAACGTTACTTCCGTCAGAAAAATATTCTGAGTTACCCCCAAGTTACGCCTAAAGAAGTTTTACTTCAATAAAAGCTCTTTATTCGAATACTGAAACCGTGAATATGGAATGATAATTTATAGGGAATTATAGGGAGTCACGTCTCAAGAAATGAGAACTCGGTGGAGAGACTGGCAGTTCTCGCTGGATAGACGCCATCACCAAGGCTACTGATGCCACCATGATCTAGTGTACTCGCAACGCCTCTAACCGTCAGAAATGGAAGCACATCGCCAGGAGAGCTACCCTCAGAAAGGATATCGACTCAACGAATACCCCAACACGACCACTCTGACAAGAGTGTCCGACTAAGAAGATAAGGGGGTACGTTCACAGCTTAGATCATTCATACGTCCAGATAGACTATAACAGCTGTGAGCACGAGAACTAACCTCTATTTTGAGCAATTCACGTCCACTAACACAAAGTGATATACGAATCGCGAGTGTTAGACGTAACTTATCACGCACTAAACTAATATTCCTGTTAATGAGTTACTTGCCACTTCTTCTCATTAAAGCTCAAGCTTTCCGAAGTCCTAGTAAATGTAAAAAAAGAGAACTTTTGACATTCATAAGTGTAAACAATTTGTTATGTTTTTAAAGTGATAACCCTCACTTCTAGGATTAATACACAAATAAAATTTGAAAACAAAATTTTATGAACGATGCGGGACTTGAATCCACGACATCTCGCGTTCCGTGCGAGTACTCTGCCAACTGAGCTCACCGTTAAAGTAACGTGTCGTCATAAAATCTTTTATGTTTTGTTCAACTCAGGTTGTGGCTTCATCTACAGGATCTACTGTACAGTTGATAACCTAGGTTATCTCAGTTGGCAGAGCACTCTCACGGAACGCGAGAGGTCGTGGGTTCGAGTCCCGCATCGTTCATAAAATTTTGTTTTCGAATTTTATTTGTGTATTCATAAGTGTCATTTCCCTATTCCCAAGTGACCTACATGAACAAAGTGATTTTTATTTGATTTGAAACTGTTTACTATGCCATTTAAACTTTTTAGATAGTTTTAACATCTAGACAGAATGGAACAGCTGTGAACACGTCGATCAAAATAGCGGTCGAAAGAGTTAGCCTCTATTTTCAACAAAACACACACACACACAAAGTGACTGAATTATCGCGAGTGTAAGACGCAGCTGCCATGAGAGGCTCCTTTGTACAGGATGCCGGCTAGATTATGGGTACCACAACGGCACCTACTTCTGCCGTGAAGCAGTAATGTGTAAGCACTACTGTGTTTCTGTTTGAAGGGCACCGTAGCTAGTGAAATTACTGGGCAAATAAGACTTTACATCTTGTGCCTCAAGGTGACGAGCGCAGTTGTAGTGCCGCTTAGAATTTTTGGGGTTTTTCAAAAATCCTGAGCGGCACTGCATTGTAATGGGCAGGGCGCATCAATTACCATTAGCTGAACGTCCTGTTCGTCTCGTCCCTTATTTTCATAAAAAAAAGTAATAAACCTGTCCTGTTGTCATATGTTGCCTAAAAGCAAGAGGCTCTATCTAGACGTATAAATTATCTCAAGCTCTATTAGATATTGTACAGTCAGTCAATCTTTTACATATGTAATAGATTCTATGATATATACCATATAGTCGTAATAAGCTTTTGTCATTAATTTACAATTCCATTTCCATTTTCCATTTCAACCGGAAGACGTCTACTGCTGGACAAATGCCTCCCCCAAAGATCAAACTGACGATCGATCCTTCGCTGCACTCATCCAACCTATACCGGCGATCTTGACCAGATCTACGGTCCATCTAGTGGGGGCCTACCAACACTCCGTCTACAGGCCTTTACTTGACTTTACTGCCCCAACGGCTATCTGACCGTTGAGCTATGTGCCCTGCCCACTGCCACTTCAGTTTCGCAATTATTTGGACTATGTCAGTAACTTTGTTTCTCCTACGGATCTCCTCATGTCAGATTCGATCTTACAGGGGAACTCCGAGCATAGCCCTATGAGCGACAATGAGCTTCTTCATAAGGCCCATAGTTAACGAACACGTCTGTGTTCCGTATGTCATCGCTGGCAACACACACTGGTTAAAAACCTTCGTCTTCAGACACTGTAGTATTATGCCGATACGAGTTAGACCGACGAGTAGGTAACCTTTTTCCCGAAATTGGACCTGCCTAACTGGATTATTCATCCAAGGTATAGAGGTAATTTACAATTACCTGAACCAAATTCCGGAGCATCGAACTTAGCGTTCTCCATATTGAATTTTTCTTTAACCAACTTTTCTAAGCTTCTTCGAATCTCGCAAGCCTGAAAATACAAACATAGGTATTTGTTACAATAAAAAAAACACTTTAATTATTAAGAATATTAAATATAATTATACTTCGTTGCCAATACTTTAATTACTACTACTTCAAACTAATGTCAAATGACTGTACGTTTTATACTAAACTAAATTTAAATTTTTACATAGGCAGGGATATTACATTACATCCTCTTTGGCAACTTTGTGAGACATAAAAGGCATAAAATGGCATTTATTTTCTCAAAACTGATTCCTTTAGAATTCTTTTTGATGTCATTTCTAATATACTAGATACTACTACCGCTTCGGAAACAAATGGCGCTCTGAGAGAGAAGAAGCCGCGCAAGAAACTCTCCCCGCATTCTTTTTTTTGCGCTCTTTTCAATAAAAATATACCAATATTGTACAGTCATTTCTATCGCTATAAAAAAATCATAATCTAGTCCCAGGCTGTCCGATCACTTAGATATTCAGCTGTGGAGTAATAGAATTTACGAGAGAGCCATTTTTTTATAAAACATTTAAATTTATTTATAGATAATGCCTGAACAGTGGCTGGGACTTTATTATAAAAGTGTATACATTTACCCTTAAAGCTATTATGTATCTTATGAAGCCTACTAGAAATAGTTACAAGCAATCCCTTATTTCTAGTGTTATAATACTTAAAATCACTATTAAGAGCAAAAAGGCGACGATCTTTGTGAACTTCTATTAAATTTTCATTAATGTACTGACAATGAACAGTCATAATAGTTATTTCTTTAAAATTTTTACAACCCACGAAACGGATGTAATCCACACTCTCAAACCGCTGATGGAATCACGCGTACAAAATCCAAGGACGATGAAGGTCATATCAATTTTTGGATGACATCTGCAGTCTACATGGATGGCATCATGGATGGCATCGATCCTGATGGGACGCTGGATTACATCCATCTAGAAAAGGCTTTTTGCTAAGGAGGCTTGTATCTCTGTTGATAAACTGACCTTCTCCATGACCTTATAATTGATGTAATACTTCTGACACCAGGCTTTGCTCGCTTTACGAGCCGCCTGCTCGCTCTGTTGTGACCCCCTTAACTTGATGTACGCCTCTAGTATGTTTAGATACATTATTATATCCCCCTCCGACACCTAAAACAAAATCATACATTTAATTAAGTTTAGATAGAGCCTTAAGTTTAGACGACCTGTATAGCCGAGTGGTTAGCGATCCTACCTACTAAGCTAGAGGTCCCGGGTTCGAATCCCGGTAGGTGCAAGCATTTATATGATGAATATGGATGTTTGTTTCCGAGTCATGGATGTTTAAATGAATTTATGTATGTTTAAGTAAGTATATTGTATTAAATATATGATTGTCTTGTAACCCATAACACAGGCTATATATGCTTAACTTGGGGCAAGATAATTTATGTAAAATGTGTGTCAATATAATTATTATTTATTATTATAGAGCCTCTTGCTTTAAGGCAATGCATGAAAACAGGCCAGGTTTATTACTTTAGTGTGCATGACGAGCGATTTCATCTTCGTGTTACACTCGCTATTGGTTAGGCATTTTGTTTTAGTGTGAGTGCGTTAAAAATACGATATGCTATTTTGTAGTTATTTATGCAACTGTTGTATAATAAGGGGTATTGAAGCACGAATGTGGGTGATAAGAGTATCACATGAGTGTTTTAATACCTAATTATCAACAGTTGCATACAAGACTTTATTTACATCCAGAATATGAATCCTTTAAAAGATTCTGAAACAGTAAGCTTACTGCTAACATTACAACAGCCAGTCCTAATAGCAACCTAATATCATCCATTACTGATTTTATACAAATAAACTAAGTGTTAATGAAAGAATTATTTATTTTAGTAGTAATTTTGTATTGTTCAATTATTAAAATTCACTTCAATATTATGTTATTTTGCAGCGTTTAAAATATCCGGCGGTGTACTGTCAAAACTTGAATCGCTCATTTTTTTTGTTTGTTGAAAGCGCGTAAACGAAAATGTTCTTTTTACTTTTTTCAATATTATTTATTTTTAAATGCATGATAGCAGCACCGCAAAAATTATAATTATAAAAAATTTGCATTGCAAGAATATGGATATGATTATCAAGCTGGCTGAGAAGGAATTCTTCCATTTTTGAAATCCAAGATTTTTTGTTCCGTTAAAAAAATAAACCAGACAAATTAAGTAATCGTCAACGACGTGTTTGCTGAGCTATTATACCTCAAAATTGTTCCTCCGGGACAGTTTAGCGGCCACATTGAGTTTTCCGGTTGTCTGTTTGTTGAACACGGTGTCTACCTGCAGCATTGACACTATACTGAGCATCTCATCTATACACCCATATTCACCTACAAACGATAAAAAGGCTATATTATATATATATTATTTTCTCTATTTTGTCACTTCTAAGACTACCACCGCTTCGGAAACAAATGGTGCTCTGAGAGAGAAGAAGAGACGCCAGAAACTCTCCCAGTATTCTTTTTTATTGCGCTCTTTTTAATAAAATATACAATATTGTACTGTCATTGTTATTGCTATAAAATAATCATAATCTAGTCCCAGGCTGCCACTAACGGCCGTTCTCAATATTCAGTCTATCTCCGGTTGTGGCCTACTTGCGATAAAAATCGTAACTATTGTTGACTTTTCTGTCCCAATAAACTTATCGACGGTAGCTCACCTTATCCGTACACGTTGTCTGTCAATGGGAGGATGTATAGCTTACCAGCGATAGAAGTTTGAATTGCACTTCACGCGTCTCAATATAAGGCGATAAGAATGACTTATCGGGTATATTGGGACAGCTTCAGATTATTGACAGCTAATAACTGACAGTAGAAGGTAATAGTTTATCTCTATCTGTAGATAGTATATTGGGAACGGCCGTTTGGAGCCATTTTTTAACAAAAAATTTAAATTTATCAATAGTTAATGCCTGAACAGTGACTGGGACTTTATTATAAAAATGTAATTATATTTCAGTGATAGAAGATAATACGATAGGCAGCATACGCAATTTACAATTTTGATAATGTTATGTATATATATTGACAGAACTTACTTTAAATTCTCATAACCATAATGTTAACACCTAGAACAAACATAAACTTATTATGCCTACTATTCGGCTAAGTCCAGTTAGTAAGCCTTTTGTGCGGCGATTTATATGCTTTAACAACAAGATCGCAGAAAATGTTCAAAACAAATATTATAAGAAATTCAAAAACAATCGTTAAAAAAAGTTTAAAATAATCGTTCGTTTGTGTGGTAAAGGTTACTATAACATAAGTGACTTTCTAAATGATACCACAGATTGGGAATTTTATTGTACGATGGATACATTGTAACCATATTATTATTATTTTAGTCTGAGGAATACTTTTTCGAATGGGTGGTACTTTTGGACTTTCAATAAGTGATATCATATCCTATTTTGAATTAAAATATGTTATTATCACCATGACGTCATCTTAAGGCGCGCTGCGAAACCGAAACACATTATTGATTGCACATTACTGCTTCACGAGGTACAAACGGGCCCACCTAGCTGTCATACTGTGCAATGAAGCCTCAAACTGTATGTTTCATCATGATATTTGGAAGATGCTTGCTCCCTTATTCATAATGGTCCGCTAACTTTAAAAATCCGCTAAGGAGTGTTTTTTCTCATTCTGACTTAGGTCAATAGAAGAAGACAGAGTGAGAATTAGCAATTCTTTAAGTTAGCAGACTATTATGAATAAGGGGGTTATTGTCTATATGTCCATTGATGGTAATGAGATTATATAAATATTATGTACTTGTGGTTTTTGTTTATGAAAATAAGGTACGAGTCGAGCAGAACGTTCAGCTGTTGGTAATTGATAAGCCCTGCCCATTACAATGCAGTGCCGCTCAGCATTACTGAAAAACCCAAAAATGAGCGGTACTACAACTGCGTTCGTCACCTTGAGACACAAGTTGTCGAGTCTCATTTGCCCAGTAATTTACGATACACAGTAATGCTTACACATTACTGCTTCACGGCAGAAATAGGCGCCGTTGTGGTACCCATAATCTAGCCGGCATCCGGTGCAAAGGAGCCTCCCACTGGTGGTGGTGCGCTATGAGTGATGATGGTGCCCTTCAACTATTCAAGGTCAAGTTGTTAGCAATAATAATTACTATCATGCCTTGCACTCACTACTCACCACTGTTGCAGACCATCTTTGCCAACATGGGTCTGAGCGGCAGTTCCGCCATCTTGTGCCCGTCGTCGGTAAGCCCCGCCTCCTTGTCAACGGCGCGCAATGCGTACAATGTTTCCAGTGCCGCCAGAGTACTCTTGGCTGGCGGTGGACTTGGGAACGTAAACCTATAATTATTTATTTACTATAATAAAACACTTGGTGACAGATAACGTAAGTGAATTTTGCCAAAAAACATCTATCTACAGCAAATACCACTTCCGACGCAACAAATGGCGGTAAACTTCATAATGACATATACTATCTTGACTCATTTCAACCGTAGTCCTCTTGAAAACGTGATCTAGAAAGGACACGAAACGGCGGGCTAACTAAAATTATAATAATAATGTAACTTTTACGCAAAATCTCATGTAAAAGCACAGTTACAAAATCACGAGTCTTAATCCTTTAAAAAGTGTTTTATTTCAATGTGTAATACTCGAGTTAGTCACAGAAAATACTATTTATTTACTTTAATATTTTCTTATATATTAAACGGATTTCAGGCACTTCTATAGACTTCATTATTGGACTACTTAAAACCAGAGTTACATTGGTGCCACACTATTATAGCTAAAACTAAAAGTTAGTTAAGACATAGAGATTGAAGAGATATAAGTTTAAAAACGGTGGAATTCGAATTCGGGTTCGAATCCCGTTAGGTGCAAGCATTTGTATTATGAATATGGATGTTTGTTTCCGAGTCATGGATGTTTAAATGAATTAATGTATGTTTAAGTAAGTATATTGTATTAAATATATCATTGTCTTGTAACCCATAACACAGGCTATATATGCTTAACTTGGGGCAAGATAATTTGTGTAAAATGTGTGTCAATATTATATTATTATTATCATAATTTGATGTCTATTGTTATATCGGTAATAATCAATAGAAAAAAAACACCGTCAACAAAGCATTTAAATGGTGATTCAAGATAATGTGGATGGCAGTGGTCACTAAACAACAGGTGACCCGTGCGATTGTGTGTCCTCCTCTTCCATAAAAAAGTAAATCTCATAAGTCTCAGTAATCTGTAAGTAGAACATCTTCGCGATGAATCGACATGAACAAGATCAGTAGGGAAGATGCTGTACTTAATCGGGGCCGTGTTCAGTACTTTGTCATTGCGAACTATCACATACAGACGGACGGGCAGACAGCTTAGCAACGGAAAAATAATTGCTATTGGTTGCCCTTATGACAAACGAGCGTACGGATTTCCTGATCCACAGGAGCATTGCCGGTCTTTAGGGGAGGTGTACGCGCTTTTGAAAGTACCCATCGTCGTGGAAACACCGCACAAGGAAGCTCATTCCACAGCTTGGTCGTACGTGGAAGAAAGTTCCTTGAAAACCGCACTCTCGTGGTGTTCCACACATCCAGATGGTGGGAATGATATTCTAATTTGTAGCGTTCCGTACGGAGGTGGAATTTGCATTTTCAGTAAGACACCCTATAAAGTAGTCACCTCAGCACGTTGTGTATCCCGAGAGCTTTGAGTAGCAACAGTACGCTGGTCAGGTCAGTTCGGCACATCTCCGGCGGAACAGATTCTGGAAGTTTATCGTATTCGGCTTCTGTATACAGTCTGAAAACATAACCAGTTACGATAAATTGTATTAAAATGAAACAGAGAAGCCTTCACCTATTAATTTGGAAGATAATTTTGTTGTATTTCTATAGTAGTAGTAGTAGGTAGTTTAGATTATGGCAATCCAATATTAGAAAATTTATTGAAGTAGGCGTTACTTTGCGGAAATCCATAACTATCCAAATATTTTAACTTTTCTTGAGTGTTAATTCCGCCAATATATGTCTTCAAACAATTTGACACGTGTTTCGCCTCTACACGAGGCATCCTCAGGAGATATTTACCCGCCAAACTCTGTCACGACACTCTAATCTCGAGCGAAGTACGTGTCGAATTGTTTGAAGATAAAAAGATAAAATATTGGCGGAATTAACACTAAAGAAAACTCAAAACATTTGGATAATCCAATATTATATATTTTGTATAACCATAAGATCTATCGTTCACTCCTTCTCTATGCCCTGCACTTCTTACTACACCATTGTCTACTGTCAAGTTAACATCATATTCCTTTCTGTATCTAACTAACCTTAATAAAAATAATATAATAATAATAAATCTTTATTTGTTGCAAAAAAAATGCAATTTTGCTTAAAATTACCCTCGACCCCCAAAATAGGATAGCCCGTGCATGCGCATGGTGGTCATTCTCTTCCCAGTTGTGCATTGTAAAATGTCAAATAACAAACATCAACATATTTTAAGGTCTAACCATGGAAGTTATGCAACAAATTATGAACACAGAAACTATTTTATATATAATTTAGGGCTAGTGTTGTGTGTTTGTGTGTGTATGTGTGTGTGTGTGTGTGTGTGTGTGTGTGTGTGTGTGTGTGTGTGTGTGTGTGTGTGTGTGTGAGTATGTGTTAAGCTTTTTATTTATCAAATGCTATACCTAATATAAGTAGTGGTTAACGAATAAGAATTTCAGTAGCTTCGTAATTTAGGTTTCTCAACATGTTCTTGAGTTTATGTCATATAATGTGTCATGTCAATAAATACGTTCTATCTACAAGAGATTCTTATTTATCGCCACTCTCACAAGAGCACAGTAATAAATAACAGCAGTTATATAAATGTAATTATTAATTGGGATATCTTATGGCACCATGAGGTTGGTAGCGCTTGTTAACACATCAACTAATCAATATATTAATATTGCTGACAATAATGAGGACAGTGACAGCAATATACTTGATCTTAGATCCCTCCTCCTCGCGTCGTTTTCCTCATAACTGAGGGTCGTGACTCCCCCACTGCATCAGTTTCTCCCGTACAATTTCCCTCCATCTGCTGCGATCCTTTTCTTCATGAAGGACGTTGTGGAAGTTGATGTTCAGAAAAGATCGTATTTGGTCCGACCATCTCTTGAGACTGCGTTCTCTGGGACGTTTACCATCTACCTTGCCTGTCACCATCAAGCTGTTCAATATTGTGAATCTCTGTACGAGCAATATGTCCGAAGAATTCCAGAACCCTACGAAAGCATATAGTGAAAAGTCTAGTTTTGACATCAAGCTCTCTCAGAATAGACACGTTGGTGAGAAAGGCCGTCCATGGAACCTGTAGCATTTTTCTCCAGCTCCACATTTCAAAGGCGTTTATTCGGTCTCTGTCGGGCTTTTCCAGGTCTCCGCTCCATAACTAAATATGGAGAAAACTAGGGAAGTCACCAATTTGGTTTTGTTTTTCGCATGATGTTACTGGGACATTGCATTTTTGGTCATGATCTTAGATTACATACTGAGAAAATTTCTGTAATGGAAACCTCATTTATACTGCTCTAAATCAGTGTTCCGGCATACAATACCTGTAACAGTAGCCGCGATTTGTCCGGGCTGCTCGCGCGGCTCGCTGTATGGCGTTGTGCTTGGACACCGGGGACACGGTCAGGCACTCGACACCCAGCTCCGGAGAGAAGTACGGTAGCTTATGGAAGCCGCAGTCTATCACTGAAAGAGGAAATGCACACTGTTTAAGTAAATATTTGTCTGGTAAACCGAGATGCATTTCTTTATGTCATTATCATCATCAGCCGAAAGACGTGCACTGCTGAACAAAGGCCTCCCCGAAATATCTCCAAGACGATCGGTTCTGCGCTGCCCTCATCCCACCTATTCTAATCATATTGACCAGATTGTTGGTCCATTTTGTGGGGGGGGCTAACAATACTGCGTTTTCCGTTACGTGGTCGTCATTCGAGGCCTTTTTATTGCTGAATTTAGTTCTCCTACGGATCTCCTCCTTTCTGATTCGATTCTCGATACCCTGCATTGCCATCTCTATTGCCTTTTGAGCTACCATGAGCTTTCTCATCAGGCCCAAAGATAGCGACCACGTCTGCGTATTGTAAATCATCACTGTTAACACACACTGGTTGAAAATCTTCGCCTTCAGATACTGGTATTTGGGTTGAGAAGATTTTACGGAGCTTCCCCAACACTGCCAATCAGAGTTGGATTCGACGAGTGGTCACCACGGACGAGTAAGAAAATAAGGACTCCGCGCCGTGATATTAGCAAGTGAAGCATATTTATGCTAGTGTGTGTGCGGTTACGGGGTATAATAGAGACACAATTTTTTCTCCCTTAAATAATCATGGCCACAAATACTTTTATACCATCGTCTTTACACTTTTTCACAACGCACGACGGCATTTTTAAAATATTTTATTGCGACGAATACTGATCTGTCACAGACGATGGCAAATCAAAAGTGTAAGTGTGTGCGTGGGGCTATGTATTTACTCGTTTACCGGCTTGTTTTGCTCCACTGTTATGTAAGGTGACACGGAGTCCTTCTTTTTTTACTCGTCCGTGGTGGTCACTAAATAAAGAAATAGTCCATAAAACCTGGATGATGTCTGAATATACTATAAAACTTGTACGTCAATTAAACTCACCATAAACAACTCCAGGTATGGTAACACTGGTCTCTGCGATATTTGTGGACAGTATCACCTTGCGGACGTTCCGCTCGGCTGTCTGGAACGCCTTTATCTGCGCGTACAGCGGCAGGCTCCCGTACAGGGGCAGCACAGACATGTTTGCGGAGGCGACACCAGACGGGAACGTATTGCGGTGGGCATTCCGTTCGTTGTTCTCGTCTGCGTACACGCGAAGAGTTTCTAATGCTGATGTTATTTCTTCCTGTAAATTGCGATGTTCCAGTAAACCAAAATAACTTTTTCGTATCTCCTGCTCAAAAATGACATATTCTGAGACTAGTATGCATGATATGAGTGTACTAGGAAACCATGTTTGTCATTCTGTCTGTCTTTGTATGTAATTTTTAGGGATTTGTACATAAAGGGTTACCAATTAGGAACCCTACTAGTAAGACTCTGTTGTACATTTGGTCTCGTGTCTTTCAGCTAGATAAATCTAATAAAAATTAATTAAATAAATAAATAATGTTGACATTCTTTCAAATAAAGTAGCTTGACTCAAACTAGGCATAGCCTGTACTATGTGTACAAGACAACGATATATTTAATACAATATACTTAGGTACTTAATAATACATAAATATACATAAACATCCATGACTCGGAAACAAACACCATGTTCACGCTAGCACCTACCGGGGTACGAACCCGGGACCTCTAGTTCAGTAGGCAGGGTCACTAACTACTGTGCTTTAAGGGTCGTTAAATATGACCAGTATGAAAAGAAACTAAGTTGTAAACTAAACTTGTGGCCAAAAGTTCGCGACGCAAAAAAAGTATTTACAGAAGTACCTACAGCGTACAGAATATAACGCTATATATTTATAAAGTATACAGCGATATATCTTACGTTGCAACAAGCTGCCTTCAATAAGCATTTCAAAACTAAACAAATTCCAAAGTATTATTAAAGATCTTTCATTACAATACAACTAGAGTTAAATCAACAATGATTTGAAACAATTATCAAAGAATTTTAGGTATAAAAATTATATCTTATTCAAGGTTAACTTACGGACGATGTCAGAAACGCCAGTATATCACCGAACGGCTGGTTTTCGTGTATTTTGATGACCGTGTCGACCGTCGCCTTTACATAGTCCGCAACTGGTTCTGAAAATACGCGCACACGAATATTTAAACATCAATTTAAAAAAGAAGAAATTTAAATACACTAACCTTTAGCTTTACACAAGGTTCGACGGACAGATGGTCGGTGGGGCAGAAAAGTCCTCGAATGGCGATCACGTACCGGAAGACGTGGTGTTGGTAGGCCCCCCACAAGATGGAACGACGGTCTGGTCAAGATCGCCGGAATACGTTGGATGAGGGCAGCGCAGGACCGATGGTCATGGAGATCTTTGGGGGAGGCCTTTGTCCAGCAGCGGACGACTTCCGACAGATGATGATGATGATTCCCTTCTATCATTTTTACGTCTAGATACACTGTGACAGCTGTGAAACCGTCAAAAAAAATGAGGTTGACAGTTAACCTCCATTTTGAGTAACGAGATGCTTATCACGCACACTAAAATAATAAACCTGGCCTGTTTTCATCGGTTGTCTAGCAGCAAGAGGCTCTATCTAGAAGTATAAATTGTCTAAGTGTATGCCATAAACTAATACATAGTACTAGCGTAGCTAGATGAACAAAGCGAGCGAGGGAGAAGATAATCTAATAGAGCAAGATAGAAAAGGAAATCTTATCTATTGGGACTGTAAACAATTAAGATTGCCAAGTCGTAGTAACTCCAAAAACTATCACCCATTCGAAATAGTATCATACCTGAGAAGAACGGGCGCAAGTAACTCAGCGAGCTTTTTATTAACTCATATTCGGAGTGTGTCATTTCACTAGTGTTGTGGGACATCACTAGATCGTTTTTCAATATGGCATCTTTAAAACTGCTAGCCGTAAGCATATATTAAAGGCATAATTGAAGTCTGAGTTTTTTATTATTATTTCTATTTTATATTCATAATGCGCCGACCACAACAGCTCATAGTGAACAATGTTCTCTTATTTTTAATAATACAGTAAAACCGTTTATTAAAATTTAACGTTGTTTCGATTTAGTTTCAAAATTTAAGCTTGTCCATTGATATCTTCAACTTGCAACGCTTTCAACGCCCCGGATATTAATGGTCCCTGTGCAGAGGAGGTGTGCGAAATAATAGATATACGAATAAATTTCAAATATAATAGTGAAAAATGATGGTCATATTATGCCTCAATTAAAAAAACAGCATATTGGTTTAAATATGGCATACATACCGATGAAATATATTTATTTAGATATAGATAGGCATCGCTTCATTGTGTGTCTTCTACCACATTTATCACGGAGAGAGTTCCGAAGAGCTGTTTCACGTGATTCCTGCTACCGAATTTTCACACACACCTTCGCACGACCCGCCACAAGTTAGGATATCATCCCCACCATCTGGATGTGTGGTGGTCCTCCACAGTGCGGTTTTCAAGGAGCTTTCTTCCACGTACTACAAAGCTGTGGAATGAACTTCCTTGTGCGGTGTTTCCGGGACGTTACGACATGGGTACCTTCAAAAAAAGCGCGTACACCTTTTCCATAAAAAAATGTATAGCTGCAGGTTATGGAAAAGTTTTTAGCAGTTAGCCGTTCTAACTAATTATTCGCTAGTGGTCTTGAAGTCACCTGTGTGGCGACCTTCTTCTTCAGACTTCAATAAACTTGTCGCATTGGATGTTTGACATCATTAATCGACTCACCTTCAACATAGAATACGTCGATGGGATGCGTTCTTCCTTGCATCGATAAAACAACCGAAGTATCTTTCCCGCCGCTTTCCTTTATGTTAAAGAAATCCTTCAGGAAATCGGCGTTCATAGTCGCCGACGAAACTATTATTTTCAAGTTTTTCCTTTTCTGAAAATGTACAGGCATGTACATTATTATTTGTACTGTAAAGCCACTTTTTATGGTGTTGCAGAGAGATAATGTTATGGTTCCGTAACCAAAGGGATCCCTAGACCACTAAAACATCGCTGTCCGTCCGTGTCTGTATGTCAACGTAATGTGTCTGTGTGTCAACGGAATGTGTCTCATAAAACATAACGGTGGGAATTTTTTTAAATTTGATAGAGTATCTATTAGTTTTGCCGTTATTGAGAAAAAAAATAAAGACCAAGAAACAAATTCCAAAATATCCGCCACTTAAATAGATTTAGTCCAACTTGAGAGACAGGATAGTTTTAATTTCGATTGAGCACCGATAATTATTTTTATTTCCAGTAATTTGTTTTGTTTGGACATATTTTCTATGAGAGAATTTATTGACGGACGGTTGGACGGTTGTGCTGTGAAACAATTTCATTATAACAACGGGGAGCATATTTTACGAAATAACTCCTGATGAAATGAAATATTATTGAAAAAAACAGTATTTCATTTACTGTCGGGTCAGTAAGTATGTACATATATTAAAATATGCTTACTTTTGCAATCTTCTTCAGCAGTCCCATCACAACATCGGTCATTTGCGATCTTTCGTGAACCTGCACAATATATCAAGGCAATCAAAATTTAAAATTTTTTTATGGATAAAATGGTGATGAAACCAGCAGGACGTTCATCTGATGGTCAGAGTGATACGCCCTGCCCATTACAACACAGTGTCGCTCAGGATTCTTGAAAAACACAAAATTCTGAGTGGCACTACAACTGCGCTCGTCTGGTGGAATAGCAGGACAAACGAGCGTACGAGTCACCTGATGTTAAGTGATCACCGCCGCCCACATTCTCTTGCAACACCAGAGGAATCACAAGAGCGTTGCCGGCCCTTAAGGAAGGTGTACGCGCTTATTTTGAAGGTACCCATGTCGTATCGTCCCGGAAACACCGCACAAGGAAGCTCATTCCACAGATTTGTAGCACGTGGAAGAAAGCTCCTTGAAAACCGCACTGTGGAGGACCGCCACACATCCAGATGGTGGGGATGATAACCTAACTTGTGGCGTGTCGAGCGGGGGAATTCGGCGGCAGGAATCACGTTAAACAGCTCTTCGGAACACTCCCCGTGATAAATTCGATAGAAGACACACAATGAAGCGACGTCTCTACGCAACGCCAAGTGATCCAGCCAACTAGCCTACTTAACTTTTTTCCATAGGACTTGTAGTTTCGCCGGAAATCGAGATAAGCCGTTTTTTTTACCCTTTCCACTTACTCACCCGCAATTTATTTTTCCTTTTTGTTATTGTTTTTGTTACATTCTCATCCTTTTCCAATGGGTTTCATCCTACTATTATTTTTTTGGTTTAAAAAATTAACGACACTGGTCTAATATTTTACCGCGTCATAGTAGCTACAGTGGCTGCTACAGTATCGCGACGTAGCTGCAGTGGCTACAGTATCCCTACGTATGCAACAGTTCTCGTAGGCTAGACATAAACAAAAAACTTATTGAGCGAAGACCTACTTTCTGCGTTGAATAAAAACTACTCGTATAAATAATAGAGGTACAAAGATACGAACTTATTTTTTTACTTTTTAGTGCATAATATTAGATAGAAGTCTTTAATGTCATTGTAACGTATGCACGTTTTTTTCTTGAAATAGATTTTTTTATTGCTAATAATACATACTTGAGAAACATCTTTCTAGACGTCCGCGTCGTATCGAATGAGGCATCGCCATATTATTTTGAGAAACTTTATCAATAACACTTATTCGCACTTGTTGATTAGCCTCACTAGCTTATTTAAAATTTACAACACAATCTAATACAGAACAAGAACCATTATATTTTTAAATTAACACCTTTCAACACACAGAACTATAACAATAAAAAGACTTAAATTTAAACGCAAACGTTGAATTTGACAGGAGACTAATGGACACTAAATTGTTTCAATACGGTTTCATGGTCTTCATCTCTTCCCTCTCTTTCTCGCACCTTGGTTTTTATGTAAGGATAATTATCTCACTTTCACACAGGGTTCTCCTATTACGGTAGTAGAATAAGTTTATGTTTTCCAAAATGTGAACAGAAAAGTTGTACGAAGCGTTTTTCATGTGTTTTTTTCTTGGCTTTTGAATACTTTAACCAAATGTAACTTACAAATTATCAACAAACAAAATAATATTAAGATTTAAAAAAAAATTATTGAAGTAGGCGTTACTTTGTGGAAATCCATAATTATACAAATAATTTAAGTTTTTCTTTAGTGTTAATTCCGCCTTAGTAGTTAGGTTTTGATTAGCACTCACCTCGTCTATAATGATGCAGGAGTACTGCATAAGTAGAGGTGACGCAAACATTTCTCGAAGCAGCACACCTTCAGTCATAAACTGAAAGAGAACAGTTACAGTTTTATAAACTTTTCGTCTCTTCGAAATATCACGAAGGTACCAAAGAGGATGTAAATACTACGTACGAAGAGGCAGGACTGCTTAAGTCAACATTGTAATTTAGTTCAGTATGAAACGTGCTGTCATTTGAAATAAGTTTGAAATAGTAGTAATTACAGTATAGCGATTGGCGACGAAGTATTTTCCAGCTAAGTCTGAAAGCGAACAGTTGCTTAAAACGTTGTGGATTTCGGCTAGCTCCGTTTTTTACGAGATAACAGCCATCATGTGTATATCTATCAAGGACTGCACGTTTCATACATTCGAGTGATTCGTTTTTTTCTTAGAGAGTTTCGCTAGTCTAGTAGGTACTTTTATGATTTGTAGTTACGGTTCATTATTTGGCAGATAATATAGATGTCCACTTCTTCTAGGCTATATATAGGCTATCTTCCACAGGTGCGGTTTTTAAGGAACTTTTTTCCACGTACAACCAAACTTTGGAATGAGCTTCCTTGTGTGGTGTTTCCATGACGATACGACATGGGTACCTTCAAAAAAAGCGCGTACAGCTTTCTAATAGGCCGGCAGCGCTCCTGTGTTTCCTCTGATGTTGCAAGAGAATTTGGGCAGCGGTGATCATTTAACATCAAGTGTCCCTACGCTCGTATGTCCGTCTCTTTCATAAAATAATTGAGGAATTCTTGAGATGAGAACCAAATTATACCACCGGTCTAATAAATAAATTCCGTATTTTGATATGATATCAATCCCGCATCCTGTTGACGTCTGGCATTTCGAAACCGCACGTGTCAAATCATATGTCAGCTACTGTATTCCCGACACGGTACGACTTAGAAACATTTGAGCTTAAAGAATACCTTATTAGAATACTCCCACCTGAAAGATTGCCCCCGTTTGCCCCATCTAATATAAGGAAGTTTAATCTACAGTTTGTTTATACGTAGAAAGAAATTCCTGAAAGACCACGTTGTGGAGGAACGTCAAACATCCAAGTGATGGGAATGATCAGGGATCAGGCTAAACAGATCTTCGGATAGTCCATACGTATATTGTAATCCATACATGGCCAGACCAGCCTTATAAAGCGCTAACATGATGGTTATCGAGTCTAGCTTTCACAGACATCGGCACTCAAACTAATCATGAATTCTATACATTTTGATATAGTTTATTTAATAATTAAAATACAAGATGGGCAAAACAGAGTACTAATAAAACAAAATTTATATATAGCTCTTAGATTAAGGATTGGTCTCCGCTGCGCTCACAGGCGGAGTCGCAAGGTGCGGTCACTACGCCTAAGTGGACTTACTCAAGCCAGTCTCGGACAACGTGCGACGTTGACGTGCCACATGTTCTGTTAAGCTTTGCTAATAATTGAAACTAAAATACCAGGTTGCGTAGTAAAACTTTGTAAAAAATAATACTACAAGAAATAAGAATGACACTGGGTTCACATATCATCAGTAAGTATTTTGTATTTTATTAATTTCAATGTAAAATAATACGAAGCGTATGTTACAAAATTTGAAAGATGCCATTGAGTGTCAAGATGCCACGCACAGAAACATCTAATCGTAACCGTAATAAAAAAGCTATTCTTCTTAGGTATTGCGGTATTTAGTTGGAGCGCAGCGGAGACCAATCCTTTATCTAAGATATAGCTAGTATTTATATAAATTTCAATCATACAACGCAATACGGTGTCACTGACGCGGCCGGTTTGTTGACGCGAACCCGCATGTTTATCCCCTGCTGCCTTTATAATTATATTCTTTGCTTATGCTCAAATCTCACAACGTGCCTAAAAAAACCAAAGGTATAATAAAATTTTACGAACGATGCGGGACTCGAACCCAAGACCTCTCGCGTTCCGTGCGAGTGCTCTCCCAACTGAGCTAACCGTTCAAGTGACGTATCTTCATAAAATCGTGTATGCTTTGTTCAATTCGCAGGTAGTGGCTTCATCTACAGAATATACTTTACAGTTGATAGCCTGCTCAACCCCAATATTTGCATATTAGAAAATTGACTTGAGATGTCGCTCTTGCTTATCTAAACATTTTGTTATGTATTTAAAGTGATAACCCTCACTTCTGGGATTAATACACAAATAAAATTTGTAAACAAAATTTTATGAACGATGCGGGACTCGAACCCACGACCTCTCGCGTTCCGTGCGTGTTCTCAAATTATTTTTTTATTAATTTGTTTTATTTTACCTAACGGAACCAGCTTGGGTTTAAAAGGAAGTGTGAAAATTACTGGGCCGTGCGAGAACAATGTTTGGGAAACACTGGGTTATGCACTTGTATATTATTGTCAATCTATGGGCAAGTATAAAGGAAATTACGGAATAAGTTATTGGTATTCTATTACAAGTATATAATGGAGAGGAACAAAGATCAATATTTAGACAACAGTCTTTTAAACATATTTAATAGCAATACTCAGGCTAAGGGTATGCTGAGACACAGACGACGCAGGTTCACGAAGAGCAGATTTTCTTTTAACATATTACATAAGCACTAAGAGCTACGTACTGTTATGAAAACAAAGACTTAACTAATCACTTTTATTTTCCAAAATGTAGAATACAATATTTGGAAGGATCCCACTTTTCACTTCTTGCTGTTATGAAATTAGAAATACAACTCACCGCGCGACACTAATGTCGCGGTTTTATATTAAAATAAATCTTTAGGTCGTGTGCATGTTTTTACCGCTACTTCTTAGAACGGATCATTTAATTGAATTAGTGCGTTGTGAACTTTGTTTGTATTATACTTATCATCCAGACTATTCGAAAAAGACATTATTAAGAGTTAATACTAGACATCGCAAACGTTTCTTGCTGCGTCGCAGTATACTCTGTGACCTGTGTGCCTCGCCTTCCCTGCCCTGCAAAATCTGTACTTTACTGTTCTGCATTACCTGCGTTTGAGCATAACGCTTAGCCTTAGATAGCTGTTTTTGACAGTGACACTAAAATCCAAATGCAAGGCAAAATCCAAAATGGCCGCCATGCAAAAAACTTTTTTATGTAGGACGATACGGAACCGTTCCAGTGCCCGACCGTCTAACGTGAGTCACCTCAGTGAATCATTCTCGAAATCAAAACAAAATCAGCGCGTCACTTATATTGTAGGTGGTAATGACTAATTATGATAAATAATAAAATTACCTTATCTTGTTAGTTGTAATGTTTTGGTGTATGTAACTGGCTGTTGGTTCGATTGCACTAATATTCATAATATTAAATATATTTTTAATACAGTTGCTCAAAAAGTGGCGTATTGCAGAGACGTATAGCGTTCGGGATGTGGGCTTTTTCTTTACCTTTTCCGAACTCGTGCGTTATCTTTCCCAACTGTCAAAATAATGTCTATTAAAAAGAAAAACGAACCACGAAGTTTTTACCAAAAAGAGTCATAGAAGTTTTTATGTTTCATGCAAATATTTCTAAAAAGAAGCGACTAATTTGTTTCAATATCAGATTTAAAGATTTGATTCAATTAGTTGGGTTAGATTTCATTTCATCTCATTAAATTTCATTTTCATTTCATATCAATAAAAAAAATCTACTAAAGACTTGGCTGTATGGGCATAGTTCTCTTTGCCTACCCAGAATGGGTGAAGAAAACAAAAAAAAAATCTCTGCTTATATTCTTATACGGTTGGCGCCATCACTGTCAACCCTCACCTACGGCTGCGCCTCGGCTCGGGTAGACATTTGTCGGAACTCTTTGCAATGACAGACTTTCCGCACTCGTAATGCAATCCTATTCCTTAATCTTTCAGAGGTGGTTGTTTTGTACTAAGGCAATTTAATTACAACAATATTTAAAAAAAAACCGCAAAGTTTTTCGCGCTACTACGCGTTTTTCTCAGGTCTGAGCCAAAAATTTTCGAATGGGTGGTAGATTAATTAGTCGTAGGCTAAGTGATTTATCAAATAAAAATCTACACGTATGATAAAATATTTACAAAGTAGTAATTCTGTCCATTGATTGTTCTTTTGAAGAACACTTGACGTATAATTTAATAACAATACCAAAGCCAAAAAAGTAGTTTATATAATTTATGTCTCTTAGTCTGTATCGATTTTTTTTTATAAAAATAAGGGACGAGACGAGCAGGACGTTCAGATGATAATTGATACGCCCTGTCCATTACAATGCAGTGCCGCTCAGGATTCTTGAAAAACCCAAAAATTGTGAGCGGCACTACAATTGCGCTCGTCACCTTGAGACATAAGATGTTAAGTCTTACTTGCCCCGTAGTTTCACTAGCTACGGCGCCCTTCAGACCGAAACAGTATTGTTTACACATTACTGCTTCACGCCAGAAATAGGCGCTTGTATAAATAGAAATATTGTTGGTACCCATTCTCTCTCTAGCCGGCATCCTGTGCAAAGGAGCCTCCCACTGGTTACCTGATGTTTGTACAAAACGCAAAAACGACTGAATAATTTGAATTGAAATTTTGCATAAGTAAATATTAACAGAGATAGGCTACAAATTATCATGCTAGACACAGACAAAGTATTTTTGCGTGTTATAACGTCCACGCAAACGACGTCGCGGGAAGCAGCTAGTTAATGAGTATTGAGCAATTTGAATATAACTCTCTTCTCCGTAGAATAACTTTGTTTTGTGAACTGATCAAGATTCACTACAATGCTGAAAAGTTTTTGTTCGAGCATAAAATCTTATTTATAACATGCGACAGGGCTTCAAATTTCTGAACTATCTAACTATATGACCCTTAAAGTACGGATTGGATATTCCAAACCTTAATTATCAGCCTTTCTAGTACACGAAGCGATAATTACCAGTGGGAGGCTCCTTTGCACAGAATGCCGGCTAGATTATGGGTCCACAACGGCACCTATTTCTGCCGTGAATCAATAATGTGTAAGCATTACTGTGTTTCGGTCTGAAGGGCGCCGTAGCTGGTGAAATTACTGGGCAAATGAGACTTAACATCTTGTCCCAAGGTGACGGGCGCAGTTGTAGTGCCGCTCAGAATTTTTGGGGGTTTCAAGAATCCTGAGCGGCACTGCATTGTAATGGGCAGGGCGTATCAATTACCAGCAGCTGAACGTCCTGCTCGTATTGTCCCTTATTTTCTTTAAAAAAAAAATACTGTCACAACCATAGATTCACAATATATTACTAACGTATAGACAAAGCGCGCGAAAGAAATGGACGTCTCTAGCATATTCTGGCAAGAATAACAAAATAACACGATTACTCAGTTCAGTCAGTTACTTCGAAACCAAACAAAACTCACAAATTCACAAATCCTATATCGATATTTCCTCTAGTTCTTACTCTGTTTTTTCATATTAATATTGTCTTCATTTTACATTGACCAAATAAATAAATTACTGCATAAAAATCTCAGTTTAAACACTCGCCTCATAACATATTACCTTCCTGATCGCCCAAGCCCTGATAACGTTACCTCATATTAATTTATCGCTATCAATTTAATGACATGCCCCACGCGCCACCCAGCGTACAATAAGGGCCGGAACACATTAGCGCGGCGCTGCGCGGCGCTGCACTAAGTGTCATAATATTATTCCAACCTTACAAACTAATTTATTTTGTAGTAGCTGACCCGACAGACGTTGATCTGTACATAATAAATAAAATAATGTTTTTTATGAATTAACTTAATATTTATCAACCCACATAAAAATAATCTGATAGATAGCTAACAACTGTAGTTAATCTACCAAATATAGTTAGCTAAAATTAAGTTTATTTTTACCTCCTGAGAAAGTTAGAAAGGTTTAAAAATTCTAATTAGTTATTCATTTTAAACTATTTTAATTTGATTTCTGAACGACATCAAAGAAAAATCAAAATCGTTGTTTTTATTTAATTCGGAGCGTTTTCATATTTATTCACCTTTTAAACCTTCTCTGGACTTCCACAGATAATTCAAGACCAAAATTAGCCAAATCGGTCCAGCCGTTCTCGAGTTTTAGCGAGACTAACGAACAGCAATTAATTTTTATATTATTACATATAAATATATACAGCCATTGTAAACTACTCTATTGATTTAAAAGAGTGGCCGCTGTGTTTCTTGTATGTTCTGCTGCAGAGGTCTACTTTTTCCGAACATTATTGATTATTATTAATGCAAATGGCCGCCTGAGAAATAGGAAGTCGACGAGAAGGGTTGAGTTACTTTTTCTTACATTTTATTATCAGCAAGTTTTGTATTATTTATTCAATTTTAAATGGTCATATTATATTAATTACATATTTCTTTAACATTTACATTATGTGTAAATGATACCAAACTGGTGGTGCAGAGTCTGGCATGGCCCTTAGCGCCTAAACTATGTTTTGACTTTTGACACTTATCAGCGACATAGCACAGATAATGTTTAGGTTTGAACATATTTCATTCACACTAACATCGTAAAAAATACAAAATATTAGTCTATGGTAACGATAAACGATAAGGAATTCGAAGATTTGTTAGAGTAGGATAGTTGCGATATATTCGGAGTATTGTCGTATCGTTTCGAATGCATTGTTGTCGATTTTGCGAGTAGACCTCCTGATATAGACATGACGCGAGCTGCCGCTTACTGCAGTTGCAATGCGATAGGTACCGTCTAGCGACGTGAAGCGAGTCGCAACGCAGCGCTCTAATGCGGTCCGGCCTTAAAGCAGTAATAAGTTTATGTAACCGAAGCACCTGACCTTCACATTGCATGAATGGCATTGCTTGACCCCCGACCAACATTCATGACACGATCTTGATACGTTCAGCTTTAATACTAATGGTGCACCGTCTGTGTGATTTATGAAGTCTACTTCATTTACTCGCCAAAAGGTCACGACATTTCCGAACGTTAATAAATTGTTGTTTAAAAAACCGGCCAAGTGCGAGTTGGGCCCGTAACCGAATGTATCACTACCATCGTAAGGACGCTATAACACAATGTACTTATTAAAAATGTTTACAAAATAATAATTTAGGATTCAGTGCCTGAAAGAAACTTAACGGGAACGACCTATTGATGAGACTCCGTTTTACGTCCTTACCTCCGTCAGGGGGCGTGTCAAATTCAAATATATTTATGCAAAATAGGATTATATATATATACACTTATTGAAACTCTTGATCCGGGCGCCCTCTGACTGTGTTCATACAAAATTCACATAATTTCTGAAATCCTGTCGATACATTTTGACTTGAAAGGACAAACAAACATACTATCACATTGTGTAATATTCAAGATTGAATGTTTGGATAATAGCGAAAAAGTCATTATTAGACAATAAAGAACACATTCTCATTTTAATACCAATGAAATTTAAATTATAAGAACTTATTTTTATACTTAGTTACATGCTAAATTGCGTATTGGGTATATGTAGGTATATTATTATAGGTATTTATGCAACTGTTGTGTAAAAAGGGGTATTTAAACACGATTGTGGATTTATGATGTGGGATAACATGTCATATACATATTATGTAGTCAAAGTATTACATGAGTGTTTTAATACCTAATTAACAACAGTTCCATACAAGACTTTATCTACACCCATAATATTAATCCTCTATAAAAGATTCTGAAACAGTTATCTTACTGCTAACATTAAAAAAGCCAGTCGTAGTAACCATAACATCATTCAAAGGAGTGTTATTATGAAAACGGATGATATAATGTTGTACTGAATTTCATTATAAAACACTCGTTTGGATGATGTAATGATTATTAGGACATTGGGTGTTTTAATGTTGGCAATAAGCTAACTTTTTAAGAATCTTTAATCCGAATGTCTGCGCAGAGTTTTAGAATACTTCGGTCACATCGCAAGGAAGGACGATGGAAACCTTGAGAGGCTCATTGTGGTCGGCAAAATAGATGGGAAGAGGCCTCGTGGACGCAGTCCAACACGATGGTCCGACCAGATCCGCTCCGCCCTCGACTCTACGGTTCACAATGCCTTTCACACCGCCAGAGACAGGAATAGATGGAGAGCGATCATACGTGAGAAAGTGATACAGAGGGGTGGTCACGACCCTCAGTACTGAAGATTACGACGCAGGGAGGAGGAGGAATAGAGGACTTAAGGCAGGGGTGTAGATAAAAGCCCTATTTACAATAAATTTCTTCCACGAATAGCACGGCAATAAACTGCGGAATAAGCTATTCGCACAATTCCAGATCGATACAACTTGAGTAACTTCTTTCTGTTTATACTTAAATTTACGAACGATGACGAGGATTCTAGACTATGCCTCCAGTGCTCTTACCGCTGTCCGCACTTGACCAATTTCTTATACGGAGATTTTAATCACATATAATAACTAGCTGACCCAGCAAACGTTGTATTGCCGATATTAAAATCGCGATACAAAAGTAACTGTTGATCGTAGATGGGTGAAAATTTGAAGTTGTATGTATTTTTTAATGCTGACTCATAATCAAACAAATTTAAAAAAAATGTCAAAAAAAATAAAAAATAAAAATTTCGTGTGGACCACCCTTAATGCTCACAAAATTTCATGAGAATCGGTCAAGCCGTTTCGGAGGAGAACGGGAACGTACATTGTGACACGAGAATTTTATATATAAGATTAACACATTTCTTTAATCATAATATATCGGTCAAACCCGTTTTTAATAAATAATTTATACACTTAACTTGATGATTAAAAGGTGGACATTATTGAACAAATTCAAATATTTGAATTTATATGTTTTCTAAATAATTAATTTTTGCGTTAGATGCATATCAATATGCGTATCGCCATAAAATATTATCACTGGTATGATTATTTGGTCATTAAAATCATTATGAACTTGTGAGTTTCGGCGAACAATTTAAACAGAATTTGAATATATTTTTTACTTAAACCTTCACGAACCACAATTCCAGTTTCTGGCGTTCTCTGCGCTGTCATGGCGGCTGCGTAGCCCACATCCTGTCCCAGCACCACGCCTGCTTCCTCAGCCACGCGATTCGCCAGCGAGACAGCTGCCACCACCCTCGGCTGAGTAACACATACCCGGTGACCGACATCGCGTAGATACTGCAAAAAAAAACAGGACATGAAAGGGACCCTGTATTCGGCCTAAGTTTTACTATCAATACGTTCCATTTTTAATATGAGAAGACTCATGTGTGTTTAACCAGTGTGTGTGTCGCTAACTATAGGCCTGATGAGAAAGCTCATTGGCAATGGAGAGAGCTATGCCCGGAGTTATCCTGCGGATCGAATCAGAAATGAGGAGATCCGTAGGAGAACCAAAGTCACTGACATTAATGTCTTTTGAAGAGTGATTTTGGTTCTGTCATGACAGTCCAAATTAATGCGAAACTGAAGTGGCAATGGGCAGGTCACATAGTTCGACGAACAGAGGGCCGATGGGGCAGTTAAGTCCTCGCATGGCAACCACGTAACGACGCAGTGTTGGTAGGCCCCCCACAATATAAATTATAATAATAATTCTTTATTTGCATAATGTGTGTATACAAGTTAACAAAATAATTGTATACGATTCAACACATAAGCCAAAAAGGGCATGCAAATTACATTACATCCATGTCATTATCTTTATATATATATTTCTTGTGTGCGTGTGTATGTCACTGAACTCCTCCTAGACGGCTGGACCGATTTTGATGAAATTTTTTGTGTGAGTTCAAGGGAATTCGAGGATGGAGTGTGTCTTCAGGTGGATTCGAGAATGGTTTAGATTCACAATTAAACTACCTCCTAAACGGCTGGACCAATTTTGATGATTTTTTTTGTTTGTTTCAGTGAATTTGAGATTGGTTTAGATTCTCAATTCCGTCCATATAATATAATTCTCCTGCTCATGTGTATGTAAGTGAACTCCTCCTAATGGCTGGACTGATTTTTCAAATTTAAGACGTGTGTACAGGACAACGTCTGTTGGGTCCACTAGTATTATAATAAAATTCTAAGATTACAGCACATAATATTTCATTGTAACATTATATTAGCATCTACACAAAATATACATGTCATATACATATTATGTAGTCAAAGTTAAACACAAGATTATAAAAAAAGAAAATCACAAATTTAAAAAGTCGGATACAGCATATAAATTGTAACTAATTAGCCATTGATATAATTGAGTTTTAAAAGGACCGATATTCAACATTTTAATAGCATCGGGAAGTTTATTAAATACTAGCTGACCCAGCAAACGTTGTTTTGCCATTTAAAGTATAATTCACGCGATAGTTTTATAAGTAATAAAATATTGCCTATATTATAGCCTGTACATCATTTTATTCTATTGTCAATAGTTTTTGCAGCGCACGCAAAAATTGGTTTTCGATTTTACACCTTGTGTTACAAAATAGCAATTTTATTGCGGATCCCTAATTTTGAAAAAAAAACATAGCCTATATATAGCCTTCCTCGATAAATGGACTACCCAACACTGAAAGAATCATTCAAATCGGACCAGTAGTACCAGAGATTAGCGCGTTCAAACAAACAAACAAACAAACAAACAAACAAACAAACAAACAAACAAACAAACAAACAAACAAACAAACAAACAAACAAACAAACAAACAAACAAACAAACACTGCAGCTTTATAATATTAATAGTATAGATTTGAATACACATGGCATGACAATTTTTAGTAAACAAAGTAGTCCTGGGTGCTTTTTTGTGAACAATTCTATTTGGATATCGTTGGTCGCGGTCATACATTTCCTTAATACGATCGCACGACACATCGTCGTGGAGATCTTTTTTGGGAGGTCTTTGTGATGAAGAGGCTCATGTGATGGCGAGTGATGACGCAACTGTTGGGCCGTTGCTTCATCACAGGACATCTGCAAAGGATAGATTTTCCAGCAGTGGGAGTGTGCTCGAAACTTAAGGGTCCCCAAAGTACTGCAGCCAGTAATTGATTTCAGAAAGAAGCTGTGCAAGGCAAAAAGAATAAGGAAAAAAGACGTCAACATAATGAGGGTAGAATTTCGCATTTTGAATATCCGGTGATGGAATTCGGATACTAGTATCAACCAGTACCACTTAATGTAATACTGACTCATAATCAAACAAATTAAAAAAAAAAAATGTCAAAAAAATTAAAAAAAAAATCGTGTGGACCACCCTTAACATATAGGGGGATGAAAAATAGATGTTGTCCGATTCTCAGACCTACCCAATATGCACTCAAAATTTCATGAGAATCGGTCAAGCCGTTTCGGAGGAGTTCAATGTTTAACACCATGACACGAGAATTTTATATATTAGAATTAGATGAAAATTAGTGATTTCTTACAAAATATAGTGTCAGTGAAATATATTAGCACGCTAAAATCTTACATCGCATTGGCGAATATTGATTAGTCAACGATTTACAATTTATTTACACTTCGCCGTAGACAGTGATTAACGCTTGAAAACCCGATCGATAACGCTTAGTAAGAGAGACCAATTATAAATTGTAACAAGTTATACAATTCAAATGTTATCAGCACTTGTAAGGAGCACTGATAACGCTATATTACACTCACACAGATATCAATGCGATGACACTTGCATGAATCATCAGGCAGAGAATGCGTAGGTGACATCAAAAAACTATTATAAAAAAAAGAAAATAGACCTACACTTTGAAATTATTATTTTTTTTTGAGGATGAATGAACGTTTTGTGCTAAAAATTTTAATTCTGTGTTTTTTTTATGACAATACGGGACGAGACGAGCAGGACGTTCAGCTGATGGTAATAGATATGGCTCTAAAATTGTGCTCGTCTCCTTATATGATATAAGATATTGAGTCACATTTGTCCCAGTAATTTCACTAGCTACGGCGCCCTTAAGACCGAAACACAAAAATGCTTAAACATTACTGCTTCACGGCAGAAAAAGGTGCCGTTGTGGTACCCATAATCTAGACGGTATGCTGTGCAAAGGAGCGTCCCACTGGAAAGGTGGTTTTATTATTTATACATTTGTTATTTCTGCCATCTCAAGGGAAAGTCATTTACGCTTTTGCGGTATTTCCTTTGGTACTATTTAAAACATACATACAAAATCTAAATTGTATACGTTATCAATAACATGTAGTTTCGTTATTATTTAAACTACCTACAGTTAGTGGAGTGGGAGGCTCTTTTGCACAGGATGCCGGCTAGATTATGGGTACCACAACGGCGCCTATTTCTGCCATGAAGCAGTAATGTGTAAACATTATTGTTTCGGTCTGAAGGGCACTGTAGCAAGCGAAATTACTGGGCAAATAAGACTTAACATCTTTTGTCTCACGATGATGAGCGCAATTATAGTGCCGCTCAGAATTTTTGGGTTTTTCAAGAATACTGCGCGGCACTGTATTGTAATGGGCAGGGCGCATCAATTAACATCAGCTGAACGTCCTGCTCGTCTCGTCCCTTATTATCATAAAAAAAGTAGTCACATAAATATATTAAATATCTAGATGATCTAGTTTTTCTTTTTTCTGGATGTTTGCTGATTCCTTCGTGAATGGTGATAATAATAATAATAACTTTTATTTCTCACCAACAACCAAAATTACCGTATAGCGAAAACTTAAAAATACAGGGGGATACATAAGTTTTGGTCGTGGATCGCTGGTGCCTGTGGTAGTTAATAAAATACCTGTAGTACTGGTCACCAGGATTCCACTTTTACACAGTGACTAAGAAGCTTGAAATTCCAGAGGATAGAGGTAAATGTGTGTGTGTGTGTGTGTGAGAGAGAGAGAGAGAGAGAAAGAGAGAGAGGGTGTATGTGCAAAAATGCGTACGATAGGGTGTTCTCGGTTTATAGGTGTACTAACTATCCAAGACCTCCAGAAGTCTCTCTGTGTGACAGTAGTCTTGCAAAAGGAGCCATTCGTGTGCAGTTGACCGACATTTGTACCATATATATATACCATATATGTTTAGACCATACAAACATAATACCTTGTGTAGCTTATTATAAAGGTACGGTCCCAGAAACAGAAAGAATCTGCGGCTAAACTAAAGCGATACTTCGATGGTGAGCTGATTGAGTACCTAATACATAAGACATTATCTCATTAATGCCATGTATTAGGTACATGTTTAGTATCGGAATACTGAGTTTCAATATTTCGAGCAACTGTCAACTATACGGCCACCAAAGTCAGAAAGGCTCCAATAAACTGGGGCTCAGTTGTAAGCAAAACATTAAGGCGAAGAGTAAGCAGAAAACACGCAAACAAGGTGTTTTTAGACAAGTTTTGTGGTGAAAATATAGCATTTGGAGCCATTAAAACTACTTTAACCTGTTACACATACCCTTAAGTCTTACTTGTAGGTTGCTAATGCTTGCTGTTAGTCAAAGTTAACACTCCAGAGCTATTATGAACTACCAGTTTTGTTTGCAGTTAAACAAGTTTTTTCACGGCATGATGCATTTGTTTAGTATACTGCTCTCATAAAAGTTGTTCTTAAAGCTTTTACTTTTTTGTGTTGGTACATTTATTAAGATTAGAAATCAATAATGAGGATTGTAAGCAATTAAACTGTTTGCGCCTGTTAAAATCTTAAATTTTCGACGCAAGAATTTTGAAAATATTGGCTTTGTTACATAGGAGCCTTGAACTCATATCGCTCAAGGTCGCCGGCATTTAGTGTCGCCTTAACATAAGCCAAATAGTATTTTGTTCGACCGTTTTTCTCCGAATCACTTTCTTAAAACTACCACGAAAAAGTCTTTTCATTTTCTGGTTAATATAATTATAATATTAACACACTTTTACACAAATTATCTTGCCCCAAATTAGGCATAGCCTGTACTATGGGTTGCAAGACAACGATATATTTAATACAATATACTTACTTAAACATACAAAAATACATATAAACATACACGACTCAAAAATTATTCCGTATTTAAATTTGTAAAATAAGATTTTTGTTGATTTATATAATTTTCAACTACCGTCAAAGGCAGGAATTGATGACGTTAATTTTAAATTTCAAAATAAATTTTCTGTTTTATAGTTTGGTTGTCTATATAAAAAATCACGCGTTTTTAGTTTTTTTAACTACTATTTTTTTTATATCACTTAACGAATACATACGTGACAACTACATTTCGATTATTAATTAGTACTCGTATGTAGGTAGCGACGCAGCACTCCCTGTCATGTGACACGGGCGGCTATTCAATGTTATACTCACACGCAAAACATGTTAAATAGGTTAAAGTTTTATAAAAATCAAATGAGAAGAACAGACATAAACTTATAATGCCTACTACTCGGCTAACGGCCGTTCCCAATATTCAGTCTATCTCTTACTTGAGAAAAAAATCGTAACTATCGTTGACTTTTCTGTCCCAATAAACTTATCGACCGTAACTCACCTTATCCGTACACGTTGTCTGTCAATGGGACGACGTATAGCTTCCCAGCGATATAAAGTTTGTATGAAAATTGCAATTCACGCGACCCAATATAAGGCGATAAGAATGACTTATCGGGTATATTGGGACAGCTTCAGATTATTGACATCTAATTACTGACAGTAGAAGGTAGTAATTTATCTCTATCCGTAGATAGTGTATTGGGAACGGCTGTAAGTCTTTTGTAGGGCGATGTATATGATTTTACAACAAGATCCCGGAAAATGATCAAAACAAAAGTATTACGTTATTCAAAAGAATTGTTAAAAAATATGTGTTCGGTAAAGGTACTATACTATAACACAAATGACTTTCATAATGATACCACAGATTGGGAATGGAGCGACCATCCTCAGGCTATTAAATAATAAGTTTAATTGTACAATATTGCTTTGTAAACATATTTTTTTGATGAAAAAAAAGCCCGCTGAGTTGGTTGGGCCCATTCTTGTCAGGTCTCAGGCATTCGTTTTGGAATGGTAGATTCTGACTTTCAGTAAGTGATGTCACATCCTATTTTAAATAAGAATATTTGAATTTGTCCTTATAATCTCCAACCGACTCATACATCACTATATCGTTTGCTTCTAATTAATAACACAATTATTAATCAAACTGTTACCGGAACAAAAATCCGCTGTAACACAGAACCTTTTGGTAACATTAATTGAGTGTGTAAAAACAATTCAACATTAATTTATTGACAAAGCACAGTTCAGTTGACAATCGTAACAGTCTCAATAGCGACTTTGTTCGACTTGGAACAATACAATAAACCCTTACGGCCTTTTAAATAAACTTGGTTTAAAGTTATAACTGAGAATAAACCATGCAAATGTTGACTTTATTGCTGTCAATACAATGAAAATTCTGATGTTATTATACGTCTGAATAAAACAACATTAGCAAAATTTTTATTTTATTTTTATTTATTTATTTATTATTTATATATATCATAATTAAATACATTGTTCTTCATGCCTAATATAAATTTACAGTCTCAATCTCAAAAACAGATACAAAGAGGCACCTTTAAATTAAATTCCTCTGGATGACTCACTAGGAAACCCTGTGCAGAGCCAACCAGTGATTACCGTCAAATGTCTATTTGTAAACATTTTGCATATTTTTGGTTTATTCTCGGGTATAACTTTATACAAAAAATTATTTGTAAGGCCGTACGTGTTTTAATACTTCAAGAAACCTGGTCTTGACATTCACGAGCGCGGTTAAATTTTTTTGAAGGTAGTAATGCAAAAATAACAAAAGAAATATCGATTTCCACAAGCCCGAATAACAATAATTCCCTTTGAACATGAGAGAGTGCAGCTGGTGTAAAATAGCATGTAGATATTCCTCACTCCCCACATATAACTCCCCGTGATTCTAATATTTGAATTAGAATTTCCATGGTCATGACAAAATTTGCATGGCGACAAATCAAAAAATATTCGAATATTGCATTTTATATAAAACTAGCTGACCCGACCTCTAACTGAACCTTCTGTATAATAATCTAACACGCTCGAGTATTCAATATGACCTTTCCTTTGCATTTAAAGATCTGATTTTGACATCAATGACACTTTGTAGCATCTAAACAATAAATATCTGCAACGTTATATTATTTCCACTAATTGTCTTTAATTACATTTCTTTAAATTTGTAGACGCGTCTGACAAAGCTAAAAGGAAGAACATATTTTTAACTTACCGCTAAGTTGAAAGTTTTCGAAAATTCGAGAAGTTATTGGTTTTGCCCCGTTTTTCGAAAATCGAGTTTTCATCAGGTCTCGACGGTTTTAAGGTACGTGTGTATGTATGTATGTATGTGTGTGTATGTTTGTAAACCTCTTATAACTTTTGAACGGCTTGACGGATTAAATCACGGTTGGCACCATTCGAAAGGGCTTGACTAAACTTAGATTTTGAATAGACTACGAAATTTTTTGTTCATTTTCTAACAGCGTCGAATGCCGCCAACCGCGTGAATATCAGTTTTTTCATTCAAAAGTGATTGCCGTTTGAATATTCAGAAAATTATTGATGATTGAATGATTTGCGCTTTGATGAGCTCTTCGAGCATAAAACAACACAAATTATTTTTTGAGCTCTTCGAGCTCAAAATCGTCATAGGTATGGAATTTGGGAGGGTCAATATAGGGTCACTCGTTTTCCTAAGTTTTTTCTAAAAGCTAATCTGCAAAATCTAATATCCCCAGGAAGCTTCAGTAAATCCCTGTTTAGCATTATAGCCTCCCCTACTATAATAAAGGCGAGTGAATCGCTTCGAAGAGCGCACGAAATACGGTTTCAGTAATATGGCGTCATATAGTCGCGATCGACTCCGCCCATCGGGCGATAAGTGGCCTGATTAAACTATTCCAAGCGTTATAAATTTGGAGATTACTCAATCGCCGCATAATATATGCCTTGATTGACCCCATTGGTTTCAGTGTGTGGCCTGGCCTTTACGTGATGCGTGCACAAACATACAAACAAACACAAACATATATAAGTATTTATTATTTTTAACACGAACTGTCTTTTTTATGACAATAAGGGACGAGACGAGCAGAACGTTCAGCTGATGGTAATTGATGCGCCCTACCCATTACAATGCAGTGCCGCTCAGGATTCTCGAAAAACCCCAAAAATTCTGAGCGGCACTACAATTGCGCTCGTCACCATGCGATGCTAAGTCTCATATTATGCCCAGTAATTTCGAATGACTGAAACAATAATGCTGACACATAACTGCTTCACGGCAGAAATAGGCGCCGTTGTGGTTCCCATAATCTAGCCGTCATTCTGTGTAAAGGAGCCTCCCATTGGTAGGTCACGAGGGGCTGCTGAAAACCAGTGTTGTGTGGGTGTCTTCTGCACTAAAACAACTATGTACTGAGTCAGCTCCTATAAGGAATAACGCACCACATAGTTCTATTTAATTTTTAATAGTCTTTTTTATCTTATTTTATGTAGTAAAGAATTATATATATATATATATATTAATATTGTCATTGAAAGAAATGGTCTTTGTATATTTTTTATTGCTAATAAAGTAATTATTATTCTATTGATTCTAAGTATATTCTCTCTAAGAATATTTGTATTCGTTGCAACTTATTGCACCCGTCATTAATTAAAATCTTTAATGTAAGGATTCGGGATTTCAATGATTTTTATACTTATACTAGCTGACCCGACAGACGTTGTTCTGTAGATAATAAAAAATATACTGTTTTATTCGAATTTGCCAATAATATTTCAAACCCTCAAGAATTACTTCGTAAAAAATGCTCCCTGTTGTTATACTTAATGAAATATATGTCAAACCGTGCGTCACTAAATTCTCTCATAGAAAATATATCTATACATAACAAATATTGAAAATAAAAATAATAATGGGTCCCAAATCGAAATAAAAACTATCCTATCTCTCAAGTTGGACCAAATTGCAATCTAGGAAGTAATCCCCATTAAAATCCGTTCATTAGTTTAGGAGTCCATCGCGGACAAACAACGTGTCACGTAATTTATATATATTAAGATTATACAAATTATAATAAAGCACGGCAAATATAGACCAATTATAACGAAAATTTTATCGTAAACTTGTAATCTTTGGCGGAAAATAAAAATATTACATGAAAACAAATGTATGAAGTATTGTTTACATTCCCTCCATTTTACGTCAATATTTATTGTATTATCGATAAATGCGCGTTTTATGCAAAAAAAAAACATAATTACAAGTCAAAGAAATAACATTCTAAGTAATTATAAGGTGGATCATCACGTTTATTGTAACACTAGAATTATCTAATAAATAAAATTCTCGTGTTATGGTGTTAAACTTTGAACTCCTCCGAAACGGCTTGACCGATTCTCATGAAAATTTGACTGCACATTGGGTAGGTCTGAGAATCGGACAACATCTATTTTTCATCCCCCTAAATGTTAAGGGTTTACACGAATTTTTATTTATTTTTATTTTTATTGACATTTTTTTTTTTAATTTGTTTGATTATGAGTCAGCATTAAAAAATACATACAACTTCAAATTTTCACCCATCTACGATCAACAGTTACTTTTGTATCGCGATTTTAATATCGGCAATACAACGTTTGCTGGGTCAGCTAGTAATTATATGGAATTCCTATCCCCAGAGTAGAGATGGTTGGAGATCTGGGCGTAGTTTTTGACACCCAATTAACCTTCAGAGATCATATCAACACATAGTAGCAGCTGACACATTTAGAAGATTGGGATTCGTAATGCGAAATTCTCGAGACTTCCATAATCCATTCGTAAAACGTTTACTATATTATGCCCTAGTCCGTAGCAAACTGGAAACAAGCACCTGTGTCTGGAATCCTTACGAGAAAAAGTGCTGACTATTATAAGAAAAAGCGCAGAAGGCCTTCCTAAGATACCTGTACAAACGTTGCTATGGATATTATCTTTTCATGAGTTATCTTAGGTTGTTAAGGTTTCAATTCCCTGGAGGCCAGGCGGACTTGCAACCAGCTAAAAATTATGTGTCGAAGTTTACGAGGAGACGTTGATGCTCCATATCTTCATGAGCAATTGTGTCGTGTACGTCTCCCTAAATTAAATAATCTTCGCCCACGAAAAAATAATAATAAATATCTATATTTATAAAAATGAATTGCTGTTCGTTAGTCTCGCTAAAACTCGAGAACAGCTGGACCGATTTGAAAGAACAATGGCGAAATTTTAACCGTCTAAGGTTAGGATAGTTACAAAAAAAACTTCGTAGATAAATTGACTTGTTAGATAAAATTGTATTGCAAAAGGAACCGGGGAAATAAATAAAATATTTATTTCATTTTCACATTATATGCTGTCACGACTATAAAATCACATCCATTTTAGGTTAGATCAAGGAAAGCTATCTGTCAATATGACTGACAACGATGAGCGAGTGATCAATGAGTTTCTAATTTCTATACCTGTCACCTATGATCTACCGAATGCTAATAATACCTATCAATTATAGTTACCGCTGTTGTGTTGTTTTGTGCTTTCTTTATTTTAATAAGTAGTTTCTATTTTACATGGCTTGGTTTTGGACTTGAATAATATCTTTCTCTCGTTTTAAACTCTGAACCTCATTTTGAACTACTTCTGCTCTCCATTACCGGACTATGATATGCCCCACGATTTGGTCTAACGTACGCTGTTTATATAACAATAAACAAAATAAAATATTTTGCTTGTTTAATTTACTGCTACCTACTTCTACAAAATAAGATCTTGGATTGAGAAAAAGACATTAGAAAACTAGGTACTTATTTTACCAGTTTTTTAAGATTATAAAAATGGAAGTACTTAGTTTAAAAGTCGACCCGAGCCTTAAATTCGGGCGTAGGTTAGGTACACTTTAGAAGTACCCACGACTATGGATTGCGCATTTGACTTCCCTCTTATAAAATTACTTATAAAGCTATGGACAACCAACTCTGGTTTGTTGCAAATAAACTGTTATTACCATTGCATCAAGTCACAAGTTTCCATTTTATCATAATATAATAATACTCAGAGAACTTGTTGACCGTAGACAGTAGTACCGTAGACGTTAGTAATTAGGTAGGTATTTATTAACTTTTTGCCTATGGTTACTAGTTCCTATCCTTAAAGATTTTTGGAATTGGTGTATTCAGTGTTATTGTTGTTGGAACATGTTGGTTGGAATATTATACATAAGTATAATATAGTTAGAACGGTAAAGTAATAAAAATAAAAAACCTAACCTAAAAACTCAAACAAAATAATCATTTATTTCTCCATTATCCCGGTTCCAAATTAAAAATGAATAATGTCAGTAGATGCAGAAAATTATAGAGAATTAATTAGTACACGTTGACTTTTCTGTCCCAATAAACTTATCGACCGTAACTCACCTTATCCGTACACGTTGTCTGTCAATGGGACGACGTATAGCTTCCCAGCGATATAAAGTTTGTATGAAAATTGCAATTCACGCGACCCAATATAAGGCGATAAGAATGACTTATCGGGTATATTGGGACAGCTTCAGATTATTGACATCTAATTACTGACAGTAGAAGGTAGTAATTTATCTCTATCCGTAGATAGTGTATTGGGAACGGCTGTAAGTCTTTTGTAGGGCGATGTATATGATTTTACAACAAGATCCCGGAAAATGATCAAAACAAAAGTATTACGTTATTCAAAAGAATTGTTAAAAAATATGTGTTCGGTAAAGGTACTATACTATAACACAAATGACTTTCATAATGATACCACAGATTGGGAATGGAGCGACCATCCTCAGGCTATTAAATAATAAGTTTAATTGTACAATATTGCTTTGTAAACATATTTTTTTGATGAAAAAAAAGCCCGCTGAGTTGGTTGGGCCCATTCTTGTCAGGTCTCAGGCATTCGTTTTGGAATGGTAGATTCTGACTTTCAGTAAGTGATGTCACATCCTATTTTAAATAAGAATATTTGAATTTGTCCTTATAATCTCCAACCGACTCATACATCACTATATCGTTTGCTTCTAATTAATAACACAATTATTAATCAAACTGTTACCGGAACAAAAATCCGCTGTAACACAGAACCTCTTGGTAACATTAATTGAGTGTGTAAAAACAATTCAACATTAATTTATTGACAAAGCACAGTTCAGTTGACAATCGTAACAGTCTCAATAGCGACTTTGTTCGACTTGGAACAATACAATAAACCCTTACGGCCTTTTAAATAAACTTGGTTTAAAGTTATAACTGAGAATAAACCATGCAAATGTTGACTTTATTGCTGTCAATACAATGAAAATTCTGATGTTATTATACGTCTGAATAAAACAACATTAGCAAAATTTTTATTTTATTTTTATTTATTTATTTATTATTTATATATATCATAATTAAATACATTGTTCTTCATGCCTAATATAAATTTACAGTCTCAATCTCAAAAACAGATACAAAGAGGCACCTTTAAATTAAATTCCTCTGGATGACTCACTAGGAAACCCTGTGCAGAGCCAACCAGTGATTACCGTCAAATGTCTATTTGTAAACATTTTGCATATTTTTGGTTTATTCTCGGGTATAACTTTATACAAAAAATTATTTGTAAGGCCGTACGTGTTTTAATACTTCAAGAAACCTGGTCTTGACATTCTCGAGCGCGGTTAAATTGTTTTTGAAGGTAGTAATGCAAAAATAACAAAAGAAATATCGATTTCCACAAGCCCGAATAACAATAATTCCCTTTGAACACGAGAGAGTGCAGCTGGTGTAAAATAGCATGTAGGTATTCCTCACTCCCCGAATAATCCCCCGTGATTCTAATATTTGAATTAGAATTTCCATGGTCATGACAAAAGTTGCATGGCGACAAATCAAAAAATAATTGAATATTGCATTTTATATAAAACTAGCTGACCCGACATACACTATACTGTCAATAGAAAAAAATATGGAGTAAGTATTCCCAAATGGGAATAATCTAGTGTAAAGCCATCGGAAATATGCAATCAAAGTTAAAAATGAAACAAAAACGTATTTCTGAATGATTTTATAATATATGTAGTAGTAAAATTATAAGGATTTATATCGTATTTGTGTAAACAGCTCTTACAAATACCGCTATATTAGTTTTTAAAGTATTAAAATAGATATAGTGTGATATCCTTAAGAGATAGACACATGCCTTTCGTTGAAAAAATATGCCATGTCCACACATTTTTTTCTGACAAAAATATCGTTAATGTATACATAAATTGCAGACAAAAACTTAACAAATTATATATTATATATATACAAAAACTTCCCTCGAGAACCACTACCCATTGGTGCAGTAGTTTTTGAGTTTATCGCGAACAGACAGACACTCAGACAGACGCGGCGGAAGACTTTGTTTTATACTATGTAGTGATTAATCAAAAAAATCGACTTGTCGATAATTAATACCTCTCAAAGTAATCTTCATATTTTAAACTACCCGGGACCTCTAACTGAACCTTCTGTATAATAATCTAACACGCTCGAGTATTCAATATGACCTTTCCTTTGCATTTAAAGATCTGATTTTGACATCAATGACACTTTGTAGCATCTAAACAATAAATATCTGCAACGTTATATTATTTCCACTAATTGTCTTTAATTACATTTCTTTAAATTTGTAGACGCGTCTGACAAAGCTAAAAGGAAGAACATATTTTTAACTTACCGCTAAGTTGAAAGTTTTCGAAAATTCGAGAAGTTATTGGTTTTGCCCCGTTTTTCGAAAATCGAGTTTTCATCAGGTCTCGACGGTTTTAAGGTACGTGTGTATGTATGTATGTATGTGTGTGTATGTTTGTAAACCTCTTATAACTTTTGAACGGCTTGACGGATTAAATCACGGTTGGCACCATTCGAAAGGGCTTGACTAAACTTAGATTTTGAATAGACTACGAAATTTTTTGTTCATTTTCTAACAGCGTCGAATGCCGCCAACCGCGTGAATATCAGTTTTTTCATTCAAAAGTGATTGCCGTTTGAATATTCAGAAAATTATTGATGATTGAATGATTTGCGCTTTGATGAGCTCTTCGAGCATAAAACAACACAAATTATTTTTTGAGCTCTTCGAGCTCAAAATCGTCATAGGTATGGAATTTGGGAGGGTCAATATAGGGTCACTCGTTTTCCTAAGTTTTTTCTAAAAGCTAATCTGCAAAATCTAATATCCCCAGGAAGCTTCAGTAAATCCCTGTTTAGCATTATAGCCTCCCCTACTATAATAAAGGCGAGTGAATCGCTTCGAAGAGCGCACGAAATACGGTTTCAGTAATATGGCGTCATATAGTCGCGATCGACTCCGCCCATCGGGCGATAAGTGGCCTGATTAAACTATTCCAAGCGTTATAAATTTGGAGATTACTCAATCGCCGCATAATATATGCCTTGATTGACCCCATTGGTTTCAGTGTGTGGCCTGGCCCTTACGTGATGCGTGCACAAACATACAAACAAACACAAACATATATAAGTATTTATTATTTTTAACACGAACTGTCTTTTTTATGAAAATAAGGGACGAGACGAGCAGAACGTTCAGCTGATGGTAATTGATGCGCCCTACCCATTACAATGCAGTGCCGCTCAGGATTCTCGAAAAACCCCAAAAATTCTGAGCGGCACTACAATTGCGCTCGTCACCATGCGATGTTAAGTCTCATATTATGCCCAGTAGTTTCGAATGACTGAAACAATAATGCTGACACATAACTGCTTCACGGCAGAAATAGGCGCCGTTGTGGTTCCCATAATCTAGCCGTCATTCTGTGTAAAGGAGCCTCCCATTGGTAGGTCACGAGGGGCTGCTGAAAACCAGTGTTGTGTGGGTGTCTTCTGCACTAAAACAACTATGTACTGAGTCAGCTCCTATAAGGAATAACGCACCACATAGTTCTATTTAATTTTTAATAGTCTTTTTTATCTTATTTTATGTAGTAAAGAATTATATATATATATATATATTAATATTGTCATTGAAAGAAATGGTCTTTGTATATTTTTTATTGCTAATAAAGTAATTATTATTCTATTGATTCTAAGTATATTCTCTCTAAGAATATTTGTATTCGTTGCAACTTATTGCACCCGTCATTAATTAAAATCTTTAATGTAAGGATTCGGGATTTCAATGATTTTTATACTTATACTAGCTGACCCGACAGACGTTGTTCTGTAGATAATAAAAAATATACTGTTTTATTCGAATTTGCCAATAATATTTCAAACCCTCAAGAATTACTTCGTAAAAAATGCTCCCTGTTGTTATACTTAATGAAATATATGTCAAACCGTGCGTCACTAAATTCTCTCATAGAAAATATATCTATACATAACAAATATTGAAAATAAAAATAATAATGGGTCCCAAATCGAAATAAAAACTATCCTATCTCTCAAGTTGGACCAAATTGCAATCTAGGAAGTAATCCCCATTAAAATCCGTTCATTAGTTTAGGAGTCCATCGCGGACAAACAACGTGTCACGTAATTTATATATATTAAGATTATACAAATTATAATAAAGCACGGCAAATATAGACCAATTATAACGAAAATTTTATCGTAAACTTGTAATCTTTGGCGGAAAATAAAAATATTACATGAAAACAAATGTATGAAGTATTGTTCACATTCCCTCCATTTTACGTCAATATTTATTGTATTATCGATGCATGCACGAATGCGCGTTTTATGCAAAAAAAACATAATTACAAGTCAAAGAAATAACATTCTAAGTAATTATAAGGTGGATCATCACGTTTATTGTAAGACTAGAATTATCTAATAAATAAAATTCTCGTGTTATGGTGTTAAACTTTGAACTCCTCCGAAACGGCTTGACCGATTCTCATGAAAATTTGACTGCACATTGGGTAGGTCTGAGAATCGGACAAAATTTATTTTTCATCCCCCTAAATGTTAAGGGTGGTCCACACGAATTTTCTTTTTTAAGTTTTTTTGACATTTTTTTTAATTTGTTTATGTTTCAGCATTAAATAATACATACAACTTCAAATTTTCACCCATCTACGATCAACAGTTACTTTTAATATCGGCAATACAACGTTTGCTGGGTCAGCTAGTAATTATATGCAATTCCTATCCCCAGAGTAGAGATGGTTGGAGATCTGGGCGTAATTTTTGACACCCAATTAACCTTCAGAGATCATATCAACACATAGTAGCAGCTGACACATTTAGAAGATTGGGATTCGTAATGCGAAATTCTCGAGACTTCCATAATCCATTCGTAAAACGTTTACTATATTATGCCCTAGTCCGTAGCAAACTGGAAACAAGCACCTGTGTCTGGAATCCTTACGAGAAAAAGTACGGACTATTATAAGAAAAAGCGCAGAAGGCCTTCCTAAGATACCTGTACAAACGTTGCTATGGATATTATCTTTTCATGAGTTATCTTAGGTTGTTTATGGCCGATTTGGCAAATTTAGGTCTTGAATTATTTGTGGAAGTCCAGAGAAGGTTTTAAAGGTGAATAGATAGGAAAATGCTGCTAAATTAAATAAAAACAACAAATTTGTTTTTCCTTTGATGTGTCCATACATAATTTCTATGAGACAATTTATTGACGCACGGTTTGACAGTTCTGCTGTGAAATAATTTCATTATGACAGCAGGGCGCATATTTTACGAAGTAATTTTTGATGTTATGATATTATATTATTGACAAATTCATACAAAAAAACATTATTTTATTTATTATACGAGTATACAGAACAACGTCTGTCGGGTTAGCTAGTTATAAAATAATAATAAACTTTTCGTGATCCCGCTTCATCGCACCTATAGGTGACATGGCTCGGGCAACGGCAACGAGGTATACCTCGTCCATTGGTATCTTTCAACGAACTCTTGGACAAGAATGCTCAATGTTATCCATTCAATGATGGATGGACTTCCTACGCGGCGAGCATTGAAATTGTATAATTAATTCAATTAATATTCCTTTTTTGTTTGTAATTTTTCCATTTTGTGTTTCGTCTAATTAGTTTAAGTGGCACTGCCGTGCTAATTGGACAGTAAATAAATAAAATAATAGGCCACGTCTAAGAACGAACCCGAGATCGAAAGCATTGCAGATATGTTGCTGTAAAAAGTGCGTGCTTTCCCTACGTACCACGCAAATGAATTATTTTACCGAATATCAATTTTACGTTATAAGTAGAAATGTTGCTATTTGAAAACAAATATAAGTGATAAATATTTGTAGTTTCACTATGTATATTTTGTAAACATACGTCTAGATAGACTGTGACAACTGTGAAAACGTCGACAAACTATTAACCCTCTATTTTGAGCAATGCATGCACACTAATACAAATCGCGACGTGTAAGACGTAGCTTGTCGTGCACACTAAAGTAATTAACATGGCCTGTTGTCATGCATTGCCTAACAGCTCTATCTAGAATCTAGGGTTGCCACCCCTAATCTATAAGTATCCTACTATTTAGGGTGTCTACCTACTATCATTTTAAAAATGTAATATTTCACCCCTATAGCCAAGTGTTAGTGACCCTGCCTACTGAGCTAGAGGTCTCGGGTTCGAATCCTGGTAGGTGCAATCATTTATATGATGAATATTAATGTTTGTTTACGAGTCAATGGATGTTTATTTGTATTTATGTATGTTTGAGTAAGTATATTGTATTAAATATATCGTTGTCTTGTATCCATAGCACAGGCTAAGCCTAGTTTGGGGCAAGATATTTTGTGTAAGAGTGTGTCAATATTATTATCTTATATGACCCGGCAAACGTTGTTTTGCCATATAAAGTATAATTCACGCGATAGTTTTATAAGTAATAAAATATTGCCTATATATCATCCTTGCCTGTACATCATTTTGTTCTATTGTCAATAGTTTTTGCAGCGCACGCAAAAATAGGTTTTCGATTTTACACCTTGTGTTACAAAATACCAATTTTATTACGGATCCCTAATTTTGAAAAAAGAACATAGCCTATATCGAGCCTTCCTCGATAAATGGACTACCCAACACTGAAAGAATCATTCAAATCGGACTAGTAGTACCAGAGAATAGCGCGTTCAAACAAACAAACAAACACTGCAGCTTTATAATATTAGTATAGATTATTATTATAATATATCTTATCTCTTCGATAGTGGCTCTATGAATATACTTCTGTGACGCACAAAGTATATTAATAGAGCCACTATTGGTCTGATAAAAAAAGAAAAGAATTAATGGCGTTCTGTAACTTAAAATTAGATTGAAATTACATTTAGGGTTCCATAAAAATGAAAATCTATCAATAAAAGCTCAAAACACTAAAAAATTATTTAAATTTTTTGATCTTCAGGCGCGTTATGAAAAAATCATGAGAGTGTAATTTTAAGATGCGCATCATTGGAACACAAAAGTAACAGGTTGAAGTATTTTTACTATTTATTTTTTATTATTTACTAATAATCCAACAGCTTTATATACCATTACAATAGACTTACAAATAATTTTACAAATATGCCAATTAAGGATTAAGAATAATAGTAACAAAACTTTAATAGGTATAGGTACATCTGTTATTTTATGCTAATATTATTACATACGTTAATAATAATATTATTTAAGAGGTGTGTGTGTGTGTAAATATATATACAGGATGTCCCAAAGTTATGGGACATGAAGGGAAAGTACCTTAAATATCGAAGATTGTTATTTTTAAAAGTTAGTACTTATGCATTCAAAGATTTTCTAAAAATTACTTGCCTCGTCTGGTAATCGAACCGACTGAAATGTAAAAAAAAACACCCCTACTTTTATAAAACCATAAAATAACAGATGTACCTATACCTATTAAAGTTTTGTAAATATTATTCTTAATCCTAAATTGGCATATTTGTAAAATCCGGGATCTGGCCGGCCATCTAATCGGTCCATTCGTACCAATCCAAGTAGGAAAACATTCATTTTACGTCGTTCCATTCTTTTAAAATACTATGTTGCTTAAGAAGAGTTATTACTTTTTAGCCATTCTTTCGATTGGCATCATAAGAGTAGGGGTGTTTTTTTTTTACATTTAAGTCGCTTTGATTCCCAGACGAGGCAAGTAATTTTTAGAAAATCTTTGAATGCAGAATTACTAACTTTTAAAAATAACAGTCTACTTTCAGTAAAATAGCCTATCTTCGATATTTAAGGTACTTTCCCTTCATGTCCCATAACTTTGGGACAACCTGTATAGTGTAGGTGAGTGAGGGTGTGGGTGATTGAGTGTTTTCGTGTTTATGTTATACAATTTTACTTTCGTGTGTTTTATGTATTGAGATTTCGTGTAAAAAGCGTTACTTAGGCGTCGCAAAAATGTCAGTACCTGCATACTCGGTATTATATAAGTGTGTTATACTTTTTAAAATACTGTTCTGGGCATAATTTGTAGATACTTGGGGGAAGTGAAACTCGTTCGTAAAAAAGTGTTCCTAAAATTTTCTGACGTTTGCGTCATTCGTTATTTTTTTTTTTTGTTTCTTCGTCCATTATTAGGACAGGCAAAGGGTTCAAGCCCATACAGCTGTATTCATTTTTAATAATTAATTATTGCCGTCAAAGCCATCTTTGCAAGATTTTTACAATATTGTTCTTTCTAAAAACGTAGAATATCACGAGGAATAAATAATTTTATTTTTGCTTCGTTAGGCCAACGAAGTATAGCTTCTTGCGTGCATACATAAGTACACACACACTTTTATTTTAAATTATTCCCTGTCTATATCTTTTCGGGTTCGCAATCATCTAGATTATACATATAAATTATCTGAGATTAATAATACCAAAGATATTTTTATATATCTTTTACTGTATTCATTAAATAATAACATTTAAAATATTTAATTATTACAATCATTGTGTTTAATAATTTACTCTGGTGAATGTTACGGTGACTGATCCCGCTCCGTTAGTCGACTCGAGCCACTTCTACCTGAACAAGTTACTATCCGAGCGTGACTGCTCAGGCTCATTCAATATCCTCAAAATAAAGCGCATCTAAAGTACCCGTCACGAGAAGCTATAAATTATGTAAACAAACATCTTTAAAAACATTTTATACTGCGAGATAATAATAAATTGACCATATTCAATGGACATGAAATATAGACGGGTTATATGAAAGTAACAACCTATTTAATTTAGTCGGATCATATTTTAACGACGCAAAACGCTATCGTTTGTGTTTCTTGGTACCGGAACGCGTCCGTCGCAGGGATTGTAAACTATCGGGACGCCATTTTGAAAGAAACGCGTCATTCGAGTTTCGAATGCGTACGAGTTTGTTTCATTGCTTTGCATATATCGCGGATCTGATTGTTATTGTTAATTTTGTTATTATTTCGTTATCACTTTTTTATTGTTGTTACTTTAATTGTTGCGTTAATTTTATTTGTTATTACGTATAATGGAGCCAGTAGCCAGTACATCTAAGGAAATAAATTCGCCACGAAAAAAACATCAAAAGGTGCGTAATACAATTTATCTAAAATATATAATAAGTAAAAAGAAAGAGTTGTTTGTTCAAACGCGCTAATCTTTGAAAACTTAAGGTTAATGTTAGAAGTAGGTTTTAAATTGTGAAGTAATTGGTATACCTGGAGATATAGCTTGAGCTTCATGTGACAAGTGACTACAGGTGATTTTTACAGGGGACGAGCTTTACGGCTAATGAGAAAAATATGGTGATCAACGTCTATAAGTACGTGAAAGAAAATTAGCCATCGAATGAATATCCCTACAAAACCGAAATAAATAAAAAAACAGCATCGATTTTGGGAAATGGCATAGCATCTGTGAATAATATATTAAAAGAATATAAATCAGAAGAGGTAATAAAATCACCTATCAAGTCTAAAGACAGACCTAAATTTTATCAGAAAGTAGACGATTTTGATAAATCCGTAATTAGGAAAACTTCACAGTTTCTTTTTAAATGGCCAATTACCAAAAATTCCCAAGATTCTTCAGGCAGTCAATGACGATGAAGATTTGCCAAATTTTAGCGAAACAACTCTCAGGCGGCTAATAAAGCATTTAAACTTTAAATATATAAAACGACAGCGAAATAACGCACTTATTGATAGAGATGACATAACAATATGGCGGCGAAAATATTTGAAATCTATTAAAGACTATAGACAACAAAATCGCCAGATATTTTACATGGATGAGACATGGGTGAATGCAGGTTAGTGTGTTTTTTTTTATTGCAGTGATACGGCAGACTACCGTTCTTAAGGAATATCACAAGTGTGTATTAATAATAATATACTTCAACTCTTTTACTGCGCAAGACGCTAATTAACAAATGTTTAATTGTTTTTACAGGACATACCGTAAATAAAACTTGGGTAGACAAACAAGTTAAAAGTAAGAAGCAGGCTTTCCTAGAAGGACTTAGCATTGGTGCACGTAACCCAACGTCAAAAGGTAAACGATTAATAATTACCCATATCGGCAATGAGAACGGTTATGTAGAGGGCGGTGAAAATATATTTGAATGCATGAATCAATGGATGCAACAAATTTTGAACAATGGTTTGAAAACGTTCTCCCAAAACTTGGAGAAAATACAGTAGTGGTAATGGACAATGCACCATACCACTCAAGTCGTCTTGAAAGTATTCCTACTACTGCCTGGAAAAAAAATGATATACAAAATTGGCTTGTAAGTAAGAATATTTCTTACGACGACAATGAAATTAAGACTGAATTCCTGCTAACAGTAAAAAATGTTAAAGACAATTTCAAAACATATGTAGTGGACGAGCTCGCAAAAAAACATAAGGTGGAAGTATTGAGACTGCCGCCATATCATTGTGAGCTTAATCCAATTGAGCTAATTTGGGCCAACGTAAAAGGATATGTTGCTCGCAAAAATACATATTTTAAATTTGTCGAGGTAAAACAATACAAGAGGGACTGCAGCAGATTACTTCGGAAAATTGGAAGCGTTGTATGGAGCATGTTATCAAGGAAGAAGATAATTTTTATTCCAAAATCGATGAGATGATTGATAAAACTGTAGACAGCTTCGTGATACATGTCACTGATTCTGACACAGAAATGGAAACATCTGAATCTGACGAATAATTTTTCTTAAATAATATATGTTAATTAATATTTGTTACTTAATAATTTATTAAATATTAAACAAATTCATTTTTTTTGTTGGTCCAAATGTTGTGAACTCCTGAAAACTTGTTTACAAAATTTATAGCTTCTCATGACGGTTACTTTAGAGAAGTTTTCAGTTCAAAAAAATATCAGTTCGTTCCAGTGGTCTAGGAAGAATTCAGTGACATACGCTAAAAAGAATACCTCGTTCTTCCTTTAGAATTCTTTTTGATGCCATTTATAATATACTAGACACTACTCCCGCTTCGGAAACAAATGTCGCTCTGAGAGAGAAGAAGCGGCGCAAGAAACTCTCACAGCATTTTTTTGCGTTCTTGTTAATCAAATATACAATATTATATTGTCATTTATGATAATTATTTATGATAATCTAGTCCCAGGCTGTTGGATCACTTAGATATTCAGCTGTGGAGAAGTAGGATTTACGTCAGAGCCATTTTTTATTTAAAAAAATTATTATAAAAGTTACAAAGACATTTACCCTTAAAGCTATTAATATGTATCTTATGAAGCCTACTAGAATTAGTTTTTTTTATGGAATAGGAGGACAAACGAGCGTACGGGTCACCTGTTGTTAAGTAATCACCGCCGCCCACAATCTCTTGCAACACCAGAGGAATCACAGGAGCGTTGCCCGCCTTAAAGGAAGGTGTATGAATCCCTTATTTCTAGCGTTATAATTTATTTTTTTTTATATGAGAGGGAGCAAACGTGCAAGAGGGTCACGTGATGGGGAGAGGTGAGGCGAACCGCCCATGGACATCCGCAACAACAGGTGTGTCAAGAAATGCGTTGCCGGCCTTTAAGGTGGGAGTATGCTTTTTTCTTGTCCCGAAGTCGTATCTGTTCGGGAAGACCGCCGCCGGTAGTTGATTCCACAAAGTGGCTGTGCGAGGCAAGAAATTTCTAACAAAACGCGCGGTTGTGGAATGCCGTGAATGGTTGTGATGCGGATGGTACTTTGCACGTGTCCACGGTGGTGGAATTCAGCCGCTGGAATCAACCCGAACAGCTCCTCTGAGCACTTCCCGTGATAAATGCGGTAGAAGATGCAGAGAGAACCCACATCTCGAGTACTATTGTCTAATAAAGTTCTTATTTAGTTCAATTGTTGGCAGGTCGCGTTGCTAGACGAAATAATAGTTTCATAGTGGCCTAACATCCGCTCTTGATAAGCATATCATACACGTTTTAAAACCAATAATAATGGCCCATTATCATATCATTATTAGAATTTAATGACCTTTGCTGTTATGTAAAGCCCGGTTTCGTTTTAATTATTGACTAGCTATGTCACGCGTTTTCACCTGCTTTTAATTATCAGCGGGAGACTCCTTTGCACAGGATGCCGGCTAGATTATGGGTAACACAACGGCGCCTATTTCTGTCGTGAAGCAGTTATGTGTAAGCATTACTGTGTTTCGGTCTGAAGGGCGCCGTAGCTAGTGAAATTACTGGCCAAATGAGACTTAACATCTCAATGTGACGAGCGCAGTTGTAGTGGCGCTCAGATTTTTTTTGGTTTTTCAATAATCTTGACGGCGCTGCATTGTAATGAGCAGGGCGTATTAATTACCATCAGCTGAACGTTCTGCTCGTCTCGTCTCTTATATTCATTAAAAATAAATTAAAAACCGGTCAAGGGCGAGTCAGGTCTTACAATAAAGGTTCTATAGGTACCATCTTATAAGATACTAGCTGTTACCCGCGACTTCATCCGCATCTAAGTACCAGTGTAACCATATTAGTTGGTATTCTAATGCTGCCACATCCAACTTATCAAACATTTGAATAGTTATGACGATGTAACAGTTGCTATGAGAAGAAGTGGCAAGCAACACATTACTGCTCTTTGAAATCAACATTAACTACATCATCGTTTTACGAATTACTTTATTTACAGTATAATATGTTAGGTGAACGGAATTAACTGACATAGCAAAAACCATAGCCTCTAGGAAGTGGAAGTGGGCGGGCCACGTTTGTCGTAGGTCAGATGGAAGATGGGGCAAAATGTTGTTGGAGTAGAGACCAAGAAAGGGGTTCAGGAATGTTGGGAGACAGCCAGCAAGATGGACGGAGGATTTGGTGCGAGCGGCTGGAAAGGACTGGATGCGGAAAACTCATTACCGCACAAAATGGAGTATTGCTGTCATCTCTGGTCTGGCGCACCCCAGTATCAGCTCGATCCATTTGACCGCGTGCAACGCAGAGCAGCTCGAATTGTCGGGGACCCAGTGCTCTGTGATCGGCTGGATCACTTGGCGTTGCGTAGAGATGTCGCTTCATTGTGTGTCTTCGACCGCATTTATCACATGGGTACCTTCAAAAAAAGCGCGTACACCTTCCTTAAAGGCCGGCAACGCTCTTGTGATTTCTCTGGTGTTGCAAGAGAATGTGGGCGGCGGTGATCACTTAGCACCAGGTGACCCGTACGCTCGTTTGTCCACCTATTCCATACAAAAAAAAAAGGGATCGACTCCTAAAAAATGCTGTTCGAAACTCCATTTCACGTTCTTGTGAGCACTGAAATATCGTGACGACCGTTGGTTAGCTTCGAACGACAGGTATCCTAAGACCCACTTATCGGCAAACGGGTTAATACTTAAGGCGACACCAATGCCAGCGACCTTGAGCGATATAAGTACACGGCTGTCTGCCCGCCATTTATACAACAAAGCCAATATTTTCGAAATTCATGCGTGGAAAACGTAACATTTTCACAGTTTATATGCCTACAATCCTCTTTATTCATGACTAATCTGAATAAATTTACCTACACAAAAAAGTACAAGCTATAAGAATAACTTTTCTGAGAGTAGTTCTAAACAAATGCGTCATGCCATGCGAAAAAACTTGTTTAACTGCAAAGAAAAGTAGTAGGTAGTGGTAGTTCAAAAAGGCTCTCGAGTGTTAACAATAACCAACAGCAAGCATTAGCAACCTACAAATAAGACTTAAGGGTATTTATAACAGGATTAAGTAGTGTTCATAGCTCCAATTCCTATATTTTAAGCATCAAATTTGTCTAAAAACACCTTATTTGCGTGTTTAATGCTTACCCTTCGCCTTAATAATAATATATAATCAACCTTCACGAAAACTCCTAAAGAAGTCGATACTATAATTATATCATCCAAGTAAACAAAAATATTCATAAATAATGTTAATAAAATGAAAAAGTACTGGGCCAAATTATGTCAAATATTTGTGGGACCAAAACATCAAACTAAAGAAGAATCGTGTAAATCGGGTTATAAATCTCAGCGTCCTCTTTTTTGAAGTCGGTCAAAAATGGTTCCGGTGGAGTACTTAACATGTACGAGTACGTTATCGTAAAGCAAAGTGAAGAAGAATAATGCTTTCGATCTCGAATCTCAGTAGAACCATTGAAGCTGCCTTTCCTTTAAGGCGAAGAGTAAGCAGAAAACAAGCAAACATGGTTTGTGGTGAAAGTATAGCATTTCGAGCTATGAACACTACTTAATCCTGTTACACATATCCTTAAGTCTTATTTGTAGGTTGCTAATGCTTGCTGTTGGTTATAGTTAACACTGCCGAGCCTTTTTGAACTACCACTTTTCTTTGAAGTTAAACAAGTTTTTTGGCATGGCGTGACGCATTTTTTGGTACATCTCTCAGAAAAGTTATTCTTATAGCTTGTACTTTTTTGTTCAGATTCAGTTCAGATCTCATTTATTCAGATTAGTAGTGAATAACGAGGATTGTAAGCATATAAACTGTTTTCCTCCCAAGAATTTTGAAAATATTGGCTTTGTTACATAGATCGCGGGCTGGCAGCCGTGAACTCATATCGCTCAAGGTCGCTGGCATTTAGTGTCGCCTTAAGTCCTAATTTTTCTATGATATCAGGATATCAGATTACGATGACTTACGATAAGTTTATGTAAAGATGTAATAGATACTGCTATCAGTAGTACAAGACAATATTTACACAATAATGCGTAGCGGCTGGTGGCGTGATTCACGCGAGATAGCAGTGATTGATCTGCCATGTCTGCCGCTCTGTCTAGCACATAGACTGATTACGCGTGATCAATTTTGATTTGTGCGTTACTTTTTTTTATGAAAAAAAGGAAAATTAGGGACGAGACGAGCAGGACGTAAAGCTGATAGTTATTGATACGCCTTGCCCATTACAATGCCGCTCGGGATTCTTGAAAACCCAAAAAGTCACCTTGAGACATAAGGTGTTACGTCTCATTTGCCCAGTAATTTCAGTAATTACGGCGCCCTTCAGACCGAAACACAGTTTAAACATTACTGCTTCACGGCAGAAATAGTCGCCGCCACAAACTAGCCGGCATCCTGTGCAAAGGATCCTCCCACTGGTGGTGTGCACAACTAGTGGTTTAATATTAAAAAATAATAAGGATGACTTGTCAATAATAATCAGGTAACAATACAATTTTTTGTCTTGCTGTATCCGTAGCAATATTGTGTCAATATTATGTAATATTTCGAGAATGTGTTACATATAAAATGCTTCAATGTCTTATATTTTTAGGGAAGCCAATTTAATATCTAAGCTAACTTACGTTGTGCTGTACATAATAAATAAAACCTTTTTTTTATGAATTTGTCGATAAAATTTCATAATCAATAATTATTTCGTAAAATATGCTCCCTATTGTTATACTAAAATTGTCAAACAGTGCGTCAATAAATTCTCTCAAAGAAAACATGTCCATACAAAACAAATATTGGAAATAAAAATAATCATGGGTCCCAAATTGAAATAAAAACTACCCTATCTTTAAAGCTAGACTAAACTGCACTCCATGAAGTAATCCCCATTTACATCCGTTCATTAGTTTAGGAGTCCATCGCGGACAAACAACGTGTCACGTAATTTATATATATTAAGAAGATATAATGAAAAGCTAGGTATTTCCCTTGTAAGTTCAAGAAGACCACGCGATGGCTGAACCTACATAGGTTTAATAGAAGCCATATTTGATAGCACTTCCATTTTTAGTTAACACCAGCCCATTAGTGTAGGTCCAAGGTTGCTTTATAAAATACAGACATAACTAAACAGACGTATAGATTGAATTAAGTATAAATATATTAAGTTCACCTTCATGGTGCTCCATGGTCATGACCCTCATGGTTTTTATGCTACTTGACAGTTAGCGAGAGCAAGGTCTACATGGCACGTCATTTTAGGAGGGTATTAATCTAAATCTAATAAATCTTCTTAGGGCGCACTTTATTTTGTTGGTATTGAATAAAACTGAGCTGACCGACCAGAAGTTTCGGCAAAAGAGATTAGATTTCTCCCAAGACTGGAACGTGAAGCCATTGAAATTAAAAAAACACCTTAATTTCAAGTTTAGGTGAAAAAGATACCTAAACTGAACTGCATCGGAATTGAATCGCTAATTATCTGCTAGCTGTCGTTATCTTTTTTAATTAAATCATTTTATTATGCAGATAAATGATTAAATGAAACGAAGGCACTATTTTTATAGTACCTTTTCAACTGCTTTCTAAAAAAGGAGGAGGTTTTAATTTTATTGTTCTTTTTTGTATGTTTAGTGTAAGTTTGATATAACTTATGAAATGGTCTCATTAAAAAAAAATGGAGTCTAGTGTTTCTTATTTTTAATCGATTTCAAAACGGAGGAGGTTCTCAATTCGATCGGTATTTTTTTCACCGATTACTCTGAGATTTATGATCCCATTTACGTAATTCGTCTTTAGTTCGATGCGGAATAGATGCCATTTGGTCTCGTAAATATTTTACATAGTTTGGCCCAGTAGTTTTATTTTATGAATATTTATTATGATTTTTTTTGTCTACGTGGTGATATATTTGTTATTTGTGTACGGCTTTTTTAGGAGTTTTTATTCAGGTTGATTTTAATATATTATTATTATTAACTGACACTAAAAAATAAAAATAAAAAAGATCTATACGCTTAAAAAACCGACTTCAAAAACTGAAAAGCCTCAAATATCTAATAATTTAATTTAATATACCTCTTCTGCAATTCTTTAATATTAATAAAATACTATTATTAGTATCTGCTACATATTTCTAGCTTTGAAGTCAGTGCCAAACTAAATGTAATAGTAGGTACCTACACTCGCCACACGTGACTTTGAGCGGGATAGCTTCAGTTTTTGATGTCAGTTTTATTTAAACGTAGTTTTTTTCTTTTTCAACAATAAAATAAGCATTTTTATACAGAAGACGAGTTGAAATAGCAAGATGGCGGATCTTAAAGGCATAAAAGGCATAAAAGGCATTTATGTTCTCAAAATTGATTCCTTTAGAATTCTTTTTGATGTCATTTCTTATACTACTAGATACTACTACCGCTTCGGAAACAAATGGCGCTCTGAGAGAGAAGAAGCGGCGCAAGAAACTCTCCCAGCATTCTTTTTTTTTGCGCTCTTTTCAATAAAAATATACAATATTGTACAGTTGCTATAAAATAATCACAATCTAGTCCCAGGCTGTCCGATCATTTAGATATTCAACAGTGGAGTAATAGGATTTACGACAGAGCCATTTTTTTATAAAACATTTAAATTTATTTATAGACAATGCCTGAACAGTGGCTGGGACTTTATTGTAGAAGTGTATACATTTACCCTTAAAGCTATTATGTATCTTATGAAGCCTACTAGAATTAGTTACAAGCAATCCCTTATTTCTAGTGTTATAATAATGAAAATCACTATTAAGAGCAAAAAGGGGACGATTTTTGTGAACATATATTAAATTTTCATAAATGTACTGACAATAAACAGTCATAATATTTATTTCTTTAAATTTTTCTTTGAGAGACTGTCTATAACCAAGCTGATATATAGCACGAACAGCTCTCTTTTGCAGAGCAAACACTATATCAATGTCAGCAGCATGACCCCATAGTAATATACCGTACGTCATGATGCTGTGAAAATAACTAAAGTACACTAATCTAGCGGTCGCAACATTCGTGTACTCTCTAATCTTTCTAACTGCATATGCCGCAGAGCTGAGTCTATCTGCTAGATGGGTAATATGTGGACCCCACTGAAGCTTTTTATCTAACGTGATACCCAGGAAGACCGTAGTGTCCACAAGTTCCAATCTCTGGTCATTTATAAGTACGTTGGTTTGTACCTCCGCTGTGTTTGGTGTAATGAACCGTAAACACTTTGTTTTTTTTTTTTTTTAGTGACGTAATAGTCCGCAATCGCTCCGGAAATGAATAATTGTATGTAACCCGATAACGATACAGCTTATCATGAGTTCAATTAACGTAAACCATAAGACGATAACTGGTTATCAAATTTATTGAACTTCATTGAATTTTGAAATTGAAAAAGACAAAAAAAACATTCACATATAGGAGCGGATGCGACCTTCTGTTAAGTGAGGAACACTTATATGTGTGTGTAAATGTGCACACTCTCCGTACACTAGTGTTATCACGCCATAGTGATTCTTGTTTGACATTGTTAAAAAGAACGTTTATAATGATTAAATCTTTTAATTTATTTATTTGTAATATCTTAAAGTGGATAAATATGCCCTGGAGGTCTGTTACCAAAAACGAAAGCCGAAGTTTCGGTCCAAAACGAAATAACGACGAACTTCGAATTAAATCCTATTACCAAAGTAGTTCGGATCCGATTAGTGCGGACGGATTTCGTTTCGGAACCTATACACAACCATACAAAGTGAAGGTACAAGGGTACAAGGTAAACGAAACACGAAATGTCTAATCGCCACCTTCGTATCGAAACACTTTCGTCATAGCAAAATGTACGATTCGTCAACCGATACTTCGTATTTCGATTTTGGCAATAAGGCTCCAGGCATGGTTATGGCCATGCCTGTAGCGGATACTTATTCTCATCCAAGCATCATGCTCCTTACATTTGCTTTAATGATCTTAAGGCCTATCGCAGATGACACACTTTTTGTGCTATCGAGTCTGCGGCACACAAAGTCTGCATTGCGCGCAAAATGTCTTTGGCAGATATTACACAGACTCAACGCATACGAGTCACGACTTACACTTTCGGTCATTTTCTTGGCAGAACTGTAGGGATACACGCAATGGAAGTACAGAGATTGCGTTGTATTATTTCGTACTTGATATATTGACAAAAAAAGAAGAATTAGAGTATTTTGGGTTCATCCTATTCTTTAAGAAAGATTATTAAAGGGACTGTTTCATTTTAAACATTCAATTCTAAAACTATATCCAAATAAGTTTGCACGCTTCATCTCACAATTTTCTTTATAAATTTCTGTCATGATAATCTGCCAAAGACGTATCATACAGTGCTGGTCTGTTTCCTATTTCATGAATCATCATGATACATCGAGACCTAGATCAGAGACAGCATTACTCCACATCTCGCCGGGCCTCCGCTTTGTAGAGCGCTAGAATGTGGCCCAGCTTGAAGTATTGCCGTGCTCTATTTATCATTTTTGTTTTTATTTCGATTTTGCTTTAGCGTGACGTCAGTATGCAGACGGTAATTTGTAAAGTAAGGTGCTGTAGTATATATAGCGAACAGAGTTCGCCTGGCAAAGATTTGTCCTTGCCACAAGCACACAGCCGATCCGAGGTTCGAGTCTCCTTACGAGACGCCCCGCGACTGTTGTTGCGTAGTCTTTGCGGCCTCCACGGCCCACGTCCTATGTCGCTGTAAAAGCCTTCAGGGCTGACAGCATTAAGGAGGTTTTTAGTTGGTACTGGGTGTCAGCTTAGGCGGACATCCAAGTCCAACATATGGGCCCTGTTTCGGGGCCTTCAATACGTTAATGTATTTTCCTCCTCTCCAAAAAAAATGGCTTAAGAAGTCTGAGTGTATAGTTGGACCTGGCATGAGGCTCCCTATACCATCGCAAGGGTTTAGAATATAAATAGCCTAAAGGCGATCGCTCCATTCCTAATCTGTGGTATCAAGAGTCATTTATGATACAGTAAACATTAACCACATAAACGTCTCACATCGGGGACAGAACCGAAAAAATAGTCATTCCACTAAAAAGTATTCCTTTGCGATACTTACGAAATACACTGTATCAACAACCATAAAACAATAACTTCGTAATTCAGTCGAGCGTCACGAACGCTTGATAATAATATTTTTATTGCATGTCGGTTCAACTTTATCACAGGGAAACATTGTTGAGGATTTAAAACGTGGCACGTGGACTTGCGCCGGATTAAATTTGTAACAATTAGGGCCAAACTAGACACCATACAGACACCAGAGTCAAGACGCGTCGGAGCTGGTCGCACCACCATATTGGTTGCGCAGCCAAGCAGAAACCAGGCGAGTTACTCCCTATAGAGCTGTACCTAGGTAAAACTGAAAATGTTTAGAAAATGAAAAACAGCTTAATGTAGAAAGTTGCCAATATATATTGTTTTTCGAAGTAATCTCCGTTCCTCTCTACACATCGTCGCATTCGATGGAACCACTGAAAAAAGCAGTGGGCCCATTCTTCCTTAGGGGTCTCTTCTATGGCATTTTCGTACGCTTTCACCGCATCTTCAGGGCTCGTAAAGCGAATACCTCGAATTTTATCTTTAGTTCTTCGGAATAAATAAGTCGCAGGGCGCCAGGTCAGGACTGTATGGTGCATGACTCATTATCTCGACACCTACCATAGTCAAATATTCAACAGTCCATTTTGCGGGGTGCGCTGAAGCATTGTCGTGGTGAAGGAGCTTCGAGGGCGCTGCAGTCGATTTTTTCCAAGACAACAGGCAAACAGCTATTGACATACCATTCTGCAGTAACTGTCCTTCCACCTTCTAGCACAACAGTCGCGAAATGACCGTTCCGACCAAAGAATGAGGCAATCATCTTTTTTCCTCGACTTCTTCCTTTCTTTACCTTAGTTGGCCGATCCTCAAAAGTATTGTATGTATTATCACGCCTTATCCCATAAGCCACAAACAAAAAAACAACCGACTTCAAAAACACTCTTCCAAAACAATAGATATAATATGCACTAAAAATTATAAAAATAATTGCGTATTTTTATACTATCTAATCAATTAATCTAATTCTAGTTTCGATTATTACACTGGCATTAAGCCTTTTATGCCTTTAAGCCTTACATATTTGTTGCCTGTTAATTTTATTTTTACTTTATTTTGGTTGGTTACATACTTATAGCCCAAGTAAGCTTATTGGAAAAAAAACGGAACAAAATGTTACATACAACTTTTTTTCCTGATAATTTTATGTTGACCATATTTTGTAATTGATAAATAGTTTTCTCGACCTTTGTAATTTAAAATAGGCAAATAATAAGTAAGAACCAAAATTAATAAACTTAACTGTCTCGAATTTCTATAATATTTTGTTTAATACACTCTTTCTTTTGCGTTCCTCTAAATTTGTCCATAACTGTATAAACGGCAACAGAACTCTCACGGTCGAGCACTGTTGGTTCTACAGCAGTGTTTCCCAAAGTGGGGCCCGGGGGGATATTTGATAGTTAATGGGGGCAATTTAAAAATGGACTCGACAAGACTTTAACCCTTTCGCTTGGGTTATCTAAATGCAATGCTAGATATCGACAAATTTAACAAAAAAGGTAAATTCCAAGAATGTGCAAGAAAACTTTTAGTACCGTTTCCATCATCATATTTAGCTGAATGTGGATTTAGTGCTGTAAATGATTTAATGATAAAAAAATTAGAATCAACTTGATATAACACAACGTGGAGACTTGATATTAAAGCTAAGTAAATTGGAACCTAATACAAAATGTCTGTGCATCCAGTATCAAGCGCAAGGGTCGCAATAAATGAATATATAAAAATCAATATTAAAATTATTTTCAATTCAGTTTTTCAATTTTGAAAATTTTGAAATTTTACTTACGATGTTTTGATAACAATTTTATAGTGATAGCTTCCTAAGCCTTATCATTTATATTTCTTAAGGCAATAAAACAATTTTTAAATGTTTAAGATAATGTATGGGGGGCATAAAAATTTTAGAAATTTAATATTTCTAATATTTTCGCCCCTGGTGGGGCATGGCCTAAAAAGGTTGGGAATCACTATTCTACAGTTACTACTTTAAGCCCGATCATAACTCCTGTAGAAGTAGTATTTTTATGATAGTAATTGTTTAGCTGATGGTAATTGATACATCATGCCCATTACAATGCAGTGCCGCTCAGGATTCTTGAAAAAATCCAAAAATTCTGAGCGGCACTACAGCTGCGCTCGTCACCCTGAGGTACAAGATGTTAACTCTCATTTGCCCAGTAATTTCACTAGCTACGGCGCCCTTCAAAACGAAACACGGTAATGCTTACACATTACTGCTTCATGGCAGAAATAGGCGCCGTTGTGGTACCCATAATCTAGCCGGCATCCTGTGCAAATGAGCCTCCCACTCCCACTGTATGAGGGGCATAAAAATTTTAGAAATATTAAGATGGGGCATGGCATGAAAGTTTTGGAAACACTGTTCTACAGTTACTACTTTAAGCCCGATCAAAACACCTGTAGAATTAGTATAGCCATCTACGTAACATTGAATTATAGGCGTGACGGTTGCCCAATTATCAAACAAAACGAAATAAAGACAGTCGTGACGGGTAACTTAACATGAAAACAATAACAAGTACGTAACGAACCGTGTCAGTCATGAAATATCCTCCAACTATTGACCCTGGCAGACGTTGTCCTAACAAATAACAGTTCATTATGATTTTTAACCGACTTTAAAAAAAGAAAGTTCACAATACCCACTGTATTTTGTTCTAAGATTCCAAAAATAACAATAATTGTAACTACTTTATTATTTGCAATAATTTGATTGAATTTTAAGTAGTCTAATATTTTTCAATTATTTTACTTAGAAGACTACTATCTAAAAATAAGTTTATTAATGTTGTAGAAGAATACGTAATTATTTTATTACTCTTTAGGTGCATATTGTTCTTACCAGTGGGAGGCTCTTTTGCACAGGATGCCGGCTAGATGATGTGTACCACAACGGCGCCTATTTCTGCCGTGAAGCAGTAATGTGTAAACATTACTGTGTTTTGGTCTGAAGGGCGCCGTAGCTAGTGAAATTACTGGGCAAATGAGACCTAACATCTTATATCTCAGCTGTCGAGCGCAATTAAAGTGCCGCTCAGAATTGGTGGGTCTTACAAGAGTCCTGAGCGCACGGCATTGTAATGGGTAGGGCGCATCAATTACCATCAGCTGAAAGTTCTGCTCGTCTCGTCCCTTATCTTTCATTTTAGTTCTTTTTATTTCTTTTACATTGCACTAAGCATATTATAGTGTATTGGAATTGTTGTTATGAAGTCGGTTCACGATCAAGTGACCTCCTAACGGCTTGATTCTTTGGCGTCACGTAGAGGCATATATCACGGGGAGTGCTCAGTGTAAAAATATTTAATAGATAACCAAAAGAAATAAGAGAAGAGACAGTGTTAAATAAATTATTAACACTTAACAAAATATTGTTTTTAATTAATAAACGAAGTGGTAACTCGCACCAATACTATTATATATTTTGTGATTATTTTTACAACATTATCTCTTAGCATTGTGTATTGTAGGGTCTTCTAGTAGGCTTTACGTTTGTCAAATCAAATAAAGCAGTAATTATTGATTGTGTTAGGTTTATAATATTGTGAAGCGAAACAACAAAAATATTTGCATGTCTGTCAGGTCGAAACATGTGCCTGCTCTTAAATTTGTAGCAACTTTACTTGTGAATGTTTCTGGCATATAAAGAACTTTGACAGAGCAGGTACCTAAGTATACCAGCAGCTTAATTCCACCACCGGATATTAACGTCAAAATGCAAAATTCCACCCACATCACGTTGACAGCTGGCTTTGTACAACTACGCGTTTTGCGAGAAATTTCTTGCCTCACACAGCCACTGATTGTGGAATCAATCACCGTCTGCAGCGTAAAACTGAAACGGCTTAGGGACCTTCGAGATTAGAACATACTCCCTGTCCCAACTTAAGGGCAGGCAACGCATCTTTGATCCCTGGTGTTGCAGGTGACCATGGGCGGTTGACTTACCATTTTCCATAACGTGAACCTAGTGCTCGTTTGCCCTTTCTTATATAAAAAAGTCATAATTTCAGCCGGAACACGTCCACTGCTGAACAGAGGCTTCCCCCAAAGATCGCCATGACGATCGGTCCTGCGCTGCCCTAATCCAACCTACCCCAGCGATCTTGACCAGATCGTCGGTACATCTTGTGGGGGGCCTAAAATTCAATTATTTTTAACAATTAGAGAGAAAATTTGTTTTTATTTTAAAACGCTTTACATTGAAATTTATTTAATTCTCGTCTATTAAGTATAGTTCAATATGAGTTATAAGAGGCTTGGTAGCTGAAGTATGATACAAATGGTCTAGAAAATTTATTCAAACAAATAGTTTTCTCTAGTGTTAATTCCACCAATATTTCGCCTCTACACGGCATCCTCAAGAGATGTTGACTCGCCAAACTCTGGGACGCGACTGACCCAGTCTCTGGCACGAGAATTAACACTAGAGAAAGCTCAAAACATTTGGATACAAATGGTCTAGTTGACCAGCCAACGTCGGGTCTAATTTGCGTGACAGTGAGCGCACGGACCGTAAAAATTCACTGTGATAATTTTTCCAAAAAGGATTCCAGTTTTTAAGTTTTAAGTGCAGAACCCTAAAAGAACGATTCAAAGGTTAGAGGTATTATTAGAGAAGAGTACAATGTATGTTATCTTAATGTATTTCGTAATTAGTTAAATGGTTTTAGTTTATCTATTGTAATAATACTGGCTGGCCTTGGCTTAACTAATGTCGCGTAATCAAACACTAAAATGATACGGGCTGGTGTCTACTTAAGTAAACTCCAAAGGTCAAAGTCATTAAGTCATAGAAAATGCGAGAGAAATGAGCTTTTAGCTGCCAACCGTTCGAGTGACGTATTGTTCATAAAATCTTGTATAGTTTGTTGGCTGGTTGGCTTGGTTGGCTCAGTTGGAAGAGCGCTCGCAAACGCGCGATCTCGCGGGTTCGAGTCCGGCATCATTCAGAAAATTTTGTTTTCATATGTTATTTGTGAAATTAATCCCAGAAGTTAGGGTACTTTTAAAACATAACAAATTGTTTTAACTGAAACACGTTTTTTTTAAATTAATATACAGAAGCCGACTCGCACCTGACCTATTTCATAACGATATCGTTAGATTGATAAGAAATTCACAAAAAAACACTATACAGTTTATCTTAATCAATTTCGACATCAGAATTCAACGATAGAGAGAACTTAGCAAAAACTGTTATAATTTTTTTTAATAAAAATAAGGGACGAGACGAACAAGACGTTCAACTGATGGTAATTAATACGCCCTGCCCATTACAATGTAGTGCCTCTCAGGATTCTTGAAAATCCCTAAAAATCCTGAGCTGCACTACAATTGCGCTCGTCTCCTGGAGACATAATATTATGTTAAGTCTCATTTGCCTAGTTCAATTTCGCTAGCTACGGCGCCCTTCAGACCTAAACATTATAATGTTTACACATTACTCCTTCACGGCAGAAATAGGCGCCGTTGTGGTACCCATAGTCTAGCCGGCATCCTGTGCAAAGGAGCCTCCCACTGGTAAATATCATGGAAAGTAAGTGCGTAAAATAAAACAAATTAATAAATCCCGAAAGAACTTTAATTATTTTGGCTGTATGACTGACGACTTAATTATTAAGAAAAAAAAATACAATAAAAGCAACGACACAATGGATGTCATCTATCCATTGTAACATAAACTATCAAAAAAAATTACCAACAGAACTTACATAACTATATCCGTATTACTATCACATCAACAATCAACAAATGACATTATACAGACAGCGTTAACTTCACTTCCCCACTGACGGTAGTGCTAATAATTAGATCATTTATACGTCTAGATAGGCTGTGGCAGCTGTGAACAAGTCGAAAAAATAGAGGTCAACTGTTAACCTCTATTTTGAACAATGCACGCACACTCACACAAATACGACATACAAATCGCGGGTGTAAGATGTGGCTTGTCGCGCTCACTAAAGTAATAAACCTGGCCTGTTTTCATCGGTGGTCTAACAGCACAAAAGGCTCTATTTAGGCGTATAAATTATCCAAGTGCTAAGATGAAGTTGAAAGGCAAGAAATTTAACTTCCCTGAGCCCAACTTCATTGAAACACTGTATAGATTAGCAGTGTTTAGAAAAACCTACCTTAAATAATAAATTTGTACCAAAAAAACCCTGCAATCATGAAAATTTACTTAAGCCTGGGAACTTAAAATTGTGTTAATAATTAAATAACTTTAGTCTCAAAATATTCACGGTGTCATTACAAAAACTTAATTTAAACATGGCTTAGACAGCTTTTTGTTAGACAGTGACCTAACTATAACAACGTCAGTGATCTAACAATAACGACGTCTAAAATGGCATTTACCTTTTTCTATTACAAAACAGTGTTTAGCTTGTGTTTAACTAAAATGTCGTTAAGCACAACATAAACAGCAGACCTGTACAAATACAATTAAAGGAACGGAAAGCAATTTTTGACAGCTGTCATATATTTGTCACCATAAATCTAAATCTTCCTTATGAATATGATATATCCGTTAGACACACCTTAGGCAAGCTTCGACTCGCGTTTAAATATACCTAAGCAATGTCTAGCGATTGTTGAACGCTAAACAACAAAAAGGGACAGATTTGTAAAAGAACTTTTTTAAAACAAGTGCACGGACTAGTAAAAAAAGAAGAACTCCGCGCCGTGACATTAGCAAGTGAAGCACCTTTATGCTAGTGTGTGTAGCGGTTACGGGGTATACCAGTTACACAATTTTTTCTCCCTTAAATAATGATATGTCCACAAATACTTTTATAGAATTATTTTTACACTTTTTCACAACGCACGACGGCATTTTTAAAATATTTTATTGCGACGCAAACTGATCTGTCACAGACGATGGCAAATCTCATAATGGCGGCCGATCAGCTTGTATTAGTGTAAGTGTATAGAATTGTTTTTACACTTTTTCACAACGCACGACGGTATTTTTAAAATATTTTATTGCGACGCAAACTGATCTGTCACAGACGATGGCAAATCTCATAATGGCAGCCGATCGGCTTGTATTAGTGTAAGTGAATGCGTGGGGCTATGTATTTACACGTTTACCGGCTTGATTTGGTGCCTCACTGATATGTAAGGTGACACGGAGTCCTTCTTTTTTTACTCGTCCGTGAACAAGTGTAACTTTTTTGTAATAACACCGTCAGTTTTAAATAACAAATAAAGACAAATGAGGCACAATTGCTCATATAAACCATGGGCACAGCTAGGCGGACTAATTACCAACATGTGCTGAATAGGCTTTGCAGGCAACTGCTTATGAGGATTCGTATGACATTACTCGTACAAAAATGCAATTTCATATAAATGAGTGCGCGGCACTGAGCAATCAAGCGCAGTGCATGTATTGTAGTTTTTGTTTGTTTAAAAATTATTAGAATTTGTTTTATCAAATAATGCTGCCTGGAAATTTAAATTCCCTATACAATGACGTCAATTTTATTCCAAAATAATTTTCCAGTACAGCTTGAGTTAAGGAATTAAAACAAATACAATAAAGCTGACCAATTTCGGCCATTTCTTTGCTATCGAGGGCTTAAAATAGGTTTATAGAAGGGTGAATACGATTATGAATAACCACTTTTAACAAGCGTATATTTACGTCTTCAAACCTCCGATAAGTCATTAGTAATATGACAATATTCGTTTGAAATTATCATAAATCAAATAAGCCGCACTTTTCCATGAAGTAATCTAAGGCGAACTTGTGTTAATAATATAATTTCCTTAAATAAATTCATTCTTTTTATTTTATCATAAAATTGCAAATTTATCCACTAATATATTATATTCTCCGATTATTTAACACTATTATTATATTATAACTTAAACAACAAATCTATAAATATTAATCATATTAAACTTACTTCGCATATTACAAATTGCATGTTAGTACAAAATGACGTAACTTGTATTTTTACAGAACTTATCTTTCCGGATATCGTAAAACACTAATAAAATACAAATCCATTTAACAACACTAAGCGAGATCTAAAACATATTAATATATATATCAAACATAATTAAAACAACACTTAAATCAATCTTATAAATATAAAATAACCCGTTTACAGTATCGGGCATTATCTGTGGCTTTTCAATAGCCCTTCGTTCAGTGGGGAAGGAAAGATTGCCGCAGATTGCTAGTGCTTACAAAAATCAGTCGTTTCACTAGCGATTTTATTAAAATATACTCTTTATCTCTATTGTATTGGCATAACGGAGCCCTAATTCACAATATCACATTATCAACGTGTCCAAAGGTTACGACTTACAGCTAGTGGCCAAATAAAAAAAATAATGGGATTAGATTCATGGACGGCGGAAAGAGAAGACTGCATGATAATATAAAGATAAGCTTGGATGTTGAAACTGAAATATGACACAATATGAAAGTGCCTGAAAGAGTGACATTCATTTGTTATAAATATTCGGGCACAAAAGTTGTAATAAAAAACATTTCTTACGTGTTTATTGTTTAGCTATTTAATATTTTGACCGGGCTAGTCACTATTCATCTAACTTCGAAATTGACCGACTTCCATACATAATTCACCTAAGAGTGAATTCACATAAATCCCTACCTAGTGCTCTCTGAGGTCATAAAATAAGGAACTTCTTTCCAAATATTTAAGTTAATAGCCCCAGAGATTTAAATTGATGAATGTTAATCAGTCCATCAGGACAAGACATTGGGCATATATTATTATTTTTATCTAAATTCTATCCCGTTCAAGTCCGTACCGTCTACAAGTTTAAATTAACTTCAATAAGAAGATAAACATTTGTTTTCCTGGGAGTAGTTACGGAGGAGTTACACTGGTAGCTATATTTGGTCCACATTTTTACGTATTACATGAGGATCAATCACGTCATAATTCTAATTGTATACTTGTCAGAATCGCTCTAAATGTTTGTCAATAAAGCGGTTAACGACTATTATTGTCGACACTATGTTGTGGATTGACTTTCCAGCGAAAAGCATTGAAATTAGAAATTCTTGAATAATGTAAACACTTCGTATGTTCTATTGATATTATGAATTTTTTCTCACAGGTTTCTTAGAGATGATATTAAATTCCTTAAAATACTTAAATCTCTTTATATTATGTAAAATTCTATGTCGTGTCTTACTGTGTTTTTTTGTCTTCTCGTGTTCAAGGGCTTTATCGTTTTCGAAAACATTTTTCGAAAATTTAATAAACATATTCTACAACTATTTAAAACATAGATAGTGTTATATTCTTCCGTGGTACCCCTTTACGTCCGAGTACAAAGCGCAATTGATGCTTAGCGAGACGATTAAACAACTTTTCGAGTTATGAGTTAGCTAAGATCGGTTGCGAAAGCGTGTAGGCGTATACCATGAGCTAACTTCGAACTTCAGTTGATGTCGCACATAAAAATAGTTTTATAAGCAGCTTTATACGCCGTTCGGTAGGCACGAGTGAACATAACATTGACCTAAATACGCTCTCCTACTTCACTGGCGATGATATCAAGCACCATTTGACTGCAAAAAGACCAAGCGCTATAAAACAATTTTTATAATACAATTTGAACATTACTAATACGAAAATTTTTGAGGCATCTCATAATTATAGATATTGGTGTCTGGTTTCCTCTAAATGTTTTTTATTGAAATTTGTGTTGGTATGAGCAGATTGAAAAATTACTGCTCAAAATTATATTTTGAGTTGATGAGACATTACTAATACACCATTTTGATTCAACTAATAATTTATGGGTTTTGTTGTTGGTTTTATTATGGTTTCGTTTCCTACAAATATAAACAGATTGTTATTTTTAAGTGATATACCTCACATCTGGTATTGAATATACAAAGGAGGATGGCGATAATGGACTCACATAATTAAAAAATTAATGAAGCATCGTACAAGCATAAGTTTGTATTAATTATAAACTTAAGTTTATACAAAAATATTGAGGCGCTAAGATATGGGAGTCAAAAGAAATAAATTATTATAATTTTTAAAAAAAAAGAGATCTCGCACTAAAAGGAACGTTTTGCGCAATTTTTGACATCTACATTTTTTGACATGTTGTTATTATTTATTTATATGGATGTTCCGACACCATCATACTTTCTATACCTACTCAAATCGGTAATTCAGTAGTAATTCAAAATAAGATTCAGTAAAATTCAGTTTTTTGATACTTAAATCAGTAGGTAAGTATCTTTAAAAGATTAGAAACCTGCTTGATAAAAGAATGAATTGTGAATCCTCAATTATTAGCTGCTGGCCAACCTTCCAAATATAATATATTATAATATTATCTTTTAGCAGACAGTAACTAGGCATAGACATCAGATACAAATTATTGATTGACCAATAGATATTAAATAATGATTTTAGGTTATATTTTACTTTTAGGTAACACTGTTTTAGACTTACTTACGATTTGCTTTTTTCTTAGTTTTGATACGTTCTACAATCTATACTAATATTATAAAGCTGCAGTATTTGTTTGTTTGAACGCGCTAATCTCTGGTACTACTGGTCCGATTTGAATGATTCTTTCAGTGTTGGGTAGTCCATTTATCGAGGAAGGCTATAGGCTATGTTTTTTTTTTCAAAATTAGGGATCCGCAATAAAATTGCTATTTTGTAACACAAGGTGTAAAATCGAAAACCTATTTTTGCGTGCGCTGCATAAACTATTGACAATAGAACGAAATGATGTACAGGCTATAATATAGGCAATATTTTATTACTTATAAAACTATCGCGTGAATTATACTTTATATGGCAAAACAACGTTTGCCGGGTCAGCAGTTGTTAATAAGTTTCCATGACGTACGCCACTTCTTTCAGTGGGTCCCAAAATACATGCATTCTCGCCATCCTCCTTTAACGGACGGTTGGCTCAGTTGGTAAAAGCACTCGGACGGAACCCGAGAGCCGCGGGTACGATCTTAGAGCTTTAACCAGACAATCTCTGTGGTAGATTCTTGGATAATGATAAATTTTATTATTAAAAATTTATTCAATAATTAAAATGCTAGCAATGTATTTTCGTCAGTGGAGATCTTGAGTAAAATATAAACAGTAAAATTTATTAATTTGTCGTGTTCGAATAATTAATGTTTATGGTAAAGTTGTCTCATTTTTAAGTATATATTTAATATTTTAATTTTCATTAGATTTGACAAATTCATAAACACATTTATATGTTGTAGGTACCAATTTATAGAAATATTTAAAAGCAAAAATAAATTCATTTAATGTATGCATAAATTCCGAACTGCACCAAATTGGATAATTATTTGTTTGTTTTTATAAACTTTCAAAAATTTAATTAACAAATCTAGATGCGGAAATTGTCTAAAAAATTCTAAGACCGAGCAAAGCTTGTACGGATTGGCAAGATTGTTTAACAAAATATTAACCGGGACGTGGGGTCGTATAATTAGTTATTTCAGTTTCTCCTCTCTCAGCACCATTTTCTTCCAAAACGGTGGTAGTGCTATTCTTGATATCAAAAAGTATTTATTCGTTTTTCAAAATTTGAGAAAATAAATGCCTTTACGTATACAAAGCATTTATTAGGCATGGCAGAGGATTAGTCAAACTGTGATTATCAAAACGAAATAAAAATTTAATACAACTATATTATCCTCTCTTTTTGTAACTTGGGTAGATATTAGTTACGATGTTTTTAACTTATGTTTCAATAGACAGTTTTAATTTGGAGTGATTTTTGTGCCCACTTTATAAAACAGAAGCTTATTATTATATAAAAGAAATAAAAATGTACTTTCTCCAACATTTTACAAAACTAAAATTATTTATTTCGTTGAAATATCAAAACCTCATTTTCTAATTCGGTTTCGTTTAAAGTGTTATCTTCATCAATTTCAATAATTATTATTCTTGCATTGCAAAAAGTACATTACATTAGATTACATGAAAATTGCAAGACTGATTAAAGTTCGAAGTCCACTCTTACTGCGTTTGATTTTACCTATTCAAGTTGCAATCAAATCTCTTAATAATTGGTCAATTAGCAGATCAGTTAAAACAACTGTATTAACAAAGAGATAATAATTGATTGCCCTATAATTATATCTAACTACCTACATATGGCCACTTGCATGATAAACAGTTTTACGTCACACATTTGAATAACTATCGAAATACCGTACAGTCAAAAATATCGATAACTTACATACAAATTATACCAGGTACAGTCGATTTCGCCGAATAATTTATTAAACTCTTAACATCGATAAACAATTCGCATCGTCTAAATAAACCAACATTCCTACAATAGAAACACTTCTTGGACGTATTAAATCAATTCCCACCTCAATTTTCACAAGTTTTCAAACACCTCCACCGGCCATAACGTACGAACGAATATTTTCTACTAAATATTCAGACACTCCGGCCGTTATTACTAAAGAGATGTAGCCCGAATAATGTACTGCCTTCAGGAACGGCCAAGTCTTATCACAGAAAATGGCAAGTGACAATAAATGTAAATAGCTATGTGGATTCACTATTCGCCAAAAACCGGTCGCGAAGAAGAACTTACTAGATTTAAATGCAGTCTCTCGTCTAAACACATCATATTCCACGCAGTTCTCTAGCATATTTTGATACATATCTATATACCTGTTCCAAGCTAATGAAGATAGCACCATTTGTCCGGAAAACAGTCCTATCACTTGTACAATCCTTTGAAAGGACACTTTGGTTTTATACGATATACCTATTTCAGCCGTGTGATCTTTCTCGATGTCTTCAGCTGAGTTTATTTCTTTTAACTGGTGATACGGCAGCGTGCTAACTGGTGTGCCTTTATAGCCTCTTCTCGGTGGGTTATTTTTCAAGTAGAACACTATTCCTATCATCATTGCGATGACTCCGAGTAAATCACAAATGCCATCAACCCAGTAACCCATAGTGCCCACCTCCGAGCGTTCGCCCTTTATATGTTTCCTCTCTCTGGCTACATGACCATCCAGATCATCCAAAAACATTCTAATTTGAAACAATACTATCCCAATTCGTCGTGCTGCCAAATTCTGACAAGTCAACAATTTTGCACCGACCACAGCGATGAAAACATGGGAGAACGAGATCATATTCGGTGTCAGAAACAGCATTTTCTCTGATATGCCCAAAGCCATGTCTAGTAGAGAACAAAGTGGGCCATATATGTAATGATTTATATGATCGACCATCAAGGCTTTCACAGTAGGATGACATAGTGGGTTTATATTACAAGGTATCAACGTTACATCTTCGTAATTACGCTGAACTATTGTATTGTGCGTCGAACTATCTTGCGTGGTATTCACTGCTTGTTCGAATATATCTAATGTAAAGTTATTTATTCTTAGAAAAAGCAATGTGTCCATATATATACAGTATACGACTACAACAAACAGAAGAAGTGTCAAGATTTTACTCGCTTGAGAGGAAGGCCACATCATTTTGAAATATAACTCATGTGCATACAGATTTATATTATTTATATCCAAACACGAAGATTACACGTTCCGAAATTATCAAACATCACAACAGTCGCATCTGTGTCGAAAGCATTACCTAAATTCGTGAATTAAAATTCGGTTTCTATTTATACATTCGGCGTTTCTCTCAGAAGCTCAATAACACCAGATGTTTTTTTCACCGTTAGCTAACACTTGTCACTGTTAATATATCCATCGCACTGCACATAATATTATTTCGATTGCATACTAAGGCCACATTGAGTTCCGTGAGATGTTGTCCAAACAAAAGGCCTTATGACAGGTTTGTGAATGAATGTTTACATATAACGAAACTGTATGTTTGGGAATCGTCTCGTTTGCGTGTGATGCGCACGCAGTCCGCCTGTGAAGCCAATGCGGGCTTGAGTGTCGAGTTGTCGACTGCGACTCACTACTGCTCATTTTGTTCAGTGGCGCGGCGTACAGGGGGCGAGGTTGCCAGATGCGAGTAACAATAAGTCGTAGAATACTGAATACGTAAAAGGATTAGCGGCCGCCGGTGGTTTATTGATTACGATATCGTGTTTCTTATCTGTATTGTAACAATTATTAACTATTGAACTGTTCGGGGACTCCCTTGCACAGAATGCCGTCATAATAACGGCACTATTTTCTACTGCCAATCAGAAGTGTGCAAACACTTTTTTTTTGTTTTGATTCAAAGTGCAGCCTACTTATTGGAACTACTGGGTTAACATCTGGTGCCTCACGGTAGCTAGCGCAATGCGATGCTACTCAAGAATTGGGTTTTTCCAGAATACTGAGCGTCACTGGCATGCCATATCATTTACTTTAAGACATTCACCTTCTTTATTTTAAATAAAAAAACAAATTAAAAACCAATGAACGCAGTTTTGTTTTTTTAAATTAAAATGTTACATCTCCAATACAAGGTAGTTCCCATCCATGTTGCATAACCGTGGGACGCCCTGTTTATGATTTAGTATGTTCACTTATTGTCAAGTTATAAATAAAATCTCTAAAAGTTTTAGATTAACGATAAGGTCACCTAATTGTTACCATAAATGTAATGTAAAAATTGTATCATTATTTTTCGTGCAACAAAAGCATTCAAAGTGTAAATCTACCCACTCTAACACTGCAGTTACGACGACTTGGGTGGCAAATACAAAACAATTAAATTAAGATATAAAAGTTGTACACATTAAAATAAATTCTTTTAATTTCATACCATTACCGGTTAGTCGTAAGGCTACCATAATTTTCACGCATCTGGCAACTCGCTACCAAGTTACGACGTAGACTCAAGTTTCACTGTTGTACTTTTTAGAGTGATGAGAGATCTAAGTCGAAGGCACGCTCTAGACCGGTTTGGGAAGTAACCGACTTAATTCTTTAAACATTGGTTTCTGTGCCATAGACTGCGGAGCTTCTATTTTTCATTAGACTAGACGACCATAGCAAAGTGGTTTGTGACCCTGCCTACTGAATTTTAGGTCCGGGTGTTCATTAAGTGCACACATTAATTATATGTATGATGAATATGGATGTTTGGTTATGAATGATTAATGTTTATATAATAATAAAATATTTTAATGGCAGCTAAAAACTTAGTACAAAAATACAATAATAATTGCTTAAAATTAAATATAAACATAATAAAATAAAACTACCTTGACATCAGCTGCAAATAGGCACAAGCTCGGCATATGCTGACACACATATTAAGTATGTCCAGCGCCGATCTTCCGCTGGAGCAACTATCGCCCGAAATTAATTATCAATCCAAATCCAGTGTTTGGTATCCGCGATTGATATTTTGATAAATATCTTGAGTTAAGCATTCCAATAATCAATCCATAGATAGAGATTTTAATCTCAACAATCACACAATCTCTGAGAGGACGGATCATAGATTAAAGATTGTCCTCTGTTCGAAAATGGCAGTTTTGTGTTGTCAATAAACAATCGGACTATTCTGACATGTGTTTTGATTGGTGAAAACAGTCGCAGATTGCTATCCTAGAAGTTCGTCGGATTACAGTATTTTTTTTTATTTTACATAATAATATAATTCTTAATTATCGTGGATTGTGGTTACGTATATTTCAGCTTATGCCATTCCTAGTTTGGATTGCCCCAAACTATTATTTAACGATTAGTTGTGTAAAAGTGTATGAACAATATAATATTATACGATAGGGTAATTCGACGATGATTAAAATATAAAGTTAACGAGGTTTTATAATCATCAATAGCATCTCTAAGAAAATAAAAACTTTTTTAAGCACGCCTTAGCATTAAATTTTGTGGATTGAATGCGACGGAGCTGTTACGCTCGACTAAAGAGCGGCATTAGTCAGAGCAAATTTTATACACGACTTTTGTATATAATATTAGTTTACAAAAAAAAATGTTTTATTTCGTGTAACTTAGTTCGCATTATTTGAAATTCGCTCCTACCATTTTTTATAGAAAGAAGGGAGAGGCGTTGAGCTTATAGAAATATCAGAGAGGGCGCTTATAATAATGTGTAAATATTAATTACGAATTAACGCCGACTATGTCAAAATTTTAGCTTTATTTTTAATTTTTTTATCGGTTCATGAAATACAACAGACCGCTCATAGACAAACAAACAAAAGTAAAGCGGATTTAGGGTACCGTTCGGGTAAGGAAACGGAAAAAATAATCAGTTCAAAACACACAATGAAGCGACGTGTCTAAGCAACGCCAAGTAAGCTAGCCGTTCACATAGCTCTGGATCTCCGACAATTCGATTTCGAACAATATTCTAAATCAAATATTTCTATTCAGTACAGATTTTAGAATCACTTATTGAACCGAAAACTACCACCTATTTGAAAAAGTATGCCTCAAGCCAGCTAAAAAAACTCAGCGGGCTTTTTTAAATAAAATTTATTTGCAATATAATATCGTGTACAATAAAATTATTAGATCATTTATACGTTTAGAATCTAGATAGACTATGACAGCTGTGAGCACGCCGAAAAAAAATGAGTTTAGGACTTTGTTTTGAGCAATGCATGCACATTAACACAAAGGTCATATAACTCTCGAGTGTAGGACGTAGCTTGTCATGCACACTAAAGTATCAAATCTGGCCTTTTTTTATCGGCTGTCTAACAGCAAGATACTCTATCTCATAGTTTCTCAACCTTATTTTGCTCACCCCCCACTTTGAGAATATGTTTTTGATGTGAAACATCTATAGCCGCACGTAAAACCGATTTCTGGCGTGGCGACGCATGCCGTGGCGACGCATGCCGTGGCGACGCATGCCGTGGCGACGCATGCCGTGGCGACGCGTCGCCGACAGTAATACCGTCCTCAGAGGCAACATCGAATATAACTATTACCGAAGTCACTGATTAAACGAATTAAGTAGTCACGATTTGAAATAAATTCGTATATTTTTGTATTTAATAAAAATAAATGTTTATTCAATAAATAGTCATCGTTATCTGGAAAAAAATCGTAATATTTTATTTTATCATTATGACATATTTAGTTCCTATCACAATATGTTATTTTCTGCATATTACTTTTACAAAATAATGTCGATGTTTCACATCTGCCAGGCGTCCCGTGACGGCTCACATTTTTTTTTAGAGTATTTTCGTGTATTTTTTTGACTTTTTAGACTATATTTTTTAATCTACCCACGCCCCATCTGCACCATCTCAATGCCCCCTAATTTTCTCTGGGTCTTCTACTGTCCCCCCGAAAGTCTCAAACGCCCACAAGGGGGCGTTATCGCCCACGTTGAGAACCTATGCTCTATCTAGACAATAAATAGAGACATAATTGAAATAGCCTGAAATAGCAGTATCCATTTCCAATGTATAATATAATAGGCCACAGTTATTATTGAAACCCATTTATGTTACCACATAAACGTCTTTTGAATTACGTAACACATTTGTTTTGTACATTTTCTGGGATCGTAGTAAAACCACACAAAGTGGTTAAAGTTTCTATAACATAAATGGCTTTCTCAATGATACAACAATGCGTGAATGGAGCGACGGCCGTCAGGTTATTTGTTAATAAATTTTGTTGGATGAGGGCAGCGCAGGACCGATCGTCGTGGAAATTTTTGGGGGAGGCCTTTGTCCAGCAGTGGACGTTTTCCGGCTGATGATGATCCTCAGGAAATGTTGACTCTCGTGAAGAGGCGAAACACGTGCCGATTTGATTCAAGACGAATCCTATCGGATTTTACACTCAAGAAGGCTCTCAACATTTGGATGTTTCGAGCTGATATTGGGAGGCAACCATAGAAGGCCAGGTTTCTATACCCAGTATTCCGATACCAGACATCAATGGGAGTGTTGTCGAAAAGGTGAGGTTAACGCGTAATCTTCTGGAGGTTTAATTGAACAAGGTACATTTCGCGACCTTCTCCAAAGAGTTGACGGTTTCCCGAGAGAGACCTGCATGGCCCATGTTTACGGCATCATTGTCATCATGAGATTCGATAATGTTATGTTATGACCATGTACGGTCCATGTATTTATAGCAATCTCCTGCACGAAGGTACATAAATATCATAATTTATACAGTAAAATAAGCGACAACCATAATTTAAACACAAGAAATAACTACATTTACTTAAATATAACGATATTTGTTAAGGGGTTGGAAAAAAATAAGCCGCCTAGGAAATTTCAATATTCCTTTCTATATGTTGTGGTACTTATCTGATAAAAATGTTGTATTTTTTCTGTAATGTGGCCAATAAATAAATATTTTGAATTTTTTTACTCATCATATTAACCAGTATCTGCCATATCGTCAAAAAAAAACTTCTGTGAGTTTACATTTTTCCTAAAATTGAAATTAGGAAAAATTTGTTCCAACAGTGATTGTTATGAATATAATATTTTTTTGCAAATGTATAAAACATCAACAATGTTACTTGTCCCTACCAAACTACTTTCTTCACAAGTCCAGTCCAAACAGGGACTCATCGCTCACATAATCCTGGAATGTGCGGGGGTGGCCAACCAACGGGCAGAAACCTTAACCAATATGAGGTCGATCCAGGAAGTCTGCGAACACCCCAGAAATGTTCTGAACTTCTGGAAGGAGCTGGGCTGGTTGGAGTAACTGGCCATTACTGCACGCAAAATGGACCCATGCTAGTGGTCTAATTGCGGAAACAGGAGCCCCTATACCATACCATACCATACCATACAGGGACTCATGAGGAAATGAAAACGTCTATCTTCACTTGATTTGAAAGGTACTATTATCAATATAATATTATAAAGTAATATTTTTTTTTATTTATTGAGCTGGTTATAATAAAAAATACTGTTTTATAGGAATTTGCCATATTATTTCAAAACATCAAGAATTGTTTCGTAAAAAATGCTCCCTGTTGTTATAATGAAATGGTTTCACAGTGGAACTGTCAAACCGTACGTCACTAAATTCTCTCATAGAAAATATGTCCATACAAAACAAATATTGGAAATAAAAATAAATAATGGGTCCCAAATCGAAACAAAAACTATCCTATCTCTCAAGTTGGACCAAACTGCACTCCATGGAGTAATCCCCATTAAAATCTGTTCATTAGTTTTGGAGTCCATCCCGGACAAACAATATGTCATGTATTTTATATATATTAAGATTATAACAATATACATACAAAGTTAAAAATCAAAACTGGCTCTAGGAAAGTAGAGGTGAGAGATTAATTTTTCTAAAAATTTCAAATATTAGAACATTTTATTAATAATTTTTGGCAAGTGTGCATTTAAGTAAAAAAATAAAATGTACATACCTGAGGCACCTGAGTAGACTTCCCGCAACCTGTCTCGCCAATCAAAATCAGAGTTTGATAGTTCTCCAGCAAATACAATATGTGGTTCCTGTACTGAAATACCGGAAGCTTCTGGCGTTGTGTTTGTAACGGCAGATGGTGGTATCGGTTGTACACAACACTGGTTTTAGAATCATTGTCTATGGATAAGGCAGAGTCTATGTTTGGATTAACCAAGGTCTCTATAGTTCCATCTTTTCTTTTTACCGGATATAGTGAGTCATCACCTAAAAATAATAGTATTGTTACTATAGTTACTAACAAAGATATCTTTACATATTTCTAGCTGACCCAGCAAACATTGTATTGCCATATAAAGTTTTTTTTTTCTTTCCTTTAGGGAACATATTATAGTTATTATAATGTTGCTCCAGTTGCATTACAATCTAGCCTTAGCTAAGACTAATAAGTAATTTTACTTTAACTTGAACTGCTAGATAGAATAAACTAAGAATGTGTCCATTAACACATTTCTTAATGTCTCTATAAAGTAATTAAATAAAATTCGATAAGTAATAAAAATTTTTGGGGTATAAAAAATAGATGACAACCGATTCTCAGTCCTACCAAATATATCAAATTTATCATGACTACAATAATTATTATATTAGATTGCTATCTTGCAACCCTATTGCGGATCTTTGGACGGAATAGAATAATATAAAAATAGCAATACAGAAATAAGTGTTGATCATAGACGGATGAATTTGAAGTTGTATGCTTTTTATAATGCTGAATCATAAAAAAATGAGAAAAAAAAATTTGTCAATAAAAATAATATTTAGGAGTGGGTTCCCACTTATCATTTAGGGATATGAAAAAGGGCTGATTCTCAGACCTACCCGATATGCACATAAAATGTCATACAAATCAGTTTAGCCATTTTGGAGGAGTTTGGTAACAAACAAAGTGATGTTTTATATAAATAGATAACCAGCTAGCTGTGCCTGGGTTACCCATGTAAATTATGCAATATGTGTGTGTAATAAGAAATAAGTATATAATATACTATTCAAATGTGTCAAAAAATAGTGTTGAGTGAATGTAGCTCAGGGCTATCTAAATCATCCCCAATGTATCTTGCATAATTTTTCAGTTTACAAGTTACAATTTTTGAAGTAAAAACTTCTTTAGACAAACTGAGAACATTATCCCCCTTATTCATAATGGTCCACTAACTTTAAACAGCCGCTAAGGAGTGTTTTTTCTCATTCTGACTTAGGTCAATAGAAGAAGACACAGTGAGAATTAGCAATGCTTTAAGTTAGCAGACTATTATAAGGGGGTATGTAATTAGTATTGAATTAGACTGATCTGTCACATTTACCAAATATGCTTAACGTTCCAAACTCGACAGTGTACCTAGACTAGCACTAGATTTTTCAGATACACCAAAACGGAAAGTGCCGTACAGCACCCTACTCCCTCATCAAGTTCTGGCCTTTATATCATTTATAACATGGTTTATTTTGCATGGTCTTATAGCTTGTTTCAGTAGCTTTCTGATAAATTCACTTAAATCATCCTAACTGTAAGAAATCTATTGCTACATGTAAAATAATACAAATCTAGGCGATCTGAGGCATACTGATCAGAGTTTCCTTACTAAGGGACAAAATTTACCAGAGTGATTATACACAATGATTCATCATTAGATATATATATTGTAAATGTAATTACTTTATGAAAATAGCACAAAAAATTATTACATTTTATATTATTAACATTGTTTTGATTTAGTTAGATATTCATCACAGAGACAGCAATAACTGAGATAATAATTATTATGTGCCTGATATTATTCTTAATTAGATGAATAGTATTAGTAAGAACAATAGTGGTCAGATTTAATAGGTCAGAAAAAATAGCAGGCGGTATTTTTTTCCTACTGAAAAGTATATTTGGAGAATCATTTTGTCAAGAACGTTTTGCAGAATACATTTTTTTTAAATTGTGTCATATATATAGCAAGCATGTATGAAGAAGAAGAATGATATATATAAGCAAGAATTTATGTATGTTTAAGTATATTGCATTAAATATATCATTGTCTTGTAACCCATAACACAGGCTATATTATACGCTTTACTTGAGGCAAGATAATTTGTTTAAAAATTGAGTCAATATTATTATATTATTATTATATATATAGTAACTTTCATATTCTATTATATTTTTGTACAAAAAATGTAACTCTGAAAAAAGTTTACGCACGATGGGTAATTTCCTAGGGGGTAGAAAAATGCTTAACCTTCAAAGTGAAAAAAACTCAGCATTGTAAAACCTACCTACCTGGCTTTTGGAAGAGAGGTTTTCTTCCAAACATTCTCAGTGTATAGCACCTATGTATCACAAGAATCACATAAAACTTTGCAATGATAACTTAACATAAAACATATCAATAAAAAGTCTTAATTTAAAATTTGCGATACATTGCAAAGTATAAGGATTTCATCTTGTCCTTTAATAAAATATTAAAGTCTAAACCTATTTCTCACTAACAAAAAGTTTTTTAAACAGCAAATTCTCATAAAGTTCGGCAAATTTCATAATAATAACATTGGGAATTGGGATTAGCATTTAGCATTTTAGCCGCTTGCGGTTTATTTTGTTATGTCAATGTCATGTGATGTACGTATTTGTACAATTTTGCTGTCACCCATAGCTGTCAAGCGTCTAAAAATGCGTTCCGTTTCTCATACCGAAAAGTAAACTTGACCGCATATTCCATTAATCATTTATTGATTACCACTGATTTCAATAAAATTAATAATCAAAAGAGTTTGGAACACTATTATCTATAAGTTAGTATTGCTTCTATTGTAAAAGTTTGTTTTTAAACAATATCCAATCCGTAAAATATCGAGGTCCGATGATTTCGCAGGGGCGTACATTATAAACAGGGTGAAGAGTCGTTAGTGTCCAGGGATGAAAGCAAAAGACGATTCTTTATCAATAATAATACAATTAAATACAATTCTATTCTATTCTTCATACTGTGGCTTCTGTGGAAGACACACCACAGATTTGCCAGTATCAGTAAAGTAGACTACCAAGCTATGAGTGTTAAGATTACATAAAGTTTTAGTTTCTTATAATATCTGAAACAAATAATATACATGCTATTACACTATAAAGAACATACACAGATAGAATTACTTAAATTATTAATTAATATAAGTACTTAATGATATTTACAATTTAATCTTATTTATTTTAATATATTTACACAAAATATTTACAAAAGGAGTGTAAACTAGGGAGAGGAGGCATTTAATGGCGGTTGGACGGGGGACTTCAGCGGGTATATAATTGTACAGAGAAGATTGCATTAAGGGACAACTGAAGAACAAATGATCCATGTTACCCTCATCAAGGCCACAATCACATATGGAATGATCTCTTATTCTAAGTTTGGCTAAAAAAACTGGAGTGCAAGCGTGGTTTAAACGTAAGCGGCATATAGTCGAGATTATTGTTTTACTATGTATCCTACATTTTGAGAACCAAGGTTTTAGAGGAATTTCTGGTTGGAGTTCTCCATAAAATTTTCCTTTTGAAGTTTTAGAAACTTGCCAAATGTTTGACCAACTCTCATACATCATGGGTGTCAGGGTAGAGCACAAGTCATGACTGAATATTTCAGAATACTGAAAGGAACCTGAATGAGCAGTTCAATACAATTATTATTGTTCGAATTCTTATAAGCGAAAAATATGGATGGCAATTGGCATTGACGTACGGCATTAGTGAATAGACATTTGATATCAGAATTCAGACCATATATAATACACTATATACCTATATATATTCAGACAGCAACAGTTGCAAAATATTTAAATTATTGGCGTACTGTGCCATCTAATTATAATATACCGAACTATTTCGACACCTGAAACTCATAATTAATTTAGTTTGCAGGTATGGAGTGAAATGACCCTGGGGCGGCCGCGGTGCGGCGCTTAGAATATTAAATATTTGGTGCCTGTGCCTATTTCCTTCTGATATTTCTATAGGACCTATATTTCATTGTATAAGAAGACAAACAAGGTGTTTTAGTACATAGAGTACATACATAGAAATACTTGAAAAAGAGTATTTTGACCTTATTATTGGCAATTGCGTTAAAGCGCCACCTGTACGTTGAGTGTGGAAACTTTTTCCTCATGTGTTTAATAATCATAAAGTTAGTATACTAGCGACAAACACACTCCTTATTACGGCGGGTCTAAATTAAAAATGTTCATGTGTGCTAGCAGCATAGCGAAACTCTCTCAGAAAAAAGCGATTCACTCGATTGTATGAAACGTGCAGTCATTGATAGATTGACATATACTTCGTTGCCAATCACCACTGTAATTACTACCTACTATTTCAAACTTAAGTCAGATCACTGCACGTTTCATACTTAAGTATCTAAATATTTTTACGCAGTCCCGCCTCTTATTACGTAGTATTTATATCCTCTTGGTGTGCTAGTTTTATAGATGTGTTACTGAAATAGTGAACTAACACATATTTTTTAAATGAATGTAATCTTTAGAAAATACAGTGTTTACTGCGTGGTATATAAAATGTAATACAATATAAAATATTATTTTAGTGAAAATGTTCTACGAAAATAAGCACCATGAAAGCAGTAGGTATAGAGTATATAGTAGAAGACTCAGTATTTACCTATGAAGTGTTTCTTTATTTGAATAATTGTTGCTGTAGATAACAACACAATCTAATACGGAACCCGATACTGTTATATTTTTAATTAATAACCGTTAAAACACAGAACAATACGATAAAAACACTAAAAATTAAAATGCGGGCCAATTCGATAGGAGACTAATGGACACTAAATTGTTTCAAAGTGGTTTCATGGCCCATCTATTCCGTCTCACTCTAACACATGGTTCGTCTATTACGCTTGTATACTAACTTTATGAGACAAACACTCTCCTCATTACGGCGAGACTAAATTTAAAATGTTCATGTGTGCTAGTCTTACAGATGTGTTAGTGAGTTAGTGAAGTGTGTAGTATTTTGCTTTAAGGCAAAGAATATACGTAATAGTTGAATAAAGTTCAAAAGATAAAAATCACTGCCATCAGTGCCACTTATACACAGCATTAACGTAACTACACTGGCCTTCAAAAGTGAGTATCACACTTTTAAAATTTGGGTAACGTTTTAAGTTCACAAGATGTACTTTCGAAATAAAAAGGACTCCAAAGAGAATTTAACTTTGTACCTAAAAACTTTATAGTCGGTAAACTTCTTTTAAGAATTGGCTGAAAAAAAACTTCAAAAACAAAACCATTCCTTTTTCAAAGTGGACGTTTCCGAATTACAATTTTACCATTCACATTTTTCTTTCTGTTTTAATTTTTTTTTAAGATCGATGGGTCTTGTTTTAAAAAATTATGCTAAAAAGCACATAACATTTATTTATCATGCCTCTTTCAGTTGAAGAATGTGCTAGGATCATGGCTTTTCTGGAACTAGGCATCAGTATGCGTCGCACTGCAAGAATGGTGGGTGTGACGGTATGAACGGTCCAGAAGGTAAAGCGAAGGTACGAAGAGACTGGACACCATCCGAGGAGACCCAGGTAATGTAATGGCAGACCCAGGTGTAGCAGTGCCCGAGAAGATCGTTATATTATTTCCACTGTGTTAAGAAATCGCCACCAAAATGCAGTTGAAGTCCAGCAACAGCTACTTCAGACCCGGAGGGACTACATTAGTGACAGTACAGTGAGAAGAAGACTTGCTGGAGCAAATTTGAAACTCCGAAGACTAGCGAGTGGCCCAAAACTCGAGAGACAGCATCGAGTAGCGAGAAGTCAAGAATTTTGTTTGCAGATGAGTCTCGATTCTCCCTTTACACTTCTGACGGAAGGCGAAGTGTTTACAGGCGACCTGGTGAGCGATACCTTCAAGCCTGCATCTCAGAAAGAGTCCAATACGGTGGAGGCAGTGTACATGTATGGGCTAGCATATCTTCAGAAGGTCGCACAGAGCTAGTAGCCATAGAAAATGGCACCCTCACTGGGCAAAGATATGCTCAAGAGATTCTTAATGAGTATGCAGGGCCGTATTTCGCAAATATGGGTGATGGATCGATGCTGATGCATGATAATGCCCGGCCACACACGGCTCATATCGTACAAGAGTATATTCAGGAGGTCGGTATCAGCGTGATGGCTTGGCCATCAAGAAGTCCTGATCTCAACCCGATTGAACACGCCTGGGATGAGCTTGGGAGGCTAGTCAGAAATCGCAGACCAACCACCGGGCACTAAAGCAGGCCCTGGTAGAAGAATGGGAGAATATTCCCCAACATCGGCTCCGAAACCCAGTGTTCAGTATGCGAAACCGGCTCGAAGCTGTAATCAGAGCTCGAGGAGGCAATACCAGTTATTAAAAATTAAATAACATGTAATACATTTTAGTTGATTTTTTTTACACTAAACTAAAAATGTCTATTTTCATTGTTTTATCTTTTTTAAGTTAAAAATCTTACTAATGTATAATTTTAGTTTCTAAGAATTAAAGCCTATGAAATTTCCAACAAAACGTTTTTAATCTTAAATCTCTACTTTCTATAGTTAAGAAAAAAATTTAATTTGAAAAGTGTGATACTTACTTTTGCAGGCCAGTGTATTTACGTCGGAGCTTGTCACCCTTATACTTACACACATACATTCTATTTTATATCGTATATATATAAAAGAAAGTCGTGTTAGTTACACCGTTTATAACTCAAGAACGGCTAGACCAATTTTTCTGTTGTTAGATTTTTTGGATTTCTCTTAGTCCGGAATAGGATAATAAGTAATAAAATATCAAAAAAATTACGAAAAAATATTATAAAAAAAATTATTTTCTGATACATTTTGTATGGATTGACATTTTGATGACATCTCGAGAACAGAAAGAATTCAATTAAGTTTTTTGTTAGTTTCACGCTGCATGAGTAATAAAATACAACAGACAGTGCACGTCATGTTATTCAAGTTGACTGGTTGGTGTGTTTGTTTCGAGTTTCTATTAGCTTATTGTGCCGATATTATCATTAATAATGTCACGACCAAGACGATCAAATTATTCCCGTCAAAGACGTAATTCAACTAGGATTCGAAACATTGTGAATGAAAGGACTGAAGAAGAACAAGAAATTGCAGGTGAAAAGAACCACGTTAGTATGGATCGACTTCGTGCTATGAATCACAAGCACAATGCGAAGCAGCCCGTAAAACGGATCGGCTGGCAATACAAAATCGTCCAGTAAAACCTCAGAGATCAACAACTAGATAATTTTCGACGCTCAAGAAGAAATTTATGAAGTACTGATTTGAATCGAGGAGCATTTCGAACTGTTTGAGAGTGGGAAACTACCGAATCACGACATTTTCTAGCAAACACTCAAAAATACAATGTTTATTTCCAAGTGACCCCATTTGGGGCAGACATTATGTAAGAAAGAGCACATTCAAGGTATTTATTTATTTGTATACTTACACACAATACAGTAGAAGAATAACATACTTGTAATATCACTTCGAATTTCCACAAATAAAACGAGGATGTCTTCGATAATAACAGATTTATTGGTGCATGTGTGCACGGTTCGACAATCAGTTGGCAACCAGCTTTAAACATTTCAAGGCTTACAGATGACGTTTGTTTTCTACAAACGTCAACTGTCATTCTTTTAATGTTTCATAAAAATAAAAACTTCTTAACAACAAAGAATAGACAAATATTATGTAACCGATCTAGATAAATTATACAAATTATAGTAATAAATTGTGTAGGTATACAATTGATTCTTACAATCGGCCATCCTATTAAAGTGAGTCCTCGCACTTTTAGAGTTTCGTTCTTATACTTTCTACTTTGATTTGAAACTTAATATAAAAATATATATAAATACTCGTATATGGTTTACAACATATTTTGATATTATTTTATTTGACAATTACACTATATAACATAATAATTAAATATATTAACTTACATCAATTAATTTATTCAGTATCCTAATAGTTACAATCAAATAGTTTAACACTTCATATTCATATCATTATCAATTCATTCACTTTCTACTTATTATTCTATAGTTCTGATCTGCGAACATCTGTGCAATTAAGAGGCACTGTCCGCTCAGAACATATCTCAATCACGGTCACAATCCCTTTTCGCAATCGCGCACAGTCTGTCGTGATCTGCAGTTATCTATGCGTGAAGCACTAACTGCTCACAACCTATGCTTTCAGTGATTACACATGTATAATGAAAACTATCGCTCTCTTTCATTTTTGTTTTTAATTTTTCGTTGTTAATAGCCGCAATAATCAGATTCTAGTATAGTCTGTCGCGATCTGTGATCATCTGTACGTTATGCACTGTTCACTCGTGACCCATACCATCATAAAATATACATGTATAATCTATCTCAATCTATTTATAAACTAATCAATCAATTTTAGTTGAGTTCTTAATTAGAATCACTGTTCGGTCTATGTACATGATGTATTGATTGATTATTTACATCATTATTTAGAGTATTATTACAATCATCCTCGTCACTGTCGTACTCCTTTAAAATTTAACCATGGGTTTATCTTATCGATTGAGACTACGTTTTCATATATTTTCTTCCCTTTTTAGTAAGAGGGGTGTCTTCTACTAAATATCGATCATTGGGTAGAATTTTGATAATCTTATAGGGCCCATGGAATTTTTGTATTAATTTCTTGGATTTCCCTAATCTATCCTTATCGAACAACGTCCTTTCTATCCTAATAAGGTCACCTATGTTATATTTTGTAGGTAATTTTCTTCTTTTATCGAAACGATTTTTGGCTACGTTCTGTTCTTTCTCAATTTTATCCATAGTCTTATTTCTTAACTCTATCATATCATCTCCACTAACTCGCTCAATTGTCTCATTAATGACATCGCTTAATATATTTTCTGACGTGTTCGTTACTTTATAGCCGAATAACAATTCAGATGGGCTTTACCGGTTGTTTTGTTAATCATAGTATTTAGCCCCAGTTGAACGTCGCCGACATATTCGTCCCAAGTGTTGTCATTTTTGCCGTGACATTTGGTACTTAGGGCATCCGATATCGTCCGATTGAACCTCTCCACCTGACCGTTCGCTCGCGGAGTCGCCACCGCATTTAAAATATGCTTTATACCCATGCTAGATGTAAAACTTTTGAACTTTGCGCTCGTAAAGCACGTTCCGCGGTCGGTAATTAGTCGCGAAGGTACCCCAAAATAACTAAAATGTTCTTTAAATATACGTATAGCCGTGGTTGTCTTTGTGTCTCTGACCGGTTTAATAGTTATAAACTTTGTTAAAGAGTCGATTTCTACTAACAGGTATATATTTCCTCTCCGCGAACGAACGAACGGGCCCAAGTGATCGGCATGCAGGGTATGGAAGGGGATATCAGGTTTGGGAATGGGATGCAGCATTCCCTCTTTAGCTCCACCGGGTGTCTTATGGTAAGCGCATTGCGCAAGCGGCAACACATTTCTTAGTAAATCGACGCATTTTAGGAAACCAAAATGAACTTTTTAGTCTTTTTAATGTTTTCTCATAGCCGAAGTGACCTACGTCATCGTGGTTCATTCGTTGCAGTTGCCACCTAACGGACTTTGGAACTAGCCACTTAACACCATTGTCCACTATTTTGTATACGTGATCGCCTTTTAATTGGTAATTTTTTGTGGACGTCCGCAATAAACTGTGTTTCTTTATTTGATAAAATTTCTTTAATTCTCATAACGTCTTCATCAGCACTTTGCACTGTCGCGATCCAATATTTTTCTTCGATAGCAAGCACATCAATGACATGAGGTCTAGCAGTAACTTCAGGCTCAGTTACCGGAGCGCGACTGAGGGCATCCACGTGCGTCATTTTTATACCGGATCTATACTCGATTTCATAATCAAATTCCTGGAGTTGAATCCACCAACGCCCTATTCTCGGTACTAAGTCTCGTTTAGTCATAGCTGTCCGTAGCGCATTACATTCAGTTATCATTTTAAATTTTAAACCCAACAGATACACGCGAAATCTATTCAATGATGATACCACTGCTAACGTTTCTAAATAATAGGTGTGCATTTTTTGTTCATCGCTAGTAGTTTTCCGACTATAATACGCCACGGGCCTTAAAAGCCCGTCACTATCACGCTGCATTAAAATGCCTGCAATGCCATATTTTGAGGCGTCGGTGTGCAACTCTGTCTCCAGTTTTCTTCTTAACCAAAAGAAGCGGAATTGGATGCACATATGACATCCGCATCAAGCATCTCCTTAACCATTGATCGAACCAGTTCTCGCTCGGGATAGGATAACCTATATAGCCTATACACTACAGGGGTTGAATCGGTTAACTCAATTTCCATTTTTTCTATATTGGTAAAGCCTATATCCTTTAAGTTGGTGGAAAAACATTCATTATACATCAGTAAAGTCTCCTTCAAACGTTCAACTTTATCTTTAGATAGGTTATTACCAACATTGAGTGAACTATTTAAGTCTGAGTTACTAAAATCCAACAGGTTTACTCTTTTACAATCGTTTGTGCGTAAAGCTCGCGTTATCAACATGCCACTTTCTAGCCATATGGGAGTCTTAGATAAACCACGAACTAATACGACTCCAGTCCCATTAGTCATAGTATATTCGCCAGGCATCAAATAATATTCTTTTCCCGGATATCCGCGTAAGGACCCATGTATATAAAATGTACCGGAATAACGATCTTTTTCACAAATAATTTTTATAACTATCATGTCATTTGGGGGGATCGAAATATCTTCAGATAGCCGTAAACATAATTTCTCAGGCGAGTTCCGTTCGAAGATTAATGCGTCGCTTGTTTTTGTTATTACGATTCCCGGTTGCTCAGTGAAGCTATGCCCAATTAACAGTGCGTGCTTGACAACTGTATCATCTACTACATAGCTTTCGACTGTTTCTGAAATACCATGAATGTCTATTTGCACAATAGCCTTACCTAATGGTACGACAACATGGTTTCCTATGCCGCGCGTAACTGGTAAATGACCATTATTTGTCCACTGAATCCCTAACGCTTCGATATGGCGTATAAGAGTGCACTGACTACTTAAGTCCACATATCCTTTTAGAGGTTGGCCATTCAGTTTCAGGTCAACTAAATATTTGTCGTTACTTGTACTAATCGTATCTAATTTCATAACCGACTTTTCTTTGGAGGAATCTGACTTATTATTATCATTAGCTGGTAATTTCGGACAATTAGTTGATAAATGTCCTAATTTATTACAAATATTACATTTGAGTATTTTCTTAGTACATCTGAAACTATAATGGCCAGTTTCATTACAGTTGTAACAAACTACGGGTCCTGTATTTTCGCGCGGACGGCTAACTTTTTTCTTGTCATTGTCTTTAACCTAATTTCCGAATCTCGTGGTTGTTGTTTCATCGATTGAAAATATTCCAATACTTGTTCTGGCTCTTTACATTTCGCAGCTTTAGCTCCTAACCTCAATGATCGATCTTCTATGCCGTGTAGTAAGCAGTCCACTGCACGTTTTCCTTTTATCTTGCAACGGTTCAAAAGGTTTATTTTATCATAATAATATAGTTCCAAAGAATCATTATATTTAGCTTTTCGGGATAACATCTCAGTCAACAATTCAGCGTAATCATCACTATGCGGAAAGGATTCTAACAGTTTAACTTTCCACTCAGGCCATGAAAACGACATTGACGGCAGTGTTTGATACCATGATTTTGCTACGCCACTCAGTTTAGGAAGTGCATAGTGAATTATCTGATCTTTACCCCACTTATATAATCGTGCACATTCCTCCACTTTGCTAAGCCAAGAATTAATAGTTTGGCCTTTGATCATGGGATCAAACTCTGGAATAACATTTCCTAACATGGGGAATTTATTTCCTTCCGGACGGTTATTAGAAATAGATTCAATCAATTTTGTCAATAATAACTGCGTAGTACTATCATTAAAATCGGAACGACTCACGTGTGTACGTCTCGGTGAAATGCTTCTGGATCGACGTCTGCTCGCGGCGATACTCGGTGTACCATGGCCCCTCGATGACCTCGCACGTCGTCCAGAATATTCATCGCGTGAACTGCCACCATGTTCGTCATGCGGTGAACGGACTGTACGTGTCCGTTTCCGTTTGTGTCGAAGCTCGTCCGAACCTTGACTTCAACTGGAATGACGACGACGTTGTGTTCTTTTTACATGAACCTCTGATTTTGTTCTGCCACGCGTCGTACTTCGAAATCTGCGATCACGCCTCAGTCTCGTTGAATGACTCCTGCTCCGACTTCTAGACTTCGTAACCTTAGATTTTCTTCTACGGCGTTGTTCACGAGTAGGTGTCATACGATCGGAATCACTATTCATATTTTCGCCACTAAAAGATCTTCAATTTTTTTATCACCACAAAATGGCTTTGGCGCGGAAATTACAAGTAGATTTTATTGATCCCACTTCTGAAATGTAATATTACTTCGAATTTCCACAAATAAAACGAGGATGTCTTCGATAATAACAGATTTATTGGTGCATGTGTGCACGGTTCGACAATCAGTTGGCAACCAGCTTTAAACATTTCAAGGCTTACAGATGACGTTTGTTTTCTACTAACGTCAACTGTCATTCTTTTAATGTTTCATAAAAATAAAAACTTCTTAACAACAAAGAATAGAGAAATATTATGTAACCGATCTAGATAAATTATACAAATTATAGTAATAAATTGTGTAGGTATACAATTGATTCTTACATACTATACTTATTCCTGTGTATTATGTATGCTAATTCTATTAAAAGTGTTTATAAATCAGTAATACGGACTTTGCTTTTGATATTGTAGATATAAGGACAGATTCACCATCGGATTCGATCATTGCAACCTCTCGAAGATGCACAGCATAAATTTTTTCAATTATTCTTCATGGGCAACATGGAGGAATAAGTTGTTCGATGTCAAGAGATAAATGCAGCAATGATCATAGCAATTCTTCAAGATCTGCAGCAAGCTTCATGAACATTTTGCATGTCGAGTTAGCCCGCAAATCTTTCCTTTCCGATCCGTCTCGCATTCGCTCTGACCATTCAAATCTTAAGCACAATCCTTGAAAGTTTGTGGTCTGAATCTAGAATCCATTTCCCATGTTCAATTAATTATAAGTGCTAATTATATATCACGGGATGGTAGACAATCTATTTGCTTTTGCGCATGATAATAAAACGGTTAAATATGTCGTCTATCAGAAGGTGCTTCACTGAAGAGTGCAACCCAAGCACCAAAATACACAGCCAATAAAGAATCATTAACGAACTTGATTTTTTTATTTCCTATTAAGATAAAGAAATTAATTAAATCCAAAATCTGTTCATTTATTGCCTCTTAGGCGGAACAATGTTCGCCGGGTCAGCTAGTATATTATATAGATACATTACAGAGAGTGAGTGAACACAATGTTATGCCTTGATCACACGTACCGAGTAAACCGGCGAGACAGTGCTCTCGGTCGAGTACTCGGTACGTATAAACATAGCGCCGAGTGCACGGCCGAGCGCCGAGGCCGAACAAAGTGGCGAGACAACAGCTCGGCTGCCGTTCTACCTACTAGACCGAGTTACCACCCTCCCGCTTCCCCGCACTGTCTCGCTCACTCACTCGGCAGGTTTGAACGTGCACTGTCTGTCTGTCTCGCCGCTCGCCACTCGGCCGCATGATTGTCGCGTCGCTGCACGTGGTTTTTTTGAGTGCAGTTGTTTATAACAAGTTAAAATGTCTACAAATATCAAATGAGACGTCGAAACAACTATTAAATTTATACAGTTATATAAACTAAATCCGTGTCTATGGAACTTTAAATCACCTGAATACAAGATAAAGCAAAAACGGGATGAAGCATATAATTAGTTAATGGAATGAATATAACGGGATTCGGTACACTAGAAGTTAAAAACAAAATAAAAAATTTACGGTCGACGTACCAACAAGAAAATAAAAAAATTCGAGAATCACACATTTCGATCGATTTCTATACACATTAGTGTACACTTCAAATATTAAATGGCTGAAAGAGATGGAAGAGGTGTTTTCAAAAGATTTAAACAAAAATTTTTTTGAAAACGTAAGTATTTTTTATTGCTACTTTTTATGTTATAATGTAGATAAGGGAGACTGGGGACACTTGATTCCCTATTTTTATTTTTATCGCTAATTTATTATATTTTTTACCGTCGTTGACTGTATTATACTTCCCGGTTTATAATTTCAATATTTATCAAACATTCGAAAGAGGCCAAGTTATTATTATATTTCCGGTCATAAATTGATAAATTATCAACTCTTCCTGATATAATTAATATCAGGGAGAGTAGTTTTCGGCCGAATTACCATGAAAAAATACCAGTTCACCGTACATTTGGGAGATTTCTACTGTTATTACCGATTAAAATATCTATAACATCGTTAAAATATGTCGCCTAGAGATGAAGTGTCCCTAGTTTTCCCTATTTCTTAAATAAAATTATGAAATCATTCTGTTTTGCCACGATGCGGCACCTGCCCCACTGAAGAACTGCATATTTATCTCGAAGCTCCCTTGCTGTACGTGCTGTATTGTTGGTGCTATGATCAGTGATAGTTGGCAAAGTAGCTATAAGTTCTCCCATCCAACTTCCCTCAGAAACGGATCCTGAATCTATATCTTCTTCATCAACACAACCCCTTGGAAAGTAATGGCTGGGACTTGTGAGACGTAACCAATTGTGCAGCGCACATGAGGCGCGAATAATTTTATCGGTGGTTTCGTCATTAGTGGTATGGGTTTTTGAAAAATTCTAAACCTGCTTGCCAGAATACCAAATGGATTTTCGACGATTCTCCGTGCTCTAGAGACTCTGTAATTGAATATTTTTTGTTTAGTTGAAAGATTTGTGCCACTGTATGGTTTTAATAAATATGATTTTAGTGGAAACGCATCATCTCCAACTAAAAATCCTCCTTTTGGAAGCACATTATTCTCAAGATCACTACGTAATTCGCTGTTTTTGAATATCCCCCCATCTGAATTTCTTCCATTAGCCCCAATATTTACATATTGAAAACAATAGTCATGATCCACCACAGCCATCAAAACCACACTGTTGGAACCCTTGTAATTAAAATATTCACTTCCACAATTCGGTGGTGCTTGAATTATCACATGCTTCCCGTCTAGTGCGCCGTGGCAAATAATTTATTTTCATTTCACAGATTCCTGGTCTTACTAATGAAGACACAGCTTCTCAGGACAGTAGCTCTGCTACATCTTCGCATCCAAACATCAACCAGGAAGTATTAGCTAATACAAGCAACGACCAGCAAGCACCAATTACTGTAACTACGACTGCCACTGGAAATACTGCGAGAGCTAAAAAGAGAACTAAAGAAATTTTTCAAGCTGTTTCTGATCTCAAAAAGTAAAATGATGGTATAAATTCTGAGAGTGAAACCGTATTTGATGTGTTTGGAAGGAGTATTACGTTACAACTTAAGAATTTATCGGCAGAGAATGCTCTAATAGCACAAAGTAGAATCCAGAATATTCTGACAGAATTTGGGATAAAAGAACTTAGACAAAGAACTACTTCGTCTTTTTCTAATCACAGCTACCAAACACCGTCTTCTGTATATTCAGACACGACTAATGACTATTATCAGTTTGATGAAACTTATGTGGATTCTCCGCCACAACTACCAACACCAGCTCCCTCTACATCGCAAACAATCTTTGCTGCAACATCTACTCCAGTGCCTAATGTCAACGCTACGCCAGATTCTATAAGCACTAATGACATCGTAGCAGCTGCGATGTTTGCAGCTATGGAAACAGATGGAAGACAACAAGTTTGATTTTTATTTTTGTCTTTTTTGTACCCTTTGTTTGAAATTAATAAAAAAGTAATAAATTCACTCAAGTTTTATTTTTAGTATGTAAGAAAAAAGTACGTCCCTTTAAATAATTTTCCAAATAAGTAAATATTGCATCCATGACTTCCGGTATGAGTGATGATATTGCAGCCCGAGATACTCTGTAAAAAGCCTGCAAATAACGGTAGCTCGCGCCAGTTACCAAATAGCATAACGCTATATGTACTTTAGTCTTTGCAGTTATAGCTTCTCTCATGACTGTATCTTCCCTTTGTATCAATGGAGTAATATTTCCTAACAATGTGTCAAAATGTTGTACATCCATTCTTAAAAGCATTCTAAATTCATCAGGATCTTCTACCTCTAATTCATTAAAAACAGTGTTTGTGGCGACAAAACTAGATCTTCTCAACATCCATGGCCTTGTCCAAATGCGGCGTTGCTCCTTTTCCAGCAGTTCATTTAATTCATCTACTAATAGTGGAATAAGTAACTTTGTATATTTTCTAATTATCTTTTTACGATCCATCATATCCGAATTTTAGTCTCAATAGAACTGAACTGACTGTGCTTATTTCAAAACGTGTGTGAACAGCTACTCGCTTACTACACTGTCTCGGCCGAGAAACATTTTACTGTCTCGCCGGTTTGCTCGGTACGTGTGATCAAGGCATTACTGCCAATGACTGGCGAGTCAAGTATGTTATTAGAACATCAGTTAATTAGCGGTTAACCATCTGTTTTCGGTAATCACTATTGATTCATGTAACTCACTAGGGCTGTTCATGTTTCATTCAAGCACGGGTATAATTAAACCTATTTTAGTAGCAAATGTGGTGTCCACACCACATTATTTAGCAGTGGGAGGCTTCTTTGCGCAGAATGGATACCACTGCGGTGCTTTTTTCTGCAAGCATATTTTTTTTCATGAAAATACGGGACGAGACGAGCAGGACGTTCAGATGATGGTAGTTGATACGCCCTGCCCATTACAATGCAGTGCCGCTCAGGATTCTTGAATAGCCCGAAAAATTCTGAGTGGCACTACAATTGCGCTCATCACCTTGAGACATAAGATGTTAAGTCACACTTGCCAGTAATTTCACTAGCTACGGCGCCCTCCAGACCGAAACACAGTAATGTTTACACATTACTGCTTCACGGCAGAAATAGGCGCCGTTGGGTACCAACCCATAATCTAGCCGGCATCTTGTGCAAAGGAGCCTCCCACTTGTAAAATTCATTTTGTTACGGATACGTGATATATATATTTTGTTCATCTCGTTAGTTTTTCTCATTAAAAACATTTATCTTAGGCTTAGCACGCACTGCGATTAAACGCATGCTTTTAAACGTCAGTCTGAAAACGCAAAAAAATTAACACATAGCTTTCTATACAAGCGCACGCATTAGCGACTTTTTTCAGTGACTGATTTTAAAAACGCCACTTGCAACATTTTGATCGCGGTTTGTAAAAGCGTGTTTTTTTTGTGCCCCATAGTATTAGTACGGTGGCGCACGCACGGCGGTTAACCGCATTCGGTTTCTATTCAGGCTCGACTGGGCGAGCGCAGAGGATAGATATTTATAATAGGTGATATTACCTTACGAAATGCAGTGCTATATTGTAGAAACTGGCCCACAGATTGTAATTATATGTCAAAAGTTCCAATGGACATTCTTTAGTAAATAAACTCATCTGCCGTACGTCGTTGTACATTTTGTAAAAATATCCTTTCAAATGTCTTTGATCTGTTAATGGGTGTACCCAGTACCTATGGCGACGCTGATTTACGTTTTCTTTTTTCGATTTGGAAAACCAAAGCCGCAACAGATGCTGCTCGCCAGAAATCCATGGTGATAATGGAATAAAATTAAGCAAAACGCCAACCGCAGTGCGAGGTTGTATGCGATTTTGCGTTTTCAGCTATTTCTAAACCGGTCCGGCAAGGGACCGCGTGATTGGTACGGTCGCGGTCGGATGAAATTTCATCATAATAAAAGGCATTTATTTGCTAAAAATCAATTTAATCGTTTAGACTTCTTTTTGGTGTCAGTTCAAACACTACTACCGCTTAGGAAACAAATAGCACCATGAAACTCTTCCAGCATTCTTTTTTGCGCTGTTTTTATTAAAAATTAAATATTGATAATAAAAAAATATATATTATAGCTACAAACATTTGAGTAGAGAACAGGTTTATTTAGATTTATATTATACTTCACCTAAAGTATTTGCACTTGCAAATGTTCCACCGCAATCTGCAGTTGCGCGTTGGTGCGCTGAATCTAAACGTGGAAGAACATGTCTCGAGCTTCTTTGGAACTATTACAACAGAATCCTGAACATTTCTAAGCTCGACTTATAACCATGGATGAAACGTAGTTACTCCATTAATATCCAGAAACAAAATGTACACTAAATGGCCTAAAACCTCCCAATTGCAAGATTTCAAAGTTCTCAAGTTTTCAAGATTCTTGGCAAAGGGGAGCTATTCAGCCTCTAAATTTAAGTAGCACAAAACCTTACTGTTTTAAATGCCTACTATGTAAACTACTTTCATAATATGCATTTGAATAAAGGTAGGTTATTTGCGCATAACAAAAATTCGTTCTAACAGATATTTTAGATCGTTAGTGATCTTCTCTCCATCCAGCCTAACGAGCAGACTAGGCGGTCCGAGGTTCGAGTCTCCTTCCAAGACGCCCTGCGCATGTGAGCTACATTTTTGACCTAAAAGGTTTCGCTGTAAAAACCTTTAGGGCTATCAGCACAAAGGAGGTAGTCTTTAAACTTGTTTTGTGTACTTATTTCTTGTTAATTATAAATTGCTCGTACCAGCCCTATAACAGGTGCCTACTCCTTCGAGACCAGCGATCAATAGAATCAAATTAGATTTAAATTTATGTGCGGTTTGTTAATTGTTGGCACTTTGTAATTAGTTACAATCACATTGTATTCATATTCTTGGTGTTATGGGGGAACCGCAAACTACACCTAGCAATCGTATTATTACAGGCTACATACATTGAAAGTTTTTTTTAGTTGGCTACACTTACAGCAATGCATTAACGATATAATATTTTAGCTTAGCCACTTTAAACACGCCAGCCTATTACTATAATACCTTTTAGTAAGTATGTACCTACCTAACTATACAGCATTTTAATATAAAATAGAATTATATTAATTATTTTTTTAACATAGAGTGACAATAACATAGCATAATGCAACAATACTTGGTAAATGTCATGAAACTACATCAGTTCGTGAAGGGGAGAACCCCTTCCCATGTCCAGAAGGACATGGGGAGAAAACCTTCAAACTCCCAGCCCATCTTTTAAATCATTTAACAACGTAGCCTACACATTATAAATGTAAATGTAAGTTTGTTTGTTTCCCTTTCACGCCTAAACCACTGAATCAACTTTGATGGAATTTGGAAAAAAATTAATGGAGGGATTGAAATAGCGGATCGAAGTTTTATGGTAGTTCTTCATTATCGAAGATAACACCATAAAACTTTTTATTATAATACACTTGATAATATATAAATATATTATATTTAGTCTAGCGTTGTTAAAATTTCGACCTGCAACTGCTGGTATAGCCTCTATTTGAGATTATTTCCTCTGCTAAATAAGCCTTTACTTAGATAGCTTTAATAATTAAACAAAAAGAAACAATCAGACTCATCTTATCCACATATTTAAATTAAAATCTTGTAGTTTATTTCCTTTGTAATAGAGACGAGTTTATGAGTTGATTCCGTCTCTGAAATTTGATAACTTTTGTTTGCGAATATTTTTGCGAAGGGAATTAATTAATACTTTCGGATTGGTAAATTGTAAAAGGACCGCATAAAGTGTGGAGCATGGAAAAAGTACTGAAATCTATAAAAAAAAGGATTGTGTGGTTTTATGAAAACATGGTAAAAGTGAAACTTTTTTTCACATTGTAGACATTTAACTAAAATTTTTTGGAATAATATTCCATTAAGGGTATAAAAATCGCTTTGTCATTCTTAATTTTTTACTTGGTAAATTGGAATGATAATGGGAAATAATAAAATTGCAATAGACAGGGTTAAGTTGAAACTATTACAGGAACCCTTAACTGTGCCAAAGATACTCTATAATTAAACCATAGACTTAGGGTATATATAGACTTTTTAATTCAATTACGCATTATTTTATGCGGATATCTATACTTTTTCTAAGTTGTTATTTTTATTGAGAGTAAATTCCGTTAAGTTTGTCTTAAATCAATTCGACACGTATTTCGCCTCTACACGTGGCATCCTCAGGAGATGTTGACTCGCGCAACTCTGGCACGAGACTGTCTCACTCGGTCAGTATTAAAAATACTAAGGAGCTAACGACATGCTGAATGTTAACGGCTCGTTGTGATGTGCTGTATCCGTTAGAGATTTTCTTCTCTCTGGCACGCTTTGTCTATATATCGTAAGTCTACGATTGGAAGTAAGCTTCTTACAAATAATCATAACTGAAACACAGTGTTTGCAGTTGCACACTAATGTTTGATAGGCGATGGCAGAAGAAATCTTGAATCTTGCCGGCAAATATTAAAATGTCGTAATTTGAATTTGAATGATTGATGAAACATTAATGCTTAGCTTTTTTTCAAAATTATGGGGGGACGGCGCGTACGCAGTCCCCACTACCAAAAATTACGCGTCCGAGTTATCCGCATTAGGGATAATCGCAGAGGTCAACCCGACCGCAGTGCAATGGAAGGGCCTCGCTCTGGGGGAACCGCCAAGTAGACTAAGTCTCCAACTAATATTTTTATTGAACTCTGTGTCTTAGCCCTGGTTGTTTACCAAAAGCAAATAAAAGTTTCACTTTAAGAAATAACAACATTTACATTAAACACTGACAAAAACAAACTAAACAGCGTGGAGCACTGGCACAAATGAGTAGTAATCTATACACTACACGGTCAGCTGCTGCTGCGATCTATAGGCGCCGCCCGACCGTCACGCGACATGCAACACACAGACGAAAAAATTTGAGACGATGTAATAAAAGTTTCACTTTAAAAACGTTTTTGTTCATTTCATTCTTTTTTTATGTTGGTCATCTTCATGGGGGGATAAGGTTATCATGATAGAAGGCGTTCTTGCCCTTTACATTAATGTCTGACTGTAGTTGAATTTCAGGGTTTCGCATCTACTCGAAGCGAGACAGCTAAATTTTTGACAGTGTGTACTATTAGTATTGCCGCTACATCAAAGATAAACTAATTTGGCTAATTAAAAAATGGCCGCCATACCAAAACAAAAATACAGTGTGTGATTGAGATTTGAGACCACGCGACAGAAGTCAAAACTTCGTCAGTGCGAAGTCTAGTTTATAGCACGAACTACATTATACCATAGACTTAGTAAGTCTAAGATGTAGGTATTCCGAGCGAGTCTCCCTTAGCCGCCTCGAGCCGACTTTATGTGAACGAGCGTTACATAGCACATTGTGACAGTTTAGTGTCATTCAAGAACCATAAAGTGCGCAGTGCATCTAAAGTTTTCACTTCAAATATGTTTCTTGTACATAAGTATTAAAAGGAGTAATATTTACCTTACTAAAAAATTTAACAAGTTGACAGTGTATATAGTCAGAAGACAAAGAAAAAGGAAAGACAAATTACTTACTTGTTTTTTCCCCCGTTTATTTATTATGTTTTCCCCTTACTTTCATTCTGTTGCGCCGCTCTAGCGCTACGTGTCTACTATTACTTATTTATAATTTTTAACATAATTCGAATTTCATATTTCAAACAATTTAGTAACCAACGATCGTGACTTGGAGAGTTTAGTTTATTAGTGGTATGCTTAACGTGACCATTTATTTTTTCGCCAGAGTGGGACATCTGCGGTATTAAATAATAAAAAAAAACATTATAGTGTCACGGGCGAGTAAAAAAAGAAGGACTCCGCGCCGTGATATTAGCAAGTGAAGCACCGTTATACTAGTGTGTGTGCGGTTACGGGGGATACTAGTTCACAATTTTTTCTCCCTTATGTAATCATATATCGACAAATACTTATATAGTAGCGTTTTTACACGTTTTCACAACGTACGACGGCATTTTTAAAATATTTTATTGAGACTCAAACTGATCTGTCACAGACGACGACAATTCTCATAATGGCCGCCTATCGGCCTGTAGTAGTGTGTCTGCGTGGGGCTATGTATTTACACGTTAATCGGCTTGTTTTGGTGCTATCCTGGTAAGGTGACACGGAGTCCTTATTTTTTTACTAGTCCGTGTTTAGTGTTTTACAATTTTTTTATTACATAAGATCTCAGAACACAGAACAAACTCTGTATTCTGAGTAAAAAACTAGAATAATCAAAGCACTTAACACAAGATAGTTAAGTAGGCACGCACGACCAAGTAGAAGCGCGACTAAGTCGTAATAATTGTCGGCTGATTTACTTTTCAAAATATGGCGTCTTCTTCCCGTGAGGGGCGCCCGCGCCGTACCACTATTACCAGTGGGAGGCTCTTTTGCACAGGATGCTGGTTAGATTATGGTACCACAACGGCTCCTATCTCTGCCGTGAAGCAGTAAAGTGTAAACATTATTGCGTATCGATGTGAAGGGCGCCGTAGCTAGTGAAATTACTAGACAAATGAGACTTAACATCTAATGTCTCAAGGTGAAGAGCACATTTGTAAAGCCGCTCAGAATTTTTAGGTTTTTCAAGAATCGTGAGCAGCACTGCATTGTAATGGGCAGTGCGTATCAATTACCATCAGCTGAACGTCCTTGCTCTTTTCGTCCCTTATTTTCATTAAAAAATGTCACGAATTTTGAGCGGGAAAAATACATTTTAAATTATCGTTTGGTCTGTTTGCAAAAGCAATATATAGGGAGTATATTGGTCTTTGTGGGGACACCGGGACAGACTGCCAGAAAGCGGGACTGTTCGGCCCAAAGCGGGACGTATAGACACGTTAGGTATGCGTGACTTACATGCACGGACGAGTAATTTTTTTTATTATGAATTCTATAAGAACATAAATAATGTAGACGAATAAATGTTTATAATGAGTTCAAAGAAAACTACACGCACTGACTTTGAAGCGCGTTCAGCACTCTTCTTTATTTTCTTTATTTTGTGGGGATTGAAAAAGAGACTGAGTAATTTAATTTAGTAGGTGTTCGAATGGAAGTAACATAAATTTTTTCATTATAACATACAACACGTGAACTGTGTCCATGGTTTTATATATTAATGCCATTCAGGAAATTAAAAATATTATATTGCATCAGTTGTTCTAAGTTTTTACCAAGCTAAGTAGTTCTATTGAGTTGAGATAGATGGCGCTGTTAACCATGTTTAAAATACAGGCCTAAAATCAAATTTTTACTAGCGGTTTTAGGTTTACAGTCACAAAGTGTGGAAGTTAAAACACAATTCACGCGTTGTATGTTGTAATTATTTCATATCACTACGGCTTACTAACAAAAAATAACCATTAAATGTTTTCATTATTATAATTCAATATCATTAAATACACAATTTAATTAATAAATCTAAACTTCTTAATTCAAATTAAATTCACGAAAATGATACAATTAAAAATAACTTCAATATAAATTAATTCAATAACTTCAATTTAAATTTCATGAATGGTTACTGGTTTGTCTGAACAATAAGAAACTTTGTTATTAGGCTTTAAGTTATTCACACTTGCATTTGACTGAAGAATTTACTTTTAATTTCAACATTCAACACAGCTTTTTTGTAGGATGTAATATTTTGTGTTGGTGTGACATCACTTGAGACTTCTTCTCCATGCTTTGGGGTATCTTCTCCTTATTTGGTGTACAGATCTAAAAATAAAATCAAATAATATTTATAGAAAAAAAAATTAAATTAGATACTTACCCCCTTATTCATAATGGTCGGCTAACTTTAAACAGCCGCTTAGGAGTGTTTTTTCTCATTCTGACTTAGGTCAATAGAAGAAGACAGAGTGAGAATTAGCAATGCTTTAAGTTAGCAGACTATTATGAATAAGGAGGTTAATGTTTGGAGATTTTATTAAGGTATTTTCACAAAATATAATATTCAGGAATTTAAAACACATACAAAGTAATAAAACAAAATTGAAAAGAATTATAACATAACATAATTTCTACAAGTCAATAAGATTAGAAAAAAAGATAGGTAAGACTGTCAAATGGTTCCAAAACTACCATATATCTTAGTTTAAGTGTGCATGGAATATTAGTTTAAGTGTGTGTACACTCGCGATTTGTATGACACTTTGTGTTAGTGTTTGTGAATACCTTAAAATAGAGGTTAGATCTAAATCAATTTTTTCGACGTTTTAACAGCTGTCACAGTCTATTTAGATATTTATTTATATTTTATATGGTCATAGTCAAACAAACTTTATTCAATTAGGCTTAAACTAAGTAACAACTATTAATTCAAAAAATCATCACTATAAATATTTCTTTGAAATTTAATATACCAAAAGAAAAGGTGAGCTAGTGAGAAGAATATAGAAGAAACTCAACAGCCACTCTTTCCAATCAAATAGAGTATTTTACAATGGCTGTATTATACATAACAATTTAGTCTGTAAGGTGCTACATCCAAGATATCAATTATCATTTATAAGGCTGCTAATAGACATACAATCCAACATACCACAATGATAAAACCCTAAAAACCACTAACGGCCGTTCCCAATATACTATCTACAGATAGAGATAAATTACTACCTTCTACTGTCAGTAATTAGCTGTCAATAATATGAAGCTGTCCCAATATACCCGATAAGTCATTCTTATCGCCTTATATTGGGACACCTGAATTGAAATTTCCATACTTACAAACTTCTATCGCTGCTAAGCTATACGTCGTGCCATTGACAGACAGCATGTACAGATAAGGTGAGTTACCGTCAATAAGTTTATCGGGCCAGAAAAGTCTTCGATAGTTACGATTTTTATCTCAAGTAAGAGATATACTGAATATTGGGAACATCCGTAAGCTGGTCACTTAAACTTAAAAACCTCAAAATAAAAAAGAAAAGCATCTACCGTATGTCATTTACTGTTATGTAACATATATAAAATAATTTTAATTCTAGACATCTTTGTACCATACAAGCCTAACAGGCCTATATGGTACAAAAAGTATGGTACTATAAGTTAAAATTATTTAAGTGTAATACTACATTCAGTCATACTAAAAATAACAAAAAGTTTAGAAATATTAATTTGGATAGTCTAAAGAGATTACAAAATTATTAGATGACTGAAATGGTGGCTTGATTTATAAGAAAAAAGACAAGTGATGGTGAAGACTCTTATTATATATATCAGCTATTATAAGACTACAACAAGTCTGGCTATGTCATTAAGTTACATCTACTAACTGGTTGATTCAATATGACCCTGCAAACTGGAAACACTGGAAAGCAAAACATAATGACTAACAGCCGTTCCCAATATACTATCTACAGATAGAGATAAATTACTATATTCTACTGTCAGTAATTAGCAGTCAATAATCTGAAGCTGACCCAATATACTCGATAAGTCATTCTTATCACCTCATATTGGGACATGTGAATTGCAATTTCCATACAAACTTCTATTGCTGGTAAGCTATATGTCGTCCAACAGATAGTGTGTACGGACAAGGTCAGTTACCATCAATATGTTTAGTGGGACAGAAAAATCAATGATATTTACGATTTTTATCTCGAGTAGGCCACAACTGGAGATAGACTGAATGTTGGGAACAGCCCTTAAATAAGAGATAAAGTGATGTCATACCATTATTGTTTTCTTTGCACTTTTAGACTGGTGTAATATGGGCCCATTCTCTTTGTCACTGGTTTTTATTAATTGTTTTACGAATTTAGGTATACTGGATTTAGGCTTTTTTGTGCTGTCATTCCGTGGAAGTGGAGTATGTGGCCTTTCCTTTATGTAGCTAGCAATAGGACTGGATATGTGATCAAATTTGTTAATTTTACTCTGTGTTTTCATTCGACATGGAGACTTTGCTTTAATTGAAAGTGGTGTCTTAAATAAATGGTTTTTTTCAGTTAAAGGTACTCTCAGATTGACTTCTTTTGTGTTTCTTATAGGTGTCATGTAGCTTTTCACTTTTGAAGTGCTTGTAGTATGTGAGTTGTCATGCTTTGTTTTCTCTTGTAGATTATAGTATTTCAACCTGTTTTCATCCATAGATTGAATTTGAGGATCATTTAATTCTAAATCTTTCATCAACTCCTCACATGATTCAGCCTTTTTTAATGTAGCAGTAGTGTCATATAATATGCCTGTCTCATTACTCTCTGTGTTCATATTAGATATCATTTTCTCTAATTGTATGAAACTATCATCAACAGAGAGTGAAAGTTGATGCCTTTTTTCATGTATTTTAAGTTGTTCCTCAACTGGCTTAGTAGTATCTATTTCAGAGCACATCTTCTCTAATTGTAAGAAAGTATCATCATTTGCTGTAATGTCACCATCATTGGATGTTATATTTGCAAATACATCAGATATTTTGTTTGTTGATTTTTCTGTATATTCTGAGATATTGTTTAAATTTGACATTTCCACTGATATAAACGAATTAGTAGATAAAACTTGATTATTTCCAAAACAATTTGATGACATTGCAGTAATTTCAGAATTATCAGTTCCAACAGAAGGAGTTGATAATTTTGCAGCAAATTCAGAATCAGTAGGTGAAACAGAAGAATTCAACGATGTTGCAACATGTTCAGAATCAGCAGGTGCAACAGAAGAATTCAATGATGTTGCAACAAGTTCAGAATCCGTAGCTGAAACAGAAGAATTCAACGATGTTGCAACAAGTTCAGAATCAGCAGGTGCAACAGAAGATTTCGATGATATTGCAGGTAGCTCAGAATTAGCATGTGCAACAGAATTCAACGATGTTGCAACAAGTTCAGAATCAGCAGGTGCAACAGAAGAATTCGGTGATATTGCAGCTAGTTCAGAATTAGCAGGTGCAACAGAAGTATTCAACAATGTTGCAACAAGCTTAGAATTAGCAGGTGCAGCAATAGAATTTGACGATGTTGTAGCAAGTTCAGAATTAGCAGATGCAATAGAAGAATTTGATGCTGTTGCAGCAAGTGCAGAAATAGCAGCTCCAACTGAAGAATTTGAACTTTCTGTTGAAAATCTTTCTGGTTCTGATTGCACTTCTATTAGCCTAAAACTATCATCATCCATATTTTTATTCTTGTTCTTTTTTCGGTTCCTAAAACAAAAATAACATAATATTTAAAGATAAATACAGATTGAATGGTAAGGTAACTTTTTTTATTTATAATAACACATTCAAATTATCTATTAATACAGCTTTACTCACATTTTTGTCAGTGTAAGTACTAACTAGTTTCGGACCATTCGGAGGTCCTTCATCAGGGTGAGTGTGGTGGGTTCGCGACACCGACAAAAACGTGAGTAAAGCCGTATTAATAGATAATTTAACAATGACTCACAAAAGTTTTAATAATTTAAACACATTCAAAGTTCAATAAACACATTGAAAGATACAATCACACTTAGTGGATGCTGTTCATCTATGGTTTGTTTATACTCAATCATATTATTAGGTAGGTATATGAACAGGGGCGTGCATTGGTTTTCTAGCAAAGGCAAACTGTAGATCTAACTAGTTGTAATAGCACTTTATTCCGACACTACGACATAAGTTGAACGAAACGGTGCTTGCCTTGTATATGCAATCTGTAGACTGCCTACCATAGGTAGTAAATTAACTTTAATACTAGTGGTATATTTATTTAGGATCATAACGAGGTAGGCAGTGCCTAAATGCCTATATGATATGCATGCCCCTGTATATGAATGAATAAAAACAAAAGGAATTCTCTCTCTCTCTCTCCAAGTGAGACCACTTTCTTGATGTTGACCTATTTTTAGATTACAGCAGTCTAAGTATGAATCTCAATTTTTTTTTATTTAAATTACAGAACTGATGAAAAGAACTTTTAAATTCAGCCAGTTGTTCTCTATGCAAATTGATGCAACAAAAAACTAAAACATGCATCAATCCACACACACTGTAAACAAATGAAAGTGATTTGTAAACATCTCAAACTTGTAGTATAGTATAAAGAAAACATAGCTACAAATTTTATAACAAAAAAACAGATTTTGATGACAGGATCAGCCAGCCACCACAAGATGTACCAGTCCAGTTTCTAGGTGTTTGGCATTCTCATAATGTATAAGGTACAAATTACAAGTGCCATATATTTATTAATGAGCCATTGCTGCATCCACAATCTTATTTTTATATCAAGTTCTAGTACAAAGCTAGAATGAAAAAATTGTTGAATAAATTTTCCAAGTGATCAAAACATTTGTACCTAACATAAATTACACCACTATTCAAAGAGATTCAAATTATAATCTCGATCAAATATAACAATTATCTTCACCATAAAAATATAGCATTCATTCAAACTTCCCACCTCATATATTAAAGTGTCCACATCATTGTACACAGAAACCTTTAACAATAGTGGTAAAAAATACTTAAGAGGCCGGCAATGGTCAAATCACATGATTTGTTAATCCTTTTGTGTTTCAGGAGTATTAGTGTTGGTGATTAGGTACTTAACATCAGGTGAGACACAGGCTAGATTCTCCTCCTAATCCATTAAATAAGGCCCATAATTTTGAAAAATATTACTTTTCTGTAGGTAGGAAATATAAGGGGATCAGGCTTATCCGTTAATATTTTATAACACTAGTTTACGATCGTAGGTATAATAAGGTAGAATTTTGGATTGAACTTACTCTAATATATATTTGTATCGGTCTAGATATATTGCTTTTTTGACTTCCTTTAGAGTGATTTTTCCAAAGAATATCTCGTCGTCGCTGAGTTCTTCTTCAGGTGGTTGTGACATATTTAAAGGATTAGATTCAGTCATAACTAAATAATTCCTTAATTCATATATCACGAACGAATCACATAAAATAACTATAACGAAAATAAAAACAAAATAACGACTTGTCTCTACTTCTATGACGTTGATTTTAAAATTTTAAATATGAAGTTGTTAACGGAACTTGACAATTCATGAATTTAGGGATGCGAACTGAGATCGACTATTTCTTATTCGAATCGATATTGAAGTAACAAAAATAGAAATCGATACCTTCGTGAACAGAGATTCGATATTTTGTGTTCATATTTTTTTTTTATATTCAGTGTAATTTTTCACTTACTTAAAACGTACTTGAATTCACAGCCACGTATCGAGTATACGTGGCTGTGAATTCAATTTCCTTTGTTACTCTTTAATAGGTTGCATAAATAAAAAAATACTTTTGTAAATAATAATAATGTACTTAAATAATAAGAAGCGATGTGGCATATTGACCAGAATTGTTGGGGTTACATATTTATAGAAGAAATTGTAAAAGGCCTTTGCTAAAAATAAGCAAAAAGACACGGCTAGAGGAAATGTAAATTTTATTTAATTATCTATCTATAAAAATAATTTAAGTAAAATACAATATAAATCTTGTCTGAGTCCGGCCTATCTAATTTTTTATTATGTTATGGTAATCACAATTGCCAGATCCATCATTCAATTGGATTTATTCAGCAAGTCGTTTTTCCAAGTTTATTTACAAATAATCATAAATTCTTTAAAAGAATAAGCGAAATTCAATTTTGGGTCGCAACTACATAACAAATGACGACTACCGAAAACTATGGAACGCTAGGGAAAGAGTAGGTGTAGCGAGAAAGTCGAAGATATGGGAGACCTTTATAAAGCTTTCGAATTCATTTTAATTTATTCTTTCATTCATCATGTTTAGGTACCCAATAAAGTATATTTGCATCGTGGGTCATCACATGATTCACGTGCTTTGTTTTTTTTATTGAAGAGAGGACCATGTTACATGCGAGTGCCATCGCAGTAGACTGGAGAGACGGTTGTTTCTAAAAAGCTTGGACAGCACTGGTAACTGTAACTTGTATTACAATTCCAAAACTATTACGACGAAATAATTTTAAATAAATATTTATAGTAAATCTTTTAATTCAGTGGCGATAGCATCCGCTTAAAATGAGTTATTGATTAAAGAGTGCAACATACAATAAACTGTGTAAAGATCGAGTTGGTGATAACATATTTTACAAGACCCGACAATAGTTTATGTAATCGTATATTTATCGATTAAAATAAAACTAGAAAGTGAATCGAAAAGAGATGAATTTAGTAAAATTGATTATCGACCTCGATATGTTTGTATTTAGAATTATTAAAATTCAATTTGAATCGGTTTTTAAATCGACACTTTTCGGACAAAATCATTTTTCTTTTTTCTTCTAACAGTGCATATTAAGCGCATTTTGCCATTAAAGAGAGGAAGTAAGTTACAAAAGGAAAGAAAAGGAGAAGGAAATAATTATAAAAAGTGTATGTGTACTTATGATTGCACGCAAGAAGTTATACTTCTTTGGCAAAGCAAAAATCTTTAAAATTATTTATTCCTCGTGTTATTCTACGTTTGTAGAAAGAACAATATTGTTACAATCTTGCAACGATGGCTTTGACAATTAATAACGGCTGTACCGGCTGAACCCTTTGCCTATCCTAATAATGGACGAAGAAACAAAAAAAACGAATTTCGCAGACGTCAGAAAATTTTAGGAACCAACTTATAACTATTCAAAGAGAATTTAAATACTACGTATAAGAGACAGGAGTGCCATATAAAATAATGAGATATGTCTTGTATTGTATTGTACTAAATTGTGATACCAACATTAACGACTAATGACGTAATATCAGAGCTGCCAATACAATAAATATATAGGGTTGGAATCAATCCATAAGTTTTATCGATTTATATATATATATACAGGGTTACCTCGTAAGTCAACCTAGATCCTTTATGAGCCTATAGTTGAATTTAGTTGATAGTTGATTTCATAGTTAAATCATTTCTGACTGATTTGACTATGAAACATCCTATCCTAAATACAATGGTTTTCAAGATAATCTAATTTTAAGTATTTTTCATAAAAAGTCCGTTTTTTGCCTTTTGTTGTATCTCTTTTTTGTCTGAGCCTCTGGTATGTTGTTTATACGTTTTATTTTAGAAGATGAATTGCTCTATCCATTTCAATTAAAAAAAATACGGTTGCAGGATAAAATGAGTCGTGAAAGATGGAGAATAGTGAAAAATCAAACAAAAAAAAACCTAAGATGTGTTTTTCTTTAAGGGATACTTAAAAAAAAGTATATTTGCAGATGAGTTTAAAAACATCTCCAAAGGTATAACATTATAGGGTAACATCAAAACCTCACAAAATAAAACTTAGGTAAAAGGTCCCCAGGTAGCAAAAAATCCGGTCTTTTGTTAAGTGTCCTTGTTTGAAATGGGATAGATGCGAGCGAGATGTCATACGTTTTGTGTATGTGGGAGCAAGAAAAGAGATAGTTTGAGTTACTTTGGATGACCATACAAAATATTTTAAATGTTAAGAAAAAAACAATTTCCATAATTAAACTTTTTTAATAGCTTTGTTTTGTGTTGTGTAATAGTTTCGGCTTAGACAGTCCTTGGTATTCGTTTTTCAGAAGTTGCAACAAATGTTTTTGAAGTCGTGGCGTGGGTCCTGAACCTGAAATTATAACAGAAATAATTAGTTATCCCTAATTTTTAGGCTTAAAATATTTTTTGCACATCATGTACACTATAATATAATAAAAATGATTTTAATAATAATTTAAAATAAAATATCGACAATCGATAAAAAAGTGTCAAACACTACAGATACATTAAAATATTATAATTTGTACTCTAAGATGAATTAAATCAATACTCTATCACTTTTAATCACTTAAAGCATTCTTTATTAGCTTATTAATAGTTCTTTAGTGCTTACCTTTCTTTGTCCAAAATAATTTAGCCATGAAAATTCTCTTACTCTGAATTACTCTTAATCTGACCGGCCAGATTTTAAAACACATATTATACAACTATTTTTTTACATTGTATAGCTGAGAAATGTCTTACGCAATAATTCTATAAATGATTAAGCAAATTACCCTGAATAATACACAAATAAAGTAAAAGAAAACGACAATGCATAACAAAAAATATTAACAGTCACTTTTATTTTGAATGAATGACATGTCATATGACATTTAAACCAAAACAAACAAAAGAGTCTAATATATGTTAGAGCGAGACAGCTCATAAAATATACCGTCTCAACTCTCAACCGGCTTCTGAATAGATTTTTAATATTTATCTATGTACTTATCTAGGCTGTATAGACTTATAAATCTGACGCAGCATCTTAGCAAATGAGTAGAAATTATACATGCGTAACATTTGAATACCAAATTGTGCGAGCCTCTTGAAAGGCGGAAAAAATTTAAGGAAACTTTGAAGTAAGTTTAAAAATTTTAAAACATGACGCGGAAATATATTATGAATTAATATACACACATTAAGGAATACACAAAGACACAATAGAACCGCGCCAGTCTATTTTTTGTATAACAAATTTTCTTAAAAAATTATTATTAATATACGGTACTGTTACTACTCCCATAATGTTCAATTTGAAATATGTTTCAATTGCTATTTGCTACTGATTGTTGGCTGCCATCTGTCAAGTATGAGATTTTTATGAAAGAGCGCCATCTAGTGACTGTAGAGGAAAACACCATAGCGCTCTTTAGACGCCATACAAATAGTAGTAAACTTTGACGCGATCGAATAGGTAAAAAATCTCAACCTTGGCAATCGGAACAGCCACTCACAATTTTAAAGTAACCTTGAAAAAAAAAATATTTGAAAATATAGCAGAAAATGTGGAACAACAACATGAATAGAAGGTACAAGTTACAAAAATTCGAGCTTCATCCAAGCAACCAAGGTAGACTAAACTAAGCTTTTTCGATACAGCAACTACAACTTTGAACTTAAGTTTAAAAAGAAAATAATATGTTGAAAGTAATCAGATCTCATACGAATCGCAATATTTAGCATTCAATGTCGGAGTCTGACATAGCACAAATAAAATTTAACAAAATAGATACACAACGCAGTAGCAAACATCGCAAAGAATCTTCTATTAAGACATTCACGACGGAGGTCATTCTGTAAATGAGGTTTTAAATGATGGAGCCAAAATTAAAACACAAAATGCTCAAATAAAATAAGCTTTTAATTTATTTTTTCTTAATGACAGTACACAGTACATATATTATTATAACAATTACATAATTGGTACTATCTAAGAAATTAAAATGCTTAATTTTTCTAAAATAAAAGAAATTTCTAAAATAGACGTAGCCTTAGTTATTCCATATTACATCAGCTACCTGCCAATAAAAGTCCCGTCAAAATTGGTCCAGCCAATTCAGAGATTAGCCGGAACAAACAGGCAGACATAAATTGTAAAAATTATTTTGTTGTATATATATATATATACATGTGGTAAAAAAGGGTTATTTCAATATTATACACAGACACTCAAATTTTATTTATATTTATAGATGTTTAGATTATATTACATGACCTCTAATCCACTTATGTTCACTTGGAACCAGTAGCAATAATGCGCCATGCGAGTAGTGAATTAGTTACCAACTAATTTCCCTCTCTCTCATCCAGTGGGAGACAGATACAGAAGTATATAGTATATTTACACGTTATTTTCCTTTCCTCTGCATGTCTTAGTTACCTTTTATCTACGGGGTATTCCAATAGGGACTTGACAATTTTGAATTTAGTTTGTGAACGCATTTTTTCACTTAATATCGAACTGTCACTGTCATTTTATTCCGTAGACATAACATTTTCATTAATCATCATCAGTGGCCGCTACTTTAAGAGCGTTTACTCCGATTTTCGGTAGTAATTCTCGCCCTAGTAGACAGGCAGTAATAAGTTTAGTGAAAAAGTTTGAGTCTACATATTCGTTGTGTGATGTGGGTCCAACGAATAGACCGCTGCAAACGTGCCCGCGGTGGCCATATGAGTGAAGTCGAGTTCCATTCATAAATGCTTTGAATGCACTTCAACCCGATTATAAAGTTTTTAACATTCTCCAATGGTTTTCATTTTATTTTGAAAAAAAGTTGTCAAGTCCTTATTGGAAAACCCTTTACAATATCACAGTTTGTCGCAAAAACACTAATAAAAGATAAGCATTTCCTCTATACAATACATCGATTGTAGTCGTAACAAGTGAAATAGCCCCCTTTCATTTTAATCTACATTCTGTTGCCACAAGATGGGCGGGAAACTTGTTTCCATTTTCCTTTTTTTAAGCTCGTTAGCAGGCTAAGGCAATCACTGGGGAGCCGGCTCTTTGATTGTCTTTGAGGATCTTTGTAAAAAGGTCGCTGTTGATTTTTACATTAAAAAAGTTACTGTTTCGTTTATTTTTTTTAACACAAATAGAACTTGGTTAGATTTTAAATCTCATTTAACATTGTTTGAATGTTGTATTTCTTGTTGTATTAATGTGTATACTTTATTTCCATTTATTTATTTAATTCAGAGAGATCTCCATATATATTAGTAAATGTATTAGTAATAATATTTCTTATGTACTACGTTAGTATTATTAGTGGAATATATTTATAAACCTAGAGCTAACTGTATCCAGTGTTTCTGAAAGGAACAGTCAGCTCTAGCGGCAATCATCTTTAGGATGCTGTTACTGCTAACACGAAGACGCTGCAACATGGAAACCATTCACAGATGCCTCAGCAAACATTCCAGAAGTGCTACAACGCCATGGTAGGGGCTACCATGGCGTTGCAGCACTTCTGGAATGCCTCCTAAACGCATTATTTTATGTGACACGTAGAACGCTATAAGCCCCGCGCGAATATGACACCCACAAGCCGCTCGAGTAAAAAGACTGGCAGATTGCTTTGAATAATAACGCTTTAACATTATTTATGCTTCGAGCAAACTTGCGGGCGAGCATATTACTCCTCACTGACAGCGCTCTACGCTCCCGCTCTATGTCATAGTCATCTCTTAAGTCATTCGAAATGATGTGACTTAAGTATTTGACTTTATCAAATATACCAGCAGTACCATATCATCTGCGAAACTAAGATTATTACAACAGGTTTCATCTATGTGGCATCCGACGTGTGTGCTGCTCAGTTCCTCAATCAAGTGATTTATATAAAGATTCTAAGTCCATTCCAATCTAACACCACATTCTAATCGATATTCTTCTGACAGAGCATCCATCCACCTAAGCTGATTTTTTTGATTGGTATACCAATACTTGATTGGGGCAGTGAACTAGCACTCCTGCACTTCTCATCTTGCCCCAAAGTACTGGATATGACACCAGGTCAAACGCCCTAGACAAGTCAAGAAAGCAGGCAAACACTGAGGTTTTCCTATTGGTATAGTATCCAACAGTATGCTTTAACGTTAATATAGCACTTTCCGTTGACGTACCATACGATTTAAATATAATTACCAAGTTGCTTATTGAGCAAGCTGTCAAGTATCTTAGCCGCGGTTGTAGCAAGGGATATGGGACGGTAGTTGCTCATGTCATTTAAATGGCAAAAATGCGTAAGTTACCTACCTAGTACATAGTAAGGCCTTTGATTAGTTTATGCTGTAAGTAATTTGTAAAAACGTTAAAAAACTATATAAAAGCTATTTGTGAAGGCTTTTAATTTGCCCAAATGTAGATTTACCTATGTATTTGTATTGAGTGCTGTTAGCCACCCTATGAAAATAAAATAAAATAAATTAGGGTTTTATGTAAACAAATATTAAACAGTGATTGTCGTGTGAACGAAATCCTGTGATTGAATGGTTAGATTGCCATAAAAATAAAAATATAACTATGAAGTAAGAATATTATTAATTTCTTTGTTATTTAAAAAGGTATAAGTTATATAAATAATCATATTTCCGTCCATACAAATTATGTTTGTATTGATGAGAAATGAGTGAGTTTTCGTAGTAGGTCCCCAGTAGATTGTGAGAATTTCTCGATTTAGCAGTACGTACGAGTGCACAGATTTATTTGTGGTAATCGCCATATATCCTTCACAAATATAAACCCTAGATCTACAGCACAGTAGCTCTATTTTAGAAATTATACTACAGATATGATAGGTGGAAGTTCAAATAAAAATTAATATATTTGTCACTAAGCAAAAATAAAATTCAAATCAGTTCTTAGTCAAACCAAAACAATGCTTTGATTGACATGAAGTAAAAACTATACTTACGAGGAAGCATACCAAGATTACTGGCAGTATTTACGCGTTGGATAGCTAGGTTGATCCGTTGACCGAAATAACTGCCAGCGTGTGAAACACAGTAGCCCTATTCAGGCGCGTAGATAGTAATTTGTGAATTCTCCGAGCCTCTGGGTCGGGCCAAGTGTCTCGATACCAAAACGGCATTAAGACATGAAGACTAAGAATGACATATTTACCACTTTACTGTCTCCGGCAGTTGAAGCAGCAGCCCCAGCACCAACTGATCCCAAAACATTTAAGACAACTTTAAATTTTGGCCAATAATTGATTCTGGATTGAGATAAAATAATAACAAATGTTTCGTACAATAATTATGTATTTTGATTATCAATCTTTTTAATACAATACTTACACAGACAATAACGTGTTTTGCTACGCATCGATGTCAATATAATACTTAAACTATTGATTTGTACGAACTTACTCGTACAGATAATTCACAAGTTTATTGCATTTAGCAAGCAAGTGTCAATTCTGAGATCGTATCACGAGCGAATGCTTCTTCCAGTACAGTATGATTTAGAGGTGTTTAATACTCCATACCCGAAAGGTATACCAACGGGATCCTTGTTAATATGATTCGACTGTTCATCCTTCTGTCCTTAAATAATTAAAAAATATTTTCAAATGTCGAATTGAGTGACGGTCACTCAAGTGCAGTCCTGTTTCCCCATTCCAAAGTTTTCACTTCAAAAACTTCAACGACCGTTTTTCGTGATATGTCGTAGTTTATTTGATGAGACATTTTCAGATTTTTGTACACATTTGTTAGAAGTATTTTCAGACGATGATGGTTTTTAACAAATGAATTCCAATGAGACAATGAACTATTTTTCATTAAAGTCGTAAATAATTGATTGCACGTTGCAGACTGCATTGTGAGTCCGCACAGTAGCCATAACTTAAGTTCACTTTCTCGACGGCGCGTATAGTATTCGCACTTAATGGCATAAAGGAACGATACACTCTTCATCACCGTAGTTACTAGTAGCCAGCCCCGACTTTGTCCGAGATTAATTTGAAATAGAATTTCAGCAAGAAAAAAACTGAAATACGATTTCCATCGCTAATATCAAATACATTTTTATCACTACTATTAGCTGACCCAGCAAACGTCGTTTTGCCATATAAATTATTTTTAGAGTTCGATCGATTTTTCTCCGATTTACTTTTTAAATCTGACCTTTTTTTTATGGAATAGGAGGACAAACGAGCGTACGGGTCACCTGGTGTTAAGGTGGAGGAATCACAAGAGCGTTGCCGGCTTTTAAGGAAGGTGTACGCGCTTTTCTTGAAGGTACCCATGTCGTATCGTAATACTCCCTCTAAGTCTTTTAATATTTCGGGTTAGTATAGCTTATGACAGTCACAAAAATGTGGATTGGTAACAGAAATTTCAAAATCGGTTCAGTACATCCAGAGATTATCATTATTAGAAAGTATTTTATTTTTTCGTCAATATTTCAATTCAAAATTTTTATATTATTTTCCTATTCGGGACGGAGACAAATACAACAAATTGAAAATCATGAAAATCGGTCCAGCCGATCACCAGTTATAAGTGTTCGAACGTAAAGATATACTTACTTACTTACTATATTGGCGTATGTGTTATTATTTAGTGGTTTTTGCGTGAAGAAGTAACAAACATATGCACAAACTCATAAACTTTCGCCTATAAAATAGTAGTGTGATCAGTATACTTCGAAGGCATTAATCAGGGAAGTTGGGACAATCACTCTTTAAACATATTTATATTTATCTACACTTATGTTTATCTGGTACCAATAAATGCATGCTGTATCTGCCTTAAAAGATAATGCATTTAATATTAACTTTAAAATTAATACTTGTTTTTATGTAATTATCACTCGTGGATTAAATAAATAAATAAATGTAAACAAAAAGCCCGCTGAGTTTGTTGCGCCTGTTTTTCCCAGGTCTGAGGAATTCTTTTTGGAATGGTTGGTAGTTTTTGACTTTCAATAATCGATATCAATTTTGAATAAAAATATTTGAATTTGACCTATATATGCCTTTACTCCTAAAACTAAAGCATTATGGAGTGAAAAATAGAGCCCTAAATCTGTTAAAATCATATTTAAGCGAAAGAGTTCAGATAGTCGATGTAAATGGCAAACGGTCTTCGGGTAAACCTGTGCGAATAGGTGTTCCACAGGGTTCTATTCTCGGTCCTTTCTTGTTTCTTATATATATTAACGATCTACCGTTTGTGGTAGATGATAGCCATGAGATTGTATTGTTTGCTGATGATACTTCACTTATTTTTAAAGTGAAGCGACGTGCGGATATTGATGACGAGGTAAGCAATGCACTCTCAAAGATAGTGCGTTGGTTTGAGACGAATAATCTGCACTTAAACAGTAAAAAAACAAAGTGTTTACGGTTCATTACACCAAACACAGCGGAGGTACAAACCAACGTACTTATAAATGACCAGAGATTGGAACTTGTGGACACTACGGTCTTCCTGGGTATCACGTTAGATAAAAAGCTTCAGTGGGGTCCACATATTACCCATCTAGCAGATAGACTCAGCTCTGCGGCATATGCAGTTAGAAAGATTAGAGAGTACACGAATGTTGCGACCGCTAGATTAGTGTACTTTAGTTATTTTCACAGCATCATGACGTACGGTATATTACTATGGGGTCATGCTGCTGACATTGATATAGTGTTTGCTCTGCAAAAGAGAGCTGTTCGTGCTATATATAAGCTTGGTTATAGACAGTCTCTCAAAGAAAAATTTAAAGAAATAAATATTATGACTGTTTATTGTCAGTACATTTATGAAAATTTAATATATGTTCACAAAAATCGTCACCTTTTTGCTCTTAATAGTGATTTTCATTATTATAACACTAGAAATAAGGGTATGCTTGTAACTAATTCTAGTAGGCTTCATAAGATACATAATAGCTTTAAGGGTAAATGTATACACTTCTACAATAAAGTCCCAGCCACTGTTCAGGCATTGTCTATAAATAAATTTAAATGTTTTATAAAAAAATGGCTCTGTCGTAAATCCTATTACTCCACTGCTGAATATCTAAATGATCGGACAGCCTGGGACTAGATTGTGATTATTTTATAGCAACTGTACAATATTGTATATTTTTATTGAAAAGAGCGCAAAAAAAAAGAATGCTGGGAGAGTTTCTTACGCCGCTTCTTCTCTCTCAGAGCGCCATTTGTTTCCGAAGCGGTAGTAGTATCTAGTAGTATAAGAAATGACATCAAAAAGAATTCTAAAGGAATCAATTTTGAGAAAATAAATGCCTTTATGCCTTTATGCCTTTATGACTTACGTAACATCATATAAGCATGTTCTCGGATAGACTTAGTTCTGCGGCAAAGTGAAAACAAAATATCGGTAAGCACTGACTAACTGACACAGATTGACTCTTCTGCTGAAACTGGTGGGTTGAAAAAAATACGACACACGAATTATGGTGGGCATCTTAACAGAATAATATACCACTGCATAAATATGTTTTGACAGTCGTACGTGTAAAGGCTGTCTGGGCAAGACCGTATAACAGTCACGTAACCCTGCTATGTAAGTATGTAGCCGACCAACGGACCAAAATCATCAAAAATACGAGGTCACTCCATTAAGTCGGCAAACACTCCAGGAATTTCTGGTTGGGTTTACAGGCCAACTTTGCCGGAAAATGGATCGAATTCAGCAATCTAATTGTGGAACCTGGAGTACCATATTATACCATCTTTAAATGATTTAAATTTGTTAAGTTCAAGAAGAAATAATAATCTGTACGTGCCTTGTGATAGGTTACCTAGGGTTAAGGGATCCTTCATTGGTCTTGGAATTCATTTTTCAAATAAAATACCAGCCAATATTCTAGGACTCACTGAGCACAAACTAAGGAAATATAAAATTTATTGAATTAGGCGTTAACTTGCGGAAATCCATAATTATACAAATGATTTAAGTTTTCTTTAGTGTTAATTCCGCTAATATTTGTTTTTAAAACAATTCGACACGCGTTCCGCCTTTGCACGATGCATCCTCAGGACGTGTTGTCTCGCCAAAATCTGGCACGAGGCGCTGCTGTGGCAAATTCATGTTATGTTATGGTCACTCCCTATGGTAAATAAATATATTTCTACTCTATTCTATTCATCATCCCAGCCAATGTACCGCTAGCTTTTATATTAAAGATTCATTTCATCTCTCTACCGCCGCGAGTTCAAGAAGTCACTCAATTAAATGTAACTCAAATAAATATTAAACGGGAAGTCCGAAACATGGCTTTATAATATTTTAATTTGAGTCAAATACATAATTTAACAAATTATGCAAAAGTTAAGAGCTTAAAATGTAAATTAGCTCTTTTTGATGCTAAATAAAAACTTGTTAATCCGTAGATAAAGTTCTCGTTGAAAATTCGTCAGAGGAATTTATTTTTGGGTTCTGGATTCGAACGTAAAACAACGAGAACCCGATGAACAAAGACTCCGCTGTTTGTGCGTCCTCTCATCTCTCTGGAATGCTGCATCTTAAAATATTTTTTTATGGAAGAAGATATTTGACTTGAATTCCTGTATCCTCTAGCTGGGGTAGAGGGCATCCACAGTGCATCTCCATCGCGATCGGTCCTGAGCATCTCTTTTAATTGCATTCCAGGTCTTTCCGATGTGTTTTACTTCTGCAATGACAGTCCGCCGCCAGGTTTGCTTTGGACGACCACGTTTGCGTTTTCCTTGAGGGTTCTAGTCTAGGGCTTACCTCGGTATATGGTTGGGATCCCTCCGGAGTGTGTGGCCTATCCAGCTCCATTTGCGGCGTTTTATCTGTTGGTCAATTGGGACTTCATGGCGGCGTTGCCAAAGATGATCTTTGGAAATTTTGTCGGGCCAGTGAATACCGAGGATATTTCGAAGGCGTCGGTTAAAGAAAACTGAAGGAAGAGTATATAATACGGGTCACCTGATGGTATATGATCAACGCGGCCCATGCTTTATTTATCAGAGGAATTACAAGAACGTTGTCGACCTTATAAAGCGTCGTATAAACGAACGTAATATGAACACGCAAACGCATTGATACGTAGCGGACCCGGATCAATTTTTTTTTAATATATTTGTTTAAAACGTTACTTCTTCTTCTTCGCGTGCCTCTCCGACTAGCGAGGTTGGCGGTCAGCTTTGTAGTTTCAATTGTTTGTCCTTCGCGAGGCGAAATAGTTCTGCCGCACTCGCGATGCCAGTCCACTCCAGGATGTTGCGCAGCCAAGACTTTTTTCTGCGACCTACGCCTCTTCTTCCGGCAACTTTTCCCATCATAATGAGTTGTAGGAGTTTGTAGCTCTCGCGCCTAAGCACGTGCCCCAAATGTGCAACTTTGTATAAAGTTGCATAAGTTGCATAAAACTTTACAAATTTACATTAATATAACAGCAAACCAAAGATCACGAAGATTTGTGCGGATTGCAAACACGAGTTGAGTTCATAATGATAAATGAAATTAAGAATAGAAAAACTTAATTATGTACATAGTACGCAAAGTTTACAAACAAAGCATAATTAGATTAGGTTCGCATTCAACCGGTCATCGCTGATTCATATCTGTATGCGAAAGCAAAAGCTAATAATATATAAAAAAAATAAAAAATAATAACGTAACTACGATGATACAGAACCGTTCGTGTACCACGTGGCTCACACTTGAATATATAGTATAAATATTTACATATATTTTATTATTTATTTATTTTATTTTATTTTATTAGGAAAACAAACAGTAATACATGTCATAAATAGGTTACAAAAAATATACATCTATTAACCATTTACAGTTTTCGCATATAAGAGACTATAAGCGTGTTACAAATAATTAACAAAAATATAGTATACTAAGTTGTTTTCATGTAGTCCATTCAAGTTATTCATGTAGTTTGTTCACGAATAAAGATGTCCCCTGAGTCACTAAAAAATAAAGGCTCGATTTCTCAATCTTGTTAACGACTGACTTGACATCTATGGGCTTCGCCTAATGCGCCAGATGGCCAGGATAATTGGGAAAATAGCGAAATTTTACGTTTCGTCCCTTTCAAGTAATTACTTCTGCGAATACTTAGGGGTATGTTAAGAGGCTTGTTCATCAACATAAAAAAATTCCCTATAGTATCACTGTATCTGTTTGGTATAAATAATTCCCCAGCGAGCCCTGCATGGCCGATTCACTTCGATTCTCCAGTACAGCTTCTTTCTATATCCAAAATATCATAGCCTAGTCGCCCATGCGACTATATTTTATAGTCGCATGAGCGACTAGGCTATGATATGGATATGGATATGGATGATCCAACTTCGTTAAGACCATATAGGTTGGCATATCAATCACTTGTTAGACGCCTCCAACATACATTGCTATGCAGACGACAGCACTGGTGATGCCGTATATACGGGCCATGCAGGTCTCTCTCTGGAAATCGTGGACCGGGAGAAACTTGTACCTTCTGTCGAGTCCTCTTTTGAGAGGGTCACGGAATGGTGTAAAATGAATCTTGTCTAATGTAACCCCCAGAAGACTCAAGTTTGCGCGTTTACCACAAAAAAAACCATTTATCGTATCAGTGCTCTTCGACAACACCTCCCTTAATGCCTCGCTTAGTATCAGAATACTGTCTCGGAATCTTGAGTGATTGCCAACTCTGCGGTCATCTAGAAGGCAAAGCCAAATTGGCTTCGAAGAAGCTGGGCTTCATAAATAGAGGACGGCAATACTTCAAGCCGGCCCACATTCTAGCGCTCTACATAGCGCAGGTCCGGCCACATATGGAGTATTGCTGTCATCTCTGGTCTGATGCGCCTCAGTATCAGTTCAACCCATTAGACCGCGTGCAACGCAGAGCTGGTTGAATTTTAGGGACCCAGTGCTCTGTGAACGGCGTATCACTATGCGTTGCATCGCTTCATTGTGTGTGCTGTTTGACCTAATTCCTGCCACCAAATTCGACCTTCGCAAGATACGCCACAAATTAGAATATCATCCTCACCATCTGGATGTGTTCCTCCAGAGTGTGGTTTTCAAGGAACTTTCTTCCACGTACAAGCTAGCTGTGGAATGAGATTCCTCAAGTGATCACCACTTAACACCAAGTGACCCGTACTCTCATTTGTCCTCCTTTTCCATAAAAAAAATTCTATACATAATCTAGCCGGCATCCTGTGCAAAGAAGACTCCCACTGGTAAAACTGGCTGTTTCCCCTGACTAGCTTAGTTACCTGATCGCATGATAAAATAAAATAATAATGTACGCAAAGTTCCGAAATATAATATTGAACCCACGCATTTCCGTTGTTATTTGTTTTACAAACAGGAGCAAATAACATTACGGGTCAGTAATGCTTGAGATATTATTTGTGGCAAAATATACGAGCATAAATTAATCCGAAGGCTTTGCCACTCGTTTTCAAAGATAAAAAGGTATTCTTCAAATCAGAATACAGTCGAATGATGTATCATTACTGGATCTGACGAATTTTTGTAAAAGTAACGAACATTTATTGAATTAGGCGTTACTTTGCGGAAATCCATAATTATACAAATTATTTAAGTTTTCTTTAGTGTTAATTCCGCCAATATCGCCAGACAACACGTCCTGAGGATGCCTCGTGTACAGGCGAAACACGTGTCGAATTGTTTTAAAGACAAATATTGGCGGAATTAACACTAAAGAAAACTTAAATAATTTGTAAAAGTAACGAACAATAAAAGTTTGGAAAATCTAAATGTGCATGCCTTAAGCGCTCATATACCCTATTTTTTAAAGAACATACAGACAAATTTTCCCTATACTTATATATCCCTATTACTTTAGTTAAAATTTTTCATATAATTTGACGTCTATCGTCAACAAAACAAAAGAAAATAAAATAAATAATTTAAATCATGATTGAGCGAATGATTATGGTATATCCAAATAAATAAAAATAAAACCAATTTTTTTTAATGTAATTAAAGTAAATAATTGATTTAATTGTTTTTAGTAAGTTCAACAATCATTTATCTCTCTGACGATGTGCTTTTTATATCATTTATACGTACAATATAACTATTATATACGATTTTATGCAACAAAACGTTGAGATCTTGATTTTTAGGCCCTCGTAGCTAAAAGCATACAAAAGAGTGTGTTTGTAATCATTAATTTAATTATATATTTATAATCTAATATATAAAATTATCGTGTCACGGTGTGCGGGACCGAACTCCTCCGAAACGGCTCGACCGATTGTCTTGAAATTTTGAGTGCATATTGGGTAGGTCTGAGAATCGGACGTCATCTTTTTCATCCCCCTAAATGTTAAGGGTGGTCCACACGATTTTTTTTTAATTCTTTTGACATTTTTTTTCAACTTTGTTTGATTATGAGTCAGCATTAAAAAATACATACAACTTCAAATTTTCACCCATCTACGATCAACAGTTACTTTTGTATCGCGATTTCAATATCGGCAATACAACGTTTACTGGGTCAGCTAGTTATTTATATATTTTTACAAAGAATGATAATATAATAATATATTCAAATAATATCAGAAATATTTTATTTCGTAGATAAATTGCATTACACTTGCAATATGTCGTTCGGAAGGCAGATTTCAATAAACTTTATTAAATTAGGCTTACATAAAGCGTTTCTGAATCGTCTCTATAAATATTTCTTTTAAAATACTGAATCTACCATTTTATGTTCGGAAAAAGTTGATTTCGTGAGAAAAACATACGAGAAACTCAACGGCCACTCTTTTATCAAATAGAGTATTACAATATACAAAGTTTGTAAGGTACTGCAAATTATTTCATAAAAAGTAATAAAGATTAGACTATATAAATATAAATTATCGTATATTGGATACATCAACCTTTAGAACTTGAATACATTGTTTGTGTAAGGATGTTTCGTGAACATGGTGGTTATTATTACTTTCATAATACATTGAAACTTGGTTAAGTGGGACCTGGATAAGTGAGAAACCTCCATAACTGGAACTCATGCTGAGGTCCCAACACTTTGGCACTGAATTACCTCTGTTAGTGGGACGAGGTAAACCTCTATATCTGGGATTTGTTCTTTCGATTTATCATCATAGATAACATTGTTTGTTTACTCATTCTTATTCTACCCACAAATTCCACACGTAATTCCAAGTACGTAAGTACAAATTTTGAGCTTCAATTACCTTCAGTTTTAGTTTCGCTTTACTATCATACAGATGTTTATTTGAAAAATGTCAAAACGAAAGCTACAATCGTTATCATTACGTGAAAAACTGAAGTTAGTACTCATTTACATACATTACACGTTATTTTATTTAATGATCGCACCTGTATAACTGAAATAACCTGTATTCTCACCTCTATTAATGGAACCCTCTGTAAATGAGACAGATATTTATTTATACCTGTATATCTGAGACACTGGGTAAGTGGAATACCTCTATAAGTGAAACGACATTGCAGGTCCCTTGATGTCTCACTTAACCAGGTTTCACTGTAATTAGTAATTGCATTCAACAAATACAATGATTTATTAACTATAACAGGTCGACTGACGGTCGACAGGTCGTGAACGCTTGCTGCTTGTGGTGTCACACATGCAGCAAGCGTTCACGAGTTGACGTATGGACCAGCCATCTTTACCTTCGCAAATGTTTGAGGGAAGGAGGCCCGGCATACGACGCCGCCGCTAGCAATTCCATTTCAGTGAGCATAACGAACCATGTTATATAGGTATCTATGTAATATTCGAAATGTTAAGGTTATTTATGTTTTTAATTGTTATTGTTGTAATTTATTTAAAATTTACAATATCTAGTAGCTCTATATCCGTGTACTTTTACATAAAAAGGTGTCTGTGTCAGAGGTATGGTGCGCAAAAACGTCTGCTGCTACGTTTTCAGTGAAGTGAGCCAGCATTGTGTACGGATAGAAAAATACTCTTTTCATACAGGTTTCTCTGTAGGCTTGTTTTTCTTAGAATGTTCGCATTTTCTATTTATACTTTCGTTGTAATGTAGTGTCTATCTTACACAATGTGCATATAATCGCTTATCTATATACCATCTCAAATTATAAATTAATTTTGACAACTTTTTTGACAAAGGAACGATAGAATAAGAAGTAAAGATTTAAATATTTCTGATTAGACAGTGATATTTACTTATTTAACAGCCGAAAAATGTTCACTGCTGGACAAAGGCCTGCCCCAAAGATCTCTACGACGATCGGTCCTGCGCTGCCCTCATCTTTATTCGCTCCACATCTCTAATTCCAACTTTTAACAATATGGCTCTCAAACTAACACCTATTATGAAAAATTAAAATTTATAACATTAAAAAAAAGATTATCAAGTTTTATGTGTTATTTTTTGTTTTTGTGACATAATATGAACTAATAACTAATAATATACATCTGCTAAACCTAGCATTTTATTTGTTTTTTACTATCACATTAAGTTATTTTTTAAGTTTATGGGATTAGCGTTAACAGAAAATACATTTTTTATAAAGACCACAGAGCCGAAGCTAAGGACGATAAGCCTGCTTTGGACTCGCCACGCAGAGTGGAGTAAAATAGAAGCAAATACTTAACCTCTATTTTCAGCACCGCACGCACACTAAAACAAAGTAAATGACGTATCGCGAGTTTAAGAAACAAAAGTTATAAGCCAGGCCTGTTCACATGCATAGCCCAACAGCAAAAGGGTCTATCTAGACGTATAAATAAAAAATAGGAGTACAGTGGATTTTCTGTAGCTGTACTGCCCCGGACATATTTTACTACCAAATAAATATATAATATCAAGCTCAAAAGTATTCCGTATTTGCTGTCCGTACATCTAATAATTTGTGCCAAGCGAAGCGTCACTTTTAATCTCAATATTGAGATGAGGACAATACGAAACTACAACAGTCTGTCTCTCTTGCACCGATATCATCACCTCGAGTGTCTCCCTCGCACCTGACAGATGTCATATACGTGTTGAAAGAAAAAAAAATTACAAGCGACAACCCAGATATTTTTGAATGGTTAATATTGTTATAATTTGTTGGTAGATCCAACTTTTCTATGGAAACAATACATATTTATTATGAAATTTTGTTGTTTGTAAAATTCATTTGTAAGCGAATATTTTGTGTGAAAAAAAAAACAACTATAAAATCAGATGTTGGCTTTATTATTAAATGGAAATTCGAGTCATTTTTTAATGGGATAATGGGATAAACTAGTGTATAGGTATGTTATTTTTTTTTGAAGACAATAAGGTACAAGACGAGCTGGACGTTCAGCTGATGGTAATTCATACGCCCATCACATTGTAGTAACGCTCAAAATTCTTGAAAAACCTAGAAATTCTGAAATACAATTGCGCTCGTCACCTTGAGACAAGATGTTAAGTCTCATTTGCCGAGTAATTTCACTAGCTACGGCACCCTTCAGACTGAAACACAATAATGCTTACACATTACTGCTTCACGGCAGATAAAGGCGACGTTGTAGGCAGTCTAATGACTTGGTCTTAATCATTTATTGCTCACTGATTATTTCTAGTTTCTTCTCATCTGAGTCACGGTGGTGAATAGTTCAGGATTTCCATAGTTTTGACGGTGTTATTACAAAAATTATTTAAACATGGCTTTGAGACATGTTTAGTTCGACAGTCATCTAACTATAACAACGGCAGCGACCTAACAATAACGATGTCTAAAATGGAGTTTTTCTTTTTCTATTACGAAACAGTGTTTAGTTTGTGTTTAACTAAAACGTCGTTAAGTATAACATAAACTGAAGTGTAGGAAAGGTATGGCCGCCATTTTTATCAGCTGTCATCTATCTGTCACAATATTTTATTATTAAATATTATTTTTATTATTAAATATTTTTCTAACAACGATATATAAAATTGAAAAATTATATGAATATAAGCTGTAATCTATTCGTTAGACACGCCCTAGACAAGCTTCGACTCTTGTTTATATATAAGCAATGTCTAAAGATTGTTGAACGCTAAATAACCGAAAGACACATATTTGTAGTGGAACTTTTTTAAAACAAGTGTTCAACGCATGTTCAACTATTTTCTAATAACACAGTTTCTATTTAAACCTGAAGATTCAAAGTGATTAAGCATCGCGTTAGCAACTTCGGCGATTCTTAACTTAAGTGCAATCGGTTATGACGACTTTCTCGTTTTAGGGTTTATTCATTTTCAAATTACACAAAAACGTTACATTCTAGCGCTGTACAAAGCGCAGGTCCGGCCACACATGGAGTATTGCTGTCATCTCTGGTCTGGCGAACCCCAGTATTAGCTCGATCCATTTGACCGCGTGCAAGGCAGAGCAGCTCGAATTGTCGGGGACCCAGTGCTCTGTGAACGGCTGGATCACTTGGCGTTGGGTAGAGACGTTGCTTCATTGTGTGTCTTTCACCGCATTTATAACGGGGAGTGTTCCGAAGAGCTGTTTAACCTGATTCCTGCCGCCGAATACCACCTTCGCACGACACGCCACTAGTTAGGACATCATCCCCACCATCTGGATGTGTGGCGGTCCTCCACAGTGCAGTTTTCAAGGAGCTTTCTTCCACGTACTACAATGCTGTGGAATGAACTTCCTTGTGCGGTGTTTCCGGGACGATACGACATGGGTACCTTCAAAAAAAACGCGTACACCTTCCTTAAAGGCCTCCAACGCTCCTATGATTCCTCTGGTGTTGCAAGAGATTGTGGGTGGCGGTGATCACTTAACAGCAGGTGACCCGTACGCTCGTTTGTCCTCCTATTGCATAAAAAAAAGCGTTTCTTATTTTTGAAGTTTTATTATTGAATTAGTTTGAGTTTAAGCAAGTTAAACATTTACCGCCTCCACCGCCAAGAGGTACTTATGTTCTGTTCTGATCCAAGATTTATTACACCGGGTGGTGTCACTTTTACAATTAACACGAATCTAACGAAATGAAGCTTAAAATCATCGAGTCGTTCAGGCCACAGAGCGTGTGAAATAATTATACATACATATTTATGTACTCTCGAAACATTACCACTCCTTCTGGCGCAATCGGGTAAAAAAGAAAAATACTTCAAATTTCGTGTTGAAATACACAAGCTCATAGGCTTATCCACACTGTGCATTTTCATCTTCATCTTTCTATTCAACTTAAATATTATAAAGTTTTTATATTTATATAATTACTAGCTGATGCCCGCGACTTCGTCCGCGTACATAAAGGGTTTTTAAAGACAAAAAGCAAGTTTGGAACTGTAGATTATCTCATGTTCTATTTCAGTTTCGGTTCCTGATTTATCTCCCGTTCCCAACTTATTATATGAATCTTATTTCGAGGAAGATTGCTATGGCATACAAAATCAACTACCAATAGTAGGTATAGCTATAGCAATAACTATGAATTACGACGTGAATTTAAATTTTTCACAAAACCCGCGGAAAACATGGATTTTTCCGGGATCGCTGTACCAAATTTCACCAAAATCGGTTCAGTAATTATTATTAATTAATTTGCTCTAACTGACTTCATACTCGGTATGTCAGTGTCAGGTCAGTATTACTTCATGTGTACAGAACATATCCAAACACGTCTGTCTAGACGGTAATTAGTTTATTAAATTCCACTATGTTTGTTTAGAGTTTCGGTTTATTTGTCTTTTTGCTTATATAAATAAAGGTGTCTTCACAAATAATACTATTGTTGAAAGTTATTCCCAACTTAATAGCAAAGTTATTGTAGTGTATTTTTATTTTTTGAGTCAATTTCAGTAAGTATTATATTAACTCTTTATTCTGATTCTGATCTCATTGTAAATTCAATATGGCCGCCGCGCCACAAAATGGTGGATTACAGATTTTTTCACAATCTCTCTTATGGGTTAAAGGGCTAGGATTATCAAATTATATTGACATATGACTTTGCGTCTCAGGGTGTGTTTTCTGAAAAACTACTAGAAGGGAAGGAGAAACGAGCGTACGGGTCACCTGTTGTTAAGTGATCACCGCCGCCCACATTCTCTTGCAACATCAGAGGAAACATAGGAGCGCTGCCGGCCTATAAGATACTTGTATGGGTTTTTTTTAAAGGTAACCATGTCGTATCGTCCCGGTCACTGCACAAGGAAGCTCATCCCACAGCTACGTTGTAGGTGGAAGAAAGTTCCTTGAAAATCACACTTTGAGGGAACGCCACACATCTAGATTGTGGGGATGATTTCCTAATTTGTGGCCAACTCTGCCATTATTGGATAATTTTTTTTTATGGTGAATATATACAACCTTACAGATAGCATACATTAATTAATATGTACAACATCATGAATTAATTGACACGGGTGACTCAACAAACATTAAAAAAGGACTTGAGTTTCCAGATATTCGTCATAAATTCAAAAAAACGCTGATAACAAGCGCTTTCTTGTTGAAGATACCTTTAACACTTAACGTATTTTGTCTGGAATATAAAGTAGACGGTTATCCAATTTCATTCGTGAATTGAAAAGGAAGATTTTTTAGAAAGGGGTTTAGGGCTTACAGTACTATTGAGCTTAAAGATAATATGTTATGACGTATTAATGCTGTAGATATAAAATTGAAATGTCAGTTCTTACACAAAGGTTTTTACGTTTTGAACAAAAGCGCTTATGTATATTATTACGATATAAAACACTTTTTGGGAGGCTTTTTTGCACGGGATGGTGGCTATTGTGATTTAGATTGAAGTGCGACGTAGCTTACCATCATTTCAGCCTGAAGACGTCCACTGCTGTACAAAGATCAGGGTGATCTTGTCATAATCGCCACAAATGTGGGTAAGCGATCGCAGTTGATGGTGGTGCTCTCTCGGAAGGATACTGCTGCTCGTCATCCGTTCTTTGTATCCCTTAGTCACACCACACATACACCTTAGATAGTAAAATCACTGAATTAACAAGATTTTACATCTCATGTCTCTAAGTGACGCGTGATTGAAATGCAACTCAGAATTTTGCATTTTTCAAGAATCCTAAGTCTTGTAAGACTGACTACAATGCAATGTTGAGATTGAGAGAGTTTCGAGATGATATACATATCATCTCGAAAAAAAAAACCATTACTAATCATGTTATGTTTGTAGTAAAATATCTATATTCGCTCATGTATAAGAAACTATGTATAAATAACACCCCGAGCTTTCTTTAGATGTACTATCAGCATCATTATCGCATAAACCAATTCGCAAGAGCATTTTCTTCCGACTTAGATCACAATAATTAAAATTTTAGGTTAGTTTTAACTAGCTCTTAAGCTCCAACCAAATGCTATATAGATATACCTTATGAACGTCGCTATCCAATTCAATAAAAAGCAATAACAACGGATTATGCATAGATATAATATGGAAAATTAAGGCGAGAGATGGTCGTATTGTATAATTTATTATTTTTGAAAAGGAACCAGTGTCTACGTAACAATTTGAAATTGGTAATAATCCTAATGAATTGAAACTGATTTGACTATTAACGGCAGGTTACCGGAGCATTGTTGGTAGGCTTAACGCGTGCATTGGTTTTCTAACAAGGTAGGCACTGTAGATATAACTATAGAAATAGGGCAATTAGAAGTGTTTATAATCTACGTAGCCGTGATACATTGAGAGAACTTTTCAAAAAAATAAATATAATGACGGTGCCTGGACAATATATATATGAAAATATTATGTATGCTCGAAGAAATATTAAAAATTTTGATAGAAATTGTGATAAACATTGTTTTGATACGAGAAATAAATATAAACTAGCATGTCCAAAGTACAGATTGTCTAAAGTTAATAATTCTTTTATGGGCCTATGTATTAAATGTTATAATAAATTACCTGAAAATATTATGTCTTAAAAAAAAAAAAAATTATTGAATTAGGCGTTACTATGCGGAAATCCATAATTATACAAATTATTTAAGTTTGAGTCTCGTGCCAGATTTTGGCGAGACAACACGTCCTGAGGATGCCTCGTGTAGAGGCGAAACACGTGTCGAATTGTTTTAAAGACAAATATTGGCGGAATAAATAATTTGTATAATTATAAGTCTTAGTGAAAATAAGTTTAAGTTTGTTATTAAGCGCATACTATCACAAAATGCATATTATATGATAGAAGAATATTTAAATGACAAAATTATACGGAACAATAATTGTAATTTAGTGACACAACAAAATAAATAGATGTAGGTAACAGGTATTATATGTACAATACCATCGTTGACATTTATATTTTATATTTTTATTATTGTTACATTTATATTTTTACGATAGTGTATTAAATTATTCTATTGCATTTATGACGTGGAAAAGTGTATTCTATATACCTACTTTCAATAAATTGTTTTGATTCATTGATTGATTATATAGAGGTATTTGCGCTATAGTTCGACAGCGCTAGGCCTTGAGGTCCCCATATTGAAGTTTTATTTTTAAATTTCGTTATATATGAAGTGTGATTTTTAGTCTTTCTTTAACTATTATTGAATGTATGTAACGGTATATATGTCGCAGGTATACTGTCAAATCCGTGATATTATAATTTCACGGTAGATTGTGAATCGACTTCATTTCTTACAATTTAACAGCCTGGTTTTAGTGACATTGTAATTTCACGGGTACACTATAGTGATATTGAATGGCAATGATATTTTGACAATTTTACTGGTCGTTAGTTTATAAGGCCGTCTCTGATTGGTCAGTGTCTTGTATTTATTGTATACTTATTATTTTTGAAGTTATACTTCTTTAGGCGCGTTATCAAAAAATGATGAGAGTGTAATTTTAGTCACTGTAACACAAAAGTAACAGGTTGAAGTTGTTTACTAAAATTTTCTGACGTTTGAGTCATTCGTTATATTTTTTGGTATCTTCGTCCATTAATGACAGGCAAAGGGTTCAAGCCCATACAGTATTCATTATTGATGAATTAATTGTCAAAGCCATCTTTGCAAGATTTCTACAACATTGTTCGTTCTAAAACATAGAATAGCACGAGGAATAAAACGTTTTAATGATTTTTGCTTCGTCAGGTCAAAGAACTTTTTCTTTTTTTTAACTTTGTACTTATGTAAGTACACACACTTTTTTAGTCATGCATTAGTGTAATAAACGAATTGTATAAATACGAAATATCAGGTAACAAGGTAGCACCTAAACCAAATGTAAAGATCTTCAACTTAATATGTACTTTAACTTAAAAAATTATAAAGACACTTAGTGATTTAATTTCTTTCTATAAAACACTACAAATAGAGCACGTGAAGCAAACTCCATTTCATAGATTTCCTTTATCGAGATATGTTATTTTTTAGTTTTCGTAATATAATTACATCTGTGGTACAAAGATAAATTGCTTAGGGCGTGTATGATATTGTTGTATGATAGATATTATTGAAGGTAAACATAATACTTTATTTTGTGGGTATTTCATAAAAAGGCTGAGATCTATAAATCGTATTTAGACTTTACTTACGTAAGCCTTAGCTAAGTGTTAGCTTAGCATAATTTTTGTTGTTGTTTTTATTGTCATTTGACATCTGAATGCTTAACAGCCCAATGTAAAAGTCAAGTTCGCGAATTATCACACCCAGCTAAGTTTACGTAAGTAAACTCTGAGTAAAGTCTAAGTAAATACTCGGCAATACTTCAAGCCGGCCCACATTCTAGCGCTCTACAAAGCGCAGGTCCGGCCACACATGGAGTATTGCTGTCATCTCTGGTCTGGTGCACCCAGTATCAGCTCGATCCATTTGACCGCGTGCAACGTATAGCAGCTCGAATTGTCGGGGTGGGTTGCGTAGAGACGTCGCTTCATTGTGTATCTTCTACCGCATTTATCACGGGGAGTGTTCGGAAGAGCTGTTTAATCTGATTCATGCCGCCGAATTCCACCTTCGCACGACACGCCACAAGTTAGGATATCATCCGCACCATCTTTATGTGAGGCGGTCTTCCACAGTGCGGTTTTGAAGGAGCTTTCTTCCACGTAATACAAAGCTGTGGAATGAACTTCCTTGTGCGGTGTTTCCGGGACGATACGACATGCATACCTTCAAAAAAAGCGCGTACCTGTGATTCCTCTGGTGTTGCAAGAGATTGTGGGCGGCGGTGATCACTTAACAACCTGTTGTTAAGTGATCACCGCCGCGGGTACCTGTACCCGTACGCTCGTTTGTCCTCCTATCCCATAAAAAAAAGTACGCTTTATAGATCTCAACCTCAGTTGGATGACATATTCTATGTATATTATTATTATTGCGAAAATGAGCACTTAAATCTGTAGATCTATTGTGCCCCCTACATGTGCTGGGTGCCGCCTTAGTTATTATAGTAATTATTATGCTCGATGTTATGAGGTGGTTGGGAAACGCTTAGAGAATTTATTCCTTTGCATAATCGGAGTTATTGATTGTATTAAAATCACATCCTTCACCTTTAAGAGGAGCAGTATGCTCAGTCCATGGTCCAATGAGTACATCAAGTAAGGTAGGCAGGCAGAGGCTGCCTAGATATTGAGGGCTTTGAGGCATTTCGCCCTCATTGCGGCGATGGTCGAAATTAAAAAGTTCTGTCTCGACAACAACGAAAATTTCGAAAGCTCAGAGTTCAGAAATTTTTAAAATCTCTGGACCGATTTTGGCTGAGAAACAATTTAAGACAGAAATCAATTGGAGTCCCAGCCACTGTTCAGGCATTATCTATAAATAAATTTAAGTTTTTTTTTCGTTTTAAATCGCTCTGTCGTATACATTGAGAGAACTTTTCAAAAAAATAAATATAATGACGATGTCTGGACAATATATATATATATATAAAAATATTATGTATGCTCGAAGAAATATTAAAAATTTTGATAGAAATTGTGATAAACATTGTTTTGATACGAGAAATAAATATAAACTAGCATGTCCAAACTACAGATTGTCTAAAGTTAATAATTCTTTTATGGGCCTATGTATTAAATGTTATAATAAATTACCTGAAAATATTATGTCTTAAAAAAAAAAAAAATTATTGAATTAGGCGTTACTATGCGGAAATCCATAATTATACAAATTATTTAAGTTTGAGTCTCGTGCCAGATTTTGGCGAGACAACACGTCCTGAGGATGCCTCGTGTAGAGGCGAAACACGTGTCGAATTGTTTTAAAGACAAATATTGGCGGAATAAATAATTTGTATAATTATAAGTCTTAGTGAAAATAAGTTTAAGTTTGTTATTAAGCGCATACTATCACAAAATGCATATTATATGATGGAAGAATATTTAAATGACAAAATTATTGGGAACAATAATTGTAATTTAGTGACACAACAAAATAAATAGATGATAGGTAACAGGTATTATATGTACAATACCATCGTTGACATTTATATTTTATATTTTTATTATTGTTACATTTATATTTTTACGATAATTAATTAAATTATTCTATTGTATTTATGACGTGGAAAAGTGTTTTGTATATACCTACTTTCAATAAATTTTTATGATTGATTGATTATATAGACGTATTTGCGCTATAGTCCGACAGCGCTAGGCCTTGAGGTCCCCATATTGAAGTTTTATTTTTAAATTTCGTTATATATTAAGTGTGATTTTTAGTCTTTCTTTAACTATTATTGAATGTATGTAACGGTATATATGTCGCAGGTATACTGTCAAATCCGTGATATTATAATTTCACGGTAGATTGTCAATCGACTTCATTTCTTACAATTTAACGGCCTGGTTTTAGTGACATTGTAATTTCACGGGTACACTATAGTGATATTGAATGGCAATGATATTTTGACAATTTTACTGGGAGTTATTTTATGAGGCCGTCTCTGATTGGTCAGTGTCTTGTATTTATTGTACACTTATTATTTTTGAAGTTACACTTCTTTAGGCGCGTTATCAAAAAATGATGAGAGTGTAATTTTAAGATGTGCGTGCGTCACTGTAACACAAAAGTAACAGGTTGAAGTTGTTTACTAAAATTTTCTGACGTTTGAGTCATTCGTTATATTTTTTACATTAAAACATAGAATAGCACGAGGAATAAAACGTTTTAATGATTTTTGCTTCGTCAGGTCAAAGAACTTTTTCTTTTTTTTAACAGTGTACACACACTTTTTTAGTTATGCATTAGTGTAATAAACGAATTGTATAAATACGAAATATCAGGTAACAAGGTACCACCTAAACCAAATGTAAAGATCTTCAACTTAATATGTACTTTAACTTAAAAAATTATAAGGACACTTAGTGATTTAATTTCTTTCTATACAACACTACAAATAGAGCACGTGAAGCAAACTCCATTTCATGGATTTTCTTTATCGAGATATGTTATTTTTTAGTTGTCGTAATATAATTACATCTGTGGTACAAAGATAAATTGCTTAGGGCGTGTATGATATTGTTATATGATGGATATTATTGAAGGGAAACATAATACTTTATTTTGTGGGTATTTCATAAAAAGGCTGAGATCTATAAATCGTATTTAGACTTTACTTACGTAAGCCTTAGCTAAGTGTTAGCTTAGCATAATTTTTGTTGTTGTTTTTATTGTCATTTGACATCTGAATGCTTAACAGCCCAACGTAAAAGTCAAGTTCGCGAATTATCACACCCAGCTAAGTTTACGTAAGTAAACTCTGAGTAAAGTCTAAGTAAATACTCGGCAATACTTCAAGCCGGCCCACATTCTAGCGCTCTACAAAGCGCAGGTCCGGCCACACATGGAGTATTGCTGTCATCTCTGGTCTGGTGCACCCAGTATCAGCTCGATCCATTTGACCGCGTGCAACGTATAGCAGCTCGAATTGTCGGAGACCCAGTGCTCTGTGAACGGCTGGATCACTTGGCGTTGCGTAGAGATGTCGCTTCATTGTGTTCTACCGCATTTATCACGGGGAGTGTTCCGAAGAGCTGTTTAACCTGATTCCTGCCGCCGAATTCCACCTTCGCACGACACGCCACAAGTTAGGATATCATCCGCACCATCTGGATCCTCCACAGTGCGGTTTTCAAGGAGCTTTCTTCCACGTACTACAAAGCTGTGGAATGAACTTACTTGTGCGGTGTTTCCGGGACGATACGACATGCATACCTTCAAAAAAAGCGCGTACCTGTGATTCCTCTGATGTTGCAAGAGATTGTGGGCGGCGGTGATCACTTAACAACAGGTACCCGTACGCTCGTTTGTCCTCCTATCCCATAAAAAAAAGTACGCTTTATAGATCTCAACCTCAGTTGGATGACATATTCTATGTATATTATTATTATTGCGAAAATGAGCACTTAAATCTGTAGATCTATTGTGCCCCCTACATGTGCTGGGTGCCGCCTTAGTTATTATAGTAATTATTATGCTCGATGTTATGAGGTGGTTGGGAAACGCTTAGAGAATTTATTCCTTTGCATAATCGGAGTTATTGATTGTATTAAAATCACATCCTGCACCTTTAAGAGGAGCAGTATGCTCAGTCCATCGTCCATTGAGTACATCAAGTAAGGTAGGCAGGCAGAGACTGCCTAGATATTGAGGGCTTTGAGGCATTTCGCCCTCATTGTGGCGATGGTCGAAATTAAAAAGTTCTGTCTCGACAACAACGAAAATTTCGAAAGCTCAGAGTTCAGAAAATTTTTAAAATCTCTGGACCGATTTTGGCTGAGAAACAATTTAAGACAGAAATCAATTGGAGTCCCAGCCACTGTTCAGGCATAATCTATAAATAAATTTAAGTTTTTTTTTCGTTTTAAATCGCTCTGTCGTAAATCCTGCTACTCCACAGCTAAATATCTAAGTGATTGGACAGCCTGAGACATAATCTGTTTTGTTTATTATATATCTGTACAAATGTATGTATGTATAATATTTGATAAGACAAATTGCATTATTGTTAGAATTCCAGCATATTATATAAAATACTCATTCTTCTTAATCGGTCACTCTTGTCAGAATGGTCGTGGCCATTCAGATGATGCGACATTATTCGTCGTTAGTCTCTTTAGTTTTGGGTCGCACTGCCTCACGCGGGATGCTCCTCCACTTTTGACAGTTGGTAGCATTGCGGGAGCACTCCACCACAGGTGACTTGGTCACTGCTTTGATCAGATCCGTCCATCGAGTGGGTCTGAATCCTCTCGCTCTTTTCCCCTCCACCTGGCCTACACTACCATCCCTCAATCGATCCTTCATTTCTAAGCATGGTGCATTTTTATAAATTAGTAAGACCGAATTTGTTGTAAGTAATGGTCACCCTACATTATTCCACATATAGGTACAAAAAAGTTATTTTCTTAACAAATATTGCCCCGGGCCGTTGTTTGATTGTAACCGCGGCTCCCGGTGGGTTTGCACAGTGTTTTAATGGTTCCCTTAAATTTTAATTATATCTTTAACAAATCCCTTTCACGTGTTTCGGATTTACGCTTGGAAAAATATTTGATATTTAAGGATAATACTTATATATATAATACTTAACTCACGCGTTTTATAATGTAAGCTGGTTATTTGTCACCATGGCAGAGCTATTGTGTTCGAGGTTGCATCACCAAAAAATTAGGAACGTTAAAGTTCTAATGTCTTTATTAAGATGGCAAGCATCCTGATGGAATGACACTGGTGCCTAGGTCCAGAGGTAAGATCGCTGGTGTGTGACGCGACTTGCGTCGGCACTCTGGCTCCTTTTCATGTCCAAGTTACGGGCCGGGGCTGCTGTTTCGACTGCTGAAAACAGCAAGCGTCGCAAATATGTCGGTCTCTATGAGTCATACATCTTTGTGCCGTTTGGTGTCGAGATACTTGGTCCGTGGGGCCCAGAGGCGTAGAGAATGTACAAAGTACCTAAGACTACTTACTGGAAACCCAAGCGCTAGCAGCTATTTCGGTCAACGGATCAGCCTTGCTATCCAACGTGGTAATGCTGCCAGTATTCTTGGTACTCTTCCACGTAATGATAGTTTTAATATGATGTAGTCATACTATTGTAAATATAGTTAGAGGATTTGTTTTCTTTATTGAGATAATTGTTAAAGTTATGATTCTTATAGCACGTTTGGAATACAGATCAGAGTGTATTTTTAATATGTAACCAAGTTTCGTATACATAAATAATTATTAAGTTTTATTCAATCATAATTATTTATTAGTGTTCTTGAGCATGTGAGCTGGACATAAATGTAGCTCACCGGATAGCTTTATAGAGATAGATAGAATAAGCGTCCTTGTGAGGTTTTTAAAAAAAAGCCGTATACCTTTCTATAAAGCCAGCATCCTTAAATTTTCAGCTGTTGGTAATGAATACGGCTTGCCCATTACAATGCAGTGCTGCTTAAGATTCTTGAAAATCCTTAAAACCAAAATAATTGCGCTCGTCACCTTGACACAAGATGATAATTTTCATTTGCTCAGTAATTTCAATGGCTACGGTGCCGTTCAGACCGAAATACTACAATGCTTACACATTACGGCATCCTGGGCAAAGGAGCCTGGTAACCCTCCGGTAATTCCTCTGGTGTTGTAAGAAAATGTGGGTGGCGGTGATCACATAACATCAGGTGAAACGTACAGTCGGTGGTTGTCCTCTTCCATAAAAAAGATAAGATTTTTAATCTGTACAAACACACAGTTTGGGATGTATACGTTATTAATAAGATGCTGAATGTGATGTAACAAATAAAGTCCAAAGCTTCACGTAATATCTCATCGAAACAATAAACACAGTAAAATATTAGCTTCCTTATTTATAGCATAGGCAGCTTCACCCTTCAAAGATCATCAGTTTATAAATAGGCCTTTACATGGAGCGAACAAATGACAGGATATTCTCAACCCAATATTATATTATAATATAGTAAAAATAACTAACACACTTTCACGCAAATTATGTAATCCCAAACTAGGCACCGCCGGTACTATGCCGGGATTCTAACCCTTAACTTAGAGGTCAGTGTATGTGCTGATTTAAGTTAATATCTGTTGTCAAACAGATTAATGGGCAATAATTCTCACTAAAGAATAATAACAGTAGATGAAAAACTTACGACCACGCCGACGCGAGGTAGTGTATACTCAATTGTTGATTCTCTTCGTGTATTTTGAAGGCTTTGGTTGTGTTATTAAAATACAAGATATTTATGGTTTTTTCCTCTTAATTTGGAAAAATGATGAGTTGTACTTTCCACTGTAGGAATTTATCCAAAGTTTTGGCTTGATTATAACCCGTATGGCGTAAATAATTCACGAACGGTCATCAGTTTTCAGATAATAACAACAATAATATGAATTCGATAACGCATACACATTATATTTAAAAATATGTCTATCTAAAGTGTCGATGGCGCAGTAGGTAGAGTTATTGACTCTGACCACGGATCTCCCGGTTTGATGCTCGCCCAAGAAGTACCAATTTATTCGAGGGTTTATAAAGTCGTTCTTGTGATGGTCTAAATGACTCAAGGCTACGGTAATCACATACCATCAGGTAACCTGTATCTCTTCATCATATGTCTTCCCCTTTCATGGGAAAACATTTTGAATAATAAGAAGGTAAACCCTTAAATTCGCGTTCACGTTACGGTATCCTAACCACAGTGCTACTTTCTCCTCTTCGCAATTTCGTCTTGCTTTCGCTAAAAGCTGCCCTGCTAAGATATATTTATTTTTAAACTATTTTCTTTAATTTTTAAACATATCGATGAAGTTGGCCATACTATTGAAATAAATTAGGATTTGGAGAAACGTAGCTGTAGAACATCGTAGCCACATCTACAGCGTAGGACATTTGCATAGCATGCGGCTACGGTTTGACATTAAGTGTCTCATTCATGTATCGGGAACAGTTTGTGCCATAGTAGTCCAAGAAGATAAATATGCACTTGATTGGCGTCACCATCAAATTAACTTCACGAAGGGTTCAATGCCAGAATTAATCAATATTGTTTTTAATTATTTTGTTGTTATAGCGAAATTAGCAATACTAATTTTTAAATATAGATGTCAGTACATCTCCCCTGGGATACAAAGTGAAAACAGATGCTATAGCTATGCAGAATCTCAGATGTACCAGCCATTACCACCTCTCCTTTACCCTCTGAGCGACCATGAGCTTTTTCATAAGGCCCATAGTTAGTGACCACGTCTGCGTACCGTAAGTCATCATTGGCTACACACACTGGTTGAAGACCTCCGTCTTTAGACACTGCGGTATTTGGGATGAGAAGATTTTACAGAGCTTCCCGAACGCTGCCCATTCGAGTTGGATTCGACGAGTGACCTCTTTCGCAAAATTGGACAGTAGATGTATCAATCCAGACAATTTTCACTATTGATATAATAACACTAAAGATTTATTTATAATTTCTTTTCAGACCTGAACAATCTATGCGATATGCACGAAATTTTGAAATTCCGTAGGACTAGTCTTCAAAACAAATGTGTCACACAAAAAACATTTGATTCAAACAGAAATATGACATACGAATATAATACACAGCCTAAGCCAAACTATACAGATCTTCTACTATGGGTGCAAGACAACGATATGTTTGATACAACATACATATAAACTCGGACTCGGAAACAGACATCTATATTCATCACATAAATGTTTGTCCCTATCGGGTTTCACACCCGGCACTTCTATAGCCCAGTGGCCAGAATCACTAACCACTAGGCTATATTCGTCGAATAAGTTGTAAATATTTTTTTGAATGTAATAAAAACATGATTGATGAAATCTCCATAACCAAAGTCGCGGCTTCTGCTTGTTTTAATAACAGTAAATATGAAAACACTTCTCTTATTCCATCCAGGGACCCTACAAAACTATAATTACCTTACTGTAGAACTATTGTTACAGAGAAACTGTTTTTGTATTTGCATAAAAATGTATAATCACATCCCAAAGAAAATAAGAGAGGTATCGTCAAATAGGAATTTCTCATCTATATTGCAAATATACCTTGGTAAAAACTGCTTATATTCATTATTATTCTTTACAATAATTAAACAATTGACATATTATAAGAATACGTAGGTCACATTAAAAGTTTTGTGTAACTTAAAAAAACATCATGTTATAACCAAAATAATATTAATATTATGTTTATTGCTTTTCAAAATACTCTCCTTTACATTTTAAACACTTTTTATGTGATCGAATTATTATTTAAAACAGGAGACCCACAGATCTGAAGGCATGTTTTCTACGTGCTGATTGAACGCTGTCACTGCCGCTTCGGAATCGGTAAAATTGAAACCTCTCGTCAAATCTTTGATTTTGGGGAAAATACAGAAATCACAGGGTGCTAGGTCGGGGTTATGTACAGGATGGGTGACGAGTTGTACTTTTTCCGAAGCTAAAAATGACTTAGTTTTGTTGGCCGTGTGTGAAGAAAAATTGTCATGTTGTAGGACTTTTTGGTCGTCTTTCGCGAACTTTTTTAAACACGCTGGGTAAACAAATGGAAGAATACCACTCGGCATTAACACTCTTTTGATCTTCAAGTGAAATTGTGCAGATGGGACCCGTAGCAGAGAAAAAAAAATGCGATCATGTGAGCACCATTCCACGCAAGCACGCTCCGCAGTCAGTTCAGAAGAGATCCAACGACAACAAAGTTTCCGAACTTTCAATTCTTCGTGTAAAATTTTCTGAATTTGGCTCATACCAATCCACAACAGTCCTTGAATTATCTCATAGGTAGTTTGCGGGTTATCTTCACTAAGCTGCTTAACAGTATCCACATTATTTTCGTTGACGGCAGGTGATGGCCGCCCTTCACGAAATTCGTCATGTAAAGAAACCCGACCTCTCTCAAATTCAGCAAACCATCGAAGCACGGTGCTCAAGCAAGGTGCTTCTCTCCCAAAAGCATTTTGAAAACGAGCGGCACAGTCTTGCGGAGAGAGAGAGAACTTTTAAAATCATAAAAAATCGCTCTAAAATCTTTTCGATTTAATTCCATTTTCGTTACGTACGTAGAACTTTGGTGTGTGATAAAAAACAATTGACAAATGTTTTCTTATTACTATGAAGGTTGCAACGTTTCAAAAAATATAATATTCGAAATTCAAATAGTTCCGATTAGCTAGAAGTGCAAAGCTTTTAGTGTGTCAGATGTATAATGTAAAAATAAATAATACTACTACTATTCATAGAAATAATATTATTAAATAGTTTAAAATTCGAATTAAATTGATGTTTATGTAACTAGTCCTTTTTTAATGTATAATTTATTTTGTATCATTTGCACGTCATAAATATGGCAAACATGTACTTTATCATATTTATATAACAATATCAATTTGGTATATTTATATCATATATTATTTATACGTCTAGATAGACTTGACATCTGTGAAAACGTCAAAAAATATTATGTTTAGAACTACCCGCTATTTAGAGTAATTCACGCACACTAACACAAAGTGTCATAAAAGGCATAAAAGGCATTTATTTTCTCAAAATTGATTCCTTTAGAATTCTTTTTGATGTCATTTCTTATACTACTAGATACTACTACCGCTTCGGAAACAAATGGCGCTCTGAGAGAGAAGAAGCGGCGCAAGAAACTCTCCCAACATTCTTTTTTCTGCGCTCTTTTCAATAAAAAACTTTCATACAAATCGCGAGTGTAAGACGTAGCGTGTCACGCACACTAAACTTATATTCTGGCTTGTTTTTATCGGTTTTCTAACACCAAGAGGCCATCTAGACGTTTAAATTATCTATGCATATAAAGACTTTGAAAATACTGTTATTAAGCACAGCTGGATGTAGACATGGGTCTATTAGTACAAATACATTTATAATAAGATAAATCTAAATTGACTATGTTCGATAAAACAGAACACTCAAACCAATAGCAATAAATTGAAAAATACTTTTACTGGATATCGTTACGCGTCTAGTTCACAGAACGGATTAGATTCAATATAGAATAGCTTTTCAGCAGACAAATCTGTTTCCAATAAAATGTATGTACAGAGTTTTCATATCTCTTTCCCGTATTTAGAATAATGCTATGTGGAATTGATTTTATCTATTAATATTTTTCATTCGACTTCAAAAAAGGTTGTCAGTGCTGTATGTTTTTTTTACATGAAAATAAGGGAAGAGACGAGCAGGACGTTCAGCTGATGGTAATTGATACGCCCTGCCCATTACAATGCAGTGTCGCTCAGGATTCTTGAAAAACCCTAAAAATTCTGAGCGGCACTACAACTGAGCCACCTTGAGACATAAGATGTCGTCTCATTTGCCCAGTAATTTCACTAGCTACGGCGCCCTTCAGACCGAAATACAGTAATGCTTACACATTACTGCTTGACGGCAGAAATAGGCGCCGTTGTGGTACCCATAATCTAGCCGGAATCCTGTGCAAAGGAGCCTCCCACTGGTGGTGGTGGTCTGTTACTTCTCACGGATTTCAAAATTTTTTAAAGAGGAAATTTCTTTAGGCGCACTGTTCACCTTAGCACTTTACTTCGTGCATCTTGAATTACATTGGGGTGTCACGCTCGGCTATGTTACGCTTTTTCGGGTAAATTCGGCTCGGATAGTAGCTACAATACTCCAGTAGCACTAAATACAGGGAGTTTTACTATACAGAAATCACATTCTCTAGACGTCAGGAGGCGACAGATAGACACCTATAAGGCGTAGTACCCTCAAGGGATCAAGTGGGATAGGTGCTAGTCTATAAACACTAGGAATTCAGGCACCTCTCTCTAGCAATGGCACATACATACAACAGGCATATCCTGATTCCATTGAGTGTGATCCTATGTCTTCGGTAGTCTCACAGCATAGTATCTTCAGACTGGATTCGCTGATACCAATTTTGGCCTTGAGCATCCACCTTGAAAGAACTACTGTGATGATTTTTTTATTTTAAGTTAAAAAGTATAAACAATTTGTCATTTTTGAGGTGATTACCCTACACTTCTGGGATTAATTATATAAATTAAATTTATGAACGGCTAATATGCAATTATTCGGGTTGAGCAGGTTATAAAAGCCGTAAAGTAGAACCTGTAGATGGAGTCACAACCTGAAAGTTGAACAAGATGTACCAAAATTTATAACCCACTCGAACTGTTGGTTCAGAAAAGAAAGCTCAGAGGGAACCCGCAAGGTCTGTAATGTAAAACCAAATTTGTAAATTGGTTTACTTCAATAATTAAGTAATTTAGTACAATACGGGCATCCCTCTACCTTTCTCACTTCTCAAAATTATTATGTAAAGGCATTTAAACGCTTTTATCTTCTCAAACTTGATTCCTCTAGAATTATTTTTCATGTCATTTCTATGTTATATAGTTCTACGTAGATATTCAGCTGTGGAGTAGTACGATTTACGACGGAGCCATTTTTTAATAAAACATTTTTTTTTTATAGGTAATGCCTGAACAGTGGCGGGGACTTTTTACCCTTAAAGCTATTATGCATCTTATGAAGCCTACTAGAATTAGTTGCAAGCAATCCCTTATTATTAGCGTTATAATAATGAAAATCTATTTAAGTAAGTAAAAAAATGTATATAAATATGTCTACACGTCTGTGTATATATTATAATATTAACTAATCATTAATTCTCAGGTGTAAGTTATTATGTAAGTTCATATTCTACAACGAATATCCAGGTTTTCCTCAGTTTTCCTGGACTCCTCCCCCTAAGCAATCTTAGGGGGAATAATATAGTTATTATTGTCTTAGTTTATAAATTTAATAAAGTCTAATAAACACGTAGACAGGGTTATAGAAATAAGTTTACTGATGCCTACACAAAGGCCTACATTGTTAATTGCTTCTATAATTAGATAGTTAGCTCTTATGTAAATATTTAATAGTCAGTAAAGAAATTTGTTATTTAACCCGAGAGGTCGTGGGTTAGACACCCGTATCGTTTATAAATTTTGGTCAAAAATTTAATTAGTATAATTATAAATTATAACTATAGAGATGGTTAGAGAATTTTTAAAGTAACATTATGCGACATTTCGTACAAAAGCAAGATTTCACGAGCATATTATGTAATGTTAAAATTATGTGCATTTATGTAACGTATTTCTCTTGCGCCGGATGCAACGGCAACTAAACTAAACACATTTGCATATTCGCTGGTCCTTTATACTGTTGTTGGTATTATTAAATAACAAGCGAGGCTTAAAATTAAACCCTGTTTTATTGAATTTGTTCTTGAATTATGTTTATTATTGATACACTGTTGGTTGATCAAAATATTATGGCTTTGTGAAACACGTTTTTAAAACTAGAAAATATTTTTGAAGAAACGAGTCTAACTAGCAAAAGTTATTGTGTTACTTTCATGATATAATACTCCACCTGGTGTATTCTCTTCTCACAAGCCTAACCCCTCGTTCAAACCAAGGTATTATACATGTATCAGACAATTAAATTATTAAAACTTATTCTTTATATTATTATACATTATTAAATTATCTATTTAAACTTAACGCTTTACTCACGTTTTTGTCGGTACCGACTAGTTTCGGACCATTCGGAGGTCCTTCATCAGGGTGAGTGTGGTGGGTTTGCGATAACGTCCCCCCTCTTACTGCGGACTTGAACTCGTAGTGCGCGGCTGGACAGAGCGGGGGTTGCGCCGGTAATGACGAGCACGGTATCACTATTTGGTGTCCACGGGTGCACAGAATGTACTCACAATATCCACTACGTGATCATCGGCACTATGGGTCTTATTGCGCGACCCGTTTTGTAACACAGGTTTCTAAGTTGGTGGCAGAGCCCAACCCTTGTCTCTATTGAAATTAGGTTGACGGTCAATTTCTATGGCTTCTAACAGCTTGCGAGACACAAATTTTTATTGCGAGCCAGTACTTTCACCCTATCGAACCTAATATAATGTGATGTGTCGGAGTTTAGACCGTGCTCTGCCACTGCCGAGGTATTGCTTTCTAACTTACGTACACTGCGGATGTGCTCGGTGAGTCTGGTTTTTATGTTGCGTCCCGTTTCACCAATGTAGCTTTTGCCGCACTCGCATGTAATTTCGTAGACGCCAGGGCTCTTCAGAGGGTCTTGATCCTTAGGAGATAGTAGAAGACTACCAATTTGCGTCAGGGGGCGGAAAATTGTCCTATATCTACGGAGTAATAAGTGTCCAATTTGATCCATTACCCCTCTCATGTATGATAGATATACCGGGACCCGTTCCACATGTTGAGGCCGCTGTTTGATGGTCGCGTTTGCCAGTCGATAACACTGTCGCCAGTTGTAACCATTGCTCTCCAACACTTGCCGCACGTGACTCAATTCTGACTCAATGAATTGCGAATCGCACAGCCGAAGGGCGCGATTAATGAGAGTGCGTGGTACAGACGACGAAATAGCCACTGGTAAGGCAGAGCTCTATTAAGCCCATGTACTCAGTAGGTAGCCGTAGAAAAGAGACGCCAGGTCGAAGCTATTTTCACTAATGTACCAGTAGCAGAAACTATAGATATAATTAAAAAACATTTAATTACCAATAACATACCTACTGAGTACATGGGTTTAATAGAGTTCTGCCTTACCAGTACCTATTTCGTCTGGAGAGGGGATTTTTATCTGCAAATAGGTGGAGTGACAATGGGCTCACCTATAGCACCAATCGTGGCCAACATATTTTTGGTACATTTCGAGGAGGAAGCGTTGAAGAGTGCGCCAATAAAACCAAGATACTGGTGGAGATATGTAGACGATGTGTTTGCCATTGTTCCCAGGAAAGGAGTAAGGATGTTTTAATATATAATGTATTAGACAAGTTTCTTGCAAATTTGAAATACAAGTTGTAAGCACTGTTTTCAAAATACAAAAACATAAAACTTGTTGTAGAAAAAATTTGTGTAAAACTTGTCTGATGAAATTGTTTGTCAAGTACCTACTAGTTGTCTACATGTATATTATCTCATGTTTTATACTTGTAGGCTTGTAGCTAAACTTGTTTATGACATGTCAGTGCAGAAGTTAATGAATATTTCTGTTCAATTGACTACTGGTACTGACAATAGAAAGTCGATACGATCAGTGGTTTAGGCGTGAAAGAGCCTCAAACAATGACCATTTTGATTATATATGTATACAAGTGACCAGACGAGTAGGACGTTGAGCTGATGGTAATTGATACGCCCTGCCCCTTACAATGCAGTGCCACTCGGTATTCTTGAAAAACCCAGACATTCTGAGCGGCACCACAATTGCGCTCGTCACCTAGAGACATAAGTTGTTAAGTCTCATTTGCCTAATTATTTTCACTAGCTACCTTCAGACCGAATCACAATAATGCTTACACATAACTGCTTCATGACAGAAATAGGCGCTGTTGTGGTACCCATAATCTAGCCAGCATCCTGTACAAAGGAGCCTCCCACTGGTAAAAGTGCTTCGTGAACGGCTGGATCACTTGCCGTTGCGTAGAGACGTCGCTTCATTGTGTGTCTCCTACCGCATTTATCACGGGGAGTGTTACGAAGAGCTGTTTGACCTGATTCCTGCCGCCAATTTCTATCTTCGTATGATACTCCACAAATTATCTAGAACCATTTTCTTGAATTCAGTCATATACACGTCGAAAGTCTCTGTTTAAAGAGACTAGGAGCTTTTTGTTTTGTTTTATTTTACTATTTGTCATTATTACTATTAATAATAATTACTCTTTTTATGTATCTTCTTGTTTTTAAGTTTAGTTTAGTAGTTAATTATTTTTAAGTTTAGTTAGCATACTACTATAGACAAATAAAATTTGAAAAACAAAATTATATGAACGATGCGGGATTAGAACCCACGACATCCGGCGTTCCGTGCCGGTGCTTTAACCAACTGAGCTAACCGTTCGAGTACCGCCTCGTTATAAAATTCTGTTTGGTTTGTTCAACTCTCAGGTTGTTGCTTCATCTACAGGATCTACTTTACAGTTGATAACCTGCTCAACCCCAATATTTGCATATTAGGAAATTGACTTGAGATGTCGCTCTTATAAATCTGAACAATATGTTATGTTTTTAAAGTGATAACCCTCACTTCTAGGATTCTCACTCCGGCGTTCCGTGCCGGTGCTCTAACCAACTGAGCTAACCGTTCGAGTAACGCCTCGTTATAACATTCTGTTTGCTTTGTTCAAGTCTCAGGTTGTGGCTTCATTGAGACATAACATATTGTTTATACTACTATAGTATTAGTTTAGTTCAGGTGAGGTGTCACCCTTGAGGTTTATGTGTCACTCGGGGGTCACTGAAGATCATCGTTGCAACACACTTGTGTTGAAACACATGCTGAGTGGCTCCTTTTTTAAACACCACACGTTTCTATATTTTTAAATTGCTTCATTTTGTTATTTGTGTGTATGTTGAGATAAATGTTTTTTTCTTTCTTTATTTATTTATATTATAACTAGCTGACCCGGCAGACGTCGTTCTGTATATAATAGTTAAAATTATGTGTTTATATGAATTTATCAAAAATATATCATAACATCAAAAATTACTTCGTAAAATATGCACCCTGCTGTCGTAATGAAATTGTTTCACAGCAGAACTGTCAAACAGTGCGTCAATAATTTCTCTCATACAAATTATGTATGGACACATCAAAGGAAAAACAAATTTATTGTTTTTATTTAATTTAGCAGCATTTTCCTATTTATTCACCTTTTAAACCTTCTCTGGACTTTCACAAATAATTCAAGACCAAAATTAGCCAAATCCTTCCAGCCGTTCTTGAGTTCAAGCGAGACTAACAAACAGCAATTCATTTTTATATATATAGATATAGTAGTTATACTATCACTGATATTATTCGGCTGACCGTACATTTAAATGTCTGTAATCCACATGCCAAAATATCGATACATTTTCAATTTACCTGAACCATTCAGAGGCTACAAAAGAACGATTTTCATTCGTGCCGTACCGAAGGATTCCAATTTTTCCCGACGCGTCCAGACCGTTCTATCACTCTTCTAAATTAAAGATAGCCTCATGTGTTATTTCGAATGCAGATGTAATGTTTAAAATAGTTCAAATATAGGAAAGATTAAATTTTCTCCTTATCTCTAAATTTCTGATGGATACATTTAAATTTTAATTAAGAATAGGAACTACGTAACTACAGACAGTATCTCAAAGAAAAATTTGAAGAAATAAATATTATGACAGTTCATTGTCAGTAAGTTTATAAAAATTCTCTAAACGTTCTCAAAAATCGTCACCTTTTTGCTCTTAATAGTGATTTTCATTATTATAACACTAGAAATAAGGGATTGCTTGTAACTAATTATAGTAGGCTTCATAAGATAAGCTTTAAGGGTAACTGTTTTTTTTAATTTTTTAACACTTTTATAATAAAGTCCCAGCCAATGTTCAGGAACTATCTATAAATAAATTTAAATATTATACCACCTCACTTTCTCTCTCTAAATAGTGATTTTCATTATAATAACACTAGAAATAAGGGATTGCTTGTTACTAATTCTAGTAGGCTTCATGAGATACATAACAGCTTTAAGCCACTGTTCAGGAATTATCTATAAATAAATTTAAATGTTTTATTACAAAATTGCTCTGTCGTAAATCCTACTAGTCGACAGCTGAATATATAAGTGATACGACAGCTTGGGACTAGTTAATGATTATTTTATAGCGATAGCAATGACAGAACAATATTGTATATTTGATTAATAAGGGCGCAAAAAAAAAGTATCCCGCGAGAGTTTCTTGCGCCGCATCTTCTCTCTCAGAGCGTCATTTCTTTCCGAAGTGGTAATAGTATCTAGTATATTAGAAATGACATCAAAAAGAATTCTAAAGGAATCAATTTTGAGAAAATAAACGCCTTTTATGCCTTCTTTTTTTTTATGAAAATAAGGGACAAGACGAGCAGGACGTTCAGCTGATGGTAATTGATACGCCCTGCCCATTACAATGCAGTGCCGCTTAGGATTCTTGAAACCGCCAAAAATTCTGAGCGGCACTACAACTGCGCCTGTTACCTTGAGACAAGATATTAAGTCTCATTTGCCCAGTAATTTCACTAGCTACGGCGCCCTTCAGACCGAAACACAGTAATGCTTACACATTACTGCTTCACGGCAGAAATAGGCGCCGTTGTGGTACCCATAATCTAGCCGGCATCCTGTGCAAAGGAGCCTCCCACTGGTAGGTTTATCTTTTGCTTTGTTTTACAGTTATAGTTACAGTGTTATTACGAGTTGGACTATCACAAGAACGGTTCTGTATCATCATACTATAAGACAATATAACACTGTCTATTTTCTTTATCAAGTATGTACAAAATAAATCTATATTTATTATATTTATCTAATATAATATGCAATAATAATCATGTCCCGGTGTTTGTTACCAAACTCCTCCGAAACGGCTGCACCGATTTGTATGAAATTTTGTAGGTAATGACAAGGTTAAAATAAATATATATTTTTTAGTATTTTGAAAATTTATTTTTTATTTTTAATTCATTATGATTCAGCATTGAAAAATACATACAACTTCAAATTTCCGCCCTTCTATGATCTACTATTAGTTATTTTTGTATCGCGATTTTTTCCGAATATGTTCCAACCACAAATCCGCTATAGGGTTGCAAGATGGCAATCGAATACAATAATAATTGTAGTACGATATATTTGGTAGGCCCGAGAAGCGGTTGCATCTATTTTCTATACCCCAAAACTTTTTTTTTAATTACTTTACATGGCAATACAACGTTTGCTGGGTCAGCTAGTATACTATAATACTTCAATTCTATTTACTATCTTTAAAGTAAGCGTGTACCCTTTTCCAAAAGGGCGACCACGCTTAACTTTCCGGGACAATACGACATGGTAATTTAAAAATTTTGCGCATACACCTATCTTAAATGCCGGCAACGCTCCTGTGTTTCCTCGGATGTTGCAAGAGAATGGGGGAGGCGGTGATCATTTTATATCAGGTAACTCGTATGCTCATCTACCGTAAAGAAGAACTAATTGTTCTAGAGTTTTCTTAAGTGACTCGATATCCGCGTGTCGCTTATTACGGGTCTGTCTTCTAAAACTGACCGTGTTTTGTAGTCCAAGGGTACAGATCGGGGCAACACGAGGGCCAGTCCTTACCTATTTTAAAGTCCAGAACGTTGACTTCGAGCCAAGCATGGGAAGATTGTACTTTGTGACCAAGTGCGGTCTGAATAGTCCAAGGTATATTAATGTAATGTAAAATGCGTATTGCTAAGAGGTTTCACAAAACGATCTGAGATAATTTATTGAAACACTTTCGCTGATGTTTTTACTACTTCCGCCATGGTCTTCTCTCGCCGAGCCCACAAGAGCGCGGTGGGCGAATGTTGATCGGGACTTTTCGTCCCCTGCAGCAGGTGTCACTCGCCGCCCGTGGACGGGTGGGTAATTGGGGTGGGAGCGTTTGCTCCCTGTGTCTTCACTACTTGAAGCTTTATGGCTCTTTTATAAGACCCTCTCCCCTCCCAAACTATAGCTGACATAATATAATTACCACATTTCACTTCTTTTCTGGAGTGTTAAGGAAAACACCCCTTTTCATTATTATGATATATTAATAAAATGAAAAGATTTTGTCAAATGGCGGGAAATCGGGAAATGAATGAAGTTTCTAAATTTTTTACAATATTTAGGACAATATTGTTATTTATTTACATTTATTTATTATATTATACACTAGTTAATTGATAATATTAGCTCTGGTTGATAAGCATAAAAAGGTTTAATTATATTAAAATTAAAAAGTGATGAATGCTTAAACCACAAGTAATAAATGCCATTAAGTAACTACAAATTATTTTAAAAGATACAACTCTACAGTGTGACGAATACAATATTTTAACATCCCTTTGTTTCCATAGTAAAAAGGTTCGGTGTTTATGTAGTTTGTTGCTAGGTAGGTGGGTAACTTGGCAACGGGTGCTGATGTATGTTATTGACAATAACTTACGTCTCCGTAACTTCACGGGACGACTCCTTGGACAGAAGTGAATTGGAGATGTCTAACTAATATTTTGCAAATTCAATTTTATTTTAATCAATTTAATTTAATAAATAATCAAACCCATCTTTGAGAATTTAATATCGTTTTATGATGACAAGCATAATACAGGTTACTTTATAATAACTGTTCATACTACTTAAGTATTTGCAGCACCAAATATTAACAAGAATGGCCATGAAGAATATAGCGTTGTTTCTGTTTTTAAAGTACCCATTGATATATGTACTCATATTAAGTACATAAAATTAAAGTATATATTGAAAATAGTAACACTCTGAAGAAAGTTTGTTTTTTGTGTGAGTGTGTGTGGAAAAAAATCCGAAATAAATTTTCTGAACGCCATAAATCTAAATAAATATATGCGCCAAAAAAAATAACCTTAATTGGAGATCGACTACGGAAATCAGGTTCGAAAACTCTTCAAACTTTCACTTTGACATAACGTGTAGAATTCTCACAATTTTGGCACATCTTAAAAGAGCCATTCAGTGTAGGATATTTTCGACAAGTTAAGCTGATCTGCACTGTAATCATATATTAGAGTAGAATGGGGCGAAATTGTTTGTGTACGATACGGTTCAAATTGAAAATATTTGAAGTGTTAACGACAAATAAAGTTTTTCTATTAGTTACTAAGATGTTCGGTTTGATAGCAAGCTATGAACTACAACGTGATGAATACTCACATAACGGATTGGCAGGTGAATGAAATCCGACAGCTTGCTAGGTTTATTTGCTTATAAACGAAATAAACTTCCCACCTTAAATTCATCGTAACCTTTAAAAAGCATCAGGATCTACTAAATAATAAAAGAAAGTCATACATAAATAAAAAAGAAATGGAAACCTCTCCATATTTTTTCCTGTTCTCGTTTCGACCACGCTCCGGACACCAATATCCCAATAAAACGGACATTAGGCGTACCTGACGTATGACTTTATACCTGGCTATTTTCGCTTTTATTTACACTGTAGATTAATTGTGACAGATATACAATACAATTCGGGTTTTCAGACCAACCGTCTTTTATCCGGCGGAGGTATTTGTTGGGGATATTTGGCTGATAATGTTAAACCAGAAGATCTGAATGATTAGAATATCGTTAAGGTGAATATAATTACGATTAAAATAAAATAGAAATTTTGTTGCTTTTATGCAATAAATAATTACTATTTATCGAATTAGTTCTAAACTTATAATCATAAATATTCTCACTCAGAAACTCTGATAGAATTAATTAATCGTCCGTCTGCCCGTCTATCAAGACCATTTTTTCTCATGAACATCAACGGTCTCATGAAGCTGTAGTTCAAGGTTTTAATTCAAACCAATCAAATTATGAAATAAAATTTATCGCCTTCCAGAAAGATTAACTACACAAAATCAACTTAATATACAGACAGCTACATTTAGACAAAAACGAAATAAATATTTTGGTGCAGCGCTGGTTTCCAGCCTTAATTAGGTTGTAAAGAGAGGGCAAACTAATAAATATTACAAATATTTATTCAATATATATGACGAGGAAAGAACCTCTGTTTGTTTTTAAAAGGTGTGACGTCATTACTGTTGACATCACAATTGCTATGTTGCTGAAGATCACTCATTGGTTCTTCTAAAGAAAACTACACGAGTAGGTATTTTATTACTTTCGTTTATTCAACGGGGCAGCGTTAAGACGTCCCAGAGAGGTCCGTACCGTACGACAGCCCGAGCACGACTCACCCAAGTGCAGTTTTTTTTTTTTTTTTGCGCCCAGACAAAGGGAAAGGGCTACCCTCCGGGATTACGAAGGGAGGGAGGTGGTGAATGCTCATGCATACCAACGCAGCCTAAGGCTGTGTTGGTTACTATGTAACTGTAAAAAAACGTAAAACTACTCAAAACATTGTCAACATAAGCCTACCGACGCGGTCATATTAAACGCCTGTATGCAACGCAAAACTCTTCAAGATATACTTGATAGGTATTCAAAAATTTTACATTTACAATTTTCATCTTTACTCGAAAAACCTAACAAAACACGAGACATAAACAACATACATTCAATTACAATCCAGCTGAAACAAAAGATCAAGATCTCTCGGCAGCGAGGCGCTAAAATCTGGTTTTATAGCGAAAAAATCCGGTCAAATCCGGTTCGCGGCGGTTCGGCCAGTGATATATTAGGGACAGATGTACTTAATGGCTAGATAAGCTATAAGATACGCAATTCGGATTGTTTAAAGTAACTGATAGCGTAATATGGGATAAGGGATGTGGTCGGGCCTGTTTCATTGAATTGCGTTGATAGAATGGATAATCTAGTAATAAAATATACGATATGTGTTTTTATTGGAACAGAAGGACAGGAGAGCACGCAGATTACCTGACGTTAATTGTTCTTCGACGACCACGTGCCTAGAATTTCGTACCCAATGGGATCAGAAATCCTATTACTGAGAATCCGATGCCCAACCGTCTGTCTGTCAATGGCTTGTGTTTCATAAGCAGCAATTGCTTTTTTTATGCAAAAGGAGGACAAACGAGCCTACGGGTCACCTGGTGATAAGTGATCACCGCCGGCTACATTATCTTGCAACAGCAGTGGAATCACAGTGTTGCCGGCCTTTAAGGAAGGTGTGCGCTTTTTCGAAGGTATCATGTCGTATAGCTAGACAACTGATACTAAAAAAACAACTAATAATAATTATACAAATAAAATTTTTAACCAAAATTTATGAACAATGCAGGACTAGGACCCGAGCCTCTCGGGTTCCGTCCGACCGCTCTTACCAACTGAGCCAACAATTCGAATGACGCGTGGATCGTAAATCTTGTTATGTTTTGTTCAACTCTCAGGTTTTGGCTAGAGACACTCGAGAGAGACACACTAGAGGCGCGGGTTCGAGTCTCGCATCATTCATAAATTTCGGTCACAAATTTAATTTGTTTAATGAATCCCAGAATTGATGGACTTAAAAATAACAAATTGTTTACAACTAATAAGAACAACGCTGTCGATTTTTAAAATGGCCGCCATGCAAATATTTTCATTTTTTATTTTTAAAGTATATTAGTATAAAGGATGTAAAACAACTACATCGCAAGAGTGGGGGGACGCAATTAGCTCATGATTCTGAATATAATGGAACTTTTTCAATCAAACAAAACGAACAAAAAAAAGATAACAAAAATAGTATCGCGACAGCATAATATGCTAAAAGTGTTCTTTAGTCAATTGTTGAAATGTCCATAAAAGATTTTGATATTTTTCATGACACAGTGACTAGTCTGAAAAAAAAAACTAACCGCACATTTCTGTTCGTAAATAATAATATTATGTTAGTTGATATTCATACAAACTATTTCTTCGTTATATTGTATCTATTATTTTTAGTAATTTGCTTAAAATCCTTGTTTAATTTGTAGGTCGAACTGTATTTTGTATTTAAATTAATGTCTTGCAATGAGAGTGGTGTATGCACCAGTAAATGGCATTCATACCAGATTATGTACCTTATTATTTTTACCATAATTATTTTTAATGTTTTGTATGTAATGCTGTTGGTGTGTCAATAAAAAAATGATGTGGTGTCGTGGGACACCAGGTAGGAACGAAGTTACTTCGGCTAATGTAGAATCGACACAAATTGCAAAAAAAATCGTGCTCAATTATATAAATATATAAGGTGTTTATTCTACAATTAATGACAATTACGAGAAAGAGAAAGGTATTACACACTACTCGCTTGTGTATGCGACTGTCGCGCCTGCGCACGTCTCATTTAACGGTTTTATTCCACGCACTTTTCCACGCACGTTTTTCCACGCATTTTTTTTACGGTTATACTATCACATTTTTTTCAGTTTGGTCGCGCAGCAAAATCCCTATCCCCTCCAAGCCTGCCGTAAGGAACTTCGTTCCAATATATAAATAAATAAATGTCCCTTCTACGTGTATAGTGTGTATGCGAACGAAGTCGCGGGGTATCATTAAGTCTTCTAAAGTTGATTTGTGTAATAGTCTAAGAGATATAAGAAATGAATAATCCGCTCCGCTTCTCTTTCCGCCTCCTCCTAATGTATCTGTAATTCTTATAATAATTTATGCCAAATATTTAAAATAACAAAAAATTTTGTTTAAAATCGAGCTGAACAGAACAAATTATTATGGTCTTACCTACTACCTGCCGGGTATATCTACTTCAAACATATACTTTATAACTAACTAAAAATTATATAAATAAACTAGCTGACCCAGCAAACGTTGTATTGCCGATATTAAAATCGCGATACAAAAGTAACTGTTGATTGTAGATGGGTGAAAATTTGAAGTTGTATGTATTTTTTTTATGTATTTTATTTAAAAATGTCAAAAAAAAAATCGTGTGGACCACCCTTAATATTCAGGGGGATGAAAAATAGATGTTGTCCGATTCTCAGACCTACCCAATATGCACTCAAAATTTCATGAGAATCGGTCAAGCCGTTTCGGAGGAGTTCAATGCTTAACACCATGACACGAGAATTTTATATATTAGACTAGCTGACCCAGCAAACGTTGTATTGCCGATATTAAAATCGCGATACAAAAGAACTGTTGATCGTGGATGGGTGAAAATTTGAAGTTGTATGTATTTTTAATGCTGACTCATAATCAAACAAATTTAAAAAAAAATGTCAAAAAAATAAAAAAATAAATTTCGTGTGGACCACCCTTAACTTTTAGGGGGATGAAAAATAGATGTTGTCCGATTCTCAGACCTACCCAATATGCACTCAAAATTTCATGAGAATCGGTCAAGCCGTTTCGGAGGAGTTCAATGTTTAACACAATGACACGAGAATTTTATATATTAGATCTTCTTAACATACTGCCGATGCACTAACAGATATTCTATACAATTCTTTTATGTTTTAAAGTTTTTAAATTTACATTGGTCACAATAGAATCTTTTAATTTATCTCATGTCTTGGAGGAAGAGAATCAATCATTAACAGCTTGCTGATAATTGGTTTTGCAATATTAAAAAGATTATTTAAACACATGCTGAAAAATAATACTCGATTCAGAAACCAGAGTGGATGAACCCACGACCGATTCCAAGAAAATTCGATTTATGTCCGAATAATATTAAAAAAATCCTCCCCGTTCAAATCTTGGCACCACAGTTCTAAGTAAATCATATATCTTTGTGCCCGACATCAAAGGAAGATGGAGTAGATGCATTTATATCTCAACTAGGCACTGTCGCTGCTACGGCCACAGTACATAAAATACAGTTTAAAGTCTCGTCTGCCGTTAATTATAAAAATATTGCATCAACTTTAGAATAGAATATTCAACTTTTACTTTAAAATTTTTAGGATGTGGTCGTAAAGCGAATGAATTCCAATAACTTGAAGTTAGCCCATAAATATTTCTCTAGTATTGTATGAAATAATATAGATATTCAAGGTTATTTTAAAGAATAGATTTATTTAAATAGAACACTTTTTGAAGGATTAAAATTCGTGTAATTGTATTGGAATTTAAATTAGGTTTATTTATTTATTATTTACTTTAACTCGATGTTTCATGACTCATCAAAATTTTACAATTTTATCATGTAGTTATAATACCCTATTGATTTCACTGAGATGTCTCTACGACTTATAAAATCTCTCAAAGTGAAATTAGCCCAATAATACGTAGTTACGACCCAAGCAATAGAAAAACTGCTTAAATTTATACAACTAAAGTTTCTGACTCGATGAAAAATACGCAAAAAAAATCATAAGCAGAAAACTATGACACACTTCAAAACATAATATTATAATATAGGTGTTTGAGGTAGCACACCCCTAATAAGTGTTCTAGCTCTGAACCTCCACTGAACATTTTGACCTCTCTTAAAAAGTTTTGGACTTTTTTTTTTGAAGAAAACCACAACTTACTTGCGTACCTACATCGTAGTACACAATGCAGTCTTTTTGTATTAACGAACTATATTCTTTTAACTGTGGCACTATGGAAATCTGCTTCATAAAATCGATATTTGAAGAGCTTATTGTTTATGGCGATAGTCACACCTCTTATTGCAATATTATGTTGAAATACATATTAACATACTAGGTTCTGCCTAGCATGTATGTATATACGAGTTACACTCTAATAAGTCATACCTATTCAATAAAACGTAATTTCCTCCTCAATAATTTAGTTACAATTTATGTATTTATTTAAAGATTTCTGTGGAAAATTTATTTCATTATTTGAAGTCATAACTAGTATAGATATCCTATGCACTTAATTTCGTGGATATACCATGAGACTAAGCTGTCACGCTAGTTCGATTAAAGTAGGCTGGAGTGGACAGGGGGATCAGATCACAGCTGTGCCGATTTTTTTTTTACACACTTATAATATTATCTTTTGTAAATGTTATTTTACTGTAGGGGTATAGAACAACAAAAAAAAAATTGTATTTCGAATTATTAACGACGCATTTATGAAGGTTTCACTTCTATCGTGTTAACATTGTTTTTTCCTTTTAATCATTTTGACGATCTAAGTTATAAATAGCGTGAATAATTTTCAAATAATATCTCATAGGACATAATAATACTATGAAAATACCTAAAGTAAACAGGGCGAGCCATAATTATGTCTGTGAATTATCTTATATTTTCGTATGCTGCATAACTGAGACTTTTAGTCAATACTCCAATGCGTGAGCCTATTGTAGTATGTGTTCAAAAGTAATAACAAGAAATAAATCGGATTCGGCAGGTTTTAGCTCCTCTCCGTTTCACATAACTCTGAGACTATATTTTAACAGTAAAATTACAAACAAAACTAAGTCACCAGACAATGTAAGACTATTGTTGACTTCGTCATACATAAGTTGTTTTATTTTCACTTTACGACGTAAACAATACTATCTAATATTTTTTTAACAAGATTAGGTATAATAGATCAGTTATTAATAGGAAGAGGAACGGTCTGAGAATACACTCTTGTGATAGGGGGTCCATTGAAATGACTCCCAGGAGTTCTGACATTCACACAAGGCTTTAAGAATTTTATTGTTTAAATAGCAAACCAATGGATCGAATGCGGAGATAGTATACTTCCACTTGAAAAGTCGCTAACATTTCACATGACCAATGGTTACGGAGGTCCAGGGGCGACAGATTTGTACTTCCCATAAGTCACTTGTGCGTTTTGCCGCTCTAACATAACAAATATAGACATTAATATATTAATAAAGTACGTTGTTTTAATTAATTATCAAAAAATAGGCAGTGAGTGAGAGAAGAAATGTAAACTTAAAAGGTCCGACATAAGAAAGGTTAAGTAAGTCTTAAGTTCATCTAAAAGTTTTATTTTACACATATATAATAATTTTTAAGATAACCACAAAACTTTCCTATTACAAGCACATAAGAATAAACATGAAATTTTCATAGTCTGCTCATAGCTGGCATTTACGTAACGTACAGCCTACTCTTTTTATAATCATTCGAATGTGATGGTATAGTACAGGAGCCGGCTGTGTTCAATCATCTTAATATCTATTGGTATTCATATCATCAAGAGGGTATGGGAATTTTGTATTTATGTGAAACTAAGTCATGAATCTCTTTTTTCATGGGAAATTTAGTTATTGCTTGTTCAAGAGTTTTCTTTGGTAACTCGATGTCGGCGTGTGGCTTAAAGTAGTCCATGTCTTCTAAAACTGAACTTAATTTGGAGTCCAAGATATTCAGATCTGGGCTAGACGATAGCCTTATAAAGTCTTGAACGTTGATTTCAGCCAAACTTGGGCAGTTCGTGTTTTGTGACCAGGTGTATAATATTGCTTGAAAGTACAAATTACAAGTAAAAGAAACTTTTTATAACAGTAGGGATTGATAAGGGCATGTTCTTTATGTGGACGATAATCACAATTCTTCAGTTCTTTTTTGATTATACGCTAGAAACTTCCTGATAATTATTTGTTTTTCTGGCTTTAACAGTATTTAAAGCCTTTTTAGTTCTAACAGCACGCGGCTGCCCTGATCTTTTATAGCCTTCAGCAGAAGACGTTCTGGCATATCTTTCATTAGTACGCACTATAATTAAATTAATTAATTAGTTACTATAATATGCACAAATGATTGATATTTAGCTTATGAAATGCCTTGAAAAGTATCAATTTGAAATGTATTTGAAAAATTTGAATGTGAAAGACAATCTCGGCAATTTGGTGTTCTTTATTCTCCATTATATTATTGCGATATTTTTAATCTTGAAAAAAAAAGTGTGAATTTGAGAAAAATTATCGTAGTTTACAATATATATATGTCGCGCTTAATTTGAAATAAAAAATAAAAATTTTGAAGTTTTTAAGATTTATATGATTATATTATTTTTATAGTCTCTATATTAGGTTCATACTAAAGGTGATAGGGCGATTCACAAAAGTTATTGCTCCATCTATATTTATTTATATACTAGACTGTGAAGATCGAAATTGCAATCCAATACTCCATTTGCAACTCTTGTCACTCGGTTTATGTCATCGTTAAAACTACACAAAGACATAGTGTGTTAGAAGATGGCATAAACTCTCAAACATTACAGTCTAGTAGATAGATTTTTGAAAATGGCCTTCCAGTAATCTGAAAATTTTATACGTTGATTAATCACTCCACTTTAAAAGAGAGTGCAGTACGTTCTGCGTGTAAGCCCTTACTTCACACGTGGGATGGTTGTAGAATAAAATATGATTATTCCGAATTTACTTTATTTAATTCATTTCCTCCATATAATTTTATATCTTTTATGTTACATTAAATATTAGACCGAAGGCCGACCGTTGTTACTTCACTCTCTAATCTATTCTGTTCATATCGATTATTTACTCATTCACGTCATTTTCGAATTTAAATAAATTCTCATTAGCTTTACGGCCAGCAATGAGTTCTTACATGCGTATAAGAACTCCTTGTAACAGTACCATAGATTCCTTAGCCAGTGACATTAAAGAGCAAATCCAAAGGCGGCAATTTCAAATATAAATACTACGTAATAAGAGGCGGGGCTGCCTAAATAAAAAAGGAAAAGTTTAGTATGAAACGTACAGTCAGATTTGACATAAGTTTCAAAAAGTTATTACAATTATTGAGCGACGAAGTATAATCCGGTTAAGTATGAAAGTGAAAAGTTTCTTAAAACTGAGTCGATTTTGGTTATCTCCGTTTTATACAAGATTATCGCCGTCAATCTATCAATGACCGCACGTTTCATACAATCGAGTGAATCGCTTTTTTCTTAGATGGTTTCGCTAGGCTGCTATTCTGTCTAAATCGATTTTTTTCTCATTCGCGTCATCGAATTAAAATTATTATTCTTTAGCTTTTCGGACAACCTCATGACGATGAGTTCTTATATGCGGACTAGCACTCCTTGTAATGCTGATAAGTAACATTAGATCCCTTGGTCAGTGACATTCAAGAGCAAATCCAAAGGTGGCAATTTCAAATATAAATATGTAAGAGATCTATAGAAAAAGTGTCAAAATCCTACAAATAAATATGTTCATCGGTACAAAAATCCAACCTCAATAAAATAAAGTCATAATAAAATTTCCCAATCAGCGCACGGCCTATTCAGAGCTGTAATTTCAAAGGTAGCCGATATTAAGGGATCTCCCGGGGGGCTGTAACCTTTTGACCTGTGATTCCACGTAAATATTTGAACACGTATATTTCCCTAATAAAAGATGTTGCCGAATTGAATGCTTAGTACAGCCCTTTTTGGATTTAGCAATGTTTTCAAATGTTTCATTATAGGAAAATGGTTATTTTGTCATGTTTATGGTAGACATAGAAATAAGCTAGCTGCGATACTATTTTATTTTGTGGCGTAACGTAATAAACATTGTTGTAACATGTGAACCTTAGATTAAGGATTGGTCTCCGCTGCGCTCCAACTAGATACCGCACTACCTAAGACAAATAGCGTTTTTATTACGACAATTATTAGATGCTTGTGTGCATGGCATCTTGACACTCAATGGCATCTTTCAATTTTTTAAACATACACTTCCTGTTATTTTACATTGAAAATAATAAAATACAAAATACTTACCTACTGATGATATGTGATCCCAGTGTCTTTTTCATTACTTGTAGTATTATTTTTACAAAGATTTACTACGCAACCTGGCATTTGAGTTTCAATTATTAGCAAAGTTTACCAGTGCATGTCGCACGTCAACGTCACAGATTGTTCGAGACTGGCTCGAGTATGTCCACTTGGTCGTAGTATTAGTTCCCGCCGTTGACACGTTGAAAAATTCCGGGTTGCGAAGTAAAATTTTGTAAAAATCAATCAATGCATCAACTGAAGAACCCTGAACATGAGGAGGAAAGTGTCATAGTAACTCTTTTTTTTTATGGAATAGGAGGACAAACTAGCGTACGGGTCACCTGGTGTTAGTGATCACCGCCGCCCACATTCTCTTGCAACACCAGAGGAATCACAAGAGCGTTGCCAGCCTTTAAGGAAGGTGTACGCGCTTTATTTGAAGGTACCGATGTCGTATCGTCCCGGAAACACCGCACAAGGAAGCTCATTCCACAGCTTAGTAGTACGAGGAATAAAGCTCCTTGAAAACCGCACTGTGGAGGACCACCACACATCCAGATGGTGGGGATGATATCCTAATTTGTGGCGTGTCGTGCGAAGGTGGAATCTCTCCTCACAATGATCCACCTACTTGTGACTAAAGTTCCAGCATCATAAATTTATTCAAATTCATATAAACAATATGTTATTTTTTTAAAGTGATAACCCTCACTTCTGGGATTTTTTACACAAATTAAATTTGAAAAAAAAATGTATGGAAATGATGCGGGACTCGAATCTCGCGTTCCGTTTGAGCGCTCTTCCACTGAACCACAACCTGAGAGTTGAACAAGACATACAAGATTTATAAACGAAACGTCACTTGAACGGTTAGCTTGCGCAATTTTATATTATAATTTTATTCAATATATAGAATTTTTGATCGCTTATTGATCGTCAAAAAACTACCACGCATTAGAATATATATGTCTCTGGCCTGAAGAACGGTCTTAAGAAACTCAGCGGAAGTCTATTTATAAATAGAATTTCATTATAATAAAATTTATTAATTAAATGGCCTAAGAGTCGCTCCATTTCCAATCGATGGTATCATTTATGTTATACCTATAAGGTGACATATATTTATATGTCACCTTTACCACATAAATGTGTTAATAATTCCTTTGTTTTGAACTTTCTCTTAGATTATGCTGTGAAAGCATATACGTCGCCCAACATAACTCTAACTAACTCTATTTAGCCGAGTAGAAGACATAAGAAGTTTGTGTTTGTTCCCGGTGTTAACATAACGATTATCATAGTTTCTAGAAAATTCGATTATGTGCCTATGAACAGACATACATTAACATTATTGATAAATTATGTTAATTTCTTTAGGACCTAAGTTATAAATTACACTGGACCTATAAATAAAAATTAATTCTTATAAATTATTCGTATTTTCTTTTGCCACACGCCAAATTCTTGACAGGCTGTTAAAAAAGTATATAAAGTATGCGAAATAACACGCCATTCGGTCGTCTATGCTCAAACCTATCAGAACGTGAATATCCGGCGTACGTGATAAAAACTCTCATTTGAAGGCAATGTCAAAATCCTGAACGCAATAAATTTTGTTTTCAATATATCCCGAATATTCTGTAATAAAACAGCTTAAAAGGATCCAACATTGACATTGTTCAAACACGTTATTTTATACACATACAAAGTCCCCTTAAAAATTAAAACAGGTCCGAAGTTAATCATTGTTGTATGCGAAATCCTTGTTTACTTTCAATCTTAAGGTGCCAGTTATAAGCGATGGCGTGGGTGGTAGATAGATGATGAAAAATGTTTTTTTTTTAAGAATAGTAGCATTTTTAACAGCCTGCATCTCGTGTGCATCTCAGTTCGTGATATATACTTAGTGTGGGAATAAATACAGTTACAATTAAAAATTAACAAAATATTACATTTGAATTTGGAATTTTATATTATGATTGTTCATTGAGTTTTCTCATTTTGGCGCCAATACATTGCATAATATTTTGCGATATTAAAATGAAGTCGGATTAAAAAGAGATCTGAATCGTTGTGATTGCATTACACAAAGTAGTAATGGAGCCAAATGCAATTATTATGACTCTCCATACGCTTGGTATTAGTATAATGTTTAATATTTATGTACTAAACTAACACACTATAAAAGTTATAAATGTTACTTGCAACAGCAATATTTTTTCTTTGTTTCAGTATTTATGGCATACATACATACATACATAAAATCACGCCTCTTTCCCGTAGGGGTAGGCAGAGACCACTTCTTTCCACTTGCTACGATCCTTACATAATTGTTTCGCTTCGTCCACTTTCATTATTCCTTTCATATATGCTCTTCGGTTTAGGGTACTCTTGACCTGGCCTTTTTTCAAGATGTCCCTGATTTGATCTTGAAACGTCCGCTTAGCTCTACCCCTTCCAACACTTTCATTCACACTGGCCCTTTCCATACTTTCTTCGTCAATCGTTCTTCATTCATTCTCTCGACATGTCCAAACCATCCAAGCATACCTTTCTCAATTTTTGTCACAACATCTTCTTTCAGACCACTAGGTTTCAGCATTTATGGCAAGACTAGTTATATTATATATCTCGCGCAACTTCTCCTTCAACTTCTTTAGTCGCATGAGGGAAAAAAAATTTACGGATGAAACGCAATAATAGTAATATTAGCGTCACAAAGATGTGCAGCGTTTTTGTCAAAGAAGAGGGAGAGTACGATTGAGACCGATCGAGAGAGAAACACATAGGTACGAAGCGACAGTAGGGAGCAAGCGAGCGAGAGAAATATCGACAGAGAGAGAGAGTGAGATAGAGCAAACGTTGCATCACGCACAGTGCCATGGAGCGAGAGTGGGAGAGAGCTAGTGAAATAGGGCGAACGTAGCATGAAGACATAATATAATATATATACAGCGTATAACTCGAAATATTTACCAATAAACACTTTGACGTCACTTGACACATTTGACAGCATTTTGAAAATACTTTACTATATAATACTTTTCTTACTTTAGTAATCATAAAGATTTAGTACAAGCACAGTAGTACATGTGTCTACTGTGGTACAAACTAATACGTTAGAGTTTTGGGATTATACACTCATCAAAAAAGCAACATGCATGATATTACAAATTTACCATTTATATTAATTTATTTCTTAGTCTTTATTCACTCAAAGTTCTGATGACATACTGGCTGGTTGTAAAAAAATTTCGATTATGTTTTGTTTTTTTCATAAAATTAAATGAAAGGGAATTTGTTTCAATTTAAGTGCGTTTTAATTGCTACGTTTAGTCTTGATTTTATAATTTTACCAACCATTTAAATAAAGTTAGCGACGTCATTTGACGGCAAATGAAATGCAAGGATCTGTAGGGATGTTGCAAGCGGGAAGTAATCAATCTCAGGTATCTCGGCATTTTGGCATTCATAGATATTATTTGTCGTCTTTGGCAGCGCTACAATAATACAAGGGAACCCGCTGAACAGCTATCAGGCCGTAAAAGTAGTACAACCACTCGGCAAGACCGGTACATACAACTGACTGCCAGACGCCAGCCGATGTTAACCGCTCGAGAGATAAGTTTAAGGCTACAAAATTCAAGTGGTGTTGATGTAAGTCCCCAAACTGTGCGAAATCGACTGCATGAGTAAAGCCTACGAGCTCGACGCCCAATTAGGTGCCCACCGATACGTCACGGGAATCGCGCTCGTCGAAATGAATGGTGTAGAGAACGCAGAACAGGGACCCAGGAACAATGGGATAAAATTATGGTTTCCGATTTAAGGACTTGGGCGGGGTGACAACAACCCAACAGCTGAAGGATTTGCTACAATAATTCTGACCCGGGAGTGGGTCAGGGATTGGAAATAATACTCCGCTTATAGGAACGAGTCTTTATTTGCGTTCAATTTTTCTGAACTTGCACTTCGCCGGTCTGCCGCACCGAACACTAAGTCTCTTCTATCTTCTTCTTCTTGGAACACTTCCACTTTTCACTACTTCTTCTTTTCTTCTTCTTCTTCTTTACACTTTCGAGTCAGAACTAGAACTGCCGTAGGCCACGCTTAGTACGGCTTATATACCCCCGGATCTGTTCCATTTTCAAAATGATTCTCCCATTCCATCTTTAAATTGTACTAGAAAATTCTTTTAACTATTTTTATCCTGCTTACACATTTTCCATCCCTTTTTTTCTGTTCGATTTGATTCTTACTAGAAATTTCCACTAACTTTACAAAACCAATGAACTTACTAGAAATTTCCACTAACTTTACAAAACCCAAAAAAATCCATACACTGGTAGGTGTATCGAACTCGGGTCTACAGCGTCTAAAGTAAACACTTTTACGCCAAAGCAACGAATATTGCTGACGGAGTTGTTTAATTATCAATGTCTTGAAGTTTGACAACTCTCGTTATGTACGTTGCTGCACGATATGACGTTTGACAACTCTCGTCATATACGTGGAAGCGTTGCTACGCGACACTGCCCCCTCCCAAGACATGATCGTCCCGATCATCGTTGCTTCCGTAGTACTTAGCCACCCGATCGACATGTACGATTTTCGGGGGACTGCCAGGGGTACGCTGGATTCTGAGAGTCACATCATTTATCCTTGTGATTACTTTGTATGGTCCCTCCTAACTTGGTTGAAGCTTCGGAGACTTCCCCTTTCGCCTTATGGGATTGTGAAACCAAATCAGGGTTCCTTCTTCAAAACTAGGAACATTAGCTCTTCGATCGTAACGCGTCTTTATCCGTTCACTTGCCTCAAGCCCAGTTCTTCTAATTTGCTCGTAGATGTCAATCATCTTATTCCGTAACTCATCCACATATTCTGTTATACTTTTCGGAGTACAACCTGAGAGTAAGTCAGCTGGCAATCTCAATTCCCTTCCAAAATTGGCGTACGCAGGAGTCACCGTGGTCGTCTCATGTATTGCGGCTCTATACGACATAAGGAACAGTGGAATGTGCTCATCCCAGTTACCCTGATGACTGTCCACTACTTTTGCCAGATGCCGCTCCAATGTTTGGTTAAACCTCTCCACCATCGCGTCTTCTGTGGATGATATGGCGTAGTTCTGGTTTTATGGATTCCCAAGGTCTTGCAAACTTCTTGAAATACTTGTGATTTGAAGTTCCGCCCTTGATCACTGTGCATTTCCAAAGGCACACCGAATCTGCAGAAAACTTCATTCACCAGCTTCAACGCAACGGTGACTGCTTCTTGATTAGGTAGAGCAAATGCTTCCAGCCACTTCGTGAAATAATCCATCACCACCATTATGTAACGGTTTCCAGATTTGGTGACTGGGAACAGTTCGGTCATATCCAGAGCTACTCTTTCCCACGGAGCCCCAACATTGTACAACTTCATAGCTCCTCTACTCCGGGTCTGAGGTCCTTTGACAGCCGCACAACTCTTGCATTTTCGGCACCAGTCTTCCACATCATCACGGCAATGCAACCAATAAAATCGTTCTTTAATTTTTGTAAGAGTTCTTCTTATTCCCTTCTTCTCCCTGGGAACGAACAGTTGCAAATGACAATCCTTTCCTTGCGGGTTTTCCCATCTTCGGCAGAGCAACCCGTCATGCATCACCAAACTGTTCCATTGTGCCCAGAGACTCTTGGTAGCCGTACTGTGTCTATCCACTTCAGACCATTTTGGTTTAAGTGATCCACTTGCTAGCCAATGTAAAAGTGGTTGAAGATCCTTATAATTTTCCTGAGCTCTCCTCATTGCATCGTTGCTCCAGTTCTCGTCGATTGAATCTGTTCTGATCAGCCGGATCATAAAATTCTCTTTCTCCTCCTGACGAATGCAATGTTTGCATTCCATCGGAAAAGGTCTTCTAGATAAAACATCTGCATTTCCATGACTTTTTCCTCCTCGATGCTCAGATTTAAAAGTCATACTCTTGAAGTTGCTCAAGTCCTTCCGGATTCTTGAATTCTAGTAACCACGTCAAGGCGGCATGATCAGTCCTTACGAGGAATTTGCGACCCAACAAGTACTTTTTGAAATGTTGTAATGTCTTTACCAAGGCCAGTAACTCCCTACGAGTTACACACTAGTTTCTCTCCGGCTTCGATAAAGATTTGCTAAAGTATGCAATTACAACTTCTTGATCTTCTCTCTTCTGAGATAGTACTCCACCAATTGCGGTTTTGCTAGCATCAGCATCCACTATGAGTCTTTCCTCTGTGTCAGGATATCCGAGGATAGGTGATTCACATAGTCTTTTCTTCAACTCTAAGAAAGCTTATTCGCATTCTTCATACCAGGAAAAGGCTCTTTTCTCCTCTGTCAGTCGATGTAAGGGCTTAGCAACATCGGAAAACCCTTTCACAAAGCGTCGATAATAAGAGCATAGTCCTAGAAATGCTCTCACATCAGTCAGTCTCTCACTGTCGGCGTCAGCCAGTCCTTGACAGCACTTATCTTGGCAGGATCCGTCGCAACGCCTTGCTCCGAGATAACGTGCCCCAAGTAATTCACCTAAAGTTGAAAGAAGGAACATTTCTTTGGACTCAACTTCAAGTTGGCACCCTGAGTTTTGCGAAGACTTTTTCGAGCTTCTTAAGATGATCTTCAAAACTTCGTCCCATAATAATTATGTCATCCAAGTAGACAAGGCAGGTTTCTCCCAACATACGAGCCAGCACATGCTCCATCAACCTTTCGAAAGTAGCTGGGGCGTTGCATTATCCGAAGGGCATTGTTTTGAACTGCCATAACCGTTTTCCGGTTGGAAAAGCCGTCTTCTCCTTGTCTTTAGGGTTCAGGTCGACTTGCCAGTAGCCACTTTTCAAATCCAGAGTAGAGAACCACGTCATTCCGTAAAGTGAATCTAAGGTGTTATTGATTCTTGGCAATGGATAACTGTCTTTCTTAGTTACATCGGTCAAACGCCGATAGTCCACACAAAATCTAGTTGATCCATCCTACTTCTTCACCAGAACCACTGAAGAACACCATGGACTCGATGACGGTTCTATCACACCATTTTCTTTCATATCCCGAATCATGTCTTCCACTTCTTGTTCGCGTGCAAACGGAATACGTCTTGGTATCGGAACAGTGTCTCCTGTGTCGACCTTGTGTTTCACCAAACCAGTTCTTCCGATGTCCCCGTCGTTCTTCGAGAAAATCCCGGAGTAGCGTAGCAGGAAATTTCTCGCTTTAATTAACTGTAGTTTGGTAAGGTTGTCCCTACAGCCATCCAGAAGTTTCTGTATGTTCACATCCTGGCTTGCAGCTACGGTCTTCCTCCCTTCTTCATACTTTCTTAACCAAGCTATCTCCTCACAAGCTCCGATCACTGTTCCCTTCCTAATGATTTGCTTGTCCTCATGAGAATTAAACACGGGCACCATCGCAATTTGGGAGTTTCCCACAACAGTCCTGGCTGGGATCCATGTCCTGTCCGATGTTTCTCTTTCTATTATAGCGCATTTACAAGGACTTCCTCTGTCATCCCTTGGCAGGACTACCGGGACTAGGGTCTGCGATCACAGATTTAAAGTAGTGTCTCTTAAGCACAACACTTTCCCAAAAGCTCCGCCTTTTATTGGAATTTCTTCACCTCCATGCTTCAATACATCTTTTTTTATGTTAATGGTACACTGATGATTTCGAAGAAAATCCAACCCAATGATGCAATCATCTGTGATATCCGCGATTACCAGTTTTTGCCAGTACAACGTATCCCCGATTTTCATGGCCACGATCTTCTCTCCCTGGACTGGTATGCGCTGGCCGGTGGCTGTTGTGAGTGTTAAGTTAACATTTTCTCGCATATGTCGTCTTCCGATGCTCTCTAGTCTTCTTTGGCTAACGACTGTACGTGAGGCTCCCGTATCCAAAGTGAAACGGCAAAATTTTCCATTTATCATTCCCTCTATAACTTAAGTGTTTCCGTCACATGTCTGCTTAACGAAGAACCTTGGGGCTTTGCTACTTCCGGCCAGCGCCCACCCCACTGCCCTGGCCTTTCCTAGTTTTCCTGCTGCTCCACCGGTGATGTTATGACCGCCGCATCCTTCCTATCTTGCGTTATGCTCTCACGCCTGGGGCAAGTGCTCCTAATGTGTCCTCGCTCCCCACACCCATAGCATACTGGGTTATATGCTTGGCTTCGGCTCGGTCAAGAAGGTCTGTGTAGGTCACTTCCTGCTTCCCAGCGCTGAGTGCTTCCAATACGCAGAGTGAATCGTCACGGAGAGTTAGTGTGAGGGAAGAATGCGCTTCTTGGTCACTGCAACCGCAGGCTCTTCTGACCGTCTCCAATTGTAGCTTGAAGGCAGCCCAGGAAGGCTTGCTTAAATTTCTGGTCGATGTGGATCCGCAGGTGAATCCTGTGTTGGTTGAAGGACACAAGACCCTCCCACTGAGCTGATGAATGGTTACTTCCATCTCTCCCATCTTCCATTGAAAGTTTTCTTCAACTTTGTCCATCTTCTTTTCCACACTGTCAATCCGGGCGATCTCTTTTTCAACAGCGTCAATACGGGTGGAGTTATTCTGCACAACGGATAAAATGTCTTTGGAGAGGCCTTCATGCAGGCTTCGCAGCTGCTCCTCCTGTCGGCGTGCTTGTTCCTCCTGTTGACGCACTTGCTCCTCTTTCAAGCCCTGTAGCTGTTCTTCTTGTCGGCACGCTTGTTCCTCTTGCAAGCCCCGCAGCTGCTGCTTCTGTCGGCGCGCTTGTTCCTCTTGCAAGCCCCGCAGCTGCTCCTCCTGTCAGCGCGCTTGCTCCTCCAGTCGGCGCGCTTGTTCCTCTTGCAAGACCCGCAGCTGCTCCTCCTGTTGGCGCGCTTGCTCTTGCATCATCGCGGCCATCTGCTGCATGAGCGCGCTGATGTCTACGGCAGGAGCCTGCGGTGCTGACACGGTCGCACTGAGTCCAGAGCCAGATGTTTCTGACTCGTCCTCTGCTGCTGCAGCTGCTCCCGCTCGTGTGGTCACTCCCTTCTCGTTCCTGGGCACTAATGGCATCTTTCCAATCCCACTTCTGACACCAATTGACATGGGAGTGGGTCAGGGATTGGAAATAATACTCCGCTTATAGGAACGAGTCTTTATTTGCGTTCACTTTTTCTGAACTTCCACTTCGCCGGTCTGCCGCTGTTCCTCTTGTGGGCGGCGATACCTTCAACGCGTCACACCGCACCGAACACTAAGTCTCTTCTTCTTCTTGGAACACTTCCACTTTTCACTACTTCTTCTTTTCTTCTTCTTTACACTTTCGAGTCAGAACTAGAACTGCCGTAGGCCACGCTTAGTACGGCTTATATACCTACCCCCGGATCTGTTCCATTTTCAAAATGATTCTCCCATTCCATCTTTAAATTTAATTTGTACTAGAAAATACTTTTAACTATTTTTTATCCTGCTTACACATTTTCCATCCCTTTCTTTCTGTTCCATTTGATCCTGAACTTACTAGAAATTTCCATTAACTTTACAAAACCCAAAAAATTCCATACACTGGTGTAGGTGTATCGAACTCGGGTCTACAGCGTCTAAAGTAAACACTTTTACGCCAAAGCTACGAGTATTGCTGACGGAGCTGCACGATATGACGTTTGACAACTCTCGTCATATACGTCGAAGCGTTGCTACGCGACAATTCTATTGGGAGCGAATACCGCAAGATGACATAAACAGTCTCATTAATTCAATAAATAACCGTTGCTTAGACTTTTTTGATGTGTGTAGGTAAATTGGTGAAACAATGTTAAAAATAAGTTTCTTTGTATGTAGATACTAATTTATATAAATTAAATTAAAGTAATTTTTATAAATTATTACAATATCATTAAAAAGTTTAAATAATAAAAAAAAATTGTAGGAATTGGTGATAATATTATCCATTATTTACACATTTTGTATGCTTTTTAGTAGTAATCGTCACGGGACAGTCCCCGTTTGACAGTTTTAGTTAAAATGTAAGTATCCACCCCTACTCTGTGCTTATAGTATCTTAATATTGTTACATACCGACGAATTGAGAACCTTTTTTGAAGTCGGATAAAAATCGATTTTCACAGAAAAAAAATATAGCAATTTCAGGTTAATGTTTATTTTAATACGCCTGTAACTTGTACCACACGTGTGAAACGATGCATAATTTTCACACTTTATTTTAAACTCAGCTGATATTGAAACTTTTGCTATTGAAATTTAGAATGAACTTTAAATTATCTGAGTGAAAATCCCCGCGCCTTATTTGTCACCAACGTTCGCTTGAGATGGTAAATTCAATAGATTTTGAATTCGTCTATTATTGATGGCGGTTCGAACGTTAATATGCCGGATAGCCTAATGATAAGGTACGGTCTCAATTGAAGTTTACAGTTACTCCAATTTATTAAATCCTAATAGCACAGAGTAGGGATGGATACATACGTATTGACAGAGAGACAGCTCCTATACTAAGACCACAGAATAGGGATGGATAGTTATGTATTACCAGAGAGACAGCTCCTATACTAAGACCACAGAATAGGGATGGATACTGACGTATTAATAGAGAGACAGCTCCTATACTAAGACCACAGAGTAGGGATAGATACTTACGTATTAATAGAGAGACAGCTCCTATACTAAGACCACAGAATAGGGATGGATACTTACATATTAATAGAGAGACAGCTCCTATACTAAGACCACAGAGTAGGGATAGATACTTACGTATTAATAGAGAGACAGCTCCTATACTAAGACCACAGAATAGGGATGGATACTTACGTATTAACAGAGAGACAGCTCATATATTACTAAGACCACAGAATAGGGACGGATACCCACGTATAGACAGAGAGACAGCTCCCATACTACGACTGAAACTACTGTAAGAAACTTTGCAACAGCAACAGTGGTGAGCAGCAGCAACTAACACAAATAAGTTTTATTTAGTTCGTAGATGCGTTTCGAATGTGTTGTTTTTGTGTCAGGTTGTTGACACAAGATGGCGCTTAGCACAAAACTTGTTGTAAATAATGTCTGAGAGTAAGTATACTTACGATAGTAGTGACATTAAAAAAATTATGGCTAAGGGGAAAGTTGTGATTTCTCATCTTCCTTGCTAACTCTTCAAAGACACTTTTGTAGATGATTATGGGACTTTTAGCACTTCGGAGGTCGAAATTGAAGTCAAAATGCATCTAATACTAGTCCCAACCACTGCTCCATGTCTTATTCTTATGCTGTCATTATTTTAAATTGACGACCCGGGCATACCGGTAGGTAAAAAATGTATTTGATGGAGTGGTGAATGTTTAAAATATGTATTTATGTATGGAAATCGTATGAAAGATATCGTTTTCTTATCAATAATACAGTCCGGGGCTTAAAAATATCACCAGTATATAAAGGCAAATTATCTGATCATGGGCTATATTGTTGCCATTTTCGAAAGGATCTCAATTATATTTTTTAGTACTTTATTGATATTGTAGTATTTAGATTAGGTTATAACAGAGGACATGAATGCTCTAATGCTGTTTGCTATGCTGCATTTATGCTGCATTATACGAGAACTCTTTATAATTTCGGGTTGAAATAAAGCTTAATTTCATCCCCTTATCTCTTATCCATTGCTTATATTTGTTTAACGGTCCTCAGCAAACGTATAGATGAAATGACATAGTATTGTTTAAATAAATTTTTGAAGTATAAGTTGTAATGCTTCCTTAGGCGCGAAAGACACTTTATTTTGTGGGTACTAATAATGCGTTGCCGGCCTTTAAGGTATTAAGTATGCTTTTTTCTTGAAGGTCCCTAAGTCGTATCTGTTCGGGAAGACCGCTGCCGGTAGTTGATTCCACAAAGTGGCTGTGCGAGGTAAGAAATTTCGAAGAAAACGCGCGGTTGTGGAATGCCAGACGTCTACGTGATGCGGATGGTACTTTGCACGTAATGTCCGATGGCGGAATTCGGCCGCTGGAATCAACCCGAACAGCTCCTCTGAGCACTCTCCGTGATAAATGCGGTAGAAGATGCAGAGAGAACCCACATCTCTACGCAATGCTAGAGAATCAAACCGATCGGAGATGACTTGATCGTCGATGATTCGAGCCGCTCTTCGTTGTATGCGGTCAAATGGAAGAAGCTGGTACTGAGTACTGAGTACTAAGCGGGAGCACCCGCCCAGAGGTGAGAACAGTACTCCATGTGAGGCCGAATTTGCGCCTTATAAAAATGCAGGCGGTGGCTTTTAGTGAAGTACTGTCTCGCCTTACTGAGTACACCAAGCTTTTTAGAGGCCAGTTTGGCCTTCTCTCCCAAGTGACCACGGAACTGAACGTCGCTCGATATGTCGACGCCAAGTATGCCAATACAGGCTGTGGCAGTAAGAGGAGTGATCTCGAATCGAGAGGGCGACTTTTTAGTGGTGAACGCACAAACTTCTGTCTTCTTGGGGTTGAATTGGACTAAATTATGTCGGCCCCATTCCGAGACTTTGCAAAGCATAGTCTCGATTTCATACACAAGTTTGTTCCGGTTCTCGTCGACGCTATCCCGGGACATGTTGGCACGGCCGGTGTAGGAAGCATACCCTGTGCTGTCGTCTGCATAGCAATGAATATTTCTGATTTGCAGCATATCATTGACATGCAGAAGAAACAGCTGAGGGGATAGCACGCAGCCTTGCGGAACACCAGCGTTTATGGGTTTTAAGTCGGAGCATGCACCGTTGATAACAACCTTGATGCTCCGATCAGCCAAAAAGCTAGTGACCCATTTGCACAACTTCTCGGGAAGCCCTAGGATGGCAGTTTCGCTATAAGCGCTTTATGCCACACCCGATCGAAGGCCTTCGCTATGTCCAAACTCACCGCCAACGCCTCTCCCTTCGACTCAACCGCTTGCGCCCATTTATGGGTGAGGTATGCAAGAAGATCACCAGCTGAGTGACCCTGACGGAAACCGTACTGGCAGTCGCTGATCAGCTGGTGCCCCTCTAGTTATCCCAAGAGCTTGCAGTATTACATACAGTATTGTGTGACAAAGTATTATTTACAGTACATTTTCTACTACTACAGCCTTAATTTTCTCCATAAGACTAATATTTTATGTTTGCAATTAATATACCGATGGTTGAAGATAGCGAGTGACGTTGTTTCTTCACATCAAACCGTATTCAAGACGGAAAATGGAGGTTCCTCTGGAGTGTAGTTAGTACATGAAATATTTCTCTCTTTTCTCAATGTAACAGTTTCTTAAGTTCTTTACTATATATGGTCCGTATTCAATAACGTATCTCTAGTTACGGATATATTGCTAACAACGTTTAATGGCAAAATCTTATCTATTCATAATTATGTCCAATATATTATTAGTTATAGTCCAATGCTGTCTGTCGATAGGTTATTAAGAACGGCTGTATATGTGTCATCACTTTTCTCCATTGTATTTGGTACTATTAAAAGTCAAAGTCAAAGTTTTAATTTGGATAAACATGATGATTGATGGTTCATAAATATTATAAAATACACTAGCTGACCCGGCAAACGTTGTTTCGCCATATAAAGTATAATTCACGCGATAGTTTTATAAGTAATAAAATATTGCCTATATTATAGCCTGTACATCATTTTGTTATATTGTCAATAGTTTTTGCAGCGCACGCAAAAATAGGTTTTCGATTTTACACCTTGTGTTACAAAATAGCAATTTTATTACGGATCCCTAATTTTGAAAAAAAAAACATAGCCTATAGCCTTCCTCGATAAATGGACTACCCAACACTGAAAGAAGCATTCAATTCTGACCAGTAGTACCAAAGATTAGCGCGTTCAAACAAACAGACAAACAAACACTGCAGCTTTATAATATTATTATAAAGTACATTATACACACACTTTTTACACAAATTATCTTGCCCCAAATTAAGCATATATAGCCTGTGTTATGGGTTACAAGACAACGATATGTTTAATACAATATACTTACTTAAACATACATAAATTCATATAAACATATATAAATACATTTAAACATCCATGACTCGGAAACAAACATCCATATTCATCATATAAATGCTTGCACCTACCGGGAATCGAACCCTGGACCTCTAGCTTAGTAGGTAGGATATAGATATAGGTGATAACCCTCACTTCTAGGATTGATACGCAAATAAAATTTGAATTACAAAATTTTATGAACGATGCGGGCCTCCAACCCACGACTCTGCCTTCCGTGCCAGTACTCTAACCAACTGAGCTAACCGTTCGAGTGACGTATCGTCATAAAATTTTGTATGCTTTGTTCCACTCTCAGGTTGTGGGTTATGGGTTCGAGTCCCGCATCATTCAATTTAAATTTAAACACCAAAATTACTTCAAAAGAGATATTTTTAGTTTTTATAATTATAATATAATTAATATTACCCGTAATATAAATAACACTATGTAAGTTTGAACTCGTGAGCCAACCATCTTTGTGTTGTGAAGTGCTGATGGAGGATATGACACGCAAAGTGAATACTTTGATTATAAAATAAATGTACTGATTTTTGCAGGCTTTTACTAACCTACATTTTATGTAAAGTCTAACATAATGTTTTTATTCATATTTCAACAGACTTGCTCGTAAGGTGAGCCTTATTACATCGTTCTTAGGGCCATACACTGAATTATAACACACACTTTTACCAGTGGGAGGCTCCTTTGCACAGGATGCCGGCTAGATTATGGGTAACACAACGGTGCCTATTTCTGCTGTTGAGCAGTAATGTGTAAGCATTACTGTGTTTCGGTCTAAAAGCGGCGTAGCTTGTGAAATTACTGGCAAATGAGACTTAACAACTTAAGTCTCAAGGTGATGAGCGCAGTTGTAGTGCCGCTCAGAATTTTTGGAAGTCAGAAGTCTTTCAAGAATCGTGAGCGTCACTGAATTGTAATGGGCAGGGCGTATCAATTACCATCAGCTGAACGTCCGGCTCGTCTCGTCCCTTATTTCCATAAAAAAAACACGTGCATAATTATATTACTCACTAGTGCATCATAGAATTATCCTTACAAAGTTAAGTAAGGACTAACTGCAAATTATATGAGAGTAAACAGAGTATTTTCAATTTAACCGGGTAATACAAGAAGTAAATGTGAAATCAAACAATCTGTGAAATTCCGTTAAAAAACTATCCAATTACGTTTTGAAAATTGTACATTCACCAATCATTTTAGAAATTAAACGATTTATGCAATATACTAAGTCTGGCCATAAATACTGTTACAATTAAAAATAAACAAAATATAACATTTGAATTTGGAATCTGTTATTTCTATATCATATCCATATTATTTCTATGTCATTTTTATATGATTGTTCATTGAGTTACAATACTGCCAATACATTGTACAATATTTTGCAATATTAAAATAGAATGGGGTGATAAAGAGAACCGAATCACTGTGATTGCATTACACTAAGTAGGTATGAAGACAATTCCAATTTTTAAAACACTCCATTTTACGCTTGGTATTAGTAAAATGTTTGTGTACCAGGCTATTATTAGGTACAGTGAGACCTCCTCTGTTTGTGACAGAAAAAGATCTGGCCGATCGCGTAGTGTTCGTACGAAAAAGGTGGTCAAAGCACTAATTGAAAGAATCCAAGAAATCCTGTCCGAAAGCAAAAGATTTTATCTCGGGAGATGAAGAGAACCATATCACGTATTATAAAAGATGACTTAAGACTTGCAGCCTATAAAAGACGAACTGGTCATTTATTAACTGATAATTTAAAAAATAATAGGGTGGTAAAATCGAAACAACTACTGAAGCGTTACGCAAAGGGAGGTCACAGAAAAAATTTGGTTACGCATGAATTTTTTTTTACAATTGAGCAAAATTAAAACAAACAAAATGACCATATAAATATGGTCATTGGCATGGCTCAAAGCACTAAGAAAGCTTCCCAATTAGTCGACAGAATGCAACGTGGGCACTATCCGACTTCAGTGATGGTTTGGTACTAGCTATGAAGGAATGACTGAGCCATACTTTTGTTAAAAAGTTATCAAAACATCGGCACAAGTGTATCAAGATACCAGTCTTAAGATGGTAGTGAAGCCCCTTAACAACACCATGTTCAATAACCAAGAATGGTCCTTTCAGCGAGACTCACCGCCGGGTCATATAACTTGGTCTAAGCAGTCTTAGTTGGAAATGAACGTTTTGGACTCCATCAGAGCAGAAGTCTGGCTGTTGTTTTTGGTTATTTTTCTTTTGTTTTAGAAAGTACGGCTTGTTCTAAACGCCATGATAATTTAGAGTCCCTAAAACAATCCGTTCGATTAGCAATGAAGAATTTTCCCATGGAAAGAGTGCGTGCTGGTATTGAGAACTGGCCTCAACGTTTAAAGGACTGTAGTGCAGCCATTTAAGACCACTTGGAATAAGCTTTTTATATTTTAAATTGTTTTATATTTATGTATTAAACTAACACACTTTAAAAGTAATAATTAACGTTATTTGTAATAGAATTTTTTTTTCGTTTCAGTATTTATGACAAGACTAGGTATATTTGTTTTTTACTTAGCCTCATCTCATAATAATATACTAGGTATATGCAAAATATTATGTCACTAATAAAAATTGGGTTTTGATATGAATATAATATAACTACAATTGGTCTATATAATATATTATTATAAATATAACTACTTTACAGATCTTCGATACAGTAAGATAGAAAAGGAATGCAAATTTATTGTAACTGTAACTGATTTTGATTGAGAAATCGTAAACAGTCAGCCACGCTTGGCATATTTAGCGTCCTTAGTATTTGAACATAAAATCCGTAGCTAACTCACACATTGATAAATCAAAATTGGTCACATGTTATCAAGCTTTCAGGCCGTTTATCCGCTAGTATATAGTAGCGAATAGAATATCCTATGTCTATGCTATTAATACATTTTTGCATTATTATAGTAGTACTAGGCTGACCCAGCAAACGTTGTATTGCCGATATTAAAATCGCGATACAAAAGTAACTGTTGATCGTAGATGGGTGAAAATTTTAATTTGTATGTATTTTTTAATGCTGACTCATAAACAAAAAAATTAAAAAAAAATTGTGTGGACCACCCTTAACATTAAGGGGGATGAAAAATAGATGTAGTCCGATTCTCAGACGAACCCAATATGCACTCAAAATTTCTTGAGAATCGGTCAAGCCGTTTCGGAGGAGTTCAATGTTTAACACCATGACACGAGAATATTATATTAGAGAATATATTAATTAGTAGTCTTTTGCAATATTATGGTAGCATAATATAATATGTAGATGTCACTCAAAACGAAGAATTTTTGAATACTTGCATTTTTGTCTACAATATATTATTTTAAAATATAAAATATTTTATACTATACTAGTCATAATTTAATTTTTTATGTAGTTTAATACTAATCTATACTAATATTATAAAGAGGAAAGATTTGATTGTTTGTTTGTTTGCGTTGAATAGGGTCCGCAACTACTGAACCGATTTGAATAATTCTTTCACTATTGGGAAGCTACATTATCCCCGAGTGTTATAGGCTATATTACATTTTCAAAAAATTAGGGATCCTACTAAAAGTCCAGTAATGCATCCTAAGGTGTAAAAATACGTACGCGAACGACGTCGCGGGGTATCAGGTATATTTTATACACATATTCATTATATTTTTTGGTTGATAGTTAAAGATATTTTGATAAAGTGAATTTACATTATGGCATCAATAGGCAACTTTGTTCTCTTAATTTTAATAATAATATATAGTTGTCATTTATTCTTACGAAAAGTTAACTATGCTTTTTACGAACATTATCAAATTCAAATCAAAATCACACTATTCATGTAGGTCATGGGAATGATACTTACGAATGTCAAAAAAAATTTCTTGTTGAATCTACTGCTACTTCGTAAAGGGTTGAGCTACTGAGAAGAAATAGCAAAAAAGTCATTACCACTCTTTTAAATCAAGATTCACATTTTCATCGTTTTACAAATCATTTCAATTACAATATAATATTTAAAGTGATGCAAAAAACATACTCAACCGTCAAATAGTCAATACCTTACAGGAGTAAGTCAAAAATGTAAATGTTAATTAATACAAAACAAAAGTTATTGAGTTAGTTATAGTAGCTGCATCATCCACACACTCCGTAAATAAAAACAGTTATTCTGTGAGCATTTTTACTAGCGACTAGCTGACCCGATAGACGTTGTTCTGTTTATAATAAATAAAATAATGTTTTTATATGAATTTGTCAATAAATATATCATAACATCAAAAATTACTTCGTAAAATATGCACCCTGCTGTCGTAATGAAATTGTTTCACAGCAGAACTGTCAAACCGTGCGTCAATAAATTCTCTCATAGAAATTATGTATGGACACATCAAAGGAAAAACAAATTTGATGTTTTTATTTAATTTAGCAGCATTTTCCTTTTAAACCTTCTCTGGACTTCCACAAATAATTCAAGACCAAAATTAGCCAAATCGGTCCAGCCGTTCTCGAGTTTTAGCGAGACTAACGAACAGCAATTCATTTATATATATATATAAATACAATAATACCAATCTCTAGTATATATGACGCTAGTAGACATTAAGAGGGTGTACTGTTTTGACAAAAATATTAAGGCACTCAGACTATTAGCAAGATTTCTACGCTCATGTGCCAAACCATCTCGTGTCTGAATCGGTCCCTTTTGAGCCCTGTGTTACAATCCACTATTCCCTTCCCGAAAGCGCTCAACGTATTTAAAGAAGTTGTAGCTCTATGTTGCAATAGAAGGAAATGTCTTTTCGATTCGATGAGGTCGTTAAATCCTCTGGGATCTATACAACTGTGGAAGTATATGGAAAAATATCTTTAACATTACATAAATACGTTTTTTACGCTAAAACATTTCACTTGTTTATTGAAGATTTTTAGGTCGGTCTCTGAGGAAACAAAAATCGGAATAAGGGAAGGTTATCTCAATGATCTACACTACTATATTAATCTGTAGTATCTGTATGTGCGTACGAATTTTTACGAATTCTTAAATACTAGCAGCTGACCTCGAAGTTGTTCGCGTGTTCGACATAGCGTGGTTTATAAGTAGTGAAAATATGTATGTCTGCATATAGCGTGACAACATGTAGCCTAATAGTTGTCTTAAGCTCTTTATTAAATTTGAAAATTTTGAATTTAACCTTTTCAGTAGTTTGCCCGCCGCCGGACCGCACCATAGTATCGCGCACTCGGTTGGTCATGTCTATGTGTCTGAGTCACTGCTTTGATTAGATCCGTTCATTGCGTGGGTCAGCATCATTTCGCTCTTTTCCCCTCCACCTGGCCCTGCACTATCAACCGCTCAAACGATCCTTAATTTTTGGAGATGTGGCCAAAGATCTTCAGAATTCTTAGTTGCACAGTCGGCGATAGCCTTTTTTTATCTTCAGTTCTTTCAAGATGGAATTGATGGTTCGGAAAACCGTCCAAGGGATCTACAGGAGTCGCCACAAACATCACCACGACAACACCAGCCCGCTCTTAATACACTAGCTATTTTAGGAACCAAATCGAATGGTGTTATTACCCATCGCGATGGCAAGCGTCCTGATGGATTGACCCTGGTGTCTTGGACATAGGGAATGGCGCTGGTGTGGGTCTTGCGTCGACACTCTGGATCGTCCTCATATCCAAGCTACTTCTGCTAATGCTGGGACTGCTCCCCCAACTACCAATAAAGCAAACCTCGTGGGGCCAGGGGCGCGGAGAATTAAAAATGTACTATCTACGCGCCTCAACAGGGCTTCTGGCAACCCAAAGCCAACGGATCAGCCTAGCTATAAAACACGGAAATGCTTACTAGTTTTCTTATTATAGTTCCTCATAGTGATAGGTTTTATTCACATATTTAGTATTGTAAATAAAGTTATAAGCAAAAAAGATGAGTTAAATAAAACTAAATGCATCATTATTGAAACTTCTAAGGCTCAATCTAGTATTTCTAATGTGGAAAATTCTGGAAGTCCGCCAAGCCGACTTTGAAAAGTAAATTCCCTGTAATTTGACGGGAACATAATAACAGAGAAGTAAGGTTAAGCTAGCTCCATATTGCCATGTCTAGACTGGCAACAGACGTGTCTAAAACTTCACAGAAGATTATCTATATAGTGGTTACGAAACGCCTCTATACCTACAAATATTTATATAAACTGCATTTTTTTTGTAGTCGTCAATACATTTATTTATTTATTTAAGCCTTAAGACTACTTTTAACTATACAAAACTGTTATTCTAATATCAGTCATCATTGTCAGCTGTTGATCGGGTCCAGAGTACTCTTTCAAAGGAAATTAATTCGTCAATCCACCTGGTGGTAGGTCTGCCTCTTTTTCGTTTTGCGTACCTCGGATACCATGATGTGACCAGACTACTCCAGGTATTTGCTAGATTTTCTTGTTATATGTCCTTCCCAGTTCTATTTCATTCTTTTCGTTACTCTTGCTACATCTTGTAGTTTACTTTTTTGTCTTATGTTTTTAATTTGTATCTTATCTATTAACCTTATGTTTAAAAAACATCTCTCCATGTTTCGCTGTGCTTTTTTGACTTTCCTAAGCTGACTCCTATTCAATGCCCACGTCGGACAGCCATACGTTAGGAACGAGATTATAAAGCTATTGAAAGTCTTCGTTTTTAAGCTTACAGGTATATCTCTGAAACGTAATAGATTTTAATATGTTACGTTCTAGAACATTTTGTCACGTACAACTAAACTTACTTAACTGTTTTCGCAGTGATTTGTATGATTTTATAGTCCATAAACCTGTGATGTTTATAGTAATTGTAATATTTTGAGTAATGAAAGTTTTTGAAATAACTTCTTGCAATATATGTATTGTATTGTTTTTCAGGTCATTATGCATGTTGAGTTAGCCTGTAAATGTGGTATACAATCTATATCATAGATACTTAAGAGTGTGTTTTAGAATAAGGATTAATTTTGTACACAACTTTGGCTTCCTAGTTAATAAATTATAAATAAAACGGACATTTTTAACTGGCAACCCCGGTTTTGTATTTATATTATAAAAAAAAAAACAGATGACTACAATTCATCACCAAAAAATGTACCTGCTGTACACCTGGCAACCTTTATTTTGCGGCTGACTGAGAGCTGGCAACCATATTTTTTCAATTCTTGACATAATTTCCTTTAAAAACACGTACAATTTATTAAAAAAAAACATATAGGTGCAATTTACATCAGAAAATTAATTATACTAAAATTAATAACAGGTTCTTGCGGATTTTTTTTATAAGCATCCTATCACTAATAATTTGCTTACTCCCTATACGTTCAATTAAAAATAGTACAAAGAAACACGTACCTGTAGAATCGAGCGGCGGGATCTTGGTCAACTTTATATCTATCTCTTTATATCTTCAATATAACTCAATATGCAATGTTTTTAAAGTGATAACCCTCACTTTTAGGATTAATACACAAATAAAATTTGAAAAACAAAATTTTATGATCGATGCGGGATTCGAACCAACGACCTCCGGCGTTCCGTGCCGGTGCTCTTACCAACTGAGCTAACCGTTCGAGTACCGCCTCGCTATAAAAATTCTGTTTGCTTTGCTCGCAATAAAATTTTATTTGTTCAATATAACTTTAAACATGTTATGTACCGGTTGAGTAAAAAATGTGTTGTGCATTTGACAAATGATTTAAATGACATCATAAATTTAACTGTTAACCGTAACCGTCCAATCTTCACCCATTAAAGCTATTATTAAATAGTGATATAGTTAAATAGAGACAGTTTCAAAATATAAATATTCGATATTAACTTTATAGCCTAAGATCCCACTGCCTGATTCTGCAGGTATGCGTATTTTTGATAGAACTAATCATAAATGAACATTGAGGCAGTATGCAATGTATTACCGATAGTATATAATTAATTAGTTAATATATTGAGACAAAATTATTCTGATATAAACTATATGTGCAACTATTTGTTTTTTTTTTTCAATAAATTTTACTAAAATTAATTAAAGCTAATTGAGGCCATTTTTTTATAGGCTAACTTCTTTAAACCTCCATAACTTTCACAAATAAAATTTGAAAAACAAAATTTTATGAACGATGCGAGATTCGAACCCACGACCTCCGGCGTTCCGTGCCGGTGCTCTAACCAACTGAGCTAACCGTTCGAGTACAGCCTCGTTACAAAATTCTGTTTGCTTTGTTCAACTCTCAGGTTGTGGCTTCATCTACAGGATCTACTTTACAGTTGATAACCTGCTAAAAACTTTAGAAATATAACATATTGTTCTCCATAACTTTTGTCCACAAACGCTGAGCAATAAGTATTTTTTTTATTTTGTTTAAGAAGATTCTACTCTAAATACTCTTACATAGATTAATATAGGTATTTCATTCTAGAGCACAGGCCCATACATCCATCTCCATTAAAAGCATAATTTTTGACTTAAATGCACCGCGGGCGTATTTGAGGCGATAGGCAAGTAATATTTTCATAAAAAACGTTCCATATAAAAGTTAGGATTTGTACAAAATGAATATTTTAGTTAAACGATGCGGCTTATGAAACAACAAACTATTTATTATTTGCCTGTTTATTAATTACGTTGCAATTATAACGTAGTTTAAAATCGTTACGTAGACAATTTATTGTTAAAAATATTTATTAGTTAAGGCTGCGTTTAGAATGGTGTTTTATTGTGCATCATACTCCTGTTGTTTTTTTATATTTTGTCATCAACGGAAGAGTTAAATAATACTGGCTATCAACCGTATAAATCAGTTCTTGTTTTAATAAAAATTGAAAAGAAATCTCCTTTAGGCGTGTCGAGAACTTTTGAGAACAATTTGTTGATGTTTTAAAGTGATAACCTTCACTTCTGGGATTAATTACACAAATTAAATTAAATAAATATATGATTCATAAATTCCAGAAGTCTGGGTTATCACTTTAACAACAAATTGTTTAGATTTGAAATAGCGACATCTTAAGTCAATGTGCAAATGTTGCGGTTGAGCAGGCTATCAACTGTAAAGTAGATCCTGTAGATGAAGCCACAACTTGAGAGTTGAGCAAGACATACAAGATTTATCAACGATACGTCACTAGAACGATTGGCTCAGTGAAAGAATGGCACGGAACGCGAGACGTCGCGGTCCATGCCGTGAGTCGCGCTTCGTTCATAAATTTTAGAGTAGTAGGCATTATACGTTTGTTTGTTCCTGGTGTTAACATTACTTTTATGACAGTTTCTAGCAAATTCACTTATGCCTATGTACATAAATAAAACTATATTATAAAAGATCAATACCAAAACAACAGGATTTAGTTTGATAAAGTTATTATGGATCCCTATTACATGGACCCTTGACCTTTTGACCATCCAACAGTTCTCATTGAAATACATTAAGGATTCATTAGAAGCCTCATGACGTCACTGGAAGCCAATCACGTTGACCAGCTGTCACCAGAACGCAACAAATAAACGGATACTTAATAATTAAATGAAATGAAGCTCAGTGTGCATGCGGCCTCATTTAATAGTGTTACCAATCTATCTCCAATATTTAATTTGTATCTACACGTGCGGTCGCTACAAGTGATCAACTGAAGCGGTTTAAAAATTAAACATAAATAATTTAAGTATAAGTTCATAAATCACAACACATAACTTCGATTTTATTCGTTGGCGTGAAATCAAGTCATCAATAATTCACTTAACTTAAATTACACTTTTAGTAAAAAATGTACCACGCCCGAAGCCATGGAGAAAACTTCTATGTTAGCAGGAAATCAAAAATCCTTAAGTGAATCTATGACTAATTGTACAGAAAATTTAAGAATCTGGAATTAAGTCAATTGCGTAAGTTAATGAAAGAGTTTTGAAATGCAGTTTTAGCACTAATATATAGACTTTTATAATAAAGTCCCAGCCACTGTTCAGGCATTATCTATAAATAAATTTAAATGTTTTATAAAAAAATGGCTCTGTCGTAAATCCTATTACTCCACAGCTGAATATCTAAGTGATTGGACAGCCTAGGACTAGATTATGATTATTTTATAGCGATAGAAATGACTGTACAATATTGCATATTTTTATTGAAAAGAGCGCAAAAAAAGAAAGCTGGGAGAGTTTCTTGCGCCGCTTCTTCTCTCTCAGAGCGCCATTTGTTTCCAAAGCGGTAGTAGTATCTAGAATATTAGAAATTACATCAAAAAGAATTCTAAAGGAATCAATTTTGAGAAAATAAATGCCTTTTTTATGCTTTTTTGCACGACCGCAACACAAAACTAAAATGTTTAATAATTATCAAAGCGAATATAAAACGATATTTCGATCAAAAAAACTGTTTAACAATGATGATGTCAACCAAGATAAAAAAGGAACCAAACTAGTTTAAAATTAAATAAAATTTGTAACCAAAATTTATGAACGATGCGATACTCTAACCCGCGACCTCTCAGGTTCCGTCCGTTAACTTTAACATGTTTAGCTTAAAGTTGACTTAGTTCTAATTAACTAGTTTTATTCTTATAAAATGAATTAAAACTAGTTAATTAGAACTAATAATTTAATAGCAAATCTCTAAAAGCTTCGAACTTAAAATCTTCTTAATGTGACTTTTCACTACTTATATACTTATACTTGCTCTGGTTTTGCTGTTTTTTTAGGAAGAGAATACTCACTGCAGCCCATATTCTCTTGGAGGAATCACAAGAGGGTTGCCAACCTTATAGAGCTTATGAACATAATATAAAAAGGCATTTTAAGTTTCAGAATATCCCTAATTAATATTAATTAAAATTAAAAGGTTTATTTGGTTCAAAAAGTTTACAGAGATCTTATAAGTAAAAACAATATGAACACTAAAGATCCAAAATGGTGTCTAGTCAGCATTATGTTGGGAATTTAACTTCCCAACGCTGGTATTCTTTAGACACCATAGAAGCCACACTTCAAGAATTAAATATTTATAATAAAATGCATATCTATATATATTGAAGTGGTCTGGGATGTCCTGTGATTTAAAACTCTTTGATTGACTAAATCGCTCTTACTTATAACTTGTACTCCAATTCAACGCTAACCAAATACAATATCCAGTACGATCCGATACGTGAAACAAATTACAATAATTATAATACATATTAATAATTTATTGACCAATATCGATATGTATGATTTAAAATATAATTAAATATTGTATTATGAATTTACGATTTGATTAATTTTAAATGTTTATTCAATTCAGCGAGATATATTAAACAGATTGATAGAAACTTTCGTACCAAGGAAGTTAATAATTTCTTTAACAATTCAAACCTTCTTTCTAAATAGTTGTCCATGTTTTAAAAATATAAGGATATGATTTAATGTTTATTAGAATCATTAGTCAAAATATAGTTTTGATAATTTTTGTTAGCTTGTTTGTACACGATAATTTCAATGAAAATGATTAGAAAAATTATTCGCTTAAACTCATAAATGCATTTGTAAACAGTCATAAAATGTTAAAAAAAAATGATGTGGTGTCGTGGGACACCAGGTAGGAACGAAGTTCCTTCGGCTAATGTAGAATCGACACAAATTGCAAAAAAAATCGTTCTAATATTGCTATAATCGTTATCATATATTAATATAATAATATTGATAATATATACACTACTCGCTTGTGTATGCGACTGTCGCGCCTGCGCACGTCTCATTTAACGGTTTTATTCCACGCACTTTTTTCCACGGATTTTTTCTTACGGTTTGACTATCACATTTTTTTCAGTTCGGTCGCGCAGCAAAATCCCAAAACTTCGTTCCAAAACAAGTAGGTACGCAAAAGTGTCAAAAAGTAAATTACGAAAGAAATTAAAAATATGTTAGTAGGGGATGCTATGGTCGCAGAGACTCGCTTGCATATGTAAGGAACCTCGCATCAAACTTCTTTATCCTCAATATAATTAATAATTATATTAATAAAATAATACACGGATCCTTAGAACCTAACATAATATCTAATTTAAATTTCTCCATTCCAAGATGTTTACCAAGACAACCGATTAATAAAATATTTTCAAATAATTACTCTAGAACGAATGTGAAACAATACGGTCCTTATAATAGAATATCTACAACATTCAATGATATCAACAATCATGACGTTGACATTATTCACGACACGTTTAAGTCATTTAGAAATAAAGTTTTAGAAAAAATAACGACCACGGTAGATATAGATTGTTAATGACTTATTAATTCTTAATTAAATTTTTTGTAATTCCATACTCACCACTTTATAATTATTTACATTGTATAGTTTCTAGAATTAAGATTTATTACTAAGTTACTTAATTTTTTCATAATTAAAATGCTGAATGTACCTAATTAGAATAACCAACCTAGAATTAGTATGTAAGTGCAAATCAAATGTTAATGTTAAGTTGAGTAATTGTTGTTACATCTTAAATAAATAAATAAATAAATAATATACTCTACCACTATAATTACCCCTTACCAAAAAAAAAAAAAAATAGTGTGCCTTGAATGTTTTGTCAGGCAGTTCTTTTATGATCGTATCAAGATCTTATTATAGAATTTCCCAAAAATGTTCAATGAATGCAATTTTCACCGATGGTATTATAGCAACCTCACCGTAACCTTTAATGATAGATACCAAAAGGTTCATACACAAAAAAAATATTAATTGAAATAATACGCTAAAATTTGCACAGAAAATAAAAGTACGCGGTAATAGATTCAACCCTGTCCTCCATAAGTACTCCTGGTATTTCCCTGTCTATTTAAACTAGAAAAGTTTGACCTTTCATGCAAGTACTCTTAAAGTAATTAATTGAACAAAATTGATTCCTTGAGAATTCTTTTTCTTAATTATTAAATTCATAACACCAAAACAAATGGCACTCTGGGCGAGAAGAAAGTGCGCAACTCTCCCAGAATTATTTTATGCGCTTTTTAAATAATAAAGAAAAAAAAACATTTAGTCTGCAGTCGAGTAAAAATATTTTATTATTAATACAGCCATTGTAAAATACTCTGTTAATTGAAAAGAGTGGCCGTTGTGTTTCTTGTAGGTACTTCTCACGAGCTCTACCTCTTCCGAACATATGGTAGATTCAGTAATAAAAAAGAAATATTAATTGACGTTTCAGGAGCGCTTAGTTTGAGCCTAATTCATCATCAGCCGGAAGACGATGACGAAAAAAAAAATACTTACCATCAAATTATTTGGGTATTAAATAAGACTAATAATAATAAGAGCGCGCTGTGGTCTGAAAGAAGATGTCGTGATAAGGACTGAGAAAGGAATGCTGAAATGGTTTGGACACGTGGAGCGAAAAAGTAAAGAAAGAATTACGAATAAAATATATATTATGTCATATAAGGCAGGTTGGTCGCGAATGGACATTCATCGACCAAATTGAGGACGTTTTGAAAAAAGGAAAGGTCTGAAGCATCAGGAACCGGCGAGCATGAATGAAAAGAGTTATTAATGTAGAGGAAGCGCGTGAGGTTTGTAGGGATAGAAACAAGTGGCGTTCTGTTGTCTCTGTCTACTCTGACGGGAAATAGGTATGTATTTATAAATGGTATGTGTGTGTGTGTGTATGTGTGTGTGTGTGAATAAGTCTTAGCTGTCACGCTCGGGTATAGTCCTGTCCAGTCAACAAACGTAGCGTGATCAGATAGAATAAAGTTAACCAGAGTTATCTCTTATACACAAATATGATTATAAGCAATTTGTTATTTTTAAAGTGATATCTTATTATAAAGTGATATAATACAAATAAAATTATATAAATGTTGGTAATTCGTAAAAATACAACAAAAATAACGTATTTCCTATTATAAACCTCGACTTAACCTAAACCAAGCATCGCTTTGGGAAGAACAATTACACTACAAAATGTATAATAAGACTAGCTGACCCAGCGAACGTTGAATTGCCGATATTAAAATCGCGATACAAAAGTAACTGTTGATCGTAGATGGGTGAAAATTTGAAGTTGTATGTATTTTTTAATGCTGACTCATAATCAAACAAATTAAAAAAAAATTGCCGTGGACGACCCTTAACATTTAGGGGAATGAAAAATAGATGTTGTCCGATTCTCAGACCTACCCAATATGCACTCAAAATTTCATGAGAATCGAATTTGGTAGATTCAGTGAATTCAAAGAAATATTTATAGTTAAGCTTCAAAAGCGCTTAATTTAAGCATATTTGAATAAAGTTTATTTGATTTTGACTTTGACTTTGACTTTGTACTATAACTGCATTACCTTTACGTATCATAAGGATAAGTTATTGTTTTACACAAAAAGCACTTAACTTCAACGAGGTATTCGAAATCGAACTCCACGACCCAGGTTGTGTTATAATAATAAAATTGTTTGCACCTACCGGTATTCGAACTCGGTTCCTCTAGCTCAGTAGGCAGGTACACTAACCACTTGTCTATAAGGGTCTTCTAAATCAAGCCTTGACAAGTGTCCATGTATGTCAAGTACATCGGACATCTTATATAAATATATGTATATATTGTTGACAGTGACAGATGGACAGGGAGAAGACTTCTATAAAAGCGCCGTCTCTCTAGCGAAGACACGCTCCATTCCCATAAGCACACAGCCGGTCCAAGGTTCGAGTCTCCTTATGAGACGCCCCGCGACTGTTGTTGCGTAATCTTTGAGGCCTCCACGGCCCACGTCCTATGTCGCTGTAAAAGCCTTCAGGGCTAACAGCATAGAGGAGGTTTTTAGGCTTACGCGGACACTTACCCTACCGAGCCTGACACATGGGCCCCGTTTCGGCGTATGCAATACGAAACTGTATTTTCCTCCTCTCGAAAAAAAAAGCATCGACTCATTTCCGCTGCAACAGTTGACGAGTTAAGGCGTTACTCTGCCCGATTACTGTTAAATAGAAGAATATTAAACATTGTGTAATTCGTAATTTATTCTCAGAAGATTAGTTTCTTTTTTTTTAAGTTTTGTAACGGTTTTCTATTTCATTTTACAGTAATTATTTGACGTTAACTTATAAGTGAAATATTAGTAGGTGGTATTAAAATTTGTTGTAAAAAAAACCCCTTTTGATCTTATTTCCTACAATATATATTTAAACATACGAAGCTAATATAAAGCGTATAAATAAGCCATCTGCTCGTTTTATCACTTACTCACACTCACCTTAAAAAACTGTGTTTTTGGAGGAAAACATTTCTGGCGTTTGAATTCATTTGTTACCCGTTGCTTACTCTGCCCATAGACAAAAACAAAATGGCGTCATCAAGAGATCCATTTGCGCACGTCTCTGTGATAGATTAGCTTTGTAATTAAGAAAATTCTTCCTTAAAAACTGAGCATCTGTCTTCATTAATCCCGTCGAATCAGATCTGATGAATAATTATGTAAATTGTATGTTAATTGATCAAACATTTTGTTTATTATGTTTTTAAGGAATTACTTCGTTTTTAAGGGAATTTTGTACTTTAAATTACTTTATTGTATCCTATTATGAAACTTAAGTAGGTAAATAAAGTATAACTCACTAAAACCAACCCATTAGTAGTAAATTGCAATTCAAAATCAAACGAGAATAAGCCTATAATGAATTCAGTTATAAATGTGTAACACCCGCGTTAACCAAATAAACCACAATGTGTGGTCCTTAATGTCTTATGTGCTCACTTTATAACAGAGTACTAAACGGTGGTCTCATGCCGTTGACATATGACAACGGAAGCAAACAGGAGGTAATGATGGATTAAGCGTGGAAGATATTTTTTATGGAGTACCTAAGAAAATTCCTTGGAACGGCAGTTTTGGCTAAGGTTTTTGCTTAAGGCTGGGTTGAACCAACGAACTTTAGCAAAAACAAACATTTGATTGACCATTTGACAATATTTAGATGACATCATAACTTTCACTTATAACCGTACCCGTCCAATCTTCGGCGGTTTTTTTATTAAATGAGGCTCACGGGATGGGTAGGGGTGAGGCAACCGCCCATGGACATCCGTAACACAGGTGTCAAGAGATGCTTTGCCCACCTTTAAGCCGGCCGGTTAAAGCTATTGTTCATGTTAAATACCTATATATTAACTTAACACTTTTTAACTTTAAATATGCCAAGGAATACGATGGGGCAACACATTTCGGAATCCATGTTAAAGTCAGCGTCACTGTTAACGTTAAATTTGACTTAAATCTTAATTTTAACAGCTAATATGAGGCAATCCAGCCTAAGAGTTTATGGCTAAGTAGTTTTCGCCAGTTACAGAGTGTTGTAATTTTAAATCTTATGCGTCTTCCAGTTGACTTGAAACAATGAAATGAATTGATTTATTTGTATGAATCGTGGTAACATAGTTCTTACATACATAATTGATAGGTGTACAGCAAATTCGACAATATATCGGCATACAAATATTTGATTATCAATATTGGAATTTTTATATATTTTATACGTCATTTATACACGTTACATAGCTATAATTCAATAATATAATAATAAACATTAGTTTGTAGGTACCTCTCAAAAAATAACATTTCAGTACTATTATTTTTGGCTTAAGAATTCTTTTAAACTATAGAAGCATTTATCTATTAACCATAATTTTAATTTTTTATGCATTATTGTTTTAGGCATCTCTCTAATATTCCTTGGAAGGTGGTTAAAGACCCTAATACACATAACATTTGCGTTATTTTGATGAAGCGCTGTTCTACAGTATGGCATCAAAAGGCGAGTTGGATCTCTTAATCCTAATATGGAATAGTTCTTTGCTGGTTTAAAAAGTTCACCATGTTTTTTATAAACATACTAATCTCTAATATATATAGACCAGTAGTCAATGAATCTTGAAACCTTTAAGGAGCTTCTTAAGTATATCTACATGTTAGTGCAATCTAAGCTTGAAATCAATTAGCATATAGGAGGAGATCTCGAGTCATCCAGAGCGAAAGTAGAATTGACAATCTTTGACAATATGAGATACGCAAGATTTATTAATATTAGAAGTGAAAACTTCTTTACCATCGTTATGATTTGAAAGCGAGACAGTAAAAAGAGACAGACACAAATAAATCCATAAGATTTAACGTGGGAGAAAATAAGATAGGGAGATATACAGTGTTTTGGTACCAGGCGAGTATGCCTTAACATATTCTGACGTCATGCGCACGACGTATTACCACATAGACACCAGCAGAACTTAAATATGGTAGCGGCAAGGGGCGTGCAATCAATATAGGCAAATAGGCATAGCCTACCTCAATAAAAACCTAAATTAAAATTATATAGCACTAATGTTATAGTTAATTTAGTTTAATTTGGTTCTATTATTCTATAACCAAACTTCCACTAGGTAAACACCCACCCTGAAAGTTTCACCTGACGCTAAACCTAAGGTAGGTAGTTTTACATCGGCTCAAGGGAGCTATACTATGTAAGGACATAGAAATTATTTAGAAAAAGTGTTCGTCGAAAGTTATACGACTACAGAAGAAGGTGCGCTGTTTAGATATCAAATGTTCCTAAAACATGACTTCCCAATTTACCAGCGTATGGTAAGCATGCCTACTGGCCTATTATTGGCCCATCGCCTAAATCTTAATGAATTATGATTTCGTGTTTACTGTTTGTACAATGAAATAAAATAAATGAAGTTGCGGTGTGTTGTGTGATAGAAATAGGTACCCATTAGGTTATTCAATTATAATAGAGAAATTAGAGTGTGCCATTTATGGTACACAGTTTGCATTCGAACAAAAATAAAAATTGTTTCTTTCAATATGTAGGCCGATACAAATTAATATTACCTACTTGAGATATCTGTGATGGTGAAAATTTTTTTCGATCGCTATTACTTTACAATACCTACAAGTAACAACACGAAGAACACCGCAAAAACAGTGGTAAGCGAATTAATATCATTATTACCTACTAAATATTAGACCTACTGGCAAGTATATGTAGAAAAATATATTAGTTTTGAATGATAAGCAGATCGATTGTACTGTGTAATTTGTATTTTGAGTTCATAAGTTTGAAAATTATATGGATTGAGATAAAAGTTGTTTTTAAAGCTACAAATGTTTCAAATACATGTTACCTATTACAATAATAATTAGAGTTCACATTGGATCAAGGATGAGTGACAACTGCTGCCTCTACTGGTGACTTAAGAAATATGAATGTACACAATACAATATCACGTCATTATAATATTATTAGTGATCGTGAAATCGATGTTAAATTTATGGACATCATAATTATGCATGAAAAATCTACACAGTGATTGCAATTTGTGTCTTTACCGCTAGAGGGCGGCAAAAAAGAAAATATCTATTTCATAGTTAATTTTAATAACACAATAATTAAAAAAAAATACGCGTACCTATTAAAGTTATGGAGCTACAATAGGAAAACCAATTAACATATTCTGAAGCTAATAAGAAAGCGGACTCTATATGTAATTTTTGAATATTTTAATTTAAATCATAACACAAAATTATTTTGTAGAAAATATACGTTGAATAATTAATTAAATTAAAATTGTGCTGTGCAATACCTAAATTTTTAACTACATAATTTGTTACCTAGAGTGATAAAAACTAAAATATTAGGTTGACCAATTAATGGTACCGCAACTATACGCGAAACACAAACAACTTCAATATTTTGACCTCAAAACCTGGCGCTGTCGGACTAAGCCCAACTACAACTAGTCTGATCTTATATATTTGATGCCGATATTTCGATCCAATTGCATGAATCGTAGTCACGTCGGAACTCGGAAGTTTGATGTTCTTGCTGGAAAACCAATGCACGCCCCTGGGTAGCGGTGATAGTAATGTCTTTCATAGCGTTTGAAATAATGTGTCATCCTAGCATCATGTACTCCATATGCAGTTTAGTCAGAATATATTAAGGTATACTCGCGTCATACATTTGACAATCTCTTCTTAAACTATGATCGCCTGGTACCAAAACAATAATGCTTCATATCTCATTTTCTCCCACGTTAAATCTTATGAATGTATGTGTCTGTCTCATTCTCTCGCCGGCTGAATCCTAAAAAATTTACCTTTGAGTTTGAGTCTCTATCGTCTCGCTTTTTCGTTTCATCGAGTTTCAAATCACTACGATCCTAAAGAAGTTTCACTTCAAAAATGTTTAAAATAACTCAGATATACAGTACACTGTAAATAATAATATAACAAACCGAACTTAAATTATATTCTTTCATTTCATCGTTAGGACATAATGCTAAATATGGAATTAGTGTTTTGTTATCGGTTCTTAAAGAGTTCAAATTCAAATTCAAATATTTTTATTCAAAATAAGATGTGACATCACTTATTGAAAGTCAAAAAAACTACCACCCATTCCAAAATGAATGCCTCAGACCTGAGAAGAATGGGCGCAACAAACTCAGTGGTCTTTTTTTTTCATCGAATAAATATGTTTACAAAGTAATATTGTACAATTAAACTTATTATTTAATAGTCTGAGGGCAGTCACTCCATTCCCAATCTGTGGTATCATTAAGAAAGTCATTTATATTATAGTAACCTTTACCACACAAACGTTTAGTTGTCAAGAAATTCCAAAAAAAATCTAGAAAAATCAAAGTGAAAGATTCCCTTACATAGTAACAGGTTCAAATATATTTATCAATAAAACATGCCCGTATATGGATACAATATTGCATAAAAATTACAACTCGATGTCGGTAGAGAGCTTTATGAGCTTTGCAACAAACAATAGATATTTAAACATACAAATAATCTAATAACATTCTCTAGGTGACCATTAAAAGAAATGTGAAATATTATTATTGTAAAAATTTTCGATGCGACTATTACAACAATATTATTATTACATAAACATGACCCGAAATTTTGCTACATGATAAATAAAGTCCATTATGTTCACACAATGAAGTGAAGGCAAGGAATTGTGCCTCAAACATTATGATAATGATAGACAGATGTTAGACAAACTAGATACCATTTCATGTTCACAATTATTGAAAAATTTTAATAAATTATATAATTAATTTCTTAAGATATTAAATAAGTTCCGGCTTAGTTTGAGCTCCAGTCTCTCGCCAGCCTACCGAAACTCTCTAAGAAGAAAAAAGCATTTGTATGAAACGTGCAGTGATTGATAGATTGACAGATGACGGTTATAATCTTGTAAAAAAAGGAGATAGCAGAAATCCACTACTTTTTAAGCAACTTTTCGATTTCAAACTCAGCTGGATTATACTGCGTCGCCATATTGTAATTACTATTTCAAACTTATGTAATATAATAACAAGTAATTAACTTGAGTAATGTTATGCAGTAACATTAATTTTCAACAATATCAAACCCACGTGTGAAAAAAACCGACTTATAAATATCATTCTTAAGGTTCAATATTTGATTTTTGTAAATAACTAAAACGTATAAAAGAAAATCTATTTTTTTTATGACAATAAGGGATGAGATGAGCATGACGTACAGCTGATGGTAATTGTTACGCCCTGCCCAATGTACTGATCAGGATTCTTGAAAATCCCAAAAAATCTGATCGGTACTACAACTGCGCTCGTCTTGTTGAGACATAAGATGTTAAGTCTTATTTGCCCAGTAATTCCACTAGCTACGGCGCCTTTCAGACCGAAATACAATAATGCTTACACATTACTGCTTCACGGCAGAAATAGGTACCTTTGTGGTAAAATGATAGACGCTTAAATTTTTTGTAATAACGTTACGAAGATGATCACAAAATTACGTCTAAAAATCCATATGTGGTGGATTAGAATGATTATTTTACATTATCCAGTTGACGATCTCCATCAATTGATAGCAATAGTGATGAACGTTATCAAACACTCAAAATATGTGGCTGAACTGTGTCATGCACAGTATACAGAGTGTCCCAAAGTTATGGGACATGAAGGGAAAGTACCTTAAATATCGAAGATAGGCTATTTTACTGAAAGAAGACTTTATGTTATTTATAAAAGTTAGTACTTCTGCATTCAAAGATTTTCTAAAAATTACTTGCCTCGTCTGGGAATCGAACCGACTGAAATGTTAAAAAAAAAACACCCCTACTTTTATAATGCCAATCTAAAGAATGGCCAAAAACTAATAACTCTTCTTAAGTAATATAGTATTTTAAAAGAAACCCTGTATATAAACCCTGTATACCATAGTAATAAGCCACACGGCTTAATACTTACTAGAAAGTATTAACAGATATCCTACTAAGGAATGTTTATACTTAAATTCTTCAAGTTTACGATGAGCCAAACAAAATGGAGATGACGAAGCTGGAAAGTTCCACTCTATCTATTTTATTACCAAAGGCTGCTATATGTACTTTTGTGTTTGACCTTTTCGGAGGCATTGAGAATGGATGGCTGGCTATAAGATGTACTGTCAAAATTGTCCCTCGTAAAAACCCGCGGAATTATCTCGCACATGTCAAATTTTTGCTCGACTGTTTGTTTCCATTATGTCAGAATCTTCTTTTGTTCTTTTATTAAAATTAATTAAAATATTAAGCTAGATTGTCTCGAAAAATAGCAGTACAGTTTAAATGTACTTATAAGCTGTAAAGTATGTGTTTTTGATACTATCAAAAATAACAGAAAACCAAATTTTTATTTTGTGCTCTATGTAATTAATAATTAACTTTTTTACATGTATTTTTTAAAAATACTAGCTGACCCAGCAAACGTTGTATTGCCCTAGTAATAAAAAAAATTCAGAATTAAAATTTTTGTGTATAAATAATAGATAACGACCGATTCTCAGACCCATGAAAAATATCGTACTACAACAATCATTATATTCGATTGCCATCTTGCAATTAATAGAGTTGTTAATAGAGAGTACAATCACACAATCGTTCTCTGCACCCTCGAGAACCTCGGACACGATATCCATATTGCTGAAATCATAATTTTGTGCGGCGGCCATCTTGGATTTCAAAAATGATCACAAAATCGTTCTCTGCACCCTCGAGAACCTCGGACACGATATCCATATTGCTGAAATCATAATTTTGTGCGGCGGCCATCTTGGATTTGAAAAATGATCATAAAATCGTTATCTGCACCCTCGAGAACCTCGGACACGATATCCATATTGCTGAAATCATAATTTTGTGCGGCGGCCATCTTGGATTTCAAAAATGATCCCAAAATCGTTCTCTGCACCCTCGAGAACACCGGACACGATATCCATATTGCTGAAATCAAATATTTTGTGCGGCGGCCATCTTGGAGTTCAAATATGATCACACAATCGTTCTCTGCACCCTCGAGAACCTCGGACACGATATCCATATTGCTGAAATCATAATTTTGTGCGGCGGCCATCTTGGATTTCAAAAATGATCCCAAATTAGTTCTCTGCACCTTCGAGAATCTAGGTTTCGATATCCATAATGTTGAAATCAAAATTTTGCGCGTAATATTACATTTCTCTCATACGTCGATAAAAAAGATTTACTTCAAAAATGCATAAAAAATATTATCAGAGTAATTCCGTACTCTAGCATAACTGTAAGTTTTAAAAAATATTACGCGGTCCTTCTGGACCGGCGGTCGTTGACCCGCATCGCTCGGTTCGTTCTCAGCCATGCCCGACGCCCGTGTCCATGCGTACCTAACGAATCTAACGTTCGCGCAATTTTTACCTAAAGTGTTGGGAAAACCTCGCCTTAAAATAAGTTGTGAAAGCCTCAATGCCTGTCGAGTGTCCACTGACTGCACACGTTTTTATCTCTAGTTAGCTTAGTTCACCAAGCAGCTCATAACAATGGACAACTTCATAAGAGAGTTCATAAAATATCAAGCCAGCCAAGAAGTTATAGGAAACTGGACACTACCTTCATTTTCTGGAAGCATATTGAGTCGTATTTTAAAAATATCATATATTTAGTCCGAATACTACTTTAGTTATTTTCATAGTATTATGTCCTATTGTATATTGTTATGGGGCAGTGCGGCCGATATTAATACTATCTTTGTGCTGCAGAAGAGGGCTATTCGCGCGATTTATAACCTAGGTCCTAAAGAATCACTAAGAGAAAAATTTAAAGAAATAAACATTTTGACTGTTGCTTCTCAATACATTTTTGATAATGTTTTGCATGTTCATAAGCACATTGAGGAATTTTCTAGAAACTGTGACATTCATAATGTTAACACGAGGAACAAACATAAACTTGTTATGCCTACTACTCGGTTGGGTCGAGTTAGTAAGTCTATTGTTGGGCGATGTATATGCTTCTACAATATGATCCCAGAAAATGTACAAAAGAAATGTGTTACGAAATTTAAAAGAATTGTTAAAAAACGTTTGTGTGGGAAAGGTTATTACAGCATAAACGAGTTTCTTAATGACATAACGGACTGGGATTAAAGCGAACACCCTCAGGCTCTTTAATGTTTATTGTACGATATTACATTGTAATCCATATTTTATATAAAAAAAAAGCCCGCTGAGTTTCTTGCGCCCATTCTTCTCAGGTCTGAGGCAGTCTCTTTTGAATGGGTGGTAGATTTTGACGTTCAATAAAAATAAAAAAATTTGAATTTGAATGATCGTAGTCTGCTGAAAATTTCAGAATAAGCCTTCAACAGATTCAACCCAGCAAGATGTATCAAAAATCTAACTTTTATGATCTTACTTAAATTATCTAAAGCATTGAAAGATGTCTGAAATACAATGTTATTTCTTAATTAGTTCACTCGCTGATTAGCATCAAAACGTCTTGAATCATTATTGCTGTATTCATATAAGACTGAAATTTAGTATTTGTGCTAGAAATCTATACAATCCATTGAATAGTGTGTTTATATTTAAACAGGCACTTCATCAACGAACCCGCCAAAATGAAATAAAATATCATCAAAAAAATTTACGTTTAGTTGGATCCAAAGACTCATAATTCAACTTGAACTCATATTGAAATTATTACAAAATAGATATGACATGCTCAAGGTAGGTGCTTAATGTGTCTAACAAAGTTTCAATTCGATAAAATCTTGCATTTAGTGGACTTTTTATCGACCAAAACCTCGTTTATGATAACCAAAAAAAAAACGTGCGATAATGGACACAGTCTCAATCATTGGATCACGTTTGACATAAAGTGTTATACGTCACGGTGTTAGTTTTATTTTGTGCGTTAACCTTTACTAAGGACTAAGTAGACAGTTAAGTACAACGAATTATTTATGGTTTTCGAAGGGAGAAAATTTTATATAGGTATTTATGACCCAGTGGGAGGCTCCTTTGCACAGGATGCCGGCTAGATTATGGGTACCACAACGGCGCCAATTTCTGCCATGAAGCAGTAATGTGTAAGCATTACTGTGTTTCGGTCTGAAGGGCGCCGTGGCTAGTGAAATTGTAGTGCAGTTGTAGTGCGCTCAGAATTTTTGGGGGTTTCAAGAATCCTGAGCGGCACTGCATTGTAATGGGCAGGGCGTATCAATTACCATCAGCTGAACGTCCTGCTCGTCTTGTCCCTTATTTTCATTAAAAAAAAATGATGATTAATATTATGTCTACAATTTACATCACATTACATTTTGCTGTGATAATCTATGAAAATTACCTGATGATAGTTGGTTTTTTATATCTTATTGAAGTAATTCCTTATGCATTTTGAATGTACTGAGCCTAAGATAGTGGAGAAGAGTTATATTAATATCTTTATTTATTTTATCGTATCCCAAACATATAGTATAGAAATTTATGTAGTACCTATTATGTAGATATTTAGTTACAATATTTAAGCAACGAATCGACCTATATAATCTCAAAATAAATCTCATTTTTGTTTATCGCACCGTGTTGAATTATTCGGAAACCGTAATATAATATAAGGGAAACCTGTTATTAATATTGTTAGTTATTTATCTAATCTGTAATATGCTGTTGATTTTCTTAATAAAATAAAACGAGAGAGATAAATAAAAATAAGAAAGAGCTAAAGATTACCGACACCAAATGTCATTATAATTAAAATACCCAAATCACTTCTTTTATCAATTTTTATTTATTTTGTCGTTAGCGGCTAATCTTCAATAAACAGTAAACTACACTAACGCGAGAAGTAAAAGAGCCCATATAATTGAGCATAACATTGACAGATAGCCACGTAAGCGAAATCTGCACGAAAGTCGCGAAAGGCCGTTTGATCTGTTTAAAAGACCGTAACCATTACTTTGAATTCCACCAATCCAAAACATTCAATTTCCCAGTACGAATCACAGCGAAATCACAAACAAAAAGATTGGACGGCAGTAACAGGCTGGTTCAAAGATTTATCAAGCCATAAAACACTCGTAACAAACAATACATAACTCTTGCCTCGATGTTACCACTCTATAATTGAGATACACTGGTTGATGTTGCCATTTTTATACTTCAGCCAGATTTGGAAATTAAAATAGTGTTTCGCATCGGATTTTGGAATCTTATTCGTAAGGCCGGCAATACACGTCTTGTTCTCACACACATACAAATACATTCACGTACTTATGAATGAAATACAGAGGTGTGCATAAAATTTATGAACAATGCGTGGGTGATGCGTTGGGGTGTAAATATAATTTGAAAATAAAATATATGAACGATGCCATTTATCAACGATACGTCAGCTCAGTGGAAGAGCGTTCGCGCGGAACGCGAGAGGTCGTGGGTTTGAGTCTCGCATCGTATATATATTCAACCTTATTTTATTTATTATTCTTATTATTCGTTTATCGAGTCAATCTGCGAAGGCATCAAAATCATGTTACAACTATAGTTTTTCAGATACTTAAATTTTTTTGCCATTCATCTGAAAGATAGCCCTTGTGGAAGTTCTACGACGGACTCTGATCGGACATAGTGCGAAAGCACTCTAACTGGAACCGATTTCGATTGACAATTAGTCGTAAGCATTCAGCCACGCTTGGAATTAGCTCCTTAATATATTGAATATTAAACTAGGTAATGCAGTTATTACACTTGACTGAATTTAGTCATCTTAATTCAGAACCAAATTTAGAAAAACATTAGTAGCTTCTGATCACACTGTCCTAAATTTAGTTACTGGATCAGTCACCATTTAAAGCGCGACGAATTCGGACGTGTCGTATAAGTACGAGGATGGCTCCAGTGTTGTCCAGGCACCAAAAAATTGGCCTTTGCCTAGCCCTGGCCGTTGGCTCAATTAAAATTGAAAAAAGAAAAAGAAAATCATGGTTGAAAGTTAGCAAACATTACAAAGAGAATAGGTGTTTTAGAACCAACAGATTTCAGAAATGATCTACGAATGGATTCGAGACCGTTTGACATAATATAATTAAATCTTGTGACATCGGTTATACAAAATCAAGATACTATCTCTACTAGATACTACTACTCCTACGGGGCAATATTAGTGCAAAAGAAAAGTAGGTCGTAACACTAATATTTCTTGCAACAGGAAATTCATATCAAGATTTAAATTTCATTTCTTTAATATACCAAGCCCTGCTGACAAAAACTATCTCTGAAACTTGTTTAGCCTATTGTTATTATTCGGGAACATAAAACTAAGATACGTCCAGAACCACTAGCGACTTAAATCTAAATGCAACATAAGCTAAATGCGATTACACTTCCCTAAATGCGTTTCTAATTAAGCTTCTAAATGATTCAGGATTCAGAAACCATCCTTACTTCTGAATTTAGGAAGCTAGGTTGCTGAATGTATTATACTTGTACTAAATTCAGTAACGACTAAATTTAGTCGACTAACTTCAGTTAAATGTAATAAGCGCATAATCACTGGCTAACATACACATTGACTAATCAAAATTGGTCACTATACTATAGTGACCAATAGTACTGTCTAAATCTATGGTATTGTCTGACAAAACGTCATCCCGTCATCATAACTTATATAAATATATAATCAAAATAGTAAATTCACAACTTTTCCATTTTTTTCCTAAAATACATTCGACCGTACCAAGGGTGGATCGCTAGTTGAAACTCTAAATTTCATTTTTGGGCTTCATCATTTCAAAGTCTGAAAAAGTGTGCACGATGTTGAATTAAAATCTCTTTGAGTACGCTAGATGGATTTAAGCTATTCAAAACTTTTGCCAGAAATTTAAATAAAACTTGTTATTTTAGCTTCTCTGATTACTTAGGAATGTTTAAAATGTGGAATTATAAAAACGTTAACGTTTTTTAGTAACATTCCAGTTAGTCGAGCACTAGGTGAGTGATGAAATTATTTGCTCATAATTATTGTGATCGAAAAAGTGGGTTTATTTTGACGTTCAGAAAAGTTTTGTTTAATCCTTTTTTGAAACAAAATATTGAAGTTGACCTGAGTCGTAATAACAAGCATGACAACTTGCATATTAAGGCGTGAGTTGTTTTGCATTAACTTACGCTTTGTTTTATAAAAAAATGGCTCTGTCATATTACATCCTACTACTCCACAGCTGAATATCTATGCGATCGGACAGCCTGGGACTAGATTATGATTATTTTATAGCAATAACAGTGATAGGGAAATATTGTATTTTATAATATTTTATTTTATTAAGAAGAGCGCAAAAAAATATTTTTGGGAAAGTTTCTTGCGCCGTATCTTCTTTCTCAGAGCGTCATTTGTTTCCGATGCGGTGGTAGTGTTTGAACTGATATCAAAAATATTTGTAATGGAATCATTTTTGAGAAAATAAATACCTTTTATGCGTGCTCCGCGTAGATTTAAAGGACCGCGTCCGCATCTATGCGTGTGTCTACAGGTCCCATAGTGGTAACGCAGAAACGGATCACCTCATGGGCTGCGTTCAAGCGGCATTTGATGACGTGCTTGCTCAGATCCCCTCCGCTGAAATCGTAGTCTTGGGTGATTTCAACGGGCACAATGCCGAATGGCTTGGATCACGTACCACAGACTACGCAGGGCGATCTGTGCATAATTTTGCATTGGCGTATGGTCTGTCCCAATTGGTTGAGTCGCCGACGCGGCTCCCGGATGTGGATAGCCACATGCCGTCCTTATTAGATCTTCTGCTGACTACACATCCCGATGGTTACCAGGTCTCTGTCGACGCCCCTCTCGGAACGTCCGACCATTGCCTGGTCAGGAGTGTAGTGCCTATCCGACGCCAACGTCGCAGACCACCAGCGACCCGCCGCGTTTGGCACTACAAGTCAGCAGATTGGGATAGGATGCGTTCCTTTTTTGCATCCTACCCTTGGGGCAGAGTTTGTTTCCTTTCAGATGATCCTAGTGCCTGCGCCGTTGCAGTAGCCGATGTGATACTGCAGGGCATGAATATTTTTATACCAAGCTCTGTAGTACCGATCGGTGGCAGATCACAGCCCTGGTTCGATGCGTCAGTTAAAGCAGCATCTGACTGCAAAAAACAGGCGTATCGAACTTGGGTTGCGGCGCTGGGCTCAAAGGATCCGAACTGCAACGTTCTGAAGAGGAAATATAACCGTGCCTCCAGATTTTTTAAGCGGAAAATCGCCCGTGCGAAATCGAAGCACGTCGTCAAAATTGGCGAGCAGCTTTCCAGTTACCCGACCGGAACACGCAAGTTCTGGTCGTTGTCGAAAGCTGCTCTTGGTAACTTCAACCAGCCGTCCATGCCGCCGTTGCACATGAGGAATGACACCCTGGCCCATACGGCAAAAGAGAAAGCCGATCTCCTGTGCACTCTTTTTTCCTCCAACTCGACTCTTGACGACAACGGAAAAACACCGCCGACCATCCCGCGGTGTCAGAGCTCCATGCCTGAAGTACAGTTCCGACAGAAAACTGTTAGGCGAGCTCTGTTTTCGTTGGACGTCAGGAAGTCGAGCGGGCCGGATGGCATTTCTCCAATCGTGCTTAGAACGTGTGCCCCTGAGTTGACGCCGGTGCTAACGCGTTTATTCCGGCACTCTTATTCAAAAGGCGTAGTCCCTGATTCATGGAAGTCAGCCCTTGTCCATCCGATCCCAAAAAAAGGAGACAGTTTGGATCCGGCAAACTACAGGCCTATTGCTATTACCTCCCTACTCTCCAAAATTATGGAGAGCATAATTAACCGCCAGCTCTTGGTATACCTTGAGGGTCACCAGTTGATCAACGACCGGCAGTACGGCTTTCGCCATGGTCGGTCGACTGGCGATCTTCTGGTATACCTAACACACAGATGGGCGGCGGCTATTGAAAGCAAGGGGGAAGGCCTGGCAGTTGGTCTGGATATAGCGAAGGCCTTTGATCGTGTATGGCACAAGGCGCTCCTCGCAAAACTTCCATCATTTGGGCTTCCCGAGAGCTTATGCAAGTGGACCTCCAGCTTCCTCACTGGGCGCAGCATACAGGTCGTTATCGACGGTTATTGCTCGAATCCCAAGCCCGTGAACGCTGGAGTGCCCCAAGGCTGTGTGCTATCTCCCACGCTGTTTCTTCTGCATATCAATGATATGTTGGACACCGCCAACATGCATTGCTATGCAGACGACAGCACTGGTGATGCCGTATACACGGGCCATGCAGGTCTCTCTCGGGAAAACGTCGACCAGTGCCGGGTGAAACTTGTGTCTTCTATCGAGTCCTCTCTCGAGAAGGTCGCGGAATGGGGTAAGTTGAACCTTGTCCAATTTAACCCCCAGAAGACTCAAGTTTGCGCGTTTACTACTAAAAAAACCCCATTTGCCGTATCACCGCTCTTCGAGAACACTTCCCTTAAAGCCTCGCCTAGTATCGGAATACTGGGTCTCGAAATCTCGAGCAATTGCCAATTCCGTGGCCATCTGGAGGGCAAAGCCAAACTGGCTTCAAAGAAACTGGGCGTCATAAATAGAGCACGGCAATACTTCAAGCCGGCCCACATTCTAGCGCTCTACAAAGCGCAGGTCCGGCCTCACATGGAGTATTGCTGTCATCTCTGGTCTGGCGCACCCCAGTATCAGCTCGATCCATTTGACCGCGTGCAACGCAGAGCAGCCCGAATTGTCGGGGACCCAGTACTCTGTGAACGGCTGGATCACTTGGCGTTGCGTAGAGACGTCGCTTCATTGTGTGTCTTCTACCGCATTTATCACGGGGAGTGTTCCGAAGAGCTGTTCAACCCGATTCCTGCCGCCGAATTTCACCTTCGCACGACACGCCACAAGTTACGATATCATCCCCATCATCTGGATGTGTGGCGGTCCTCCACAGTGCGGTTTTCAAGGAGCTTTCTTCCTCGTACCACGAAGCTGTGGAATGAGCTTCCTTGTGCGGTGTTTCCGGGACGATACGACATGGGTACCTTCAAGAAAAGCGCGTACACCTTCCTTAAAGGCCGGCAACGTTCTTGTGATTCCTCTGGTGTTGCAGGAGAGTGTGGGCGGCGGTGATTACTTAACACCAGGTGACCCGTACGCTCGTTTGTCCTCCTATTCCATAAAAAAAAAATATTATGTATCGCGATTTTTATATTACTCTGTTCCATCCACAAATCCGCATTAGCTATTAAGAATATGATGTTTACTTTTTGACATAAAGTCGCTTAGATCCTATTCTTGTTTTGTTACGAGACTTGTCACGTATGTAAAGATTTTACTGAGCTTGCATAAGATACTTTTATCTATAGTGTGATATATGTAATAGATAAATATGTTAGATATAGTAAGAATAAATAGTATGATAGATTTTAAAACATATTTATATGAAACTAAGTATATGTATAATTACAAAATTTGAAAGTTTAGTTTAAATTTTCTTGGTGATCTATATCTGGTGGACGTGGACTCTAATAGTTCCCTAATAACACCTCAGGGAGGGGGGCGGCTGAAAACCAGCGCTGCTTGGAGTGATGAACGACGAGTACCAGAAGCTGAGCCGCTACCTTTTGTTTTCATTTTAATTTGTAATCTGTAGCATGTATGTTATTCTGTATTCTTTTTTTCTTTGAAAACAATTTTTTTTTTTTTTTTTTTTTATGGAATAGGAGGACAAACGAGCGTACGGGTCACCTGGTGTTAAGTGATCACCGCCGCCCACACTCTCCTGCAACACCAGAGGAATCACAAGAGCGTTGCCGGCCTTAATAATATAAATGTGATTTTAAATTATTTATTTTAATTGTATAATTAGCTTCTTCAGGCGTGTATTATATTATTAAACTTGTACACATAAAATCGGATGACCCGTGCGTTTATTTCCATGACGAAACAAGTACACATATTATTTTCATTAGCGCTCGTTGTAGGGGACGTTTTAAAACAAAATGTCGCCAATAATTGTCCAATTTTCATTATAATTTCGCTCTGTAGTCTAGACAAGCGCCGTAATTTATCTACGTTGGGACCTCGCGGAAAAAACTCGTGAAGATCGAGTAGCTGTTAGCGGAATGGTTCCGTAGCGAATGTTGACACATTGAAGAGCGTATTTTATTAAAGTTTTTTGAGAGTGTGAAGCTTATTTAAATTTATACCATCTCGATTGTCTTTTTTTATACGCTTTATATTAGCTTCACTTGTATGTTTGTAACTGACTCCTTTCGACGCGATTTTGACCCACTTTAAACGGCCAGATTTCATTCAAATTTTGTAGATTTATCGAGGACCGATGACAATACACTAATTTGATAAGATTATTCCATTATTCAATTTGCAAACTAAGATTTTTGTCAATTTATATATTTTTTTTCTATAGTCGATAAGGCAGGAATTGATGTTAAAGTACTCAATAGTTTTAAAAATACGCTTTTATAGGAAATTTTACTAAAAAATGAAAAATAAATAATAGTTTAAAAAAACTAAGAAGTACACTTTATATAAAATTAAACTAAAAAATAGAAAATAAATTAAATTGAAAATACTGTAAAAAAATTATATTTTATTGTAAAAAAACCCCACGCTGTTTTGTAGAAGAATTATTATTTTAATAATATCTTAAAAAGCTTTTATTTAAAATAAGGAACGAGACGAGCACGACGTCCAGCTGATGGTAATTGATACGCATTACCTATTACAATGCAGTGCCGCTCAGGATTCTTGGAAACCCCAAAAATTCTGAGTGGCACTACAATTGCGCTCGTCACCTTGAGACGTAATATGTTAAGTCTCTTTGGACCAAAAATTTTACTAGCTATGGCGCTCTTCAGACCGAAACACAGTAATGTTTACACATTACTGCTTCACGTGCAAAGGAGCCTCCCACTGGTAAAGAGTATAGGAGACGTGCGGAGATTGCGATGCCATTTTTGAACTCATTGGAACATTATTCTAAGTTTTAACTACCATTGCATATGCCCAGACAGGCATGCATACACGGGTAGGACACGCGAGGGACAGGTGGGTCGTCATACTAACATAATCTTAATATTTATATAAAATGCGAATGTTCGTACGTATGTCCACGGTATTCTCTATCATCCGCAACTTCGATCACATTCCCGTTGGGATGATCCCTGGGTCCCCTGGTGTGCATAGGGGAGTTTGGTCGGGATGGGTGGAAGTGAGTGGTTGTGGGTGGCAAAAATGTGAAATTATATACATCTGTCCTTCTCAAACTAATGTAAACTTCTGTAAAATTCTGAAAATCTCGGGTATTATCTAGAAAGTTCCAGAATGTGTGCAATTGATGTAATGAATCTAGAGTGTTCTAAGGCATTCTGGAATTATCTAGAAAGTTCTAAGACTTTCTGGTATGATCTCCAAAGTTCCAAAATGCGTACAACTGATAATAATAATTAAACATGCGATGTAATTTTATCCGAGCAACGCCGGGTTTCGCTGCTAGTATTGTCTAAAATATTAAATTTTGTGCGCTGACAATCGTTAATTATATAATTCAGTCAATTGTTAACCAATCCATAAATTTTTAATAATATTACAGTTTTCTCGTCTTGAGAAAGTTTTTCGATTGTGTCGTGATTAAAGATACTCCGTTTATATTTTTCCTTTAAATTCTTTGAAGATTCTATGAACTAATAGCGATTTTTATTACAATAAGGTTCAAGACGAGCAAGACACTTAGCTCATTTTAATAGATACGCCCATACGCCATTACAAGCCGTTCAGGATTCTTGAAAATTCCAAAAGTTGTGAGTGGCACTACAATTGCGCTCGTCTCCTTAAGACATAAGTATATTAATTATTTATTGAAATTTAATAATTGTTCTTGACAACAGAGAATATTTGGCCCTGATAAGTCTACAATATAATCGAAATGCTGTTAATTTTTTTTTTTATGGAATTGGAGGACACACGAGCGTACCTGTTGTTAAGCGATCACCACCGCCCACAATCTCTTGCAACACCAGAGGAATCACAGGAGCGTTGCCGACCTTAAAGGAAGGTGTACGCGCTTTTTTGCAGGTACGCATGTCGTACCGTCCCGGAAACACCGCACAAGGAAGTTCATTCCACAGTTTTGTAGTACGTGGAAGAAAGCTCCTTGAAAACCGCATTGTGGAGGACCGCCACACATCCACATGGTGGGGATGATATCCTAACTTGTGGCGTGTCGTGCGAAGGTGGAATTAATATTATTCAAACAATCTTTGAAAAAAAAAAGGTGTAAAGTATTGAAAATAAGAAAGGAATGCTGAAATGGTTTGGACACGTAGAGCGAATGAATGACTAATCAAATATATATAAAAAGCCTAATTTACACGCATTAAGTTGTCAAGTAGTTAACTAAATTATGATTTAATTTTAAGCGATTTATATTTAAGTTAATTGTTTTCAGACATCCAGAGGAGTAATTTAGTGAAATAGTCGCAACTTATGACTTCACTAAAATTGGACCTGTCCAAACGTGCTGTAGTTACCGGCGGTGGTAGCGAGTGGTGCGAAGCGCGCGCGGCTTCCCGAAAAATACACAAAATTCTGTTTACGTGCACACTAAATTTTAACTTGCAAAGTACTAGATTAAAAATTAGTTAACTACTTGACAGTTAAATGCGTGTAATAGGCTTTAGGCAAGTGTGTGTTGGCAAGTCGGTCACTGAAGACTTCGTAGAACATTCGTCGACCAGATCCCCATGTTATGAAAAGAAAATGTCTGAAGTACCGGAAACGTTGTGTATGTGTGAATAGAGTAATATAGAGGAAGCGCGTGAGGTTTGTAAGGATAGATGTAAGTGGCGTTCTGTTGTGTCTGTCTACCCCAAAACGAAAAGGCGTGAGTTTAGGTATGTATGCATCTTCTAAATACATATAAATCCAGTGTCCTGATCTGTCCTGATCCGCAACCTGAGAGTTGAACAAAGCAAACAGAATTTTGTAACGAGGCGGTACTCGAACGGTTGGCTCAGTTGGTTAGAGCACCGGCACGGAATGCCGGAGGACAAGGGTTAGAGTCCCGCATCGTTCATAAAAAAAAAATGTTTTTTCATTTTTATCAGTGTCCTGATGTTTGTTCCCAGTGAACTCCTAATGAAAGGATTTTAATGGGGATTACTTCATAGAGTGCAGTTTAGTCTAACTTGAGAGATAGGATAGTTTTTATTTCGATTTGGGACCCATAATTACATTTATTTCCTATATTTGTTTTGTATGGACATATTTTCTATGAGAGAATTTACTGACGCACGTTTTGACAGTTCTACTGTGAAACAATTTCATTATAACATCACAAATACACATGATTAATGTAAACTATTCTACACACAATTATCCATTTTGTTACTTAATTTATTACAAAATAAAAAATATGAAAACACTAATATAATGTCGCTTTAGGAATACTATTTTTTATTAATATTATTATCACCATGCAGTAAAAAACGTCATTAGACAACGGGTTCCTAAAAAAGGGGTGCGTTGTCTCTAAATTGGGTGAACATTAAACCGTCAATTTTCTCAGCGGACAGAGAATAATGTAGCTATTTACATGTTCTGTTTGTTTTCCTTTACTTTTTCAAGCTATTAAAGTGGTATTAAAAAGTAGAAACGTAGATAGATAGGTTATGCGTTAAGCTCACTCTTGACGAGGGACGATCAAACAAAGCAAAATTTACCAGAGTTTATACGCGAGTAATAATTATCCTTACTAATATTTCATATTATAAACGCGAAAGTTTATATGGATGTTTGTTACTGTTTCTTGCATAAACTACTGAATGCATTTTATTTATTTTATATATTCATGTATTGGAAACAAACACTATTACAATAATAAATATTAACAGAACTCACACTTTCACCTGTGAAGTTTCAAAATAATAAACGATTTTTTTTTATGGAATAGGAGAACAAACGAGCGTACGGGTCACCTGGTGTTAAGTGATCACCGCCGCCCACATTCTCTTGCAACACCATAGGAATCACAAGAGCGTTGCCGGCCTTTAAGGAAGGTGTACGCGCTTTTTTTGAAGGTACAAGGTCAATATTGCTTTGTGCAGCAACTCTGGCAATATAGTCGAATTACGAATTTGAGTCACTTGGCGTTGCGTAGAGACGTCGCTTCATTGTGTGTCTTCTACAGCATTCATCACGGGGAGTGTTCCGAAGAGCTGTTTAACCTGATTCCTGCCGCCAAATTCCACCTTCGCATGACACGCCACAAGTTAGGATATCATCCGCACCATGTGGATGTGTGGCGATCCTTGCAAATTGCGGTTTTCAAGGAGCTTTCTTCCTCGTTCTACAAAGCTGTGGAACGAGCTTCCTTGTGCGTTGTTTCCGGGACGATACGACATGGGTACCTTCAAAAAAGCGCGTACATCTTCCTTAAAGGCCGGCAACGCTCTTGTGATTCCTCTGGTGTTGCAAGAGAATGTGGGCGACGGTGATCACTTAGCCACAGGTGACCCGTACGCTCGTTTTTCCTCCTATTCCATAAAAAAAACGAGTATACATTTATCCATATTTTTAAAAATTCATATGTACCAGAAAATGTAATCTAAATTCGCCTTAAGTAGGTTCCCAGCTATTATTTTTATTTATTTTGTTGGCAGTGAATGTGTTAACTAATGATGAGGTTTAAAAATAAAATAGCATATATATCACAATATTATATAGAAGGTAGGCCATAATTTATAAGGATACAGTGTGAATTGTTATAAATATAACGATAAGTGTCAAGTAAGTATGAAAAAATCCTCCCATCTGCGAGCTATTCTTAATAATTTATAATAAGACCAGCTTTCATAAATAAGTGCTTACACAAAATTTCGAATCCACAAATTGTATGATGAAAGCAAATGAAGAGTTTATTATTATTATACTCATTTTAGCAGATGTTGCTAATCGCAGAAATGTATAGTCATTGGAATTAAACCAAGATGTAAAATTTCAGCTCAATTAGTTCACAACAACAAATTTCCCAACTTAGCTGCAAGTTTTTTTTTATGAAAATAAGGGACGAGAAGAGCAGGACGTTCAGCTGATGGTAATTGATACGCCCTGCCCATTACAATGCAGTACCGCTCAGGATTATTCAAAAACCCAAATACTCTGAGCGGCACTACGACACTAGATGTTAAGTCTCATTTCCCAGTAATTTCTCTAGCTATGGCGCTCTTCAGACCGAAACACAGTAATGTTTACACATAACTGCTTCACGGCAGAAATAGGCGCCGTTGTGGTACCCATAATCTAGCCGGCATCCTGTGCAAAGGAGCCTCCCACTGGTGAACTCCCACAGATGCAAACGACGTAGCATATTCGTAATAATTATCATTTGAATGATCTTACGTTGCCCCCTCCTTATAATTACTCATTACAATTAGAGACATGTCAATAAACTAATTATATTTCGAAAAATATTTAAAAAAGACATGTACAAATGAAGCAAGAAGAGAGAAGAGTTAATAGTTCTTTAAACGTTTTCAAAAGAAAAACAGTGTAGTATTTGCATTGTATATGTTTAAGCTGTCAGTAAACAAATTTAAAAATTCAATTCAACGAAAACTTTATAAAAAAAGTTTACTATAAAAGAACGGATTACTTAGATCATAGTTTCTGAACCTTATTTTGCTCACCGCCCACTTTGAGAATATTTTTTTCTAGAGTATTTTCGTGTATTTTTTTGCCTTTTTAGACTATATTTTAATCTACCCACGCCCATCTGCGCCACTCAATGCCCCCTAATTTTCTCTGGGTCTTCTACTGGGCCCCCCCGAAAGTCTCAAACGCCCACAAGGGGGCCCACGTTGAGAACCTATGACTAAAATGATAAAAAAGCTTGGGAATGAACTTGTTTTAATAAAACAAAACATTATAAATTCTTAGAATAATATATTATTTTTAAAACAATATTATTATCTTGCTCTTATTATTATTGGAAACCAAAAAAGTGACATTCAAAATGATCAAATATGATTTTAATGACTAAAGATATTTTGACTTTGACTTAGCATAAAACAACCGAACATAATATAACTTAATACTAAAATATGTATAATCTTGAAAAGGCACTCAAGGAAGAAAACATTACAGAGAACGTTAATTATTCCAAATATTTTACATTAATATTTGGGAAACACTCTCTGAGATAATTTAGTATCGACCGGATGCTCAGCCTGTGGCGGAACAATACGAAATTCTTACATTAATACAGCCTTCTCAAAGACAATGCTAATCCAGATTCACAATGTCTGGATGAGGCATTCTATTTTACAATTTATCTTGGTTTCGAAAGAATCTCAAAAAGGCGTCTTCGATTATAATTGGTGTCATTCAAACTATTGCTGATTGGAAAATGGCTATATTTAACGAGCACAATTTCTTATCACTTTTCAATGTATCACTTTCATATCTGAAAACCAACTTTATGTTAACTTATTTTTTTTATATTTTACCATAGCATATGGTCATACCATACAATACTCAAAGAAGCCCAGATCGGCGAACGATTTTTATTTTATTAGCTTTTGAAATAGCAAAACAACTGTTTATTTCTTATCGTGCTCATCAACTTCCTTGATATTACGTATATTTTTTTTTAATTTTATTTAAATGACACTTAAATATTTCAAACACATTAACAATGCAGTAAGTAATTAGTAATTACCACATCCATAATTTTATACGCCAAGAACCTCCATATTTTCGGCCCCATTTAAGACCGTCATTTTCAGGCGATTTGCCGTTTCCTTATTCCATTCATATAAGATTGTGTTTTGTACGAATTTTCCTATTGTTTGGACTTCATTGCAAATCTCAAGATGTTTTACTCACTATGCCTGACATTTAAAATAATTATGACCTCATTTTGTAATTTGGTTCTATTAATTTGTTAATACTCAACTAGAAATTATTTGTGTGAAACAAGTAATATGCTCAGATCGAATAAAATGTATGTAGCTTAATAAAACTGTTAGGTTTCTAGAGTTTCTTGCGCCGCTTTTTCTCTCTCAGAGCGCCATTTGTTTCCGAAGCGGTAGTAGTATCTAGTATATTAGAAATGACATCAAAAATAATTCTAAAGGAATCAATTTTGAGAAAATAAATGCCTTTTACGCCTTTAAGGCGAGGTTGGTAGATCTGTTTTTTTGTAGACATGAAGAATTCTAGCGGACTGAATACCATTTCTCCAGTCATGCTTAAAACGTGTGCCTCACCGTTGATTCTAGTTCTGATATCTGTAATACCTAAGGCAATGTCTTGGAATGCAGGAATCCGGAAAGCCTCAGTTCTATTGCAATAACCTTCTCCAGAAAAATCATGAACCTCGAGAGTGGCTTTTGCTATATTGGCCTAATACATAGATGGGTAGCCATTGAAAACAAGGGAAAAGGCTTGACTAGTAAGTCTAGATGTAGTGAAGGACTTTGATCGAGAGTGGCACAAGCACTTCCCACGAAGCTTTCATCATAATATGGGCTTCCTGAGTTTTTGAAAGCGGAGTATCAGCTTAAAACACAATCTGCGGTAATCTGGAAGGCAAAGCCAAACTTAAAGTGATTATTTAACATCGGGTGATCCAATACCTTTTAGTTTTCATCATTGCAAATTTTTGAAGGAACTACATTTTCCATACTAAGATACAAATAATGGATTATTGTTATTTAATATTTAAACACAAATAACATTTGAAAAACAAAATTTTATGAACCGAACTCTGGCGTTCCGTGCAATGCTCTAATTAATTGAACCAACCGTTCGAGTGACGTATCATCATAAAATCTTGTATGCTTTTTTCAACTCTCAGGTTGTGGCTTCATCTACAGGATCTACTTTACAGTTGATAACCTGCTCAACCCCAATATTTGCATATTAGGAAATCGACTTGAGTTGTCGCCTTTGTAAATCTAAACAATTTGTTATATTTTTTAAATTGATAACTCTCAGTTCTAGGATTAATACACAAATGAATATTATTATAATAAAAAAATCGGTAGTGTTTGAGTTGACATGGAACAAAGACACAATAAAACCTTTTCTCTTTAAGTAAAACTATTAATTTGAATTTATTAATATGTATTTATTTCTGCTAATCAAATCAAAATCAGTTTATTCACGTCACGGAAATGACACTTATGAATGTCAAAAAAAAAAAAAATCTTATTGAATCTACCGCTACTTCGTAAAGGGTTGAGCTAATGTGAAGAAGTAGCAAGAAACTCATTGCCACTCTTTTATATCAAGATTTACATTTACATCGATTTACAAATCATTTCAATTACAATATAATATGTAAAATGATGCAACAAACACACTCAACCGTCAGATAGTCAATGTCTTACACGAGTAAGTCAAAAAAGTAAATGTAAATTAATACAAACGTTATTGAGTACAGTAGCTGCATCATCCACATACACCATAAATAAGTAAAGGTATTCTGTGAGCATTTTATAAGCGATTATAAATAAATAAATATGTATATATCCATACATATATAATTCAGTCTTTATCAACACGTCACGTCATTTATTTTCTTAACCGGTCCAAACTTTATTATCTATTCTCAAAAGTTATATATTCTTATTTAATCCGTGTAATATCTGTTTAGTATTTGTGATAACGAGAGCGCAGTGTGTAAGGTTGGCAGCTGAGCTGTTTGTGTGTCTATTTGGTGAAAGGGTGTTGTTTGAGCTCGCCCCCCGTCGTATCACGCCCTGCGGTTGGCGTGATGAATTAATTAGGTTTTTATCTGATTCTGTTTTAAGACAACCGCAGCTTTATTTCATAACGAGAGGCAATTCATGACAATGCGTCGATTTCACCAGTAGGCTCCTTTGCACAGGATGCCGGCTAGACTATGGGTAAAACAACGGCGCCTATTTCTGCCGTAAAGTAGTAATGTGTAAGCATTACTGCGCCGTAGCTAGTGAAATTACTGGGCAAATGAGACTTAACATCTTATGTCTCAAGGTGACGAGCGCTATCGTTTTGCCGCTCAGATTTTTTGTGTTTTTCAAGAATCCTAAGCGGCACTGCATTAAGGCGTATCAAATACCATCAACTGAACGTCCTGTTCGTCTCGTCCCTTAATTTCATAAAAAAAGAGTTTTTTTTTTATGAAATATAATTGGGTTTATACACAAACGGCGTGTGGCCAAGGCTTAACCCGAGTTGACGAACGTTTTATTTCGACTAACGAAACTTTATTTTTGAAGTTAAAACCTTAAAGCGAATTTTGTGGATATTGCATGAGACAGCTATCAGATCTCGTTCATGTAAAGTCGGCTTGAGTCGACTCAGGGAGACTCCCTCGGTGAGTTGAGTTGAATTCAAAGACTTATTACTATACTATCAAGAAGAAGAGAGTGAAGAACATCTCTAACTAATTATTTTTTTAATTAATTTAGGTTATTTCTCTCCCTTGAATAGAATTACCAGGGAATATAATAGTCATCACGATGAAGTCGACATATTTGATCACAACTTACACAAATTTAAAAAATATATTAAAACGGTTCTTTCAAGGGAGGGATGACCTCAATCGTTATTTTTCGATAATATTTTGTGTAAATTTATATTAAGATTGTATTCGTAGATATATAATATATTATAGTTCTTATTTTATTTTGTGGCTTAATTTAATTGAATAGCATGACATTTTTGCCTTTAATTGAGGCATCACTTACCATATGAATGTTATTGTTTTTATATTGTACTGTTTTTATATTAGAGTATACCTTGTAGGCGGAATTTAATAAATAAATAAACAGAAAAACGGCAAGATTGAAAAAGAAAACGAATCAAATGTTACTGTAACCTATTTTGATTGAGAAATCGTAAACAGTCAGTCACGCTTGGTATTAGCTCCGTAGTAATATAAATATTAAACCACTAGCGTACGCACACATTGATAAAATTGGTTACACACTATCGCGCTGTCAGATCTTCAATACGTTAGTTTATTCTAAGTATAGGGTTGTATTTCGTATTATTAACCTCACCTTGAAGTTTTTATTTTTGTTAGACCAATTGGTTTTTTAATTACACTAATCCTGATTTATTCTTAATGAAAATTTGATTGGCTTCAAAGAAACTGGACGTCATTAATAGAGCACGGAAATACTTCAAGACGGCCCACATTCTAGCACTCTACAAAGCGCAGGTCCAGCCACACATGGAGTATTGCTGTCATCTCTGGTCTTGCGCACCCCAGTATCAGCTTGATCCATTTGACATTTGATCATGGGGCCTACCCCTAAAATTGATATTCGATATATCGTGGCATTAGTCGTGTCGAATCCTACTCTTAGTTACATCGTATTCAATGTCGAAACGATGATTGAACGAACGAAACATTTTTCGATATTATCGTTCCTAACCCTACTCTTAGTTGAAAATGTCAGAGACGAATATTCGAATTCGACAAACAATCAAACGTCATTTTTACGATAATCTCAACGACACCTTATAAACTGTCGTTGCTATTATCGTTTCAAGTTGTATAGATATATTTGCCATACAATATACATACTTAAAATAATTATATGTGATTTACTATTCAACAGGATTTATTTACTACAAAGTAATTTAAGTCATTTAGTTGATCGTTTATGCGTAGAAAACTAGAAAGTAATGCAAATGGCCGCCTGAGAAATAGGAAGTCGACGAGAAGGGTTGAGTTACTTTTTTTACATTTTATTTTCCGCAAGTTTTGTATTTTATTCGTCAGTTATGTTATTTATTCAATTTAAATTGGTCATATTATATTCATTACATAAATTTTGAATATTTACATTTTGTGTAAATGATGCAAATTGGTGGTGCAGAGTCTGGCATGGTCCTAAGCGCCTAAGCTATGTTTTGACTTTTGACACTTAGCATCGACATAGCACAGATTATAGTTTACGCATAATTCATTCACTCTAACATCGTAAAAAAATCAGAATATTAGTCTATGGTTACGATGTTGTTACGATAAACGATATGGAATACAAATATTTGTTAGAGTAGGGTAGGTCCGATATATTCGGGTTATTATCGTATCGTTCCGAATATATAGTTATCGATTTTGCGAGTCGACCTCCCGAGTCCGATCCGTATCCGCGAAAACACGGTCCGATGTAGATGTCGAACTATTTCTACGATTGACGGAAAGAAATCGGATGACGGAAGCCGGATCTAGTGCGTAAACTGTCATGGTACTCTTGTGGTTTTCTATATTGTTTTGTTCTAGGGGCAATACTAATTCGCTCTTTGTCAAAATTGGAACGAAATTTGTTGAAGTTTGTCTTTTTGATATAAATTTTCTTTACCTTATCATATTAGTATTTTTTTACTTTTGTCTTACATCGAGATTCAATAGACGAAGCTCTTTATATGCAAATCTGAACGTACGGGCATTGCATATTTTATTAAGATCTTCAAATAATACCCTCAAAGTTAAAATATGCCTTGTAACATTATTTAATTTTTAAATATAGTTGTCAGGCCTACAAGAAATGTAGCCAATATTTGTTTTTTTAAGAAAATAAAGGACGAGACGAGCATAAAGTTCAGCTGATGGTAATTGATACGCCTTACCCATTACAATGCAGTACCGCTCAGGATTCTTGAAAAGCCCGAAAATTCTGAGCGATTGCGCTCGTCACCTTGAGACATAAGATGTTAAATCTCATTTGCCCAGTAATCTCTCTAGCTACGGCGTCTTTCAGACCGAAACACAGTAATGTTTACACATTACTGCTTCACAGCAGAAATAGGCGCCGTTGTGCTACCCATAATCTAGCCGGCTTCCTGTGAAAAGGAGCCTCCCACTGGAAATGCTACGAAGGTCACTCCGTGCGTTAGTGAGAATCAAGAAGTCACTTACTGGTGTAACAATATTTAATAAGCCTTTATTGATTCCAATCATCTTTATATACCTACATATTTTCTTAAGACTCGGCGTATATTAAGTTGAATTATTGGAACCCCACTCTTCGTATAGGCCTCCTCCAGCTTACACCATGTATCCCTCTTCTGTGCTTTGCCTCTGCATTCTTTTCCTGCCGTTTTTATTATATCATCAACCTATCTGTTTCTTAGGCGGCCTCTTTTTCTTTTGCCAGATTGTCCTTCCCAAATTGTCATTTCAACTGCACACTTTCTGTTCAAGAATCTTACCAAATTACCTGCCCTGTCTCTGTGTTAGAGCCTACTTAAGAGCATCTATTAGTATTGCCGTTTTCCTAATGTTTTCACTTCTAATCTTTTGAATTTATCTTATTTCCAACAGATTCCTTTCCATCGATTTCTGGCAGGTGGCTAGTTTTATTTTTACTTTTGTATGTCCACGTTTGATAGCTGTATGTGAGAGTTGGTAGAATGCAGGTGTGATAACTATATATATGAAATTAAGAGGGACAGAACCTTTTAAAATTTCTGTTAAGCTCCAGAATTTTCTCCAGCTTATTCACCCTGCGTTCGACTTCTTCCAGCTGGCTATTATCTCCAAATGATAATAATTTTCCGAGGTCAATGTAGCTATTTACATATTCCAATGGTTTTCCGAGCTAACTGATTTTATTGTGCTTACTGTTTATAACTACCTAGTATACTGCCTTGGTTCCATCAGGATTCATTTTGAGACAGACCTTCTTATTCTCCTCATCTATGGAATTTATCATTTTTTCGAGATTTTCACTTGTTTCAGCAAACAAGTGGATATCATCAGCAAATCTCAGGTGTGTAAGTCGTTTAACTTTTATGATAGATCCATACGCTGACCAGTGTAAGGTAAAGAAAATGGGTTGTTGTAGTACAGCTATAAAATCATAGGTGATAGAGGATCATCCTGTCTTACTCCTAGGTGGATTTGTATGTTCGCTTCCCGTTTTACACTGACTTCAAAAAAGGAGGGGGTTCTCAATTCTTCGGTATGTTTTTGTATGTTTGTTACTTCAGAACTTTCGACTGGGTGAACCGATTTTGATCATTCTATTTTTTTTTAAAGCTGGTGCTTTCCGTGTGGTCTAATTGTAATTTGGTCCAGATCTGACTATGGCATCTATGAGAAAATCATAAATGTCTTAAATTTGCTGTAGTATGTGGGCGACAAACTTACGATTAACTCAATACCGCGCCAACCGATTTCTATGATTCTTTTTTTACTGTATAGGATATACTTCAGAGATAGTTTGGTGAAAGTTTAGTTAGGTTTTGATTATGGGATCCATCAAAAAGTAACGGAACTCTTCAATTCTTAGGAGCAAATAAACAATACTCTTCCGAATCTTTTTTTTATGTTATCCAGATATTTGAGTCACCTACCGTAACGTCATTATGGTCAAGTGATTGTCGTAATCGAATATGATGATCAATAGAACTTAGCTCCTTTTGCTTTGACATCATGTTCTTGTTAATTATGCATTATAATACTAGAAAATTTTTAAACGTCTTGCTCGTCAACTCGTGTATTCAATTCAATTAATGTTTAGTTTTTTGTTCTTCAAATAACAATTAATATCTTCTGTTGTTTTCAATGACTTAGCTTCTGATTTTAATGTTATTGTACTATTCACTTTTCTTAATGTGTGTGGCTCTGACATTTTCTAAATGTTAAAGGTCCGAAGCATCCGGTACTGGCGAGAATGTATAAAAAAGTAATGATTGTAATTATTTAGCAAAATGATTAAAAACATCAGGTGAGTTACGCAATTTTGGTAATTTATTAGGGCACTTACCTAAAATTACGACACTCCACCATTTTCGGATGCGTTTGGTTTAATCTGTTATTTGGAAAGTTTTTCACTGAATGCTTTGTCATTGCGTGGCGTTGTATTCAAAGCGCGGTTCCAACATAACTGAACACAATCTTTGTCTAATAGACGCGCGGGTAGAGTTTTGCTTCAGACTTTGAGCCATTTTGTGAGTTTAGTTATTTATTTACGTCAATGCATTGAACCCAAAATTTTGAGTGGCATCCCAAATACGCTCTTCGCTTTCTGACAACTGTTATTGTGTTAAGTATTAGTAGCCCAGTAATTACACTCCGTGCCTTTCAAACCCAAACACAATAATTCTAACACATAACTATGAAAGTATAGTAAATATATATTGGTCTATAAGAGAAAAACTTGAGTACATTTAACGAGGAACTAACCGAATGACTGTCTAACTGATTTATTAACGAGCACCAAAATCCTTGAAGCAGCTCGAAAATGTACGCTTACTGCAAATTCTTGCGAGACGATCCGTGGTTCGATACAATTTTCTGATAACTTCTTATTTTATTGCATAGAGTGACACAATAACCAGACTTTTAACTATATTACTGTCGGGTAACTACATTCTGAAAGTATACAAATTTATTTTGTACCAAAATTTATGTACGACTCGGACGGAACCCGGGCCCCTCCGGTACTAACCATATTTAATCCCAGAAGTGAGGAATTTCACTTAAAAAATGTGTGGCGGTCCTTAAAGGTACCTTTCTTAAAGGCCGGAAATTCTCCTGTGATTCCTCTGGTGTTGCAAGAGAATGTGGGCGGCGGTGATCACTTAACACCAGGTGACCCGTTCGCTCGTTTGTCCTCCTTTTCTATACAAAGAAGAGCGATATTTAAAGTCAATTTCCTAATAGTATTATTAATTCCTTAACATTATTCCTAATTCAAGTTTGAAAGTACCATTTAAATTCACTTATGTAAAAATCATACAAAACACTACCCATTCAAAAATATATACTTCAGACCTGAGAAGAAGAGACGCAAGATTTTTAAAGATAATTTCATTACACTTAAATTTATTATTATAGGCTGAGGGTGGTCGCTCCATTCCCAATCAGTAGTATCATTAAGAAATTCATTTATGTTACAGAAACCTTTACCACACAAACGTTTTTTAAGATTTCTTATGAATTTCGTAACATGCCTACGTGTTACGCCCAATAAAATAATTATTAACTCGAATTGTGCGGTGTTTCCGGGACGATACGACATGGGTACTTTCAAAAAAAGCGCGTACACCTTCCTTAAAGGCCGGCAACACTCTTGTGATTCCTCGGGTGTTGCAAGAGAATGTGGGCGGCGGTGATCACTTAACACCAGGTGACCTGTACGCTCGTTTGTCCTCCTATTCAATAAAAAAAATGCTAAAATCGGTTATTATTTGTTAACGCAAGCAAAAGAATTATATAAATAAGTTGCTATAATTATAGTGGTAGTTATACGCACTATAAAAGTATCATATAAAAAACGAAAAAGAAAAATATTTAAAGGTCTTAAAAACAAAAAAGACAGTTATTTTCTATCAATTGAAAACGAATCACGAATATGTGAATGAAACTGTAATACCACAAAGCGCGCCGACATAACTGGTTCGAACCAGTTTGAGCGGGTAAACCGGATAAGCTTTACAAAGGTCTCGCCCGGACAGAAATGTACTGATATTATCCGGCACTTTTATTACAATGGATCTTTAGTATTGGAACTTTTCAATGAATCTGCAATATTGTGAAGAAGTCGGTTAGTTTGTGGGTTTTTTATTTTTTCTTTTTGTTGCTTAATGTTTTTATAGTTGCGTACCATATTAAAAAAGTGAATATTCTATGAAAACAAGGTAAACAAATAAAATGAAACAAGTTATATTTTCCAATGCCTCTAGTAAAATTTACTTTGACAGATCGCGCTACCTTACGGCCGTTCCCAATATTCAGTTTATCGCTTACTTGGCATAAAAATCGTAACTATCGTTGACTTTTCTGTCCCAATAAACTTATCGACGGTAACTCACCTTATCCGTACACGCTGTCTGTCAATGGGGCGACGTATAGCTTACCAGCGATACAAGTTTGTGTGGAAATTTCAATTTACGCGTCCCAATATAAGGCGAAAAGAATGACTCATCGGGTATTTTGGGATAGCTTCAGATTATTGACTGCTAATTACTGACAGTAGACGGTAGTAATTTATCTCTATATGTAGATAGTATAATGGGAACGGCCGTAAGTCGATTCGAGCTGACTTTACTTTAAATTCATAAAAACACTTCAAATTTAAAAATATTTAGATAGAATGTGAGAAAAATAGCTCTCGAATTTCAATTACATTCAGTTTCTAGATTCAAAGTACATGAAGCAGTTTACGGCATCCCAGTTTACGAACAGTGGCAATTCCCAGCGAAACATGCAAAATATTCGCTTAATTTAACAAGCTGTATTCAACAATATCAAAATCAACAATACTACGAAATCTGTTTACTTTTCGCTTCAACTATTTACAAGTTAGCAACTTCAATTGTATCCCACTTCGGATTGGATGTTGCGGGGCAACGGAAAACTTCGACAACATTATCTTTGTCTGATTACGTCAATATCATATTACAAAACACCGGTCATGTCCTAGATACATAGCACTTTGTACTTGTAATGTACTATATATAACAATATGTACTTTTTAAATACTTTTGTAGAAGAAACATTTGTTTTAATATTTGTATGGCCATCATGGTTTCTGTCAGTGATGTTAATACTTCTTTAAGCTCGCTAGGCACCTTATTTTGTAGGAATTGACCAGAATAATCCGTCGACCTGGTTTTGTAGCCGTCATATAGGTAAAATCGGCTCGATTCGACGCCCAATGTTTCATATAATGATGTACCACGAATATAATTTATTAAATAAAATTCCCGGAATGGAGTATAATGAACCCTGTCTGACTTAACCACCAGAAGACTCAAGTTTGCGTGATTACCACAAAAAAAACTCAATTTGTCGTATCACCGCTCTTCAACAACACCTCCGATAAAGTCTTGCGGCCTGTATCGGAATACTGGATCTTAAAATCTCGAGCGATTCTGCCCATTCTGCGGTCATCCAAATTTGCTTCGCGCCAAATTCGGCGCCATTTTTTTTATACAGACAGTAAGGGACGAGATGAGCAGGACGTTCAGCTAATGGTAATTGATACACCCTGCCCCTAACAATGCAGTGCCGCTCAGGATTCTTGAGAAACCCAAAAAATTCTGAGCGGCTCTACAATTGCGCTCGTCACCTTGAGACATACGATGTTAAGTCTCATTTGCCCAGTAATTTCACTAGCTACGGCGCCCTTCAGACCGAAACACAATAATGCTTACACATTAATGCTTTCCGTAATTTCGTACCCATAATTTAGCCGGCATCCTGTGCAAAGGGGCCTCCCGCTGTTAATAAAAAATATTATTATCATAAAAAAAGTATCATGGACAATTGTCAATGTACTAAGAATCAATTTGTTGAACATTGTTTTTACATATCGATTATTTTGAGAAATGCGGGTATAGCAAACAGATTAATAGAGTTCTTTCTTAGACTTAATTATTAAAAATCAATATTTAAAGTTAGCTGAGGTATTGCCTAATTTAAATTCAAATAATTTTATGTAAAATAGTACTTAAATCCACCTTGTTGAATGCTGAAATAACCACCCATTAGAAAATTTATGCCTTAGACCTGAGAATCAGAAAACTCAGTCAGTTTTCTTATAATAAGAATTCGTTACAATTTTTCTTATTGTAATAACCTGATATTATTTATCATAGATAGCTTTTCGTTATCGTAGATAGTTCTGAAAGAAATTCCTGGATTCCCTTTTGTTGAAAAGTATTATAAAAATATGTTATTATTATTTTTTGTACTCAAGATGTTACAAAATACAATTTTATATTAAACAAAAATCTTATGTAAATATGAGTAAATACTCAAAACTTTTCATAATAAAATATTATATTGATATCACCTTTGATAATTATAAATTTCCTCGGGAAAACAGAAAGTATTCTCGTTTCCAACTTAATACAAACTCCGTACAACTTAATTCAGTGGTTGTTAAGTACATGAAATTATAAGTTATGGAAACTCATTCCAGAAAGTTGGAGCACGTTCCCTAAATATGGGAAATTTGATTTCTTCACAAGCTAATGTTGTTGTTGGTTGCGGAATTCGGTAATGTTATAAACGGCTGCAGCGAAATTTTATATTTTATTTAACTGTTTCGGTAGTTCCTGCTAAATTGCTGAAGACCTTACAAGCGACCCTTCACAACCAAAGTTATCTAGTTAGATTAAGGAAGGTCTTAGAAAGAGGTTTATATACATCGGAAGAGGGAATTGGTACAGCAAGTTACTTATTGATGAAATGTATGGCAAGTAGTAGTTTTTTCAGTTCTTAGACCTAGGAAAGGATTGATCACATATACATTTTACTATAGAAATATTGGGCCTGATGGGAAAGCTCACGGTCGCTCAGAGGGTGATGGAGAGGGCTATGCTCGGAGTTTCCTTACGAGATCGAATCAGAAATGAGGAGATCCGTAGGAGAACCATAGTCCAAATGATGGCGAAACTGAAGTGGCAGTGGGCAAGGCATATAGTTCCATGGACAGGTGGTCAGTGGGGCAGAAAAGTCCTTGAATGGCTGTAAGTGATGACACAGTTTATGCATATGCATGGTAGGTCTCCCAAGACGGACCGACGATTTGGTCAGCCAGATCACCGGAATACGTTGGATGAGGGCAGCGTAGAACTGATCATCGTGAAGATCGGTGGGAGAAGCCTTTGTCTAGCTGTGGACGTCTTCCGGCTGAAGACAATGATGATAATAATGATTGACATCAAATTCTAGAAACAAGCCTTTTCAAAACTAGCTGCTCTCAAAGGTAAAAACTTTAAAGTTTCATCTTGGATCGCTGATAGTTTTTTACTTTCAATAAATGATTTTATATCCTATTTGGAATAAAAATATTTGAATTTGATGAAGCCGTATCGAATAACACACGTCTCAGATTATTTTGAAACTGTTACATAAGGAAAGGTGATACCGTGGTGAGGGTGCGAGGGTAATCTCGTTGGGAGTAAGACAAAGTATCACTTCACAGAAACAATAACCTTTCTGAAATGCTACTCAGGGTTCGCTAACGTGTTCTTAAGTGTCATCAGAAATTCATTGAATAGCTTATCGAAAAATCGTATTAAATATTTGATTCGAGGAACATGAGAAGAATAAATTTTAATAATGTTATGTTGTTATAAAGATTCAATCAGTTTCCGTGAAGATTTTCCTCACACCTATCTAAACATTTTATAGAAATGAGACTTTGATCTCAAAGTCAAAAATACTTTATTGACATAAAATCAACAGATTGCTTGTTAACGTCAATCGCTGAAAATACATGCTGATTTCATAAAAAAAATTCACAAGAAAGTTGTCCAAGCCATTTGGCATTTGTTTTTTCATAATTGATCCCTGCAGACTTACTTTTGATATCATTTAAATTACTATTACCGATTCAGGATTACACGGCGCTTTGAGAGACAAAAAAGATGCTAGAAACATGCATAATTTTACATTTTACATAACATTTATAACACATCTATTTAAAAAGTGCTAGTTGGTTCCCTGTAAACAGGGATTGTAAAGCAGGACCTGACAGTAAAAAACCTGAAATATAAATTAAATCAATACTTTCTGTCAAAACTCAACTAATGTTTTAATTAATAAAGAAATAAAAAAAAATATTTTCACTCTCCTCGTCCTTCTTGCAGTGTTCTATTGTTTATAAATAAAATAATCACTCTGTAGATAAAGCAACAATACTTGTAGTGTTAATATTGAGGGTATTTGTAAGTTATTTAGTTTGTAATGTTGTTCATAAAATTTCTTAGCACCTAAATGTTTATGCCTTTGTTTTGTTTTGTTTTTCTTCTGTATAATGAATATTTGTATGTAGTTTTAAGTTGTTTCATTTTTCTTTAAAAATAAGTAATTTAAGTAGTTAATTAAGTATTAAACTTTAAATTAAATTAATATTATATGTCTTCCGACGACCTTATTGTACACGGTAAAACTCAAATGAGTTTATGTATGTACAATAATTGTGTTACCTATAATATTTTGTTTGTTAGTAAGAAATAAATAAATAAAAATAAAAATAAATCTTAACGACAAATAGGCTATACAAGTAGAAAGGGACGGTGCGGTGGCGGCAAAAGACGCTTGCCGGGAATCACTTGGTAAATTATTATAATAAAATAATTTTGTTTTTTACTGTCCTAAAAAAAAAATAGCTTTTTAAACCCAAGGGATCGAAGTACGATCTGTATTCGGAATGTGAATAATGTTAAATAAACTTTTCAATCACTATAGACATTCATTTTTAAGCAGGACCACTCACATGCCACGTATATATCACTTATTTAACTATGTATAATTAATAGAATGCCTAGATTTGAATGAAACTGGATGAATTCAGGTTTATCGGTTGGGTTCATATCATAAACAGCTATTATTAGACAGCAAACATTTTGACAAAGTTCGTTTTGCTGCTATATCTACAAAATATAAAAAATAAACTAGCAAATGCAACTTAGAAAATTTATGTAACAAAAGTATTAATAGAGACTGACTGAAATTCCTAAGTTCATACAGTTCATAAAGACGCAATCTTCTATGATTGCTACTGAACCCCAGTTACAAAACTGTGATTTATTGATTCAAACCTAGAGCCAAGTTGAAAATATGATAGAAAGTCGTTCAATCATTCTAAAAGTTCTTTATTTGAGTAAAAAATATATAGAAAGTACATTACTTGACAGAGTCAAAGAAATAGCAATCTTAAAGGAGACGGGGATTTCTGGGCCAAAATGTAGTAAGTTGAGATATGGTTTAAAAAAATGTCATGTTTTTCTATTTAAAAATATACAAAATTAGCCTAATTCACAATCTAGAAAACGAGAAATCATAAAATTAAGTTTAAATTATCTTAAAATTCACGATAAAATGGGAGATCGATTTTAAAAAAATGATGTTAAAAAAAATATCAACTTAATATTATAAAGAAATCGATCGAAGAAAAAGTCAATTCTGAATCTCGTTTTGTATTTTTTTATCTGTGCTGACAGTGACATCCACAGAATTGTCTTGAAGGTCGATTGTCAATCACTCGTTTCATAACTACGCGATTTGTCATTTGAGTGTTTCGCGTTCTTTTATTGATATTTTCCTTCTTTCTATTTAACTTCATATCATCATATCATACAACAAAATAACAATCGCATTTCAAAAATCTGATGTTTTAAAATAGGTTGTTGTCCATATATTCATAACGTCAATTTTACAAAACCTCCTATAACGCAGCTTTCAGATTGCCAAAAATCCTCAAATTTTCAGTGATGCTTTTTTAATTTATAAGCTATTTAGTGACACTAATTTCATCCTTTTACATCTTGGCCCAATAATGTATCAAGTATAAAGGGTATCCGTCTCCTTTAATATATTTCAACATTGACATTGCCTTATAGAAACGATGTAGTCAATGATTATGTTTTAACATCGGAGATTTAAAAAACTTAATAATAACAGATGGTTGATACTTTAGTGTATAACTGTGGAGAGGTAGGTAATAATAATAATAATTCCTTTATTTCAGGCTACATGGCCCATAAAATAAATACCTTATAGTCTAACATACATATGATATATAACTTAAATCTACGTCCCATTTTCGCGGCGATGTGAGGCGCGGGTTCGGTAGCTTCCGGCGGTCGGCGACGTCCGCGATACTTGCGGAACACGATCCCCTTCGGCCACAGCTGCACGTCCAGGAAGGTTGATATATGTTCTGTCGGGACGCGAACAACAAAAGTGTTGAAGTCTACTGCGTGACGCGTCACCAACTTTTCGACCACCAACCGGAACCTTGTCTTCTCCACGAAGTATTGAACAATGTCGGAGGCCTTGGTGGTGTGGTGAAAGCGAGAGACTTAGATATACGTCGCTGGGATTACGGGACGCAGGAGCTGGTTCTCTCCTATCGGTGCTGTGCCACATTGGTTATGACTAGGAGGTTTCCTCTTCTTCCGCTCCACCTAAGAAGGTAATACTTGTTTAGTAAAATATTCAAAATATTTAGCTTAACATTAAGTAATTACTGATGGCAAAGTTAATCCTAATAGTTTTACCAGTAGGAGGATCTTTTACACTGGATGCCGGCTAGATTATGGGTAACACAACGACGCCTATTTTTGCTGTGAAGCAGTAATGTAGAAGCCTGTGTGTAGGTCTGAAGGGCGCCGTAGCTAGTGAAATTACTGCGCAAATGAGACTTAACATCTTATGTCTCAAGGTGACGAGAGCAGTTGTAGTACCGATCAGAATTTATGGGTCTTTCAAAAATCCTGAGCGGCACTACATTGTAATGGGCAGGGCGTGTCAATTACCATCAACTAAACTTCCGGCTTGTCTCGTCCCTTATTTTCATAAAAGAAATATTATTATTGAAGGTAGGTTGAAAATAAAATACTTGTAACGATTTGTTCAAAGCGGTAATTAGCTTGTGCATATTTCATTAATGGCCATCTTAAATTTGTTTAGCAAATAGTGATGGGGCATTTTATATCGATTATACGTTTCGATAAACGGTAGGTAAATTTTTCTTGTTTTGCCAATGGACGAAATTAATTTATTCAAGTGATACGGATTTGTACGTAGAAAAAATGTTGTCATATTTTCTGAAATGAAATCTTGAATTGTACTATAGATAATTCGATTTTGGTAGGATTGTGAGAACATTATAATTCTTAAAGAATTTTTATGTTAAATTAGAAACACGTTATTCAGTTTTTTATAATGGATCTGTAATTGAGATAGGTTTAGGATGAATATATTTATTGAAGATTTGATGCCCACGTTGATCAGATGTTAGGGAATTTAATATTTTTCTATCAAGTATTTCACAATCACATTAAATGTTATACAAGTAATAATAATAATAATTCTAGAAAAAATGAAATTAATCATGTTGGCTCGTTAACAATGGTCACATGAAACATCTAGAGATTTTTATGAAAATCTTTTAGATAAAAAAGTATTTGATACGCCAGGCCGATTACAATGCAGTGCCACTCAGGATTCTTGAAAAACTCCACCTGTTATGAGTTACAATTGCGCTCGTCACCTTGAGACGTAAGATCTTTAATCTTGTTTTACCCAGTAATTTCACTAGCTACGGCAGCCTTCAGACCGAAACACAATAATATTTACACATTACTACTTGACGGCAGCAATAGACGCCGTTGTGGTACGGTATAGATAAAAAAAATCCTCAGAGCTCTTAATGATTGGTTATGTTGATTGTATCTTTTATCATTCCCTATGTTCGGTAAGCTAATATTTATCATACAATCGATTGTATTCCTTAGAAATCTAAAAGGAGTATACTTAATTAATGCCGGATGAAATTGTCGTTACCTATTTTCTATCTGTACCGCAGCATTTATGTTGAACTGATTGACATTTTAATATCGTACACAGATTTCACGTGAAGTTTCCCATATTGATATTATATACTAAACTTTTATTCACTTATTCGTTTTCACTTTTATTTAAATATGAGATAATTCCCTGTTAAAGAGACACTGTGGAAAGCTTTGGTCATCAAGTTGTCCACGATGAATCCGTTACTCATATATTTGTATTACGTGGACCATGCACTTGGCCACGCGACTTTCGGCTGAAAATAAAAATCATGATAATACACTAATAGAAATGTTAAAGGTGATATTCCTTGAGGGACTGTCGCTTATAAACCTATATCTCAAATATATAAAATTCTCGTGTCATGGTGTTAAACATTGAACTCCACCGAAACGGCTTGAGCGATTCTGATGAAATTTTGAGTGCATATTGGGTAGGTCTGAGAATCGGACAACATCTATTTTTCATCTCCCTCAATGTTAAGGATGGTCCACACGAATTTTATTTTTTATTTTTTTGACATTTTTTTTTTCAATTTGTTTGGTTATGAGTCAGCATTAAAAATACATACAACTTCAAATTTTCACCCTTCTACGATCAACAGTTACTTTTGTATCGCGATTTTAATATCGGCAATACAACGTTTGCTGGGTCAGCTAGTAATATTATATTATGATACAAGTAAGCTAAGTTGCTCATTATACAAGAGGCTGTGGAGTGGAGTAATCGTTATTCAGCCAAGTGTCTGATCAAGTTTTTTTTTATGACAATAAGGGATGAAAAGAACAGGACGTTCAGCTGATGGTTATTGATACACCCTGCCTATTACAATGCAGTTCCGCTCAGGATTCTTGAAAAACCCAAAAATTTTGAGGGGCACTACAATTGCGCTCGTCTCCTGGAACATAAGATGTTAAGTCTCATTCGTCCAGTAATTTCACTAGCTACGGCGGCGCCCTTCAGACCAAAACACAATAATGTTTTCACATTACTGCTTCTAGGGAGAAAAAGGCGCCGTTGTGATACCCATTAACAAGCTGGCATACTGTGCAAAGGAGCCTCCCACTGGTGTTGTTGCTCACGAGTTTCATACTCACTTCTTCAACACACTTGCAAGGAAATAATATATATGAATAGCATAAATCGTTTTGAAATAATCTGAGCGGCATTGTAATGAGCAGGGCGTATCAATTACCATCAGCTGAACGTCTGACTTGTGTCGTCCCTTATTTTCATTAAAAAAATATTATTATTGAAGGTAGGTTGAAAATAAAATACTTATAAGGATTTGTTCAACGTGTACATTTGCTTGTGTACGTTTCATTGTACTCATCAAAGTAATTTATAAATAGTGATGGAGCAGTTAATATCTATTATTCATATCAATAAACGGTAGGTAATTCTTTCTTGTTTTACTAATGAACGAAATTAATTTATTCAAGTGATGTGTATGAAATATAAATCGTTTTGAAAATTATGGAAAATGGCTCGCAAATTTTTCTTTTGCACTCGCCAAATGTAAGATGACTGATTACATATAAGCCATAGAGCCTACTTTAAAATTATAATATAGTGATAAAATGCATATATTTCATAAAAAATATTCAATTAATACTTAATCACTACTTACTCGTTGGTGGTCTATTAGACACATGCTAGGCGAGGGTTTATTATATTATATATTATACTAGCTGGTAACCAGTTCGCTTCACCTAATCAAATGCATCATATACAAAATTTCATATCAAAAGTCAAAATGCTTTTTGTTACTTACGATTTTTGTAGAACAATAATTATTTCGTTTTTGCCTATTCTTGTAATAATATAATGTCACAGCAAAACTTTCAAACTGTGCGTCAAAAATTTATGTCATATAAATTGTTCAGAAATCGATTTGAAAGTAAATTTAAGATGAATCAACGAACAAAAAATATCCAATCGGCAATCGCTCAAGTTAAATCAAATTTCACAAAGTGTGCGAAATTTGATTAAAATCAGTCCAGTAGTTAAGGAGTTCATCGCGCACTAACAACGTGACACGAAATTTATATACTTTTTTTTATACTTTTTACTAAGCTTGCCAATTATAAGCAATCACATGTTTTAGAGTACACCAATCCATCCTACTAGTATAATATATTAAAATGCAAAAGTATGTAAGAATGTCTGGATGTATGTTTGTTGCTCTTTAACTCAAAAACTACTGAATGGATTTTAATGAACCTGTACAATAATATAGCTTATACATTAGAATAACACATAGGCTATAATTTATAAAGCTAAAGTGTGAATTATCCAAAATAATACGATAAGTGTCAGTAAGTAGGAATAAATTTGCAATCTGCGAGGTATTCATGCTACAAACAAAAAAATAAAACACAAACACAAACATAAAAATAACAAAAACAAATTCTGAATCGCTAATAACTTGGGCATTCGATGTCACAAAAGACTCAATATTCTTCCTTTATTTCTTTAGTAGCGGGGCGTTCAATCAATCAGTTAATTATTTATTTTTGAATAAGGTACATACAGAAAAATGCTATTGTTAACAATATTTAATTAAAATTTTCCATGATTGTTCACAAAATGTCGAGAAACATATAGGCTAGGGTATAACATAGGGCATAGTACTTCCACGCAGACGACGTTGCGTGTATCAGCTAGTTCCCAATAAACTTGACTGTGTGAAAACGCGATTGAAACGGCAGGACATAAATAGTGTACGAATAAAACTCGCATATTTGAAATACTAACAAACAATGGATGGGATCCATCATTATAATGAATAATACTTTACGTATTGAATGTACAATTAAATTGAAGTACCCTCAGCGTGTAGTGGTCAGAATGCTTTGACAAAACATAACACTAGTTATGTTGTTAGTTGAATATTGTTTCTACGTCAGTTTGTTTGTTGTAGTGAGCTATTTTCTAGATACAATATCAGTTTTAGCATTATGCTTATCAACATAATATCAGCAATGCAGATATACAATTTCTGCAAATAATAAGCCAATCGAATCGAACGTTTTTTAGAATTTTCGCTTATTGTTGTCGTAATTGTATACGAGTCCTCTGTTTGGCCTTTATGATTGAGACATTTTAAGCATTTTGAAGTACTGTAACACTTATTCAATTAAAAAAAGCAAAACAGAGAGACACATTTTTGATCTAGGGTTAAAAACCAATGAGAAAAGAGTCGAGGACGTATTTTGAAAAAATGGCGCTTATGTAAATTGCCCTAGTGATGACTTCATTAATTAATGCTGGCGTGATGATACGGCCAGGTGATTTTAAGCAAGATGATTCGTGACGTGGGCAGTGTTTGGAAAGCTCCCTAAATCTTCTAATCCCAAATACTAGAGTGTCTGCAGACGACGTTTTCCAACTAGTGTGTATTGCCAGTGATGACTTACGGTACGGAGACGCTTTGGAGTTTCCCTTTGAGATCTAATCAGTAATGAGGAGATCCTTAGGAGAACCAAGGTCACTGACATAGCCCGGATGATTGCGAAACTGGAGTGGGAGTGGGCACTGCACATAGTTCGACGGACAGATGGCCATTGGGGCAGTAAAGTCCTTGAATGGCGATCACGTACGTCAAAACATTTACATATTGGATGTTTTTAAGATAAGGTTACTATACATAAATTATTTTCTAATATACATTCAATCAAATAACTATTGGGAATGGATGACTTGTATAAGGTTCCAAATTACATGTTTTGTTTTTTTTGTTGTTGTTAGATTGGCACAACTGTTTTTCATTTTGAATATTCAAAATAATATAAAAAGAATACTGGTTTTAGTTAGATTTTATCAAGTGTGTATTGCGTATTTTAAAATGTACAAATGAGTTTGCCATAATGTAACGAGAACTAAACTCGATTGCGGAAAAAGCGTGTAAATATGTTTTGATTACTCAATTACCGTTGACGTATCGGTAAGTGTATCGTTTCTTAAGGACCATACTTTGAAGGCGATAAAATAAATTTAAATTAATAACGAACATTTTCTGTTTTATTGATCTTTCCCGGTACTTTTTGATGGAGTATTTAAAAAAAGAATAAGCCCGTTGAGTTTTTCTCAAGTATTTTTGAATGAGTCAGGACATTGAGCTACTCGAATTCTCGAGGATCCAGTGCTCTGTGAACGGTTCGATCATTTGGCGTTGCGTAGAGACGTCACTTGTGTGTGTCTTCTACCGCATTTATCTCGAAGAGTGTTCCGATGAGCCGAATTCCACCGGCGCACGACACGCCTCAAATTAGAAATATCATCCCCACCATCTGGATGTGTGGCATTCCTAAGCAAGGCGGTTTTCAAGGAACTTTCTTCCACGTACAACTAAGCTGTGGAATGAGCTTCCTTGTTTGGTGTTTCCAGGACGTTACGACATGGGTACCTTCAAAACAAAGCGCGCACACCTTCCTTAAAGACCGGAAACGCTCCTGTGACTTCTCTTGTATTGCAGGAGAATGGGGGCGGCGCAAATCACTTCACATCAGATGACCCGTACGTTGGTTTGTCTGCCTTTTCCATTAAAAACATTCATAGAGTTACTTTAAAATTTTATACTGAATTTTGAAAAAGCAACATTAATCTTATTACGAATTATATTAGTTCATTATAACTAATACAAAGTTCAGATAGTGCCTTATAGAACCCGCACGGCAAGGAACGGAATATATAATATTTCTGGTAAATTTAATAAAATGTTTTTCAACTCTCGTTTAGTTCTCATTAGGTGTATTCATGTGCTCGTTAGAGAATATAAAGAAAAGTTGACTGAATTTATTAAATTGTTGAAATCCAAATAGGCGAATATAGATGTAGAAATATATTTATTTATCATAGGGAGTGACAATAACATAACATATTGTACCAACACTTGATATATGTCATGAAGATACATCAGATCGTTAAGGAGCTTGTACATCAGGAGAAGAATTGATAAGAAAGTCCCAGCTCATCCTTTACCAGTGGGAGGCTCCTTTGCACAGGATGTCGGTTAGATTATGGGAACCACAACGGCGCCTATTTCTGCCGTGAAGCAGTAATATGGCAGCATTATTGTGTTTCGGTCTGAAGGACGCCGTAGTTAGTGAAATTTCTGTGCAAATGAGACTAAAGATCTTATGTCTCAGGGTGACGAGCGCAATTGTAGTGCCGCTCTGAATTTTTGGGTATCTCAAGGATCCTGAGCGGTACTGCATTGTAATGGGCAGAGTGTATCATTTACCATCAGTTGAACGTCCTGCCCGTCTCGTCCCGTATTGCCTTAAAAGGTCCTTTAAATCATGTAACTTAGCCTACTTAAGATAATATTATACAATTTTAGGTTGCCTGCGCAAAACCAGACAAGAATCATGCATCATTATCATCTATATATCTACTATACTATAGTAAGCCTTCATTGTCAACGAAACTTTAATATATTTCTTGAATTTGTGCTCAGTGAGTCCTAGAATATTGGCTGACCTATGAAAGAGCCCTTAACACTAGTTAACTTATTAAAAGTACAGTTTATTCTTTCTCCTTGAATTGAATGAAATGAAATCACAATTTTTCTCGAAATATATTGTATCTATATATGCTGTGTACTACACAAGTTCGTGTAAATTGTAAAAAGCTTCGAGCTTAAAACGTACCCTATAAGTTCTATTATTTTAGGGCCTACTTTAACAAAATGCCGTTTGTTTTAAGAATTCCATGCCCGAAGGGTAAAGCATAACGAACACCCACGTCTATCCTCGTTCGTCTGTCTTTGTGACAGTTAACTATATGATGTCATATATTTTTTTAAGCATAGGAGAAAAATACATTTACGTATTGAAGAACCCGAAACGGGGCCCATATGTCGGACTCGGTAGGGGGTGTGTTTGCGGACATCCCCTACCCCTACCGACTCGAAAAATCCTCTGTCAGCCCTGAAGGCCTTTACAGCGATAAAGGACGTGGGCGTTGCAGGCCGAAAATGCCAGGCTCGGAAGATCCGAGGTTTGACCTCGGACCGCCTGCTCGCTAGGCTGGATAGAGAGAAGATCATTAACGATCTAATATACGTGTTAGTCCAATGGAGTTTAGGTTTGAAGAGACTTCGCAATCGCCGGTGAGTGCGGTAATATATATATGTGTATAGGTGTGGTATGTGACTATTTGTGTGTAGTGTTATTGCATGTGTGTGATTTGTGATATGAGTGTGAGAGGTGTAAAACGATTACAGGACGAGAACTATCTCGTCGGGCTTCTAACAAAGTGTGCGAATTGAGATATATCAAGTTGCGGGCCGCTGGCCATCGTCAAAGTGACGAGTGGCAGCGGCTTGTTGTAGTGATGGTGTTGGTGTCGCGTTTGCGATCGTAATATTGTCGTCCGGGTCGACTAGTCCGTGTCGAGGTCGCCTCTGTTTGTTGAGACACTAGACCAAAGCACATGGCTCCCTCACCAAGATATTAGGGTGCTCGGCCGCCTTATCAAAGTAGCGTCGCGATATCTCCTTGAAGTGTTGAGCGATTCGAGAGCAAGATCTACTTGACGAACGAACCACGGCGCTCCGGTGGCCGGTTCAGAATACATTGCAAACAGTCATAAATTGTACTAGCCAGACACATACGGCCTTACAAATAAACTTGGTATAAATTTATACCTGAGAATAAACCAAGAATATCCAAAACGTTGACTATATCGCTGACAATAGCATCCATGGTTATAAAATAAATTAAAAAAAAAATACAAAAATATATTGCTAACAACACTGTCATTAAAATTATAATTCAAAAGTTTTTCGAATATCAGGCAGCCTTGCAAATAAACGCTGCAAAAGTTATACATCCGACTAAACCAATCAGCAAAGCAAGTAAAAAATAACTTATGAATTATATGCATTTTTTAGAAGCTACCATGCCGATTCGATCTGGAAGTATCATGAAAAGAAGAGAGAGAGTTTTCCAGTGTTTATTTATGAGGCTAACAAGACCATGACCTATTGAGAAGAAGATTTGCTCTGAATAATGGCGCTTCCAGGTCGACTCGATTTTCGAGCGAGACACCTCAGTCTCATTCAAATATCAAAATAAACTGCTCAGCTCAGTCTACTTCAAACAGTTCTACTCCAAAAAAAACTATTTACTTCAGTAAGTATTGAACATTACGGTCGCCCCAACATATTGAAATATCGATAATAATAAACCTGCAAAACTGCAATGCAGGGATTTAAATATAAATAATAATAATTCTACAACTCTACAGTGCAAGTACCGTAATGTCGATATTAATAAACCTGCAAAACTGCAATGCAAGTATCGATAATATCGATAATAATAATTCTGCGAAACTGCAATGCAAGTATCGAAATATCGATTATAATAAACCTGCAAAACTGTAATGCAAGTATCGAAATATCGATTATAATAAACCTACAAAACTGCAATGCAAGTATCGAAATATCGATTATAATAAACCTGCAAAACTGTAATGCAAGTATCGAAATATCGATTATAATAATCCTACAAAACTGCAATGCAAGTATTGAAATATCGATAATAATAAACCTGCAACACTGAAATGCAAAGATTGAAATATCGATAATATTTGCCTATATCAAATATCAAAATAAACTGCTCAGCTCAGTCTACTTCAAACAGTTCTACTCCAAAAAAAACTATTTACTTCAGTAAGTATTGAACATTACGGTCGCCCCAACATATTGAAATATCGATAATAATAAACCTGCAAAACTGCAATGCAGGGATTTAAATATAAATAATAATAATTCTACAACTCTACAGTGCAAGTACCGTAATGTCGATATTAATAAACCTGTAAAAGTGCAATGCAAGTATCGAAATATCGATAATAATAAACCTGCAAAACTGCAATGCAAGAATCGAAATATCGATTATAATAAACCTGCAAAACTGTAATGCAAGTATCGAAATATCGATTATAATAATCCTACAAAACTGCAATGCAAGTATTGAAATATCGATAATAATAAACCTGCAACACTGAAATGCAAGTATCGAAATATCGATTATAATAATCCTACAAAACTGCAATGCAAGTATTGAAATATCGATAATAATAAACCTGCAACACTGAAATGCAAAGATTGAAATATCGATTCTAATAATCCTGCAAAACTGCAATGCAAATTTTGAAATATCGATAATATTAAACTTGCAGCACTAATATGCAAGGATTGCAATAACAATAATAAAAAAACTTGTAACTCAGCTATGCAATAAATTTAATATCGATATTAATAAATTTGCAACTCAGTAATGGCTTATTATTCAACCCAATACTGATCATTTCACGTACTAAAACACTTAAGCAGAAATGCCCCACAAGCCCCTTGAATTCCATAATTCTTACTACAACGTGGTCTCATACGTATTCATTATTCATAGCTGAAGCCTCATTAGGCAAGGACAATACAATTAAAGCGACATTAACGTGACGCTTGGCGCTTGGCCAGTATAAAACTGGATTTTATTGGTAGGCACTGGAATTCAGTAGAATTATAACGGGATACGTGGTGCGAGACGAAAAAGCTTTAGAGACATATTAGGAATGGAAAATTTTAAGTGCCCGTGCATTAAGGCAAAGGGTAAACAGAAAACACGCAATCAAGGTGTTTTTAGACAACTTTTGTGGTGAATATATAGCATTTGGAGCTATGAACACTACTTTATCCTGTTACGCATACCCTAACGTCTTACTTGTAGGTTGCTAATGCTTGCTGTTGGTTAAAGTTAACACTCTAGTACTATTTTGAAGTACCAGTTTTCTTTGCAGTTAAACAAGTTTTTTCTCGGCATGATGCATTTGCTTAGTATACTTCTCTCATAAAAGTTATTTTTGTAGCTTTTACTTTTTTGTGTAGGTATATTTATTCAGATTAGTAATCAATAATGAGGATTGTAAGCAATTCAACTGTTTGTGTCTGTTAAAATGTTACATTTTCGACGCATGAATTTTTAAAATATTGGCTTTGTTACATAGGAGCCGTAAAATCATATCGCTCAAGGTCGCCGGCATTTAGTGTCGCCTTAAAATAAATCCACATTCATACTTATTGCACGCCTCAAAAGCGAAGCGTGAGTTCTACTCTCGACGTGTCAAAAAAGCAATTTTCTCGAAACTGAAATTGATTTTTTTTATTTATATCACAATCATAAGTGGTAAGAAATAAAAAAATAAAAAATGCTCGTATTGATTTTACTGACCTATAAACTATAAAATTTTGTACGATAAAATTTAGTGACGCTCATCCAAGTTTACGTGTCTTTCAATGCTTTGAGTTATGATGTGCCAGTGTTTTAATTGAAACAATATAAACACATTATTCAACAGTTAAGCTTATAGGTTGTACTCCAACTGAGTCAAATTCACTCACATTATACGCTAAAAACATTTCCTTAAACTGTACCCTCTATAAAACATTTTATTGATCTATTTAAATAGGATTCGAAAAGCAACTCCACTCATTTTGTTCCATTGTTTGAGTTGTCCTTAATTAAAATCGACTGAGATATTAGTTTTCACCTGCAAGAGCCCTCTTTATATCATTCAGAATTTATTTCTATGAAGGTCTTAAATTTAATCATTTTTAATTACAACGCCTTTGTTCGTGAAAACATAAATTCGTGTTCTTCAAAATTAAATGTATTGGCTAGAGACACACTACTATATATCTAGAAAATTTTACTTTTACTCAATAAATACAATAATATATTGTAACATGAAATTTTTATTGATTTAAAACAGCTTTCTTTACTCCCAGTTATCCAGTCTTGGTACCGACTAGTTTCTGCTACAGTGACTGCTGAATCTAGCGGTGGGTGATTATGAGATATCATAATGAAATTAGTAGATACTGATTTTGTAGGCAATTCTGTCCGCGAGTAGACGCAAATCAAAGCAAGCGAAACACAATAGTTGGTCGGGTCATTTCGGATTGGGTCGGTTGAGTCAACTAGACTAATAATTTTAATTATTTTCTGAAAATCACATGGAAAGTTTCTATCTTTAAGCCAAACAGCCGTCAGCGACTTTCGACTTTGAATTCCTCTCTTCTTAATACAACAGGATTAGTAATACTAATAAGTAACGTCATTCGATTATGAAAATAAATTTGTTACTAATTTCATAATCGATTACATTAGTAATACAAAATAATTCGATTACAGTAATCATTCATAATCGTCATTTGCGCTCGTAGTGCGTGGCTTGACAGGACGGGGGAAACGAGGTGCACCGGTGGTGATGACGAGCAGGTGTTCACGGGTGCACAAAATGTACTCACAATGTCCTGTATGTAATTATTGGCACTTTTGAACTTATTCGGAGATGCGTTTAATAGCATGGGCTTCCATGTAGGAAGCAGAGCCCAACACTTGTCTCGATTAAATTTAACAAGAAAATTTTTCTGCCAATCCAAATGATATAAACTTTTGCCTATCATGTGGTTGGTGGATTGAAAGGCAATTGACATGTATATATTACATTATTGAGACGACAATACAGTAATAAGTTAGGACAGTGACTGGCTACAGAATTTATTATAATTGTTTATTAATTAGATGAGCGAATCGTCACGATTTTCGGTTACGCGCCATGTTGTTTTTGATTTAAGTGCAATTGACTGATATGATAACTGACAACTCTGACATTTCAAGTCTATTAAATACATTCATCAATGGATTTATACACTTACTGCAGGTACTTACTCATCGTAAGTTTCACTTCTTAAGTGTGTACAATATTACAAACACCCTTTTTTTTGCTTACATCAGTAAAAGATATTATATGTAGGCACAAATTTATTTTTTATTTAGACCGAAAAAAGTCTGTCGGGTCGACTAGTCGAATACAAAATGCAAGTGTAGAAATTAACATAAAAACTTCGACAACGTTCGAAAGAGTTCATCGTCTAAATATTTGAACACAGGGAAAACATTTCGCGTTGTCAAACAATGCATAGTTAATGAACAGCCTCTCTATAGATTTTTTGTGAATGCTTTTCGAAAGTGAAATGTTTTTATAATTGCAAAACAATGGTTTTACCAATTCAATTATTTCTATGTTATTGTGAATTGACGTGGATAAAATGAGAAATTTACTTAAATACTAACCCTGACCTGATAAACTTTGTTCTGTTCGACAGTTCTGACAGAAGCAGTTATTCTAATGTGTTCTTTATTGTCATTTGGATAACATTTCCTTGTTTTTTCAAAGTTGGTTTCTCTTTGGTTTGGATTGGTCCCCGGTGCGCTCCTACTAGATACCGCACTAACTCAGAACAATAGCTTTTTATTACGGCAACTATTAGATGCTTGTGTGCGAGGCATCGTGCACTCAATGGCATCTTTTAAATTTTGTAACATACGTTTCGTGTTATTTTACACTGAAATTAATAAAAGACAAAATACTTACTCATGATATGTGATCGCAGTGTCTTTCTTATTTCTTGTAGTATTATTTTTACAACGCAACCCAGCATTTAAATTTCAATTATTAGCAATGCTTAACAGAACATGTGGCACGTCAATGTAACACATTGTTCGAGACTGGCTCGAGTAAGCCCACTTGGGCTTAGTATTAGTTGCCGTACTTAGCGACTACGCCTGCGATATCTAGTTGGAGCGCAGCGGAGACCAATCCTTAATCTAAGTTATTATGTATCACTCGAGAGATAGTGCGATTCCCAATCAATATTGCCAACATTCTCGGTGAATACGTCAAAATAAGGAGGTTGACATCTCTATTTTGAGCAATGCAGGCACACTAACGCAAAGTGATATACAAATTTCAATGCACACAAAAGTAATAAATCTGGCCTGTTTTCATCGGTTTTCTAACAGCAAGAATTACTTAGAATCTAGATGAATAAATTATCTCAAACAACTACGATTTTTTTACTGATTTTTGGCATCCGAACTTCACACGTAACAAGCTTAAATACTCCACAACACTTTAACTTTCTGTAGAAGCAGCTGGCGTGTGTCACTCCGCGCTTTAGGTACGAATACATACCTACCGGCACATGGAATCCTCGTGGCAATAAGTGGGTTGTCTATCGCTCAGCGCAATGCGTACCGCTTTCGTTCTAGTCCACTGGAGTTAAAAGTCTTCCCAAACATAGAGAAGCATAAAATAGTTTTAAAAAAATATGAAGACATAAGACACAACAGAAGTATACCTACAACACCAATACCAGCTTACAATTTGCAACAATAATAACAAGAAGTAGATTAATTAATTAGATTAATTATATTGTATTAAAATACGTAAATATATTATACTTTTTAGTGCATATTTTATCTATTGTTTTGGAATCGTTTTTCTGAAGTCGCTTGTATTTTTGTAAAATTTTTCAATTGAACTGAAAGTAAGATGAAAAATAATATTTTTATTGCAATTATATAAAAGGTTCAAACAAAGTGGTGGATGTCATCTTATATTCAGTGCATCCTCTTCCGTAGCCATCTATTTTAGCAGTATGAAAACTCTTATATTTACAATTTAAATCAATACAAAATAATACAGGGACAGAATACCAATAAAAAATATGTGTGCAACTCACACGTGATAGGTACCTTAAAAAATGATGAAGAATTTTTTTATTAAATTGATGAAAATCTCTACAAACGTACAATACGTACACGTACACAAAACACCACGGTTGTTGTAATGCCTTTTCACAAGCTTTGTACTACGCATGCGCGCAAAAACAAGTATTAACACACGAACATGTGCATGAACCTCTAAGCTGCATATGAGGTCCTGGTACATGTTCCTTGTATGACACATGATTTCAACCACTATGAAAGACATTACTATCACCACTACCATATTTATGTTCTCCTGGTGTCAACATAGTAATACGTCGTGCGCATGACGTCAGAATATATTAAGGTATACTCGCGTCATATATAAGACAATCTCTTCTTCAACTATGATCGCCTGGTACCAAAACACTATATAATGCTTCCTATCTCAATTTCTCCCACGTTAAATCTTATGAATTTATGTGTCTGTCTCAATCCCACGCCGGCTGAATCCTACACATTTCTGTTTGTGCCTCCATCGGCTCGCTTTTTTGTTTCATTGAGTTTCAAATCACAAGAAGTTTTACTTCAAAAGCGCAGATCAACATATTGACATTCGGAAAACTTCAGCACTTTGATTGTATTGACAGTGTTGTCAGCGTATCATCGTTTTTCATACTCTTGGTTTATTCTCAGGTATAACTTAATACAAAGTTTATTTGTAAGGCTGAAAAAGTTTTAAATCTGGAGTAACTTTACTTTGCGTTTCTTAATAACACACTCACTGTTTCAGTACCAAAAGCAATTATAAACGCCCAATTCCCTCAAATTGGGTAATATCGATCACAATCAAGCCACTATATCTTCTAACGCGAGGTGATACATCCGTTTATCCAAGTATTAAATCTCATTGTTCAAAGTGTTAATTTATCTGAATTTATTGCCCTCCAATTGTGAATATATTAGAGTTGGGGTAAAAGTGTGCTGATTTATACCGCGGTCCGGAGAGATATAGGCCGGGGGTTGGATGGTCTTGAAATTAAAATATTCATTCATTCATTGAACTGAAAACATTATCATGCTTCGTGCTGATTATAAAGAAAAATATAATTAATTGTTATTAAAATCTGTAATATTAAACGAGCATTTTGGTTTAAAACGGAATGAAATGTTTCATTTATAAAAGATTAATTTTTTGTTCGTGCATTTAATAAGCACTTTTTTTTTACAAAAGGCAACAATTGCTGTGCAATGTACATACGTTGTATTATTTACCTTGGAAAATCCTAAAAATAAGTTAGTCTTAAAACCTAAGCATTGTAGGTGGTATGTTAAACAGGCAAGTATGAAAGAAAAAGAAATACTAGGTCTCATGTTGATTTATTTATTTAATTTAGCTTATATAATGAGTAATAAATAAATAAAAATCTTAAAGCTTGACTAGAAGTTTCTAAAGCAAATACTATCAGTTAAATCTATACTGTATTTATATCATATGTATGCTGCAGATCTTTCTGAAGACATTAATGTGCTTAACTGAATTTCACAAACATTTAAGAAAATACAAAACTCTAATAATTATACAAAAAAATTGCTAAGAAGCGTGTATTGTAAAGGTAACTGTGACATAAATGATTTTCGAAATAAAACCGAACCTAGGAAGCCTTAACATGAGTTTTATTTTAAAAAAGAGGCATGCGCCATTTCTCAGGGTTCAGGCAAATATTCTCAAATAGGTTGTACATTTCGATGTTCAATAATATGTGATTTTAAGATCCTATATTGAATAAAATATTTCAATTTGATTTTTTTCCAGCTCCATTGCATAGAGTGCAATCAAATATTTCTTTGTAATAAAATATTATAAATATATAAATTAACTAACAAATATTAAGAACAGTTTCTAACCAAAATAAATAAAGTTAGTATTTCTAAACGATCTCCTGGACTACAAGACCATTCGGATCCCGTTACGACTGCTTTTATCCGGTTTGTCGCTTCTTTACAACAAAATGGCGGCGCAATTCAGACTATCAACTACCCCCTGATCTCACCGCAATACGAATTTAATTTTTATTTATTGGCTCCTTTTAAATTTTCTTTAATTTCACACGGAAATTAGGTTGATATTAGTACTGCGAACTGTCGTCGTACACTTTAGAAAGATTCACGATAAAGCGTGTTGTTGTCAAGTCTATCAATACTTTACAACTCCATTTGTGATGAGGTCGATATTCTTAAAGATTAGTTACTTACCTTTAAAAAAAATGTTACGAGATTGTTAGGCACCCATGAATATATTTTTTAATGAAAATAAAATAAAATAAGACTAGACGAGCAGAACGTTCAGCTGATGGTAATTGATACGCCCTGCCCATTACAATGCAGTTAGGATTCTTGAAAAACCCAAAAATTCTGAGCGCCACTACAACTGCGCTCGTCTCCTTGAGACATAGGATGTCAAGTCCCATTTGCCTAGTAATTTCACTAGCTACGGCGCTCTTCATTCCGAATCACAATAATGTTTACACATTCCGAATCACAATAATGTTGACACACCAAAGGAAAAACAAAATTGTTGTTTTTATTTAATTCCGAGTATTTTCATATTTATTCAAAGCTTTTAAACCTTCTCTGGACTTTCACAAATAATTCAAGACTAAAATAAGCCAAATCGGTCCAGCCGTTCTCGAGTTTTAGCGAGATATAATTTTAAGCGTATAAGAATGTGACATCTACTTGTTGATAAATAATCTGTTCAACAACCCAACAAGATGTGAATTGAAGGCATTCACCCTCATGCAGTCACCTCGTTCAGGAGTTGTCTGACTGAAGGGCGCTGGCAACCAAATGTACTCATCTGGATGAAACGTGATAGGGTCAAGGCAACCCACTGGAGAAAATAGAAGGAATACTACCTAGACTACCAGAGGTGTTATGGAGGGAGGGGCGTTCAAAACCCTTCTTCTCCCGTTGGATTCGTAGAGGTTTGACACCAGATACAAAAAAGGAAAAGTTGCTTGTTGACCATTGTTATATATGCCAATTTATTTTTTATAAAAATTGTTTATTAATTAAGAAATTTAAGAAATCCAAATGTCTTTAAACAATTCGACACGTGTTTCGCCTCTACACGAGGCATCCTCAGGACATGAGGACTTGCCAAACTCTGGCACTAGACTCAAGTTGACTTAACTTGAGTAAACACTTAAGAAAACTTAAAACATTTGGATAATTATGGAGTTCCGCAAAGTAACGCCCTACTTCAATCAATTTAAAAAATATTATACAAGTCTAAATAAAATTATTTTTGAGCATCTGCATGCACAAGTTATAACTGTTTTGAAATGGAACGATATTACGATATTAAAAATTCAATTTGATTGCAAAAAGCTCTGATGAAACAAAGTAATGTCCAGCTGATATTTGATTGATGCTCTCGCGAACTTTAAATTTCGCCTCACTGGTTTTAGTTTAACATTTAAATGAAACATTCTTATTGAGGATTTGTTATACATAGTGTTAGACCAGTTGTACCAGTGGGAGGCTTCTTTACACATGATGCCGGTTAGATTATGGGTACCACAACGGCGCATATTTCTGCCGTAAAGCAGTAATGTGTAAGCATAATTGTGTTTAGGTCTGAAGGGCACCGTAGCTAGTGAAATTGAACTGGGAAAATGAGACTTAACATAATATTATGTCACAAGGAGACGAGCGCAATTGTAGTGTCGTTAAGAATTTTTCGGTTTGTCAAGAATCCTGAGCGGTACTGCATTGTTATGGGGGTGTGTTAATTACCATTGGCTGAACGTCCTGCTCGTCTAGTCCCTTACTTTCATAAAAAAAATATGAAATAATAGAGTAATTTGTTAAAAGCAAACAAGAATAGAGTCTCGAATCTTCTTAAATATCGTCAGTATTTCACCAATCATACTGTATAAATTATACGCACAATTTTAGTTTAAGAGTTCCTCCTCCTGCAGAAGACCTTTCATTTTTATATGAGAGGTAGCAAACGGGCAAGAGGCTCACAGGAGTGGTGGTGCAACGTCTCATGGACATCCGCAACAAAAGGTGTCAAGAGATGCGTTGCCGGCCTTTGAGGTGGGTATGCTCTTTTCTTGAAGGTCCCTCAGTCGTATCGGTTCGGGCAAACAGCAGCCGGTGGCTGTGCGTAGCAAGAAATTTCTTGAAAAACGCGTGGTTGTGGAATACCAGACGTCAATTTGATGCGGGTGGTGTTTTGCATTTTGACTTAATGTCCGGTGGTGGAATTTGGCCGCTCTGATTAATCCGAACAGCTCCTCTGAGCACTCCTGTGATTAATGCGGCAGAAGATTTAGAGGGAACCCACATCTCTACGCAAGATCAAAGAGTCAAGCCGATAATGACTTGATCGTCGATGATTCGAGCCGCCCTTCGTTGTATGCGGTCAAATGGTAGAAGCTGGTATTGGGGAGCACCCGCCCAGAGGTGAGAACAGTACTCCATGTGAGTCTGAATTTGCGCTTTATAAAGTTGCAGGCGGTAGCTTATAGTGAAGCACTGTCTCGCCTTACTGAGTACAGTAAGCTTCTTAGAGGCCTGTTTGGCCTTTTCTTCGAAGTAACCACGGAACTCAACGTCGCTCGGTATATCGACACCAAGCATGCCAATACAGGCTGTGGCAGTAAGAGGAAGGATCTCAAATCGAGGGGATACGACAAACGATTTTTTAGTGGTGAACACACAAACTTGTGTCTTCTTCGGGTTGAATTGGACTAAATTTTGTCGGCCCTATTCCGAGATTTTGCAAAGCTCAGTCTCGATTTCAGACACAAGTTTGTTCCAGTTCTCGTCGACGCTATCCCGGGACATTTTGGCACGGCCAGTGTAGGAACCAAACCCTGTGCTGTCATCTGCATATCAATGATATGCTGCAAATCAGCAGCATTCATTGCTATGCAGAAGAAACCTTTTTTAATGAACTAACCAAATACTGTTAATAATACTGTTTAGCGAAAGAAGTAACAAAATCTTGAAGAGCCGAGTTCACTAACAGACGTTTAAATAATTAACGACATGCACTTACCATTGATTAGGTATTTTAACCGATTGATTAACTTAAAGGAAGTAATGCAAGGTTAACCGTTGTTTTGCTCCATGACGTGGTAAATTGTTTGACATGTCTGTTTCAAAATAAAAATGCAAGACGTTTTGAATTATATCATTGAAGAAGGTATTGGATTAGATGATTTAAGTGTTCGCTTCTGTTTTTCTTCCATTTTCACTTCCAAAAAGGAAAATAACGCAATGACAAAATCATCATGCAATTTTTGTTTACTTGTTTCTTTGGCAATAATAACAATGTCAATTATATTGACAGAATGTTGCTGTTTTAAGAAGTTGACGCTATGGACATAACTTTGATGAAACAAGCGTTTAATTTTATAGCATCCATTTTTGGATGACATTTAGTTAAAAGTAATTATAACGATCATCTTTACGTAGTAATGTTTACCCAATTGAGTCATTTGTAACTCATTCGTTAAAAAACGCTGGGTTAGCAAACTATAAATAAAAATACATGGTGAACACCAAAAATCGTGGTTTGTTTAAGCAATTGTTAGCTGTTAACCGATCGGTTACGTAATCAATGATTATACTGCACTTAATGAATTAACATCTGCTACAGTAGCGGTAGACAAACTGCATTTCCTCGAAATCTTGCGATTTGCTAAACTTCCAAGCCGTCCCAGAATAGTTTTAATAATATTTCATTTATCTTATCAAATTTTAAATTTTAAATTCATTGTATTTAAGTCAGAAACGTCGGGATACTTGTGTTTGAGTTCAACACAGATATTATAATAATGGAAACGCCTCCTCATAAATTTGCATCTCAATAAAAGAATCTGATGTAATTGCCTGGATGTGATTATATCTTGAAATCGTGGTTAAAAAAGTGTGTATGTAATAATTATCTACGTACGATAGTAGTTTTGTAAATAAAGATTTACACAGTTTTTCTAGGCAGCGTTTTAACGCCTACCGCTTTTAATCTTTCCATATTTTCATTTTGCATTTATGGGATACCAAAACATGATTTTCTTACTTCATTTTTTTGTGCCACGAAATGTTTACCATGTATTTCTCCATTATGTCCATATATTATATGTAATGTTTATAATTTTTAACGCTAGTTCTACTATGTCACTCTTTTCAGTTCTGCATCTGATTGTTGTTTCTAATTCTATTAATATTTTAAAGTACCTACATGTGTGATAACTGTACGTCAACACCGGAAGCACTCAGGTATTTTTTTGTTATTGTTCGTTGAAAAAAAAAATATTGAAGTAGGCGGAAATCCATAGTTATACAAATGATTTGAGTTTTCTTTAGTATTAATTCCGCCAATATTTGTCTTTAAACAATTCAACACGTGTTTCGCTTCTGCACGAGGCATCCTCATGACGTGTTGTCTCGCCAAAATCTGGCACGAGACCTTGTCTCGTGTTTGTTGTGTTGTTTAAAGACAAATATTGGTGGAATTAATACTAAAGAAATCTCAAATCATTTGTATTATTGTTCGTTGTTTTTAGCTCATTCCGTGTTTATTTTTTTTGCTGCATTATCTCCGTATTTTCAATACCACCTCTACGCTTTTCCTATACTGGGTTCAATTTCGTTTTCTGTTTAGTTTGTTGAAGAAATAAATTGTCCTAGATAGATATTAAAGAATATGTTCAGTGAGAATTGGTATTTCTAGATTATTCATTATTAATTTTGTATTCAGTAGATTCATAGTAAACTGCTTTTGTTTGACTATCATTTATTAATTTATTTTCGTTGCTGAGAATTCCTTCAATTTTATTTTCGAATTCACAATATACAAATAAACGCTTCTAGTTTATATTATATCACTGTTATAATACCAAATTCATTTCAACTCGGCTCGTGAATAATTTTAAGTGTTATTTCGTTAAACCTAGGAGAGCTAAATTTGTTAAACCATATTTAATATAAATCATAAATTGCATAATAATTTTTGGTTCTGGGTAAAGCGATTGTAACGTTTGGCAAAGAGTTTGGAAATCTATTTTATATTTCACGGTGGATGGCTTTATTCACATTTTTCATGTTATTTTCGGTTGACGGGACCATATTGCGCCTTTGATATCTCTCGTTGCATCACAGGGAACTAAACAGAACTATATCTTTTGTATCCATAGATATAAAACTGATATTTTATATATTGGATGGGGATAGTGACTAGTTTTTATTAACCTTTAAAAATAATAGAAAAGTTGCTAAAATAATTTGATTTTTTTGACTATTTACATCCATATTGTGGTTTGTTTTGTATATAAAACCAGTTTACTAGTGGGAGGCTCCTTTGCATATGATGCCGGCTAGATCATGGGTACCACAACGGCGCCTATTTCTGCCGTGAAGCAGTAATATGGGAGCATTATTGAGTTTCGGTCTGAATGGCGAATTAAAATAATGTTAAATTTTTTTGACTATTTACATCCATATTGTGGTTTGTTTTGTATATAAAACCAGTTTACTACTGGGAGGCTCCTTTGCATATGATGCCGGCTAGATCATGGGTACCACAACGGCACCTTTTTCTGCCGTGAAGCAGTAATATGGGATTACTGTGTTTCGGTGAAATTACTAGGCAAATAAGACTTAATCTTATGTCTTAAGGTGACGAGCGCAGTTGAAGTGCCGCTCAGAATTTTTGGGTTTTCAAGAATCCTAAGCGGCAAAGCATTGTAATGCAGGCACGGCGTATCAATTACCATTACCTGACGTCCTGCTCGTCTCGTCCCTTATTGTCATAAAAAAACTTATTAACTCGACGTTGTCTTGTCCATAAAGTAATTTTTATGAATCTTATGAATACCAAGTAAAAGAAACTTCAATAACAATGCTGTAATCTCTTCAGACAAACCGAGAAAAATTATAAAACCAATTTTTTTTATTCCAATTATATAAGTACTATTTATGTGTAAAATATTTTTTTATACATACAGACACGAATTAATAATTAAAAACGATTAAAATAAATATAAAATACACTTTTAATACTTTCAACGCATAAAATTATCGCTTCTGAACAAAATGTCTTTCATAACTTAAGTTGGGCCGAAACAAGATAAATCTACGAAGCCAAAGAAAAATTCCTATTTGGGATTTTCCATTATAAAACAATTTCAAAGTAAACATGAGGCAGGATCCATCAGTGTCGACTTTGCAAAAACTCTTAAATCGTTGAAAGCATATTCTTGTAACGCACTTTCGATGTTTTAAAACCGTTAAATATTGGTTCTTGAGTTGATATAGGTGCGTTAAGGCTGCCCACACATTACGTTAAGAATTGAGGCAAACTTACAAAGACGTCGAGATGGATATGGATATACCATCTTGAAAGAACATCTATGTTATTGATTAAATCCTTAGATGACTTAAACGTCCAGATAGAGCCTCTTGCTGTTAGACAATGCATGACAACAGGCCAGGTTAATTACTTCAATTGTTCGCGGAATTTTTTTTCGACGTGTTCACAGCTGACTCAGAATATCTAGACGTATAAATTGTCTAATCTTAAGATTAGTAGACAGACAGACAGATTTAAATCTGTGCTTTCCATTCAACTCACCAAGATTTAATGCACTGTTATTAGATAGGTTAAGAAGTAAAAAAATTATACAAAGAGACTGTGTCTATAATGTTATAAGATTTCCTGATATAATAAACAAAATACTTTTGCAAAATACATATTTTTTATTTAATTTGCACTTACGATCGTTCCCAATAAAAATCGTAACTATCGTTGACATTTCCAATAAATGACAGTCCCAATAAACTTATCGATGGTAACTCACCTTATCCGTACACGCTGTTTGTCAATGGGACGACGTATAGCTTACCAGCGATAGAAGTTTGTATGGAATATGCAATTCACGTGTCCCAATATAAGGCGATAAGAATGACTTATCGGGTATATTGGGACAGCTTCAGATTATTGACAGCTAATTACTGACAGTAGAAGGTAGTAATTTATCTATCTGTAGATAGTATATTGGGAACGGCCGTTAAATAATTGGTACGTCTACGTTTTTTTGGACGTTTTCACAGCTTTCACAGATATCTAGATGTATAAATAAACTAAGAATGGAACAGTAGCTAGATGTCCCAAGGTTACGGGCGCAAATAACGATTCCGAAAACCCACCAAAAACATTGTGGAGGAACGCTGCACAACTAGGTGAGTAAGTCAATCCGTAGTCGAAAATGCATTCCTAGTTCCTTAGACGGGAAATTTTGTAGACATGCATGATCTGATGAATAAATAATATGAAGAATTAATAAACTAGATCTCAATATTTTAGTGTTTCTGTTGTGTATTACAACTAGCGATGGTAATTCGATATAAATATTTATTTAAATGGACTGTACTTTATTATTTTATAATTTAGGAATTATCGTGAGTCCTCTTAGATCCCTACCTCCATGTGCAAAATGTGGACAAAGATAAAATAGTGACCACGAACCTTAAATTTCCTCGCCTCTTCCTGCCTCGGATCCAGCACCTTAACTTCCAGCTCGTAGCTCAGTAGAAGTTCGTCACGGACGTTAAAAGGAGACTTATGAATCGAAACCGTTACGTAAGATGCAACAATAGAACAGAGGGGTTTTCAAAGTACAAAGTGGCAGCACCTCTTCTTCGCAGTGGTCGAAAACTCTCGACTTGTGTCTATCGTTCGCACAAGCCAGTAGGTGTTGACAGCTGTCACTTCGACAAGATGAGGGTAGTTAGAATTTATATTAACTTTAGCAGTCACTTCTATATACAACCGTAATTTGCACATTGATCGAACAGTTTCAAAAGAAGCAATAAATTCAAAAGAATTAAGCAAGTAGAACAACCCAAATTTAAAGGAGGTTATAATACCGCCGTAGAACTGATTACTCCTTAATGAAACCATGTTTTGCAGCTGAATTTGGGCTAAATGGAATTGTCGAGAGACGCACTCTTACATACTATAAATTCCCTTTATTTGGCTTCCAAAGTTAATTTTTCTGAGCATAATAAAGTTGAATTACATAATTTAGTTCAATTAAATAATAATAATAAATAATTATTTAATAGTAACGGTGTGTGCTGGTGTTAGAAAGAAAGGTAGACCGGTAACCTGCTGGGATAACGATATATTAAAAATAAGCTGGTAAAAATTGGAAGACATATGGTGGTATAAATTGGAAAATAAGAGCCACCCTCACATAAGAGGGGTTTTTGCATGCCTGCAAGGTTTTTAGTATTATATAATTTATATTTTCAAGTAATTTAATGAAAATTATGCATCACTTTACACATCATCTAAAATCTAAATGTTAAATAATCTAAGAAAATATTATGTCTGTAATTTTTACTTTTTATAATGCGAGAAATAAAAGGCTTTTTAATAACGGAGCGTGCTTAACACGATTGAAGTGAAAACTTTTTCAAGGCGAGGTTAATAATACTACCCTTTTATAACAGGTTTGTGCGTTAACGTTTAAGGGGTATAATATGTTCTCGACACTTGAATGTACTTGAAGGACGCGGCAGCCCCGATCTTTTATGATCTTCGGATGTATGTATTCTATTGACTAGTAGTTTTGATCTGCTTCCATACTCACTTTGTGCAGGGCGATCGCTACAATCCAAATGTTTTGAGTTTTCTGGACTGGCCTGCATTCTCGTGCGTTTGGCGAGTCAGCATCTCCTGAGGATGCCTCGTGTAGAGGTGAAACACGTGTCGAATGGTTTAAAGACAAATATTGGTGGAATTAACACTAAAGAAAACTCAAAACATTTGGATAATTATGAATTTCCGCAAAGTAACGCCTACTTCAATGAAATTTTAAAATAAAACAATTTTGTTTTATTTGATACTCGTTGAAAAATCGAAGTTTCTCACATAATAAACGCATTCCAAATTTGAATTTTTAGGCTGGTATGCATCAAATTAGCTGTTATAGTTAAGGTTTAAGTCAAATTGAACGTTAACAGTAACGCTGACTTTAACATAGACTGCGGAATGTGTTGCACCATCGTATTCCTTGGCATAGTTAAAGTTGAAATAGTCAATATCAAATGTTTATTTATATCTTTTGACAGTGGTCTATTTAGCTATTTAATATTAACAAAATCTTTAACCGGCGAAGATTGGATGGTTAGTTAAAGTTACGACGTCATCAAAATAATGTTAAATCATACAACTCTTTATTTGCTAAACCAGCATTTTAACAAGCTTTGTAGGTACTTATTGCATAATTTGCTTGTGCAACCCAGCCTTCAAGTTTTTACAAGATTCATAGGCAGTCTAGTTAAAGATGATAACTCTAGCATGTCCATAAAAAAAGAGTTATTGTACAACCGGGCAATTAAAACATCCTCAATATTATATTCTTAATAATGTTATATATGTACATAGGCACATATTATGTGCATTTGCTAGAAATGGTCATAATCATAATGTAAACACTAGGAATAAACATAAACATATAAGACCTACCACTCCGCTGAGTTAGTAAGTCTTTTGTAAGGCGATGTATATGCTTTTACAAAAAAAATACAATACAAATGTATTACGAAATTCTAGATTTGACTTTATTAATGATAAAACAGATTGGGATTGGAGCGACCGTCGTTAGGCTATTAAATAATAAGTTTAATTGTACGATATTACATTGTAACCATATTTTTATGACAAAAATCCCGCTGTGTTTCTTTTCAGGTGTGAGGCATACTTTTTCGGATGGGTGGTATTTTTTGACTTTCTAGAAGTGATAATATCATATCCTATTTTCAATAAAAACAACTGACTTTGAATTTGAATCGTGTTGTGGTACGATAGCACCAAACACGTGTGATTTCGACATATCTAAATACAAGTACCAGTATGCAATGGAACGCACCGGTGCGGCAGCAAAGGGAGCGGGGAGGAGGGGGAACGCCACTCTCTTTCGTACTGCACCACATCCTTGCTCCATCTAGGGTGCGAGTTGAACTACTTGTATTTATTGATGACTTTATGCAAACGTATTTAATCTAAGTTTATAGAAACCAGAACTCTAGCTATCACTAACTCTAGTTAATCTCACATTTCTATTATTTTTTTAAGTTTCTCAAGAGCTTGCAGTAGCATGGATCTTTATCGTAGTTCTGAACATAAAATTAATGTCCATATACACATCTTATATAGCATCTATAGATACACACGCTTGTCAAGCGGAGCTAGTTATATACAAAATACATAATCTAGCTATGTCGAAATTCCGACATGTTATGAGTCGGTTAAAAAGCAAATCTCTAGCGTGTTCGAGAAACGTCCATTAACATATCAATGCAAACTTCTTCTTAAGCATTTTCGTTTGGTGCAAGTTATGAGCGATTTGCGCCCCATGGGCTAGACGTTGTTACGCGCAAGGTAAGCGTGCTACGCAAAGTTAGTTTGACGTCCTAAGAGCGCGTCTACACTGGTCGTACACGTATCGACGTAATGGGTATTCAACAATGAGAGAATGTTACCGATTCCTAACTGGTTGTGAATTGAGGGTACGAGGACGCCGAGGGCGTCAAATTATCTGAGCGATCCCACTGATGAATATCTCCCAAGTGAGTACATAGTGATTTATGCTACGTCTAGACGAAAAAGAAAAGTATAAAAAAATATAAAATAATATATTTTTTTTCCGAGAGAAGAAAAATACAGTTACGTATATACGCCCCGGAACGGGGCGTAATATGTCGGACTCGAGTGTCCGCGCAAGCGGACACCCCATACCCACTAAAAACCTCCTCTATGCTGTTGGCGCTGGAGGCTTTTACAGCGACATATTACGTGGGCCATGGAGGCCGCAAAGACTACGCAACAACAGTCGCGGGGCGTCTCCTTAGGAAACTCGAACCTCGGACCGGCTGTATGCTTGTGGGAAGAAGAACACGCTCGCCGGCGAATGTGGTGATGTTTTGTGTATTGTATGTAAGTAAGTATGTATGTAAGTAGTGTAAATGTTTGTGTGCGTGTATGTTTGTGTTTGTGTCTGTTTGTGGAGTGTGTTTGAGATTGTGTAAGTGGTGTATGTCAGTCCGTCAGTCAGTCCGTTTGTGAGTGTGAGTGGAGTGAAACGATTACAGGACGAGGACTAACGTCTCGTCGTGTACCCAGAGAATGTGTGGTGTATCTAGGTTGCGGGCCACTGGCCATCGTTAGAGTGACGAGTGCCAGTGGTTTGCGGCGGTTGACCGCGCATTTAATAATATATATTCATAAAAAACGCTATCCAGTTATAAAACCACATTAAGCTTTTTTGTCTACTCAAAAAGATTTTTAACATAATGCTACAGTTGTATATCTAAACCTCTCAAAAAAGTATTTGGTTTAATTTTATCATAAATGTACAGCCTATTTGTTAGTCAGCACAAACAATAATAATCCCATGTTCAGTTAAATCAGCTCACTAGACATATTTGCCACAACAGTGGTCAGATATATTTATAAATCAATGTATTAAATTATATTACAATGAATTTCCTTTGTTGAATTGTGAATTTGTACTTTTGTCTTGTTTGTACTTTTTAGTTGTAACAGATAGCTTATAACTTGGACCACACGATAAACGTATGTATATCTGCATCTGACGTTAGATCCGTAGTTAGCATATTTCGGTCTAGAATCTAGATTTTGATTTTGGACTTGCATAATGCTTATACTGTGACTTAGAACTAGTGCATCTGTTTTACCATATTGATATTACAAGAGTGTTATTGAAATGGAATATCTTACGCTTGGAAGACTTATCCAATATTAATCTATTCAAATAATAAATTGGTGAATGCCTGATCGGGAATGCCAGAAATTTAGTATGGAATAACCTTTATTGATTTTCGGATTTGGATATATATATGATATGGATATTAATTTTGTATTTGACGTTTAAGCACCATGGGTAATGTTACAATAATTAAATTATTATGTGAAATTAAAATATATTACAACTGTTTTTAATTACAATCATAATTCTTAAATTTTAATATCGTAAAATCAAAGACAAATACAACAGCTGTCCAGAGTATGTAATATAATATATTTTTTCTTAATTTACAATAATATTAATAGTTCACGAAGTGTACCAAAGGGTTTCGCAGAAATAAAACTTTTATTCGTATTATTCTTTACTCTTCCATAATTTTTCGTTACATATTATTCATAAGCATAAAAGCATAAGTAGCTGGTGGCTTGGGCACGGGAAGGGCGCTGGTGTGGGACGCTACTTGCGTCGACACTCTGGCTCCTTCTCATGTCCAAGTAACGTCAGTTGGTGCTGGGGCTGCTGCTTCGACTGCCGAAGACAGCAAGCGTCGAAAATATACTGGTCTCAGTGAGTCATACATCTTTGTGCCGTTTGGTGTCGTGACACTTGGCCCGTGGGGCCCAGAGGCGCGGAGAATGTTGAAAATATCTATCTTCGCGCATCAATAAGGCTACTGGAAACCCAAGCGCTGGCAGCTATTTCGGTCAACGGATCAGCCTAGCTATCCAACGCGGTAATGCTGCCAGTATTCTTGGTACGCTTCCACGTGATGATAGTTTTAATTTTATGTAGTCGTATTATTGTAAATATAGTTATAAGATTTGTTTTGTTTGAATAATACATATTACAATAAGCATAAGTTGAATTTTGATATACTAACAATACACTACATACATATTACATATACAACTTTGATTTACAGATGTTTCCTGCAGCTTTGCAATTAAAGTTCTTTACAATGTGTAAAATGTACATATTCTTTTAGATTTATTAAATCGTGGAGATTTGACAAAATGTAGTTATATAATATCTAATATATAAAATTCTCGTGTCGCGGTGTTTGTAGTTAAACTCCTCTGAAACGGATTGACCGATTCTCATATTTTGTGTGCATATTGGGTAGGTCTGACAATCGGACAACATCTATTTTTCAGCCCCCTAAATGTTAAGGGTGGTCCACGTCAATTTTTTTTTAATATTTTTGACATTTTTTTTAAATTTGTTTGATTATGAGTCAGCATTAAAAAATACATACAACTTCAAATTTTCACCCGTCTACGATAAACATTTTATATTATTCTGTTACTTCAACAGATCCGCAATAGGGTTGCGAGATGGCAATTTATTTCTTTATATGGCAATACAACGTTTGCTGGGTCAGCTAGTATATATATATTTCTTTTGTGCGTCTGTTGTAACTGAACACTTCCTAAACTGCTGGACCGATTTTAATGAAACTTTCTGTGTGTCTTCAGGTAGATTCGAGAATGGTTTAGATTCACAATTGAACTACCTCCTAAACGGCTGGACCGATTTTAATGATCTTTTGTGTGTTCCAGTGAATTTGAGATTGGTTTAGATTCTCAATTCCATCCATATTTAATATATATCCATAATTCTCCTGCTCATGTGTATGTTAGTGAACTCCTCCTAACGGCTGGACCGATTTTTCAAATTTAAGACGTGTGTACAGGACAACTTCTGTTGGATCCACTAGTATATATATATTAGATATTATATGTGTATAGCTTATTTTGCGTGGTGGGGTGGGAGGCTACTTTTACCAATCCAATTCCTCAATGTAGTTAATCAAACCTTCTTTTATTAGATACCCCAGAAAGCGTCCATACTCAAGATAAGAGGAAACAGCCGCTCACGTTCTGCTGGAATGCAGTGAGGTGGAAAACTACAGGGCGAAGCACCTGGGGTCACCAGGCGCTCTTCGGGAAGTCTTCCGAGACGTTAAGAAGAAGACTTCTTGGAGGAGCTTGGCTGGTTGGAGTAGCCTCTACCACCCTTACACGCAAAATAGGCGCATATGACGTCGAGTTGCGGAAAGGGCCCGTATGAAGAAGAAGAAGTATAAGAAGCGTCCATACTGGAGAAATGCTTTATCTTTAATATAAAGCTTAATATGAAGGTATCGAAACCCAATTTTCTTGGACGACTAAAGTTGACAGGTGTCAAGATTGTAATTCTTATCTATGTTGTATGAAGCTTAGCGCCATCTGTTGTGTCACAGGTAGTATTTTCTTTGCGGCTATTCAGACCGTTTTCTAAATTTAAATTTGAATGATTTTTAATAACTTCACGGTTTTGGGAACATTGGGGCATTTAAAAAAAATTTGAATTCAGTTAAGCATGCGTTTACTGAGTTAAACACACGCGTTCTTAACTTTCCAAAAGTGGTTTATTAGATCGCTATAAAACGAACTTTCCATTTTCCGATCGCTATAAAACATCTACCAGTGGGAGGCTCCTATGCACAGGATGCCGGCTAAATTATGGGTACCACAACGGCGTCTATTTCTGCCGTGAAGCAGTAATGTGTAAACATTAATCTATTTCGGTCTGGAGTGTGCCGTAGCTAGTGAAATTACTGGGCAAATTAGATTTAACATCTTATGTCTCAAAGTGACGAGCGCAATTGTAGTGCCGCTCAGAGGATTCTTCAAAAACCCAAAGTTTTTCAAGAATCCTGAGCGGCACTTACTTGACGCCGGGAGTATGTTAGCGATACAGTCAGCTGTGTTAAGCGGCCGAATTAAGTCAGTCGCGCGGACAGACCGGTTTTGGATACGATACGGTCACGTTGGAGAGAGCCGCGCGATCATCACTTAGATACGAACGGACTAGTTAACCTAACATTGTAATAACTTTGTAAATTGTTCTTCACGAAATAAATAAATTAATTACAGTCGTCTGGACTTAATTGGATGCCAAGATTTTCCATTTAACAAGACTAGGGCACTGGGCACCTCAATCTAGGTAGGGAAATTCTAACGTGAATCGTTATAAAGTCAGTGTTTGCAAGAAAAAAATAGCTAACAAATCTAATAACGCTCCTTTTAATATTCAAGAAACTGCACCAGTATTATTTGAAAAAGAAATCTAATAATTTAACAATTTAAACAAAAACTTACCAAATATAAGTGCGCTTGACTACTCAGTGCCGTGCGCTCATTTATATGAAACGAAATTGCATTTATTGCCATACCAATCCTATTAACTCTTTCGTTTTCGTATCGATTTGAGGAAAGAAAGAAGAAAAAGAGGAAGTTCTTAAGTTCTTAGTGAGACATAGCGACCAAAGAACACGTCCATTGCAGTGCTCTGCTATCACGCGATGCGATGACACTTTTCTTTTCACAATTAGGAGCCAATTAACACTTTTATGTCAAATACAGAGTTTCCAATATTAAATTATTTTTTATTTTATAACGAACATTTTATATTAAATCAAGATTAATCACTTATGAATGTCAATAGCTTAGATAATTTATACGTCTAGATAGAGTCTCTTGTTAAACAACCGATAAAAACAGGCCAGGAATATTAGTTTAGTGCAGATAAGCTACGTCTTAAACTAGCGATTTGTATGACACTTTGTGTTAGTGTGCGTGAATTGCTCAAAATAGAGGTTAGTTTTAAACTCAAGTTTTTCACTGTTTTCATAGCTGTTATTTAAATGATCTAAGATCAAAAGTTATACTTTTTAGCCAATGACATATGGACATATCATTCGCAGTCTGATAACGGAACGGCAAAATTGTGCTTAAAGACAATGTAAGCACACTTTTCTCCTTAGTCGTGTGTCAACTAACAAGCCTAATTATGCTATTAAAAGAGCTGAAATAATACATTAATGACTCGAAAAAAAGATGCTGTGACTTATCATCGGTAAGGTTATTTTATTTATATAAGATTGATATGCAAAAAGCGGATGTAATGAAAACAATAGAGTCGCTCTTTTTAACCGACTTCAAAAAAGGAGGTGGATCTCAATTCGTTGGTATGTTTTGTTTGTTACCACAGAACTTTCGACTGGGTGAACCGATGATTATGCTATCCGGATATTTGAGTCACCCATCGTAACGTCGTTATGGTCAAGTTATTGTCATTCTCGAATATATTTAGATAGATGATGATGTTAAATGGAACTCCTTGACGACCTACAGTAAGGGTGCGATCCGTGGCAGAATTTCTGTCTGTAATAAAATTGCAATGCACTTACGTTCAGTGCTGCATTGCAAAAATTAGTAGATCTACACAAATTTAGACAAATTATTAGTGAGTGTAGTTCAGATTCACTAAAAATCTAAAAAAAAAATTAACAAAAAACAACGGACTTCAAAAACACTATTCCAAAACAATAAATATAATAATATGCATAAAAAAGTATAAAAATAATTACGTATTTTTATACAATCTAATTAATAAATCTTATTATAGTAACGATTATTGCTATTTTTGGAGTAGGTTGTTTCTATGTTAAATTGTTTTAAAGGCCTAGAGTGAACAATGATTAGCAATATTGTATTTTGTGTAATGTGAACGTGAACGGCTTACAATACTTGAACAATTACATACTAGTGCCATTTCTACGTTATAACGGAAAAATCGTTAGCTAATGATAATTGATACTTATTTACATCGCAAATATGTAATAGCTAATATTAATAATAATGAAAGAGAATTGGCGCCAGTTGGTAACAAGAGAGAGATGTGAAGAAATTTACAAACCAAATAAGCATATTTATATTTCACCACTAAAGGAATTAAGTTTTTTTAATTTAACCATATTTAAAATTTGGAAAAAAACTGTCATACAAATATATGTTGATGTCCGCTTACACTATAAATACCAAAAAGATACCCTGGTAAAGATATCTAAGTCTAATAGACAAATTCTATTTAATTCAAATAACTTGACATTTGAATAACCAGTTTAACTAATTACTTTATGTAAATAAAAATATTATATTTGAGTATTAGTTTCATTAAAGGTTACCTTAACTTATTAAATCCAAATCCCTTTAAAACGTTAAGAAGTTACAAATATAAACACAAGCCAATAAATAAACATACAAACTTTCCCCTTTATAATATGAGAGTGATTTTTCATTGAAAACGTAAAAAACTTAGATTTTGATCGGAAAATAGGGACAGACTGACGAACGTAAAACTTATAGCAACCCTCTTTTTCGTCTGGGCTTAAAAAAACCCAACTGTTACTCCACTGATGTCACTGTCCAAATCGGGTTCTAAATTCAAAGTACGCAGCTGAAACTGAAATGGTGTTTACATTGCTGCCTATTGACCAATACAATTTAAAAAAATCTGGAGTATTTGGTGTCATTTGTGGCATGTGCCATATTTCGGCTTTGATTTTGTATAAGGTGCATTTTCTATATGCATAGAACGTCATTGTTTTTAGCATTTAATACTTACATACTTAATACATACTTCGAGAAAGGTTAAGATTTAATGAGAAGAACTATAAGAAAAAATATAATATAATATAAAATAGTAGGCCATATTATACTCAATGTAAACTCTAAATAATAAAGACATTGTATTTGTCTTGTTTTTAACTATACTATTTTGTAATTTTAATAAGTTGTAAAAATACTCAATTATTTATGATTTTACAGATAGATATATATATATAGATAGCTATAAGTAGACTTGATAAACTAGACGTTTATTGAAGTAGTCGTTACTTTGCGGAAATACATAATTATTATCCAGATTTTGGCGTGACAACACGTCCTGAGGAAGCCCCGTGTAGAGGCGAAACACGTGTCGAATTGTTTAAAGACAAATATTGGCGGAATTCGAATTGTTTAAAGAAAACTCAAATCATTTGTAAAACTAGACGTTTTCTAGTTTTATTAATTTTAATAGTCAACGCATATGGATTCACAAAATCAAAGCGTATGTTATCTAGCGAGTGTCGTCAAGGCCGAGTGGTATTTTGTTAAGGCAGCAACGACTGCCTGAAACAATACTTGCTCTTTCTTTGTTCGACACAACCCCGCTGCGAGAAGAGTGTTTGACCTGAGATTTGGAACCTTAGGGGAAAACACATTTACGATATTGCGACTTCAGAGAGTTGGCTTTGTGGATCATTTTTCGTTTTTGAAGTGGAAACTTCTTAGGCCGCGATACTTAGGGGCACTTTTTGGTAGGGGACAATCTTGTGGGTTTACGTCACCGACATGCTCATGATTGGCGCACGCGATAAATGAATCCTAAAATGATAAATATATATAGGTACTTTCTCGATGGGTGAATTTCGTGACTTCGCGTCACCGAATTGCTTATATCAGTATATCTGTAGCTATTATACAGCTGACGTATTGTGCAACATTAGTGCTGAGTATACCTTATAAATGAAGTTGAATGGATTTAGTGAAAAGTTTAATGTGTATATTCCGCGCATTGTTGAAATAGTATTTTTGTTTGATTAATATTTTTTTGAAAATAAGTTTAAAAAATGAATTGAAATTAATCATTTAATCGTGACACATTAATCACTAGTTTATTTCTTGGAATTATTTACTGTATGTTTATGTTTAAATTATATGCATATCGATAACATCACCTTTGGTTATCTTTTCAAATAAAACTACTCCATTACAGGTTGCCTGGAAGAAATCGCTCTTAAGCGATAAGGCCGCCTATTAGTAGTGTAGTCTCGATTTTTATTATATTATTTTGTGGTGTGCAATAAAGATATATTTTATTTCATTTCATATAATTGTTTTTAATCAGTATGAAATATAAATTTTTAATACTAAAAGTTCTAAATTTTCGCTTCTATCGGCAGTCTTTACAACTGCCAATTTTTTTATATAAGGGCAAATGGACAAGAGGGACACATGGGAGCTGCCTATGGAGATCTGCAACAAGGGTCATGAGATGCGTTGCCGACCTTTAAGTTGGGAGTATCATCTAAGCTTGAGGGTCCTTAATTCGTATTGGTTCGGGAAATCTGTAGCCGTTAATTGTGTCCACAAAGTGGCTGTGCGAGGCAAGAAGTTCCACGCAGAACGCCAGTAGAATTCCAGACGTCGGCATTATGCAGGTGGAATTTTGGACTTTGATAATGATTAAGACTTTTATAATTTGATAATCGTAATGTCCGGTGGATTAATTCAGCTGCTGGCAGCAGCCCGAAAAACTCTTCTTATCACTGCATTACACTACACGTGGTAGAACATACAGAGAGAACCCACATCTCTATGCGTCTATTTATAATCTTACTTTTTGGCATGATTAAAATCAAGCATAGGCCTATCTATAATTTTGAATTGGCTTGCAGTTGTCAGTATTTCACTGGCGTTTAAAGGTCCTACCCTGAACATATTTTCGACAGAAATCGCAACAGAAATTGCAGCAACAATCGCTCGTCTGTTCCGCTCCAAATTATACTTGCAAATTCTTAAAGTTTTGCGCTCACGAAACTGTATAAATGGGAATATGACCTAGTATTTAAAACAAAAACATCTCTTTTGTAAAGTTTTAAGTATAAGTCGTAACAAACAAAATTGTGCCATGCACTTAGCATAATTAAGTGATTAATTTTTGTATTAAAAACATTTCTGCATGCAATAGAATAATATTGAATCGTGTAATTATTTTTGACATGAAACTCGTGAATAAAATTAGTTTTTATGCTAGTTTTGGACAAGGACAGGTTGAATTTACTTGTCGGAACAAATCAAGTGTTCAGTAAGTATAATTTTATTCAATATATTCCTAATAAATTATGATACGATATTTGAATTAAGTAATAAATTGCTGTTTTATCGTACTATCGTTTTTTTAAACTAAAACGTCATTTGTGTGAGAGTTCGGAATGAAACCTTTTCAAATGACATGAGAACATTCTAAACATAAAAAAATATATGACATTGGATGTTTTGGCTCAAAATTGTATATTCATTTAGCTAAAAATGTAAAATTATAGATTTATTTAAATATAGAAATTTTTGGACATGAGTTCTGACATGAAATGTTAGAAATATATTTTATCTTACAATAACTTCATTCAATATTTCTGTACAAAATATGTTTGGGAAGTTTTGTGCTTATGATTAGCTTATGATTAGTGATTGTCGTCTTTATGTCCGTTTGTATATCCTTTTATAACATTTCCTTATCTTAGTCTGTATTTCGTTTTATAGTTTTGAATGACGTTCATGGACTTCGATGTATATTTAAGACACCCGACAGACACTGTTCTGTCAATAGAAAAAAGATTATGTAAGTATACGGGAATAATGAAGTCGAAAAGCTTTTGGAAATGTGTAATCAACGCTAATGAGTTAAAAATGAACATAAAAACGTAGTTCTGAATGATTTTATAATATGTAGTAATAAAATGATACATACATACACAGTCACGCCTTGTTCCCGTCGGGGTAGGCAGAGACAATAGAATGCCATTTGCTTCTATCCTTACAAATCTCACGCGCTTCCTCTACATTCATTACTCTTTTCATACATGCTCGCCGGTTGCGGGTGCTTCGGACCTCTCCTTTTCTCAAAACGTCTCCAATTGGGGTCGAAGAATGTTCTACGAGGTCTCCCGCAACCGACTTGCCCACACACACTTGCCTTATATATTTGATGTGTCATTTTTTCTTCACTCTTCTTCATAATTAAATGATAAGGATTAATATCGTATTTGTGTGAACAAATTTTATGTTAAAGATTTATAATTGCCATTTTATAAAGTATTGAAATGGATATAGTATGTTATCGTTAAGTGATAGACATATGCCATCGCGGACTTTTCTACAGACCTATATAAGATACATAATTCCACCACACATTATATTGTTATATATCTCAAAGGGCTTAGACACCGTTTTAGTTGAAATCTTCCAGATGGCTTAGTTTTTTCTGACACCTCCAACAAATATCGTAAATATTTCCAAAAATTTATACAAAATCTTAACGAACGTTAACTGGTGGAGAGTCACGAAACTTGTGGTAGACTCGATGACCACAGGATATCACTCGAGGTAAACGTGGTTTACAGATGTCACTACATCTGTTGACACTTCAACGACCACACCCTAGCAAAGTTTAACAGCCTCTGTCCGCTTGTCAACCCAAGCAGGGTTTGTGTCATTGGCTAGCACGCTAGGAGCACGTACAACTACCCTCATGATTCCTAATAAAATCAACAAGTATCGTATAAGTTTAGTTTCTGAGTCTCAGTTTTAGATTAATGTACTAGAAGATCGCAAGCCGATCGACCATAACAGAAGCTGTACTGTCGGGCGCTCATCAACTGGTGACTCTTATTTTATGATCTGATGATGATGAGCTTTCCAAAGAGTGCTAGGAGGTATTGCCAATGGGCCTGTAATTCTCCATGTGCTGTGTGTGATGTTGACGACGTACTTAGATTTTGTACTTATCTCCTTTAAATATCGACAAAAGTTTCAGTGATGCTGTGCTCATCATCACCGCGCACTACGAGCTCAAATACGCAGTATGAGACGGGACTCTATCACGAACTTACTACACTCACCCTGATGAAGGATCTCCGAATGGTCCGTTAATAGTCGGTACCAACACCGATGATGACCCGTAGGTAAGGCCTTTAAATAAAGTAGGTATATCGCTTTTATTTTAAGCTGAGAGCGTACCAAGTGTAAATAAATAAAATTTTAAAGCAAAGCGAATAAATTAAAGTTTAAAGCTAATTTTTTGATTACATAATGATATTTTCAAAATTTCAACTAACAAAAAGGAAATTTTGAGGCACTATTCATAGTGGTGCAGTGAAATTTTATATGTGAGGATAGAACGTATGCCATTTATAATCAATCCAAAAAGCTGTGGCTATATGTTGACGGGAACAATTGCAAAATATGACTCAGAATAGTGTGAATTCCATCCATAATTTTATTCAAGTTTTCGACAAGGATCACCAGAGGCACCTGAGAACGTCCGTGTTTTTTTATGAAAATAAGGGATGAGACGAGCAGGACGTTCAGCTGATGGTAATTGATGCGCCCTGCCCATTACAATTCAGCGCCATTCAGGATAATTGAAAAACACAAAAATTCTGAGCGGCACTGCAACTGCGCTCGTCACCTTGAGACATGAGATGTTAAGTCTCATTTGCCCAATAATTTCACTAGCCTCGGCGCCCTTACGCCCCGATATACAGTAACGGTTACATATTACTCCTTTAGGGTAAGATGTCCAATAAAAAGCTAACGTATAACATATATATATATATATATATATATATATATATATATATATATATAACGTAACCTGCCATAAGTACTTCGTCCAGTCGTCCTAATGTGGGATCACAATATATTAAAACTATTATGGAATTAATTTCTTTATTAATTATATTCCATTCCTTTACATAATACTTTCGATATCACCACATCACAGCACCACAAATGTTTGTATTTAAAATTATTTTAACTTTTAAAGCAGTGGACATAATACTGTTGCAAAGATAAGCGAATATATGCAAAATCGCGACACGTGTAAATTTCATAAGCAATTAATCAAATCGTTAATTACTTAAGTCTTAATTTTTTTTTATTAAGATTATCAAAAAAGTTTATTGCTGACACCTCAATTTTTTTTCATTTGATAATTCGAAAATTACGCATCAAAGATGGAGGAAATTAAGCAAAGAGGAAACGATTAGGAAGCGATCTCAGCCCATGCGTTTAATCGAATTTAATATGCGTGTAACCGTCAATTTTCATCAATTTCAAGATATTTTCTTTTAACTATTTTCTCTCTTTCTCTGCGGTCTGTCGGTCTGCGGTCATTCCCTAATGACTGAGGATTCCGATCATAGTGGACGGAGGATGCTTGTGCTGTGATACATGTTATGATTTGCCTCTATCGGTGTCTGTCCATTGCCTCTCTGACAACTAAACAGAGCTTAGCCTTTCCGTTCCGGGAAACTCAGATCGCGTGGCATGTTCTGTCAATGCTTATTATTTTACGTGTAGCAATATATCACTTATAATAAGGATGATTTGAGTGAATGTATCAGAAAGCTATTGAAACAAGCTGTAAGACCATGCAAATAAACCATCTTATTATCTGGGTTAGAACTAGGCGAAGGAGTAGGGTGCCGTACAGGACGCATGGGTGATCTAAAAGATCGACATCGCACCTGTAATTCCTCTAAAAAAATGTGGGCGGCGGTGATCAGTGAACATCAGCTGGTACACTTGTTTATCCTTGCATTCGATAAAAAAAAAGTGCTTAAAAGAAAACAAAATTTACGTTATTATGGTTTACGTACCTATTGACACTCTTTCTAGGATTTGGACCTTAGATGTACAGTATATTTCTAACAATAGCATCTTTCAACCAAGTACTTCAAGTATTATGTTTTCAGACTTGCTTGGCGGCATCATGTCTTGGGGAGTGCCCACTGATAATATAACTTGTAAATGAAAGACATTGTAACATATATGCTTTAATCCATTTTACGCTGAGTACACACCATGAGCATTATGTAATATCAAAGTCACATTTGAAATTATCAAACAATTTATTAACCTTATTACAATAATGGATGAGTATATTTTACAATGAATGAATTTAGAGTACGCAATATTTTCGAGAACTAGATATCTCAACTGTCGCATCACTAGCCTTTTGACGATATTGATATATTTAAACGTTTTTGTTTTTTGAAATTAATCCTCTTGACGTGCTAGCAATCGTATGATATTAATTTTAAAATTATGTTCAAAAAAACACAAACTGTACTGATGCTACTAAAGCGCTACCTCCACGAAGCGTTATTATAGTCATGCCAGATATTCTATGTACATTGTCATAGAAAGTGATTGTTTCTCTCGAATGAACAGCGATGAGCACTTTGTAGAATGAATTATTTTCAATAAAACAATTTTCAAGACGAGTCGTAGCGATCGAGCGGACATTCCGTTGCAAGGTATCATGGTCCCGAGTCATCTTGCAGGTTCCGTATAATCGGTGATGAGATAGTGAATATTGAATATCGATAGAAGGGCGGGATTGTCTCGATGCACTCGCTCATGGAGGTAGCACCTTACTCTGGCTCTGCCAAATGAGCGTCATACACAGCTGAGCATGACAGCTCTGTTTAATCACTGACCTGTATAAATACCACTGGACAGGTTGTTCCATATTATGTTTGACAACAAATTTTTGTGCCTATTTGAAGCGCCACTCGCGAGCGTCCAGAGATTTAATTTTGACGTATAATACAAATGCCTATGAAGGAACGTATAATACTCTGAAGTATTTTTGCATTTTGAATTAATTCCGTTCGTTTTCCGTGATATATATAATTCAAGAATCAACGTGATGAAGTACACATTTTTTTTTGTAAATAGTTTCCCACCATCTATCGATGTTTGCGGAGGTTGAAATCACTACTTTTAGTACCGCAGGCTCTCGCTACATGGCCAACAGCGCCAAAATGGCGAATATCAAACAGGCACAAAAGTACTTTGATATCCAGTCCAGTGGTACATAGTAGAGGTTAGTGTGTTTAATACAAAACCGTGAAACGTCACCCTGCCAGAACTTAAAATATTCTTACCATGTGTATTAATTTTGAAATTTCATGGTTCACAAATTCTGGACGGTAATATTCCAATTCATTCCCAACACCCAAAAATAGACATCGTTATATCATTATGAGATAGAAATTTTTTTTCAGCGTTATCTGTTAGGATTGAAATCTGTACAAGCCTTTTTACACTAGGTGACCTTTTGGCCAACCAACTTTTTGTGATATTGAATATAAATTTCTCTTCAATGCTGATGAGATTTAATTAAATTTAATACTAAACACGTATTCATAGTCGCATTTACGTATTTCTCATACATCATGTATTAATTTAGAAATATTGACATATTTTTTGAACCTTCGATCCACTTTGAGAAATATTAGTAAACCAAAATAACTATCGTAGGTATTTTATTAATATAAGGCGGGTCACCCACGAGCGAATAGTGACATTAAAGTGTGTTTTTATTTTTATTAGTTTACTTTTTAGATATTAATTTTATTTAAAAGACAATAGTGCCTAAAGCTAACCATATTAAATGAATTTTGGCTCTGAATATTTTATAAGTTAAAAACACAGTAGAATCACTTGTAAACAAGTATTCAAGACCGCAAAAAAATCAAACATATAAATAAAAATATACAGATTACAATTTAAAATATAAATATTCCGCGGTAGTGTTCAAACTGGATAATATTCCCATGGATAAAAATGTCAGTATTACTAATATTTCTCGATTCTTAACCTAAATGACAAGCTCAATAGTAAAACACTCATTAATTACATCTAGCCACTGAATGAATGCAAAATAATGCTTGAACGGGAATATATATATATATACGGTAATAAAATATATTATAACATGGAGCTAAAAGAGAGAGGAGATAACTCTTAGCCATACTGCGTGAAATTTATAATAACAACAAATCCATTAAGCATTGATAAAGTCCCAATTAAAATATTCAATTCAGTAAATCAGCGTAAAAGCGACAATGTGTTGTCACAAGTTTATTTAAAAATATGATGCGTTTTTTAAAATATGACCCAATTATAATTTTCCCATTCACAAATTGACAGATTTCACTATAAAAAGTGTCACACAGATATAAAACCAGAAGATATAATGTCTATTTACAGGCAATCTATCTTATATTTTACCCCTTGCCAACTCTCGCCTGTAAGTACTTACACAATTATTATAAAAAAAAAACGACAGGGCGACCAATTTTAAGTCTCAATAGCCCAGTAATTTCATTTGCTATGGCACCCTTTAAACCGAAACAATAATAGCATAAACTCATGATCGGATTTGGTTTTATACATCGGAGTGTCTGACGGTCTGGTAGCGGACCATTTTTAGTTTCCATTACCGTCAGGACCGTACCGAGTACAACGCCGGACTTATATCACCGGACCATCCAACAGTCCGGCCGTAGCAAATCCGACCATTTGCTTATGCTATCATTGTTTCGGTTTGAAAGGTGCCATAAGGTTTGCAAACAACTAACAACTAATCAAATAAACAACTAGTGGGAGGCTACGGCGCCTATTTCTGCCGTGAAGCAGTAATGTGTGAACATTACTGTGTTTCGGTCTGAAGGGCGCCGTAGCTAGTGAAATTAATGGGCAAATGAGACTTAACAACGTATGTCTTAAGGTGACGAGCGCAGTTGTAGTGCCAGTGCTCAGAATTTTTGGGTTTTTCAAGATTCATGAGTGGCACTGCATTGTAATAGGCAGGGCGTATAAATTACCACCAGCTGAACGTCCTGCTCATTTCGTTCCTTATTTTCTTGAAAAAAGCAACTGCTTAAAACTGCAAAACGGCCACTGTGGTACCATCCTAGCTCGTATCCAATACAAGGAAGCGTCCCACTGGTAACGCATACATAATAAGTATTGGAGAAACGCAGGCTTGTTCAATTGGAATATTAATGAATTTCCTACGTTTCGCCTACTCACCTTTAAATTTAGAACAACCTTCGATGATAAATAGCTTCGTAAAATCTTTTGTCGCTATCGAGCTCCTCTTTCTTTGAGCTCCCCGTAGCATAATGACGTGAAAACATTAATCTAAAGGAAACTATATTCTTACACTAAGAAATATTTAATTATAGACTTGGCAATACCTTACGTTATTTTATTCAAAATGGCATAAAATTATAAGGCACGGTTGAGTACTTGACTAAAATTTATTATTATTTAAGATAGAAGGACGAAAACCACGGCTAAAGTGTCTATCTAAATTTAAGGGCTACAGAATACGTACGACTTTTTGAAACGGATATTTAGTAATTCACAATCTAAAGTGTTATAATTTTAATAAGCGGCAATGCCAAAAAACAGTGGCAGCATGATTTTTTGGCTTAAGTCCTCATTTTGAAAAGTAACTTCAAAAACTGTGAACATTTATTTAATGAGGAAATAATGTAGATTCTCTAAAAATAGTTTTCAGTCAATGTCTTTTAAAAGGTAACAAAAAGTACTGAATTAAATGCTCTAACGGACCTTGCTTGACTTGACGTAAGTTTTACGTGGCGTAGTTAATATATTAAATACGACTGAATAAACTTTTTCCTTGTAGGTATAAAAAAACATTTAATAAGTGAACATAAATGTACCATCAAAATCAGTCATCAATTTCGGTTGAGCAGTCTGCTACGAAAGACAGACAATACTAATTTTAATTGAATTTTGACCTTCTCGCAACAATCCATAAACGTCCTTATCTCAAAATATTCGAATTTAAGTGCTTTTTTATTTTTTTTAATAGGTACTATATATATAGTACGTACTATATATATATAGTACGTACTATTTACATATATGTATATGTTTTAATATATTTAGATTAAATCACTCATACATTAAATGTTTAATATTTATAAACGTACTAAATTAAAAAAAAAACATTTTTTTTATATATTATTGGGATTTCGAAAAAACCATTTCAAATTATTTTGCCAATCTTATGCATGAATCTGATGCATATTATATGGAGGACGGAACATCAGTTATTTTATAATAATGGTAATTATGGTTATCCATAAGCAACTTCAATATTGATTACAACTTTTAGGTCGAATATAGTGTCATTTAATCTAAAAAATCATAAAGTATACCTAATCATAAAGTCGCACGTGTACGCAGGCCCTAAGGAGCAAAACATAACATTCAATAACTTTGGCACATTACTCTAAACTACACTATACAAACGAAGTAACAATTCATTCAACCAATCAACGAGCTGATATGTTTATAATTGCATTACGATAAGGAAATAAAAATTAAAATAAAACAAAATAAAATATAATTAGATTTTTTTATTAAATTTTGAAATGTAACATTCTTGTAATATTATTGAATTTCATCAATGGATGGATCAATCTTGTTACATTTTTAATCATTCTCAATTTTTAATAATAATAAGAACTTAAAATGAAAATTAAAATAAAAGATAAGCTAAATAACTTAAAAAATAAAATAATTAAAAACTTTGGTATCTGTATTAAGACCGATTAATCTTGTAAAAAGCTAGTAAATGTAAAAATTATCTTTGTAATTATACAAAGTATGTACAGTTACTAAGCTGAGTATAAATTAAAAACTTATTATTATTGTCAGTTCGCGTTTGAGTATTTTATTTACATTAGGGTTGCGTTAGATTTGCGACTTGCTCAAAGATGAAAATCGCGAGTCTACGATCGCCCTTATAGCTGTTTAATAAAAAATAGAAAATACACTGACACTGGCTTAAATGACTTCCTAATTCGTTAAGATGTCCGCTTCATTAATCTAGCTGCTCTCCTAGTAACAATAATTCATGTAATTACGTCAAATTAAATATTTAACTTGGGACAAAATTCACAATTTTCCCATAAATTTTCTCATTACAATTATTAAATCTAACAACAATATTAAACTTAAAAGAGATCCTTCGCCGGAATCAAAGTTACACACTAAACAATCAACCAATCAAATTACAATCATTTCATGTCTTTTGGACGTCCTTAATTACAATCAAAGTCAGTCGAACGATTTCATACAGCCCATTTATTAACCTTTGAGCTGAAACTATCTACATACCTCGAATAAAGTTCCTTGGTATCGCAATCAAATATTATATCTATCTAAAATTGTAACTAGTCCCTGAAATATGTACACTTTATTCACTTCACTTTGGTCACATCACTATTCTCACTTCACTTGAGTTACTTCGCTATACTTTAGTCACTGCGCTATACTTCAGTCACTTCGCTTTAAAGTTTCAGTCTAAACAACATGTGTTTCACTCCTTTTATTATAAGATTCGTCAATTGTTACATTCTGCTTCTTCTCTTTCTTGATTGTCCCGTACTGAGGGACATCAGAGCCCAAATTTTGGACCGTTAGAATTTGTGAGGTATTTTGTGGTGTACTGGAGGACACAGGGCTACCGTAGTTGCCATATTTATGACGCAAAGGGTCTTTGAGGATGGATTGAGGCTGTTTCACAGACGGTGTTGGATTCATTGGTAGATGCTGAAACATAAAACAAATTTTAGTATATTTTACAAGATTTTTACTTGCAATGTTTGTCATTTTGTTGGGGTAAATCTTGCAAATGGGGTATTTCGCATATTACTTCAGATCAGATTTTTTTTAATGATAAACATGAACAAGATCAACATACAGGATTAGCTTCACATAAAGAAACACTTCATCAACATCGTGTGTTTAGTGTATACATATAACAATAAAAAGACAATGAGTGAAGAACAAAGTGAATTGAATTAATGTTTTGATTTGATTGAAACTTTTTGTTTTTGACGGGTTTTGTTGATTTTATTTTTATGTTAGCTTTAGAGCTATTTGTTCATTATACTAGAACCAGCTAGTTGAATGTTACAGCTTTTTGGATCTTATAATATCTTGTCCCTCTTCTATTTCGTTTCTTCTGCTTCTAACTAGTATCTCTTTTGCAAGCTGTGGCTATCTCTAAGTGGGTCTACAATTTAACATTAATATGTAAGTACCTCATTTTGTTTAGTTTAATAATGATTAATTGTAACCCGTTGATTGTCCTTAATAAAAAAAAAAGATAGACATTTATGAATGTCAAAATTATTCATTTTACGATTTATTCAGCATTTTGGAAACGGTAAGCGATGCAACAAAAAAACTTAAACGCTTATTCGTAATGGTCCGCTAACTTTATACAGCCGCTTAGGAGTGTTTTTTCTCATTCTGACTTAGGTCAGTTAATAGGGGGGTTAGACTTAAAAACTAAAAAAAGGAAATTAATATAAAAAATCAAGTGTACGTAAGTAGATGCATCAATCCACACAAACTGTACATGTTATGAGAGGGTAATGGGAGCATTATTATATTAACGATAATAACTATAATCATAAAAGATAACTGAAATTTTAACAGCACGAAACCGATATTATATCAACATTAACAAAACTATGAAATTATAAATATAAGCTATATAAATTTTAAAATTAGCAACATGAAGCAGATTTCTCGATGACACGAGCACGAAGAGCCATAACTTACCTCAACCGTATTATAGTTAAGGAATCGACCCTCTCCACGACGTCTCCACATGTATTGGCATTTAAGGGAGCATGATGCGGACTACAAGATTTCAACCAAATATAATAAAGTTGACTGTTTTATAAACAATATGTTATGTTTTTTTTTAAGTGATAACCCTCACTTCTAGGATTAATACACAATTAAAATTTGAACTTGTTCAACTCTCAGGTTGTGGCTTCATCTACAGGATCTACTTTACAGTTGATAATCTGCTCAACCCCAATATATGATTAATACACACAAAGCAAACAGAATTTTATAACGAGGCGGTACTCGAACGGTTAGCTCAGTTGGTTAGAGCACCGGCACGGAACGCCGGAGGTCGTGGGTTGGAATCCCGCATCGTTCACAAAATTTTGTTTTTCAAATTTTATGACTGTTTCATTTTATATTTAATTATTAATATATTTTTTTACTAAAAATAATTGAAAAGCACAAAACCTGTAGAGCAATTGACACTCTTGGAGGACAAACGAGCGTACGGGTCACCTGGTCTTAAGCGAACTGCAATTAGAAACCATTCGTTGGTTTGCTCCGAATGAATGAACATTCGGTTTCCGAATTCGCTTGCTCCAACGGACTACCGTTTTTCGTGATTTGGACAATTTTCTACGTGATAAAAAGATTTCTTCTCAGGAGGCAGTACAAAATGCTTTCACACAGTTTGTCGAATCTAGATCACCACAGTTCTATTGATTTAATCAATATGTTAAATTAAAAAAAAATCGTTACAAATCGGCAATTTCATACTATAACCCTTAATATATGAGCCTATGGTATAAACAGTTACTTATATCTATTCAAAATTATACTAAATAACATCCAAAGCTTATGAAACCCCTTACAAACTCCCCATATAAAACCACAAAATATTAACTTCCACATAATTTAGACGCATTTAAAATCCAAAAGAGTTTTAAAAGCAGCGTGTGGCGTTTTATGAATAGAATTTTATCGTTCTTTCAGACTAAATACAATTTCGGAAACATTCACGAAAATAAAGCTTAACAGATACTGTTTTGGTATGTTTTACGATGTTGTTTTTACTTTAATATAATATGTGCGAAATGCAAACCATTTGAGTAATTCAAAAGAATTTAAAAATTTGGTTAATCCAAATGTGTATGCCTTAAGAGCTGACATTATACGTACTTTTCAAAGTGGTTTAAATACAAATAAGTTTTCACTAATCTTACTAATATTTTCCCTTTCTTGGCGTGCGTCCGTACAGAATGGGATGTCGCTATGCCAACTTAATGGCTGACAGGCTTGCCGTACATGTTTCAGTACAACTCTCTCTCTTATCCCAACTTAAACATTTTATTGAGATAAAACCTTTATTGCGAATACAACGGGCAACTACTAGAATTATATAACATTATTACTTAACTTCAAATTTTCTTCACGTTAATAAATTTTGAAGTTAATTATCATAATTATAATAATTTTGTAAAGTATCATCAGCTGTCTACAAGCTCTATTATTAGAAATAAAATATAACATATGGCTGCTTAAAGTCCGAAAATTTTGGTATGTCCCAGCCGTGAAAAAATGAATTATAGACGAAAAAAAAAAACAAATTATACCGCTATTTACATTCCATCGCTTCCCAGATAATTATTGAGGATATTAAAAAATAAATTGAGTTGAAAAATTGATATTTTCAGAAGTTATTATGTTTATAAGCCACTAAACCCATTTTTTTATGTAAAAATAGCAATTCATCGATATTTTTAATAATATTGACAGACTGACACACTTTTCACACAAATTATCTTGCCCCAAGTTAAGCATATATAGCCTGTGTTATGGGTTACAAGACAATGATATATTTAATACTTAAACATACATAAATTCATATAAACATACATAAATACATTTAAACATCCAAGACTCGGAAAGAAACATCCACATTCATCATATAAATGCTTGCACCTTCCGGTATTCGAACCCAGGACCTCTAGCTTAGTAGGTAGGATCGCTAACCACTCGGCTATACAGGTCGTCAAAATAAGTTCAACAATAATTTATCTCTCTGACAATGTGCTTTTTTATATTATTTATACGCACAATATAATTATTATATACGAATTTATGCGACAAAACTTTGATATTTAGATTTTTAGGCCCTCGTAGAACATACCTACTTCGCGCTTAATGCATGCAATTCATGAATACTGGAAGTACATTGTAACGACAATAACAAGGAAGGCAATATATACCTTGCTATTATTTTTTATTAAGCCTTTATTTATTTATTGATCTACTTCTAAAAAAGCCCGCTGAGTTTGTTGCGCCCATTCTTCTCAGGTCTGAGGCATTCATTTTGGAATGGGTGGTAGTTTTTTGACTTTCAATAAGTGATGTCACATCCTATTTTGAATAAAAATATTTGAAATTGAATTTGAACTGATTTTTTGGAATAGTCTTGTTTCTGATTTACTTTAAAGATTTTTTCTTAGCTTTTGAGTTAGTCTGCAATCTATTTTTACACATTGTCTGTTGTCGTTTTCGATTTATATCGTATATTTTCGCATGTTTTTAATACTAAAGATTTTGAATGTTTTTAAAATTAAAGTAATTATATTTTTAATAATCAAAGAAAGAGTGTGGATTGATGCATCTACTGTACGTAATAATTCTTGTTTTTACGTATTCATTTACATTTACTTTTTATGACTTTATGATTGTGTATGTGTGACGTTTGAGAATTTTTGTTGCATCACTTTACATATTATATTGTAACTGAAATGATTTGTAAAAAGACGGAAATGTAAATATTGATTTAGAAGAGTGACATCGAATTGCTTGCCACTTCTTCTCATTAAAGCTTAACCCTTTCCGAAGTGGCGGTAAATGTAAAAAGAAAAGTAAACCTTTGACATTCATAAGTGTAATTTCCTCGACCTATCGTTGAATAGTGATTTTGATTTGATTTATACTCTTGCGTCTGATTTATTTTATGTTTTTGTTTGTCATGTATCTCATTCAATTTGTATGTGTGGTGATTCAAAATAAAATATAATAAATAAATTTACCTGTGTACAGTTCCCCTGGTGGAGTACCGTCACATCTGGTGGCGGTACCGCCATCTTCTCGTATCGCTGTCTTCGCAGTGTTCCACCGGCTGATTGACGGTCCATACCTGGTTCAAGAAAGAATACAGATTGCATTATAGTGTATGCTATTTACATAAATAATAATAATAAGACTTTTATTTCATGTAAAAAGTAAGATACATATATAGTTTAGAGAAGAAAAAATAAATAAAAGAAATTTAATGATGTTATTTACACGTGTTTGTTTAGGTCTGGATAATAATATATAAGTTTGTTTGCATGAATCCCTCTTCAAGTGAGCGTGAAGGCCTCCTTCCAAAAGAATACCATGTGCCTGTAATGTGTATCTTGAGCTATGTGCGACCAGCAGGTACCACCTATTTTTATCAACTCATCTGCCCATCTCGTGTGGGGTCTGCCATTGCGATGTTTGCCGATTGGACCCTTCCACGTTGTTACCCTGTTGGTCCATCTCTCGATGTCCATGTCTGAAGGCGAAGGTTTTCAACCTGTGTTGGCTCACAGTACGCAAACGTGGTCGCTAACTTTGGCCCTTATTAGATATCTTATGGTCGCTCAGAGGGCAATGGAGAGTGCTATGCCTGGAGTTTCCCTGCGAGATCGAATCAGAAATGAGGAGATCCGTAGGAGAACCAAAGTCACCGACATAAGTGGCAGTGGGCAGGGCACATAATTTGATGGACAGATAGCCGCTGGGGCAGTAAAGTCCTCGAATGGCGACCACGTACCGGAAGACGCAGTGTTGGTAGGCCCCCCACAAGATGGACCAACGATCTGGTCAAGATCGCCGGAATACGTTGGATGAGGGAAACCAAGGACCGATAATCGTGGAAATCTTTAGGCGAGGCCTTTATCCAAGAGTGGACGTTTTCCGGCTCATAATGATGATGATGATGTATCCTTTTTTTTAATACTTTTGTCTCAAGGTAACGACTGTAAGTGTAAGGACCCAAACACTCCTTTACCTTGACTCGTTGCAAGCCAAACCGTTGGGTGCAAATGTACTATTTTTGTTTCAGTTTGTTGGATTCCGTAGATAGTGAAATAAGTATAATACTGCAAATAAACGCTTATGTCCCTTAGTAACTATTGCAATTGAATCTTGAGCGTTCATTGACGTACAATAACCAACTAGACTCCCGATCGCGTATTAAAAGGTCGTGAGAGGTAGTCCAGCAGTGAAAGGAAAAAGTCAAAAGTGTGAATTGGCGCGATGTAAATTCGCGACGTGAAATATGACGAGAATCGCTGCAATTTGATGTGACAAGTCATCTCTCTGCGTCCATGTATTAAAATGCTGACAGGAGATATTTTTGTCGATTGGTATTTTTTGAAGTGAAGGCTGCTGTAGGCCCGCTGAGCCTTTTCCTTTGTGGGTATTCACTGAGACTGGGCTGTCACCATCGACTTTTTAACGTTCATTGATTACTAAAACATATGATATATTTCGTAATATCTCACCTTGATAAAGTTTTCGCCTCTATCATGTAATCTTAAGGTCTAAGAGAGCATAGCATACGCATCCAATCAAAATATCTTGGGAAACCAGAGAAAACACTTCAGTATACTCAAGTCACATTGCACAAGTAAATGGATTTCAGGTTGTGTTGCACGTGGAAGAAAGACACTTGAAAACCGCACCGTTCGTGGTGAGGGCACCCTTCACGGTATTATATTGGCGTGGCTTCCTAGTTTGCGGGCCATACACAGTGGTATTTTGGCATGGCTGCTACATGCGCGATATCCTATAGACTGTGTTATATTGGAATGGCTGCGTAGTGTGCGGGCCATACACGGTGTTATTTTGGCATGACTGCCTATCGTGCGGGCCATACGAGTACATGGTGTTATTTTGGCATGGCTGCTAAGTGCGCAGGCTCCAATACACTGTGTTATGTTGGAATGGCTGCCTAGTGCGGGCCATACACCGTGTTATTTTGGCATGACTGCCAAGTGCGCGGTCCATACACGGTGTTATTTTGGCATGGCTGCCAAGTGCGCGGTCCTTACGTGGTGTTATTTTGGCAAGGCTGCTTAGTGCGCGGGCTCCCATACGCTATGTTATGTTGGAACCTAGTGCACGGAAAATGGTATCCATGTACGGACTCTTTAAAACTAAAAAAATTTAACGAACGCTTACCATCCAAACAGCTGGGAGAAGTCAGGTGTGAAGGTGACGGGATATTGCCGTTGCCGATGTGTTTCTGGATTGACTGTCCGTATTGCTGAGGTGGTGTTGGAGTTCTGCCTGATTGCTGTTGACCAAAAACAAAGTTTTTATTTTTGTATATTTATTTGAACGCGCTAATCTCTGGTTTAACAACTGATCTTGACGTTTTTATATAAAAAACATCTATTAAGAAATCAATTGTCTTTATAAATGTCTAACTGAACACAATAGTTATCTGAACCATTCAATTATTTACGACGTGAAAATTCGGTTTTCTTGGTGGCGTTTAAAGTGTATTGGATGAAATCGCTTTTAATTTAACCCAGTTTAAGATTGATATCAACGAGTTTAAATATAAATTTGTTGTATTAAACTCAATTTTTGTTGTTATTGCTAAAATCAGACTTTAATAATGATTGTTTTTACAAGATTTTGATATATCATAAACGTATTATTAAAACGTAAACTAGATTTGCGTACGGAGTTTAAAATGTATTGGCAAAATCAGTTTTGAATGTAAACGTCTTTAAGGCTTATACGAGTAATATATGAGCTAGTCTTAATCAAACTAAGTTTAAATTTACCCAGTTCGATTGGTATTAGCAAAGATTTTAGTTTTCAAATTCAATAATTACCTATTGATGGGCCTGATGAGAAAGCTCATGGTCACTTAGAGAGCAATAGAGAGGGGTACGAGTATGCTTTAGGAGCTTCCCTGCGAGATCGAATCAGAAATAAGGAGATCCGTAGGAGAAGTTGAAGTGGCAGTTGCGAAACTTAAGTGATACTGGGCAGGGCACATAGTTCGACGGACAGATTGGGGCAGCAAAGTCCTCGAATTGAGACCACGTACCGGAAGACGAAGTGTTGGTATGCCCCCCAAAAGACGGAACAACGATCTGGTCAAGATCGCCGGTATATGTCGGATGAGGGAAGTGCAGAACTGTCGCACAGATCTTTTGGGGATGCGTTTGTGCAGCAGTGGGCGTCTTCCGGCTGATATGATGATGAATTACCTGTTGCAGATAGTCTCCTATTAGCGGCGGATATGACAGATACATGTCGGAAGCCATGTTGTAGTAGGACCCGTCTAGCGGTGGCATTGGACTGGGTACCGGCGCGTAATTCTGTTTACCTGTTGAACAAATCAAATTATTAATATAATACATAAGAGATTTCCATCTATGTATTGACTAATCACGATATCTCTAGTACCATATGGCGTAGAGACTTTAAATTTGGCTTAATCAGGGATCTAATCTCCGACAACAGAAGGCGACGAGCGCAATTGTAGTGCCGTTCAGAGTTTTTGGGTTTTCAAGACTCTTGAGCGGCACTGTATTGTAATGGGCCGGGCATATCAATTGCCATGAGCTAAACGTACTGCTCGTCTCATACCTTATTGTCATAAAAAAAAGACTATCAGTATTACTCAACAAACGCAGGATGCAACTCTTTGCCAAAAGCGATGAAAGGTACGATTATTTTTTAGAATCTGCTCGTAGTTTGGAAAAAAATTTAAGTTTCCTGTTGCAAAACGTGAAATGTCAAATGTGTTTATACTAATAAATATAAAGTTATCTCGAACAGAAAAATCTGAACTTACCAGAACTTCTGCCTAGCGTGCTATTCCCGCTAATGTCTTTGTGCCTGTGAGGGTGCGGCAGGGTCCTAGCGTGGTCACCCTCATACACGGCGTAGTTTGGAGGAGGATAGTCGAGTGGAGGGGGGATCAGCCCTTGCTCGTCCATTAGGTAGGCGTCCGTCTGCGAATTATTTTAAAATTAATAATCTGTACATATAAATAAAATCTGAGGGTCTTTTTATAATATCATTGTTATAAATACGTGTTCAAACGGGAAAAAAAAAATCGGAAGAAAAAAATATATAAATTAGGATTTCGCTGTCAGTCTGTTTTTATTTTTGGATACCTCTGTACCTGTTTTGAAATTATTGGAACGACGCCGCTTTAAGCTGACGTTTAACTTTTAATAGGTCATATATATTGTTGTCATAATAAGGTGTAATTTACATTAGTGACATAACAATGCCTTTATTATTTATTTTTGGGTCAGTTTATCGATCAGAAATTCGTTAAATTCTACAAAGTGCTATCCCATATTATATTCCCATAATTTTCATATTTTGTTTGTATCGCGTTTGTTCTTTGTGTAATAATAGTAAATATGTCAGAAGTGAATGTAGGTACTAAAGAAGTTGCAAGTACCTAGGTAACACAAACTGAAATTGCCATCAAAAATAATCCAATATCATTTTGAAAATTTTTTCTTCCACCAATTTGTTTTAATAATTAAAAGATTTAAGCAATACATGTTTGTTTTTTCATCATAAGTGTGTTGAAAAAATGCGTATAAAACTCGTAAGCAACTTGCTCACTAGACACTCGGCTGATTTACGGTCACTGCAACCCACAGCCTCGTGTATAATGAGTAACTAAGCTCACTAGACACTAGGCTGATTTACGATTACTGCAACCCACAGCCTCGTTTACAATGAGCAACTTAGCTCACTAGACACTCGGCTGATATACGACTAATGAAACCCACAGCCTCGTGTATAATGATCCACTTAGATCACTAGACACTCGGCTGATGTACGATAACTGCAACCCACAGCCTCGTGTATAATGAGCAACTTAGCTCACTAGACACCAGGCTGATTTACGGTCACTGCAACCCACAGCCTCGTGTATAATGAGTAACTTAGCTCACTAGACACTAGGCTGATTTACGGTCACTGCAACCCACAGCCTCGTGTATAATGAGTAACTTAGCTCACTAGACACTAGGCTGATTTACGGTCACTGCAACCCACAGCCTCGTGTATAATGAGCAACTTAGCTCACTAGACACCAGGCTGATTTACGGTCACTGCAACCCACAGCCTCGTGTATAATGAGTAACTTAGCTCACTAGACACTAGGCTGATTTACGGTCACTGCAACCTACAGCCTCGTGTATAATGAGTAACTTAGCTCACTAGACACTAGGCTGATTTACGGTCACTGCAACCCACAGCCTCGTGTATAATGAGTAACTTAGCTCACTAGACACTAGGCTGATTTACGGTCACTGCAACCCACAGCCTCGTGTATAATGAGCAACTTAGCTCATTTGTATCATAATATAATATTGTACCTGATTCAGCATATGCCTAGTTGGCATACTGGGCACCTCCGGTATGGGTGGCGGATGGCCGTCGCCATCTTGTGAATACGTCTCCGACTTTTCTGACACTGAGCTGAGAGTCTCTCCTGTCATCGTATCGTTGTATGACGACGGCGCGTACATCTCAATCGTAGCCGACTTCGAAGCTTGCCCGGCTTGTTCTGTTATAAGACACAGATTATTTAAATAAAACACTTCTTAAAGGATTAAGACGTGTGTAATTGTAACTGTGTTTTAACATTAGCTGTTTACTTCGACGACCGCTTCGTATCAAATGACATATCTAAAAAGAGTTTGTTTTACAGGAAAGCAATTGTTAAAATAAAATTACAAATTGCCAATGGTGTTCCAATTATTGCCTTATATGTAAGGTCTAAATTTCTAAGAAAGGTGCAATATCATCTACGCAGGCAGAATCAAAGCTACAAACACGAGTACGTAAAAAAATGTTATACATTCTAAATTTAAAAGAAGAAGCGTGCGATTTATTTGATTTAAAAAAGAAATTTGTAACTAATATTTATAGACGATGCGGGACTCGAACACGCAACCTCATGGGTTCCGTCCGAGCGCTCTGCCAACTGAGCCAACCGTTCGAGTGACGTATGGTTCGTAAATTTTGGTATGTCTTTTTCAACTTTTAGGTTCTGGCTCAATCTACAGGATTTACAGTTAATAACCTGCTCAATCTCAATAATTGCATATTAGTAAATTGACTTGAGATGTCACTCTTTTATAACACAATTTAAATTAATTTTTTTTTAAAGAATTTAGGGATGTTACTTTAATAACATCAAATTCTTAAAAATGTGTCAATATTATTAAAAAAATATCTTATGTTTATTTAACTCATCTAGAAAAACCTTGATAAGGTAGATTCTCACATACAAAAGGTAGATTTGCACCATGTATTGATTATGGGTACCACAACGGCGCCTATTTCTGCCGTGAAGCAGTAATGTGTAAGCATTACTGTGTTTCGGTCTGAACGCCGGGCGCCTTACTTCTCAAGGTGACGAGCGCAATTGTGGTGCCGCTCAAAATTTTTGGGTTTTTCAACAGTCCTGAGCGCCACTGCATTATTATTATGATTATTATTAAGATATTCGATAAGACACGCTTTTTCTTTATATGAAAAAAGACAAAAGTAATTGAATGGAAAGCAACTTACCTTTTAACCTCCTCGATCGCCGTTTCAAGACAAAGCAAGCAACCAAAACAGCGTTTATAACAACCAAAGCTACACCAGTGATTGACACGTAAACAACGACAGACTTCGACGTGTCACTCTCGACATACTCCGTCGATACTACGTTAAGTTCACCTACTTCTGATGCAGCTAAAATACAATAAAAAAAAAACAAAACATAAAAATCACAAATAAACAACTGTTTCATAAGTATATATTTCTTTAATTAAAACAATAACTTATGCTAAACGTTATTTAATAGCGAGATTAAAATTAAAAAAGTAATGTATAAAACAATTTTAATCGCATAAGTTTTTATTTTAGTTAAAAAAAAATCATTACTAGGTACGATCTATCATAAAATACAAAAAAATCTACTGTTTTTCCCAACGATTAACCAACGGCGACAAAAAGAAAAAAAAATACGGAATTCGATTTGAAAAAAATAATTTTTAAAGAATTAAAAGCGTGTAATTGTAACTGTTTTTACCTCAGATTTTGCGTAAAAGTAACATTTACACAACTGTTTTTACATCAGATTTTGCGTAAAAGTAACTTTTACGCAAAATCTGATACTGAGGAATTCGTAATATCAGTGGAGTTGATTCCACAAATTTCTATAAAGTTCGAAATCGTTGGGAAAAATACATACGAACACTGCATGACACTAAACACAAGACAACGACTATATCTACAAGCCAAGCGCTAGATAAACCAGCGCAAACCTCTTATACGTTTGTTGGTGCGCCGGTGGAAACAGCAACCAACGACGATTGCGTTCATCAATATAATTGCCGTGCCCACAATAGTGCCGGCTATGATGAACACACCGGGCACGTACGAATTGTACTCCTCTGAGCTCGACTGTACTGATGTTGGCAGTACACCTAACAACAAGAGCAAATTGTATACAAAATTCAGCCTAGCGAAAATCTCTAAGAAAAAAGCGATTGCTGGAAAGTTTGATTGTTTGCAGTCATTGATAGATGGATAGATGACGGCTACAATCTTGTAAAACACACAAATAGCCGAAATCCACCAAGTAATAAGCAACTCTTCGCTCTCAAACTTAGTCGGATTATACTTCGTCGCCTTATTATTGATTCCGATACATATAATTAAGGTAATATTAATAATATGAAAATATTACTCACTCAATGTTGTAGCTTTGGTATCGTCCGGCCTGTATTTACTTTGTCCAATTTTATTAATTGCCATTACGGAGAATACATAGTCGCAGTTTCGTTCAAGTCCGTGTACGGTGAAAGAGGTCGCATTTCTTGGTGTAACATCTTCGTATCTGTACACTTCTTCGTATATTTTGCTAAAACATAGAAACAAATTAATTCGAAATATTACAAAGAGAAATAATCTGATTTTCTTTCTTATACTTTTTTTTCGAGAAAAGCAGGTCGTTCAGCTGATGGTAATTGATACGTATTGCCCATTATAATGCAGTGGTACTCAGGATTCTTAAAAAGCCAAAAATTCTGAGCGACACTACAACTGCACTCGTGACCTTGAGACATAAGATGATTGTTTGAAAGGTTACTTTACTCTTATAACATGAATGACTTTAATAATACCACAGCTTTAGAATGGAGCGACCGCCCTCAGGCTGTTTCACTAACAAATGTTTTTAAAAAAGAAATGACCAGCTCAGTTTCTTGCGCCCGTTATTTTCAGATCTGTAGCATATATTTTCATTCAAATTTAAGGCTCAATTTATTGTTTTGAAACCCTATTTGAACAAAAATATGTGAATTTGAATTTGTTTGGTAAAAAGTCAAAACAAGTCAACTTTAAAAAATATTGTCCAATAAAGTAATGCTCTTTCATCAGCGAAGTACATTTTATTTTTAAACATTTCAACAATGTAAACAGAGGCATTAAAATCTGATATATACAATCGCTATTGAGTTTGTAAATATCGTGTAATGCAGATTGTTCGTTATGAAATATACAATTAGTGAATGAAATGCCTAAGGCATTGTCGGTCAACTCATTTTCCTCTGGGAAACATTTATAAACAGAAAAAGGGTCAGCAAATTCAAGTACTGAGCGAGAAACATCAAAGAGGTCTTTGCCTCGAATTGCTGGAACTTTGCCATCATTTACTTATACATCTCTGTACTGCGGGTCATACTTCTGTTGTTGTGTAAATGTATCGTTTCTTTTGGAACCGTATTTTAACTTCATACTAGAGTGCCCGAATCGACGCACACACACATACACACGATAAACACGGCCGCTAAGCAATCTTGAGAAGACAAAACAATTGAGTGCCACGCCTTACGCTGCTGAGACTTGTCGCTGTCCGAGTTAAGAAAGTTGCGATGCGCCGTTCACGTTGTCAACCATTTATTATGTACCAACCCTAGCGCTCCCCCCAAACGTAGGTATAGATTTCAAGGAGACCGCAGATTTTCATTAATGTTCTTTTATTTGTATTGTGCCCATGGCTTCTTCTCGGTCTTGTCCTTAATGGTTAGAGTTTGTGGCATGATTTTAACCAAGTTTCACCACAAAACCCTATCATCTGCATTTCTCAAGGCTGTGATCACTTGGATACTAATTAGGTTCGTGACTTGGTCCGATCACCGGATTAAGTCACGAACCGCATCAGCAGCCGCGTGATTATTTCCCCTCTATCTTGCCTGTCAGGTGCCTTCCAGCAATGTGACCGAAGCATAGATGGAGATGCTGGTAGCAGTTAGTTGACAATCTGGCTTTTGTGCCAAGTTGTTGCAGGATTAAACATTGGAATATCCACAGCATTCTCCGCCAGCACAACATTTAAAAGGCGACCTCTCCAGTTAGCGGATGTGACGTATTGAAAAAAAATCAAGGAAAATACTAGTCTCCTGTTAAGATTTTGGAGCCTCAAACCAATCTAGCGAGTCAGCTCGAGTCACATCTTTGACAAAGCGCGTATTACGCCTGTTTTCCCAGGAATCTATGTCTCCTTTTTGATATGAAGCGTCACCTCTCACAGTGTTTGAAGTCAATCATTTTTATATACCAGCAAACACTGGCGCCTTTTTCTACCTTGAATCAGTAATGTTGCATTATTTTGTTTCGGTCTCAAGGGCGCCGTAGCTAGTGAAATTACTGGCCAAATAACACTTAACATCTCATGTCTCAAGATGACGAGCGCAATAAATTTGTAGTGCGGCTGATAATTTTTGGGTTTTTCGAGAATTCTCAGTAGCCAGGACGTATCAATTACCATCACAAACACATTTAAACTTACAAGGCACACTGCAAACGTTTATGAACGCTGGTTCATCATATCGCCAGAATTTATTTATTACTTAGTGTACCACTCCAGGAAGGGAACTCGTCCCTAATATGATGGATCTAAACTATTATTTCTAATGGTAAATGTAAGTAATAGCATCTTACCGATATCGAATCCTGTACCACGAGAATAATCCACCGTCGAAACCTGGAGACCACTCCAGTGTTACAGAGTTATGAGTTACATTTGTCACCTTCAATGACGTAACTGGATCTAAAAATTTGATGAAAATTTTAATACACCTACAAAAGGTTGACTAAGACTAATCATAAATTGTTCATATTTCTTTTTTAACTGAAATTTTCTTTAGGTGGACTGAAAACTTTGTTTTGTGGATAATAAATGAGACTGAGTTATACAATTTTAATTTGTAACAACAGTTATGGTCGATGCGGGAACCGAATCAGCTTCTCTCGGGTTACAACCCAGCGATTTTACAAACTAAGCCAACTGTCCGAGTGACATCTTGTTGAGGTTCCATCTACAGGATCTACTTTACAGTTGATAACCTGCTCAACCCCAATAATTGCATATATGATATTGACTTGAGATGTCGCACTTTCAAATCAAATATTAGCAATTTGTAATTCTTACAAACATTTTGATGCAAATAAAATTTTGTATATTTAACCCCAGAAGTGAGGGAGGTCACTTAAAAATAACAAATTATTGAGACCGAGTTGTCAAGACATTTGTGAGTTTAGGTATTGTCGATTCGAAACGAATATGGGATTGTAACGTGGCCTGTATAACAAAAAACAGAACTTGTGCTCCGAATTATTAACTCATGTGAAATTTATGTTTTAATAATTTCATTTCCATGAAGATTCTTATTTTTAATACTGTTTAGTTCATTTTCCTCGTGTGTTTCATAACGAGTACAAACATGCTTGTGTAATCTCCTAAAGTAGGTTTTCGGAAGTGAAATAACATTTGCACTAAATGATTACTATTTGCGAAGTAACACTTGTATATTATTATTTGTTTATTCGGTATCAAAGGTCAGATACTGTCTATTGTTGTTATAACCTTTGACCTTCCGAAATGTTCATTCTTCGCGAGCTTTATCTCGGATTTACGAAGGTTCCATCTTCGCACTGCTTTTAGTGACTTTATCATAAAAATATTCGACACATTACATAGATAAAAATCAAATATAAGCAGTAATATTGAATAACACAATGGCGAAAGTTATCTTTAAGTATTGAAGTTATTTATTTGAATAATTCAGTTTTTTAACATAATTGTAAAACAACCTTTAAAAGAAAATATATTTTAATGTAATGACGACAAGTAAAGCCAATCAACAACGACATTTTCGTCTGTTTGTCCTTTCTTGGCAAAGGCCTCCTCAATATATTTCCATTCTTTTCGATCACTGGTCATACTAATCCCGGTGGTTCCCGCTGTTGACTTTATCTTGTTCTCCTTTAGATAGAACTGTCTTTCTTTTTGACAACTACCAGCTTTCAATGTCACCAATAATCACGTTATTATGACGCAAATATATACGCCAATATATGGGAGAAGTTTAGAAAATGTAACAATGTCATGGACACGCAATTCTATCAACAGCACACATGTCTATCCCAGCTAAATACATGCCAACTATTTACATTTCGGTTTAAATGGTGCTGTAGCTAGTGAAATTACTGAGCTAATAAGACTTAAGTAATCGGACAGCCTGTGACCAGATTATAACTATGATTATTTTCTAGCAATAGCAATGACACAGAAGTACAATCGTTTACATTTATTTTTAAAAGAACTCAAAAACGAATACTGTTAGAGTTTATTGTGCCGTTTGTCAGTGACTTACGGCCGTTTTCAATAACCTTTCTATCATAAGTTTAACTTAATAGATGTAGAAAAATCTACCCTTTTACGATTAAATACACTTCAATAACCTATCGACATAAGGCATTGGACTATAACTATATTGGACATAACTATGGATAGATAAGATCTTGTCATTAAACGGTGATAGCAATGTATCCGTAACTAGAGATACGTTATTAAAAAAGGGCGTTTATTGATGTTAATGGTGACGTGGCAGGTGAACAGCTCGTTTCTTTCGGAACTTCTTTATACATAAAAAATCTTATAAGCAATCTTACCTGGTGCGCTTGTAACATCCAATTTCACGGAAGTTGTACTGAAGCCAAGGTCGTTTCTGGCACCGCATTCGTAAGAGCCATAGTCGGACGTAGTGACGTCATTGATAAGCAAAACCGACGCGTAAGTGACTGCGTCGATCTTGTGATACTCCGCGAAGAATTTGGTGGATGTATTCACGGGGAGTTTAGCGCCGTTCTTTGACCATGTGAAATTCGGCGCGGGTGCAGATTTACATCTAGAATTGATCAACTAGTTTAAAAATCTAAAAACTTTAAAGTCAAAGTCAAAGTTCTTTATTTGCAAGAAACATTTACAGCTAAAGTTCTGGAATACAGCAGCCCGTACATGATTTCATAATGTTGCTGTGGCCCTATTTCATAATGTTGCTGTGGCCCTTGAGCGATGCGTCATAAAAGTACTGTGACCCTTAGATTCTCTTAGTTGCCACGTTATATTGCCGAGTATAATTTTAAAACAATATTTGAACCGGCAATATTCTGGTAATACAAACTAATGTGTGATCTCAAAAATGTGTTGTCTATAAACAAAGTCAATAAGTTAAAATGCGCAATGGTTTATTGTTACGAAAACATGTGGCAACAGAACTGTCCATGTAAACGTCAAACGAATAATCTGTAAGCAGAAGACTGGTTTGTCACAGATAGGAATTATATTAATAGAAAAGGAAATATGGTAAACAGTGCAAAATATACGACGGCATGACCCTGGGGCATTCCTGTTTTTCGCTCAGAGTTAGATTGGCTGAATTGTTTTCGTTACAACATTTTAGACAAAATTAATATCAGAAGGAGGAAGATTATTTTTTTAAGGATTATTGTAATTAACTTATTTTAACAAGGGGGCGTTTTTACACATAGCACCACAGCGGCGCCTTTTTCTGTTGTAAAGCAGAATGTGCAAGCATTGTTATGTTTCGGATAGAAAGTTGCCGTAACTAATAAAATAATTGGACTTTTGAGACTTAACATGTTACATCTCTTAGTGATGAGCACAATTGCAGCAGTGCTTGGATTATTTTCAAGAAACCTGAGTGGCAATGCATTGTTATGGGTTGGGCGAATTACTGATCTTCAGGTGAAACTCTTGTTTGCCAAGTCAACTTTTCTCATAGCAAAAATTCAATTAACGATGTGAATATCGATACTTCTTACAATATCTTACAATGTGACTGTTTGAATTTTATATTATGTTATATAACCAAATTAAATAAGTAATCAATAATGAATATACCAACGAACATACCGACAAGTCAGCCGCCCCACTTGTCCAACATTCGTGGCAGACTTGATCAGATTCGGCGACGTATCCATTTCCGGCTTGAACTTGACAACCAACGTCACTTCCTGTCTGGCCTCTCCACCAATCCCGTTGCTGACAATGCACACGAAGTTACCCACGTCTTCTCTAGTTGCTTTGTCAATGACTAGGTAGCTGGTTTGGTTCCGTGCCTCGTACGTAACAAGTCGGGTGGAGATATCGTAGTCTTTTCGCTCCCATCGAATATGTTCGGCGGTTAAAGGGTTACCTGTTGAGAAAAAAATTATATGTGCATGGTTTTTAAGATAAAACGTGACTAAACGAGTAAATTGTAACTATCGTTGACTTAAATGCCTTTTATGCCTTTTAATAATTGTGTTCTGTTATTTAATTATGCTGTAGTTTGATAGTAAATAAAAATATTCTATTATATAATTATTTAATCTATATATATAAAAATATATTTATTTACTAGCTGAACCAGCAAACGTTGTATTGCCGATATTAAAATCGCGATACAAAAGTAACTGTTGATCGTGGATGGGTGATAATTTGAAGTAGTATGTATTCTTTTAATGCTGACTCATAATCAAACAAATAAAAAAAAAATAACAAAAAAATAAAAAAAAATTGTCGTGGACCACCCTTAACATGTAGGGGGATGAAAAATAGATGTTATCCGATTTTCAGACCTACCCAATATGCACTCAAAATTTCATGAGAATCGGTAAAGCCGTTTCGAAGGAGTTTTACTACAAACACCGCGACATGAGAATTTTATATATAAAAATATATATATTTATTTTTATTTACAAACCTGTAGCAGAACATGCTAACACAGCATCTTCATTCGGATTTGCGATACCATTCTGGTACACAGTCTTGATTTCTGCTGCATCTACAATATTAAAACATGGTTACTTTCATATGAAATTAGAAATCACAACCTGAGAGTTGAACAAAGCAAACAGAATTTTATAACGAAGCGGTACTCGAACGGTTGGCTCAGTTGGTTAGAGCACCGGCACGGAACGCCGGAGGTCGTGGGCTCGAATCCCGCATCGTTCACAAAATGTTGTTTTTCAAATTTTATTTGTGTATTAATCCTAGAAGTGAGGGTTCTCACTTTAAAAACATAACATATTATTTATGAAATTAGAATTTATTTTTCCACAACCTGCGAACTGTGTATGCTCTTCAAGGACATCACTTAAATCTTTACCATTTCTGTGAGGAAACAGGGTAATACAAATAAAACTGAAAACAAAATGTTATGAATGATGCGGGACTCAAACCCGCGACCTCTCGCGTTCCGTGCGAGTGCTCTTACCAACTAAACCGTAATTAATCCCAGAAGTGAGGGTTATCACTTTAAAACATAATAGACTGTTTGGAAACCGGGTAAAATAAGGATAAAAAACCATACTCTATTATGCGCATGGGAGAAAATAAGCCCTTTTTGTATTCCAATATCTTATAGATCTGTAATCACCGGACAATCAACTTTTTTCTATAAGGTGTAGGACTGACAATGGTCTTTTCCGGTACACCTCAGTATCACCTCGAACCATGTTACCGCTGTAGAGATGCTCGAATCATCAGCCGTCCAATACTCAGTGAACGGAAACAGCTGTGTGTCTTCTCACCCATTTAACACGATGGGTGTTCGGTATAACAGTTTGATATTCAAAATACAAGCAGAGAATTCCAAGCGTGACTGACTGTTTTTTTATGACAAAGAGGGATGAGACGAGCAGGAAGTTCAGCTGGTGGTAATTGATACGCCTTTACAATGCAGTGCCACTCAGGATTCTTAGAAAATCCGAAAATTCTTAGCGGTGTAGTGTCACCTTTTTTTGTTTTATGGAATAGGAGGACAAACGAGCGTACGGGTCACCTGGTGTTAAGTGATCACCGCCGCCCACACTCTCCTGCAACACCAGAGGAATCACAAGAGCGTTGCCGGCCTTTAAGGAGGGTGTACGCGCTTTTCTTGAAGGTACCCGTACAGTAACGATAGGTTATCTGTGCTGTTAGAGGAGTATTTGCTTGCTTCTGCTTTCCCTGTTATTCATACTCTCAATAGCTGTCACTTAACTTTGACAAAGTTACAATTAAACAATTTGTTATGTTTATATAGTGATAACCCTCACTTCTAGGATTATAAATAACATTTGAAAAAAAATTATGAACGATGCGGGACTCGAACCTACGACCTCTCGCGTTCCGTGCGAGTGCTCTGCCAACTGAGCGAACCGTTCGAGCAGGATCTACTTTACAGTTGATAACCTGCTCAACCCCAATATTGCATATTAGAAAATTGAATGGAGATGTCGCTCTTGTAATTTGTTTTAAATTTCCTGTAGATGGAGCCACGACCTGAGAGTTGAACAAAGCATACAATTTTTTTTTTCGGAATAGGAGGACAAACGAGCGAACGGGTCACCTGGTGTTAAGTGATCACCACCGCCCACATTCTCTTGCAACACCAAAGGAAACACAGGAGCGTTGCCGGCCTTAACTAGGTGTACGCGCTTTTTTTGAAGGTACCCATGTCGTATCGTCCCGGAAACACCGCACAAGGAAGCTCATTCCACAGCTTTGTAGTACGTGGAAGAAAGCTCCTTGAAAACCGCACTGTGTGAAAACTGCAAAAACTTTATGACCATACGTCACTCGAACGGTGTGTCACATGACTTTGAAAAGATCTCTTCCATTTTTTTACTTGGTTTACACTGGTCTACTTACAATGAACTGATACGGTGACGTTGATGACAGCGGCGCCCTGAGAATTGACTGCTTCACACGTATAAACTCCTGCGTCGTGGCGAGACAGACGGGTCATGTTCAACATGGCGCCTTCCGATATGATTCGATCGTCTGTAACAAACATACATTTAACATAATATCTTTATGTTCATAAGCACATTAAGTAAATTCCTAGAAACTGTGACAATAATAATGTGAACACGAAGAACAAACATAAACTTGTTATGCCTACTACTCGGTTAAGTCGAGTTAGTAAGTCTTTTCTTGGGCGATGTATATGCTTCTACAATATCATCCTAGAAAATGTACAAAACAAATGTGTTACGAAGTTTAAAAGGATTGTTAAAAAACGTTTATGTGGGAATGGTTACTATAGCATAAACGATTTTCTTAATGATACCACAGACTGTGAATGAAGCGAACACCCTCAAACTCTTTAATTATAAATGTTTATTGTACGATCCATTATTTATAAAAAAGGCCCGCTGAGTTTCTTGCGCCCGTTCTTCGCAGGTCTGAGGCAGTCTATTTTAAATGCGTGGTAGTTTTGACGTTCAAAAGGTGATTTTGAATCCTATTTTGAATAAAGTTATATGAATTTGTAACATCTACCACCCTGTGTATAATTTTGAAGTGATGTCTTCTTATACGACGGTATAACGCTTCGTAACGTAACGCGTTACGGAGCTGGTCTGTCTGGGTTTTTCCCTATCTCTCACGCATACGGTAAGTCAAAAAAAAAGAAGAATAGATGTTAATTGACGTCATTATACATTGTAATTATAGTTATTAGAAGTTATACTATGCTAATTATGATCTAATGACGCCAATGGGCCCCCCTTGGCCCATATTTCGAAACCCTGGTCTTCCGTGGAAACCCAGAGAGCGCCACTAACGCGTAGTCCTATCACGAATAGGTCGATGAGTCTTTTCATCTCACAAATAAATTATTTATCGATTATAATTGTTAGTAATCAACTTTCTTATACGCGTTTTACGTGGAGGTACAAACTATGGAAGAAGCTTCTAGAATGTATGATATGTGTACCTTCAAAAAAAGCAAGTACACCTTCCTAAAAGGTCACCAAAATTACTGCGATGATTTTGGTATTGCATGAAAATGGTGATCGCTTAACATCAGGTGACCCGAACACTCGTATGTCCCCCTCTTTTATTTTTGACACACAATCACAAATGAACATATTAAAGAACATTAAAGAAACTACAGCAGGTATTTATAATTCATGACAATTGAGTAACAGGCAAACATCTAAGTAGATGTTCTTGGAAATGGATTCCATACAAATTATTTGGAATTAATTTAGTCGGGCGGAATATGAACTGTCATTCCAAATTAGGATCGCGTATACAAATTGTTTTGTTTCTGTTGTTATGATAGGAAGACTGGATCATTATTTACTGTTAAATATTTAAGATATATTTTTATTATAACTTTAATATTTTAGATTAATTTTTTGAGCGATGATTGTGGTGAATGGTTGGTGAAGTCTTCGGGGATTAGTTTATATTTAATATATAATTATTCGTATAATATCTATATTTATTAACAGTATCTATATGGAGATTGATACACCTACTAAACTCGTTAGTGTTTTTTTTCTTACACGAGTAAGTTAAGACGTTTGAGTATTTTTATTTTATAAAAATAAAGGACGAGACGAGTAGGACGTTCAGCTGATGGTAATTGATATGCCTTCCCATTTTGGTGCATTTGTTTTAATACATTGTATAAATTTTTTTTTATTACCAATTTTATTTAATACCAAGAGGATGTAAATACTACCTAATAAGGGGCTGCCTAAGTAAAAATTGAAATTTAGTTAACTATGAAACGTGGAGTGATTTGAAATAAGTTTGAAATAGTGATTTCAATATGGCGAAGAATTATAATCAAGTTAAGTTTGAAAGCGAACAGTTGCTTAAAACGTAGTGGTTTATTTGTGTATATATCAAATAACGACCTGTATACCCGAGTGGTTAGCGATCCTACCTACTAAGTTAGAGGTCCCGGGTTCGAATCCCGCTAGGTGCAAGCATTTATATGATGAATATGGGATGTTTGTATGTATTTATGTATGTTTAATTAAGTATATTGTATTAAATATATCGTTGTCTTGCAACCCATAACACAGGCTATATGCCTTATTTGGGGAAAGATAATTTGTGTGTGTCAATATTATTATTATTATTATCAATCACTGCACGTTTTATACATTCGCTTTATTTTAAAAGTGTTTTATTTAAATGTGTAACACTCGCGGTAATCAAAGAAAATGCTAGATTATTCTTCTTTCAGAATCGTAATTACCGGACTCGAAGGAGACAATCATAGAAAAGTTGTTTACTTACTTGCTGTGCTGTACGAACTCTGCGTTATCGGAAGGCCGTCTTTAGTCCACGTGTATGTGATGGTGCTAGGGTTTGCGTCAGCCCTTACTACGGCTATCAGCTGTTCATTCTCCACACCCACTGCTGTCGTTTGTGTGCTTTCATCAAAGATAGGAGCATCTGAAAGACCAGGTCATTTTAAAATTCATCCTCATACCATAATCTTTACCAGTGGGAGGCACCTTTGCACAGGACTAGATTATGAGTACCACAACGGCGCCTATTTCTGCCGTGAAGCAGTAATGTATTAGCATTACTGTGGTTTTCATTAAAGTCTGAAGGGCGCCATAGCTAGTGAAATTACTGGGCAAATGAGACTTTACATCTTATATCTCAAGGTGTCGAGCGCAGTAATGGTGCCGCTCAGAGTTTTTGGGGTTCTCAATAATCCTGAGCGGCACGGTAATGGGCAGGGCGTATAATTACTATCAATTGAACGTCCTGCTCGCCGCGTCCCTTATTGTAATAAAAAAATTTATGTTTCCTGGTTTATGCCTACTGAGGCAAAGTCACGGGAGATCGTACGTCAATTAAAATAAATATTTCATCATATTGAGTTAACTTACATAGAACTTTCAAAGTGAGTGCGTCATGAACACTCCTCTGCAGAGCTTCGTTCAGCGCCTGGCACGTGTAGACGGCGCCGTTGAGGTCCTTGGTGATGTTCAGCTTTAGTTCGATGGTAGAAACAGTCCCGCCGTGCAGACCTTTATTCATTTTCATCGGAAGACCTTTACGGAAGTGATTAATTAATTAAAAGATTTTATGGAAGATGAGGATAAACGAGTATTCCCTATTATGTATGTAGTGTTCTGAAGAGCTGTTTCACAATACTATGATAAGTGGAAGTATACCAAGACTACTGACAGCATTTCCGTGTTGGATAGTTAAGCTGATCAAATCAAACCAAATCAAAATCACTTTATTTATCAAGGTCAAAAAAATTACACTTATGATTGTAAAAAAATTTCTCTTCATTTTATTGTTACCGCCGCTTTGGAAAGGGTTGAGATTTATTGAGAAGAAGTAGCAAGAAACTCACCCCACTCTTTTAAATCAAATTTTTAGATCCGTTGATCGAAATATTTATTAGATTTCATATCAATATCTATTGATACGCGTTATATAAAATAAAAATACGTTGTAAGTTTAAAATAAAAATAAACTTACAAACAAAATAATTAACTGTTTAAAAGCGCGGTTTTCAAGGAGCTTTCTTCCACGTACTACAAAGCTGTGGAATGAGCTTCCTGGTGCAGTGTTGCGGACGATACGACATGGGTACCTTCAAAAAAAAGCGCGTAAACCTTCCTTAAAGGCCAGCCACGCTCCTGTGATTCCTCTGGTGTTGCAGGGAGTGTGGATGGCGGTAATAACTTAACACCAGGTGACCCTTACGCTCGTTTGTCCTCCTTTTCCATAAAAAAAAACTAAGTCTTAAGACCAGTGATTGGACAGCTGCACTCAATAACTACATGATTTAGTAACAATATTTAAAATGAAAATATTTTCAAGTCATTAATTAAGAAAACAGAAGTCAGCTAATACTTAGAAGTCGTGCTCAATATTTTAAAACAACTTTATCGGACGTGTGTTATTCTTTAATTAGAGGAAAGCTGGCTTTCAATTTAAACGACGATTTAAACTTTATTTTTATAATACTGAAGTACAATTCGATTGGTAAGAAACATTTCCAATTAATCTATATATACAAAGTGTTAAACAAAGTCGCTTTTCATTGTCCTGTCTGTATACTTCTAAGCCACACAAAGGATTTAAATCATTAGTTAGATATTTTTGCACGGAAGATTTATAAAATAATGAAGAGAGCTGTTCGTGCTATATATCAGTTTGGTTATAGACAGCCTCTCAAAGGTAAGTAAAGAAATAAAAAATAGTACAATGTCAGTACATTTATGAACATCCTACTAATAATATAAATGTGAAAGTTTGTATGTCTGGATGTATGTTTGAACTTCTTTAACGCAAAATCTACTGAATAGATTTTGATGAAACTTTACAATAATATAGCTTAGACAACAGAATAACAAATAGGCTATAATTTATAAAACTATACTGTGAATTATACAAAATATAAAAGAAGTGTGATTACTAATGAATACAACTAGCGCCATCTCTTATCAACTAGCAAGCAAAATATCAATGCAATTTATATGGCAAAACAACGTTTGCCGGGTCAGCTAGTATAATATACGTTCACAAAAATCGTCACCTTTTTGCTCTTAATAGTGATTTTCATTATTATAACATATAATATTAAAGTATTCAATTGGAAATTTACTAAGCTTTTTATTTTTCGAAAGTCATTTGCGAAAGGTACCAGTGCTATGTAGTCACGATGTCAATATGAAATCAGCAGGTATTTAAATTGTATTTTTAATTGATTGACGCTGATGAGCAATCTATATGATTTTATGCCAGTAAAGGTTATTTTAACTCTGACTTACCTTGTACGGGTATTCCATCTCTCCACCAGGATAGCGTAGCAGGCGGGTTGCTGGACGCCGCGTCACAGAACAGCGTCGCTTCTAATCCTGGTTGGGGCTCCTCTGGCTCCACTCTAACCTTCACGGCTTCAGGGGCAACTGGTAATAAAAATGCAATTATAAGATTTCTTAAATAATCTCTACTTTATTATAGAACAGCTGATATTTCATAGCGTTTAAAAACAGAATAGGGGGTTGAATTTCTTTTTATTATACTGAATGGACATATCATAGGCTATTTTAGTGTACGTATCAGTTTTTGGCATAAAACACCATTTTACGGGTATGTTTACATGTTACTTAATTATATTACATTTTTTTTCTGTCTATTCTTATTTCCAAAATAGCTAGAGCGATTGTCATAGGACCTTCACTGGCCCACGCTCATATAACCCAGTTTAGATTTCTGATAATTAAATGAAGAAAGAGGTGTGAAGACACCTCATTTTATGGAATACTCGTACCTCCAAAGTGCGGTTTTCAAGAAAATTTCTTACACGTAAAAACTATGGAATGATTTTCCTTATGCGGTGTTTTCAGGAATATACGACATGGCCACCTTAAAAAAACCGAGTAAACATTCCTAAAAGGCCGGCAACAGTCCTGTGATTCCGCCGGTGTGGGTGGTGGTAATCACTTAACATCAGATATTTTTTTTATGAAAATAAGGGACGAGACGAGCAGAACGTTCAGCTGATGGTAATTGATACGCCCTGCATTACAATGCAGTACCGCTCAGGATTCTTGAAAAACTCAAAAATTCTAAGCGGCACTACAATTCCCCTCGTCACCTTGAGACGTAAGATGTTAAGTCTCATTTGCCTATTAATCTACTGCTTGACGGTAGAAATAGGCTAGATGTGGTACCCATAGTCTAGCCGGCATCCTGTGCCTGAAAGAGCCTCCCATTGGTACAATTAGTCCTCCTCTTCAACGAAAAAAAAAAGTAATCTGTGGGATGTAAGAAGAAGATATACCGCTAAGAAACGTACAAAACGCAAATACTCAATTAAGAACATAGTATATTATGTATTTTAGTAAGACATTCCTACAATACACCAATTAAACCATTAATTAAGCTCAACTGAACGCCGATGAAATATTTCAAGTTAATCGAGGCTAGAATTTGATATTGAACAGTATAAGTTTTAACTAGAGGAATTTAATTTGAACCGTCTTTGTAACATAAGTTAAATCGCTAGTTGTAAAGTTTGCATCAGATCTATTTATTTTATACGTAAGTTATCGATCGAAGATTTATCTTAGCGAACGTACTTAGGATAAGATGAAATTTATTTTAATCTAGGAATTTTGTGAGCGTACACATTCGAAAGATAGCGGATTAGATAGTACATGAATTAAGTGAACCCTTTAATTAGTTTATGTCTGGAAATAGGTCTTATTAGTTATTTATTTATAGTTTTCAAATATTGTATATTTTCTATACATCATTTACTTATTATTTATTCATTTTACTTATTATATTCATTTCATAACTTTATAAGACATTGCTGAAATGGAAGAGCGGAGCCAACTGGTACAAGTATTATTTGCCTAAAAGGTGATTTCGCCACTAGCTGCTGTAAACCTATGTTTTTTTTTAAGAGAAATAAATTATTATTATTTATATTATTATATTATAATATGGTTGTCGTATGCCTTCTTTTATGTTTCAAAAAACAACTAACCTTCCGCTGCATAGAAATAAATAAATGAAGCATACATCTAAACCTATGAACACCGCCTATATGAGTAGAAAAGGTGACCCGAAGTTATGGTTGATTCATTCACAGTAAAACTTTATTTAAATAGATATAAGCTACCCGCTGTTGAATCGACATTATAAATATTTCATATATTAAATCACTGAATCTTTCGAAAAGTAGAGGTTTAAAGAAGAACATAAATGAAACAACTCTATTAAATCAATGAGTATTTTACAAAAGCTAAAATTCATAAAAAAAATTGTTTGTGAGGTAGGAACTGCATCTAATATATGAAACGTGTTCCAAGTTAGAAAGCGTTTCAAAAATAAAATGTTCAAAATGCATTAAAAGTACAAAATATATTTTTTTTATGATAGTATGGAATGAGATGAGCAGGGCGTTCAGCTGATGGTAATGAATACGCCCTGCCCATTACAATGCAGTGCTCCTCAGGGTTCTTGAAAAACCCCAAACACTCTGAGCGCCGCTACAATTATTGCGCTCGTCACCTAGAGACATAAGATGTTAGGTCTCATTTTCTCAGTAATTTCACTAGCTACGGGCGCCCTTCAGCCCTTCAGACCGAAACACAATAATGCTTACACATTACTGTTTCACGGTAGAAAAAGACGCCGTTGTGGTACCCATAATCTAGCCGGCATCCTGTGCAATGTGCAGGGCGTATCAATTACAATCAGCTGAACGTCCTGCTCGTCTCATTCCTTATTTTCATAAAAAAAATAGAAATTATGACGTTTTAAAAAAACCTTTGAGAATTAAATGTGTAGATATAAGTTCAGTAGAGGACGTTTTCATTATTAAAAAGAACTAACTTAAAGACGTTCAACTCTGCAGTTTTAGATCAGATAAAACAATGCTTTGTTCTTGGATTCTATTTAATTGGACTGTTCGGAAGTTATAGCATTTAATTCTTGAGAAGTATTTTATATAAGATTTCGAAATATATTTAATAATACAATTTATAACAAATAATATATTTAACAGCAAGAATAATTTTGTTATTCAATTTTTTTTTTCAAATTTTATTTGTATATTAATCCTAGACGTGAGGGTTATCACTTTAAAAATATAACATATTGCTTAGATTTACAAGAGCGACATCTCAAGTCAATTTCCTAATATGCAAATATTGGGGTTGAGCAGGTTATCAACTGTAAAGTAGATCCTGTAGATGAAGCCAGAACCTGAGAGTTGAACAAAGCAAACAGAATTTTATAACGAGGCGGTACTCGAACGGTTAGCTCAGTTGGTTAAAGCACCGGCACGGAACGCCGGAAGTCGTGGGTTCGAGTCCCGCATCGTTCATAAAATTTTGTTTTTCAAATTTTATTTGTGCAGCAAGAATGTTAATGATAGACAGCAAATTGTTAGTGATATAATTTAGAAGACCTAATATATCTGTAAGCTTATATATATTCATATTATGACCATGTACGGCCAATATATTTATAGCAATCTCCTGCACGTACATAAACTCTGTAAAATAAACAATTATTTTGCATGCGATGGTATTTAATTTTACAATAAATTACCAAAAATTGTATCTGGATTATTTATTATGATTATGTCGAAGGCTTATTACAGTATTGAAGATTACGTAAACGATATTACAATATGGAATTGAATATGGATTTTATGGTTCAGCCTTGTATTGTTTTGGTGTATTGCACTATTTTAAAAATATGTATATGTTTAAACTTTGGTGTAATTAAAATATATGTATCTGAATTGTATTTTTGACTTTGACTTATAAGCAATGTTAAAAAATTGTTTTTAAGCAGACAACGAGCAACCTTAGAGTTTCTTGCTCGTTCTTCTCTAAGGAAATCTGCATTCCGAACGAGCAGTATGAAAAAATTACATATTGCAATTTACCTTCGAAATTGATACCGGCTAGATTATGGATACCACAACGGTGCCTATTTCTGCCGTGAAGCAGCAATGTGTAAACATTACTGAGTTTCGGTCTGAAGGGCGCCGTAACTAGTGAAATTATTGGGCAAATTAGACTTAACCTCTTATGTCTCAAGGTTAATTGTAGTACCGCTCCGAATTTTTGGGTTTTTCAAGAATCCTGAGCGGCACTGCATTGTAATGGGTAAGGTATCAATTACATCAGCTGAACGTCCTGCTCGTCTCTCCTCTTATTTTCATTAAAAAACATATAAAGAGAAAGTTATACTTACAATGCACATTGAGGGTAACAGTTTCGAACAGAGGTATCTCCGTCGCTGTGTTTGTGGCCTCGCATCTGTACTGCGCCTGATTGTCCGTTACGTTTGTGAGAATCGATATCTCCGCCGACACTGACTTGTCCGTTGTCTTCGCCACCGAGTGAATCTGTTAAACAAAATGTTTAAATGACGAAATATGATATGAATAAAGGTTAAAATTATATTTTTATCAGTTAACTTTTATAAATAACTCTTAAGTATATAATTTTGTTTGTCATAAATAAAGGTTAAAGAGCGGTGCCTCCCAACACAGGCGATAAGCTTAACGGGAGACACCTGCCCCCAGTTTTTAAGTACTTTTTTTAAAGAAATAAGAAAAGAAAATAAGAAGAAATAAAACAAATTTATGCTGTTGTCTGAATTCAGCAGTCAGCGGTCTGTATTTTGATTGGTTGTTTAGGACTGCCTGGACGTGACGTCACAAAGCAATAGTTATATGTTATAGCCTTATGGTCAGATTTGATACGGCCGGACCATCGGTCGGTCCGGTGGGTGCCTCGCACCAATTGGTCCGCCGTCGTATTTAGTACGGTCCCGGCGGCAATAATAATCATTTTGTGGAATAGACAATGCGATATATACCATCGAATATGGTCTGCTACCAAACCGTCAGACAGTCCGATGGTTCGGCTGTACCAAAATCCGAACAAATAATACTATTGTCGATTGTTGATTGTGGAAACTTTATTGGTCAAATATATTTTATGTTTTTTTTAAGTGTATAAATATGTACTGTTGTTTCCCGAAAAAAAATAAATATAGTAATATGTATAAACAATTTGTTATTTCTTATAAGTGATGACCCTCACATCTGGGATAAAACACACAAATTAAATTTGAAAACAAAATTCATGAACGATGCGGGACTCGAATCCTCGTCCTCTCGCGTTCCGTGCGAGCGCCAACTGAGCCAACTATTCGAATGACGTTACGTTAAAATTTTATTTTCAAAATTTAATTTAATCTCAGAAGTAAGGGTTTTATACGTTTAATCAGCGTAACATAACAAATTCAATTCACAGGAACGGCCTTACAAAATGAATGCAAAGAAAATTTGTATGAAAAATTTCACTTCAATAGGTCGAGGAAAAATGAATATGAATTCAGTTTCAAGATATGACAAACATTGAAGGAAAGATAAAAACTTAAAAATAGGCAAAAGCAAAGTCGGCCAAGAACTAGATACATAATAATAAAATGATTGTTTAAAAACTGTACAGCGCGAGCTTCACGCAAAACTATGAAATTATACCGCGGCCGGAACTCAAAAGTTCCCCAAAATATTTGCATACAGGATTTAACTTGCGCTCTTGTTGATGGCTGTCAGTTGGGAGTTTTCGCAGCTTTTAGTTTTTGGGCTGGCAACTTTTTGGGGATAATACGGTGTGAGAATTGTAAATACAAGGGTCTAGTTACAGGGGAAAAGTAATATTGGAAAAAAATGGCTGATTTTGACAACCTGACATGTCTCTCTGTCGATTGCAAATGTTACATGTTCTAGTTGGAACATACCATTTTCAACTGGGTGTATGTGTGTTATTTGAACATATTCCGGGCGAAAAGTATTAAGATAATTAAAGCAATTTTATAAATTAAAACAAACGTGAAATATTATGATTATAATAAGAGTTTATGTTATTCTTTTTTAAGCATATTTTTATCGCCTGAGTCACTATTCATAAATAAAACAGAAATTCTTCATTTATTGTATGTGTCGATATTTTTTTACTATCCTAGTGATATTATTAAGTATTTGTTTAATAATTAAAAAGTTTTGTTTTTATTAAATATATTTAAAGTTTAATCTCGAGTGGGTTGTCTGAACAATTTTCCCTCAGGGACTCTACATTTACTCAAATATTTATTAAATATTACATGCAGTCGTTTAAGTGACAAATTAGGTACATATAGTTATAACTATTGGGTCGGGAGATAAGAGAACAGCTAAGTATCAAGTATAGTCTTCTTATGTAAAAATAAACATAATTTCATAACGAACACGGTCATATTATAAGTTGCTAAAAATCTATTTGAAATTCAGTTGGATGTTTAACAAATTATAGCCTTGAGATAACTTATTAAAATAACCGACCGGCGGTTAATTTTTAACATTTTAATTTGATACAAAATTCTTTATACTCAATAAACGAATAGCTCCCTATTCATGTCTTAGACTATCAGTCCTTGAAAAGTTTGCAAATTCAAAAGATAATGAAAGCGATGAAAAGTTTATTGAAAGTGATTCGTTACATGAAAAGATACCGGTCACAGTAAAACAAAGCGGCAAAGAAAGAAATCTCCGCCGTTTGTGCTAATGTTCTACTGACCTAGAAACACCACTTTATGAATTTTTAATTTCATTTTTAAATGTTGATGGCCAAGCATTGATCCTAGACATCAAAGCTTTAGAAACAGTAAATACGGCATTGGAAACTTTATTTCTCAGCAACCAGAATATGTACAGACCAATATATCCTTGGGAAGGCCTTGATGAGAAGAGCTTCAAATAGTGGAGTATGGGTCTCTAGGTAATCGAGATAAAAAGCTATCCCGGTTCAAACATTGCCCATAGAACTAGAAGACTAGAAGTGCCAACCATGGCCATTCTGAACAAATTGGTTTGTTTGACACACTCGAGATACGAGAAGGACCTTACTAATCACTCAATAATATAAATGAATTAACTAATTTAAAATATAGTACAGTCGCTCTCAGTCCGAGAGACGATTCTATGAAACAATGTGATGTTATAGCAGGTGTAACATCTGTTGTAGAAGGAAAGATTGAGATGGTTTGATCATGCAGAGGTTACATGAATGGAAGTTTTATGAAAGGCCACAGTTAGATCGGAGAACCAGAGGCTGTGAATATAAAGATTCACTGAGCCTGCTTCATGGAGCTGATACGAGTACAATAAAAACAAAGAATGCGGTTCCGGTGTCCCCAAAGAGGTTCACCCAGAACCTGATGAGACGAGAGGTGTTGCCATCGGTCACTGTCCTTTGAACAAGCATCTATCTATTATAGGTGTAACAGACAGCTCTTTGTGCAAAGGATGCATGGAAGCAGAAGAAACGCTAGAACACGTGCTTATGGATTGCAGGAGTGTGGCCAAACAACGGGCACAAATACCCCAATCACCAGTATCGCTTCCGGATGCCTGCAAAAACTTAAAAAACTGCTAGGATTCTGGAATGATCTAGGCTGGTTGGAGTAAGAAGACAAATGAAAACGCACAATGGCCCAATCAAGAGGCTAAGTGTGAGCCCATCTAAACTAACTATATAACCAGTAGAAAAAGCTAATATGTCTGGAGCGCAGCAAAGCAGAAGGTTCCTTATCACTGTCTATACCTCTAGAAGAAAGATGTTATCTATTGCCTTCTTACCTTCTTATCATTTTTGAACCAAGTGAGTGTTGCAAGTGGGTTTCCCCCCGAAGAAATACAGGACAGCTTCTGGACAGTACCAGCTGCCAGAGTGGTCCCCGGAATGTAACCAGTTATCATCGGTGCTGACGGAGGATCTGAAGACAAAAATCATTAGTTATAATACAGATTTATATCGGACGCTTGTGGAGTTATATCACTGAATTGATTCCTTAAGGAATACTAAACAATTTGTGGCAGTAGTTAATATACGACTTAGATAAAAAAATAGTTTTAATGTATCACAGCCGACAGATGAAACATTTTACATCATCTTCTATACGCGAGTATCAAGATTAATACGATACTTGTGTAGGTTTCAAGCCCTTGTAATTTGGCTTACCAGAATGTATTGCAGCAAAAAAAGATAAAAATCAAGTCAGCTCTGCAAACTCTTCCGTTCACAGACCTCAATTAAGTAAATATTTTAATGTTCGTTAATTACCAACAATGCTCAAATTAAAGTCTAAGTCAAAAATACTATATTGACATAAATCAAATAGATGGATGGATGGATAGATCGCTAAAAATACAATTTAAATACATGCAGATTCCACAAAAGTTTATACAAAAAAATATAAAACAACATATAGACATTAATTTAAAAAAATGCTTTCACGAGGAATATAAATTATATTGCGAACATATTTGACACACATACTTTTCTTTCACATAATGATAATTATTTGGTAAATTAGGCAAGTAATAAGACCCGAGCCACAAAAACTAACGATCCGCGTCCGATTAATGTTGAAATGGAACTCCAGAAACCCAAGTTTAGAAATGTTTGTCTTGCCGTCTGTTTATTGATCTAAACTAATCTCGAAAACAAGTTCAATTTTCAGCAGGAATTTAATTTGCGGATAGCTAATGTTATAAGATAGTACGTTAAAACTTTTTAAGAATGAATTAGTGTCTTAAGCCAACAATTAAAACTATGAAATTGTGTAAACAATGAATTAAATTTTACTGCGTCATTCAAGTATACATGGCTACAAATGCGACCAACTATATCTAATCAAAATAAGAATCAATTTATTTTATGTCTCGTTACATTACTATAGCTCTTATATATTACAAGCTAATATACTCGTACGACCTATACACCTAGTTACCGGAGAATATTTCGTGGGATCAGACAAAACTTTGATTACCAAGAAATCTATTAACTTGGCAGTCATCATTTGGCATTGGTTTAAGCTTTTGAAGATACTCTTAAAAATGATACCATAATGTAATTATATATTGATTAATATTAAATAAAACATTAAAACATGTGTCAGAAACGATGTGTGTGTGAATGCAGTTAAATCCTTTCTCCCAACTGTTTAACATTTTTAGAATTAATTTAAAATGAAATTAATAGAATTACTGCTGAAAACTCCTTTAATTATAATTACTACATATTGGGAGATATAAAGCCAAAGGTATTTTGTATGTATTGAAGTGAAAACTTCTTTGGCATCGTTGTTATTTGAAAGTCGATGAAAAGAAAAAGCGGGAAAATGAGGTAGAGGAATCATTATACAGTGTATTGGTACCAGGCGATCATAGTTGAAGAAGAGATTGTCTTATGTATGACGCGAGTATACCTTAATATATTCTGACGTCATGCGCACGATGAATTACTACATAGACACTAGGAGAACATAAGTATGGTAGAGGCGATAGTAATGTCTTTGATAGCGGTTGAAATCATGTGTCATCCTAGCAACATGTACCAGGACTTCATATGCAGTTGAGAGGTTTAATCTAAATTTTGCACCGGACACAGCGTTTCTGTTGATTGAGTTTTTGGACACCAAATTTAATTTGAAAATGTGCAGCAGTTGCACTGTACCAACAACAAAATCATAAAGAATAATTGACGCAGTATATATAGCATATTAAGACCAAAGTATTTATTTCATACTTTAGCTACAATAAGCCTTTTATTATTTATCAAAAAGGAAGCTGTGAGTCAGAATCATGTAATATAAACAAATAAAATCTGAAATAAAAACTAAACATTGTATTACTATGATCATTACTAAATCCAACAATTATCTTCTTCCCAAAATATTAAATTAGTCGAATTATCTTGAAGCCAAAATTTATGATCGTTTCACTTCTACCACGTGTAAATCGCACACATATTTTTTTTATTTGTTTTTTGTATTTAAAATGGCAGGCATCCGTTCCTCTATCAATGTACGGGTATCATAATCAATTAAAACTTTATTAATAAAGTGAGCCTCATTCGATAAAAACAAAAGAATATTTTTTTCTATACGCACATTTCCTCTCAAGCTTCAATATTAACACAAGAAATAGCAGCACAAAAGCCTCTTGCATACATAAATGATAAAATAGCTTTTGTTAGAAAATATTTATAGGAATCTCTGATCTCGGCGTAAAAAACTTGTTCGGTACTAAAACGTGACTTGAATGTATACTAAATCAGATTCGTGTACTTGGGAATATAAACGCTATAAACATATAAACACGGCCTATATTAGCCCGCAATTACATTCAGCAACACTCGATACAACTGCCTGTAATAATTTGATAAGGTTTGTCAGAAAAAAGATAAAAATGCTTATATAAAAAAAAATGAGTTTGACAGAATGCCTTGTAAAAAAAAATATTGAAGTAGGCGTTACTTTGCGGAAATCCATAATAATAACCTCAGGACGTGTTGTCTCGCTAAAATCTGGCACGAGACTCCTTTTGGCGAGACAACACGTCCTGAGGATGCCTCGTGTAGAGGCGAAACACGTGTCGAATTGTTTAAAGACAAACATTGGTGGAATTAACACTAAAGAAAACTCAAATTATTTGTATAAGAATGCCTTGTATATCAATACAAACAAAATTGTCATCTGGATACGAATATACGACGCAAGAACCTTCCACATTAGCCTAAAGGCTAAGGGTGAAACGGTACCTCGATCTCACCTCCATTTAAAACAAATGTACGCAAACAGACAACCACGAACATTTCGAAGGATACCTCACTGCAATTTTATATCCAATTTTAAATAAAATTACTTGAATTTGAAACAAATAAATAGTAGATAAAAAAATCAAAAAAATTCGCTTTTATAGAAAATCCCACAAAAAATAGAAAATAAAGATTAATAAATATGAATTAAGAATAGTGGGAGAAAAAATTATTTTATTGTAAAAAAAAAAGGCTTGGGATGCTTGATTGACTATTGATACCCCCCGCGGTTTGCAAACTATTATTATGTTTCATTTTAAGTTTTTTTTCTTATATTGAATTGTCATCGGTCCTTAATAAGTACGCCAAATTTTGATTTAATCCGACGTTCTGAAGGTGGTCAAAATCATGTTCAAAAATTCCGTTACGTACTAACATACGTATGAAGCTAATAACAGTGTATTAAAATAGGATTTCTGCGTTAAATATTGTAATGATAAACAAATAGAATATAAAAGTACTAACGATACAAAAAAAAGCGGACTTTATATATGTAAGCTTTGTACACTGTATATTGTGTACATAGCCTAATGTACGAGTATGTGTACGCCGCCTTACAACTATGACGTTACACAAGAAGAATGACATTGACAGGAGCACACCGGAGAGAGAGAATTTAAGCCTGCATGTGAGGGGATATATTTCTAATTGTATAAAAGTAATGAAAAGATATAATTTTCACAAAATAACTAGTTTAACTTAAGTAAAGTAATTCAGTGTCGATCTACTAAAATATTGAGTGTTTTAATTGTATAATAACAATGAATATTTATATTTTTAGATAAATCAAGTTGTGTGTTATTTACTCCAGTATCATCAAACATATCTTTATATATATATTTCTTGTGTGCGTGTGTATGTCACTGAACTCCTCCTAGACGGCTGGACCGATTCTAATGAAACTTTCTGTGTGTATTCAGGTGGATTCGAGTATGGTTTAGATTCACAATTGAACTACATACGTCCTAAACGGCCGGACCAATTTTGATGACTTTTTTGTGTGTTGCAGTGAATTTTGAGATTGGTATGTGTCTTCAGGTGGATTTGAGAATGGTTTGATTCACAATTAAACTACCTCCTAAACGGCTGGACCGATTTTGATGATTTGTTTGTGTGTTCCAGTGAATTTGAGATTGGTTTAGATTCTCAATTCCGTCCATATAGTGTATTTTAGTGGACTCCTCCTAACGGCTGGACCAATTTTTCATATTTAAGACGTGTGTCCGAAATTTCCGACAGGACAACGTCTGTTGGGTCCACTAGTTATATATATATTAATTAAACACAATATTATATTACTATTCACCGGTATACCGAAAGCCCACTTTATCGAAGTTTTTTACGTCGTCATTGAGTATATAGCGTTAAAAGTAACTCCATTTATATAATTGCAATTAAAAGACAAGGCAAGTGTAATAAAGTTACGATGCAGTATCTTCTAACGGCACAATAATACTAAACAATAATGCGGTTCTGTACTTAGCAAAGTAGCTAGGGAAAGATCTCGAGAAAATTGCTTTTCTTGAAAACATGATTCAATGAAAACATTTGTGAAACTTTGGAATTATATATCGTTTGATATCGCCCTACGGTATTTAAAATTGCTGGTTTAAAGTAAATAAAAAAAAACATGCAATGTCATATGCTGTTTGACAGACATTTTATGAACCAGTGGGAGGCTCCTTTGCACAGGATGCCGGCTAGATTATGGGTACCACAACGGCGCTTATTTCTGCCGTGAAGCTGTAATGTATAAGCATTACTGTGTTTCGGTATGAAGGGCGCCGTAGCTAGTGAAATTACTGGGCAATTGAGACTGAACATCTTATGTCTCAAGGTGACGAGCGCAGTTGTAGTGCCATTCAGAATTTTTGGGGTGTTTTCAAGAATTTTGAGCAGCACTGCATTGTAATAGGCAGGGCGTATCAATTACCATCAGCTGAACGTCCTGCTCGTCTTGTCCCTTATTTTCATAAAATATTTATTAATTTAAGCCAGGCTTTCCACGACTCCAAGGAATCAAAGTTATGCCATCAGACCTCGGCCAACAGTTTATTCTTTATTACTTCATGATACATTTGATATTCAGAATGCTTTTAACTAACACGATTCATATATTAAATGCCGCACCTTAAATCAATAGATTCGGAAAGATACTCATTTAAATTAGAATCCTTCTTTATTGCTGAGAGTTTAATAAATCAATACATATAATTAATTTAATTCAGATTGTATTACGAAATAAAAGATAATTGAAATTAATTTGTCAGTTTATTTGTATTTAACAGGATGTATGTAACAGCGAAGGTAAGTACTGGAATTTAAAACGTAAAATATTTGTTTGTCAGTGAGATATAGTTAATAGTCCAAAAAAAGTGTATGTGTAGTTACTGCCTAACGAAGCAAAAATTATTAAAATAATTTATTCCTCGTGCTATTCTACGTTTTTAGAAAGAACAATTTTCTTTTTATCTTTGCAAAGATAGTTTTGACAATTAATTATTAAATAATGAATACGGCTACATGAGCTGAACCCTTTGGCCTGTCCTAATAATGGACGAAGAAACCAAAAAAAAAAAAAATAACGAATGACGCGAACGTCAGAAAATTTTTGGAACCAACTTCACCCCGTTACTTTTGTGTTACAGTGATGCGCGCGCATCTTAAAATTTCACTCTCATCATTTTCTCATAACGCACCTAAAGAAGTATAACTTAAAAAAGAAAATAGTTAAACCTTCACCTCGTTTATCATACTAAATTATAACTTAATGAAATGATTTATAGTTTACAATATGAGTTGCGCATAAAGCATTAAAAGAGTATGCAACTCAATCACTCTGCTATCTCACAACAAATACTCTAACAAATTAAACAGAAAGATATAAATTAGTAATATTACCACGCAATCCAACCCTTAACAAAATAGCAATAAAGCTTATAACGGTATCAACAGAACTAAGCCGGATTTAATAGCACAGTATGCACAAGAACAGTAATAGATTCCTATTGGTTTTTGCTGTTATGAAACTGTAGATGATTTGCAAAACATCGACGTGAGATGTATTGTATTTCATATAATGTGTAGCTTTCTTTGTTTATGTGAGAAGCTTTACAAGAATTATTACAAGACATTATTCATTTTGGCTATTAATGAGCTTTCGGGAGACTTATCAGTAGAACTAATTGTATGCCGCAGTATAATTTATACTACATTTTAACACATATTGTATATTTATAAAACTTTCTATCGCCGTAATTCCTTCTTCGTCCGTACAAGTATCAAATTTAATGAACTTATAAATGCTTACTCCGAAATTGACACATTTGTAACTAAACCTAGTGCAATTCGGCATCTGATGACCAAATCATATTTTCTCCCCTAAGTATTCAAAGTATTCAACAAAATCAATGTAAACTTTAATTATATTATTATTTTCTGTAATTAAGTTTTATAAATGTAAACTTCTTTAATCTGGTATCTTTAAAATGTAGTTATTATAATATAATACTAATTCTATACATAGTATTAACGTAATAGATTGTAAGATAGCGTAATTCTCTAACTACTAACTAATTTTAAAAACTAATCAGAATTATATATATGAAAACTAGTTAATGGCTTTTAGTAATACAAATAGACGTCAACATAGTTATAAATAGCTGTTAGTTTTCTAAATAAATATTGTTTATTTGATTTGAATATCATACAATAGCTCTTTATTAAATAAATAAAATAAGGAGGTAACTTCATGATTATACTATTACTTATTACATTTGTGGGGCAAACCCGCACTCTTCTTATCCATAACTTTATGCACTGTTCCACGTAAAGTCGTTTAGAACTCCTAAGTCAAACAGACAAAATAACAAAATCTAGCACAATTACTATGCAGTAATTAAAATCCATTAACTAAAAAGAAGTTACTTTGTATAACAAGTATCTAAATTTAATTTGTACCCAAATTTATTGACGGTGCGGGATTCAAACTCGCGCCTTTCGGGATTCCAGCGATCTTAACAATTCCTCATATCAAGTCAATTTCCTAATACGCAATTATTTCTATTGAGCAGTTTCTTCTTCTTCACGTGCCTTTCTATTACTGGAGGTCAGCGGAATAGTTCTTGGACTGTCTTGATGCCAGTCCACTCCCATATATTTCTGAGCCAATACTTCTTTATCCTTCCAACACCTCTTTTCCCAGCAATTTTCTCCATTACAATAGTTTGCAGCAAGCGATACCTATCTTACGCTGTTCAATAGTTGTCACTAACTCAGTAAATTTTGTTCTCTACAGGATATACCTGTACAATAAGCCACAAGCCGATAGTTTAACAAATTTATCAAGAGTTACGGATCGTGTGTCATGCGTCGACATAGCTGGCTTAGTTGTAATAGAATCCCGCATCGTCCATAGTTTTTGGTACAAATTTTATTTGAAACTAACAGGTATCTTAAGGTTCAAAGTATATCAAGCATTCAATACAACATACCCACAAAACCAAAGGTAATACAAGGCAAGGGCAGCCAATAAGCTAGCTAACGATATAGCCAATTCCTATAAATTCCGCTCACGTGCTTCGATCAGCCGCTATGCTACGCCTGTTGTGCTTAACCCTCATTTACTGTAACCTCATTTGCGGGTATATATATCAAACTATAATTCTATATTACCACGGTTTATATTCATATAGTTTGTAGCGATGTAATAAGAGTAATATTGAAAGTGAATGTTGAAAAAGAATTTGTTATTAAAAGTAATTTCCCTCACTTCTGGGATTAATTTAATTAAATTTGTAACCAAAAATTATGAACGAAGCGGGACTCGAACCCGCGACCTCTCGGGTTCCGCCCGAGCGCTCTCGGGTCCCGAATTTAATGTTGGTAGCAAATTTAATTAAATTAATTCCTGTGACTCACTTTTAAATAACTTATTGTTTACATTTGAAAGACATCTCAAGTCAATTTCTTAATATGCAATTATTGTGGTTGAGCAGGTTATCAACTGTAAAGCAGATGTAGATGGAGTCACAATCTGAGAGTTGAACAAGACATACCAAAATTTACGAACCATACGTCACTGGAATGGTTGGCTCAGTTGGAATAGCATCACCAAGTCAAGCACCAGAGAGAGCGCTATTTGTTTCCGAAGCGGTAGTAGTATCTAGTATATTAGAGATGACATCAAAAAGAATTCTAAGGGAATCAATTTTGAGAAAATAAATGCCTTTTATGCCTTTTTAAAAAGCAAATATTTATTGCTTAAAAGATGTTATTCCTGACCTTTTCTCTATTATTGCCAATAAGAAGAAATTGCCCTTTGATGTTCTGATTTTACGACAAGAAAGCATGAACTTCCGAATCTTTCGTTTCCAATTTTTTGAAATAGGAAATTATCGATCATATTTAAATTGAGAATCTATGGAAACCAATTTTTCAAAAACAAATGATTTTTTTTCCGAATGAAGTGGCACCTACTAGTATGAAAACGCACAAAATGTACATAAATTACTTTAAAGTTTAAACTAACCTGTGGTATATTTTCAAATATTTTAGACTACAAAAGGTAGGTAATCATTCTTTGTAATTTTAAGCTCGCAAAATATTCACTTTGTAGGAAATTGACCAACTAAGCACAGCCTGTATAGTTAAGGTCTGTCCACACGGTACAGTTGAAGCAATTACCGCCCCCCTCCCCATTACTTTAATGAGCAAAACGTGCCCAGCCGGCCTTTTAAAGCCGGGTGTACAATTGATTACGAGATACAATAAATATAATTAAAACGGCTGTTGTGCAAATCCTTTTCACAGATGAAAATAAAGCGTCATATTTGAAAATGAGGGTAGAAGACTATTTTCAGAAGTGTACACAATAGTGAAACGATGTCATATAAGTAATGGTTCACCATAATATAGATATTTTAAGAAAATATTGAAAAATAATTACAACCTCAAACTAAACTTAAGTCATTATTTTGAAAATCTTATTTAGTCCAAACCACTACATCCGTTTTGACGAACAAAAATTTTGGCAAAGTAGAATAGATTTCTCTCAAGAATGGTACGTGAAGCCATTGAAATAAAAATATATCCAAATTTCAAAAGAGAAGATGGGCTAAGATTATCTAACACCAGGGATACAATAATCCCAAAATTGAAACCCATAACTACACATACCAAAACGAAAGAGGTCTGTCTGTAAATTTTGCCAAAAGCCGTACAGCAAATACCACCTGCGAAGCAACAAATGCGCTTAAATTCACAATGAAAACTATGACAAATACTATATCTACTCCTCTCAACCACAGTCACCCTGAAAACGTGCTTCTGCAGAGGTCATGAAACGTCGGGTTAAAAAAATAAATGATAGAAAATGTAACTTTACGAAAAATAAATAATGTAGAAAACTGGGAGTCGTGTTATGCGTTACGCGTATACTTTATACGCGTTTTAATCCTTTAAAAAGTATTTTATTTAAATTTTATCTTCTTCCGAGATTCGAATGCTACTTTCTACTGCGCAGGGCACTGTGAGCAGAATAATAAAAAAACCACACGTGAACTTCAACGATTTTAGATATTAAATAATTGTTGCCATAAAAGTTAGTCTAAAACAGTCACAAGCATTGTTATGAATCACAATTCACAAGAAAGTTTTAATAAAACTTTTCTGGAAATGTCAGTGAAAACTTTACTATCAACTTACAACAAGGAAGCCTGATAACTCCTTACTTTCAAATTAAAGTGATTTGAAAACTAATAATATTATCATTTAGTGTGTACCAATCTTTAAATTTACACTACAAAACAAATTAGAAACTCCCTGTATATTCAGCGTAGGGGGTGGGTAGTTTAAAAAAAGGTGAATTTAACCACCCCAGGGAGTGACTGAGAGTGATTCAAGTTAATTGTCCTCCGAATCGTAAAGGCAGGTGTATTTTGTAGAATACTTCTTACAATTATCATTGCTTGTACTTCGAACACCGACTTTTACATAGTAAGAAATACAACTGGAAATATTCTTGATTTTTAAGATATTTGTTAAATTGTTTGAGTATACCACAATAATATATTACTCGTAATAAAACACTTCTACGATTCACTGGAATAGAATATATATTCATTTTTTTCACTAAAATCACTACTATATACATAGAAACACTAAATGATATATAACACTAGGAAAGTCTAATGACCAGCAGCCAGCATGTCCACCACTGTTGACAGCCCCAACAACAAGTACCCAATAGCTGAGAGCAATTCGTAACAGTATGTACTACCAATCCTAATATTACGAAACTACAAATTTCATAATAAAGTGACATACCTACTAATATCTATATTACGTACTTAATATGTATATATGAAAATTTTATGATGAACTTCACGCCGGTTGAATTTACTTGATTTAATTGATAACTAAAAAGAATTGTGAATATTTATACTCGCTATCTCCGAATGTTTGATTCATAACATTTGAGATAGGAAAATATATTTTTATCCAAAAAAGTTTTTCTATTCGGACATTGTTTATGGCCGACGGGAAAATATGATAACGATAAGCTCTTTACAATGACACCTGTCTAGGAGTCCGTCTGGACTCAGGTTCAATTTCATTCTCAGCAAAAATAGCAATTACAGTGAAACAGTAAATAACAAATGTTTTCCCCATAAAAGTATTCGTTTATATTCAAGTTTTTCTATTCATCTTTCAGTGGCGTAAGCAACACGTAGAAGCGATTTAATGTATATATTATTTTACAGAAGAGGAAGTTATAATTTTTGTTATGTTTTGTTTTCGTTCTAGACATAATAGAAGAATTAAAATTTAGTTAAACATTACACTATATTCTGTTCTGCTTAATTTTTAATTCTAATAAAATATTGATTGTAGACTATCGAAAGAAATATTGTCAAAAACTTACAAGGGGAAATGATGAATTAATTTATGTAAAATATTAAAAAAAAACACCCTTATCCTTTACCCTTTATCATAGGAGTATCAAATTACCAGAAGATGTTCGGAGATACTTAGGTGATTGGACACAGGACATTGCAGGGTATTTTCATAAAAATAAGTACTGAGTACTTGTTATCATTGCGCAGTATATGGATATATTATGTTGAGACATATATAATTGAGTTTATGATGAATTGCAATTAATAATTTTATATAATTTTCATACTATATAGCGTAAGGCTAAAGAACGAACGAAAGAACTTAAGGTGTTTTCAAATCGCTGCCACTCGTTTCTTGTACCGAAGATAAAGTTGATTAATGGCATAGATAGCAACTTCCCCGGCGTATGTAAACTTTGCCTTAATCATCTCATTACACGACACAGACAAGTAGCTTCTCCACCACATTAAAGGACTTATGATTCTTCGTCGCTAACTTATGGCATAGGCGAAAACAAGAAAGTTTTGAACAAGACACTCGGTATACAATATTATTTATAGTCATAACTTGTTTACGATATAACGGCACTAATGATACTATTTGGCATTTGAAGAATCATTCTTCTTTACATAATATTTTATTTACGAGTGGCCAATTGCGTTCTCGTTCCCGTAGACTTCCTGGATATTCAGATTCCTTAATTTTTATACATACATATAATCACGCCTCTTTCCCGTAGGGGTAGGCAGAGACCACTTCTTTCCACTTGCTACGATCCTTACATACTTGTTTCTCTTCATCCACTTTCATTATTCCTTTCATACATGCTCTTCGGTTTAGGGTACTCTTGACCTGGCCTTTATCCGAGAAGTCTCTGATTTGATCTCGAAAAGTCTCGGTCTAGCCTTCCAACACTTTCATTCACACTGGCCTTATACACTTTCTTCGTCACTCGTTCTTCATTCATTCTCTCGAAATGTCCAAACCATCTCAGCATACCTTTCTCAATTTTTGTCACAACCTCTTCTTTCAGACCACAACGTTTCCTTATCTCACAATGTCTTATCCTGTCACTCAGTATAATTTTGATAGTACTATTAAAATCGATGCTATCTATTTGACGGTTACCCGGAACAGACAGCTAAAACAGCAAATAGTATTGTTGTATAATTAAGGTGATAATATTCATATTATATGCATTTGACAACAAGCGGTTACTTTGATTTTATAAATAGACAGTACATTATAATTATACTATAGGTTGAAGTCTGAAGAAGAAGGAATTATTATTTTTTTATTAACCTTTTGCTTGTGGCTTTATTTTCGTTATATTTTTCATAATTGTCTTTAGCATTAAGTAACATAAAGTAAAAAGTTTTAGTATCGAGTTAGCCTGTAAGTGGAGTGTCCAACATTTTAAAATAATTTTTAAATGTGTCCATAGATTAAGATAGTTGTATGTACGCTGGCTTCAGTCATAAGCGGAGAGTTTAGCAAAATATACACCATAATTTGTGAACAAAAGGCAATCAAACGGTTTGCTGCACGAACACTGAATATTTGATTCCAAAAATGAAACAAAATACTCAAAAATAACAATTTCTTCAGATAACGAGATGAATGAATGGATTAATGAATATTAACTACAAAAACATAATTACTTTTTAAATAAACTCTGGCTTTTTCAATTTGGATGAACCAAAAAATCATTGTACAATATTACTCGTAGATTCGTATTGTAGTAACATTTCTTATTACTGAAGGTAATGAGGAATTTTATTTTCAATAACTTAGGAACAGAAAATTGTAATCATGGAAATACAGAATAGGTCAAAAGTTGAAACTCTCCTCGAAAATTTTTGAAAATATTCGAAAGAAAAACTGACATTCTGCTCATTATCTTTATGGAAATTTAAGGTGTTAAGGGTTTAATGAATATTATTTGTTCAATATTTCTGTAAAGTGTGCAAATAATAATTTTAACATATAATATATTTGAACAGAATGCATTATCCGTTAAACGTGTGCTTTTTATATATTTTAACTAGCTGACCCGACAGACGTTGTTCTGTACATAATAAAGAACATACTGTTTCTTATTAATTTGTCAATAATATTTCATAACATCAAGAATTATTTCGTAAAATATGCTCCCTGTTAAGTCCCTGTTGTTATAATGAAATTGTTTCACAGCAGAACTGTCAAACCGTGCGTCAATAAATTCTCTCACAGAAAAAATGTCCATACAAAACAAATATTGAAAATAAAAATAATTATGGATTCCAAATCGAAATAAAAACTATCCTATCTCTCAAGTTGGACCAAACTGCACTCCATGAAGTAATCCCCATTAGAATCCGTTCATTAGTTTAGGAGTCCATTGCGGACAAACATTGTGACACGAGATTTATATATATTAAGATTATATTTTAATTTTGATGGGAAAATATTAAAATACATATCAAGCATGAATTTTCATAAGATAAGATAAGATCATATATTTGTAGTCACGGGTATACATAAAATGTTACAAATCACAATAAAAGTTCTCCATTCCTTGCCCGCATGCTGTGGCGTGCAAATAATAATTATCATATTCAAATTCAAATTCAAATATTTATATTCAAAATAGGATGTGAAATCACTTATTGAAAGTCAAAAAAAAAAACTACCACCCATTCCAAAGTGAATGCCTCAGGCCTGAGAAGAATGGGCGCAACAAACTCAGTGGGCTTTTTTTTTTCATCAAAAATATGTTTTACAATTAAAGTAACATTGTACAATTAAACTTATTATTTAATAGCCTGAGGGAGGTCGCTCCATTCCCAATCTGTGGTATCATTAAGAAAGTAATTTATGTTATAGTAACCTTTACCACACAAACGTTTTTTTAACAATTCTTTTGAATAACGTAACACCTTTGTTTTGAACATTTTCTGGGATCTTGTTGTAAAAGCATATACATCGCCCCACAAAAGACTTACTAACTCGACTAAGCCGAGTAGTAGGTTCAGTTTATGTCTGTTCCTGGTGTTAACATTATGGTTATGACAGTTTCTGGCAAATTCACTTATGTGCCTATGAACATACATTACATTATCAAGAATATATTAAGAAGCAACAGTCAAGATGTTAATTTCTTTGAATTTTGCTCTCAATGATTCACTAGGACCTAGGTTATAAATAGCGCGAATAGCCCTCTTCTGCAGCACAAATATTGTATTAATATCGGCAGCGTTGCCCCATAGCAATATACCATAGGACATAATACTATGGAAATAACTAAAGTATACTAGTCGCGCCGTATCTATGTCAGTTAATTGTCTAATTTTTTTAACCGCGTATGCTGCAGAACTAAGTCTGTTCGCCAATCCTTCAATATGGGGGCCCCATTGTAATTTACATACTAAATAATATCTAAAATATCTAAACAATAAATTATTTTAAAATTTTATTTAATATAATATATTTAATCATCTAACGTTAACTTGCTTTAATTTGAGATTTGATCCACGGTAATTGTTTTAATTACTATTTTTGTTTAGATACGATTATCCATAAGCGATCACTCGTAAATTGTACCACACAATGATTGTATCAAGGCGCGTTGATAAGAACTTCTCTGTTCTGTATTTAGCATCTTCATTTATAGTAATGAGGTTTTGATGAGGCTACGTCTCAGTGGTCACTTAGGCTCAGAAATTACAATTATGTATTAAAATATCTTCGATATCCAGTATTAGTTGGTACCTGTCATTAGACTTATGCCAAATTCTAAGCTAGTTTAGATTTTACTTTCGTCAAAAATTTGACAAATACGAACGATATTTATCGATTGTTAAATATGAAGCGTTCTTTCATCGTAATAAACTGCAATAATATATCATGTTAGAAGAAAATGACTTTAACCCCTGCTGTAGGCATCGGTTACCGTTATCGTTATAATTTAACGTATGTTAAGGCTAATAGTTTGACAACGCATTTCATGGTTTAACGATAGTTAGCACCATAGTTAACAGTAACGTGTCTGTATTCGTAGCGTGAAACAACCGGCCTTTAGGCTAGATTGCATCATATTAGCTGTTATAGTTAAGGTTTAAATCAAATTTAACGTTAACAGTGACGCTGTCTTTAACATAGACTGCGGAATATGTTGCACCATCGTATTCCTTGGCATAGATAAAGTTAAAAAGTTAAATATCATGTCAATATCGAATATTTACTCGAACCTTTTGACAGGTCGTTTTTTAGCTATTTAACACTAGCAATAGTTTTAAACGGCGAAGATTGGACGGTTACGATTAGTTAAAGTTATGACGTCATCTTAAAATTGTCAAATGGTGCAACTCATGTTTAACGGGTACTTTAACATGTTTGGTATTGCTAAAGTTGGTTGGTGCAACCCAGATTAAAACTTGTGCTTAAACTCCAGTCTACTTGTACAGTTAATTTGTTGACTAAAATGTTATGAATAAATACCTTAAGTGAATATTCTATTAAGATTTGTTAGTTTACACCTAGACTGCACCTCCCGCCCACACGGACTAGAGTTTGGAGAGATATGGATATATTGGTATCGTCGAGAGCTGTTGACTTTCGCTCAAGTTCCTGAGGATGCCTCGAGTAAAGGTTAAACTCAGATAGATTTCAGTTCAGCAGATTTCTGTTTAGTTTAGAGTTCAGCGGTAGCCGATTCTTCAGCGCCGTTAAACCCTAAACTGTAAACTGGCCACGCGGCCGGTTGAATACTACATAATAATACATACGAAACTTTACGGAATTAATGTTTAAGATATTTATTCATAAAATTTAAATAAATGTGTATTTTCGCAAAATACCAGGTAGCCAATTGTATAGGTGTCACATGTAAAGATATCATATAAAATGAAATAAAAATGTTATAAGCATAGACTTACAATAAACTAGCGTTTAGATGATCTAATACGTGACAGATTTTGATTTTTCAAAGGGTGCGTTAGCTAGTGGTTTGCTAGTTAATATTCATATACAAGGGAGCTAATTCCAAGCATGGCTGACGTTTTACCACTTGTTATCTGAAATATAATAGTATATTCTTAGTCTATGATTATAAGTGCTTATTCCTCGAGGTACGACTATAGCCAATTATATACATTACATTGCTTGAAACGCTTGAAAGGTTATGGATAGTGAGGGACTTGTCCAGCAATGGTGTGCAAAAAGAGAACAATAAAACAAAACGCAATAAACTAAGAATCTCATAATGAAAAATGAACGCAATATACGTTATTTAAAATAAAACCAGATATCTAGTTAGCAAAATACTTATGAAGAAAAGTAATATTTTGATTAGTAAAGTTACATATTATGGAACAGTTTCCATAGTATGATACACTGAAAAATACCATTGTTACACGTTGTTTTACGTCCGCCGTTCAAATTAATATTAAATCACTACTTATTCACCGTACTATGTAATTCAACTGTGATATAGCGATAGGCGAAATGTTAGGCGCGATTATGTCACTTCTAGTACTTTCTTTTTAAGATTTCTACAACTAAGATATCTTAGATAATTTATACGTTGGTGTAACACGCATTTCACATAAACAAAGTGACTAACGTATCGCGAGTGTAAGACTAAGCTGTCATACTAAAGTTATAAATCTGGCCTGTTGCCTGAGCCTCTGTCTAGAAGTATAACTTATCTAAGATATTAATATTCTCTATGACATGATTAGTTCATGAGACTTTATCATAAACAGCAGGATGTCGTACAACTCTTTGATCACTTTGAAGGATATAGAACAAGTTTAATTAATTACGTTTGTTCAAACAGTTCCATTGTTATTATCTGACAACTAGGCCAATACAACCTTATAAGTTCGTTTATTAACTCTTTAATAATTACTAAAGATCTTACACGTATGTCACTAAAGGCAAAGTTTGGATGAAATTTGGATATGAAAGGCAATCAAGGACACTTATAATATGTTAAGAACATAGATTAAGGATTTGTCTACGCTGCGCTCCAACTAGATACCGCAGGCGTAGTCGAAGAATGTGTGACGTTGACGCACCAAATGTTCTGTTGAACTTTGCTAATAATTGCAACTAAAATGCCGGGTAAAACTTTGTGAAAGCAATTTCAAGAAATATCAAAGACACTGATACTACATATTTTCGTTAGACGCTTGTGTGCGAGGGATTTTGACACCTATGGCATCTTTCAAATTTTGTAACTAATATACGCTTCGTGTTATTTTACATTGAAATTAATAAAATACATAATACTTACTGATGATATGTAATCCCAGTGTCTTTCTTATTTCTTGTAGTATTATTTTTACAAAGTTTTACTACGTAACCCGACTACGTAATTTTAGTTTCAATTATTAGTTAAGTTTAACAGAACACGTGGCACGTCAACGTCACACATTGTTCATTGCCGCATTTTGCGCCTACGCCTTCGGTATCTAGTTGGAGCACAGCGGAGACCAAATCTTAATCTAAGCTTGAAAAAAAGCATTTGACATTCATAAGTGTCATTTCCTTGACCTACATGAATAAAGTGATTTTAATTTAGAAATATCGCGCTATTAAAGTTTACTTTGTACACTAAGTATTAAGAAGGTACCAGTGGGAGGCTCCTTTGCAGCCGGGATGCCCGCTAGATTATGGGTACCACAACGACGCCTATTTCTGCCGTGAAGCAGGAATGTGTAAGCATTACTGTATTTCAGTTTGAATGGCGCCTTAGCTAGTGAAATTGAAATTGGACAAGTGGGTCTTGACAACGTATGTCTCAAGGTAACGAGCGCAGTTGTAGTGCCAGTGCTCAATTTTTGGGTTTTTCAATAATCATGAGAGGCACTGCATTGTAATGGGCAGGTCGTATCAATTACCATCAGCTGAACGTCCTGCTCGTCTCGTCCCTAATTTTCATAAAAAAAGGTATTCCTGATAAATTGAACTAATAATTCCGTCCACTTATTTTGGTATGTCGAGTTACTTCATTATCTGTCGCTCTATCTAAATTAAAATAAAACGTAGTCTCCAAAGGTTTCTAAAGTCTGCTTTTTTCCTCTCTTCAAAGAACGTACACATATTAAGCTAAAAGGCTTTTTTACTCGAATATCACTTTAAAACACTCCGCTGATGAACTGCATTCAATTTACACGGAAAAACTCACAGATGAACAGATCAATAGAGTTGAATTTTCAATTTTGCTTTCTAGTTTTGCTTTACGTCAGGCCAGTAATTTAGATTAAATATTGCTTTAGAATAATCAACCTTATGCATATTGCTCCAATCTATTTATAATGTTTATCATTGATGTTTATTTATTTATTTAAAAGTACTCCAACAACACATGCACAATACACTTTTAAGCTTAAATATTGCACAAAAATTGTTCCAGTGTATGAGTCAATTCCAGGTGCAAATAACATAAATGAGAATCATTTCCATTGGGCACTTATATTTAACGCAAACACTTATACAGCATTAAAAAAATATGATAATAATTAAAGAATCATAATATTATAGTTGCAATCTATCACAAAATCTCCAAAACATTATTTAATGAGTGACAAAAACGATATAGTAATATTGACACAATAATATTGACAAACTATTTACACAAATTATCTTGCCCCAAGTTAAGCATATATAGCCTGTGTTATGGGTTACAAGACAATGATATATTTAATTATTAACTTAAACATACACAAATTAATATAACATACATATAAAGATACATAAATACATTTCAACATCCATGACTCGGAAACAAACATCCATATTCATCATATATGCTTGCAACAACCGGGATTCGAACCCGGGCGACCTCTAGCTTAGTAGGTAGGATCGCTAACCACTCGGCTATACAGAACGTCTATAGTGGCGCGTTGCTACCAACGTTAGTTCTTACGGTGGGAAGAAAGAAAAGTTTGTGTTTATTTCTTGTATATGTTAAATGTTATTTTGCTCAGGATATTCGGTTTATTATATAAAACCTATTGAACTAGATTATGTGTATCACAACAGCGCCTATTTCTGCCGTGAAGCAGTAATGTGTAAGCATTAATGTGTTTCCGTCTGAAAGGTGCCGTAACAAGTGAAATTACTAGGCAAATGAGACTTAACTTCTTATGACTTAAGGAGACGAGCGCAATTGTAGTGCCGCCCAAAGTTATTGGGTTTTACATTAATTCTAAGCGGCACTGAATTGTAATGGGTAGGGCGTATCAATTACCATCAGCTGAATGTCCTGCTCGTCTCGTCCCTTATTGTCATAAAAAAATTGAATATGCCACGCCAAAACCATAAACAGTACAGTGATAATTAAATAAAAACACGACAAAACATGAGCTGGAGTCCAGTTAAACCGCTTCCAGAGTTAATCTAACTTTGGCAACATAACTTAACGGGAATTATAGACCGCTCTAACTTTGGTATAAGGGTGATGATCGACTGACTTGCATATGCGATACTACGTGCATGCGTTTTCACAATAACCAACAATATAATAAGATTTTCATGTCATCAAAAATGAAAACAAAACGTAATGAAACAGTATCTGGCGAGGTGGTCAAAGTCAAAGTCAAAATATCTTTATTCATTGAAATTATATTTGATCATTTTTAAGGTACGGAACAATGGTTCCTGAATTTCATAGATGTGAATTAAAGACTATTTTTTACTATTTTTTTTTATGGAATAGGAGGACAAACGAGCGTACGGGTCACCTGGTGTTAAGTGATCACCGCCGCCCACATTCTCTTGCAACACCAGAGGAATCATAAGAGCGTTGCCGGCTTTTAACGAAGGTGTACGCGCTTTTTTGGCATTTATTCATTTTTACTTGTCATCAACTTCACTCCATCGTCAGTAATGTTACCGTCATGTCTCAAGGACTAACATAACGAAGTACTGCGTTAGGTCCAGTTAACAATGAATCACGCACCGCATAGTATATATAAAATAATTTCTTTTAAGCTATTGCATAGCTTCTATCGCGGGCCTTGAGCGTGGAGACCGAATCCAGAAATTCCGTAACGAAAACAACCTAACACTTACTAGATCTATATAGATATTTCGCCACGGTCATTGCAGTGGAACAGCGGTTATCACGTATGCTTTTTGTGCAGAAGGTCCCAGGTTCGATCCTGGGGTACGTCTTGATTTTATTTAATTTTTTGATTTTTTTTATCACGTTTTTTTAATTTTTATTATTATGACAAGCATTTTTATTTAGTTTCACCTGTCCTGTTGCCTGTCTGTAATCAAATCTTGCAAGTAAAATTTTACTTACTTCGCGCTTGCTTTTTTTAAAATTTATTTTATCAATAAAAAAAAAACTGCACAAATAAAATAAATAAATAATTATAATTGCATAAGTTGATAAAAAATGCTACGCAATAGCTTTACAGCGGCAGTCCCCGAGTGCCACACGTCTATTGTTTTTTATTTGATTTAGTATTTTAAATGCTTAAATTACACGTGGCGCTATATTGCATCAAGTTGCATCTAATTTCTCTTTCTACATGTTTAGAAGGATAAGCATTATTATAGTATAAATAAGACCAATTTTAAGAACACACATTAAAAGGCATAAAAGGCATTTATTTTCTCAAAATTGATTCCTTTAGAATTCTTTTTGATGTCATTTCTAATAACACCTAGATACTACTACCGCTTCGGAAACAAATGGCGCTCTGAGAGAGAAGAAGCGGCGCAAGAAACTCTCCCAGCATTCTTTTTTTGCACTCTTTTCAATAAAAATATACAATATTGTACAGTCATTTCTATCGCTATAAAATAATCACAATCTAGTCCCAGGGTGTCCGATCATTTAGATATTCAGCAGTGAAGTAATAGGATTTACGACAGAGACATTTTTTTATAAAACATTTAAATTTATTATAGATAATGAATGATAAACATTATAACCATATTTCAGCTGTTTAGTTCATGTTATGTCAAATTATTTCGAAACAATTTCTATAAATGCTTCTGTGATGCGCGACAACCGTTTGCATATTATACTTACTAGTGGGCCCTCACCCTTATCTAGATTTCTGGGCACGTATCGGCTCTGCGGGTCTGTTAATAGCGACACATTTTAGCTATGAAACGACAATCTTATTTTATTGCTCATATATTTCATGGAATTTGCGTAAGTTTATGTTAAAAGGTAAGTTTTATATTAAGGCTTAGGGTTGATGGAAGGTTAAACTTATTCCGGCAATTTAAGCGATATTTTTTGGTATTATTACGCATTTGTGGTGATTTAACATTTTATCCGTTATTTATATGGTTAATCATTGTGTTACGTCTATGAATTTGTATGACAGTAATATATATGATAGTATATAATTTTTTTGTTTTTATTATGAAAAATATAATTACAATTTATTATTATATAACAGGCCAAAAACCACAGAGGTTTGTCCGGCATGTTAGAAGAAATACTATTATCGATTACAATTACAATAAATATTAATATTAACTTATAAATACACAATTTAATAATATAGGTACAATACAAACGAAAAAATTAATGTAGGTACAACAAGAGTACTTATTGTAGCACGGGTGAGTCGCATGGCCTGCCACCGCAATGTATTGAATTTTTGAATGACCGTCTGTTTAGATATATTAATTAGTAAACAATACTCAACTTTATAACGAATAGTTAAGTACTCAATTGCGGATAGCACATCACGCTACGCACTAATCATGGCTTCGACAACGAAAGGCAACTCAAGACATAAAGTTATGAGCAATATACAGGTTGTTTAAAAAGAATAACTTTAATTTAGTTTTAATATTTTTTGTATTTATCTTGTTTCTTATTTCAGGATTGATTGTATTAAGTAGGCGGGGTACTAAGTATGCTGTAGTTCTCTCACCGTATACATTTCTGGCTTTCACCGTTTTATAAAAGTTATTTGTTTGATTGCGTGTAATGGTTTCATGATTATATTTTTGTATAATGTTCTCATTGAACATTTGTTCTTTTAATATATTGTAGTAAAATTTAGATTGTACTGGTAGCACCTTACAGTGTTTGAATAAATGGAACTCATCATTTTGGTTAGTTTCTTTTATGTTTTTTGAAACAATTTGTTTTAAAATTCTGTTTTGCAACTTTTCGATCTCATTTAAATACGTTTTGTAAGTTCTACCGTACGAACTAATACCATAACTTACTATTGTATCGGCCAATGTGTTATAAAGCAACAGTAAAATTTTATAAGGTAGTTTACTTTTAATTATTTTAATGTTTGCGAGGAAAGCTCTAAGCTTATCACAAACTGAATTTATTTGAGGGTGCCAGTTAAATTTATGGTCTATAATTAATCCAAGATATGTGTGCGTTTCAACCGAGTCAATTGTAGGACAGCTGCAAATACTAGGGTCCAAGTTGTGGTGAAAGCAAATGTGACTATGCGCTTTTACTATTTGGGTAGTATCAATTGTTGATTTTATGTACGGGGATCGAATGTGTATTAGTTTGGTTTTTTTAGCGTTTAGGACAAGTCCGTTGTCATGGCACCATTTATTGATTAAATCGAAGTCGCTTTATTAACAGACATGTGTCATCTGCATATTGGTATGAGGTGCAATATTTTAAAACACTCGTCATGTCATTAACATAAGCAATAAAATGAAGCGGACCGAGCACTGATCCCTGAGCTGTGCCTTCAGTGACGGGAACAACCTTGCTAGAAGCATTTCCCACCTTTACATAATATGACCTATTTTTGAGGTAATTTCCACACCATTGAAGTAGATGACCTCTTATACCGGAGTCTTCTAATTTGTTTATTAAGCAACCTAAGGTATCAAAAGCCCTGGAGAAATCTATAAATAGTGCTAGCACATGCTTCCTATTATCCAGGTATTGGTTAACAGTATCCGAAAAATCTGATAGAAGGGATGTTGTGCTCTTTTTTGGCTGAAAACCATATTGGCTCTTGCATATTATTTTATGTTTAGAATAAAATGACTGCATCAAGGCACTTATGTATTTCTCCACTACCTTATCGATGGCTGATAGTATAGAAATGGGTCGGTAATTACTTACTTCATCTTGTTTACCATTTTTATATATGGGGCGAATAAAACTTAGCTTTAATTCGTCAGGGTAATTTGCTGTTAGAATGCTGCAATTAATAAGATGTGAGATTGTACTTGATATTTTGCAAGAAATAGATTTCAAATCTTTAATTTTTATACTGTCAGTACCGGGAGCTTTTGAGTTATTCAAGTTACGGATAATTTTCTCTACTGATTCTTTCCCAGCTTTTCTGAAGTTTAAGCTCACATTAGACATATTGTTAGTCTTATGTTTTAATAATTTGATGTCACAGGTTGGGAGTATAGATTTTACTGCGTCCTTAAATTCGCATGCAAAGCGATTTGCAATATCCGAGTCTGATTCTTTTGCTGTATTAAATGCATTAGATATAACATCATCAATACTATGCGAAATTCTACCACAAACAGAATTTATTATTCGCCATAATTCCCTGGGATTTTTTGCATTCATATTAATTTTGTTTTGATAGAATTTATTTCGCTCTAGTTCCACTATTTTATTTATTTTATTTCGAATTTTATTATATCTAAGACGAAGACACATGTTTGATGTATCTATTTTCCATTCTTTGAAAATATTTTCCCTTTGATTTGATAACCGAATAATATGCGGTTTTATCCATGGTTGCTTAAAATTCTTCACTTTGTATTTATCTTTATTAGGTCTGCGGGATTTAGTATACGCATGTTGAAAACCTGAATTTATAAAGCTATATATCTTGCTTGGACATGTCATATTTACTGTGCTAGACCAGTCTATTTTATTTAATTCTTGTTGCAAGGTTTCACTATCACAATAATAAAGATGTTTTTTTGTTGGAACACGCTGTATTTTGCTCATGCCTGGACACTCGCAAGCTAGTACAATAACACGATGATCTGCCAGAACTGTATCGACAGTCGCGGTACACGGATTCAAATGAATGAGACGCGTAAACAAGTGGTCAATGCAACTTTTTGTGACTTTATTTAATCTTAATTCGATTCTAGTGTAATCTGATATTCCCATAATGAATCCGAGTTCGGAGAGCATGTCCAAATACTTAGTTTTTGTGCTGTGGTCACATTTTAAGTTAATATTTGTGTCACCTAACACGAATGCATCATCAGTTTTAATATTACCTAAAATTCGTGATAATTCGTTTATGAAAGTTAATTTATCCGTGTGTGGTGGTCTATATAATGCACAGAGAGTGACCGGGTGATTATTTGCATCAATTAACGTGCCAGTTATTGTCTCAAAGCTTGTTGTTTTGGTGGATATTGTTGTAAATTTAAGATAATTTTTAACGTAGACTATTATTCCTCCTCCCCTTTGTTTAGAGCGAAGCTCACTGTGCATTCTATAGCCTGGTATATTATATAAATTGATGGTACTATTTTTTAAGTTGACCTCCGTTAATACAATTAAATCAATAGGAGTTTTACATGATTTGATCAAGACTAATAACTTATCATAATTCTTGATTAAAGATCGAATGTTTACATGCACACATAACAAGTGAATTTGGTTAAATGGAACAGAATTGACAAATGTATTTATGGTTGAACAATTAAATAATTCAGTACTTTTGAAGGAAGTGCTTACAGTATCCACTATTATAAAGTAATAGTCTTATTGTTAAATAAAATCTAGTGATCTGAAGTAGATACACAGCTAATAATTTATTATTGTTTACTTGCTAGGGATTCAATATCTGATAGAAAGCGTATGATGTGAGGGCGGCTCTTATCATCTGTTTTTTTTACATAAATAGTACCTGATTTACACCAAATGAATTTATAGGTATCTTTCAGCTTTAGTTTAGCATTGTATAGTAGATTTTTTTGTTCGGTAGGTAAGTGCTTCACGTATAAATAATCGACGAGCAGCTTGGTCTGCAGGAGCTCGCTGTACGATATCTCCAGCTGTAATATCCTTACACTTAGAAGACACCAACCACTGGTTACGCACTAAATCGGACTTTACTTCAAATAATATGTGTCCTGGGTGAGGGCGGTCCTTTGGCTTAGGCATTCGGCGACAGGTTACAATATCAGATGGGTTCACTTCCAGTTTTTGAGCTATACATTGCATTACTTGATCCAGACTCATATTAGGGATTTCTGGAACGCCTGCTATTTCTATAGTACTAGCCAACATTTTTTGTTCGATACCACTAATCTGTTGCTCTGCGGCGGCTAGACGGAGTTCTAGGTTTTTGTTTCTATTTATCAGCTCAATATTTTTGGTAAGAAGTGATTTTATGGTAACATCTTGCTGTCTTATAATTTGTTCTAAATCTGTAATTTGGCCGTTCATATGGTCCATTGCGCTCGTTAGTTCGTATAATTCTGTTTTAATTACTTTTTGCATTTCACGAGTGATACTGGCAACTAGCTTTTTATGGTTAAGTACTGAGTGTGGTCCAGTATCTTCCTCGTCGGAACTGGCTTCAGGAGGTATAAAGAAAGATGTGTGGCGGGTTATATTGCCGAGACACTGTTCACAACTCCATTCTAAGCCTTCAGAATTTCGAAGTGCCGCTAATTGTTTAGCGGTAAGCTTTGCACATGTGCTTGTTGCATGCACGGATTTATTACAGCGGCTACATTCTAATCCTGGTAGCTTTTGTGTTATGTTTTTATCACAGTTCACACACTTTTTACTCGGCATTCTGTCTAACTAAGTCTAACTTTATAATTTCTACAGAAAAAACGTATATATGAATAGCACACGTGGTAAGGTTAAAAACGATCCGATCGTTGCCGACGTTGAGGCCGAACTTTAAAAGACTTTTAAAGTATATTATTAGTATTGCAAAAGTAAAGAACTATATCGGCCTAACAAATATAGTTAGCATAAAGTTATACATGAGAATAAGCAAAGAATGTAAATAAAATTGTCTATATTGCTGACAACACTGTCAATATAAAAATGATAATTCTGAAGTCTTCCGAATATGAAGCAGCCTTGCAAATAAACGCAACATTATACGTCCGAATAAACCAATCATATGCAAAATGTGTATTCGTAAACATTTTGCATATACTTGGTTTATTCTCAGGTATAACTTTATGCCAAATTTATTTATAAGGCCGTACGATTTGTGGACGATGTAGGAATTGAACCCGCACCTCATTGATATGCCCCAGCGCTCTTAACACCTAACCTAATTGTTCGGGTTAAAATCCAAACTCGTCCATAAATTTTATCATAACATAAATTTGTATATTTAAACCCAGAGTCACTTAAAAATAACAAATTGTTGGAAATTGATTTAAATCGTAAAGAAACTGCAAAAGTTCTTTCTCTAGCGATATTCTATTTGCCTGGGAAATTTTCTGATGTTAATTAATTTGTTACTATTCATCGCCGATTTTCAAAGAGTTTAGTCACAATTAATACAAATATTTTTATGTTACCACTTGCCCTGTACACTATTCTGTACACCAGCTCGGCACACCGGAAGCATTAGTGGTCTTAAGCACCATTTTATCCTCACATGTTTCCTTTCTAACCATGGCATGCACAATTAGCACCTAGCTGGAATTCTGAGGAGGCTATTTCATTGTAGAGATTCTACGCCTTTTAAAGATAAACAATCTCGAAATGATACGTTGGGCATAGGTTAAGTGGAAACTATTTTCATTACACTATGGGTACTACAACGGCGCCTATATCTGCCACGAAGCAGTAATGTGTCAACATCTGTTGTTGTCTGAAAGGCACCGTAGCTAGTTAAATTACTGGGACATGAGACTTAAAAATCTTATGTCTCAAAGTGACGATCGCAATTGTAGTGCCGCCAGCTACCAACAGCTGAACGTCCTGCTCGTCTTGTCCCTTATTTACATAAAAAAAAGAGTACATCAAAGAAACCACGTTGCACACTCGAAGGGATCAATCCATGCAAGAGTATTAGAAAAAACTGTCAATCAAGAAGGACTTGAAAACTTACATAGAACATTGATGGTGTGAGTAGAAACGACATTCTCAGTAAGCTGTGCGTTGATGCCGTGACACACCACCACGATGGAGCGCCGGTTTGGTTCCACCACCACTGTTATATTTGATGATGTGATCCATCCTCCTGTAACAAAACCGACCTAACTTATAAAACGTATCATTACTGCATAAACTCTAACGATGTTATTACAAAAAAATAATTTAAACATAACTTAGACACGTGTTTTGTTTAACAGTGATCTAATTCGATACCGTCAGTGACCCAACAATAACGAGGTCTGAAATGGAGTTTATCTTTTTCTATTACAAAACAGTGTTCGTGTTTAACTAAAACGTCGTTAAGCACAACATAAGCTGGAGTGTTCAGGAACAATAAAAGGAACGAAACGCAATCGTTGTCAGCTGTCATCTGTCTGTCATCATATAATCTAAATCTTCCTTATGAATATGATATATCCGTTAGACACACCTTAGTCAAGCTACTCATTGTTTCATTAAATTTTTGACCGCTAAACAATAGAAAGACACAGGTTTGTAATAGAACTTTCTTAAAACAAGTTTTCAATACATATTTAACTTTTTTGTAATAACACAGTAATGGTCTATACAGAGATGTTTAAAATATAGCCGTATTTTGTACAGAATTGAGTTGGCTAACCTGAGACAGAATAAGACGAATGTTGTATAAAAATGTTGGGTTATCATTTTAGGGTTTGCCTTTACTTACATTATAAAAATTGAGAGTTTTTTCGCAGGCAGATTCGTAAATAATAGTATATTTGTGAAGTAAAATAGTAGAAGAAGTGAATTGAAACTCAAGTTTGCATGTTAAAAAAAAACTTATTTGTCGTATCACCGCTCTTTGACAACAATATTCTTATTGACTCGCCTAATATCGGTATACTGCGTCTCGAAATCATAAGCGATTACAAATTCTGCGATCTTCTGAAAGGCAAAGCTGTTTTTCAAAAAATTCAAAGAACTGTGAGCCACATTTGGAGTACTGATCTCGTCTCTGATACATCATGTGATGGCTATGTGAACGGCTAGATTATCCTTCCAAAATCGGAAAGTGCCCTAGCTTTCTAATACATTCTCTCATATAATAAATAAATAATTATAAGCTTTTGCCGATTACGGAAGGTTATTTGACTTCATTGTATGTTCCAAAACACAGTGTTACTTATAAGATTTCTATTTTAAATACAAATGATAATTTATTAATTTTTATACCTTCAGGCGATATAACAGTTCTGTTGCTGGCGTCTCTATGCTGCTTGCCAAGAACTAGCCACTTGATTTCGGCAGCAGGGTTGGACGGTGCTGTGGTGCAGCTAAGGGGCACAGGATCTCCGACACGGGCTTCAGACGGACCTGATATAGTCACGTGTGAGGGTGCGACTGCAAATAAAACTTCAGATTAGTATTTGGTCTATATAAAAGATTTCAAATTGAAATATTTTATTTTAAATAAGATGGTCTATCTGTGGTAGGCTCTTTTGCACAGGATGCCGGCTAGATTATGGGTACCACAACGGCACTTATTTCTGCCGTGAAGCAGTAATGTGTAAGCATTACTGTATTTCGGTCTGAAGGGCGCCGTAGCTAGTGAAATTACTGGGCAAATCACATCTTATGTCTCAAGGTGACGAGCGCAATTGTAATGCCGCTCAGAATTTTTGGGCTTTTCAAGAATCCTGATGGGCACTGCATTGTAATGGGCACGGAGTATCAATGACCATGAGCTGAACGTCCTGCTCATCTTGTCCCGTATTTTTATAATAAAACAAAGATTAATTACTGGTTAAACGTCAAAATACCTCATCCATACGAAAATATATGCTTCAGACTATTAGAAACTGGAAGAAACTCAGAGGGGCTTTTTTCAACCAATTGCAGAAAAGATTCTCAATTCGACTGTATGTTAGTTACCTCATATTTCCCCGATAATACGACATGGAAACTTTCATAACAAGCACGACATTGTCTAAAAAGAGTTATTGAAGTAGGCGTTATTTTGCGGAAATCTATGATTATCCTAATTTTTTGAGTTTTCTTGAGTGTTAATTTCGCCAATATTCGTCTTCAAACAATTCGACACCTGTTTCACCTCTACACACGAGACTCGTGCCACAGTTTGGCGAGTCAACATCTCCTGAGGATGCCTCGTGTAGAGGCGAAACACATATCGAATTGTTTGACAACGAATATTGGCGGAATTAACACTCAGGAAAACTCTAAACATTTGGACGACATTGTCTTAAAAATCAGGCAACGCTCTTGTGCTTTTCCCTAGGTATCGGTTCGTATCGGTTCGGGAAAACTGCAGCCTGCCAGGCAAATGATTCCACTACTGCAGGGAAATTGCAGTATTTTTCTTGCAAAACGGTTGTAGAATTCCAGACATCAATATAATGGGTGTGGAAATTTGTATTTTGACTAATAATCTCCTTTTAACTTAAGTAACTCTTACAGCCAATCTAATTTAATCCATCCTATATGACATTACAGTACCAGATGAGCATACTAAAACAATTTATCTCTCTAAACTTTTCTTTTAAACACGAATAATAAAAGAGATAGCTATCCCAAATAAAATAAACTGTGTTTCACCAAAACATTCAAAGCCTAAATACTTAGAAACAAAGTGTATCAGAGGAGATTTCGTTGAAAACTTTGTATGGAAGTTTAAAATAGGAAAAACTTGGACGAATCGCTACATAGCTGTATGTTGAACACACCAGGGGTAGTAAACTATGTATTTCTTTTTTACCGTACTGTCGTAAAACTAAATTTCCTATACCTGCCTTTGTTTACAAGTCGTTGTTGGATTTATCACTTCATTATAATGATTTGTCGAGAAACTTGGCGTCAAATCAAATAATTTTTACTCAAATTGGCCCAAATTGAGCGATTTTTAGTAGTCATAGCCAAGATATTATATGACTACGTCTTCTATATTATGTTCGGTAAAATGTTGGAGCTAGGAACAATAATCACTGTCAACTCTTTATTTTATATTATGTACAATAATTATTGTAGTTACAAATTAGTTATTAAGTTTGCAGCATCCTTCATATAAACCATTTTGATCCAAATAAGAATAAATATAGTCAATTTGAAAACCGTCAAGGCTTTCAGGACTATATTTATATATTTGCCGTTTATGAACTGATTTAAATTTTGTTTCCTTACAAAGGGTATTGGTTCTATTTAAAAAAAAAACGGCTGAACGGCTAACTGATGATGAAATCTATAAGTGACTGTGGGATCTCCTTAAGATTTACTGGCATATAGCGATTTATAAAAAAAAAACAAGTTGTTTATTATCTGGCGAAGTGGAACTACCGGAAAGTTTTAAGGATCGATCAGTATTTTATGTGTGGTGATGAGATAGATAAGTGACGATACTCAATCAAATTCAAAGGGAATGAAGATGGTACCATATAATTGAGCTGCTGATGAAGACGAAAGATAAGCATCGAAACTGAAACCTTGATAGGACCACGTATCGTCGTCAGTTTTGGGTTTAATTCTGCGGTCGTATTGTTGCGATAAGACGAAGATTGGCTTTCTCGCGAAAAGAAATTCATTAATCATTTATAATATATATAAAAGACTTGGAGAACTTGGTGTAACATATATATATATATATATATATTTATTTCTTAAATAAACCCAATCACAAAAATATAAATACATGAATCTACCATACAAAGTTTCAAAACAATTCATCCAGGCACTAAAACACGACGTGCAATAATGAATAAACAATTACAAAACTAAAAGCAATTTAAAATTTAAACCGCGAAACTTAAACTCTAAGTATGATACATTGAACCAGCTACGAACTACGGGCGTTTGAAAAATATGCAACGAGCAACCTTAATGCATTACATTTATTATTTGACGGACCGGTGGTTAAAATGTATTAACATTTATTTGCCATTCTAACTAAGCATTATTGCTGGTCGAATCAATACATTATTTTCTTCTTAACTTGCTTAATGGGTTATGTGACTGATACATTCTAATGCACTTCAGTTTTTTTTGGAAGAGGAGATAAAACGAGCATAATGGGTCATCTAATGTTGAGTGATCACACTAGAGGAATCACAGGAGCGTTGTCAGCCTTTTGGAAAGGTGTACGCACACCTATATTCTCTTACAATTCCAGACACTTACCTCTACTATATACAACTGGATTGGCGGCTGTCAAAGAGTTTTTGTGCCTGTTTGATATTCGCCATTTTGGCGCTGTTGGTCATGTAGTGAGAGTATGCGGTACTAAAACTAGTGATGATAACGTAGTGGATAACATAGATGGTGGGAATCTATTTACAAAAAAAAGTGTGCTTTATTTCATTGGCTCTTGAAGTATGAATAACATGGAAAACGAACGAAATTAATTCAAAATGTAAAAATACTTCAAAGTATTGTACGATCCGTGGCAGCCATTTCCGTGGCGCTTCAAATAGGCACAAAAAATTTGCTGTCAAACATTTGGAACAGCCTGTCCAGTGGTATTTATACAGGTCAGTGATTCCAGAGGAATCACACGAGGGTTGACGGCTGTTTTTGAAGTTGCCAATGTCGTATCGTCTTAGAAAAAAGCCTATAGTTTGAATTGTTGAATATGATGTTAATAATGTGAAAATTATTATGTTGAAAATCTAATTAAAAAATTGGTACGTATTTAAAATATAATTGTTTGTATTTATAGATAATAAGCGTTCTTTTTCATGCAAAACAGCGCAATAAAGATACAGTTTAATACTTTACTGTACATTGATGAAATAATTTAATAACATTACAAATTTGTGAAGCTAAAAAGTTTTTTGACTGACGGTTATTCATACCTACAGCCACTTTGTTCTTATTTCTTCTTAACTTATATCCATATAGATAATCTCTTATTTTCTTAGATCGAATTGAAGACTTGATTTAGAGATTTTTCAAAGATTTACCAGGTCCATTATCAAATAATCAGATGATTAATCTTTTTTATCTAAATAAATAAGTCTGGTGAGTCAAATAGAAAAGTTACTTTCGGAAAGAAGTACAGATAAATACTACAAAAAGACTCGCAAACTTAGATCAAATAAATGGAAGCTTTGACTAGAAAAGTCAATTGCAAAAAGGCGTCCTTGGGATTTTCTGAAATCATGTTTACTTTCGGGACGCGTTAATAAACAATAAGATTTGTATGGGACAAGTAATGAGATATGAGCGTTAAGTTTTCGAAAATAAAGTTTTTGAATTTATAAAACTGTAAGTTAAAATGTACAAATATATGACAAGGAGAATAGAATATATATTACATAAGTCAATATAGATCACTAATAAAGTGTGAATCGAGGAGTTTATTAACAATATAATAGCCAAAATAAATTTTGCCTAATTTAAGTTGGCGAGGGGAGCGCAATCAGTCTGAATACAAATTTTCATATATTACAGAAATTTATAGAGTTATAAATAATATATATAAAGTAAAAACTGTATATTGAATATTTGAACAAAAAAATGAACTGTGTGTTCCACAAACAATATTGACTCGAAAACAGTAATTTATAGAACATTGCTTTTGTCTGTATATTCGGGGAAAAAGGAAAAAAACTAATGAATAGATTTGATTCTAATTAAATTTAACAAAAGGGCCGGAAAGCATATAGGCTTCATATTACTGTCACACTAGATGCAGGCATATGTTTTCTTCTTTATAGCGTCCAATAGTATAGAAGAAAAACACTTATATATCTTATCATTAAGACTAATGTGGTCGTAGCACAGACCATCTTTTATAAATATTTTTTTTCTTATGAGAAAAATATTTCAAGCAAAGTATAGCCTGTTTTAAAATTCATTTATTATATTTTGTAAACGCTGCTGTGCTGTTTAAAGCAGTGCTCTTAATTACGCATAATATAGTCAAAGCAACTTCGTTTCATTTGCATGCGTCATTTCACTTCTCGCTTTTCTTAACAATAATATTATTAAATAGGTAGTTATTATTACTTCATTAAAGCAACTTGGTTTTACAAATAATAAATATGTTTCTTTTAAAATCGTTAACAATTGTGAATCGTATATCTATAATCGCTATATCTCATAACATGCACCGCTATATAACAAACGCTTCACATTTGGCCACGCTCAAAGTTGATACTGTTATTTTGTCAAAGGATTTAGGAATTTGTGGCGCTGTCTATGCCATGAGAAATTGTCTATGTTTACTGAGCTGATTGAAGTTTAGAGGAATTTCCACGGGACCAGTTCTATACTTGATGTATCTCGAAGATATTATCTAAGTCTTTCATAAATTTGCAATGAAAAAATCTAAAATGTATTCATTGTTGAAGTTAGTGGTTTTACATTATTATTTTAAAGTTTATTTCTTCATTCGAGTGTCATAACACAAATGAATTATGAAAGTAAAATTTTATGAACGATGCGGAACTCGAATCCACGACCTCTAGCATTCAGTGCGAGCGCACTTCCAACTATGCCAACCGTTCGATTGGCGTATCGTTGATAAAATCTTGTATGCTTTGTTCAACTCTCAGGTTGTGGCTTCATCTAGTCATCTGTCACAAATTTGAACGGTTTTTTGGACTCCTGTTTAAATGGTTATTGGATAAAAACTTTTATAGTTTTAAGGATTTTTGTGCATGCTAATTTAAATAAGCCAAATGTAATAAATACACTACAAAAATTATGATCTTTAATGTATACTGTATTCGACGTAATGAATAAATTTCATTAATCTACATGCAGGATGCAGGCACAGCCTAGAGTTAGTTTATTTTATCTCTCGTTCCAGAATTGGCAAGTAAACAGCACCTGAGGATGCCTCGTTTAGCGGCGAAAAAACAAGTCAAATAGGTTTCAAGTTACCGACCCGGTGGTTCGGTCAGATGTTCAGCGGTGGGTGTGGGCGAGTCTTTGGTCAAGGACGCGAATAACGTAACTAACAAATCTTATAACAGAAAAATAATTAGGGTTCTAACGAATTTAAACCCATTGTAAACTACAACTAATGCACTATACAGTGCCATGTAAACAACATCTAAGTTAATTTAATAATATACAAATGATTTAAGTTTTCTTCAGTGTTAATTCCGCCAATATCTGTTTTTAAAAAATTTGACACGTGTTTCGCCTCTGCACGAGGCATCCTCAGGACGCGTTGTCTCGCCAAAACCTGGCACGAGACTGATTTTGGCGAGACAACACATTCTGGTAAATAATTAACACTAAAGAAAACTTAAATTATTTGTATAATTATGGATTTCCGCAAAGTAACGCCTACTTCAATATTTTTTTTAAATATGATAATACTTGTATACTTACAAAGTACAGTCAGATCTATTTCGGCTTTCAGCGTGTTACTTATCATGATATTCTTCGCCTCACATGTGTACCGCGCCTTATTGTCTGAGGCGTCAGCCTTGAACGATAATACGTTCTCCGACATGCGACCACTCGTTCTGGAAAACAAAAACTTATTAGTAAGGTTTTGGACTTTAGTAACAATACATACATACATAGAATCACGCCTTTTTCCCGTAGGGGTAGGCAGAGACCACTTCTTTCCACTTGCTACGATCCTTACATACTAGTTTCGCTTCGTCCACTTTCATTATTCCTTTCATACATGCTCTCCGGTTTAGGGTACTTTGACCTGGCCTTTTTTCAAGACGTCCCTGATTTGATCTTGAAACGTCCGCCTAGGTCTACCCCTTCCAACACTTTCATTCACACTGGCCTTATACACTTTCTTCGTCAATCGTTCTTCATTCATTCTCTCGATATGTCCAAACCATCTCAGCATACCTTTCTCAATTTTTGTCACAAAATCTTCTTTCAGACCACAACGTTTCCTTATCTCACTATTTCTCATCCTGTCACTCAGTTTAATTCCTATCACACTTCTCAACGCTCTCATCTCAACAGCATTTATTCTGCTTTCATGTTTCTTCTGCCAGTAACAATAACGTATTTTTTCAAAATGATATGGCATCTTCTCAACTGTTTTTATAAACTAGCGTATAGAAAAACATTGCGTTCGAGAAGGATTACAGTAAGATAATAAAAGTGAATCTGTTGTTGATGTAACCGTTTTTCGTCGACAACAGCCACTCTGTAATTACGTAAGTATCCATCCCAACTCTGTGGTATTATTGATGAAACTACTAGCCAACTAACGCACGCATTGACAAATTGGTCCTGAATTATCGCGCTGTCTCGTCTTCTATTTGCTAGTATATACTAAATTCTTACGGCCGTTCCCAATATTCAGTCTATCTCTTACTTGAGATAAAAATCGACTTATCATTTTACTTTTATTAAATACTTATCGGCGCTAACTCACCTCATCCGTACACGCTGTCTGTCAATGGGACGACGTATAGCTTACCAGCGAGAGAAGTTAGTATAGAAATTGCAATTCACGCGTCCCAATATAAGGCGATGAGAATGACTTATCGGGTATATTGGGACAGCTTAGTACTTTATCTCTATCTGTAGATAGTATATTGGGAGCGGCCGTTAGTCTATTGAAGAAATTGTTCAAGTAAAACTATAGTTAGCACGAACGGCTTCTTAGTAAAAGTATTTTTTGTCTTTAACTTTCCGTGACCGAAGTGTAACGGATGTAAACCTTAATTACTACGCTTTCCATCTCTGTATCTCTTACAATAAAATATTAAGACTCTTAAAATTTCAACAATGAATAATATAAACTATAACACGCCACAAGTTAGGATATCATCCTCACCATCTGGATGTGTGGGGGTCCTCAACAGTGCGGTTTTCAAGGAGCTTTCTTCCACGTACTACAAAGCTGTGGAATGAACTTCCTTGTGGGGTGTTTCCGGGACGATACGACATGGGTACCTTCAAAAAAAGCGCGTACACCTTCCTTAAAGGCCGGCAACACTCCTGTGATTGCAAGAGATTGTGGACGACGGTGATCACTTAACAACAGGTGACCCGTACGCTCGTTTGTCCTCCTATTCCATAAAAAAACTATATAGTAGTGTTAAGACGACCTAACAGCCCAATAACACAGTACAGAAAATGTGTGACCAATTTTGATTGGCAATGTGTGCGTTAGCTAGTGGTTTGATATTCAAAATACTAAGGAGTTAGTGTCAACCGTGGCTGAATGTTTACGACTTGTAAATCAAAATTGGTTACAGTCACAATAGATTCGCTTTCCTTTTTTTTATCCTGCTGTATCTCTTTTATAGATGTTCGTTTCAATTAAATTTGCTGAGATCATTTATACGTCTAGATAGACGAGAGATAGATAACTAACATAATAAGAAAGTGTCACACAAATCGTGATGGTAAGACGTAGCTTGTCACGCACTTTAATCTAATATTCCTGGCCTGTCTTTATTGGTTGTTTAACAGCAAGAGACTCTATCCACATGTTTAAATTTTCTAAGGAAATTTGATAAATTTTCTCTGTAATTCCTGACGTAAATCTCATCATTAAGGCCATCATAAACACATATAAACTTTCCATCCGTAGAAGCTTATTAATATTAAATAGCGAATAAAGTTGAGTTTTTAAGTCGACAATCTCTTCAGGCTTACGGCATTTTCAGGCTATCTCAGTTATGCTCAACTCGTAATGCAACATTTTTAAGCTGTGGAAGTTTAAACCGCTTTTGTGGACGATAAATTATATACTTTAATGCATTATGATAATATTGAAAACGAGTTACGATTTCTGTTCGTAAATCTGAAACAAATGTAAGCGAATTTCAACATGTGCAGGCAGATTTATTTTAATAGACGAGAAAAAAAAATTCTGAGTATTTTCTTCTACGACGTAGTTAGTCAGGATTATTAAGCATCGTGGATTTACTATCAAATACCATCAGGGTAGTTTCACCAACAACAAAAAGACAAACAAACAAATCTTATACACGAAAAAAACATGAGATTGCCATGTCTGTCTGTACATTCAAATATTTTTATTCGAAGTTTTATATGTTAGAACTTCACAAAAACGGGATCAAGAAACTCACGGACTTCTTTTTTCTCTAAAATTTCGTTTCAATAAAATTTATCGATTAAATATTAAAATAAAAATAATTCATGCAACTAGATATATCTTTGTTCAACTCTCAGGTTGTGGCTTCATCTATAATAGTATCTTCTTTACAGTTGATAACCTGCTCAACCCCAATATTGTGCGTATAAGAAAATTTACTTAAGATGTCGCTCTTTCAAATCTAAAAAAAATTTAATTTTTTAAAGCTATTTTTTAAAGAATGCTGGGAGAGTTTCTCGCGCCGCTTCTTCTCTCACAGAGCGCCATTTGTTTCCGAAACGTTCGTAGTGTTAGAAATAACATCAATAAGAATTCTAAAGGAATTAATTATGAGAAAATAAATAAAAATAATTGCCTTTAATGTCTTTCATGATACGGGCCTGCGTCACTTATACAAACAATGATGCAGCCTGTAAGGCTTCTTATTTTCCTTAAGAGTTCCGTTGGATAATGACCGCCCTATTCACCGACAAATGTATCAGTAATTAATAAACAATGGAAACCTTAACAAAGGCACTACCGCCGCCAACAATCACTTATTTGCGCTTCTCATAAAACAGTTTCCCACAGACAAGTGGGGTCAGACGGCAGCAGTGGGCTCATCCACCGCGAACCGTATTAACAATATAATCAGGCATTACCTCAACCGTGACAAAGTTTAAACGTTTTCACGAGACCTATTATTGTAATAATACTTTAACATGAAGCTTAGAGGTTTTGCAATTTAATACAATTATCTATACTGATATAATCATAGGCTAAAGAGATTGTTTACATCAATAATTCGTCTAGAATTTTCTTTAACTAAAAACAACGACAGTTGAATATAATATAAAAAAATTATAAAAGTACATAATATACTTTTAAAGAAAAGAAGACCTAAAGACCTATATAGCCCAGTAGTTCGTAACTCTATCTACTGAGCTAGCTAGGTCCCGGGTTCAAATGTCGGTAGGTGCAAATAACAAATGAATTGACATGAGAATTTTAAATTGTATATTAGGTATAGATGTAAGTAGTTAAATAGTCGATGAAATTTCAGGTAAAGGCGCTCGTCCCAAAGCCGGCGCTTATGTAAAAGGCAGTAGGGCTAGAAACTATAATTGAGTTAGCTGGAAGTGACTCTAGTTCCGATAGTTTTGGACTTCGCTGTGGCGAGGGTACGAGCGTGAAGGTCGAGTATTCACGCTGTAGTAGAAAATTATCGTTGCGAGTCGCTCTACTAGTGATTCCGTCAAGCAAGGAACAATCAGCGAGTTTAATCTTTGATACCTCTTGACGCTGCGACAAACAGATAGGAGTACACGACGGCAGTGTGAACAGGATCAATCAGCCATGACTTTTTGACAAGATAACTTCTTTTGGGAGGTTAAAACGATTCGTAACGTAACGCGTTACGGCGTCAGTCTGTACGACTTCCCTTTCTCTCACGTCAGCGGTAGGCAGGCTCCTCCTCTCTCACTTTAACCAATTATTACTTTTAAACGATTAAAAAATAATACTAATAATATACATACACAACATTCTAAAAGTATTCATATATACATATTCAAGAACTGTAACTAAGGATAAATATATTTTATAGTCAATAAAAGATTTTATTAATAAATACAGGATCAATACCTGCTGTAAGTGTAAGTGATTAAAGTGCCATAAAGTTTAAGTGGTTTAAAAACGCACTCATTAACGCTCAAGAGTATATTATTGCTTGTGCCCAACAACAAAACAACATGCCATATATCTGTGTTGCTTGCAATTCTACCCTTGAGTCTAAGGAATTAATAAAATGCTCGCTTTGCGCTTCTTTATATCATTATTTATGCATAGGTATGACCAAGGAAAATTATAAAAAACTGTTTGCATCATATAAAACGACATGGAAATGTCCTACATGTAAAGTCGCGATCAAAAAGGGTCCCTTAAGAGAGAAAATAGTTGACAGTTACTCGCTCTATACCTACTACTATTCAGGTGAGGTTTTATTAGAAACTAGCTGACCCAGCAAACGTTGTATTGCCATCATAGTTAACAACTGTAGTTAATCTACCAACTATAGGTAGCTTAAATTAAGCTAAATTTTTTTTTACCTCCTGACAAAGTTAGAAAGATATAAAGATTCTAATTAGTTATTCATTTTAAAGTATTCTATCAATTTGATTTCTGAACGACGGAGGACACGTCAAATGAAAAACAAAATTGTTGTTTTTATTTAATTCCGAACATTTTCAAATTTATTCACCTTTTAAACCTTCTCTAGATTTAGTAGTAGCGAGACTAACGAACAGCAATTAAATTTTATATAATACTAGCTGCCTCACTACATATATATATACTTCATACTGCCTCAATCGATAAATAAAAGACCTAAACTTTTGTATGAAATAAACTTAATACAGACAAAAGGAATCCTTTTTTATTAAAATAAATGAAAAGAAATGCTCGGTATTATTTAAATTTTATTATTATTTTCAATTAATTACACATGATGTTGTTTACTTACAAAACATAGTTTTCCTGAAATACTGACTATTTATAAAGTTAAAATTTGATATTGACAGACACACAGTTATGATGCAGACTGTTAATCAATTTAAAGCTTTCTGATAAACTATATTTTTTGTTTTGTTTTGTGGTGCGGTTAGGTTCAGAAAATTTATTTTTTGACAAAATTTAAGATACAGTCTACATAAAAATAATCTGATGGTTAGTTAACAACTGTCTACCAACTATAGCTTACTAAAATTAAGTTTATTTTTAACCTTCTGAGCAAGTTAGAAATATACAAAGATTCTATGACAGGGGACACATCAAAGAAAAAACAAAATTGTTGTTTTTTTTTAATTCCGAACATTTTCATATTTATTCACCTTTTAAACCTTCTCTAGACTTCCACATATAATTCAAGACCAAAATTAGCCAAATCGGTACAACCGATCTCTAGTTTTAGCGAGACTAACGAACACCAATTCATTTTTATATATATAGATAGATAGCAAAATTGACAGCATTGATGACAGATCAGTCTGGAGACAAAGTTGCGGCGCAAAGTGGTATTGTAATATATAATGTTACAAGTACTGAAAATGGATGTAGAAAACGGTGGAAAGAGTTGTCACAGTTTAAAATAGAGGAGGCTTCTCTGTCCTTTTTATTTCACTGCTAATAGCTGTAGAGGGTTATAAAATGTGTAGGGTGACAACAATTTCCTAATATATTTTATAACTAATGTAATAACTATATTTTAAGTCTCAGTGGAGGTCCAAACGGAATCTTTTTAATTGTTCTGCTGTAATTAATGTTACTCAAAGCAAAAATATACTGCAATAAGTTTGTACAACATTGAATTGTGATATTTTTATTATAAGAGCGCAAAAAAGGATACTGTGATTTCTTTTACTGTTTATTAGAGCGCAGTATAATTCCGAACCAGTATTCAAATAGACATCACAAATAATAATTATTATGCTGCAACCAATTTTGAAAAAGTAATGACATTTTCAGAAGGTGATCGTGCATTTAAAACTACTTTGTATCTCTTACGGTTCGAAATACCTAACCATAGGTTTAGGAGCCTTAAAGCTCTTAATAATCTAGAAAATTATGGATCTAAAAGATGTACTATGCCAATGAGATAGCTTTTAGCTACAAACAAGAGGAGTTATTAACAAAACCAAAGTCTTTGATAATAAATCGACTCAAAAAAATATCGTTATAGATATTTTTAATTTAAGGAACATATCTTGTGAGAAACTAATCAAATAGATCCTCTTGAATTTAATAAACACATGATACGAAGAACTTTCAATCAATACTATTCGCAGCTTTTCTTTCCGATGAAGGATAGAAAATTATGTAAACGAATAAGATAATAAGATATAAAAAAGAGATAAACAATAAGAAAATGCTTAATGAATCAATATCCATTCCATTTCAAATATTATACCTTTAAATTATAAGAAATTTCGAGCATTTAAGAATTGTTTGCCACGTTGCACGTAATTTGGGGACATTAAATGGATTTATCCCGCAATTTCACAATCCACAGACACCACAGCAGTGGCCGACTCGGAGTGGTACACGATAGAAGCATTACAGCAAGAGGGAATTAATTCCGGAATCTTTGTCTCATACGGAACTAAATTGTTTGCTATTCCTCTTCATAAACTCTCCTCGTTTGAAATAAGCGAATGAATAGAAAGTTCCTTGGTGTTATATTATTTCCTTATCTGTATGGTGGGTTCACTTAATAAATAGAATAAAAAATATTTGTTTTATTTTACTTCACCTATTCTGAAGCTTAAATTTTAGTAGCAGCAGGTATATATCATGTTGTATAAATAAGTGTAATTCAAAGAAAATTTAAGATATTTCCTCATGCTTTCCTGAATTCTGGGGGAGTGATTTCTTGAAAAGGGACAGAAGGGTCTCTATGTACGGCCGTTGGATGGTATCAATTCATTTTCCTTGAGGTTGGTCAGTCACCAACTCTTGGAATTATCTCCTATGCATGTTAAATATTATTCATCCTGTTTTTTATAATATACTTACTAACCCGACAGACTTTGTTCTGTACATAATAAATAAACTACTTTTTTATCAATTCGCCAATAATATTTCATAACATCAAGAATTATTTCGTATAACTTTCTCCCTGTTGAGTGTAATTGTTTCACTGCACATCAGAACTGTCAAACCATGCGTCAATAAATATGTCCATACAAAACAAATATTGGAAATAAAAATAATTATGGATTAGGGATCCATATCGAAATAAAAACTATCCTATCACTCAAGTTGGACTAATCTGCACTCCATGAAGTATAAGTTTCCATTAAAATACGTTCATTAGTTTAGGAGGTCAGTGGAAACAAACATCAGGGCACTGGATTTATATGTATTAATATTATATTCAATCAAATTTGGCAATGCATTAACGGGCTGGTAGTAAATTTCTTATTTGATACCACTTCTTGGGCATGAAGCAATATCTCCCAGACATAATTAATAAAATCTATTCTTATTGCTGAGTGTTTTACGCCAATTTTCGCACGCGCAACAATTGGACATATCTCTACGAAAAGGTTGTTTCAGTAACATTAAAATGGTAAAAATATTTGGATTTGAATATATAAATCTGGGTACGGATAGAAATATTTATCTACAAAATTATAACCACAAAATAAAATAAATGTAAATGGAAAAGTAAATAATATATTCTACGATAACATACGTATAAAATATATAACATATTGAAATAAAACGGTATTAGGAATCCTAAAAAACAATCACTAAAATTATTTATTTATTACACTTTGACATCACATTAACAAAATATAACTTAGCTACTAATATACATAATAACATCAAATTGTGCGAATGGTGGCCTTATCACTATGTAGTGATCTCTTCCAGGCAACCATTTGTTATACAATAAAAGAGAAAGACAGTACATTAAAAGTGTAAGAAAAGCGTCAAAAATATACACTCACAGAATACATAGTATACTAAAATATAGATAAATATATAAGAAAGTAAAATAATAGAAAAATAATTAACATTTCTGAATTGTTGAATTATGTTGATGGAAACAACACATACAGGTACTAAACAATTTGTCATGTTTTTTTAAAGTGATAACCCTCACTTCTAGGATTAATACACAAATAAAATTAAAAAAACAAAATTTTATGTACGATGCGGGACTCGAACCCAAAACCTCCGGCGTTCCGTGCCGGTGCTCTAACCACCTGAGCTAATCGTTCGGGTGACGTATCGTCATAAAATTTTGTATGCTTTGTTCAACTCTCAGGTTGTGGCTTGTTAACTCAGTTGGTTAGAGCACCGGCACAGAACGCCGGAGGTCCTGGGTTCGAGTCCCGCATCGTACATAAAATTTTGTTTTTTAATTTTATTTGCATACAGAAACTATCAAATAGAGGACAGATAATGTGTTTTTAGTTAATTCTTAAAATTAGTTTACAATTGGTGTAGAAATCGGGTAAAATACACACAAATTAAGTACCACCTTTAAAAGAAACTAGTATAGAAATATATTGGCACAAACTCGCTCCCGCTCTCGCCTATGACACAGCGCCCATTATAAATTCCCCTTAAATTTTCCCAACGTTATTTATTACTTAATCTGGACGCGCCGCGAATGTTTTCAAGAGTAAACTGCCGAGATATAATTCCTTGAAGAATGAACTTCATGCATATTAAAGTTGGCTTGTACAAATGTTATGTTATCTTAACTTCAAAGGGTTGATAGGTACAATTTAAGTAGTTTAAATTAACTGGACGATTCATGTATAATTGATCATTTTAAACGATAGATTATATGGAATGATTTATATATTTGTTTTTATCTATATTTTTACTGCAATCTGTCTCCTAGTTTGCGATATTAATCAGCATGTTGGATATTCATATAAGTCTCGTTTACCCAGTAATTTCAATAGCTACGGCGCCCTTCAGACTATAACACAATAATGTTTACACATTACTGCTTCACGGCAGAAATAGGCGCCGTTGTGGTAGATACCCATAATCTAGCCGGCATCCTGTACAAAGAAGCCTCTCAGTGACGACATTTAATGAACACACGGGTAGAACTACTTAACCGTAATCACAAAAAAATAAGCTTAAAATTTGTTGTAAGTACGTCAAAATTTCAAAACAAATAAATAAATTATTAATTAAACAACATTTATATATTTATCACCCTTACGTGAGCGCTACTCATCTACGAGTTCTAAGCTGCTACGGCGTGGAATGTGACAACAAGTTGTCAGCTACGATAGCGCGAGGCTACTAGTTACAGAGTGTTCCAAATATTAATATGGAAAATTTATTTATTTAGGTAAATTATTTTTGTTTTTTATTTTTTTTTTATTAATTTATTTCATTCAATATTGTATTTTTTCATTTATTTATTATTATTTACGGTAACATAATCTGTACGTTACCTATGTGTTAATTTAATGTCACCATTTTAACGCCATGCTGTATAATATATATACTTAATAGGTAATGTATTAGCAAAAACCCAAGAATGTTTGCTTGTTACCATAAAAATGAATTCCTGAGGCGAAAGTCTTTCCATAAATATATTTATTATACATTTTCTACGTTTAAGTGAACGCAATTCATCCTCGTGGTTTTATACAAGTACCCTCGTTCATTGCTAAGGCAGAGAAGGTTGTTAGAGGAAAATACCTTGAATAATTATGTTAGCAAATTGAGGTCTAAGGTTCTGTTATTTTCAAAATAAAATAAAGCAAGCATTTCTTTTAACCTTTACGAGTTGAATAAAAATTTCTGAAAAATCATACACCGCAACCTCATATTTAGCGTTGGTTTCCGGTGCGCTTTAACTAGATCCCGCACTGCCTAAGAACTACCTGCAGCGCAGCGGAGACCAATCATTAATCTAAGACCACATCAGTAATATTTGTTTTGTGATATTTTTAAAAATGTTGACATAAGTATAATCTAATACTTTTAATTCAAATTCAAATATTTTTATTCGAAATAGGATGTGACGTCACTTATTGAAAGTCAAAAAATACCACCCATTCCAAAATGAATGCCTCAGACCTGAGAAGAATGGGCACAACAAACTCAGAGGGCTTTTTTCATCGAATAAATATATTTACAAAGTAATATTGTACAATTAAACTTATTATTTAATAGCCTGAGGGCGGTCACTCCATTCCCAATGTGTGGTATCATTAAGAAAGTCATTTATGTTATAGTAACCTTTACCACACAAACGTTTTTTAACAATTCTTTTGTAATAATAATTTGTTTCACAAGAAAAAAGAAAAGTGGCGAGTTGTCAAATCTTATATAAATTAATAAGAACACATATTGCGATTCTCAATCATCTCATCGCTATGTTTATTTACCAAATAACTTATAGGCTGGTCGGTTTGACAACCTCGCATAGTTCCATTTCACTTTTCCCTATAATGTGCTTAGAGTGCGGAATGGTATTTCCATCCGCACTAGTGCTTTCCGTTGCACTCCCATGTGTTCTAAAAGTAAAATATACATCCAAATGTTTTGAGTTTTCTTTAGTGTAAATTCCGCCAATATTTGTCTTTAATCAATACGACACGTGTTTCGCCTCTACACGAGGCATTCTCAGAACATGTTGACTCGACAAAATCTGGCACGAGACTGCACTTGCAGTTTCGTTTTGCAGTCTCGTGCTAGATTATGGATAATTATAGATTTCCGCAAAGTAAACCTACTTCAATTAATTTTCTAAGATATACATGCTAAAAATTGTATCTATCAGTGATTTTAATATGAAGTGATTTTTCGCAAATGTATGAATTACTTGGGCCAATCCGATTATGGATACTCTTCACTGGGAATTCTAGTGAAGAAATAACATACTTTCCGTACCTGTATCAAAATGTACTACTTCTCTTATGCTCAGTATGCCTAAAAATGTTTAAGTTCACTGAAGGTAAAATCTATTCTTTCGTACAGTCCCTTCTTCCTCTATCAACTTTTACAGCCAACTCTACATATCGATCAACAGTAATTCTATCAACACCCAAATCATATCAGAATCAAAGGATCCATCCAGTTAATTGGATGAAACTTTTAAAAGTTGAAAGCCTTATTAGAGTGCCTTGAACCCGACTCTTTGAACACGATTCGCTCAATTTCTCCCTCGTATAGTCTTACAAAGAAAATATTTTTCCCTTTACTTGGCATTGCGCTATGTTTAAGTTATGATCTGAAAGCGACTCTTAATTATTATTTACTATACGCGTTTCAATCCTTACAAAGTATTTTATTAAAAAAAAAAAACAATTTTCCTGACAGACGAATAAAACTATCGGAGAACTTACTTAAAAGAGTGGGTTAAATATCATAATTATATATATATATATATACCTAAACAATCTAACGAATTCGATGAAATTTTGCATGAACTTAGACCAAGGTAAAGGAGCGATATATCTTTTAATTTGGGAGCGCTTATTTTATTGATCGGGATAATGTTTTAGCCAATGTCTATCTTGATGTTTTATTCAAAACTTTAAAACGGTGATTTCTCTTTGTAGATATCCGAAAAAAAAAATTTAATTATTTGCCCATTAAAAGAGTATAAGAAAAAACTAAGAAAGACTTTCGTCTGTATTCTTATTATCGTATACAATTTACATTGGTAAGCGGTCGGCCATTTTTTGCTCGAAATTAGAATATATTATTTTTAAAATGAAAATTATAATTTTTATTTATATTTCTTGTCCTCCACGTACAGCACAAACAGAATTAGGCTCAACATATAAAATGGTACTGAAACATAACACTCAATTTTTGTAGTAATTTGTTTATGACGTTCAGCTGATGGCAATTGAAACAAAATAATAACTATTAAACGCTTAAGTCTATAGCATGCACCAAACATAATCTCCGCTTGTCTTTTATTCTGGATTGTCTCACGTATCCTCTATAATACAATTTAATATGAATTAAACATTATTTTATCTACAATATCTTTGACAAAGAAAATAACAATGTCTTCATACAGCTTCTGTTTGTTTTTGAAATACAAAATAATGACATTAAAGCTATGGTTACGTTTGTGATTGTAAAGTTTCACCCTATAGTGGTAACCATTCGTTTGAAGAGCATATGTAACAAGATTTTAAATAACTGCTAAAGAAAATAAGAAAATCATAGTCTAAATAATATGGAGAATCATCGTGCAATTTTTTGTCACAATCATAAGATTAAGAGAATTCGATTAAGGTGAGAATAAAAATCTATTCTTCATAAGATACATAATAGCTTTAAGAGTAAATGTATACACTTCTATAATAAAGTCCCAGCCACTGTTCAGGCATTATCTGTAAATAAATTAAAATGTTTTATAAAAAAAATGGCTCAGTCGTAAATCCTATTACTCCACTGCTGAAAATCTAAATGATCCGACTGATTTATAGCGATAGAAATGATTGTACATTATTGTATATTTTTAATGAAAAGAGCGCAAAAAAAGAATGCTGGGAGAGTTTCATGCGCCGCTTCTTCTCTCTCGGAGCACCATTTGTTTCCGAAGCGGTAGTATTATCGGGTAATTCTAAAGAAATAAATTTTTAGATAATAAATGCCTTTTATGCCTGTTATGATAATAGTTTTGGGTGGAAAGTATGCTAATGCAAACGAGCTACCACTAACAAGCCCGACACGAAGACGAGGGTTTTTAGGGTCTCGTAGCCAAATGGCTAAAAACGGAACCCTAATGGATTCGTTACAACTGCCTGCCTGTCCGTCCGTATGTTACGGCCACTTTATCCGAAACAATAAGAACTATTCTGTTGAAACATAGTATTCTTGGAACCGCATTAAGATTTTTACACATAAAAAGAAAAAAAAAAACAATAAATTTTGGGGGCTATACTTCGAACTGAAACTCAAAATTTAAAAAAAAATAAAAATGATATTGAGGTTTCTAATACCATTTTTTTTTTGTAAATTGAAAACTCTACCAAAGTGTTAAAATGTGTCCCCCCAAAGAAAAACATGTTTTTATAAATATTTGCTTTACAAACATTTTTATAAAATATAATAAGAAACAGAAGCGGTAAACTGTTATAACAAGCAATATGGCTGACGGGTAAAAGAAAAAAGGTACTGCAGTGTAATGGGTAGGGCGTATCAATTACCATTAGCTGAACGTCCTGCTCGTCCCTTATTTTCATAAAAAAAAGAGAATTTGTGATGGTGTGGGAGTGGGACGGAAGATATCCGCCATTAATTTTTATAGCAAATTCAATCAATTTATTTTCGATCCTAGTTGCGATACCCTAGTTTTATTCATTGTCATCTGACAATGTCTCTCTGGTCTGGGGCATACGCTTTCGAATCTGTTGTAGATTATGTTGAAATAAAAGTGATTTTAAAATCTATATCGAAATAAAGTATTTAAGTTTGAGTTTTCTTGTGATACTTAAGCTTATCACTATATCTAATACAAAAAAAAACACAGTCGTATGAAACCGTTTCTGTACCATTCTATGATGTTAACGATGACGTGTTGATGACATCCACGAGATGTGTTAAATTGTTAACTCACGATTCTTTAAAACATTCCCTGAGTTGACCTCCGTCTAGACTCTAGATAAAGTCAAGAATTATAAAATAAGTAATATTCCAAAATAAAGAGTAGTAAAAGTATTAATTACCGACTCGCTACAAGTTTTAACGTAGCAGAGTTCTACGAAGCGTAGCAAACGTAGCCGCGTAGATAGTAATGCAATCAATGAAAACAATTTTATTCGCTACGCGACTATACCTGTGTATTATGAAATAGGACAAACACAGTTACGTTGACGATTTTTAAATGTAGCAATTTATTATAGCAATATAATATAATATCGCTTCATTACTTTCTGCGACAGTATAGCCATTACATAATATGTATGGTGGACATCACAGAATAACTTATCAGAACACTGATGTTAAATTTGAACTTTAACAACTAGGGCTGCCTGATATAACAATCAAGCAACTGGGGAAATGATTTAATTTCGATAACCAAGTATATCACACATGAGTAACTAGCATACACATTAGTATCATCATCCCCGCCATCTGGATGTACTCGTGTGGTATATTCCACTACTACAAAGCTGTGGAATGAGCTTCCTTGTGCGGTGTTTCCGGGACGATACGACATGGGTACCTACACAAAAGCGCGTACATCTTCCTTAAAGACCAGCAACACCCTGTGATTCTCTGGTGTTCCAAGAGAATGTGGGCGACGGTGATCACTTAACACCAGGTGACCCGTACGTACGTATGTGCTCATATTTATAAAAAGAAATATGGTGGTGGTGGATATATGCATATAATATTACTATTTAAACATACCTAATTCAATTTATTTATAAGTAAAATTGACAAACGATATGGCCTACGAATGAATATTGGAAAAAGAGGGTATCATACTGTGGGAGAACGATGAAAGATATCCGCCAATATTAAAAATAAATTTCAAACTTATGTTCATATAAGCACTGGACTTTATATAAGGAACAAACTTCACAAAATGAATTTGTACATTTAAACATTAATTAGTACATCGTGTTATAACAATCATAAAACAGATTGATTGATTACAAAATATTATATTATAATCTACTACCGTTTGATGCCAGTGTCGATTTCGTACAAAAACGTGTACAGAACCACAAATATGTCCACAAAACACTATCACTCAAAGTGTCCCAAATAGTCACATAAAAAGAGGGCGATGATAAATGATAGCCGAGGATTAGGAACTGAGCGGAGGGTCAGAGTTCGATTCTTGGGTTAAGACGAGATGACGGCTTTATTCTGTCTTCGTTCTTATGATATAATCTTTTATACGAGAATTATGTCATATCATTTTTGCTAAGAATTATAGTAACTTTATTATTTTATATTTTTTTATAATCATTTTGAGTTTTGGTTTGCGCGCTTCCTGCTGCAGTATTTTTGTTGTATCCACTCGATTTGAGGACACTCTGCTAACTAATCCACACATGTGGATTACTGTTGTCACCTCTGAGCGAAGGGTCTCTAGCTTAGACGAGTGTCTCAAATGATCATTTGTCATGTCATATCCGAACCGGCTTGATTATTTTGCGTTGTATAGAGATTTCGAATCTCTTTCCATATTCTTACATTTAACTAAATAAAATAATATTTACAGGCGCTATTTTCAAGATACCTGTTATTGTATCCTGTATCTTTTTGGGTTGTCTGAAAGAGATCGCTTGAGCCAATAAGGCGCCCACCTATGACTGTTATTACCTTAAGATCTTCAAAAAAAATATATATTTATTAGTCTGTATGGTATGCAAAAAAGTGTCTATCTATGTATCTTTTACCACATAGCTGAGATTTCAAAAGACAAATTTCAAATTTTAATTGTTTAGTTCAAAATACCAGTAGGCAAATTTATCACCAGACACCACAACAAAATGCGAAATTTCATGAGCATCGGGTTTATAACTGTTATTGCACACTGGAGATCTAGATCTCTTTAAACTGTACTGTGATTGCACAGATATTTTTACCCTTTCTTTTATCAAGCATTTGCGTTTCACAGCTCCTTTGCGGAATGATCGACCAACTGCAGAATAACCGAACCAGTACGACTACGTATCTCAGTACCTCTTGTCATTGGTTAGACCACTTATTTAAATCACATGGGACAGTTGTTGAGATAAGGAACTTGACCTATGTTTACCTGGTACAAATTATACAAAAACGCTGTGCTAGTAGGCGTATTTTAACGAGCGTACGGGTCACCTGCTGTTAAGTGATCACCGCCGTCCACAATCTCTTGCAATCACAGGAGCGTTGCCGGCCTTTAAGGAAAGTGTACGTGCTATTTGAAGGTACCCACGTCGTATCATACCACCGCACAAGGAAGTTCATTCCACAGCTTTGTAGTAGTTGGAAGAAAGCTCCTTGAAAACCGCACTGTGGAGGACCGCCACACATCCAGATGGTGGGGATGATATCCTAACTTGTGGCGTGTCGTGCGAAGGTGGAATTCGGCGGCAGGAATCAGGTTAAACAGCTCTTCGGAACACTCCCCGTGATAAATGCGGTAGAAGACACACAATGAAGCGACTTCTCTAAGCAACGTCAAGTGATCCAGCCGTTCACAGAGCACTGGGTCCCCCACAATTCAAGCTGCTCTACGTTGCACGCGGTCAAATGGATGGAGCTGATACTGGAGTGCGCTAGACCAGAGATGACAGCAATACGCCATGTGTGGCCGGACCTGCGCTTTGTAGAGCGCTAGAATGTGGGCCGGCTTTAAGTATTGCCGTGCTCTATTAATGACGCCCAGTTTCTTTGAAGCCAATTTGGCTTTGCCCTTCAGATGACCACGAAATTATACTATATTACTTTCCTGTAAAGTGTGATAAGTAGCCATTAACGAATTTTACTCATATATGTAGAATATACTAGAATCTATACATAGACAACCTGACAATCCGGTGATCCATTATAATATACCATTTTGTGTTTTAGTTAGTGGTTTATTTAAATACTGAGGAGAGATTTTATAATTTTAACATAACAATTAAGAAACACTGTAACATATAACTCAAGCATTAGTTGTACTCACATATATTCAATGTATGTATATAAATAGAATAAGTACTTTATTTATAAATATTTTCTATTTCATGTTTTACTTTGTAATCGTTTTTGTGCCTCAATTAAATACATAAATAAATATTGGTGACTGACTTTTTACGACTTGTCAATAAAAATCGTTTATAGTAACTGTAAATTATACCAGTGGGAGGCTCCTTTGCACAAGATGCCGGCTAGATTATGGGTACCAGAACGGCGCCTATTTCTGCCGTGAAGCAGTAATGTGTAAACATTTCTGTGTTTCGGTATGAAGGGTTCCGTAGCTAGTATAATTACTGGGCAAATGAGACTTAACATCTTGTCTCGAGGTGACGAGCGCATTTGTAGTGCCGCTCAGAATGTTTGGCTTTTTCAAAAATCCTGAGTACTGGATTGTAATGGGCAAGGCGTATCAGTTACCATCAACTGAAGGTCTCGTCCCTTATTTTCATAAAAAATAGATTCACTTACTTTTTCTATCCTGCCGTTTCTCCGTTAGAGTTGTTTTGCTCATTCGCACGGTTGTTTCTATATACGCTAGTATTTTGTAAGTTTATGCGTTCACGAGTCAACTTTTTTCGCGACAAAATGCCATAAAGTTTACAAATTATTTGAGTTTTCTTTAGTGTTAATTCCTCCAATATTTGCCATTAAACAATTCGACACGTGTTTCGCCACTACACGAGGCATCCTCAGGACGTGTTGTCTCGCCAAAATCTGGCACGAGACTCATGCCATAAAGTAATTCGTTCCAACAAATGCAATAACATAATCATATCAACGAAATTTGTGCTCGAGTACGCTTGCATCTATTGCAGAGTTGGTAATTAAGATTTAATCGTACGTTGGACGGCACTAAGTGAAGGTATTCACAGTAATTGCTTTGCTTTGAGCGTTCAAATTGAGTTATACTGAGGCGTGGTTTTGAAGAATGGTCACAGGATGCATTCGCTTTGAGGCCGCACAAATGTGAAACGCAAGCGACTGTTATAGTTGGACGGTTCCATCTGCTTACTGTTTTAAACCAACTACACAAAATGCATGATAACTTACACAAAATAAATAAAAATACTATATTTACTTAATGGAATAAAATTACAAGCAAGTCGCAAGAGCCCCTGTAGCTAGTACAGAGGACCCAGTACTAGAGTCAACATTAGGAGTGAGGATACAATAAAATTACACGATTGTGTGTGTAACACACTGAAACATAAAGTTAATCTAAAAGGAAGTAGAAAAAAGAAAGTGTAAAACATGTGTAAGAAACTATGTATGTCTGTGTCAACCTAAGTGTACGGAAATGTACTTCATGATATAGAGACTGCTTGTATAGGTATTATACAATGTACTGATTGGTCAAGAGTTTTACAGTGTAATAGTTCAACGACAATAGCTTAATGTTACAGTTACATGTAATAAAATAGTAACAAAGTAAAAAGTCTTCATTGAACATTTTAAAAGCAGAAACTTTAACAGCCGGAAGTGGTCTACTGCTAGACAAAGGCCTCTCCCAGAGATCTTTTTATTTGGAGGGGGATTTTGCCATAATCGCCACGCTTGGTAGGCGGGTAAACGATCCCAGTTGACGGTGGTGCTCTCTTGGAATGATCCTGTTCATCATCTGTTCTGTGTATTACTTAGTCGCCTCTTACGATACCCACGGGAAGGGATTGGGTGGTGCTATTCTGGTGCGACACCACACGCAAACTATAGTTATATATGTCTATAAACAATACCTAATATAAAAATTACTTCATTTAATATAGCAGTACACAAGATGGGAGTACATATACTTTGGTTTATAATTTAACTAGCTAAACGGACATACGTTGTTCGGTACATAATAAATAAAATACTGTTTTTTATGAATTTGTCAATAATATTTCATAACATTATGTTAAAATGAAAATTTTCACAGCAGAACTGTCAAACCGTGCGTCACTAAATGCTCTCACAGAGAATATGTCCATACAAAACAGATATTGGAAATAAAAATAATTATGGGTCCCAAAGCGAAATAAAAAGATCCTATCTCTCAAGTTGGACTAAACTGCACTCCATGAAGTTATCCCCATTTATTTTCTAATCCGGTCATTACTTTAGGAGTCCATCGCGGACAAACAACGTGTCACGTAATTTATATATATTAAGATTAACAGTATGTGTACATGAATGTGTGTACGTAAATCATGAATGTCATTATAATAAGGTAATAAGGCATAGTATGCATTATTGTATATTTTCATCCAAGATTATAGGATAGAATAAACATATTGGTAATTATCTTTGATAAACAGAGCACTAAGCAAAACAAATATTTATATCGCCAGGTAAATACTATCAACTCTCTGTTTTATGACTCCAAAGCCCAAACTCAAAAACATCGATAAAAATAACATCGAATCCAGCATTCATCGAATACACAAAAGGGAATTGCAAGAATTATTGCGCAATAAATGTAATTTATAAAAAAGAATGATTTCACCGATAGTGACGGGACTATTTTATGTTAGTTATCGATAAACGAGCGTGCAGATTATTTAATTAAAAGTATCGAAACAATTTGTTCTGTTTTTATTGGATAACCCTCACCTTTAGGATTAATACGCCAGAGGTAGTAGATTCGGGTTCCGCATCGTTCATAAAATATTGTTTTTCAAAATTTTATTCGTGTAATAGTATCGAAGATATTTGTGTAATATTTTTGTGTAATTTTCCAGATATGAATTATGATATCATTATAAAAGAAACCTACATAAATAACCATGAAATGGGAATGATAATATAGTAAATAAAGTTTAAAATTTGACAACCACGGTTTAAACACCGACTATATATGTCATGAAATTTGAACAAACCTTGCCCAAATTTCTCTCTATACTTACTTTATTTACACTACTTTATAGTAAGTATACTAGAGCACAATAAGATTAATGGATTGTCTTTTCACTACGTTCCAATGGGAATTAAATTGAGGATATATGGCGTAGTTTTGTGTATCTGAGACAATCATTAGACTAAGCCATAATTAAATTATTCTTTAGTATTTACATTGTGTTTTTAGGATAACAAATAGCTTTGTGCATTATATTAGGAAATTAAAACACTTAAGCATTGTCGAAACATATTCAATTACATTCTGTCTATAAGATCGTTTGAGCTACCTTTTAATATTCTCAATTTAAGAAAATTTATTGAATTAAGCGTTACTTTGCGGAAATGCATAATTATACAAATGATTTAAGTTTTCTTTAGTGTTAATTCCGCCAATATTTGTTTTTAAGAATCAATTCGACACGTGTTTCGACTCTACACGAGGCGAAAATCTGGCGAGATTTTGGCAAGACAACACGTCCTGAGGATGCCTCGTGTAGAGGCGAAACACGTGTCGAATTGTTTTTTAAAAACAAATATTGGCGGAATTAACACTAAAGAAAACTTAAATCATTTGTATATATTCTCAATTGTAAATTATGTAATATGTTACAAAAGATAGTCAAGATTGACTCGCGAATCGAGTTGAAATGCAAAAAAAGTATAAAGGATTGATTCACTACCAACCACTTCCAAAAAAAATGGTGCTTAGATCTATAGAGCCTACTCAGACTTTGATCAGACTTTACTTACGTAAAACATTGCTGAGGGTGATAAAAACTGTAGGCCACGAGGCCGGGTGGCCACATGGCCTACGTTTAGGGTTTAAGGCGAAGAGTAAGCAGAAAACACGCAAACATGGTGTTTTTAGACAAGTTTTGTGGTGAAAGTATAGCATTTCGAGCTATGAACACTACTTAATCCTGTTACACATATCCTTAAGTCTTATTTGTAGGTTGCTTATGCTTGCTATAGGTTATAGTTAATACTGCCGAGCCTTTTTGAACTACCACTTTTCTTTGAAGTTAAACAAGTTTTTTGGCATGGCGTGACGCATTTTTTTTGGTACTTCTCTCAGAAAAGTTATTTTAATAGCTTGCACTTTTTTGTGAAGGTTCATTTATTCAGATTAGTAGTAAATAACGAGGATTGTAAGCATATAAACTGTTTTCCACCCAAGAATTTTGAAAATATTGGCTTTGTTACATAGATGGCGGGCCGGCAGCGGTGAACTCATATCGCTCAAGGTCGCTGGCATTTAGTGTCACCTTAAGCGCAGCATAATTTCAACTGTCAAATGACTATAGAAACGAAAACAAAGAATATGCTAAGGCGTAATTAGCTTACACCTTAGCATAATTTTACGTAAGTAAAGTTTGAGCTAAGTCTAAGTACGCTCTAACGGCTGAGAGAGCAGATATAACGAAACTGTCTCGGTATTCTTTTTTGAGCTCCTTTTTTAAGAAAAATACGATGAACACAATATATATATTGATATATGATATAAAATTGCTTTAAAACTATAATAATATAGTCCCAGGCTTTCTGAGCGTTGTTGAGTAGTAAGATTTTAAAGTCCAATATTTGTGAATAAAATGTAAAAGTGAAAATAAAATAGTGATATTTCGGATTAATTATCCTTACTTTTCAATCAGTAGGTTTTTATTTAAATACGTGTTAAGTCTTAATATATATTTCTTTTGTGCGTCTGTTGTAACTGAACTCCTTCTTAACGGCTGAACTGATTTTAATGAAACTTTCTGTGTGTCTTCAGGTGGATTCGAGAATGGTTTAGATTTACAATTGAATCACCTCCTTAACAACTGGTCCGAATTTGATGATTTTTTGTTTGTTCCAGTGAATTTGAGATTGGTTTAGATTCTCAATTTCGTCCATATAATATAATTCTCTTGCTCATGTGTATGTTAGTGAACTCCTCCTAACGGCTGGACCGATTTTTCAAATTTAAGACGTGTGTTCAGGACAACGTCTGTCGGGTCCACTAGTATCCTATGTATTAATGTACAAACACACACAGCCAAATATTTTGAAAATCTAATAAGTTGGCCTAGGTAACTACTTACACATTTTAGATTTTGTTATAATAATAATGTGCTTTATTTTTAGGTCAACACTTTTACATTATTATTAATATTGTTCTCAATCTACAGATATATCGAGTTAAATATAAAAAAAAGATTGATCACATCACTATAACATAACGCAAATGTTCACAAAGATTTGTTACATTTATAATAAATCTGCGAGGATTCTCATTTCCTTTACGACGGTCATTCGATAATGCGGTTTGAGGAATTTCATATGTTTAACGATTTCATATAACTGTCCTGTCTTTAATGTATAAAAACGATAGTATGTTGGAAATGTAATAGATTTGTTCGTACAGATAGGACTTTGATATATATTATTTCTTGACCTTAATGTGAATATAATAAGATGTTATCATTATACACCTTTAAAGATTGAAACATAAAATCGTATACCGAAATAGAGAGATAATATTAAAATTGCAACGGATAAACTCAAAACTACTTTATCTAGTCAAATTCGCAACATAAAACTGTTCTTACACTAGAATTAATTTAAAGAAAAATGATATCAGATCTATAGATATTAAGTTATAACATAAGTGTATTTTATTCATTTATTTAAGTGCTTACCCACGACTTAATTTTATATACTCAGGCGATATATTACTATATATATACGAGGGCTGACGGTTGAAACACAGACCTTAAGAAACTTAAGTTCTTCAAGTCAAATGTTAGTTTAACCGAAAATAATGAAACGCAGTGAAAATTCCTCAAACAGGAGAAACTTCCCCCCACCCGTTGAAATAATTTACAATCCTCACCGTACATAAAAGTTTTTGGAGTTTACTCGATAAGAATCGTTTTATATATAGCATACGGTATGAAATATAGATGGATAGTAAATCAGACGTTAACAAAACTTCAAAAAAAATTGAGTTTATAGAGTTAAAGGTTAACTTTAAGATTTTGAGCAATGCAAACTAACACAAATTGTCATACAAATCGCGAGTGTAAGAAGTAGCTTGTCACGCAAACTAAAGTATTAATCGTGGCCTGTTTTTATCGGTTATCTACCAGAAATCTAACAGTTACTATAAAATATCTAATTAGAAATGTATAGTACAATCCGATTATGCCAACAAGGGCCAAAATTAATAACATGGTTAAATGTCAAAATATATATTTTCTAAGCCATTACTCATGTGCTTGACATATCCACATGTTGGATACAATCATTAATCGCCTTTTGAATTTGGACAGCTTACCAATGTACTTAAGACTCCTGTATTATAGTAAAACCTCTTAAAAGTGTTTAGGCCGGTAGGCACCTACAATTAAAAACAAAAGTAATTACTTGTTCAACTTACGTCAATTAATGTTAATGTTGGAATAATATTCCGCTTGGAATAATATACGGAACTGCGTTATTGTAGGGCTATTTAAATTAAAATAAAAGAAATATCTTATGTATGTCCAAAAATCAATTTAAAATATTTAAAAAAATTAGTTTGTTTTGTGTGGCAATGGCAAGTTTAAATCAAGTTTAATTGTTTTTATTTGTTGTTAGTTTTAATTTTATATCCGAGTTTCACTATTTTTTGTGCTTTGTGCTCATAAAGAATTAATAGTTTGTACACCTTCGTGTGACAGGACTGTGCGTTAGTAGCGCTCTCTGGGTTTCCACGGAAGACCAGCATTGTAGATTCTTTCGAAACCACAACTATGCTGAGTTAGGGGCCCATTGGCGTCATTAGATCATAATTAGATTAGTATAAGAACTATTATGAGAATATATAATGACGTCAATTTATATTTTTTCTTTCTTTCTTTCCATCAAAGTCAGCCGTGAACACTTTGTTCTATACAACTGAAGGAAACGTCTAAATTAAACTTATAATTATTTTAAACGCGCTTTTTAAGACTCTGTGATACTCGTATTAGTCAAAGGAAGTAAATGGAATTATAGCTTTTTAAGAGTTCCGTACGCATATGTAATTAACGGGATCCATACTGTAGCTCGACTGTCTGTGCTTTCATTTGTCTGTCTGTCAGCGAGCAGTAGTACTCCTTAGTCGTAACAGAGAGACAACTGTTTAGAGATGATTTATCATTACTAATACCGCTTATACCTTCGCACGACACGCCACAAGTTAGGGTATCATCCCCACCATCTGCGGTGCGGTTTTAAAAGAGCTTTCTTCCACGTTCTACAAAGCTGTGGAATGAACTTCCTTGTGCAGTGTTTCCGGGACTATACGACGTGGGTACCTTCAAAAAAAGCGCGTACACCTTAAAGGCCGGCAACGCTCTTGTGTTTCCTCTGGTGTTGCAAGAGAATGTGGGCGGCGGTGATCACTTAACACCAGGTGACCCGTACGCTCGTTTGACCTCCTTTTCCATAAAAAAAACTCCATGTGTGAAATAATATTCTAGTAATCAAATACATAAAATATATTTTCAATGACATGTTATCCGCTAACCATTGTTTATCTCCAACATAAATTCCAAAGAAAAGCTTTCCAATATTGAAATTGGAATGAATAAATTTGACTCGTTCGCATGTGTTCGGGAGAAATCCGAGCTAATAATATGTTCTTTCACGCCGGGATATTTGAATGACAAGCATCATAGAGGCGTCAGACGAGGCCAATCGATTCACGGTGAGAATAACAAAGAAAAATATATAATATTATGTTATGAGGTTTAGGGATGTACACACTTATATCGATATTTTATACGTTAAAGTTAATTAGGGCACAATTACGCAATACTACTGAAATTATCGGTAGGGGAATACCGCTGCAAAATTGTTCGTAGATACAAGTATCGATATAGTTTATAAACCCTGACCCTATAGTATACAATTTACAATATTCCTTTTGAGATTGTTTTGTATATTATGATGTAACCGGCAATCTGTATAGTACCTGGATTATTTATATCATATAATATTGACACACTTTTACACAAATTATCTTGGCCCAAACTAGGCATAGCCTGTACTATGGGTACAGTACAAAGATATATTTAATACAATATACATACTTAATACATATAACCATCCATGACTCAGAAACAGACATTCATATACATCAAATTAAATGTGTGTATCTCTAGCTCAGTAGGCAGGGTCATTAACCACTGGGCTATAGGGGTATATTATTTTCTTTATCAGTAAGAAATAAAGCTTCACCAAAGTGAGGTAAGTAATACGAAATGCAACTTTTCTCATCGAGCGAGTCTCCCTAAGTCGACTGAAGCCGACTTTAATAGAACGAGCATTACTTAACGGCGTGTGACAGATTATTATCATTCAATAGTAACGAAATAAAGCGATCAACGCATTTAAAGATTTCAATTGAATTCCAAACAAAAGTACGAATTAAATATTAAATATTTTCATTTATAATTCAAACATTCAGATTCTTATTAAACATCTGATTTAATTAGTTCCAAATACATAATTGTTTTAAATTATTTAATAGGAAAATTATTTGGGATCTAACATCAAAGGAACGAAGCTAAATATAAATTATATTTGAATAGAGATGCTCCTTAACGGAAAATTTCAAGTAAATTGTAACGAAAGGAAATTTTTAGTTGAAGCTCTTAAAAGAAAATGCCTGAAGGAGTTTGTTTAAACAATTTATAAGATTTGAGTGAAATATTCTACAATATATATATTAGTTTATTAATTTACATTTTATTGTGGAAATTAGATCGTAACATCACATCCTTAAATAAAACCTGAAATCTTAAGGCTATAAATAAAACTTGAGAAAAAATTACTCTTTTAAATTTTGCTAAGCCTTTCATTTTGCACAGTGTGTGAAAAGAAGTTTTCACTTCAATACAAAAAGTTCCGAATATTTAACTTTATTCAAGTACGTAGGAAAACTTTTATATAATATTATGGGTTAAATTATACTTATTTTCGATCTCTACGGAAAGCGACTATAAACCCAACAGAATCCATTCCAAGTTATACAGACGAGCTCATTTGAAGAATAAAGTGCAATAGAATAAATTGCTAATATTATTCAAGGATGTTTGAATGACAAGGTTTACATAGAAGTCTGACAGGCGCGTACAATCGATATCAGGTAAGAATAACAATGAAATATTATGCTGCTCAGCGCTAGTGATGTTAATGTTGTCGATGATTTTGGCAGTTCCACAATCGATAATTTGATTAAATATTTTTGTATTTATATGAGAAAGGCTTCTCAAAGGCAATCTAATGGAACTATAAAATACCAATTTATGGCAGTATGCAGATGAACGTATGAACAACTACCTCATAAGTTACATCTGCAGCTAGGAAGATATTATATATTTTGTACTCCTTTAATATACCAACATTTATAATAAAAAATGTAAATTTTACTGATCTCATTGTTCCAAATGATCTTATTACACTATAAGAAGACAAAAATATGTACGTACACGTATTTACGTGAAACACACGGCAATGTCAACAAAACAGCTTCATACAGATTTTTTATCTGTCTGTCAGTCGGATCCAGCTTGTCTCAAAAACAGTTAAAATATATATATATAACTAAAAATATTCTAGCCGTACAAGATACCTCCTTGTCTAAAAAACATACATATGTCTTCTTATTTTCAATATATTTAAGTTGATATATTACTATGATGTAAACTAAAATTCAATATCAGGTGAATATAAATGTAATAATATATTAGGCTTAGCGCACCCCGCGTAGAGATGTTCCATCGATTATCGATAAAACTATTCTGAATGGAATTGAGTCGTTATTGTACGCTCGATTTGTTCGAGCCAGCGCTTGAATTGAAAGGGTTGAATTGTTTGAGTTCGCTATTTGAATTGCGATTGTCGGTAATGATATGATTTAATGCTAGGGGAGGCTTTTTGTTAGGTCAAGTGTTTTGTTTTTAATTAGTTCCAGCTGCTTCGTGCTCGTGCTTTTTAATCAGAGCATTTATTAATATTCAGATACAAAGCTAATTAGGTACTAGCAAGCATTATTTTAAAACGTATTGAAGTAGGTGCCTTACGTTGAAAAAGATTTGCATGAGGTTATTAAGGGGTTTTAATTTAACTGTGGGACGTTGATAAATTGAAGAAATTAAATAGCAAAGAGCCGTTCCCATATTACACGATTTTAAAGTTTGCCAATTTGGTTACTGACGCAAAGTTGTATCCAATAAAATTGGTAATCAAGGTGAACCGAGTATAAGGCAAAATCTTATTTAAATATATTTCTGAAAAAATGTCGCGCAGAATTTTGGTTTCAATCAAGAATCCTTAGCGGCTCTGAGGTTTATTTCAGTTAATTTACTCAGTTTATAAGAATAAGTTCAAAGTTTGTATTCTAATGCCATGGCATGGTATTTCCTTCAATAAAGGCGGATACCATTAAGGTCGCTACCGCTTTTGTTTTTTCTATAGTTATGCAAGAAGGCGTGCGCTACTGTTATCCATTACCTAAGATCACCATTAGACTCCTTTGTAAAGCTATTCTACAGAGAAATACACTGATAATATTAAGCAGTACACATAAGGTCGATGAATACTCATTAATGCTAATAGCATTAATAAAGAGAAAAACAATATACAAGAAAAGTTAGATCGAATTAATATTGTTAATTACACAAAAAAGTAATTTAAACTGATAAACAACCATCCATCAACTATTAAAGAAATTACTTTAGAACTAAATTTTCCAAAACAATAATTAAACTTTGGAACGGACGGTTATTTATTTAAGTCAGACATAATCGCTCCTTAGAGTAAAATATTTATAAGATGAACATAAATAGAAATATAATATCTCTAAGAGATTTTAAATTACAAGGACCAACTCAAATGACACATCTTTATTTTTTAAGATCAAAGGAGCTATGACATAATGATCTTACCAGCAGTTTCAAAGCTCAAGTATTTTTATACATCTTAATAGGACTAGTTTTGAGAATAATCCCTATTGTGACGATATATTTTTGTCTGTTTTATAAAAATAGAGCAAATAATAATAACATACATCTGAGGTAGATGATGGAGGAAGATAGGTAATACTATATGTAAAAAGCGTAAATAGCACCGACATATAAATTGGATATGTCTTCTATAACTTTACCATATAGAAGGGGTGAAGGGTTTCTTCTGTGTTATATTTATTCAATCTGCTTACTCATTTAAAATTGAACACTGTAATAGCTTTTTTCGCTCCATACGAAGAATATTATATTACTGTAAAGCAGAAATAGAAAAGAATAACAAAATTTACTATATCATATCCATAAGATATTTTCTAAGCCGACAAAACAATTTAAATATTTATGATCCATGAAAATTTCTTTTGAAAGAACTAAACCATATTTTTTATAGTTTATAGGAAATATCTTTAAATTGAATGAATACGTATTCACGTTTGATGGTAATCGATATCGATTTAATATTATCGATAATGTAACATCGACATGTCGACATCATTGCTCCCAGTACATAAATCATGGAGACACACGCCCTATCTGTTGCGAGCTTAATACGATCTCCCAAACGTCTGGGAGGGGTTAAGGGTTGAATTCCACGGGGTGGGGGTGGTTTTTTTAGTGAGTAAACGAGCAAAAACGCCGAAGTTCTGATAGGATTCCGAGTTGTGGCGGTAAATCTGTTTTTGACTTTTAATTTGAGTTCCAACGATAGCGGTATGATTTTGAGGGCTTTGATGAAGTTCTTGGATTGGAATTATTTATATCAAAGTGAGATATTGTTTTATCGATATCGATGAATAGTAATATATACAGCCGTGGTCAACTAATTAGGGACACTCTCTAGTTAAACCAAATTGTGAATTTATTTTTTATTTTCCAACGAGTCTAAACAAGATTCCATATCCCTTATATGTAAGTATAATTAGTCATTTATGTGTATTATATGGACGTTTCAGCATGATAACGACACGAGACATACCGCCCGTTCAGTCAAGTCGTTTCTTAACAGTCAGTCGGTATCAGTAGATTGGCCAGCAAATAGCCCGGACCTCAACCCAATCGAGCACCTTTCGCACGAAATCAAGAAAAAAGTTGCCACTTATCGTACCACAACTTTAGATAAACTTAATGAAGCTTTTTGTGAGGCATGGGCAATCACTCCTGTCGAAACATGTCAGAAACTGATCATGTCTATGCCACATCGGTGTCAAGCGGTAATTACTAACAAAGGTTTTGCTACTGGGTACTAATTTAACACGTAATAAAATGGAGTTGTTAAAGAAATTAAAATCTGCTGTAGATTACAGTTTTGCTTAACTCCATTTTTCATTTTACTTTACTTTCCTTAATCAAATGTCCAGCTACAGAATTATATCTTAAATTGAATACATGGTTACCCTTTGATATTAAACACTTTTTTCTATTTATTTAATCTTTATTTACAGCCACTTATTGCATAATAATTGGACCAAACTATGCAAATAATAGCTACTGAGAAAACAATAGAGATTTATATTTATATGTACATAACCGGTTATTTCTCTTCACTATCTTGAATGTCCCTACTTAGTTGACCACGACAAATTGATATTTAAGATTAGAGTATTCTCTCAACTTAAAAGCCGGCAACGCATTTCTTGACCCCTGGTGTTGCGGATGTCCATGTGGGGTTACCTCACCACTTCCCTTCTCGTGAGCCTCTTGCCCGTGTGCCCCCTCTTATATTAAAGAAACATATTTTGGGGGGTTTTAACCTTATACCGAGGCAGGTCATACAATGAGAACTTGCAAGGAAAAGCAGATGACCCAGAGGCAGCAGACTGCCACTACCTTATATATTAAAAAAAAAAGATACCAGTCGTCAGACTACTACTTAAACCTTATTAGCTTCACTTTCAAAATATTGATTTTGGGTGCAAAATAAATATGTAAGTTTAATTTATTAAAATTATATCAAAATCTTAGAAAAAAAAATTATTACGGCGGTTTATTTCTTTTTCTCACCGTCGAGTATGGTGCATTTTGCATTTACCAGTGCTTTTGATCTGGTTCCTAATAATTTTTGTCTATTACAGTTGTGGTATAAAAAACTAATCGACTAACCTGTACGCCATGCGGATTTGCTCCCCATTTTTGTACCAGATGAGCTGAGCTGGAGGGTTTCCTCCACGGCTTCTGCAGACCAGCTCCAAACTCTGGCCGCGTCTGACTGTCTCTCCCTCGGCATAACCCTCGATGTATGGCGCTCCTGGTGGATCTGAAAGTAGGTCGAAAACATTAATTTTAAGAGTAAGAAAAAGGTTTCCGTTATTTTATACAAGATATAACATTTTTTATTTATTTACTTTTATTTTTTACTTTATTTATTTGGAGAAAAAAACAGAACAATTATCTAAAATCTAGGTACAAATAAGTGGCTTATAATATGTAATGCTTAAATAATTGTTCCTTATAAATTTCTCAATAAGACTTAAAGTTTCTTATGTGACAAGGACCGTTTAATTAACTAACGATTCCTGAAAAAGAACATTAAAAAAAATGTTACAGGATTTATAAGCTTCATTTCAGATCATGTATCAGTAATTCTCGTGTTTATTACATTTTTAAATTGTGCTAATTTAATTATATTAAAATCTATATCAATATCAACAGAGACAAAGTTTTTATTGAATGAATTCATAAGTCTATTAATTAGAGCGCGGAAACCTGCATTTGTGCGAGATCGGTTAACTATGAATGGTTCTTGCGATCTAGTACCAAGTGTAGGTATTCTAAAATTGATATCTTGCAACAGTTATGGAGTGTTAAGCAAATTACGAATAATTTTATATAACACAGTCATATAACATTGTGCTACTTAAATGAATTTTGTAGTAATTTTAAGTTAGTTTGGAATAAAAGCGACAATAGTAAAACAACGTACTCTGTAAAAATTTCAACTGTCTAACTTATGATATAGCTTGCTGTCTAACTAATGATATATTAAGGGATATAGCTTGCTGATAGACATGCGGACGGACAGACAGCAGTCTTAATAATAAAATTTCCTTTGAAAGTAATACAAATAATATTAGTACATTGGAAGTATATTTATCGTGTAACAATTATTTCAAGTAAAAATGTGTTTTTTATTACGAAATATTATATAATTAAAATTATTAGTATGAATGGATATTTTGGCATTAAACGTAAAAACAACAAAACTATAAAAGCCGTATAACAAGACCTTTACAAGAAGTTTCTGGAGCTTTAACAAACATTGTTGAAAAAACAATTTGTCGTGTCATTTTGGGAACGCTGCAAAGTCGCAAACTTTTACATCTTCCATAGACAATGCAAACTCTAGGGCTCTCAAAGCTTATTGTTAACGACATACAATCGCGCGCAAGTTTCTACAATGAATAAAAGAAAATATAGAAAAACTCATTTGCCGCGATGCCTCAAAAGTTCAATATTTCTTTTGAAGCGCGTCAAAGGGGCGTCAGACATATTGGGACTAAAGACCGTGTTGATTTTATTATTATGTATTCAAAAAGATTAAAAATAAAATTGCTTGCATGCAAAGTACACATGTCAGAATCGAAACCTACATTGTACATGAAACTCTAAGCTGTATATGAAGTCCTGGTACATGTTGCTAGGATGACGCATGATTTCAACCGCTATGAAGAACATTATTTTCACCGCTACCATATTTATGTTCTGCTGGTGTCTACGTAATAATACGTCGTGCGCATGACGTCAGAATATATTAAGGTATACTTCGCGTACATAATTTGAGACAATCTCTTCTTCAACTATCATCGCCTGGTACCAAAACACTGCATAATACTTATTATCTCTTTCTCTCTCATTTTCATCTCCAATTTTTATGTGTCTGTCTCTTTTTACAGTCGCGCTTTTTCTTTTCATCGACTTTCAAATCACACCGATGCTAAAGAAGATTTCACTTCAATAATAGGTACACAAAATCATAAAGGGGGTTAATTTTTTTTAGCAAATATCTCTATAACTATACTAATATTATAAAGAGGTAATGTTTGTGAGATTGTTGGGGGTAATCACCGAATCTACTGGACCGATTTTGAAAACTGTGTTACTTAAAGAAAACCACAACATTTTTGAGTGTTAGAGGCTATGTATTAATGCAAAAAATGAAAAGGGTTTTTTGTAGTCGGATTTTTTTTATGGAGTAGGAGGACAAACGAGCGTACGGGTCACCTGTTGTTAAGTGATCACCGCCGCCCACAATCTCTTGCAACACCAGAGGAATCATAGGAGCGTTGCCGGCCTTTAAGGAAAGTGTACGCGCTTTTATTGAAGGTACCCATGTCGTATCGTCCCGGAAACACCGTACAAGGAAGTTCATTCCACAGCTTTGTAGTACGTTGAAGAAAGCTCCTTGTAAACCGCACTGTGGAGGACCGCCACACATCCAGATGGTGGGGATGATATCCTAACTTGTGGCGTGTCGTGCGAAGGTGGAATTCGACGGCAGGAATCAGGTGAAACAGCTCTCCGGAACACTCCCCGTGATAAATGCAGTAGAAGACACACAATGAAGCGACGTCTCTACGCAACGCCAAATGATCCAGCCGTTCACAGAGCACTGGGTCCCCGAAAATTCGAGCTGCTATGCGTTGCACGAGGTCAAATGGATCGAGCTGATACTGGGGTGCGCCAGACCAGAGATGACAGGATTTGCAAAGTAAAAGGAGACGAACGAAAACGTATGTTACGAAAGCTGCCTTAACGATGAGAGATATATGTGATTGTTTTGTATATCTTGTGGCAGTCAATACTGCCACTAACTCTATTAGTTATCTCTCTTTTAATAAGACTGGTAATGTGGAAAAAGTCACGGATAACAGCAAGTATAAATACACATGAATTAATAAACTAAAATGTTTATTTTCAGCAGTCTATGTAGAAGTATTAGAGAATAATCATAAACAAAAAAAATATATTATTTTATAAGCATAAATTGATATTTATTTTCGCACTCGTTCAATCGAAACAACTCTAAAGGCAATTTTTTGCCGCGAATTTAATGTAATAGCTGAAGGCAAGAAAAGCCTAATGTGACGTCACGGTTTCACTTTTCCACGCGAATGTACGTTATGATTGCTTTTGCAATTATGTTTACGTTTGAGATTACTGAAAAGTATTTGCAGTTGGGCTGATGTGAAAATAAAAGTAAGAAGAAAAAAACAGTTTATACACATTTTAGCTATACAACAATTTTTTTTGTTCGATATTCAAAATGTAATTTCGTTTAAAAATGCACACATCTATGGTTGATGACAAATTACTCTGGTAAAGGTTGCTCTGCCCGACCGCGGCTCGATTGCTCGGATTTCATAAAGGCATTACAGGCATTTATTTTATTAAAAACGATTCCTTTAGAATTCTTTAAGATGTCATTTCAAATATACTAGACACCACTACCGCTGCGGAACAAATGGCGCTCTGGGAGAGAAGAAGCAGCGCAAGAAACTCTCCCAGCATTATTTTTTGCGTTCTTTTAAATAAACATACAACATCGTACGTAGTATACTCGAATATGCTTCCCCGGCGTGGAAACTACAATACGACGCATATATTAGACGGATTCAGAAGATACAATTAAAATTTATGAAGTATTTATGTTTGACTGAAAATTTCTTTTAAATCAGAAATCTATAATAATCTTTGCATATTATTTCATGTAGGGAGTATTCCATGAGAAGAGAAATAGCAGATATATCTTTGCTATTGAAAATTACTTCCAATTTAATAGACTATCCCGAGTAATTAAGTTCGATATAATAAAATACCCCTGTGAGTCTTTCGCGAGATAGACACAGAGAGAAAAAAACTTAAGTTCATTCAAAAAAATATCTATCACAATTTCGGCAAACTATTGGGGATACAGTGCGCTATGATTTAAACAGACGGCCAGCGGAATTTTGGTGATAAACACACGGACTAGTAAAAAAATGAGGACTCCGTGTCACCTTACATAACAGTGTAGCTCCAAAACAAGCCGATTTACGTGTAAATACAAAGCCCCACGCACACACACTACTACAAGCCGATAGGCGACCATTATGAGAATTGTTATCGTCTGTGACAGATCATTTTTACTCTTAATAAATTATTTTAAAAATGCCGTCGTGCGTTGTAAAAGCGTAAAAACGATACTAAATAAGTATTTGTGGCCATATATGATTATTTAAGGGAGAAAAAATTGTGTATCTAGTATCCCCCGTAACCGCACACACACTAGCATAACAGTGCTTCACTTGCTAATATCACGGCGCGGAGTCCTTCTTTTTTTACTCGTCCGTGGTTAACCATTGGTATTTAAAATGTTATTTAGACTTTAGATCCTAAATTTGTGATTCCGACCAAACACCCTCACGCCGAGTCGTTACATAAACGCCATAAATCGTGTGCTAGAACTCGCCGGCATTATGCACACGAATAAACGTGAACACACAAAATTGTAAGACGCGTCTCGGGCGCTGTTTATGTTTGTAATTAAACACTCATTGTACTTCGGCCGCCACTTACACCGAACAGTCACGAAATAATCACTTTATATTTTTTACGCGTATATATATTTGAAATTTTTGTCTTTAATTTATGTGATATATGATTATTGTTAGTAATATTCAAAAGAATATGTGTTGTGTTTTTAACTATTACACGTAGTCCAAAACGGCGATAATGGTTAAACAGTATACAAAAATTAACAAAAAAGTATTTTAAATAACCTACTGAAATAAAGTTACCTCACAGAATTCATAAAAATATAGTGACATATAAGTCATGTATCATTGTAGATAAAAACAAATTACGAAAAAACAATCGGCTTCAAAAAACTATTCTAAAACAGTATAAAATGCTCTAAAGCGTAAAAAAATAATTGCATTTTCTGCTATAACGATTATTATTATTTTAGAGTAACCCTAAGTAAAATGAAATACATAAAACTAACTTATAGTGCATCAGATTACTATGACAATATAATTTAGTTATAATCATTGTTCCAATTAGGTCCACAAACTTGCATGTTCTTCTTATAAAGACGTATTCTCGTCCTAGCTCCACAATAATTTTGTACAAGTTTTACTGACAACGATGGAAAACTTTAATACTTTCACAAAACTCATAATTCTACTAATTACCGATTACTTTTAGGCCGAAGTTTATACTGTTTTATGTGTATGTTATCCGATTATTTCGGAAATTGTGAACCACTCTTATCGATTAATGTTTATTTAAAATAGCGGCCCTTGTTTACTTTATATAAGCATGTAACATTTAAGATTTGAAAACTGGTCGAATACCTGGATGTATTTGGCAGAAATGATAAAAGAATATAATAAAATTAGTATATAGTATATGGCGCGAATATATTTGATAAATAGATGAGGGCATCACTGCAAGCACTTGGTGGATACATATTGGTGGAATAGGTCAACTAAACGTCGATGGTTTACCTCCACATTCCTTGTGTAACAGAAGTTGATACTGGGAAGACAAATAGTCTAGTTGTAACTTCAACTTCGCTCACGCGACAAATTCACTATTCACGGCGTATGGTTACGCAACGGTGTGACAGAGGGAATTGAATTAGCGTACCGTTGTACCAAGTACGTCAACTCATTTGTTATACGTACGCTCCTGACATTCACGTGCTGGTTGTAATAAGAATTAATAAGATTAACTTGCAGCGTAGATGCTGGTTGTTTAGAAGTTAATTCGTTTAAACATAACCAGTCCTTAAATAATCAGTTATGTTTGGTGTATTTATAAAATGTATGAAAATGTTTATCATTTGAATCTCTTTGCAGATAACCCTCACTTCTGGGATTAATTACACAAATTAAATTTGAAAATTTAAAGCTACAACCTGAGAGTTGAACAAGACATACTAGATTTATCAACGATAAATCTAGCGAACGGTTGGCTCAATGGAAGAGCGCTCGCACGGAACGCGAGAGGTCGCGGGTTCTGTTCTGCATCGTTCATAAATTTTATTGTGAAATTTTATTTTTTCTAACACGATAGAAGTGAAACGAGGTTAATAACACGAATTACAATTTTTTTTTCTAAATTTATAAAGAAATTAAATTTACTATAACATAGAATGTATAACTAACTCTGGTGAATTTTACTCTGACTGGTCGCACTCCCATAGTTAGCTCCAGCCATCTTTACCCGAACGAGCGTTACAAATCCGAGCGTGATAGCTTAGTCTAAGAAAATTTATTGAATTAGGCGTTACTTTGCGGAAATCCATAATTATGGCATCCTCAAGATGTGTTGTCTCGTGTAGAGGCGAAACACGTGTCGAATTGTTTAAAGACAAATATTGGTGGAATTAACACTTAAGAAAACTAAAATCATTTATAAGGCTTAGTCTAATTGCAAAGTTATAAATTTAAAAAAAAATAATAATTTGTGTGCAAAGCTGTACATAGCTCATTTTTTAAGAATTACTTGGGTGAAAAATCAATTAGGGTTCAGCGGATAGAACCAAAAACCTTTCAAAATATGTAATAGTCAGAAGATGGCTATCACTCGTACAATAAAAAGAAATACAAAATACGATTAAAACAAACTAATAAATACTTGAATAAATCAAACATTTCTTATTACATCCCTAATCCAATTAGTTCCATATAAATAATTGTTTTAAATTATTTAATAGGAAAATTATTTGGGACCTAACATCAAAGGAACGAAGACCCTAAATATAAATTATATTTGAATAGAATTTAATTTGAAGTAAAATGTAGCGAAAGGAAAATTAACTTGAAGTACTAAGAAGAAAATGCCTGGAGGTTCTTGTTTTATAAAAAAATATTTATGATAAAAGTGTAATGTTTGATTGTTTGCCACAACCTGAGAATTGAACGAAGCAAACAAGATTTTATGACGATACGTTAGAGCACCGGCACGGAACGCCGGAAGTCGTGGGTTCGAGTCCCGCATCGTTCATAAGTGCCACTCAGGATTTTTGAGTAACCCGAAAATTCTGAGCGGCACTACTATTGCTCTCGTCACCTTGAGACAAACGATGTTAATTCTCATTTGCCCAGTAATTTCACTAGAAACGGCGCCCTTCAGACCGAAACACAATAATGCTCACGTATGCTGCTTCACAGCAGAAATAGGCACCGTTTCTGGTACCCATAATCTAGCCGGCATCCTATGCAAAGGAACCTCACACTGGTATTGTTATTTCGTACATGGTATGAATAAAAATTATAGTTTTACTTGATGGGTTAAGTTTTTTTTTTTGGGTTAAGTATATTGTGTACAGAAAATTTTTCCTTCAATTCTCGCAGAGAGTATGATTATAGATTTATATTCATTAATAGAGAAATGTTTGTTACGCTATACAAACTTTAACAAACTCAAAGGGTGACTTCCGGGATAAATTTATCCCATGTCCTTACCAGGATCCCCAATCATCTTGTACCAAATTTCAACTAAATCGATTCAGCGGTGCGTGAATAGAACAGACAGAGTGATGCATTTATATTAGTATGGATAATTACGCCAGTAGGTATAGCTTACTTATGTGATTCAATATATTAATTAAATTTATAGTTAATAATTGCTGACTCAGCAAACGTTATTTTGCCATATACATTAAGTATTATACACCTACTCATTGCATGTAATATGTAATGAATTTTATATTTCTGAAGTTCACAGTTGACACTTGACAAATTTAAGTAATAGTTGTCTATACAAAAAAAAATATACTCGAGAAATGACCTAAAATAACCTACAACTAAAAACCGTAAAAATATTATGTAATAACGAAAATATATTATTTAAAGTAGTCCCTTTAGGCAAGGTTCCGAAAATACTGGCAGCGTTCCCTCTTTGAAAAACTAATTCCTTGTCCGTGGTAGCTGCCAGCTTTTCGGCCTCCTGTGATGTCGACTACCCTTTTTGCTATTTCCTTAAAAAGCCTTTTAGCACGAGGACCCTTGGTCCGTAACCAAGGGTCTCAACACCGAATGGGACAAAATCATATTCGGTGCCTAGACCCCTGTATTTGCATGCCTTAGCTTTTCAGCCACTTCACAAGCCGCACCAGCCCTGTTGTTGGTTCCATGTAGATGAGGATTGGCCCGCGTGTCTGAACAGGTCCCCATCCCCTACCAGCACCCGGCCCATCTTCCATGGAATCAAACTCATACCATCAGGTCTCTTGCCATCGTCTCTTGCAATGTATTGTCATTGACTGAATTATTTATATTGCAAATATATAGGTATTTCTAAGTCGAAAAATAAAGTTCTGGATAAGTAATCACCTTAAATAATATCCTTAAACCATCTCCGAAACTACTATAACCGAAAGAAAACAAAACCGCTATACATTTATTAGTATAGATTATAAAGATTTTTTCTTCACTTACATATTTTGAAAGGCTGTAATTTGTACCAATGTTTTACAATAAATTAATTAGAAAATCTTTCGTTTCGGAATTATTCAAATCTTATGATTTCAAAATAACAGCGTTTTTGTAAAAATCGTATGAATTTTGCTAATCTGTTTGTTAACTGGAGATCTCTTTAAAATGTTTTTTGTTAACTGGACCAATTCGACTGCATAGCACAGTTCACGTTTTAAGAAGTAACTAATGATAAAAAATGATTTGGGTTAAGAAAATACTCGATCACAATATGTGATCAAAATTTGATAAATATTTAATTTTCTGTTACTAGTCAGTAAAAATTCATATGAGCATTTGATTAAAGTCTTTTAAATAAAAAAAACTAATAATATGTATTTATATTTATACATTTTTAAATTTATGTCGGTAAGAACAAGCGGTTTTCTATTACTCTGTCTCAAATAAACTGTTTTTAAATCCGTTAAAAGTTACATTTTATTCGCATACCTCCACAGTAGCAACCCTCTGTTTGTGTAAAGTCGCATTTTTTGTTGAACACAAGCACTTCTTTTGTGCAAATGTTTATTGTTTTTATTTTAACATTCCGCACTCGTTCAGTTTGAGGGATGTGCCGATGTTATCGATACTTTAATATTAAACAAAACTTTTAACGACACAATGGGGTCACTGAAAATCAGTATTGTGCTCAAGTATGGACACAACTGTAACTGTGTTGACTCCAGTTTTGGAAGACCAGTGCTACCACAGATAATTTAGTATTGCTTTTTTTTCTTTTGTATTTAAGATTATGCTACTATTTGTTTTCATTTACTTATTTTACGTTTGAAAGTGTGGTAAAGATTTTATTCCAAAATAAATTCATTTTCATTTAAATTTCATATTTATGCTATTGAATTCTATATATTTTTTTAAACTTTTTTCATCGCGGAACTTCAACATTGTAATTATTATGACGGGTAGTCACGATATATATTTGATGTCGATATTTCGATCCAATTGCATGAATTGTGGTCACGGCGGAACTAAATATATATATCGTAAGTACCCGTCATTATAATTACAATATTGAATTCTAAATAATTATATCCCACAGTATTGTTAAAATATAGATTTCTACACTACAAGATGCTGATCTAGCCACGCTTGAATATTTAATCTCTGATACATGGGGATTAGTGAGTCTTTTAATAGATAGCGGAGTATTACTAAGATCAATATAATAATAAGCTCAACACTACAATAGATGCTTAAATCTTAAACACTACATCACCATCTGGATGCATGTCATTCATCCATATTGCGCTCTACGGACCTCTCTCTCACGTGCCACTACATTAGAATGAACTCCAAACAAGACCTGGGCTTTAAGAACAATATAGATGTATTTATATCACACACTAAATTATGCATACTAAATATGTTTTTAAACTTTAATGCATAAACTTAATTAGAAGTGGTCATCAAGAATAAAAGATCGCATAAAAACACTGATTGTACTATTAAAATTTTGTGATACAATAATAAAAAACACTTAACTCTAAACCAACAAAACTGAACTAAACTTCCGAACTTTAACCTAAAATGTCGCTGGTAAATTTTGCAGATATAAATTATCGATAGAATTTATCGACATGCGCCATGACTACGTAACCCGAGTATAGGGGAAGAAAACATCGCATACAGTAATTATACAGGCTGATGGAATTTAGCGCCCTCCCTGATACGCCGGGTATTATAATGGCCCATTTACTTTCATATTTGCTTCACTTTTCGTTTTATCCATAGGAAGTTCCTGATAAACATACTAAATTGGATTAAGATTTTTTGAGCGAAATATGAGATGATTATATGGAAGTTCTTAGGTTTATAATTTGAGCTTAAGTTATTTTAAAAGCACTAGTTACCATTACGACAGATAAAGATAAAGTATCGATAAAGTTGGAGACTTAATTACTCTTTGTAAAGATTACTTTCATTGCCCATGATGCTTTGAAACACGTGCAGAATATGAAGAATATAATAGAATAGAAGGTGTTAGTGGCTTACTGCAACTGGATTGTTTAATGGATATTCTTCGTGTTTGTTTTTTTATGGAAGGGAGGACCAACGAGGGTACAGGTCACCGAAAGATAAGTGATAATCGCCGCCCACATTGTCTTGCAACGCCAGAAGAATCACAGGAGCGTTGCCGTCCTTTTAGAAAAGTGTACGCGCTTTTTTTGAAGGTACCTATGTAGTATCGTCCTGGAAACACCGCACAAGGAAGCTCAATCTAGAGCTTGGTTGTACGTCGAAGAATGTTCCTTGAAAACCGCATTGTTGAGGAGAACCACGCATCCTGACGATGGTGATGATATCCTAATTTATGGCGTATCGTACGAAGGTGGAATTCGGCGGCAGGAATCAGGTCCAACAGCTCTTCGTTTGTGATATAAACTAGTAATATCTCATCAACCACTGGGCGCATCACGTTAATGCTTGGCATTCGAAACCCTGGCGTTTCTCAAGAATTTTGTTTAGTGAATTCTGCCGTCAGCCTCAATGTAGAAGTGATTCAGCTTAGGGACCTTCAAGATGAGATCACACTTCAAGGCAGGCTAGGCATTTCTTGCCTTTTACTTTTCACCAGGATGTGGGTCACCTAGTGAAAAGGAAATCTGTTTGGCTTCTCTAATATTATAAAATTGATTTGATTGGCAATTTTGACTATATCAAATCAAATTTACATTTAGAGTTCAATGTTACATTTAGACTCTAGTCTATGACTTTAAGAAAGGAAGAGGTTATCAATACGTGTGCATAAATTGCAGAACTTGTTGTCAAATTAATCATTTATATTGCCACGTGCTTCCTACTCAAACATGAACAAAGATAAATACAAAATATTTTAGTTTCAGACCATTTTTAAATATACCTATATATAATATAGTTTGATTGTTTGAAGCCGGTATTTTCATGAATATTTCAAATATTAAATGTATTAATCCAATAAGCAGTGTTGTAGAACAAAGTTCAAACAGTAATTCACAAATACATATCTTATAACATCAAAACGTATTCAGATTCCCAATGTATATTTCTGAAGGGGAGCATCATATTATGAATTAATAATTAAGCCCCATTCTATTATTTCAGTTATAATTTATTGGACTTTGCGGTTTTAATATTAATAGCGAATTTGCTGTGAGACTTCTGTTTTCAAATGCACGTACGATTGTATTTTCGGTTTTCCAATTCGTATGTATGTTTATTTGACACTTTATAAGATCGGCAACGTTATTGGTAACTAGGAATTCGTTGAAACAGATAAATTCCAACGAAACAACCAATGTTTATGAATAACAAACGACAATCGTTCTTAAATATCTACAATTTATTACAGGAAGATGTTTAGAGACCAAAAACGGATCCTATTCTGGAAAAACGTGTTTTACAGTTATACCTGTAAGACAGGTCGTCTACGGGCATAGCAGGGTAGGGATGGATACTGACGTTTTAGCTATTTTAAGGAGTGGCAATGAGATATTTGCCACTTCTTCTCATTAAAGCCCAACTTTTTCCGAAGTGGTGGTAAAAGGAAAAACAATAAAAACATTTGACATGCATATGTCATTTTCTTGACCTACATATAAAGTCATTTAAGTGATAAAATGGATGGTCTAACCTACCTAAGGAATTTTTTTACCCGAAAACTCATCGGTGGTTCTTCTTGTAATCGAGTATATTGAAAAATTATAAAAAAAAATATTATTTTATTGTGTTTTGGTATGCGCTGATGGTCTTGTTACCAATGCTCTAAATAAATAAAACAAACAACAAAACAGTAAAGTGGTTTTGATTTGATTTATTACTTTTTTTTATGAAAATAAGAGACGAGACGAGCAGGACGTTCAGCTGATGGGAATTGATACGCCCTGCCCATTACAATGCAGTGCCGCTAATGATTCTTGAAAAATCCCAAAAATTCTGAACGGCACTACATCTGCGCCCTTCACCTTGAGACATAAGATGTTAAGTCTCATTTGCCCAGTAATTTCACCAGCTACGGCGCCCTTCGGACCGAAACATAGCAATGCTTAGTCATTACTGCTTCACGGCAGAAATAGACGCCGTTGTGGTACCCGTAATCAAGCCGGCATCCTGTGCATAGGAGCCTCCCACTGGTAAAATTACTATTGCAGTTGAGACTACGACATAGGTAAGTACAGTTGTAATCTCAACAAAAGGGAACCAAAGAACATATTAAATCAAACCAAAACTGAGTGGTCAAAATCAGAATAACAATGGAATCAATAAAGCTCTGAGTCAACAGACGTTTAATGGTGTATTAATAATTCATGCTACGCTTTGTCACTCAGCGAATCGTTATGTAAGTCTCTACTCGCTGCTGCCGGGGCCCCAAATATACAGGGACGGATTCAAGGATGAGGAATAGAGGCACTGAATATATCAAAAGTTAAGTCCTATTTATCATCGCTTTATTTATTGTATGTGTTACGTAAGTTGTATTTACGTATGGAATTTTATTAATAGTACCTGGACGACCGTGTCTCGCTCGGATTTTAAGAAGTTAAAAACTTGAACAAAAACAACTAATAGGACATCTGGATTCGAACCGCTGTCTTCTGCTTTCCGGTTCACCCAATGTCCCATCTGAGCTATTATAGTCTTGTATATAGTGGCGAAATTCACAATGTATTCTAATGTTATTGTAGCACTTTCTTATTAAAGCACGGGTAAAACTACATTTTATTTAAATTTGAACCTAGCTAGATCGGTTTCTCGCCCCCGAAACTACCTGTATACTAAATGTCATTAAAATCGTTGGAGCCGTTTCCGAGATTGAGTTGAAGAATTGCTCGTTTGAACGATCTGAGATAGATAAGATAGATATAAGATAAACCTTATGAGCACTAAAAAGTAAACGCTGTGGTTGTACTTAATGACGTTAGGCCTGACTAAATTTAGTATAACTTGAGTATGTTCCTGGTGGTAAATTAATAAATCAATACCGAAGTGGTAGCGAGCCACCGTTTACAGGGACCGTTGAGTGTGGATTGAACGTTACGCAATTAAATATTACGGATCTCGACCGGCGCTGCATTATTGATGACGTGAAGCGGGCGTGATCATATACATGCTGATTTACGCAGAAAAATAAAATATAGGGGTGGTTGCGCCGTAAATATCTAATCTCTTTTCCTCGTCTAATTTGGTTATGGCAAATTAAAGTGCAGACGGTTTCCTGTAGAAAGAAAAGACATTGTGAGATACCATAGACAACAGACGCATTGTCATCTTAGAGGCTAATCTAAAAACAGTTGTCTCTTGCGCCGCATATAACATAATTGTCACCGAGCAACACTGTTCGCACGCGAATCGCAATATACGCATATGATAATAGTAAATTAATAATTCATCAGTGGTCAACGACCTAATCGCCTCGCAATAAGTTCTCGGTGTAACGCCACACATAATTTCTTTACCTACACACGCTCAGAGGAAGTAACATGCACCTTAGCACCAGGAGTTCCTAGAGGATTAGCGGGGGCCCCCAGCTGCAGACCATTGCACCTCGGAATCTCAGGTAAGTCAGCCTTTTATTTAGCCATAATTGATTAGCAATATTAATAATATCATATGTATTTCCTACGCACGTGTTATTCAAAAAACCTCTATATTATAACAGAGCTGATGGTGATATCGTGAGGGATATCAGATATTATACTAAGCCAAGTAAAAATACTACCAACAGCAATAACTCACAAATTTCCGCAAATCAACTGTTATAATTATTTGAATCTGTAATAGCGTAATTCATTCAAATGCAAATATTTTTATCCAAAATAGGATATGAAATCAATTATTGAATGTCAAAAACTACTTCCTATCTGAAAATGAATGCGTAAAACGTATTATTCTATCATTATTAAAACAACTTGGAATTTAACGAATCTTATTGGTTTTTATTGATTTTGAATTATAATATCAGTGTGTGTTCAATTCAGTTTATTTCAAAAAAATTGAGGCTCTGAGTTACAATAGAGCGGTGTTATTTAAAGTCCGTGCCTGTTCAACCCAAAATAATTTAGCGATATTTTTATTCCGTTTTTATATTTCCGCTGGAATATTTAAGCAAAAGTAATATGACAAGGAGCGGAAACGTGAATGCAATTGTAAAATAATTGTGGCGCCATCAATATTTCACGGGAAAACCAACTGAAAGATTAACTTTAGTTTCTCTGGGTTATTATTGGTTGATGGTCGCAGTTAAGCACTACTCTGACGGCGGATGCTCCATTCCCAATCTGTGGTATCATTAAGTCATTAATGTTATAGTAAGCTTTACCACATTCTTTTGAATTTCGTACTACATTTGTTTTGATCATTTTCTGGGATCTTATTGAAAAAGCATATGCAGCGCCCCACAAAAGACTTACTAACTCGACTTAGCCGAGTAGTAGGCATAATAACTTTGTTTGTTCGTGGTGTTAACTTGTTAACATTATGGTTATGACAGTTTCTAGAAAAAATTCTTATAAGCATATGTACATACATGCAATTATCAAGAATGTATTGAGAGGCATCAGTTAAAATGTTTATTTCTTTAAATTTTGCTCTCAATGATTATTTAGGACCTATTCTTTATGCAATGAATATTGTGGGATATATGCATATTATTCAGACTGTTTTGTTACTGTTTGCGTTCATTTCTTAGCAATACCGAACTGAAGTCATTTTACCCTTCAATGATGGGTCCATGTTTGTCGGAACAATTTGGCATATTATTGTTGTGAATGAGCCATAAATCTTTTGGCAATAGTTTTGTAGTTAAGCTTCAACGAGTGTACGAATGTGACGGTCGAATAGAAAATGACAGTTGGCTAACCTCATACTTATGTATTGATTAATAGAGTCTATAATATGATAGTCTCTTGCTGTTAGACAACCGGTTAAAACAGGCCAGGAATATAAGTTTAGTGTGCGTGACAAGCTACGTCTTACACTTGCCAGCTGTATGACACTTTGTGTGCATGAATTGCTCAAAATAGAGGTTAGTTCTAAACTCAATTTTTCGACGTTTTCACAGCTTGCATAGTCTATCTAGATGTATAAAATATAATCTAAGGCCTGAATGTTGGTTTATGAACTTGATAATATACTTATTGGTAAAATTTATATTTGTGCTAAACATTTACCATCACTCTTCACAAAGCTCACCATAAGCCCTTAGTCCCGTTTTAAAACAAATACACAATCAATTATCATTTCGTTGAAACGAAGAACGGGATTCACTTTTTTACTAATTAATTAATTATAATTGGAAAACAGATTGATAACAAAACTGGATTAGAAGAGCCGGAGATAGAACGTATTGGAAAAGTTTAGGAGAGTCCTTAGACGAAGAGGCCACTACTAGGTACTAATTATTAATCTAACCGTATAGTTTTTTTTGTAATAACTGTTTTTTTTTATGGAATAGGAGGACAAACGAGCGTACGGGTCACCTGGCGTTAAGTGATCACCACCGCTCACATTCTCTTGCAACACCAGAGCAATCACTCTTGTGATATACGCTCTTGCGTTGCCGGCCTTTAAGGTCGTCGTATCGTCCCGGAAACACCGCACAAGGAAGCTCATTCCACAGCTATGTAGTACGGGGGAGAAAGCTCCTTGAAAACCGCACTGTGGTGGACCGCCACACATCCAGTTTTTAATTGGATAACATCTTTAGTAATTAACATGATTTTATGAAAAGCGTCCAGACCCCAGTTTCACGAATATCACCAGTCGGTCACGAAAATGTCGTGTCAGATCCGTTAGTTACATAAACAAGATACTTCTAGAAAAAATTGCTATCGCCTCAAGCTAGATTAAGTTTCATCCCAAATAATAACGGTACAATCAAATTTAATTGCGTCAAAGAAAAATATCTCATAAAGATATGAATGGTAGCACTTACTGGGGATTATGTGATTCACTTTACCCCCGGCTTTATGAGACTATCACTCGACGGCAACAAATTGGTTTGACGTGTCTGCGTTATATCTTAGTTAATCTTTGGCAGAGAATACCTTTATGGACGACAATAATTGGATGATAAAGCGACGGAGTAAAGGTCGGATATTATTGCTGCTTTTAAATTAATAAGACAACGCTTGTATTGTTCAAGGAAAATGTAAAAAGTTTATCACGTTTTTCGTCTTCAACGAAATGATAATTGATTGTGTATTCGATTTTAAGATGGAAGCTCTTAGCTTATGGTGGGCGTTGGGAAAAGTGATGGTACATGTTTAGCACAAATATAAATTTTACCAATAAGTAAAGGATCAAGTTCAAATAGCAAAATTTAGGCCTTCGATCATTTATAAGTCTAGACAGACTATGACAGATGTGAAAACGTCGAAAAAAAAATTAGTGTAGAACTGAACCTCTATTTTGAGTAATTCACGCACACTAAAACAAAGTGTCATACAAATGGCGAGTGTAAGACGTACCTTGTCATACACACTCATATACAGCACTAATGTTGCACAATATAGCAGTTGTATAGCTACAGATATACTGCTATATTATATGCGATATTTCACCAATTCAAAAGTGTCTAACTACATATTTTTTCAATTATTTATTTATCGCGTGCGCCAGTCATGAGCATATCAGTGATCCGACCCCATAAGTTTTTCTGCTACCAAAAAGTATCCAACGAGGCTAAATAAGTTTACATTACAAAGATTTAAAAATAGAAAAATAAACTCAAAATATTTCTTGTTTACTAAAATAACTACGAAATCTCACCTATCTCTATCTATCGCACAAATCGGTAAATTAAAAAAAATCTAAAACTATGAGTTAGATCTTATAAGCTTACTAAGAAGGGCAGTCCTTAAATTTTGACGGAATTAGTTGCAATGAAGCCTGGCCCGGATTTATAAGTTTTTTATGAAATCCATGCAAGATGAATTTATTTGAATGAGATTAGGCATAAAAGCATTTATTTTTTCAAAATTGATTTCCTAAGAATTATTTTTGATGTCACCTCTTTTTTTTTTTTATGGAATAGGAGGACAAACGAGCGTAGAGTGATCACCGCCGCCCACACTCTCCTGCAACACCAGATGAATCACAAGAGCGTTGCCGGCCTTTAAGGAAGGTGTACGCGCTTTTCTTGACCTCTAACACTACTTCGGAAACAAATGCCGCTCTGAGAGAAAAGAAGCGGCGAAACTCTCCCAGCATTATTAGCGCTGTTTTAAACAAAATATACAATATTGTACTGTCATTGTTACTTATCTTCTCAGGCTGTCCGATCATTTAGAATTAAGATATTCATATCAATACATTAGGTCTCGGTTTAATAAGACGTCTAAATATAAGCAAATGGGGGCGAGTAGAACGCCGCGGGGGCCGACCTGTTTCGATACAAATACGCTCAGCGGGGGACGATTATGTTTGGTAATCACGTTGTTTATATCATCTAGCTGGATTACAAGCTTTAAATATTGAGAACAAAAATAATATTATAATTAATTTAATAGACCACAGGACTCAAGTAAAATTCTTTAGACAAGGTTTATATACAACCATTCTTTAGTTAACAATTTGTTTTTTTTTTTAATAATATGATAACCTTCACTTCTGGAATAAATAACACAAATTAAATTTGAAATTAAAATTTATGAACGATGCAGGACTCGAAACCGTGACCAATCGCGTTCCGTGCCTGCGCTCTTCCACTGAGCCAACCGTTCAAAAGAGTATAGTCTGATAAATATTTTATGTCTTTCTACTTTTAGGTTGCGCCTTCATCTACAGGATCTACTTTACAGTTGATAGCCTGTAACGCCAATATTTGCATATTAAAAAATTTACTTAAGATGTCGCTCTTTCAAATTTAAACAATTGATACGCCACTCGACTGGTTGACTCAGTGGAAGAGACGTCGCGGAGTCGAGTTTTTTTTGTCGAAATTTTGTTTTCAAATTTAATTTGTGTCATTCTTATGTTATGTCAATTCATAATATGAATATCTATAATATGTTATTTGTGTTTTTATTTGTATTATGGAAGGGAGGATGAACGAGCGTACGGGTCACCTTATGTTAAGGCACCTAAATAGGGTGTTTTTAGATAAGTTTTGTGGCGAAAATATAGCATTTGGATCTATGAACACTACTTTATCGTGTTACACATACCCTTAAGTCTTATTTTTAGGTTGCTAATGTTTCTGTTGGTTATAGTTATAGCTCCAGAGCTATTTTGATCTACCACTTTTCTTTAGAGTTAAACACTACTCTCAGAAAAATTATTCTTATAGCTTGTACTTTTTTGTGTAGGTACATATATGAAGATTAGTAATCAATAATCAGAGTTTTAAGCATATAAATTGTTGCCGCCTATAAATATGTTACGTTATCCACGCAAGAATTTTGAAAATATTGGCTTTGTTACGTAGTTCAAGGTCGCTAGCATTTAGTGTCGCCTTAAGTAATTACCGCCTTCAACATACTCTTGAAACAGAGAAATAAGGAGCACTGCCGGCCATTAGAAAATGTGTACGTGCACCCTATTATTCCACAGATTAGTTGTACGTGGAAGAATGTCACTTGAAAAACGCACTGTGGAGGAACGCCACACATCCAGATGGTGGGGAATTTAACAATTCCTTATTTGTTGCGAAGTTTATTAGTTATAACATCTGATATGAATTATTAAGTATAATTTGTTTAATAATTCATTTGGTTTATTTTGCTCTGAATGCAGCACTCCTGTATAATTATAGTTAAATAAAATTAATAAACTTTTTTGTCGTTTAGTATGTACTATATACTAGCTGACCCGAAGTTATTCTGTTTATAATAAAAAAAGGCAGTTGGAATTTCATAAAATCCGCCCATAGCTGACCTCTACTCGACGAAAGTAATATTGCTACCAATTTTCTAGTCTCTACGCGTTATGGTTCCAGAGATATCGTTAAGAGTTAATACATAGGTAAAAATATCTTATATATATAATAGATTAGAAGGGCTCTAGGATATCTTATAGACGTTTAGTTATAATATCTGAGCTTTGTTATTCTTTGATCTAATAATAAATGGGTACTCACATAGGACACTAAGTTGCACAGTCGTCCTCATTGGTAGATCTCTGTTCAAAGCGTCATGTTTCGCTTCGCAGGTGAAATCGGCATAATCATCTTCTGAAGTTGCTTTGAAGTGAACTCTGAAATGAAAATAATGCGATTTAAATCAATGATTAGATTTCGAAAACTTTTTACCAGTAGTATCAGCTCGATCGATTTGACTGCGCGCAACGCAGAACAGATCGAATTTTCGGGGACCTCTGTGAACGGCTGGATCACATGGCGTTGCGTAGACGTCGCTTCATTGTGTCTTTTACCGCATTTATCACGGGGAGTGTTCCGTAGACCTGTTTCACCCGATTACTGCCGCCGAATTGCACTTTCGCACGACACCCCCATCATCATAGTCATAGGCATAGTCATCACCACCGAGCAATTTCCCGGTGGGAGACTCCTTTGCACAGGATCACGGCTAGATAATGGATACCACAATGGCGCCGATTTTCGCCGTGAAGCAGTTATGTGTAAGCATTATTGTGTTATGGTCTGAAGGGCGCCATAGCTAGTGAAATAACTGGGCAAATGAGACTTAACATCTTATGTCTCAAGGTGACGAGCGCAATTGCAGTGCCGCTCAGAATTTTTGGGTTTCTCAAGAATCCTGAGCGGCACTGCATTGTAATGGGCAGGACGTATCAATTACTATCAGCTGAAAGTATTGCTCGACTTGTCCCTTATGGTAAAAAAAACACAAGAGCGTGCGTCCGAGTATACGTAGGGGGCACAAATATATCTATAGATTAAAATGTTACTTTCCTTAATAATTATACCCACAAAATAAAGTGACAACTTGCCTAAATAATTACTTCCTTAAAAACTCAAAAATAAAATAACAAAAACCCTACTCAGCTTTTACGTGATACGCACGAACAAAGATACAAGAAATCCATAAAAAAATCACGCTACTGTTTTCGAAACTGTTTTCCAAACGAGCCAACAAGTTTAAGTTTCCTTAAGCCTTAGAATCTAATACATGCAAATACCGCAGACAAAATAAAATCCACATCACATCCAGATTCGGGTGGATTATAGTGTCGTCGGATTGACACGGGGCTTAGAGGCTCACGGAACCCCGATGATGGAATTATTACGTGATTTTCCAGCCAGGTATGAGGGTACAAATGTAATTAATTTAATGTGGGGGATTTTAGCTTGCAAACCCATTGCAAATATAACCAAGAGCTTAGTTAAAAAATATATAGGTTATTTTTTTGGCGCGTTAATATGGAACACCTAGACTAGAGTCAATATGTTTTCATAAAAAAAATAAGCAATAATTGTACTTCTTTTTGCATTCACGTGAAATTGCCTTGCCTGTCCATTGTTTTAATTACACATTTATGATATTTTTATAATCTAATAATTTGAATTTAAAAATATTATGCACTCACTCTGAATGCAACAAAAACACCCTAAAGAATGGACGTCGTCAATAGTGTGTTCGTGAATTAGGGAATCAAAGACCAAAACGAATTTAATTTAATTGAATTAGTGTCAAGTGTCAATGTGTAAAGAGTTCCTCGCCGCCTCCGCAGTTCCGCCGCGACCACGATTCCTGCAATCGCATTGAAATATCGGCTTCAAATTAATAAAATATAAAACGTGAGTACCCGTCATATAATTTAAAAAAAAAATACTGCGGTTGAGCTAATTGGATAATTATTTCGAAAACAAATAATGCTGTAAAATTGTTTGTACGCTGTATGCTAACCATTAGAAGTAAAGAGTAATTTTCCCCAAATAAATGGCATGCAATTAAACATACAACATTTAGCATTCATCCAAAACATAATTAACAATACACAGAGTAAGCAAACTCTTACAAAACATTAAATTTGTAACTCACATTTACAAAGTTGCGCCTTATGTTATTTGCGTAGACTAACTAAAATTAGACAGAGCTAAGCTTAATATTATTGCATTGATAATTATATCAGATTTAACTGTTTAAACCATAGCACGTAAAATTTGGAAAATGGTTATCGTACCTATATATATGGTAGGTTTCTAAACTGTTGACTAGGGTTGGAAAACTAGTGACTGATAGTGAACTAGCGTAGATAATAAAAAAATGTGTTTTTCTTACAACGACATCACTAATGAGCATATTCGAACTATAATCGCTATAAAGAGATAATCCATCCTATATTATGCTGTATAAAAATATTTGAATTACTTTTCCAAGGACTTTTTTAACTGTAACGTATATTTTAGACTTTTGGATTTATTTATAATAGTTATTTTTGTAACAGTGATATTTTTAGAGCGATCCTAGAATACAAATAACAAAAATATTGTATTATCATCGTTCTTGACAGGTGTACATATTTTCATGTGAATCTGACGTCTTAAACAGGGTGGAAATCGCGTCAGATTAAGTCGCGTTATATAGAGATAAATAGAGGTGAAGCCAATATGACGCATTACATGACGCAAAACGAGCTAACTAGTACAAATATAACCAAATTAATGTAACGTTCTCAATGCCCAACTTCTTCTACACATTAATATGTCTATGGTTATGTGATACGACAGCCCGCAGAAGTAACGCACATCACTTTTGTAAATACTCCCACAAGTGGAAGTGTGGGTGATAGCCAGATGTTGAAGCTTTATGGGTTGTGCTGGAATGATTTAGCATTTTATTGGCTAACTCTTTAGTTCGAGTGTTTTATATTAATGTTTCAAAATACTTGATTTACAGGCAGAAACTCCAATTATAAAAGGTGGTCCATCTAGTGTTTTAAATTTGAAGTACCGTTTACTTTGACTTTGAAGTGTAGAATGACATTCATTTCATATTCATTCATAAGATGTCAAGTCTCATTTGCCCAGTAATTTCACTAGCTACCCTTCAGACCGAAACACAATAATGCTTACATATAACTGCTTCACGACAGAAAAAGGCGCCCGCACCCTGTGCAAAGGAGCCTCCCAATGGTAAACCTGTGGTACAATACAGTTTACAAAATTTTACGCCCTGCAATTGCCCAGCCTGGAACAGAGGTCTGCTAACGGTAAATGCTTTGGAAGTTTTTACTGTTAGTTCATGTAAATTGTACTCACCGTGACACAGTTGTATATCTGACAGATTTCGGGTTTCCAGTTGGAGAGCCCACTTCTCTGATATCTTCACTGGTAACTGGAACAAGGATATAAGCATAAGAATCATGGCAGGCTTCATCGTGCTCACTTAGGGGGCACTGTTTGAGGCAGAGTTTTAATCGTGCTATATATACCCTATCGTAAAATATGGCCCGGGAATCGATGCTTCGTGCTGCTAAACGGGTGCTGCTTTGTTTTTTTTTTTTTTATAAAAATTAGGTACGAGACGAGCAGAACGCTCAGCTAATGCTAATTAATTTCCCATTACAATGCAGTGCCGCTCAAGATTGTTGAAAAACTCAAAAATTCTGAGTGGAACTATCGAATCCGCTCGTCACCTTGAGACATAAGATGTTAAGTCTCATTTGCCCAGTAATTTCACTAGCTACAGCGCACTTCAGACCGAAACACAGTATAGCTTACACATAACTGCTTCACGGCAAAGGCGCCGTTGTGGTACCCATAATCTAGCCGGCATCCAGTAAAAATTAGCCAGTCACTCTTGTCGGTCAATCTCACTTTTGTCGGTAATAATATTATGATGATGACATTTATTTATTTGTAAGATGCAGTGGATACTCTCTTTCCTTCATATCATATAAACCTATGACAAAGATAGAGTTAAGATTGTAAAAATATTTTGAAGAATGCCTGAAAGAATGATTATTCAGAAGTGACGTCACTTAACTATTGTGTCATCCATCAGCAGAGTGCAAAGATAGGAGGAGATATAAAATTATACTGTTTGATTGTATGTTTGTTAGGTTGTAATAGTTTTGTCTAATAAGGTACGACTAACCCAAATCAAGAAGAAAACGAAATTAGAAAGGATAGACAACACTATAAAAAGATTAAACTGGCGCGACACACCTTGAGAAGCAATATAGATAAATGGACAAAAAATATTGTAGACTGGTATCTAAGACAAGGGAAAAGGAATCAAGGAAGACAACCCATTAGGTGGGAAGATGATTTTAAAAAAGTGACTGGACCAACATGGAGACGATCTGCTCTAGACAGATCACAATGGAAATTTCTGGAGGAGGCTTATGTCGGAAGACAAGACAAGCGAACGTTATAGAAGATTAAGAATATCACTTATATTAGATTATTACTTAGATTAGAATATTACTTAGATTAGTATTACTTAGCTTAGAATATTACTTAGGTTTACTTAGTTTACAATATTATTTAGATTAGAATAATACTTAGTTTATATATATTGTACGAATCTTACATTGTTTGCAATAAAGGCTTCATATATTATTCATTCATTCAATAGTTTTGTCTTGTATAAATATATGTAATAACTTGATGACCCGACAGACGTTGATCTAGATGTACAAAATGCTCCTTGTTGTCATAATGAAATTGTTTAACAGCGAAACTGTCAAACCGTGCGTCACTAAATTCTCTCATAGAAAATATGTCCATACAAAACAAATATTGAAAATAAAAATAATTATTGGTCCCAAATCGAAATAAAAACTATCCTATCGCTCAAGTTGGACCAAACTGCACTCCATGAAGTAATCCCCATTAAAATCCGTTCATTAGTTTAGGAGTCCATCGCGGACAAAAAACGTGTCACGAAATTTATATATGTTAAGATATAATATTGACACACTTTTACACAAATCTTCTCCCAAACTAGGGACAGCCTGTACTATGGGTACAAGACAACGATATATTTAATACAATATACTTACTTAAACATACATAAATACATATAAACATCCATGACTCGGAATTAAACATCCATATTCATAACATAAATGATTGTACCGACCGGGATTCGAACACGGGACCTCTAGCTTAGTAGTCAGGGTCACTAACCATTCGGTTATATGAGTCCTGAAATGATTTCAAATGTTTATAATATGGTTGCGGTGCGGTTTACAAGGAGCTTTCTTCCACGTACTACAAAGCTGTGGAATGAACTTCCTTGTGCGGTGTTTCCGGGACGATACAACATGGGTACCTTCAAAAAAAGCGCGTACACCTTCCTTAAAGGCCGGCAACGCTCCTTTGATTCCTCTGGTGTTGCAAGAGATTGTGTGCGGCGGTGATCACTTAACAACAGGTGACCCGTACGCTCGTTTGTCTTCCTATTCCATAAATAAAAAAAAGATATATGCGTGGACTTGGTTTGCCAAAATACTATCCAATAATGTACTAAGGTGCTTATTTTTGATACCACGAATCGCAGGATGTAGAGTTTACCTGATATAACATAGTTACCCGTGTTAATGCCGGTTACTTGATACTATAAGTGTATTGTACCGTGATCGAGTTACATTCGAAAACGAAACCGGTAGTAATGACGATTATCAAGTTCGACGCACTAAAATGGTGAAAACGATGATAGATCGATTATTACTATTAGATACTTTTCAGTTGCTTATTTTTTTGTAATATTTTTAGTAATGTAAGTGTTTAAAAAAAGATTGTATTGTTTTTCACTAACCGACTTCGAAGAGGAGGAGTTTCTCAATGCCAAATGTAATAGCAGATACTCGCCACGCGTGACTTTGAGCGGGATAGCTTCGTCTAGAACCAGACAACCCAAGTGGGCAAGCGCCGACTTAAATCCTATCAATAGATAGCACATACAAATAAAAATATTTTATTAAAATTTCAGGTATATTTTGCATAAAAAAATTGCTTAAAGTCAATATCTAAGTGATCGGACAGCCTGAGACTAGATTATGATTATTTTATAGCAATAGCAATGACAGTACAATATTGTATATTTTATTTAGAAAACGCGCAAAAAGAATGCTGGGAGAGTTTCTTGGGCCGTTTCTTCTCTCACAGAGTACCATTTGTTTCCAAAGCGGTTGTAGTAGTACTAGGTATTAGAAATCACATCAAAAAGAATTCTAAAGGAATTAATTTTGAGAAAATGCCTTTATGCCTTTTAAGTATCATGTACTTTTACTTTTATTTGTAAAATTATAATGTAAAGCTAAGTTTCTAACGTTTGTGAACTATTTTTTCTTTTATTAATTTAACTCTGTTGCGTAGACTTAATTTAGCAATTGTACAAATCTCAGTGGTTTTATTGCTTCGAAACCGCAATGTAAAATTTGTTTTTTATTAATAAATATATTTATAAAAAAAGTAAAGTCGATTTCAGTAAAAACACTTAATCTAGTGGTACATCAAACATAAGAGGAGTCCAAAAGGACTGATTTATGAAGTTAAAACTGAAAAATAACTAACTAAAGCGGTTAAGTTGCTTGCGCATTCCTTGCGAACTAAAACAAAACACAAAATGTATCTTTTGCATACAAAATGTATATTTTATAGCACATTTGCATGTAGGAACTATTAAACGTTCAGAGGTTGTAGCCACCCTAATTCTTGAGCATTAAAAGCCTTAACCATAGACTTGGGAATAACCAACCATAGACTAATAGATTTAATCATAAATTTTAATACTGTGAGGTCAAAAGTAACAAGAAAAGGGGAAATCATTGAAAAGCTCGCGAATGGAATCGCAATTTCTTTATGTTGCAATCCAGAATTCGTGGACAACTGAGGCATACGAGAAAAAAGGCTTACTTTAGTATAAGTACATTATAAACAGGATTATGATGCATGGTTCTTGACTGGTAATAATAACTAATAAATATGCTAAGTTCTTGTATGATGTAAAAGATGGGCTGGGAGTTTTTTATCAGTTCTTCTCCCCAGGTCAAAGCACCTTTACTAACTGATGAAGCTTCATGGTGTTTACCAAGTTATGTTACAATATGTTATGTTACAGTCACTCCCTATGGTAAATACATATATATGTCTATTTGCATCTTATATCACACTAGCTGACCCGGCAATCGTTGTATTGCCGATATTAAAATCACGATACAAAAGTAACTGTTGAACGTAGATGGGTGCAAATTTGAAGTTGTATGTATTTTTAAATGCTGACTCATAATCAAACAAATTTAAAAAAAAAATCATGAGAATCGGTCAAGCCGTTTCGGAGGAGTTCAAAGTTTAACCCGACAGACGTTGTTCTGTATATAATAAATAAAATAATGTTTTTATATGAATTTGTCAATAATATATCATAACATCAAAAATTACTTCGTAAAATATGCACCCTGCTGTCGTAATGAAATCGTTTCACAACAGAACTGTCAAACCGTGCATCAATAAATTCGCTCATAGAAATGATGTATGGACACATCAAAGGAAAAACATATTTGTTGTTTTTATTTAATTTAGCAGAATTTTCCTATTTATTCAACCTTTTAAACCTTCCCTGGACTTCCACAAATAATTCAAGACCTAAATTGGCCAAATCGGTCCAGCCGTTCTCGAGTTTTAGCGAGATTAACGAACAGCAATTCATTTTTATATATATAGATATAATTATAGTTGACACGATATCAAATTATTAAAGTTGATAATATTCTTTGAACACCAGTTGCAGAATTCCACCAACGAAAATCACGTTAAAATGGAAAAGTTTTACGTGAATAACACTTGCACACCGTAAAAGTGCAAAAAATTTCACACTCTGTGGCATCATGTGCCGGCTGTTGTAACCTCTAACTGCTACATCTCAGAGACTTCGGATCGACAGCAGATCTCTTCTTCTCTGTTCATAGGCGGTTGGTTTTTGTTTGCCATCAGTTCTCCCATTCCCCCGTGTGCCCTCAACTTTAAAAAAGAGTATGTGCATTCTGATTTCCCCCTCTACTTAAAAAACGGTATGTGCTGAAGCACATATTATTTTTATTTGTCTCTGGCACACAACAGAAGTGGAAAATCCATTAATACTTTTTCTTTATCAAATCAAATCAAACCAAAATCAGTTTATTCAAGTAGGTCATGGAAATGACACTTATGAATGTCAAAAAAATAAAATATTTTTCTTATTGAATCTACCGCTACTTCGTAAAGGGTTGAGCTAATGAGAAGAAGTAGCAAGAAACTCATTGCCAATGAAGATTTACATTTAAGTAAAACGATTTACAAATCATTTCAAATTACAGTATAATATGTAAAATGTAAAATGATGCAACAGACACCACTCAAACGTCAAATAGTCAATGTCTTACGCGAGTAAGTCAAAAAAGTAAATGTAAATTAATACAAAAGTTATTGAGTACAGTAGCTGCATCAATTTACTTAATACTTCTCTTTTGCGACTTTAATAATACAAAATACACAGACTTTTATTTTTTATATTCATAAAGTACCTACACAATTATAGTTGTGTATAAAACACTCTATATATTTCTCGGACACTTCGCGCATTATCAACTTTATCCGAATGACCGTAACAGCTGATTCTCATTAATTCCCACAAAACAAAGTGCTAAGCACGCCTAAAGGAGTTTGCACTTCAAAAAGTCTACGCTTTACAAATAAGAGTAAAACTCGATCAAAAGAACGTGTCTGCATAAAATGTACTCAAATCAAATCAAATCAAATCAAAATCACTTTATGTAGGTCACAGAAATGACACTTAAGAATGTCAAAAAAAAAACTTTTTCTTATTGAATCTACTGCTACTTCGTAAAGGGTTGAGGTAATTTATTTATTTAATTCAGAGAGATCTCCACATATATTAGTAAATGTATTAGTAACAATATTTATTCTGAACTATGAGAAGAAGTAGCAAGAAACTCATTGACAGTCTTTTAAATCATGATTTACATTTTCATTGTTTTACAAAACATTTCAATCACAATATAATATAATATGTAAAGTAATGCAGTAAGCCTCGCCTTGTATCGGAATACTGGGTCTCGAAATCTCGAGCGATTGCCAATTCCGTGGCCATCTGGAGGGCAAAGCCAAATTAGCTTCGAAGAAGCTGGGCGTCATCAATAGAGCACGGCAATACTTCAAGCCGGCCCACATTCTAGCGCTCTACAAAGCGCAGGTCCGGCCACACAAGGAGTATTGCTGTCATCTCTGGTCTGGCGCACCCCAGTATCAGCTTGATCCATTTGACCGCGTGCAACGCAGATCAGCTCTAATAATCGGGGACCCAGTGTTCTGTGAACGGCTGGATCACTTGGCGTTGCGTAGAGACGTCGCTTCATTGTGTGTCTTCTACCGCATTTATCACGGGGGGAGTGTTCAGAAGAGCTGTTTAACCTGATTCCTGCCGCCGAATTACACCTTCGCACGACACGCCACAAATTACGATATCATCCCCACCATCTGGATGTTTGGCGGTCCTCCACAATGCGGTTTTCAAGGAGCTATCTTCCACGTACTACAAAGCTGTGGAATGAGCTTCCTTGTGCGGTGTTTCCGGGACGATACGACATGGGTACCTTCAAGCGCGTACACCTTCCTTAAAAGTCGGCAACGCTCTTGTGATTCCTCTGGTGTTGCAAGAGAATGTGGGCGGCGGTGATCACTTAACACCAGGTGACCCGTACGCTCGTTTGTCCACCTATTCCATAAAAAAAAAATTCAACAAACATACTCAAATGTCAAATAGTCAATTCCTTACACAAGTACTAAGTAATTCCTTACCTAAGTCAAAAAAGTAAATGTAAATTAATAGAAAACAAAGTAGCTGAATCATCTAGACACACCGTAAATAAATTAAGGTATTCCGTGAGCATTTAATAAGCGATTATATATAGGAAATATATATATATATATATATATACTTGTACATAATCTGAATTATTTTCCGTTCTGTCTATAGTTTCCTTAGACAGCGTCTATACCTCGAGGTATGCTCGGGTTAATTTCGACAATTTAGGCTGTACTGTCCCGTAGAGGCGAGATAACTCAGTTTGCACACTCGACTTTATGTACCCCAAGGTGATATGTACGAGTGGCTATAAAGCTGTATGACATTTTGTTCACTCTAACTTCCGCGGACATTCCAGTTACAAGTTTAAGTTTATTTGCAGAACTATACTATCATTTGAAAGATTATATTTTTTTTTGTATGGTAAAGGTTTAAACTATAACATAAATGACTTTCTTAATGATGTCAGAGATTGTTAATGGAGCGACCGCTCTCAGGCTTTTATTATGAAAATAAGGGAAGAGACGAGCAGGTCGTTCAGCGGATGGTAATTTATACGCCTTGCCCATTACAACGCACTGCGCTCAGGATTCTTGAAAAACCCCAATAATTCTAAGCGGCACTACAATAATTGCGCTCTTCACATTGAGACATAAGATGTCAAGTCTCATTTGCCCAGTAATTTCACTAGCTAGACCGAAACACAGTAATACTTACACATTACTGGTTCACGGCAGAAATAGGTGCCATTGCGGTAGCCCTAATCTAGCCGGCTTCCTGTGCAAAGGAGCCTCCCACTGGTGCTTGGTTATGTAATGCTTGGTAGGGTAAATTAGGTTCGAGTGAACTAAGGAAGGCTCGCTCTTTGAGCATAATTATTTTTCATATAATTAACATTGTCTTGATAAAGTTTTCACTTTTTCGAGTGGCCGCATTTTTTTCTTTATTCGTAATTAATGCTTGTTCTGTATCTTCTACCGCATATATCACGGGGAGTGTAGTGTACTGACATCTAGTCTGAACTGAGTATGTGTAAACAATCACTGTCACTTTCATGACATCGACAGTGACATTAACGTGTGAGTAAGGAATGCACAGTACAGCGGAAGGGCAGTTCTAATCGGCTATCGGTTGCGAGTAGACGTCTTCGGGTGTAGAAGAAAGATTAGTTGTTTCTCTCGGGACCAAACGTGGACCATTACAGGGAGTATTAACAAGGGCCGATTTCTGCAGTCTAATACCACCTTCGCATATGACGCCCCAAACTCAGACACCATCCTCACTATTTGACAACAGCAGGCCACAAAATATACTGTTACAAACAATTAGTAGTACAAGCTGACTGCAATTACTAATATTTTTGACAGTTTGTAAAATTGTTTTCAATACAAGGATTGAAGTCTGATTTTTCTTTACGGTAAGAAAATTATTGTACTCATATGAAATGAGAATATCGATAGATAACTGATAAACAAACCTGTTTTTTTTACAATTATTATTATTCCCGTTTCGTTTAAAAGTTTTATATCAAAGTTCACATTTCATTGTCGATTATATTATTTCCTAACATAAGAGCAGTTTAATAGAGTGCATTAGCAAACAATATTTCCCTAAGGATTAATCTCTCCGCACAAAAGGCACAAAATTCCAGCAATCTCAACGTTAATCTTAACCGGAAACGGAACTAAAAATCTCACAAACCGAGGCTATTACTCGTAAAGTGCAATATTGTGAGTGACATGAATACACTCCGACTTCGGGAAAGTTCCCGATGAAATTTCAAATAAACTCAACGCGACGGATGCTTGATTTTATTTTAATTGGTTATCGGAGATTGCGATAATGTTTGCAATACGATGTTGGAATACAATATCACCGATCAGTTTCATTATTTTGCGTTGCGAAGAAATATTCTTTTTATGACAATAAGGGACGAGACGAGCAGGACGTTCAGCTGACGGGAATTGACAATAAAGTGTTAAATCTCATTTGCCCAGTAATTTCACTAGCTACGGCATCCTTCAGACCAACACATAGTAATGCTTCCAAATTACTGCTTCACGGCAGAAATAGCCGCCGTTGTGGTACCTATAATCTAGCCGGCATCCTGTGCAAAGGTTCCTCCCACTGGTGCGGAAAATTATAACACTGGACAGAGTGATAGCTTCAAATGTTTGCCAATTGTTCATTATGTGCGTATGCCATTTGTAAAAATAGTAGTTAGAATAGTACATGGAAATCTTTAATTTTTATCGAATATCTTATAAGATATTTATATTTATAACGTATATACGTATTTAAATAATATCAAATATTTCATAAAAAGTAATGAAAAATAAACTGTATGAATATAAATTATCGTTTATTGAGTGCATCAAATTTTAGAGCTGAAATACATTGTTTGTCTAAGGATTCTTCGTGAACATGATAGTCGTGATTACTGTCATAATTAGTAATTGCATCCAAGATTTTTTAACTATAACAGGTCGACCTGGAACCACCACAAGCACCTATTCACGAGTTGATGCATGGACCAGGCCCTTTCTGGTAGCAACAAAAAATTTAGCTAAAGAAATATAGCATTTGTTTGAGGGGTACGATGACAAACGAGCTTTACGAGAGAAATCGAAATAGCGTTGACATTCTGGTAAGAGTACAAGTCGGAACACCACTCAAGGAAGGTTATTCCACAGCAGTGTTATAGCACAGATGGTTGCGAAACTAAAGTCTCTGGAACCCATGGGCCAAGGTGAAAAAAAAGGTACTAAGCGAAAATGAAATCATAGAAACATAAAAGTATTTTTAAATGACATATACATAATATATATACGCTATATGTAGGTCAGAAATAACCAATAGCATTTTATTGCCACAGAGGATAATAAAACACGGAATTTTCCGGGGTTTTCATCATTATTAGAGTTGAAATGATTCGGAGTGTTCTTGTGTTCGCGTGGTTGTTTGTACGAGGGCTCTTGTGGATTTAGGGTTCCATAAACTAATGTGCGAGAGCTTTAAAATGTGGTCCGTTTTACGATTTTGCGTTTGTATTGAATGTTACTTGTTTTACTTTAAACTATTGCGCTTCTTCACCTTAGGACATAACATGTAAAGTCTAATTTGCCCAGTAATTTCACTAGCGACGGCGCCCTTCAGACCGCAACACAATAATGCTCACATATTACTGCCTCACGGCAAAAAAAGGCGCCGATGTGATATTCAGTACTTACCAGTGAGAGGCTCCTTTGCACAGGATGCCGGCTAGATTATGGGTACCACAACGATGCCTATTTCTGCCGTGAAGCAGTAATGCCAACAACGCCCTTCAGACCGAAACACAGTAATGTCTAAACATTACTGTGTTTCGGTCTGAAGGGCGCCGTAGCTAGTGAAATTACTGGGCAAATGAGACTTAACATCTTATGTCTCAAGGTGACGAGCGCAATTGTAGTGCCGCTCAGAATTTTTGGGTTTTTCAAGAATCCTGAGCGGCACTGCATTGTTATAGGTAGGGCGTATCAATTACCGTCTGAGCTGAAAGTCCTGCTCGCCCGTCCGTCTCGTCCCTTATTTTCATTAAAAAACCCATACCCATCCAGCCGGCATCCTGTGCAAAGGGGTTTCCCACTGGAAACGTCCTTAGTCGCCTCTTACACCACCCTTTGGCCTGGGATATCCCTATTTTTTTTTTGCCCTGTGGAAGCATCGAAAATTCCTCAGTCGTGGATTAAACCGCGGGTAAATACTGGTAACTAGGTGATATTAAATTAGAACCAAATGGTAAAATACACCTGAAACAGTTCGAAAAAACAATCAATTCGAAATGTAAAATGATACGGAACCAATCATAAATATCTCGCATGGATTCTGTTCAGGAGTATTAAATTATATAATATTACATTCCCCGATACTCTTCAACATGATATTGTTCAGATATTTTGCTGGAATATAAAATAATAACGCTGTATTCATCTGAGGATGTCTTTACTTCGATTTAGAGATTGTCAAATGCTGATTGTATAATACGAGATTGAGTTTATTGTGAAATTCTTAGTAATCGTGGAAACCAGTGAACCTGATAGAAGTAGAGCTAGCTTTATGTTCGGTCTTCGTAGTTTTATGAAAATAACAAAGAATATAATTGTATTTCGCATTCTTAAGCTTTCAGACGTTTCAATTTAGTTGGACGACATTGCACATATCGTTTGTTTGTGGTGTTTATTTATTGGTATAACGTCTTAAAAACCATAGCAATAGTAAAAAACTGCCTATTACCGGTATTAAGCTGATCAACTCCTCTGATCACTTCCGTGCTACATGAAGTAGAATACGCAGAGAGACCCCACGTCGGACGGAGCTATAGCTTGTTTTGAGTTGTTGCCACTCTTATACTATGTGTTTTGTCATCTTTGTCTATTTCTGGAAATCTTTGCATGAGTAAGAAGGATAGTTTTAAGTTGGCAACGTCGCACTATACCTATTTGGTGTGGAAATTAAGTAAAATATTCATTAATTTTATTGAATTTGTTAAAAATGTATTGAAAAAAATTTGTAACAAAAAATCAACCGACTTCAAATACACTATTCCAAAACAATAGATATAATGTGCAGAAAAAGTAAAAAAAATAGTTACGATTATTGTTATTTTTGGAATCGGTGTCTTTCCGCCGCAACCAGCTCTCGCTTCTCGCCTCTTCACGACTCAAGCACATCTCACCTATAACTATATATGCAGTAACAAACCTATCTTGGATGACACCGATTATAATTTTTAGTGCACATTAAATCTATTGTTTTGGAATTGTGTTTTTGAAGTCGGTTGTTTATATGGTATTTTATTTTATTTTATGATTTTAGTGAATTTGAAGTACACTAACTAACAATTTGTCTTAATATGTGTAGATATACTAAATTTTTCAATGCAGCAATGAACGTAAGTGCCTTGCAAATTGATTACAGACAGAGATTCTGCCACAGATCACACCCTTTCTGTAAGTCGTTAAGGAGTCCCATTGATCATCATATTCGACTATGACAATTACTTGATCATAACTATGTTATGGTAGATGACTAAAATATCCGGATAGCACAAAAAAGATTCGGCCGAGTATCGTTAATTTGCTCCTAAGAATTGAAGAGTTCCGTTACTTTGTCATGGATTCCGTAATCAGACCCTAACCACACTCTCACCAAACTATCTTTGAAGTATATTCTTTCCAATAAAAAAAGAATCATTGAAATCGGTTGCCGCGATATTGAGTTATTCGTAGATTTATCATCCACTTTGCTATACATATGTATAGCAAATTTTAGACTTTTATGGTTTTCTCATGGATGCCATTATCAGATCTGAACCAAATTATAGTGGGACCACACGGGAAGCACCAGCTTTCAATTAAAAAATTATCAAGTCGAAAGTTTTGAGGTAACAAACATAAAAAAAGAACATACCGACGAATTGAGAACCTCCTCCTTTTTTGAAGTCGGTTAAAAAGTGAAAATATCTCATGTGTAGCTGTATTTTTTTCACCTAGAAACACATAAGGAGGCGTAAAAGACCCAGAATTATCATCATACGTAAGTATTTATATTGAATAAAATATAAACACCTTTACTGAGAATGTACAAAGTACTATCTACACGTCTCAATAGGCTACTGGAAACCCAAGTCCTAGCAGCTTTTTCGATCAACGGATCAGCCTAGCTATCCAACGCGGAAATGCTGCCAGTATTCTTGGTACACTCTCCCGTAACGATAGTTTTAATTTAATTTAATAATAGATACAGAAGATAATTGTAAATAAAGTTACAAGGATTGTTTTGTTTGCTGTTCTTCAAATTTACTGTTACGTTATTTTCGCCATAAACTATATTGGCTTTTGGTGATAGGACCGCTGATTACACGCAATTACGACATTGTATGTGTCTTGAAATATGATCCGGGTATGATATGCCAAAAACCGTTTTGTATTGCGTTACAGCTCAGATCATATCGCCACATAACTACACATACCAAAAAAGAAGAGGACACTGTCAGTAAATTTTGCCATCTGTGTACAGCAAATACTACCTCCGATGAAATAAATGGCACTAAACTTCATAATGACAACTATGACAAATACTATCTTTGATTCACTTCATCTGCAGTCCCCCTGAAAACGAGATCTGGAAAGGTCTTGAAACGTCGGGTTAACTAAAATAAAAATGTAACTTTTACGCAAACATCTAATGTAAAACCGTTACAATTACACGCGTTTTAATCCTTTAAAAGTGTTTTTTTTAAACATATCGCTACTGTTAAGAGTTACAAGTAAATTTTAAGAATACTGAAACAACTACCTGTGGTTATTCTGAAGACTTATAATATCGATGTCATAAACTACAGGAATGAGAGACTGGCAATCTTGGTATAATTGTAGAGGACAAACATTGACGTACAATAAACAACTAGACACACAATCAGGCTCACAAATTATTCGTAAGGCAGGGTTTTTATTCAGTTGTGTTTCGACCGCGCTTTGAATACAACGCCACGCAATGACAGTGTTCAGTGAAAAACTGAATAAATAAGAGCATATCCAAACTTAAAAAGTATGGACTGTCATATTTCAGGTTGACTTTTGCTAAATAATTACTTTCAATAGCTGAAACAAAACGTTCTTGTCTTGTGTTTTGTTTGCGTCCGTCTCTTTTGTACCATAATCATACTCTCGAGATCAAGACTTTGAACATTACTAGCACGAAATAAGGTGTTAATTTGAATGAATGTTATCTGTAAAAGTTAATATATATGCGTATATTCAACGCGTTTCGGATATTTTTTGACTATCTTTTAATAGACGATCGAGACTCTAGTTCTGTATTGTATATCAATGAAGGAAAATTTTCAACGCCGCCGTATGGAACAAACGAGTACGAAAATTAATTATTATTTTTATGATTTAATAAATGTAGGTGATAATGTCTCAAGGTGACGAGCGCAGTTGTAGTGCCGCTCAGAATTTTTGAGTTTTTCAAGAATCCTGAGCAGCACTTCATTTTAATAGGTAGACGTATCAATTACCATCAGCTGAACGTCCTGCTCGTCTCGTCCCTTATTATCATAAAAAAAAGATGAGAAACTATCACAAAATGTGTCAGTCGATGTTAACGTATTGAAGTACGTCGGCGGTACTATAATCAAACTTCCTTAAAACAGAAGGCACCCAAACAGCTATATAGAAAGTTCTCTGTTCGAGCCACGATTTAAAATGACACAAATTGAGGCCAAAACGTATTATAGATTGAGCTCAACGGTTTCCAATAGTATTAAATGAGAAAACAAAAAAGATATAGAAACAGTTAAACATTTTTAAACCTTTAATAACAATAACTGCTCTACAGTACTTTTAAATTAAGATAATAACTAATATAATAATAATTTAAACTAAACTATAATATTATACATACTTATATTTGTTTTTTTTTACTTTTATTATTCTGTGTGGTTTGTGTTTTTGTTGCTAATAAAGTTTTCACTCATTCATTCATTCAAAAAAAACTGTATAGTTTTACAACATGTTTTGTTATTTTTGTTAAAGAAAAGTTTCAATTTATTATAAAGAATCACATCTTTGCTAAACTTTAGGCTTAAAACTCTACAAAGTGACCCACAACTCGTCATGCAGACACTAAGGCCAATGGATTTGCCAAAATCTCTTTCTAATAAATAGCAGGAAATCTTTTATTTCTCTGTAACAAGCTTTTTCCGACCAAACTTGTAGAAACACATTGAAAGCATTATCCAATATCAGCGAAATCCAATCCGAAAGAAGAGAGCGGAAATAATAACATTTCACGATAAAAATGACGTAACATAAAAGGGTTAAGTCTAATAAATCTTTTCGTCAGGATACGCTTTGCCGATTTTCATAGCTGGCAAGTCGAGTTTAGTTAGTTGCATCACTCACTGGATATAGAGATACTGGATGTACCAAATTAATTTTGGCTTTCAAATAACACCCAAATAAACAATATAAAAATTTAATGTTTTTTTTTTTTTCAAATAGAGCAGATTGTTTAAAGTGCCTTTAAATAGATCAGTAATGAATTAGGTATCGTTATCGTGGATACCTGGTTAGATATAACTATTAACTATAACTTAAAGTAACTTTTTCTCACATTGATCACCTATGAACTATTATGCTGGGCCAGCACTGTACCAAATACTGCAAGTGTTATCAAAACCTAAAATAAACCAGCCAAAAGAGAGATCACCAAGAAAACCAGACTCACACATGAAGGTAACTTGTAAAAAGCGTTTTATTGTTTCTTTTCAACATGGCAGCGTATTTGGAATTCTCCATATAAATTTTAGGATTCGTTATTTTAGCAGCAATGCTAATACATATTGTGAAATAATTTCAGCTTTCTAACTATTGTTGTTTATTAAACATAGTCCACCGGCAGACAGATGGACGGAAGTACAGTGGAGTTTTTATATGGAACCCTAAGCACCACATTTAATGTCATTAAGGAATTCTATTTTATTAGTGAGTTAACTACACTTCGCTAGTGCTTTTAGAAAAGGAGAGGAGTAAATATTATTTTTGTAAAAAATTATAGATTTTGTAACTTCAATAAAGATAGAATTAATAACATATTTTTTGTTCCAAAAATGTACTAATAATATATAGAGAATAAGTACAAAAATGTTTTAATTCTTTATTCCTTAATAGTATTATAATTTATTCTATATGTATTATAATTTATTCTATAATTTATTATATATAATTTATTCCTTAATAACATTATAATTCTTAATTGTCCTAGAAGTGTCTAAATGTATACTTTTTGTTTTATATCAGTGCTATTTAAAAAAATTAATCAGCATTAGTTGTATCAATTGTATAAGCGACACTATCTAATGGTGTTTTAATTAAGTGCAAAGGATGTATTTATTTCCTTCATTATAGTTAGATCTCTGGCTGGCTGGCGGATTATTGACTTTTCATAAATTAAACGATCAGATATGATAACACTCATCCAATATCGAAAGACAAATAAACAGAGTATAATAGTAATAAAACTGGCCACATCCAGTAATCAATATCTGTGTCCCGCGGCTCTTTAATAACATTGAATGACATTGACAGGACCTTCGGAAATATTCGGGATCCCGAGCCTTATCAAATAATGATTATTGGCTTTACGAGTGTATGAGCGTTGGAAGTTTTCAACTGGGGCGTGTTCTGCGAAGCCCGCCGTATGAATCGATGTAGCCATAAAACATATTTATACGTGTCAGTGACTGTACCGAACTCATATTTTCATGTGAACGTTCTCTGTATTGGAAAATTGTTTATGCGAAGAGGAGTATCTACTGATAATCTACACATATAAATAAAATTGATGCGTCTGTTCATAATAATAACAGATTTTTGAAGTTATACTTCTTCAGGCGCGTTATGAAACAATTATGAGAGTGAAATTTTAAGATGCACGCGTATCACTGTAACACAAAAGTGACAGGTTGAAGTTGGTTTCTAAAATTTTCTGACGTTTGCGTCATTCATTTTCTTTTTTTGTTTTCTTCGTCAATTATGAGGACAGGCAAAGGGTTCAAACCTATACAGCCGTATTCATTATATAATAATGAAATGTCAAAGTCATCTTTGCAAGATTTTGTATATACAATAGATTGATATGGACAATAGCACGAGGAATAAATCATTTTAATGATTTTTGCTTCGTTAGGTTGAAGAGCTTTCGATTTCTAGGTGGTAGGGCCACGTAGAAATCCAAACTAAACGATTTTATGGTCTCAAAAGATGAGCATAACGTTTACTTGATTTTTTAAGTTAACCCTGGACATATCTGTCAGACAACATCATAATGCAGTGCCACTTGGAATTTTTGATTGAAACCAAAGTGTCACTATAGACACTGCTCAAAACAGTAAGAGGAATTTGATAATTTCTTTTACTTCATTTGCGGCAAAGAGGACGTAAATACTACGTTAAAAGAGGGACTGCCTAAGTAATAATTGAAATTTAGTTTAGTGTAAAACGTGCAGTGAGATTTGGCATAAGTTTGAAATAATAATTACAATATGGCGACGTAGTATAATCTGGCTAAGTTTGAAAGCGAACAGTTGCTTAAAATGTAGTGGATTTCGGCTATCTCCGTATTTTACAAGATTATAGCCGTCATCTGTCAATCTATCAATGACAGATGACGGCTTTCCAGTTTTTTCTTAGAGAGATTCGCTAGGCTGATTTGTAGCGCGAATTCCCGAGAGTTATTATCGATTCTAAATAACTTTTAGTCGCTCACCCTGATGATGTACCTCCGAATGGTCCGAAAAAAGCCGATACTAACACCGATGAACTGTGAGTAAACAAATAAACTTTTAAAAGTTTATTTTTGCTTGACTATATTTTCTAGACATTTTAAGAACTGGTTATTATTACCGTTATTTAGCGGTTTCAAAAATGATGGATAAAATTATAAAAACCAGCAAAATTATTGCGTTTCTTGAGGATGGTTGCGGTTAATGTCACATGCCTCAGAGGCTCAAAGTGAGTCGTCCGACAATTCAAAGAACCTGGCGGCTATTTTAAGACCCTGGCTATGTTAAAGACAGGAGGGGGGTCAAGATGAACTAAACCAGGTAAAATATGATCTGTGGCAGCTAGAAGTATGCAAGAGTAGAAGCAGATGGGATATACTTTTATAAACATAAACCCAGTGTCCTGATGTTTGTTTCCAGTGAACCCGTTAACTAATGAACGGATTTTAAAAGTTATGTCTTCGTGGAGTGCAATAATTTAGGCCAACTTGAGAGATAGGATAGTTTTTATTTCGATTTGGGACCCATAATTATTTTTATTTCCAATATTTGTTTAGTATGTACATATTTTCTATGAGAGAATTTATTGATTCACGGTTTGACAGTTCCGCTGTGAAACAATTTAATTATAACAACAGGGAGTATATTTTTTGAATTAATTCTAGATGTTATGAAAAATTATTGACGAATTCATAAAAACCTGTATTCTATTTGTTACTTACAGAACAACGTCTGTCGGGTCAGCTAGTACCATTATAAATAGACAAAAATGGTTAAATTACAAGGGCATACAATATAAAAGCATGACTGAAACGTATTACGTACAAAGATGTCGCATTAATATTGTCGGAATCAAACCTCAACCCCCAATTAATAAGTCAACAACCCCGCCACGGGAGTTATTTAAATCCGCCAACGATAGTTTACAAATTGAAGTCTTAATTAATGAAACAAGCAATTAGTGCTGATATCGACAACTCTCCACGTACAAATTGAAATACATACTTTATCATTTATATAATTTTTTCCGTCTTTGTTTATACTACTGTCTATTTACTACATAAGTGTACTGTACAATATAATGTCGCGTTGCAACGCTTCAACGTACATGACGTGAGTTGTCAAACTTCTAGTGCAATTTAAATTTAAAGATGGAAGAGAATCGTTTTGAAAATAGAACAGACCCGGGGGTATATAATCCGTACTAAGCGTGGCAGTTCTAGTTTAGCCAGCCTAACGAAACTATCTAAGAAAATTTTTTTACCAAAAAAAGCAACCGACTTCAGAAACACTATTCCAAAACAATAGATATTATATGCATTATTTTAGAGAAAACTTTTTAGTATCGTGATTGAGATTTGTGAGTAAATGAAACGAAAAGCCGACTCTGAAAATTCGGCGAAGTGCTAGTTGGAATCGCGCACAAAGGGTTCCGTACCATTATCTATAAAAACATCTATAAAAATCACGTTTGTTGTATGGGAGCCCCCTTAAATATTTATTTTATTGTTTTTTGTATTTTCTTATTATAGCGGCAATAAAATACATCATCTGTGTCAATTTCAAATGTCTATCACGGTTCATTAGACACAACTTGGTGAAAGACGGAGAGAGAAGTCTTAGTAATAAGGTTCCGTTTTCATCCTTTGGGTATGGCCAAAAAAAAAGTATAAACGGATGAAGTTTATCTTGTCTGATATCCTTATGTACCAGAACTACAGAATGTTTAGTTCCCAAGTTTGTTATTTACGAGAAACTAATGTTGACTGAAACAGACTACGACTTATGTTTTAGGTACCAGGCAAACATAAAGAGCAAGCAATATAATACCTCGATCTCCTTTCAGCTCCTGATTGCCGCGATACCACACGATCCTGGCCGCGGGCTTGGCGTTGTTCACCTGGCACTCCATCACCACGTCATCACCTTCCTTCACCTCCAACTTGGAATTGTGCGGGTGATTCACTATCTCTACCGAGCTCGGGGCCGCTGTGGACAAAACAAATTTGATTAAGCACATATTTTCAAAGTCAAAGTCAAATAAATTTTTAATTTAATTAGGCTTAAAATAAGCGCTTTTGAATCGTCATTATAAATATTTCTTTTAAATTACTGAATCTACAATATATTCAGAAAAAGTGGAGATCGTGAAAAGAACATAAAAAAGCACTTAACGGCCACTCTATTCAATCAAATAGAGTATTTTTACAATAGCTATCATTATCATCATCAGTTCAGCTGGAAAACGTCCACTGCTGGACAAATGCCTCCCCCAAAGATTTCAGTCTTGCGATGCCCTCATCCAACGTATTCTGGAGATCTTGACCAGATCGTCGGTCCTTCTTGTGGGGGGTCTTCCAACACACGTGATCGCCATTCGAGGACTTTATATATATATAACAAATATTAAAAATAATTTTATAAGTATTATAAATATTTACAAATAGTTTACTATATTATATATAACCGCTTCCTCTATTACAATTGTGTTGACGTCGTGTACTTTAATCTATATATAAAAATGAAATGCTGTTCGTTAGTCTCGCTAAAATTCGAAAAAGGCTGGACCGATTTGGCTAATTTTGGTCTAAAATTAATTGTGGAAGTCCAGAGAAGGTTTAAAAAGTGAATAAATAGGAAAATGCTGCTAATTTAAATAAAAACAACAAATTTGTTTTTCCTGTGATGTGTCCATACATAATTTCTATGAGACAATTTATTGACGCACGGTTTGACAGTTCTGCTGTGAAACAGTTTCATTATACAGGATAGTGCAAAGTGAAAAATAATTAACAAACAAGAAAGCAAAAGTGAAAAATAATTTACAAAACTTGGTACTGACCAAAGCTCCTTGGAATAGATGTTTTCTTTTATTGTTTCTAAGTCTGAACTTTAAATTAAAAAATTGAAGCACAGTAGTGATCATTTGTAGAAATAGAAGTGGAGAAGATTCCGCTGAAGAGTGAGGTGAATAGAAACAACAAGTGAACAAATTCGTGTGTGTGTGTATTAAGTGCACGAATCATCACCATTCACAAACAACTAATCACTATATTATTTTATTAACTCATGTGACCATAATGCGTAACCATTGCTCATTGGCTTTAATATCCAACTAAAATGTGTGTTAAAATTTTGTGATGAAAAATTTATGCAATTAATTTGTGAAGGTAATTTTAAATTGGACAACTAAACAATCACTCACGTTTAATCTTAAGTAAGAACTAATACAGCCATACCTTGACATATTTCAACAAGAATTATAATTAGAGTTTAGCCGTGCGGTAAAATATTGGATGAACTCTGCGGCGACCCTGGTTCAAATCCAAAGAGAAAAATATTAGAAACTTTATTTTATTGTTCATTTTATTTTGTTATTAATTAAAACTCAAGTGTATATTTTCTTATTGGCTGTTTTTAGAAACTTATTTTCTAGGAGATACACAAATATTATACTTATATATTATTGGTCTAACAACAGACTATTACATTGACGACTGCAGTTCAGAGCTGTTATGATTAAGTGATTTTCTTCTTAATTTTTTTTTTGTATAATTCTATTTTTCTCTCTGACCTCTGGGGCATTTCTATTACCGTTGTAAAACTAATAATTGATATGATTGCACCCGAACTTGCATTAATTTTCAATGAATGTATCGACTGTGGTGTGTTCCCTGATTTAATGAAACACAGTAAAATAACTCCACTTTTCAAATCAGGTAGTTGTTCTGACCCTGGTAATTTTAGACCTATCTCTGTCTTACCAACATTTAGTAAAATTTTTGAAAAAATAATTTTAAATCAATTGTTAAGGCACTTTAATTCGCATAATTTATTGCATTGTAAACAGTTTGGTTTTACTAGGGGTAGTTCAACCATTGACGCTAGTGTCGAGTTGATATCACACATTTTTGATGCTTGGGAAGAATCTTACGATGCTCTGGGCGTTTTCTGTGATTTGTCCAGGGCATTTGACTGTGTACACCATGACACATTGATCAGGAAACTACACCACTATGGTATTAGGGATGTTGCTTTAGATTTTCTCTCTTCCTATTTGAGTGATAGAGTCCAAAAAGTCGACGTGAATGGAAAGCGTTCCCCAGGATCAGCAGCTAATTTAGGTGTGCCACAAGGCTCAATACTTGGACCATTTTTATTCTTAGTATACATAAATGATCTACCGCATTTTGTGAGGGACGATCATGAGGTTGTGTTAATTGCAGATGACACGTCACTTTTATTTAAACTTAAGCGACAACAAAACGTTTTCGACGATGTAAACAATACAATCTTGAAGGTAGTAAAGTGGTTTTATATTAATAATCTTCTACTTAATGAGAATAAAACAAAGTGTATTAGATTTATACTACCAAATGTGAAACAAGTAAAAGCTAATATTATTATTAAAAACGAAGAAATAGCTCTCGTGGACAGCACTGTATTTCTAGGTATAACCCTCGATAATAAGCTTCAGTGGGGCCCTCATATTAATACATTGTCGAAGAAGCTCAGTTCTGCAGCATACGCAGTTAAAAAGATCCGTCTCTATACAGATGTAGCCACAGCTAGACTAGTCTATTTCAGCTACTTTCACAGCATTATGTCTTATGGTATACTGCTGTGGGGAAGTGCTGCAGATATTAACATCATCTTTGTGCTGCAGAAGAGGGCTGTACGTGCAATTTACAATATGGGTCCCAAAGAATCACTCCGTGAAAAATTTAAAGAGATAAGTATAATGACCGTCACTTGTCAATATATTTATGAAAATCTGATGTATGTGCACAGGAATATTAACTTGTTTAAGAAAAATAGCGATTGTCATAAGTTTAATACTAGGAATAAAGATAAGCTTGCTGTTACCACTACCAGGCTCCATAAAGTTGATAAATCATTTAAAGGGCAATGTATACGCTGCTATAACAAACTCCCAAGTGATATGCTTAATCTGACAATAAACAAATTTAAAAATTCAATTAAAGGGAAACTTTATAAAAAAGCTTACTATAAAATATCGGATTACTTAGATGATAAAAATGCTTGGGAATGAACATGCTCTAACTCTGTCTTAATAAAACAAAATATATATTATAATTTTCTAGAGTATAAGTATATGTATTATTTTTACAAACTACATTATGTAGCTCTTATTATTATAAGAAACCTTAAATTGACGATTCAAAATGATCAAATATGATCTCAATGAATAAAGATATTTTGACTTTGACTTTGACTTTGACATTACGACAGCAGGGTGCATATTTTACGAAGTAATTTTTGATGTTATGATATATTATTGACAAATTCATATAAAAACATTATTTTATTTATTATATACAGAACAACGTCTGTCGGGTCAGCTAGTAAATAATAAAATATAGATTATCTCAATGTGACTTGAAATTGATTGAGTAATGTAAAGTGAAAAACTAACCACCAATCGACACCCACAACACCAAGAGTTAAGACATGCGTTGTCGGCTTTTAAGTTGGAACCATGGTCTAAGTTTAGATTTTTTTTATAAATATAAGGGACGTGACGAGTAGGACGTTCAGCTGATGGTAATTGATACGCCCTACCCATTACAATGCAGTGCCGCTCAGGATTCTTGAAAAACATAAAAATTCTGAGCGGCACTACAATTACGCTCGTCACCTTGAGACATAAGATGTTAAGTCTCATTTACCCAGTAATTTCACTAGCTACGACGCCCTTCAGACCGAAAACAGTAATGTTGACACATTACTGCTTCACGGCAGAAATAGGCGCCGTTGTGGTACCCATAATCTATCCTGATTCCTGTGTAAAGGAGCCTCCCACTGGTAAATTTATACGTCTAGATAGAGTAGGACAGCTGTGAAAACGAAAAAACAATTAAAATGATAGTCAACCTCTCTTTTGAGCAATTCATGCACACAAAGTGACATAAAAATCGCCATCACCAACGTAGCTTGTAACGCGCACTAAACTAATAAACCTGGCCTATTTTCATCGGTTGTATAGCAGCAAGAGGCTAGGTCCATATGTCGTCTTGGATGGTAATTCCACAAAAAGGCTGTACGAGGTAAAGTTATCTGTTTAGTTATTTAATTAATGAATCTATTGTGTCCCCTACATGTTACTCACCGTACAAGGAAGCTCATTCCACAGATTGGTCATACGTGGAAGAAAGTTCCTTGAAAACCACACATCCAGATGGTGGGGATGATATTCTTATTTGGGGCGTAACATACGAAGGTGAAATTCGGCGGCAGGAATTAGGTCAAACAGCTCTTCGGTACATCAATAGGCGAAGAAACCAGTCGATTTGTCGTAAATTATACTTAATAATTTTTTGACCAAATAGAAATGAATAACCTCATTTACAAGCACAGATAACAAATACCCTAAAATATAGCATTGGCTGCCAAGATAAATGAATTTTTAATTTACCCATTAATATTCAAACTTGAAAATCGTAAATCATTTAAAATTCGGTTGCGAAAAGCGTAATTAATACCGAACAGTAAATTATCGCCGTCAGATTATGTTCTCAAATTGTTTTTAGTGACTTAAATTGAAAATTATTTCATGTTTTTCGGGATAATATTCAAAATCGTACAATATTTTATATCGCGCGTATTGAGAGAAATTTGTTGCCTCGCACAGCCACTTTTTAGAATAAATTACTGGCTGCAGTTTTAGGACTTAGGACCTTCATTCAAAGAGCTTACTGCCATGACCCCTGGGGTCGCGGCTTGGTCGCGGTTGTCTCACATCAAGTGACCCTATTTCCCATTTGCCCCCTCTAGTGTAAAACAAAAATAAGTGCCATTTTAGACGTCACCGGTATTCAGTATCCAACCCAGTTTTTACCACAACGGCGCCTATTTCTACCGTGAAGCAGTAATGTGTAAACATTATTGTGTTTCGGTCTGAAGGGCGCCGTAGCTAGTGAAAAAGGTGACAAGGGTAATTGTAGTAGCGCTCAGAATTTTTGGGTTTTTCAAGAATCCTGAGTGGCACAACATTGCAGTGTGCAGGGCGTATCAATTTCCATCAGCTGAGTGTCTTGCTCGTCTCGACCCTTATTTTCATGAAATAAACCCAGCGGCAAAGTTTATTGTAATGTCTATTAGCTGTCACACGCAACGGCAAAACCGGATCATATTGTGATAGCAGAAATGTTACGGACATCGACGGAACCGGATATGATGCAACCGGGTTGTTTGAAAATGGATTTATATTTTATCATCTCAAGATTAAAGAGATTTATTATCTCAAGTCTAAGACCTTCTAAACACATATAAAGACATATCATTCGAAGTCTGATAGCGGAACGATGAAAGACAATGTAAGTTCACTTTTCTCATACGTCGTCAACTGTCACTGTCCGAATCGGGTTCTTAACTCAACATTCGTAACCTTAACTAAATAAATATTTTACATTGCTGCTTATTGACCAAAAATATTTTAAACAACTGGAGTAAATACGGCAATGTCTAGATATAGAAGTCGAAGCGTACGATATTGTGGTGTAATCTGTGGCATGTTCCATATTTCGGCTTTGTTTTTATATGACGTGATTTGTCTATATGTACAGAAGGACATTGTGTCTTGTATAACAATGGCGGCAGCCAGCGACAATAATAACCGATGTACGCCGGCCGGGATTAACCGGACATAACTTATTTTATTTACGTGAATTATAACAGGAGATTTGTATAAAATTCTCTGGTAAATATTGCTCTGACCAATGGACAATCAATCCGAGCGTGTGACAGATCATTCTCATTCAAAAGCCACAAAATAGTGCTATGTGCGATTTCGATGCAGATTGGAAATGATTCTAAGCACTTCTTTGCCAGCATTCCGAAATATAACAGCTGTTTCCAGATGACGTCGTTTGGCACTACACATATTATACAGGACAATTTCATGCCCACTTTCAAGATATTATGCCATTATATCTAATATATAAAATTCTCGTGTCGCGGTGTTTTTTCACCAATTTTCGCCCACCTACGATCAACATCTATTTATGTATCGCGATTTTTGTATTATTCTGTTCCATCCACAGAAATAGGGTTGTTAGATGGCAATCGAATATAATAATGATTAGAGTACTATTTAATATTTGGTAGGTCTGAGAATCGGTCGTAATCTATTTTTTATATCCCAAAAATTTTAAATATTTATATTTTCTAATTACTTTATATGGCAATACAACGTTTGCTGGGTCAGCTAGTTATATAAAATCAAATCACAGCGAGACGAGGGTGTAGAACACAGCATAAATTGTCGTAAAGAAGTGGGAGGTTATGCTGCATTTCAGACAGATGTCTGAAAAGGCATAAAAGGCATTTATTTTCTCAAAATTGATTCCTTTAGAATAATTGTTTTTGACATCATTTCTAATATACAAGATAGTCTACCGCTTCGAAAACTATTGGCGCTATGAGAGAGAATATACTATATAATTTTAATAAAATATACAATATTGTACTGTCATTGCTATTACTATAAAATAATCATAATCTAGTCCCAGGCTGTCCGATCACTTAGATAATATTTAGATGTGGAATAGTAGGATTTACGACAGAGCCATTTTAATAAAACATTTAAATTTATTTATAGATAATGCCTGACAGTGTCTTAAAGCTGTTATGTATGTCATGAAGCCTACTAGAACTAGTAACAAGCAATCCCTTATTTCTAGTGTTATAATAATGAAATCACTACTAAGAGAAAGATGTGAGATGGCGTCACTAGCTATCTCGCTCTAAGGGCGAGATTCATACTAAACAAAATAGACCAAACTCATTTACATTAGCATGTTGGTGACGCAACTTATCCCGTGAATTACGCCTAAATAAATCTTCAGTTCAAAAATAATATAAAAACAAAATCTTGCAATACAGCGAACACTTTCATTAATAATAAGAAGGATACAACTCAATAGTAAGTACGTATAATAAAGTATTGAGTAACGGCAGGGTATCTAACGGTTACTTTATCAAATATCCATTTTGTGGGCTTTGTGGTTAGTATTGCTTCTCATATTTTATTGCGAAATACACCAAACTATACTAGATTGGTTTAATACTGGCTATTCCCAGCGAATTTGCTTCCGTGATCTTTATAATTGGATGTAGAGAGAAATAAATAACTTCTTTTTTTTATATGATAATAAGGGACCAATTGACACCCACAACTATAACCACGGCTTTTAAGTTGGAAGCATGGCCTAAGTTTAGTTTTTTTATATAAATATAAGCGACGTGACGAGCAGGATGTTCAGCTGATGGTAATTGATACGCCTTACTCATTATAATGCAGTGCCGCTCAGGATTCTTGAAAACCCCAAAAGTTCTGAGCAACAATTGCGCTCGTAACCTTGAGATATAAGATGTTAACTCTCAATTGCCCAGTAATTTCACTAGCTACGGCACCCTTCAGACCGAAACACAGTAATGTTTATTGTGGTACCCATAATCTAGCCGGTATCCTGTGCAAAGAAGCCTCCCACTGGACTCAAGGACGAACAGACAGAATTCCATACCATTGTATGAGAAACTATGTTGTTTCAATCCTGACACATGAATACGAGTATAATAATAATAATAAATCTTTATCTGTTGCAAAGAAAAAATACAATTTTACTTAAAATTACCCTCGACCCCCAAACTAGGACAGCCCGTGACATGGGGGTCATAATAAAATCATATAAACAAAACAATTATATATCTCTCAACGTTAATGCAGTTCCGATCGTTTTTTCTCCGACTTTGCAAATTCGACCACCACGAAAAAGTCTTTTAATCTTTCCGGTTATTATTTAACAGTAACAGAATTTTTCAAAATCGGCTCAGTTGATCCAGAGATTATCACCAACAACCTCATAAACAAATCCTCTTCATAAAATTAGTAAAAGTAGTATGCTTAGATCTTTTATACGTCTAGATAGACTATGAGGCCGGCAACGCTCCTGTGATTCCTCTGGTGTTGCAAGAGATTGTGGGCGGCGGTGATCACTTAACAACAGGTGACCCGTACGCTCGTTTGTCCTCCTATTCCATAAAAAAAAATGACAGCTGTGAAAACGTCGAAAACAATTGAGCTTTAGAGTTAGCCTCTATTGTGATCAATTCACGCATACTAACACAAAGTGTGATAAAAATCGCGAGTGTAAGGCGTAGCTTCTCACGCACACTAAACTATTATTCCTGGCCTGTTTAATCGGTTGTCTAACAGCAAAATACTCTATCTAGACACTACCTAACGCCTAGAAATATATATTTCTAACACTATTATGTAGTCAAGACTTTATTCATAATATGAATGTTTACACGGGACATATTACACCAGAAAATCAATATTTTTAATGCAAACGAAATTACTGGGCACATGAGACTTAACACCTTATGTCTCAAGGTGACGAGCGCAATTGTAGTGCCGCTCAGAATTTATGGGATTTTCAAGAATCCTGAGCGGCACTGCATTGTAATGGCTATGGCGTATCAATTACCATAAGCTGAACGTCCTACTCGTTTCGTCCCTTATTTTCATAAAAAAAATGGTAAACGGATGTTCCGGATAACTCAACTTAATTCTTTAACATAATGTTTTTTTATCTCAAATTCTCGAGATAGATTAAATAATAACGGTTCTAATATAAAAACCAAACAAAGAAACCCTTTGAAAAGTAGTTTGTATTAAATCTACAAAAAGCTTTGAAGTTTTAGCCGCAGTTTACAACTAAGTTCCGTGTGTATGTTTGTTGATTACCCTACGCTGTTTAGATTGTATTCGAGCTAACATTGCACGAGATTGATAAGCGGGCATGGATAACAAAACTTTTGTTCTGAATTAAGTTTAGTAATTAACTATCAAAATAACATGTTTGCATCTCAAGTTTTCAAGTTTAAATGCTTTTATTTTAATAATCATATTACATAAAGAGACTTTATTTATTTACCAGGAGTAAAGACGATAACAATCACTACATATTAATAACAAAACCCTCCACCGCATCTGTCTTTCTGTCTGTTCGTGATAAACTCAAAAAATACTGGACCGATTTTCATGGTGTTTCAATAGATGGATAGTGTGGTTCTCGAGGAAGGTTTTAGTATATGATTTGTTACGATTGAAATATATATTGACGATATTTGTTGGAGGTGTCAGAAAAAATAAGCAGGGGAGTGAAAAAAAACTATCATGCGACTAGGGTAACCATAATATAGTCATTTAAAAGTCCCGATAAAAAGTCTGATATTTCGATAGAAGTCCGGACTTTCAAGTTGATCTCGTTTAGATTATATTTTATATTAAAGGCCTTTTTGATATGAGTTAATATCACGTAGTTTCATAACTATATTCCATTTATTTCAAAATACAATCCGGACATGTTAGAGCCGGACAAAATCAAGTCTAGTCTAAACGTCCGTACATGTCCGGATTAATACAAACGGATGGTAACCCTACATGCGAGCAGTACTCGCACGCACGAATTACTGTGCGAGTTTAAACAGTGCGAGTGAATGCAGTTACTGTGCAGATTGGCTGGTACGCCAAGCGACAGCTCACAAAGTGTAAACGAGCCATAAGCTGATTTATGTATGCCTTAACATCTTTACACCGCCAAAATGAAATACCTCACCGCATCTAAATAACACTTTTTATTACTTAAAAATCATAACGTTGGTGAAAATTATTAATATCATCCCCACTATCTGGGTGTATGTGGCGGTCCTCCACAGTGAGTTATTAAAGAAATTTCTTCTACGTACCGACGAAGCAGTGGAATTATTTTTCTTGTTTGGTGTTGCCAGGACGATACTTCTTTTTACTAATAGGCTGGCAACGCTCTTGTGATTCCTCTGGTGTTGCAAGAAAATGTGGGCGGCGGTGATCACTTAACATCAGTTGTAGGTACTCCTGTTTGTCATCCTATTTCATAAAAAAATATGTTTCAACTATGTGGGAAAAATCGCAAAAGGTTAAACGGCCGTTCCCAATATTCAGTCTATCTCTTACTTGAGATAAAAATCGAAACTATAATTGACTTTTCTGTCCCAATAAACTTATCGACGGTAACTCACCTTATCCGTGCACGCTGTCTGTCAACGTATAGTTTACCAGCGATATAAAGTTTATATGGAAATTGCAATTCACGTGTCCCAATATAATGCGATAAGAATGACTAATCGGGTATATTAGGACAGCTTCCGATTATTGGCAGCTAATTACTGACAGTAGACGGTAGTAATTTATCTCCATCTGTAGATAGTATATTGGAAACGGCCGTAAATAATTACTAAGCGTAAAACAAAAGACGCTATTTCGTCATTTCCGAATCTATGTCGGCCATCAAACTATCTAGCTTAGATCTTTAATACGTCTATATAGACTGTGACAGCTGGGAAAACGTGTAAAGTTCAAAACTAACCTCTATTTTGAACAATTCACGCACACTAACACAAAGTATCACACAAATTGCGAGTGTAAGACATGGCTATCACGCACACTAAACTAACATTCCTGGCCTGTTTTTCGTTTTCGTTTCGGTTGTGTGTTTTTTATAACAATACGTTACGGACTGGACGTTCAGCTGATGGTAATCGATACGCCCTGCCCATTACAATGCAGTGTCGCTCAGGATTCTTCGGAAACCCAAAAATTCAGAGCGGCACTACAACTGCCCTCGTATCCTTGACACATAAGATGTTAAGTCTCATTTGCCCAGTAACTACACTAGCTACGGCGCCCGTCAGACCGAAACATAATTATGTTTACACATTACTATTTCACGGAAGAAATAAACGCCATTGTGGTACCCATAATCTAGCCGGCATCCTGTGCAAGGAAGCCTCCCACTGTAACAGCAAGAGACTCTATCTAGGCGTATAAATAATCTAAACTGTCTAAATTAACACTTAATTGACACGTTGATTTCGTGATTAAGTCAGTTTATTAAATGGTGGAAGTAGCCCCGGGCGTTCACGGTTCATTAGTGGAGAGGGTTGTAATGAATTAGTTCAATGAGTCGGTCATTCGATTTAGCTCTCCACAAGGAGAGCTAAATCGAATGACCGACTCTCCTTCTCACTCAGGTGGAGTTGGCTTTCGGCTATGCTTGGTCTACTATATGCTAGTTTAGGAGATCTTTTAAACACGCATTATATTATGTCTCGATAGACTGTGATAGCGGTGATCTGTAAGCCCATATTTTCAGCTAAACACACTAAAAAAACGCGTAAATATTTTGATTAAGTACCGCGGGTGTATTATTATTATGTGACGAATTCCCCCAATCAAGTTACTTACTTATACTTCCTACTCAATTACTTACAATTGCACAGCTTAATATTCGATGTCTGTCTCCCACTAGACGCTCGATCAGAATGCCACCACTTTTTCAAAAGAATCGAAATCTTTCGTTTTTCATAGACTACCCACATAACGGCATTTAAAATCGAACAACTAACTAATATCGTTTAAAATATATGCATCAATTCCTATTCATCGAATAGAGTATTATAAATTATATATAGATAATAAAAATAAACTTGATTTAACCAACTAATTGGTAAAACAATAATAAATAATCATAAATTTATTACAATTATTATGATGATTTGGGGATTGAAATGCACTTAAATCCTAGAATCTAGTGCGCCTACCCTCGATTCAAAAGTTAAGGAAGAGAATCGAGGCTACTAACTAGGAAACGTGTTACTGTGCCGAGATTTAAATTATATCCTAGAGACCTATTACTTTTAAAAGGTTAAGAATCCTCAGAGGATTTAGGCAAGGCACGTCTTCTGCTTGTCTGATTGTGGCAATGGCTTCGCATTCCAGAAGGATGTGTTTGGGGTCTTCAGCGGTTTCACAGCAGAATCTGCACAGGTTAGATTCACTGAGACCCTTTCTAGCCAGGTGCCCATTCAGCTTGCAATGGCCGGATAGGATCCCCATGAGAGCTCTCAGTTGTCTCCTGTCCAAGCTTATGCATTGTTTGGCACGCTTACGTTGATAGTTGCCTAGGAGCAGCTTAGCTTGCTGATGGCCTGGTAGCGAGGACCAGTAACTGGCTGCCTCCAGAATTTCTTGATTCTCCAGCTCCACAAAAGGGTTCAGAGCCTATGAAGGGACGTAAGGCTAGCTAGCTGGTCAGCTTTCTCAGTATCTACTATACATTTGTGCTCCGGTATCCAAGCCAGGGTAACTACCGCGAGTGGAAGACGTAGCTGTCATGGATATTACAGTATTAAACCTGGCCTGTTGTCATGCATTGCCTAACAGCAGCTTTATTTAGACGTATTAAGTATCTAAGCATGTAATGATTTTCCTACATTATATCAATAAAATTAAAGTGTCTGTCTGTTGATCACGTGATCAAAAGAGATTTAAAGAAAATAAGAGATTTAATTAAATTTGCAAACTTTTTGAAGTGAATTCATATTTTGGCTCGAAGTACCTGCGTAATATTGTTTGTGAGAAATTAATGAGGCAAGAATTTAGCCGTTTCGCTTGGCAATGTGACTCTTGTTTGGTATAGTCGGCTCGAGTCAACTGAGGGATACTTAAGAGAACGATCAAATCTTCTGGCGCCAAGCGATTTTTTTTTGAATTTTGTAAAACTAGCAGCATTAATAAAGCTTGAGTTTTGTCAACCGCTAAGAATTTTTGGGTATTTGAACCACCATAGTGTCATAACAAGCTAAATATTAAAATCCACTACCAAACTATAACATGTTATACATTAATAACTCAAATATCATATAAAATCCCATTTTTGGATTCTGCGCGATAAAACCGCTAAAGTGTATAACTTAAGCATATGGTAACAGGATATTGCTGTCTAGCGACCGATGGTTACGCTCCCCTGACTACATACAAAGGTGGGAAACTCTGCTTTGTTGTGGCCAGTGGTTGACAACGCTTGGTAGCTTCTAAGTTTTCAATTTATCCACGTTAATTATTACACAAGTTTAATATTTCTAGCTGGGATCACCTATCACTTTAAACTTCAAACGATGGAGTTGTGGGATTCTATCTGATGTTTGGAATTTGGTTCTGATTAAATTAATTGCTAAATGTAACGAATATATAATCTCTGTTGATTTTTTGTCGTGATGCTTTTAAATTATTTAATGTATAAATAACGTGTAGCACATTATAATGTAGTGAATGTGAAAGTATTCATAGTGGTCATTATTGCCTACCATGTGGCTTGGATTTAGCTTCTCCCAAGGCGATAGTTACTTTAGCGACATTGCATGGTTGTCTTTTTTAAATGATAATAAGGGACGACACGAGCCGAACGTTCAGCTGATGGTAATTGATACGCCCTGCCCATTTACAATGCAGTGCCACTCAGGATTCTTGAAAGACCCCAAAAATACTGAGCGGCACTACAACTGCGCTCGTCACCTGGAGACATAAGATGTTAAACCTTATTTGCCCAGTAATTTCACTAGCTACGACACCCTGAAGGCCACCGAAACACAGTAATGCTTACACATTACTGCTTCACGGCAGAAATAGGCACCGTTGTGGTACCCATGATCTAGTCGGCATCCTGTGCAAAGGAGCCTCGCACTGGTAGACTGTCTGAGTTTAAAGCAAATAAGAGGAATTCGGATCATAAGTGTTAAATATATCATAACAAAAATACATTTATGGCTCAATGTAGAAATCATAATAACAATTTAACAATAGAAAAATAACATGTCACATAATGGACAGACGTAATATATTTGAAATTAAATGGAATTAATTGAACACAAAGACAAACACTGATTTTTCAGTAGCTACGTACCAATAACCATATGAACCCCATGAAGTAGAATTTTACGCTTTCCAATCTAAGACAGCCGATCGTTAAACATCATATTAAAAGGCATAAAGGCATAAAAGGCATTTATTTTCTCAAAATTGATTCCTTAAGAATTCTTTTTGATGTCATTTCTTATAATACTAGATACTTCTACCGCTTCGGAAACAAATGGCGCTCTGAGAAGAAACTCTCCCAGCATTCTTTTTTTTGCGCTCTTTTCAATAAAAATATACAATATTGTACAGTCGCTATAAAATAATCACAATCTAGTCCCAGGCTGTCCGATCATTTAGATATTCAGCAGTGGAGTAATAGGATTTACGACAGAGCCATTTTTTTATAAAACATTTAAATTTATTTATAGATAATGCCTGAACAGTGGCTGGGACTTTATTGTAGAAGTGTATTCATTTACCCTTAAAGCTATTATGTATCTTATGAAGCCTACTAGTATTAGAATTAGTTACAAGCAATCCCTTATTTCTAGTGTTATAATATATTATCATCTCAATCGCTATAATTGGAAATAAATTTATTTATTTACGAGGCCAGTCCTACGCAGATACAAAGAAAAACTTCTGGTGTATTGTTTAATCCAAAATAACAAACGCAGTCAAAAATAATCAAATGAAATGAATCCGTCTTTTTAGTCGTCTATTTTCTTGTACAATACAACAAGTTATGTAATAATATAATTATTATATTTATTCCCACAGGATAAGAGCCCACTTTAATAACAGTAGTAATGATTAGACTTGATATTTCGTAAATACACTTAAGATGAGTCTATAAATTATCTAATATATAAATTCATGTCGCGGTGTTTGTTACCAAAGTCCTCCGAACCGAGTGCATACCGGGTAGGTGTGAGAATCGGCCAACATCTATTTTTCATACCCAAATATTTTTATTACAATTTTCTTTTAATCATTTATATGGCAATACAATGTTTGCTATTTACATAAAATATTAAATTAATAAAATCTTACAGCGCTCGCTAATGCCCACTGTTATAATTGAAGTACCACAGGATTTGTTAAAAGGTGTTTCAACGAAAAATCATCTTAAGCACATTCTTAAAAAAACATTATCTGTCACTGCGCCATTGAAATGATGACATGGATTTAATCAGGTAGGTACATTATGAGTTTTATTATACTATATTGTCCAAAATTTTATGACATTTCCTTTGTGTTAATTCCGCCAATATTTGTCTTTATTTATTAATTTATTCTAAAAGATACATTAACAGTACACACATATAACAATTACATATAACACTATCTAGGAAATTACATTACTGATGCGAGTACCAATAACAGATGTACACAACATTCACAGTTGATGCTGTGACTATTATTAATTTTTACATACTTACTAGCTGACCAGACAGACGTTGTTCTGTACATAATAAATAAAATACCGTTTTAGATGAATTTGTCAATAATTTTTCATTGTAACATAATAATATGCTCCTTGTTGTTATAATGAAATTGTTTCACAGCAGAACTGTCAAACCGCGAGTCAAAAATACTCTAACAGAAAATATGTCCAAACAAAACAAATATTGGAAATAAAAATAATTATGGGTCCCAAATCGAAATAAAAACTATCCTATCTCTTAAGTTGGACTAAACTGCACTCCATGAAGTAATCCCCATTGAAATCCGTTCATTAGTTTAGGAGTCCATTGAGGACAAACATTGTGACACGAGATTTATATATATAAAGATTATCACTAACTTTTAACTAATTACCAATATAATTTAGAATAAAATTTAATAACAATTTAAAGTTGATTATAGACTTTATGTTTCATAAGTTTAATTATTACATATGAAAGTGTCTTAAAACAATTCGAAACGTGTTTCGCCTCAACACGCGGAATCCTCAGGACATGTTGACTCGCCAAACGCTGGCAGGAGACTCTTGACGACTCTAGACGAGATAGAGAGTCTAGAGTCATGGATAATTAATAATAACAATAATTTTCTATGCTGTAATATTTTACAATTGCATCACAAATATAGCGATACAATTTTAATAATGTAACACTACACTTTAATACTAGTTTAAGTTTAATACTAGTTTTAGTTTAAGTTTAATACTAGTTTAAGTTTAATACTGTTACATTTACTGTAATGTAAGTAGCATTATTGTTTCACGAGAGCTGCTGCCGACAAACTACTTAAAGATTGTGTATATGAAATTTGTAATGGCTACTTGAATAAATAAATAATAAAATATCGTTATGAAAAAGTGTATTTATCATAAAATAAGGTATTTTTGTCAAACCAATTTTCTTTGTCAAACCAATTAATAACGTTAACATAAGCACGCTTGGCTCGCTATTCAACAAACATTGCTTCCCCTAGAGTAAAACCTTAGACAAAATCAAACCGAATTATAACGTCACAAGTATTGGCTCACTCGAGCGTACAATTCGCCGAAAAGAATTTTCCTCGTGGACGGAAATTACTTGAAAAATGAAAACCTGAGCAGGTACTGAAATGCGGACATGAATACCGCTTCAAAATTACTAATTCCCTTTTATTTATTGCGGAGCAAAGTGAAATATCTTGCTTAGAGTTTTTTACATTTCTCGATTTCGGTTTCCTGTCGCGCTATTGTGAACTTAAGCAGGTCTTTTATTTAGTAGCACCTTTCCGCAATGATTTTTAGTAGTCTGTGATAGCTCGATCGCTTGGCGTTACTTAGACATTTCAAAGTTACCACAGGGAGTATTCCGAAGAGGTGTTTGATCGGATTCCAGCCGCTGAATTCAACATAAATAGCAAACTGATTAATTAAACGGACATCCGAAGTAAAACTAAAATGACCGATGCACTTACTTTCTCCCTCGAAAGAAAATGGAAGTGGGCGGGGCACGTGGCCAGATACTCTGACGACAGATGAATACATAGAATAATTAAATGGTCAGGTCTTCGAGGCATTAGAAAGGGAGGCAGGTCGTGTGGTAGGTGGACAGATGAAATAGTGGCGTTGGCGGGGCAAAGTTGGATAGAGACTGCAAAAACCAAAACTAAATGGAGTTCTTTGGAGGAGGCTTTTACCCAAAAGGGGTCCATACAAGACCAGAGCTAGAGTAGTAAATTAGAGCAAGATTAGCTAATAATTGTTATTTTTGCATGAAATGAAATTAAGCTTCATTATTATTATTATTAACAACCTCATCATGTGCATGTTTGGCGTTATAATGAAAATCTATATATATATATATATATATATATAAATGAATTGCTGTTCGTTATTCTCGCTAAAACTCGAGAACGGCTGGACTGAGTTGGCTAATTTTGGTCTTGAATTATTTGTGGAAGTCCAGAGAAGGTTTTAAAGGTGAATAAATAGGAAAAATGCTGCTAAATTAAATAAAAACAACGAATTTGTTTTTTGTGTGATGTGTATGTGATACATAATTTCTATGAGAGAATTTATTGACGCACGGTTTGACAGTTCTGCTGTGAAACAATTTCATTACAACAACAGGAAGCATATTTTACGAAATAATTCTTGATGTTTGATGATATATAATTGACAAATTCATAAAAAAAAAATATCTATATACAGAACAGCGCCTGTCGGCCCAACTAGTATTTAATATATATATTTAGACACTATACTATAGTATCTGTATGTTTTTGGAATCGTAATTAACCCGGTATTCGTTACAATATTTTAAAGAGGGTGTATTATTCTTGTCGCTAGGACAATTAATAAAAAACTAAGATAGGGGGATTCCAAATTAATAACTTCTATATTTTCTTATAGGGCTTACAGCTTGTTTTTTTTTTCACAAAAGTATATAAAAGAATAAATAGCGTTACATCGCATAGGGAATTATTCGTGTGCGACCTTGGCTGGTACTTAAATCCTTTTCTATTTTAGGGTCCCGGGTCCTCATCCAAATATGTATTACTGAATTAATATTAATGTTTTATTTTCTGACTCTACGATGTTTATGTGTCTGTTTGTTAAAGTACACACACATACACTCACGCCTTTCTCCCAAGGGGGTAGACAGAGACACCAGAATGCCACTTGCTTCTATCCTTACAAACCTCAGGAGCTTCCTATTCCATTCCAATTGAACATGAGGGCGACCGACTTGCCTTATATATGCCTAATATATGAAGGCATAAAAGCCATTTTTTTCTCAAAATTGATTCCTTTAGAATCTTTTTAATAGCATTTCTAACACTACCACCGCTACGGAAACAAATGGCACTCTGAGAGAGAAGAAGCCACGCAAGAAACTCTCCCAGCATTCTGTTTTTTCCCTCTTTTTAATAAAATATACAATATTGTACTGTCATTGTTATTGCGATAAAATAATTACGATCTAATCCCAAGCTGTCCGATCTCTTAGATATGCAGCTGTGGAGTAGTTGGATGTACTACCGAGCCATTTTTTAATAAAACATTAATATTCATTTACCCTTAAAGCTATTATGTATCTTATTTTTAAGTAAATATATTGTATTAAATATGGCGTATACTTAATTTGGAGTTGGAAATTCATTATGTATTAATATTATATTTTGTAAATGTTTAAAAATATATCACTACACAGAAAAGTTTTTAAATTAATTAACGGGCGCAGCAAACTTCACACATTTGAAAAGCGAACACAATCGAATCGAATCCAAAGAAAACCAATCGAACTTGCAATACAAAACTTCGTACAAATAAAAACTTTGTAAGAAGTACTGAGGCACGTTTTAATTAGCCGTTATCTCCCTTCGACAGGCCCTGGGTGTTGGCTGCCATGGGATGGGGAGTGAAAAAGTCAATATTACCTTAACTCACGGCCTAAGTGCTGGGCGCAAGCGTTTAATTATCTCACACAAGCATCCATTGATAGGCTTAAGCGATTTATTTGATCGGCTTTTTGTAGTTTACACACTATATGTATATTACAATACAAGACCAGACTCAGTGAATATAAAATAAAAATTCCACTGCCGCGCGTTTCGCAAGAGATTTCTTACCTCGTACAGCCACTTTGTGGAATCAATTACCAGCTGATGTTTCCCCGAACCGATACGACTTAGGGAAATAGGGGACAGTTTTCGATATAATCAAAGTACTTTTAAGTTTGCCTCAAATAATGTGGTCATTATTTAAAGGCAGGACAATTTTGCATTGCGCCAGCATTATCAATAACTTTGGCCGATTTTTTTTCAGCAGTACCTATTCTAATTATAAAAAACCCGCTCCGCTTATCAATATAATCGCATTCAAAGCACTACTTGTAATTACATCGCGGCGATGTTGTATCGAATTAGAACACCTTTGTCGCATCAAATGTAGCGCGAAATTTTATAATTGATACTGGATTTTGCTAGAATTTAACAATATTACAATTTAACTATTTTAGAATCTAAAAGCTTTTACGCAACAAACTTCAGCGTTGAGTAATATACTCTAAATTGTAAGTTAAATGGTATATATCTAATAACATTAACTGTTAGTTAAATAACTGTGTATAATTTTAATAAAGCAACTGAGAATAAGGTCTGAAGACGAAGGTTTTCAACCAGAGTGTGTTGCCAGTGATGTCTTACGGTACGCAGGCGTGGTCGCTATGGGTCTGATGATAAATCTCATGGTCGCTCAGAGGGAGTGGGCTATGCTCGGAGTTTCCGTGCGAGAACGAATCAGAAATGAAGAGATCCGTAGAAGAACCAAAGTCACACACATAGCCCAAAACAGAAGTGGCAGTGGGCAGGGTACATAGTTCAACGGACAGATGGCTGGTGGGGCAGTAAAGTCCTCGAATGGCGACCACGTACCGGAAGGCGGCCCCCACAAGATGGACCGACAATCTGGTCAAAATCACGGGGATACATTGGATGAGGGCAGCGCGGACCGATCGTCGTGGAGATCTTTAGGGGAGGCCTTTGCCCAGCAGTGGACGTCTTCCAATGATGATCAACTGAGAATAAATATACTAACAATGCTCTTAAACGTTGTTCATAAGAACAACGTTTAAGAGCATTGTTCAAGAGGAGGAGAATAGCATATTAATTTCGTGTCTTTAACTAATGAATTAACACTCAAAAAACTCAAATAATTTGGATAATTACGGATTCTCGCAAAACAAGGCCTAACTAAACCAAACTATCTACGAAAAAAGTTGAATTTAATAATGTCATTAGCCGAGAAATCTCGCAACGTAGTTTCGTAAAAAAAAACCTAATTTGAATCGGATTGTTCAAGAGCTAGATATAAAATATTCATGACAACTGGAGCCAGGGTCGATATCGGCCTCTCTAATTGATTCCGTTTAATTGACTTCGTTATTTATACTGTTTCCGACTGAGACTGTACCATTGGAGGTACGCTTGTTGAAATCCGAAGTGATTCAACGCAGAAATAGAATTGGATTGTAAAATGAAATAATCGTGATCGATATATTTTACAACGTTATTATGCTTATGGCAGAGACATGGGCCATATTGTAAGTTTATCATTCTATCTCGATCTTTTCCCAATGGAGGTTACCACTACCAACCCACTCTGTGAACGGCTGGATCATCTGGCGTTGCATACAGACGTCAGTTCATTGTGTGTCTTCTACAACCGCATTTATCACGGTGAAAGTTCCAAAGAGCTGTTTCACCTGATTCCCGCCGCCGAATTCCACCTTCGCAGGACACGCCACAAACTAGGATATCATCCCCACCATCTGGTGGTGTGGCGTTCCTCTATAGTGCGGTTTTCAAGTAGCTTTCTTCCACATACCACAAAGCTGTGGGATGAGCTTTCTTTTGTGGTGTTTCCGGGACGATACGACATGTACCTTACAGGCCGGCAACGCTCCTTCGATTCTTCTGGTGTTGCAAGAGAATGTTGCCGGAGGTGATCACTTAACACCAGGTGACCCGTATGCTCGTTTGTCCTCCTTTTTTATAAAAAAATGTATGGGAAATGAATTGTATAAAAAAGTGCAATTAGAATTAATATTCAAATATTGTACAAAATGTATGCTGAATACAACGTTAATTCAAATTATAACATTTCAGCAAAACGGTCGAAATAGCAGTAAATTCTGAGAGATTTCAATGAAATTATTTCCACTTAGAAAAATTTGGAGAAAACGCCAGAGCCGCTGGGACGAAACTTCGTTACGCATATTCTTAAAACATTTCGCATTGATAAATGCTTCAGTTATTTTGCCATTCAGATTTTAATATTATACTTTTGTCGGAGTATACTTTTCAGTAAATACCCGGTGGTTTCCCTGCCTTTTTACAGAAAATCGCTCGTGTATTCAGTACCAACTATTATAATAAATACATCTAATGTCGCGGTGTTTGTAGTTAAACTCCTTGGAAACAACTTGACCGATTCTCATGAAATTTTGAGTGCATATTGGGTAGGTCTGAGAATCGGACAACATCTATTTTTCATCCCCCTAAATGTTAAGGGTGGTCCACGCCAAATGTTTTTTTTTTTAATTTTTTTAATTTCTTTGATTATGAGTCAGCATTTAAAAATACATACAACTTCAAATTTTAACCAATCTACGATCAACAGTTACTTTTGTATCGCGATTTTAATATCGGTAATACGTTTGCTGGGTCAGCTGGCAAAATTGGCAGTTGTAGATACTGCCGATAGAAGTGAACACTTACAACTTTTAGTATTAAAATTAGAAATTTCATAATGATTTAAAACAATTAAATTATTAATTTCAATTTATTTTTAAAACTTATATTAAGTAATGTTTTAATCAAACACAAACACTATTTCAAGGATGCATGCTGTACATTCTTGACTTTTCACTAGATACAATGCCAGTTATGATATGTCGGTGACGCCATAAGATTTTCCCCTACTCAAAAGCTACAAACGCGGTTAAAGAATTTTTCAACTCCAAAGTGGGACGCCTGGAGTACTTCTGAAAAATAAACTCATAAATCTACTTAACCGTAATCATAAAAAAATAAATTCAAAAATAAAAATACCTAATTCACCTAAATAAACAAATTTTCCATAATATCATTTAGGAACATCCTGCAAGTAATCTAGTAGATGCGATATAACGTAGGCACTAACTATCCTGTAAGTAATCTAGTAGCCGCGATATAGCGTAGGCACTAACTAACACTTACTTCTTCCACACCGTAGCCGTCAGAACTCGTAGACGACGTAGCCGTCAGAACTCGTAGGGTTATGCCACCCACGTAAGGCTGATTAAATTTTTTTTTTCTAAATGTAGAATTTCTTCCAAATATTTTTTTTTATGTTTACGGTTAAATAGCTCCACCCGTGTGTTCATTTAATGTCGTGATTGTAGCGACACGCTGTATAATAAACTTGCTATCACGTTTCTATTTTTTTATAAATCTGATTAGTTTAAGATTTACCAGTAGGAGGCTCCTTTGCACAAGATGTCGGTTAGCTTATGGTGGTACCCATAAGCTAACGGACATCCTGTGCCTATATCTGCCGAGAAGCAGTAATGTATAAAAATTATTGTTTTTTCGGTCTTAAGGGAGCCGTAACTAGTGAAATTAGTAGGCAAACAAGACTTAACATCTCAAGGAGACGAGCGCAATTCTAGTGCCGCTCACAAATTTTGGGTTTTTCAAGAATCCAGAGCGGCCCTGAATTTTAATGGGCAGGGCGTATCAATAACCATCAGCTGAACGTCCTGCTCGTCTCGTCCCTTACTGCTAAGATCGTCCTTCGACCTTGTTTGTCGTCTTAATAATATAACTATAACTTTCACATCTTTAACTCTATATTGATATCTACTATTTACTTAATACTCTAAATATAGAGCTAATATAATCAGATTTCGAAACCAACAAAGTGAAGCTTAAATGTTCAAACCACAATTCTCGGCTTTCAATTTTACCGTCAGCCGACGCCTAATCCAAATTCGGTAAACCCGAATAGTGTTCACTATCTATGTAGGTCGATAATAGTACTTACTTTTGTTACAGTGTTTCAACAATGGCCGACCGTCTACAATTTATATAATATTTAAATCTCCGTCAGCAACAATAAGATTTATAGACAATCTTAACAATTTTATATTGATATCTCTCACCTATGTGATTAATTATCCAAATTAAATTTGAAACAGAAATTTTTGAACGATACGGGATTCGAACCCGCGCCTCTCGGGGTCCATCCGTACGCTCTAACCAACTGAGCCAACCGTAGAAGTTACCCATCGAACGGTGGTATGTTCGTTCAGCTCTCAAGTTGTGCGTCCATCTATAGGATCTACCTAACAGTTCATAACCTGCTCAACCCCAAAATTTGCATATTAGGAAATTCACTTGAGATTCGCTCTTTCAAATCTAGAATTGTTCAAATAAAAATTGTAAATTTTAAAGAGCGGACATCTGAAGTTTACAAGATTTACGAACGATACGTAAGTCGGACGGTTGGCTCAGTAAGAGAAAAAGGGCTTACTAAAGTATAGCATATTATATAGAAAATAATAATGCATGTGTGTATGTGTTTTTTTATAAAAATAAGGGACGAGACGAGCAGGAAGTTCAGCTGATGGTAATTGAAACACCCTACCCATTACAATGCACGATTCTTGAAAAACCCAAAAATTCTGAGCGGTACTACAATTGCGGTCGTCAACTTGAGACATCAGATGTTAAGTCTCATTTGCCCAGTAATTCCACTAGCTACGGCTAATGGTTCTGCGAAGGCCACCTAAAATTGTTGAGTGTTATATTAGAAGGCTAAGTAATTTTATTTTACAACGATGTCAAGCATAGGCGGGGAGTCGCTTATATTATTACATCGCTTGCAGCTTATATAGCATGTCAAGACTCCTTCCAGAACTGATGTAATCACTCCCTATGGTAAATAAATATAGTTATATTCTATGCTTTCCATTACGATTACTACCTTTTGCCAGTGTAATGGAATTTTGTAAGAAAACGAGCTATATTGCACTCTCTGTAATAAAAGTTGAAATCCGTTGGAAAAAATCGCAAGAATGTCAACACGACAATATAGTCAAAGAGTAATGAACTCGAAACAGAAACTGCAAGCCAAATTATAACAATAATTTATTACCAGAACAAGATTGTATTCTTTTAGCAAACAAAAAATGAGGTCATAAGGAAGACACAGACAATTTACTTGGACGATAAAATAGCTAGTTTAAAGGAGAATGGTTAACTATTAACTGACTATTGCCAAGACTACAGATTGCTAACATAGATTTTTACTTCTCTTATCTATGTTCCGAGTTCTGACAAAGGTCTTTGTTTCAGCCGAAGTATTCAGTTTTTCAAGCTTAAGATGCGTTCAGATCTTACAACACTGTGTTTTGACGGTAAATATTTTTGAAGGGAAAACTTTGTTTTGTGGGTATCGAATAAGACTGAGCTGTCACGCTTGTTCTGATAAAGTCAGCCCAAGTCATGTCATGGACGTTGAAAACTAGCACCCATTCGAAAATTTATTCGAATATTAAAAAAAAAATATCATTTCATGGGTTAAGGACTAATAGTTTGATTATAGTCGGCACTTTCATCATCATTTAAAATGTAAAAAAGTAGTTATAGTGGCATAACTACTGTAGTTGGACATATGGTGTCGCGGACTTTTTTGTAGATGTACGTTCTATCATATTGTAAAACATTTTTTTGTTCTATCATCAATAGTTTCCGCAGCGGACGCGATGAAAGATTTTTTATGACTAACTTTTTCACACCTTGGGTTATATTATTGAATTTTTATTAGGGATCCTAAAATTTTGCGAAAATGTAATATATATAGCCTATCTCACTCACTGAAGATGCAGCTTTCTAATGTTTTTTGTTTTTTTTTTTTATGAAAATAAAGACAAGACGAGCAGGACGTTCAGCTGATGGTAATTGATAGGCCCTGCCCATTACAGTGCAGCGCCGCTCAAGATTATTGAAAAATCCAAAAATTCAGAGCTTCCCTACAATTGCGCTCGTCACGTTGAGACATAATATATTAATTCTCATTTGCCCAGTAACTTCACTAGCTACGGCGCCCTTCAGACCAAAACACAGTAATGCTTACTTATTACTGCTTTACGGCAGAAATAGACGCCGTTGTGGTACCCATAATCTAGCCGGCATCCGGTGCAAAGAAGCCACCCACTGGTGAATAAAATGATGAAATAATTTTTGAAATCGTTCCAGTAGTTTTCGTGTAAAAAATTACAAACATACATACAATCCTCTTTATAAATATATAACTAAAATATTAGTTTAGATAGCCTGAATGCGGTTTACTTCAGACACATTACTTCTTTTGTTAATTCCATACAAGTTTTATCAACAAAAATGCTGTTATAATAACAAAAATCAATAGTGGAGATGGAGCCAAATTCGACGATATAAAACTAAAAATTAAACAATGGATTGCATTGCCAAGCGTAGCTCACATCTTGGCAATGCTTTACGAGACATCGTTATTACCGAATGGTTAGTGCATGGTGAGGGATGAGTAATAATAAAATCGATTATTGTTTTAATATACATTTATGTTTTGGCACAGCTGCGAGTTATGTAAAGCTGTAGGTTCGAGACGCGACGTAGTTTCAAATGACTCGACCTGGTCTTCGCCCGGTTGAATTTAAAAAATAAAACCGGTCAAGTGCGGGTCGGACTGGCAATGTAAAATATTTTCTTTTTCTGTCTGCCTCTTTGATATTCTCCATTTTGGCGCTGTTGGCCATGTAGCGAGAGTCTGCGGTACTAAAAGTAGTGATGACAACCTAGTGGATAACATAGAAGGTGGGAAACTATTAACAAAAAAATTGTGTAGTTTATTACGTTCATTTTTGAAGTATAAATAACATGGAATACGAACGAAATTAATTTCTTACGTACGTTCCTTCGCAGCCATTTGTATTATACATCAAAATTAGTTCTCTGGCCGTTCGAGAGTGGCGTTTCAAATAGGCAAAAATATTTGCTGTCAAACATATGGAACAGCCTGTCCAGTGGTATTTTTACAAGTCAGTTGTCTACATTGATGTGAAACTCTATGTTTGTAGTCTTCGTTTGTTTTTTTATATTTTATGGATATTAGATAATTAATACGTCTAGATAGAGTCTCTTGCTGTTAAACAACCAATAAAAACAGGCCAGGAATATTAGTATGGTGTGCGTGTCCACTTTGTGTTAGTGTGCGTCCTAAACTCAATTTTTTTCGACGTTTTCACAGCTGTCATAGTCTATCTAGACGTATAAAAGATCTACGGTATGGACATTGAATATTGACACATAAAAAAATAAACAAAATTTTATGAACGATGCAGGACTCGCACGGAACGCGAGAGGTCGTGGGTTCGAGTCCCGCATCATTAATCCTAGAAATGAGGCTTATCACTTTAAAAAATTAACAAATTACGTAAATAGATATTTTTGTTATAACCGATATTAGCATAGAGACAAAGAACAACTTAATATCTAATTAAAAAGAGATACAGCAAGATAAAAAAGAAAGCGAATCTATTGTTACTGAGACTGATTTTAATTGACAAGTGGTAAATAGTCGGCCAGGCTTGGCATAATAATTATTAAAATAGGGGACGCGACAAGCAGGACGTTCAGCTGATGGTAATTGATACGCCCTGCCCATTACAACTGCGGCACTACAATTGCGATTCACCTTGAGACATAAGATGTTATGTCTCATTTGCCCAGTAATTTCACTAGCCACAGCGCCCTTCAGACTGAAACATAATAATGCTTACACATTACTGCTTCACGGCAGAAAAAGGCGTCTTTGTGTTACTCATAATCCAGCTTGCATCCTGTGCAAAGGAGCCTCCCATTGGTAATAGCTAACGCACACATTGACATATCAAAATTTATTATTGTCGGGCTGTCAGGTCACGTATACGCTAGTATATTCTAAATATATGGCTTTAGCCTTACAATCGGGAGTCAAACACCAAGTCTCCAGTTAACATTATTTGTCAATATCTGACGACGTGCAGTGGCGTTGCGTTCAAAAACGTTTGTCAAGAGACAGTGAATCCTGAGCGATCAATAGCACGGATACATTTGACACGGATATACCTTACTAGATATACCTTACCGTCTCGATCACAAAATATATTTAATCGTTAAGTACAATTAATCGATAATTTATAATTATAGTCAGCCTTTCTAATTAAAAGCGACCGTACCGTCTTTCCTATTTATTGCAACATTACTAATTATTTAACTTTATATTTACATCAGTGTCAACGGTTCAAATAATACCATATTTTAATAGATATCTTGAGCCTAATATTCTAGCCAAGATCAATAGAACTTTACTTAAGAACACTTACTAAAATAAAATTTAAACTATTTATTTCCCTATTTCATTTAACACTTTTTCATTATCTTTTTTAATTATTATATATAATTATCTTGCTCCAAACTATGTACAGAATTTACTATGGGTACAAGATAACGATATATTTAATACAATATACTTACTAAAACATACATAAATACAAATTAACATTCTGTTCGATCACACAGTTTAAGATATATATTAGAGAATACTTGTATTTATAATTTCATTCTTTTTGTTCATCCTCTTTTTTGACGGCTCACATCATATGTATATTAGTGGAAACTTTATTGGTGTGAGCACAATCTTATATGTCTTTTTGTAAATTTTTGAAATACTGTTTGTTTCCCGAAAAAGCAATTGTGTGGTTTTATGAAACCACGATGCAAGTGAAACTGTTTTTCAGAAAATAACATAGGTATTAATATCAGCATAGATAAAATAAAAAACCTTTATCAAGTGTGTGAGGGTTCGAACCTACTCTTCCACCCGAACACAATAGCATCCAATATGCGAACTATAGGCGCCGCCCGACCGTCACGCGACATGGAACACACAGACGAAAAAGTTTGAGACGATACAATAAAAGTTTCACTTTAAAAAACGGTATGTTTAACCACTCGACAGAAGTCAAAACCTTATTAAATCGGTAAATAATACGATATACAACTATGCGCGCCGAGCGAGCCTTCTAACTCGACTCGAACCAACTTTACCAAAATGTCAAAAAACCGCAATAATAAAGTGCTCGGGGCCGCTAAGGAATGAATTGTCACGTATAAATAATAAACTATACAACTTATCCCATTTAGTCTTTTACATCTGTTATCAACGATTGAGTTAGTACTATACCAAGGGGACAGCAGCGCTGTGTTGTATTTTCAGATAAATAATATTTGGTATTACTGAGCTTCAGGCTGTTTATACACTATATTATTATTACGGCCTCTCTCAGTGGATCTTACTATTGTATCTCTACGGTTTTCAGGGTTCCGTAGCCTGTCATGTCTGTCTGTCTGTCCGTCCATATGTATGTCACAGCCACTTTTTTCGAAACTATAAGAACTATATTGTTGAAAATTGACGGCTATGCTTATATGGTAAATACTTAGAAATTAGACTCAAAAATTTTTTTTCATCAAATCCAAATGTATTGGGTATCTATGGATAGGTTAGCAAAAATAATATTGAAGTTACTGATAAAAAAAATTCTTAACTGGATAGTTTGCGCGAAAGACACTTCCAGAGTGGTAAAATGAGTGTCTCCCCTGTATCTTTTAAAATAAGAGAATGATAAAAGTAAAAATAATATATGATGTACATTACCATGCAAACTTCCACCGAAAACTGGTTTGAATGAGATCTAGTAAGTAGTTATAATTAATACGTCATAAATCGTTTATGTTACTTGATGTTACGCCCTTCATTGGCGAGTCCGACTCGCACTTGGCCGTTTTTTTCTTTAATTGGGAATTAATACAGTTTTATTCTAAGTAGCATTTTTTATCAACTTATGCAATTATAATTATTTATTTATTTTATTTATGCAGTATTTTTTTTATTAAAATTAATTAAAAAAAAAAGCAAACGGGAACTGAGTAATTTTTAAATTGCAAGGTTTGATAACAGACAGACAACGGGACAGGTGAAACTAAATAAAAATGCTTGTCATAATAATAAAAATTAAAAAAACGTGACAAAAAGGCTCGAACCTGGGACCTTCTGCACAACGAGCATATCTGATAACCGCTGTTCCACGGCAACTGTAAAAAGCTTGCCGAAATATCTATATACATCTAGTAAGTAAGTGTTAGGTTATTTTCGTTACGGAATTACTGGATTCGGTCCCCACGCTCAAGGCCCGCGATAGAAGCTATGCAATAGCTTAATAACACTCTTTTACACATAGTATAAGCGTTTTGCTACACTGAATGTCTCTTTTGTTAAGTATATGATGCAAATACAGCTGTGGTATTTTTTCGTTAATCCTTCTATTCGTTTCAATGAGAAAGTATCATGCTATTGTACAAGACATTATAATATAAAAAACATTTCTTACTAAGATCAATTATTATACGTCTAGATAGACTGTGACAGTTGTGAATAGGTCGAAAAAAAAATTGAGGTTGACTGTTACCCTCTATTTTGAGCAACGCATGCACACTAACACAAAATACCATACAAATTGCGAGTGTAAGTAGACGACGCTTCACGCGCACTAAAGTAATAAACCTGGCCAGTTTTCATCAGTTGTCTAGCAGCAAGATGCTCTTTCTAGATTTCGTATAACTTCTGGAGTTTTCTATTCTGGTTTTAATTTAAATTTGCTATTATAGCGCCATACTAACGGCATACGATACAGTCGAAAAAAATAAAAATAAAATGTTAAAATGTACAATTTGAAGGTATATTATAACAATTAATTATCAAGTGCGCAGCTCCGGTTCAGTAGTATACCGCATTGGGTCCCATAGTCACACACTCGGTATATCGCTGGCGAAATTCCAAATTTTCGTAACGAACGCATTGTGACTGCAAATTTGTGGCCCAAGGTACAAGCGAACGGAAACATAAATTACGCTAGAAAACTCGAAGCGTGGGTCGTAGATTTAAATATATATGTCATGATAATTGTTTTCTTATTTTGAAATTAAATATATCTTCGTATGGAGCTACATAATTTGAATATTTTTTTTAATTTTTAATTGACATATTTTAAAAATTTGCTTTTTAAAAAGACATAGATACGCAATCATCAGATAAAACATTCCATGTTTTTTGTACTAATTTATTTCATCCTGTGCTTCCCCAGGGCTTAAAAATAATAGGAAAGTCCAAGCCCAAGGGTATCGTAAGAGATGACTAAGGGGTTATGGGTACTACAACGGCGCCTTTTACTGTCGTGAAGCAGTAATGTGTACGCAACACTGTGTTTTGGTCCGAAGGGCGCCGTAGCTAGTAATATTACTGGGTAATTGAGAGTTAACCTTTTATGTCTTAAGGTGACGAGCCTCTCAGAATTTTTGGGTTTTTTCAAGTATCCTGACCAGCACTGCATTGTAATAGAAGGGGCGTATCAATTACCATCAGCTGAACGTCCTGCTCATCTCATCCCTTATCGTCTTAAAAAAATCTTAAACCAACACAACTTAACGCCTCCTTCCTTTTTTCCAACTTGCCAACAAATTATTCTAGCAAAGTTGATTCTGCGCCGATTTCAATTTTAATTACGATAAAACCAATAATCAATTACCATTTGTAATAAATTTGATACAATTGCCATTAAAACATAAATTGAATCACCCTGTATAATTACCCTGTATAGTTACAAGTGAACCTAATGTACAACGACATTCAGGCAGCTCCAAAAATCATCATAAATCTACTCGCAACTAAACGTAACCAGAAAGGTTTTGAACAATGACGTACATAATTCATATCGTGATGTTATTATTGTTCCAATTTGCACGAAATATTCCGCGTTTGCTCCAAAGCATAAGCGATAGCGACTTCACTGCAAGTGTTCAAATTCATAAAAGAAAACTGTTCACACAACCAAAAGGTCAACCACTGAAAGATATCTTTCACTACGAGACATTCAATGAAAGAAAAAAATTGGTTTAAAAATGACTGATAACAATATTCAAAAGCATTTGAAAAACTGCGATCCGAGATAATAATTTTAATCCATTTCTTTGTTTCGACATTTCAATAACATGGAATGTTTTCATATAAATGTCATTTAGTTCTTTTTTATAATCCTACATTACAGTTGTATTGAAATTATAAACATTTAACATAAATTAATTATTATTATGTTGTTAATAGTTTTGTTAAACTCTTTTTCAATCTATTCGATGACGTATTAGTATTTGTATGAATACAATCTTGATCCTATGCAATCTTAATCTAGAGATCGGGTAGTGAATGCGGCTGCTATTTGATTTTTTAGTCACTGATTTAAGAGTGAAAACTGAAACCAAGTCAGGTAATACAGAGCTTTTTTGTGTGATAATAAACTTGAATAGCTCTTATTGATTCTGGTCCCGGGTTCGATCCCGTCGATATACATTATTTACTTTAAAAATGTAGTTGAAAAACAAGCACTGACAATAAACTTTAATTATACACCTACATGGGTCATGGATATTACAATTATATTACAGGCACATAGTTCGACGGACACATGGCCGTTGGGGCAGTAAAGTCCTCGATTGGCGACCACGTACCGGGAGTACGCAGTGTTGGCCCCCGAGAAGGTCAAGATCGCGGGAAAACGTTGGATGAGGGCAGCGCAGGAACAATCGTCGTGGAAATCTTTGGAGGAGGCCTTCGTCCAGCAGTGGCCGTCTTCCGACTGATGGTGATGATGATACACCTACAGGATATTGCGTTATCCAATCAGTTGCCTAATTGGTCAAAGCGTTGAGGTGTAGCCCGAGAGATTTACCAGTGGGAGGCTCTTTTGCACAGGAAGCCGGCTACGTTATGGGTACCACAACGGCGCCTATTTCTGCCGTGAAGCAGTAATGTGTAAACATAACTGTGTTTCGGTCTGAAGGGTGCCGTAGCTAGTGAATTTACTGGGAAAATGAGACTTAACATCTTATGACTCAAGGTGACGACCGCAACTGTAGTATCGCTCAGAATTTTTGGGGTTTTCAAGAATCCTGAGCACTGCATTGTAATGGGTATCCTGCTCGTCTCGTCCCTTACTTCATAAAAAAAAGGTACAGGTTTGAATCCATCGTCCATAAATTTAAGTATTTTAATACATTTGTACGCGTAAAGTAGTTCTCGCTTCGTGTTATTATCCAAATTGTTAGAGCTAACGATCAAATTACACTGACATACATCCATCCTACTATACATCCACGCAGACAAAACCACGAATATCTACTAGTATCGGGACACATTCACAAAATAATAATATCACTAAAATATCAAACGGTGGCTGTGTTTATGAAGACAACACATGGCTGTATTGATGTTACGTATTTGTCAATTTGATGCTGTTATGTTTCATGTTATTGTGCGCACTTGAAGCTGATAACGGAGGGAATGATATTTTCTGCTGGAAAATAATAAATGCTAAAACACTCAGATATCTGAGCGGCATTGGAATTGTGCTCTTAAGACAAGATCCTAAGTCTCATTAGCCAAAGAATAGTATATTGGGAACGGCCGTCAAAAGGCTCTAAATTGATGCCCTAATAGTAATCATGTCATACCCAAAGATGTTCAAAAGTAGCAAAATTTCGAGCTTTAGGAGTAAAACAGTATATATTTTTGATCTAACACTACGGTTGTCTGAAATTTGAGCGCATTATTTGGCAAGTTAGTTCGTTCTAAGATCGTGGCATCTAAGAAGATATTTCATACACGCCGCATTCCAAATACTCCGAATAAAGCATTTCCTGAGAGATATAGTCTAGGCTGTCTTTAAGTTGTAACAAACACTATTTCAATTTTGTTGACGTTCATTTTATAAAATAAAAGAAACTGAACTTTATCAAGGAATTTTTCATTTTATATTCTGAATAAAAGAGAAAAGTTTCAATCATTTCTAGAATGGAATGAGAAAATGCTTTATTGATACCAAGATTCTCAATTTTCAAAGGTGATTTCTTGTGGAAGTATCATTCATTCACAATTCTACATTTAATTTAATGATACACAAATCATGTCGCAGTTTATATCAAAAACTAGAACTCTTCAGTTGTACAATCCTTACTATTAAATAAATGCGGATATGAGTATGTTTGTCTGTTACCTTTTCACGCCTTCACTAACAGATTATCATAAAACTTTGCACACATTTGGTCGTGTCTACTTATTATGTAGGCTTCATAAGATACATTAAGGGTAAATGTTTACACTTTTATAATAAAGTCCCAGCTACTGTTCAGGCATTATCTATAAATAAATTAAATCCTATTACTCCACAGCTGAATATCTTAGTGATCGGACAGCCTGGGACTAGATTATGATTATTTTATAGCAATAGTAATGAAAGTACAATATTGTATATTTTTATTAAAAAGCAAAAAGAGTTTCTTGCGCCGCTTCTTCTCTCTCAGAGCGCCATTTGATTCCGAAGCGGTAGTAGTATCTAGTATATTAGAAATGACATCAAAAAGAATTCTAAAGGAATCAATTTTGAGAAAATAAATGGCCTTTTATGCCTTTTTAAGGAATGACAGCAAGAGAAAGCTGTTTGTCAAGTTACATCATTTTTTTTTAATTTGTTATCCTATTCTTGCTACCGTGGCTACTGTGGAAGGTATACCACAAGTTAGCTAATGTCATGTTGAAGTAGACCACCAAACTTAAATAAAAAGAGTAAATGACTTTAAATTTTAATGGTGAGTAAGTACGTAAGTGATTGGTGCTAAATATTGAAACAAGTTTATTTTTTTATTTTATATCTGAAATAAATATATATTCATTTAGACTTTAAAGGACATACACAAATATAATAAATTACTTAAATTATTAAATGTGAGTACTTAGTGATATTTACAATAATTTACTTATTATTTTCACCCCTTATTTCAACCCCTCCAAGCCTTTTATCAGGATAAAAGGAAATCTTCATGTCATTTCCCAGGATTTTGTCTATCTTTGTACTAAATTTCATGAAAATCGATTCAGAGGTTTAGGCGTGAAAGCGTATCATATGGGATAGATTCACTTTATTTTTTATCTTTCTGTGTCTCCGTTAGAGATGTTCTTCTTTCTGGCTGTCGGGCTGTTAAGTTGTCTATTCGATAGTATTGAATGAGCGTAAATCTCTTTCTCTCTTCCTCTGCATGAGAGATAGTGAAATTATTACGCCTACCCCAAACCGCACTTTTGCAATAGATACCAGGCCGACATAAGTGAATTACAGATAGGATATTTCATCAGACAGAGGAACTGATGACGCGAGCTTCACCAAGACTAACTAACGGCCGTTTTCAATAACGATTCTCTAGTTACGGATACATTGCTGTCACCGTTTAATGATTAGATCTTATCTATCTATAGTTATGTCCAAGTTATAGTCCAATGCTTTATGTCGATAGTTTATTGAAATGTAAGTAAGCGTAAAAGGATAGATTTGTCAACCTCTAGTAAGTTAAACTAAGGATAGATACGATATTGAAAACGGCTGTAAGAATTTTTAGACCGGACAAGCAGTTAGTAAAAATCATTAATTTATATTTTAATACTTTGACCAAAATTTATAGCATTTGATAGATTAAGGTAATTCGTTCCTACTCCCGGTAGGCCACGTTTTTTCAATTTGAGTTTGTTTTCCCTCTTTCACAGGACAGAAAAGATAATCCAAAATCTAATTATAACATCATCATCCCCAAGTTATAAGCTCAAGTATTCCAATGAGAAACAATAATTAGGCAAGCCCCAACGAAAACACACCACACCACCCGGAAGATTGGCTGGCGGATTTAACTTTATCCATTTAATAATAATCACAAAGAGTTCGCAACTCATTTTATATTTAATTGACACCAGGTTGCTTGGAAGAAACTTTAGATTATGAAAAACATTTATGTGTTACGAGATTGAAATGAATATTAAGAGTAAAAGGCATAAAAGGCATTTATTTTCTCAAAATTGATTCATTAAATATTTTGATGTCATTTCTGATATACTAGATACTACTACCGCCTCGGAAACAAATGGCGCACTGAGAAAGAGGAAGCGGCGCAAGAAACTCTCCCAGCATTCTTTTTATGGGCTCTTTTCAATATTCGGTATTGCCTTCTGAACGACTATGTGCTTTTTCATAAGGCTATAGTTAGGTATGTAGATTCGAATCTAATTCAATCCAATTTACACATAATTATACGCAATATCTTAAAAACATAAATAATTAGCAATATCAATCTACTTGTGGTGTGTCATGAGGCGAGTCGTTTTTTTACTAAAAATGTGGTAAATGTATAAATGATGATAGCTGGTTCACGCGTCATGCTCGTGAATGCGTCCTGGATGACCCTGCTTCACAATCTGGTTAACTTATTGATATATTATACTGCCGTAATACCGTTATTTATGTAAGTATGTGTAAACTGATGTATCTACTGTACTCAATAAGTATTGCTTGGTAATTAAAGGTTTTCTTAAATTTAATTTACATTTTTATTATTTTTTACTTAGACGTGTAAGTCATCACGTCTGACTCCTTTTTTGTTGCATCGCTTAACATAGATCGTAATTAAAATAATTTAGTTAACAATGAAGCTACAAATGTTGATTTAAAAGAGGAACAATGAGTTTCTTGCCACTTCTTCCCATTAACCTCAACCTTTTCCGAAGTCATGCTAAATGGTGTTTAACTTTCGACATTCATAAGTGTAATTTATTGAAATATTTGTATAAATTTAAATTGAAAACTAATATTGAGAATGTGAAACTAAGTCTTTCACACCTAACTAAACATCCCAACCAAATTATTTGCACTCCAAATAAACAAAATAAAGAGTTTCCCTAAAGGCGCGTTAATGGAAAATCCGGAGGCAATCATCGTATGTTAATACGTACCAATTCAATTACCTATTAACATCAATAAAACGGAAACAATTACAATATTAATTGCAAACTGTGGGCTAGTTGTAATTAAAAAGCGAGACATTAAGCAATTAAAAAATAAAGGGAATGGTATAAAGGACACGGTTAGCAATTAGTGCGGCCATGCCAAATGTCACGCCGGAGTGCGCTGGTACAAGTTGCAAGCTGACGAGATGACGAGGAGTGACGTCATCTAGTCTTACAACCACTGACCTGTAAAAATACCAATGGACAGGCTGTACCATATGTTTGGCAGCAAATATTTTGTGCCTATTTGAAGCGCCACTCGTGAGCGTCCAGAGAACTCATTTTGACATATAATATACAAATGGCTACGAAAGAACGTTTAAAACTCAGAAGTATTTATGCATTGAATTAATTTCGTTCGTTTTCCGTGTTATTTATACTTCAAGAATCAACGTGATAAAAGTACATAATATTTTTTTGGAAACAGTTTACCACCATCTATCGATGTTTGCTGAGGTTGTCATCAGTGTTTTTGTACCGCAGACTCCCGCTACATGGCCAACAGCGCCAAAATGGGGAATATCAAACAGGCACGACAGCACTTTGACAGCCGCCAGGTCAGTGGTATATAGTAGAGGTCAGTGCTCACAACATACCTATTATAAATAATAACAAATATCTTATTTTGCAAATTGATATATGGAATAATTATATATCAAATTAATGTCTTGTCATCCGTCCGCGACAAATCTACGAAGTTTGAACGAAATCTGGCCGTTTAAAGTGGGACAATTTCGCGCCCAATTGAGTCGGCTACAAACAAACATACATACAAGTGAAGCTAGTAAAAGAAAGTTGGACTCGTTAACCCACGGTTCCGTAAAAAGTTTTCCGTACCCCCAAAGATCACCGTGATGATTGGTCCTGCGCTGCCCTCATCCAACCTATGTAAAAATTGTTAGGTACCCACTTACACTTATATAAAAGGTTTTTTCATTCTTCGTCAGAAATCCAATACTATATATCATAAAAATAATTAATCTGTTTAAGCTTGTGCCAATGAAGCCCTTTCATACGATAGGGATAGGGGACAGGTAGGGGACCTGACTCGATTAACTTAATTCAAAATTTGGACCGCCGTTCCTTGCCCTGTTTATTATGAATTAATTACAAAAGTATAGTTTTCAGATATTATATTGAATGTATACTTTTCCCTATACTTTTAGTACAAGGTATTATTGGCCATTTCACAGTTCTAGGTCATCGGAAAATACCTTACAAATTTTGTTTCCCTCTAGTGTGCCGAAATATACGTTTCTCATGGCCTAAAGCGGTCGTATCTTTTTTTTCGTAAGCTTAGAAGTTTGATTTTTTCACAGCTTCAAGAGACAGTATATCATTTTAATTTCAAGACAGACAGACGGACAGATAACAAAGTAATGCTATTAGGATTCCGTTTAATGTGACAACTGGGCCGAAAGTGCGTAATTTTCGTCCATACAAGCGAGCGGAAAATTAATCTAACAATCCATTTCAAGCGTGAGAAATATGTTTGATTTTCTTTATTAAAATTTTATTTTTTTACAGATGCGATACGGGTCAGTTTAAATTTAAATACTTAAGGCGATAAGAATGACTTATCGGGTATATTGGGACAGCTTTAGAGTATTGACTGCTAATTACTGACAGTAGAAGGTAATAATTTATCTCTATCGGTAGTATATTGGGAACGGCCTTTAATCTCTTTATAAATTTTATTCCAAATAAAAAAGTAAAATATTTTGTTTTTATCTTTCTCGTAGTATGAAGTGGGAAAGCTTGATTCCACTAAATTGATTAATTACTAAAAGCCTACGACTTCCATCCGTGCTTACAAACTACACCTTCGTATAAAACTCTAACGTTGTCAGTACATGAAAAATGTTCTGCAGTTTTTCTACCGATTATGAAATGGACAAACAACTTGTACCAAGGGATAAGCGACGAATGACCCGTGATAGTTACAACAATTTAACCTCTACGTCAATACAATAAGGGTGAAATTGACGTGAACGCGCCATTTTTCAACTGCCAATCCAATTAGTAACTGTGTGAAATAAGTCTAAACCATGGTTTAAGCTAACTGTAATTGTATTTAGCTTCTTGTTGCTTTAAAAAGCTTGAAATTCTAGTGTTTGCATAACATTAGTGGTGCAGATGTGTTAATTTGGGGACGATGACCCCGTAAAACATCAGTGATTGTGTGTTACATCGACTGTTCAAGGTCAAACATAGATTATCACTCAATTTCATATATTTTTAAGGCAGGGTATCCAAAGTGTGCCCACGGGACTCTAATACTTAGTCTCCAATTTCCGTCCGACTGTCTGTCAACGTGTTGTATCTCATAAACCATATTTAACAGACAGTTTTAATAATGTAAGTAATTTACAGTTTGTTGGGGCCCCAATCATTAAATATATGAAAAATAAATGAAGCTAACAAGAAGTTTTAAAGAAGAAACCGGTCAAGTGTGAGTCGGCCTCGTGCGCTAAGGGTATCGTAACTATTTCAGCCACGATAAAGCTAGTATATTAATCTTATATCTTTAAGCGAGCAATTCTTGTATATATATAATCTGAATCTCGGAAATGGCTCAAACGATTTTCATAAAATTTTGTATACAAAGGATTTCGGGGGCTATAAATCAATCTAGCTAGGTTATCAATTAAAAAAAAATCTAGTTTTATCAGTGTTTTAATGAGAAACAGCTAATTTCGCCACTATATACAAGACTGTAATAGCTCAGCGTGTAATTGGGTGATCCGGAAAGCAGAAAACCCTGGTTCGATTCCAAGTGTCCTATAAGTTTGTTTCAGTTCAAGTTTTGTACATTCTTAAAAATCCGCGCAAGGCTCTATCGTCCGTATATTATTATTTATAAACAACGGCGGATGTGTGTTTTGCAACACATTGGGGACAAACATACAAACATTAACGGCCTCTTGCCCCGGTGAGTGATGATCTTAGAAGTGCAATCGTTTATTTCCGAAACATAATTTGTTACATAATATGAATTTGTTTAGGTTTAAAATTACTACCAAAAAAAACTTAAGTTAATTAAAATAATACACGGAATTCTACACGATTTAAGTCAAATATACTAAAAATCCTTAATTACGTCCCTACTAATAGTAATAATGTGAATGTAAGCTTTCACGCTTAAACCACTGAACCGGTTTTGATGAAGTTTAGTACATAGCTTGAGAAAGAGCCTAATAAACTTTTATCGCGAAAAAACGGCTTGGCGGGGTTGAAATAATAGTGGAAGTTCTTTATTATCGAAGATAACACCATGAAACTTTATATTAAGGCACTAGATAAAAAATTTATAAATATTTGTTCTCGCGCATATTCAATTTACACATGTGTGGGGATGAAAAGGGGAGATGAAATTTCTATAGTTTCTAGCTTATAAAAATGTATTAACCGCAGCAGTTTGTATGGGTATTATTTACAAAACAATGGTTTTTTTAATGAAAATAAGGGACGAGACGAACAAGACGTTCAGTTGATGGTAATTCCACCTTCGCACGACACGCCACAAGTTAGGATATCATCCTCACCATCTGGATGTGTGGCGCTCCTCCACAGTGCGGTTTACAAGGAGCTTTCTTCCACGTACTACAAAGATGTGGAATGTACTTCCTTGTGCGGTGTTTCCGGGACGATACGACATGGGTACCTTCAAAAAAAGCGCGTCCACCTTCCTTAAAGGCTGGCAACGCTCCTGTGATTCCTCTGGTGTTGCAAGAAAGTATGGGCGGCGGTGATCACTTAGCAACAGGTGACCCGTACGCTCGTTTGTCCTCCTATTCCATAAAAAAAAAAAAATATTGATACGCCCCACCCAGTTTAATGCAGTGACGCCCAGGATTCTTGAAAAACCCAAAAATTCAGAACGGCACTACAATTGCGCTGGTCACCTTGAGACAAAAGATGGTAAGTCTCATTTGCCCAGTAATTTCACCAGCTACGGCGCCCTTCAGACCGAAACCCAGTAATGTTTACACATTACTGCTTCGCGGCAGAAATAGGCGTCGTTGTGGTATAGAATATATTAAAAAATAAAAAATGGTGCCCAGTAACTAGTGCACGCGGACGAAGTCGCGGGTAAAAGCTAGTACTATATAATGGTGAATTTTCTCAAGTGTCACTCAGTAACCACAAATTAAAATGCCGAGTGCCTTAAGAATTTACCACCTCAAAAAACCTTTCGTCTAACCCAAGGGCGGTCATGTTACTTTCATGCAGTATTAAACATAAGTAAGTAAGCTTGGATACACACGCTTGATATCTCTAATGTTTACTCAAAGTATATTATTGTTGGTACAAACGATTGTAGTCGGCGCTCTAAAGTTCACCGACGGTCACATGTGTACTAATGTAGTATATGCTATAGCTAAGATAAAACAAACACATGTGAGGGTACTTTGTGATTTCATTAAGTCTTATCAACAGAATATTTACAACGCGTTTCTAAAACTCGTATACATTTGGGTTGGTATGTAAAAAAGCTGCTTTTCCACATCGAGATAGTAAAAATATATTTGAATAATAAAATTTATGAACTATGCGGGACACGAACCCGCGATTGCTTTTCGTTTCTCTGTGCGAACGCTCTTCCACTGAGCCAACCGTTCGAGTGACGTAAGGTTCATAAATCTTGACATCGTGTCTTGTTCATCTCTCAAGAACAAGAAGTAAGGGATTGTTTGTAACTAATTCTAGTAGGCTTCATGAGATAAATAATAGTTTTAAGGGTAAATACACTTTTATAATAAAGTCCCAGCCACTGTTCAGGTTGTGAGTGTAAGGAATGGTTATTTATTAAAAAAATCTATTTTATTCTTAGTTACAATTAGTCAATATAAACATTAGAATTTTGGGTACTTATGTACATTATTAGTAGCATTACTAATTAAACCTAGAAAATTAATAATTGGTTAGAGTGAGAGAGGAGGAGCCCGCCTACCGCTGTCGTATGCGTGAGAGAAAGGGAAGCCAAACAAACTGGCTCCGTAACGCGTTACGTTACAAATTACGATTTACGATTTTTTTTAATAAGGACACCTATTGCCACAAGAGTATATTAAGTATTATATCTACTATTATAAGAGTTAATAAAGAAAGAAAAAGGACTTAACGAAAGTAGGTAGGGACTGTTGAAAGACATAGACGTGAAGCTGTCAAAGTTTGCAAAACATCAACGTTTCGCAGAACAAAACAGAATCATCAAAGAAACAAGCTCCGAAGTAAACATCGGCATTTGATAAAGGGTTAATTGAATCCGTTAATTAGGCCCCGCTCCGGGCCACGTAAATAAGTAATTCGGTTTCCGGAATCCCGCGAGATTAGTGCGTAACAGCGATCCGTAAAATTTATCTTCACTTTTGACATATACTACATTAAATTGGGATAGTGTTTAATTAAATTTGGAACAGACTGTAGTTTGACTTTCATTAAGCTTTCGCTGAATCTTTGAACTGTGTGCGAATAAGGGCTGCCCCAGTCAATCTATACTAATATTATAAAGCTGCAGTGTTTGTTTGTTTGAACGCGCTAATCTCTGGTACTACTGGTCCGATTTGAATGATTCTTTCAGTGTTGGGTAGTCCATTTATCGAGGAAGGCTATAGGCTATGTTTTTTTTTTTCAAAATTAGGGATCCGTAGTAAAATTGCTATTTTGTAACACAAGGTGTAAAATCGAAAACCTATTTTTGCGTGCGCTGCAAAAACTATTGACAATAGAACAAAATGATGTACAGGCTATAATATAGGCAATATTTTATTACTTATAAAACTATCGCGTGAATTATACTTTATATGGCAAAACAACGTTTGCCGGGTCAGCTAGTTCTTCAATAGCGTTTGAACTTTGTTCAAATCAAATCAAATCAAAATCACTTTATTCATACAGGTCACAGGAATTTTACTTATGAATTTAAAAAAAAAAAATTTTCTTATTGAATCTACTGCTACTTGGTAAAGGGTTGAGTTAATGAGAAGAAGTAGCAAGAAACTGATTGCCACTCTTTTAAATAATGATCATTCATGATCATTCATTCCGATTTTTGTATTGAATACTTCTTTAGTCAAGTTGGACACTTTTAGGATGTGATAGGTTACCAACACGAGATTAAAGTATTTTAAATGAAACTAGCAGACCCGACAGACGTTGTTCTGTCCCTAGTTAAAAACAACTCTAAAAATAATTCATAATCTAAACCAATGAAAGAAATAAGACAATTTTTTTTCCGAGAGATCCATATACTGCCCTTGCGGGTTAAATTGGTAGAAACCGTCCTCGCTGACCTTTACTCGATGAAAGGAATATTCCTACTACATTTCAAGTCTGGTATATATCGTGATAATTAGGTGGAAATCTCTTATCGTCGTCATATCAGCTGGATGACGACCACTGCTGTACAAAGGCCTCCCCCAAAGATCGCCTTGACGATCAGTCCTGCGCTGCCCTCATCCAACGTATTCCGGCTATCTTGACCAGATCGTCGGTCCATCTTGTGGTGGCCTACCAACACTGCGTCTTCCGTTACGTGGTCGCCATTCGAGGAATTTACTGCCCTAAGATCTGTCCGTCAAGCTATGTGCCCTGCCCACTGCCACTTCCGTTGCGAAATCTCTTATATATATGAAATAGAGAGGAGAACACGAATTTGCCAATATCCGCCCAATATCTCGTGACTCACTTGACGTTTGACAGGAATTTTAAAATTGAATCAAAATTCTTCGATTCCTATTTTAGTAACCATGTGTTTATAGCATCAGTTTTTGAATTATAAAAGATAGAATTCTAAGTATAGAAAATACATACAATGGATATTACTTTTTTATGAAATGCACCTAACTATAAATTTGTATTTTTGTATACATATAAAAGCGCATATAAATTATAATAGTATTATAAACAAAAATAAGGAGATACTATTATTAAATACTTCATAATGTATTTCTAAAGAACGGAAAAAACATTTTATAAATGTGAAGCTAAGAAGTTATCATTACCTCTGAAGATGTAAAAAAAACTGGCCAATAGTCAGAATAAAAAGCAAATTTAGTACTTTTAAAATTATTAAAAATACGTTCGGGGTAAGTTAAGTTAAAATAATAATTATAAATATAATCCAGTTTCGGCCGGATCGAAACACCTCAGGCATTGGCTGATTGTAAATTGCTAAATTCATATTTCAACTTGAATTTTCGAGTTTACCAAATCTGCAAAGTAAATTTTACATCGGCAACGAATTAATCAACATTAAACAAGATTTTCATTTATAATAATACTAGCTTCTGGCGGCGACTTTATTAACATTAGGCCTTATTTTAGGCATTTTGCTCTTAATAGTGAGTTTCATTATTATAACACTAGAGAATAAGGGATTGCTTGTAACTAATTCTAGTAGGCTTCATAGGATACATAATAGCTTTAAGGGTTGTTGTATACACTTTTATAATAAAGTTGCAGCCACTGTTCAGGCATTATCTATAAATAAATTTAAATAATCTATAAAAAAATGCTCTGTCGTAAATCCTATTACTCCACAGCTGAATATCTAAGTGATCGGACAGCCTGGGACTAGATTATGATTATTTTATAGCGATAGAAATGACAGTACAATATTGTATATTTTATTGAAAACAGCGCAAAAAAAGCTCCTTCTCTCTCACAGCGCAATTTGTTTCCGAAGCGGTAGTAGTATCTAGTATATTAGAAATGACATCAAAAAGAATTCTAAAGGAATTAATTTTGAGAAAATAAATGCCTTTTATGCCTTTTTATACTTTTTCTGCACACACAAAGAATGACACTTAATGAAAGATATATAAAGGTCTCTTCTGTTTCACTTGCCGTACTACATACTCTTTCTATTTAGTTAATTAGCTTTCTTTTGTAGATCTACAACGGCGAAATATAATAGAATTACTAATATAACTACTTAAGCGTAACAAAACAAATTTAAAAATTAAATTAGTTATTAGTTTTTTTTTTATGAAAATAAGGGAGGAGAAGAGCAGGACGTTCAGCTGATGCTGAACGCTCTGCCCATAACAATGCAGTGCTGCTCAGGATTCTTGAAAAACCCAAAAATTAGCGGCACTACAATCGCGCTCGTCACCTTGAGACATAAGATGTTAAGTCAGAAACAGAAACTGCACTAGCTACGGCGCCCTTCAGACCGACACACAGTAATATTTACACATTACTGCTTCACGGGAGAAATACACGCTGTTAGAAATAGAGAAATGAGATATTTTCAGAGAGTTATAACAAAAATTCAAAAAATCAAGATGGCGCTTAACAAAATGGCCGCGGTTGCAAGTAAAGCTTTTCAAAGAAAAAGCATTTCTTTTATAAACTTATTGAAAAGGTAAACATATTGGACGACGGTACAAAGCCATTGGTGTGAATCCAATTCATACTGATTGGTTTTTTTAATGCAATTGATATCATTCGATAGTTTGATTGATCAAGAATGGAAATTTAGATTAAGGATTGGTCTCCGCTGCGCTCAAATTAGATAACAGCTAAGAACAACAGTTTTTTTATTGCGGCAACTATTAGATGCGTGTGTGCGTGGCATCTTGACACTTAATGGCCTCTTTCAAATTTTGTGTGCTTCGTGTTATTTTACATTGAAGTTAATAATATACAAAATATTTACTGATGATATGTGATCCCGGTGTCTTTCATATTTCTTGTAGTATTATTTTACTACGCAACCTGGCATTTTAGTTTCAATTATTAGCAAAGTTTAACAGAACATGTAGCACTTCAACGTCACGGATTGTTCGAGACTGGCTCTTGTACGCCCACTTGGGCCTAGTTAAAGTTGCCGCACTTTGCGACTACACCTGCGTTATCTAGTTGGAGCAGAGTGGAGACCAATCATTACTCTAAGAATGAAAGTTTCTTATTATCAATGAACAATACATACTTATAAAATGTTCGGCAAAGCGAAATAGAACATATTTGACGATTATTATATTCAAATGGTAAATCCGGAATGAAAATAATTTTATTCAAATAGCTTCAATGAATCAAACCAACTTCTTTTGATGTCCGATAAAAGCTCACAACAACAAAGTCATGTTGGGAATTTTCTTTTATCTTGTTCCCGAACCATTATTCTATTTTCGATTCATTAAAGTACAATTTTCAAAAACAACCCGCCTAATTGTAACAAAACAAAAGAGAATTTACCCAAAAACAAACAATGTTCGTATTTTCTTTCCCCTTTTTTAATTACACAACAAAACCCTGAACGGTAATGCTTATAAGGTTCAATTTTGCGTAACACGAAATTCAGACCATAGAGTAGAGAATTATATAGATGGAACGCTAATAAATGTATTGGTGGTTCATATTGTAATGATTAAAATAATCTCGGTCAGTATTTTCATGTATAACGACTATAGCCCCCTCAAAGTTAACTTTGGAATATATTATAGTAGTTTTTATGTATGTTACATAAGCTTATAATGCCTACTACTCGGCTAAGTAGAGTTAGTAAGCCTTTTGCGGGGCGATGTATATGCCTTTACAACAAGATCCCAGAAAATGTTCAAAACAAAAGTATTACGTTATTCAAAAGAATTGTTAAAAAACGTTTGTGTGGTAAGATTCTTAAAACATAAATGACTTTCTTAATGATACCAAAAATTGGGAATGGAGCGACTGCCCTCAGGCTATTAAATAATAAGTTTAATTGTACAATGTTACTTCTTAAACATATTTTTTAATGAAAAAAAAAATGCCCGCTGAGTTTGTTGCACCCGTTCTTCTCAGGCCTGAGGCATTCATTTTGGAATGGGTAGTAGTTTTTTGAATTTCAATAAATGATGTCACATCCTATTTTGAATAAAAATATTTGAATTTGAATTTGCAGCACACGATTTTCAGATTTTTTTTCCAATATAATTTATATTTAGTATAAAAAACACGTTATACTGCGGCACAAAACGCATCTTTACTGTCACAGCTTAAATCAGCTAAGCATACAACCAACATTCTCTCAATTATTTTTTTCAAATTATCCGCCTATTATATTTAAAACTAGCTGCCGCCTGCAACATCGTCCGCATAAGCTATTCATGTAAAATTTGAATCATATCTATTCTATAGTTTTTGCGTTTTACCCGGACATACGTCATACAGTGAAACAGACGAATAATCGATACACCGCTTTTTCGAATTCGTTATTCTTTGTAGAATTATCACTTTCAAAATATAATATATTATTTAGATTTACAAGAGCGACATCTCAAATCAATTTCCTAATATGCAAATATTGGGGTTGAGCAGGTTATCAACTGTAAAGTAGATCCTGTAGATGAAGCCACAATCTGAGAGTTGAAGGAAGCAAAGAAGATTTTATAGCGATACGTTACTCGAACGGTTGGCTCAGTTGGTTAGAGCACCGGCACGGAACGCCGGAGGTCGTGGGTTGGAGTCCCGCATCGTTCATAAAAAAATATATTTAAAATTTTATTTGTTTTAATTAATTGTAGAAGTTACTACTTTGGTACGATTTTATAATTAATAAAATATGAAGAAGTCTGCGCGGACAAAATATTTTAAACGAAATTACGTCGCTAGCAAAGAAACGGGAAAAAGAAGTGACGTAATTTAAAGCACGACCATAAAGGCTTGTATTGATAAATTAATTAAGAATTAATAATTAATTTTGTAAATAAATTAGTTAAAAGAATAAGTTAGTGTCAGTTATCCTACGTCTATAGAATACTAACTCTGAGATTAGTATAAACAGCATTAGATAAAGGTATCTAACATTAAGAAGGTGAGTTGCAAACGAAACATACCCTTATGACAGTAACACGGGATGTTACTTTGCTGTTACATTTTTCTTGATATTACCCAACTTACTCGGAATTATTTTATAAAATACAGTCCGCAGTAGAGTTAATAGCGATTATATTTCCTTGGATGGCATTATCCGGGTATAGAAATGAGTAAATATTGAATTTGCGACCGAGTCACGAACGTTTACAATAGAAACTTGAAGTTCACGAGAATGTCTGAATAAATTAAATGTACCTTTAAGTGGTTTTCAAAATATTTATTTATTTAGAAATATAAACATTTGTTTACATTGATGCATTATATATTACAATACAGAAAAAATATATTGTACATAATGTTACAAACAATTACAGGTATCTACAACATTTTCCAAAAATTTTTACAAAGTAAATATTAGTTTAATAGAAAAAAACGTATATGCTAATAAGTATTAATGGTTAAATGATTTAGTATTCAATTGTTATTATATAAGACGAGAAGTATCCAAAATATTGATATTAAACACATTCTGTATGAGATACGTAGAAAGGTTTTTTTAGTATCTTTATTATTTTAGCTTAGATCTGATATTAAAGAAAAAAAATTATTAACCTAACAAAGGAATAAATCTATATTTTAATTGGATCATATTTATTTCTTAGTAAGTACAAAATTTTGTATTCCAAGTAAAGAAAAAAAACGATTAATAAAATTGCTTGATCACAAATTCTTAACCTGGCAAATAAACAAAACTTAACATAATTACGAATTTCAGTTAAAAACTAAATAAACCAACGACACTAGAATTGATTCAATACGTCATTCATGATTCATTAAAAATTTCACTAAGTTATATTTTCTAAATGCACTAATGAGGAAAGCTTAATCGTTTTAACTTAATACAACTTCAGAACTGGGTTAAGTTGGCTCTCGCGGCCGTTTCAAGTTAAACCTTCAGTTAAGGGTTATATGTTAAATATAACATTATATATAGCCCTTTGTATAAGCCTTTTAGCTTTTTAACACTTTGTTAGTATTTATATACGTGATGAAAATGTATAACTTAATTGATTCAAGACTTCTTATAAGGCCATATTTCTTAAGCTTGATGTATAAAGAGTATAATATGCGGTTAGTTATAACCAGACAGCTTATATGCGGTTAAAAGTCGAAATGTTTTTAAGGTTTTCACACGAGAATACACACTACTTAGGCCGGTTTTATTCATGTATATTCTATTATTTTATTCATGTGTTTCCTATTATTACAGGTCGGACATTGCCATGTGTGTGGGAAGCAAAGAAAATTTAAACACTACGTTTTGGGCAGGAATTTTCAAAGTAAACGCATGCGGACTAGCTCCGCACGCGGATGGAAATCCGAATGACAGGAAAACCGCCCATACACACACTCACACACGGATGCACTTCTGTACATAGAAAAAAATATGTTAGTTTTCGGGAATAATGTAATCTAAAGCCATCGAAAATGTGTAAAAAAGTATTGAGTTAAAAATGAAACTAAAACAAATTTTTGAATGATTTTATAATAAGTAGTAATAAAATGATAAGGATTAATATCGTATTTGTGTACCAGTGTGTCTGTAGACCAATATAAGATACACAATTCCACGATACATTATTTTGTTTTTTCTTTAAGGGTTTAGACCACGTTTTCGTTGAAAGCTCCCAATGGTTTATTTTGTTCCGACACCTCCAATGTCGTTAATATATACAAATACGTAAACAAAAACTTAACAATTAAAAACTAAAACCTTCCTCGAGAACCACTCTATCAATTGATGAAAACAGCATGAAAATCGGTGCAGTAGTTACTGAGTTCATCGCGAACAGACAGACAGACGTGACAGACTTTGTTTTATAATATGTAACTATGTAGTGATTATATCCACTAGTTTGTCTGTCGTTGTCTTGATTTATATATTGTGTAAACGCCTTTATATTCTATTGTTTATGTTATTTTGTGTTATCAGTGAAACTATTCTAGGACATATCCAATATTATAATTAATATATTTTATTTGACTTATATATCTGTTTGTTTCCTTAATAAATAAATAGATGTGAGGTAAGCGACAGACAAGTATACGATATATCAAAGAACAATAAACTACTTGTGAAGTACATGGGCCCTTCCCCAACCATTTGATGCAATAGTCGCTATCTCGCATCGTCCGACCCATCCTTAACTACCCTTCCGCAAAACATAATCATGTTTCATATTTATAACCAGAGCTAAGATCGTATAATGCTGGTTATTGCTCTGTATATTTTCATTTTACTTATCCATACTGTAATGTAATGGTTATGAGTTTACTTAAATACACAACAACTTAGATATTACCGTTGCGTTTCTAATGTTTTAATGTTTCGGAAGAGCTATTATTTTATGAAATATTGTGTAGGTGATCATAAATTATTATCACCGGCAACTTTTATTAGAAAGAACAACTTTTACTAAACAGAAATGAAAATATTCACATATATTACAGAAATATTACAACACTAGAAATAGGGGATTGCTCGTAACTAATTCTAGTAGGCTTCATAAGATACATAATAGCTTTAAGGGTAAATGTATACACTTCTATAATAAAGTCCCAGCCACTGCTTATGCATTGTATATAAATAAATTTAAATGTTTTATAAAAAAATGGCTCTGAATAAATATATTACTGCTGAATATCTAAATGATCGGACAGCCTGGGGCTAGATTTTGATTATTTTATAGCGATAGAAATGACTGTACAATATTGTATATTTTTATTGAAAAGAGCGCAAAAAAAAGAATGCTGGGAGAGTTTCTTGCGCCGCTTCTTCTCTCTCAGAGCGCCATTTGTTTCCGAAGCGGTAGTAGTATCTAGTTGTTATTAGAAATGACATCAAAGAGAATTCTAAAGGAATCAATTGTGAGAAAATAAATGCCTTTTTATGCCTTTATTTTGCCTTGGAATAGGGTATGTCCATATCTTAAATATTACAATATTGCTACTATCCAGCTTAAATTAGAAGCATGCAAAAACTTAAAACTTAATTAAATATTCATATTATTGAAAGCATAGATTTTTTCACTCCAATATTTTTCCAGGTCATGTTTTCTGGCTAGTTTTAGTCTATGTGAATTGTGTTCTTGATTTGTATACCAAGTTATAATGCAGTTCTGTTCGTATTCAAGGGGTGTGTTGTTCTTTGACAAGTGGTTTATATAAATTTTCATTAATACTATAAAAAATGTTTTCAACCAACCATTTGAAGAGTCTTGGTATAAACATTTTCTTTGACAGTATTTTCAAGTCCTCGGGCAATTTGTTATATAATTTTATACACATGTTATGGCTATATTTTAGAAAAAGTGTTGTTTTAGGACAATGTTTCAAAACAAGTCTATGCGGCTGTTTTGTTACTCTAGCATTGACCTCAACACCTGCCGTGAAAAGATATCTATGGTTAAGCACAAATTTGCTAGCCGCGAAAATTTAGCAGATTATGTTTTCTAAATAGCGTTTTGCAAGAGTGCGACGGCCCTACACCTAGTATTGCAACAAACAAAATTTTGGACTATTATTTTCTATACGTCACAAAATTCCACCTTCGCACGACACACCACAAGTTAGGATATCATCCCCACCATCTGGATGTGTGGCGGTCCTCCACGGTGCGGTTTTTAAGGAGATTTCTTCCTCGTACTACTAAGCTGTGGAATGAGCTTACTTGTGCGGTGTTTCCGGGACGATACATGGGACCTTCAAAAAAAGCGCATACACCTTCCTTAAAGGCCGGCAACGCTCTTGTGATTCCTCTGGTGTTGCAAGAGAATGTGGGCGGCGGTGATCACGTAACACCAGGTGACCCGTACGCTCGTTTGTCCTCCTATTCCATAAAAAAAATTGTGCTCCCAACTCAGCATGTTTGCTGGTTTGTAAACCAGTGCTGGTCTTCCGTTGGGCCATTTGGTGATGTCGCCTTAAGGGTAATATAAAATAATGACTAATTTTAGGTTTCAAGCTAAAACTATAAAAAAAGGGTGTGTGTGTTTGCACACAAGAAGTTATACTTCTTTGGCGTAACAAGGCAAAAATCTTTTAAATTATTTATTCCTCCTGCTATTCTATGTTTGAAGAAAGAACAATATTGTAAAAATCTTGCAAAGATGGCTTTTACAATTAATTATTAAATAACAATACGGCTGAACTCTTTGCCTGTCCTTATAATGGACGAAAAAACCAAAAAAAATAACGAATGTCGCAAGCGTCAGAAAATTTTAGGAGCCTTCTTCAACCTGTTACTTTTGTGTTATAGTGATGCGCACGCATCTTAAAATTTCACTCTCATAATTTTTTCATAACGCGCCTAAAGAAGTATTACTTCAAAACAGTGAAATAATTAAACAAATAAAAGGTTACTTACACGTAATTAATTTAGTTATAATAATACCGCAGTGTATCTCGGTTTGTGACAACGAGTGGTATATTTATAGAGTTAGTATTGGTATACTTGGTATTAGCAAAATAAACAACAGACAGATATAGAAAAATGTAAAATACAAATAACAGTATATATTTTTTTAAAGAAGAGCAGGACGAGTGTATTTGTCACCTCATGCTAAGTGATCACCGCCGCCCACAGTCTCTTGCAACACCACAGGAATCACAGGAGCGTTGTCCGCCTTTAGAAAGCTGTACGTGTTTTTTTAAGGTACCCATTTTATATATCATCATAATTGTAACATTACCTTACTTTGGTAAGAATAAGATGTTCTTATTACATGTTATAAAACTTATGGTATAAATGAACATACATACAGAGAAATTAAAATGTATAATGAACTATAAATTGGGTGAGAGAGTCTTAAGGCCTTGAGCTTTTAAAAGTAATATAGATAAAAACTTTAACTATTATTTGTAAGACCATTTGTATTTGTGAAATTGTACCCAAACCCTTTCTGACAATACCAGCCCTTATGAATAATGAATTATGTTATGAACGGTCGAAATTATAATTTATGAGCTTGGCAAAATTTAAGTATTACAAATTCTAACTTCTAAGCTGGAGTGTTAACTTTAACTTTGATTATAAGAGAGGTTCCTAAACTGACTGAAAAGAACATTCTCGACCTTAATGCCGCCTTTCACGTGTCATTTAGATCGTGTTATGCACTTGTGATGTTTTATACCAGTGAGAGGCTCCTTTGCACAGGAAGCCGGCTAGAGTAAGGGTACCACAACGGTGCCTATTTCTGCCGTGAAGCAGTACCTAATGTGTAAACATTACTGTGTTTCGGTCTGAAGGGCGCCGTAGTTAGTGAAATTACTGGACAAATGAGACTTAACATCTTATGTCTCAAAGTGACGAGCGCAATTGTACTGCCGCTCAGAATTATTGGGTTTTTCAAGAATCCTGAGAGGTACTGCATTGTTATGGGCAGGCCGTATCAATTACCATCATGATGAACGTCCTGCTCATCTCGGCCCTTATTTTAATTAAAAAAAAAATATATGTGGAGAAGACGTCACTTTTATGGCTATAATAAGCCACATCTATATCCTGGATCCTGGCAGGGTCACCAAGGAAGGATGTGAAAAACGAAACGTCCAACTCGAATGAATGATGATTTATCACTCTCTATAAATTGGGTACAAAAATGTTAATATAAGTAAACTAGCCGTTCCTGGACACTTCGCATGGACAATTTTAAAAGGAAATATATTAAATTTTATTCATCTTATTACAAATTTAATAAAAAAATAAGTAGCCGCAAACCATCTAGGATAAATTTCGTATCGAATGTTGGTAGTTTCATGTCGATACGATGAGCATGGTTTGAAAAATCCTCAAAGAAAGACCATTTTCATTATACATATATAGATAGATGTTTGGACACTGCATTTTTTTTGTTGTCACCTGTTGTTAAGTGATCACCGCCGCCCACAATCTCTTGCAACACCAGAGGAATCACAGGAGCGTTGCCGGCCTCTAAGGAAGGTGTACGCGCTTTTTTTGAAGGTACCCATGTCGTATCGTCCCGGAAACACCGCCCAAGGAAGTACATTCCACATCTTTGTAGTACGTGGAAGAAAGCTCCTTGAAAACCGCACTGTGGAGGACCGCCACAAATCCAGATGGTGGGGATGATATCCTAACTTGTGGCGTGTCGTGCGAAGGTGGAATTCGGCGGTAGGAATCAGATTAAACAGCTCTTCGGAACACTCCCCGTGATAAATGCGGTAGAAGACATGCATTTTATGCTACAATAGGTTAGCTAAGCTAGTAAGCGGCTCGTTCATAGGACTTGATGTACAATTTATCAAAAAAAAAATCCAGACAGTATACTACTCCTCACTGGGCAAAAAATTAAGTAAAGTTTTCTTTGATAAGGAAGTCTTACTATAGTATAGCAGAATATATTATAGAAGATAATGGTGCATTGTTCTTGTCTGATTTTACACAGGACACCTAAATATATATAATATTACTAGCTGACCCAGCAAACGTTGTATTGCCGATATTAAAATCGCGATACAAAAGTAACTGTTGATCGTAGATGGGTGAAAATTTGAAGTTGTATGTATTTTTTAACGCTGACTCATAATCAAACAAATTGTCATGTCACTGCTTCTCCCCATGTCAAAGCCGCTTTACGAACTGAAAGTTTCATGTCATTCGTTACAATATTTAATTTTTTATATGCTCTATTTTATATTTATTGTCTAGAAGCATAAGGCTCTATCTAGACGTATAAATTAACTAAGGATTTAATATAAAAATTAACAAAAAATCAATCTGGAGTGTGTTCAGAGTGTATTTTGTTTTGTCTATCCTCGATTAGATTCAATGCGGGTGTGATTGAAACGGGCACAAAGCCTGAATTACTGAGGAGAATCTATCTTTGTATTGTAAGACCTATTTTATATTGCATTTGTGAAGAAAATGGTGCCAAGAATAACTAACAAGTCTGTGACTGCCTTTTCATACAGCACTTGTAGAAAAGGTTTCTATATAATAGATGGAAAATAAGCCTCAGATGGGTTGGACGTTTGAGCTGCGTCCACCACAGAATAAAGAGGAATAGTACAGAAGGTTTACTTAGTTACAATTTTTAATGAAATTGCAACTGTAAGAACCCGCTAATAAGATTCATTTTAAATCTCCGTAGATGTGTTAGATTCGTAACACATTAATAAATAGCCTGCTGTTTATATACCTTTCAAATCGCACGTTGACAGAAGAAATAATTATTTAATTTGCCTAATAAGACACCCAGTCACACAGTCATGGTAATGTTCACAATTCTTTGAATGCCTAAAAAACGGAAAAAAAGCCACGGCGGGCATGGTAAACGATTGGCAACCTCAAGGCAGTTTCTTACACCTAAAATGCAAAGTGACACGCTTCTAACAATAAAATCAAATTAAATTTGTAATATTTTAGTGATAAACTTATTGAATGTGAGAAAGTACCTCCGAATCAATATTTTTGCCACAGAAGAATGAAAGCAAGAAATTCAGCGGACTTTAGGACTTACTTAGCAGTGCGTTTGAGTTCATGCATCATAATATATTTAGTACTTTTGCACCTGTTTTTGGAATCGTAAACTTGTTGTTGCAGAAGAGGACCAACGAGCATACAAACTGGTTTCCTGGTTCAATGTAATCACTGCGATAGCGGCATAGTCTCTTGTAATACCAGAAAGCATCATAAACGTACATAATATGAATACAAAAACCGAAAACTCATCGTACGTACCTACAAATTGTGCCGCTGACCCTTAAGGACGTGGCTCTGTAAAATACTTTCTAACTTAAGCAAAATAAGTAGTAATAGATAAAACAATATAAATTCACACAATTACTGTAAAGTTCTTTGTTTTTACGTAGAGTTATAAGCAACCCCTTTCATTTGATACCCATGTCACAAGGTTTACTAAAAAAGCCATTGAGAACTGCTCATAGCTTAAACAAAATACTAAATTCACAACCGAGTGGAAAGAAAATTTAATTTCTATGCCGTTTGAATTAAATTTACTCAAAAACCGCGCTTCCTCAAAAATTTATGCCGGCAATTAAATTTATCAAAGTAATTTCATTTCAAGTTTGAAACAAAAAAACACGTCAAAACCTATCGAGAATTCTATTAAATAAAAAGTCAATTTTACGAGGCAGTGGGTACACGGCAATCGAATAAAACTCTGTTGTATAATTGCTTTTAAACAAACGAATCTGATGTTTAGCTATCGTAAACTATAAAACAGAATGTATAAATCTATTAAAAAACAAAACTCGATGCTTTAAAATGTAGAATATAATTATTACATGCTTTTAAATGTTGTCTAAGACTATTTCAGTACTATTAGTTGGAGGGTAATGTCAAATGGTAAATGGTAAGGTTTGACTACGAAATTAGGACCCTAATCAAAGCATTAAGAGAGGAACATGCTATAACACAGAGATCAATGGAGAGCAGTATGGCCGGTTGGTTATAAACTGCAGGATAAGATAAGAAACACTGACCTAAGGAAAATTACGAAACTTACCGACATACTCAAACGAATCAACCAATAAAAGTGGAGATGGGCAGGCCCCATGATGCGAGATACAATTGGGAAACGGAGCAAAAGACTTTCAGTATGGTACCCAAGAGATAGCAAAAGAAAATGAGGAAGACAGCACACAAGGTGGGAAGATGAAATAAAATTGAGAGCATGACCCAACTGTAGAAGAGTTGACCAAAACAGAAAGAAAAGAGTGGAAATCGTTGGAGGAGGCCTTTGCCAATCGGCACGCCGAACTAAGCGACATTTAGATTGAGAGACATAGCTTAAGATTATTTGTTTTTTCAAATGTTAATTGTTTTATAGTTCGGAATAAAATGACTTCATTATTATTATTATTTCAGTACTTATGATAATAAACCATTAAACTTTAGTGTATTTTATTTACTTTTTGGTACTGAACAACAATACAAATTACTCAAATAAAACAAATCTTATAACTTGTGATAACACTTTGATTATATTAAAATGAAACTATCATTACACAGAAGTGTACCAAGAATACTGGCAGCATTTCCACGTTGGATAGCTAGGCTGATCGAAATTGCTGCCAGCGCTTGGGATTACAGTAGGCCTAGATATACTTACGTACATTTTAATAATATTCTTATGAAAAGGCTCGATTTCTTATTAAATCTTTATGCGTAGATTTTTTGAAGTGAAAACTTCTTTAGCATCGTTGAGATTTGAAAGTCGATGAAACGATAAAGCGCGACAGTAAAACGACATAGACACACAGTTTTGGTACCAGGCGATCATAGTTGAAGAAGAGATTGTCTTATGTATGACGTGAGTATACCTTAACATATTCTGACGTCATGCGCACGACGTATTACTACATAGACACCAGAAGAACATAAATATGGTAGCGGTGATAGTGATGTCTTTCATAGCGGTTGAAATCATGTGTCCTCCTAGAAACATGTACCAGGACTTCATATGCAACTGTGAAGTTCACGCACAACGCAGGTTTCACTTCTGACATGTGTACTTTGTACGCACTCAATTTTTTTAATAATCTGGTGATCCATTGTTTTGTCATACATCCTTGTTACCGAATGCAAAAGGGATTACTTCGTTAGTCTGTCCATCTGTCAAGGACTTCGGCAACACGTAAAATAATCAAATTAATAATAACTTAAAAACCTTATTCATTTATCCCAAAAACGCACATTCCGTGTCTCGAGTAACTTGCAGCACAATTTTCATGCTCCGTTAAAAAAGCAAAAACTCAAAAGATTTCCATGAAAAATTAAATAGAGAGATACCTTGTCAAAACATTAGCTCTGGGCCAGCTCGAAACTTCCATCCGAGCGACTGTTAAAAATGATTTATAAGGGCTGCCTCAGGGTTGAAAGCTTGAAGATAAAATTAGGAACAATTCTAAAGTGAGGCGCCGCCTTACGAAACTTTCTTACTTAAAATGATTTTTGGGAAAAACGTTTAACAAATTTTGTTGTTACAATATTGTTTTGAGATATTACATCTAGATGCTGTATATTTATCAAAAGTACCTATTAACTTTATAATTAGCATACAAATTCAACTTTATCTATGTTTAATTTGTCATTATACAGGATGTAACCAGACAACCACGGAATACGTAAGGGTTTCTTATGGCTTCCTACAACAGACATTTTATTACAGAATTATTATCATTGAGATCTGTAGTTGCAGGAAAAAATTTCAAAGTTTTGGTGGGCTAATGCTGGCAAGCTTTGCAATACAATGTACGTAATAAGGTTCAATTTCACTTGTACAACGTTTCTACTGCTGTCAGGTGTTCCAGCGAAATATATTTCTACATTAATATAGTTTAAGGTTCTATTAAAGAAAACGATTAGACAGCTCTGATTGAAAACCGGACTACATTGCATTGTAAAACAATAATTAAAAATAAACTACATCACATACATTCAAAATCAGTGCCAATATATTCAAAATCATGGTCCAAATGCAACTTCCGATCCGTTACGTCCGCCGTAGTTTAGATACTATCGATCAGATCTGGCAACCATCTTGTTTTTTCACATTTATAAAAAGGAATAATAAACTTTCTCTTTTAACCCAAAAATCTATCTAAATGACATCGCAATTACTCTTGTTACTTGATACAGTAACGTAAAATCATTATCCCAGTTATTTCAGTAGCTACGGTGTTCTTCAAACTGAAACACATACTTGGCTCTGACTGGTGGACCTATGATAGACCAACATAAACATTGCGAGTTTCATTAAAGTATTTGTTTGTAAAACACGTTTAATTTCCACGCGGCCTGCGTCAGATAGCCGCGATATGATCACATCGTAATGGTAGAAGTTTGCACAACTTTATCTCGTCCAGTAATAATTCATGAAAATACTGTGACTGTACGACATTATGTTTGTACAAATTTTTGTGTTAAAACTCTGAATTTCTGTATCCTTCCTACCAAATTCTTAAAACAATCGCACACCTGGAATTGTAAATAAATTTAATCAAACTAAATGATGATGATATTTACAGTTTTTTTTTTATGAAATAGGAGGACAAACGAGCGGCCGCCCACAATCTCCCGCAACACCAGAGGAATCACAGGAGCGTTGCCGGCCTTTAAGGAATGCGCGGTTCTGTGCCCTCCCCAGAATACAACGGGCAGCCCGAGCAAGAATGCTCGGGGAGGGATTCTCCGACTCTGGTAGAGCCGGTACCCTCCAGGGGTAAAAAATCTCTTTCAGTTCCGCTGTCATATTCGGATGGAGGGGGGGGGGAATGGCCTCCGGTCCTCGGATCATCATTACGGGGAAGTGTACCAAGATTACTGGCAGCTTGGATGGATACCTAGGCTGATCCACTAAACCGAAAAAGCTTGGGTTTCCAGTAGTCCTTTTTGAGGCGCGTAGATAGTAGGTATTGTGTACATTATGTAAGTCAGACACCGATATATTTACATTTTCTATCTTCGACAGTCGATGTAACTTAGACTTGAATAACCTAGAATTCAGTCAGAAATTGATAGTATGTGTTTATTATAAGTAAAAAATATAACGCCTTGCTTTTTTAAGGGCAAAATGCTGCAAACAAATAATGGCTACAATGTCTACAAATGCTTTTGATGTAATTAACAAAAGGAATCAGTTTTTTTTTCTAACGTAAATATCTCTAATATTTTTGAAGTAAAGCCAAAGTATAAGATTAATAAAAGAATTTTAAAATCGCGATAATTTAATATAATATGTAAATATTTTTTTTTTCCTTTATAAGCGAGTATTCCTACATTTACTTATGATTACGAGATAAGCAGATTAACAATTCCCAGCTTCATAAAACGCATTTCAGTAAATAATCAGAAACCGATTACAATTAGCATTACAAAGCAAATTTCATTCATTTCAAGTCGCAACGACGTACGTGTGTGTCATTCCTATGTTTTTTAAGGAGCATGAATCAAATCATAACATTAATCCAATGAGATACGTGACAAAGGAAGCGATGATATACAATAGGCTGTAGACACACTTGCGACTGATGGGCGCGACAGAGATTTCCAATATCGCGCTATTTTTGTGTTGCTTTTACCATAAAAACCCAAATTATCGGAATGTTAAAAGTAATACGATTAGCTGCTTTAATCGTGTAGAAATAAAAAAGTAGAGTAACTTTTAGTTTATTTATTTTAGTTTATAAAAGGTCTATTTTTTTATGAAAATAAGGAACGAGACGAGCAGGACGTTCAGCTGATAGTAATTGATACGCCTTGCCCATAACAATGCAGTGCCGCTCAGCATTCTTGAAAAACCCCGAAAATTCTGAGCGGCACTACAACTGCGCTCGTCACCTTGAGACATAAGATGTTAAGTCTTATTTGACCAGTAATTTCACTAGCTACGGCGCCCTTCAGACCGAAACACAGTAATGCTTACAGAATACTGCTTCACGGCAAAAATAGGTGCCCTTGAGGTACTCATAATCTAGCCGGCATCCTGTGCAAAGGAGCCTCCCACCGGTAGACTATATTTACCATGAGCTTAAAATTTATTTACAATGGATACTATCATACATAATAACTTAAGAACAGTTATTGTACTTAAAACAAATACGTCTATCTGAAATATAGAAATAAAAACAATAAAAAAAGACTAACCCGCAAACACAATTGTGAAAATAGATTTGATAGACTTTATACGCATTTATGACCTTACTCCCATCGAGATGATTGAGTGACAGAATATGTTCTTTAAAACATCTGGAGCTCAGACTGTTAGATTCTCCGAGCTCTGCCGCTATCCTGCGAATTAGGATTATCATGATTTATATACACTAACACATAATAATTTTAATAAAGCAACAATTTAAAAAAAGAATTAGGTATATGATTCCTGACAATACCCTATATATATAAGATATATTAGTAATACGATCTCGTTTAAAAATCTACCCTCTATTCATAAGATATCTACAAAATATTTCAGCTTATGTTTACACAATTTCGCAAGCGCATATCTGCTCATCTGCTTTCAGCCTAAGGCCTCTACAAAGCAATTCTAATGCAAAACACGCTCACAAAGCTCGTTACCGTATCGACGCCACACCATACGTCACGGGGCGGGCCAGGCTAAATCAGACCGTTTTCTTTACCCCTAATATATTCAACATTGCCAACGTATAAATCAAACGACAAGAACGATCTTTGGTTCTACAAAGTTAACTGCTATTTTATTATAAAAAGACAGCAAAATAATTCTCCCTTCACACTCATTGGTATTCCTTGCAAAAAAAAGATTTTATATGTTAATACTCGTATTAATTTGTAGCAAATTTAACACTTTCAAAATCTAAATCAACCACTTGTGAGTAAAATTATAGCAACTCCCAAAGACATGTTGAATAATTTTATAAAAGAATCGGAATGTAAATGACTGACTTTTATATAAAATTCCATATCTTTAGCACCTTGGTGTTTCAGGCTCTGCGTTAATAAATCAGTTACTCAAGCCAACTATAATATATTATGCCATTATATAAGATTCCCCCTTTGTGCATTAGATGATTTACTTTAGGTGCATTAATAAGCGCCCTTTCTTTTGTACACGATATCATTTCTATGTAAAAGCCTCGCAAGGAAGTCTAATCATGTTACGAAGTATGTAGAAAAAAAATCCTGAAGGACACTGATATATCTTTCCTAAACCTATAATGCAACCATTTGTTTTAAAATTGGCAAGAATTTCCGTTAAGGCCAATGATGTTTTACAAAATAATCAACAAATGAACCGCGATATATAAGTACTAGATTATACAATATGTTAGATACATATGCAAATACAAGTCGCAACATAAAAAGATGTTAATTTTAAACTGTTAAAAACCGTTGAAGATAACATTAGCAATCTCAAACCAGACATTCTTTCAACGCAGCTAACTTTATTACATTTACACCTCTCACCTGAATCTACAATTCTCCTGATGGTTTTACGTCGTACTGAATGTAATCTGTGGCTTTACATAATCTCCGAACGATTCCGATTTAAAAATACGTATAATTTGCGAATTTACAACATCCAGGCGGAAATTCGGATAAAGTTGGCTTGGTTTTTTTGTTGTAAGTTTTGATTAGTTTGTTGATTTAGAATTAATATCCCTAGGTTATAGTATTTTTTATAAAAGTGGACATGGATTCAGGACACGTAAAAGATCAAATATGTCTTTTGGCGATTTTGCAGTAAACAGCTTAAAACACGATAGTATAAAAATGTGAAAGAAACTCTTAGAGGGAGCTCTAAAAGAAGCTTGAAAAAAGGTTACTACTACTAGTAATGTATGAAAATAGCACGCATAGAAGCTGGATAAATTGAACTCGCAACTCGATTCCATTACACCGAATTCAGCTGAATAAAAGTTTAAACGCTCCAACGCTGCCTGGAGTATTTGGAAACTATACACGTATAAATTTGGAAGTCGACTAAAGAATCCCTTAATTGGATACCGTCCTGACAGTGGCATCGCTCCCAAACTTGAACTTTTCAAGAGCCAAATTAACTCTCCGACTATTGAAGCCTTCGGTGTAGCACAGAATTTATCTCGCGAAAAGTTGAATTAGATAGATGGTCTGATCTTTGGGCAATTATACGGCTTTGAGATTTATGGGCGAGGTGCCGGAATATGCTCAGCATGATTTTGGACGGATTATTAATTTATGGGAGCTGCTGCCGTGAGATTTGGACCATGTTGGAATGTTTTATAATAATTTTTAGCTTAGAAACAAAACTCGATATATTTAAAGGGAGAATAATTGATTTTCAAGATTGACTTATGGTGCGGCAAATCATGTTAAGTACTTTTAAAATTACAGTGATAGTTCTGAACCTGGAGTAAATTATTTGGCATTACCCATATCTTTCGGGTAGTTAATTTCAGTTTTCTTGGAGGTGAACGATAGTTTTCTATGGATATCGCAATCATCATCATTTCATCCGGAAGACTTCCACTGCTCGAAAAAGGCCTCCCTAAAAATCTCCTTTTTCTATCTAACTGAGCTGAATAGGCATGTCTATGGATTATAAGGCCTTTGCTAGTCCTGATCCTACTCTCCAGAAACACTTGAGACTATTAACTTTGTATTTATTTTTATTCATAAACAAAAGTTCATTAATTACGATGCATCACTGATACAAATAGCTAAACAGTGGAATAACTACCTTAAAAAAAACGAAGTATTTCCTGTGAAGCGGGAAATTCTCCTGTGATTCCTCGTGTTGTAGGAGAATGTGGCCGGTGGTGATCACTTAATATAAGGTTACTCATGTGCTCGATTGTTTCTCTAGACGGACGATAACACACAATCCAATAACTTACATGATAATCACTTCAGCCTAAAACATAACTTACAATTTAAAACTGAGAGCTTTGAAAAGTCCGCAAGCTTAATCCTCAGCCCGTACTTAACAGCTTTCCATTTTCGAGAGCCCGTACTCACACTCCCGCGGGAATTTATTATGTGTACACATTCCTAATAACCTATAAAGTAGGTTTATCAGACTTGCGAGTACGTCGCAAAAATTCGCTAGTGACCAAACCCTAACAGATATTTATCCGAATATCCCAATATTTAGTCTGAAATTTTTAAAGAAAATTACTTATGGCTTTTAAGGTTTCCGTTTCGTAAAAGTCATCATCATCAGCCGGAAGATCTCCATGACGATAGGTCCTGTGCTGCCCTCATCCAACGTATTCTGTCCTGGACCAGATCGTCGGTCTTTCTTGTACCAACACTGTGTCTTCCAGTTCGTGGTTGCCCTTCGAGCACTTTTCTGCCCCACCGGCCATCTGTCCGTCGAACTATGTTCCGTGCCCGCTGCCACTTTAGTTTCCCAATCATTTGGGCTATCAGTGACTTTGGTAATGTTAGTGGACTTTCCTAAAAGTAATCAAATGTGATTCTGTACTAATTCTACTAGGCTCGTCTACTGTCTGTGCGGCCATCCGTCGGTCTGTATCTTTTTGTTGTTGTTGCGTTGTATGCAATAGACACCTGAAATTTTGTCTGTGTGTTTTTGTACTGAAGCTATATAATCAGCTTATATAAGTGGGCGGAGTCCAAAATATATCTAATACATAAAATTCTCTTGTCACGGTGTGCGGGACCGAACTCCTCCGAACCGGCTTGACCGATTCTCTTGAAATTTTGAGTGCATATTGGGTAGGTCTGAGAATCGGACAACATCTATTTTTCATCCCCCTAAATGTTAAGGGTGGTCCACACGAATTTTTTTTTTAATTTTTTTTTAATTTTTTTTTTATTTGTTTGATTATGAGTCAGCATTAAAAATACATACAGCTTCAAATTTTCAACCATCTACGATCAACAGTTACTTTTGTATCGCGATTTTAATATCGGCAATACAACGTTTGCTGGGTCAGCTAGTATAATATATTTCTCTTACTTGTTTTTAAAGGTTAGAATACACCGGTTTTTTATAAGTTAGCGTTGACTAACACAAGGGGTGTTGGGACATTTTTACTAGCTTTTTATTTAAGCTTTACATACTTTTAAATGTCGTAAGGAACTCTATATTTATTATTTTACAACCAAACTGAATTTAGACTAACGGCCCTTCCCAATATTCAGTCTATCACTTACTTGAGATAAAAATCGTAACTATCATTGACTTTTCTGTCCCAATAAACTTATCGACGGTAACTCACCTTATCCGTACACACTATGTGTGAATACAAACGTATAGCTTACCAGCGATTGAAGTTTGTATGGAAACTGCAATTAACGCGTCCCAATATAAGGCGATAAGAATGGCTTATCGGGTATATTGGGACGGCTTCAGATTATTGACAGCTAATTACTGACAGTAGACAGTAGTAATTTATCTCTATCTGTAGACAGTATATTGGGAACGGCCGTTAGTCTAGTAGATAAAAACATGCAAGATTAAATTCCGAAACAGAGGAAGTAATCTGCGGGAATCTGTACAATTACAAATATTATTGTAGCCGGAGGACCTAAATGCAGAATCCAAAAACCATTTAATGCGTCAAATATAAATTCTAAACGAGAATCCAATATAAAACGTAAAATACCTGGCCAAATAACTCCAGGGACGCATTGGGAATTTGAAAAGAGGGGGGCGTTAGGTGACAGGTGAAGAAGGAGGGAGGGGGGGAATCTTTATTTGACGTAACAAGGTGAGGTAATGTTTCGACAAGAATTTTGTATAAGGGTAAGCAATATTGTTTGATGTAGGATATTGTGTATTTAAGAGGCAATAAATTGCTTTGATTTTATAGTGTCTTCCGAACGTTGCTTGAATATATGGACGCCATTTGAATATTTCGCTATCTAAACTCATTTTGGACTAAATTGTACTATAAATAATAAAGTGAGATGAGTTATTACAATGCATATAATATGTGCATTGTGCCATTTTCATGTAGAAGTATTTTATGGGACGAGGCAAGTGACGTTTATAATATGACGGTATGGAACTTTTAGTACTGTAAATATATATTTATGTGCCGTTAGCTATCTTGATCTTTATACATGTATTTCTTCTGTGCGTGTGTATGTTAGTGAATTCCTCCTAAACGGCTGGACTGATTTTGATGTTTTTTTTTGTGTTCCACTGAATTCGAGAATGTCTTAAGTATGACTAAGCGTCTCTTACTTCTTCGTTGTACTTACAATTTATATTTTTGGCAGAAATTATGACAAATATTTTGTGTATTTGCTAGACTTTATGTTCATTATGCGAATTACCCAATTTGCCCTTAGGAACTGTCCTGTTGTTAAATATTTAAACTTTCCAGTGGTAGTTGGGGTTCAAATTAGACTGGACTTTGCAGCCAAAAGTCCACGCAGACGAAATTGCGGGCTTAAGCTAGTATGCTTAGAAGTGCAGAAATCCTATATGAAGTTTAACATGCAAACATAATAAATCTTCAGGCATTACTGGAAGCAATGTCGGAGTCAAGTTAAGCTCTGGCGTTGTTTAGGATGTTGTGTAAGCTGCCGTCTCGCCAAGGACGACTCTATAAGATTTAACTAACGCTTGTGTCGGCTAATAGATTGCGCTGGTAGAACTGCGACTTGCAGCGGTCTAATCAAAGTGGTCAATATGTGTGACAAATACATAAAATATTTTCTGTGAGTATCTGTAACCTACGGCCATTTTAATAACGTATCTATCCTTAGTTTAACTTACTAGATGTAGACAAATCTATCCTTTTAGGCTTATTAATATTTCAATAACCTATTGACAGATAGCATTAGACTATTCCACCTTCGCACGACACGAAACAAGTTAGGATATCATCCCCACCATCTGGATGTGTGGCGGTCCTCCACAGTGCGGTTTTCAAGGAGCTTTCTTCCACGTACTACAAAGCTGTGGAATGAGCTTCCTTGTGCGGTGTTTCAGGGACGATACGACATGGGTACCTTCAAAAAAAGCGCGTACACCTTCCTTAAAGACCGGCAACGCTCCTGTGATTCCTCTGGTGTTGCAAGAGATTGTGGGCGGCGGTGATCACTTAACAACAGGTGACCCGTACGCTCGTTTGTCCTCCTATTCCAGCAATGTATACGTAAGTTAAACTAAGGGTAGATAGGTTATTGAAAACAGCCGTTAGTCAGCCTTACAAATAACCTTGGTTTAAAGTTATACCTGACAATAGACCACGAATATGAAAATAAAAATTGGCATTTTGCTTACGATTGGTTTATTATGACGTATAAAGTTTCCCGCGTTTACGCAACGCTGCTTGACATTCAGAAAACTTCATAGTTATCATTGTATTGAGTTTTATCGGCTATATATTCAATATTTTGCATATTCTTTGTTTATTCTCAGGTATAACTTTATACCAAACTTATTTGTAGGGCCGAATAACATCAAGAATTATTTCGTAAAATATGCTTCCTGTTGTTATAATGAAATTGTTTCACAGCAGAACTGTCAAACCGTGCGTCATTAAATTCTCTCCATGTCCATATAAAACAAATATTGGTATTAAAAATCATTATGGGTCTCAAATCGAAATAAAAACTATCCTATCTCTCAAGTTGGACTAAACTGCACTCGATGAAGTAATCCCCATTAAAATCCGTTCATTAGTTTAGGAGTCCATCGCGGACAAACGTGTCACATAATTTATATTTATATTATAAAGCAGCAGTGTTTGTTTGTTTGTTTGAACGCGCTAGTCTCTGGTACTACTGGTCCGATTTGAACGATTCTTTCAGTGTTGGGTAGTCCATTTATCGAGGAAGGCTATAGGCTATGTTTTTTTTTCAAAATTAGGGATCTGTAATAAAATTGCTATTTTGTAACACAAGGTGTAAAATCGAAAACCTATTTTTGCGTGCGCTGCAAAAACTATTGACAATAGAACAAAATGATGTACAGGCTATAATTACTTACTTATTATTACATATAAAACTATCGCGTGAATTATACTTTATATGGCAAAACAACGTTTGCCGGGTCAGCAACTAATTTATATATATTAAGATTGCCAACGTCACAAATTAACTTTAATTGTAACAAATTTACAAATCAAATACAAAGATTGCTGTAAAAAAAAACAGATTTTACAAAATGTCTGCCAAATATATTTGTCGACCCTGCTTTTAGGCAAACATAATTGAATGAATGAAACGCTTAAAAACAACTCCAGATACAAAGGTACCAACGAATGGACTCGCAGACGGAATCATAAATTTATTTGAGTTTGACAGGATCATTTGTTTAGATCGTAATGTCGTTAGCGTTCGCGCGGAAGAACAAAATTTGCTACCAGGCAGGCATCTTGTAGGCAATTTTGTCTGAAATGTTTTTCATCGAAAACAACCACAAAGCATTTATAATGGGAAGTGTTCCGAAGGACTGTTACACATGATTCCTGCCGCCGAATTCCACCTTCGCACGACACGCCACAAGTTAGTATATCATCCCCACCATCTGGATGTGTGGCGGTCCTCCACAGTGCGGTTTTCAAGGAGCTTTCTTCCACGTACTACAAAGCTGTGGAATGAACTTCCTTGCGCGGTGTTTCCGGGACGATACGACATGGGTACTTTCAAAAAAAGCGCGTACACCTTCCTCAAGGCCGGCAACGCTCCTGTGATTCCTCTGGTGTTGCATGATAATGTGGGCGGCGGTGATCACTTAACAACAGGTTACCCGTACGCTCGTTTGTCCTCCTTTTCCATAAAAAAAGCAATTGTGTGTCAATATTTAATTTTGAAACTGCAATTTGGATACTAATTAACTATCTTCTTAAAATTATTCGATTATTTCTAGTTACTTTACCCCTTTCACAACGCGTGGAACTATAAGACTTACCTGAAAAAGAAAATAAGTTATTAATATTTTCACTGTAAGGTGTAGGTACATAAAATAACTAAGTAGTTTTCAACATGTTCAGTGGAAACCGAATTTCAAGCTTTCGTGAAATAACTTATGCTTAGAAGTACTTTTGAATCAGAATAAAATCATTTATAAATTTTATATTGACATTTCGGAAAAACGTGATCATCACATTAAAATACCATGATGATTTATACAGAATTACAATTAAATGTATTGTAAATGTTATTGATTTAATAACGAGGAGAAATTGTGGTAAATCGTTTAATTGACCTAGCTAAGGTGCCGGTTAGGTGGTGTCTGACGGGCGAACCATGGTATTAAAAAAAAAAGCACATAAATTTTGACTAATAACATGGCAACAAGAAAGCGAACACTGTTCGAAATATGACGTCACCGCATTGTTCTAATGACACATATCCCGAGCCCATATAATCTTACCAAGACGTCCATTTACACCAGCAGTAATTAATATAATGGGCCGATCTTGGCACAAAACGCTATCATGTTGCCTTTATGATGTAGGTTGAAAGGGTAATCAGTAACTTATAATAGAACAAGAGACAGGGTTACTATCAAACATGGCGTATTAGAGACAACTCATAAAGTTTTGAATGACAGCGACCTTACTAATCTCATAAAGATGAAAAGTTTGTTATCAACCGACTATAAAAACAGGACGTTCTAAATTCAAATGTTTTTTTTAATGTTAGTTCCCTCATAATCCTGTCGTTTATTAACACATTTAAATAAAGCATTTGATAAGTATTAACTATTACATACAACAAAAATATGTAAGTAAGTGGTAGCTAAAATTAGTACTACAAAGCTAGTGTCGAATAACTATAATATGCTGACCCGACAGACGTTGTTCTGTATATTATAAATAAAATAATGTTTTTATATGAATTTGTCAATAATATATCATAACATCAAAAATTACTTCGTAAAATATGCACCCTGCTGTCGTAATGAAATTGTTTCACAGCAGAACAGTCAAACCGTGCGTCAATAAATTCTCTTATAAAAATTATGTATGGACACATCAAAGGAAAAATAAATTTGTTGTTTTTATTTAATTTAGCAGCATTTTCCTATTTATTCACCTTTTAAACCCTCTCTAGACTTCCACAATTAATTGAAGACCAAAATTAGCCAAATCGGTCCAGCCGTACTTGAGTTTTAGCGAGACTAACGACCAGCAATTCATTTTGATATATATAGATAGATAATCTTAGATAATTTATACGTATATATAGAGCATCTTGCAGCTAGAAAACCGATTAAAACAGGCCAGGTTTATTACTTTAGTGTGCGTGACAAGCTACGCCTCACAATCGCCATTTTTTTTATTTTTATGGAAAAGGAGTACATACAAGCGTACGGGTCATAATATAGTTCCAAAGAATCATTATATTTAGCTTTTCGGGATAACATCTCAGTCAACAATTCAGCGTAATCATCACTATGCGGAAAGGATTCTAACAGTTTAACTTTCCACTCAGGCCATGAAAACGACATTGACGGCAGTGTTTGATACCATGATTTTGCTACGCCACTCAGTTTAGGAAGTGCATAGTGAATTATCTGATCTTCTCCCCACTTATATAAACCTGATGTTAAGTGATCACCGCCACCCACATTCTCTTGCAATACCAGAGGAATCACTGGAGCGTTGCTGGCCTTTAAGGATGGAGTACGTGCTTTTTTTGAAGTTTCCCATGACGTATCGTCCCGGAAACACCGCACAAGGAAGCTCTTTCCAGAGCTTTGTAGTACGTGGAAGAAAGCTCCTTGAAAACCGCACTGTGGAGGACCGCCACGCATCCAGATGGTGGGGATGATATCCTAACTTGTGGCGTGTCGGGCGAAGGTGGAATTTGGCAGCAGGAATCAGGTGAAACAGCTCTTCGGAACACTCCCCGTGATAAATTTGGTAAAAGACACACAATGAAGCGAATTCACTGTGTACTGTGTTGTGTGTGTGCGTGAATTGCTCAAAATAGAGGTAACTGTTAACCTCAATTCTTTGCGATGTTTTCACAGCAGTCACAGTCTGTCTAGACGCATAAAAGTAAGTTATCTTATAATGAAATTCGAAAATAGAATAACATAGTCGGCTGAGTTTTTTGCGCCCGTTCTTAATTTTTTTCCGATGGGTGGTAGATTCTTGACTTTTTAGTAAGTGATTTCAAATTCTGTTTTGAATAAAAATATTTGAATACTTATTGATATAAGTATTCTAAAACAAACAATGCAGATATTATTCCGTTTCTCCCGTTTTTTTTTATCCTTTTTTCAGTTTAACCATTGATAGGCAGTCATCTTGTCATAGGATACCGGCTGGTAAGTACCGAAGCGGCGCATTTTTCTGAAGCAGCAATGTGCAAGTGCTATTGTATTTGAAGGAAGCCGTGGCTGTTGAAATTATTGGGCAAATGAGACATTTTTTGTGTAAAGTGACGAGATAATTTTTGAGTATTTTTGAGTATTTACAGCATATATCAATTATCTTCAGGCAAACGTAGTGTTCATTAAGTTACCTTTTCTCATAAAAAATAGTTTCACTAAGAAAACTGACATTATGTTTGAATTACGACTAAAATTTTATAAAACAGTCGACACGCCAACCTCACAGATTAAAATGGTATATAATCTGATAACAGTCGAGTTTCTATCACAAATAGAAGTAAACTCTAAAAACTTTGAAACTTTAATTAGCAGCTTAAAGAAAGATAATAAAACTTCGATTCGTACCCGCGCTTTATTACAGATTTATGAGGGCACAGATAAATTTTACGACGTGCCAAGTTTTGATGTAACTCATAGAAATTCGGTCGCGTTTGTATTTTGACTTTGAGATAATTTAGCTTAAAAAAGCTTACAAATGCGAATCTAATTTGACTATCAAGGAGTTCCTTAGTGAAAACTTCTTCTAAGCAAATTGAATAATACGAAATACAAGTGCTCACTGAACAAGTCTCTCTTAGAGTTATATGTAGATATATAACACCTGGGGTCCAATAATCTCCAAACTTAAACCCAAAACTATACAGATCAAAAAAGAAGCGGACACAGTCAGTAAATTTTGCCAAGAAACCATCTGTCTACAGCAAATACCACCTCTGAGGCAATAAATGGCGCTAAACTTCATAATGACAACTTCCTATAACAAATATTATCTTGACTCATTTCATCTGCAGTCCCCACTCTCCCTGAAAACGAGATCTGGAAAGGTCTTGAAACGTTGGGTTAACTAAAAGATATAAAAATGTAACTTTTACGCAAAAATCTAATGTAAAAACAATTACAATTACACGCGTTTTAATCCTTTAAAAATTGTTTTATTTAAATGTCAAACACTCAAGCTAATGAAAAAAAAATACTAAATCTCCCGTAGTTGGTTCAAGCTACCTCTCCCAAACGAGTTGGCTCAGTCTGATGTAATGCTCAAAAAAAACATGCTCAGCGAGCCTAAAACAGGTTTCACTTATTAAAGTGAAACCTGTTTTAGGCTCGCTGACAGATTGACAGATTTTTATTATTATTAAATAATAAAAATCTGTCAATGCCAATAATAATAAATAACAAAAAATATGCATGGCAGCTATTTTGAATTCACCATCTTGGTTTTTGCTAGGCTTAGCTGTCTAGCTCTAGCGAATTATGAGACATAGGCATAACAGACGGACATACCGCTAACAGTAATACTAAAAATAATTACTGTTAAGTTACAAAAGAAAACTAAAGTTCGCCACATTCAGATATTGCGTGGGTTTGATGAATTATGAAGAAAGTCACAGCAAATGGCTAGTAGCAGAGTTATAAAACTTTCACACGAGTCATCGCAAATGGCGGAATCTTAAAAACAAACAGTTTGTGAAGTTAGCTCGGACGTCAGCGGCTTGATAGATCTGTGTTCACAAACTTTCACATACAAGCTTTGTTGGGATTTTTACCCGAGCATATGGTTATCGAGATTGGTAAGCTGCTCACTCATAATTTTATGAACAAAGATTCTGATGGTGAAAAAAGTGCACGTTACGAAAAGGCATGAATACAGGAAGTGAAGGACTACCAAGTTAGTAGGTCATTTTCCCGGTTTTTTATTTTTAATTCGTGGTCCTTTGGTATATCCAAATGCAAGAAATCATTCACTGCGAATGGAATTGGAAAAAATCTAAATCTACTTTTCCACTTTGTAGCTTCATTAATATTTCTAGTTTAAATTAGTATTGTAACTCTTACAGGAATAATCAGGTATTTCTTGTAACAGCAAAGTTTCTTAATCAAGGATTACACTCACAGGAAAAAAGGATCGGTTTGTTGTCTGTTCTGCGCGACAGTGTGTATCACACCTCATACGTCATATTATTCAAACACTGCTAGCTAGCTTTTTCACGAATTACCAGCTCTTTTGGAGATCGTTAAGCAAGTATAATTAATTGCATATCCTAAATCTATGGTGGCTAGCAGGTAGCTATCATGTGATATGTACACTCATTTGTCCTACTATATTACATTTATGGTTCTCGGTATCGTCGGAACTGAAGTGACCCCAACGCTTGACTAGACAAATCTGACACAGAGTAGATTGTAACAATGAAGTCTTACCAAAACACATAGGATTTTAAATTAATCCAATTTAAGCGTAAATGTGATAGGATTTGATTTAATTAATATTATTTGGTTTCTGTGTGTTGACATTATTTATCAAACGGTTATTGGACTAATACATGCGTACGCAGGGTTCACTTAACAGTAGTATCTTCAAATCAACCTTGTTCCGCCCGTTAATTCATATCGCGTTCCTTCGGGATCTTCTACGGAGTAATATAAGCTGAGGCCTGTCTAAGATTGTAAACTAGAATCCTGTATTACTAAGTACCAAGTTCAGAAGCAAAAGGGAGTTTTAAAATATTATTGATTTTACTAAAAAAGAAAAATGGCAGTTGTAGAGACTGCCGATAGAAATGAAAGCTTACAACTTGATATACACAGCACTAATGTTATACAACACGTCAGCTAAAGATACACTGCTATAAGCATTTCGGTGACGCTGACGTGAACTCACCAGATTTCACCGATCCAAAAAGTGTCTAACTATGACGTGTCTATATAATAATGATATAGTTATATTTAGTTTTTTAATTTCTAAATTATTGTTTTTGAGAATCAACCCGCTATCAGACGGACCAACGGACCGCCGGCAGAGTGTTAGTAATAAGCTAATAACTCCTGTTGGACGGATTCCTCAAAAGGACACAATCACACAATCCAAGCTGTCGCTATAATTCATAATCCAACAAACTTGGCCTATTGTTATTTAATTTCATAGAAAGTTTTCCTTTTACCTCGTCCCAACAAAAACAATACACTCTCGATGTCAAACCTTATCAGCTAGTCTATCTGAAGCTTCGTCTTCGTCTCTCTGGCTATCTTATCTTCAGGATACAATGTGACGTTCATTTTTTGTATCTTTTACTTAAGCCACTACTACAGTGCATGCTAAGATTTAATCCTCTAGGCCTAAATGTAATTCGAATGAATTTTAATGCCGCTTGCGATGAGACTTGAATGATTGAAATTATCAAGTAAAGATAATATAATCACAGTGCTATTTGCGTTGTGGTCATATTTTAATGAACTTGCCTTCAAAAATTAACTATTAAGGTTATTTTCGCAGTTCAAAAACATAATTTTAGGGTTTCCGCATTTCGAGTGTGCTTGGACCATACATATCACAATTAAGATTACACGTTAATCTAAGTTCTTATTTCTCCGGCAGTTTAAAAAATTTATAAAAGGAGATACAAGAATTCCTACAATAGAGAAAATATTACAGTATATGAAAATTCTATGAATATAGTATAATATAATATATTGAGAATAATTTATTTAAGAAATTAATTCGTTTGTACTTTTGCTGTGTTGGTACGTACTTTCATAATTTGAATTTTTAGATAAATAGTGAAGAAAACTTTCATAAGCAGTAATAAATAAATACGTTTAAGAATAAAAGAAAATTTAATTATACTATGTAAAACAAACACCAAAAAATACAAACATTTAAGAATCGCTTTAAGAAGATTAGCTAGAGCTGGATAGCAAACCTTATAAAGCATATTCCCGAGGGTAGCCGCGTCATCTTATTCAGTATTACATTAGATTTTCGTAAGGCAAATTAAATTTGGCTTTATGATATCAAAATGAACGCTTCAGATCTGAGATTACTTTGTAAATTATCTTTGGCTTATAGGGTTTTGTAGCCAAAGGGTAGGCGACGAGAGCCGTATTACTAAGACTCCGCTGTCCGTGTGTCTGTCAGAGGACTGGAAAAGAGTAAAGTATAGTTAGCTAGCTGAATTATTACAGTGTATGTTTTGTGATTATTTTATTGTAGGAGAACCAAAGTTACCGACATAGCCCAAATCATTGCGAAACTGAAGTGGGCAGGGCACTTAGTTCGACGGACAGATGGCTATTGGGGGAGTTAAGTCGTCGAATGGCAATCACATAACCGAAGACGCAGTGTTGGTAGGCTCCCGAGATCTGGCTAAAGATAGCCGAAGATCTGGTGAAAATCGCCGAAATACGTTGGATGAGGGCAGCGCAGGACCTATCGTCGTGGATATCTTTGGGGGAGGCCTTTGTCCAGCAATGGACGTCCTCCGGCTTATGATGATGATGACGTATTTATAACAAAAACGATCTAACGTAACACATATAAGGACATATCATTCGCAGTCTGATAGCGGAAGGATAATAATGTGCTTAAAAATAATGTAAGCACACTTTCTCTATAGTCGTGTGTCAACTGTCACTGTCAAATTAGAGTTGTAAATTTAACATACGTAACCTGAACTGAATAAATGTTTTACATTGCTGCTTATTGACCAAGAATATCATAAACAAGTGGCGTAAATGCGGCAATGTATTGATATTGCAGACGAAAGTTATTTTAATTTGTGGCATGTTCCAAGCTTTGATTTTACACGACTATACGACGTGATTTGTCTATGTGTAAAACGAATTCGAAATGGCCGCCACGCAAATACATTGATTCTTTTACAAAAGTAAAGATTTAAATAGTACATAGTCGTCGTAGTAACGATGGGATGTCGGCTCTTCGTGTGCGTGCCTTCTCGCAGCCGGTTTTATTCGTAGCATAGCAAGGAGATCTTACTCGCGTATGAGACCTCATTGTTACTCTGTTCGCATTTTTAATAATTCTTTTGAATTTCGTAATATGTTTGACTTTAATATTTTCTGGTATCTTTTTAGATATGCATATACATCGGCCTACAAAAGATTTACTAACAGATCCGTGAATGAGGCAACTAATTATCTCATAATACCTTCAAACTTAACACATATTCCCACCTTAAAGGCCTGCAACACATCTGTTGACCTTGAGAATGTCCATGGGCATACCTGTACACATCAAATCACGTGAGCCTCTTATCAGTTTGCCCCCTTTTATAAAAAAAAAAACTAAATATTGTAATGCGTAATTTTCTTAGAGTATTTTTAAACAGTTTCTTTTCTGCCATTTAGATTCACACTGTGACTAAATTTAAGAAAGCAACCGGCGAGTCCACCTCGCAAACTATTGACGGTAACATTTAGCTCGGGTACGCCGATTTCGGCGTAGTATTGGTGCCAAATCTTACAAGTACGCCAGCAGTATCTGATTCGTATTTCAATTATGACATTTAACAATCAGAAGTGAGTCCTATGATTATTGAATATTGTCAAGAAAATAACATCTAAGGGAGTTCGTAGGAAAGCATTGATGCCAGTGAAAGATAAAATAAGAGAAAACCACAGCAGATTTGTAATATAACAGATATTTGAGATTAATTGTGATTAATTGTGATTCAGATAGAATTAATTATACATGAATATGTAATTATGTCGAAGCTGTGGCAATTTATTTGTCAGATAGTTAATTGTAATATATACCTGGAAGCCAAGTGTAATGAATATACGTGTTAAAGTAAACATAAGGGTAGTTTACGTGACACAGGATGATCGAACTATTATTTTGAATAATTCAAATATTTTTATTTAAAATAGGATGTGACATCACTTATTGAAACACATCACAGACCTAAGAAGAATGGGTGCAAAAAAACTCAGCGGGCTTTTTGTTTTCATCAAAAAAATAATATGTTTACGAAGTAATATTGTACAATTAAACTTTTTATTTAATAGCCTGAGAGCGGTCGCTTCATTCCCAATCTGTGGTATCATTAAGGAAGTCTAATTTATGTTATAGTAACCTTTACCACACAAACGTATTTTAACAATTCTTTTGAATAAGAAAATTTATTGATGTAGGCGATATTTTGCGGAAATCCATAATTATACAAATGAATTGAGTCTTCCTTAGTGTTAATTCCGCCAATATTTAAGTGAAGACTAGTCTCGTGCCAGATTTTGGCGAGACAACACGTCCTGCGGATGCCTCGTGGAGAGGCGAAGCACGTGTCGAATTGTTTGGAGACAAATATTGGCGGAATTAACACTAAGGAAGACTCGAATCATTTGTATCTTTTGAATAACTTAATACTTTTGTTTTGAACTTATCCTGGGATCTTGCTGTAAAAGCATATACATCGCCCTACAAAAGACTTACTAACTCGACTTAGCCGTGTAGTGGGCATTATAAGTTTAGCAGTTTCCAGCAAATTTACTTATTTAAACTGGAACTAAAATGAATATTTTCGGAAATATTACGATAATTAATGGAGCTCGTAATTCGTACTATATAATATCGCGTTCCATCCCGCGCTAAAGTCGTGTCTAGTTTGCTGCGACTAATTTATGTGACAGCAGCAGTGTAGGATCATGCTAATAAAGATAGTATGTTTTAAAGTCAACTACACATAATTAAATTAAATTAACAAATTTAAATAAGACACTTTTAATGTATTAAAACGCGTGTTATTGTAACTGTGTTTTTACATTAGATTTTTGCGTAAAAATATATAATAACTAGCTGACCCAGCACACGTTGTATTGCCGATATTAAAATCGCGATACAAAAGTAACTGTTGATCGTAGATGGGTGAAAATTTGAAGTTGCATGTATTGCTGTAATGCTGACTCATAATCAAACAAATTTAAAAAAAATGTCAAAAAAAAATTTAAAAAAAAATCGTGTGGACGACCTTTAACATTTAGGGGGATGGAAAATAGATGTTGTCAGATACTCAGAACTTCCAAATATGCAATAAAAATTTCATGGGAATCGGTCAAGCCGTTTCGGATGAGTTCAAAGTTTAACACCATGACACGAGAATTTAATATATTAGATAATAAAAAGTTACATTTTAACTAATTCTTTGACTCTTTTCATCTGCTGTCCCCCTGAAAACGAGATCTGGAAAGTTCTTGAAACATCGGATTAACTAAAATAATAATAAAAATGTAATACACGTTTTAATCCTTTAAAAGTATTCTATTAATTGGTAGCACTCACGTGAATCAAAGAAAATACTAAACTTAAAAAAACCATGCCATGTTTTAGTAGGTATATATACTTTGAACTTCGCAAACTTTTGAACCCAAATTCAAACTACCCAGGAGTAAAATTTTGAAAAACGCACGAACCATTCCCATACAACCACTCAATCTCTATTTTATCACCTGAAAATGTTAAATTTCCAAAAATTTCCCTTCTTACTATTCACATACACCAGCAAATTCAAGCTTCTGTCAAATTGGATAAAAAAATTGTGGCTAAGTCTGATACTTTCATTACAATTATTTTTTTACGTTCATCCAGTAAGTTAGCACGAGTTAAACCGTGATAAATTTATAATAGAACTGACGTAATATCAATCAGAAACAATTAACCGAATCTAAACTATTGAACGTTACGAATTGAAGTCTGTTGCAATATTGTTACTATGTACCGCGAACAAGATGACTTGTTGAATATCTCAATCTTAAAGATAAGTTTCTGTCTATAGCTTCGGCTGTGTTATCTTCAGAACTGGATCGACAGGGATAAAATATGAGTTAGTCTAATTAAAACTTTACTCTTCTAATTCTAAACCATAGGCCTTTAAACGTATCTCGACAAGCACACGGACCATGCAGGTCTCTCTCGGGAAATTGTCGACAAGTGCTCGGAGAAACTTGTGTCTTCTATCGAGTCCTCTCTTGAGAAGGTCGCGGAATGGTAAATTGAACCTTGTCCAATTTAACCCCCAGAAGCTTCAATTTTGCGAGTTTACCACTTAAAATACTTCCCTACAGCCTCGCCTCGTATCGGAATATTGGGCTCGAAATCTCTGGTGATTGCCAATTCCAAGCTCACCTGTTGGGCAAAGTCATATTGGCTTCGAAGAAGCTAGGTGTCATTAATAGAGCACGGCATTCAAGCCGGCACAAGTTGTAGCATATGGAGTATTGCTGTCATCTCTGGTCTGGCACACCCAAGTATCAGCAGTCTTCTACCGCATTTATCACGGGGAGTGTTCCAAAGAGCTGTTTCACCTGATTCCTGCCGACGAATTCCACCTTTGCACGACACACCACAAATTAGGATATCATCCTCACCATCTGGAAGTGTGGCGGTACTCCACAGTGCGGTTTTCAAGGAGCATTCTTCCACGTACTAAAAAGCTGTGAAATGAGCATCCTTGTGCGGTGTTTCCGGGACGATACGACATGGGTACCTTCAGAAAAAAGCGCGTACACCTTCCTTAAAGTTTGGTATGTTTGGTTTCGCTCCTGTGATTCCTCTGGTGTTGCAAGAGAATGTGGGCGGCGGTGATCACTTAACACCAGGTGACCCGTACGCTGTTTGTCCTACTTTTCCATAAAAAAGGAATAAAAAGTATCTGGCTTGAACCGTTTTCAAAAATTCAACATCCAAATGAAACATTTCTGCCCCCAACTAAATAAATGACGCAGTTTCGGCCCAGTTGTCACAATAATACGATGTCACTATCGGAGAAGGTAGCATACAAGTTCTTTAAAACAAATAGTGTGCCGGCCCAACGAACTGTCACACAATCACAGAAGGACAAATAAAATGTTGTTATGTTCTCGTCGAGTCAATATTTGAGCTACATCAATGTTTCAGCGAACAAAAATATTGATAATATTTTATCACCTTGTTACTGAACTAGGCTATGTATCTAAGATGGTATAATTTTATTTTTAACACACTTTCTTGTAAAGTGAACCTTATGTCACCGTACTTAGCGCCATAAAGCGAACTATAACACACACGTGCATTTTATTTTAATTATCCCTACAATGTTAAGTTAGTACCTTACTGTAAATTATATGAGAGTAAACAGACCATTATCAATTTAACCGGCTAGTACAGTTTTGTTTTGCAACAACAAAGTGGTTTTATGTCGCTAAAAATCCATTCACATAATTGGAATAAATTAATGTGTACCTAATTACGACCAAAAACATTTCTTATTATCAAATTATTTATAGTATAATTGATAATATTATATGCATTCTATCACTAAAAATATCATTTATATTTCCGTTTTAACGAAAAACGATTGTGTTGTGTGTTGAAACTCACTAGACACTCGGCTGATTACGATTACTGCAACCCACAGCCTCGTGTATAGTGACTAACTTACTCACTAGACACTCTGCTGATTTACGGTTACTGCAACCCACAGCCTCGTGTATAGTGACTAACTTACTCACTAGACACTCAGCTGATTTACAATTACTGCAACCCACAGCCTCGTGTATAATGAGCAACTTAGCACACTAGACACTCGGCTGATTACGATAACTGCAACCCACAGCCTCGTGTATAATGAGCAACATAGCTCACTTATATTATAATATACTATTAAGTTATCTGAGGATAGGCATCGATATTAATAACGATTACGTATAACTTAAGAAACAGGAAACACTTCTTTGCCAATTTACTTTTTGTCAGAACCACGTAAATGTATAAATTTGCAACTCCCTTCAAATACTAACGTTTACAGTCCATTGAAGCTGTAATAACCGGTTAAGTGTAAATCAGAATCACACACACGACTGGTTTTGTACACGATTTTATTTAGGTACTTTTGGAATACTTTTTTTCTATTTGCATAGAAGCCATTTTGTAATTCGCCATCTTGTGTATATTAGCTGTAAATTATTAGTAAGTATAATAAGTACGGCCATCCTCTTCGATAATAGATAAATGCTTGGCGTACCCTGCCAATCAAGTTTTGAAAAGTTTTTGATGCTCTAGACGAAATGTGCAACCTTTTAATTCAGGATTTGTGAACTGGTCATAGGAATTTATTTATTCAAAATTTCTAACCACAACATGAGCTGGCTATGAAATTACTAGCCTACTGCTATTGAAACGATCACAATCATTTTGCCATTCAGAATTTAGTGTATTTAATACTAGTCTGTGCAGTTAGTTAAGCAGGGCATGTCTACACTTCTATTTAATTTTACCATAAATAAAAGCAAAATGGCGTTTAACATAAAAGTTTGCACGAAACACGCGACAAAATACAGACGGAACTAAAATCAAATCCAAAATGCGGCGGATACTCGAAAGTTTCCAACGTTTCCAAACAAACTCCAACATACAAAAAAAATATTTAACTCATTCCGCTTAAATTAGCTCTACGTATATCCAAAGTCAGAGCCTTATTGCCTAGACCAAAAACAGAGCAAGGTAGATATACATAAAGGCCTAGGTTAGAAAGAGACGACATCACCAATCTCTGAGATTAAAAGCAACGCGTCGGTTGGCAGCGAAAATCTTTGTACAGTCGCATAGAAAAGGGCTTATACATTTGTGGCTGAGTTCTATTATGTGGAGTTTTCAAGCATTAAATTGCGTTTTTATATCGTTTTCTCGCCATTTCTATGGATTCTTAATAAGAATCATTTCATTCGTATTAAATTGTTTCTATATTTTTGCGTACGTTCGGGTTTTACGATTCGCGGGTATATAATAAACGAAGAAAGATTTTCCAAGGTAAGCTTCGTTCTTGTGTGAAGTGATATGTATATTCAATTTATATTTAGCATGGTAACCCTAGATTACCATAAGAGTACTACATAGATTTGTATTGGAAATAGTTTTAACTTCTTAAGCTACAACCTGCAGCCCCATCACATACAAGTTTACTCAAACAATTCATCATATACTTTATAAAAAAAGTTTTGTAGTTATTTTTGTTTTGCCATTTGAAGTTATAAAAAATTCTTTAAAATACACAGGAACTACTTGAACTATTGTGAGTTCAGTAATTTAGCGAATTAATGGAAAAAGAAAAAAATACAAAAATGAATATTATTATATTGACTCATAATTCTAAAAATTAAGATATGTAGACAGAATTCGTCAGCTTGTTGGTCTAAGAAGTGAATTTCATAACTATAACACGACAAATAAGAAATTGATGCATACCAACTATAGACGGCTCTCTAAATAACATCACAATTTTCTTTGGCCTTTTTTAATAAAGCCGTTATCTCTATAAAAATTTAAATAAAAAAAGGATCTGCTGTATATATTACTCCGTAACTGTAGATTACGTTAGCGAGACAGCTTGCGACTAAATTATGATTGTCTTTAGGAATAAGTTAATATGTACCTTTTATTAAATATAGAAGTTTGCAAAAAATAATATTGGGAAGAGTTTCTTGCGTGGTTTCTTCTCTTTCGTACGTCAATTGTTTTCGAATTAGTTATTAAAATAAATCAATTAAAACCATAATTATGCAGAGAATATATCTCTAAAGCACTGAAAAGAACTCAATATCTTGTCTTCTCATTAAAATATGTATTGAGTTATGTAGCAAAGTTAAGTATATATTTTATGTAAAGCAAACTTTGTCTCGAAACTTTAATTATTTCGCTGTGGAGTGTTCAGAAGGCCAAGGTTCAGTAATTATGTCGTCGAGAATGTCGTCATTAAATACAAGTTTTACGTTTACTCTGTCAGAGCTCAAGTTATAAACTGAAAAGAGCATTGTTTTGTAACGTTGGAGATTTTTCAAGATTGTGTTTTGCAAAACCATTATTCGTTGTTTCTACTTTGTGTGCCGACTAAACTGTCAACTTTTCAAAAAAAAAATTACAATATAAACATAAAGTTTGTTATGGAATTGTATCTTGATAGACTACTTTAGGCATATGCCTCAAATTAAATTCAAGGGTTTTTAAGTGCTTATAAGCTATTCATTTGTCAAAATTGTATTTTATATATTTTTGTGTTAATTACGCACAAAATAAAATTATAATTCAATAATATCATATGAAAATATAAGTCTGTAGGTACACTCTCAAATAAATACTTTCAAATATTAACATTTATTATTAGAAATTTTTCGAAACTATAGAAGTATTTATCTTATAAACATAATTTTTTTTTTTGTGCAGTAGATATTTAGGCGACTCTAATTTTTTTTGGGAACATAGTTGGAGATTTTATATATATTATAATATACACAAATAATATTCTCATAAAGCGCTGATCTACGGTGTAGCGTCAAAAAGGGCAGTAGAACTAATCTATAGTATAGGTTTAGATTCAATCACATCACCAATCTATCACTTAAGGTTCTAACCTTTGCTGCTTTGAAAACTGCACCATGTTTTTTAACTAAAACACTTTCGCTTCTGTCAATTACAAAAAACGTAAATTATTTGTTATTTTATTATTAACTGAAATATTTAATATAATTTTATTGTGACCCTCCTACAAATTTTGTCCACTTCTGCAATCAAAACTGCGTAGTGCTTTTAATTTTTAAATAGAATTTAATGTTTTTCAATTAAACTTCTCAACTACAAAATACATATAATATCACATTGGAATTTACATCGCGAGTGTACCCGCTGTGTCTCTCACAAAAATGAACGTGTGTACATATTTCATGATACCTACCTTCACGTTTCGCTTTTCATAAAGTACAATTTTATTACGGACAATCTTTTTAAACTGAGAGATATGTTTTATCAGATATTAAGATTTTGTGCAACTAATTAATAACCTGTTAAGACATTCTGAGTAAAGAACTATTGAAATAAGGATTTGAAATGAATAATTTGATTGCGGTGGCCATGAAGTTTGTAGGTACAGACCTTGAAAGGAAAATTTCGGAGGGATCAAGTCAATTGACCAAAGATAATTTAATTTTTAATAAGAGGATGGAAGTGTTGGGAAAGGCCATTAGCCAGCCATTTTATCTGAAGTGCTCAGAGGATTTGTTAAGATTAAAACCAGCAGCAGACCACTACTCCATGCGACGGAAAATACGATTATGTTAAAATTTAGCAATCCACAACTGCGCGTTTCACTAGAAACTTTGTTCCTGGCACAGCCAGTTTGAGGAATCATTTGCTGGATGCTGCATTCAAGGCGGCACAGCATTTCTGGACTTCTGGTGTTGCTGATGTCCATCTGTTTTTTTTTATTTCCAACTTGTGAGTACTTTTGTTTCATAATGATCGGTCAAGCTGTTCTTGAATATGAGACAAAATTTGACACGCAAAAATACAAATGAAGACAAAGTTTTATAGATTATACGCTATAATTGATAAATTATTATATTCCACGTATTTTTCTAAATGTAAATAATCCTTATATAAAAAGTTGTGATGAATGTATAAAAGGACACCATCGTACGCAGGAATCCATTTAATTCCCGAGATAAAATCGATTCCAGATTTGTTGCGGCGAAAATTGTGCATTTGTAGCGATCCACACGTTCCTTCACTTTTTACTTATGGGTGGGTACTTTAATTCGAATCGAATTGTGAGGAGAGACGAATTTATGTTGTTTATAAAAATAAAAATATAGGTACTGGCAGGCACGTGCGAGTAATAAGTTTCGTAAGTGTTTCTCATATTTCTAGGATATCTATGTATAAAACATGCATTAGTCTTGTATTAACGATTTGTCGACAACACGACAGTAGTGTCTAGTTCATCATGGCTAGATTGATTATAACAAATACAGGAATTTTGCGCGAAAAAGCACAACATAACTGAGCGAAGAAGTTAAGTCTTATTCGATACCCAAAAACAAACCCCTCACGGGCCTATGAAGATTTATTTTCAAAAAATAATAATTAATAATGAAACAAGTTTCAATATTAAAATGAAAATGTGACTTACCTTATTATCTTATCTAATTAACACAACTCAAACCGAACAGATTGTCTCAAAAAAACACATAGATTATAAACTTCTTTTGTTCACACAAGCATTCCTTAAGGACAAATTTTTGAAAATTCTACCCCAATATAGCTGAACGGACATACAAAATTTATGTGGAGAAATTATACAGAGATACGAGTAATGAACCAGTGGGAGGCTCCTTTGCTTTACTTTGATGCCAGCTAGATTATGGGTACCACAACGGCGCCTATTTCTGCCGTGAATCAGTAATGTGTAAGCATTACTGCATTTCGGTCTGAAGGGCGCCGTAGCTAGTGAAATTACTGGGCAAATAAGACTTAACATCTTATGTCTCAAGGTGACGAGCGCAGTTGTAGTGCCGCTTAGAATTTTCGGGTTTTTCAAGAATCCTGAATGGCACTGCATTGTAATGGGCAAGCGTATCAATTACCATCAGCTGAACGTCCTGCTCGGCTCCCTTTTCATAAAAAAAAAATATTTTGGTTAGTGCATAGGAAGTATACAAATTCTGTGTTTATTGAGAATTTAAGTTTAATGTTATACTATGACGAGATAAACATGAAATGATAAACTGAAAATAAATTTGTTTCATTTGAGTTAGGAATGGCACAGCAATAATCATGAACCGCTTTTTGAGCCTCTTTTTGAAGTCGATTCCAAAGAAATTTTTCATTAAACGTATCCCAGAATTCTAAGGATTGACATAAGAATATCAATTAGATCTCCCCTCTGTACGCTCCATCCACGCAGTGGCTTCCAACAGAGTAAAGCGCGTTTTATGTGACTTTAACTTTTAATGAATTACTTAATTTTGCCGGCTGTTTGAAGGGCTTTCCGAGAACAAACATTCTAAATGATAGATGCTGAAAGTCATTTATCCTTGCCAAAATTCTTTGAGGAAAAAGCTTCAAATTTGTTTTTCAAAAAACATAACATACAAAAACTCCATTCACAAACCGACGTCACATATCCAATCTATTACAAGCTTAACATCTATGTTTATTCGCCAAAGCGGAGGTAAAATGATTTCTTATATATTTTTTACCCCCCGCTTGAAAATTTTCAAAAACTAGTAATTGGTTTTAATTCGTTTTTCGAAAATGAAGTTTTGATCAGATCTCGACGTTTTAAGGTTCTGAGAAGTTTCTATGTTTTAAATGATTTTAAGCTCTAAGAGCTTAAAATTGTCATAAGTACAATTAGAAGCGTTTAGATATGGAATTGCCGGGAAGTTGGAGGAATAGCTTTTAGGGTTAACCGTTTTCTTAATTTTTTTAAGTAAAAATTCACAAAGGCATTGATGCTATACTTTTGTAGTTACTGTCATAATAATGCACTGAAGGGGCGAATTTTTAATGCTCAGATAGTTTGATAGCATTCATTCGAAGAGTAGAACTAAATTTTTTAATAGTAAAGAAAGAAGAATAAAGTTACCCGCCTGTTCTTCGGCAAGATGACCGCTTATTCAACCAATTATTTGAGGTTGAGATTTCATTAGCCAATAATCAACATTAACCTTCGTGCCCGGTGCATAGATCTGGATAAAGCTTTTGATGTGGTGTAACGGAGTTATTCATGGGAACCACTAGGGACTCATTAGGTCCTGGAGCAATATAATCTAATTTTCCAAGATATGTGTAACAATATGATTGTTAACACAAGTGTTAAATCGGGTCATGTGAGTGCAGAATTCAATGTACAAAGAGTTAGCCAAGGCTCAAAACATAGCCTTTTGTTTGTGAACAACGTTAGTAAGTTAGCCACCGAAATTTTATTGGGGACACTTTGTATTAGGTACAAAGTAATATGATTTATTAAGGCTTGCCATTTTATAGAGCTATATATAGCTACTTATACAAAATTACAACTATGTATGATAGAATATCGTAAAACATTTAAAACCATAGACTTACTTATATTTGATATTTTTCGCCTTTAACATTCCAAAAACAAATATATTGTTACAGATAATAATTTTTAATCCAAAGCAATGTGACTTCGAATGACGGATGTTTTTCAATAGAATAATTCAACTAAGTAATCCAATAATGATGCTTATTTTGTATTGAATAGAGACGTATTTTACAAAAAATTACATTTAGATCCGTAGAGACCTTCAATAACATCCCCTTGTAAAGATCCGATGGAGGATGTGATTGTTCAGTTTAAGCCTCAATGGACCAACTTTAGGGGTGTGATTGTTATACACCACTTAAATTGACTCTCCTGGCGATTTATTATCAAAATAAGTAATGGTAAGAGTTAAAAGATTTTAAAAGATTTGAGGAAATAGATTATTTAGTTTCGCGAATATTTGTATTTTATTGGTACAAACAATCAACACTTCTTTTTTTCTTATTATAAGCTTTAAATTAGTAGCTTTATATTACTTTTTTATTATTTTTGTGATATTATTTACACATAACTAGATATAAGATATGTAACAGAAATTTAGAACGTGATTTTCATCCCCTGTAGGACGTCTTATATCCTATATCTGCACGAGTATCAAGGAACGATTTCAACACAATATTTTTAATACTTTGGTCTTGTATCCAGGATCACTAGGATAATTTAAAAAATATGGACACACAATACTAGAAGAAATCAATCCCTTTAATGTACTTTTGTTGATGTATGTAATACTTACAAATAAATAAAAGGACGATATAAAAAGAAGGTAGAAAATATATTTGAAATATGTAGAATTCACGTGTCGTGTCAGCGGATGAAGGCTCCTACATAGACTCAATGAGTACAAATTTAAAATATACGAAGAAAGCTTATTAATTATTATATTAAGTAGGCTTAGTTGTTATATGATTTAAAAGATGAGCTGGGAGTTCCTTATTAGTTCTTTTCGCTATGTTAAAGCTCCTTTACGAAATAAAGGTCTACTCTAATTCAACAAAAACGAAATTTCGATCGAAGTTTCGGATGTTTCCTACTACGGTACCATTCGTTCCGAAGGTTCGTTCCGAACTAACTAAGTCATTTATGTCGCAAACGAAAATTTTTGATACTTATAATAAGGAGGTATCGCTATTGCGAGGTGTATTAAAAATCACTTTAAAAGTTGATTTATTAGCACCAATATTAGAACTATTTTTATAAAACTTTTTACAGAACTCAAACAAAAAATTATAAGTAGGTACTAAGTTGACATGGTTACATTGCGTATGTAATACAGATATTTTAGATTGTCATTAGTTACTACCCATCGTTGGCATGAAATAGAACTCTTCAATTTAGTACGATAAAAATAATGTTCATTTCAATCATTCACCATTCGTTCCAGAATATATTCTATGGTTCCGAACTTCGTCATGTCCGAAAACAAAATAGAGTACCGCACTTCCGAAACTTCGTTTAAATTTCGTTTACGAAGTTTCGTTTCGAAAAAGAGAGTAGTCCGCCTGTTATTGCTCCTTGACGTTTACCAAGTATTGTTGCAATATGATCAATATGTATTTATATTCTCTTCTTTTTATAAAAATTCTCAGTCACACTTTGAAGTCATCAGCCTTTAAAGTGACAGTATGTTACATGAAGTTTATTGGTCAACTGTAATTGAAATCAACCGACTGAAATGTCTGTTGTAGAAATTATTGTCAATGACTTCACGGTGTATCCGAGCACGGCTGCAGTATGTGGATTACCAGGTGCCGGTTCTTCGCAGAATCAGTTTATGTCGCAATCTGACAGTTAAGGTTCAAATAACGGGCGGTATGAGAACCACGAGACAATAGATCTTCTGGGAATGTTGCGAGAAAACGGTATAGAATTAGACGCAGTTATTGTTTGTGATAATCTATTTCGTAATAGTAATATTTAATGACTAAAGCGAAACACTCTAATTTCGCTTCGTTTATCAATATTTAATTGAATTGTCATCAATTGTCAAAGTCAAAAATTAAAATTGAAACAGGATTAAACTAAGCGCTTTTGAATAGTCACAATTTTTCTTATAATTTACTGAATGTACCATATTATGTTCGGAAAAAGTAGAGCTCGTGAGAAGAACATACAAGAAACTCAAGAGCTACTGTTTTTCATCAAATAGAGTATTTTAAGATGGCTATAATATACATAACAAATTAGTTTGTAAGGTGCTGCGTCTGATATATGAACCGTCTATAATTATACTACCTACAATATATATATAAGAGATTTCCACGTATATAGTCACTCATCACGATATCTCTGGAACCATAAGCCATAGAGAGACCTGAAATTTGGTAAGAATATTCCTTTCGCCGAGTAGAGTTCAGCTGAGAACAGATTTTACGAAATTCCATTCGCAGGAGTTTTTTTTTTTCTATTATTAACAGAACAACGTCTGTCGCGTCAGCTAGTAATTATATAAATTATTTCATAAAATAGTATAGAGAATAAACTGTATAAATATAAGTTAACGTATATTGAAGCCTTTAGAGCTTAAATTAATTGTTTTGACATAAGACCCAACGACACACAAATATTAAATGAAAAAATCTATACACGCTATTTCAAATTTAGGGTAAGTTAAAGCCAGTGAAATTCATAGATACCACTCAATACTTCCTGCATTTCCGAACAATAAAACATCTTGATATTACACAAGTATAGAATGATACAATACAAGTTATTTTATAAAGGCTGAATCATCAATCCTCGCACAAAAGCCAGTTTTATCGTTCGCACTGCAGATATTCATATAACAGATATGTTACTTTGTATCTCGTAAATATGGAATGGTATTTCCAATTGTAACATTTTAGGATTCCTTTAAAATTCAGCGGAACCTAAACCCACGCAGTTAATATTAAGCTGTGAAGCTATAACCAAACCAAGTGTAGTTGTAACTCTAAACGCTTATAGAATCAGTCTTTGAATAATGTATATTCTTGATAATGTAACGTATGTTCATAGGCACATAAGTGAATTTGCCAGAAACTGTCATAACCAAAATGTTAACACCAGGAACAGACATAAGCTTTTAATGCCTTTAGTCGAGTTAGCAAATCTTTTGTGGGGCGATGTATATGCTTTTACAACAGGATCCCAGAAAATGTTCAAAGCTCAAAAGTATTTAGTTATTCAAAAGAATTGTTAAAAAACGTTTGTGTGGTAAAGGTTACTATAACATAAATGACTTTCTAAATGATACCACAGATTTGGAATGGAGCGACCGCCCTCAGGCTATTAAATAATAAGTTTAATTGTACAATGTTACTTTGTAAATGTTACTTTAATTGTAAAACATATTTTTGATAAAAAAAAGCCCGCTGAGTTTGTTGCGCCCAATCTTCTCAGGCCTGAGGCATTCATTTTGGAATGGGTGGTAGTTTTTTTGACTTTCAATAAGTGATTTCACATCCTATTTTGAATAAAAATATTTGAATTTGAATATGATAATAATAATGATTAATATGTTTAATAAGCTTAAGAAATTCAAATTGCAATGACCTTTAATATGCTCTATGTATGTTCCTCGATTTTTAAAATATCGGTCGGACCGGTGATGTAGGTGACAACGTAGCCCCCGTGAGTCCCTATTGGCTGGCCTACTCTGTAGAGGCCGCCACACGTAGTTACGATCTCGATACCTACACGGGGAGTGTGACAGGCCTGTCAATACTAAGAATATTTATCTACTACCGTATAGACAAAGCGAATATATTGTTTCTGTAACCGATTATGATTGACAAGTCGTAAACAGTCAGCCACGCTTGGCATTATGCCCTTACTATTAATTAATATTCTAAATAAATAATAAAGCACACATTGAAAACTTAATTGATCCGATAATATCAGGCTGTCAGGTCTTAACGCTAGTATTCTTATTATATTAAGTCTATGTGGTTTTTAGTTTGGTCTGGCACAGATACGCTTTTTGAAGTGATAACTTCTTATGGGAGGTTAAAACGCTTCGTAACGTAACGCGTTATGGCGCCAGTCTGTCTGGCTTCTCTTTCTCTCATGCATACGGCAGCGGTAGGTAGGATTATCTCTCACTCTAACCAATTGTAACTTTTATAGGATTAAATACTGTGTGATGTGATACTATTAACGTACTACACAAAATTCTAATGTACATCTATTCATATATATTGAATTGTAACTAAGAATAAAATATATTTTATAATTAATAAAAGATTTTATTAATATAGTAGCCGTTCACGCCCGATTCTCTGGGCGAATGTTAAAAGGAAATCAATTAATGAAGGAACGTTGGAATTCGAAACATAAACCATCTAGGATAAATTTCGCATCGAATGGTGGTAGTTTCATGTCGATACGATCAGTGGTTTAGGCGTGAAAGCGCCTCAAACAAAGACCATTTTCAGTATATATATATATATATAAATATTAGATAGATTATATCATTTAAGTAATAACCTAAGCTGTTCTCAAGTTAAAAAATGTTCTTATAACAAACTCTAATGTTAATTCAATCACATACTTTCACCATCATAAGAGGTAATAACTTAATTTAGAAAATTTTACTCGCATAACATACTTCAGTGGGTTTTCAACAAGCGCATCTCATTAAAAAGTAACGTTGTAAGCTAAAGTTAAAATTCGAGGCTCTCTTACGTGCATTAAGCTGTCGCCCTCAGATTTCCCCTTGGGCTCTCGGAGAAATAGTATTAGAATTATTTAGAATAGAAATACATTATTTTGACTGAAAAATAAGACTAAAGGTATAGGCGAGCGCAATCTACATTTTTAAGGGAACTCTATTACTATAGTACTGTTTTTAAGTTTTACCAATAGGAGGCTGCTTTGCACAGGAAACCGGCAAGATTGTGGGTACCATAACGGCGCCTATATCTGCCGTGAAGCAGTAATGTGTTAACATTACTGTGTCTTGGTCTGAAGTGCGCGTAGCTAGTGAAATTACTGGGCAAATGAGACTTAACATCTTATGTCTCAAGGCGACGAATATGAGTCCTGAATGGCACTGCATTGTAATGGGTAGGGCGTATCAATAACCATCAGCTGAAAGTCCTGCTCGTCTCGTTCCCTATTTTCATAAAAAAAAAAAAAGTGATATCCTCTTGGACGATGCGAGACACGAACCCCCGCCACTCAAGTTCCGTCTGAACGCTCTTACCAACTGAACCCACCGTCAGAGTACAATCTGAGAGAACTCCTAGGTTGTGGCTCCATCTACTTTACAGTCGATAACCTGAGAGTTGAACAAGACATACCAAAATTTCGGTCGATGGGTCACTCAGAAGGTTGACATGGTCCGTGAATTTTGGTACCAACAAATTAAATATTATATTTTCAATCATTTTCAAGACCCCCGTACCACTAACCATAACGAGTTCGATCGCTAAATTGTCGTTTCATACCCACATAAGCTTATCGCACTAACGCCAGTATCAAACGAATAAGATTAATGCCGTGAGATACGTCACTCAAGCAGTGCCCCGGGGAACTGCACGGTTTCATTTACTAAGACGTTTTCGTATATTATATAAAAAAAATATAAATTCTGTATGTAGAGGAAAACGAATACTTTATACGTGGGCTCGTATTTAGTACGAGGACGCAGCTATGATAAAGTATTGTTTTTGAAAGAGGAATAAATCAGTATTTATTGCGTTTTGAAATGCAAAAGTACTCTCGTTTATTTACTAAACACCCAATTTCTTATTATTAAATTGATGTAATATGTCATCGGTGACTTAAAAAACTGACTACTCGCGAGTCTGACAGGTAAATGAATGGTTCCGAACCATGGTAGAAAATAATATATAATGATAATAAAAACAATAAATGATATACATGTAATAAAATTTAAATAAAAAGATAGAGAGAAGCCTTCTATATAGTGACCTGAGAATAGACCTTAAAGATATTTTGTAGAATATGAAGCAGTTTCTGATGTTACGGACATCCAACAAGCACACTTCACGAGCATTACGCATGAACCAGCCATCGCCTCCCTAGATACTAATACATTTGTAAAAGATCCTTACATGGCGGCCATATTGGAGTCAGCCATTTTGGTTTTTGCTATTAGTTTTCATATTAGTAACTGTAACACAATATTAAATTTTCTACTTACACACTATTGCACTCCATGACATACACCCTCTGTCATTCAGGCAAAAGAAGAGCCGATCAGAGTAATAAAGTTCCCGCAGGGAATAATAATATGATTATTAAGCCCTAAAATTTGGCGTGCGCATCCTCCCCGGCTTGATTCACAGCAGAACAGTGTTTGAAATTATTATAACCACTTCTTTGCACAGGACTCGACGGGCACCGAAGTGGCGCCTTTTTCTCCCGTAACGCAGAAATGTGCAAGCATTACTAGGCTAATGAGACTTAAAATCTTAGTCTCAAAGTGACGAGGGATATTGCGACGCTGATCAATCAAGAATCCTAAGCGGTACTGGATTTTTTCGACCGGACGTATCACTAACAATCAGGTATCACATTACATCACTCTGAACAAGATCAGCATTATTTTTTATGTTTAATTCTTCATTGAACGAAGGAAGAACCCACCTTATTATTAACGCAGTATATATTTTACGTCAAAATCTATAAAAACTGTTTTCCTCCAGCATAATATCATAGAGATATATATTAGGCAAGGTAATAACAGAAAACAGGTCCCGAGATGGGAATAAACAAACAAATCAACAGAATAACCAGCTAATAATGGCAACACAGCAGTAAATTCGGCAAATGGAGCCGACATTCCAAATATATGGTAACACTTGGATTTTCCTTTTTGCCTCCGCCTCGGTGAAATATAAAATACAACGTCAATTTCGCGATCACTAATATATTTTTGGGTAAAATAATAATTTTACAAAGGCTGTGTTAGCAAATATATTTTTTAAAATAACGGGATGTACTCCCGGAGTGCCGGCAGAAGTGAAAACTTGAACATTAACGTTGTGTATTTTTAAACGTTTTGGAATAGTTAATGGTTGAATTGCTTTATTTATCAGTATAAAAGTACCAGCGTTTATGTAGTTAAATAAAATATTCATTTCTTTCGCTATCGTACACAAAGTCGTGACAAATTTTGATTATTATCGTTAGTTAGTGTTTTGTTGGAGACTTCATTTAACTACAATTTTTTTTATTCAAAATAGATTTTAAAATCAATTATTGAACGCCAAAATCTGCCACCCATATAGTATTCCTCAGACCCGAGAAGAATGGGCGCAAGAAAAGTACGGACTACAATAAAAAAAATTAATTTATATGTAAAGTGCTAGGATATGTTTGTGTAAAAAAATTCATTACAAACTTACCGACATGAAATGACTTCTTTATTATAAAAAAAAATATATAAATAGTAGCTGACACAGCAGACGTTGTAATGCCACTTAAAGTAATAAAAAAAAATGGGGTAAAAAACAAAATGACGACCGATTCTCTGACCTACCAAATATATCGTACATAAAATTTATCGTACTACAATAATTATTATTCGATTCTGCAATCCGCAGATCTGTCCGTTGAACTGAGTTATATAAAAATCGCGGAAAGGTGGAAATTTGAAGTTAAATGTAATTTTGAATGTTAAATCATAATAAAATAAAAATAAAAAAAATTATCAAAAAATTTTTAAATTGGGAGTGGGTCATCCATTTCATTTTGGGGTACGAAAAAATAGATGTTGGCCGATTCTCAGGCCTACCCAATATGCACTCAACATTTTCTAGAAATCGGTTCAGCCGTTTCGGAGGAGTTTGGTAACAAACACCGGGACACGAGAATTTTATATATTACCTTCCAAACATCATATGAGACATTGTGATTTTTTTATGAAAATAAGGGACGAGATGAGCATGACGTTCAGCTGATGGTAATTGATACGCCCTGCCCATTACAATGCAGTGCTGCTCAGGATTATTGAAAAACCCAAAGCCTCATTTGTCCAGTAATTATTTCACTCCCTTCAGACCGAAACACAGAAATGCATACACATTACTGTTTCATGGCCGAAATAGGCGCCGTTGTGGTACCCATAATCTGGCATAATCCGGTGCAAAAGGAGCCTCCCACTGGCGAATTATGTTGTGATAACCCAACGCAAAACATAATTAAACTAAATCGGACATTTGGAGTAAGCGCCTTTGACAAACAGCTTAACAACTATTTCAATTTTAACTTTGTGTCACTGCGCTCTCCGCGAGTTTGTGTACTTACCATTAAATTTCACATGGATTACTAAAATAGCTAGTATTTTATGAAGACATCCACTTGATATGGAAAAATTTGTTGAATTAGGCGATATTTTGCGGAAATCCTTTATTATCTAAATGTTATTCTTAAATGCTAATTCCGATAAGATACATAATAAAAAAAAGATTTTTTGTTACATTATTTATATGTGAAAGAGCGACATCTCAAGTAAATTTCCTAATATGCAATTATAAGGGTTGAGCAGGTTATCTGTAACTGTGAAGTAGATCCTGTAGATGGAGCCACAACCTAAGATTTGAACAAGATATACCAAGAGTTACTCAAACGGGTGGCTTTGTTGGAAGAGCGTTCGGATGGAACCCGAGGAGCGTTCATAAATTTTGGTTACAAATTTAATTTAATTAATCCTAGAAGTGAAGGATATCACTTTAAAAATAACAAATTAGTCTTACACGTTGCCATATTAATGTAAAATGTGCGGGCGGGCCGCACGACTAATAGTTAAGATTTAACTCTGGTTAAACGCGTCCTTCACTGAATTCCATCATCCTTCAACCATCCTTAATCGACAACATAAAACTGACCAATTCTACACGGGTTTCGCCCCTTCACAAGGAATCCTCAGGAGATAGACTAATTAACTCGCTGAACGTGGGATTTAATCCGCTGAGAAGATACTGATGTGATTGGACTATTTAATTTTGGAGTTTTCTGGCGGTAATCTGTGATAATTGATATAACGGTTAACACTTCCTTTTTTTATGACAATAAGGGACGAGACGAACAGGACATTCAGCTGATGGATTGATATGCCTTGCCCATTACAATGCAGTGCCACTCAGTGTTCTTGAAAAACCCCAAAATTCTGAGCGGCACTAAAATTGCGCTCGTCATCTTGAGACATAAGATGTTAAGTCTCACTTGCCTAGTAATTTCACTAGCTACGGCGCCCTTCAGACCGAAACACAGCAATGTTTACACATTACTGTAGTGGTACCCATAATCTAGCCTGCATCCTGTGCAAAGGAGCCTCCCACTGGTTCCTCAAGGGTAAACGATTTTTAGTAATTGATTTAATAATATTTTAAAGCGATGCTTCTATACGGACGATCGGGCTTTCTACTCCAGCTAAGCGTCAGATTTTAGCGTTCATATAATGCTAAAATCTGTAGCGAATTGTTGTCTTCGAAATTGATTGTCTATGGTTTTGCCAAAGAAGCCCTATACAAATTGGTTAGCGATATAGGGACAGATGACTCCTACTAAAAAAGTTTAAATAATAATAATATTTACATACTTTTACACAAATTATCTTGCCCCAAATTAGGCATAGCCTGTACTATGGGTACAAGACAACGATATATTTAATACGGTATACTTACTTAAACATACATATAAACATCCGTGACTCGAAAACAAACATCCATATTCATCATATAAATGTATTCACCTACCGGGATGCGAACCCGGGACCTCTAGCTTAGTAGTCAGTCACTAACCAGTCGGCTATATGGGTCGTCAATACCTGTATCTTTGTGTTTCTTTGGTTGATTTTAATTTTATTTTCAGTGTACATCATTATGTAAAACTATTATTACATCGCAATTTTTTTATCTATTGCATGTCGCATTACAATCGGTACTCTGCGGCCGACTGTAGAAGGGGTGAAGTTGTATCGTTAATTTCAAATTCAGTTTTAAGTCACTTTGGCCGCGCGGTCTTGGCGCCACATTTAAGCTCTGGTTCCCGAGAGGGAGGTTCGAACCCCAGATCTGAAAAGGCTATTAAACAATGATTTTTTGATGATTTTTTTTATGAAAATGTAAAGCATACATATTTTTTTTATGCTTATATTAATGATATTTTGAGAAAAAAACGATTTACTTGCATCGTGGTTTCATAAAACCACAGAAATGCTTTTTTATCTAAATTTATTCTAAAATATTTAAAAAATTAAGTCAAATACCCAATTACTATCTCCGCCGACCCAGTTGTGAAGTGAGCGCAGACGAAGCCGCGGCCGTACGTTAGTTATCACATGATCAAACACAATATATCGTTTCCCTGTAAGGAAGCGTTAACCGTAACACCAATTACCACAGAACCTCACGCGTTTTAAAATGCGAGCCTTATTCGGAGACATAATTGATGCTATTTAGAGGTTATCTTTAAAAGGCGCGTGACAAAGTTTTCGGTGACTCGTACACTGATTTTTAGACACACTTTTTGTAATCGCATCGGAAACTGCTATGTTGCTAGACAAGAATACTAAGGCTGGGTTTCACCAACTAACTTGTTTCGGTCTGAAGGGCGCCGTAGCTAGTGAAATTTACTGGGCAAATGAGACTTAACATCTTATGCGACGAGCGCAATTGTAGTGTCGCTCAGAATTTTGCTTTTTAAAGAATCCTAAGCGGCACTGCATCGCAAAAGGTTAGAAGGTTAGGTTAAAAGGTAGGGCGTATCAATTACCATTAGCTGAACGTCCAGCCCGTCTCGTCCCTTATTTTCATAAAAAAAAACTTAAGCATGCATTAAAAAACTTAAACAAACATGTTAAATTACCGGTTAAAAAAAAATATTATCTCTTATAAAATACTCACACCTTGACATAATATATTCCATTTAAATAATTTTTAAAACGATGAAGCTTTAAATGTTGATTTAATAGAACGGCAATGTGTTTCATGCCACTTCTTCTCAATAATTCTCAAAGATATAATGCTCCTTCTCCGAAGTGGTCGGAAATGGAAGCAATGAACAAAAATTGTGATATTCATAAACTTCAAAAGCACATCAATAAGGCTGACACACTAATGAACAATCCTGATACTTTTTTTAAGCTGTCGAATATGTATTAATATAAAAAAGTTCATTAATTTTTTTTTATCGTGGACGTCTGTGGTTCAATAAAACGGCGTGGTACGGATATCTCGAGAACGACTTGACGAAACAAATTAAATTTTTTTCGCAATTTTCAGAATTAAGGTTCCTTTCGAAAATCACTACTGTAGGCCTTCTCGTTTTTTTTTTAACAAACGCCATATCCGAAATTTAACTTTAAATAAAATATAGCATGAGCGTTCGAGGCGTGATTTTGGATTTTCCAATCTTATTTATGGATGTTATGGTTCATCCTTATGTTGTTTTACTGGATTTAATTATTTTTAAAATATATATTTTCATTTTTAAAATTTATATTTATTCACAAAGTTTACAACACATATGTGTTGTAAACTTTGTGAAATTAGCATGTATTTGAATCTAAAAAAATCAAAATCAAATAAAAGTCAAAAATACTTTATTAACGTAAAATCTGTTGATTTTATGTTAATAAAGTATTTTTGACTTTGACTTTAAATTTATAATTAAATTAATTATTTAGAAAAAACAAACAATTATTCAAATTCAAATAATCCTACTCAAAATAGAATTTAAACAATTTGTTATTTTTTAGTGATGATAGCCCTCGCTTAAAGCAAAATTTACGAAGGATTCGGGACGCGAAAGTGCGACCTCTCGCGTTCAGTGCGGGCGCTCTTTAACTGAGCCAACAGTTCGACTGACGTATCGTTGATAAATCTTGGCAGTATAATTTATTATTATTACGGTCGCTCCATTCCCAATCTGTGATATCATTAACAGTATTTTATGTTGTAATAACCTTTACCACACAATTAATACAAACAGCTACTACATTAATCTAATATATGAAAGGGACCATGTTTTTTCCTTTACTGTATGATATCGAATAATAAAAGTACAACATGTTACGAAGCCAAACCGGAACACAAGCCAACAACTTCTAACAATGCATCCTTATCTAACGCGGCGGGAACGACAGAGACACAAAGTTACATTGTCAACATTTCTTTTAAGGGGGTTAATTTCAAACTACCCTCCAAGTTGCCGCAAGGCGTAGCATTTTAGTTCAACTTTATCAGAGTTCGAAAGTTTTTTATGATACTTATATTGTACGGGACAAAGACTATTTTGTAAATACTGAATAACGAGGCTTGTTAAAATGTTTTGGATCCATATTTTATTATAGGTCACAAGAGATGTAAGAGTGCTATATCAACTGATATATTTATATGTTTTTATATGTAATTTTTTTATGGAATAGGAGGACAAACGAGCGTACGGGTCACCTGTTGTTAAGTGATCACCGCCACCCACAATCTCTTGCAACACCAGAGGAATCACAGGAGCGTTGCCGGCCTTTAAGGAAGGTGTACGCGCTTTTTTTGAAGGTACCCATGTCGTATCGTCCCGGAAACACCGCACAAGGAAGTTCATTCCACAGCTTTGTAGAACGTGGAAGATAGCTCCTTGAAAACCGCACTGTGGAGGACCGCCACACATCCAGATGGTGGGGATGATATTCTAACTTGTGGCGTGTCGTGCGAAGGTGGAATTCGGCGGCAGGAATCAGGTTAAACAGCTATTCGGAACACTCCCCGTGATTAATGCGGTAGAAGACACACAATGAAGCGACGTCTCTACGCAACGCCAAGTGATCCAGCCGTTCACAGAGCACTGGGTCCCCGACAATTCGAGCTGCTCTGCGTTGCACGAAGTCAAATGGATCGAGCTGATACTGGGGTGCGCCAGACCAGATATGACAGCAATACTCCATGTGTGGCCGGACCTGCGCTTTGTACAGCGCTAGAATGTGGGCCGGCTTGAAGTATTGTCGTGCTCTATTAATGACGCCCAGTTTCTTTGAAGCCAATTTGGCTTTGCCCTCCAGGTGGCCACGAAATTCGCAATCACTCGAGATTTTGAGACTCAGCATTCCGATATTAGGCGAGGCTTTAAGGGAAGTCGAAGAGCGGTGATACGACAAATGGGGTTTTTTTAGTGGTAAACGCGCAAACTTGAGCCTTCTGGGGGTCATAAGCCCTCCATTATGCCTTAGATAATTTATACGTCTAGATAGACTATGACAGCTGTGAAAACATCGAAAATTGAGCTTAGAACAAACTTCTATTTTGAGCAATACGAACACTAACTCAAAGTGTCATAAAAATCGTGAGTGTAAGACGTGGCATATTATAAACTAATATTCAAAAATTTTAAAAAACCATAAAAACAGACTGTTTTGTTAGGACTAATTTCTTATCTGTAAAAATGTTATTATGTGGATAGATAAAGTAGTTAATGTGCAGTCACAACTATTATGAGATGAGACTAGCACGACGTGCATATAAAAAGTGATATGCCCTGCCCATGTATCGTACAAGTCAAAAAACGTATCGTATATATAGCGTTTCAAAATAATTATTAAAAAAAAACAAATATTAAGTACTAGTCAAATCTATCGGCTCCATTTAGTATTGTCGTAAAAATGTCTGTTAAGTGGTGCCTTATAAGGGGAGAAACTACAGAATGTATCGTATGTTTAAAGGAAATTTAAATTTCTATTTACTTTTAGAATCACACATATATAAAACATAGATGTGTCAAAGAACGCCTTAAATACCGAATACTTACCAATATGGTAGTATTAATTAGGAGACAGTCATATTTGTTCGTCTTACATTGACACTTCCAAATATGTCAGTCGATTTTTAAAACGTGTATGTAGGTATCTTTAAAAAAACGTACATTAAGAAATTTTTTTCGTCGTGGTAAATCTATAAATTCTACTTCGGTGTTTATGTATTTTATGGAACTAAATTTTGTACATAAGTTTTAAAAAGTATATTAATTTTCGTTTAATGTCCTAATATAGTCGTCTTAATGAATTAAAAATTAATCATTTTGAATATTTACGGTATACTGCCTTATTTCACTTGACAATTTTATTACTATATATTTTGAAATGAAATGAAATGAAATGATTTATTTGTATGAATCGTGGTAACATAGTTGTTAACAATTAATTGGTGTACATCACAATTCGCCAATATATTGGCATACAAGTATTTGACTGTCAATATTGGATTTTTTATATTTATACGTCACTAATAAACATTACACAGTTTTAATTCAATAATATAGTAGGTACCTCTCAAAAAATTACATTTATATATTATTATTTTTGGCTAAAGAATTCTTTTAAACTATACAAGCATTTATCTATTAGCCATAATTTAAATTTTTTATGCATTAATGTTTTAGGCATCTCTCTAATATTCTTTGGGAGGTGGTTAAAGACCCTAATACACATAACATTTGCGTTATTTTGATGAAGCGCTGTTCTACAGTATATTTGAGGTGCAAAAGTAATCTCTGTATGAAATTTAACCGACATGTTTAATTGATATCGCTAATAACCCCTTAACGAATCATCTAACTCAAAGGCCGAACGTAATCCTAACCCTTCGACAAGCAGATAGCCGCCAAAATAAACATTTGGCACATTTTTACTCCATTCTATAAATATTTTAAAAGGGTTTGGTGCGAAGAAAGTTCACGAAAGCTTGCAAATTTTATATAGGCGAGATTGCGTGCGAGCGAGACACACCGAGAGGGGGACGGAAGATGGGATGTTTGAATTCATTGTTATTGGGTAATCTAGTGTTAAGGCACGGGCGGTACAGTTGGCATAAAAGGTTAAAGTTAATCCTGTCGTGTGCTATTATATTACGGATCCTAATTAAGAATAAATAAAGATTACTGTTTATTTACTTTCAAATGCAATTCAGGATAAATAAATTGCTAAGAGAAGATCAGAAATAACACAATTGTTCTGTTCTATTAGCAGTAAATAGTAATCCTACAAATACGTATCTCTTATGGCTTAACTATGTACCGTTCAATATACATTTTCAATATAATATAACTTCTGATGAACAAAAAATAAAATTTCAATAATGTTACCAACAACTTTAGAACACCCAAAATATTATATGTCACTCTAACATCAAGATCTGTTTAAAAAACTACACTTCAAAAGCAATCCTATGACATGGACACACGTAATATTTTGGTAATTAAAATCAGTCTTAAGGCGTTAATACATGCCAGTAACCATGCTCATAGAGCGTATTATTAAGTTAATAAATGACGACTAAAAAAACTTAAGATAACCACCGAATGTTATATTCTTTTCTATATTTTGTAAACAAAAATTATGTTATTAAGGAGTTATATTAACCGTACACTTAAACTAAATATTATCCAGGGTCGATTTATGATTTTATTGTTAAAACATATGATTTTAACAGATGTGAAAAAATAACAACCATCCAACGTGTTATATATCTACACTATAATATATTTTTAGGACTGCTAGTTGTATTAATCTTGAGAATAACAGTTATGAATACGTGACTAATATAATTAATACTATATTATCATAAAATATAGTGAATTTTCGGTATTCAAAGTAAATTCAGGCCTTTAAGTGAAAACTTAAACGCCCAAAGAGGCGCGAATTTTATTTTGTGGTTTAATGTAACTGAGCTGTCACTCAATTGGTAAATTCAAATTCAAATATTTTAAATCAAAATGGGATGTGATATCACTTATTGGAAGTTAAAAACTACCATCCATTTAATTATGCCTCATACCGGAGAAGGACGGGCACAAAAAACTCAGCGGGCTTCTTTTTATTTTACCATATTATATACAATTATAATCATTTATTAAAATAACACCGCACTTCCTTGAAGTAGCGTTACATAGATGATTATCACGGCTCAGTTTCATTAAATACCCTCAAATAATATGATCAGTGCGGTTTAAGACTTTTCGCTATAAAAACTAAGTGGCAAATATTTGTAAAATTTAATATGCGGACGCTACACGTTGCTATCTCGGGTTATTTGAGAAAAAGTAAAGCACATAAAGGTAAATATATATCAGCGAAAGAACTCGCTTTTGTGAAAGTTTACACAAAACACGGGCCTGTTGTTAATCATATTGTGAATGGTCCTAATTCGTGGATCTTTGTTAAGGTTGGAGCTCAGTGGACTGTAGCGACATCTATGGATACACTAACGACTATCCTGAAACGCGCTATGAATATTTTTATTAGATGTATTCTTATCTATATACGTTTGTACGTTCAACGCTAGTATCTCAGCGGTAACTCCATAGGGAGTGCCGCTTGCGCCTCTCTCTCTCTCCCCAAGAGAAGGTCGCCTTCGATGAAGGCTTGGGCACCTGCCCAAAGCCAACTGTAGGTGGTTTTTAGTGGGTAGGCACCTAGGTTTTCACGTGAGTCCCACATAACCAACGCAGACTTAGGCTGCGTTGGTATGCATGAGCATTCACCACCTCCCTCCCGTCGTTATGCCGGAGGGTAGCCCTTTCCCTCGTTCGGGCGCAAAAAAAAAAAAGTTCAACGCTAAGTCCCCCTTTATTGCATACCTTCCATTCGAGATAACTCTTCTAACTGCCACAGCCTGTAACGGCATTCATTAAAGGCCGGCAACGCTAATGTGATTCCTCTGGTGTTGGAACAGAATGTGGGCGGCGGTGATTACTTAACATCAGGTAACCCATACGCTCTTTTATCCTCCTCTTCCATTAAAAAAAAATTGAATTTATCAATGATTTAACAATCGGAAATCTCCAGCCATTTTTATTTAAGGATCGACGTTACATGCAAAGCTGCAGATTTTGGACAGTTCTTATCGAATACTCGAACTGAAAGGTTCTCTTGCAAATACAAGTGTATTTAAATAATAACATAGGTACAAAGTTGTATTTCTAGGGGATTGTACTTGTAAAGAGTGGAATAAATGCTGATATTACTATGAGATTCTTTCGGCTCAATAGACATTACCTTAAGCTTAAGGCTGGGGACCGAGCAAACGACCTTGAGAAATCGAGAGGAGCTAGCGTACCTCTCTCGCACAAGATCGCCATAGTTTAAATTCAGAATTTTTAATTTATTACCAAACTTGTACATTTTTCCTTACAAAAATAACAAAACTATGTCATGGTGTAATAGTATTGGTAAACATTTAATAATATTTCAAACAATTTTTATCTAAATCGAATGATTAGCATGGCTCCAACTGTAAGAGTAAGGGGTACTTAGGTGATTTTTTTTCGCAATATCTATTAAAGATAGAAATTAAAAAATATATATATTTCTCTCATATTCTGCTTTATACAAACCGTTAAGAAATGGGTTCAAATATGCGCTATTTTGGCCATTTCTCGGCATAGCGGTCTTAAGCTTAACTCCTCGTACTATATTTAACTGTATTAAATTAAGCTGAAATTATAATATGAATACAAAATATAACATTCATACAGAGAGAGAGAGACTATTTATTGATTAGATTTAAAGGTTATCTGTTCACTTAATATTAGGAATAAATAAAAATGTGTTTAAATCAATTGTAGTTTTTCTTATGAAAATAAGGGACGAGACGAGCCAGACGTCCAGCCGATGGTAATTAATACGCCCTGCCCATTACAATACAGTCCCGCTCGGGATCTTGAAAGACCCAAAAATTCTGAGCGGCACTACAACTGCGCTCGTCACCTTGAGACATAAGTTGTTCAGTCTCATTTGCCCAGTACCTAATTTCACTAGCAACGATGCCCTTCAGACCGAAACACAGTAATGCTTACACATTACTGCTTCACGGCAGAAATAGGGGCCGTTGTGGTACCCATTATCTAGCCGGCATCCTGTGCAAAGAAGCCTCCCACTGGTAGAATTAGGAATGCAAGAATTTGTATTTACTTTGAAAATTTTACTGACACAAAACAACTATATTTCCAGGAATAAATGTTATTTTGCCATATCTACTGGTAAAATTGCAAGCGTAGACATTTGTGATATAAAAAGAGAATAGTTTTGAGAAATCGAAACAGTTGCGAGTCATTCTCAATAGAAATTCTAGGAAATATAATACAATTATTGGTTATTTTATTCTTTTTACATAATATATATATATGTTTTATGAGAAACTATTTAATTTCAGCTGTCCCAGCTTTTAATCGTCCAATCAAAAAATCTGTACCGAAAAATTTCCATTGTTTTACCTGAATCCTCATAATACTACGACTTAGGTTACTGACAAATTTTTGGCCGGTTTAAGCAATTGTTAATGTTAACTAGCAAAATAACTGTTAATAGTTTCAAATAAATATTCAAAATTTACTTGATTTTTTATTTTTTAACTTTAACTATGCCAAGGGATATACGATGGTGCAACACATTCCGCAGTCTATGTTAAAGTCAGCGTTGCAGCTGTTAACATTAAATTTGACTTAAACCTTAACTATAACAGCTAATATGATCCAACCCGGCCTACGAGTAAAAGGCTAGTATAATAATAATCATTGTGATCAAAAACCAAGTCTCTCAAAAATAATACAAATGAAAAACAGGCTTGTCAAGTCGAAATCTATAAACTAAATATCTAAACAGTAGTAACCCATTCCTCCCAAATGTTAATAAAATCTCATATAAAATCGCGGCCATTTCATTTCGCCCTGAAAATTTTTAAAAGCAAAGTAAAATAGCCTTTATGTGTATTATATGAAAAAGGTCACAAAACACTAAGCCCATGAACAAAAGTTTTGACACAAACGTATAAGGGACCGAAATAATATATCGCTCTTATTGCATATTGGATACGGAACCAAAAAATTTGAATAAAAACCTCTCGTAAAATAGTCGCAGCGCTATTATTGCGAATATACAAATAGTGTTGTTAGTGGGATATCGATAATTGTCTATATTCTTTGTATTGTATTTATACATATACATAAGTAGATATTAAGAATAAAATAAGAAGTAAAATAATATTGTTTAATAAAGTTCAGAAAAATATTTCTCAAGATAAAATAAAACATCAAAAACACGATTTTTAATGTGTAAGTAAGTGTTTCATACAATAGTTATGATCAAACTCACGATGGCCTTTTATATTTGATCTGTGACTTTGAATATAAAATATTTACCTAACAATTACTTATTGAATGATATATGAAGTATGAACTTCCTTTGCTTGACCAGAACTTATGATGCTGTACGTAAATAAGATATGTTTAAAAATCTCATCTCAGATTGTAACTGTAAAATATTTAAATATATACCTACACATATATATGTTTTCTTTCACAGTTATCACTGCTGACATAGTACATACATCACCGATTATGTAGATATGTCAAACCTATAGGTTTATATAGTCTCTATAGTCAAACATATATTGTATTGCACTTTTATCTCTCTCAATCTAAACATCTATACATATAAATAAAATTGGAGTGTCTGTTTGTAATATGTAAATAACCGTTTTTTACAACATGTATATGAATAAAGATACGGTACATACACCAAAACATTTTTTTTTACAATTTTTGTCTGTCTGTCTGTCTGTTTGTTCCGGCGAATCTCTGAAATATCAAGACCGATTTTGACGGGACTTATATTAGCAGGTAGCTGATGTAATGAGGAGTAACTAAGGCTACGTTTATTTTAGAAAAAATATTTTATTTTAGGAAAAAAAATATTATAATGTTGTAATGTCCAAGGAAACGGTCTAACTCTAAAATTATATGGCAAAACAACGTTTGCCGGGTCAGCTAATAATATAAATAAAATCATCAATATTTTATCGACTCAATTTTATCGTACCAACCGAACATCACTACTCCCCAAAACCTATCACGGATACGGTCATAAACTCCTCAACTAGGATCTGACCCTACAGTTTATCCGCCTAAGCCTTTCATAACCTCTTCCTTCTAGTAGCAAGACTTGCCCATTTCGCTGACCTTTTTATACTTTTACCCTACTGGATTCAATTTACGTATCACATATATTTATATATATACGTATATTTAACAACTTACTTTTGATTCACGATTGTGTTTTCTAGAAAATTTATTTAATTTTTATTAATTAACTACTTGACCCGACAGACGTTGTTCTGTATATAATAAATAAAATAATGTTTTTTATGAATTTGTCAATAATATATCATAACATCAAGAATTACTTCGTAAAATATGCACCCTGCTGTCGTTATGAAATTGTTACACAGCAGAACTGTCAAACCGTGCGTCAATAAATTCTCTCATAGAAATTATGTATGGACACATCAAAGGAAAAACAAATTCGTTGTTTTTATTTAATTTAGCCGCATTTTCCTATTTATTCACCTTTTAAATCTTCTCTGGACTTCCACATATAATTCGAGACCAAAATTAGCCAAATCGGTACAGCCGTTCTCGAGTTTTAGCGAGACTAACGAACAGCAATTCATTTATATATATATATATATATATATATAGATTTGATAATAAATCTGTAATAAATTGTGGCAAAGGTGGACCTGAAAAAAGTGCCAACTGATGGTTGGTGATCATCGCAGCCTATATGTACTTTACATATGAAGACTACAGACAGACTGAGTTGGGGCGTGCATATCATATGGGCAATAACGGCCGTTCCCAATATTCAGTCTATCACTTACTTGAGATAAAAAACGTAACAATCGTTGACTTTTCTGTCCCAATCAACTTATCGACGGTAACTCACCTTATCCGTGCACGCTGTCTGTCAATGGGACGACGTATGGCTTACCAGCGATAGAACTTTGTATGGAAATTGCAATTCATGAGTCCCAATATAAGGCGATAAGAATGATTTATCGGGTATATTGGGACATCTTCAGATTATTGACAGCTAATTACTGACAGTAGAAGGTAGTAATTTATCTCTATCTGTAGTCTGGTTTGAAATACATGTTTATTGACTATAATTCTTAAAACATTAAACGGGGCAGAAAAAAGTTTTTCCTTATAAAATGCAGAATTTCGTTATAAATAAAGAATTAAAATCAAATTGTTATTTTAAAGTGAAATTTGTAACCAAAAAGCACGGAAGATGTGGGACTCGAACCCGCACCACTCGGGTTCCAGCGCTCTTACCAACTGAGCCAACCGTCCGAGTGACGCGTCGAACGTAAATCTTAGTACGTCTTGTTTAAATTTACCATGGGGAGGCTCCTTTGCACAGGGTGCCGGCTAGATTATGATTACCACAACAGCGCCTACTTCTGCCGTGAAGCAGTAATGTGTAAGCATTGTTGTGTTTCGGTCAGAAGGGCGCCGTAGCTAGCGACATTACTGGGCAAACGAGACTTAACATCTTATGTCTCAAGGACACGAGCGCAATTGTAGTGACGCTCAGAATTGTTGGGTTTTTCAAGAATCCTGAGCGGCACTGCATTGTAATGGACAGGGCCATGAGCTGAATGTCCTGCTCGTCGCGTCCCTTACTGTCATTTAAAAAAAAACGAATTTAACTTGATACCTCGTAACTATAATGGTATCCTTAGTTCTTTCATAGGTACGGAACGCTGAAAACCTAAGGTCGGTTAAGCTGCGGCGGTTTTCAAATGACTGCGTTTGGCCGTATAATGATGAAAATAAAACTGGGGTAAATTACACGCAGAACAAAAACGTTCTATTTATGAAAGAGTGTTTATCCCCTCTAGTTTTATAACCGTTTCTTTATTATCGCTTCCATAAAATTCTAGAACAATTGAATTTTATTCTTCATAAATTTAATGTTACCTAAACTTTTGTTGCTCATTTACGATACGGCCTCTATAATTTTTTACTGGCCATATCTATGCAAAGGAAAAAACGCCATTAAACTTAATGTGATGGTAATCGCTGCGGTGAAATTTCCCTGACCGCTTTCCTTTTATTCTTAATTACTTGAGTGTTTTCCAAAAACGTGGCTCATTAGTTTTTTTTTTTGTATCTCTTTCGGCTTTTTAGTAAAATAAACATGTTTTGGCAGAGGAATATAAAAACGATACAAAACGTTCCGTTTTTAGCATTATCTTTCAAATTACTTCTCCCTGTTATGTCATTCTCTAGTGACAAAGGTAAGATAAAGACAGACGGTTTTATGACAACAAAATAATTTAATAATGGCTTAGACAAGCCTCGTACAACTACCATTGAATATATACCTTTATTTATTTATGGTGTATGTGGATGATGCAGCCACTGTACTCAATAACTTTTGTATTAATTTTCATTTACTTTTTTGACTTACTCGTGTAAGACATTGACTATCTGACGTTTGAGTGTGTTTGTTGCATCATTTTACATTTTACATATTATATTGTAATTGAAATGATTTGTTAATCGATGTAAATGTAAATCTTGATATAAAAGAGTGGCAATGAGTTTCTTGCTACTTTTTCTCATTAGCTCAACCCTTCACGAAGTAGCGGTAGATTCAATAAGAAATTTTTTTTGACATTCATAAGTGTCATTTCCGTGACCTACGTGAATAAACGGATTTTGATTTGATTTGATTTATAAATCTATCGATAAATACACACATGCACTGATAAATAAAATAAAGCTACGTACATATCACAGACAGGGTCGCGTTCGCTCGGATGACCTTGTGCATCTGCGCCGGGCCAACTTGACACTGGAACTCGCCATCGTCGACTAACGAGACGTTAACGATACGAAGGTTATAGATTCCATGTCGTCGATCGCCGAACATCGTGTACCGAGGGTAGCCTGGTATCACGGACGAGAAACCTGAAACAATTGGAGATTGTTATAGTTTTAATAATATATAATTTTTATTCAAACAAAACAAATCTTATAACTATATTTACAATACTATGACTATATCAAATTAAAACTATCATTACGTGGAAGCGCACCAAGAATACTGGCAGCATTACCGCGTTGGATGGCTAGGCTGATCCGTTGACTGAAATAGCCTTATATAGTACTTTGTACATTCTCCGCGACTCTGGGCCCCACTGGCCAAGTGTCTCGACACCAAACGGCACAAAGATGTAAGACTCACTGAGACCAACATATTTGCGACGCTTGTGGTCTTCGGCAGTCGAAGCAGCAGCCCCAGCACCAACTGACGTAACTTGGACATGAGAGAGTTTTAATATGTTTTATATTCGTTTCTTCCGGAGCTTATAAATCTATGCATCAGAACTTTTAATACTATTTTCTCAAATAATTTATACGTCTAGATAAGGCCTCTGGCTGCTAGACAATCGATGAAAACAGAACAGGTTTATTATTTTAGTGTTCGTGACAGGCTAATAAAAATAGAGGTAAACTGTCAACCTCAATTTTTTCGACGATAAAACGTATAAATAATCTAAGACGATTTTCAATAATAAACAAACATAATAAATTATACATAGTTATTCAAATATACACTAAAAATGTTTCAATATAAGTAATTTACAATAAATATCAATGGAGTTTTTATTGCGCTCATATTTTTAAAGCGTGTTTTATTAAACAGAGATTTACTAAGATACCAAGCACTGGGAAGTTGGAGTTTGATTTAATATTGGAGAGAAAGTGATAGAATCGTCTACCAAATGATTTGACGCCAAAATCTGGCACGAGACTCATTTGAGTCAACACGTCCTGAGGATGCTTCGTGTGGAGGCGAAACACGTGTCGAATTGTTTAAAGACAAATAGTGGCGGAATGAACACTAAAGAAAACTCAAATCATTTGGATAATTATGGATTTCCGCAAAGTAACGCCGACTTCAATGAATTTTCTTAGAATCGTCCACGTAAACAACCGAATGCGTAGAGTAATATATACATACGATACAACCTCAGACACCCCGAGACTTAATATGGAGTGTTTGTAACTGCACCCTTTAAACTGGAATACAATAGTATAACGTGCACCGCTACTTTGCGTAGAAATCTTAACTGGAGTTCCATTGTTGCATTGGGAGATTTGTGTTGTTGAAACACGTCTGGACAAGCAATTTATCATAGTATTATTTATTTTTGTTTATTTTGCCAAACAAGTATAACTGCTTACGTGCGTATATACGCATATAAATTAATTATCGACAGATATATCTTATATGGCAGAGGGCAGGGCACATAGTTCGACGGGCATATAGCCGGTGGGGCAGAAAAGTGAATGAATCGAATGGCGACTATGTAGTGGAAGACGCAGTGTTGGTTGGCCCCCACAAGATGAACCGACGATCTAGTCAAGATCGCCGGAATACGTTGGATGAGGGCAGCGCAGGACCGATCGTCGTGGATATCTTTGGGCCTTTGTCCAACAGTGGACGTCTACCGGCTGATGAAGAAGATGTTTTAAGCACTCAACAATGGTATAAAAAGTAAAAATCTTCTTAAATAATGACACATTAAACATTTCGTTAGGTTTGATTTATCCCGGAAGAAAACAAAGCGGGTCACTTGTGAGTAATAAATGTTTAAGTAAAGTTTTCCTTTAACCCTCAGAGGAAACGACACGTATTAAATTTTATGTCCCCTACACACATCTATTTCCCCACAGGATTGGATTTGTTGAAAGATTTATTCAGGTAATTATTGCTCGAGTGTTTTCAGAAATTCAAATAAACAAATTGGACACTTTTTTGCACAAGATTCCAAATTATGAGTACCACAGTGACGCCTTTTTTGTCATAAAGCAGCAATATGCAAAGTACTAAATAAATTTAATTAAAATTTTGACAACATATAGGCTATATATTGTCCTGCTAAATGGTGAATCATTAAATTTGATAAAAAATTATAGAAATTATTGGATTCCAAAATAAAAAAACGGTTGAGAAATAGTAAAACTAGATTAATAAAAAAATTGCGTGAGTACAGTGCACATGTCAGAAGTGAAACCTCCATTGTGCATGAACCTCTAAGCTGCATATGAAATCTTGGTACATCTGGCTAGGATGACACATGATTTCAATCGTTATAAAAGACATTACTATCACCACTCCCATATTTATGTTCTCCTGATGTTTATGGAGTAATACGTCGTGCACATGACGTCAATATTTTAAGGTATACTCGAGTCATACATAAGACGATCTCTTCTTCAAGTATGATCGCCTAGTACCAAACACTGTATAATGCTTCATATCTCACTCTCGTTTTTTCCCACGTTAAATCTTATGACTTTGTGTGTCTGTCTCTTTTTCGTGTCATCGACTTTCAAATCACAGCGATGGAAAAGAGGTTTTCACTTCTAAAATCAAAGGAAAATAAATGTGAAATCATACGAAAAAGTACAGTCAAATTAAGAACAAACACGTATGTATGGGTTCGTCTCATGTATACGCGAGAATATACTTGCTTTTTATAAAAGGTTCCCTCGAATCAACTTTTCGAGCCCTTCAACAACGTAAACACAATAAAAAACGCCCACATAAACATCGCGCACATAAACATGCACAAATTAACTCAAAAATTATTTACCTAAATCACTTCGATTCGCTTTGTAACGGAGAAGTACATTAAAATATCACTTCATAGCTCAAACAAAAAGCTCAGCATTAAAACTGAGAACTTCGAAAGCTCTGTATAGCTTTAAAACTTCGCTCAGATAGAACGTAAATTAACTTTTTTTAACAAGTTCGTCGGCAGCGGTTTCGCGCGCGTCGATGCGAACTTCTCCGGTGTGAGCCGAGCTTTTATTTATTATTCGCTAAATTTTAATGGAATTTTTAATTATTTAGAAGTAGAAGAGAATATTTTGTTCCAATATAAGGCTTGGTACAGATTTATTTTTACGTTAATTATCGAGTGAACCCTATAAACTTAGTAATTGATATACTTATTTTCTGACTTACTCGTGTAAGGTATTGAGTATTTGACGTTTGAGTATTTTTGTTGTATCAATAATTTAAATGTTATATTGTAGTTAAAATAATTTGTAAAATGATGAAGATATAAATATTTAAAAAAACAATACCGAAAACAAAATAATGTTTTATGTTTTTTTTTTTCTATTTTATCTGTATGTCTTTTAGATTTAATATAATGATTTATTTCAAATTATAAACAATACATTTAAGGTAACTTTTTAGTTATATTGAGAAATGTGAACTCTACTTCGATTATATTTCTAATTCAGTACAGGTAAAATGAAATTTTCAAAAATATACTTTCGAAAAAGTTTTTAAAGCGTGGAAGAAATGAGGAGGACCGCCACACACCCAGATGGTAGGGATGATATGCAAATAGGTGGCGTGTCGTGGGAAGGTGGAATTCGGAATTGAAAGTTGAATTTATATATTACTAGCCGTTCGCTGGGCGAATTTAAAAGTAAATAAATTAATGAAGGAACGTTGGTATTCGAAAAATAAGTAGCCATAAACCATCTACGATAAATTTCGCGTCGAATGGTGGTAGTTTCATGTCAATACGATCAGTGGTTTAGGTGAGATTGAGCCTCAAACAAAGACCATTTTCATTATATATAATATATATAGATTTTCTCCAAAGTACCGTACCGAAGCATTGATAACTTGATGGTTTTTAAACATGTCTTCACAATAAACACGATGGATTACCGTTTCGTATTCCACGCTTGTAGAGATGGTATTCGATTTCGGTGTGAAATTTGTAATGTGGCGTCGATAGTTCTGCGCACGCTATTTTAAACTGTGATACTTTTCTTTATAATCAGACAATTAAATTTATTTAACATCCAGCTGCACTCATGACTTCGCTTAGGGTAATTAATTATGAACAAGCTGTGGAATGAGCTTCCTTGTGCGGTGTTTCCGGGACGATACGACATGGGTAACTTTAAGAAAAGCGCGTACACCTTAAAGGCCGGCTATCCTGTGATTGCTTTGGTGTTGCAACGGTGATCACTTAACACCAAGTGACCCGTACGCTGGTCTTACTCTTGCATAAGAAATTAAAAATTTGCTTGCATTTGTAAGAATACTTATTTTTAATGTAAAAAAAAAGCATAAATTGTTTCTCCGATCACCGATTTTGATGAAATACAGCCTACAGGCCACGTTGAAGACATTTGTGAAGTTTCGTAAGAGTCCGTCCAAAAGTTCCAGAGAATAGCGTGTATAAAATAACACACAGATGAACAGATTTTTTTTTTAATTTGCAATTATGTCAGCTACACTATAACACCTACAATCAGTTTTTATAAAAGTTAATATCTAATATATATATTATATACTACTTTTGCTAGCGACATCGACTGTGGGATATTTGAAGTCACCGTAGGTACGACTCTTTGATATTTCAGGTTAAAAAAATAATACCACATTTCAAAACGACTTTCGAAAGTACGAAGAAAGCACTATAGTGTAATCAAAGTCAAAATTCTATAATATTATATTATATGAAGTTGGCTAAGCAATTTTATAATTATGTGTTAGTTTCATATCTGTTCTTCTCCCCATGTCAAGGCCCCTTTACGAAGTGTTGTAACTTCATGATGTTTAACCAAGTGTTGTTGCAATATGCTATGTTATTGTCACTCCCTATGGTGAATATATATTTAACTTGAACATATATTTCTGTTATATTAAGTCATATTAATAACTAACTTGTCATGGTGTCATTTAACAGTGGGAGGCTCCTTTGTACAGGAAACCGGCTAGATTATGGGTACCACAACGGCGCCTATTTCTGCCGTGAAGCAGTAATTTGTAAGCATTACTGTGTTACGGTCTGAAGGGCGCCGTAGCTAGTGAAATTACTGGGCAAATGAGGCTTGACATCTTATGTCTCAAGGTGACGAGCGCAATTGTAGTGCCGCTCAGAATTTTTGTGTTTTTTGAGAATCCTGAGCGGCACTGCATTGTAATGGGCATGGCGTATCAATTACCATCAGCTGAACGCCCTGCTCGTCTCGTCCCTTATTATCATAAAAAAAAAATGGCGTGCGCGCATCGCAAATAAATTTAAATAATTTCAGTGCTAATTTTTCAAAAATATACATTTACAATCAATCAATCGACGATTATCTGTGACAGAAATAATACAAAAATACATTAAGCTCTGTTCAAACTGAGGCGAATAACGCACGGGACGCGTTTTACAGTAATTCGCTCGCTCGCTTAGCCTCTCAAACTGACGCGACTTCCCGCGTGTCATTTTTGGTTCTTCAGTAGAGAAACATCATGCATTGTGAGATCAATTAATCCTGCCGGGCGTTGTCTTGTTTCGCTTCAACTTAAGCGGCTACTCGCGTGAATTTGAACATGTCCATACAAGTTAGCTGACACAATCGGCGCGAGCGACTTCCGTACCGCGTCCCGAGCGTTATTCATCTCAGTTTGAACAGAGCTTTACTCATTCCCTTCAACCCTAATACAAACCCGACAAATTGGAAGCCTATTTAAACTTCTACAGCAATTATTATAACACAATTAATTATTATAACTGAAAATTTTCGAAGGACAGTTTTAGTGGTAAAATTTAATTAAATCCAATTACATAAAACGTTTCCGATCGGTTTGTTTGACAAGCAATTATGACATTGATTTTATTATGTTTTATAATTTCCAAGTAGTAAATTTTTACGTGGCTATCTTAGCTTTAAATCATAACTAAGGAGTAACTTGAGTTATATCGTCTATGATGTATGTCAGTCGATCCGGAGATTAACAGACAAACTTCTACATATATATATGTTTTTGAGCCCCACGGGCCAAGTGTCTCGACACCAAACGGCACAAAGATGTATGACTCACTGAGACCAACATATTTGCGACGTTTGCTGTCTTCGGCAGTCGAAGCAGCAGCCCCAGCACCAACTGATGTTACTTGAACATGAGAAGGAGCCAGAGTGTGGACGCAAGTCGCGTCCCACACCAGCGTCCTTCCCCGTGCCCAAGCCACCAGCGTCATTCCATCAGGACGCTTGCCATCACGGCGGGTTTGCCATTTGGCTCTAAAACAGCTGGTATATTAAGCTCCCTATAATATTTTGAATATAAAACTACGAGTAGATAACCACTAGCTAAAGCATACATCGACAAATCAAAATTGGTTACGGGCATCGGGGGATCAAGTAATTTATACGCTAGTATGTGATTAAGTCTAACGGCCTTACAAATAAACTTGGTATAAAGTTATAACTGATGATAAACAAAGAAAATGCAAAATGTTTACAATATCGTTGACAACACTGTCAATACAATGATAATTCTGAAATTTTCCGAATGACAAGCTGCCTTGCAAATAAACGCGGGAAACGTTATACGTCGTAAACATTTTACATTTTCTTGGTTTATGCTTAGTTAAAACTTAATGCCAATTTTATTTGTAAGCCCGTAAGACTTTACATATTTCATATGGATCTAGTTAAAAGCATTTATTTTGTCATTTAAAAAAAGGCTTTCTTTAACACTTATCTTGAAATCTTTCACACGTCTCGGCCCATAGACGTTGCTGACGCATGTGTCAATAACGATAAGTCATCAAATTCAGAGGGCCGAAGAGTGCCACTCCCCCGGAAAACAGGGCAAAGAACGACTTTCCATGGAGGTGTGGTAAAAAAAGGTTTTTGTTAACAAACGGACATCCCAAGAAATCGCCAAAATAGCGCATAGGTGTAACCATTACATGACTGTTTATATACAGCTTATATTTTTACAAAAAATAATTATATATCTACAGAATATGAGAAGAAAATTCATTTTTTTTATTACATTCTTATAAAAAAACATTAAAATATAAACAAATAACCTATAACTTATAACCTACCCCTAACTTTTACAGTTGGAGCCAAGTACGAAAATTTATTAATTGTACAACAACTATTTAACATAACATAGTTATGTAAAGAAAATTGTATCATGTTTGTAATAAATTAAAAATGCTTCTAATTCCGAATAAAAATAATGGCGATCTTCTACGGCAGAGGTAACCTAGCTCCGCTCGATTTCTCAAGGCCGTTGGCTCGGTCCCCAACCTTAAACAAATTCGAAATAAACAGTAGATAGAAAAATACTTACCAAGTGCAAATCCATCCTTAGCCCACTGCACTTGACCTGCGAGATTGGCGACGGCACATTCCAACACAGCCTCCGACCCTTCGTGCACGCGGAGGCTTTTAGGGGATATCCTGAAGTACTGCTGCTCGAAGCAGGTGACCACTGATAGCACTGGAACAAGGAAAATATAATAAATAAGTATCATTTAAGTGAATTAATAATTGTATTTGTTGGATGCAATTACTAATTGTGACAGTTATCACGACTATCTTATTGTGTTCACGAAGCATCCTTACACAAGCGTTGAGTTAAAGCCCTACAGGTTGATGCATCCAATATATGATAATTTATATTTATACATTTAATTATTTATTTCTTTTCATGAAATAATTTATATTATTTAAACACGACTCATATATTTTTAACCTTACAAACTAATTCAATATGTATATTACAGACATTGTAAAATACTCTATTTGATTGAAAAGAGTGGCCGTTGAGTTTCTAATATGTTCTTCTTTTCTTGTTCTTCGTTTCTTACTCGTTGAAGTTGAACTCGCGAGTTCAACTTTTTACAGACATATTAATTTATTAAGTAATTCAACAGAAAAACTTATAGTGACGATTCAGAAGCGCTTAGTTTAAGCCTATTTGAATAAAGTTTATTTCACTTTGACTTTAAGCTTAGTAAGTGAAATTGAGGTGCCACTTTCAAAATAGCAGTTCTGTTTCCGTAATAAAAACGTAACAAACGGGAGCTCAAATACTAATTTACTTTATAAATAATTTGTAACGAGTGAAGTGAAGAGAGGAGCGGTTGTCGGAGCGGTGGCGTTAGTATAGCGGTGTGAAGTGTGACGCGAGTAGTGGAGGGGCGAGGAGAGGGGTGGCAAAGGGTATAAAATGTCTTGCTTAGGATAAAATTAATTATTCTGCAGTGTTAAAGTGTTGTTAAGGAATTCTGTGAGAGTATATTTGAAAGTTAAAAGTTATAATTGTAAAATCTGTACATAATACATTGATTTGTCTTGGAATTCTGTTTTAATTTTCCCTGATGCTTTACAATTTACAAGAGTACTTTACAATCTGTCCAAATTGCAGTTAACTATTGTGGTTTATGAGATGCAGTGCTTTGACACACCGACGGACGGATAGGCTATGGAGGCTCAGTAAAACCAAAGGGAGGTTCCCTTTAGCTTTTTTATAGAAGAGGAAGAAAAATTAACCCGCTCAGGATTCTTGAAAAACCCAAAAATTCTGAGCGGGTCTACATTATAGCGCTCGTCACCTTAAGACATAAGATGTTAAGTCTCATTTGCCCAGTAATTTTACTAGCTACGGTGCCCTTAAAAACTTCCGAGAGCATTATAGTCGATACAATTTAGTCTCAAAAAGGGTGTAATATATATATAGTGATTGTGTGTAGAACTAAATATGATATGATTATATTTATTTGAGATTATATATATTATATCTAATATAAGAAAAGCACAAACAATCCATAAAAATGTCATCTTTATTAATTAGTCATACAGTTAGTGAGAAACGAATACATTAATGCCTATAATAAGACGATGAGAGATTAATCTGTCAATCAAAGAAGACATAACAGTAGTAATGCCTCCGCACACAAGTCCGGTGTGGCCACTAGATCTGGTTACAGTAAGCGAAGCGGGCGCGGCTACGAAAGGGACTGTGTTCAAGCGGGCAAAATGTTTACCTATAGACATTACGTTTATGATTGGTATATTCGGACGTATAACGTCAACCACGTTTATTCGGAAAACTTAAAAGTGATCATTGTATTGGCAGTGTTGTCAATGATATTTGAGCATTTTTATATTCTTTGTTTATAATCATGTATATACTAAGTACCTAGTATATATTATGTAGACCAAGTTTAATTCTAAGGCCGTAAAGGTCTAGTGTCATGTATGATAATCGTATTTTTTTGAAAATACGCATACATAATAGATTTATGTTGCCTTACGCTGCGTCTCAGATGTCACTAACGGCCGTTCCCAATGTACTATCTACAGATATATATATATATATTACCTTCTAATGTCAGTAAGTCAATAATCTTAAGCTGTCCCAATATACCCGATAAGTCATTCTTATCGCCTTATATCAGGACGCGTGAATTGCAATTTCCATACAAACTTCTTTAGTTGGTAAGCTAAAACGTCCTCACATTGACAGATAGCGTGTACGGATAAGGTGAGTTACCGTCGATAAGTTTATTGGGACAGAAAAGTTAACGATAGTTACGATTTTTATCTCAAGTAAGAGATATACTGAATATTGGGAACGGCAGTAAGATGATGATGTAAGTGGTATATCTATACTAATATTATAAAGCTGCAGTGTTTGTTTGTTTGAACGCGCTAATCTCTGGTACTACTGGTCCGATTTGAATGATTCTTTCAGTGTTAGGTAGTCCATTTGCCGAAGTTTCAAAATTAGGGATCCGTAATAAAATTGCTATTTTGTAACACAAGGTGTAAAATCGAAAACCTATTTTTGCGTGCGCTCCAAAAACTATTGACAATAGAACAAAATGATGTACAGGCTATAATATAGGCAATATTTTATTACTTATAGAACTATCACGTGAATTATACTTTTTATGGCAAAACAACGTTTGCCGGGTCAGCTAGTAAAATATAAAAGTGTATCGTAACCAAAATTATTTTGGTAGAACAAATGTAAATAAATATTACTCAATATCGGTTAGAATTTTAGATCTTAAATTATTTGATAAATTACAAATTAGGTTCATTAGACAAATAAAATTTAAAACAGAATTTTATGAACGATGCGGGACTCGAACCCGCGACCTCTCGCGTTCTGTGCGAGCGCTCTTACCACTTGGCCAACCGTTCAAGTGACGTATCGTTGATAAAATCTTGTATGCTTTCAACTCTCAGGTTGTGGCTTCATCTACATGATCTACAGTTGATGACCTGCTGAACCCCAATATTTTCATATTAGGAAACTGACTTGAGATGTCGCTCTTGAAAATCTAAACAATTTGTTATGTTTAAAAGTTTTTTTTTCAAATTTTATTTGTGTAATAAATTTAATCCCAGAAGTAAGGGCTATCACTTAAAACATAACAAAATGTTTAAATTGGGTTCAGTTAAGGCCAGGTCTAAAATGCAAAACCTAAAACAACTTTCAGCAGTATATGTAGGTGTAAAAAGTCAGGTACGCATAAGCTCAGTAATATCTATTCAACTATTGGGACTGAAGACACATTCAAATATTTATGTATTTATTTTAAACGCTTTCAGTGTCGCTTTTCGCCCGCTATTAACAGCATCTTATGGCCCGACCGTGAGGCCTACGACTAGTTTTTACGATCGCTACATATATAAGAGATCAACGCTCCTAACTTGAGACTGTTTATAGAGGTGCATTATGTAACTTTGTTGCAATTAAGATGCTGTGGAATCATCTGGGAAGATTTACTTGTAAACTTGTTCGGAATTGTATCATGTATTAATCATATTTGTATATGTCACATTATAGACGAGGAACAAACAAACTTATTATGCCTACTACTCGGTTGGGTCAAGTTAGTAAGTCTTTTGTTGGGCGATGTATATGCTTCTACAATATGATCCAACTAAATTTAAAAAATTGTTAAAAAACGTTTGTGTGGGACAGGATAGCATAAACGGTTTTCTTAATGACACCACAGACTGGGAATAAAGCGAACAGGCTCAGCCCTCAGGCTCTTTAATTATAAATGTTTATTGTGCGATATCACATTGTAATCCATATTTTTATCCAGTCTCTTTTGAATGGGTTTTTGACGTTCAAAAAATGATTTTGAATCCTATATTGAATAAAAATATTTGAATTTGAATATATTTAAATTGTTTGACTTAGTCCTTTGCCACGTCTATCTGTCTGTACGTTCTGGCAAGAGTTGGTTCATATGTCATGCTAGAGAACGGGCGCTACATACGGTAGCTAGTCGATCATATCATTGAGAACTCCTGTATTTAAATATATTCTTGATTATGTTATATGTTCATAAGCACATTAAGAAATTTGCTAGAAACTGCGACAATCATAAAGTTGACATGAGGAACAAACATAAACTTGTTATGCCTACTAATCGGCTAAGTCGAGTTAGCAAATCTTTTGTTGGGCGATGTATATGCTTTAACAACATGATACCAGAAAATAAACAAAACAAATGAGTCACGGTTATATTATAAAATAAAAGTTTTCTTAATGATACTACAGACTGGTAATTGAGCGAACACCCTGCGGCTCTTTAATTATAAATGTTTATTGTACGATATTACATTATAATCCATATTTTTATAAAAATACCAATGAACAATGAAAAACATCCCTCTGAGTTTCTTGCGCCCGTTCTTCTCAGGTCTGAGGTATACTATTTCGAATGGGTGGAAGTCATCAATACTTTTCGCAGCGCACGCTATGTAAAGAATGTTGTAGGTATTTTTTTAGACCTTGGGTTACATTAATGGACCCTAAGTAAGCAACCCTATTTTTTTTAAATAATATATATATATATATCCAGAAAATATTATATATTACCAGTTGCCGGCTCCTTTGCACAGGATGCCGGCTAGATTTTGGGTAACACAACGGCGCCTATTTCTCCCGTGAAGCAGTGATGTGTAAGCATTCTTGTGTTTTGGTCAGAAGGGCGCCGTAGCTAGTGAAATTACTGGGAAAAGGAGACTTCACATCTTATGTCTCAAGGAGATCAGCGCAATTGTAGTGCTGCTAAGAATTTTTGGATTTTTCAAGAATCCTCAGCGGCACTGCATTGTAATGGGCAGGGTGTATCAATTAACATCCACTGAACGTCCTGCTCATCCCGTATTGAAATAAAAATAAAACAATGTTACCCGGGGATAGTGTAGCTTCCAAACAGTGAAAGAATTTCGATGTAGTTTCAGAGCCAATTCAATGCTAACTAACAATCAAATATTTCTTTACATTATTATAGATGACTTTACTTCTCTGCGTCTCGATGTTATGATTTTACTGTGAGAGGTCTGTATTATGTGTAAAATACAGGCTTTGTCAGCTACTAAATGGACAATACAGTCCATGTATCGATTGAGAGTCTTGGCGACGGATCAAGGTTGCCCCATTATGCCGACACAACGAAACAAGCAGTAAAAACTCATTCTTAGACAACGTCAGCTATTTTATCTAAAGCTTTCTTTTGTCCCGTTTCTGTTGGAAATATAACTCGTATTATTTAAAATTTTTTTTTTGGATTTAGTATGAACGCGAGTGAGAGGAAGGGCATTTTATAAAAAATCCTCAAATTAATGTTTGCTTCTGTGGGGTAAGCTGTGGCAGTGGGAGGCTGATTGGCACAGGATGCCCGCTAGATTATAGGTATCACAACGGCGCCTATTTCTGCCGGTAAGCAGTAATGTATAAGTATTACTGTGTTTCGGTCTGAAGGGCGCCAAAACTAGTGAAATTACTAGGCAAATGAGACTTAACATCTTATGTCTCAGGGTGATCAGCGCAGTTGTAGTGCCGCTCATTGTAATGGGCAGTGCGTGTCAATTACCATGAGCTGAACGTCCTGCTCGTCTTGTATCCGTATTTACAAATAAAACCGTAAGTAGTTTATCTTCAAATATTTAGTTGGAGGAAAAGTTTCAATTCATTCAAAACCTTGAGCTCTTAATACCGCAAGAGTAGTTAGAGTGTAGAGCTCTCGGCAGGCGAGACAGACCCTTGACAGGTGAACGCTCCGGGGAGGCTCAGAGATTATGTAGTGTCATGTACGAGGGACAAGGGTGTGTCGGCATAAGGGGTGCCGTGCGCTTTATAACATGTATCTCAGTAGCTCTAGCTTCTCTCGAGTTGAATACGATAACTAGGTATATATAATAGGAGATTATAAAACATATTAGGTATATATATATAAAATATTAAGTATAATATAATATAATTTTGTATTTAGTATAATATATGTATGTATTAATTAATTAAGAGCCCAAATCAATGCGAAACTGAAGTGGTAGTGGGCATGACACATAGTTCGACGGACACATGGTCGTTGGGGCAAAATGAATTGGAGTTATTTTAATTAAGGATTATAATTGTGTATATGGTAAATATTTACTCTGACAATAGAACAACATAATAGGTTTATTTAATAGTGTTAACCTCGCCCTCAGTGAGTTGAATTCTTTTCAATTTAAATGTTTTATTCCAAATAGCCCAAATGATTGCGAAACTGAACAGGCAGTGGGCAGGGCACATAGTTCGACAGACAGATGGCTGTTGAGGCAGTAAAGTCTTAGAATGGCGACCACATACCGGAAGACGCAGTGTTGGTATTCCTCTCACAAGATGGACCGACTACAATGTAATTTTCATCACCTGGTCAAGATCGTCGGAATACCCAACGTATAAGGGTAGCACAGGACCGATCTTTGGGGGAGGCCTTTGTCCAGTATTGGACGTCTTCCGGCTGATGATGATGGTGTAATTAGGGCAAGGGTTGGTCTCTACCCTCTACTTGGAAACCCGTGTTGTTAAACACATCACGTAATAAAAACCGTTATGCCGATGATTATATAGTCGACATTGTGAAGAGCCCGTGAACACCAATAGTGACACGACAGTTTCTGTGCTTCCGTGAGCGTCATCATCCCGTGCCCGCCCTGTCAAGCCGCGTATTATGAGCGCAAATCCGTAGTGCGAGACAGGACGTCACCGCGAAATAACTACACTCACCCTGATGAAGCACCAAAACTAGTCGGTACCAACACCGATGCATAGTGAGTAAAGGCGATTTAAATGAATAAAACGGTGTGTGTTTAAGAGCACATGAGCGTAGTGAAGACTTCAATGCGACAAAGTGAATAATAATATAATATTGACACACTTTTATACAAACACATTTACCAAACTAGGCCTAGTCTGTACTATGGGTACAAGAAAACGATATTTTTAATACAATATACATACTTAAACATATATAGATACATATAAGCATCCATGACTCGGAAACAAACATCCATATTCATCAAAAAATGATTGCTCCTACTGGGATTCGAACCCGAACCTTTAGCTCATAAATAAGTTATTAAGTTAATTTAATAAGTTAATTTAGTTAATAAATAAAGATAAAGTAATCTGGTTAAGATCCCGTGGCCACAAGGACACTCGGTTTCGACTTTATTCGAACAAGCGTTACATGACCAAACGTTACAGCTTGGTTTCATTAGACTTGCTTACTTATCACTTTTAAAGAAGTTAACACATCAAAAATTAAAACTCATCTCCGTACAGTCAGCTTTATATGTATGTCAGCTGTATATATGATGCTGAAAATTCTCATTCAGCCCTTTCAATAAAGGGAATCCAGGAACAAAAGGCAAACAATACCGTTAATAAGTTTGTATAAAAATTCTATGTCATAAAAGTTATGATTCGCTGACGCACGAGATTTATGGCTAAAATATTGGATGGAGGGGAAAGTTTACTTCGAGTCAGCAAAACAATCGGGTCTGTTTCCATTGTCGTGTGACACGATAATTTCACGTCTCACCTCTATCACACAGTCACGTTAACACCACTTGGAAGACCGAACTTTTCCGGGTGCTGGTTAATACTCCTGTATAACTTTTGATGATTATTAGATATAAATTTACGTATTATCATCATATCTCAAACTCATACGACGGAATAAAAATGAGTTTACAACATCAGTACAAGTCTCTCAAAGATTTTACCAGGTGTGATTGAAAAATGAATTTAACTGAAAACTCGTTTTAGAAAAATCGATACGACTTAGGGACCTTCAGGAAAAGAGCATATTCCCACTTCAAAGTCCAGCAGATGCTCTGCTCTTGACAACTGTTGTTGCGCATTTCAATTGGAGGTTGCCTCACCACTCTCCGTCACGTAAGCCTCTTACCCGTTTGCCCCCTCTTATATAAAAACACCATAATATTTTCTAATATAATATCAGAATGTAATAACAGAATTTCTGTTAAATAATATAAAACAGCGAAAGGGCTAAACATCCTTAATCTTTAGCTTATGCATTTTTCAACTATGTTAAACGAATTTTCCACTAATGTCACAAAATTAGCGGAACGAATTTTACAATTTGCATTTCTATCATTTGCCATCAAATTATAGTTATTCTTAATAATTTATAACGGCAGATGTGACTAACTACGAAGAAAAAACTGTAATCTTCGTGAGTCGAATGGAAACGCACTCTCATCACATTTTCAACATTCAGGTTGGAATATAATTCAGTGTGATGCAGTAAATTGGATATAAATTCCGCAATATTACCGATATCAAGCCTCACGTGTAAGTTGGTGAACACCCAAGGCCGAAGTATAATCATGTAACTTATCATTTTAGTATTATATATTATATAAAAGCGAGCACTTCTTAAAAATATGTTTTAGGGCAGGCAGAATTAGGTCAATGACCCAATGTATTATGTTGTTTCGATAGAATACGATATCTATCGTTCTCCATATAATTACTTTATCATCATCATCAGCCGGAAGACGTCCACTGCTGGCCAAAGGAGTCTCCCAAACATTTATTTATCGTTAGAGGAAAGATTAGCTGAAGTAGATCTTTTTTTATGAAAATAAGGGACGAGACGAGCAGGACGGCCTACAGCTGATGGCCTTTTTCTGCCGTGAAGCAGTAATGTATATGCATTACTGTGTTGTCGTCTGAAGGGCGCCGTAGCTAGTGAAATTACTGGGCAAATGAGACATAACATCTTGTCTCAAGGTGACGAGCGCATATGTAGTACCGCTCAGAAGCTTTGGGTTTTTCAAGAATCCTGAGCGGCACTGTCTCGTAATGGGTAGGGCGTATCAATTACCATCAGCTGAACGTCCTGATCATGTCGTCCCTTAATTTCATAAAAAAAAAACTCTAAAAGCGGTAGAAGCAGGGACGTGCATTGGTTTTCTAGGGTAAGCACTATACGTTGTATGAAACGCTGCTTGCTTCGTATATGCAATCTATAGACTCCCTACCGTAGGTAGTATTTTACATTTAACACTAGTGCTATATTTATTTAGGTTCGTAACGAGGTAGGCACTGCCTAATTGCCTATATGATATGCACGCCCTTGGGTAGAAGATGCAAAGAGAACCCACATCTGTACGTAACACCTTGTTACCATGTTTCCCTGGTACGCGGTGGATTGTGAGAGGGCAAAAAACTCCTCAACTCTAGGAGTACGCGACGCCCACGACCTATTAAAGTTTGTTAAGCCCGGCAACGGTTTACAATGGCGCATTTAATACAGTTATTCAGGTAAACTTTATAATATATAGAAATAAGCGCACTTTACATTTAAATAAAGTTATTGTTGTGTATATCTGTATCATAAAACATAACTAAAAGAACAACCGTATTCAAAAACACTATTCCAAAACAATATATAAAATAAGCACTTAAAAGTATAACAATAATTACGTATTTTTATACAATCTAATGAATAAATCTTATTCTAGTAACGATTATTGTTATTTTTGAATCGGTAAATCATAATTTCATACAATTTAATTTTTTTTCGCAAACTAGTTAATTTTGTATAAAAATAAATCTAAGCTGCTTACACGAGCCAAATCTAAGTATATTACATAAATAAAACTTGAAAAACAAAATTTTATGAACGATGCGGGATTCGAACCCACGACCTCCGGCGTTCCATGCCGGTGCTCTAAACCACTGAGTCTAACTCAGATCTATTAATCCTAGAAGTGAGGGTTATCACTTTAAAAACATAACAAATTGTCTAAGTATATTATACAGCATAGTACAGGAGATAAGCGGGAATTAACGGAAAAATTTAAAAAGAATGTTTAAGTACCGTCATTTACATGGGTACAAATTTAGAAGCTATTGGACGTCGTAGGGTGATGAAAATAACACTGTGAGATTCAGTTAAGTATATAGATACATTGGAAGTACATTTATACAACCTTCTAATACTAGTTTTTTAATAACTTATTATGTAATTAATTTTAACTAAAATTTTTATTCCACCCAATAACTAACAAAACTCCTGCATTTTACACTTGTACATTAAATACACATAACTTATCAGTTTAACGATACTTGTACTAAGTTAGTGCATGTTTGAGATAATAGTTAAGGCAACTTAAAGGAGACACGATCAATCAAAATTGACGCGCGTTTAGAACAAGGGACGCGATGTATCAACCCTTGTCAGTGTTATTGATAATGTTATTGATACTGTAAGTAATATGTTTTACCCGCAGGTGGCTCACTCTTTGCTAATAAGATTAATTAAAAAAAGATTTCGAGTTACACAAACAGGTCGCAAATTAATTTACATTTTCTATCTGGAGCTATCAAATAAAGAGATTTTAAATGACCCCGGTTTTGAAATGGTGTTTCAAAGTATACTTTTTTTTATGAAAATAAGGGACGAGACGAACAGGACGATCAGCTGATGGTAATTGAAACGCCCTGTGTATTACAATTTAGTGTCGCTCAGGATTGTTGAAAGATCCAAAAATTCTGAAAGGCACTAAAATTGCGCTCGTCTCCTTGGGACTTAAAATATTAAGTTTCATTTGCCCAGTAATTTCACTAGCTACGGCGCCCTTCAGAACGAAACACAGTAATGTTTACACATTACTACTAAACGGCAGAGATAGGCGCCGTTGTGGTACCCATAATCAAGCTGGCATCCTGTGCAGAGGAGCCACCCACTGGTATGAAATATGTATGGTACTACGGAATGGAAGCATGAAAATTATTTATAGTCCTAAGTAAATGATTTTGACCACATTCAGAGAGGATGTGTTACGCGGTTTCATCTACAATATTACAGAATCTAAATGCTCTGCAATCTCTGAGGCCTAAGATTGAAAGGTTTTTGTTTAGTCTACAGTAACCCGTTAGTGTGGTGCTTAGAATGCGTTTTCCCTACTTAGCCCCACTGTCTCCTGCGCAGTGTTTTGCTCAAAGCTTGGAATAGGGTTTTGGAATGTCAAGGGTTGATTTAAAAATAATTCTTGGGACACCAACAAGGGTCAGATTGAGTGCTTTTGGCACAAATTCTTGCAAAGTTCGTCATTGCCTTCAATCCATGCATGTCCTGAAACCCATAGATACCATAGATACATATCTAGTAGGCTTCATAAGATACATAATAGCTTTAATGGTAAATGTATACACTTTTATAATTAATTCCCAGCCACTGTTAAGGCATGTTATCTATAAATAAATTGAATTGCTTTATTAAAAAATGGCTCTGTCGTAAATCCTACTACTCCACAGGTGAATATCTAAGTGATCCGACAGCCTGGGACTAGATTATGATTATTTTAGAGCAATAACAATGACAGTTCAATACTGTATATTTCATTAAAAGGAGCGCAAAAAAAAGAATGCTGTGAGAGTTTCTTGCGCCTCTTCTTCTCTATCAGAGCGCCATTTGTTTCCAAAGCGGTAATAATATATTAGAAATAAAATCTAAAAGAATTCTATAGGAATCAATATTTGAGAAAATAAATGCCTTTTATGCCTTTTATATATATATCATTTGTGGTGATTTTAATTTGAAAATTCAATAATAACTGGTTTATGTTAATATTATAATATTGAAACAAATTATAACAATTCATTTATAATAACGGCCTCTTAAAACTATTTAGTTTAACTATTATAACATTATTTTCAATGTACATTACAAAATGTAATAAAATTGCATTCAAACTTAAATACTTCGTCACATAAAGTACAAACATTGCACTTAACAAGTACTTGTCATGAGTGTTGTATAATTAATATTAAATAGTTATTTCGTCGCAACCCTTCCGGCCCCAACAAGAAGGGCCATTCAAATATTTATGTTATTGTGATAGGGTTCGTATTGTGATAATTGAATGCGGTTCAAATTATTTGTACGAACATTGTATTAGTTTGAATAGATTCGATCATATGTAACTAGCTGTTACCCGTGACTTTGTCTGCATTTACTAGAGTAACCATACTAGTTGGTTTCCCAATGCATACATACAAAATAATTATATGTTTCATCGATAAGGCAGCTTTCGTAACAAACGTGTTAATTCGACCGTTTTTTAAAGTGAAACTTTTATTACATCGTCTCAAAGTTTTTCGTCTGTGTGTTGCATGTCGCGTGGCGGTAGGGCGGCGCCTATAGTTCGCAGCAGCTGACCGTGTAGTGTATAGACTATTAGGTAGTCATTTGTGCCAGTGCTCCACGCTATTTTGTTTGTGTTTTAGTTAAATGTCTATAATGTGAAAAAAAGTTTCACATTTACCGTGGTTTCATAAAACCCACACAATCCTTTTTTTCTCAGACTTAATTTGCAAATCCGGCTACCCCGACATATTCTTTTTATTTTTTGGGTTACCATAGAGCCTACGACACTCACAAATAATGTAGCTTTCTATTGGTAACAAAATTTTCAAAATCGGTTCAGTAGAGCCGGAGATTACCTACCCGTTACAAACTTAATCATAAACTTTACCTCTTTAATATATTAGTATTTTGCCCTATGCTTCCTCGGGGCATAAAAAGAATAGGGAAGGCCCAAGGGTGTCGAAAGAGGCATTACCAGTGTGAGGCTTCTTTGCACAGAATGCCAGCTATATTATGGGTACCACAACGGCGCCTTTTTCTGCCGTGAAGCAGTAATGTGTAAGCAGTATGTGGTTAAATCTGAAGGGCGCCGTAGCTAGTGAAAATACTGGGCAAATGAGACTTAACATCTTGGTTACGAGCGCATTAATAGTGTCACTCAAAATCCTTGGGTTTTTCAAGAATCCTGAGCGCATTATAATGGGCAGGGCGTATCAATTACTATTTGCTTTGAAGGTTCTGCTCGTTTCATCCCTTATTATCATTAAAAAATAGCAGTTTTACAATCCAAAACACCTTTTACATATTAAAGTTTGAAATTTTCAAATCTGATAGCGACTTCCAAATTATTAATTTTTTTCAATATTTAACTTACCACACACAAAAGCGACAGTCCGTTGTACAACACACATGTTGATATCGGCGGACAACAAAGAGCATAATTATCCACTGAGCCACTGGTCACCTCATTTTGTCACTTCGTCACTTTATAAAAAACACTTTTGTTACTTAGAAGATTTCACTTGTTTATTACGCCGTCGCCATATCTGAAAAAGAAATAATATAATTAGTTTTCTTTCAACTTTCCTTATTTGATAAGTGGAGCAAAATGGTAACAATCTGGCACCCAAGAATCAGAAAAAGAAAGAGTCGATGGCAGAATAAAAAGATGGAGAGACGACATTGAAAAGGTAGGTGGAAAGATATGGAATAGGACATCAAATTCAAATTCAAATATTTTTATTCAAAATAGGATTTATAATCACTTATTGAACGTCAACCCATTCAAAAGAGACTGCCTCAGACCTGAGAAGAATGGGCGCAAGAAACTCAGCGGGCTTTTTTTTTATATAAAATATGGATTACAATGTAATATCGTACAATAAACATTAATAATTAAAGAGCCTGAGGGTGTTCGCTTTAATCCCAGTCTGTGGTGTCATTAAGAAAATCGGTTATGCCTTTCCCACACAAATGTTTTTAACAATTCTTTTAAATTTCGTAACACATTTGTTTTGTACATTTTCTGGGATCATATTGTAGAAGCATATATATCGCCCAACAAAAGACTTACTAACTCGACCCAACCGAGTAGTAGGCATAACAAGTTTATGTTTGTTCCTCGTGTTAACATTATGAATGTCACAGTTTCTAGAAAATTCCTCAATGTGCTTATGAACATACAATACATTATCAAAAATGTATTGAGAAGCAACAGTCAAAATGTTTATTTCTTTAAATTTTTCTCTTAATGATTCTTTGGGACCTAGGTTATAAATCGCGCGAATAGCATTCTTCTGCAGCACAAAGATAGTATTAATATCGGTCGCACTGCCCCATAACAATATACCATAGGACATAATACTATGAAAATAACTAAAGTATACTAATCTCGCCGTATCTATGTCAGTTAACCGTCTGATTTTCTTAACCGCATATGCTGCAGAACTAAGCCTATTCGCCAATCCTTCAATATGGGGGCCCCACTGCAATTTGGAATCAAGAGTAATGCCAAGAAATATAGCAGACTCAACTGGTTTTACCACCTCTCCATTTAATAAAATATTAGCATCTACATTTTTGACATTTGGCGCGGTGAATTTAATATATTTGGTTTTATGATTATTTAACAATAAGTTATTGGCGCTAAACCAGTACACGATGTCAGATAGAGCATTGGGGCAAAGGGCAGAGTACTGTGGAAGAAGTCGGAGGAAATTATGAGTGGAGCAAAAGGACTTTGCGAAAGGGCACACAGATTAATGGTCAATACTGCGTCATTAGTTATAAATAGTTTGTTTGATATTAGCTTATTAATAATAATAATAATAAATAAAATAGCTTTAATTAATTCCACTATAGTTACATAAAAGTTACTTAATCTGATATTTTACAATTGTATTACTAATTAACTTTAATAAATCTACTACTTATGCAATTTAATCTCCTTCTAATGTGGACCCCCTCAGGGTAAAAGCCTCCTCCAAAGGATTCCATTTTTCTCTATCTTGAGCAATGGTCATCCAGTCCTCCCTGCTTTGGATACAATCTTGCTAATACGAGTGGCAAATTAATAGTCTGAATTAAAGGTTAATTTATAATTATTATTACTATACTAAAAACATCAAATCTGAAACCACTGAGAATCACTTAAAATTACTATAACCTCAAAATACCTTTTACCAGAATTTACTAGAGGGACGCTTCTTTGCACAGGTTGCCGGCTAGATCGGCCTATTTCTGCCGTAAAGCAGTAACGTGTAAACAGACTGAGGTCTGTAGGGCGCCGTAGCTAGTGAAATTACTGGGCAAATGAGTCTTAACATCTTATGTCTCAAGGTGACGAGCGCAATTGTAGTGCCACTCAGAATTTTTGTGTTTTTCAAAAATCCTGAGCAGCACTGCATTGTAATGGGTAGGGCGTATAAATTACCATCAGCTGAACGTTCTGCACGACTCGTCCCTTTTTATCACAAAAAAAAGAGTATAGAACAAATTGTAAAACGTCAACACATCAATAGTGAGTCGGTGTAAACTTTTCCGTAGTTCGTTAAAAAGTCAATTAGCAATGGCCGACCCCCGTACTGTTTACAACTAGTTACAGTTTTCAGTTTGTAAATAATTACTCCGTAGTTTTTCGTTCTCAATTGCCAAAATGCTATCAGGCATGCGAAAAATCAAATGAGATTATATTTTATCTGTAAACAGCACATATTCAAATCATTTTATTAAAATATTGAATTTTTTAAACATGCCCTAAAAATTAATGTAATGTATGGGGCGTTGGTAGCGCTGAGCGGGTTTTGTTCTGAGCCCCTGATCTAGTTAATCCGTTATTTTCTTTACTGTTTCGTGCATATTAAGTAGGTACATATATTATATATATCTATTGCTTTAGAATAGTTTTTTTTTAAAGTCGGTTGTTTTATTGTTAAAATTTCTCTTCGGTTCTCGACCGATTTTGACTTTACTTTAACTTAAAAATATTAAAACCTGAACAAACTTTAATTTATGGTTTAAAATGCAGATTTCCACGTTATGAAATGAATAATTAATAAGAATAAATTAAATATATATTCTAAGAGCATTTATACGTGTAGATAGACTGTGAAAACGTCGAAAAAAATTGAGGTTGACAGTTACCCTCTATTTTGAGCAATGCACACACACTAACACAAAGTGACAAACAAATCGCGAGTGTAAGACATAGCACACATATAGTGTGACGCACACTATAGTAATAAACCTGGCCTGTTTTCATCGGTTTTCCAGCAGCAAAAGGCTATCTTGAAGTGCAAATTATCTTAATTCACGACCAATTAAATTATTAGTACAACACTAACTAAAAAAAAAAAGAAAAAAAACTCCAAACATATATTGTAATTAACTCAAATATATAAATCGTATTATAAATCCCAGCTTATAAATTTCTGAATAATATTTATTCAAAGCCCTAATAAATGAATATACAATTCGATTCGACTAGATATAAACCAAGTTATGTGCCAGTCGATAGAATTATTTATTTTCTCGTTTTACGACTTATTTGCGACTGAAAAATGACACTTTAGAAACATTTTATGTCTTCGTCATAAAATCGATATGCTGTTAATTTTTATGGCATTAACTAAAGGTGATTTCCATGGATTGCGGACGTGAGACATAAATTGGGTTTTTCGTTTCGAATACCAGAAATAATAGTGTTGGAATAATATAGGCTCATACGATCAGAAGCCAGGAAAGTAATAAGTTTGCCAAAACCATAGACTTAGAATATACTATGGTATAGAGATCAAGAAAGCTCGGTAATGTGTGAACAGTTGAGGCTTCTCAATTTAAAATCACTAACAGTTACAATAGATTCACTATCCTTTTCTATCTTGCTGTATTTCCGTTAGAGGTGTATTTCTCTCTCGCACACTTTGATTGTCAATATACTACTATTGTAAGTTTAGGCCAGACCCGTATTATATGGATTTTATTTAAAACTAACACTCAGATTAAAATTCAAGAATTAAAATTCCAAATAGGATATGATATGACGTAATGAAAGTCAAAAACTACTACTAACAATTATATCATCAACGTAGACATTTTTTTTATAAAAAATGCTCATAAAATGAAAACTACTGGGCCCAACTATGTTAATTTTTTATGCGACCAAATGGCATCTATTCTGTATCGAACTAAAGAAGAATTACGTAAATCGGATTAAAAATCTCAGAGTAATCGGTGTACATACATATACCGATCGAATTGATAACCTCCTCCTTTTTGTAGTCGGTTAAAAATGGCAACACTTTTAGCAAATGATATCGATACATCTACGCCAAGGTATAGCAACACAAAAACTGCAGGCAATGGAAGCCAAACAAGAAGCTAGTATACCCTATAAAAGGTAACATCTTTAAGTAAATTACACGCATTAAACAAAGTACACAAGGGTTCGACATTTTGACAGATGTAGAGACATAACAACTGCCTCGCCGAGTTTCATCCACCTACAGATTTAGTGCGTGGGACAAAGGAGAAGCTTATAGCGATACCGTATAGCGTACCGTAGAATAAGATATTAATCTTTTTATTCTATTTTATATATCTATAATTGAGTAACTTACGGGGTGTAGAACTAAGGACTCTCAAAATAAAGGTTTCATCTGGATGATCGTGTTTACGTCGCCTTACAAACTGTGCTTAATACGACTATCTAGTTAGTATACGAGTAATTTAACACACTGGCTTAATTAAGTGATACAAAATGATTTGTTATAGTTGAAACAAAGCAAGTACCTGAAGTTCTATGATATTCGTTAATATGAACAGTATTGTTGTGAAAACAACTTTGATATAACTTCTCAACTGTGAAGGTACACATAAGGATCTTATTTGTTAATTATAAAGCAATTATAGTACTAGCCAATGGTACTTATAAGGATAGTACATTTGTGACGCGATTAGCTCTTATGTAATATTTACTTCTGTAATTAAAAGCTAACAATGGTTGGATTTCTTATATTATTTGAGGTGTGAGACTGCGTTTCCAGCATATTTAATCATTCTAGACGCAAAGTTCAAAAGAATAAACATCAAAAGACCTTATTAGGTTTTTTTAGTAATAAATAGCGATGCTTTTTCGTTTTGTTTTCTTTGATACATGAACTTCTTTCTTTTTATACAATAATAATGGTTCGAACATAAAATTAGATATTTAACACTTCTATACGATTAAACAAAATACATAGAGAACGCTAGGATGTATGAATGGGCGATTAAAAAAAATTACATGAAGTCACCGCGCTATTAATAATATTAATAAGTACTGATACTTATCTCGAAAAATACAATAGCGATTACTGAAACATGTATATAAATATATACAAAAGCTAACAGCAGCTTGATCCTGTAACTTAGGCCACACGGCGACATGATTACACGCTCCGCGTGGGCCTACATTGTGCAACGATTTCTAATTCAAAACAAATTAAGCTGGCACGTGGGCTAAATGACGTAACATAATCTGCAACTTTTGGGGGCAAGGAAAAAACTGATGGAGTCTAAATCAGATTCACGTACCAAGGATTATCACCTTCATTTCTTTTATAGGTCTAAACAGATTTTTTAGTGCTCGATTCGCTAAAAGAAAAATGGAACCAAATAAAATATAAATTTCTTTGATAAATAATAAACATTGACTGGATCCATTCGTATGTTATTTCTGAGACGCACTTGGCTTGTTTAAACTACGTATTCTACCTAAAGTAACCTTATTCTAACCGAGAAGTCTGCGAACACCCCAGGAGTGTTCTTAACTTCTAGAAAGAGCTGGGCTGGTTAGAGTGACTGGCCAACCCAACTAAGTTTTTTTATGAAAAAATAAGGATGAGACGAGCAGGACGTTCAGCTGATGCTATTTGATACGCGCTGCCCATTAGAATGCAGTGTCACTCAGGATTCTTGAAAGAGCTAAAAAGTCTGAGCGGCACCACAACTGTGCTCGACACTTTGATACATAAGGTGTTAAATCTCATTTGTCCAGTAATTTCACTAGCTACGGCGCCCTTCAGACCGAAATTACTGCTTCAGGGCAGAAATAACTGGTTTATTGCGGAAACAGGATCCCCTGTACCATAACATAGTCCGATATTGCGTATATAGATTATAAAAATTAAACAAAACTGGCCAAGATCAGAAAGGTTTAAACGCTCACCTAACAAGTTTCCTTTAGACGACTCGAGCTGACATTTTATTTATAGAAAAAGAGGGCAAACCAGCGTCACCTGGTGTTTAAGTGATCACCGCCGCCAACATTCTCTTGCAACACCAGAGGAATCATAGAAGCGCTGCCGGCCTTTAAGGAACATGTACGTGCTTTTTTTGAATACCTTCAAAAAATGTCGTATCGTCCTGGTAACACTGAATTCTAATTCCAAACCTTTGTAGAAGTTGTTGCTGCACTTTGGAGAACCGTACTTAAGCTGAGACTAATAGAGTCTACTTAGACTTTGCTCAGAGTTTACTTACGTAAAACTAAACTGAGTGTGATGAAATACAAACTTGACTTTTGCATTCGGTTGTTTTAGCGTAAACTCAGCATAATTTAAGCAGACTTATCATCATCATAATCAGTTGGAAGACGTCCACTGCTGGGCAAAGGATCCCCCAAAGATCTCCACGACGATGGGTTCACTGTACCTTCATCCAACGTATTCCGGCGACCAGATCGTCGTTCCATCTTGTGAGGGGCCTAACAACACTGCTTCGGTAACTTTGCTCCTTCTACGGATCTCATACCCGATTCGATCTCGCAGGGACACTCCGAGCATAGCCCTCTCCATTGCCCTCTGAGCAACTATGAGTTTTTTTATTCAGTATTAGCTGACCCGACAGACGTTGTTCTGTATATAATAAATAAATAAATGTTTTTATATGAATTTGTCAATAATATATCATAACATCAAAAATTACTTCGTAAAATATGCACCCTGCTGTCGTAATGAAATTGTTTCACAGCAGAACTGTCAAACCGTGCGTCAGTAAATTCTCTCATAGAAATTATGTATGGACACATCAAAGGAAAAACAACTTTGATGTTTTTATTTAATTTAGCAGCATTTTCCTATTTATTCACCTTTTAAACCTTCTCTGGACTTCCACAAATAATTCAAGACCAAAATTAGCCAAATCGGTTCAGCCGTTCTCGAGATTTAGCGAGACTAACGAACAGCAATTCATTTTTACATATATAGATGAGCTTTTTATATACATATTACATAACTATAAAAACAAAATCAAAGATTATGCTAGGCATACACTCAGAGTCTTTACCCGAACAAGCGTTACATAGCCAAGCGTGACATCTCAGCCTCATTCAATTTCCAATAACAAAGATCTCAGCGCGCCTTAAAAAGTCTTTACTACATTGTATTTTTATAAGCTCTCCATAATCGCCCCCCGAAACATAAAACTGTAACTCAAAGTCCTCAAGCATTGAACATGCGTCTTCCAGATGCCAGAGGTTCACACGATACATATGCGAAACCGTATTGAACGAAATGTTTATTTGTTCCTTTTATTTCTTCATGACGTACATAATATTGTGTTTTATTATTGCAACAATTCAGATTTTCCCATCTTCTATAGTATTAGAATGATAATTTGTAACGTATATGTACTTAATGGTATCATTTCAACAATAATTTTCAATCGATAGTTCTATGAAAAGTTACAAATTATATCTAATCTAATCTATGCATGTCCTATATCATGTAGCTATCTTTAGTTTAACTTACTAGAGGTAGACAAATCTATCCTTTTACGCTTACTTACATTTCAATAATCTCTCGACATAAAGCATTGGATTATAATTTTATTGTACATAACTATGGATAGATAAGATTAGTCATTTGACGGTGATAGCAGTGTATCCGTAACTAAAGATACGTTATTGAAAACGGCCGTAAATAGTAAAACTTGTCCGTAAATCACTTCTTCTAGGAGTTGACGTGTTAATCGCTTTTATTTATTGTTAAATGATTGATAGAAGTAAGGCAGTGCTACCAAAAAAAAATGGCGGGAAATTAGACAGAATGATAACTTTTGACTTGAAGTATAGTATACTAGGGCATGTAGGATGTACAGGGTTTCTGGTGTGGCACTGGTGCACAAAATTTATGATTGATAGAAATAAATCCATCCTATATAACTATTTTCGAAACACACACGCTATGAATTGCTCTTGTAAAATCATTTGAATACACTATTTTTTGTAAAATATAAACAAAAACTTCCACAGATAAAATATAAACATCATTTTGACGTTTCAATACCCTACACTGTCTTTAAACCATAGAGGTGGGACATTAAGAATGAATTATATAGAATAATAGCTGACCCAGCAAACGTTGTATTGCCGATATTAAAATCGCGATACAAAATTAACTGTTGATATTAGATGGGTGAAAATTTGAAGCTGACTCATAATCAAACAAATTTAATAAAATGTCAAAAAAATAAAAATAAAAAATTTCGTGTGGACCACCCTTAACATTAAGGAGGATGAAAAAGAGATGTTGATGATGAGACCTACTCAATATGCACTCAAAATTTCATGAGAATCGGTCAAACCGTTTCGGAGGAGTTCAAAGTTTAACACCATGACACGAGAATTTTATATATCAGAAGAACTGAATTGTTAAAAAAATAATAATATCATCAAAGTAGTATATTTCTATAAGGTAAAATTGTAGTAAAATAAAGAAGATGAATTTAAATTAAACTTATACTTACAATTAATTTGTAATTATTATCATTTCGTATCCTAATATGTTTATGAAAATGGTGAGATGTTTACTCCTGACGGAGAAACCCGTAACGCTGCTTTTTATCTGGCTTTTCATGTGTTTGTGATTTGGACACTGTTATTATTTGGTCTAATGATTTTAGCAACACTATACTGTCAAAACTGCATACAAAAATACGCAGCACCACAAAAGCAATAGATGGTCTAGCACAAGCACGTGCATTAAAATGGAAGTCGGCAGGACACATAGCACGCCTGCAAGATCAAAGGTGGACAAAAAGAGTGACAGAATGGAGGGGGCCAGTGGGCAAAAGAAAGAAAGGGAGACCTTGCAACAGATGGGAGGAAGAAATTAAACACACAGCGGGTCCAAACTGGATACAAACAGCGCAATCCAGAGAAAACTGGCTTAATTTGGAGGAGGCCTTTACCTGCAGAGGGTTTCTTGCAGAAAAAAATGCATAAAAATTAATTCCTTTTTATAAAACTACCTTAATAATTAAATTAACTAACTACTTAATCTTTTTCTTATTGATACTAACAAAACTAATCGACTTTGTAAATAGCATTTCTGTAAGAAATAAAAGGCTTTTTTATTTTATTTTATTTATTTATACTGCCCAAATGTTTTGAGATGTGCACGAGACTCAATGTCAACTCGATGTCTCGTCCCAGAGTTTGGCGAGTCAACATCTCCTGAGGATGCCTCATGTAGAGGCGAAACACGTGTCAAATTGTTCAAAGACAAATATTAGCGAAATTTACACTAAAGAAAACTCAAAAAATTTGGATAATTGTGGATTTCCGCAATGTAACGGTTACTTCAATAAAGACTATAAAGCTTCCGATAATATGCATACGATCGTGATTTTAGAACATGTCCGATGTAAGATAAACGATAACAGTAGTTATAATATTGGTAGATTTATGAAAGCACTTTTTAAATTTTATTTTACATTTATTTTTATCAATGAGGGCTAAATATCAACATAATGTAAACAACTGCTATAAAATTAACGTAAATTAAACCGATTTAACAGGTGACCCAAGATCTGGTACGTACTTCTGTCAAAGGATAAGTTTGGCTATACAAAGAGGTAACGTTACCAGCTTCATGGGCACCTTAACTGCCGATAGCGTTCTAAATGATACTATTTGTAATTAATTAATTTTGGTAGATTATTTAAGTTTTCTTTAATTATTTTTTATATGAATAGCGTTATTAATTACTAAGTCATATGTAAATAATTTGAAATCTATACTAATATTATAAAGCTGCAGTGTTTGTTTGTTTGTTTGAACGCGCTAATCTCCAGTACTACTGGTCCGATTTGAATGATTCTTTCAGTGTTGGGTAGTCCATTTATCGAGGAAGGCTATAGGCTATGTTTGCGTGCGCTGCAAAAACGATTGACAATAGAACAAAATGATGTATAGGCTATAATATAGGCAATATTTTATTACTTATAATCTGTGAACTATCGCGTGAATTATACTTTATATGGCAAAACAACATTTGCCGGGTCAGCTAGTATAATAAATAAATATAGTTCTTTGATTTACAAAAAAAAACGTAAATTATAACATTATATTAAGTAATAATTTTAGACATGTTCCGCCTCCGAACTTACCCAACGAGCTCGTCATTAGTAAACAATTAAATAACGGATACTACATTATAAACAGGCAAAAAGAATCCTTTTTTTTTATAATTCCTAATGTCACACAATTAGTAGTTATTAATGTTTAGATTACCACATGCGAATACGACAGAAATAAATGCCCCCGCGATGATATTGTTTCAACTTACCACATGGCGAGACTAATAATACCGTCAAAGTTCTATGCTTAAAAAAGGTATTACTGAAATGATAAACGGAGCAGACGTTGGATTGCCATTTTTTTAAGATATAAATAAGGGACGAGACGAGCAGGACGTTCAGCTGATGATAATTATCTACCCATTACAATGCAGTGCCGCTCAGAATGACTGAAAAACCGAAATCTTCTTAGCGGCACTACAATTGCGCTCGTCACCTTGAGACAAGATGTTAAGTCTCATTTGCCCAGTAATTTCACTACCTACGGCACCCTTTCGACCGAAACACAGTAATGCTTACATATAACTGCTTCACGGTAGAAATAGGCTCCGTTGTGGTACCCATAATCTAGCCGGCAATCTGTGCAAAGGAGCCTCCCACTTTTACTTAGACTTTGATAATGCAGAGTTTACTTACGGCCCGTAAGTGATCGGACAGCCTGTGATTATTTTATAGCAATAGCAATGACAGTAAAATATTGTATATCTCATATAAATATTATAAAGCTGCAGTGTTTGTTTGTTTGTTTGTTTGTTTGTTTGTTTGAACGCGCTAATCTCTGGTACTACTGGTCCGATTTGAATGATTCTTTCAGTGATGGGTAGTCCATTTATCGAGGCTATGTTTTTTTTTCAAAATTAGGGATCCGTAATAAAATTGCTATTTTGTAACACAAGGTGTAAAATCGAAAACCTATTTTTGCGTGCGCTGCAAAAACTATTGACAATAGAACAAAATGATGTACAGGCTATAATATAGGCAATATTTTATTACTTAGAAAACTATCGCGTGAATTATACATTATATGGCAAAACAACGTTTGCCGGATCAGCTAGTCTCATATAAAAGAGTACAAAAAAAGAATGCAGCGAGAGTTTCTTGCAACTCTTCTTCTCTCTTAGAGCGCCATTTGTTTCCGATGCGGTAGTAGTATCTAGTACATAGGTTCTCAACGTGGGCGATAACGCCCCCTTGTGGGCGTTTGAGACTTTCTGGGGGGCAGTAGAAGACCCAGGGACATTGAGATGGCGCAGATGGGGCGTGGGTAGATTAAAAATATAGTCTAAAAATGCAAAAAAATACACGAAAATACTCTAGAAAAAAATATATTCTCAAAGTGGGCGGTGAGCAAAATAAGGTTGAGAAACTATGATCTGGTATATCCGAAATGACATCAAAAATAATATGTAAAAGAAATTTTGAGAAAATAAATGCCTTTTTATTTAATTTTTGGGTTTTTCAGGAATCTGAACGTCCTGCAAGATATAAAAATGATAACATTTGTGATAGGTATACTTTTTTAAGTGAAAATTTATTTAGTCGCGCCTTATTTTGAGGGTACTAAATGAGTACGCTATCACGCTCGGTTTTGTAACGATACGACCAAGAGACACAGGCTCGTTGAGAATAGCTATATTTCATAGCATTATTGTATCTTCGTATGGTTTCGAGCACTCCTTTTTTTGTGTGGCAGCTTTGTCATTATTCTCATTTTTTTTTACGTATTTGACTGAAAATACTTGTAAGAGGCTAAACATATATGATTTTGAAGGTTTTCTTAAAGTTTAGCATATATAAGAACGAATATAAAATGTCCGAATACCCGAACCATACAAAGTACTATTAATATTCAAATTCAAATATTTTGATTCATAATAGGATTTAAAATCACTTATTGAACGTCAAAAACTACCACCCATTCAAAAGAGACTGCCTCAGACCTGAGAAGAATGGGCGCAAGAAACTCAGCGGGCTCTAAATATAAAATATGGATTACAATATAATATCGTACAATAAACATTTAAAATCAAAGAGCCTGAGTGTGTTCGCTTTATTCCCAGTCCGTGGTGTCATTAAGAAAATCTTTTATGCTATAATAACCTTTCCCACACAAACGTTTTTTAACAATTCTTTTAAATTTCGTAACACATTTGTTTAGTACATTTTCTGGGATCATATCGCCCAACAAAAGACTTACTAACTCGACCCAACCGAGTAGTAGGCATAACAAGTTTAGGTTTGTTCCTCGTGTTAACATTATGAATGTCACAGTTTCTAGAAAATTCTTCAATGTGCTTATGAACATACAGAACATTATCAAAAATGTATTGAGAAGCAACAGTCAAAATGTTTATTTCTTAGCGTGGGAAGACCAAAATTTCTTAAACATATTGTATAATACAGTAATAATGAGATACTTTCTCTAAATATTAATTAATTCACATTATTTTAGCACGGAGCGAGCGTGAGAACCTGCGAATATATAAAAAGGCTGCCCCGACCGGTTTAGAAGCCTTAACAGGATGCCCATCCGGCGCGGAATGGACTTCTACAGGTTTGTGGCTAAATCAATCGATGCCACATGTTTTTACTGTGCTTTGATTACACATATATCTTACTAGCTTTTGCCCGTGTGTTTGTCTGCTTGGACATCAGTATTGAGACTAAATGGAAGTAACTTACCGTAACGTACTTTTTTTATGACAATAATGGCCGAGACGAGCAGGAGGTTCTGATGGTAATTGATACACCCTACCCATTACAGATATTCTTAATAAATCCAAAAAGCGGCACTACAATCGCGCTCGTCATCTTAAGACATAACATGTTAAGTTTTCTTTTCCCAGTAATTTCACTAGCTACGCCCTTCAGATCGAAATACAGTAAGGCTTACATATTACTGCTTCACGGCAGAAAAGGCGCTGTTGTAGTACCCATAATCTATCCGGCATCCTGTGCTAAGGAGCCTCCCACTGATAAAATGGTAAATCATCAATATTCAAAAACTAATAGATACTATTATAAAATGAATAATTTTGTTTCTATTTTCAAATTACTATCAAATGTGGAAGGCTTCTTTGCACAGGATGCCGGCTAGATTATGGGTGTTCAACGGCGCCTATTTCTATCGTGAAGCAGTAATGTGTAAGCATTACTTTGTTTCGGACTGAAGGGCGCTGTAGCTAGTGAAATTACTGGGTAAATCAGAGGTAAGTAACATCTTATGTCTCAAGGAGACGAGCGCAGTTAAAGCCGCTCAGAATTTTTGGGTTTTTCAATAATTCTGAGCGGCACTGCATTGTAATTTGCAGGGAGTATCAATTATCATTAGCTGAACATCCTGCTCGTCTCATCACTTATTTATATTTAAAAAATGTTGGTATATGGTCGAAAATTACCAAATCCATATATATATATGCCCTTTTTGCAAGACGATCGCTGCAATTCTCTTTTCTTTACACTACATTCAAATAATGTGACTCGAAAAACGTACGTAAAATGGCGGGAAATGATCGAAGTTTTTAACAATAACTAAGAAACGCGTTCCAAATTCGAATGCAAAAAGAATTGAAGTTTTTATTCTATAGCAATATAATTTATTACAACACGTGTTTCATGGTTACTAGTAATGCCGTCTATTGGCGGCTATCTAAAGCATATTGTTAAAATAAAATAGACAATAGTACATGGTGATAAAAACCACATGGCTCGCACATGAGGGGCGTTGTCCAAATTATCTACTCGTATTTGATGTCGCCCTAGTAACAGATTACATACCTATTAACAATAACTATAGCAGCTACTATGACAATATTAATGAACCTGCTAACTTATTATTCTTAAGTTAGATAATTTAAACATCTAAAGAGATCTGCTTGCTCCTAGACATGCGTCAACCGATGAAAACAGGCCAGGTTTATTACAAACTACCTCTCAAACTTGCGTTTTGTTTTTCACTTTGTGTTAGTTGCTTAAAATAGAGGGTAACTGTCAACCTAAACTTTTTTCGACGTTTTCACAGCTGTCACAGTCTATCTAGGCGTATATAAATGTTCTAAGATTATTTTGGAATAGTTTATAAATTTTAGTATATAAATAGATTGATTTGTGACTACTTACTAACTAAATATTATCATTAATTTTAACCTATGTGTTTTTTAGACGCTAAATTGACCTGGTTTTGCGTATATTACTGGTATTGTTATATAATAAATAAATAAAAAAAAAAATAAGTTATGTTCAATATTGTCAATTTGAAGAGATTTTCAAAGCAATGTTCATCGGCTGGTATCAAGTATTTTTTCTTTATGATAATAAGGGTCGAGACGAGCAGGACGTTCAGCTGATGGTAATTGATACGCCATGCCCATTACAACGCAGTGCCGCTCAGGATTCTCAAAAAACCCAAAAATTCTGAGGGACACTACAACTGCGCTCGTCCCCTTGAGACATAAGATGTTAAGCCTCATTTGCCCAGTAATTTCACTAGCTACGGCGCCCTTCAGACCGAAACACAGTAATGCTTACACATTACTGCCTCCGCCGGCCTCCTGTGCAAAGGAGCCTGGTATAAGTAAGTATGTCCTAAGGTTATTTATATGGAGCTTCTTCGGCAGTTTACGTTGCAAACTTATCGTTGAATCAGTAGTTAATTACCATTAAATTGGTGGTTGAAAAACGACAGTCACGCCACACGCCACAAATTAGGATATCATCCCCACCATCTAGTCGTGTGGCGTTCCTCCACAGTGCGGTTTTCAAAGACTTTCTTCTACGTACAACCAACTGAGGAATGGGCTTGTGTGGGCGATAATCAAATCAAAATCAGTTTATTCACGTAGGTCACGGAAATGACACTTATGAATGTCAAAAAAAAAAATTTTTCTTATTGAATCTACCGCTACTTCATGAAGGGTTGAGCTAATGAGAAGAAGTAGAAAGAAATTTACAGATCATTTCAATTACAATATAATATGTCAAATGTAAAATGATGCAACAAACACTCTCAAACGTCAAATATTCAATGTCTTAAATATGTACCTTGAAAAAAAGCGCGTACACATTTCTAAAAGGCCGGCAACGCTCCTGTGATTCCTCGCGATGATCACTTAACATCAGGTGACCCATACGCTTGTTTGTCCTCTTCTTACATAAAAAAACGAAGCAACCATCGCCTCCCTAGACCATATTTTAGGGGAATGGAACGACCCGCCCCACGACGCTACCACAAGGAATGCCATTTAAGTGAGCATGACGAAGCCTGCCACGAGAACTCGACCAAACAATAATCAAGAATGTATTCAATTTAATAGCAGTGATACGCTCTCGGTTCGCTACGATTATTATAATATCATAAGTTATTGCCAGTTTATGTGTCATAAAAAGTTTTCACAACACACGCCTAATAATGCCATTTTTCGTAGCGCATTATTTTTGTGTTCAAAAGTCGGAATCAACACAATAAAACGGAACGCCGGAGGTCGTGGGTTCGAATCCCGCATCGTTCATAAAATTTTGTTTTTCAAATTTTTTTTGTGTATTAATCCTAGAATTGAGGGTTATCACTTTAAAAATATAACATATTGTTTAGTCTTAATAAAAGCCAGAATCCAGCCATTTTGGAGATTATAACTGAAATAATTTGGAAGAAATTTTAAAAGATTATTCTATTTTTAAAAATTAATAATGTTGTAAAACGTTGTTAATATGATTATACAAAATATAAATGCTACCATTTTTTTCTGTTTAAAAGTTTTTTTTTTATTTGGAACACAAAAATACTATCTCGACACTGTAGTCTCTTTTTAATTCATGCAAAATTTGAATTAAATCTATTCATTAGTCATTGAGATTTAAGTACCTTTATGATATACTAGCTGACCCGTTGACCCCAAACGTTGTTTTGCCATATAAAGTATAATTCACACGATAGTTTTCTAAGTTATAAAATATTGCCTATTTTATAGCCTGTACATCATTTTGTTCTATTGTCAATAGTTTTTGCAGCGCACGCAAAAATACATTTTCGATTTTACACCTTGTGTTACAAAATAGCAATTTTATTACGGATCCCTAATTTTGAAAAAAAAAATTATAGCCTTCCTCGATAAATGGACTACCCAACACTGAAAGAATCATTCAAATCGGACCAGTAGTACCAGAGATTAGCGCGTTCAAACAAACAAACAAACAAACAAACAAACAAACAAACAAACAAACAAACAAACAAACAAACACTGCAGCTTTATAATATTAGTATAGATTGACAGACAAAAATTCTATACACCATTTTTTGGCTTCAAATTCCAATATTTTTATTCAAAATAGGATAAAATCACTTATTGAAAGTCAAAAACTGCCACCCATTCCAAAAGGTATGCCACTAAACTCAGCGGGCTTCTTTTTTTTATATAAAAATATGGTTACAATGTAAAATCGTACAATAAATATTATTATTTCATAACCTGTGGGCGGTCGCTCAATTCCCAATCAGTGGTATCATTAAGAAAGACATTTATGTTATTACTTTTGCCACGCAAACACATTTTTTTAACAATTCTTTTGAATTTCGTAATACATTTGTTTTGAACATTTTCTGCGATCTTGTTGTAAAAAAAAATATTGAAGTAGGCGCTACTTTGCGGAAATACATAATAATTATACAAATGATTTAAGTTTTCTTTAGTGTTAATTCCGCCAATATTTGTTTTTAAACAATTCGACACGTGTTTCGCCTCTACACGAGGCATCCCCAGGACGCGTCGTCTCGCCAAAATCTGGCACGAGACTGACTGACTCAGGTTTATTATTAACAAATATTGGCGGAACTAACACTAAAGAAAATTTAAATCATTTGTATAATCTTGTTGTAAAAGCATATATACAACAGACTTAGTCAAGTAGTAGATTAGTTTTGTTTGTAGAACCCGAATTCTTTAAAAATATATTCAATGTACCTCTTGGCTTTGTTACGATTTTATTGTATTTATAAGAGTAGTATCACTGTGGAACACAAATTAGGGTTTATTGCAAGTCAGTGAAACTGAACACTCGTATAATTCATTAATATATATAAGTAAATTACGTGACACGTTGTTTGTCCGCGATGGACTCCTAAACTAATGAATGGATTTTAATGGGGATTACTTCATCGAGTGCAGTTTAGTCCAACTTGAGAGATAGGATAGTTTTCATTTTGATTTGAGACCCATAATTATTTTTAATTCCAATATTTGTTTTGTATGGACATATTTTCTGTGAGAGAATTTATTGATGTATGGTTTGACAGTTCTGCTGTGAAAGAATTTCATTACAACAACAGGAAGCATATTTTACGAAATAATTCTTGATGTTATGAAATATTTTTGACAAATTCATAAAAAATCAGTGTTATTTATTACGTACAGAACAACGTCTGTTGGGTCAGCTAGTTCATAATATAATCATAAAGTATACTAGCTGTCATTATGACTTACAATAATTAAATATTTTCTTAATTTATTACTAGTTAACTTTTTTATATTTTCAAATTTGGGGTAAGTATATAATTATTGATATGCAAATAAGCATAATTTTTTTGCAAACCGTACTTTTCAAATGACATTTGACAATCGAAGGTTATTGACGTTAATATTCATGACGTAAATATTTAATGAAGTCGAGATTAATGAATTTCATTGCCGTAGGTGTAAATTGTCAATGCAAAGCGTTACGTAGGTATCGTTACGCCCTCTCTTGATAATGTTTTTTTTTTGTTATTTTGGTTTCCGGTCTTTTAAATGTGTCGTTCATATTTTTTTTATGAAAATAAGGGACAAGACTAGCAGGACGTTCAGCTGATGGTAATTGATACGCCCTGCTCATTAAAATGCAGTTTCGCTCAGGATTCTTGAAAAACCCCAAAAATTCTGAATGGAACTACAACTGTGCTCGTCACCTTATGACATAAGATGTTAAGTCTCATTTGGCCCGTAATTTCACTAGCTACGGCGCCCTTCGCACCGAAACACAGTAATGCTTACACATTACTGCTTCACGGGAGAAATAGGCGCCGTTGTACCCATAATCTAGTCGGCATCCTGTGCAAAGGAGCCTCCCACTGGTGGATCTCCCACATAATATGAATAGGATAACAGAAAACTCATTGGTAAGTGAAGTTCGAGGTAGAAAACGAGAGTACCGTGATGGGAGGCACAGGTTTTAACTGCTGCTCGTGGCGGCGTCGTGGGGCGAGTCGTAACTTTCTCTAAGATATATGCGAGGGAAGCGATGGCTGGTCCATGCGACATGCACGTGAACGGGGGCTGCCTGTGGTGCCTGAACGGTCCTGTCTTTTATTTTTAAATTTAAGGTATTTTTATTAGTTTAAATATAATATAATTGCTCTCAATATCATCTACAAAATAAATCATTACTTTATCGCTTTTTGTAACATACGTGACTAAGTAATTCAAAATGTTTAAGAATTTTGTTGCATCATTTTACTTAATATATTGTCAATAAAATGATTTGTAAAACGATGAAGCTGTACGTAAATGTTGATTTAAAAGAAAATAATTGCAATGAGTTTCTTGTTATTTCTTCTCATTTAAGCTGAGTTTTTCCGAAGTGGTGGTAAAATCTTAAGTGTCGTTTCGATTATTGGGTCATACAGTAAGGAAAAAAAATAATTTATAATCCATTATTATGAATAGGTAAATATATTTTTTTCTTTTCATCTATTACGAAACGTTTTTAATTATGAGTACGAATTTAATATTAATAATAATAATAATATTGACACACTTTTTACACAAATTATCTTGCCCCAAGTTAAGCATATATAGCCTGTGTTATGGGTTACAAGACAATGATATATTGAATACAATATACTTACTTAAACATACATAATTCATATAAACATACATAAACACACATAAACATCCATGACTCGGAAACAAACATCCATATTCATCATATAAATGCTTGCACCTACCGGGATTCGAACCCGAGACCTCTAGCTTAGTAGGTAGGATCGCTAACCACTCGGCTATACAGTTCGTCAATATTATTTCAATTAAGAAAGCCGCAGTAAATAACTAGTAAGTACATATATGAATTTTAGCAAAACTATGACTACATAATACCTACACAGAATAACGCTAAGGGCCGTAAGTAAATCTAATTCTATTCGGCACCTCTTCGTTCTTAGATCCCGAGAGCCCTTACAAATTAAATTTAACAACTTACAGGATAGATGCCTAGACTATATATTAGTTTGAAGCTACTTTAACCTAGATATATTATTGAGAATCTATACTAATATTATAAAGCTGCAGTGTTTGTTTGAACGCGCTTATCTCTGGTATTACTGGTCCGATTTAAATGATTATTTCAGTGTTGGGTAGTCCATTTATCGAGGAAGGCTATGTTTTTTTTTTCAAAATTAGGGATCCGTAATAAAATTGCTATTTTGTAACACAAGGTGTAAAATCGAAAACCTATTTTTGCGTGCGCTGCAAAAGCTATTGACAATAGAACAAAATGATGTACAGGCTATAATATAGGCAATATTTTATTACTTATAAAACTATCGCGTGAATTATACTTTATATGGCAAAACAACGTTTGCCGGGTCAGCTGGTAAAATATAAAGTTAGTAAGTCTTTTGTGGTTCGATGTATAGGTATGCTTTTACAACAACATCGCAAAAAGTGTTCAAAACAAATGTAAGTACTTATTACGAAATTCAAAAGAATTGTATAAGAACGTTTGTATTTTAAATATTACTATAATATAAATGACTTTCTTAATGATACCGCAGATTGGGAATTGAGTGACCGCCTTCAGGCTATTAAAGAATAAATTTTATTGTACGATTTTACATTATAACCATATTATTTTTTATAAAAAAACTAGCTGACCCAGCAAACGTTGTATTGCCGATATTAAAATCGCGATACAAAAGTAACTGTTGAACGTAGATATGTGAAAATTTGAAGTTGTATGTATTTTTTAATGCCGACTCATAATCAAACAAATTTAAAAAAAAATACAAAAAAAATCGTGTTGGTCCACCCTTAACATTTAGGGGGATTAAAAATAGATGTTGTCCGATTCTCAGACCTAACCAATATGCACACAAAATTTCATGAGAATCGGTCAAGCCGTTTCGGAGGACTTCAAAGTATAACACCATGACACGAGAATTATATACCTATATTAGAAGAAGCCCGCTGAGTTTCTTGCGCACTTCTTCTTATCACGTCTGAGGCATACTTTTTCGAATGGGTGGTAGTTTGTAACTTTCAATAAGTGTAATTATAGTATTGGAGATGTGAACGCCGTCAGGCTATCTATATTATAAATTTGATAGTAGGTAAGTATCGAAATTTCATTTAAGAAAAGAATGAGCTGATTTATTTCTCCCATTCTTCTCAGATCTACTTTTGATACCAATAAGTGGTAGTTTTGGACCTTCAATAAGTGATTATATATTCTGTTTTGAATAAAAATATTTGAATTTGAATTGAGCTTTCAATTTTATGAACAAAATTGGTAACATCATAAAATCTGTAATTAATTCGATTTTGAGTAAAAATATTTTTGATTTCAGTTTGTTTATACAATACAACACTTAAATTCTGAAAATTGAGTCAACTTATTTATGTCGTTCTCAGTTAAATGTAGGTAGGTTTAAATTTTATGAATACCTTCAAATTACATAGTTGGACGAACTGTAGGTAGGTACCTAATACTTGATATATTGGATCTAAGATCTCATGTAAGTAATAATTTAATTTATAAATGTATGTAAGAATCAAGTTTTAATAATGTTTAATTATAAGAGCTACGACAAAACTAACATAAGCCTTCATTGATCTTTTTTGAGGAAGTTTTCTTTTATATTTCGTATATATTTTTATAAGAAAAACGTCGAAACTAAAAAGAAAAATTGCGAACTCTTATTTGAAGTTACATATGAAATTAGTAATTTAAGTTAAGTTCACTATTATATACTTATTTATCTACATCGAAAACTCCTTAACATAAACTTACACACTTACAAAAATCACTCATAGAATATAAAAAAAACATCTGTTATTTTTATTTATAACTGTAAGACTATTACTTACATCCAAATGTGAAAAAAATATTATTTATTTCAATTCTTGAAAAGAAAGGAACAAAATTCGTAAATACCTTCCTGATAAACTTCGAGATAGTTAAAAAGAAAAATATTGGTGTAACCTCATTAAGTCATTAGTGATGAAATTTTATCATTGTCGAACATGGAAGTGCGAGATTTTGAATCGACAGTATTGAATATTTAATCACAATTTGTATATTTAATTGTACAAATTCAACACGAAAACTCACCGATGTGTAATTCCAATAAGAAACCACTACACACCGTGGGTTCTCATTCAGGTCAATCCATCAATCACTTAAACCAGATCACACAAAACCGGTTATTCATTCATAAAAATTTTAAACACAACACTACACAGCACGACACAGCCACAGGTGTTAGCGATGAGCCGGCCACGTTACCTATCGCGGCGGCAGTCGGACGCGGAATGAGCAAATTAGGGGTGGGGCGAGAGGGGTGGCGTTGCCCGGGGAAGCTTGAGAGTTGGGACCTGCGTAGATCTATTGCGTACATCACTGCGTATTCGTTTATGCAAATCGTTTTAAAATACATTCGATACGCTAATTTCTTGACTGGCAGGTTGGCTTTTTAATTAGTCGGGACTATAGATAGCTTTTGGTGATGTGACTGTCGAATGATGAGTTTTTATCGATAATTGCACGAAGCGTGTGCACCTTTGACATTTAAGCTTGTTTATTGGTAATATGGATTTCTTATGTTTGAATTTATGTTCAAAATGTAAATATTGTGTAGCGTATTATTTTATGATCATGTCTGCCTTTATTTATATTATGAAATTCATTTCTCATTTTCAATGTCATAACTTACATATTATATTATATTTACTTAGGTATCATATTATGCGTTTTAAGCGAATTTATTTTTCCACAATGATACCACTACTATTCCCGATAAGGCATCAAATTTGACCCCTTTCGCATAGGGTTCAATTTAAGTATATTACCTTTTCGGGTCATTCGTGTGTCTGTCTTACGTCTTTTTTCCGAATCTGCAGGAGCGACTAAGCTGAAACTTGGTACACAAAATATGGGTATTACGGATATAAAAAAATACTATCAGCAGTCACTTTTAAATATAATTAGAACAAATTTTATGTGAACGTAGGTATAGTAAATCATAAGATAAATTAAAATAAATATTTTACTGAACCGATTGTGATATAAGAAAAAATACTTAGTTTTTTAAAGACAATAATTGTACCCGTATATTATGTATTATATAATATGTCTATTGGAAACCTATTAGAAATGTGTTAGAAATGTGTTGTCTGTAAAACAGTATACCAAGGGAAGGCTTCTTTGCACAGGATGCCACCTACGTGGGCATTAAAGCGGCGCCATTTTCTGCCGTGAAGTAGTAATATGCATGCCTTTTTTTTGGTGCCGTAGCTAGTGAATTTACTGGGCTAATTAGACAACACATCATCCCCCTTATTCATAATAGTCTGCTAACTTAAAGCATTGCTAATTCTCACTCTGTCTTCTTCTATTGACCTAAGTCAGAATGAGAAAAAACACTCCTCCACTCACACCATTATGAATAAGAGGGCATATGTTTATTGGGATGCCATTCAGAATTTTAGGTTCAATCAAGAATCCTGAGCGGAACTTTATTTTAATGAACAGGACGTATCCATTAGAAGGTGCCCTTGCCCTTTCTCATCACTTTTGCTCTTAAAAACATGTCTTTTTGTAAGCACACCTTCAGTTTTGATATCATACTTAGGATAGGGACTCTCTCCACAAGATTACACAACGAAATTTTCAACCCTCATAATAATACTATGATCATTTCATAACTTTGACAGCTATTGATCCGAATTTTGAATGATAAAAGATCTATTTTCAGTGACAAATGTACGAAGGATAATGTAAACTGAACCACCAATTACTAACTTTTCTGGACATCCTTTTGTTATATTAAAAATGTTAAAAATGACGGAACCCGATGCATGTGCTCTCGCACTCGAACGGTTTTTTTAGTATTTATTTTTGGTTGAACATTAATTTATTTTTTGAAATATTAGTACCCATAGCTTTGCTCTATAAAATGCGCAATTCACCAGCGTACGTCCCACCAAAATCGATCCAGTAGTTTCCGAGATTTAGATAATAGATAAATTTCATATAAAACAATTTAAACTTCCTATTTAGTATATGAACCGTACACGGTTTTTTTATACATAAAACATATCACAATAAGCTTAGATGTCTTAAAGATACACATATTTGCTCCAATTTCTTTTAAATATTTGCAGTTATCTTAACTAAAGATAAATACGAATTGAGGGCCTCCTGAATTGGGTTGAAAATCGGTACAATTTCTTCCTAATATAATTATTGCAATAAAGGAAGTATTTAGTAACATTTCAACCTAATTAATAGTTATAACACTAATACAATATTGCGGCACAAAGAGGAAATGATGAATGACCAGCGACCCTCCTGAGTCCTGGCAACATTCAGTTTATATAGTAAACGACATAACGATCGCGTTGACATATTGACACAGGACGTGACAGCGATTCTTTTGTTGCTGTGAACTTAAATACGTTTTCCTTCTCTTGATGTTCTGTTCGGAATAGATATATAAGATGATCTTATCAGCAAATCTATTATAACTATATACAATATCGTAAGTGATTTGTGATTAATAATACCACATGATATAAGTTTTTATTATTTTTATGCCTGCGACGTCGTCCACTTGGACGTTATAAAGCTGCAAAAATATTACACAGTTCGGTTTTCAAAAAGCTTTCTTACACGTACTACAAAGCTGTATGATGGAATGATAAGCGCATACACCTTTCTTAAAGGCCGGCAAAGCTTCTATGATTCCTCTGGTGTTGCAAGAGAATGTGGGCGGTGGTGATCACTTAACATCAGGTGACCCGTACGCTTGTTTGTCCTCATAAAAAAATATATTATAACTGATCGCATTTTAATATTGATACAACGTTTATGAAATTCATTCAATACTTTTTGCGTTTTGCTCTGACATACATATAGATAAAAAGAAAAATTACATATACCACTTGCTTGCGTTTTATCTTGCGTATTATTAAAACACTCAGCTAGTATTCTTAAAAAAAAACTTACAACTACAAGTTTTTCCTTTGTTACGACTTTATAACATGTATAGAATTGTGTGCCTGTATTTGTTCTTCTTCAAAAACTGAAGAACGGCTAAAGTCCAGAGTATTCTTGATGTAAATAAGTATGAAGTCTAACCTTTTGGTTTTACAAATGATAGGCTATAATATAAGTATGTGTATCTATTGGGTCCGACTGAGCCTGGGTTAAATTTGAAAGTGGCAAATGTATGTGCTTAAGAATGCAACTAAAACTACATTTTAAGTTAGTTGTAGGATTAAATGATTAAGTTTTTTTAAATATTTATTTTGTCATGTGGGGCTCATTAGTTAGCAGTTGTAAATTTAAATCAATAACTCCATAACATTATTATATTTGTGAAGGCCAATGTCTTTTCACGGCTTATCTATTGCACTGATTTTGATAAAATCTTATACGGACTTAGACTCAGAATCATAGAATTATTGTAATGGAGGTGTATAAGAACATTTTATCTAAAAATTTTAAGAGTTAGATGGAAGAACGACGAAGACGAACTGTTCAAGATCGCCGATAGATTGGATGAGGGCAGCGCAGGACCAATTGTCGTGGAGATCTTTGGAGGAGACCTTTGTTCAGCAGTGGAATTTTCCAGCTGATGATGATGATGATGTATAGAATATAATATGTATTCTAAAACTAAATTATTGTACTAGCTTTTCAATGTGTCCAAAAGTAAAACCCAACAACAGAAAAACATGCGAAATCCGATATATAAATTTTGTAATATGCTAATTCAGATTCACTTCATTTCATACCCAACACGGCATAATTACAGTTTTTTAGTCCATGAGTTAAGTCCGCTACCACTTACAACGATATCGGCTTCATTTTTACACTACGATAAATAGTTTAATAGTTATGTACTTCATACAAATTATGAACATAATAATATATTAGGTAGGTATACAGGTTAAAATCGAAATTTAAATTCATATTTAAGATAAATAATACACACTACATACAATACCACAGCTACCTATATGCTTGTATTAGGTCCCAGACAGTCTAACATTAGGGTATTACAATAGTCTAGACATAAATGCAGATTAAATTCCTTGCCTCGTTTACATACTGTACCAATATATTTTATTGAACGACGACAATGGATTCATAAAAATTAAATTGATTAGATAGATTCAGAAACACCAGTCTGAGGCTCCTTTGCACAGGATATCGGCTAGATTATGGATACCACAACGGAGCTTACTTCTGCTCTGAAGCAGCAATCTGTAAACATTATTGTGTTTCGGTTAAAAGGGCGCCGAATTACCATCAGCTCATCTTGTCCCTTATTGACATAAAAAAAAACAAGAAAGACGACAATTTTTCATTATACAACAAAATTGCTATCCCATCTGTTCCTATTCTTGTTTTGCAAGTACAGCACTAAAATGGTCAGAGCTACATTTGCTTAAGGCATGTCAAGAAAACAGTCTACATGTCAAAAACTAAAGACAAATAAATAACAATAAACTCGAGTTCCAAAAGGAATGTTTACGTTGCCAGATAATTTATAAGGTTAAAAAATGAGGTAGCATCTTGTCGTATTTTTTATTCTCACGAAACCGGTTTTCGAATTTTTTGTCGATAACAGATTGTCGGTCTTGACAACGGCCATCACTACGCCGTCAGTGCTACCAACGTACCGCTGTTGAATACAGTCGACTTTTGCGCGGGAATAGTTTGGAGCGCATTTGTACGATAGGGCTACCAGCTATGGTGATTAAAAATATTACATTCAAAATTGAACGTGCTCTTTTGATGTCGGTCTGTTAGGATTATATATTTAAATATCTCATGCAATTTGGAATAGAAACCTCCTAGAATTATTAATAAGTAAAATATTAGTATTTTTCTACCAAAGTTTACTAGACTAAGTAGCTTAGCATCATAATCATTTCAGCCGGAAGACGTCAATTGCTGGACAAAGGCCTCCTCCAAATTTCGCCATGACGATCGGTCCTGCGCTGCCCTCATCCATCCTACTCCGGCGATCTTGACCAGATCGTCAGTACATCTTATGGTCGCCATTCGAGGACCTTACTGCCCCAACGGCCATCTGTTCGCCGAGCTATGTGCCCTGCCCACTGCCACTTCAGTTTCGCAATCATTTGGGCTATTTCGGTGACTTTGGTTCTCCTACGGATCTCCTCATTTCTGATTCGATCTCGTAGAGAAACTCCGAGAATAGCCCTCTCCATTTCCCGCTGAGCAACAGTGAGCTTCCTCATAAGGCCCATAGTTAGCGACCACGTCTGTGTTCCGTATGTCATCACTGGCAACGCACATTGGTTAAAAACCTTCGTCTTCAGACACTGTGGTATTTTGGACGGGAAGATTCTATGGAGCTTACCGAACGCTGCCCATCCGAGTTGGATTCGACGAGTGACCTATTTCCCGAAATCGTACCTGCCCAACTGGATTATTTGTCCAAGGTAGACGTACTCGTACTACGTGAGTACAGTTCGCAACTGTTACGGGAGTAGATGCGACATGGACATTTGACATAATCTTTGTCTTGTCCATGTTCATTTTGAGACCTACTCCTTGGGAAGCTGTATTGAGGCCATCGAGCATATGGCTTAAGTCTTCCATGTTCTCTGCCATGATTACGATATCATCTGCGAATCGAAGGTGAGTGATGTATTCGCCGTTGGTATTGATGCCCAGCCCGTTCTTTTTTTTTACTAACTTAGCAATGGAGAGATAATGCAGGCTTTCTGACAGAACTTTTTTTGGCCATCTAGTTTTATGAGTAAATTAATTGTAAATCTTTTGTTTTACGGGTCTGCTAGCAAAAATTTTGTAATAGACTGGACTCAGATAAAATGAAAGATGGCGAAAGAAAGCTAAGAAAAGGAAGAGAATGAGTGTGTGATGAGGAGAAAGAGAAAGAAGGGAGACATTTTGTTGACTTTTGTTCGATGTGTATGGTCAAGGACATATTTCATATTGAAATCTCCGGCCCCGACGCATATATTGCCCGTTATTGTATTCTTAAGCTGTATCCATACTGTTCTTTCTTGCACAAAGTGCGGGGGAAAGGACAAGGATCACATAACGTCACCAGTCACGTCTTTAAGACCACGAATGACATAACTTGACTATTCTTAGAGTCACCTTTGTCATAATAATATAATATACAGGGTGTCCCAAAGTTATGGGACATGAAGGGAAAGTACCTTAAATATCGAAGATAGGCTATTTTACTGAAAGGAGACTTTCAGTTATTTTTAAAAGTTAGTACTTCTGCATTCAAAGATTTTCTAAAAAATTACCTGCCTCGTCTGGGAATCGAACCGACTGAAACGTAAAAAAAAAACACCTCTACTTTTATAATGCCAATCGAAAGAATCGCCAAAAACTAATAACTCTTCTCAAGTACTATAGTATTTTAAAAGAAAGGAACAACGTAAAATGAATGTTTTTCTACTTGGATTGGTACGAATGGACCGATTAGATGGCCGGCCAGATTCCCGGACTTTACACCATTAGATTTCTTCTTTTGGGGATACGTGAACGAAATGCTTTACAATAAACGATACGAGAACGTGGGCGAGTTACAAACAGAATTGTGCCATATTATATCGAGTACTCACCATAAAATGATAAGAAAATCAACAGGCAGCGGACTCATTCATCAAATAAGACTGGTAGCTTTCACGTTCAATCAAACAAAAAATCATTACAGTTTAGTAATCACCACATAACAAATAGTAATACATTAGTGAAGATAAATAAGTCAAGTTAATCTTTGTTGAGTGGCAACCCTAACGAGTGAATGACAGAGTTCGATCTTGTTTTGGTGAGTTTTTTTTTCCGAATGTTTAAGGCACAGGTGTTTTGTGTTTCATCCTTTTATTTCGGTGCTTGAGTTTTCAATGTTGAAGAATGCTCGTAATAATACACTTAGTAGTTATTGAAGGCTTTTCAGAACATAATTGCAATGAACAAAGAAAAATATGAGGGAAATTTAACTGATGTAGGAGTGGCGGTTTGTTTTGTATTTTGTATATATGTTACCGGCCCGATTTTAGGAGAAACTAGTTTATCCTAGGCCAAACCAGTTCATCCTGTGGGTGTTAGGATAAACCGGTATAGACTAGGACAAACTAGTTTCTCCTACAGCCCTTAGGACAAACCGGCTTAGCCTAGGCTGAACCAGTTGAGTCTAAAACGAATGAGTACACTTCAGGATATACTGGTTTGCCCTGGCCTCTAGTGCTCTGGCCTATCCTCAGATACTTCGGACATATCACGCTACGTGGAGAGCATGCCATAGAGAGATTTGTTGTTCAGGGAAGGGTCAATGGCAGTAGGTCAAGAGGACGCTCCCCTATGCGCTGGACAGACCAGATCAAAGCCCTAACCAATACTCCCCTCAACACATGTGCCAGAGAAGCAACAGCCAGGGATAATTGGCGTAGAATCGTTCGTCGTTCGACGTGACCACGACTGCTCTGTCAAGAGTAATCCGACGAAGAAGAAGAATACTAGTTCTGCTTATAATTATGAAGAATTTATTAATTGAATCAAATCAATTTCACTTATTTTTACATTGGGTAGGTACTCTGATAGTATTTGGAATTGGAGTGAACCATTTTTCTTACAATTACACCTATTTCCAAGTACTTCTTTACGCAGCTGCACCTTAAAAAACCTTGCATCTTAAAAATATAATAGTGGAATAGAACAATAATATTTTTTTATAAGTAATGTTAGATTAATAAGGTAGTTAGTTAGTAAGTTAGTTACCTAAGACACACACACACACACACACCACATTTTTTTAAAACACCAGAGGATCACAGGAGCGTTGCCGGTCTGAGCACGGAACGCGAGAGATTGCGGGTTCGAGTCCCGCATCGTTCATAAATTTTATTTGCAAAAATAAATATATATTTTCATTGTGAACTATTTTGTACAACTACCAATATAGCGCAGGCTCCTCAAACGAAAATCCAACACAGAAATAGTTTTAATGTAGATTATCAGATGAAAAAGCGAAAACGAACAGGTATTAAAACAAGACCTCAATTTGGAGAAGTCACTGACCGTATTACGGTGTCCAATATTCTATGAGCTTTACACAAAAGCAATTGCTTCAGGCTCGGTGTCATTTTAAACAGGTAGAAGGGCTCAAATAAACTTGGACGAGACGAATTCATTTCAAAATTCTGTCGCACAGCTAAAAATGATTTAAATTTATTCTTTATCTGTTTTAGCTTTAGCGATCTAGGATATAAAATATATACCATAGATGAGATCAGATAAATAGTTTTGGTTAAAGCCGTATTTGATTAACAGCAGTGTTTAAACTTTAAATGAAACACTGTATAAAGGATTAAAACGCGTGCAAAAAGTTATAATTTTATTATTAATTTATCTAACCCGACGTTTAAAGACCTTTCCAGATCTCGTTTTCCATACGGATGAAAAAAAACTAAAGTGAGTCTAGGTAAATAAAATAATTATTCAAATATTTTTATTCAAAACTAGCTGACCTGGCAAACGTTGTTTTGCCATATAAATTATACATGTAAACCTTCCTTGAGCTTTTCATTTTGATCGGTCGAATAGTTTAGGAGTTATTAGGGAACATACAAACATACATTCTCTTTTATATATACAGGTCACTTATTGAACGTCAAAAAACTACCACCCATTCAAAATAGTCTGCCTCATACCAGAGAAGAACGGGCAAAAGAAACTCAGCAGGCTTAAAAATATGGATTACAATGTAATATCGTACAATAAACATTTATCAGAGCCTGAGGGTGTTCCCTTCATTCCTAGTCTGTGGTATCATTAAGAAAATTGTTTATTCTATAGTAGCCTTTCCCATACAAACGTTTTTAAACAATTATTTCAAATTTCGTAACACAATTGTTTTGTAAATTTTCTGGGATCATATTGTACAAGCATATACATCACCCAATAAAAGACTTACTTACTCGACTTAACCGAGTAGTAGGAATAACAAGTTTATGTTTGTCCTCGTGTTAACTTTATGATTGTCACAGTTTCAAATACACGCGTCTTAATCCTATAAAAAGTGTTCTTTTTAAAGCCCATAGTTTTACAAGCGTTTAAATGACCTTTAGGTGATTTTGAGGTGAAACTTGGGAGCGAAATTTAGTTTCGTTTCATTTTTGTTTGCCGCTCATTCGGGTAAAATCTGCTCGTATTGAGTACGGGAACGCAATCTGTCAGAGATTAGTTTAACAGAGAAATTTATACATCACATCCATTGACGTACTATAGACAACGAGACTCACGACCACCTACTAAAGGGTCATCAAGAATGTCCGAGTGACATTCGTTCAAATTAACACCTAATTTCGTTGCAGTAATGTTCAAAGTCTATTGTATACGTTTATAAGAAACACATTCGTAGGAGATCTATTTTGTAGAAACAATTGAAATTTAATTATTTAGCAAAATGATTAAAAACGTCAGTTTAGTAACAGAAGAATATGACACACTTTTACACAAATTATCATGCCCCAAACTAGGCATAGCCTGTACTATGGGTACAAGACAACGACTTATTTAATACAATATACTTACTTAAACATACATAAATACATATAATCATCCATGACTCGGAAACAAACATCTATATTCATCATATAAATGATTGTACCTACCGGGATTCGAACCCGGAACCTCTAGCTTAGTAGTCGGGGCCACTAACCATTCGGCTATATGGGTCGTCAAATTTAAAGTCATACTTCTGTTACTATAACCTACTCTTTACTGTATTAATGCAGGTAGTAATTACACAGTTGTACTTTACTACCTGCTTATTTTTAATAGAGTAGAACATTCTATTATTAAAACTATGAATATCAAAACTTATTTAATTCTTCGCCCTCAAAAACCGCTGTGTTTGTAAATATCATTCACATATTTTGGGCCGATTCTGAGGTACGCTGTACGCAATATATATATTATTATAACTTCAATAATGTATGTATAACTAAAAAAAATGATTGTTTAAATAATATATACGTTTAATTATTTCATATTACTTGGCTATTAGTCGGATTATGCTCGAAATAAATCATTATTCAAACGAAGACCTTTGGCTCGACTTACAAGACGCTCTGTAATAGTCTAAGATCCGAATGGAAGTGACTTTCACGCATCCGTTTAGTGGATTAAAATAATTTTATATCGAACTAAAATTATAAAATATATCTATCATCATCATCATCGTCTCAGCTTAAAGACGTCCAGTGCCGGCTTCCTCCAAAAATCTCAACAACGATCGGTCCTGCGCTGTCCACATCCAACTTATTCCGGATATCTTGACCAGATTATCGGTTCCATCGTCTAGGGGGCCTACCAATACTGCGTCGTCCAGTATGTGGTCACCATTCAAGGACATTACTGTCAAAACTATAATTAATAAAAAATTCGAAACAAATTTTCCGCACACACAATTCTATAACACCATTTTCGTACCTAATTAAATCTTGCTGTGATATAATGTTTGATTATTATAAGATGAGTTCAAATTACTAGCAATGACTTTCCTTATAATTTGTTTAATCTATAAGCTTGTTAATAATAAAAATTTATTAAAAAATCTTAAATTTTAATTTAATAATAGTCTTGACAGAACAATTTTAGTCTAACTACTCGCGATATATTTTTGAACATATTAAATTAGATATTATAAACTTTTAATCCATTAAATAAATAGATTAGTATCTAAATGTTTTAAGTTTTCTTGAGCGTTAATTCCGCCAATATTCGTCTTCAAACAATTCGACACGTGTTTCGCCTCTACATGAGGCATCCTCAGAAATGTTGACTCGCCAAAATCTGGCCCGAGACTCATGTCTCGTGTGAATTAATACTCAAGAAAACTCAAAACATTTGGATAATCATGGATATCCGCAAAATAACACCTACTTCAAAAAATAGATAAGTGACAGTCACGTCCTATTCGTCTCCTGTACTATTTACTTGTTAAGTGTTGAAGATCCACTCACGTATATTGTTGCACACAGTAACAACGCAACACTAGGTAAGGTGAACGTCTTGTTGACAGATTTAAAAGTCACTTCTAAATGCCACGCGAAGTTCCCATGGTTGTTTGCATAATTTTGTACAATCTATTTTATATACCTTATATACATATACATATATTTTAATTAGGTTTTCTGCAAATTAATTAAAGTTTTGCATTTAATTAGGACAGCTTTTTAAGTGTTAAATTGGACCTGTTTTTTTTTCAATATAGGTAATATTGTCTTTTTTATGAGCCAGCTTGTTCAAGGTCTATAAATAATTTTATAAGCGTTTGATTATGTGGGTATTGAATTAGACTGAGCCGTTATGCTTGGCTACGAAACGATCGTTCGAATAATGTCGAGACTTGCTCGGTGTGCATGAAGCAAATGATTTTTTTTCGCCGAATTCGTTACTATAGGTCGAGGAAAAGTCTTCTCGCACTAGTGGGAGGCTCCTTTGCAGAGGATGCCGGTTAGATTACGGCGCCAATTTCTGCCGTGAAGCAGTAATATGTTAACTTTATTGTGGTATGAAGAGCGCCAGAGCTAGTGACATTGCTGGGCAAATGAGACTTGACTTTCAAGAATCCTGAGCAGCACTGCATCGTAATGGTGAGGGCGTATCAATTACGATCAACTCAACGTCCTGCTTATCCCGTCCCTTATTTTTATATTAAAAAGCATTTACCTATGAACTTGTAATAAATACTCTTCGGCTGTACTAATTATATCTAGCTGGTTTTGATATCATTAAAAAGTTTATATTTAAAAAAAGAAACAATTAAATAGTAAAATGTTGTTTCCAGCTATTTTTCATTCGTTTTTCATTCCAAAGAGGATGTTAATACTACGTAATTTCATTTTATCGAAATGAGTGAAACTAATGAAGAAATTACATTTTAAAAGTTTACTACAACGAAGGAAAAAATACAATGCAAGCCGCGAAATAAATTGTGATATTTATGGACCTAACTCAGTGTTACAAAGAGTAGTGCACATTGTTTAAGTGTTTTCAATTCGGGAATTTTGATGTCAATGAAGCCTCGCTCTGGTCGGCCTGTTACGGATAAAATGGACGCCATTTTTGAAAAACTAGAGCTTGATTGTCATATCAGTAGTTAAGCATTGGCCTGTATAAATACCACTGGACACACTGTTCCATATGCTTGACAGCAAATTTTTGTGCCTATTTGAAGCGCTACTCGCGAGCGTCCACAGAACTAATTTTGACGTGTAATACAAATAGTTGCGAAGTAACGTATAATACTCTGAAATATTTTTGCATTTTGAATGAATTTCGTTCATTTTCCGTGTTATTTATACTTCAAGAATCAACGTAATAAAGCTCACAATTCTTTTTGTTAATAGTTTCCCACCATCTTTCGATGTTTGCTGAGGTTGTCATCACTAGTTTTAGTACCGCAGACTTTCGTTACAAGGCCAAAAGCGCCAATATGGTGAATATCAAACAAGCACAAAAGCACTTTACAGCCGCCAGTCCAGTGGTTTATAGAAGAGGTCGTTTTAATAGTTTTGGCTCGTTTAAAAAAAGCAAGATACACAAAAGAGGATATCTATATTCTATATTTGGGTGCCAAACGAGCTCTTTGAAAGAAACCTGATAACACGACTCATTTGCGATTCTCTGTCGTAAATTAATGAAACCAAGCCGTTATTGAAGACATCGAAAACTTTTGATCATTAGTTGATCAAATACGACAAAAATCTCCGAGAAAAGTCGTGACTAAACATTCAGATTTTTTAAAGTTATTATATATTTTTTATAATCGTAAAATGCTCGCAAATACCTTTAGTTATTTATTCACGGTGTGTGTGCATGATGCAGCTACTTACATGGCACAGGCATTGACTATTTGACGTTTGAGTATCTTTGTTGCATCACTTTACAAATAATATTGTAATTGAGATGAAAATGTAAATGTTGTTTTAAAAGGGTGGTAATGAGTTTCTTGCTACTTCTTCTCATTAGCTAAGCCCTTTACAAAGGAGCGATAAATTCAATAAGAGTAAATAAAAACTTTTTGACATTCTTAAGCGTCATTTCCGTGACGTACATGAATCAAGTGATTTTGATTTGATCGAAGGTCGGTCAGGCTTCACAAATTGTAGCAATACCCGGGTGATGCTGTGTGTATGATGGGATTGGATGGGCGTTGTTCATTATGAGCACCATTCGGATCTCTACTACCAGCAACTTATCAGATAAGAGCAGGAAGTTAAGAGAAAGCGGCCTGAATTGAATTGAAAAGCGGTGTGGTCTCTCATCACGATAACGTGACGACACATACTTTAAGCCACTCAGCAAAAACTAAGAGAGTTTGGATGGGAGGAGTCAATGCATCTGTCACACAACTCGGCTCTTGCATTTCGAAACTTACGCCTCTTTCCATAATTTCCCAATTTTTTAGGCAATACCTGTTAAAACTATTTGTCACTGCTGGACAAAGGCCTCCCCCAAAGATCTCCACGACGATCGGTCCTGCGCTGCCCTCATCCAACTTATTCCGGCGATCTTGACCAGATCATCAGTCTATCTTGCCTACCAACACTGCGTCTTCCGGTACACGGTCACCATTCGAGGACTTTACTGCCCCAACGGCCATCTGACCGTCGAACTATGTGCCCTGCCATAAGTGTTTTTTTTTCATTTTTCCCCTGTCGAGTATTTATTGAGCTTAAATCCCAAATTTTCTACAGCAACGGGATCATAATACAACCATAGCCGGGAGCCTTAATACATTCACTCCCACTCAAAACCTCGGGGAGGAGGGGAATAATCCATGATCCGATGTCAGGTGAAGCTGAGCCTTCTCCTTTTTCCTATTGTTTCAACGCCTACTTATGCATTTTGCCGAGTGATTAGAACCTCTGAGGATACTGAACTGCTAGTGAAAGATCTTTCAAGTTTGTCGAGTTGGTGTTCGGAGAATGGAATGTTATTAAATACCTCGAAATGTCACCATTTAAAATTTACACGCAAACATAACATCATTGAATCCCGGTACCACTTTTGTGGAACAGCATTGGAAGAGGTAAATTGCATTCGTGATTTAGAGTAGTCATAGAGATAATATACTGACATTGCTCCCACATATTGACAAAATCGTAGCTAAGTCTTCTAGAACTCTTGGTTTCATATTAAGAAATTGTAAGTATTTTAAAAACCCGCTCACTTAGATTATTATTTATAACGCCTTTGTGAGGAGTACCTTAGAATACTGCAGTGTTGTGTGGTCACCAGTCTATAAGGTTCACCAATTACGCATTGAGCGAATTCAAAAAAGATTTTTGAGACACCTGTCATATTCGGTTGGTCTACACAAACTCCATAAATCATATGTCGAAAGACTGAATTATTTTAAAGTGGAAAACCTATCAGTTCGTCGTCAATTATCAGATATGGTATTCTTGTTCAAAGTACTGCGAAGTTTTGTCGATTGCCCTATATTGCTTGAATCTTTCACTTTTAGAGTTCCTCGCCGATTACCATATAAACCCCTGGGTCTTTTGCGTTTGCCGTTAGCTCGTACTAATCTGAAAATACACTCTCCTATATCTAAACTAAGCCAAACATATAACTCTCTCGATGTATCTGTAGACATATTTAACACGTCACCCATTGCATTTAAGACTGCTGTTCGGAAATTTTTGAATAATGTTAAATAGTATTTAAGTTAGTTATAATTCTTAAGCTATAATAATAGTAAGTATTTTTGAATGTAGTAGAATGTAGTAGATAATAATAGTTCATGTAGTTTTGAACTTAATGTTCTTGATATATTTTGTGACTTGATTTGCATGTTGTGGCACCTATATTCAGTGCACTTACAATTTTATTTAGACATTTACTTATTTTAAGATTACTTTTAGTGTAACTGTAACTGGATGTCCTTAAATAAATAAAATAAATAAATAAATAAATTTTTGATGTGTAGCAATAAATAATTTATTTATTTATCAGGAGACACTATTGCCTTCGCACGATAGGCCACAAATTAGGATATCATCTCCACCATCTGGATGTGTGGCGGTGCGGTTTTCAAGGAGCTTTCTTCCATGTACTACAAAGCTGTGAAATGGATTACACAGTTCCGGTCCCTACCCAATATCAGTTAAAATTTATAATAAGTTACCAGACCGAAAAGCAGAACCAATATAAAAAAATTAATAAGCTCTTTGAAAAAGTTACTTTTGGTAAAAAGGTACTATTCTATAAATGAATACTTAGAGGAAAAAAAATATTTGAATGTCTATCCCTATGCTTTTCATTGCTATACCTTCCGAGGTGCATGTGATAATTATTTGGTACTACAATTTTGTTGAGGATCTAAGTCGCATGTTACGCAATATAAATAAATAAATGTCAGTACCTGCAAGATGTTATAAATTCATAGATCATAATGGCACATAATGTAAACATTTATTTAATTTAAATAAAATTTAAAAAGTTTTCATATTAGATGCGAAGAAACTTTTTCCCCAATCTATTGTGAGGACCTCGACTTACAAACCTAGTCGTGGTAAAGTTTTCACTTCTTTAGGGTCTTAGAGCACACATTTTACTTGCTACACGCTTTTTATCTGCTAGATTATATTGTTGATTATTATAAGGAGCAATTTGTTATGAACACCTTAACAGAATCTACCGTATCCATCACAGGAGGTGTTCAAAAATACCTTTTACCTGATTCTAATTCAAATTCAAATATTTTTATTCAAAATAGGATTTAAAATCACACATTGAACGTCAAAACTACCACCCATTCAAAAAACTACACCTCAGACCTGATGGAGGGCGCAAGAAACTCAGCGGGCTATTTTTTTTTCTAAATTTAATTACATTAACATATTATGTAGTTATAAAACCTGAGGGCGTCCGCTCCATTCCTATTAATTCATTTATTTCCTCAAAATTAATTCCTTGTAATGTAATATTTAATATATTAGACAATACTACCGCTTCGGAAGCAAATGGCGCTTAGAGAGAAGAAACGGCGCAAGAAAGTCTCCCAGCATTTTTTTGGCGCTCTTTTTAATCAAATATACAATTTTGTACTGTCATTGCTATTGCTATAAAATAATCATAATCTAGTCCCAGGCTGTCGGATCACTATTATATATTATATATTCGGATATTCAGCTATGGAGTAGAAGGATTTACGACAATTAATTCCTGCTGACATCAAAACACATGCTATAATTAAATATCTCTACAGTTTTCAAAGAACTTTCTGGATCTCTTGATGAAAAGGAATGCGAGTGCCACACTTGATCGGAGAGTTTTATAATCTGTTAAGTCATATGAAAATAAATTATTATAGATACGAAATAAATACAAGTCTATCCGAAGGCATAGTTTGTGGCCAAGTTCCCAAGCTTAATTACATCGAAGCGGTTTTGTGATCCGGTGTGCGAAAGAGACGGCTGCGCTTGGACATGCGTGTTCGAGCGAGACGTGCGACACTCAATGGAGACACCTGCGCCTGCGCAAGACGACTCACCTTAGCGTCTTATATTTAGGGTGACTCGAGGTTTGTAGTGGGCTATTATTAGAATTGTATTTTATATCGTTTCACTACTAGTTCACGTGGTTTCACTCAACTGCAATAAAGCCGATTATCCTTTTTAAAACAAGCTTTCGCAGTCCTGCAATGTTTGCTTTTATCGGTAAAAAGTTTTTAAGATATTTTCGACAATATGTAAATGTATTGCTGTCTTTAATATATTATATTAAAACCTGCATATGTGAAGCCGCAATGCACACCCTGTGCTTCCCCGGGACATAAACAGAATAGGGAAGTCCCAGACCCAAGGTTCGTAAGTGCCAATGTTTGTTTATTTATAATCGCTTATAAAATCCTCGCAGAATACCTTTATTGATTTATGGTGTATGTGGATGATGCAGCTACTGTACTCAATAACTTTTGTATTAATTTACATTTATTTTTTTGACTTACTCGTGTAACACATTGAGTATTTGACGTTTGAGTGTGTTTGTTGCATCATTTTACATTTTACATATTATATTGTAATTGAAATGATCTGTAAATATTGATATAAAAGAGTGGCAATGAGTCTCTTGCTACTTCTCCTCATTAGCTCAACCCTTTACGAAGTTGCGGTAGATTCAATAAGAAAAATATTTAATTTTTTTTGGCATTCATAAGTGTCATGTCATTAGAGCACAAAAAAAGTATGCTGGGAGAGTTTCTTGTGCCGCTTCTTCTCTCTCAGAGCGCCATTTGTTTCCGAAGCGGTAGTAGTATCTAGAAGTATAAGAAATGACATCAAAAAGAATTCTAAAGGAATCAATTTTGAGAAAATAAATGACTTTTTTGCCTTTATGTCATTTCCGTGACCTACTTGAATAAACTGATTTTGATTTGATTTGATTTGAGTGTGGGGCTTCTTTGCACAGGATGCCGGCTAGGTTATGGGTATTACAACGGCGCCTTTTTCTGCCGTGAAGCAGTAATGTTAACCATGAATGTGTTTCAGTCTGAAAGCTGCCGTAGCTAGTGAAATTACAGAGCAAATGAGACAACGTCTTATGTCTCAAGGTGACGAGCGCAAACATAGTGCCGCTCAGAATTGTTGGTTTTATCTATATTACTGAGAGGCACTCAATTGTAATGGGCAGGGCGTATCAATTACCATTAGCTGACCGTCCTGCTCGTCTTGTCCCTTATTGTCATAAATAAAATGCTAGAACATATTATATCTCTTTCATCTCCAATAACATTTCTCTGTGTTCCAAAAGAGAAGTTATAAGAGTTTACAAGATCACGAAAAGCTCCTGACACTACTGACACTCAAATCTACGTTTACATAAGAGAGTTTGAAATAAAATGCATCAACCATCTAAATTTGATCGATTGCCTTCGAAGAAACTTCCGTCCGTCAACATAGCAACACCATGCTTCAAGTCGGCCTTCTCTCTTCTCTTGTCTGGTGCACCCATGTGCGTTACACTTCCAGCCCTGGTTGTGTGATGCTCCTCACAGTGTGGTTTTCGGGAAATTTTCTTCCACGAACAACATAGGAAGCTGTGGAATGAACTTCTTTTTATGGAAGAGGAGGTAAAGCGAGTGTTCGGGTCACCTAATATTAAGTGATCACCGCTACTCATATTCTCTTGCAATACCAGAGAAATCACAGGAACGTTGCCGGTCTCTTACACGCTTTTTTGAAGGTACCCATGTCGTATAGTCCTGAAAACACCGCACAAGGAAGCTCATTCCACAGCTTGGTCGCACGTGGAAGAAAGTTTCATGAAAACCGCACAGTGGAAGAACGCCACACATCCAGATGGTGGCAATGATATCCTAATTTGTGGCGTGTCGTGCTAAGATGAAATTCGAAGGCAGAAAGTTGAACTGCTAAAGGATGTTCTGACGATTGGCGGACACACAAGGTACTCCAGTGGAAGGTAGATTAAGATGTACGGGACGCCCCACTAAGAATACAAACTATTGACCTGATAAACCTAATAGGGAACTATTGCATGCAGATTTTGGGGGAGGCCTGGCACTGACATATCATTGGAAGTCTTCGGGCTTATGATGATAAAGTTCTGCATGTTAGTTCCTCTATTACATTTAAAAGAGCACTGCGATACCTACTTGTCTGTTCAGTAGGATTTAAATGTGTGTAAAAGTGAAGTTCGTGATTAAGGCTTTGTAATAACTTCTTAGCACCCATTGACGCATCGTAGGAACCCGTGAACTCAAACGCAGTGACACGTGACCCAAACATCGGACAATGGCTGCTCCCACGGACCTTGTATGACTCAGGTCACGCTTGGAAGACTCCAACAGATTCTAACTCAGGTACTAATTATAACTTAAAGTTAGTGGACAACTCTTTGTTTTGAGACAAACATTTTAAGATCATGAAGTTTGGTCAAAAAAATTAAATTTATTTTATCAAAATTGACTCCTTACTTACTTAGAAAACAATTTATAACCTGAGGGAGAAACCCAATCAGTATAGTATATAGAAGATTCTTTTTTTTTATGAAAATAAGGGACGAGATGAGCAGGACGTTTATCTGATTGTAATTTATACGCCCTGCCCATTACAATGCAGTGCCGCTTTGGAATCTTGAAAAACCCCAAAAATTCTAAGCGGCACTACAAATGCGTTCGTCACCTTGAGACATAAGATGTTAAGTCTCATTTACCCAATAATTTCACTAGCTACAGCACCCTTCAGACCGAAACACAGTAATGCTTACACATTACTGCTTCACGGCACAAATAGGCGCCGTTGTGGTACCCATAATCTAGCCGGCATCCTGTGCAAAGGAGCCTCCCTCTGGTAACTCAAATGCATTATTATTAGAATCTGATGGATGTGTGGCGATTCTACACAGAACAGTTTTTAAGGATCTTTCTTCCTCGTACAACCAACTGTTAAAAAAGCATGCATACCCACCTAAGAGGCTGGCCAACGCTCTTGTCTTCCTCTGGTGTTGTATGAGAGTATGGGCGGTGATCACTTCTCGTCAGGTGACACGTATCGTGTATTGTTTGTTCACCAAGCCCCGAAGTTACTCTTTAAGTATTTTGCTGGACGATGTATATGCAGATACAAACATGATCCCAGAAAATATTAACAAAAAAGAATTGTTAAAAAACTTTTGTGTGGTATATAAATATACTCCTAATACTAAAGATTTCCTTCAAGCAACTCACATTTTTTTAAACCAAATACATTTTTTTGTTAATCGAAGTTAAGTTAAATTTATTCTGACAAAAAATATTTTTATACTTTTACGTTTGATTTTCTATTATTGCTTATTTTAACTATTTAATTTATATTAAATTGTATATTTTTCGTTTATCGGTCTTAAAGCGATGAGTATTTATTAGAAATGAACGATCGACTTTTTGGAGTATCACAATTATCTAATAACCGGTTACCAAGTTGTTTTATAAGTTATTTCCTTCCCTTGACGTGATAGCCGTCGACAAGGTCCGATAATATTTTTATACGCTTACTTGGAGACAAACTTTCACAAGTGACTACGTGCCTTCGAATATAAATTACAATAAAACATGCGAAAGTCTTAACAAGTACCTTGGTCTTTGGCACAAAGACATTACCGGGTATTGGATATAAATAAAAAATCGCAAATACCCGCATTATCATCGATGGATTGATAAGCGCTAAGTTTCGCTTCATTCCGCCATTTTAAGCTGGGTGAAAATATCGGGTTCAAAAATTATGTTAATTAGATACATTACCATTGGGAGGCTCCTTTGCACAGGCAACCGCCAAGATTGAAGGAAGATGCCTGAGGCATTCATTTTGGAATGGGTGGTAGTTTTTTTGACTTTCATTAAGTGATTTCACATCCTATTTTGAATAAAATATTTGAATTTGATTATGGGTACCACAACGGCGCCTATAGTGAAGCAGTAATGTATAAACATTACTCTTTCGGTCTGAAGGGTGCCGTAGCTAGTGAAATTACTGGGCAAATGAGACTTAATATCTTATGTCTTAAGGTGACGAGCGCAATTGTAGTGCCGCTCAGAATTTTTGGGTTTTTCAAGAATCCTGAGCGGCACTGCATCGTAATGGGCGTATCAATTACCATCAGCTGAACGTCCTGCTCTTCTCGTCCCTTATTTTCATAAACAAAATATCAATCACACTTGTAGGTACTTTAACAAATTTTCTTCGAAGAAATTTTCTCCCTGCTCTCCAAAATCATGGAGAGCATAATTAGCCGTCAGCTCTTGGTATATCTAGAGGGTCACCAGTTGATCAACGACCGACAATACGGGTTTCGCCATGGTCGGTCGGCAGGTGATCTTCTGGTATACCTAACACATAGATGGGCAGCGGCTATTGAAAGCAAGGGGGAAGGCCTGGCAGTTAGCCTGGATATAGCGAAGGCCTTTGATCGTGTATGGCACAAGGCGCTCCTCCCCAAACTTCCATCATTTGGGCTTCCCGAGAGCTTGTGCAAGTGGACCTCCAGCTTCCTCACTGGTCGTTGTCGACGGATATTGCTCGAACCCGAAGCCCGTGAATGCTGGAGTGCCCCAAGGCTGTGTGCTGTCTCCCACGCTGTTTCTTCTGCATATCAATGATATGTTGGACACCTCCAACATTCATTGCTATGCAGACGATAGCACTGGTGATGCCGTATACACTGGCCATGCAGGTCTCTCTCGGGAAATCGTCGACCAATGCCGGGAGAAACTTGTGTCTTCTATCGAGTCCTCACTTGAGAAGGTCGCGGAATGGGGAAAATTGAACCTTGTCCAATTTAACCCCCAGAAGACTCAAGTTTGCGCGTTTACCACTAAAAAAACCCCATTTGTCGTATCACCGCTCTTCGACAACACTTCCCTCAAAGTATCGGAATACTGGGTTTCGAAATCTCGAGCTATTGCCAATTTCGTGGTCATCTGGAAGGCAAAGCCAAATAGGCTTCAAAGAAACTGGGCGTCATTAATAGAGCACGGCAATACTTCAAGCCGGCCCACATACTAGCGCTTTACAAAGCGCAGGTATGTCCACACATGGAGTATTGCTGTCATCTCTGGTCTGGCGCACCCCAGTATCAGCTCGATCCATTTGACCGCGTGCAACGCAGAGCAGCTCGAATTGTTGGGGACCCAGTGCCCTGTGAACGGCTGGATCTCTTGGCGTTGCGTAGAGACCTCGCTTCATTGTGTGTCTTCTACCGCATTTATCACGGGGAGTGTTCCGAAGAGCTGTTTAACCTGATTCCTGCCGCCGAATTCCACCTTCGCACGACACGCCACAAGTTAGGATATCATCCTCACCATCTGGATGTGTGGCGGTCCTCCACAGTGCGGTTTTCTAGGAGCTTTCTTCCACGTACTACAAAGCTGTGGAATGAGCTTCCTTGTGCGGTGTTTCAGGGACGATACGACATGGGTACCTTCAAAAAAAGCGCGTACACCTTCCTTAAAGGCCGGCAACGCTCCTGTGATTCCTCTGGTGTTGCAAGAGATTGTGTGCGGTGATCACTTGACAACAGGTGACCCGTACGCTCGTTTGTCCTCCTATTCCATAAAAAAAAAGAAGAATAAAGCACTCTATATCACTCAAAGGAAATTGGTGTTGAGGTTCCCAACTTCAAATTCCACCTTTAAAAGGTATCACTCACTTCCTTCCGTATGTATGTGACCTATACTCGTAATATTATTAATATACGAATGCACTTTCCCACAAAGTTAAGTTTACAAGTACAGTAATATTATTTTCTCAAATCAATGTTCAACAACATTCTCATTATAAAACATTAATTTAAATACTTAATGCTCCATTAGTTGGCGATTCATGTGAGAATTGCATAACGTTAGCATAACAATCTACATGCTAAGTGTTTATGTACAATACCTTAGACGTGGTAATTACATGCATTACATGATTCAAGCAGTACAGAAACAAATGATTTTTAAAGAAAAATAAGTAATCGTTTAATATGCTTTAAAGTTACCATCCCTCATCTTTGACTATTCGTACTAAAATATACACACGCAAAACCGAGCAAGCAAGTTTAATCAAAAGATGTTCGATTTCATCAAGATTCTAAAATTCTATCACATTAACATTTTCTGTGATAAAATAATTATTTATTTTGTTTTCTCAGAAAGATGAATTCCCAATTCATAAAAGGTGTCGTTCAAATAAAATAAACAAATGCAGCCGTTTGTGTAAAATAATTCTGAAGAATGCTTTTTACTGGCCCTTCATAACAGGGACCTTTCCTCGATGCTTGGTTATCGTTACGTTCTAGGACATTCTGTACATTCCGCGTGTAACCAGACAGCCTCCGAATACGGAAGAGATACGTAAAGCTCTCTATAATTTAATCATAGCTATTGGCATTTTAGCAACAAAGTTCTGTAGTTACAGAGAAAAGTTTTCAAAGTTTATTGTAAACTTTTTTAGTCAGCATTGTAATGTAGTGTGTAGGTTCGACGTAATAAGGTTCAATGTCACCTGTACAACGCTTGTAATGCTGTCAGCTGTTCCGGCAAATACATTTGTGCTTTTTGTTTTTTATAATTTTAGGGACTAGGTAATTTTCAGTGCCAATAAATATTCATAATCATGGTGCAATTTAACCCCCCACTTTTAGGATGTAATTTGTAGATACATATATAATACGACTCGATATACACAAGGCAATACAAGGCAAGCATCAGGCACAACTAGTTAAAAATATTCTCAAAGAGTCTACGAATGAGTGTCTCTTCGGTTCCCTCGGTGAGACACAAACAATGATTTATGATAGACATCGAACCGGCTTACTTTCGTGTTTCATTTCCGGTGTTCGCAAGTATGCGACTAATTAATATTCTTGTTTCATTAATATCCAGCTTATATTGCCGATCATTGAGGTGCAGTGACGTAACTGGCAGCCGGAATAATAATCTGTAATATTATGTAGCAGTTAGATGGTTGAGCCCGTGATATAGTTATATACATATATACCGTATTATATGCGGCTCATAGCTGTTATACTAGGTTTATGATTCAGGCTGGGTTGCACCAACTAACTTTATTAATAACAAGGCATACAAGATTTTATCAACGATACGTCACTCGGACGGTTGACTTAGTTGGTAAGAGCGCTCGCACGGAACGCGAAAGGTCGCAGATTCGAGCCCCGTATCGTTCATGAAATCTTGTTTTCAGTTTTATATGTGTAATTAATCCCAGAAGTGAGGGTTATCCACATCTCAAGTCAATTTCCTAAAATGCAAATATTGGCGATGTGCAGGTTATCAACGGTAAAGTAGATCCTCAAGATGAACCCACAACCTGAGAGATGAACAAAGCATACAAGATTGTATAAACGATACGTCACTCGAACGGTTGGCTCAGTTGGAAAGAACGCTCGCACGGAACGTTTTAGGTCGCGGGTTCGAGTCCCGCATCGTTCATAAAATTTTGTATGCTTTGTTCAACTCTGGCAGAGCACTGGCACGGAACGTCAGAGATCGTGGGTTCGAGTCGCGCATCGTTCATAAAATCTTGTTTACAAATTTTATTTGTCTTTAGCTAATGCCAGCTTAAAGGTGATGCTAGATAGGATGTACTTTCCTCACGAATGAAGAACTAGAGATTAACTCGTTCAAAAAACAAACAAAAAACTCTACATCTTTCCATACTCCCGTCGCTTCTAGATTTGGGTAATCAAAACTCAAATATGTCAAGAAACCTTTGTAAAAGTTCAAGCAAAGACGGTGTATTGGTCTTTGATTAACAATTATTTGTCTAATCCTGAAATTTGGTCAGTCAAACGCCTTGACTCAGCTTCTTGTCAGACCTGAATCGCAAAACTTAGAAGCAACTTATCTTCGAAGTTTGACTATAACACAATACAATAATTTAAATAAGTTATAATATTTATTACTAAACATTATTTAATCCAACTCATAATATTAGCAATACAATTTTACTTAGAAATTTAAATAACAATGAAGGCTTCAACGCGAGTATAAGCCTCTACCATCCTCCATTTCTCCCTGTTCACCTCTGTTACATTAGAATGGTTACCGGCGAATGTTACGATATCATTTGCACATCGTTTTTTCAGCCTGACATCTCTCCTTTTTGGTCCGGCCCATTTCGTCACCTACAATATCTACCTTATAGCCGTATATCTATAAATGAATCTTTATTATTTATGCTGAATAGATTATGATATGGGAAAAAAACAAAATAAATAATGTCACTTTTTTATGACAATGGGACGAAACGAGCAGAACGTTCAGCTGATGGTAATTGATACGTCCTGCCTTTTACAATGCAGTGCCGCTCAGGATTCTTGAAAAAACCAAAAATCTTAGCGGAGCTACGATTGCGCTCGTCACCCCAAGACATAAGATGTTAAGTCTCATTTGGCCAGTGATTTCACTCGGCGCCCTTCAGACCGAAACACAATAATGCTTACACATTACTGCTTCACGGTAGAAATAGCCGCGGTTGTGGTAACCATAATCTAGTCGGCATCCTGTGCAACAGAGCTTCCCAACGGTCAATGTCACTTATGCTATAGAATGGAATATAAGAAATGGCGCTGAACGGGGAACACCCTTTTGTAGTAAATCATCACAGACTAGTATTCCAGAAATCTAAATAGAAAATGGGAGGACACCACAAGACAATAGTCAGATGAACTAAAGACGATAGCTGGCAACACATGGTCTAGTCTAATGGTAGATATTTGGTTAAAGGGTAGTGAATATTTAGTATGTAAATTTTGCTATGAATTTAATACTTGAGACACTTGCCCCGTGGGTCCAGAGGCGTGGAGGATGTACAAAGTATTATCTTATCAATAAGGCTACTAGAAGCCCAAGCGCCGGCAGCTATTTCGGTCAACGGATCCAACGCGGAAATGCTGCCAGTGTTCTTGGTACGCTTCCACGTAATGATATTTTTAATTTTATGTAGTGATAATATTGTAAATATAGTTATAAGATTTGTTTGAATAGATTATTTATTACTTGTATTATTATAGATGAATCTTTATACTATGCACTTAAAATTCTTCTGCTCTTCCTAAATCGGTTGATCGACTCTGATGATCCATCTGATAAAGGAACTTTGATCCTCTTACAAAACAAAATTTTCTCACAAATGGCACCTTAATAATATTTGTAATTTTGTTTACTATTATATGCTTCAATATCTATTATTAGCATCGTTCATTAAAATTTCTAAATAAATGTAGTAGAGACAGGTAAATAACAAAATGGCGCCTATGTATGACATAAGTAACCATTAAAAATTTAATTATCCATTAGATAAAACAATGCTTTCTTTAAGCTAGAGCCAGATATAATTGTGATGGTATATTAATGCTGTAATTATGATTCTCCCACGGTGGGTGAATGGGGATATTCATGAGTCCGGCTACTGCGGTCGCCCGTCTTCGATTGACTGTTATACAGGGTGCTACTGTGTCAGATAAATCTGTTCATAAAAATATTATACTAAAGTTTACCATGCTTGTTTGGATTAATAATTCACTATCATATGATTATGGATTATAAATTAAGCATTAAATATCTACAACTTAATGCTTAAATTAATAAAATATTGTCGTAATTAAATATATTATAAACCTTAAGAAACTGCACTAAGCCTGATGAATTGATTATTTTATAGAAATTTTGTTAAAAATGTAAGTAATAATTAGAGTTCATTTTGCATTTACACTTATAAAATAAATATTTAAAACACAATAACATAAAATCATTGTATCATTTTCATTGTTATCGTACATAGAAATTCAAGCTTTTCAGTAAAGGATAACTTAAGAAACAATGATTTTATAATTATTAAGTTCATATTATTTTTATGAATTGTGTTCGAAAAACGATTTATCTGCGTGTGTATTACAAAATGACTGTAATTTTATTAAAATTATACCTTTTAATAATAAATTTAATATTTATATAATTAGTAATTCGGTCAATTTGTAAAATACAGTGAATAATATATAAAGCCTGTGTATATCCGTTCTAACAATTTGCGTGTATTAGCAAAAGCCCGCAGGCGAAATACTAATATGTAATAACAAGAAAATTCTATGAATAGCAAATAGCAAAGTAATTATTTCACCTCCTGTGTGCTGTTATGATTAACGATGTTATGTGGCATTTTTACTTCGCAAGTAATGCATGACTATTAAATATTTTTCCACCTAAACACTATAAGCACTAGTTGGAAAAATATGGCGCAGAAATGTGTCTTGTAAAATTTTAAATTTGTTTAATTTTTAATTATTTGATAAGCAAATTGCCATAATTTATCTTACTTTGACTAAGGGGCTACAAATTCGATCCCTGCTGAGAACTTCGTATATTTTAACAGCGTTTTTGTTTGTGTGTGTGTTTTTCGTATTTTTTTTTGCACCACCTGAGAGTTGAACAAGGTAAAGGGAGGGAGCTATATGCGTTGTATAACATTTTTAGGGTTCTTTACCCTAAGGGTAACCAAACTCACTCTGTATCTTATAAAACGCAATAGTTCGACAGCTCTTATTCCGACAGAGCTTGGATTACTATTGCCGCTATAACAAAAATAATAAAAACTATCAAATTGATTACTGTAAGGCTTTAAGAAAAATGTACTGTAAAGGTAATTAAAAATCACCTCCCATTGTTTTTATGGAAAATGAGGACAAACGAGCGTACGGGTCACCTGGTGTTAAGTGATCACCGTCACTCACATTCTCTTTGAACACCAGCGGAATCACAGCAGCGTTGCTGGCCTTTAAGGAAGGTGTACACCGAAACGACCGCACAAGGAAACTTATTTCACAGCTTTGTAGTACCTGGAAGAAAGTTCCTTGAAAACTGCACTGTGGAGGACCGTCACACATCCAGATGGTAGGGATGATATTCTTATTTGTGGCGTGTCGTTCGAAGGTGGTATTTGGCAGCAGGAATCAGGTTAAACAGCTCTTCGGAACACTCCCCGTGATAAATGCGGTAGAAGACACACAATAAGCGACGTCTTTACGCAACGCCAAGAGATCCAGCCGTTCACAGAGCACTGGCCTCCCGACAATTCGAGCTGCTCTGCGTTGCACGCGGTCAAATGGATCGAGCTGATAGTGATACTAATTCATATTATATATTTATTTATACATTTACCTATATTGTATTGTTTTACAAAAAATCTAGCATACTGAAAGTATCATATGAAGAAATGTTGATGAAGGAGATGTTTTTTTTTCAACTGACTGCAAAAACTTTCCATTAAAACAACCAAGGAATTTTAAACAAAGATTTCTTAAGCGCTTAAAATTTCTTGCTAATTAAATGAATATTATATTGAGTGAAAAGTGAGCATCCTGTATAGCGTTGGTTATCTCTATAACCCGAGCGTCACACTCTGTGGCCCACTGTGTGAACGTCCCACGGGCCGTCTTGTTTCATCAACTGACCCTTACACAAACCTTTCCTATGTTCCTATCTTTTGATTTAAGATTATTTAATCCCTTAAAATTTCTATGTATGTAATTTAAAAAACATAATATAATTGAACAGTTTTAGAAAATTTATTGATTTAGGCGGTATTTTACGGAAAATTATAATTATCCAAATGTTTTGAGTTTTCTTTAGTGTTTTAATTCCGCCAATATTTGTCTTTCAACAATTCGACACGAGTTTCGCCTCTACACGAGGCATCCTCAGGAGATGTTGACTCGTCAAAGTCTGGCACGAGAATCTATTTGTTTAAAGACAAATATTGGCGGAACACTAAGGAAAACTCAAAACATTTGGATAATTATGGATTTCCGTAAAGTAACGCCTACTTCAATAAATTTTGGAAAATGTGTGTGTGTGTGTGTGTGTGTGTGTGTGTTTGTGAATTACTCTAAATTTAACCTTCCTTTAGATTTTTACTAACACTCCTTTTAAAGCAGCCTTTACTGTTATTAAAAAGTTCAGTACTGTTGAATTGCTTATTATAGTTGCATAGAGTGCGACAGATTACCGAATTTTCATAATAATTAGTATGACTCAGCGGGACTTGGAATAGAGGCGTGTGTCTAGTGCGAGCTGACGGTACTCGTAATTGTATGAATAGTTCAGTTATCTCTGTACTGTCGATCCTACCATGAACTATGTTATGAAGGAAAGAGAGATCCAAGACAACGATTTATTTAATACAATATACTTACTTAAACATACATAAATACATATCCACGACTCGGAAACAGACATCCATATTCATCATATAAATGCTTTCTCCTACTGGGATTCGAACCCGGGACCTCTAGCTTAGTAGGTAGGATTGCTAACCACTCGGCTATTATATATCTACAAATTAAAATTCAAGTTGAGACAAAGAAATTGGATGATTCGCAAAACAAACAAAACATGCGAAATTCATTTATAAATTCCTACGTATTACTTTAATGGAGAGGCTATTTTGGAACAAGGCAGTTCGAAAACATTCTTCATAAAAACCAGAAGGTAGCAATGGCATGTGATGGCAATGATAGTCCTTCAACAAACTACGAAATTAAAATTATTATCCTCGCTTAAAAAAGTTGAAACGTTTCAGTATTTTGTTGCATTGTATTAAAATGATTAATCTGTTATAATATTGATTTTATAAAGTGGGAATAAATTTGGTGTCATTTCAGCATTGAAATAAAATACTTTTCAAAGGATTAAAACGTGCATTGAAAATGTATTTTTAACTTTATGGAGGAGGTTCTCAATTCGTCGGTATGTTTTTTTTATGTTTGTTACCTCAGAACTTTCCACTGGGTGAACCAATTTTGATAATTCTTTTTTATTTTAAAGCTGGTGCTGCCCGTGTCGCCCCGATTTGGGCCAGATCTGACTGTGTAATTCATCATACAGGTCGTTGTCGATGGCTATTGCTCGAACCCGAAGCCGGTGAACGCTGGAGTGACCCAAGGTTGTGTGCTATCTTCCACGCTGTTTCTTCTGCATATCAATGATATGTTGGACACCTCCAACATACATTGCTATGCAGACGATAGCTCTGGTGATACCGTATACACGGGCCATGCAGGTCTCTCTCGGGAATTCGTTGACCAGTGCCGGGAGAAACTAGGGTCTTCTATCGAGTCATCTCTTGAGAAGGTCGCGGAATGGGGTAAATTGAACCTTGTCCAATTTAACTCCCAGAAGACTCAAGTTTGCGCGTTTACCACTAAAAAAACCATTTGTCGTATCACTGCTCTTTGACAAGACTTCCCTTACAGTCTCGCCTAGTATCGGAATACGGGTCTCGAAATCTTGAGCGATTGCCAATTCCGTATCCATCTGGAGTGTCATTCTACACACGCCAAGAGGAAGTAACTTGAACCTTAGCACCAGGAGTCCTTAGAGGACTAGCGGGGAGAGGACCAGCTGCAGACCATCGCACTTCGTAATCTCAGATACGTCGGCCTATTATTAAGTCATAACTGATTTAATTTTTTTTATGAAAATAAGGGACGAGACGAGCTGGACGTTCAGCTGATGGTAATTGATATGCCCTAGACATTACAATGCAGTGCCACTCAGGACTCCTAGAAAAACCCAAAAACTCTGAGCGGCACTACAATTGAGCTCGTCACCTTGACACATAAGATGTTAAGTCTCATTTGCCCAGTAATTTCATTAGCTACGGCGCCCTTCAGACCGAAACACAGTAATGTTTAGACATTACTGTACCCATAATCTAGCCAGCTTCCTGTGTAAAGGAGCCTCCCACTGGTGAAATATGTTAAATATAATAAAATAATTATAATAATTTGTTTTCCTACGCATGCGCTAATATAAACTTTGTCACAATCATTACTCTTAACATTTATCACCAACAATAACTATGAGATCCACACATGGATTCTTATTATCATTTAAACGTATCGCGTGTTCTTAAAAAACAAAATGTTTTTTTATGAAATGCATCCTTGTATGGTAAACGTTTCGAAGAGTAGCAATATAAGAATTGTAACGAATTCTTTAACAGGTGATACGTACACTGCGTTGCATTTATATTGGATGTTATTTTTAATAGGTTTTTAGGCTACTATAATAGCATTTCTTAGATTTTACTATTTTTTTTTGGATTCATTTAATATTTGAATTTTCAAGGACTTTAAATTAAACTTACTTATTTATTTGAGTTTTCTTCAATAGGAATGAAATCATTTTACGTAGTGAATGCAATTTTGTGAATTTTAAGATTGTCTAGTGATTTTTTTTTATATATTTATTAATAAAAAACAAATTTTACATTGCGGTTTCAAAGCAATAAAAACCACTGAGGTTTGTACAATTAATAAGTCTACACCAACAGAGTTGAATTAATAAAAGAAAAAATATAGTTCACAATCGTTAGAAACTTAGCTATAAATTATAATTTTACAAATAAAAGTAAAAGTACTTGATACAATTAATAGTTAAGCACGATAAGTTGATCGGTGGTCAGTCAAGTCTTAAAAAGTATTTTTTTAAATGCTGTTTTAAATTTGTATCAGTCAACGAGTCACTAGTGGATTCACCAGTGGTAATTACAATATTACATTTATAAGTATGCTAAGTTACAAAGTTCTTATTACTAAGACAATTTGCAATACATTTTAAGGTGAATACCGCATGCTAAAATATTTGTGAAATAGTTATATAAAATAAGTATAAGTTATAAAACAACTATTCTATGATGTAATTAAATTAGGAAATTAACAAAATCTACCAAACAAGTCAAGATATAGGTAAGTACTAAACAAATCAAGAATATACATTAATTATTTATTTACAATATATTTTTTTACATTTTTACGAAACCTTGGCAACGAATCTCTGAATAGGTCTTAGCATTTATAATCGTTAATTAGTGAAGACATCTTTTCATTTCTTGTGCTATGTTTTATATCATTAAATATGTAAATGGGAGCACTACAAGTTTCCGTAATGGAAAAAATAATAATTATGGTATGTAAACATATTCTACGCTATCGTACTTTCAATTTCGTAGGAGTAAAATAATTAAATTAATTATTAATTACATTAAAAACATGAATGCCATAGTGTAATTTTTTTTCATATCGTCGACAGCCTAATATTATGGAGATGAAAATTGTTGATTTCGTAGCTATTTTTGAAATTCAAATATTCACCAGTTGAAGAGTACGATCTGTTTGCTTTTACTTTATTATTATTTTTATTCAAAATAGGATTCAAAATCACTTATTGAACGTGAAAAACTACCGACCATAATTATACGATATTAACCTAGAAAACTCTTTAGTATATCTGGCTGTATCTCTCTCTGAGGTCGTTCCATCAGGGATGAGGATAGTGGTCGTTCTCAGAAGAGCATGCTGGGGTGCTGAGAGACATCTTACGTTTTGCATCCATCAGTGCCTGCCTATTTCCTCTCTGATACACGATAAACTGCTGAACAACAATATTATCCTAAAAATTATAGGAAATGATACTACAACAATTCTCACTAAATAGGTCCATGGTGATATAAATAATATTAAACTTCTAAATTCTCGCCCCATTTTAGAACAACTAATTATCAGATAAAATATATAGCATTGTACAATCAAACAGATCCGGTTTCAATCTTGTAATCAAATTTAAATATTGCTTATATGTATCCAGTTGCACTAACATTAAGTGTGCCCTATGTAGAACTGTACTGTGGATTTATACTGCACTCTGCATCTGTGAAGGATTTTAGTTCCGGATAGGTTGGGAGTGCTGATTCAAGAAGTTACGCCTTAGATCATATTATGAAGTTTTATGACTCAGCTCATGTTATCACCCGGTACGTGATGGCGATCACGTACCGGTAGGCATATTGTTGATAGGCCCCCCACAAAATGGACCAACGATCTGGTCAAGATCGCAGGAATAGGTTGGATGAGGGCAGCGCAGGTTCGTCATGGCGATCTTTGGGGGAGGTCATTGTTCAGCAGTGAAATGGTAATGAATAATGATGATGATGCAGATACGTGTATGAATTAAATGTTCATAATATGAAAAATCAAAACAATATTAATTTGTCCACCAGCAAATGATGCTAAAATGTTAAATCCAGTTACTTCTCCTGGACGCAGGGAGGAATATCTCAATAGTCTTTTGAATGGACATAACGTATTCAATTCCAGTGAAAGCAAGAATGCAACAAAACTTGTAATTTATATAATTTCATATTGAAACATCTTATAATATATACCTATCATTAGAGCCTCTTGTTGTTAGGAAAGGCAAGCATATAGGCCAGGTTTATTACTTTAAAGTGTATGACCAGTGGGAGACGCCTTTGCACATTATATCGGCTAGGTTATGAGTACCACAACAGCTCCTATTTCTAGCATGGAGTTGTAATGTGTAAGCATTACTGTGTTTCGGTCTGGAGGGCGCCGTAGCTAGTGAAATTACTGGGCTATTGAGACTTAACATCTTACGTCTCAAGGTGACAGGCGCAATCCTGAGCGGCACTGCATTGTAATGACCAGGGCGTATCAATTACCATCAGCTGAACGTCCTGCTCGTCTCGTCCCGTATTATCATAAAAATAATGACGAGCTAAGTCATATACTCGCGCGTGCGTTGATGAAAATAGAGGTTATCTGTTCACCGCTATTTTTTTCGACATGTTCACAGCTGTCGCTGTCCAAACGTATAAATTATCTAAAAGAAATTCGTGTAACACAAAAATCACATTTAAAAATCTATAATAATATAATAGATGCCGTTCCAATGTCGATGTCCCGAGGTATACACCGTTAAGCGGTTGCTATTGTCAGCACCTGCGATGCCGGGTGCGCCATTGTGCAGCTCCAAGTATACATAATATATGTTACATTTCGTATAACAGCTTATTAGATTTACTGTTCTCTTATGCGAACTTGCGGATGGTAAAACTGTATGAGAAATATTTAACTGTAACAATTATTTCGATATACAATGTCGTGTTTTGTACCTGAAGGACTTAAATAGTCCTGTTTTTGTCAAGCAATAACTATTGTGATCTGCATAGCATGCTTCACTAATAATAAAATCCACTGAAGTACGAGTGGTAATAGAACACGAACCATATATTAAGTTATAACACTGTGTACTTTACAATAATTAAGTAAAACAATCTTATTTTTACACTCTTTTTATTAGCTTCACCTATGTGTGCGTTTGTTAGTAACCTATTCATATAGGCGCGATTTTGACCCACTTCAAACGGCCAGATTTCGTACAAATTTTTAACCGGCTTCAAAAAAGGAGGAGGTTCTCAATTCGTCGGTCTTGTTTTTTTATGTTTGTTACCTCATAACTTTCGACTGGGTGAACCGATTTTGATAACTCTTTTTTTATTTGAAAGCTGGTGCTTCCCATGTGATCCCATTGTAATTTGGTCCAGATCTGACAGTGGCATCCATGAGAAAACCATAATAGTCTTAAATTTGCTATACATACGCATAGCAAAGTGGATGATAAATTTACGAATAACTCAATATTGCGAGAACCTATTTCGATGATTCTTTTTTTACTGGAAAGGATATACTTCAAAGATAGTTTGGTGAGTTTGAGTAGGTTCTGAGTACGGAATCCATGGCAATGTTACGGAACTCATTAATTAAGCGCTTCATTGCTGCATTGAAAAATTTAGTATATCTACACATATTTTGACAAATTCTTAGTTAGTGTACTTCAAATTCACTAAAAATCAAAAATTTATTACCAAAGAAACAACCGACTTCAAAAACACTATTCCACAACAATAGATATAATATGCACTAAAAGTATAAAAATAATTGCGTACTTTTATACAATCTAATTAATTAATCTAATTCTAGTTACGATTATTGTAATTTTTGTAGTCGGTGTCAACCAAGATAGGTTTGTAACTACACACATAGTTATAGGTGAGATGTGCTTGAGTCATGAGGAGGCGAGAGGTAAGAGCGGGTCGCGGCGGAAGGACACCGATTCCAAAAATAACAATAATCGTAACTAGAATTAGATTTATTAATTAGATTGTATAAAAATATGCAATTATTTTAATACTTTTAGCTTATTATGTATGTACGTTTGCTTGTAACCGACTCATTTTGGTGCGACTTAGACCCATTGTAAACGGCCAGATTTCGTTCAAACTTCGTAGATTTATCGAGAACCTATGACAATAATACATCAGTTTCATAAAATTATTCCATTTTTTATTTTTTTCAATTTTTTAGTTCAGTTTTCTATAAATAGCGTGTTTTTCAGTTTTTTTTAACTACAATTTATTTTTATTATGAACAGAACAACATCTGACGAGTATATTTATACTTGACAATATATCAAGCATAATCATTACTTATTAGTACTTAAATTCGGTTTTAAGTTAATTAAAGACCTTTATTTTCTCAATTTCGACCACTGGCACCAGTTCGGAATTAATTAACGTCTTTACACCAACTTCAACGCGTTAATGACGCGTTTAATACGTCAGATTTTAAGCTCTGGTTCCAGAGAGGCAGCGTGGGTTCGAACCCTACACCTGACAAGGTTTTTTAAAATTACAGTACATTTTCATATTACGCATAAGTAAATAAAGAGAATTAAAGTAAATAATAAGTAAAATAAAATAATAAGTAAATAAGACGAAAATGTTATATACATAAATTTGTTTTTCTTTCGGTTATTAAACTGGAATTATAATATAATGTATCGGCGCAAATACTACAACACGCCTATTATAAAAACAAGAATCAGTAAGTTAAGTTTAATAATTTTAGTAAAAACTAAATCATCATTTGTTTATAATGTAATGTGAAATTATTGTTTAAAAGCATTAACCGAAAACAAGTGCACGTGCGCCGAGCCCTACAAGTACGGCCACACTGTCGACACTCGATGCATTCGTACTCAGGCTGTCGTACGGTACGGACCTCTCTGAGACGTCATTACGCTGCCTATGGAATATACGAAGGTGATCAAATTACTCGTGCAGTTTTCTTTCGATGAACCAATTATAAACCAGCAATTCAACAATTGTGACATTGACAATGCTGACGTCACACTTCTTAAAAACAATACGGGGTTTCTTTCTTCGTTATATATTAATATGAGAAGAAAAGTTTCCCTTACATAGTGTTTTCATAAAACCACACAATTGCTTTTAAAAACATGTTTAATAAATCTAGATTTATAAAACGATTTCTGATAATCCAATAACACTGACCCAATTTTTATGAATTCGCTTTGCATCGGGAATCGTGAAGCGAAATATTTGCTATAGAAACATCATATGATACAGACTTGTATAGAAAGTCGGAAAAGCAATATGTCCCGCCCCGAGAGAAGCCTCGCGAAAGTTAATTTGCACATAAAATTCCATTTTATAGAATTGTCACTTGAAAATGATGCGCCGCCGAGCTCGGGCTAAGATTAATTCAATTTAATTAATTTGATGTACATATGTTCTGCATTTGTATTCTATATATTGATACAAGGTTAAAACAAAATAATAATCGTTATATGATCATAACTTTTTTTATTATTTAATAGCCTATCAGATCGCAATGCTGAACAAAGGCCCTCCCTGCTTTACTGCATTTATTGCGGTCATGTGCCAGCTCCGACCAGGTCTGTAGGCATCCAGGTCGTCACGCCATCGTTTTCGAGGTCTGCCTCGACGTCTTTGTCCATCCCGAGGTACCCAATGCGTGATGATGTGCCCATCAGTATAATCGCATCTGACATACATGCCCAGTTCTGTTTAAGTGCAGATTATTCGTCTCAAACCAACGCACTATCTTTGAGAGTGCATTGTTTACCTCGTCATCAATATCTGCACGTCACTTCACTTTAAAAATAAGTGAAGTATCATCAGTAAACAATACAATCTAATGGCTATCATCTACCACAAACGGTAGATCGTTAATATATATAAGAAACAAGAAAGGACCGAGAATAGAACCCTGTGGAACACCTATTCCCAGTTCAGTTCCACTTTAGCAGCTCCCTATTATTTCATGTTTTTCCTTAATAACATATCGGTTCAAACAATTATGATGATAACTTTACTTCTAAAAAACCTAAATTTTAATAAATATAAAAAATACGCCGAAATTTATGCGTTAAATAAAAAAATTCGATATGCATGGTGGGGGAACGCCACTTATCAAGATGGTGGGGGATGATGCCAAAGTCAGTGGCGTGTGGTATTAAGTTGGAATTCGGCGTCAGTCAGTCGGGCAGCATACTCAAATAAATTAAAGTGTAGTTTTTTTTACGAATTTCTTTTACGAATATAAGGAACGAGGCAGGCATAGTAATTGATAAGCCCTTCCCGTTACAACGCATCGCCGCTCAAGATTATTTAAACACCCAAATATTCTGAGCCGCACTACAAGTCTCATTTGCCCAGTAATTTCACTAGCTACGGCGCCCTTCAGACCGAATCACAGTAATGCTTACACATTACTGCTTCACGGCAGAAATAGGTTTTTTGTACGTGGAAGAAACCTACTTAAAAACCGCTATGTAGATAAATGCAATACATCTGATTTCATTTCATTAACAGAATGACTAATTCCAGCATTTGGCAACAGAAATGTCACAATTATCCCCTAATTATACAGAGCTGCGATCATAAACGAATTATCTATATTGCCCCAAATAATACCGGTCCGGATCGGCCCAAACCGGTTGTAATTCACGTATTATCCGGATTAAGCCAGTAACAACCGATTAGTGATGTCCCAATCGTTTAATAAACCGGATAATTATTATTAATCCCTAATAATACGAATATCAAAGGATTTAAACCTTGGATTTCTCGATGGCGGAGCGTGGCGGGGTTTCTGCTTTTATATTATGATTAATTGATTAGTTATTATTTATATTGTACTAAGATTACTACTATACGTCATTACTAGTGTTATGCTGTAAGTAATTAAAAATTTTAAAACGTTTCTAAACCACAGCGCGAGTTTGTCTCGTAATGGGCTACGCTGAAAACCAGCGCTGTAGCATTTGCTACAGCATACGCTGAGCGGTGTCCATTTTCGCATCATTATCGATTCTATTGTAAAATATATAATTATGTTCACAAATATTATTTAACTTTAAGCGATATTGTTATGTTTTACTTTAAGGTGTATAATAAAACTTTGTAAATTAAATTGTGTGATGATGATGTGAAATAAAATATGTCTATGTCTATGTCTATGTCTAGTTCAAACATTTATTTCATGAATATATGGATTTTTGCGTAAAAAAGGCATTTATTTTCTCAAAATTGATTCCATTAGAATTCTTTTTGATATCATAAATTCAAATTCAAATATTTTTATTCAAAATAGGATGTGACATCACTTATTGAAACTCAAAAAACTACCAACCATTTCAAAATGAATGCCTCAGGCCTGAAAAGAGGGCGCAACAAACTCAGCGGGCTTTTTTTTTATCAAAAAATATGTTTACAAAGTAACATTGTACAATTAAACTTATTATTTATATAGGCTGGGGGCAGTCGCTCCATCCCCAATCTGTGGTATCATTAAGAAAGTCATTTATGTTATAGTAACCTTTACCTCACAAACGTTTTTTAACAATTCTTTTGAATAACGTAATACTTCTGTTTTGAACATTTTCTGGGATCCTGTTGTAAAAGCATATACACCGCCCCACAAAAGACTTGCTAACTCGACTTAGCCGAGTAGTAGGCATTATATGCCTGTTCCTAGTGTATATCAAATATACTAGATACTACTTTGTTTCCAAGTCATGGATGTTAATATACATTTATGTATGCTTCTTAAGTATGTATACAAGATGTCGTTGTCTGCTTAGATTTGGTCAAGAAAATTCGTGTAGAATGTGTAATTATTATTATTATAATAATACTCTTTAGACTTTATTACAATTGAATCTAATTTTCTACATTTCTATTTATATAGAATACTAGTTGACCCAACAACGGTGTATTGCCATACAAGTTAATAAAAAAAAAAATGGGCTATAAATATAGATGTTGGCCGATTCTCAGACCTACCCGACAAACACTACGCACACAAAATTTCATACAAATCGGCTCAGCCGTTTGGGAGGAATTTGGTGAACAAACACCATGCCACGAGAATTTTATTTATTAGTTTTAAGTAAAACAATATTAATATTAACATAAAAATATTATTATTAAATATTAAATTTGTATGGGGGTTTATTCTTATGATCAAATAGGCATGTGTATTTTCCAACAAAAAAAAGTTTATTTAGTGTTTATTTTCCTTTACATTTATTTTCCGTTGTATTGTTTTAAAACGTGATAACCCTCCTCACTTCTGGGATTCATTATACAAATTAATATTATAACTAAAATTTATGAACAATACGGGACTCGGATCCGCGCCTCTCGGATTCCGTCAGCGCTCCTACCAACTGATCCAACGTGTTCGAGTGACGCATGGATCGTAAATCTTGGTATGTCTTAAACTCTCAGTTCGTGGTTCGAGTCCCGCATCGTTCATAAATTTTGTTTACAAATTTATTTTTCCATATGTTTATAAAACAATAAGATTTACAATGTGTACTTGAATATAAATTACTCAAATAAACTTTGCTCTGACTGATCAAATTAACCAAATCTAGGTCAAGGAAATGACACTAATTATGAAATCAAAAAAGGCATAAAAGTCATTTGTTTTCTGAAAATTGATTCGTCTAAAATTCTTTTTGATGTTATTTCTAATATACTAGATTCTACTACCGCTTCGGAAGCAAACGGCGCAAGAAATTCTTCTTCTACAATAAAATAGTCACAATCTAGTCCCAGGATGACCGATCACTTAGATATTCAGCTGTGGAGTAGTAAGATTTACGACGGAGACAATTTTTGATAAAACATTTAAATTTATTTATAGATAATGCCTGAACAGTGTCTGGGACTTTATTATAAAAGTATATACATTTACCCTTAAAGCTATTATGTATCTTATGAAGTTTACTTACTAGAATTAGTTACAATCCCTTATTTAAAGTGTTATAATAATGAAAATCACTATTAAGAGCAAAAAGGTGACGATTTTATTTTTTTTCTTTTTATCAATTCTAAATTTTAATGTGTATGGTAGGATACTTGTAGCAGTGGACGGCTTGGTGGCATGGGATGTCGGCATTAAGGAGTAGCATACAAATTTATGAAATTAATGAGAATATCTTATGTCCTAAAGTAATGAGTACAATAACAATTTCGCTTCGAACTTTGGGTTCAACCAAATATACTGGCGATAGGTCGTCACGTCTTTTTCTTGTTAAGATATAAAACTTGAGGACTTGCTTCCTTTAATGAGAGACGAGACGAGTAGGTCGTTCTGCTGATGGTTATTGATACGCCCTGCCCAATACAATACGGTGCCGCTCAGAATTCTTGAAAAACCCATAAGTTCTGAGCGGCACTACAATCAGAGGTTTCGTCTCGTTTGCCCAGTAATATGTGTCGCAACCTTCGCCCCTCTGAGCGAAACACAGACAGACAGACGCAGCGGAGGATTTTGTTTTATAATATGAAGTGACAACATATTCAAATATCAAATATAGAATATTTTCCACCGATATAAGTTAATAAAGTGATATATTATAGTCATGAATGAAAAATTGCGGTATAAAGATAAGAAGTAAAATCCATACGCACTTTTTAGGTCCCATAAAAATTCCTTTGGCGAAATCTCAGTCACAAAGGAAGAACCCTATTCTCATTCTAATTAATAAATTTATGAGGTCCGACAAGATCGCCGAATGGCCATTAACCGGGTCATTAATTAATGGGCCATTCCCGAGTCCGTCGGGAGCACGTAAATACGGGATGATACGTAGAATTTTCTTGTTAACTTTACATGTTAGCTTTTTAATGGCATCGTTCCATTAATTTATGGGTTCTGTTGTTACGATTGTACTAACTTGTATTTACCAGATTTTTTGGGCATTCAGTAAACAATTGTTACAGAAAAACAAACACTTTACATTTTCAGTTGTGCTATAAACCTTACAATGTAATTTACGATTCTTTGTCGTTTATTAAAATGACACAAAACTGTGTGCAAAGGGATCACTTGACCATGAGTGATCACTACTACTAGATATTAATGGTAGGAGTTTATTTCAACTTCGAACTGCCTTTAGAAAGGCATAAAAGGCATTTCATAATTATCATCATCACCTGCCGGAAGACGTCCACTGCTGGCCCAAGGCCTTCCCCAATGATTTCCACGACGATCGGTCCTGCTTTGCCCTCATCCAACATTCCGGTGATCTTGAGCTGATCGTTGGTCCATCTTGTGGGGGGCCTTCCAACACTGCGTCTTCCGGTACGTGGCGCCATTCGAGGACTTTATTGCCCCAACGACCATCTGTCCGTCGAGCTATGTGCCCTGCCCACTGCCACTTCAATTTCGACTTTGGTTCTCCGGTTCTCCTTATTTCTGATTCGATTAGTCTGTCTCTTGCCAGAATTTGGCGAGTCAATATCTCCTGAGGATGCTTCATGTAGAGGCAAAACACGTGTCGAAATGATTGAAGACAGACAAGATAACTTCAATAAGAATTTTGATAATTATGGATTTCCGCAAAATAATAAGGTGAGATAAATGAAGAGCCCTTTGTCCAGCCGTGGACGTCTTCCGGCTGATGATGAGATAAATAATACCCAATTGATAGTTGTCTTCTTCTTGGCCTGGCCTTTTCCCATTTTATTTGGGGTCGGCCCTCCGTATCATGTGTCTCCAGGTGGCTCGGTCCTGGGTCGTCTCTTTGTGTATGTGGGCTTCTTTCAGGTTTTAATTTACTATGGACATCCATGTGATTCGGGGTCTTTCTCGTCCTCGGGGTTTAGTTACTACATCTAACACTTTTCTGCTCATGTGGTTGTATGGTCGCCTTATAACGTGTCCGTACCATCGCAGAGGATCTTCTGCAGTTTATCTGGGATAGGTGCCTCTTATGTATATGTTTCTGAACTGATCCAATTAATAATTGTATTTGGTATTATTTACCTCGCGAGTGTCCCTTAGTCGATTCGAGCCAACTATTCGCGAACGAACGTTACGTACTTGACCGTTACGAGAGTGACGTCTAAGTTTCAATGCACCTTAAAGTGGTCAGCGTTATTTTCAAACCCGATATGAAGCGAAATCCAGGCAATTATTAATATTTTACTTATTTATTTACTCACTGACCTGGCAAACGTTGTTTTGCCATATAAATTATTTTTAGAGCTAGACCATTTCTTGGACATTGCAACATTACTTTATTTTTCTAAAATAAAAGAATTTTTCTGAAATAAACGTAGCCTAAGTTACTCCTTATTACATTAGCTACCTGCCAATAAAAGTCCTGTCTAAATCCGTCCAGCCATTTCAGATATTAGCCGGAACAAACAGACAGACGAAATTCTTAAAAAATGTTATTTTTGTGTGTTTGCCGTAAATATAGTATAAAAGGTTATTTCAATATTACAAACATGCACTCCAATTTTATTTATATGTATAGATTACACTTATTTTATATATTCTTTTTCACTTGTAAGCAACGTTGGTACCAACCATGAAATTATTTACAGATAATGCATTTATAATTATATATTCGGCTCACACACATCCTTCCGTTTGCCGGTAACTTTATAAGTTGCAATATTTTAAGGCCTGAATTTACTTCAAATAACAAAACCTCACTCCAGTTATACAAAAAATCGTAAATTGACCCCGGAATATTAATTGTTTACCTAAATATTTGGATAATATTACTCCAACTTAGATAAATAAAAAGAAAATTGAAAACATCTGTTGGTTGTGGAAGTAAAACTTGTTTAGGCGTGACTTGAGGGTAACTTGGAATTTTTTTCTGACGGAAGTAACTGTCAGTAAAAATGTCAATTGAAACAATTTTTAACCGTTATAATTTTATTGTTTTAAAAAAATATTTCAAATTGCTCAGTAATATTTTTTGTTAATCTCCAAGTGTCCAAGTGTGCAAATTTGCTAGATTCGTTGATTTGTTTTTCGTTTCTTCGTCCATTATTAGGACAAGCGCAGGGTTTCGTGCCCATACAGCCATTTTCCTTACTATTCAATAACAACGCCATATTGATTTATAATTCATTGCTTATAATTATATAACCTTCAATTTCTTATTATCAATTATTTTATTTAATGAGTAAAAATTTTAAAATGTACCATGCAAATGGTGCAAAGTGCAAATTATGAAATGAAATGAAATGATTTATTTGTATGAATCGTGGTAACATAGTTGTTAACAATTAATTGGTGTACAGCAAAATTCGCCAATATATCGGCACACAAATATTTGACTGTCAATATTGGAATTTTTATATTTATACGTTATTAATACACATTACATAGCTTTAATTCAATAATCTTTATATATAAAAATGAATTGTTGTTCGTTAGTCTCGCTAAAACTCGAGAACGGTTGGACCGATTTGGTTAAATTTGGTCTTGAATTATTCGTGGAAGTCCAGAGAAGGTTTAAAAGGTGAATAAATACGAATAAATGCCCGGAATTTAATAAAAACAACAATTTTGTTTTCCCTTTGATGTGTCCCCCGTCGTTCAGAAATCAAATTGAAAGAATAGTTAAAATGAATAACTTAATAGAATCGAACATTCTCAGGAGGTAAAAAATAAACTTCCTTAAAACACGGGTAAATAACACTTATAAAATATTCCTTTTGTTTGTTTTAAGTTTATTTTATACAAAAACTTAGGTCTTTTATTGAGGCATTGAGGCAGTACGAAGTCTGCCGGGTCAGCTAGTATAATATAAAATAAACATTAGTTTGTAGGTACCTCTCAAAAAATTACATTTAAATACTATTATTTTTGGCTAAGGAATTCTTTTAGACTATAAAAGCATTTATCTATTAGCCATAATATAATTAATAATTAATTATTAATTAAATAACATAAATAGAATATAAAATGAATATAATAATCCGTCAAATAAGATGGTGGAATCCCAGGAACCTATTAATCTTTCATCAATAAATAAAAAAAGAAGAGAAAATCAAGAACCTCATAAAGACTTGACCTGTAAAAATTGTAAGTGTTTATTTTCTAATGAATAATATTGATATAACATTATATCACAAGATGACAAGACGAGAAGGACTTTCATCCGATAGTAATTGATACGCCCCGCCAATAACGATGCAGTGCCGCTCTTGAAAAACCCATAAAATTGTGAGCGGCACTACAATTGCGCTCGTCACCTTGAGACGATGATAAGTTTCATTTGGCAAGTAATTTCACTAGCTACGGCGCCCTTCAGACCAAAATACAATAGTGCTTACATATTACTGCTTCACGGCAGAAAAATGCACCATTATGGTACCCATAATCCAGCCGGCATCCTGTGCAAAGAAGCCTTCAACTGATAAATGCCTTTAGTCGCCTCTTACGACACCCTTCGTTCACCTTCGGCTTCCCTATTCTTTTTATGCCCCAGCACAGGGCTTTCATAAAGAGTAAACAGGTTTATTTCAGCTTCCTAGTTTACTTAATCAATGTTTAAAAAGTAAAATACTTGGTTCACTTGTATCTATTCTATGAGTGACGTGGTCCTACCACGGGATATGAGGTATATTATCCCTTTTGCCATTTATTAAACACTAGATTAACTCGAACCCACGACCTCTGGCTATCCGTGCCAGTGCTCTCCCAACTGAGCTAACCGTTCGAGTGACGTATCGTCATAAAATCTAGTATGCTTTGTTCAACACTCAGGCTGTGGAGCTCTGTTGGGAGAGCACTGGCACGGAACGCGTGAGGTCGTGGGTTCGAGCCCCGCATCGTACATAAAATTTTGTTTTAAATTTTTTTTGTGTATTAATTCTAGAAGTGAGGGTTATAACTTTAAAAAAATAACAAATTGTTTAAACACTAGAGAGTTGGACATTTATGTTATCGCGGATTTTTTTTTGTAGATATTGATACGTTCTATAATTCTGTTCAAATTTCATTTTTGTTCTATCATCAATAGTTTCCGCAGCGCTCGGGATGGCTGATTTTTCATGACTAATTTTTTCAAAACCTTGGGTTATATTATTGCATTTTTATTGGGGAACCCTATTTTTTTAAATGTAATATAGCCTTTGCCACTGAGTGAAGATGCAGCTTTCAAATGGTGAAAGAATTATTGAAATCGGTCCAGTAGGTTTTGTGTGAAAACATTACAAACATAAATAATTTGTTATGTTTTTAAAGTGATAACCCTCACTTCTGGGATTAATACACAAATAAAATTTGAAAACAAGATTTTATGAACGATGCGGGTCTCGAATCCACGACCTCACGCGTTCCGTGCGAGTGCTCTTCCAACTGAGCTAGCCGTTCGAGTGACGTATTGTCATAAAATCTTGTATGTTTTTTTCAACATTCAGGTTGTGGATTTTATATTATATAGATATATACAAAAACACAAATGTTTCCTCGTTATAATATTAGTTAAACATAAAATCACAATGGTGGGGTTACGTTTAAGTTACTGGACATTAAAGTTTACTTTCCTACTAAGGCTAAATTTAACTTTAAGAGAAAATGAGAAATGTCTTCCATGAGAAAATAAAAACTACTGAATAAGCTAAGCCAACGTTTTCTCGGAGCTTTCATTACTTAAAACTTCCTTCTACAAATTAAACCCATTCCCAAATCGTAACTTCTGCTTAAAGTATTCTCCAATAATTAAGAAATAACAACTCGAAGCCGATAAGTACAAAACCTGCTTATTATTTTAAAAATACTCCCTTAAAAAAATTAAGAAAGTTTTGAATAAAATACAAGCATATATACCTTATATGTAAGAAATATTCGCAAATATAACATGTTGTACATATCGAAATTTGTGCAAAGTTGAAGATAAAAAGTGGAACATACAATTATTATATTTTTATTTATATATCGTGTCTTATGTGGTGCTCTTTATATTCTAACAATGTTATATAAGGCATTGATTTTCTCAAAATTGATTCCTTTAGAATTATTTTTGATATCATTTCTAATATACTAGATACTACTACCGCTTCGGAAACAAGTGACGCTCTGATACAGAAGAAGCGGCGCAAGAAACTCTCCCAGCATTCTTTTTTGCGCTCTTTGTAATAAAATATACAAAATTGTAGTGTCATTGCTATTGCTATAAAATAATCATAATCTTGTACCAGGCTGTCCGATGACTTAGATATTCAGCTGTGGGGTAATAGGATTTACGACACAGCCATCTTTTAAAAAAACATTTAAATTTATTTATAGATAATGCCTGCACAGTGGCTGAGAGATTATTATAAAAGTGTATACATTTACCCTTAAAGCTATTATGTATCTTATGAAGAACTAGAATTAGTTACAAGCAATCCCCACTTGTTTCTAGAAACTGTGATATTCAAATTATACCATCAGAAACAAACACAAACTTCTTATGCCTACTAGTCGGTTAAGCCGAAATAGTAAGACTTTCCTTTATTGGCAAGCCTAGAATCCCAAGAAAAACTCAATACCGGTTGTCCTAAGCAAACCTAACGGCGAGCTGTCATTGACGAAGAGAAAGTTTTTTTATGGAAAAAGGAGGACAAACGAGCGTACGGGTCACCTGGTGTTAAGTGATCACCGCCGCCCACATTCTCTTGCAACACCAGAGGAATCACTGGAGCGTTGCCGGCCTCTAGGTAGGTGTACGCGCTTTTTTTCAAGGTACTCATGTCGTATCGTCCCGGAAACACTGCACAAGGAAGTTCATTTCACAGCTTTGTAGTACGTGGAAGAAAGCTCCTTGAAAACCGCACTGTGGAGTACCAGATGGTGGGGACTATGAGGACCGACTTCGGAAAGACCTGGAGGGATATCAGCAGAGATGCTCATATGCAATCGGTATGGAGATGCACTGAAGATGCTCTGCTCCAGTTCCAGAGGATATTTTAACATACATCAAATAAGTTTTCGGATTAGTTGGCTCAATATTTCGGTAGCATTAGTCAAGCTCTGCAAACCCTTTTGTGCCCAGGATTCGTATCTATCAGTTAAAGTTACAAATCTTAGAAAGAAAGAAAGAAAATATATTTATTGTCAAAAATGGATACATAAAAATACAAAATTAGCAGCGCTTTCCGCACTAGGCATGCCTGTATCGCGGAAAACAAGTGAACATACAAATACAATTAAGTAACAAAACCAGTAGTTAGCGAATAAATGTTTCCTATTATAAGAAATACATACTTACTAATAAATAATAAATAAAAATACATAATGGCCTCAAGAAACAAATTCATAAGTTTAAATTGCAAAAATATTGTCAGATCGGTCGAGTGCGTAAGAGGATTATGTAAAGAAGCAGATATAATTGCCCTTCAGGAGACATGGCTTCTACCACACGACTTGCAATATTTAGGTACTATAGACCGTGAATTCTCGTTTACTGGAAAATCGGCGGTGGATACGTCGGCGGGTATACTACGCGGAAGACCATACGGCGGTGTAGCTATACTGTGGAAAAAGTCTACGTTCCCGTGTGTATCAGTAGTGACGTGTAATAGTGTACGACTTGCTGCAATAAAGATTCAAGTTCAAAGCAAATCGCTTTTAATATTTTCGGTGTACATGCCTACGGACTCCAGTGACAATTTATTAGAGTTCACCCAGTGTTTGAGTGAAATCTGTGCAATTATCGAAAGTACCGATGTAGAATCCGTTTACGTGCTTGGTGACTTTAATGCCCACCCAGGTGAGTTATTCGCCAATGAACTTTCGAGCTTTTGTTGCGATCAGTCGTGGTCGTGTGTGGACATGGATTTACTCGATAGTGACACATTCACTTTTATCAGTGACGCTCATGGCTGTAGACGATGGCTGGACCATTGTCTCGTCACTAGTGCTGCGCGACAAACAATACGCTGTGTGTCAGTGTTGAAGGACACTTATTGGTCTGATCATTTACCTCTAATGATTGAATGTAACCTGGACTTAATTCAAGCGAAGGTTTCGCAGTCTCATACAAAAAATTATTTGTATAATAAAATAATTTGGGGCCGCAGAAATGTTTCTGAAATTAACAGTTATTTTGACAAATGTAATAATGATTTAAAAGACTTTCATTTTCCATTAGAATTTCATGAGTGTGCTGATAAGAGATGTAGTAATTTAAAATGTAAAATGGGTATAAATATGATGCATAATAAAATAATTAAGATCTTAACAGACGCCTCAATAAGTAGTAATTTTAAAAACGCTAAGAATAAATTTCAACATGTCACAGGCTGGAATGATTATGTCAGGGAGGCACACAGGAGAGCTCGACACTGGTATAAGCTATGGTTGTCCTACAATAAACCCGATTGTCGTTACATTTATGAAAATATGAAAGAATCTCGTAAAATATTCAAGACTAAACTTAAGTGGTGCCAGAATAATGAGCAAAAAGTAAAAATGGATGCCATCGCTAAGCATCACTCTGGCAAATTTTAACAAATTTTGGAAATGCACGAAAGAGTTAGATTCAGGTTCAGGTGCTCCCGTCTGCGTCGCTGACAAATATGATGCCGTTGAGATAGCAAATGCTTTCAGATCCCACTTTAGGATGGAATCTCCACTGTCATCATCATCATCATCAGCTCAGCGGATGTTGAATGCTGAGGCCTCTATGGATGACTGTGTTACACACTTTACTGCCAAGGTTGTCGCTAGTGTGGTTAAAAATATGACTAAAGGTAAATCTCCGGGCCATGACGGTCTCAGCATTGAACATCTGCAATACGCAGGTCTTCATTTATATCGAGTATTCGCCATGTTTTTTACGATATGTGTAGGACATTCTTACTTACCAAAAGACCTAATATATACCGTTGTTGTACCAATTGTGAAGAACAAAACTGGCGATGTAGCAAATATGTCTAACTATAGGCCTATTTCATTAACGACAGTCACTGCTAAGGTATTGGACGGTTTGCTTGACAAGCAGTTGAGCAGTGGTATAGAACTAAATGATGCCCAATTCGGTTTTAGACCAGGCTTATCAACCGAAACTGCGATACTGTGTCTCAAGCAAACTGTCCAATATTACACGGCAAGAAAAACACCAGTCTACTCCTGCTATCTAGACCTATCGAAGGCGTTCGATATGGTGTCGTATAATATCTTGTGGGAAAAATTACGTCGTGATACTAGTGTAACAGATGACATTATTTCGCTCCTAAAATTCTGGTACGGTAATCAAGAAAACGTGGTTAAGTGGGTTAATGCCTATTCGGATGCCTTTGGTCTGGAGTGCGGGGTGAGACAGGGGGGGATCAGCTCGCCTCGTATTTTTAATTTGTACATAAACTCCCTCATTGAGGAGCTCAGCCGTACCAGGACTGGATGTCACGTGGCTGGTGTATGTGTCAACAACATCAGCTACGCAGATGACATGGTTCTGCTGAGCTCCTCAATGAAGGGTTTAAGAAAGCTGCTGAGAATATGTGAACGTTATGCGGAGGCCCATGGTCTTCGATACAATACAAGTAAAAGCGAATTTATGATATTTAAGTCGGGTAATAAAATTTACGAACATAAAGAACCTCTATCGCTGTGTAACGCACCACTAAATATGGTAACGAAGTTTAAATATCTTGGCCACTGGGTCTCCGACAACCTAAGTGATATCCTAGACTTAGAGAGGGAACGTAGGGCGTTGGCTGTCCGCTGTAATACGCTGGCCCGAAGGTTTGCGCGTTGCAGTGAACAAGTAAAAATAACTCTGTTTAAGGCTTATTGCCAATCATTTTACACGTGCAGCCTTTGGACCGACTATACGCAGAGGGCATACAACGCGCTGCGAGTGCAATATAATGACGCGTTTAGGGTAGTGATGGGGCTGCCTAGGTTTTGTAGTGCATCCGGCATGTTTGCGGAGGCGCGCGTTGATGATTTTTACGCGATCATTAGAAAAAGATGCGCATCATTAATGAACAGGCTCCAGGCTAGCCCCAACACTATCCTAAGCGCGATGGCATGTAGGTGGGACTCCCCACTGCTGAGGCATTGGATAGGTTTGCATGCGCCTCTAGCTAGGTGCAACTTATTGTGAAAATAACTAACCTTACTAACATAATTTTTAAGAAAAATTGTAACTAACATACAATTACTAACACTACCACTAACATTACTAACTTAGTCTAAGAATAATTGTTACTAACTTAATAACTAATACTTATGGATGTATAGTGTGCGCAATAAATGATTATTATTATTATTATTATTATTATTATAATTATATTATTATTATTATTATTATTATTATTATTATTATTATTATTATTATTATTATTATTATTATTATTATTATTATTATTATTATTATTATTATTATTATTATTATTATTATTATTATTATTATTATTATTATTATTATTATTATTATTATTATTATTATTATTATTATTATTATTATTATTATTATTATTATTATTATTATTATTATTATTATTATTATTATTATTATTATTATTATTATTATTATTATTATTATTATTATTATTATTATTATTATTATTATTATTATTATTATTATTATTATTATTATTATTATTATTATTATTATTATTATTATTATTATTATTATTATTATTATTATTATTATTATTATTATTATTATTATTATTATTATTATTATTATTATTATTTTTATAATATTTCTCAGCCTTTCGCTGGTTTGCCTGCATTTACGGGTCGAAACCAAGTAAATGCAGCGTGTGGTGTGTTAAATTTATGTGTAGGGTGAAATGTCGTGTTCGTCAATTTGTAAGAACTTTCTAACGATTCGGCATGTATTTAAGATGGCGACTTTTTGTAAGGTTATGTAAAGAGTTTCCTTTAGTTCTAGTAGTTTAAGACTATGTAACAGATGGTTTGGGATAACACCTGTGGTGGAAAGGACTATTGGAATTACGTATACTTTTTTTTGGTTCCAGATTCTAGCCACTTCATCCTTCAGTTCAGTATATTTGTTGATTTTTTCAGAAATTGTTTTTTGTAAGTTATGAGTGTTTGGAACAGCAATGTCTATCAGGTAGGTTATTTCATTTAATTTATCTTTGAGCGTTATATCTGGTCTATTGTAGTGAATGGTTCTGTCTGTAAGTATCGCGCGATCAAAATAAAGTTTATATGTATCGTTTTCTAAAACTGTTTGTGGTTTATATTTGTAATAAGGTGTGTTTGTGTTTTGTATGAGTTTGTGTTTGAGTGCTAACTTTTGGTGAATAATATTGACTACTTGGTTATGTCTATGCGTGTAATCTGTTTGTGTGAGTGTTGTACATCCTCCGGTAATATGTTGGATGGTTTCTGGTTGAACGTGGCATTTGCGGCATTTATCGTTTGATATTGAGGGGTCTTTGATTATGAATTTTCTGTAGTTTTTGGTGTTGACAACTTGGTCCTGTATCGCTATTATAAATCCTTCGGTCTCTGGGAATAGGTTTCCTATTTTAAGCCATTTGTTTGAGGCGGCGGTGTTTATGTGGGATTGTTCTAGGTCGTGAGGATGGCGGCCATGTAACACTTTTCGCTTCCAGCTGTCAAGTTTTTGTATTTGGGGATCGTTTCTTCGAGTGTTTTGAGAGCTTATGTCTTCGTGTAAATTAAGTGGAGTAAAGTTAATATCATTTTTAACAATGGCTTTATGAATTTCGCTGGTCTGTGATTTTAAGTGGAAAAAATCTTTTAAATTGCCGACTTGTTTTTGACAGAGATGATTCAAATCAATGAGGCCCCTTCCTCCATATTTTCTTTTGATAGTAAGTCTTTCTATTGCAGATTTTGGGTGTAGATTATTGTGCTTAGTTAGTGTGGTGCGAATCGTCCGCTCTATTTGTTCTATGTCTGTTTTTGTCCATTTTATGATACCAAATGAGTATGTTAGAATTGGGATAGCATATGTATTTAGGGACTTAATAAGGTGTTTGCTTGTTAATTGAGTTTTACAAAGAGAATTAATTCGTTTTTTAAATTCTATTGTTAAAGTGTTTTTGACTTCTGTGTGATCTAATCCTCTAAGTTGTTTATATCCTAAGTATTTATATAGTTCGGTTTGTTCCATGGCTCTAATTATATCGATATCATTAACTGCATAATCGCCCGGCCGTATCTTGCCTCGTTTTATGTGAAGTGTTCTACATTTATCCAAACCAAATTCCATATTAATATCTTTGCTAAATTGTGCTGTAGTATCTATTAATTTTTTCATTTCCATTTCTGTTTTTCCATATAACTTAATATCATCCATATATATGAGATGAGAGACTATTGTTTCTTGTATATCGTGTTTGAGGCGATATCCTGCACGACAATCACGCAGCAAATGTGACAGGGGGTTTAAGGCGAGGCAAAACCACAGAGGACTCAAGGAATCGCCTTGATAGATACCCTTTCCAATGGCTATTTCTCTAGTTGTGATGGTGTTTTGATTTGTATTCAAATAAAGTGTGGTTTTCCATCTAGACATAATATCGTGTAAAAAGTTTATTATTTTTGGGTTTATTTTATATATTTGTAATATTTTAATCAACCAAGAATGTGGGATACTATCGAAAGCTTTCTTATAGTCTATATATGTGCAATGTAGGTTTCTATTTTTTGAAGTCGCATGTTTGTGAATAGTAGAATCAATTATTAACTGTTCCTTACATCCCATGTGGCCTCGCCTGCATCCTTTTTGTTCTTCCGCTATTATATTATAATGTTCAACATGTTTATTGATTTTTGTTGTTATGGCTGATGTTAATATTTTATATATAGTTGGTAGGCATGTGATTGGTCTATATTGTGAAGGGAGTGGAGATATCTGTAATTTTGGAAGCATATAGGTTATTCCAGTAGCAATGAAATCTGGAATTTTCTGTTTACCAATAATGATATCTGTAATATTTTTGGCCATGATTTTATGTAAAGAAAATAATTTTTTATACCAAAAGTTATGAATTTTGTCTATCCCTGGTGATTTCCAGTTATGCAATCTGGCTGTAATGTTATTTATGTCTGTCTCAGTTATTTCTGTGAAATCCATTTCTTCAATTGCATTCCATTTATTTTCTTCTTCTATAATCCAATCAGCTTTATCATTGTGATGTACTTGTTGTTCCCAGATGCCTGACCAAAACGTTTCCAGTTGTTCTTGTGTGGGCACATTAGGATTGTTTACTGTATCTGTTTTTAGTTTGTGTAAGTTTCTGTAGAAATTCTTTTCGTTAGTGCTAAACATTGTGTTATC